>NC_057353.1:77697626-80160253 GCF_016509475.1 Prionailurus bengalensis | reverse complement strand
TTCCTAAGTACCAGCCTCTGGGTCAGTGGAGGTCTGTGTGACTTACAGGTCTGCGCCGGGAGTGGTGCTGTCTGGATTGATTTCAGGTTTGTAAAGCTGCATTTGACACCCTGGCATGAATTCAACCTGCTATAAAGATGGTGACCAAAGGCGGATACGAAGCATCCAAGTGGCAGTGGTGACTTACTTTGTTTTCGAGAAAAAGCTGCAGTGACGGTGGCTTTGAATTTTCATCGAGAGACGATCTTAATGCCCACTGTCTCACTGGAAAGATGAATTGCCAGAGAGTAATCTGAAACTATGTAAAATATGCAGGATACCCGCTGACGCATGGCTGTGTGTGTGTGTGTTTCTAGATTTCCAGTGGGTTCAAGGAGACGTGTGTGAAGTTCAGCTGATGGTCTACAACCCGATGCCGTTTGAACTCCGAGTTGAAAACATGGTACGTATCACTAACCACTGACCTTTTGGGCTCAACACCAGCTTACCATGAAACTAAGTTTTTAAATTAATGTTTGAGACACACGCCCTATGATATGCGTCTATTTTTATATTTGTTTTGCCAGAGATTATAAGGTTTTTGTGAAGGAAGACCGACCACTTCTTGTCATTTCTGTGTCCTTAGTGCTTGGTGCTCTGTGGTTGAATCCGTGAACAGATAACCTCTGATTTGAACACATACCAAGCGTAGTCGATTGGATGGGAGATTTGAAATAATCATGTTGAAATTTACATGAGAGTGGCACAGGTTACGAAGTGTATATTGTGTCCACTGCTCAGTATCAGCCTTACTTTATTGCTAGACGATCAAGGCCTGAGGGAAGAGCAGGCTGTGTGGGGTAAGAGTGGAAGTTACTGCACCGCCAGTGTGAGGTTTCTCTCTGCTTTGAATTCTGCTTTCCTGTTCCCGTGTTTTGTGGAGGGCATTGAAGGTTCACTCCGTAGTGGTCTCTCCTGGGGCCACTCACCCAATTCCACAGTCCGTGGGAAGGAGATGTGTACTGTCTCTCCAGATTCATCCTGTTTCCGGAGCAGAGCCTCCCACCTGTCACACGGGTTCCGTTTCTCAAGTCTTCTCTGCTTATTATTATGTAGCACTGCTCGGTGCCTCGGGTCACCACCGGCTGCCGTGCGTTGTCACGTAGGCTTTGCGCTGTGTATTGTTATCTAATGCTGCATGTTAGCGTATAGTACTGCTTGGTAATTTTTCGGAGACTTGTGAAGGACGGTTTTGAGATCGTTCATGTTTTCCTTCAGAGTTGAATGACTTACACTCAGGGTAAGAGGTGGGCTTTTCATGCAGATGTCTTACTGAGTGCTCATGCCACGTATCAGGCCGCAGGCAGGGCCCTTGGGAGACCCGGTCCCTGCCGTGGTCAGTGCTGTGGGTGCACGAGATGCGGCAGGGTCCCCGTGGAGAGTCCAGGAAGGCTTTCCGGAGAGACAAAGGCTTAGCTGAGAATAGAAGGAAGAGTGGGAGTGCACCGGCCCACTGGTGGCTATTGAAGGTACTGCGCCGGCTCTCCGCCTGAGGCATACATAGGTCTCCAGAATTCATTTGAGCTCTGAGACACTCAGCCCACCGTCAAGCCTACAGCCCTGAGGTCGCTCAGAGAGGAGGCCGGCAGCAGTGCGTACTGTCGTCCTCCTCTTGTGCAAGAAGCTGCCCGCTTTAGGGTTTGCTCTCGCATCAGGCCTCTTAATGGTGACTTTCTGTCTCTTGGCCTGAATCGGGAGATACTTGTTTAGAGAATTTTCCCCAAAGTGCTTCAAGTATCAGATGCTTGCTGTTCTTTCTGACACACTGATTTTTTTTGTCTTAAAAAGTGGCTTTTATTTTTATCTGGTTTAAAAGTAATATGCGCTTTTTAATAAAAAGGAAGCACAAAGAATAAAATAAAAATTGCCACTAGAAGGTAGCCCAGAGATCGTGGCCAGAATGAAAAAATAACGAAATATTTCAAGCGTATGAAATGTTACAGGGAGTGTTAGGCCTTCCTAGAATGTCCACCGTCCACGCTTTGCCACGTTTGCTTATCGCTATTTTGAGAAGAAATAAAATGCCGACACATTTCGCCTGGAGCCACTAGCCATCCTCTGGTTTCTGTGCCTGCTCTCCGGCCCACTGCCTCTGTTCTGCATGGAGATCATTGCGCACTTTTGCTCCAGATCTGGGCCTAGGTGCGCTCCGTGTTGCTGGAGTGTCTGCTTCTGGGGGCTCTCTAGAGACAGAGTGAGGAAAAGCATGCGCGCGTGCACGCAGACATGTGCTTACAGATACACCTGCATGCACACATCTGCTTACACGCGCACACCCCCGCCCATACGCACTTGTGTGCACGATACACGTACAGACTGCGTCAGCCCTGACTTCAGGGTGGTGCCGCCGGCTCTCGCCAGTCTCCACGGGGCCCTGTCCTGCCTTCCTCCTTCCCACGCCTTGTCCTTTCCGTCAGCGTGAGAACTGGGGCCCCGGCACCGTTGTGCTGGCTCAGTGGCTCAGTCCTGTAGCGTGTCTGGGTCTGGTAGGTTCAGGGCCACGTAGACCGCGGCACCGCGGAAGACAAGCCCCAGAAAGGTCCTGGGCCTCTCCTTCGTGCGTGCCCTTGCCTGGGGAGCACTCTTTACCCGTCGTTCATCAGCTCGACTGCCATGCGGTCGATGTTTCTGTTCTCTTAGTTAATGGTGTTTTTGTATTTTATTTTCTAATATTTTTTGTTTGTTGCTGGATTATAGAAATACCTTTGCTTTTTTTCACGCTGACTTTGTGCCTTTGCTAAACGCACTTGTCAGTTCAAGGTTCCTTGTGGTTTCCACAGGGCTTTTTATGTTTATAGTTTTGGTTTTTGCGAGTAAACTGTTTGCGTGCCTTTAGTTTCTTTTTCTTGCCTCTTGCACTGGGTAGGACCTCTGTTACAGCGCCGAGGAGAAGTGCTGAGCACTGACATCCCTGTGCTGTTGACGGTTGTGGGCGGCTCCCCGAAGCCGAGGAATCTGTCTTGTTCCCTGTGGAGCACAGCCTGGCACATGGTGACATGACTTGATCATTCAGTGAGGGATGTCGATGGATGATCGTATTTCCATCCTTTGTTTTTTTTCTCTGTGTTCACATATTTTATTTTTTTCCATTACGTTTACATTCCAACTTGGTAAAACAGCGGAGAGCAGGGCTAACATCGAGATGGAATTGTTCAGGCACCCACAGTGCTGCCCGTCTCCAGGTTGTTTGCGTCACGTGCACGTCGAGACCAAGCCTGCGGCTCTCTGTGGACCTTCACGCAGGCCAGGCATTGCCGTCCTCCTCCCGGTGGCCCGGGCCTGTGGGCGGGCGGGCGCCCTGCGTCTGGGGGGACCCGTGAGGCAGCGGCGCTTTGTGCTGTGTCCCACGTTGCTATTGCTTGTTTTAGGGGCTCCTCACCAGCGGCGTGGACTTCGAGTCCCTCCCCGCGGCGCTCTCCCTTCCGGCGGAGTCTGGCCTTTACCCAGTGACTCTCGTTGGGGTCCCGCAGACGACTGGAATGATTACTGTGAACGGTAAGGAGACTTGCTTTCTGAGTTCAGCTCCAGCAGGGCTGCCGGACCCCCTGTCCTGCCCCACGGAGGCCCGGCACCGGTCCCTGGTGTCGGTCCCAGTCCAGGGGCGATGGCCAGATCACGATGCCTGGGGCTGCGACATGGAGAGGAACGGTTTTGAGTGCCCGGGATGCAGTCGGCCCTCAGCGCTGTTACAGCGGGAGGGGTCCGACTCCGTGTCTGGCCTCCTCGCCCTCCTGTCACCGTTCTGTGCGGCCCATCTCCTCCGGCGGGTCTGCAGACGTGCCTGTGGGCTCCCCTCCGCCATCGGGCCCTCCTGCCACACCTCATCAAGGGTCCGTGTAGACACACAGAGTCCACTGTCCCCCTCTCTGTTGGTGTTGTGACCTGCCGTGTGCGGGGGTTGTCCCTGGCTGACCCAGTTTGGTCTGCCGTTGCTGCTCGGCCCACCCGCCCTCGTGGGCATCCTCCTCCAGCTTCTGTCAGACACCCCTTCTGCTCCCCTTCACACTCAGTGCCCTGCAGATGCTGCTTCTACACGACCCTCCGTGGTATTCCTCAGGGCCAGGCTCTGTCCTTCCCTCCTCCCTTCCCCCATCTGCCCTCTTCCCCCCCACCCCCATCGGGCTACCTCTAGGCAGTCTCTGTCCTCTCAGTGACTTCTCTGGCTTCAGGGCTCATCCATATGCTGCTGATTCCCAGGCCGTGGCTCTGTCCGGACCCCTTTCCTGAACCTGCATAGCCAACCACTGACCGGCTGGCACCTTGGTTGCCCCATCTCGGTGAGGGCGTCACCATCCTGCTGGGTGCCCGAAGCGCGTCCTCGGATGCTGCCTTGCCCCCTGCCGCCTCTCACCAGCCCCACCCCTGCCCCTGCCCTACTGACGGGAACCTCAGTGCTCCTGTCTGCCTCTGCAGGCCCTCAGAGACAGAAGGAGACCTTCTTACAGGGTTTGTCACAAAAGCAACGGATGGGCTCGTCTTTCTCTGTCAAGTCTTGGTGGCTGGTGAGCCCGCTTCCCACACTGCTGTCAAGTGGCCTTTCCGCAGTGCCCATCTGCCCGTGTCATCTCTTAACCACGAGTCTTAGCACCTTCCCCATACCTGCCCCATCCAGGCTGGACTCCGTAACGTGGCTTCGGCGCTCCCCCGTGTGATCCGGGCCCGTGGCGCCTCGTGCCCCTCCCCTCCCCCTGAGTTACGCGTCCCTCCCATAGGCTTTCTGAGCCTCTGCCTGTGCTTTTCCTTCTGCTGCTGCTTCCGGACTTGCCTGGCCCTGTGCCTCTCTCTGTTCTTGGCTCACATTTCCTCTGCCCTTGGGGATTGTGCTCAGCTTCTCCGTGCTGGGTCAGGTGCGCCGCCAGGCGCTCCTACCGCACCCGCGTGTGTCCCTCCAGGCCAGTGGTTGCAACTGCTCACTGGGCTCGTCCGTCTTGCTGGTCCCTGGCACGCGGTGGGTCTTCAGTAGATACTTAGTGACTGAAATGGGGACAGTTCTGGGGAAGGGCGATGTCTGCGGGGGGTGAGGTGGGTTAGGATATGTGGCAGCAAGTGCCGGGAGGGGCCGAGCGCGTGAGTGGCCGAACGTGGGGGAGAAGGCCCAGAAGGGGCGCGTGGGCCGAGAAGGGCTTTCTTTCTCCTACTGAGGGACCCTGAGCTTTGAAGGCCAAAGGGGAATTATGCGAGTGGATGGGGTGGGGAGTAGGGGGCTTCCAGGCAGAAAGAACAAGTGGTCCAGAGACCTGCGTGTGTTGGGGAACCAGGGACGGCTTCGAGGACCTGGCCCAAAGCAAAAGGGTGACGAGGCCGTGAAGGGAGGGAGACAGAGGACAGACCTGGAAGGACCTTGTAAATCATGCCACGGGATGCTGGTTTTCTCCCGCGGGCCGCATTCGATTCGAGGAGAGATACAGCCAGGCGGGCAGTCCGGAGGGACCCCAGGCTGCTGCGTGCAATGTGGGCTGGAGATGGGCAGGAGGCAGGGAGACCGACTGTGAAGTTGTTGGCATAATCCAGGGATGAAATGACAAAGGTAGGGCCGCAGCCGTGACCGGGGAGTGGAGCGAGGGAGACGGATGGCAGAGGAAATAATTAGGACTGACGGGCTAACCAATAACCGATAACCGGTGGACGAGGACTCAGAGCCCTGGTAGCACAGCTCTTATTGGTACGGACTGGTTGGTGTTCATTTTTGGCGCACCTGCTGTGCAAAGTGGGAAGGGCTGACTGTGTATTCTCAGAAATATGATTAGACACGGCAGGATTGGTCATCAGGTTTTGAATTTCTTTGTAGTCATTTTCAGCAACAGGTAAGAAAGGGAAAATGACTGATTTTAATGAAGAAGTGGAAAACAAAGTTTGCTTAGGCAAAACCACATTGTATTGGGTCTTACTTATTTATTTATTTTTAAAATGTTTTAATGTTTATTTTTTGAGAGAGAGAGAGAGAGAGAGAGAGAGAGAGACAGAGTGTGAGCAGGGGAGGGGCAGAGAGAGAGAGAGAGAGACAGAGTGTGAGCAGGGGAGGGGCAGAGAGAGAGAGGGAGACACAGAATCTGAAGCAGGCTCCAGGCTCTGAGCTGTCAGCACAGAGCCCGACGCGGGGCTTGAACTCACAAGCTGTGAGATCATGACCTGAGCCGAAGTCAGCCACTTAACTGACGGAGCCACCCAGGCGCCCCTATATCGGGTTTTATAGAAAGAAGGATATGCAGGGGCGTTACATCAGATGTGGGTTTCTGGGGAGGAAAATGTTCGCAGGCTAAATGAAAGAAGGCTTTTAAGTGACCTATTTCCAAAGGAAGGAAGTGTGGGTGCCGTGATGGGTAACTTTGAGTCGCCAGAGCAGTTTAACGCTGGCAGAAGGTGAAGGACACGGCTATCGGGCCAACAGCTGTCTTCTCTGATCAGTATCCATTCCGTTAATGTGAAGGCACAGAGCATTTAGCCCGTGGGCATGGTTTAATTTTGTTATACGGTGAATATTGTTTATAATAATTCTCTCTCAAAATTTCAAAAGCCATTTTAAAGCTTTCTTAAGTAATTTCAAGTGCTTGTCTAAGCAGTGGAGGTTTTTTTGTTGTTTTTGGCACGAGAAACTCGCTAATCTTAGATTACGGTGTTTGCACACATCCAGCAGGCTTGTCATATCGTGTAGCAGTCATAGTCACCATAGTTGGCTCTTGAACTTCGATCTGTCCCCGGAAGATGTCGGATCATTTTCCAGATACTTACTCAGTCACGTTATGTCCTGCAAAGGAACGCTAGCTATCACTGTCTTAGAGACGGGCAGATTTGAAAAGCAGATCGTGAGAGCGGCGAGACCTGGTCTTAAGTTGACTCAGTTGACAAAGACCCACATGTGCTTTCGCCGCGACCCAGTCGGCCCCGTGGGTAGGAATGCGGGGACTGTCACCCCTCTGCGTGTGTCACCCAGGGTTTCAGGCTGAGCTGCGGGTGGGACTGGCGGGGTGAGGGCTGACCGGACACAGGTCTGGGGCGGGGGGCCGTGCTCCTCCCTGCTGGAGTCCGCCTTTAGGCGTGGGCCCGAGGCTGGAGGCCTGTCCAGGGGCTGTGAAGCTCTTCCTTTCGCTTCCCAGGTTACCATACCACGGTCTTCGGCGTCTTCAGTGACTGTCTGCTGGACAGCCTCCCGGGAGTGAAGACCAGTGGCTCCACGGTGGAGGTCATTCCCGCCCTGCCCAGGCTGCAGATCAGCACCTCACTGCCCAGGTAGGGCGCAGGCATCTGCCTTCTGACAAGAAAGCGTGCACAGAGTAGTTGGGAGGAGACATTTCTTTTCTTCTTTTTTCTTAGATTTCTTTAGTGTTTATTTATTTTTGAGAGAGAGAGAGAGAGAGAGAGAGTGAGAGAGAGAGCCAGCACATGAACGAGGGAGGGGCAGAGAGAGAGAGGGAGACACAGAATCTGAAGCAGACCCCAGGCTCTGAGCTGTCAGCACAGAGCCTGACGCGGGGCTCGAACCTGCAAACCGTGATATCATGACCTGAGCAGAAGTCAGATGCTCAACCCACTGAGCCACCCAGGTGCCTCTGTAGTAGACATTTTTAATGGTACCAAGAATCTGAGTTAATATATGATTCTTAGGATCAAAATAATGGGTTGGGGAGTGTGGATGGCTCTGTTGGTTGAGCGTTCGACTTCGGCTCAGGTCACGATCTCACTGTCCGTGAGTTCAAGCCCCGCGTCGGGCTCTGTGCTGACAGCTCAGAGCCTAGAGCCTGTTTTGGATTCTGTGTCTCCCTCTCTCTTTGACCCTCCCCCTTTCCTGCTCTGTCTCTCTCTGTCTCAAAAAAATAAATAAACGTTAAAAAAAAATATGGGTGAAGGGTTTCTTCAAGGTAACCAGTAGGCAATATGCTTTGCTTAAAGTGAAGCACAACACGGTTGAAATGTTTCTTACCACGAACGGAACAAAATGTGAAATTAGCCTTTGTAATCTTTTTTTTGTGTGTGAAAGACAGTTAACTTTTACCTTATAAAAAGTAGAAAAGTAGCCTTGTAGGAAGGCATGAAGGAAAAAGGGAAATATATCTCCGAAGTCCTAGAGACAGTTACTGTGAATGCTTTCTGGTTTTTCTTTCCATCGCTTATCTACCTTCTTTTTGTAAATGTATGTTTGAATATTGAGATGATGTCACATTATGTGAGTATCATTTATTATTTTTTGCATAGCCATATAACATACGCTAACTATTTTAATTGCTTCAAAATGTACATCATAAAGATACTCAGTTTGGATAATGGAAATGTTTTAAAACAGGTTGGTTGTCAGTGACAGCTCTATTACTCAGTAAATTTGCTAAAATGATTGGATTATATACTCAAAACAAGTGAATTTCATTGTATGTAACACCTCAGTTAAAAAAAATGAATTTTGTTGGTTTTAGCATGGAGTGCATGATTTCAGATGACTATTCTTTAAATGAGTGTTGCTTCTGATTAATCTAACATCAGTATCCTTGTGACTGAGTTAACACATTCACTCCCACACGTTTTTTTGATGCCTGCCATGTGATCTGGGCCTAGTCTATAGGACTAGCAAGTAATCAGAAATGCCCTCGACCTGGGCCTTGCCTGTTGTAGGAGCTCATGTCCGGAGGGGAGCCAGACTCACCGTAGTCAAGTTTGCTAAGTGCTCCTTAACCTGAAGACTCCCGTCCGCGGTTCAGGAAGGCATCATATCACAGATGCGATGTTTAAATTGGGCCTTACAAGATTCACACAAGTTGGCCAGATGATCAAGCAAGGAAAAAATATGCCCAGAAAAGGGGACATGTCCGACTGCCATCCTCTTCCTGCCACGGCTCACCCAGGACTCAGCCCCTTTCTGGCCCTGGCTCTGTCACATGGAACCCTGTACTCGGGGACAGTCGGCACCTGTGTCGGCCAGGCCCTGTGGCCTGGCTAAGGTTCTGCTTTCTCCCACCTTCTTTTTCTATGGTCCCAGAGGGGCTGGTATCCTCTCTGTTTGAGAGGCGAAGTAAGTAGTCTCGCTGTGTTTTAGTTTTTCTGTATACGTCCTCTGCAATTGCAAGTTGACTACAGACAGCTTTTGCACTTAAGAAGGACTGCAGATTAAAATCTGGAAAGAAGTGGTTTATAGTGAGGATAGGACTCATCTCCCTTCCTTGACGGAGAAAGTTTATTTCTTGACTCATGAGTAACTTTAAAGGTGTAAAATGTGAAGTAATTCACCTTGATTCATTATGCTATTATTTTCTGCAAATGTGGTTTGGATATAGAAGCTCCTCTCTCAGAGCCTGGGGCAGGAGGCCCCCAGGAAGGGCAGGGCTGGCTCGGTATGCCCAACTTGTTTAAACCCCATCTCCTCCCTTGGATGCCAGAGGGGTGAGACCAGCACTGTCCGGCACATTCCTTGCCATCTTTTTTTGGAGCAGTGTGGGGATATGAAGCTGTCTTGTGGCATGTAGAATGGGACTTGGGTCTGACCCTGGTCCTTTGTTCTGTGGCCGGGAGCAGAGTTAGAAAGACCTGGCCGGCGGGGAGGCTGTTGGGCACTTGCTGGGTGGGGGTGGTGTGGCCCGGAGTCTTTGTCCACTTCTGGGTCAGTTCAGTATATGGTGTAGACTCATGGGCTTTCTGGGGAAATCCTTCAGGTGTAAGGAGGAAGAGAGTGGGGGGCCACGTGGGCTCTTGGGACCCCAGGAAAGAAGGTTCACCCTTTCCTCCAGTGACCACCCCCTTTCTTTTGTGGCCAGTCTTCTCCAGAGCATTGTATGTGCTTTTGAACCTGAGGTTGTGGTGCAGCCTTCAGGCTGCGTGCTGACCTGCGCTCCCATGAGGCCTGGGCCTCAACCTGGCCACACAGAGGATGCCATGTGGCCCGAGGACGCCGCCCAGCTGCCCTGTGTCCGCTTAGGCACTTGCAGGGATTGGTTGTCGTTTGTACCTGTGACGTGGAGTCTCTTGTACGTACTCGCCACTCCAGTCCCCATGGTATCCGTCGGAACAGTCCTGGTTTCTTCTTCAGTCTGTGGGTTTTCCCAAGACAATTGTGAGCATGAGATTTAAAAATTTCTTTTTAGAGAGTGACGGTTCACAGATCATTTGAATTAATTCACTGTGTCTCGTAGGCCTCACCATAATCCAGTAGTTAAGTATTTTTATGCTACACGTGTGCACGCATGCACGCGCGCGCACATACACACACATACACACACACACACACACACACACACACACACACACACACGACGCTGAGGCCGAGTGGAAACCCCGGATGCATCTGCGTGTGGATGGCCCTCCACATGTGGCGCTCACCCTCCCCTCTTGATAGCTCAGATTGAGTTCCATGTTGAAAGCCGGGCTTCGCCACTTCCTGCTTCTGGAACGTGTTCGTGTTAAGTCTGGGGATGTGAATATTCTGAGATGCCGTTGTTTTTCTTTACTTTGAGTCTTTCTTTTAAAAAATCCCTGTAATTCTTACTGCTATTTCAGATCTGCCCATTCCTTGCAACCCTCCTCTGGTGATGAAATCTCTACTAATGTGTCCGTCCAGCTTTACAACGGGGAGGCTCAGCAACTTGTCATCCAATTGGAAAATATTGGGACGGAGCCACTGGAGACACTGGAAGTCACCTCCAGACTTCTCACCACCAAAGGTGGGTTCGACCCCAGAAATGTTTGTCTTGTCTTTTTGCCAAAGAGACACTTTGAATAACCGGTGCTCAGAAACCGTAAAAGCTTCTTACTCTTTTAATTTGCTGCCGTCGTGAAATGGGTGTGTGAAGGGCACACAGAGGAATGAAGACTGCTCCTTCGTCCCTGGTGCTCTTCACATGTACCAGATCCTCAGGAAGGACGCTCTCGAATGGATGGAGAGAAACGTTAGCGTCTCAGATGTGGTGCCACTGGGATTCATCCGCCCAGCCCCAGGTTTTCCGTGGGTTCAGGCGTAGAGCCCGTGCGCTCCCTCTTGAAGGCAGGCGTTCCGTTTCCTGTCCCAGGACACATGAGCTGGGCGGGGCGGGTCACAAGACCTGTGTTGAGAGTTTGGCTTCTCTGTTTACTAGCTATTTGTCCCTTACACGCCTCGCTTCCTTCCCGGGTAGGTAGGGGAGGTGGCCCCTGCCACGTGAGGTTCTGAGAGGTAAGCCAGTAGCGTGTGGTGGCGTACTGAGTATATTACAGGTTATGAGTGGCACTGATCAAGGCGGAGGGTGTTGTATAGGAGGGAGGCAAGGGCAAAGAAAAGCCGGTCATTTACTGAAGTCAGAGAAATCATATGGGCCAGTGAGAGCGAAGACAACAGAGGGAAAATGTGGGGTGTGCACGTGCAGTTGATGTAGGGGTGAGGCGAGCCGGGTGCACGGCGGGAGCTTGAGTTTCCGGATGTGCCATCCACATACTACTCCCCCGCAGAGGGCTCCCTCCGCAGGCTCATGACACTGTAATGGGAAAACTCAAGTGAAGTAAGTGTTTATTAGAGGTAGGGCCTCACGCCATCTTGTAGTTCCAGTTGGGGGAAGGTCCAGGACGAGTTGGGGAGAATTTGTCCTGGAAACAGTCATGCCACGACAGAGGGAATTTGGACTGTGTAAAAAGGGTTAATGTGAGCTCGTCCCACTGGGGGGGTAATGTGGGGGCGAGTGCCAGTGCGTCTCGCGTTCCCTTGTTTCTCCCACTGCTTCTGATGCACGAGGGAAATGAAGCCTGTGTCTGCCTGTCTTCTCTTGCCTGTTGTCCCCGTCTATACCTCTCCTCACTGGGAAATGCTGCCTGTGCTCAAATTTTGCCTGTTTCCTCACTCGCTCTGTATTACCTTTGGGCAAGTCATTTAACCTCTCTTGGATTTTTCCCCTTCTGTGAAAGGACACTAATAACAGCACCTACATCACAGGATCATAATGAGAATGAAATGAGATCAGATACGCAAAGTGCTTGGAAACATGCTTGGCATGTTATTAGCCTCAGGCTCGTTAGCTGTTATTATTACTGCCGTCCCCGCCACCGTCACCACCATCACCATTATCTCTACCAACACCACCGTCATCACCACCGCTGCCACCATCACTGTCTCCACCGTCTCCACCACCACCGCCATCATCATCACTACCGCCGTCTCCACCACCACCACCGCTTCCATCATCTCCGCCACCATCGCCACCGTAATCTCCACCATTGACATCTCCACTAACCACCCTCTCCGCCACCGTCCCCTCCACCGCCATCCCCACTGTGACCGTCATCATCACCACCATCACCGCCGCCTCCACCACCGTCATCACCACGGTTGCTGCCCCCATCAGCAACGTTGCTGCCACCCCTCCTGCCACCCTTGTTGCTGCCACCATCACTACCCCACCACCATCACCATTTGTTTTCCTTGTCGTAGAACACTCTACTGTGAACGCGTCACAGGTTACGACTGAGCCCGTTTGGGTGGTTTCCTCTGGGGGCATTTGAGAATAGTGCAGCTCTGAGTATTTCGGCACATGTGTCGGTGGACCTCTGCAGATGTTTCTGTTGAGTGTACCTCCAGGAGTAGAATGCCGGGTGTGGGGTGTACGCGTGTTCAGCATTCGAGCCAGATACCTGTCCAAGGTGGCTGCACTCGTTCACACCATCGCTGCGTGAGTCCCGGTGCTCAAGTCCCCACTGCTACTCGGTGTTTGTAGTCATTTCATCCGTGCTGGTGCTGAGGGTGGGGTGCGACCATATAACACTGGGGTTTTAGTTTGCGTTTGTCTGACGACCAGTGATGTTGAATGCCTTTCCTATGGTTTTGGCTATTCAGATCCTTTTTTGTACAAGTGCTTTGTCCGTTTTTCCCACTCAGTGTTCTTCCTTCTCTCTCTCTGTCTCTGTCTCCCTCTGTCTCCCCCCCTCTCCTGACTTGTAAGACTTTGTATATTCTCAGTATGAGTTTCTTGTTGGGAATAAGTGTGAATGTCTTCTTCTGTGTGGTTGCCTGTATGTTCTCTTAGTGTTGTTTGGGTGCATACAAGTTACTTATTTTACTACAGGTTCACTAATTATTTCTTCTTCTGTGCTCATGGCTCTTTGTGTTTCATTTAAAACATTTTTGTACACTTTTAGCCTATGGGGAGCTGTGGTGATCCTCCCTTGGGCTCATCTTTTCTCTCCCCGATTTTTGGTAGCAAGTGCATATGGGTTATTATGTAGAAAGTGCCTCTCTGACACAAAATACCTTTCTCTGGTGTTGCGGATGTAACTAATTGGTGAGAGGGTGTGGTCGATGTTGGAACAAGGGAACTAATAGTGAACGGCAGATGATTACAGAGCGGATAACCATGGTGAAGCACATCCTGTAATTTACCTTGTGTCATAGCTTAGCAACTGGAAAGCGTCTCTTCCTGTTCTCAGAGAAACCCACGTGGAAATCGTTACGAACTTGCTGCCTCTTTCTGAAGCAGGAATCCTCCTGTTTGTCCCCTTTGGAAATCCTCCAACAACTTCCTGTTGTCCTGGTCCCCAGTCACAGAGGCCTGTGCATGGGGCCTCTGCCCCACGCTTCAGCTTCATCTTTGGCCGCCTCTCCCCTTAAACTCTAATCACATGGGTTGTTGGGAACTAACTTCAGTTTCCTGGACATCCGTGCGGTCTCTTGCCCTTTAGGGTAAACTGTCTTCTCTCCCTAGAGCTCAACTTGCTAACTTCTGCTCCTGCCTCCATTACCTCCATTACCAACACATCTCATCTGGGTTTCTGCTTAGTGGTCACTCTGGGAGTACCCTCCTAGCCTGGGCTGCTAAGTCCCTGCCTTTGTTGTCTCAGAGTGCCCCAGGATGCTAATGCAGGCACCCTTGCCCTACCCAGGCGGTTGCTGGTTCATGGCTCTGTCTCAGGTCTCCCAGAGGCAGGGATGATTGCCCTTTGATTTCCATGCCTCGTGCCTGGTAGGTGCTTAGTGCTGAGGGGTTGTGGACGGAAAGGGCTTTCTCATTTACAGAACAAGACTGATAGGAGTGTGCCTGTCTCGCTTGCTGGGTGGTGGTGGGGGGATAGATGTGCGTGGATCACTTTGATGTTTCTAATGAGTTGTGTGGGTCCCCTTAGATACACAGCTTCATGTGAGTTCCGGCCTCTCCTCCTTTGCTTGGATCCCTCTCCTCCTGTGGAGACCTTCAGCTGCTTCTTAGCCGAGCACTGCCTTTCTGCAGTCCAGCTTTTGTCCCCCTGTCTGGGCTACCCTGCCCTTTGGTGTTCTTCTGCTTGTGAGCTCCTGTGGAACTTACTCTTTGTGTCAGCTCTGCCCCCACCCCCCAGTGTTTTATTATGAGAAGGTGCAGACACACAGAGGAGCTGAGAGAATTTTAGAGCAGACACCGTACCACCATCCAGGTTCTGTAATTCACGTTTTCCTACATTTGATTGATCACGTATCTACCCAGCCTCCTATCCATATCCATTAACCCATCTTATTCTTTCGGGTGGTTCAGAGTAAGTCACAGGTTGTGGTGCATTTTACCCATTAATACTTCAGGATGCACATCACTAATTAGAGTTCAAAGTTTACTTTTTTTTTGGTAAAATGTATATGCAGTGAGATGTGTAAATATTTTTTTTTTATTATTTTTGAGAGAGAGAGAGAGAGAGAGAGAGAGAGAGCACGAGAGCGAGTGTTGAGTGGGGGAGGGCCAGAGAGGGAGACACAGAATCCGAAGCAGGCTCCAGGCTCGGAGCTGTCAGCCCAGAGTCTGATGCGGGGCTCCAACTCATGAACCGTGAGATCATGACCCGAGCTGAAGTCAGATGCTTAACTGACTGAGCCACCCAGTGAGGTGCCCCAGTGAAATGTACACATCTTAAGTTATGATTGATGAGTTTTGACAAACACGTGTCCAGCCCAAGCTCTTACCAAGATCTATCGTAGAATATTTTTATTGTGCAGAAGGTCCCGTCGCTCCCTTTCCAGCCAATCTCGGCTCACCCCAGAGTGGGCATATTTATCGGGTGGGCTCTCAGTATTTACTGATAGTGATGCAGACAGTTGGAAACAGTCATGGGGATTGGACAGAATTCCAAGGTGAAGCCTGTGGAGGTGGGCACATCCCATGTTCCACCAATCACCCCTTGCCCCAGTTCCCAAACTGAGTTCCTGTGGCCACCGTGCCCACACCTCCCTGTCCTTCTTGCCGTGTCCTTCTTTCCCATGTAGCCCCTCCCCGACTCTCAGCTCTAGGGTATAGGACAGTGTCATTACCCCTACCGCATGGATGGGGAGAGCGAAAACGCCAGAGGTTAAATGATCTGTCTGAGGCCACAGGACAGGTCACGAGGACTGCAGGTCCCTCCCTCTCAGCTCTGGGACGTTTACCCTTAATCACGAGACTGGGAGCCTCGGAGCCACAGTATAGAGCGTGGCAGGCCTATTTCCCAACAGCGCGTTTACACGTGAGGAAGGAAAGCTTCGGTCTCTTAAAATTCTCATCCCCAGTTACAATACATTTATCTCTGGAATTAAACTCATAAAAACAAACAATCTGCTTCTAAAATATAAGAGGGAATAATTTTGGTCACTTCCTTTCCGCAGTTCCAAAAAGCTTTCTGTGTTAATAGATGATCTCATATACCGGAGAAGAGGGAAAGTGTCTTAAACTGGGGACCTGAGGCGTTGAGTGGGGCAGGCAGCAGAGTCCAGGCGACAGTCCGGGTGACATTTCAGCCCACTGGGCTCAGCCTCTTTAAGGGCCTCGTAAACGTAAGCGTCTCCTCCGTGGGAATCTTCCACATGGAATTGATGCTTCCTTCTCTGGGCTCCATACCACTTTCTTTGTGCTGCCGCTGGCTGCCGTGTACCTCAATGGTAACCCGGACTCTTAACTTACCCTGTAGCGCCTACCACCTGCCAGGTGCGTGGTCCTCGGGCAGTGTTTCCCTCCTCAACGATCACGACACACGTAAGAGGTCTGGCCGGCCTGTTCTCTCACTGCCGCGTCCCAGTGCCCAAGAACTAAGAGCAATGCTCGTCACACGGCAGGCACTCAATAAGAGTGGGGTCAGCACCGCTGTGCCGGGCTGTCACGAGGCTGAAATGTTCGCGCAGGACACGGAGAGGTCCTAGGACGGTTCTGAGCACAAAAGCGTCTGCCTCGTGCTTGCTCCAAGAATGCTGATCGTTCTCAGTGTGTCCTGTGTGCGGAGGCCGTGCAGGCCCCACGTTCTCTTTCCTCCTGTTCCTGACGCCCTGAAAGCACCCAGAGTCGTGTCAGGGGCCCTGACAACTTGGACACGTTCCTCTCTCCCCTCTGGACAAACCCCCTTTGCTTCAGATAAAGAAAAATTGTTTTTTTTCCTCCTCCATCTTCCTTGCTTTCCTGTCTTGTTTTAATCCCTAATCTACAAACCTGTTTTTAAAATCCTTTTGCATTTAGGGTGCATGATATTAGGAGTCACACAGACCTTGTTGGGTCCCCTCAGGAGTCTGAACTGTAGTTTAGGCCCTCACGGGGTGAGTGTGTCCCACGATTGGAAGTGCCTGACGTGGAGATGAGCAGTTATAATCCAGCGCCAGCAGACAAGGGTTACCTGCCAGTGTCATGTAAATTTTAATTATAACACGTTTGCAAGCAAGTCTTTATGTGTAGGTTGTTAAAGGTGAACACTTCTGCCTGTACTTAAATAACCATGGATTTTGTTATAATTAAGCCCAAATTAAAAAGAATTGATTGTATTTGCCTCTTTTTTTTTTTTTTTTTCTTAATGCCTATTTTTGAGAGACAAGAGATACTTTTGAATGGAAGAAAGGCAGAGAGAGGGGGAGACACAGAATCCAAAGCAGGCTCCGGGCTCTGAGTTGTCAGCACAGAGCCCGATGTGGGGCTCGAACCCACAAACCGTGAGATCATGACCTGAGCTGAGGTCAGACAGTTAACTGACTGAGCCACCCAGGCGCCCTGGTTGTATTTGCCTTTTAACAATCTTCCTAGATACGTTTGTGTGTACAAACCCAAACATACGCATACACATATACATAAATACACACACACGCCCCTTGATGTCTTTATTCTTCTAGCGTCATTTCTTTGACAGAAAGCGAGGACTCCATGTTGCTGTAACTAAAAACTCGTAAGTGTTTTGGTGGAAGTGAGCCTCTGCTGCTTACTGTTCTCCTGAAGAGTGTGGCCTCGTCTGCAGCTAGAAGCAAACGTGAATGGGCCTCAGTGTTGAGGGTCAGCAGCAGTAGCAATTTCTGTATTACTGTCAATGTGAAATAGCCAGTTTCACTGGACTGCGTGAAACTCGACTCTAGCATTAGAATAATGACAGTTATTTCTGAAGCTAAATTCCACAGGGGGAAAAATTACGGACAGAAGCTATGCTCCTGATTTATGTTTATCTGGTTATTCCTTGCAGCGTATCGTCACGTGGGAGTTTTTTTAGGTCAAACTTGAGAATATTTTTTATTGAGTTGTAAATGACATACTGTGTTATGTTAGTTTCAGGCGTCTACTAACACAGGGCTTTGATATTTTCATACACCATGAAATGATCGTCGTAGGTCTGGTTACCATCTGTCCCCATGCAGAGCTGTGGCCGCGTTATTGACTGTACTCCCTCAGCTGTACGTCACATCGCCGTGACTCATTTATTCCACAACTGGAAGTTGGTACCTCCTCACCCCCTCACCTATTTTGCCCATCGCCCCACCCCCTCCTCTGGCCACTGCCAGTTGGTTCTGTGTGTTGGTGAGCGTTTTTCTGTTTTGTTTTCTTTATTCATTTGTCCTGTTTTATAGAGTCCACATACGAGTGAAATCATAGGCTATTTGTCTTTTTCTGACTTACCTCACTGGGCATAACGCCCTCTAGGCCGTGTGCGTTGTCGTGAACGACAGGATCTCGTCTTTCTTCGGGGGAGTGGGGCCCCATTGTAGGGCACTGCATCTCCTCTCTTCGTTCCGCTGTCCACGCACACGGGGCTGCTTCGATACCACGGCTGTTGTAGTTGATGTGGTTGATGTTGTAGTTGATGTAGTTGAACTTCCTCGGAGTCGCTGTTCAGATACAAACGCGGTGGTTGTTTGTCAGCGGAGGGCGAATTAGCTGTGCTGGGTGAGCGGGTTTGCCTGCTGTTTGAATATGTCACTCCTAAGCCGTGGGACTAAAGAGAAACCAGCAGGGCGCTCAGAGCTGTTGTTCCGTATTCCCCGCGCTTCGGAACTCAATTCTGAGTACGACTTGCGACGTTCTTTCCTTACCTGCCGCCTTTGTGGGTGGGGGCACAGACCCGGACGGCAGGTGTCCGATCTGTCCGGAGCCGCGCTGCTGTTGGCCCGTGTGTTTAGCCTCCGGTTCCTGCGAACTTTCCTTCCCTTTCCTTCTTGCTGTGGCCCCTGGGCTCTGTCACAGTAGGCTGTGTAGCACGGCCTCTCCTCGGCCTGGCGGAGGGAAAGGTGGGTCTTGGCGTCTGACGGATTGGGCTTCCGGCCCCCGATCCGTTAGTTATGAGCTGCAGGACGAGTCCTGAGCAAGCGGTGAGCGTTCCAGCCTGGGCTGTCCCCGGGTGCCTGGCTCCCTCCTGGGTGGCGATTCAGGAACACGCGGTGAATCCTCTGGTGCACTGAGCACGCGCCTGGCAGGTGGCAGGTGCTGAGAAACCACTGGGTTCCCTTCCCTGGAAGCGGGGAGTGAATCGGCGCTCCTGCTTCCCATTTTCCATGTCTGTCCGCCAGGGCCTGGGAAACCAGGGCGTCAGAGTTGTTAAGTCCGACTCTAAATAAGCAAACTCAGGCCCCACTCGGGGAAGACGGACACCTTTGTTTCAGTCGCCTGGGCTGACCTCGTGGCTTTCAGAAGCCGTCTTAGCTTTCTCCTTGTTCTCAGATTTTTCCTGAAACGGTGAGATGTAACAAAAGATGGACAAGCGTGCTCTTGCCTTAAAACTGTAGTAACTCAGGACCGGAAACCGCCTAGTGGGGTCCACGTCAGTGCTGCCGTCACGCGGGGAACGAAGCCAGACAGGGGAGAGAAGCAGGGGCAGCTCTGGAGTGAGGGGGCCCTGGCTCCTCTCTTCTCAATCACAGAGGGGACCTGTTGCCGTGCGCTCCTCGGGACCCGAGGGGTTCCGTGATGAGGTGGCGTGCCGTGCAAAGTTGCGGTAAGAGTTACCCTCCCCGCCAGGGTCTGTAACTTTTTGGCCTGGCCTGTTTCCGAGTTGCTTATGTTACACTATGTTTATTTTTAAACATGGAAACACAGGGCAAAATTTTAAAAAGAAATCTTGGAGAAGTGGTTTCTCACTTCCTGCGTTGTGAAAGCCTGGCGTGTCTCGGGAATGGGAGAAAGGACTAGGTTTCTCGATGCCTCCTTCCGTGGTCGCGCCGAGTCCCACCTGCGTACCTGGGTGTGGACGCAGGTGGAAGGGAGCCGGGAGCAGGCTGCTGTGGCCGGCAGTGGGTTGGGAGGCCGGTGAGGAGCCCCCCGGATCCGGCTGTCGTCAGCGTAGACTTGGCCGGTACGATTGCCGTTACGGTTGTTGCACCGGGTGCGCTCGGGTTCCATTCCGGCTCTGCCCCTTCCCGGCACGATGGCCTGGACTGTGGTGCGCAGTTCCGTGACGGTCCGACCTGCGTACTGGGTAGAGGACTATGCTGTCCCTCCGGGTGTTGGAACACGTGCGCCTCACACCACGAGGGGCCGGCACTCGGTAGCTCTTCCCGACGGCTGTCGTCATTGTCTTCATGCCACCTGTGGTGTTACCTGTAAAGGTGTCTGTTCTTGTCTCACTTTTACTGAACATCTTTCTCACGGAGCTTTTGTAGGCTCTGTTTCTTAGCCCGGCATTCAGAGAAACTCACCATCTGGCTTGCTGCCCGCCCCCTTTCCTTTTTGCACACACGCTTGTGTCGTACCCAGCTTGTTTCCGGTCCTGTGCTTGGGGATCAGGACAGCAGTGACCCCCCCCCCGGCCCCCCACCCCCACCCCCACCCTCCTGGGGCTGAGGCGGGGGGGAACCTGGACTGTGGCATGTGCGCTGTGGGCCACGAGGCGGCGGGAAGGTCCCCTTTCCCTTTTCTTTCCCACCATTGATCCTCTGCTCGCTCATTTGTCCTCGTGTCGACCAGTTGTCTGTCCTTTTGCTCAAATCTTCAACAAGCCTTACCGGGCACCTGCTACTGGTGGCTGTTGTGTCGGGCGCTGGAACACCCAGGAGTCAGTCCCGAGTCTCCGTCCTCTGCATTGCAGAGCGTGCTTCCACTTGGATGTTTCCAGAGCTTTGCTGACCCTCAGGGGTCCTGTGTGCATCTCACATCCCATCCATCATCCACACACCAGCCCCCACGCCACCTCCCGAAAGCTTTCCCGATCCCTCCGATGGAATTATGCTGCTCCTCCTTTACGTCGTCTTGCTTACACGCGGTTACAATAACACTCACTTCACTTGGCTTTGTGTTACTCAACAATCAGACGTTTATATCACATCTATATACACTCACCACTCTGGGGCCATGAATAAAACATGAACCCCGTCCTGAAGGAGCTCACGATTTCAGTGTGGGGAGTCAGGCATGTTCACTGAGCGGAATTGGATTCCAACGGCGCATCTTGTATTATTTCTGCTACCTTTGAGTAGCCGCAGTGAGTGGGCTGACCGGTGTTCCTCCCAGGAAGACACTGAGGTTCACGAATGTCTAGCGCTCGTTCAGCTCCGTGTCTCCTCGTGTGCACGATTGCGGTGGCCCTCCCGTACGGGTCGGCCTTCTGCACAGTTGTAGGGTCCAGATGGAGAAGTGTACAGAATTCATCGGGAGATCTAGTGGAATGCCTCTGATCGTTCCTGTGGGGCCTGGTGCGTTCGGCCCCTGGGAGCACAGGCGGGAAGTACACGAGCAGGACAGGGAAGGAAGAGGAAGTGAGTGTCTGGCCCTGCACTTCGGGAACTTCAGAACATCACGTTCCCGACTGGTTGTTGGGGGCCAGTGGTATTTCACGCTGACAGCCCATAGCGACCAGGCACTCTGCTGCCCGCTTCAGCGGGGCTCAGGCTCCCCCAGGAAGTGCAGACACCAAGCAGTGCTGGTGCACACAGTTGAAACCAGGAAGAGAGTACATATATATATTTTTTAATGATTATTTATTTTTGAGAGAGAGAGAGAGAGAGCGAGCGAGCATGCGTGAGCGAGTAGGGGAGGGGCAGAGAGAGACAGAGATACAGAATCTAAAACGGGCTCCAGGCTCTGAGCTGTCAGCACAGAGCCCGATACGGGGCTCGAACTCACAAACCATGAGATCATGACCTGAACTGAAAGTCTGATGCTTAACCGACTGAGCCACCCAGGTGCCCCTCAAAATTTTTTAAAAAAATTTGGTTTCATTTTGAGAGAGAAAGAGCATGAGCCGGGGAGGGGCAGAGGAAGACGGAGACACAGAATCCAAAGGAGGCTCCAGGCTCTGAGCTGTCAGCACAGAACCCGACGCGGGGCTTGAACTCACAAATCCGTGAGATCCCGACCTGAGCCGAAGTCAGACACTTAACTGACTGAGACTAGGTGCCCCAAAAGTACGTTTTGAACACGGAAGTCAGCACTCTTTCGTGAGTCTGCCATCAGGACTGAATAGGTCTGCGTATGACAGGTGGTGGACTCCTGGCCACGCCCACCTGTATGGCCTTGAGCAGCTTGTCTGCAAGGGGACGGTAGCAGGACATGTTCCGAGGGTCGTGGTGTGGGTTCAGTGACAGCTTGGCCTGGCGCCTGCCTTGCGGAAGCTGTCCTTAAACGTCAGCCACCTGGC
Source organism: Prionailurus bengalensis (assembly GCF_016509475.1). Taxonomy (NCBI): domain Eukaryota; kingdom Metazoa; phylum Chordata; class Mammalia; order Carnivora; family Felidae; genus Prionailurus; species Prionailurus bengalensis. The sequence continues at coordinate 80,138,476 of NC_057353.1, read as the reverse complement.
GGGGCTGTTCAGGGGACAGCACCTAGCATGCAGTAGATGTCTGGTGTCTTCCTGGGTTGTGTCTGTGGGCGCCCCCCAGCCCAGGTGGGATCACAGTCGATGCTGCTCCTCTAATTGCGCGTCTCTGTGACAAACCACTGCCTCCGGGTCTGTGACACATCCAGCCTTCCGTGTACTGCAGCCAAGACCATGGGGAGCCCCGAGGATATCTCACAGCTCATTTGGGCAGAGTTGATCTCTCAGTTGAAACACGTTGAGAAATGAAAAGTCATCTGAACAGCCAAGAAGAGTGCTGTAGATACCGGGTTTAGTTTAGTTTCCACCCTCCTACCCTGGTTATAAATTCCCGCTAGACTGGACTGCTGGCTGAGAGAATCCATTCTTTTGCACAAATCTGGGACCTCAGCAGGCCCCCTTTCCAGTTCACGCTACCGGGACGGTGGATGCTGTTCAGTTTTTTGCGGCCCCAATTTGGGCAGTGCATTGATGGAGCAGTTTTGAATCTGGTCTGTGGGTGATGGTATTATAAACTTTTAAGAGATTTTCAGATTGAGAAGAATCTCTTCTGTCATCTGCTCTGAGCTCCTGGGGGCTTCTCCTCTGCCCCCCCACACTTGTTCCTTCCTATAGTCAGAGATTGGCATGTGTCCCTTTACAGGCAGGAACCACTTCTCACCTCCTTCCCCCTGAACCCAGCACGGTGGCTGCCCTGGGGACAGTCAGTGGCCGTGTGGTGAGTGTTCCCTGGAGGAATGAAGTGGGCAGCGGTAGGATGTGAGAAACAAACATTAACAGGGCGCTCTGTGGTTCCCAGACTTTCACATAAATCATCCAGGCCGCCTGTGTGCCGAGGCCAAGGGGCCTCATGGTATCTTCATGCCGACTCTGGTGTTCTCTCCCCCGCTGAAGAGGCATCTTGGGATGACAGAGGACAGCTGTCAGGGGGCAGTGCTGGTCCCGACGCACATGACCTGTTACATTCTATTTTCTGCCATCTCTTTTCAAGGTCGTCTATCCCATCACTGTGGTGATGCTTTCGTTGTACATACTCTGCACTCTGGTTGTGAAGCTGGGTGGGTTAATGTTCCAGAAAAGCAGTGAGAGGCAGAACGTATAGTGGGAAGAGCCTGGTGTTTGCCGGTCCTGGCCCCGACTCTTGGTTCTTTGACTTCTTAAAGAGCTGTGTGACAGTGCGTAAGTCGCTTAAGCTCTCTGAGTTGCAGTTGCCTGTCTGATAACATGGGAACAACATAGCTATGGTCTGAAGTTAGAAGATAGTACTTAATAGATGGTTATGTCAATTACTATTATTAAAAAGGAATTCTAGGATAGAAACTTGTCCTGTTCCCGGGCTTTCCCGTCTGCCCTGCAGAGCAAGTTGGCGTGGGGAGTGGAAAGGACAGGCCGAGCTTACCGAATTAGTTTGGACCAGCTTCTCCTGAACCCCTCAAGTTCTTTTTGGGCACTTGGCCGCCTGCCAGCCTGCACAGCTGCAGCTGACTTAAACCCCTGCTCCAGAGAAGTTTATCCAGCTGGCGGAGTTGAGTCTGGGGACTCAGTGACACACGTGCTCCAGGTGATTGCTGTCCTTGTCATCAATTCACATTACTGTCTGGCCCTGATAGAGGGCACTGCAGAAAGCCGCCTGGTTGGCTCAGAGCCTCACCTCGCTCTCTCGGCTGGGCCTCGGTCCTCAGCGTGGACTCACAGGCCAGATTCACAGGGCTTCTCCCCACGTGACACCGGAGCGGCGCGGGCTGGGGCGGGTTTAGACGCAAGAGCCCGTCGTTAACATGTGCGTCCGCGTGTGTGTCTGTTTGTGAAAGTGTAATATATTACTTCATTGTAGAAAGTCCAGGAAATGAAAAGCTTAAAGTTACCTGTCGTCCCAGTCCTCAGAGAGCACCAACATTAGCTTACAGGTTTGCTTTCTTCTTTTTTTCCATGTGAACATTTTTATGCAGGGAAATCAAAGCATACATTCGCTCCCGTAATCTGCTTTTCTCGTGTCGCTTTCTTCCCATCTGTTTTAAGTCTAAATCTGAAACGTCTTGGAATACATTTGTCCGTTCCACATCGAACGCTTCCTGAGTGCCCCCCCGCGTGCCCGGCGCTGTTCCTCCTGAGTGGGAAGGATGTTGATGGCACCCAACACCGCTGTGCTCTTGCTGAGTGCCAAGCACAGGGCTGGAAACTGCATGCACAGCTCCGCGGAGGGTGGTCCAACAGGACTAGCTAACCTGGAGGGCCGTGTTTAAGGCAGACTTGTTCTCATTGCTTTACTTTCATTAGCTCATTTCTTCCCCACGACAACCCGTTTTATAGACGAGCACACTGAGGCACGTGGAAGTTTGGTGGCTTACCCAAGGATACGCAGTGAGAGCCAGGAGTTGAAGCAGGAGTTGACCCTGGCATTCTTAACCAGCGTGGTGCCCTGCTTCTCAAGGGAGCGGAGAGCCTCAAGGCAAGGTCTGGCCCGTCTTCCGATCGTTGACTGGTTGGTGGAAGAGTGAGCTGCTTGACGCGGGGGGTGATCTAACAGAGGTGGGCACTTGGAACCCAGAGGAGCCGAGTGGGATGGGAAAGTATTGCAGGAAAGGAGCCTTTGAGTCCGGTTGTGAGGGGTGAGTGAGATTTCAGGAGATCTCGGGGGAGGAGCAGTGTGTGTGTGGATGTGTAACTAGGGCTTAGGGGGTGAGGCCAGGCGGCTCCTGCCAGGGCACGTCCGTGCCTTCGGGGCCTCATACTCTGGGTCAGCTGGAGTGTGCCGCAGAGCCCTCACCCAGTTCCTGCCCGTGCCTGGGAAACCTCGGGCCCGATGGGACCTTCGGGCGGTGCGGCCTTTGCAGGGCCTCAGCATGTTGTCTCGTACTGGCATTTCACACTAAGGTTGGTCAGTCCTGCTCGGCCGTTTAGAGAAGTCAGTGTGCACTTCGGTACCCCTGGGGCTTTGGGACCTGGCCTTCCAGCACGTACAGCCCACGTGAGCTTCTGTCCTGGCTGCACGTATCCCGGCATTATGATGCCCCTTCTGTTCTGAAATAGTTTACTGGGTTGGAAGGTAGAGACGTAGAGGATAGTAATCAGGCAAACTCGTATTTATAGAATGTGAGTTACTCGGTCGTTGAGAGCATTTGGGCCCTTTTACTGGTTTGGGAGCAGAGGCAGCAACTTCCCTGCAGTTGGGTGCTGGCGTGCTCAGGGAGCACACCCGGCGTGAGCTCTGGGGCTGCCGTTCAGACCAGGGGCCAGGTCAGCTGGGGAAACTCCATCGGTGTTTCCCAGAGGCGGCTGCCGCCCCGCGGCCACAGGCAGAGGAGTGACCAGCAAACACGGAGGGTCTGTTGTGCGGGTGGCCATGCAGGGAGACACGGCAGGGCCGCTGGATGTCCTACACACGCAGGGCTGTGGCGGCACATACGTGACGAGCCCGGGCCAGCCACACGGGTTCCCGCTCCCTCTTTTTTCTTTTTTTTAATTTTTATTTTCCGGGGCGGGGCGGGGGAGAGATAGAGAGGGAGTAAGCGAGCGCCTGAGTACATGCCATTAGGGGAGGGGCAGAGAGAGAAAATGTTAAGCAGGCTCCACGCTCAGCGTGACCCTGGGATCGTGACCTGAGCTGAAATCAAGAGTTGGGTGCTCCAGCGACTGAGCCACCCAGACGCCCCATCCCACCCTCTTTTTAACCTGCCTGACCTCTCCCCGCCTCCCAAGCCGTGTCTGCAGAGCAGTCTCTCCGGGGGTCGTATCTGTGGCGTGCGGGCACGTCCCCCACTGCCCCGCCTGTGGGGACTCTGCCCCATGTTATGGTTGGTCTTACGACCCGGGAGCCCTCGTACCTCCTACCCTTCCTCGGTCCTTCTGAACGAACGCGGTCGTTCGGACGGGGCCTCGGAACGCCCTGTGAGCCCGCGGAAGTGGCCGCCGTGCAGCTGGGGCACTGAGCACCTGTCGTGTGCCAGGCCTTGCTCTCACTAGCCGAATGACCTTGACCAAGCACGCCCGCCTTGGGCAGGATGGCTGTGGTGGGCATGGAGACGTAACCTGTGTGTGGAGCGTCTGACCCCCCCGAGGCGTGCAGTGAGTGCTGCGTCGACAAGCGGATGCGGCCTCTGAGCGCCTTGCGTGGACGCCACCTGACCTGCTCCTCTTTGTTAGCATCCGCCTCCGAGGGTCCGCTGAGAATAAATGTGGTCTGGGAAGTGCGATGTGGCCAGAGTGTGGCCGACTCGCTGGGGGGTGGTGGGGGGGGGGTGGGCCTTGACCGAGGGCACCAGGTGACCTGTGTTCACAGCCTGGGTTGGCCTTGGGCTCTGCAGTCAGCGAGCCCTGCATGTCTGTTTTCTTCAGTGTGGGTCTCAGTCAGGCTCCCCGTCTTCTCCTCACTTCCTGTTTGGGTGACTTCTGGGTCCTAAGAGCAGAACCTTATGTTTGTGCCTTGAGGTGCCTCCATGCAGGAAGTGAATGGATATGATGGCTCTGGAACCATTTGGATGCTCTGGGTTTCAACCAGGGACAAGTTGCCTAATCTCTGTAAGTCCTGGCTGCCTTATTCTGACAGGACATTTCGCACCAATAAGTGGTTTCTAGAAGGGGAGACGGGAAGGTGGCCCAGAAGTGGGAAGGGCAGCAAGTCGCTTCTGCCTCTGGGACTGCAGGGTCTGTGGGAGGAGGGACAGGAGCAGAGCCAGGGGGCTGGGCCCTGAGGTGACAACCCCAGCAGGGCCTTCCTGGTGGACAGAGGAGGGGCCTGTTTTAATGATCTCTCATCACCTGGTCGGTGAGGAGAGGTTCCTGCCCTAGTGTTATGGGGACGGCCGAGCACATGACACCTGGGACGGGGCAGACGTAATGGCATTTTCTAGTCACACATACAGCCTGGATGAGGGGATAGCGTGTGCACGTGGGGCCACGTGGGGCTGTGGGAGGTGGGCTCTGTGGTCACAAGGGGGCGGGCGCCGTTGGAGCCTGTGGGGGATATCGACCTGTTTGAGTGAGGCCATGTGCTGGAGGGAGCTGAAACCCGCCATATAGCAGGGTGGTGGGACGCGGGGTGTGGGGGCGGCTGCTGGTGAGGCCGGTCCAAGCCCCTCCCCTCCCATTTCCACCAGATGCCGAGGTAGCGTGTGACTTTAGGCCTTGATTTTAGGCCTGAAGCAGGGGTCGTCTGGCAGGCGTGGGAGCCACAAAGTGACACGGCTGCTTCCAAATGGCACTAACGTTCCCTTCCCCCCCCCCCCCCCGCCTCCTTCCTGTCTCCCTTCCTCCCCCTCCGTGCATTGTAGCCCCAGTGTTTATAGTGCTTCACACACACTGCTTTGCTTAATCTCCAGAGCAGCCCTGTGATGTGGGACTTGTCACCCCTTGTCCACGCGAGGACACCTTGGCTTGATGGAGTCATTGCCCTCTATGTGGTCCAGTTAGTCAGAGACGGAGGCATCAGACCCGAGGCCACGTGACCTGACGTGCAGGGTCCGCAGGAGAGTGAGAGGCCCCTCTGCAGGCCTGTGCCGGGCTTGGCACCCAGGCCCGTACGTCTGACCCTGACCTCTTGTTTCCTGCGAGGCTCTCCTACTGACTGTGCTTCTCCCACTCAACACGGATGTTTCTCCATAAGGTGATACAACCTGGATCGTCCTTGTTGTGGGGAAGCTCAGGTCAGCTCTGATTCCACGTACGAGAGCAGAGGTGCGCTGATGTGGTCAGAGAGAGGAGGCTGCGCGGCAGGGGCGGAGGTGAGCTGGCCCTGAGCTCAGCGCTCTGTGCCTCTTTGTGCCTCGCTCGCGGACACAGGTGATTGCCTTGCAACACCCACGGGTCTGGAGTTTTCTTAGTACTTTGATCTGTCACATTTTAAATGGTTTGCCTTCTCCTTTGCCTTTTGGAATGGATCAGCATTTTCTGGGGGGATTGGGAAGTCTCATGTTGCCTCAGCGACACCGTCATCACCACCACTGCCATTGTCATTGTAGAAAAACTGTATGGTGACTTCTTGAGCTGGAACCTGGAAGAAACCCTTGCCCAGTTTCCTCTGCAACCTGGGAAGGTGGCCACTTTCGTCGTCAACATCAAGGTGAAACTGGATTTCTCATGCCAGGAGAATCTCCTCCAAGACCTCAGTGACGGTGAGCACCCCCCCCCAGACCCCCAGTTTTAACCAGAACGTCGTGGCCCCTCGGGCTTGCTGCTTACCCGCTGTAACCTGCTTGCCATTCATTAGCTCCAGCTGCTCGTGACTTTTCCTGGCATTTAGTTGGCCCACTGAGTTACTGTATAGATTTGAAAGTCATAAGGGTACTTTTTAGTTAAATCATTTCTTAATTTCCCAGTCTTTACTGTTTTGTGCTCCTTTGCCAGGAGGTCATCTCAAATTGGCGGAGCTACTGCATTTTTTTCAAGTATAACTGCCGTGATCTAATTATCTGTGACGATAAAGTTCTCTGTCAGAGTCTGGTGATTTCTGTAAGGAGGTGGTGTCTGGAGAAAATGGGCATTAATACTTGTTGTAGCATTAGGACTAGCTGGTGAGGAGTCGGATTTCCTAGATTCATTGTGTCCAGTTGTGAACGAACGCACGCGTTCATACGTTCGTTTGGAGGCATCGTGGTGCGTGTTCGTTAGCTCAGGCTGCTGTAACGAGGTGCCACAGACAGTGTCTCCGTAGGACAGAAATCGATTTCCCGCAGCTCTGCAGGCTGGGCGTCAGGGTGCCGGCACGGTGTCCCCTCCAGTTCTTACAAGGACACCAGCCCTGTTGGGTGATGGTTTCACCCTCGCGGCCCCACTTAACCTTTATCGCCTCCTCACAGTCCGTATCCCCAAACACAGTCCCATGTGGGGTCAGGGCTTCAGCACTTGAATTTTGGGGGCCACAGACATTCAGCTGAAGGGGATTGTTTGAGACGGCAGGTTCTGTCACTGGAACTTCCCGTGTTGCTTTGGGCGAGTGACTCTGGCTTGTCTGTGCCCGAGTCTTCTAGTGTAAGTGACCGTCTCTAGGGTCGGTGGGAGCATTTGCACTTCACCCGGAGCCTGGTCAGGGCTCAGCGGCCGTCGTTGTACTCTGTCCCCCATCACTCATTTAGAGCGTGACGTGACACCCAACTGTCTCTGATTATGAAACAGGCACTGGAGTAGGCTCTCGGACCGCAGAATGGGTGATGGTCGGTCGCCCGGAGAACAATGAGGGTGATAGCAACTAAGAGCTAAGAGGTTTACGCAAATGGACCACTTAATTCTCACAGCAGCCGTCTGAAATAGGCGCTCTTAATGCCTCCATTTTACAAGTGAGGACCTTAAGGCCCAGAGAAGTTGAAGTCTTCAAAGGTCACACAGCTAGGAAGTGACAGGGCTAGGCTGTGAACCCCGTCAGCTGGCTCCAGAGTGTGTCCTTGTAACCCTTCTGCGGCCCGTTGTTGCCCAGAGGGTCAGCCAGAAAAATAAATACGGAACCGGAGCGCCCTGTGACTCAGGGGCATCGTGAGTCGGGATCTGTATCTGTATCTGGTCGGGACCAGTAGGGGCCCCCAGCGTTGATGGTGTGACTTGGGCCTCGACCAGGAAGTTTCTTCGATAGAGAAAAAGCATGGCCCCCAGGCCTTGCGAGGAATTGGTGGGTACAGAGGCCCAGAGGCCTGTCAGTCAGGAAGTGGGTTTTGCCTCCAGGGGCTAGATGTCTGTCTGTCGTCTGTCTGCCTCTGTCTGTCTCTGAGAACGGGGCTCTCTTACCCAGCCGGTCTCTTCCAGCTGGACCTGGGTGCTTAGGAATGATGCCGTCCTGTTGAACCCGAGAGGTAGAGGTTAGTTAACGCTTCGCGCTCCCATCGTGGGGAATTCTCTTCTTCCCTCTCGTCCCTCCGAGGAGTCTCCGGCCATACTGGCCACCTGTCCGAGGAGCATGCCCAGCTGTCCTGCCTCAGGGCCTTTGTAGGGGCTCTGCTCTTACCCGAATTGCTTTCCCCCACAGTCTGCAAGATCCGCCCCGAGTTGTTCAGATCTCCATCCAGAAGCCTCCCTTGCAGAGAGGCCGCCCTGACCCCGTCAGTAGGACCAGCACCTCTTCCCTCGTCATTCTTGTTGCAGACAAGAAGTTGCCTTTAGAGGAGAAGTTTCAGGGAGCAAGGACCCCATCTGTCCCGTATTCACCCTGTCTGGGCTGCAACGGAGAGAGAGCTGTTGCACAGGGTGTAGTCAGGACGAGTGATTCCTCCCCCTTCCTTACTGTGGGGGCTCTACCCTTATGACCTCCTCTCAATGTCATTACCTCTCACGGGCCACACCTTGCAGCACTGTCACACCAGGGGCTAGGGTTTCAACATAGGGATTTGGGGAGGACATAAGCATTTAGTCCATAACGCACTGCATGAAATTTGCTCTCCTGTACTCTGTGGTATTTGACCATAGCGAGGCTCCTCGTATAATACTAATATTGGATTAAAATTGTTTGTATGTTATTAATGCAGGTAGAAAAGCCAGTTTGCTGTTGGACACTTTACAAACTGTGAAAATGTCAAGTGGACCTAACATTATACCAGGCCTGAATATCAGATAAGATGGATTTTTTTCTGCTTATAAACTGCTTGATAGCACCAGAGTGCCCTCCTCTGCAAGTAGACAGAGGGCTGCAGACAGAGGTTCTGACTTGTCTTTTTCCCGAGAAGGGAGTTTGGCCGAGTAAATGGTGCCTGACACCTGTCCAGGGAGTGCTTGATTAGATGCTGTCCCCGGGGCCTGTCTGGGCAGATAGACTTCCAGCCGAGCTACCTGGCTGTGGGCAGGGAAAGACAGGACACCGACTTGGCTGCCTGCCGAAGGGGGCACGCTCTCCCTGAGCGACACAACGGGAGGCCTCCGGGGGGCCCCACCTGTCTTCGTTTTGGTGGCCGTGTGAGCTTATGTGCTCAGGCGCACATAGCTTGTTATGTTAGTGCGTTTCCACCTCTTGTGACGGAGCTCTGGAGCGTGGTCTCTGCAGCTCCGAGCTGAAAGTAAAATTGTAATCTGAGATTTGTCGTCTGGGAATACGTTCGCCTGTCCTTTAAAATAAAACGGGATCAAAGAGAGCTAGGATAATGATCGCCGAGTTGTTTGTAAATGGGAGGCTGCCCTAATTTCCCATCAGTTAGCGATGGCACGTGGGTGACACGCAATGTGTTTGTTACGAACTAGATGCCCTCTCTGCTGATAACGTTGAATAGACGCTCTGGCTGGTCGTTTTCACGGCAGATTGTAGAATCTGAGGCACAGAATCTTAATGGCCACAACCAGGGCAAGTTTTATAGAGGAACAAAAGCTGGGCACCATGGCCCACAGAAGACCCTTCCGGAGTATACCCTCACGTGTAGTTCAGGCTAAGGGGTCAAGAACTTAAGACACAAGACAAACAAACAAAAAAGAAACAAGAGACAACCCCCCCCCCCCCCAAGCTCTCATACACAGAGGACGGACACACCAGTGGTTGCCAGAGCGTCGGTGGGTGGGGGGACTGGTGAGCCAGGCAAATGGGGTTGGGAGTCACCGACCTGGATGAGCACTGGGTGATGGGTGGATGTGTTGAATCACGGTACTGTATACCTGGAGTTGACAGCTCCAGAGAGGCCACGTGTAGTCCTGCTTGGAGACACCCATAAACTCGGTGACGGTGGCCTCTTGGAACTGGGAGGTGACCCGCGTGTGGCTCTCAGTCTGGCACTTTCAGAAGCCTTCATCCGGGAACCACTTGTGGACCCAATTTGCTTTTCCAGCATGGACTCAGATTAACTGTGGGTACCGAAATTAGATGCCGTTTGAAGAATTTAGAGCAATAAATATAGCTATCATGCAAACCAGGAGACTGGATTCAGTGTGCGCTGTGGACAGATGGAAGAGAATTAATATTTATTGAGCAATGTTAGAGGCTGCACAGAAGCCTGGATCAGCCACTTTGTTTGTACAATTTCTATTTAACCTTCCCAACAGCTCTGTAAAGTATATGATCTTACAAAACAATTCCCATTTTGTAAAAACAGGTGGGGGACTGTTCTAGATTAAAGGAGATTGAGGAGAAATCCCACAGTGAAATGCTGGATGCGATCCTAATCGTATCCTGGGTTGAATAAAAATGCTCCGAGGACATTTTTGGGACCTCTGTGCTCCAGACGGGGCACGGGAGCCACGGACACAGCCGAGCAGGCAAGGGGCTCACTCACGCTCTCCCCGTCCCCGAGGGAGAAGTCTTGGGCCGGGGTCTGGCCTCTCTTGGGGTCGGGCTGGCTGTGCTGCTGTGGGAGGGGGACACGGCCCTCCTCGGTGTGTCCACTCTTGGGTTTCTTGGAGCCGGCGCTCGCCGCTGGACTCCCAGACTCCCACAGGGGCTCTCTTGCACGTGGGTGATGGTCTAAATCAGTGTGCTTTGTGGGGAGGACCGTGGAAAACTGACTCCTCCGTGATGACGAGGCCAGTCCTGCAAAGTAGTTTTAAACTGCGTTAGTAATTATTTTGATGGAGATGATGTTGGTATTGGTATTCTGAAACTGTGTGGAATAAAGTGAGTGATTAATTTTGTGACCATCTGATTCTAGCATCTGGTCTTGAACTAGGACTCTTGTACGGAAGAGAGGAGGTAACGGATGTAAGCTAGTAGAGATTAAGTATGAGTCTTGTCATCTAGGACTGGAATAAAAATGCCAATACGAAATTGTGAGGTATTTAAAAACCAGCCTGTCTGTCTGCCAAGGCCTAGACACTGACCAGCCCCAGAGCAGGGAGCCTTCCTAATCCCCACATCACGGTCTGGAAACCCTCCTCCCGACTCAGAAGCCAGGGTTCCTCGGAAAAGTGACCATTCCTGGTCTGGAGCTGGCAGTGTAGGAAGATGATCTTGGAATGTGGCGTGAAGGCTGTAGCAGGGACGCTGTCAGAGTGGGCTGGAGTCGTGTCAGGAGGGCCTGCCCTAAGGCACCGCCGCTGACAGTCTGAGGGTCACTGGGGATGACAGCTGTTCCGATCCCGCGTTCTTTGTGCTGCCAGAAAGCATCTTCCACCTTTGTAGATGACAGGGGACCAGTTTGTTATTTTGTACACGGTCAGTAATGAGTGTTTATTCTGCTTTTCTGTACACGTGCACCGTGGGACAAGCCAGCAGTTGATGAGGGGTCTCCCTTTACCCACATGTTCCAGCTAACAGTTGAGAAGGGATGATGGAATTGAAGTACCTTCATTTTGCAGTCCCTAGTAGGTTAGCGGACCAAGAGAGCGAGCAGCCACGTCACAGAATAAGAGACAGCAGGACGTTATGGTCCCCCTGGGGGCAGAATACACACCTCCCGAAAATCACACCTGGGACAGGTCAGCGCTCTAGATTCAGCTACCAGTTTACAGGAACTCGGACGACAGAAAAACCTGTTCAGCGACACCAGTCCAGGCTGTAGGGTCAACTCTACAGCCCAACGACCTGGTTCTTACTTAACAGGTAGAGCATAAGGGGAAACAGGATGAAGTCGGGGACAGCTTGCACAGCGGGGTGAAGGTGTCAGTGCCACTCAGCGTCACACTGAAAGATGATTAAAATGGTGACTTTGACTTATGTGTATTTCATTCCCCACCCCCCCAAAGGGATCAAAGGTCTTCCTGTAGTTAAACCTGGCTAGCTTAAACTTAAATCAGAGTAAATTTAAACAACATATTAGAAAATACACACCACAACTAAGCCCAAGCACCCATGGCACCATGCTTGGGTAGTAGGACAGTTAAGAAAAGCACGGAGATGACTCCAGTGAAGTCGGGGCAGGGCTGGCTCAGGGGAGGGAGGACACTCTGATGGGATGAGGCAAATCCAGGGCTGCCGGGGGCCTGGCCACACCCCATTTCTTGAGCCGTGCGGTGACTCCAGTAGACCTTGGTTTACAGCAGTATATATACATTTACTTCACGCAGCTTTTATGACAAAATGTTTTTAAACCAACAAAAACATTAGAAACAGATTCATAATTTATCAGACCAGGTCGAAAAACTATTTTTTGCCAAGGACTGTTTTCATCAAGGTGTTGTCTTGAAGAGCGAGTAAGGCCAGCTGCACGCGCCTTTCTCCGGGGGGACATTTGAGCACAACGAACTTTGAGCGACATTGACCGGTTAGTGCTTTGATTTTACTGGGGCTGACGCTTTGGATGAAAACTGTCTTCCGGGGCTGCTGCTTTTTGACAGTGAAGGGAAGCATCCCCTGCTTTTGGTTTCCTTTCTAATCAATTAATTTGGGTGTCTCTCTCTGTACACTTTTTTGGCTCTCAGTTTTTTTAGGAGAAATGTGATCTTTGCTGACACTTTCTATTGGACGTGATAACTGACTGTGGCATCTCCATTTGACTGTGGGCCCTGGAGATGCTCAGCATCCCAGACCAGGGGAGACAAGATGGTATCCGGTCTAGTAGTTTGTTTTGCCCCTGGGGAACCCGAGTCCCAGGAGGTGGACCAATGTGTTCAAGGCCCGACGTAATAGCACCAGGGTCCCCGCTCACTTCAGGCTTTGTTGTGTTGTTGTGTGCTCCTTCCCTCCTTAGGTAACAAACGGGATATTTCCAGGCGTGTGCGTTTGGTGGCAGTAGAGACGGCATGGCTGTTGTGGTGCTGTGGACAATTGGAGCCTAGGAAACTTTCGTAGCGGGCATGTGACACTAGTACGTTTAGCCGAAGTCAGACTCTCAACCGAATGAGCCTCCCAGGTGCCTCTGACACCAGTACATTTAGATGTCTTAGCACTCTTGGCGGGGTGGCGGGAGGGAGAGGGCGATGCCAGACCCTGTCCTTCAGATTATCTGTTGTTCTTGCATCTTGAGAAGATGCTGCTTGAACCAGCTGTCTTTGCTGAACAGCCTTCATTCAGTCTCTTGCACTTGGACGCTGCGGGGAGAGGGTGCTTGTCTGCATCAGGGAGTCCTTCCCCCATCATTCAGAGACCTGGGATGGGCCTATGCCTTGTCATCTGCTGCCCGTGTGCTGCATTCCTGGTCTTCTGACCTGCGCCTGCATGCCTCCTCTCGGCACATGGCTTCTTTTCACAGAGGCCGCTGGGCAGGGCTCTCTGCTTCCTTCTCGCGTCTGGAGTACGTGTATATTTCCATCTGTTTGATCCTGGAGGAAGAGGTCTCTCCTTTAATCAGAGGCAAATTCTTTGACATGTGTTCAAGGATCCTCTCTCTTTGGGCCTTTAAATTTGACCACTTTTTTTTTTTTACGTTTTTATTTATTTAATTTGAGAGAGAGAGCACGAGAGGCTGGGAGGGACAAAGAGAGAGAGAGGGGGACAGAGAATCCCAAACAGTGTGGAGCCTGATGCAGGCTGAAACCCACGGACCGTGGGATCATGACCTGAGCCCAAACCAAGAGTCAGATGCTTAACCGACTGAGCCACCTAGTGCCCCCTGACCAATGGGTTTTTAGGTCGCAGTCTATGGACAGCATGCACCAGAGGCTGCTTGATAACATGCAGATTCCTCGGCCTGCCAGCCCTTCTCAATCCATCTCTGAGGGCGCTGGGCTGGGGTCTGTGTTTCCGACAGGGTCCCCTGGGGACTCCTCTGTATACCAAGGCTGGAGCAGTGATGTACCAGTCCCTCAGTAATTATGCTCAATCTTTATCTTAAAATTGATATAACACAGAACAAACCCTTTCAAGCATGGGTTTCTCTCTAGCTGCTACTTTTCTCTTCCCTTCCTCGTCCCTGTCCTCCCCAGGCCAGGATCCCACTCATCAGCCCCCTGAGGTCTGGGTGCCCCTTTGTCCTCCAGACTCACCCACACTGGCTTCTCTCCGGCTGTATTATAGCTAATGACATTCCTAAGTTGGCCCTTTGCCCCCTTTTTATGTCATACTGTCCTAAATGATTTTAATAGCGCTGCGCTGAGGCTCCGAAATCTTTATTTCTGCTCCTGAATTGCACGGCTGTAGTTGTAGCTGGCTTCCTGACACGGTCACGTGGCAGTGCCCGTGGTTCACGTGCGTCCCCGTAAACTCCGATACACTGCAGCTCCCTGCACTCCTGCTCCTCGTCCTTTGCTCCCTCTGTGGACGAGAGCCGTCACCGTGCACCCAGAAGCGGCTGCTCTGTCACTGCTAAAGCTCCATCCGTTCACATCCCTGCGTCCTGCCTCCCGCTTTGCCTGCGAACCTTATAACATCCCATGAACTCTCCTCCCTGCCCCCGGCCTTGCCTTCTTGAATCCGTCTTCTGTTATGTTTTCGATTTTTCTCAACAACCACTGTGCTCTGGCTTTGGCGTGTAAGGCCCTGTGTGATCTGGGCCCAGCCCCGCCCCACCCCCCCGGGCTCATTTTTGCAGTCGCTCTCTTGGGTTTCACACTGCAGCCGTTTGAAACGCTGTGTTGAGCGGCTGCCTTTTCCTCCACCTGGAGTGCCCGTCAGCCTTCGCCTGCGAACCCCAGCTTTGCTCACCTCCTTTTTGAAGGCCTCTCCTGGCCTGGGGTGTTACCTTGGCAGCTTCGAATGCTCTCAGTCTCTCCCACAGTGTTCCTGAACCCAGCACCGGGCCCTGCTCAGAGAAGATTCCCAGCAAATAGTTATCGGAAGAGCAAATTGTGAAGCTGCCTCGAGTGTCCCTGACCCTGAAGTCGGGGAAGGGAGAGCTCCGTGGGGGGATGATCAGGTGTTGATCTCTGGATGTAGGGCCCTTGAGAGAGGGCCCTGTGGGGCTTTATTGGGAGATCCTGGAGAACCATGGAGAGCTTTTCAGAAGGTTGCTGTGATGGAGACTGTTTTGAGATGGCGAGTGAGTGGATTCACCTGGGTGTGGTGGATGACAGGTACAGTGGTTCAAGGGTAAGGCTCGTCGGTGTGAAGCAGGCGGAGCCTGGTTGGCTGGGGAGGAGGGCCTCCTGCAGGAAGGGGATTCAAAAGGCCCTCGCTGGCCTCTTTCCCCGAAAGACCCCGTGTGTTTGCAGCACAGACTTTAGTAGCTGGTCGAGCAGTGTGGTGAGTTCCTGTTAGAGTTGATTCTGTTCCCTGGGGAAGAATGCATTTCTTCCTGCCTGAAGTGCCTCATGCTTATTATGCTTAAGACAGGCTCTGCCTATGGGAAAATGGGGCGCTTTCCGTTCTTTGTCCCAAGTTGGAGACTTGTGTAAAAAAAAAAAAACCCATTTTTACATTTGACATTTCATTATATTTTGCTTCTTCACAATTCAATGATAACGGATCCTTGAACTTCTGGAGGCCAGGCATTGATGTTGAGAGCAGGCGTGGTGCAGACACTCCCATCTAGTCCACTACCCCAGCGTTGCCCTCTGAAATTGGGGCGCTGGTCAGTATCCTTGTCCCGGTCTGCTGTTCTCTCTGAAAAGAAATAGGAATTTTTGCAAATCTCAGTCTTATTTTTTCAAAGGTGGTTGGAATCTTGCTGCCATAATATGTTTACAATTTCTAGGTGCCTAGGCTTTCACAGACCTGATTTTATGAGGGTGGCCAAGGAATTTATTGAATCGTGGTTTTTTTTCTGAGGCTAGCGAGTATCGGGGATGAGAGGAGAAGGAACACTGAACGCGCGCCGTGTTCTGGGCGTGTTACTGAGGCGCCTCCTGTTGGTTCTCTCGAATCTGTCGCCGTAACCCTGGGAGGCGGTGCTCCTGTCCCCCTGGCTGCGCTTTGTCTGGCACCCGCCTGGGCGTGGTGCCCGCGGCTCCTTGGCATCTCTGTGTCGGCACCGATTCCCAGCTGCTGCAGCCGTGTCTTCACGGTCGGTCTTCCTCGCGACCCCCATCTTAAGGGCAGGGCCAGCGTCTTGTGTGTCTTGTGATCCCGGCTCCTGTCTCCACACCTGGAGCTGTTTGTCAGCTTCTTCTGCAGCGTCTCCCTTGTCCCCTTCCCCACTGCACATGGATTTCCTTAGGGCTCCATCCAAGGCCGTCTTGTACCTGTTGAGTTCGTTGTCTCTCGAAACCCTCCACTCTGCTTGCATGGCTTCCGTAACCATCCCACCCAGGCCAGACTTCTCCCACTCCTGGTCTGTGTATCTGACCACGTGTCCCGTGAGGCTCTTAATTCTGGAGGGGAGAGAGGGCAGGCAAATCTGGGGGGAGGTTTGGCTGCCGGCTGTTCCCCATTCCCAGCTGTGGTGGGCGTCCATCGTGCCCTCGGGCACAGTCTTTGCTGTTTCTGCCCTTGCAGGTGAGGGCTTGGATCTCACGGGAGAGCCGAGGGACTGGGGCTGGCGTGGTGGCCGGCGTCCCCCTCCTGGCCGGCCCCGAGGAGACCTAGGGTCAGGATCGTACAGCATCCCGCAGGAGCTTTACACTCTTGAAGCCCCTGCAAGGCCTTGAACAATTCACTAGCCGTTTCTAGCTGAACGTTGCTAGTGTCTGTCAGAGGCCCGTGCAGGCCGATGCTGGGAGTCCTGCTCCTCCCCTGCGGCTGCCTGTCAACAGATCACAGGTTAGTTTTTCCCTGTGACTTCAGTTCTCTGATCGGTTTGGGAAAAGCTGTTTTTCAGTTTATCCAGCTTTTTTCTTAAGGGTGGGAGTGATGCTTTTTCAAGTTCTCAACATCTTTCAGCTGAACTCAGAAATGTGCCTGCTGTGGGGTGATGCAGACCTGCAGTAAGTTTCAGGTTGTGTGGCCATTTGTCACATGACCTACTGCTTTTGTTTTGTGTTCAGTGGCTTACCTGCTCCCTTTCTGCAGGGAGAGGTTGCCAATGCACCGACAGCTTGCACTGGCCTCCAGCCTTCTGACTCCCAAACAATAACTTCACAGCTCAGTGGCTCAGCCAAGGGGAAGATGTGTTTTCCCGGGAGCTCTGAGGAGCACCTCTCTGGGTGAGGAAAAGCTTCCCAACACCCCAAAGCTGAGGTCTGGCCCTAGACTTCTGTCTAGCAACCTGTGGAGGTGCATTTCTCCCGGGCCACTGTTCCCCACCCCCTACGCAGCGGGGAAGGTTGACTGCGTTCCTGGATTTAAATTCAGGTTGGAAGAGAACTTTCTAAACCACCAGGATGGAATGAAAGCCCAGGTGGTTGTCATTCATGAGCAACAGGTGATCCTTTGCAAGCCCCTAGAGCTGAAGCCTTCCGGACCATTGATCTCACTGCCCTCGTTATTGCTTTGCCAGCCAGCTGGTGGTGGTTCGCTGGGAAACAAATTAGATGGGTGTTCAGTAGAAGGGATTCAAGAGGTTTTGTTTTTTGCGAAGAGAAAGGAATGATTTTTATGGATCACTGCAGATCGGTTTACTGTTAGCTCCTGCTGTTGATTGCATCCAGTCTTGTTAGGTTTGTTTTTAACGTCTCTCTGTCCCCTCTTGTCTGTTTAACATTACGATTGGCCTCCCAGCTGCTCACTGTGCTCTCCTTTCTCTGTCTTCCACATTGTCCCCATGGTCCTTTCTAAATTTTTTTTTTTGGCTCTAATTTTTTTTTTTTTTAATGTTTATTTCAGAGAGCGAGCAGAAGTGAGCCAGAGCATGAGCAGGGGAGGGGCAGAGAGAGAGAGGGAGACACAGAATCTGAAGCAGGCTCCAGGCTCTGAGCTGTCAGCACAGAGTCCAATGTGGGGCTTGAACTCACAAACCGTGAGGTCATGACCTGAGCCCAAGTTGGACACTTAACCAACTGAGCCACCCAGGTGCCCCCAATGGTCCTTCCTAAAGCAGAATCTGACTGTCATCTTTCTGTGTGATTTCTAGGGTCTTGGCATTGACCTCTGGATAAAGTCCCCAGTATGGCTTGTGTGGTCTCACCGTGGCTGTCTGTGTAGCGTCCTTGCCCACCCTTGCCTCTCACTGGGCTTGGATTTCCGAAACAGGGACTGACTTGTATTTCTCTGATGTGCCGTGCTCTCTGAGGCTTACTGTTTGAGAACAGACCAGTGGTTCTCAGACTTTGCTGCACTTGGGGATTGTGGGGGGAATGTTTAAAACCTCTTCCTGGCTCCCACCCTTTGACATTGTGACTTGGTGGGGCATGGGGTGTGACCTGGCCATCTGGGTTTTTAAACTGTTCCAGATGAATCTTCCGTGCAGCCAAGTTTGGAAACCATTGATAGGGACTGTCTTCCCCTTGTGGGAAAACATCGTCATCCTGGTCTGAGGTCAGTTGTTCGAAAGTCTGGGCTCCTTCAGGCAGACCCCGCTGCTGTGTATTTTCCATTTCCTGTGAGAAGTTTTGACATTGGGTAGGGCCAGTCTCCTTTCTGGATTATTGTTGAGGTACTGGGATACTTTCTGTCCTTTGCTCCTTTATATAAATCTTAGAATCCATGTATCAGGTTCCTCCAAGTAGTCTGTTAGAACCGACCTGAACACCAGGTGGGGGAAATTGGCATTTTTATAAGCGTCTTCTATCGATGAACGATGTCCTGTCATTTATTTGTCTTCTCGAATGTGTCTCAGTAACTTTCTGATTTTCTCTCTGAAGATTTTAAAGAATTTCACTAGATTTATTTCCAGATACCTTATTTTTGTTATAAAGGTATTGAGCCCTTTTATGGAGATATAGCTTACATGCAGTTGGGAACACAGATAGCATGCATACAGCTGAATGAATGTTTTATTCTCCTCAATTCTTGCACCCACCGCCCAGAACTCGACTGGATAACTTCTACCTGTCCGGTGTAATTGAGTCTTGTCACTGGTGATTGGCCTGCACAAAGATCACTGTAATTGTGACTTGTGTCATCGTAGGTTAGTTTTGCCTGTTCTTGACTTCTTGGCTTTGTTAAGGAAGAAATATAGTACATATTCTTTGGTGTCTTTTGGGGGGGGGGCGGTTTAAACAACATTAATTTAAGTTCTAGAGGGCAGAAGTCCAAAATCAGCGTATGTGGTCCCCCCCACCCCCTCAACATTATGTCCGAGATCCATGCATGTTGGGTTTGTTTGTTCCTTTATGTTGCTGGATGCTATTCCACTGTGTTAAGATACCACAATTTATCCACTCGTGATTGGCATTTGGGTTGTTTCCAGCCTTTGGCTATTATGAATAGGTATAATTTTTCTGGCACAGGTACTGGGTAGACATAAGCCCACATAAGCCTATGAGTGGTTTTCTGGATCATAGATCTTAAGTGTGTTTAGCTCTAGTAGATTTATAGCCATGTAGGTTTTCTTCCTTTCTTTTAAGAAAGGGAGCAGGAGGTGGGGGAGGGGCAGGGGGAGCTAGAGAGAATCTTAAGCAGGCTTCACTCTCAGCACACAGCCCACGACCCTGGGATCATGACTCGAGCCAAAATCAAGAGTCGGATGCTCACAGACAGCCTCCCAGACATCCCTACCACACATATTTTCAACGTGCTTATTTTCATTTACACCCACACCATCTACCTGAAGGTTCTTTGCTGTTCCAGAACCTTCTCACCCCTGGATATTGTCAGTCTTTTAAATTTTAGCTGTTCTGGCCCACGTGTAGTGGTGTTTCATTGTGGTTTGAATTTGCCTTTCTCACCTAACTAAAACTGTTGCCCAGTAAAAAATGAAGACTATATTTTAACAGGCATTTCACACAAGTATGTGTCCAAATGATAAGTAAACACATGAAGGGTGTACAGTTACTGGTTTTATTTTTTTGCAGCTTTGAGATACGATTGGCACATAACACCATAAGTTACAGTGTGCTGATTTGACTCATTCCAAAATGATTATCATACATAGTTAGAGCTAATATCCCTAATATCTCTATCATATCACATAATTAGTGGGTTTTTTGTGGTGATCACATTTTGTTAAGTTTTTGTTTAAATTTCAGTTAACATATGGTATAATATTAGTTTCAGATGTACAACGGAGTGATTCACAACTTCCAGACATCAGCCAGTGCTCATCAGTAGTGCCCTCCTTAATGCCCATCACCCTTTAACCCATCCCCCCGGCCACTTTTCCTCCAGCAATCCTCAGTTTGTTCTCTGTCCTTAAGAGTCTGTTTGTAGGTTTGTGTCTGTTTTTTTTTTCTCTCCCATTTGCTCATTTGTTTTGTTTCTTAAATTCCACATGACTGAAATCCTATGGTATTTGTCTTTCCGACTTCACTTAACCTAATGCTCCGTAGCTCCATCCGTGTTGTCGCAGATGACAAGATTTCATTCTTTTTTATGGGTACCGTTCCATTGTGAGTGTGTGTATGTGCGTGTATATGTATGTCTGTATGTTGTGTGTGTTTGTGTATACACATACCACATTCATTATCCATTCATCAGGTGATGGACACTTGTGGTTTTTCCCTAATTTGGCTACTGTAGATATGTTGCTGTAAACATTAGGGTGCATGTGTCCCTTTGAATTAGTATTTTTGTGTCCTTTGTGTAAAAACCTAGTAGTGCAATTGCTGGATCACAGGGTGGTTCTATTTTTTAACTGTTTTTTGAGAGAGCATGCATGTACATGAGCACGCATGCAAAAAGGGGAGGGTGGGGAGGGGAGAGAGAGCGAGAATCCCAAGCAGGCTCTGTGCCCATTGTAGAGCCTGACCGGGGGTTCGATCTCACGAATTGTGAGATCATGACCTGAGCCACAATCAAGAGTCTGATGCTTAACTGACCGAGCCACCCAGGTGCCCCTATTTTTAACTTTTTGAGGAACCTCCATACTGTTCTCCAGTGTGGCTATACCAGTTTGCATTCCCATGTGGTGAGAACATTTAAGATCTATTTTTTAAATCAACTTTAAGTATGTAATATATTATTATTAAACATAATCACAGTGCTGTGCACTAGCGCCCCAGAATATATTCATCTTCTGATTGAAAGCTTGTACCCTTTGACCAACCTTTCCCCATTTTCCCCATATCTCAGCCCTTGGTAACTGTCATTCTTTCTGTTGCTATGTATTTGGCTCTTTTTGATTCCACACAGAAGTGATACCTACAGTATTTGTCTTTCTCTGACATATTTTACTTAGTACGTCCTCAAAGTGCATCCATACTGTTGTAAATAGTAAGGTTTCCTTCTTTATCAAGTAATAATATCGAATCGTATACAGACCACTCATCTGTATATACCCACTCATCTGTAGATGGATATTTAGGTGGATTTCGTATCTTGGCTATAATGTTACAATAAGCATGGGAGTCCGATGTCTCGAGATGCTGTTTTCATTTCCTTTGGAAATATACTCAGAACTGGCTGGATCATATGGTGGTTGTAAATTTCTGAGGAATCTCCATACTGTTTTCCTCAGTGGGTGCACAAATTTACATTCCCACCCAACACAGTGCAAGGATTGCCTATTCTCCACATCCTTGCCAACTCCTGTCTCTTGTCTCTTGATGACTGCTATCATAATCAGTGTGAGATGATAGCTCATTGTGGTTTGATTTGCATTTCTCTGATGTTTAGTGATGTTGAATTCCTTTTCATGTACCTGTTGCCGTTAGTAGTTCATCCTTGGAGAAATACTTGGTTCTTTTCATTTAAAAAAAAAAAAGTTTTATTTTTATTATTAAAAAATTTTTTTTTAATGTTTTACTTATTTTTGAGACAGAGGGAGAGAGACAGAGCATAAGCAGGGAGGGGCAGAGAGAGAGGGAGACACAGAATCCAAAGCAGGCTCCAGGCTCTGAGCTGTCAGCACAGAGCCCTGACATGGGGCTCGAACTCACGAACCGCAAGATCATGACCCGAGCCGAAGTCGGAGGCTTAACTGACTGAGCCACCCAGGCGCCCCAAAAATGTTCTGCTTTTGAGAGAGAGCATGAGCAGGGGAGGGGCAGAGAGAGAGGGGTACAGAGAATCCAAAGTGGGCTCTGCACTGACAGCAGTGAGCCTGATGCAGGACTTGAACCCATGAACTGCAAGATCATGACCTGAGCCCAAGTTGGATGCTCAACTGACTGAGCCACCCAGGTGCCCCTTCTCATTTTTTTTTTAATGAGTTTATTTTGAATGCACATGAACTAGTGCGTAAGCAGGGGACAGGGAGGGAGCGGGAGTGGGAGGGAGCAAGCGAGGGAGAATCCCAAGCAGGTACAGCACAGCCAGCACTGAACCCGACATGGGGCTCAAAACCAAAAACTGTGAGATCATGACCTGAGCCGAAATCAAGAGTTAGATGTTCAACAGGCTGAGCCGCCCAGGCAGCCCGGTTCTTCTCCTTTTTTAATCAGATTGATGATTTGTTCCTGAGCTGTGTGAGGTCTTCATATATTTTGACGTTAACCAAATACATGATTGGCAGAGATTTTCTCCCATTCTGTAGGCTGCCTTTTCATCGTGTCGATAGTTTCTCTGGCTGTGCTTACTTGGTAGTCTCACGTGTTGACTTCGCTTTGGTTCCTTGCTCGTTGGTGTCCCATGAAGACACGGCTGCCAAGACCAATGCTGTGGCGGTTTTCTCCTGTTTCCTTCCAGGAGCTTCTTTGCTGGAGTCCATCTGTTGAAGTCTTAATCTCTTTTGAGTTAACTTTTGTGCCTGGTGTGAGATAAGGCTCCCGTGTCCTTTTTCTGAGTGTGGTTATCCGCTTCCCCTGACGGCACTTACCTATCTCAGAAACTATCCTTTCCCCGCTGAGTATTATTGGCTCTTCTGTGAAATATTAGTTGACAGTCTCCGTGAGAGTTTCTTTCTGGGCTCTTGTTCTGTCTCCGTAGTATGCGTGTCTGTTTTTATGTCCGTGCCATGCTGTTTTGATGACTACAGCTACCTAGTAGAGTTTGAGATCAGGGAGTGTGATCCCTCCGATTTTGTCTTTTTTCCTCAGGACTGCTTTGGCTCCTCGGGGTCTTTTGTGGCTATGTGCAGATTTTAGGATTGCTTGTTCTTTTTCTGTGAAAAATGCATTGGAGTTTTGATAGGGATTGTATTGAATCTATAGATGGCTTAGGGTAGTAGGGACATTTTAAACAATATTTTTCCAGTCCATAAACGGGATATCTTCATTTATTTGTGTCAGTTTCTTTCATTGATGTTGTACAGTTTTCAGTGTTCAGATCTTTCACTTTCTTAGGTAAGTTTATTCATAGGTGTTGATTTTGATGCTATTGTGAATGAGATTGTTGTCTTTATTTTTCAGGCATTTCTTTGTTAGCACATAGAAAAGCGACTGACTTTGGTGTACTAATGTTATTATCTCGCAAGTTGACTACATTTGATTAGACCTAATGTGTGTCTTTTCCCCCTTTGGTTGAGTTTTAAGGATTTCCTATATTTAAGATCAGAGCATTTGCAAGTAGAGCCATTTTTTCTTGTTCCTTTCTGATTCGGATGCCTTTTATTAATCTTGCCTGATGGCTCTGGCGAGGACTTTGGACACTAAGTTGAACACGTGTGAGCGTGGGCCACCTTGTCTTGTGCCTGATCTCAGGAAAAGCTGCAAGCTGTTGCCATTGGGTATGGTAACTGGGCTTGTCCTATATGCCCTTCATTATGTTGAGGTACGTCCTTCAACACCCAGTTCTGAGGGCTTTTATCATGAAAAGATTTTGAAGTGGGCAAATGCTTTTCCTGTATCGACTGAGATGATAGGATTGTTCTCTTTCCTTCTGTTAGCATGGTGTGTCACATTTATCGACTTATGTATGTTAAACTGTCTTTGCATCCCAGGGATAAATCCTACTTGATCATGGTATATACTCCTTTAAATGTGCCGTTGAATTTGTTTGCTACTGTTTTTTTTTTTTAAAGTTTATTTATTTTGAGAGAGAAAGCATGAGCAGGGGAGAGGGGCAGAGAGAGAGAGAGTTGGGGGGCGGTGTGGGGAGAGAATCCTAAGCAGGCTCTGCACTGCCAGCATGGAGACCGATGCAGGGATTGAACTCATGACTGTGAGACCATGGCCCGAACTGAAGTTGGATGCTTAGCGAACTGAGCCACCCAAGAGCCCCTGCTAATGTTATATCAAGGAGTTTTGCATCTGGTTGCAGCAGGCATATTGGTCTGTAGTTTTGTGTAGTGTTTCTGTCTGGCTTTGGTGTCCAGGTAATGGGTGAGCTGGGGAAAATGTTCTTTATGCGTGGCTGAAAACCCTGTGGCAGGGACGCCTGGTTGGCTCAGTTCGTTAAGTGTCTGACTCTTGATTTCTGCTCAGGTCACAATCTTATGGTTTGTGCGATCAAGCCTTGCACTGGACTCCATGCTGAGTGTGGAGCCTGCTGGGGATTCTCTCTCCTCCTGCCTCTCTGCTCCTCCCCCACTCATGTGCATGTGTTTTCTCTCAAAATAAATAAACTTAAAAAAAAAAACACAAAACCTCGTGGCAGAAAGAGGAAAGCAAGGTTTTGGAACGGTGTGCATGTTAGTCCTTATGAGCATGTGCCCGTAGGTATGAACATTGATTTGTTGGGGAAGAAGGGTTTTGTGGGAGACTGGGGTGTACTTTTGATAACTTTTTAAACTGGTGTTCCAACAGGAAACTGTGGCTTGGCTGGGTGACTACCGAAGTAATGACGTTCCCTGTGTTTTGGGGGTGCTCCGTGCTCACGGAGTGCTGTGAAGGGTACACAGAACATTCGGACTGTACTTTGCATCTCTTGTTTCTGAGAGGAGAACAGGCACATGTCATTATTTGCCTTGGGACACCACCACTCTCCCTTGATTATCTTGTGAAAAGGCGTTTACTTCCAATTTCAAACTGGCAGTACTCTGGTTTTGTTTGCCTGATTTTTATCCCAAAATAACATATGCTAATTGAGCTTTTTCTGCAGCTTTCTTTGGAGAAATGATGTTCATTTATTTGTGTTTCTTGAAGTAGAAATGGAGTAATGCATGTAAACAAGATGTAAAAGCTGTAAGACCCAGAGCGGGAACGTGCGAGGAGCTCTTCCTCACTCGTGCTGTCGAACAGGGAGCCGGGATGTCCTCCCCAAGGTGGGGGGCAGGTTGGCAGAGCTCTGGTTCCATGTCCAGACTCTGGTCAGCAGTCCACTTGTGGCCAGACATGGGGATACCCTGCGGTTGGAACCCAGGGCCTCCTGTCTCCTGGTCCCATGGGACTCCCCTCCTCTATGTGCACAGGGAGAAGGCCTGGGCTAGTGGGACACGGGGGCCCTGGATGACCCGACAGCTGCTTCAAGAAGGAGAGACAAGGGCCAGGTCACCACACTTTGTCCTCGTGCCAGTGGTCCCCAAGGTCTTGGCTAAGAAGTTTGCTATTTCCGGCTTGGCCCAGCATGGTGATGAGGAACGCACCTCTTTTCAAAGCAACCCATTCTGGCCATCTTATTCTACAGAGAAGTGACTTATTGGTGTTTTGGAATATAGTCCTTGGATGATTATTCCTCCATGAGTCACTCATTCACAAAATCATTGGTTCCCTCCTTTTGATTAGGAGCTTCCAGATGCAGGCTCGCAGCTCAGGCCGTCCCATCAGGCAGCTTCAGGGGGCTGTGCGTCCCCGCCCGTCTGAGTGATGGCCCTGGAGGTCTGCCCTGTGCCACCTGTGTGCCGTGCAGCGGCCTGACGGTGAGAGGTGTTTCCCGTCGCTTAGTAATTGACGGAAGGATGTAGATGCATTTGTTAACCCAGCAGATAGTTCCCCCATGTGCTATGTGCCGTGACAGATGGTTCAAGTACAGGTGGAAGGTCACTGTTCCTGCCCTGAGGGGCTTCCGGCCAGAGTCAGGTTAGCGCAGGGCTCTGTGGTCCATGCCAGGGTCCTTGTCCCGACTCTGGTGGCGCGGTCTGTCTCGGTCAGTGGAGCGCCAGGGTGGCCAGCGGCTGGGAAATGTTGGCTTCTCTTGAAGATGTTGTGAGAAGAGAAGTCTGCGTTCTTGGTCACGCGTTTCTAGGCCCTGTCTCTAGTGGCCACAAATGTCCTTATCTGGGGTTCAGTGTCCCCTGCTTCAGTTGTGTCCACTTGAGCGTCTTGGGAGGAGAAGATTGAACACTGTCCTGTCAACAGAAGTAAGAAATGGTCTTAACGTCTGCTGTGGTTGGGCTCCTGTGCAGCCGGGGACTCAAATGGCATTCCTTCCCAACAAAGGGGACCGCTACCAGTAGGCTGCAAGGTAGGAGCTTCCTGGAACTTGGCTCTTGCAGCATGCCGTACACCTTGGGCGCTGGGAGGAGGCCTTGCTGTGGCCCGGACTTCCACACGTGCCCCTGGAGGGGACCCACGGGCGCTCTCCTGCGCGGACGTGTGTGTCGTGTGCGGTCGGGTAGAGCTGCGCCTGGGGTCTTCCGCCGGGGATGGCCGATTTTCGGGTGCGCTCTTCGATGAGCGTTTGCGTTGCCCTGTTTCTCCTTTTTAGAGGTCATGCTGCGTTCTTTCTCAGGTCGCCTGCTCATTTTTGATGGTCTCTTCTTCCTTGTTCTTTGGAGTCCTTTTGACTTATTTGCAAACGTTAGTAGCTCATCAATAACGGTCTGGGAAAATCAAACCTATACTTACCATGTGACCCAGCCATTTTACTCCTAGAAATTTAATCAAGAGCAGTGAAAGCATGTGTCCCTACAGTGACTAGGACACACGTGTTCAGAGCGGCTATATTCGTAATAAAAACTCAAAGCAGCCTGAGGGCTCATAAATAGGTGAATGGGTAAGCAGAGTGTTCCAGGCATTCATTGGAATCCTATTCAGCAATTAAAAGGAGTCCAGCCTGGATGCATGCAGTATGTTGGAATTAGTCTAAGAGGAGGATGCCGTGTGACAGAAGCCTGACAGAAAACAGTATCTAATGTGTATGATGCCATCTGGATTAACTTCTGGAAAATGTGAACTCCTTTAGGGTGACGGCAGTGCTTACATGGGGCTGGGAGGAGGCTTGGGCTTGGGGAGGACGGCACTTGGGGGGTGGATGCGAGGACGCACAGGCAAGCTTAGTTGATGGATATATTCACGATCTCCGTTGCGCTGATGGTGTTACGAATGTCAGCGCCTCCGGTTGGATGCTTTAAACTTCGGTGGTTAGTCTGTGCTGGTTACATCTCAGTAGGGCTGTTAAAAGAAAGAGCTGTGGTAGGGGAGGGGGCAGAGCTGCTGACCGCACGGGGAGGGTGTTCACAGGGAGCACCTGGGAAATGGGACGAGCCAGGCTGTCCCTTAACAGGACCCCAAGTGCAGTCCTAGGCCAGTGATGGGAGATGGGTGGTCCTCCCCTCTCCTTTGGTTGTCTCTCTGCTCCCCTTGGGTTTGGCTGCTCAGTGGGGAGGAGGCAGGGGAGTGGGTGGTAGTGACGTGAGGAGAGGGAAGACTCATCTGGGGGCCACCTTACGCACATGGTGACAATGGGCCCCAGGTGTGTGGTGGTGGATCTGAAGGCAGCCTGCTGGGCCCAGTGCATGGTTTTCCCCATTGACCTTGGGCTTCAGGTGCCCCTACAGAGAAGGTAGACTGGGGTTTAGCCTGGAGTGGGGCCTTGTCAGGTGGGTCGAGGGAGGAGCAGGCAGGGGAGTGATTGGTGCTTTCCTGGGGGATGGGGTGTTGTAAGTGCAGGTCAGTGTCTTCGACTGTGGCCCAGCCGCCAGCCCCGGGCCTGCTGCCTGTCTTGGTGTTACTGGAACGCAGCCACCTCTATGCGTTTTTGGATGTTGGCGGCTGCTTGTGCCCGACAGCAGCTCAGCTGAGTAGCTGTGGCAGAGACCTGCGGCCCACAAAGCCTCAAGTGTTTACTGTCGGATCCTTTACGGACGATGCTTTCTGACCTGTGGTTCGACTGTGGAAGCGAAGGCTGGAGAGGGCAGACAGGGACGTAAGGGGGCTGATGTATAATGAGGAAGTGCTGGGGGTACATGGGAGTGTTCAGAGGTCAGAGCAGGTTTGGGGGTGGGAGTGTGGGAATAAATGAATGTTCTACCAATAAGTAAAATCCCAAGAAGCTCATGTGTGTGGGCCTAGGGTAGTTAGTTGGGAACCACCCAGAACCCTTCATGGGCTCAGCTCATGTGTATGGGCCTAGGGTAGCTAGTTGGGAACCACCCAGAACCCTTCATGGGCTCAGCTTATGTGTGTGGGCCTAGGGTAGCTAGTTGGGAACCCTTCATGGGCTCAGCGGGTAGTTATTAAGCATCACGTACATGAAGGTTCCAAAGGTCAGTGAGGGCACAGGGCCTAGAGTGGGGAGTCCTCACAGGATCGAGACTGAGCATCCAACAGAGGGAGGCCAGTGTCAAAGCCGGCCTGCTGTGGGTGTGAGGACGGTTTTGTGTGAATGGTTTATGAAGGTTGCTGTTTCCACATGAACTTTCTCTGCTAAGTCTATCCTAAAGTTTCTGAATGAATGAACTCCCCGCTTTCTTGATGCAAGTTGAGGATGAGTATTGGCTAATTTCTGAGCCAAATGCTTGTATTCCTTCGGTTTTCTTGTATTTTATGATAACCAGATGGGCTCCCTTCCCCCCCCCCCCCCCCCCCCCCCCCCCGGCACCCATTGGTTTTTTTAAGAATAAATGAAAACGCATCTTCAAAATACATCCTACCTGGAACCGCATATTCTGACCAACTCCCCCTGGGAGATTGTTGTCTCCTTTTGCTTTTGTAAATGTATTTTGTCCTAGCTTTGTTTTATTCCAGTGCCTGTAACTTGTCGCAAGAGAAACTGATACTCTGCCTTAAGCCTTACTTTCTTTGGAAGGGGCAAAAATGGACCCATTGCTTGAGGAGACCCACCAGTGGAGGTGGACGCTGAGCCGTTGTGAGGCTCCTTAAGGCAGGCCGAGGGCTGCGTGGCATACTGCACCACCCTCTGGCTGGCGAGCTGTCCTGGAAGCTCATGGGGGCACTGACGTGTGTTGTCGTGGTTTTTCCGGGTGGTCACAAATCCGACAGTCCCGAGTTCTGGCTCCGCGTCTGACGAACTGTGCGGTGTTACCGATGTTCTCAGACTCTTCAGCCTCCTCCTCCGTGGAGCCGAGAAGACAGTGCTGCCCCGCGGGGAGTGAGGGACCTTCGATGGCCCCTGCCAGGGCCTGGCACGTGGAGACGCCGTCACCGCCCCTCGTCACTGCAGCTGTTGGTTGTGACTGCCATCGGTTTCTGCCACGCGGGTCCCACTTTGAGCTGCCCTCCTCCCGAGTGGTCACCGTGGTTGTGCTGGAGCTGAATTCGGGAGCGGGCTCTTCTCGCGTACAGAATTGTACCTCTGAATTGCCCACAGAAACGCTCTTAATGGAAAAGTTGAGCGCTGTAAACAGTAACTGTGAAGTTCTGTCAAGCTCCATTTGATTCATGGTGATCTCGCGGTTTCATCCATTCTTAAATACCCCGAGAATCCACTCCTCTCTGGTCTTCCCACTAGGCTGCCTTCCTGTTTGTCACTTTTTTGGTCTTGTCTTCCCAGTAATTGCCACTGCAATCTGTTCTCTGTTCTATTTGTGATGGCCCGTGCTGGCAGAAGAGTTGCCCGAGTGAGTGAGCAGAATTTTCTCCTCTGCGGCCCGGCCCGGCCCAGCTGGCGAGCCGCCCCTCCACGGGCGCGGCGGGTGCTTTGCTCCGTCTCTCCCCTCCCCCCCTCTGCAGCCGCCTCTTCTCTCCAGCCCCATCCTTGTGTGGGCCGAGGGCTCATCTTCCAACCTTCAGATAGCTCCCTTCTGCCTCCGCCCCTACTTACGCATTCCTTCTTCACCCGCGGTTGGATCAGAGGGCAGAATAGTCTGTAAAGAAGCTGTGGAGGGGCTTTGGCTGTATTTTTCTGTGCTTCAAGATGATAGGTTTTTGAGGTTTCTGTGAAGTTTTGAGGTCTCCGTCCAAAAAGGAGGCAAATTTCAGATCTAATTTTCAGCTTTTTTTTTTTTTTTTTTTTTTTTGCTAAGTGCATAGCCTAGATCCTTCTAGCTCAGAGACATTGCAGATTTATATTTTCATAGATCACCTTGAGTTGGTTGCCATTTTCAAGCTAAGAAAACGGAGGTTCATAGGGTTTTGTGACTTGCTCAGATTCTCTCGATGTGTTGGGAAGAATGCCTATGTCTTCATAGCATTCGATTCAAAGGAAGATGCCTCCGTCCCCAACTTCTGCCCTTTAGAATTTGTACATGAAATCTACAAAGTCCACGTGTGGCCCTCCTGGTGCTCCTGTCTGGATCAGCTGCTGTTGACACGACACTTCCGTTTCTGGCCACGGCTGGATTTGGGCCACCCCTAGTCCCACCAAAACCAGCTGCTGGAGAAGGAGCAAGGAACAGAGGGGAGGCTGGCTTTACGGCACCCTCCCCTTGCCATCCAGGGCTCTGGACCACTTGCAGGAAAGGAGACCTTAGCAGTGTGTTAGTGTGAGAAAGGACTCGTATTTCCATGGTAAAAAAGAATCTGTGTCCTTTGGGGGCTGGTGGTGTTTGTGTAATTTGCTGATGATGGGAGCTTCGCCTGGGGGAGAGCAGAAGATGCTGTGTCCCAGGCTGTGTGTGAGTGTGGGAGTCAGAGTGACCGTGCTCACATTTAAAATATTTTGGGCACCTGACCTTAACTCAGCAGAGGGTGACCTAGGGGCTGAGTGACTGTTGGTCATCTTGAGCGCTGTGCTGGTTCACAGGCTCCATTTGACCTCGTGTCTAGGGCAGGGTGCTGAGAAGTGTGGATTTATGTTTTGCAGTGTCTGTGTTCATAGTGCTAGCCCCCTCACAGGCCCCATGGTGTGGTGGAGAGTTTTTCTAGATGGTGCCCATGGTACTGGGAGAACGGGGAGGGAAAGCTCCTTCAACTGTAACAGCTGTGGGCTGGGACTTTGCGTGATGGAATGTTGCCTAACCCGGAGTTGATGGTTGACTGTGACTTTGGGGTGATGGGACTTTTGGTGAACGTGATGTGCAAACAGAGTATCCTATCTGACCCTATAGGTCAGTCATTGCTTTAATATTTACTGAGAGTTTGATTTGCTAGAGCCTGTGCGAGCTACTGTAAGGGACAGAATAATGAAGCAAGAATTGTGTCTTCAAGGAGTCTGTAGTCCGCTAAGGAATCTCTAATGTGTGTAAGTTGCTCTAATAATAATACCTGTTTTTGTTGAATGCTTGCCAGGTACCCAGCATTGTGACAAATATTTGGTATGTAGTAACTCGTTATTGTAGAGAAGCATGCAGTTGACAGGTTCTGGTTGGTCCCATTTTGAGGATGAGGAATTGAAAGCTCAGAGTTTAAGTAACTTGGCAAAGATACCTCAGCCAGCAGCTCCTGGCCTGTATGCCTTCCTGTCTTCCTGGACACGTTCTGCATGCAGTAGGCACGGGCCTCGGGGTAGACAGGTGGTTGGACTCCGAGGAAGAGTCCTTGCTTTCTGCCACAGTGACGAGGGGACGCGTGATGGAACAGGCAGCACGTTAACTAACAGTGGGACACGAGGAAACACGTAGATGGTTGTCAGAGGGAAGAGAATTGGAAAAGCACAAAGATGAGAAGACACGGGGTAGAATAGAGGTGACAAGGAATGGATTCTGGCAGAATTGCCAGAATCTGGTTAGAAGCACCGACCCAGTTCAAAGCTGGGCCGGGGCCCCTGTGAGCCTGCTTTATTTCCAGTCTACCCTTCACTTATGGGGTCATCTTTTGGGGCCTCCCCTAAAAGCTTCTGGGACTTCCTTCTGCTCTGCCTGGGGGACACTTCCTACTTTGTGCTGAGAGTCTGTCAGAGGCTCTGCCCCGATTCTCAGCTTCTCGGTCAACTCTTCTGGTATCTGCAGGCACCCTGAGGTGTCTAAGGAAATTTAATGCCACCTCCCGTCTAAGTATTTTCTTCTTCTGCCAGATCATGGCCCTGTGGTTACTCACTGCCTTGCTGCTTCTCCAACACCTTGAAGAGATCTGAAGGCTCTTTTGTGTTCTGTATTGTTCTCTGTGGCTGAGTTGGTCTGAATTGTCTAGCCTGCTGTCTGCAGAAGTAATGCTCCGATCCTCACTTTGTCCCTGTGCAGTTTGACCTACTTGTGGGACCCAGCCATCCAAGTTACTAGATGGATAGTCCCTTGGTGTGGGGTAGCATGTCCCAGGATCAGTTACTGCCACTCTGACCTCGGGGAGGTTATTCATGGCTCTTCTGTAAGATGGGGGCAAGTTTACAAGCCACAAAATACCTCACAGAAAGGAGTTGGTATCTTACCAATCTCAGTTTTTGCTGTTCGTTTTTCTCTTGTGTCTGTTTCCATGTATCTTAAGCCAAAATTAGTAGTTTTCAGTTCTCACACACGTGGCCTCTGACAACTTGTTCCGCTAGCCTGGTCTATGCTAGAGGCCTCTTGTACTTGACACACTAGGGGTACACTTGTGCATGCCAGCTGGTTTGTTGCACAGCTCCAACTACTGGAGCTTTACTTGACAGGACAGCATCTCTTTATGTTCTTGAATAATAAAACTATTGTTCAATAAACTCACTAACTCAGCTGGAGTCTTCTTAGCTCGTTGGGAACTTGTTTCCAGCAACAGATACTTAGGTATCTGTCACTTCAGACCTGTCCATATAAATAGACTTGTTTGCAAATGGAACAGTGTCCCAGAAGGTAGAGGGTCTGGCACACACAAATGTGAATCCTAACACTTACTTGAAAAGTCAGTTAAAAATTTTTTGAAAATAAAAACAGAACTGTGTTTTTAAAGCTTTTTAGGGTGACATTAGAAACAGATTCTGGAGGTGAGTGGGGGACAGTGACATAGGTGAAGGGATTAGGGTATCTTGAGCCCTGAGTAGCGTGTAGAGTTGTTGGATCAATATGTTGTTCACCTGGAACTCCTAACGCTGTGTTGATTATACGGGAATTAAAAAAAAAAAGATGATGAAAATGATACAAAACAAATAAATAGTTTGATGAGTTGTTAGAAGGTAACACTCTTCTAACTAGGACCTGGATCAAAATCTAGAGCTTTGCCAGCTGGATAGCCTCTCATGTGCCCCATCTTTACCCCCAAAGGGAGCACCGTCCTGATTTCTAGTCAGTACTTAGCTCTACTTACTTATAGGCTTAGCATATGAGTATGTCCCTACATAGACGAGTTGATTGTTTAAGTTTCTCTTAATGTGCAGGTACCCCTGCTCTTTCCTTTTCCTGATAATTTATCTGTTGAGGAAGCTGGGACATCCAGCCCAAGGAGATGTCGACAGCGTGGGCTTGTTGATTGAGCACTTGTGGTGTTCTTCTGTCCCCTGCGTTTCCTGAAAATGGGCAAAGCTGGATACAGAAGCTTGATCAGGTTCGCCTCTGATCCCTTTGGCAAGTCCAGCGTGGTCTTGTGTTCTTAGGTCAGGAGGCAGGGAATGCCCACTTGTTTCTCTCGTTGTGATGTTACTAATTGCCCATGCTTTGTCCAGATCAGTGGTTCTCAACCAGGGACGGTTTTGCTCCCACTCCCCTTTCCAGGGGACGTGTGGCAATTGTTGGTTGTTACAACTTGGGGGGAGGTTGCTCCTGGCATCTTGTGCATAGAGGTCCGAGATGCTGCTATACATCCTGCTTGCACAGCACGGTCCCTAACAGGGAGAATTGTCCAGCCCCACGTCTCAGTGTTGAGGTTGAAAAATCCTGGACTAGGGGTTGTAAAATAGTATTCCGATTTTATCCCTTCTTTATCATTTTGCTAGAATGCTTTTATAAAGATACATGCTGCTCATCATGAGATTATCGAGTTGTACAGTTCATAAATGCTTGATTTTTTTAATTTACCAATTTTCAGGAAAATCAAGATTCTTATCCTCCACAGATGGCCATTGACTTTAAAAGAAAATTACAATGAACACATGGATTAAATGTGGATTTAATTTTTTTTTCACGTTTTATTTATTTTTGGGAGTGAGCGAGCGTGAGCATGGGCGGGGCAGAGAGAGGAAGAGAGAGAGGGGGGTGGACGGAAGATCCAAAGTGGAATCCGTGCTGACAGTGGCAGGCTCGATGTGGAGCTTGAACTCACGAACCGCGAGATCATGACCTGAGCTCAAGTCAGATGTTCAACTGAATGAGCCACCCAGGTGCCCCTAGATGTGGATTTAAATTAGATCCATTAGATACGGATTTACACCTACCTGAAGAGCATCCATCAGTTGGATTTACTATCACTTTGAGTTTGCATTGTCTCCTCTTGGCCAGTGGGAGCTTCTGCAGTTGGGTGCAGAGGCCTTTGACCCAGCCCTTGTCTTGGTTGGTTTCCTTGCTCTGGCATAGAACAAGGTGTCCAAGCTCACCCGTACGTTTCCTGCCACCGACTTGGCGTCATCCGTTTCTTTGAGAAGCCTGCCCTGGCTGCTTTTCCCTAAAAGTGAACAAGTGAGAACTCGAGACCACGGTCTGGACATCAGGGATGCTTATTGTACTGTGTTGGTGATCGTTTCTAGGTCTTTACTGGGGACAGAGCTGATTACAGATACGTGTGTAAAATTGTCTACCTTCTTTTTGTTCGAAACTGATACCTGAATTCAAGTTCAGGGAAACCAACCGGTTTTAAAATACTCCATATTCTATAAGTGCTAAAGCATCTTAAAATTTTACTTTTAGATGGAATCAGCGTGAGTGGCTTTCCGCTGTGCAGTCCCTTTCGACAGGTCGTTCGGCCTCGAGTGGAGAGCAAGCCTGTGAACGCCCCTGAAGGTGGCAAACCAGGAGACCCGAGCCACGTGAAGGTGAGTCCACCCTGCACAGGTATGGTCTGCTCGGTGGCTTGGTGTTCTCGGTTTCGGCCACTCTGTCTTTTTGGAGGCAGAGTGTTGAGTGCTCTTCAGAAAAGAAAGAAAGAGAATCGTGTTGGTGGAAAGCTGGTTCCTCCGTATTTCTCCCCGTGGCATGTTTTGGAAAGCCGTTGCAACGAAGCTTGTATGATTGTGTGGTTAAGTCGCATTTCCATGAAATACTGGGAATTTGAGGGTTGAGTCAAGGAGTGCAGTGATGAAAGTGGAATGTTTCCTACCTTTTACCTGTTTGTTTGAAAACTGTATTTATTGAATGACCATTCTCTGTTTTCATCCCGAAACTTAATCTTTTGGCCACCAACCACGAATTGGTTTCTGAGTGGTGAGGAAGTCAAAATGAATACACACTGCTAGTGTAAAGGTGCCAGGGACTTCTGGCAGAGCAGAGGACGCTGTTTGCCAGGAGCCCTGGGAGGGGCCTGAGCCCAAGCTTGGAGTTTGGCGTCCACAGCATTTGGGAAAGCTCTGTCGGTCTGCGCCTGTCCAGGGACGGGGTGTAGCGAGAGCACCGAAGGCCTTCACAGCTGCGGCGGGGGTGCGGGCAGCAGGGTCACCAGAATGGCTTATCGAGTGAGCATGTGTTGAGGCCCAGCCCTGTGGTGCTGCGTACAGTCTCGACGCCAGTATTTGGGGGGTGTTGATTGAGGGGACCCACCCACCGAGCTTGACCAAGCTGGTTGTGGCGTGGAGAATGTTGAGCACGGATGCTCTCTGAGGAGAGGTCAGGGCAAGAGGGACGCCAGCTGCTTTTGGTCGACAGCAGTCCTGTCCATGGATGGAAGTCACAGGGAGTCGGGTTTCAGGGAGTCCTCCTCGCCACTGAGGGCGCCGCAGTAGAGAGAGGTGCTGGTGTAGCTGGGAGCTGTCCAGGATCTGGCTCCCGCACACTAGCCCGACTGCGGGTTTGGGCTCCTCTGGGAGCCGGGGGACTGGATGTGGGAAGATGCTTCCCGGCGCGGAAGGAAGGCAGGGAGGTGTGGTGGAACCGCAGGGCACGGGATGCTGTCGGGGGAGTTCGGGGCACGGAGGGATGGGGAAGCTGCAGCAGTGATGTCCTCGTGGGTCCTTGGGTGTGACGTCCCCTGAGGCCTCCTGACAGCCAGCCCTGGCCCATCGTCGGTTCTCCTCCCTGCCAGGCCCCCCCGAGGACCGGCACTTTCCTCTGCTGCTCTGCTCCACCGTCGTGTGGCCTTCCCCACGGGACAGACTCTTGGAATTGAGGGAAGAACCTCAGGATCCCGGAGGTCCTCGTTCAGAGCCGGTTGGGTCATGGTGGCTGTGCCATCAATTGCGTTTTCTTGAATTGAGCGTTGCAAGGCTGGGTGCGCTGTAGTTCTTGGGCGATAAGTGTGTATAGATGTAAGATGAGTGTAAATGTGCTTAAATGGAAGTGCCCAACTGGAGTTTCCGTTTGTTGGGTGCGGCCTGTGTGTCAGGCCCGTGTCACGAGAATGCAAATGGACAGGTTCTACACAACTTTCTGAGTAGGTGGTCTCCTCCAAAGAGAGAACCGTGGCTCTGAGGTGATGACACCATCAGTCCCCCCTCCAATCCCTGTCGGTTGCACCGTGACACCTTCTTTCTCTGTGCCTTTTCCCAAAATTACTGAGAAACAGAGTCCCAATGCCTCTTCTTAAAAATTTTAATTCCAGGGGCACCTGGGTGGCTCAGTCAGTTGAGCATCCGACTTAGGCTCAGGTCATGATCTCGCAGTCCGTGAGTTCGAGCCCTGCGTCGGGCCCTGTGCTGACATCTCGGAGCCTGGAGCCTCCTTCAGATTCTGTGTCTCCCTCTTTCTGCCTCTCCCCCACTCATGCTCTGTCTCTCTGTCTCTCAAAAACAGACATTAGAAAAAATTTTAAAAAATTAAGAAATCTAATTCTGGTGTAGTTAACATACAATGTAATAGTAGTTTCAGGTGTTTAATATAGTGATTCGACAATTCCAAACAACACCTGGTGTTGACAAGTGGCTCCTTAATCCCCATCACCTATTTCCCCATCCCCTCTGGCGACCATCAGTTTGTTCTAAGAGTGTGTTTCTTGGTTTGCTTCTCTTTTTTCCTTTGCTCATTTTGTATTTGTCTTTCTCTGACTTATTTCGCTTAGCATTATACTCTGTAGTCCTGTGCATGTTGTTGCAAATGGCAAGATGTTATTCTTTTGTACGGCTAATATTCCATTGTATATTTATGCATCTTTATCCATTC
This sequence comes from Prionailurus bengalensis, assembly GCF_016509475.1. NCBI lineage: Eukaryota > Metazoa > Chordata > Mammalia > Carnivora > Felidae > Prionailurus > Prionailurus bengalensis. The sequence goes on along the minus strand of NC_057353.1, from coordinate 80,101,760 downwards.
ATCAGTCAGGGGACACTTGGGCTGCTTCCATAGTTTGGCTACTGTTGATAATGCTGCCATAAACATTGGGGCACATGTATCCTTTTGATTTTGTGTTTTTGTATTTTTTGGTTAAATACCCGGTAGTGTGATTCCTGGATTATAGGGTAGTTGTATTTTTAACTTTCTGAGGACCCTCCATATGGTTTTCCAGAGTGGCTGCACCAGTTTGCATTCCCACCAATAGTGCGTGAGACTTCGCCTTTCTCCACATCCTCACCAACACCTATTGTTTCTTGTGTTGTTGATTTTAGCCATTCTGATCGGTGTGTGATGATACCTCATGGCAGTTTTGATTTGTATTTCTGTGATAATGAGCATCTTTTTTGTTGAGATGCCTATGACATTTTAATTACATCTATGACCATAAAGTAATGTTTTCTATAGGAACCAGAAACAGAGGGACTTGAATCAACTATATACCTTTGCTTTTGGTGCTACAGAGATTTCACCAGGAATTTATAATGGTGGAGATTACAGTTGATCAATTAGAGGACTAATATGAAAACATGAAGTTTCTAAGTGAGTGGAGAAAATCAGATTGAAATAAGACTTTGAGCTTTGGAGTACAGGAAGAATTGAATATAAGGCACAATAGTGATTGCTAAAATGCCTATCCTAAATTCCTCTTTACAATGTAAGTTTTATTTATTTATTTTTAAATGTTTTTTTAAAAAATTTACTTTTGAGAGAGAGAGAGATAGAGTGTGAGCGGGGGAGGGGTAGAGAGAGAGGGAGACACAGAATCCAATGCAGGCTCCGGGCTCGGAGCTGTCAGCACAGAGCCCGGCGTGGGGCTAGAACTCATGAACTGTGAGATCATGACCTGAGCCGAAGTCAGACACTTAACTGACTGAGCCACCCAGGTGCTCCTACAATGTAAGTTTTAAAGATGACTGAGTAGCCGGATCCTGAGCTCCCCTTCTCTGACAGACATACCAAGTCTACAACTACAATGGAGCAGCTCTGTCTGAGAATGACCTCAAGACAGGTACAACGGATTCTCCGCAGCTTAAACGTAAGAAGCCCCCACTTTGGAATGTGATGGGGAATCAAACTCCTACAGGGGTACCCACGATTGGAAGGGCTATCCTAGGTGTGGATGTCCTCCCCAGGGACTGAGGGATCAAGCCCCACATTCGGTACCCTGTCCTGGGGATGACAAGCCCCCGTGACCTATGGCTTTGAAAATCAATGGGACATCACTCCAGCAAAACCAGAGGGCTATAGAAAATTCAGTCTTCGCTCTGAAAGGGCTTGCGGGCTATATCACTGGGTCACAGGGACAGCTCCAGACCTGCATTTTTCAGAAACACATGTGCCATAGATGAAGGAGGGTGTTCACTACTTGTAGGGTATGTGCTAGAGGGACTGGGGTCTGTAGGAAGTTTCTCTAGGAAAGGAGGTACTGAACATGTGTAGCCTTCCAGCCTAGTTGGCCCAACATGGGCAGATGCAGACTTGCACACCCTCTATCTACCTTGCTGGCAACGCTTGCTGCTTCCTGGTGTTCCCTGTGGACTCCCTCTGCCCCACCCACCTACCCCTGTAGAGGCCCCTTCCAGGTGGCTCCCATCCTGCTGTACCTGGCAGGCAGCCTGAGGCAGGACCAACTCCTTCCAGAGGGGTCCTGCCCCCGGGAGGAGGGGAGCCGGCTGCACCCACCAGCATACTCCCAGCAGCTACGGCTAGGCCTCTGAGCCAGCCCTGCCCACAGGTGTGCTTGCAGCAGTCACAGCCCAGCCATAGCAGGATGATGCATGCAGTCAACACAAGGGACACGCCTGGGGAACTCGGTTCTGGTGACCGGGCCGGAGCGCACTTGTGGGACCCCAGGGATGACTTCTCCACAAGGCCTCTACTTTGAAGACTGGGAGACGATGCAACTGATTGACCTAATACATAGAAACAAGCACAGACAAAATGAGGAGATGGGAATATGTTCCAGCTGAAAGAATAAGACAAAAATCTCAAATAACTAAACAAAACAGTTATAAGCAACATGCCTCCTGAAGAGTTCAAAGTATTGTTTAAGACCCTCCCTGAATTGAGACAAGTCAATGAACTCAGTGAGAGCTTGAACAAAGAGAAAATAGAAACAACAACCAGTCAGAGCTTGAATAAGTAACTCAAATGAAAGACCCATGGAGGGATTCACTGTAGATGAGAGGGACCACATGATCTACGATCTGGAAGACAGGATGGGAAAGCAAGCAGGCTGAACTGCCAAAAGAAAACAATTAAAAAAAAAATGAGGGTAGTTGAAGGGATCTCTGGAATGATGCCAAACGTGCTAATATTGCCACTGTATGATTCCTAGAAGGAGGGGAGGGAGGGAGGGAGAGAGCGTGCGCACAAGAACACGTATGTGAAGAAATAATGGCTGAAAAGTTCCCTAACCTGAAGGAAACAGACCTCAAGGTCCAGTAAGCACAGAGAGACCCAGATAAGAACCCAGAGAGATCCACATGAAGATCTATCACCATCTAATCAACATACCAAAAGTTGTAGAGAGACTCTTAAAGGAAGCAGGAGAAAAAATGCTTTGCTACAAGGGAAATCCCATAGACCTCTCGGCTGGCTGTTGAGCCGAAGCTTGGCTGGCCATAGCATTGGTAGGGTGTGTTAAGGGTGCTGGTGGGGAAAACATACAGCCAAGAGTAGTCCACTCAGCAAGGTTATTGTTGGTAATCAAAGGAGATCAAGGAGTGTCCAACACAAGCAAAGTCTAAGGGAGCTCGGCACCACCAACCCGGCCTCACGAGGAATGTCCAAGGGTCTTCAGAAAAGAAAATGCCATAAATAGAAGCAAAAAAAAAAAAAAAATCAGGAAAGAAACCATCTCACTGGTAAAGGCAAATGGTACAGACTGTGGATCAGCCGCTTGAGAAGTAGCTTGAAAATTGAAAGAGAAAATAGTAAAATCGACCAGAACTTCAATAAGCGGTTAAGGGATACACAAAATAAAAAGATGTAAGTTATGTCAAAATACGAAAGAGCATCTTTTCACGTATCTGGCCCTCTGGATGTCGTCCTGGCCGAAATGTTCACGTCTGCTGCCCATTTTTCATTGGATTATTGGGTTCTGGGGTGTTGACTTGCACAAGCTCTTGGTAGATCTTGGATACCCCAATCCCCTCCATCCTGCGTCCAGACCCTTAGGGTCTGCCCCTGCTGGGCATGGGCGTTCAGCATTTCCTGTGTACCCACCACCCACACTGAAACTTCAGACAGCCTGGGGACCCTCCTCAACCAGTTTCTTAGCAAGAAAACTTGAAGGAAAGGAACTAACCTTTGTGAAGTATGTCCTGCAGGCCAGGAACCGTGCCAGGTGCCATGTTCGCTCAGACACGTGCACCATTTGGGCAAACTGCCTACTAGATAAGGAAGGACACGGAGGTTTAGGGAGTGGCTGGCTCAGGCATGCGGGTGGTGGATTAAGGGCTGAATCCACGTTACTTCTTCTTACCCTGGGGTCGGACCCTGAGTAGGACAGGCTCCTGTGTGTGCAGTCCAAGGAGGGCACTCTGGTGACAGGCAGGCAAGAAGGGGTGTGCGTGAGCATTCATGGGCACATAGGAGACCCGGTCGTGCTGGTAACTAACTGCAAACCTGTGAGGTTGTGCAAGTAAGCCTTCTGTGGTCCGGCTGCTTTCCTAGGGAGCCATGTGGGAGCTGTGCTTGGGGGGGCCCTGTCACGGGGCTTCCTGGCTCTGCTCAGCATGCTCCCCAGTCCTCCCTGAAGCACGAATAATGTGACCTAATTGGAAATGTGCTAAAGCTGTAAAATTACCACCGAGGAATGGTGTAGTCATGGAAACCAGTAACCCGGTGAAAGCAGCTTCTAGGGACCCCCCCCCCCGCCCTGTGCAAGTGTGTTTCAAGAGATCCCCCAGAAAGGTTGTGTCCCCTTCTCTGCCAGCACTGATTGTGTCTGTCCATGTTGGGGACTGGTTTTCTGCATACTTTGTGAAGAATCTTCTTTGATTCATTCTTTTGATTGAAAAAAGAGGTGTGTGAAGTGGCTGCATTTTAGAAATAATATTCCTGGAAGCCATGCTCTGCAGTACGGCCTTTCTTGACCCTCGGTTTCCCCATCTGTGAAATGGAATAATCTTGCTTTGTAGGGTTTTTGGGAGGCTTCACTAATAGAAGAGCTTGGTAGGGGGAGAAAAGCTGGAGCAAATCAAGAAATACCAAACCGAGACCTGATTCTTGTATATTAAGAGAAAAGTAAGATTGGGTAAGTGAGTCCTCGTTAACAGCGAGCAGCCCTGGGTGGGGCCGGGTTATGGGGTCACTGACCTGGCTTAAGTCGTTGGCTGTTGCTCCTGCTCAGGCCTGGCTTCCCCAGGGTTGGCGAGGCCAGTACGTGCCTCCGAGTCTGACCCTGTGTGCACAGTGAGGTGGCCAGGACTTCCCTGAAGCCCTCCCAGGAGGAACCAAAGCCTGGGGTGCCCTGGCCTGGGCTGCGGGGAGGTTTCTCACCTAAGGTGGCCTGTGTGGCGTGTGTCACTCGGGGGTCCCTGTGGCCCTGCCTGTTGGAAACCTCCACCTTCAGCCTCTGGGGCTGGACGACACACAAAATCCGGGAGCCGGTCGGCCACGTCCACGCGGACGCTGCAGCCGTCGCTCGCGGTCTGTGCCCGAGCTGCCGAATGAAGACCCACGCCTCCATCTACAGCCTTGCTCTGTGAACGCCTCACGCCTGCCAAAAAGCAATCCGGAAGTCCTACCACAACCAAGGTTCTCCAGGAGGTGGGTGAGCGGGCCTGCTTCTGGCCCACATGTGCACATCTGGCTGCTGGGGGCTTGATGGTACATGCCCACCATGTCAACAACATCTTGTCTTTAAAAATGTCGGAGTGGGGGTCACCTGGGTGGCTCAGTCAGTTAAGCACTCGATTCTTGATTTCTGGCTATGTCATGATCTTGTGGTTGTGAGATTGAGCCCTTTGTTGGGCTCCATGCTGAGTGTGGACCCTGCTTAGGATTCCTTCTCCTCCTCTCTCTACCCCTCCCCTGCTCAGGTGTGTGTGCGCGTGCTCTCGCTCGCTCTCGCTCTCCTCTCAAAATAAATAAATACTTAAAAAAAATCAGAATAGGAGTGTTGGCCACAGCCATAATGGTGGCACCTTTGTCCACCTTTGGGCCGGTGTCCCAGCCACACACTCAAGACTCTCGAGCCTTGGTTTCCTGACCTACCAGTTGGGGAGAAGAGTCTGTTCTCCTGCACGGCTGTCGGTGCAGAGCCATTGAAGGACTAGTTGGGCAGCATGCGGAGGAGGACCCACACCGGGGGTGCCTGAGTGGCGAGCGGGAGGGGTTGCTGAAGGGAGGGCCAGGGGCTTCCTGGTTGGGAGCCTTCCCCCCCCCCCCCCCCCCCCCACCGCTGGAACCTTCCCGCCTCTCCGACACGGGCCCGTGTTCTGTCACGTGGACAAGCCCGGCTGGGCCCACAGAGTCCTCGCTCTCCTGCCGCCTTCGTGCTCTGTGCGATCCCAGCATTTCTCTGTTGAATGTGTTCACTGTTTCACCACGACGTAAACGGTGCTGGAGCAGAGGGTTTCTCCTCCTGTTCTCCTGTGTCCAGGCCTCCAAGAGGGCGGGACGCATGGCAAGTGTTGGAGAAGTGGTGGTCGAGCACGTGTTTTGCCAATTTTGGGCAAGTTACTCGCCGGACAGGAGGAGTGTTTGTTTGGAGGAGGCCAGATGGAACTCTGTTCCCCTGACTTCCACAGGAGGCCGCCCTCGTAGTGTAAGTGAGCACGGGGAGCTGGGAGGCCGTCCTCCCGGAGCTTAGGCAGTATCGCCGCACGCGTCTGGGGCCTCGATGTCCTGGCTGCACGTGGTCAGTCGTCATCCGCTGCTGCTCCCCTCTCTGAGGTTTTTTTTTTTTTTTTTTTTTTTTTTTTTTTGTCTCTTGGCTCTGTGGTTTTTTTTCTCCAGGGAGCTGGGACTGATAAAGACCACAAAACAAATCTCAATCAATTTAAAAGGATTCTCATTTTGCAAAGTATACTCTGACAGTAATGAAATTAGAATCTGATAACTAAGTCTTTGAGTATTTTTCAAATGTTTGGAAACGAAACGACATACTCCTGATTAACCCATGGGCTGGAGAAGAGTTAAAAAATAAAAATAGCGAGTATTTGGCCATGAGTGAGCATGAAAGCACAGCAGGCTGTTGGTAGGCTGTTGCCAGAACGGTGCTTCTGGGACGTGTCACACCGGAGGCCCGTGTTGGAGGAGGAGGGCCTCAAGTCAGACCCCAGCTTCAGCTTGAAGAAAGTAGGAGAAATGGAAATTAAACGTAGTGCAGACAAGGAAATGAAGATCAGAACACAAAATGGTGTGTGTTCTCCTAATCTAGATGAGGAGACCAAAAGCCTATTCTTGGAGAAAAATGCAATTTACCAATCTGCGGCCAGCTTGACGGGAGAGGAGGGCACGACTGAATGCACCCGGAGCAGAAGACGTGGCCTCCTACAGACTCTACAGAGGGAAGGGAGGCGGGTGTTCTGAACAACTCTGTGCCCCCACGTCTGAAAAGCGAGATGGACTGGACAGATGCCTTGAAAGACACAAAACACCAGAGCGTACAGACCGGGCTGTTGGGAGTATCTAAGTCCGCTAAGGAGGTAGAATTTTTTGTTAAAACCTTGGCCATAGAACAAATCCAGGCCCAGGTGGCTTCACTCCTGCACCTCCTCAAACACGAAGGGAGGATTAATCAGAGTCGTACATCAACTCTTCTTTCCAGGGCCTTGAAGGTGGGGATAATCCCGACCCGTTCTGTGAGGTCAGCACGACCTTGGTGACAGAAACAGACGAAGATGACGAAAACGGCAACAAAGACTCCTGGACATGGCCGCAGACATCGTCCCTGACACCTGCTGGGTAGTGTTTGTCTGCGTAACGTGAAAGCCAACAAATGTAATTCTTCATTTCAGCAAACCAAAAAAGGGAAACTATAAAAACGTCTTAATAGAGAAGAAACATCTGACGAGGTACAATACCCATTTTTGACAAAACTGTCGGCGAGCTGGAAATAGAAGGGAACTTCCTCAGCCTGCTAAGTGCACCCACCGAACGTCTCCACCTCCCACGGTGCTTACAGGTGAACGCTGGCCACGCGTTCCCCGAAGGGCGGCCACGCGCTTGGCGGGGCTCAGCTCACACTGCTCTTCGCCGGCGCTGGCTGTCCACGTGCCTTGCGTCCTGGGCATTTTCCCCATCCTGGCTGAGGGCTGTGCTCTTCCGTTGCCTGTCTGGTCAGCCTGCACACAGGCAGAGCTGGGCATTCCCCCTCCCCATTCCCACCTGTTGCCTGCTCCCACCTCTATAGTCGTTCTGTGCTGATGTCTCCGAATTCCTTGAACTAAGATCCTCATGGCCGCGGGGTGGTCCCTGCCACGTGGCCCAGTGCTCGGGCTTCAGCCAACTTCTCTTCATCCAGGTAGTCCAGAGTACTAGGTTGAACATTGCCTGTCCACGGGAATTCTGTTTTCTCTGAAGAGATGGTCCTTGGTGTGGCAAAGCAGGACTGTGAAGTTAATTTCTTCTCAATCAGTTCGAATCCCAGCACATTCAGATGATAGCTTACATCACATATTAAGTGTTCTGGAATCTTTTAGCTTTTATAATAAAGAACTGTAAACGGTATAAAGGGCTGTGGGATGTTCATAAAGTTCTCATGTGCTCTTACATTTGAGTAATTGTGTTTATAAATGGACAGATTGGAACGATCTGCTTAAGAAACTTAGTCTTTTTTTTTTTTTTTTAACTCGAATACATTTGCTATGTTATGTAGAGAACATGCTTTCTAAAGCAGTGTTCCAGATAGAAAAAGGCTCCATGAGCCTTTTGGGGCCTAGAGGCGGCAGAATTAAGGTTCCCTTTATCTGGGAGGAGAAAGTATGTTAGGCCATTGGTTCATGGTCCTCAACTTGCTCAAGGATGGCATTGGTCGTGCTGGCTGGAGTGTCTTGGCATGTGCCACCTGGGAGATGGAGCACTTGAAGCAGTATGTACAGAGTAGTTCTCTCAGGCTCCTACCTTCACAGCGTGCAAGTGGAAATCACCCAACAGTTGGGGAAGATTAAGCAACGTGCCCAAGGGCAAGCGGTTCCACAGGAGAAGTTAAAAAATTCAAAGCCGCATATGCCTGAATCTAAAGCTTGTGCTATTTCTACGATACTGTGCTGCCTCTCTATAATTTCTAAGTCTGAACTGATTATGGGGCACAAAACATTCTCTATTGATTGAAGCCATATTTATAGCGCAGTGAGTATAAGCTTTCTGCCTATCTGACCCTGCGTTTCAATCTGTAAAATGCGGTTAATAAGACTTCCTCCTGGGCTGTTGTAAGGAGTAAAGTGTCTGCTATTAGCCCCGCTAGATAAGAAAAGCTTACAAAATGGCCAATCCAATTCACTTCCAAATTATTCGTAATCTGTCCCAGTAATAGTCAGAGAGATGGCGTTTCTTTCTACAAAGTTAAGCATAAAAGCTTCAAGGAATCCTTTAATCTGCTCAACACTTCTAAAACTTAATAAGAACTTCAGCAGGAAGAAATGCGAGAGTCTGCTGCATGTGGAATTCTGAAGCCACGTCTAGGAGAGGTCGGAAGGATGCCCCTCGAGGCTCAGTGTAACACCTGTGGACTTGGGCCTGCCGTGGTCGTGTTCGTCTGAACCCCGTGACCTTTCGTCCACCCTTTTGATAGGACAGCCGCAGCATGCCCGGCTCCGAGTGGCGGAGGGCGTGTGTCCGTGCACGCGAGCTGGAGTCCCAGAGCCCGCCTTCTGGTGGAAGGGACAAGCCGTAAACAGACGTGTCAGGTTGTGAAAAGTGCTGTCCAGAAAAGTAAAGGGTGAGCTGGGATGAGGCTCGCTTGCCGGTTTGGGTAGAACTGTCAGCGGAGGCCTTTCTGCAGAGATGCCGCGGACGTCTGTCAGGGAGATCCAAATAGTGCGTGCCGGTGACGGTCGGTTGTGCTGAAGTCAGGATGTTATTTGGAATATCAACCACAACTGCCAAAGTGTTTATTATAAGCCACCCCCCCCCCATCCTTAGTCAAAGCCAAGGATGATCCCTTCTTAATCTCGGCATCCTCAGCACCTGGTATGGGGCCCAACACATGATAGGCTCTCAGTAAATGTTGACTGAAAGAACAAAGGAAACGAAAAGGCTTTCTAAAGTTTCTGTGTTCCCTCGTTTCTTTTTGCTGTTGATCATATGTTGCATCGGTTTGTAAACATGAGCATGTGTCTAAATCCTGCAGGGGCTGGTTCAAACCAGTGCTGGCCCCCCAGCTGCAGAGTTTGCAGTTCGGTAGTTCTGGGAGGGGGGCTGGGAGTGTGCCTTCCGCACGAGGTCGCAGGTGGTGCTGCTGCTTTGGGCACCGTGCTTTGAGGACCGCTGTCTGAAGGTATGGAATGTTGAATTTCTTCTTCTTCTTCTTCTTCTTCTTCTTCTTGGTTTTTTCTTTTACAGTCCCTGGGACTGACTGTGTGTGTGCCTAACAACAGTTGTGACCTTCCTCAAGTATGTCCTAGATTAGCACGTGTTGAGCTCTAAGTAGCCTGGTCTCAGGGACCCCAGTCACTGATCTGTAGTACCTGGATTCCTGGGGAGGCATTTTGATAAAGATTATAAAGTCTGAGCAGAAGCATACAATTAAAATGAAATTCAGGTATTAAAATGCTTTATTTTAGGGAACTCCCCCATCTAGGAGGCCCAGAAACCTGCCTGATCCCAGCGTGGGCATTTCCATGGGTTGGGATTAATTGCGGTCCAGTTGGGATTCTCCGAGCCAGTGGAAGGGCAGGCCTCTGTCTCAGGTCACCGGAGAGCAGGAAATAGTGGGGCATGAGCACCTGTTACTTACAAGGTGGTTGGGAGGGAGGTCACTGACTTTTCAGGGGCTCAACTCTAACTGGTGATTTTCAAAGGTGCCTGGAGGGAAAGCCAGGCGGGAACTTGGGGCTTGGAATCCTAAGCTCAGGTCCTTGTCTGAGTGTCCACACTGGGTGCGAGCAGGTTGTCTTGCTGGAAGTGCCTACACAGTACCCTGGAGGAGTTGCATTTTTCATCACACGGCATTCTCAGTGTCAAAACCCATGAAACACTGAGGAATAAATCTGACACCGGACGTGCAGTCTGTGCACTGAAAAGGTGAGGAAGATGAGGGGGATAGGAAGTAGGGAGCATGGAAAAAGGGGCCTGATTTCAGGGGCTTCTCCTAGTCCCAGCAGTGCTACTTTGTGATGGGGATTAGTGTGGAGAGGGCGAGGCAAAGTCCTAAGACTGGCCTTGACGGTTGGCCCGAGGAGCAGAATGTAAGGGGAACGGCGGCAGGGTCACGTTCTGATGAGGACCTTCCAGAGCTGCCCGTTGGCATGGCCCCTCGTCAGAATCCGTCAGGGCTCCTGGGCGGACTCCTTCTCTGCCTCCATATTCTGTCAATCTCTTTGCGTATCCTCTTTGATTTTTAAGATGGGTCGTGTAGTACGTTCATGGCTTAAAGTCTCATTTCCAAACAGCCACGAAGTGGCAATCTTGGAATTTAAGTTCTTAATCTTACGATTGCCTCTGGATCACAGCACTTAAACAAGAATCCGTATTAATGAGATTTACATAACACTCTTATTCTAGATGCTTTTAGTGATGTTGGGGGTTCCTTTTCTTGCAGGGCTAAACAAATGAACACACACTGTAGTCTTCAGGACGACTTCGTGTTTTGTGTGATACAAACGACTTCCTTTGATAACTTCTGGTTATCAAGTTATCACGTTTTTGATAATCTTTGTGTCTTCTGAGAACCAGTGATACCTTGTTAGGCCCCGGTGACACTAAGAATTTTCTAGGCCACGTAATTTTGGCATTGGTCATAATGACAGACTTCATGACATGACTGCTGCTTAATGTGATCACTTCTGCATCTCGTGTGGCTGTTGGTACACGTTTTACCTTTGCTCCCGAGATGGTTTTTGAATTTCGTTAACAAGCCCTTTCCATTAGGTTTGTTTACTGTCCTCTAAAGTTCCAGCATCTGGCTTAAATTCTCAGCATGGCGATGAAGACTTCCCCTGGGACTGTCTGTCGATCTCCTGTTGATGAGACCCGATCTCCCCCGCCCTCCTCCTCCTTGCACTTTTCGCCAGCTGGGACTCTCCCGGCACCATAACTTGCCCTAGGTGCCTCCTGCCCCTTCTACGTCGATGGAAGTCTTCTCGTGTTTCCTTATGTTCGGAGTCTTTGAAGGTTGATACCCTGGCCTCGCACGTGATGGTCCGGTCGCTGCCAGGACCCGTCAGCCCGCAAGTCCTGTAGATGCTCCCTCCCTGGCGTCTCTCAGGCCAGCGTGTTCTTCCAGGGTCGCTCACACCCCGCTGCCTTAGTGGAGCCTTCTTGACTCCAGCTACATTCCTTTGGTCTTTTCCAAACGGCCTGGTCGCTCTGCCATCGAATCCACCTGTCACCCAGCCTTCCCCCAAGTACCGATTTTTCTTCAGCCTCTCCGTGCTAGAGAACTTACTTTCTCCCATGACACCCCAGGCGGTCATTACCAACAGTGGGGCCCCACACAGGTGGAAGCATTTAGCACTGCTGCCATCCTGACCTCCGTGAGCCGCCCTGGGAGGTTGTTGGAGCACAGGCACGTTTCACACAGAAGGAGCTCTTTAATCATTGCAGAAATGGTGGCGGCAAAAACGAATTGCATAGTGCAGTTGACACGAGCGGAAGTGCAAGGAGTGGGTTTGCACTTTCCCACGGCCCGAGACCCCCTCTCTCCCCCGCCCCCCGCCGTGGGAAACCAGAGCGTGCACCATTCGGGATTGTTTGAATGTTCACGTGTGGATGCCTGTTGATGTGTTGCATGAACATCCCATACACGGATGCTCGGGCGTGTTTTTATGAACAAGGATACCGGTGCGTGTTTTTTTCCCTAGACCAAAATGAGATCACCGTAAATATTTTATCACTTTCTTCAGTTAGTGCTATCCCATTCTATATTTTAGGAAATGTTTTTAGTTGCCTCAAATATGCAGAAGATAGAAACATTTGCCTCGTTTGATCCCCGAGTTCTGTTTCACCTGATGGGTCCAAACCGGGGCAGAGTTGGGGACTGCTCATTGCATCTGGGTCAGCCAGATGGTTTCTCTTAATCTTGCACTTTGTTTGTTTGTTTGTTTGTTTGTAACCCTTGTGAAGAGACCAGGCCATTTGTCCTACCATTTGTCTGCTTGCTGCCCCATGGTACTACTCAATTTGTTCCTTTATCCTTTGATTTCCTTTAAACTGCAAATAGTATGTAAAAGCTTGATGGGTATGGATGGAACATTTTTGGCTAGCATGCTTCACAGGTGAAGTTGGTACTTGAAGTTGGGTGACATTAGAGATGTAGAAATTAGATTGTATCTAGCTTTCCACCTAAATTAACGAGGTTAAGGTTGACCCCTGGAGAGGGTGATGGGGGGGTCTGAGCCAACCTTGTTCTTCCTCTAGCCCCTAGAGAATATTCTGCATGTTGGTACTTGAGTAGTAATACAAATGCATCAGTCATGCATCTGAGGGTTTTAAAATCAGGAGATTATCCTTCGTGATTTAATGTCATTGAGGTTTTATGAAACAGGTTTCTAGATTTTGTCTCTAATGTGATCAGTGGCCTTCTCTCACTTTTTAGCTCAACTACCAGGGTCATTCAATGACTCAGAAATACAATGCCTACCAGTTAACAAAATGCTTCCTCTTTCCTTTTAATTTGTAATTTCACATTAAGGAACTCTTTACAAATGTCTTCAAATGTTGAGAAATTAGATTTTTTTTATGCCTTTCTCCTCTTTTGAAGCCCATTAAAGACTCGTGGGTTTTCATTGACTTGGTGGTTTTTTTTCCTAAACGTAATTTATTGTCCAGTTAGCTTGTATACAACACCCAGTGCTCATCCCAACAAGTGCCCTCCTTCATGCCCATCACCCATTACCCCTCTCCCCCACCCCCCATCCACCCTCAGTTTGTTCTCTGTATTTAAGAGTCTCTTATGGTTTGCCTCCCTCCCTCTCTGTGACTGTTTTTTCCCCTTCCCCTCCCCCATGGTCTTCTGTTCAGTTTCTCAAGTTCACACGAGTGAAAACGTACAATATCTGTCTCTCTCTGACTTATTTCATTCAGCATCATACCTCCCAGTCCCATCCACGTTGCTGCAAATGGCGGGATTTCATTCTTTCTCATGGCCGAGTAGTTTTCCACGTGACAGTCATCATTTTGATTGCTCTGTGGTCCCCGCTTTAGGTAATGTTAGTTTTCTTGTGTGCTGTTGACATGACTCTTTTATCCTGGGAAGATTCATTGCTTTTTGTGACAAGAGTGGTCCCAGAGCAGGGGTGCCGAGCCTATTTTATTCCTCGGGGAAATGGGGCCTGTGGGGGTTGAGTGCTTGTATTCCCAGGTGGTGGCAAAGTGGACACTCTCCCATCCTTGACTCTCTATCCAGTGCTCTCTGCCAGACTCCTCTCTTTAGCATTGATGGGACAAACTTGTTGTCACTGTTCCCACTCAGAATTCATGCTCACTTGGACCAGTTACCTACTACCACTTACTAGCGCACAAGTGAAAATGTAACTGACATTTGAGTTTGTTGTGGAAACGGTGCAGAACATAAGAGGGATCGCCTGTCAGTGTTGTGGGAGCGGTCACAAACCAGCTCGCCGACATTTCCAGACTCTAGAGGAGCGGTGGAGGGAGGTGCCTTCTTTGAAGCTTGTTCAGGTTGCCTTTCCCCCCGGGGGAACTATTAGCTGTGAAGGTTGTGGTAATTTGTCACACGGGAGCCTGCTCGATGCTTTACGCAAATGTGCTCTTGACTATTGGCCAACAATGTCCAATGGGTATCTCCATTTGGAAAGGGGAAACTGAGGCTTAGAGCAGGCACTTCATAACAGCTAATACGGCTATAAATGGCATTGCTGGGGTCCAAACACAGTCTTTCCCATAGTTCTGGAAGTTTCCATGTTCTTTCCTCTGGGCCCTCTCCGGTCAACCATAGCCCTGCTGGTGTCGTATTACGTTAGTTGGCTATAGGCTGTCCCTCCCAGTGGCTCACATTGCTGCTGTAGACACTGTTGTGTCTGTACCTGTGTTGCCGTGTCTTCAGGGTAACGCATGCCTTCCCCGGGCCCGGTCATCGTCTCCTCCCCGCGCCTCCGCCCGTCCCTGCTGCCATCCATTTCTCCCTTCTTCCCCTTTGATAAGATCTTGAGTGGGAGTCAGACGTGATGTGTGTAAACGTCTCCAGCATCACAATGACTCCATTAAAGTATGACTGTACTTTCACATTAAATATCAGAGCCTGTCATCTGACAGAAGGTATACGTGACAATGAGATCTGATGTGTGAAATGAGAACTGTCCCGAGCAGTCAGAGCTATTCTGTAGCGGTACACATGGAAGGCATTGAACAAGTTGAGTGAAACGTACTCTGATGATGTTTTCTGGAAGAATAAAACAAAATCAGTCAAATGTCAAGTGAGAGCTCAGAAGACAGAGCTGTGACAGTCTTGGAAGAGTCCAGGAACATTTTGGTTTTACAGCAAGCCGGGTTGTGGGTTATAGCAAGCCGGATCATTGATCCGCAGTGTTTAGCCAGGAGGTTGCAGGCGGGAAGCCCTTCCCTCAAGAAACTGAATCTGTACAACACAGGGCTATAATATGAAAAAGAGATTCACAAAATCTATGCTGAAACTACATAAATATGAAGGATTTCTGTCGTAGACTTTAGATTTCGGTCTCCAGCGTCCGTACATCAGTGTAGAGGGAGCAGGCCAGCACTTAGCGGGCTGGGAAATGTGGCCCGAGGGCTTATGTTGGGCCCCGACTGCACTTTAAAGACACTTAGTGCTTGGATAGCCTGGTGTGTGCCTTCTAGGCCGTAGCTCAGCAACCTGGTGCTTCCCTCCTGCCGGCTTCATGCATTCATCCTGGCCTTGGCAGCTAGGAGATCGTGGCATCCCGACAGTGGGCCCCAGAGGGGCCACTGGGTGCAAGATCGGAGATTTTCATCTGTTTTTTAAAAAGTGTTTTTTTATTTTAGAATCTAGGGTTGAAAGTTGCAGAAAAGCTGCGAGAGAAGGAGTGCGTTCCTGTGTTTGTACGTCTTAGCATTTTCTGCCGCTGAAAACATCTCGTGTTGCCACAGCGGTTGGCATCGGCGCACCGCTGGAGACAAACTGCTCATTGGTCTGGTTTCACTAGTTTATCCCCCACTGGCCTTTCTGTCCCAGGGTCCCATAGGTGCGTGATGTGTAGTCCCCTGGCGTCCGCTGGTCGGTGACGGTTTCTCAGTCTCTCTTGTTCGTGGCCTTGGTGGTTTTGAGGAGTAGTGATCAGACCCTCTGTCGACTGTTCCTGGATTTGGGTTCCTCTGCTATTTTTCCTGTGATGGGAAAGAGTGACGTGCCCTTCTCATCACGTGTACCATGGATGGTGTTGGCCTCAGGCATGTGGCCTGAGTGGTGTCGGCCTGAATTGAGTTTCCGTACTCGATTCTCTGGGAGCAGGTCGCTACGTATGCAGCCCACGCTCTAGGGGATGGGGACGGGAGAGTGGGCGTCGGGCTCCGCTTCGGTTGGCGGGTAGCTGTGGGAATTACTTGGGATTCTGTTAGGAATCGCCCTGGCGTGACATTGCTCCCCGCCCCCCCCAGAGGACAGAGCCAGGAACTACGTGTGTGCGCACTAACCCACGTGTCCACACACAATTATGAAGGGATTTATCCATGTGCTTAAGGCAACACCTCCTTGGCTTAAGCATGAGTTCACACTGGTGTCTGACTTGACCCGGGCCCAGTGGGATTGCTCTGGCCTTCTCACTCCTGTACCTGTGACGTCTCTCCGGCAGAGAGACCCCCGCCCCGCCCCCCTTTTCCTGCTCGTTCCACCCTGTCTATGGGCGAAGCACTTTCCGAGCTGTGGCTAATGGGCCCCCGCGAGGAGCATGACCAACTAGGGCACGGAGGTGCCGTGCAGTTCCTCTGGTGTGTAGCCCCGCGGTTTCCAGTCTGACACCGTCTTCCGAGGTTATGGTCTCATTTTTTTGAATACTTATATACATGTTTCGACGTGCACACGTGTGTTTTCAAGGCATATTGGTGCTGCAGTCTGAAAAGTTGTTTAACTCAGGCATGTAATAAAATGAAGATTGACAGACGTAGATGGTGGTTCAGATGACGCAGACATCATCGCCTTTGATGTTGGGGTGAATTATACGTATTTGTGTGGCTTTGCCTTAATGTATTGCTTGGAGAAGATACTTATTGGAGGCAGCAGGATGCACTGGAAATGGTGTTTGGGGGCTTAGAGCCTGGCTTCATGTTCCAGCTTGGCCACCTCCTGTGTGACATCAGGCAAGTTACCTAACCAAAGTTACAGGAAGAAAAAACGACTCCAGTGTTAATAGGCATCTCCCAGAATTGTTGTGTGGATCGGAATGTGTATCTGGAATACGCTGCATTCTTGCTACTTGAAGTCTGGTCTGCCAACCGACAGCATCAGTGTCCCCTGGGATCCAGTTGGAAATAAAGCCCATCTGGCCCCCAACCCCCCAGGTCTCCTGAGTTTGGAATCTGCATTTTCACAGTATCTCCAGGGGCCTTGAATGCACATTGAAGTTTGGGGAACCTTCTCTCTGCTGAGCTCTGAGAAGCTGTGATCTACACAAGCCCCCAGCTCCCCTGCTCCTTCCTTCTTGGCGCTTCTGGCCTCGCCTTCAGGAGGCCCGTGCTCACCCCCTTGCCCCGTGCTTTCAGTTGAAGCATGTAGCCTGCTGTGCCTTCTGTCCTCGCTGTCACATCCTCCCTTTCTGGCGGCGTCTGGCACGTTGAATGTGCTCAGTAAACATTTGCCGAGTATGAGAATGTTCTTGGTTCTGTGCCGAGTTCTGAGAACACTACAGGAAAGAAATGGTCCCTGCCATTCAGGAGCTGACCCCCGGTGGACCGCGGGGCCAGGGTCAGATGCTCGATGCTGTGAATGCCCTGAGGAGGGTGGTGAGCTGCCTCCCCTGGAGGGTGTTGGCTTCTGGGGGGTTTTTGAAGACCAGCCAGCCAACAGACTCGACCTTCACACTTGACTGCATAGGCCTGCCGAGGAAAATTGCTGTTTTCTTGTGTCTTGAGCATTGATGTGGGATGCACTAGCCGGTCCAGGCCCGTTCATCCCGGGTGTTTGGTAAGCTATAGGGAAGGGACTCTTACTGAGTCCCCAGGCCACCGACTCTGCTTTGTCTTGAGCCTGTGCTGCGTCTCCCCATGACAAATTCTGAGTTTCTTCTATGCTCTTTTATGTTCCGTGCTCTTGAGGAGATCCAGCTATCTAAAAAAAGCAACAGGAAACTTGTAAAATGAAATCCCCCTAAGGGTCGGGCTGTGGCCCGAAGGTCCTGATCTGTTTGGTGAGGAGAGCAGAAATGAAAACCCACATCTCCGATGGGAAGAGTCCTCGATCCCAGGGTGGCCGGGTCCCGCTGGCAAGTCCACATGCGAAGGAGGAGGAGGACCCACTCGGGCTCCAGCCAGGTTGTGTTCTCTGATTCCTTCGTGCTTGGGATAGTCCGTCCCTGTGCCGTCCTGGGTTTCTCACCCACAGAGTGGGAGGGCCCTGCCTGCTCTGCTTCCTTCACAGGCCTTTGGAGAGCGCGTGCTCCGGTAGCCCCAGGGTTAGAATGCTACACCACCCCTCAGAGCAGAATTCGTGGCTCTGGGTAAGCATTGAAAGCAGGACTAGACTCGATGTTTTCTTTTCGCAAAATGATGAAACCAACTAGCTTCCGTGTATCAGCAGCCCTCTTGGGTCTGTGCTAATGGCTCACGTAGGTTATCGGTAGTTCTCAGAACGGCCCTGAGAGGGAAGTGTGGCCGTCTTCACTTAGGGCGGCTTGGAAGTAGCTTGGCTGCCTGCCTGACCTCCAGGCACATGCTCTGCCTGTCCTGGTCTAGCCTCACACCTTTCGGTTGGAGGTTCCAGGGGAAGTAAAAATCCTCAAACTTTTTTTCTCTGAAAGTGCAAAGATTCTTTCTGCTCTTGTGGAGCTTTGTGGAAAAGTGTCATTGTTTTTTTTTCTGGCTCAAATCTGAACTTCTCAAACTTGGCAAGAATCTGAAAAATAGTTCTGTCCTAGATGTTTTAAGCTCAACTTTGCAGATTTATATTTAACTGGCTCAGGTAGACCTGGCAATGTCTACAATCTGAGGCGGTGCCCCATCCTGAAGGTAGGTCACTCCTTTTAGGTTAAATTTGTGTTAATGATTTTTAAGCTGAGATCTGCAAGAATCCATGCCCTCACTCTAAGTGTGTGATTTAAATTTATTCCTCTGGGGGAATAACCAAGGTCTCCATTAGAAATGGAGTCACTTTGGAACACATTTTCACATTTTAGATTGTTGAGCCAGGGATTTGAAAGGTTTTCTTGCATGGAAACTTTGCTCTGAGCAACTCAAGAGAGGAGGCATATGTGGCAGAGAAAGGTTGGGGACTTGTCTTTCCCCAGCAGGACACTCGTTAACCCTAACCCTAACCCATTCTGTGAAGTTTGGGCGAAAATTCCTAATATTGGCCACTAGTTTTTAGTAGTGAAAATGGTTAATGATGGCTACCTATGTGACAGGCACTCCATTTAGCACACTGCATGTTATTTCTACTTCAAGGGAACCTCCTCCTTGGAGTAGATCTTTTAGGTTCTGAAGCTGAGCTTCCTGTAAGTTGCTCTGACTTCCCGGAACTCCTTTCTGGGGCTTGGCAGTTAACCCTGCCTGCTTGGTCTTCATTGCCTGGATCTGGGTTTGCAAATTACAGTCCATTCAAGGGGCGGTGTGAAGGCTGGCATTGCACATAAACACAGTTGGTTTAGCTTCTCCAAGATGCCCGTGTTTTTCGGAAGGAGAAGGGATACTGTATTTCTCAAATGCCTGCTGTGTGCCAGCAGTATCCATAATCTCATCAATCCTTGTGGCAGTCCTGAGTGTTACACACACGTGGCTCCCTGCAGGGAGGTCAGGCCCGGGAAGGGAGCGATGTCTTCTGTCAGGCAGGTGGGAGTGCAAGAGAGGAGGTTCAGACTCTGGGTTCCTTGATCTCAGCCTGTGGCCTTTTCACACCTGCCTCTTCCTGGGCAGCATAGTGTTACTGGAGGGAATATGGGACCAGGAGAGAAGTTTTGCTCTAATGGTAGCCCAGGGTTTACATTTAGGGGTCTGCCAGTGTCTGTCACCGTGGACGAGTTACTAAGCTTGTGTGAGCCTCAGTTTCTCCATTTGTAGAATGGGAATAAATAGCATCTCAGAGTTGATAGGAGAGCAGAGAAAATGCCCAGGAGAGCATCTGGCACACAGGCCCTCCATAAGCTGCTGTCCTTGGTCTCCTAGTGGTCGGAGCCATCGATGACTAGCGCCTCAGCTGGGGCAGCTGCTGAGAACTTGAGAGGCTGGCTTGCCCCCCCCCCCCCCCCCGCCCCCGCACTTCTCTGTCCGCTGATTCGGGCTCTACTCGGGGACTTGGTACCGGAGAAGCCCACTGTTGGGAAGCTGTTAGCTGGGTGGCACTGGAGTGGCCTGCCTGGCTACGGTGGTCTGGAGGTGGTCTCTTCCCTTCTGTTCATCTGTGGTCTTACGCATTTGACCTTCCTCCTTTGGTGAAGTCTGGGCAACAGAAGGATTTTCTGTTTGTTTAGGTAAGTCTTCTCAAGAAAATAGCAGATTTCTGGAGTGAGAAAGGGGCTTAGAACCGACAGGGGCCACTAGTCCTTTCTTGTGTGGAACTTTTTGTTGCTTTCTGTCCCCGACGTGCCTCGATGGCCCCTCCTCTGTACACGTGGGCGGCCAGGCCAGCCCCTGAGGCGGTCAGTACCTGCCTGGGACTCCAGTTGGGCCATCGCCCCAGTGCTCTGCTGTTCTCGAGAGATGTTCCGGGACATACTCTCCTCCGGCTTCTCCCCAGAGCTGCTGGTAGCACGAGCCAAGGTGACTCACTCTGAGTTCTCTGGCTTCTCACTTCAAGTCTTCCTGGAAGCGTCTGTGCTTCAGAACGGACGGTCAGTGCGGCTGTTCCATGACCGACGAGGGAGGTGGGGAGGCTGTGCGTCTGCCCTGCAGAGCCTGGCCACTCTTCCAGCCCAGCACACGGCGGGTGTCAGGAGGGGGGAGTTTGTGTGCTGAGAGGGGAAGGAGCAGCCCACGGGAGCCGAGGACCAGAGGCCTGCAAATGCAGAGCAAAAGATTTTGGAGTTCGTGCTTTTATTTGTGCTTATTTTTTCTTGTAACGTTATTTTTCAAAAGTAACGAATGCTCCTTGTGAGAAGAATCTGGGAAGTTAAGAAGATTCAAAGGAGGATAACAAAATAGTCCCTATAATCTTGCTACCCAGAACTGAATGCTTTGATCGTTTTGGTTTATCTCCTCCCAGTTTTTCTCTGCATATTTTTGCAGAGATGAGGTCATACCTTATGGGTGGCTTAGTCTTCTGCCCATTTCACTAGAGTTCAACCGTAACCCCCTCCCTGCTGTGTGAATGGCCCTTGGCAAGCATAGGGAAAGCCACTGCCCGGGGGCACCTGCGTGGCTCAGTTGGTTAAGCTCAGGTCATGATCTTGCGGTTCGTGAGATCGAGCCCTGTGTTAGCACAGAGCCTGCTTGGACCCTCTGTCTCCCTCTCTCTCTGCCTCCCCCCCACTCATGTGTTCTTTCTCTCTCTCTCAAAAATAAATAAACATTAAAAAATACGTAAAGTCACTGCCCTAAAGAGGTGTATCAGGATTCTACTTGTTTGGTGCTCGGATTGCTAAGTTTTCACAATAGCAACACTTTGATAAGGGGGGTTGACCTTACATGAAAGGACTTTGTAAGCCAGCAGTTAGGTATCCAGTCTCGTCTGTCACTCTTGTGGCTGCGTGGAAGCAACTCTAGCAGGAGCAGGTATTGGGGCAGCGGGCAGACTTGAGGGAGTCCAGCTTCCTTGTAGCAAACGCACCAGGTGTGCGTCAGGCCATTCAGGAGGCTGTTGGGAAGGCCAGGCACAGATGATTCCAGTTTGCAGAAGGCTGTTTTAGTGAGGGTGGTGAGAAAGGAGATTGATGTTAGAAGCGTTTGGTTTAAAAGCAGTGTTGTATCCTGGGGCGGAGTGGGGAGGAGTTTCAGAAGCACTTGGAGTGTTACTGGGGACAGGGCAGGGGCAAAGGGCCTTTGGGACATGAGCGACAGGGCTGCCTGTTGGACACCCAGGAGGATGGGTTCTCTTGAGGAATTTTCAGCTGGAATTCTAGAGGGAGGTTGAGGCTGCTGATCTCACTTGGGGGTCATCGCTGTGGATAGTGGCTGAATCGCGTGTGATTCCTGGGAATGAATAGAAGGGAAGAGGAGCAAAGGTGGCTCCCTGGGGAGTGTCCCCATTTAAGGGGTGGTCAGGAAGACGGAGACTCGAGGGATAAACAACACTTTGACAAGAGGCAAAGGGCATTTCTGGCGGGGAGACCATGTGTGCAGGGCAAGGGGGCGGGGTAAAGGGGAGTGCCACGTTCCGGAGCAGCTGCCTGTCACTGGTCCCAGTGCTGCCGTCGGGGCCCGATGGAGCTGGGGCTGGGCTGGGATTCTTGTAGGAGGCATAGATAGAAGATGTCGTGGAGTGTGGAGCGCTGTTTCTAAGAGCAGCGCTGAGAGGTAAGCTGTTCTAGAGCTCAGAGGAGGGAGAGGTTACCCCTGTCCCAGGGCAGCACTTGCAGGGTCGGGCAAGATGCATTCCTTCGTGGGTTTCTGCTCCCGGCTTTACAGATTGGTTACATCCTGGGTGTGCGCTGACTTGATTCTCTGCATGTTTTGTATCCTTGCTGATACTAGTGACTTTTGAAAATTTGAAGGCAATGACGCTATCACTCAATTATGCTGGGAGAATTCCCAGTGCCTCCCACCCCTCACCTAACCTGCTGAAGAATATTCCAGCTTGCTCCTCTGTTCTGTTTCTCCTCCCCCTATGGTCTCTGAAGAGGCCCCTGTTTCTCTTGGCTGCTCCTGGGTCCTCATGGGGGCAAATTGGAGTAACCAGAAGAACAAGAACAGCTTGGGGAGGGGTGGGAGAGGGAGGGGACAGGTCAAGAGCTGACACTGGGGTCTTGCCGGGACTCGAGGCGGGGGGGAGGGGGCAGAGGAAAATGTGGGCAGAGGGATTTAGGTGAGGCAGGGGCTGAGATTCTTCTCGGTGAGGCGCAGCGGTTGGCTGATCTGAGCCGAGTCAGAGCCACGAGGGAGACCCTACTGATCTGTTTAAGCTGCAGCTTCTGAGAATAACGTGCAGAGAAGTACCGATGAGTATCTTTGGCAAATATGAGAATTACTTCCACTAGAACAACCAAGGTTTTTCTTTGGTGTGTTCTTTTTCCACTGAGTCTCAACAGTCTTGTTCACTTATTTTCAAATCCTATGGATTTGGTTGATTTCAGAAAACAACGGGAAAACTTGAAATGCTGGTTTAATGGTTAGTGTTGCACGTAATTGTTACGACCCGATAATTGTGTGGCTTTGAGCAAATGTCTCACACCCCATCGCCTGAGAATTCCCTGTAGATGGGACGCAGAAAGGCTTAAAATGAAGTATACAGTCAAGAGAAAGATGATGGCTTATGTTTTTCGCAGTAATGTTAAATGGAAGTTCTGTAGCGGTTTGATGAGTTCTTGAAGAGATCGATGCATCCTACAATAGGAACAATAGTTGATACAAATTGTAGGGCAGCTATTATCTTGTGGTTATAGACATTCCTTAATAGGGTTTATGTTTGTTGTGTGAATCGTTGAAATTTATTTTGAGACCATGTTCTACTTTACTGTTCACAGGCGTTGTATCCTGGGTAGGATTTGACCTTCACAGCAGCCTGATGCTGTGATGGGTGGCGAGCCTGGGGCGCGCAGGGCCCCTCGCCTTTTCCAGGCTCTGCATCTTGCTTTCCTTTGTTCTGACGCCAGGTGCCTGGGTCAGGCCTCTTGGACCCCATGGTGGCATCCCAGCTAGACCCCTTGCCCGTAGTTTCTCTTTGCCGTAAAGCTATTTGAGCAGCCTCTAAAAATACAAGTTTGTTGGTGGCACTCCCCACTGGAAACCGTTCCCAGTCTGCCCATCAGTGGCCAGGTCCTCTGGGGTTCTTGAGAGTGGCGCCCGTGGCACTCCAGGACGGTGGCACTCCACCACCCGGCCCCTGTTTCCCCCTGGCGGAGGCTGCGCCTGGCCCTCCCTGCCCACTGCCCTGCTGCCTCTACTCACTACCTGCTTCCGGCTGGGCATGGGCTGCCGGGGACCCTGTTCCAAGCCTCCCTTGCTCCTGGGTGTGGGCACAGGCTGGGTTCTGGACAAGGAAATGTCTGGAATGCAGGCAGGAAGGCAGGGAGCTCTGTCCCCTCCCCCTGGCTGGAACAGCACCAGGCTGTGATCCCTCTTACTCTGTGATGGTTGGGCCACACCCTGGGGACAGCAGAGTGGTGAGGCAGGAAGCTGTCCTTAACTTCGAGGAGCTGCCGAGTTAGCCCTGTCCTGCTCGGCTGGGCTGCTGAGGGAGACGGAGAGGCGGTTCTTTTGTCCTAAGGTCACTGGCATTGTGGTGGCGTAGCCCCCAAGCCTGTAGTCTCACCAGGCCACGTGCCCAGTGCCTGTGTCTTGTGGTTCATGCTCCACACTTGGCGGCTGCTGTGGCTTGGGGGCCTCACCCCGTGGTGCTTCTCTTCTGTGCCCCTGTGACATGTTCCTGCAGGGTTCTATACCCACATGTGCAGGCACACACGGCTCGGAGCCTTGGAGGGCGGGAGGCCAGCTCACCCCTGCTTGTGTCATTAGCAAGCCACGGGCTCCAGCGCACCTGCTGGGTGACCATGGCTTCTGGGGGACGGGGGCCACCTGCTAGGCTTTGGTCTCTGTGGAAAGGCACTTCTGTAGCTGAGCTGATCGCTAAATTTGAGAATCTAATGTGATTACAGTTGTTACCTTGCTGTGAACTACCAAATATCGTAGGGAAAGAAGGCTTTCCTGTTGAAAATGGTGTAGTGACTTTAGGAATAAACCTTTTCATTTTTATTCTATGGTAATCTAAAGTTTGGTGTTAGAAGTCAGGACAGACCTTGCTCTGGGGAGAAGGAAGGGCAAGGTGCCTGAGGGTGGTCTGTGTTCTTTCTCAAACTGAGCCCTGGGTTTTATAGATGCTTGCTTGGTGATAATTCAAGCTTATCTTGAAGTTTGGTGTACTTTTCTGTATGGTTTTTCCCCCCTAGTTTTATGGAAATAATTGACACATGAGTTTGAAGTGTGCAATTAATGACTCGGTGTATGTGTTGTGAAATGGTCATAATAGGCTAAGCTAGCACCCCTCACCTCACGTAGTAAAATGTTTTTCCTGTGATGAGAACTTTTAAGATCCACTCTCTCAGCAGCTTTCAACTAGGCAATAGAGTGTTGTTCTCTCTGGCCACCATGCTGGACTCGACCGTCTCCGGAACTCACTCCTCCCACCCTCCCCATCCCTGACAACTACTGGCCCTTATTCTGTTTTTAGGAGATCAGTTTTTTAACATGCCACACAGAAGTGACATCTTCTAGTATTTCTTTCTCTGACTTACTTAACATAGCATAATTTCCTCTAGGCCCATCCGTGTTGCTGCAGTGACAGGATTTCCTTTTTCGTGGCAAAATAACATTCCGTCGTATCCCCGTGCCATCTTTCCGTCATCCGTTCATCTGTTGATGAACACTAAGGTTGTTTCCTTATCTTCACTGTTGGACATAATGCAGTGAAGTTGGGGGTACAGAGAGCTCTTGGACACGCTGCAATTATTATCTCTGGGTATGTATGCGGAAGTGGAATTGTTGGATTGTAGGGTAGTTGTATCTTCAATTTTTTGAGGAACCTTTATGCTGTCTTCCCCTGTGGCTGCCCCAGTTTACGTTCCCACCAACAGTGCACCACGGTTTCCTTTTCTCCACATCCTCGCCAACCCTTACCTCTTTTTTTGATGACCCCCATCGTAACAAGTGTGAGGTGATGTCTCCTTGTGGTGTTGATTGGCAGTTTCCTGATAGTGATGCTGAGCACCTTGTCATGTGCCTGTTGACCATTTGGATGTTTTTGGGAAAATGTCTCATTCGGTTCCTTTGCCTGCTTTTTAACTCGATTTTTTTCTGCACTCATGAGTTGTGGGAGTTCTTGATTGTTTGGATAGTAACTCTCTATTAGATGATTTGTAAATATATCCTCCCACCTGCGGGTTGCCCTTTTGTTTTGGGTTCCTCTGCTCTGGGGAAGCTGTTTAGTTTGCTCTTGTCCCATTTATTCTCGAGTTCATTGCCTTTGTTCAAGAAGCTTACCCCCTATGCTTTCTTCTAGAAGTTTTACTGTTTCAGCATTTAAGATCAAGTCTTTAATCCCCTTCGAGTCGATAATTTATGATTGGTGTAAAATTGACATCGGTTTCATTCTTCAGCATGTGGCTGTCCGTTTTCCCAACAGCATTTATCAAAGAGACTGTCCTTCCCCATTGAGTGGTCTTGGTTCCTTTGTTGTAAATTGGCCATATATGTGTGGGTTTATCTCTGGACTATTTTGTTCCGTTGATGTCATTAAAAAAAAAACAAACAAAACACAAGACACCATTCCGTACTGTGGTAATGAGTATAGCTTTGTAATATAGCGTGAAACCAGGAAGTGTGATGTTTCCAGCTTGGTGGTTCTTTTTCAGGGTTGCTTTGGCTATGTGGGATCTTCTGTGGTTCCATGCAAGTTTTAGGGTGGTCTTGTATATGGATTTTACTTCCTAATAAACAGTGTTTAAGAGTAGCTAATTTTAGTTACTCTAAATATAAAAAAATACAAAATATAAAAACTAAGAAAAAAATTTAGTTACTCTAAATATAAAAAGTAAGCACTGCCTCTACCAGTTAGAGAACAACCAGTGTCTACTTTGGGGGAATTTTCTTCCAGTCTTTCTCTGCTTATGTATATTGCCTTTTAAAGAATAGTATAGCATTTTTAAAGTGGAAAAAGAGCCACAAACCATGCCTTGTCTAAATTAAACTGTGACATGCCTGCAGAGAAGGGATTGTCTTAGATGGCACTTGAAGGCTCATCGAATATGCCTGTCCACGTGGGGGCTGTTTCCCTTCCCTGCTGCTTTCTTCCTGGCTGCAGCCACGCCACCACCCCGCCACCCCCAGCCCATCACTGCTGGGTGACTGTGTTGTGGCCAGTTCCGCAGACATGGCTGGGAACCAGAGGGTCAGACCTTATTGTTGGGTAGAGAAGGCTAGTGCTCAGATAGCTTCAACCTCGCTTGCTTATTGTCAGGAGCTTATGGCTGGTCACCAACCAGCCAGTGTTGTTGGGATCCTCCCAGTTCGGACTTGAACATGCAGAGCTGCTGCATATGATGCTAAGCGATCGCCGTGGAGTTCTGTGGCTGGTAGTTGTCAGTGTTGTTCGTCCCTCTCCCAGCTGGTTCCTTTGCCTATGTCACTGGAGTCAGTAGGCCCCCTTGTTGAGGACACTGTCAGCTCCCGGGGCTGTAGAGACAAGAAAGATGAGTTTTGTATGCTTTGTCTGTATGCGTGTCTGCCACCAACCTTCCCTGCTCCCCAGGTTTGCTATGAGCACCCCTAGATAGGGATCATTTCTTTCCCTTTTATTCTCTCCTGGTTTCCAGTGCAGTGCCTGGCACCTTGTAGGCTCAGCAAGGGCTCTTGGGACTAAAGAATGAGGGAAGGCATGATTGTGTCCCTGAAAGAGATAATAGCTTTGTGGTAGAGTAAGCTGGAACTGGGGAAAACTATGGCCAGTTCAATAACCTCTTCTTTCCTCTGTCACAGTTTCCTATGAGGAATGAGTGAGGTGGTAGGTATGGAAGCTTCTGGCTGATGCTGGAAGGTAATGCTAAGGCAATCGCAGTGACAAAGACAAAGCTGTCTCAAGGGGGAGCAGTTGCTGGTCCCATTCACAGGCAAGCCTCCACTGGGAGCTGAAGGGTGCACACCATGGTGTGAAGGGTGCAGAGAGGCTCATCGGGCAGAGCAGAGGGTGACTGTGGGATACCTGACCCACGAGCCTGGGAGTCAGGTGTGTGTAGGACGGAGTGTTGGGCCAAGAATAGAGAGCAGAGCCGGGTCGAGAAGGTCTTGATGGTCAGTATGTGTTTAGAACTCGAGATGTCTTGAAGTGAACACAGGATTTAATGGTCACGTGGGACATGGGCTTGTTGTGCCGGCTCTTGGTGTTCATTGTTGGAGAATAAGATGGAAGGGCTCTGAGCAGAAAGTTGGAAACCGGAAATAGCACTTTTCAGTGGATCAGTGTGCACTGAAGGCCTTGACAATGAGTATGAGGGTAGAAGTGTGCAGTTGAACTAGAGGATCCCAGTGTATCAGTGGAGCTGTTTTCTGCTCATTGAGTAACAGTTTGGGGAAGCAGCCATCCTCAGAGATCTGTGAAATTGAGTTGAAAGCAGTGGGCAGTTATTTTTGGAAGCCAATCTTCCTAAGCCATATTTCTTTTGATTTAGCTGAAATATGTAGACAATAGATTAATAGACCAAGTTCTTAGGGAAAGAAGTTTTCTGAAGCACTCTCCTGCTTCAACCTAGAGACTATAAATGAATGAATTTTCTGATAGATGTATGCACTGGAAACCTAGAGAGTATGATTCCAGGTACCCAAACCAAAGGGGAAACTCAAAGTCTGTGTGATTAATGGAAAGTAAAGCCAAAGTGCCTTCCTGTGGTAACATTTACAAGCCAGCGCTGGGCTTGTGCCACCGCCATGGAGAAGGCAATTGCAGCTGCAGGCCTCTGGTGCCTAGCTGGGAGGGCTTTGCAGACACCCAGCTGCAAAGGGAAAGCCTCCCCTCCAGAACCGGGGGCTGGTTAGAAGAGTGACTGGGACAGAGAGGACTATGGGCACACATACAGTTAGCCAGAGGACATCCTTTCCTTGCATGAGTCAGCAGGGAGCAACCAAGTCAGGCACAGAACTGCCCCGTGGTCACTCCCCTGGCCACAGACCCAAAAGGTGGCATATGAAATGGTTTTCTCGGTGGATGGGTGTACAGTCGGAGGCCACGAACCATGCGGAGGGTGGGGTTACTGTGGAGGGATGACCACAGGTGCAACACGACAAGAAACTGAACCTCTAGAAATAGGATAAACGGAAGAGACTTCTAGATAGTCCTGTTGGCAGTGGTCAGGGCAGTACGGGAAGAGGTGATGTGATGAGACAGAACCAGGTGAACTGGAAAAGGAGCCAGGTGGAAACTGTGACAACTCTAAATTAAAAAAAAAAAAAAAGTAGATGTATTGTATACACATATAACATAAACATGTATATTATATATGTATTATGCATTTATACGTATGTATATTTGTAAATGTGAAGTAAAAAATAACACATGGTGAAGAGGACGCTAAATGCACTTGAGGACTGAGGGGAGAATGAGGGAACCGAAGGGCCCTAAGGAGTGTCCCAGCACATCCACAGTTAGGACAAGGGGAAAATGTCAAAGAGCAGTTGGGAGGGTAGAGTAAGGGGATCCGATATATGTCCAGGAGGAATTTCAGGAATAGAGAACAGGGGAAAATCCCAGAGGGTAAGATACTCAGAGATCGTGAGTGACCGCTTAATAAAATACATGGGCCTGGGGTGCCTGGGTGGCTCGGTAGTTAGGTGTCTGACTCTTGATTTCAGCTTAGGTCATGAGCTTGTGGTTCATGGGATCGAACCCCTGTGTCGGACTCAGCCCTGATGGTGCAGAGCCTGCTTGGGATTCTCTCTCTGTCTCTCCCTCTTCCCTGCTCATGTTCTCTCCTCTCTCATGCTCGTTCTCAAAATATATGTACGTATTTTCAAAGAAAATACATGGGCTCTTAAATTGAACAAGTACATCAGGTTTTGAGTTTTCACACGGAGTGGGAATGATAAATCCTTAGATCCAATAAGCTTAAACCCCAGTAAGGATAAACAAAGAAAATCGTATAGTCAAATAGCTAAAAGCTGATTTGAGAAAAACTTTTAAAGCAGCCAGAGAAAAAGCATACATTATATGGGAGCAAAGGTCAGGATTGTGGACATTTTGTGATATAAAAGTTGCTGCCAGGAGACAATGGAACTTTATCTTTTACTTGGCAACAGGAAATAATCGCTAAGCCAGGATTTTACATCCAGCAAACATATCCTAAAAAAAAAAAGAAAAAAAAAATGAGGATGGAATACAGACTCAGAGACCAGCACGTGTTGAGAGAATTAATCTCTATTGGGCTTGCTCTGTGAGAGTCCCTAAAGGACTTTCATGAGGCAGGAGGAAGCAATAGCTCAGATCTTGAAATTTGTTGAAGATGGTAGAAATATGGATACATACAAATTATTATGCCTTGGAATTTAAAAAATTTCTTAAAACCACATTTTGAATTTTTTTTTTTAACGTTTATTTATTTTTGAGACAGAGAGAGACAGAGCATGAACGGGGGAGGGGCAGAGAGAGAGGGAGACACAGAATCCGAAGCAGGCTCCGGGCTCCGAGCTGTCAGCACAGAGCCCGACGCGGGGCTCGAACTCACGGACCGCGAGATCATGACCTGAGCCGAAGCCGGACGCTTAATCGACTGAGCCACCCAGGCACCCCAAAACCACATTTTAAGGAAAAACACCCAGTTTGTAAAAACACACGTAAGGTAAAAATACGACAAAAATAGAGTGGGAGGAAGAAAGGGAAATATACAGGACAATATTCTTAGGCTGTATGTTTAATTATGTAATATTTGAAGATTGTGACAAGCTCAGCATGCACGTTGTAACCATGGTAAAGCCACAAAACTAAGCTATACAGGAGATACAGCTAATTCAACAAGGAAGGTAAAATCAGAATCCTAAAAGCAGGAAAAGAAAAAGGAACAAAGAAACGGGACAAGTTAGCAAGATGGTAGAACTACACCAAACCACATCTGTGATGACGTTAAATGTGTTAATGGTCTAAGCATTTCAACGTAATGGTGGAGACTCTCCTATTTGACAGAAAACATCAAGACCTAAATAAATGCTGTTTATGGAAATGCATTTTAAATATAAAAGCAGAATAAACGTAAAGGGATTGGAAAGACCTACTGTGCAGACACTTAGAAGAGAGCAGGAGCAGCTCTATCAGCATCAAACCAAGTAGACCAAAAATAGTACTTGGTATAAAGAGGGACATTTCCTAACGATGAAAGAATAAATTGAAGAAACTGCAACATTCTGAAATGTGTATGCATCTAATAATAGAGCTTCTAAATATATGAAGCAAAGAACTGAGAACATTGAAGTGAGATATGGACAAATCCATAATTATAGTTGGAAATTCCTCCACTCCTTTCTTGGTAACTGATAGATGAAATAGAATGTTGCTAAAGATAAAGAAGACTTCAATAACACAACCAACTGGATCTATTTGATATTTGTAGAACACCCAAGAACAAAATCACAAACATTCTTGTCAAGTACATGTTGAACCTTTAGCAAGATACACCATATGTAGGGCCGTAAATCCAGTCTCAATAGATTTAAAAATATTTAAATCATGTACTGACTACAACAGAATTAAATTAGTAATAAACAACAATGCCTTAACTGGCCCAAATATTTGGAAATTAACACATTTCTAAAAAAAAAAATCCACAGGTTAAAAGAAGAAATCACAAGGGCTATTAGAAAACTTTGTGAATTGAGTAAAGATAAAAACATGGCATATCATAATTTCTGGATGCAGCTAAAGCATTGCCTTGAGGGAAATTTGTAACTGTAATTGCTCCCATAGAAAAATAGTTTGAACTGTAATTTTCCCATAGAAAAATAGTTTGATTAATGAACTGTACTTTACCTAAAGAAGAAAAGAATGAATTAAAGCCAAAGTAACCAGAAAGGAGAAACTAAAGACTAGAAATTGGTGAAATCAGAGACAAATAATAGAGAAACATCAACAAAACCAAGAGATTGTTCTTTGAAAAGATCAATAAAATGCATAAACCTCTTGCCTAAACTGATCAAGAAAGAAAAAAAGACCTAAAAATCACTATCAGAATAAATGGTACCAGTCTTTCCTACAGATAAGAAAAGGATAATAACGGATTTTAATAGATATCTTCAGGTGAGTAAATTTGATAATTTAGGTGAAGTGGAAGCATTTCTGGAAAGACAGATTACCAAAATTGATTCAGAATGAAATAGAAAGCCTAAATACTCCTATTTAATAAAGTCAACTTCTTATTTTAAAACATTGCCCCAATGAAAATGTTGGCCAAAGAGCTTCACTGGTGAATTTTACCACATTGTAATGAAGAAACACCAATTTTATAAAAACTTCTCTCAGAAAATAGAGGAGAGTACATCTCCCAGTTTATTTTGAGGACAGCATTATCTTGATAGCAAAATCAGAGATGTTATAAGAAAACTAGAGACCAATACCCTTCATGAACACAAATGCAAAACCCTTAAAAATTATTAGCAAGTAGACTGTAGTGATATACTTATTGCTGGATTCTTTTTCTTCCTTTTAATATGTAAAATGGGTAATTCATCATAATCCAGTGGGAATTATTCTAAGAATGCAAGGTTGGTTAACCATTCAAAATTCAATTCATGTAATTGACCATATTAACAGAATGAAGAGTAAAAACCACAATCATAATCATTATATAATATGTAATACATATAAAGCCCTTATATATGAATATTACATATATACATATATATGAAGCCCATATGTATGTATACACATACACATATGTACATATGTAAAGCCTTGGACAAAACACATTGCACAGTAGTGATAGGGAAGTTCGCAGTAAATTAGAGAAGGAAACTTTCTCAGTTGGCTGATGAGCATTTACAGGAAAGTCTGTACTTAATGTG
The DNA here is from genome assembly GCF_016509475.1 of Prionailurus bengalensis. Taxonomy (NCBI): domain Eukaryota; kingdom Metazoa; phylum Chordata; class Mammalia; order Carnivora; family Felidae; genus Prionailurus; species Prionailurus bengalensis. The sequence goes on along the minus strand of NC_057353.1, from coordinate 80,069,780 downwards.
GTACTTAGTGGTGTAGATGTTTTGGTCCTAGGGTTGGTGAGAAGCAAGGGTGCTCACTCTTAATACTTGGATTTAGCATTGTACCAAAAAGTGTAGCTAGTGCCCATCAGGCATGAACAAGAATTAAAAGCCCACAGATTAGAAAAGGAAAAGTGAAACTTTATTCACAGAAAATATTATCATGTACACAGAAGATTCTAAGGAATTTACAGTACATTAGAGTAATTAAGTTAATATAGCAGGGTATCAGGGTACAAGGTCAATATACAAAAATCAATACTATTTCTATGTATTAATGGACATTTAGGAAATTAAGTTAAAAATACCATACCAGTTACAAAAAAATCTTAGAACTAGGATTGCGTTTAAGAAAAGATATGTAAGAACTCTGAGTCAAACATTACAAAATATTTATTTTCCTTGAGAAAATAAAGACCCCGAATAAATAGGAGACTGAAAGTTCCACATGTTCACCGATAGTAATACCTAATATTAAGATGGCAGTTGTTGCCAGATTGATTCTTAGATTCAGTATAGTTTGAATTAAATTCTAGCAGGCTTATTCTCTAAAGAGATCATTGCTTGACTCGAAAATTTACATGGAAGTGCACAGGATCTGACCTATCCCAGAAAACAAAGCTGTGGTAATCGGAACAGTGTGGTCCTGGCGTAAGGATAAACACATGATGGGAACAAAATGGGGAATCTAGCAGGAGACCGATCCGTGTGCAATCAGGTGATTTTGGCCGAATGTGCCAGGGTAATTCAAAGAGGGGAAAAGATGAACATTTTCAACAAATGACCCTGGAACAGTTATCAGTATGTGAAAAGTCAACTTCTGCCCTCACCTCACACAGAAAAATTAAATGAAAATGGACCATAGACCGAAATATAAAGTGGTAAAGTGTTTGCAAGAAAACATGTGGTTCTGGGACAGGTAAAGATTTTTTAGGACACAAAAATTATGAAGCATAAAGGATAAAATGAGAAATTAAACTTGACCAAAATTAAAACCTACTTGTCAAAAGCCACTTTGAACGAAATGAGAGCACAAGCCTCAGCCTTGGAGTAAGTGTTTACAAAACCTGTCTGTTGAAGGACTTGTATCTAGAGTGTACATACACAACTCTTACAACTCGGGAAGATAACCTGTGTTGGTAATAGGCAAGGGACTCGACCATCTAATTCCCTGGGGAAGATGCGTGGGTGACCAGTCTGCATGGGAGAAACTCCATCACGTGTCAGTAGGGAGGTGCAAACTGGAGCCCCAAGGAGATCCCATCATGCACTGATGAGAATAACGAAAATTTTAAAAGTGAGGATTCCAAGTGTTGCTGGGGAGCTGGAAGTCCCCTCCATTGCTGATGAGAATGTAAAATAGTACAGTGGTTTGGAGAACTGCTGAGCCCTTTCTTGTGAAGTTTCCCTAGGGCCCAGCACTTCTACCTTCGCTATTTACCCTGGAAAAGGAAAAACCCTGGTCCACAGAGAGAGTCGACTGGGTTCATAGCTGTATTCATAGGAGCCGAAACTGGAAATCCACAAGTGCCAACGAACAGGTAAAGGAATGAACCCACACAATGGGCTTTTGCTTGGCAGTGAGAACAGGAGCCATTATGCCCAACAACATGGATAAATCTCAAAAACGTGCTCTGTGGGAGAAGCCAGACCCAAAGAGTATGTACCACATGGTTCTATTTACAAGGAATTCTGGAATGTATAAAACCAAACTGTAAGGACTGGAAGCAGGTCATTGGTTGATGGGGGCTGTGGGTGGGGCAGACACTAGCACTGACTGGGAAGAGGCAAGAAGGAACTTAAAGGGATCGAAGAAATACATGATCCTTATGTTACTTGTGCTGGGGGTTACGGCAGTAAATCCACTTGATAAAGGCAGTGGTTCCGTATGCTTAATATGGTGGCATTTTATTGCATGTTGCTTATTTTCCATAAAACTGACCAAAAATTTCCTGTGTTCAGAGAAATCTTTGACCATCTTTCCTCACCTCTTAACGTACTGATGTGTTCATTACATCCTGTGTTTCTCTCTGTCATTATACTCCTCACACATGGAGTTGTAATTCGTTCCTTGCTTCCTCCATCAGACTTCAGGCTTCTTAAGAGCGAGGAATGTCTTTGTGTATATCCCTTGAGCATAGCCCAGCATTTGGCAGGGATATTCATTCTTAATTTAAATGTGTATTGATTATAACAGTTTCAGTTTAATAATTGTGTCCTATGTGCCATCTTCTGATCTTAGTAAATGTTGGTTGCACAAGTAAGGAGCCCTCACTACATTTCAGAAATGGCGGTGGCTCGGTTGCACCTGTTACAAAGTATGTCTGCAAAATGGCCGAAATGTTGGCTTGAGATGATTCAGCTGTTTCATGCCAGTGTCAGGATTAAAACCCGGGGAAATGATTCAGATTCTCTTTTTTCACATACAGATCTTCAGCTACTGTGTGCATGTGTTTACAGCTTGGGTCACTTCTCTGTTTTTTCGATTGGTCTTACCAGCAAGCAGAACTTTCTTTGGAGATGTGAGCCTTAAATTTTCTAATCGCTTTCTCTTTCTCTTGTTTGTGAACCACCCTACCTACCAGAACCTGCCCGGAAGTTCAAGTTGAGCAGCACTGCTGTTGGCTTAGGTGCTTAATAAATGCACACAATACGTGACCTGAGCCTAAAAAGCTCGCATGAAAACGTTGCCAGTTCCTGTTTGTTTCCTTTCTCTCAAGGAAAAGAAAAATGTCTTTTACCACCGTCAGTAGGATAGACATCCATGATTCAAATACCAGTTATTTTGGAAACGATGGTATGAATTTTTTTGGGGCATCCTTTTGTCGGCTGATCCCCTGTTAGCCGTGTGTGCTGTTATTCCATAGAAACGTGGTTGAGGGGACATTTACTGGAAATCACATGGTATTGGACGGATTCTGAGACGGGGTGATGGAAACCAGGGAACGGCAGAACCCCTACTACCACATTTTTCTTTTCTTTGAAACTCTAAAGAGGTTTTTAAATGTCCCTGAGTTTAGATCACAGTCTCAAAACTAATGCTACCGTTAGAAAACAGTTTGACAGTTCCTCAAAAAACCCCCAAACTAAGCGGTCTTATGACCCAGCGAGTCCATCCCCAGACGGATACCCCTGAGAGTTGGAAGCATGAATGTGCACACAGACTTGCACAGCGGTGTTGGTAGCAGCTTCGTCCATGACACCAGAATGGTGGAAACCGCCCAGATGTCCGTCAGCGGACGCGGATAAACTGCCGTGTATCCATGCAATGAAATATTTTTCAGCCATAAGAGAAACAAAGTGCTGATGCCTGGTACGGTAAGAACAACCTGGAAGATGCCGTGCTGAGTGAAAGAAGCCAGGTTGGAAAGATCACACGTTGCATGATTTCGTTTACAGGAAGTACTCAGAGTAGTCAAGTCTGGAGACACAGAAAGCAGATGGGTGATAGCCAGGAGTTTGGGGGAAAGGCAGGGGGAGTGCACAGTGACTGAAAATGGGTACAGGACTTTTTTTTCCCCCTCTTGGGATGATGAAATATTCTGAAATTAGATAGTGGTGATGGTTGCACAATTCTGTGAAGGTGCCAAAAGCTGCTGAATTGTACTCTTTAAAAGAGTGAATTGTGTGGTATGTGAATGACACCTCAATCCCCCCCCCCCAAAAAAGGTAAAATTTTGGCCCTTTTCCAATTCTCCTCTTGCCCTTTGCTGTACCCCTACCCCACACACGTGTTCTGATTAATAATTATAATAACGTGCTGTCGTCATTCATTGGGCTTCTGCCATGTGTCCTTTGCTGTGCCAGGCCAGATGCTCGCTGTTGCTCCCTCTCAGAGATGCTGTTGTCATCGGAGGCCCAGACACCAACCAGTCCCTTGCCATTTCACATATAGCACGCGACCGAGCCGGAAGTTGAAGGGTGACCTGACCTCTAGAGCATTCCTTTCCTCATTGTTTTCCATCTCATGCAAACCTATTTTCCTGGTAAATATTCCCCAGGAGTGGATAGGGAAGTTCAAGCCCTGGTCTATAGACACGTCCTAGACGAGAGCTAGCAAGTGACCGCAGGGCAAGCAGGCCGCCTGCTGGAGGTGTGTGGAAGACCAGAAGGCCTGGACCCTGAAGATGAGTCAGTCACCGACTTCTAGAAGACGTTGGGAGGGCTGGGCAGAAGATGTCTCTGGCCCAGGGACTCTGGTCTGTGATTTCCCCAGTGCTCTTGTCTCTTGCCCACTCCTTTCTCGCAATATGTAAAGGACTAGAAGTCTCCTCGGTTCATAGGCTGTGCGTAGGTCAGTATAAACCCAGCACAGCCGCAGACTCCATGGAACAGTAGCTTTATCTTATTAAGGGTGGGACGTGACTTGAGCAGGTTTGTCCCTAGAGCCACTGCCTTAGGGCCCTATGAATTTTGGCTCTGACCATTGTGAACCTTTTAACTGGCCGTTTGGCTCCGGTTCCTCCCCCCCCCCCCGCCCCCCCCACCGCCAGTCCATTCTCTGCTTGCCTGCCAATGTGTAGTTGCTCAGACAGTTTCGGCAGACTGTTGGACCCAGCCACTTAGTAGCTGTTGACCTTGGTCACATTAATGTTAATCTCCCAAACCTCTGTTTAGCTGTCGGTAAACCTCGGAATGATAGTACTTTCCTTTCTATATTTTTAGCGGGATTAGATTTAGTACTAGCAATAGCTGACATTGTTGCATGTTTACTGTGTTGGAGACTTTGTAAACTCATGGAACGCATTTAGCGCAGTGCTGAGCTTTTAGCCCAATGCCCGGGAAATGTCAACCGCTCTTATTGTTACCATATCTCTTACAAAACTCAAATTTAATTAGGGCATTCCTTTCTTAAATCCCTTCCCATTGTCTACCAGAGATCGTTCAGACTGGCACGAAAGGTCATTTTCAGTCTGACACGGCTCTGGCCTTCCCCTTCAGCTCCTGTAGAGCTCCCTTCTTGTTCAAGGAACACTGCTCACCAGCTCAGAACGCCCGGCCACATCTGCTCGGTTTCAGGTGTGCCCCTGCCTTGAGGTCCAGCCAAGGTCACTTCCTCACCTTGCCCTTCCGTTCCTGAGCAAGACAGCCACGGTTCTTCTCTGATGTCTGCTGTCGTGCGTCCTCGAGAGGTGCAGTGACTGCCCTGAACTCGCGTTCCTGCTTCACCTTTCTCTCTCTCCGGGTTCCGCCCTTCCCACGTGGCACCTGGAACAACAGTCACTCCTGCTGCTCTTCTGTTCCTTCCGCTAGACCAGGCCCTCCTGGAAGGCAGAGAGAGACCTGGTATTCTGCATCTTCGTTCCTCGGCATCTGAGACTGGCGATGCCTGCGCAGCGTGCGTTGGTTTGGTGTTGCCCTCCCTACACCACGTGCAGCGAGAGGCGGAAGTGTTCCTTCCTGCGCCAGGACTCGGCACAGGCGATGCCAGGGCGGCACTGAGTTCTCCTAGCTCCTGCAGCGTCTTGGGGCCCCTTCATCCCCTGCAGCTGTGGCGTCGGGAGCTTGTGAGAGCGGTGTCGGAAGAGCCTTCGCGGCGAGGACCTCGGCTCTTCGGTGTGCTCTGATGGTGGAGGTTACTTTGTACGTCGCTGTTTAGAATTCCTGCTGTTACTGACAGGACACAGCTCTAAGCACGGGTGATCGCAGAGACCCTCAATGACTTGTATGTGTTTTAGATCAATTCCTCGGGGGGAATTAGTCTTCAGCAGTTGGTTAGTTCACTTCCTATCTATGTATAGTAGACCTTCAATCATGCTCGCAATGGGTGAATAAATGAGTAATGTTTGAGCATGTATTTGCTACTTTTGTCTATATTCTCGTAAAGGACTGTTTCCCCTCACGTGTACTACCACCTATTTTTAGCGATACAATTTTGTCTCCATTATTTATGCATAAGAATGGTAAGATTGAGGATGTTTCGGTGATGTAGCCAGAGACCCAGAAGTGCCCAAACGGTGACCTGCTAATCACCTCTCTCTCGCGGCCTGAGCCCTTGAAGAAACTGTATAAGAAAGGAGGTGAGGCTCAGGGTCCCATCCGCAGCATCTGTGCGAGGACCAAGCTCTGGTAAAGACAGGCTCAGAGCAGAAGGCCGAGTGTGGGGGGCGCTGGTGGGTCCTCCCTTTTCGATAGTGTGCCTTCTGCCCACTCTGGGTCTTGCCACCGTCTCTCTGGCCACAGCTCTGTAGAAATAGCTAGGTCTGCGGGGACGATGCTGGGTCGTTTCACCCTCCAGCTGCGATCTGGGGGCGGGCAGGAGAACACAGTGGGAGGAGCCAGCACGGTTCCACCCACCAGCACGTGCCAGCCCATGCCCACCAGTCGGGGTGCAGCCTCCGCTTTGGGGGTGCACGGGGGGCAGCGTGCCTAAGCACTGGCTCCCGCTGGGCCCACTCCGTCAGCACTCACTTCTATACAGCCACGTACTTGTCGTTAGTCTGCCCGTGGCAGAAACCCCAGCTCCAAGTGGCTCACTCAGGAGAGGATTGACTGGCTCATTTCATGGGAAAGTATAGGTCTAGATTTATTTTCACATTCAGACTTCCTCTCTGAACTCTCATCTCTGTTTCCTTCAAACTGATAGTGTATTGATGTCTTAGCGTGCCTGTGGCAGAAATGTGGCCACCAGAAAGGACAGGCCTGTGTTCCCCTAGGTTTAGGACGAGGGAAAAGAGCAGTCAGTTCTCTTGACGGAAAACCTTGGGCCTGTCTCCCCATTCCTAGCCAGCTGCCTGAGATTGATGCAGGTGGCGTTGGCGAGGCCTGAGCCCCAGACGCACCTTGAGTCTGGGCATGGATGGTTCCCACCCAGAGCACGCGTACTAGGCGCTGGGGTGGGGGCTTCCGCTGAGGACAGTGGGGCCACGGTTATCAGAAATGGGTGTGACCACGTCCTCTGCTCCCTTTAGAGACCTCTTCACTGTCTACTTGTAAGGACTCCTGATGTTGTCAGCTCCGCCCACTGCTCCTTCTCTGGCCCCACTGTGTGTCCCTGGAGCCTACAATGACCGTCCACTGTGGTTTCTTGCCCTAACTGGACTTTTTAAATTGTATTATAATGGACACAATACCTTATTAGTTTCAGGCGTACATCAAAGGGACTGGATGTATTTTTTGTACATTACGAGGTGATCCCCAAGATGGGTCTAGTTAGCATTCCTCATCCCAGTCAGGACAGTGTCAGGACGATAGCACCGACCGTGTGCCCTGTGCTGTACTGTACACGCCGTGACTTATCTCACAACTGGAAGTGGAGTTCCTGGAGGGTGAGGACTTTCCCCACCACACTGGCACGTGACAGATGCTCAACAGATGGTTCAGAGGGCAGCGGGCAGAGCTCGTGGATTCCGCTTCAGACACACTGGCTTCCAGCTGGGGCTGCTCTGCCGATTCCCTGGGCAGTCGGTGCTGTGGGTGCAGTTTGCTTCCGTGAACACCGCTTCTTTATTCTGAGAACAGGTATAACTGTGTGTCCCCTTTTTTTTTTAAGTTGATTTATTTTGAGAAGGACGGTGTATAGGGCAGGGTGTGTGTGTGGGGGGGAGAGAGAGAGAGACAGAGAGAGAGACAGAGAGACAGGGTCCTGAGCAAGCTCGAGCTGTCAGCACAGAGCCCAAGGAGGGTCTTGAACCCATGAACCGTGAGATGAGGACCTGAGCCAAAACCACGAGTTGGACGCTTAACCGACTGACCACCCCACCCCCCCAAGGCGCCCCACTCTGTCCTTCTGTAGCATGATGTGAGGATTCTGCAGGATGCCTGGGAGGGCATCTGAGAAAAATTAAAGCTGATGGCTTTGACATGCGTGAAGTAGGGGACAGGCAGATCTCTTAGATGGGTGTCCCTCCCACCCCCGCCTCGCCGTTGACAGACATCACAGACTGAGTATACTGTGAGGGCCTCAACTCATGAAGACAGCAACCGGAGAGAATTCATACAAGATCTGCTTCCAATAAACTGCTTGAAAAATGATGTAAAGTAGATCTATTTGGGCCACTTTTGTCTTTGAATCTGTTTGGTTCCTTTGTTGCTTGAGGCCAGCATATTTCCAGAATCTCGCTCTGGGCTCTGCTTCTGTTCCTCCAGTGAAGAGATTCCCAAGTGCTGGTCTTAGTTTCTTCTGCTAACATGGGCGTGCGTGTGCACAGGCGGTGTCAGTCTGGGCCCTGGGCCCTGGGGAATCCGTCTATGAGAACTGCTGATGGGAGTGAGGGGGCTCTCGGGTGATCTGCACCGTTGCCGAATTGAGCGCATGTTCCTTTCTGGGGGCACTTCTTGCCCTGTCTGGTCCTCCCTGTAAAGCTGGGACAGGTGGACACAAGCATGGGAATCCAGAGGAACAGGCCTGTGGCCAGGCCATACAGCTCCAGATGCGTTCATTCTGCATAGCCCTCAAACCACCTGTCAACATTGACCAGTTCACGGGGTGTCTGCTTCCCTAGAAGTGACCTGTGAATTCTGTCAGGGTGAGCATGGGGTTTTGCTCTCTGCCGTGCCCTGAGTCTTTTCATTCAAGTATAATCAACAAAAGTTTTATGGTAGCTTCAGATGCACGATGCAGTGACTCAACAATTCCGTTTCTCTGTGCTCATCATAAGTGTACTTTTAATCCCCATCCCCTATTTCAGCCATCCCCCCACCCACCTCCCCTCTGGTAACAACCACTGTGTTCTCAGAATTTCAGTCTGGTGGGTTTTTTTTTTTTGTTTGTTTGTTTTTGTTTTTGTCTCTTTTTAGGTCTTAAATTCCACATACGAATGAAATCATGGTATTTGTCTTCCTCTGACTTATTTCACTTAGAATTGTACTTTCTAGATCCATCCATGTTGTTGCAAATGGCAAGATTTTATTCTTTTTTGTGGCTGAGTCATATTCCAGTGTGTATACATACCACTTCTTTACCCATTGATCGATGGACGTTTGGGCTGCTTCCATATCTTGGCTGCTGTGAAGAAGGCTGCAATGAACAGGTGTTTTGAATTAGTGTTTTTTTTTTTTCCTTTGGGTAAATACCTAGTAGTGGAATTATTGGATCATGTGGTGGCTCTGTTTTTAATTTTTTAGGAGCCTCAGTACTCTACACTATTTTCCACAGTGGCTGTGCCGGTTGGCATGCCCACCAACAGTGCACGAGTGTCCCTTTTTGTCCGCATCCTTGCCAACGCTCATTTGATGTCTTTTTGATTTTAGCCATTCTGACAGGTGTGAGGTAATAACCCATCGTGGTTGTGACTTGCATTTCCCTGATGATGAGTGATGGTGAGCGTCTGTCCATGTGTTGGCCATTTGCCTGTCTTCTTTGGGAAAGTGTCCGCTCATGTCTTTTGATTTTCATCAGATTATTTTGTCTTTTTGGTGTTGAGTTGTAGAAGTTCTTTACTGTATTTAAAAGGTTTTTTTTAATATTTATTTTTTTATATTAAATCTAATTTATTGTCAAATTGGTTTCCACACAACACCCAGTGCTCATCCCGACAGGCACCCTCCTCAATACCCATCACCCAGCCTCCCCTCCCTCCCACCCCCCATCAACCCTCAGTTCTCAGTATTTAAGAGTCTCTTATGGTTTGCCTCCCTTCCTCTCTGTAACTTTTCTTTTTTCCCCCCTTTCCCTTTCCCATGGTCTTTTACATTTTTCAAGATCCACCTGTGAGTGAAAACCTATGGTATCTGTCTTTCTCTGCCTATTTCACTTAGCAATAACACCATCCAGTTCTATCCACGTTGCTGCAAATGGCCAGATTTCATTCCTTCTCATTACCAAGTAGTATTCCATTGTATATATAAACCACATCATCTTTATCCATTCGTCAGTTGATGGACATTTAGGTTCTTTCCACAATTTGGCTATAGTTGGAAGTGCTGCTATAAACATTGGGGTATAAGTGCCCCTATGCATCAGTACTCCCATATCCCTTGGGTAAATTCCTAGCAGTGCTATTGCTGGGTCATAGGGCAGATCTGTTTTTAATTTTTTGAGGAGTATCCACACTGTTTTCCAGAGCGGCTACACCAGTTTGCATTCCACATCAAAAATGGCAAAGATGAAGTCAAACTTTGACTTTTCGCAGAGGACATGATATTCTACATGGAAAACCCGAGAGACTCCACCAAAAGTCTGCTAGAACTGATACATGAATTCAGCAAAGTCGCAGGGTACAAAGTTAATGTAGAGAAATCGGTTGCATTTTTATACACCAATAATGCAGCAACAGAAAAAGAAAGAAACTGATCCCATTCACAATTGCACCAAGAATCATCAAACACCTAGGAATAAACCCAACCGAAGATGTAAAAGATCTGTATGCTGAAAACTATAGAAAGCTTATGAAGGAAATGGAAGAAGATGCAAAGAAATGGAAAAACATTGCTTGCTCATGGACTGGAAGAATAAATATGTTTAAAATGTCAATACTACCCAAAGCAATCTACACATTCAATGCAATCGCAATCAAAATTGCACCAGCATTCTTCTCGAAGCTGGAACAAGCAATCCTAAAATTTGTATGGAACCACAAAAGACCCCGAATAGCCAAAGTAATACTGAAGGAGGAAACCAAAATGGGAGGCATCATTATCCCAGACGTTAGCCTCTACTACAAAGCTTTAATCATCAAGACAGTATGGTATTGGCACAAAAACTGACACATAGACAAATGGAATAGAATAGAGACCCCAGAATTGGACCCACAAATGTATGGCCAAGTAATCTTTGAAACAACAGGAAAGAGTATCCAATGGAAAAAAGACAGTCTCTTTAACAAACGGTGCTGGGAAAACTGGACAGCAACATGCAGAAGAATGAAACTAGACCACTTTCTTATACCATTCACAAAAATAAACTCAAAATGGATGAAGGACCTGAATGTGAGACAGGAAACCATGAAAACCCTAGAGAAGAAAGCAGGAAAAAACCTCTTTTGTGGCTCTGTACAAATTTTAAGATTATTGTATTTCTGTAAAATATGTTGTTGGTATTTTAATAGAGATTATATTAAGTCTGTAGGTTTCTCTGGATGGTATAGGCATTTTCACAATATTGGTTTTTTCAGTTCATGAGCATGGAGTATCTTCCCTTTGTTTGTCCTGTTCAATTTCGTTCGTCAATGAACTTTTGGAGTAGGCCTTTCACCTCGTTGGTTAAGTTTCTTCCTAGGGATTTGATTTTTGGTGCAGTTGTAAATGGGATTGTTTTCTTTTTTTCTTTTTATTTTTTATTATTATTTTTTTTCAACGTTTATTTATTTTTGGGACAGAGAGAGACAGAGCATGAACGGGGGAGGGGCAGAGAGAGAGGGAGACACAGAATCGGAAACAGGCTCCAGGCTCTGAGCCATCAGCCCAGAGCCTGACGCGGGGCTCGAACTCACGGACCGCGAGATCATGACCTGGCTGAAGTCGGACGCTTAACCGACTGCGCCACCCAGGCGCCCCAAATGGGATTGTTTTCTTAATTTCTCTTTCTGCTACTTCATTATAAGTGTATTGAAATGCAACAGATTTCTATGTATTAATTTTGTATCCTGCGATCTTACTGAATTTATCCTTTCTAGTTTTTTCAGTGGAGTCTTTAGGGTTTTGGGTATATACTATCATGTCATCTACAAATAGTGAAAATTTCATTTCTTCCTTACCTGTTTGGATGCCTGTTACTTTTGTTTCTTGTCTGATTGCTGTGGCTGGGACCGCCAGTACTGTGATGAATGCAGGTGATCGGGGTGGACATCTTGCCTTGTTCCTGATCTTAGGGGAAAAATTCTCCATTTTTCACCATTGAGGATGATGTTGGTTGTGGGTTTTTCATATGTAGTCTTTATTATATTGAAGTATGTTCCTTCTAAACCTACTTTGTTGAGGGTTTTTATCGTGATTGGATGTTATACTTTGTCAAATGCTTTTTCTGCATCTATGGAAATGATCATACGGTTTTTATCCTTTTGTTGATGAGCTGTGTCCCATTGATTTGTGAATATTGAACCGCCTTTGTAATTTGGGAATAAATCCCACTGGATTGTGGTGAATGAGTTTTTAAAGTGTACTGTTGGATTCTGTTTGCTAATATTGAGGATTTTTGCTTCTATGTTCATCAGAGATACATGCCTGTAGTTTTAATTTTTGGTAGTATCTTCATCTGGTTTTGGTTTCAGGGTAATGCTGATGGAATGCTCATAGAAGGAATTTGGAAGCTTTTCTTTCTCTTCTATTGTTTGGAATAGTTTGAGAAAAATGAGTATTAGCTCTTCTTTAAATGTTTGGTGGAATTCACCTGTGAAGCCATCTGGCCCTGGACTTTTGTTTGTCGGGAGTTTATTATTGACTCAATTTTGTTGCTAGTAATCAACCTGTTGATATTTTCTATTTCTTCCTGATACAGTTTTAAAAAGTTATGTTTCTAGAAATTTATCCATTTCTTTTAGGTTGTCCCATTTGTTGGCATGAAATTTTTCATCATGTTCTCTTACAATCCTGTATATTTCTGTGGCATTGGTTGTCATTTCTCCATTTATGATTTTGAATCCTGTCTTTTTTTTTTTTTTTTTTTTTTTGAGGAGTCTTGCTAGAGGTTTATCAATTTTCTTTAACTTTCTAAAGAACCAGCTCCTGGTTTCATTGATCATTTCTATTTGTAGATTTTTGTCTTTATTTCTGTTCAGATATTTATTACGTCCTTCTACTGGCTTGGTGCTTTGTTCTTTTTCTAGCTCCTTTACATGTCAGGTTTGGTTTTTGGAGATTGTTCTTGAGGTCGGCCTGTATTGCTGTAATCTTCCGTCCTAGAGCAGCTTTTGCTGCAACCTAAAGGTTTTGGATTGTTGTGGTTTCACTTAAATTTTTTCCAACTGTTTTTTGATTTCCTTTTTGTCCATTCCTCCCTCAATGTCTTGAATAGTGTCTGGGATGTAGGAGGCTTTTAATACATACTTGTTGAAAGAATATGTAGACACTGGAGATACTGCTGTGAATTGTTGTTAGGGGTCAACCCCCTCCCCACACCCCACCCCGCCAGGAGACACAGGCAGGTGGACCAACAATGAAGTCAGTACAAGGTGGAACATGAGCCCAGAGGAGTCTGGGAAAATTCATTTAAGTTAGGAAAAGTAACCGTTTTTTTTTTTTTAATGGTGGACATTGATTACACTTGTAATCAAAAGTAATTGTTGAATACAAATCAAAACCGAATTTGTTGAATACAAATCAAAATGAGGTATAGCCTCACACCCACTAGGATGGCTATTATCAGAAAAATGGAAAATAACCAGTGTTGGTGAGGAGGTGGAGACATTGGGACCTTCTTACCTTACTGGTGGCGATGTCATTGGTGCAACTGCTGTAGAAATAGCCTAGCAGTTGCTCAGAAAGCTAGAGGTTACCACATAAGCCAGCCATTCGACTCCTGGCTTTATACCTGAGAATTGAGAAGAGGGGTTCAGACAGATGCGTGGACACCCGTGTTTGCCACAGCCCTGTTGGCAGTAGCCAAAGAGTGGAAGCCCCTTCAATGAGTGAATGGGTGAAAAATGGTTGGCTTTCTGCAGAGTGGATTCTTTTTGAGCCATAAAAAGGAATAAAATACGGACACATGCTACCACATGGATGACCCTTGAAAACATGTTACGAGAACATGGTTCCGTTTACGTGAAATATCGGGAACAGGTAAATCCATGGAGACAGAATGCAGAGGGGTCGTTTGAAGGGCGGGACCAGTGGTCGGAGGAACAGCTGCTTAATGGGCATGAGGTTTCCTTTTGGGGCTATGAAAATGTCCTGGATTCGGATGGAGCAGTGGTTGTTCTGCGTTGTGAGTACACTACATACCACTGAATTACTCACTTTAAACTGGTGAGTTGTGTGTCAAGTCAAATTCACTTCCATGAAAAAAATTACTGAAAAGTCAAGTCACCATGGTCACTTGGAAGGGCCACACTACAAACACCAAGGACAGTACGGTAATGAGCCAGTGGGATCCCTCCTTCACCACCGTGTCGCCGCTGCCTTTGTCCGTCGGCCTGGCTCCCTGACCTGCTGATGGGAGCCGAGAACCGTGGCTTCAGGAGCGGCGACGAGGCCTGTGCTCTCCGTCTCCGTCTCTCCACTTTGCACCAGCGGCCTCTGTTCATGCACCTGCTGCACGGGTTTCTGCAGACCCTCCCCTTCTCCCATTCGGGCATCGTGGGCTTCCTGGCCGCAGCAGGTTCACCCAGAACAGAGCGCTCTTCCCTCTGGGCCAGTCACCCAGGGAAGGGAGACGGCCTTGAGCGTTGTTACAGCTTCCTTACAGAGGTACGGGGTTAGCTTGTGTGTGGCCTTTTACTTTGGGCAGAGAAAGAAATCCATACTCGGGGCTCGTGGAATATTAACGTAAAACGCATCTGGAGCTCCATTTTCCTACCTGACAGTTTTACTCCTGCAATTTCCAGTTTTCTTTGAGGTAGTCCCATTCAGATGCCTTTGTGGTTCTATAAATTCAGCAAGCTGACAATTGAAGCTGCCTTTGCACTAGGCAGGCTTCGGTTTGAGGCCTGTCTGGGGTGCTGATGTGCGACACAGATCATGGCTCAGCACCGTGGTTCCCAACCTTACAGAGTGGCTGTGCGGAGGCCTGTTCCAGGGTGGCTCCGAGGGCTGGGCAGATGATGTGGGCAAAGTGCACGCTGTGTTTTGGTGCGGGGAGGATGGGGGGGGGGGCACAGGTGCAAAGTAGCACACTGTTTTCTCGCCCATCCCATGGAACCCCTTCACCGTGGTTTGTGACGTCTTTAAGAAAGGCTTTGACAAAACCATTTATCCTTCGCCTCATTACAAGTGTCACTGTTAAGGTCCCCAGAGACCTAACTGCTTACTTTCTACTTGGACCTGTGTTTTGTTGCTGTTGACATTGGCCCGACATGCTCCCGCCGAACCTGGTGTAAGTTTTAAGTCTCAGATCCATCACCCAGGTGACTGCATCATTGTGAAGGTGAAGGCGGCCAGAGTGTGCTTAGGTTTGATTGATTCCCCTGCCTGTATTCTTGTCCTCGTGGTATGATGGAGAGACAGTGGCTTTGGGTCCACGTGAGCCAATAGCAGCTATCCCAGCTGGGAGGCTGGGGACAGGATGCTCCCCTCCAGCTCTTCAGGAGGGGATCCCAGCTCGTGGCTGAGTGGGGAGGGGTTTGGGGTAGCATAGCACACACAGGCCTGGTCCTGGGCCCTGTCAGTGAAAGCCACTGTTCCTTCCCTGGACAGGAGGCTGTAGACACACTTGGGGGAAGGAAGGCTGGCGGGGGCGGGGGGTGCCCAGGTGTAGGCATCTGCAGCCCACGCTGCCACCCTGCCGAGTCAGCCTGCTTTCTTCCTCACTGCACACGGCCTTCGGGGCCCTGGCCCAATGCCCCTCACTGGAGTGGCTTGGCACGTATGTCCCTCAGCAGCGAAATAGGGAATGTGTCCCAGACCCCGCACTGCCCCTGGGAGCGTGGTCTACGAGTAGCTCACAGGCTCAAGGGGGACACACAGAAGGGAGGACTACTCATGGCGTGTCAGAACTAGAAGGCTTGGGCGGGAGGGACAGTGTATTTTAACAGAAAATTACGTTATTCGAGGCTCACATCTGGACGCTGCTGTGATGCTGTTCCGTGTAGATGCCCAGCCGAGCCCCACCTGGACCGAGAGCCATCCTACCCGATAGCGTACATAAGCCAGCGTTCTGTTTTGGTGGCCTTTCTGTCATGCTGCCTGAACCTGGTGCTATGTGTCCTCTTCTGACGCTTCATTCATTCCAGTCAGACGCCATGCCACCTGCCCCTGAGGTGGCAGCATGTGGAAAGGGCCCTAAAAGGGGTGACAGTGGAGGGGACAGTTAGGCTCCGTGTTCTAAGGGACGAGTTGGGTTGCTTGGGGCATAAGGGAGCAGTGTGAACAGAGGAAGATGTGGGAGCCGGGGGGGGGGCGGTGGGTCCCTGGAGTGCCCCCCTCAGAGGGGTGAGCGGTGACAGGGGGTGTGGAGAAGCAGGTAGAGGTGACAGGGTGGCCGAGAGTGCGGGCCTGGGGCCGACTGCTGTGGTTCAATTAGGGCTGTGCTGCTGACTTGGTGTGAGCTCCGTGGGTTCCGTTCTCTTACCTGTGAAACAGGGATAGCACAGGACCCATTCCACACAGAGATGCCACCATGGGGTCTGCTCATCCTGGCCTGGGTCCTGGTGCCCAGTAGGCACCTGCTTACGCCTTACTGCCAGCAGGGGCCAGCTCACCCGGGACTTGATGTATGCTAAGGTGTTGCATGTCAGGGGTGTGGTGGGGACTCGCTGTTCTGGTAGCTCACAGGAGACCAGGGAGAGGAGACAAGGCTGCCACTGGTTGTGCTGGGAGATGATGCAGCCTTGAACCACGGTGTCCGGTGTGGATGGGAAGAGGCGCATAATGAGGCGCGTCCTGAGGAGAAAGTGGGCACGCCTCAGGATTGGCAGGGTGTGGCGGGGGGTGGAGAGGGACTTGGTGGGTACGTCCTGAGTTCCAGGGGACCCCGAGTCGTGCCCCCGTGTCTGGAGGGCAGTAGCTGGTTGTCCAGACAAGTCCCTGGCCCAGGGGACGAGTGGGAGTCAGAGTTGGAGGCCTGGCCGTGAGCGGCAGGTGGGGGACGCGCAGGGCATGGTGACAGCACTCAGGGAGACCGTCAGCGGTGTGTGCAGGGTGTGCAAGTGGACAGAAGCTCGGGGGAGGGACAGAGGAGGACAGGTGGGTTCTGGAAACCCAGGGGTCCTCAGAACAGGTGGAACTGCTGATGGCAGGGAGGGCCGGGAGGAGAAATGGGGAGAATACCCCTGAATTGGGCATCGTGCAAGTTGTTGGCAGCCTCGTAAAGTTTGTCGAGCAAGGTTTCGGCGGGGTAAAAGGCGGAAGCCGGTCGTGATGTGTTTGGAGCCACTGGGGTGCGTGAGAAGCGGGTGGAGTTGCTCGGTCATGAAGTTTCCTATGAAAGTCGGAGCAAGGAGTCACCTGCAGGTGACCGTTGACTGTGTCTTGCTGGAAGCAAGAGTCCAGGAGGATTGAGCCTGCTGGTTTCAGATGAAGCACAACTGGGCTCCGGGGCTCCTCAGGTGTTGGCTGTGACACTTTCAGCCCTCCGTAAAACGGATAGAGTAGCCACATGAGACGAAATCAGACCATCACTGAGGCGCTGGATGCGTTACGTGGCACATAGTGGGTGCTCATAGTTTGTAGTAATAGCACTTTGCATTTCCTGCTGTTGTTTCCAGACCCAGGAGAGTCTGTTTCACCGGTGTCTGCCCCCGTTCGCTGACCACTCAGTGGGGAGGCCACTTGTGCCCCTGTCCCCTCCGCTTGAGGAAGGAACAAAATCAGGTCTTGCCGGCTGCGCCCGGCGCTGCAGCTGCTCGTCTCACCGCACGGGGGCGCCCGCTGTCAGCAGACCCTTCTCCGCGCTGCAGTCCGTGGGCTCCTGCGGGAAGGCTCCTTCTGAAGGAGGGGCGATGGTTAGGTTTGATCCCCTTCGCTTTTACAAGCAGTGCTTGCTTTCCCTTGGATTTGCGGAATGAGACACCTGTCCTCTTCCTTCCTTGAGCTGAATGCCTTGGGTGAGATTGAGAGGAAGTGCTGGTCTTCCCGGGGAAGTACCACTTTATGTAGAGTGCGGGCCCAATGCACTGGACTCTGGACTCGACTTGCAGTGGGGCAGGTGGGAGGCAGGACCCCCTCTGGTTTCTGTGCGGCTGGAAGACCGCGCTGAGTGGGAAAGGTGGGGTTTGGCACAGTGGTGCAGCAAGCATTGGCAGAGGACCGGCTGCGTGCGAGGCACCGTGGCAGGTGCACCGAGGAGGGGGAGGTCCTCCCAGCAGGCCGGGTAGGGCACGCGCTTTGAGCCGATAGAGACATTTTAAATCTAAAGGGACCTCAGTGGGATTTTAGGTCACGAGTAGTGCGGGCAAGAAGGAGAGCAGGGAAGGGAGGCCGGGGGCACTCACTCCCAGCCTGCTTCCCCCACTGTGTGGTCCGGGGAGTCAGGCTCCCCCGGAGTCAGGGACTGTGTCGTGTCTGTTGCTGCCTCTTGAGCGCCTGGGCGACAGTAGGTGCCCTTTTGATGTTTACTGAATAAATCATGCATTTGGGGGCAGTCACTTCACTTTGTCAAGGGGCAGGTTGCCGAGTTGTAAAGTTGCAGTAAGTCCGTCCTTGCTCACCACTCCAAGGGAAGAGATGTATGAGACCAGCCCAGGGTGGTACTTGGCTCCTGGTAGATGCTTGAGAAAGTATTAATTCCGTTTTCTTGGCGACAAGTTGCCTATGGTGGCCGCAGAGTGGATCAGCGGCAGGATTGGAGTGGGGGAGTCGTACTGAATTATCCAATATCGCTTCCCTTAGGTGTAACACGGTGATTAAAGAAACACTACATTGAGTAAAAACGTGTACGTTTCCTGCTTCTGCATCAAAGCCCATAAACGAAGAGGCTTAAAGCAACACAGACTTCCTATGTTGCATTTCTTGAGGTCAGAAGACTCCGTGAATGAAGAAAAAGGCCTGCCTTCTTCCTGGAGGCTTCAGTGGCGGGTGGGGGGGGGGGGTCCCTTCTCCTTGCCTGTTGGGGCTTCTACACGTGGCAGCTTTCCGTGGCTCCTGGCCGCCCCTCTGTCCTGAAAGCCTGTGGTGTTGCCTCTTCAGCAATCTCTGGCCCTCCTGCCTCCCTCTTTCCCTTAGAAGGGCCCTTGCGATTACTCTGGGGCAATCTCCTTATCTTGGGATCCTTGACTGAATCCCATCTGCAAAGTCCCTTTTGAGTGTAAAGGACCGTATCGGTAGGTTCTAGGGATTAGGAGTGGACGTGATTTGGGGGACATCATCTGGCTGACCACAATGTGCAAATCTTTTGACCCCCAAATTCCACATACAGTTGAAGAAAAAGAAATAGACTAGTGCACCAAGATGTATGTACCAGCTCCTTTGTCATGGCATTATTCAAAATGGCAGAATTACCAGAAGGAACATAAACGTTCAGTTAATAGGGAATTAAAGAAATTATGATATTGTATGAGGACATTAAAAGTCTGGAAGGACATATGTTAACATGGAAAGACATCCGCGATTAAATAAGAGGTGTTACAGAACAGTTATGAATGATCCCCCATTCGTATAAAATACATGCCTTTATATGCATGCCTAGGAAAATGTCTAGAAGGATATACAGCAAGATGTTCACAAGGCTTATTTCTGTGTTTTGAGATACTAGGTGATTTATTTTTGCTTCTTAGTGTTGACTAATGTTTTGACAGTGAAATGTTATAAAAAGAACCCATTTTGTTTTTTTTAAAGAAAAATTACTGAATTGAGTGGAAAAGAATTCATGATCTAATGCAGGATTGGCATCTGAAAGTTCCACTCTGCACTGGCTGTTTCTTTGAATTGAATCTTGGGGCCCAAATGAGACGACAGCCCTGTTGCTCGGCGCTTCAGCGTGTCACGTGGAGCCTTGTTCTGCTCTTGACTCCTCGCAGAGCGGCGGGCTCCCTTCGTCATCCCCTGATGGTGGCAGGTCACCCTCCCCTGTCTGCCGGGAGAAGAGGAGGAAGGACTTGAATAGGAAAGGAGTCTTTCCAGTTGGGCTGCAGCGTAATGGTTTTATGGCCCTTTTATCTGAGATGCTCTGCTTCTACATTAAAATTTTTGTCTTTCTTTCTGCTTTCCACATTTTTTTTCTTCACGTGTTTTCTCAGCCACGTCTCTGTACTAGAGGTATGGTGACAGTCTCCGCATCGTACCAGGGGCCCTCCTCTTTTCTCGGAGGTATGATGTAAAGAGTGCCTTGGTCCGTCCTTGAGAGCATGAGGCTGCCCCTCCGAGGGCTTGCAGGGGGCGTGAGGGAGCCGGGCCCCGTTCTTCCGTCACAAGGCGCCACTAGGTGCTTGCTGCAGATACTGATGATTTTCAGATATCTTCAGGAAACGTGGGGTGTTTTTCTTGTATGCTAGAAGAGAGAAAATAAACTTATAATTAAAACATAATTCGAGGAGCGTCTGGGTGGCTCTATTGATTAAGCGTTTGACTCTTGATCTTGGCTCAAGTCATGATCTCACGGATTTGTGGGTTCCGGCCCCACAGCAGGCTCTGCACTGGCAGCATGGAGCCTGTTTGGGATTCTCTCTGTCTCTGTCTTTATCCTTCCCTCCCTCCCCCCTCTCCAAATAAAGAAGTAAAAATATTAAAAGAAGAATTCGATAGTATTCTTGCAGTGATGCTGACAGAGGCTGAGCACATCACTTCGGTACCCATCTTTTCTTGGAGCCTTACAGCAGCCCTGTGAGGTAAGCAGGAGCATTTTCATTTCCCGGGGGCAGGAAGTGAGGCTTTAAGGTGTTAGCTGATGGCACCGGAATTGCATAGCTAGCGAGTGTCCACGTTGGATTGGATGCCCGGGACTCGTCGCTCCTGGGTCCGCGCTGTGGGCTGTTGGCTCTGTGGGACAGGTGAGGGGGGGGGGTGTTGAGTGCCTTGTGTCCCCAGGCCCTGCTGCTAGGGTGCGCTTTAGATCCTGACAACTGTCCCGTTTCTGTTGAGTTTTGCTCTTTGCATTTGGCAAGAGGTGCGCTAGGGCTCAGAGGGGGAGAGAGAGTCCTCTATCACACAGCTAGTGGGACAGAGGCCTGGCTCCCTGATTCCAAAACCCAGCGTGGTCCACCTCTCCCTGCCTCCCTTGTGGATTCCAAAACCCAGCACGGACCACTGGGTTTTGCCAGGTCCCCAGGAACGTCACTGGCAAAGGTGTAGCCCTCAGATAGGTCATTCTGAGGGTTTTTGAGCGTCTGCAAAAAAAACGAGATGTCTTTTTTGTTATTAGGACGTGGCCCCTTTTCCCGCCAGGCATTGCCAGTCAATCTGGCAAGTGCTGCGGGAACCAAACTACACACTCGGTTGGTTTTCTTGGCCTGCTCTTTTGTGCATTGATGGACAGTCAGGGGGCCACATGTCAATACACCCAAAGAAATTTATCTTTTTGGCCAAAAGGTTGCTTATGTAAGGCTTGGAAGTGATCAACACTGTCCTCTGCAAGGTCCCCCAGGGCGCTCTGTAGATCTTCTGGTTTTTTTTGTTGTTGTTGTTGTTGTTGTTGTTGCTGTTCCTAGCATTCATGAACTAGGTGCTCAAGAAATATTTATTGAATTAAAGAAATTAACTGCATGCAGGGATTGTCTATAGAGCATCCGAGCAATGGCTCTTGGGAGGGGTGGGGGGCAGACCCTGGTCCTGGCTGGTGATAGGAACTCAGGTTCCTCCTTACATTGATGTGCACAGCTTCTCCCTGGTCCTGTGGTCCTGGTCCCCCCTTCCAGGGCCTGGCCAGGTCTGCATTAGAGATTTTTAACACAGAGGAGGGGTTTTCCCCCTGCCCCCACCCCATCTCCACATTTCTGTCCTTAAGCTAAGCAGTCGTGGCTTACTTTTTTTTTTTTTTTTAAACATCTATTCATTTATGAGAGACAGCACAAGCAGGGTAGGGGCAGAGAGAGAGGAGACACAGAATCCGAAGCAGGCTCCAGGCTCCAAGCTGTCAGCACAGAGCCCGATGCAGGGCTGGAACTCATGAGCTGTGAGATCATGACCTGAGCCGAAGTTGGACGCTCAACCGACTGAGCCACCCAGGCGGCCCTAAGCAGTCCTGGTTGGGAAGATATCCTTGCCCCTGTGTTGATGGGTGAGAGTTCTGGCCCTTTTAAGCTGTAGTCCCTAGAACCCACCTCCCCAAGGAGGGAGCCCTTCGGTAGACATGTAATTGTTGAACATTTGCTAAGTGCCCCTGACCGAAAAGAGGAGGCTCCCCAATCACATGGGACCTACGGTCCAGTAGGGGGAGATCTGTCCGTATTTTAACAGTATTGGCCAAGTGCTCAGCTGGAACTCGGACAAGCCATGTGGAGCTCGAAGAAGGGAGTGGTCATTTCGACTTGCCAGTTGCAATGAGTCAAGATTTCACGTATGTTGATTCACCTGACAGATACTTCTAGCCTTTTCTGTGTCGGCCTGTGCTGGATTGCAGGGGCCTAATGACACTGCACCTCTTCTGGGGGTTGGTGGTCTCCCATTCACATGAGGGTGTTATTTCAAACTGGGATAAAAACGAGGCAGGAAAAGACTGACGGTGTGAGGCTGCAGGCCGGGTGCCAGACGAGGATGTCTTGAGGGGGTGCCCAGATCCAGGCGGATGAGTGAGAGCTGGGAGAAGTGAACTGAGGATGAGGTTGGGAGCCACAGTGAGAGGGGCCAGGAGGCCTGCATGCTGGTGGGAACTGTGCGCGTGCAGCCCTATGGGCCCCTGGAGGTTTGGTGTTGATCATCAAGGTAACTGGGAGCCCTCGGAGGGTTGCAAGTGGGGGAGGGAGAGAAGACCCGCTCCCTGGCTGCATTGTGGGGCGTGGTGTTCGCAGGGAGGCTAGTGTTGACCCAGGGATCACAGTAGGCCGTTCCACGAGAGCAGGGACAGCAGTGATGGCTTGGAGTGAGGAGGCAGCACAGAGACAGACACGGATGGGCTTCAGAGACACCAAAAAAGGATGGCACTTGTGATGGAGGGTGTAGAGAGAGGAGTTTTTGACTTGGATATTTGCAGTGACCATGGACAGTGGAGTCGTTGAGCAGGATGATGCGGGGAAGAGAAGTGTTCTCTTTCTTGAGGGGGCAGGATAGAGATGGTCGTGAGTTCAGTCTTAGATTTGGGGAGCATAGGGTGCCTTTGAGATATCCACGCTGAGCAGACAGCTGTATAAACAGATTAACACAAAGCTCAAAGGTGATGTTTGAACTGACTCTTGGAAAAAAAAAGATCTCATGGTTTCCAGGTGAACAGCAGCAGGGAAGGACATGAAGGCAGTCTGGTGTGGAGGGGAAAGTGGGGGTGGGGGCTGGAAAGAGCCCTGGTGTTAGGGGGCTGTGAACTGTTGTGGGGTTGAGAGCTGGATGTGTGGCAAGGAGGGGAAAGGGGAGATGTGGGGTTGGCAGGTCTTGGGGAATCTTCTGTGCCATGTTAAGAAATTGGGACTTGATCCTGAAATGTATCAGCAGCGACTGGAGGGCTTCTTAGCAATTGAGGGTTACAGTCAAGTTGATACTTGAGAAAGATCGCTGCCAGGAAAGGGAAGGATGGATTTGGTGAGTCATTCGTTCACGCACATACGTCCTGCCATACCGTAGGTCCTGCACTCTGTGCTCAACACTGTGTTAGATGCTGGGGAGGTGAAGCTCACGGCCGAGACCACGCTTGGCGTTGCTTGTCTGTGGGGGGAAGAGAGACCCATAAACATAAACTGACAATAAAACAAGGTAATTGTAAGGAGACACAGGTACAGAGGGTGTTGGGATGGAGTAAGGGGAGCTCACCTAGACTGTGTAGAGAGGAAGCTCCTAGGATGAAACTAGAAAAGTTGAAAGACACCGTCGAGGAAATGGGTGGTCACAGAAATTGCATCCCAGACAAAGGGATGGAGAGAACAAAATCATGGAGGGCACAAGTAACACAGCGTGTTAGGAAACCACCGTTGGTTTGTTGCCAGAAGGCAAAGAGCAGAGGGAAAGTGGTGGAGAGTGAGGATGGGCCAGGACTTCCAGTGTGTGGAGACGAAGCAAAGAGCCAGGATAGGATCGACTTTGTCTTTTAGAATGATCGTTCTGGCAGCCGTGGGGAGAGTGGGTTTGTAGGCAAGAGCCGATGAAGTCCCCCTCATGATGATAAATAACCCCACACCCCCAGCCCTGAAACCTCACGGGAGAGGGACTGGAACTTCTTTGCATGCCTAAAGACCATTTGTGAAACACCCGCTGCTAATGTCCTACCCGGTCATGAAGGACTGAGGGCTTTCCCATCAAGAGTGAGAGGAGGATGTCCACGCTTGCCGTTCTTACTAAATCTTGTGCAAGTGGTTCTAGTGGGATAATTGGGCTAGAAAATGAAATCAAAAGCATCTGGATTAGGAAGGGGGACGTAAAACTTACCGCAATTTGCAGTAGCCTGCAGTAGTGGAAGTAGTTCACTAAAACGCTGTTGGAACCAGTAAGTTCAGTAAGGTTGCAGGATGTAGCGAAAGTCAGTTGTAGTCATAAGTAATTAACATGAACAACCCGGAAATGAAGAATACAGTTCTTTTTCTGATGTCAAAAATAAGAGGAATAAAACGCGCAAAAAGACGCAAGCCTTGCGTGATGGACACCGCAGAGCATCACAAGTTGAGGAGGACGTGAATAACGGGAAGGCATCCCGTGTCTGCGGATTGGAAGGCTTCATGCGGCTGAGGTGGCCTTGCCGCCCAAACGGGTTGACAGATTCCTTGCAGCCTCCATCAAAATCCCAGCTGGATTCTTCGCAGAAATCAAGCTGATCCTAAAATGCATGTTCTTCTGGCACGAGTTCCTGGGAGAGTGGCTTCGCTCAGACACGGCTGACTTAGTGAGGGGTTGACGGGTATGCGGCATGACGAGGTCTCGGGCCTCGTTTTAAGCCTCTGACCTGTGTTCACGAGGTAATCTTCATAAGGAGCCTGCAAGTCCCCGTTTGGTCGGTGAGGAGACGGGAGGGAACCAGCCCTAGGCCACACGGCTGGAAGCAGGAGAACCAGGTTTCCGGTCCCATCAGTCTGGCCCCACAACCCACCGTCTTGACCCCCCACTGATTACTGCTGCTTCCCTCGGTGAGACCGAGCATACAGGAGCCAAGCCGGGCATCCTGAGCCGGAGGCCTCTGGACATGGAGGGTGGAGGTACTCAGTGGGCGGTTGCCTTCACATCTGGAAGTTGGGGAGGGGGCTCGGCTTCTGATGAGAGTCTGAGCACCATCGCCACGAAGGCAGTCGTCACCGTGGTTGGGAGGAGACAGCGAGAAGAGCGTGTAGCTGACGATAGACTTGTGTGTCACGGGAACCGAGAGACCAAAGGTCACGGGTTGAGTTGTGCTCACTCAAAATTCACATGTGGAGGCCCTACCCGCAGGCCCTCAGAGTGGGACCTTATTTGGAGATGGTTTTTGCAGAGACAGTCCAGTGAAAATGAGGTCATGAGGATGGGCCCCAGTTCAGTACGACTGCTGTCCTCATCTGAAAGGAAACTTGGAGACGGAGCCGCTCACAGGGAGGATGCGTGTGAACGTGCAGGCGGCCGTCCGCAAGCCCAGGAGAGGCCTCAGAAGGAGCCCAGCCTGTCGACACTTCCGTCTCAGACTTGGAGCCCCCAGGATCGGGAGGTGATGAGTCCTGTTGTCTCAGCCACCTGGTTCTGGTACTTTGTTCTGGCAGCCCTAGCGGGCCAATGCAGGAAGGAAGAAGGATGGGCGACAGGAGGGATTGTCACCAGTCTCAGGCGCACAGAGGACAGAAGCCAGACCTGCTCACCGGGTGCCTGGGATCACGGCGTCCCCCTTGCCGGGCTGCTTGGTCGCTAGTGTGGCCTGAGGCCACAGCCCCGTCCGAGTGCTGCTCCGACCCCTCCAGGGTGAGAGCGGCAGGGATCCCTCCCTCCCTGCGACTCCATCATTGGCTGTCCCTCTCGGCCCCTCCTAAGCTGTCCCCATACAGTTGAGGTTTTGCAAACCAGACGCGGGAGTTACACGAGTCCTTGTTAAATGTTGTCCTGCTGGCTTCGATGCTCCGCATCAGCCGGGACAAGCCGCTTATGGCGTCCGCTCTTCTGTCTTGCAGGTAGGCTTTCTCTGGAGACCCGTGGTGGCCCCAGAATGGAAAGGAATTTGCTCATTTTGTGTTGGTTTCAGTGACTGATGGAGGCAAGAAAACGCCTGCAGGAGGCAGGGCCCACGGGGCAGCAGCACAGGGCCGAGTCCCTGCCGTGCCCCCGGGGTCCTCGCGGAAAGTCTTTGTTCTCTTGGCTCCTGGGTCCCCGGATGCTCTCAGCAAGCCCCCCAGCCCCCCCTTGGTAGGCACCTCCTGTCCCCCCGCCCCCGAAACGTGGGCGTGGCTGGGTGTGGTCCTTCACCAGGTGGTCTCTGTCTTGATGCTGTCGGCTCCTGGGACTAGTTCCTGCCTGCGGCTGTCAGTGGTCCAGCCCTAGCATCCCCTGCAGGTGACTCTTGGGCTTGGCTTTCCTCTGGTGTACAACGGAGGTCTAGTAATAGCACACACGAGGGTGCTGAGACGATGAAAGGAGCTGGTACAAGTAGAGAGCTCGGCAGTAGTGCCCGGAACACACACAGTGCTCAGGACGTGTTCTTGTTACCGTGACCTCTGTGCCCCCACCGGCACAGGCACGGGGCTGTCAGCAGAGACGTCCTGCCCTCGTGTCTCCCTGGCCCTCGCTAGGGCAGGGTGGGGCTGCTGGCGTTGGGCCCCGGCCGGGCAGCTCTCCCGTTATGTGTCATGTGGCCGGGAGCCTTTAGGAGTTTACAAAGTGCGGGACCCGAAATCTTACCTACATACGTGCGCACGCGTGTGCCCGCTGTACTGCAGCGTGCTCTCACGTTGGTTCCTCGGGGCTCATGCTGGCCCTTTGTGCCCTCGGTCACGCGGAGCCAACACTTGGATGAGGTGAGCACGGGATTCGCCGATCTTTGCCGGCCACCCTGGAAGAAGACGGTGTGTACCCGTTTGAACCATCGCACGGCCCTCTGCGGTAGACCTCTGGTCCCCATTTCACAAGGGAACAATGTGACTGAAGCCCAGTCACTAATCTCGGAGAATGCTATTCCTCCCCCTCCGCGGGTGCTGAGGAGCCTACGGTTACCAGCTGTCCCTGGTCTGCCCAGAACTGGCTCGTCCCCTGGGCCCTGCTGACTTCTGGCCGTTGGCAGAGACCCAGAGCGCTGGGGGGCGGTCCGCCTGACCACCCTGTGGCTCTGAGGAGTGTGAGGGGGATGGGATCTGCCCCCTGGACGGGGTCGTCACACGGTTTGTTACTTAGCTCCACCAGGCAGACGGGTTTAGCGCAGCGGAGTACAGACTGAGAACGTAGGAGATCTTCCCGTTCACCGTTTCTGCTGTAGATGCAGGGAACTTACCAAGAGAGCCGCTCCCAAGTGGGTTAGTTCCTCTGGGGAACCTAATCAATAGGACATGGCTGTAAATAGTATTTGTAAATTAGCAATTTGCAATCCTGATAAAATATGAACAGATTGCAATAATAAATAGAAAATCTGAGCACAAAATGAGAGTCACTCTACTCGTGTTGTTTATTACATTGTTCATCTTGGGCTCAGAACTCAAGAATCTTGTGTGCCTTCGGTTGTAAGCTGAATATAAATGGTGGTGGAGTGGAATCTCTAAATGAATTGTTTGAAGTTTTCTCTGAATTCCAGCGAGAGAACTGGAAAGTGTTTTTTGGAGGAGCTCCTGGGATTAGGGTCAGGGTCTGTGTGGACGTGAGGCTCTCCGTGAGACACCGTGACTCTGGGCCTTCGGGCACGCTGCCTGGGGTATTCTCACGGCCTGGAGCCCCGGTGGGGGCACTTTCTGGCCTGGTGGTACATTAAACGTCTCCAGGCACTAAGAATGAGATGAGAAGTGGACAGTTCTCCAGTTTCTTCTCATGTGGTGAGATGAGTAAACTGGGAGTTTTTTTTCTCTGACCTCAAGAAACTTGGCATAGAAAACACTTTGGTGCAATACAGCTGACTCCAGAAGCCAGGTGTGCAAGTCAGGTGAAAATGTGGTTAATTGCCGTGATGGGTGAGCGGAAATGAATTTGGAAAGTACAGAATCATGAGTGAGGGAATCCATTTTATTAAATGGTCTAGAGCTATAAATACTAAATGCTGAGGGCCCTGTGACCCCCTCAAGCGGTCTGGGTATTTTGCTGCCTCCCTGCACACGTTCCCCTTGTTGTGTTGTTGTTGTTGGCCTGGCCCACTTGAGGATGAGCTCCCGAGGGCGGGGCCTCGCTGTCTGGTTCATTGCTGTGCACCTGAACCAGCATCTGGCCCACAGTAGAATCCCTGTGAATATTCCTGAATAAGTGAGTGGATGCGTGCCTGCCTTCCCTGTGGATGGAAAGTCCCACAGGAGAGGTTGCGTATGCTTAGCAGCCTCCTACAGCCACGGAGCCTCGTGGCGTTTGGCACCAGGGGTGAGCGTCTGGGCCTGGAGGCCCGGGTGCCAACACCATGTGCTTTGCCTAGGCGATGGTGAGTCCCTTTGCCTATGTGTTGCCTCTTCTGCACATTCACTCTCCATGGCTTATTTTGAGAATCAAACGAAATAATACATAAGAAGTGCTTTAAAAACCACGGGATGTTATTGGTGATTGAGCTGTGTGTGTATCTGTCTACCTGCAATCGGTGTAATTATGCTCGTTTAGGCCAGAGTGATGTTCAGGCTCAAAAAGAAAATAATTCGGATGATGTTCATCAGCTCAGATTTATTCTCTGATTTGCCATCTTCTTGCTATGAAGTTATCAAGCTGTAGGTAAATATTAGGACTTTTAGGACACTAGGGGTTGAAACATTGCTTCTCTGACGCACCCAACTTGTCCTTACGATGTTACCCAGTGCAACTCGGTGTCTCCTGCAGTTATCCATGATGCCTTGCTGTTTCGTGCCCACAGTAAGGTGTCAGCTGAGACACTGAGTTGTTGGTGAGATGGGAACGTGTGTGTATGTGTGTGTGTGTGTGTGTGTGTGTGTGTGCGTGCGCGCGCGCGCTAAGAGCACATGTGCTGCCCCCACTAAAGAAAATCATTCACGTAAGCATACAGGGAATAAGAGGTGTGCGGCACGATGGTTGGTGTGGGGGAGGGACTCCCACGTTGTTGCCCCAGGAAGCACTTAGGCTTTGTTGGATTTTCTGCTGAAGTTCGTACTAAAGTGGGTATTGAGCTGTTGAACATGGCAGGGTAGAGTAAAACACGGACTTGAGGAAAAGAGGCAGCCATACAGGAAGAAAAGAATAAATGCACGCTTGGACAGAAAGAGAACGAAACTTGCCCTTATCACGCACCTGTGTTACGTGATGGGTGATGTCGGTACTTGACTGGATTGCTGACCACAGTCATGCTGCAGGGTGACTGCGCTTGTACTCACTGTTTTCAGAACTGGGGCTCGTAGGTAATAAGTAGCTTGCCCGAGATTATAGTGTATGAATGACGGGGGTGGTTTCAGAGTGTGGTGTGGGTAACTCTAAGAAGCGTATTGGTTACTACTCATTATAAAGTAGAAGAGCCATAGTAATAGGTGAGAGCTATATCGTGAAGGTGGCCGTAACATTTTCATAGGAAATTTAAAAGCTCAAAATAATTATAAAGTGTCGTAGTGTTTTTTAAAAATAGTTTTAAGGAGTTGTTGCTAGGAGCATCTCTTTTACTGGAGATCCGCTGCCATGAAGAGTGGTCCAGTCGAAAGACGGGTGTATATATGCACAGCGTCATGTGCAGAGACCTCCCCTCCTGTGGCCTCACGCGTGTCCCGAGGACACACGCTCCTGGACGTTGAGTGTGGGTATTGGCTCCTCGCTGAGCCCTACTTGGAACGCGCTCTGATGGGAGCGGGTTGACGGGTGCCTGCTATGGCCTCTGTCACATGCACCTGTGGCCACCCAGCTGCTTCCTGCGTGGCAGCATCGTGTGCTCTGTGCCCCAGGAGGCGGACAGAGTGCTCAGGACGTCCAGCACACAGAGGAATTGAGTCGCTGGTGAATTTACTAAATACATCCTCATAAATTCCTTAAATATGTCACATTTCCCGGTACTTTCTAAAAAAAGAAAAGCTGGTTTTGAAAATTCAACTATTCTATGAATTTTAGCGCACACTGTCCTCTTTTCCATAGTAGGTAGTGGCTTTAAGTGACGTTCTCAGCAAAGGAGACAGTGAGGACAGAGTTAAACTGAGGGAGTTGGAAAGGAGTTGCAGCCAAGACGGCCCTGTGAGGTCCTGCTTTGTCTTGTCCTTGCCGGCAAAAGGGCTTAGGCAATAACAGAAAAGATTAAAAAGGAGAAAACCAGAAATACCGCTGTGAGTTTAAAAAAAAAAAATTAGATAAACATTCCATGAACTGGAAAAAAAAAAATGAAGCAGCTTTCTGGGTTCTGGGTCCAAAAGGTTTGTTGGTCACTATGATTTTAGCACAAAGCAAAAAACTCAAATAAAACATCAGCAAATCTAATTCTGATGGCTCTGAAAGGAATAATATGTCACAACCACGTAGATGTTATCTTAAAAATGCATGCATGGACGGTTCTAAGAAATTCTCTCTGTGTGGCATATCATACTAACAATTTAAGGAAAAGTACAAAAATTTAATAAAGAAAAAATAAAACTCAACATACATTCATAATAGCTCTTCATAAACTAAGACTGTGAAGCAGTATTAGCTTAATTGTTTGTGAAAAATCTAGAAGAAATAGCCTGTTTAAAGGTGACACCCTAGACAGATTATCTTCTTAAGTTAGGAGGAAGACCAGGATGTCTGCTGTCACTGCTTCTACTCAAAATTCTCTCAGTTCTGGCCAACGTGATAAGAAAAGATGAAACACGTAAGAGGTATGCGAATTATAATGGAAGAAACCAAACTGCATATGGTGGGCTCGTCTACGTGGAAAATTCCAGAGGCTATGGACAGACTGTTAGAATGAGAGAGTTCAAGTTTTCTTGATTTAAGATTAAAAAAATAGCATATCTCTGTACCAAATGCTAATTAGAAAATACAGTTTAAAATAATTCCATTCAGAGGGGCGCCCGACTCCTGTTTTTGGCTGAAGTGATGATTTCACAGTCCATGGGTTCGAGTCCCACCCCGGGCTCTGTGCTGATGGCAAGGATCCTGCTTGGGATTCTCTCTCCCTCTCTCTGCCTCTCCTCTGCTCTTCTCTGTGTCTCTCTCTCTCTCAAAATAAATAAATAAACTTAAAAACATCTTATAAAAAAACCCACTCCCATTCACAGTAGTGACCACTACTCTATTACCCTGAAAAAAAGCCCAGCAATGTATGTCAGACCTTTATGAAGAAAATCCTAAAACGTGCAAGGAGATGTGAAAAAGTAGCAAATGATACACCACACTTGTGGGTAAGAAGACTCAGTCTTGTGCGGATGTCTGCTTATTCCCGGATCTGCAAAGTACCTGTAATTCCTGGAAAAATTCCAACAGGAGTTGTGAAATCAGCTTGATGTGCTAATGTTAAAGTTCACATAGAAGAAGGAGCCAACGGGAGCCAAGAAGAAAGTGACCAAGTTGAGGAGTCCTGCCCTACGAGATAGGAAGACTTACAAAGCAAGACTAATTAAAACAGTCTCGTAAATGTACAGGGACAGCTAGACAGATGGAAAGGAATAGAAAGCCCTAAGTCAGATGTGTACATACAGGGAAGTTTGATGTGCCCTATTTCATCAATTCTATGAAAACGTTGTTGTGTCTCCGAAATACAGTTTCATCTTATTTATGATGTCTTATAATTGTTGTCAGCCAGATGGCAGACCTAACATGGTTTTATAAAAACCTTAGGATGAGAATTTTAGAACTGATAGGATGTGGAATGGTGGGGAGATGTTATACATGGGTGGGAAAAAGTAAGAACCTTTCATACACGGTGCTGGCATGGTTGGTTATGTACAGGGGGAAAACCCAGGAATGCCACAAGCAAGATCAGTATTAGATAGCAGAAATACCCCGGTATGAAAAAGCAGCATGTTTGCAACCTTAGAAGACGGTACAGGAGACCCTCTCAGCGACCCAGGGGCGGGCCGGGCTGGCCAGGATGGGCATATGGAGAACAAACCGGAAAGAAAGAGGCTGACAAGCTTGATTTGATCACATCACACGTTTACACAATTCTGCAAAGGAGACTGGGAACAAAATTTAAATCTAAGTCACATGTATATCATGACATTTTGTGCATCGTTAGGTATATATGACATATCCCAAATAATGCGAAAGTTAGGACAGAGGCAGAGAGAACCCACGGGAAGGGAGATGTGATCAGCACGCTTACCCAACAAAGGACTAGACTGTACGTGGGATTCTCACTCCTACTCGAATCTAGAAGCAGAAGTTAGGGAAATGGGCTGTGGAGCCCAGCAGGCCTCTTCCAGAAGAGGACATCTCAGCTGGCACGGCCACGTCTGTGTTCCTGTGTGGCCCCGCCCAGTGATTGAACACTGTTAGGAACGCTCTTGTAAATAGCAGTCGAGGAAGTGCATACTGATGCGGAGTAGCAGCTCCCTGTCCAACCCGTTCTCCTGCTTTGTTGTCCCCCCAGGGCTCCGCGCCCTCCTGCCGTTAGCTTCATCATCTGCCTTGGTTTTGCGTGTTGCCTGCTCTCCAAAAGGGCAGTGGTGGTTTTGTAGGCTCGCTCCCTGCTGTGTCTTCATTGTGTTTAGCACAGTGATTGGCACGTAATCTTTTTTTTTTTTTTAAAGTTTATTTTATTTTGAGAGAGACAGCTCGAGCAGGGGAGGGGTGGGGAGAGAATTCCAAGCAGGCTCTGCACCAACAGCATGGAGCCCAGTGCGGGGCTTGAACTCCCGAACCGTGGGGTCATGATGTGAGCTGAAATCAAGAGTCCACAGTTAACCGACTGAGCCACCCGGTGCCCCATGCACATAATAGTTTCAGTGTTTTAGTGGGTGGGTGGACGGGTGGAGGGAACAGGTACAGTTTCACATGTATAAAGTCTGTACTTACTGGAATGGGAATTAACAAAGTCTGTGGTACCAGAAATGGCAAGGACGCAGGAAAACAGGAACTCTTATGGAGTTCTGGCCAAAGTACAGATCTGTGCAACCATTTGGCACTTGGAGTAAAATCGAGGCTGGGCATGCCGTTTGGCCTCCCCCCCCCCCCCCCCCCCGCCTTCGACAAGGCATCAGAGGAGCTCTTGGGCAGGGGCCAGTACAGGCTGCTCCCTCCCACACTGCTGGGACGGTGGCCACTGAAAGAACCTGACTGTTGATAGGGACTCGCAAGGAAAATGCGGTAAATCCATGCACTGCCCCATGCCTCGGTAGCAGGATGACAGGTTTATCAATGTGGTGAAATCTTGAAATGATCGCTTACTGAGTGAAACAGTAAGTTTCAGAATAAAGCGATTAGTAGGACTACGTTTCCATCATTTCAAAACCTGCAGAATGCTTCCATACACGTAACAAGCCTACAAAAACATATGTGCGTAACATACACCAGTTTCAGGATGATGGTTATGTCTGAGGAAGAAGGCAGGGGCACTTAGGGGCTCTGCCTAGCTATGTAAACAAGAAAAAAGTGAAGATTTATTATGGCCATGTGGGTTTGGGTCCATGCCCCTCAGCTCCTGGATTCTTAACATTTTACCAAGTTGCCTGTCTTTCCTCCAAGGACATGTAACATGAAAGGTACAGTTGGGGTGTCTGGGTGGCTCGGTCGGTTGGGCTTCCAACTTCGGCTCAGGTCATGATCTCGCGGTCCGTGAGTTCGAGCCCCGCGTCGGGCTCTGTGCTGACAGCTTGGAGCCTGGAGCCTGTTTCAGATTCTGTGTCTCCCTCTCTCTCTGCCCTTCCCCTGCTCATGCTCTGTCTCTGTCTCAAAAATAAATAGAAACATTAAAAAAAAAATTTTAAAGGTACAGTTGACTCAGCATAGCATAGAAGAGAACTCCGGATTTCATTCCTCGTCCTCCCTTCCCTCTCCAGAACTAACTAGTCACTGGAGTGTGGTGTTTGTCATTCCTCTCAGCCTGTCTGGTTGGTTATTGGTTGGTTTGTTCTGGAGATAGGGCAGGTGGGAGGGGCATGCCTGGAAGAGTGTGTGTGTGTGTGTGCGTGCGTGTGTGTGTGAAGCACGTACAGGCACAGTGCACAGGATCGGGAACTACCATGTTCCCAATGGCACACACGTGTTCCTGTCAAGTTCATCCATGGAGTCTGGGAGAGCTACGTAAATCCTACACTCCCATCTGAATTCCTGCAGTAACTTACTTTGGTGCTGAGGTTTCAGAAGACTTGGTCCTTCATGGTTTACCTCCTCCCTTAGAATCTCCTTGTAACAAGGAGAGGGACGCGAGCTCACTGTGTTTTCTGCCCAGTGGAGGGGCAGGTTGAAGGGATTGTAAGGTCCTTCCATAGATGGGAAAAGCTGACACAAATATTGTGCCTTTCACATCCATTGGTAGAAATCCCTCTGCCCAAGTCCAGGACATTTTCTCCAAGAGGCAGGTGGTAGGGAAGAGAAGGCTGTTGCCTGTACCGGTCAGTGTCTTAGCAGGCACAGCAGGAAGGGACAGGTGTGCAGGCACAGCACTGAGCAAGGGACAGCCATGGGAATCTGCCAGCCCCTCTAGGCCTGAGGGAATGAGGGCCCTGGCTGGTGTTACTGGAGCTTCTGAGTGCTGGAGCCATGGAAGCGTGGCTGGATAGGGCCATGGGCATGGGGAGACCCGGCCCCACTGTGCTGTGGCAGAGGGGGACCGGGGGACACATACCCTGGGCTCCCCTCCTAACACCCTTCCATCCTGCCATTCCTCCATTGGCTGACCCCAACCAGAGAGAACCAGGGAGTGATACAGCCCAAGGGTCACCTGTCACACAGGCCACAGGGTGGGCCAGATAGGTGTGTCGGAGGTTCCAGCACTTTGTGTGTTTCGTACATTCTTCACATCACCTCCGTGAGGTAGATCCTGTCGTCTCCGTTTTAAGAGCAGAAACAGAGGCTTAGGTATGAGGTAGATGAAAACACTCTGTACTGAAACCTGAGCTTGGTCTCTGGCTTGTGACTGACTCGGGCACTGGGACCGCAGCGGGCCCTCTGGTCCGGGCTCTGTGCTGGGATATGGTTTTCTTGGAGGTCTGTGGCATATATAGGTGCCCCTCTGTTGGTGTGAATAGAGTTTTTCCTTGTCCTATCACTTTGTCGCACATGTCCTTTAGGGCTCTAGATACAGCATTGCTTCACCTCTGACTGATGGAATGATGGAGGGATTGTGATGGATGAGACCAGAGCAGGGGGTCCCACATCTGGGCCTGGGTAGCCGTTCTGGTCTGTATTTGTGTCCTGGGGCCCTGGATGGAGCTGTGGCTGCTTTTATACTGGGCACATGCTCTTTGGACGCATAGCTTGGGTCTTGTGGGCCCTGCCTTCCAGAGGGTTCTACTCCGTGAGAACAGGCAGGAGCAGGAGGAGAGCACACAAGCTGAGTGCTGCCAGGCACTCTCCCGTTTTCCTCCTCCAGCAGCCCTCCGATGCAGGCATTTATCATCCCTCTTTATAAATGAAGAGAGGGAGGTTTGGAGAGGCTGATCTATTTATGCCAGTAAACTAAGAACATGGCTAAGCTGGAATTCAAGACTGCAGCTCTCTGGCTCTGAGTCCCCTGCTCCTCTGCAGAAAATAACCATACGTTTATCCACCTGTACAGGGATACAGATGTGCCCGCAGGTGGGGGCAGTAGAGGAGGATAGGACACTGCACTGAAGAAGTGGCCTCTAACCCAGGTGGGGAGCAGGAGCAGGGATGGGACACTCGCTTTCGTGGAGCCGCTGTCCACCCTGGCCTGTCCCCTGCGTGTGGTCGCTGCAGGGGCACCCTTCCCAGTGAGGCTGACACGCGGTGCCTGACGGGGGTTTGCTCTGCCGTGCGGGGTGCATGGGCAGTGACTCGAGCCAACTGTGGCAGCAGGACCCCCCAAAAGGCTGCCCTTTGTGTTTGGGGGCTCCATTTTTGGAATATTACAGTGAAAGAGAAAGGTCATAAAATGTCACATAGTCTATTGTGTGCTTCCAACATTCATTCCTTGGCGCTTGGAAAAAAGAAAATGAGAAATCATCCCGTGCGTGTGTGAAAGTGTGCACGAGACGCAGTGTTTCTGAGGACACGTCTTCAAATGCAAGCGTGTGGGTCTATTTTTAGGCATCCTTTCTCCCAACAGTGCTGTTTAAAGATTCAGCTCAGGCTGCTAATAGGTATATTTATAACCATTCTGTCAAGGGCCCCAGCATGAATGCTGCTGCCGAGGATGCTATTCTTGGAGGCGGTTGCCATGGTTACCATTAACCCTTTGCCTCAGAAGAGTCTATCTGTCGGGATGCTTTGTTCCCCTAGGGCGCCCAGTAGCATTCAGATGCATACATGTACTCTGAAATGGAAGCGAAAAAATGGAGTGTGTTTAATGCTTAAACAGTGAATAAACTCCATAAATGAATGGGCAGCACGGGTAATAGAAGTAGAGGTTCCTCCTTGCCCTTAAAAATAGAAAAATAAAGTTAGCTTTGTAGCCACTGCTCAGCACTGCTGTGCTGAAATCATGCTTTCAATGTGAATATAGACTCACCGGCGAGGAGAGAGGGCTCAGTCCCATAAGATACATTGTTCCTGCCGTACTCTGCCTAGGATTTGTCCAGCTTGGCAGCTTACTGGTTTAAGAAATCTGATCTCTTGATTGTTCTCTCCTGAATGGAGCACTCCTCCAGCCAGCTCTGAATCTGGTGTCCCTTAGGGTGTAGATTCAGCCCTGATTTACCTACGTGGACTTCCGGGTCGTGGGTTCAAAATAAGTAGACACAGTCCAGTAAGTAGACATACCCCCCGTTTTTAAGGAGCCGTGGTTGGTTCTTCCACCCACAAGTAGCTTATAGTTGCAGGAGGAATGAAGCATTCTACAATGTAGAACAAAATCAGCGTTACAAAAAAAAAAAAAGCAGCATAAATATTTTCTGGAAACCTCGAAACGCTGCCACTTGGGCTGATGGTCGGTATTGATTTTGGTTCGCATAATGGAGAGCGATTGCTGGCTGAGGAGGGCCTGGCCGTGGGTGGCCCGTGGGCAGGGGCTGTGGCGTGAGACGCCTTGGCAGGACGTCGTGGGGTCTCCCTGAGGAAGGCTGAGGGACTGGTGTTGTCTGAGGAGCCCCTGAAGGTTGTGAGAGCTGTGGACTTGGTCTGACTCGAGTTTTATGAAGGCAGCTATGTGGATAATGTGGCAAGGTATCGGAGGGAGCAGGATAGCGGAGTGTGAGCTATTTCTGGGTGGAATTCTGAAATGCACAGATTCTTTTTCTTAATTGGTATATAAGAGCATTGCTTGTTGAATTGAATTATCTTTCATTCACTGATTGAGATTTATGCAAGAGACATTTTTATGCTCCTGTTAAATGCCAGATAAAATGCCAGGCGTACTGGGGGAAGCAAGGCATTAAGTGTATGGGGTCCCCCCCCCAATAGGAAAAGAGAGATGATCCTGGCTATTTAGAACACAGGACTTAGTTGGAAGACTGAAGTGAATGGTCTATTTGAACAAGATAAAATACATGCTATAAACATGATGTGTGGTTTAAGGATACAGTGAAAGGGTCATTGCTGGGAGTCAGAAGGCATGAATTCCTGGTCCAGCTCCTTGGCTTTGATTTCCTCATGTGCAAAATGAAGAGGGAGGAGGGAACAGTGCTAGGTTCAGCCCTCCTCCCTCTGTGCCCACCCCTCCCTGCCCAGCTCAGTGCTGGCCACCTGCCCCCCTCCCCCCCACGGGCACCCCCTTGTGGCGCCCACGCGGGGTGTGGTCTGACTCCTACTTTCCTTCCCTGCCGGTGTCACACACTCTCTTCCTCTCCATCTCCTCTCTCTCTCCCACTCCCTTCCACCCCCAGCATCAGCCTGTAAGCTCCTGAAGGGCAGGAACTGATCTTAGTTCTTGGTTTATTCCCTGTCCTCACAGTGAACGGAGCTTGGCTCACAGGAGGTACTGGTGAGTGTTGAATGAATGAAAGAAAACTGAGAGATTAATGGCTTTTTGGTAGAGTGGGTTTTTAAAATTTTATTAGGAATTATTTGAGCTCTAACAGAAAGGTATAAAGAATAATTTAATGATCAGTCATGAATCTACTGCCCAGCTAAAGGGCTGGGTTCCTTTGATGCTTCTGTGTAGGAGGTCCCCCTCAGAGCCTTGCCCCCTCCACAGAGGGAACCATGGTGCCCAGCTGGATGTTTATCATTGCCATGTGTTTCTCTATACTCCCACCAAGAAGCTACCACTCAGCAGTAACTAGTATTAATTTGCATATTTTCACCTTTTTATCAATTGCGTGTGTATTGGAGTAGAATGTAGGGACCAGCTTGCAGGGCAGTGTCAGACACATATGTGGAGAGGCGCCTTGAGTCTTGGAACTTAAGGCACGTTGAAGGGGACGGGCCAGCAAAGGGAACACAGCCCAATGTGGACATCCAGAACCAGGAGAGATCACACGTGTCCCGGTGATTGAAATAATGAAGGCTCCTTTCCTTGTTGGTGGACCCTGTGGTACAAGGCACCATGACGTTCATGTTTTCCTTTTATGTGTATTTGAGAAAGCATCATGGCAGACACTGTCGTAACTCTCTAATTGAGGAAGAATACCTGGGAATATAATAATAATGGAGGAATTTCATCAACTACACTTGAACATTTTAGAAAACCACGATTTCCCGAGATACTGAAGAAATAAATTCTGGGCCTGGGCACCAACGTTGAAACATAACGGTGTGAGCTCCACTTACTTGTGTTTATTTGTTAAAAAAAAAAACAACATGGGGCGCCTGGGTGGCGCAGTCGGTTAAGCGTCCGACTTCAGCCAGGTCACGATCTCGCGGTCCATGAGTTCGAGCCCCGCGTCAGGCTCTGGGCTGATGGCTCAGAGCCTGGAGCCTGTTTCCGATTCTGTGTCTCCCTCTCTCTCTGCCCCTCCCCCGTTCATGCTCTGTCTCTCTCTGTCCCAAAAATAAATAAACGTTGAAAAAAAAAATTAAAAAAAAAAAAACAACAAAAAACCCAAAAAACAATTAGGTAAGACTTTGCCATCTTTTTTTAATCGCAAGAAAAATGAGCATATGGCCCAGTAAGTCTTATCATTGGGTATGCCAGTGGATTGCTGCCAATCAGATACCAGCTATGGATTACAAACCTCTGGAGAATCTCGAGAAAGCAGAAAAATACAATGTTTTCTCAAAAATGCTTTATTTAATGGGGAAAAAAAAAACCCAGACGTGCCATGAGACGGATTTCCACTCTCTTGTTGAGAGGATTGCCAAGCTGGTTTGCTGTCAGTTGCCCAGGAAGAAAGTAACCAAATTGGCAAGCAGATGAAACCAGGAGGAACATTCAGGAACATTCTAGCACCTTACGATGGTGTATATACATCAGAAGTGTATCTCTGAATAAAGATGTCGTTTTAAAAAAGTGCCGTGTAGTTGGCAAGGGGACTACGCTGTCCATCCATAGTTGGGATTCTGTACTTTTTTGTACCATTTTGGTCACCCATTTCAAGGTGGCTTTAAAACCAGGACAAGGTTGCGTGCGCCTTCGTTTGGGGGCAGTTTGGGGGCTAACTGGTTCATCTGGTGTTGAAGCGGAGAACCAGCGGGAGGTGCCTGGCACAGTCTGCTGGCGGCTTAGAGAAGCTTTTGCTTCACTCGGTGTATCTTACGCCAGCTCTGTCATGGTTGGGGGGCCTTCTGACATTTCAGACGTGGACAGGAGAGACGTGGAATCAATGTTTAAATTAGTGGAAAGAACAGCCTAACCGGGAAAACCTCGCTGGAACAAGCAGGGACCCATGGGATGAGGCAGGTACACCCCTGGGGAGATGCCCTTGGCCACTGTCTTACGGCCCAGGGTCCTTGGGGGTGGGGCAGCCCGTCATGTTTCGCCCATTCTTTCACTTCCACATCTGAGGATGCGCGTCTTCACTCCATTTCAGCATGCGTAAAGCAGAGGCAACGAGAGTCCTGACAAGGACTGCAAGAGAAACTCTGAGAAAAGCGCTCAGCGTGGTGTCTGCCCCTAGTTTAGGGCTCCTGTAGTTTATTCATGGCTCCGT
Source organism: Prionailurus bengalensis (assembly GCF_016509475.1). Classification (NCBI taxonomy): domain Eukaryota; kingdom Metazoa; phylum Chordata; class Mammalia; order Carnivora; family Felidae; genus Prionailurus; species Prionailurus bengalensis. The sequence goes on along the minus strand of NC_057353.1, from coordinate 80,030,040 downwards.
CTGGCCTGTGCTAGGTACAGGGGGTATAGAGCAGAACAGAGGCAGGTTATGGTCTGCTTCCAAGGAGCTCGTGGTCTGGTTATGTCGTGAATCGACAGAGGATTACTGATGTCCACAGCAGAGTGAAAATATCATATAGGCTGTATTGTGGAAAAGCCCTTGGTCTCCCTCCTGGTTACTGAGCGAGCGAGGCCGCACGTCACAATGGCTTGAGTCTCAGGTGCACATCTGGAAAATGAAGATGGTTCCCAGCCAGCAGGGTCGGTGGGCAGGTTTCAGTGAGATCATGCATGCATGCCCTCTACTCAACCTGGCACTGTCCCATAATATTTGCTCAGTAAATGGTGGCTGGTTTTAATGAAGTTTTTATTGAATTAAAGTCAGAAAAATGCATAAATCGTAATACAGCTTAATGAAATATTGACTACCCTGTGTACCTGTGAAATTTTGAATCCTCTCGTGTAACCACTTCTCAGGTTGGAAATAGAACACTAGTGGTGTCCCTGCTCATTCACTGTCCCTCGTCCTTCCCCAGAGTCTAATACCATTGATCATATTGCCTGTTTTTGAACTTGACATAAATGACTTTGTACCATCTGTACTTTCTTGTGTCTGGCTTTTCAATGACCTCCACGTGGTCATGTGGGGCAGGAGTCAGTTAATTTTCCACTGGGGTACAGTATTCTATTGTATGAATACACCCCAACTTACTCTGTTGATAGACCATTGGGTTCTTTTCTGTTTGGGGCTATTCTGTAAGAATACTGGATGATATTGCTATCTGTGTCTTTTTTTTTATGATTTATTTATTTATTTTTAAGAGAGCATAAGTGGGGAAGGGGCAGAGAGAGAGAGGGGGGGACAGAAGGTCTAAAGCAGGCTCTGTGCTGACAGTAGCCTGATGCAGGGTTTGAACCCACAAGCTGAGCCGTGAGATCATGACCTGCGCCGAAGTCTGACGCTCAACTGACTCAACCACCCAGGCGCCCTGTATGTGTCTTTTTGATCCACGTGATTACGTGGTTCTGTTGGATGTAACCCTAAGAGTGGATATGCTGGATCATAAGCCCTGTAGCCGTTTCTAAGAAAAATTCTTAGGAGCCCAGTGCAGAAAAGGTGAAACGGGTGCAGGGAGGGGAGAGGACCTGGCCCTCCCAGGAAGGACAGTTTAAAGGGCTGTTTCAAGAATCTGAAAGGGCCGTCCAGTGGGAGTGGGAGCAGTGTCCCAGCAGAGGGACTAGGAGTTACAGGTGCTCACTGTGCCTTACCTTGCCATCCACCCTTGGACTCCTGAGTTTAGGATGCTTTAGCTGTGCCCTTCTTTGTTTCCAAAACTTTTTATTTGGCTGCCCTTTCTAGAATGGGCATGTCGTGGACTTCTGACTCAAGAGTTCCCAGATAGCCTGCCTGGCCGCTTGGAGTCTGTGGGTTCATCCGTCAGGTGTCTTAACTTGGAGTGAGCACAGACCGTGTGCTGTGCCAGCCCAGCGAGGCCCGTGTGGTGCTGTGTGCTTGGCTGCCTCCGACAGTGCACCTGGCTCCGGGTCCCAGGTGGAGACAACTGGCCGTGGATCCGGTGGACTCTGCCACTGTGTATTGAAAGCCAATAATTCCCCTTTCCTTCCTTAGGATTTTTATTTTGTCTCCGAACCACTTGTCTCTGTCTCATTGAGGGAGAGCCCACGAGATCCACTCCTGTCTTTATGTATCTCTGCTCGCTTAGACTCTGAGGGGACAAGGCACAGTGTGCTCATGGTTCTGAGCTGCTGTTCCCACAGTGTTGGCTGGGGGAGAGGAACAGTCTCTCTAGACCTGCAGGATCTGTCAGGCCCGAACTGGAAATTACTATTAATTCCAGCAAGCACGTAGAGGAGCCTGGAGCTGTCCTGGGAGAACATCACACAGACCACAGAGATTCAGAAAGGGGCTTTAGGGCTTCCTTTTGGCCTCTCGCAAGCCTTTCTTATCAAAACTCCGAGCAGACAGAATGTGTCAGGACACGGTGCCTGGTGCAGACTTGAGTGTTCCCTGGTGATTAGCTATTTTAATTATTCCATTAATAATAGTATTATTGCCATGTATGTTCCAGGATTTCGTGGAGTTTTGGTGATATCCCCCGATAGGCTTAAGAGCACAGATTTCAGAATCAGACGTACCTGGATTTGGATGTCGACTTAGTTACTATCTTAGACAAAATGTATAATGTCACCAAGCCTCAGTTTTTCATATAGAAAGCGGGGATGCTAATATTTACTTCATAGGATCATAAATGAAATACTGAAGTGTGAAGCAGGTGTTTGCTCCGAATCATCTGAGGGTGGTGGTCAACGTTTACTGATCAGCAGGTCTGGGCTGGGGCCGGGCCAATGAACCTGCATTTAGAATCGGCTCTCCGGCACGTCGCTGCTGCTCCTGGGCTGCAGAGGGCGCCTTGAGTAGCATGAGATGAGGAGCACGGCCAGGAAGTGTGTGTGGGCACCTGGGGGTGATGTGCCGCCCTTCAGGTTGGGCGTGGACCCCCACTCTTCACTGCTGCACCCTCTGTCAGTGTAGACCCTATGCTCTAGGCTGCTTTGCTCTGCAAAGTTGTACCTGGGCTCCTGGTGTGGACCCTACATGCTGCAAGGCTTGGTCCCAGTGTGAGCCCTGCGCTCCAGCCTGGGGGACCCGGCGCTCTACACCCTGGGTCCAAATGTGACCCCCACACTCCCCACTCCTGCGTCCCAGGTCAGAGTGTACCTTGCCCTGAGCACCGCTGTGCCCTGGGTCCAAGTGTGGATCCTGCTCGTGCATGGTCACAGCTTGGGTCCGAGTGTGAACGCTGCACACCGTGCTCCGGCTCCGAGTGTGGCCCCCACGCTGCGTACTACTACGTCCCGTCCCAGTGTGGACCCTGCGCTCTGCCCTGCTGCACTCAGGGTCCGAGTGTGGACTGCGTGCACTGCCCCCTTGAGCTCCTGGTGGCCCTGTTGACCCTGCATCCGCACCTCCGGAACTTGGACCTGGCTGTAGACCCAGAGCTCTGCCCACTCTCTGACTGTGCTCCCTGACTGAATGTGTGCTCCCTGCAGCTCCATGGGCTCCTCTCTCCATCTCCACTCTCGGGGAACTACCCACCCTTCTAGACCCAACTTGCACACTGTTTCTCCCTGAGCCTTGGCTGCTCTGCCCCCGCGCTCTCCCCTGGAGTGCCTTCTTCCTTTCCGGCTGCTGTTAATGGCCCTGACCCCAGGCTTGAAGTTCCTGGAGGACCCATCAGAGTTGGTGATTCATTTTACTTCTTCCCAAGGTGTCTCACAGTTCCTTGCGCATAAATGAAGAACAGTAACTGTATGTGTGTGCTCAGTAAGGAGCCAAGATGACAGAATTCTGCCACCCCCACTGGGCAGCCCCTCACCTCCTCCTGCCCCTGCTGGTCATCTGGTTTTGTGCAGCTTTGCTTGTTCTGGCTGGAACCTGTTTTATCCAGGGCAGGTCCTGACTATTTTCTTCCTTTCTCTCCTGCCCCTCCCCCTTGGCGGTGGCATGCCTTGGTGAAAGTACCTACCTTCCTCTCCAGATGGCCAGAAACATCACAGGTAGGGAAGGGGAGAAGGAAATCTATTTCCTTTTCTTCTTCCCATTCCTCCGCTGCGGTAATGAATAACTTGCCTGATTGCAGTTTAGTAATTTGTCGTTTCTGTTACCATGACGTATCTTTCTAAGACCATGGGTTCTGTCACTTTTCCCCTTAAAATCCTTGCTTGTAGAATGCAAGCCAGACTCCTCCCCTGCCGTTTCAGAACTCCCACCCCCATCCCACTGTTGACCCATCCTGTCTTCTCCTCCACTCTGAGTGCAGCAACTATCTAGAATTCTCTCTTTAAACATGTTGTTATGACGTATACACATGTCACTTTGACCATTTTTACATGTGCAGTTTAGGTGGCATTAATTAAATTTACAGTGTTATGCAGCTTTCCCCATTATTGCCAAAAGTTTCCATCACCCTATTAAGGAGTAACTTCCTGTTTCCCCATGTTCCAGCCCCTGGTAACCTGTAATTAACTTTGTCTTCATGAATTTGCCTTTTCTCGATATTTCGAATATATGGAATTATACAATATTTGCCTTTTTGTGTTTGGCTTATTCCACTTAGTCTTAATGTCTTTAAGGTTTATCCATATTGCAACATGTATCAGAACTTTATTCCTTTTGATGGTGGAATAATATGCCAGCGTGTACATACAGCACATTTCTTTGTCCATTTGACTGGTGATGGACACCTGGGCTGTTTGCACCTCTTGGCTGTTGTGATAACACGCTGCAGTGAACAGTGGCACACAAGCATCGAGGCCCACTTTTCAATTTTTGTTGTTGTTGTTGGGTGAACACACCTGGGAGTGGAATTGCCGTGACACGTGGCAATTCTGTGGTTAGCTATTTGAGGAGCCACTAGACTGTTGTCCACATTGGTTCCACCATTTTACATTCCCACCAGCAACGTACGAGGGTTCCAGTTTCTCTACATCCTCACCAACTTTGGTTGTTTTTCCTTTCCTTTCCCTTCCTTTCCCTCCATTCCCCTCCCCACCATCCTAATAGGTATGAAGTTGTATCTCATTGTGATTTTGATTTGTATTTCTTTAATGTCTAAGGATGTCATCTTTTCATGTGCTTATTGGCCATTTGCATCTTTTCTTTGGAGAAATGTCTCCTTAAGTCCTTTGTCCACAATTTAACTGGATTGTTAGTCTTTTTGTTCTCAAGTTGTAGGAGTTCTTTATGTATTCTCAGTATTAAACCCTGATCAGATATGAATTTCTAATAGGTTCTTTGATTTTGGAGATTGTCTTTTTACTTTCTTGGTAATGCCTCGGCACATTTGGAGGGAGTCCAAGTCAGGTTTTTTCCTTTTTTTGCTCACACTTTTGGTGTCACATCTAAGAATTCATTGCCACATCCAGTGTTAAGAAGATTGATCCCCCCTCCATGTTTTTTCTGAGAGGTTTTATATTTTTAGTTCTTACAGAGAATTGATCTAATTTGAGTGAATTGATGTGTAGTATATGAAGGTAGGGGTCAACTTCATTCTTCATGTAAAATCCAGTTGTCCCAGTACCATTTATTGGTGAGACTGTGCTAGAAGGGACCGGGCGCCCTTATCGAATATCACTTGGCTGCAGGTGTATGGGGTTTTTTCTGGACTCTCTGTTCTGTTCCATTGTTCTTTGTGTCCCATGCCAGTACCTCCCTGTTTTGATTTCTGTTTTCACTATTTGGAGCCCCTCATAATTTTATAAGAAGTTGAGGACCATCTTTTTCATTTTGAAGGAATGGGGTGTTGGAATTGTGCTAGGGTCTGCATTCGTTCTGTCTTCTGCTTTCGGTGGTCTTACCATCTTAATAATTAACTTTTGAATCCAGGAACACGGGGGACTCTCCATTTATTTAGGTATTTATCTTAACAATGTCTTGTTTTTGGTGTATGTCTTTCACTTCTTTGGTTCAACTTACTCCAGGGTATTTTATCCTTTTAAATGCCATCGGAAATGGAATTGCTTTCTTAATTTTATTTTGAGGTTGTTCGGCGCTGGTGTGTGAAACACAACTGATTTGTGTGTGTTGATCTTGTTCCCTGCAACTTTGCTGAGTTCATGTATTAGCTTTGCTGGCTTCCCTGTGCATCCCTTGATTAGGATTTCCTGGATACAACATTATTTTGTCTGTGAATAGAGATGGTTCTACTTCCTTTCCAGGTTGGATGTTTTTTATTTCTTGTCTAATTGCTCTGGTGACAACTTTCTGTGAAATGAGCAGAAGTGGTGAAAATGGGCAGCCTGTCTTGTTGCTGATCTTCGGGGGAAAGTTTTCAGTCTTCGTTGAATGTGATGTTAGCTATGGATTTTTCATAAATACCCTCTGTCGTGTTAAGGAAAATCACATCCACTTCTGTTTTGCCGAGTGTCTCTACCATGAAAGGGTATTGAATTTTGTCAAGTGCCTTATCTGTATATGTTGAGATGGTCCCGTGTTCTTGCCTCCTTGTAATACCGTGGTATGAAACATGGAAAGATTTTTTTCCCCTATATTGAACCACCCTTACAGTCCTTTTAGTGTGCTGTTGTTCAGTTTGGTTTTCTAGTATTTTGCATTTATGTTCATGGGGAATATGGGCCCGTGGCTGTTGTTGTTGTTATGTCTTTAGCTTTGGTATCAGAGTAGTGTTCCCCTCCTAGAATGATTTAAGAAGTGTTACTCCTCTTACATTTGTGGAAGAGTTTGAGAAGGATTGGTCCCAATTCTTTAAATATTTGGTAGAATTCCCATGCAAAGCCATCTGGTGCCAGACTTGTCATGGCTGGGGTTTTAGGACTGTTTCTTTTTTTAAATTTATTTTTAGTATTTTTAATGTTTGTTTATTTTTGGGAGACAGAGAATGTGGAGAGGAGGGGCAGAGGGAGAGGGAGACACAGAATCCGAAGCAGGCTCCAGGCTCTGAGCTGTCAGCACAGAGCCCGACGTGGGTTTTGAACCCACGAACCATGAGATCATGAGCTGAGCCAAAGTCAGATGCTTAAGCGACTGAGCCACCCAGGCACCTCAGGACTGCTTCTGATGAGAGCTGGGAACGCTCATGCTCTCCCTTGCCTGCCTGTGGGCCCAGCACACGCTCGAATTCTCAACCGAGGTCCCCTCCTCCTCCCCCTCCTGGAAGTTCGTTCTAACCAGTCGTCCCCACTTGTGTCTCTAAGACTTTTCACATTTCCTCTGTCACTATCGGCATCCTGTCATTGTCTTGTGACCTGTGTCTCTTGCCCACCAGACCGGTCTCCAGGGTAAGGTCTCGCCTGTTCACCTTCAGGCCTGCAGCTACAGGTCCAAGCGCTCACCGGCGCTTGTTGCTGAGGCCAGGAGGACTCCCCGAGTGGAGGAGGGCTGCCATTTGGGCCGTCTCTGTGTCCTGCTCCATGGCCATGAGCTTGATGAAAGAAGTTCAGTAGGAAAAGTCAAGCCCCGGTGTCATTTCTCAGTGGCTCACAGGATAACACAGGGAAGGGGATGGGAAACGAGTGAGGCCGAACAATACAGGGAGAAAGTTTTACTGTCTGAAAAACTCCTCCAGCAAATGAAAACATCCTTGGGTTTCAAAATCAGAAACAAAGTGTTACGTGGGCTCAGTCCCTTTTTGAGCGGCCCTTTTCCTGAGAGGTAGTGCCTCTTTAAAAGAGAGTCTGAGGAGTGAGACTGTACCGACAGCTGTGGTGTCCGTGGCCTTGGGCATAGTACTCTGGGAAGGTGCTCTGTGTGTGGACAGTGCTGTGCTGGACGCTGGGCACACAGGGGGCAATGTCACTGTCGGTCACCAACTGTAGTTCCTAGGCAGCAGGAAGAGTGCTTTTTTGTCACGGTGTCATGCGTGGCCGGGATTGGAAAGCAGAGAGCGCGTGGCCTTGTGGGGCAAGTGGGAGCTCCGTGCATGGGAAGGGAGTCAGAGACACTGCCATGGAGAGGCTGCCTCTGCAAGGACTCAGTGGTGTCACACAGGACACAGCACATGGTGTCCCCTCTTGTAGACAGAAGTCTGGAGAGAAGCTTTGGTCCACATTATGAAGAGCTTTGGCGGACCTTTTGCTGAAGCCTGAAGTTGGTGAGATGTTACTGAACATGGGTGTGAGTAAGCAGTTGTCTGGGACCCCAAGAATGTCTGCGTGGAGAGGACCACATAGGGGACCCAACGTCAAGATTTTGTTCCTCAAGTCTCTGGGAGAAGGATAGGTAAGTGCTCCATTTACGAGAGGCAAGGTCGGCTAGGACAGAGGGCATGCGATCTCCCGCATGGGGACCCGGTTCTGGCTGAGGTCCAGCCCTATGACCTTCCAGGCCCAGAACCGGTCACTCAACCCTGTGAGCTTGACTTTCTCAGTGTGTATTGGGAGTGTCATGTTAATGTCTTTTTTTTCCTCAGGGCCTTGTTGGAGAGGCCAGATGAGCTATGTCTGTCTAAGCAAAAACCTTCTAAGTAGCTAAGTGCTGGGCAGAGGCCATTGTGTTAAAATCCAAAGCAATTTTTAGCAGCTTGTATCATAGTTTAGTATAATGTTTCTGTGGGACAATTTGGCAGTCCTCTGTGGATCAAGAACCTTTTAAAAGTCTAAAACCTATCACCACTTACACTAATATACCCCAAGGAAGAAAAATCTGATGCGCAAAAGGATTTGCATGCAAAGAGGGTTATTGCAATGTTATTTATAACAAAGAAAAAATTGGAAACAATCTGTGTGAAATAAGGGGATTGGGTAATTGAACTACTGATCACATCTATAATGCAGCCATTTTTATTTGCAACCACTGAGAGGGTTTAGGAAGTACATTACAGAGTCTTTTTACAGTGTAATTTCAGTGGATTTTTCAATGTAATTTACAGTGGATTTTTACAGCAGAATCTGTATGGGAAGAAGGTGGAAGGCTCCACCTTAATGGCTCTTACCTTAGTGATAGAATAATGGGTTATTTGAAATTTCCATCCTATATAATTTCCTTAAGAAAATTTTTTTAATGTTTATTCATTTTTGAAAGAGAGAGATGGAGCACAAACAGGGGTGGGGCGGAGAGGGCCGGGGAGGGGGGCAGGTGGGAAACACACAGAATCCGAAGCAGGCTCCGGGCTCCGAGCCGTCAGCACAGAGCTGGACACGGGGCTCGAACTCACAGACCGCGAGATCGTGACCTGAGCCGAAGTTGGACGCTCAACCGACTGAGCCACCCAGGCGCCCCTATAATTTCTTTTTATTATTGTTTTCTATGCTTGACAACTTTTTTGTGTAATTAAAAAACATTGAAATTGCCGACTTCCCCAAGCCAAGTACAACACGACGAACTGTGCGTTTCCTCTGTTGAGAGTGAGCGGTCAGCCTGATGTTCGGTCACCCCCAACACCGCGTGTTTCCTGCAAATAGAAGGATTCTCCTTTGCGGCCACTTACCCAATCACCAAAATAAGGAAACCGCCTTTCCACCCCCACACTCCATCCACATCCGCCAGGTGTCCCCATAGTGGCCTTTATGACGAAAGGGTCGTGCTCCAAATCATTTGTTTCAGAGTCCTACCCCTTAGACTTCTGTGGTCCACGTCAGTTCCTTAGGCTGTCTTTGAGTTTCATGATCTTGCTAAACATAGGCTTATGTGTTGTGCTGAAGTATCATTAACAGCGTTTCGTTAGCTTCAGCTGTGTGGTATCAGAATTCAATTAATGACATTTCTCAGCACTCATCACTTTCCAAGTGTTACTCTTAATCCCTTTATCTATTTCACCCACCCCCCACCCACCTCCCCTCTGGTGACCACCAGTTCTCCATATTTAAGAGTCTGTTGTGGGTTTTTTGGTCTTTTTTTTTCTTTTGCTTTTGTTTCTTAAATTCTGCATATGAGTGAAATCATATGGTATATCTTGGGCTTAATCTCAGCACCGGACTCTCTACATCCATTCATGTTGTTGCAAATGGCAAGATTTCATTCCTTTTATGGCTGAGTAATATTCCTGTGTGTGTGTGTGTGTGTGTGTGTGTGGTACACAAAAATAAATTCAAAATGGATAAAAGACCTAAATATGAGACCTGAAATCCTAAAACTCAAATCATAGGCAGAGATTTCTTTGACATCAGCCATAGAAACATTTTTCTAGGGGGACATCTGGGTGGCTCAGTAGGTTGAGTGTCTGGCTCTTGATTTCAGCTCAGGTCATGATCTCGTGGTTGTGGGTTTGAGCCCTGCATCAGGCTTCGTGCTAAGCATGGAGGCTGCTTAACACACTCTCTCTCTCTTTGCCCCTCCCATGCTTGTGTGCTCACATGCACAAGCTTGCTCTCTCTCTCTCTCTCTCTCTCTCTCTCTCTCAAAAAATAAAGAGGGAACCTATGTGGTTGACTCTGGACTTGTCATGTATGTTTGCATCAAAACAATGAAAAAAATGAAAACGAAAAAGAAACCTATTTTAAGATCTGTCTCCTCAAGCAAAGGATACAAAAGCAAAATTAAACTTTTGGGACTACGCCAATAAAAAGCTTTTGCACAGTAAAGGAAACCACAACAAAATGACAAGGCAGCCTACTGGATGGGAGAAGATAATGGCAAATGGCATGTTCAGTAAGAGGTTAATATCCAAGATACATAAAGAACTTCCACAGCTCAACACCAAAACCCCCACATAATCTGATAAAAAATGAGCAGAGGGCCTGAATAGACATCTTTCCCAAGAAGACATACAAATGGCCAGCAGACACACGAAAGGATGCTCACCATCACCCATCATCAGGGAAATGCAAATGAAAGCCACAATGAGGTAGCACGTCACACTGTCAGAACGGCTAAAATCACAAACACAAGAAACGACAAATGTTGGTGAAGATGTGGAGAAAAAGGGACCCTCGTGCACTGTTGGTGGGAATGCAAACTGGTGCAGCCACTGTGGAAAGCAGCATGGACATTTTTCAAAAAATTAACAATAGAGTTACTAGTAATTCCCCTACTAGATACTTACGAAGACAGTGAAGACGCTAATTCAAAAAGATGGGTGCACCCCCCATGTTTATTACAGTGTGAATTTACAGTAGCCAAGATACGGAAGCAACCCAAGGGTCCACCCGTAGATGAATGGATGACCTTGACATTTTTAAAGATTATAATTCAGTGATGTTGTGGTACGTTCCTCAATTTGAGGTTGATGTTTCTTCACGATTAGATTCAGGTTACCTGTCTTTGGCAGGAACATGACAGAAATGATGCCCGTTCTCATTACATCAGTGGTGCAAGATTTCTGTTCTACTTGTGATGTTGACGATGAGCACGTGGTTAAGGTCTGCCGGACTCCGCTGTGAAGCTTGTCTGAAACGGAGAGCTATCTTATAGGAGGGAACCGCGAAACTGTGTCAGGGTCCTGTTTCTTACCTTGCAACAGTCTACTTGTTCAGTCACACCCCTACGGATTCCTAATCTTTTTGCCTTTTGGGTTATAATCCATTACTGTCACTGTTCACTTTGACACTGTACTGTCTCATATTTGACCAAAGGAAGTCCCTTCGAGCTGCGTACATCTTTCTGATGTACGTATATCCTTTTTTCCCAGTGCTTTCAGTTTGTGGTATGAGATGTTCCGAGCTGACCTTGTACTTGCCCTGCTCCATCTGTGCAGCTGACCTTTTCTCCAGGAGCCCTGGTTCCTGAGAAGCCCAGATCCGGGAACAGGTTGTGCCCATGGCTAGTGAGATGTCCCTCTCAGCGGACGGGCTCTGCACGTGTGTACGTGTGCATGCAGACACACGTACCTCCCTATTTCTGTGTCTATTTACATATATTGAGAAGCGTGAGTTTCTTTAGCGATACTTCTAATTCCAATCCAATGTCCCTGGCTTTATCCTAATGTTCTCTCTCCATATTCCTAACTTCCCTTTCTCTTAGGGAGAAGCCTGGCTCTCCTCATCTTGAACACATGTACTCACTGTTCAGTCCCCTTGTGTGGGCTGTGGCCCCTGGACCCCACCGCTCCTGCCCCACACGTGACCTCCTCATCCCACTTGGGTTCTCATGCCCTGTGCCAGGCTGTCCCCTGGCCCTTGTGTGGACATCCTTCTCGCCCCGCTGAGGCTTCATCCCCTATACTGGGCCACACCAAGTATGGATACCCTGTGTCCCCTCTCTGATTCAAGTGACCCCTGCCAGATGGTCCTACCACTAGGATTTCCTTCTCTCCCAATTTGGCCCTTCACATTCGGCTGTTGAAGCTCTGCCACCCATGATGGACCACCCCTCTACCCAGATGCCCTGCACCCCGTCAGGCCAGCCCCACCCACAGGTGTCCCCCTCATCCCCTGAGCTTTGACTCCTTAAGGCACTCCCTCACTTGGCCCCACTCACCTTGGCTTGCTTGGGCTCTGACGCCCCACACCCAGCCTCTTCTTGTGGAGGGCTGCCCTGCTCCACCTCACCTGGTGATGTGGACACTGAACTGTTCAGAAAGGAGATGGGGCACTATTATTATTATTATTATTACTAATTTTTGCTAAGCAGATTTAAATAGGGAATTGGAATAAGATGTGGAGGTGACTTGATTAGAGAGAGGGACTTGACCTGCTAACTGCAGATGCCCAGGAGGCTCTTCCGCATGGACTGAGTGACAAAGGCACAGAAGAGGAGTCCTCTTACTGGGGGGCTTCGAGGGCTGCGGACTTGCCTGCTCTGGGAACGAGCCTGGCTCGTGTGTGCAGGCCTCTCCGGGGATGAGGTTGACTCCTGATCCAAAGGGCTGCATGGAGGCAGTGTGCATGGGCGTAAGCGCAAGGTGTTTCTATCTGGACAGACCTGTTTCCGAGTCTAAGCTCTGCCCTTTGTTGGCTAAGTCCTGCTGGCCCTTAGGGCAGTTGAGCCCCTCGAGCCTCAGTGTTCTCTTGTGTAAAGTGGAGCACTGAGGACCCCCATCTCACAGGGCGTTTGGAGGGGCCAACAGTACGTGGAGTGTAGCAGGTTTCGATTAGTGCTAGTTCCTTCCTTTCACAGCTTTCAAAGAAATTGAATGTTTCACCCGGACCTGGAAGTAAATCCTCATTCTGGATGCGGAGGCTCCAGGCTTGGTGATGGGTGTTACCGGATGACGGGTAGAGGCACACATTCCCTTGAGATGCTTCCTTAGCGTTCTCTGGCCCCGAGACCCCCTCCCCCACACCCTGTGTCCCCCTCTTTGGTCTTCAGCCCACACAGCAGCTTGAGACCCTCACTCATTGTTGCTTGGGGGCTACCTGCCCATTCTGGGAGGGCATGGGTTGACGGACCCACCTCCATCACTCTGAGCACTAGCCATGTCCTCGTGAGGTAGCATATCGTGCCGGAACTGGGATTGGTTTCTTCCCTTACGCTCCAAAGTAAATGAAGCCATACTTCGGGTACCAAGCCTGATCTTGGGTACCAGATCTCTGTTCTGGATCTAGGGTACCAAGCCAGATCAAGCCTGATGTATGACGGTCTGAATTAGGCAGTGACTAAAGAGCCATAGGGAAAGTCAGAGGAATACTTCCTGCCTTTGATGTTGATTAAAAACAAGTTAAACAAATTAAAAACTCTTTTTGTGTCTGTCATTGTCCCAATTTTGTTTTTGGCTAAAGCCAATTTAGGTCTTTGCTGTGAACCGTCTTCATAAGTCAGACAGATGCTATCTGGTTGGCTTTGTATTCACTCTGCAGAAAATTCAGTATTCCCTACACTTCAATAATAAAGGTGAATTTGGACTTGACACTTTATGACTTGACACTAATCTAGTGAAGCCACCTTATCTTTTATATTATGGGGATCTGATTTTGGCAAGAAATTGCAACAGATGCAAATAGTTGTTAACTTAGACTTCATTCCTGTCTTAGTTTGGCTCTTACTGGTTGATGGACAGGAGTAGCATTTGGGGGTTTGGTCGACAATTCCCATGATGGGCTAGACTTGGTGGCCAACAACATATCTCCTTTAAATGTTCACTGGAAATGATTTCTGGAGTGTATTTTTTATCATTAATGAAATCAGTCTTAAAGAACACATCCTTAAAATAGCTCTTTAAATTAAGCCAAGTGGTACTTGTTTGTTTAACTCATTGGATGTTTGAGTGCCTGCTGTATACCAGAAACTAACCTGACTGCTGGGGTTATGGTCATGCATATAATAAGGCCGCTGCTCTCCAGAGGCTCAGGATGACACAAGAGAGCTGTGTGACAGTGCATTTTATGGGCGATACATGGAACCACAGATTTTAGTTGTTGCTGTCCGTATCTAACTCCTTGGAAGTTATTTTAATTCTGTTTCTTCATATTCTCTCTGGTTGTGTATGTGGATGCCCAGGATTCTTTTCATTCATTTGTTCTTGGTTCGTACGTGTGTATTGAGCCCCTATATCCATTTCCACCGTGAGCTGAACTGTTGTGGTGCATGCCCTCCAGGAACCTCTGTCTGGACCCTTGTTGGTTCTAAACCTCGTGCTCGTAAACAACTAGCAGACATCCGCTTGGGGAAAAGTGCCCCACTCAGTGTTGTTTTGCACTGTACCGACTCGTTCTCTCAGCCTACGGGAAGGAGCGTTTCTCTCTGTCTGCTTACGGATACCTGTGTTAGGCACGAGCACGGCTGTTAAGGAAACACACGCTTCACTTCCAGAGCTGGCTCGGGAGCCGGTACTGGGTTCCTGGCCCATCTGCGCAGGGGTTGTCTGGGGGTTCGGATGTCTGTCTGTCTGAGCTGTGGCGCAGAGTCCAAGCCCCCAGGCTCTGCAGGATTGCTGGGTTTCCCCACGTCGCTGCAGCTGTCAGACTTCGAGATGAGCTCTGGTAAAGTTAGAGCCACCTCTTGTCACTACTTACACTTGGCTAAATACATTGTCCTAATTAAATGTTGCTTTTTCGTTTAAAATTCTACAGTGCTGCAATTCAGATGAGAAGGCTGCTATTTTGACAGCTGATGCCATTTAATTTCAGGATCATTGTGCGTCTTGTATTCAACTGCGGACTAAATTGGACCCTCTCTTGGAACTTTTGTACATTATAAAATACCACATTTTTACGAGTGTCTGATCAGCTTGGCTTGATGTGGTATTTGAATTCCCTTCTGCTGATAGTCTCTGACAGGACCCCTTAACGTGGGTAGGGGGGTGTTGATTACTAAATTTACCTGTTCGGAACCTGGGGCCTTGTGAGTGAGGTTCTGACACAGACCTGCACATACGTGTCCATTTGTCTGGTGGCCACAGACGGTGTCCCGTGTTCACAGTGCTCCAGATAGACCTGCTTTGCCTCTGTCTCTAAGCTGGTCCCCTGCCCCACCCCCCTCCCATGGATGGCTCCCCCTTCCTGCCACTTGGCCGTGTCCCCTCCACCCTGTCTTTGGAATCCACTTGAGCGAGTGTCACTTGGTCCCAGTGAAACACCACTGCTGAGTACAGAGGAGTACTTGGGATGGAGGTGTGTGCCCGTGAAACTGCCACCACAGCCCAGGGCCAGAGCACCTGCGTGGCCCCACGGGTTCCCCGCTCCTCTGCTGCGTCCTCACCCTTGTTCCTGGGCACTTCCTGCAGTCCTAGGATGGATTTCTTTTCCGGAGCTCCATAGAAATGAATGACCTCATTCACATCTGTCTGGGAGTCATGGCGTCCGGTCTCTGCCCCCTAGGTGGGGTGTAGGTTCTGGTCGTTGTTGTCTGTGGAGTGGCTTTCCCACGCACAGTCCCCTCACTCTGCTGTGCGTCCCCCACAGCACGGAGGGAAGGGACCTCCTGCAGAAACCAGCCAGCCCTGTGGTCCCTTGGAGGGCCTCTGCAGCCCCCGGGGAGAGCCGCGTCCTGCCCTGGGCCCTGGCTGCTCTGTCACCTGCAGCTTCAGTCCCGGCCAGGCTCCTGCGGCCTCCGAGCCTCCCACACGGCCCCTTTGAGGGAGCGCCAAAGGGACTCTTGTCCTCTCTGCTTTAAAGGTGAGGAAACAGCATCTAGGGTTTATCCAAGGCCGCCTCCCTGGGGAGCAGTGAGCCTTTACTCCTCTTATCAAGAGCCCACCTTCAGAGGACGGGGGCTTTTGCTCTAAAAACGGAAGGGCTGGAGCCTGAGGGTTCGGAAGGTCTTCTCTTCCAGCTCTGCCAACTGTGTGTTCCCTCCGCCAAACGACACTGCTGTGCCCAAGAGGTCACCCCCACTCTGCTAGACGATACGACCGTTAGCAAATAGTCGCCGCCCCTCCCTGTGGAGGCGACGCCCTCACCCCACTGACAGGAGGCGTCCTGATGATGGCGGCCCCTGCCCCGTGCATGTCAGGCTTGCTCTTGTGACGTGCTTTGGCCCATGTGAACGGAAGGGGCACGTGGGAAATGGAATAGGGCCCCCCGAGGACGTCCATGTCCTAACCCTAGACCCTGTGATGATGTCGCCTTCTGCAGCAGATGGGACTGTGCACGTGTGACCCTGTTGAGGATGAGATGGGGAGGTTTTCCTGGGTTACCTGGGTGGGCCCGGCCTAACGGCCAGGGCCCTCGTGACAGGGAGGCGGGAGGTTCGGAAAGAGCGGCGGGACGTGTGACGATGCAGCCAGGGGGGAGTGGTGCCAGGAAGGGGCGGCGGGCCGGGGAGCGCAGGTGGACAGAAGCCAGGAAGTGGCTTCTTGCCTGGAGCTCCACGTGGAGCGCAGCCCTGTGAACACCTGGATCGGAGCGAGGACTTCCGACCTTCCGATCAACTTGGAGAGCATGTCCTCGGTGGCCATCATGGCCGGGGTGCCTGCTGCTTCTGAGCACGTGGTTCGGGAATCACCGCGGGGCGCCTTCACCTTGTGCTCCAGCGCGGGGCTGGCCGTGCTCTAGACAGGACCACTGCCCTGTCGAGGCCCAGAGCCCATCCGGGACAGGCCCCTGAGACCCCTGGGGGGGCAGAGACTCGACACCAGTGGGGGCCACTGCAGGACCCGGCCTCCTCTGACTGACCCCCTGTCCCAGGGTAGGTTACAGCCGTGCACGCCTCAGAGGGAAAGCCTTCCATTAAGTCAGCGGATACTTGTCAGTGTCCCTTGATGTCCAGGCACCGTCTCAGCCCCTGATGTACCAGCCGCCAGACATTGTTCTCACTGCTCGGAGCTTCCAGCCTCTTGAGAAGGCAGGAACAAGTGAGCATTAATTTTGATTTTTGATGAGCAACGGGGCAGAAATACCTGAGGGGTGTGGGGGTGCCGGGAGGGCCCCGTGGGAGCCGGCCCCGAGGCTGACCCAGTGGCGGGGGGCAGACCAGTCATGCACAGGTGAGGGCCAGGGCTGTGCCTGCGTAACCGGAGGTGGGAGTGGCTGAGCTTTTGGAGAAGCAAGGGGTAGATCACACCTGCCTCGTGGACCAGGGGGTCTGGGGTCTGGACTTGACGAAAGGGCGGTGCATGCCAGGGAAGGACTTTGGGCAGGGAGGTAAAATTTGCAGTTTCACTTGTAAAGCAAGTAGCCACTTTGGCTGCATTATGGAGAATAAATAGAAGGAAGATGTGGCCGTGGGCAGGTCCGTAATGAGTCTGGGCGAGAGCTGGGGTGTCCTGACTGACAGGGACAGTGGTGTGGGAGGGAGGGAGGCTTTGTACGTGTTCCCGGACCCATAACTAGACTTGCTTCTGCATGGAGTGTGGGGGAGTCGGGGCGGTGAGAGGCACCAGGGGGGATGCCGGGGCCTCCCCTGAGACGCGGAAGCCTGAGAGGGTCAGGAGTGAAAGGGAAATAAACCGTTCAGTTGCAGGGCATTCACTTGGAGATACATTAAGGACATGTCGGGGGAGGTCAGGTGGTGATTGTGTAGATGGGTCCTGCCCAGCACGTAGAGCAGGAGTAGGAACGTGTAGGGCTCAGTACAACTTGTGTGGACGCACGTTCGGCACATGCGTGTTGCGTACAAACTGTGTATCAGACCGCACTCAGCTCGGCTGCATGCCTCAGCCTCACGAAATCACTTCCGTCCTTCCCTCCTTCACCGCTGCGCTGGCGTGGTGTGTATGTGAGCGTGTGCATGTGTGGTGCTG
This sequence comes from Prionailurus bengalensis, assembly GCF_016509475.1. Taxonomy (NCBI): domain Eukaryota; kingdom Metazoa; phylum Chordata; class Mammalia; order Carnivora; family Felidae; genus Prionailurus; species Prionailurus bengalensis. The sequence goes on along the minus strand of NC_057353.1, from coordinate 80,012,507 downwards.
TGTGCTTTCCCGGGGGGCATATGTCCCTCCTCCGACACTCGAGCCTGGGTCTTGTCCGTCTCCCCCACCTGTTATAGGCCTTCGAGAAGAGGCCTGAACGGTCGGAGCTCCCGTATGTGGCAGATCTCCCCACACGCTCCGTGAAAAATTCTCCTAGGAACCCCTGCATGTTGGCGTTATTTCTCCCAGAGAGAGAAAACTCCGGCCCAGAGAGCCTGTGTGTCCTGTCCCAGGTCATGAGCCTTACTAGTGGCAGCTCTGGGACTGAATCAGGTCTCTCTAAGGTGAGGATTTTGACTCAAACGATCTGTAGTAGGAACCGGTTGCTTCGTAACGACGTACCACGAACTTACCACCTCACACCAGCTCATGTTCATCCCATGGTTTTGGGGGCTCAGGGCCTGGGGCGCCACTCAGCTGGGTCCTCCCAAGTGAGGGTCACGGTGAGGACCAGAGCGGCCGTGTCGTCTGGGGCTCCACTGGGGAGGGATGTGTTTCTCAACTCCCTCCGGTTGTTGACAAACTTCAGTTCCTTCAGCTTGCCGCTGGCTCCCAGGCGGAGACTGCCTGCAGCTTCTGGAGGCTGCCTGGGGGGTGGGGGGGAAGGGTCTTCACCACGTGGGCTTTCCCAGGATGTCTTGGCTTCGCCGAGGACAGCACGCAAGAGGAGAGCCTGTGGTCTCCTGTCACGTGATCACGTCTGTTGCGTCCCCTGCATCCCAGCACCTTGGCGTGTTCCCTCTACTGCAGGCAAGTCGTGGTCGCGAACCCACTCAGGTGGAGTGGATCCCATGGGAGTGTGAACAGCAGAAGGCCGGGATCCTGGGCGCCTTTGTGAGACCCTGTGTGTCACGGGGGCAGGAGACCATGTCTTACTGGCCACTTGAGCCCCTCTTGGAAGGAGCACAGAGCTCTGCCGAGGAGGCCTTCCGTGAACGTTGGTGGAATTTCGGCCATTGGTTTCCTATCAAAGAACTTACAGCTGTGTCTCCAGGAGGATAGGCACACCGTTTCCCCTTTGGTGGTCACCTCATGGTGTGCCTGTGGTTCTAATGCTGGTGAGAAAATTAGGTCCTCTTGTGAACACGTTGTGTCACCTCTGGTGCTGCTGTTGGTGCTACTGGCCCGGTCCTGCCCCTTCTTCCTGGGCCACCGTGACACCTGGCACCCTGGCCTCGCCCCCTTGGGTCAGGCCCCGCCACCCTATCATCCCCCTTACCTGCCAGGGGATGCTTCTTCAGTGGGGCCGGTGGCTTTCCCAGGGTGCCTGGAATGAAACCCAGGCTGCTGGGAGACCCCACTCCTCCATGGCCTTTGCTGTTCATATTTGCACAGCTCTGTCTCTTGTGTCTGGATGCCCCATGGCACCTGAACCCAGGGGTCCCCTCGTCCCTCAGTCCCGACTCCCGCCTGTGTCTCCACCCCTGCGTTCCTCCCTGAGAGGCCCTTGCACTCCGTTCCTTATCCAGCTTCCCATCTGTACATGACTGGGCCGATTCCTTTTCTTCACGATGTGCTTCGAGGCTTCCTCCTCGCTGGAGGCCTGTGACGTCCTCGGGAACCGCGTGTCCTCTCCACTTTGCACTGCGGTGCCAGGGACGTGCCCTTGTGGAGCTACACGTGTTACGTAGTCATTTGGTTTTGCTCTTGTACTTCTGAAAACGCACCTGTGCTCCCAGAACCTCGCACGTGTGTCGATAGCATATGCTCCATGAGTTCTGATGGAATCAGTGGGAAGGGCGATGAATGAATGACTGAATAAAAGCATCTCAGTGAAGCTGGGTGGAACTGAAAATCCTAAAAGCAAAGCCTATTTAAAATGCCTTTCTGGAGGAAGCACGCTATATTGTATTAATTAACTCAGAAGCTTGCAAATCAGGGAAATGCTCGCAATCTCTTTTTCCAGTTACCGAGGAGAGAAGCTGGCAGAGTGTCCTCTCCATTCATCATTTTCAACCTAGGGCCGGCTGTGCTTCCGTTTCTGGTAAATAAGGAGAAGAAATCACACCCTATTTCAAGATGAAGGGAGTTTGTTCCAGAGTCCACGTTTGCCTTCATTTCTGCTTCGTGGGCACACACAGGTCTCCCCCAGTCCAAGCTCAGGACATGGCACCCTGTCCTGGGGAGTCTGCTGTAGTGCCTAGAGCAGGACCGGGCATGTGCACACGAAAGCCTGCAGGTGATGTCCAAAAACCAATCCTGCACAAGTCTCATGGGCAGATTGATCCCCACGTCCTGAACATTTGCCCAGCATGTCATGGGTGAAGTTGGACCTCCGGGAGTCTGAAGGAGATGTGGAGCCAGGGAATTGGGTCTGTGGGGTCCTGGGATGGGTGTCGGAACAGGCTCACATAGAGCCGGCCGAGGAGAATACTTCAGGAGGCCCCCAAACAGGTCTGTAGGAGTGCAGGTGGGGTTTCCTTTCTGGCTTAGATGAACTTGGGAGGTTTTAATGGAGGAAGTGATATTTGGGAGACCTCATGCCATGCGGTGAAAGGATTTTGAAGTCAAAACTGGCTAAGTCCCCTGCCTTGTTCATGAGTCATCCCTAAGACGGCAGCATTAACGTCTCCTGGGAGGTGTTCTTGTGACCATTGGAAGTTGTAACGATGTAAGAGAGCCTTAAGGAATGAAATTCATGGAAATCATTTTATTGGAGCTGGACCTGAGAGGGTGGGTAGGAGCTGTGCGTGAAGAAGGAAGGGTATTTGGGCTGGGGGGCCGAGCGGAGGTGGGGCCTGCGGGAGCCAGGGGCAGGGCCTGGGCCTGAGAGAGCCCAGCTGCAGTGTGGGCCTCATGGTGGGGGCCCAGGGTGGACGGGTGCCCGAGAGGAGCTATTCCTTTCTGTTTTATCATGTATTGCGTTTCTGTTCAACCAGTTCATCATCCTGATCGGTTTTCTTAGGCTGTGGATAAAATTAGCCCAGTTTCCTGAATGCAGTCCAAATGTCAGCCCTCCTGCCATGTGCTTGCTGGCTGCAGGCTGACCCTGCCTGGCGTCGTTGGGCTGGCCGCCTTCGTGCCCTAGCTCCCCGCCTTGTGTTCTGGATCTCTGCTCCTCTGTGTCCTTGCCCAACACTTAAAAACTGGCTGTGCCGCCTGGGTCTCCAAGAGACCCTCACCCTTCTTATGGCTTGGGTGTGATGTTAGGCTGTACTGGGGAGGGACGGGTCTGAATTAAGACTTGATGGAGTTAGCAAAATGGCTTTGAAGCTCTCTTAAGCAGAAGAGGGAGTACACCGGGGAGCAGCTTGGCTCTGTCGTGGGATCCAGGGACAGGCCCCAGGCTGGAAAGCGCTCACACGTCAGCGTGCCCCGTCCCTCTCTCTCTCTCAGTGGTTTCTTTTCCCTCTTTTGTCTCGTGCTATTCCCTGGCTCCTCTGCTTCTTCAAACCCACGCCCCCGACAATAGCGTCTCACCCTTGGGTTCACACCATTGCCGGTGAAACCTGCGCCACCAGCTCCAGACTTCCTGGAGAAAGTGTCTTCTTGGCTCAGCTTCTGTGTCCTCCCCTGGCCCTGTCCCTGTGGCCATGAGGCCTGAGCCCCTTGGTGACACACACTTGGCTGCTGGCATCCTTGCCTGTGCATAAGAAGACAGGTGCCCAAGAGGGGCTGTTTGTGGGCTGGGCAGAGACTGTATGTAGGGTGCTCTCCCTGAACGTCAGAGAGGTGAGGAATCCTTTGCCTGGGACCCCTTGGGAGGCCACAACAGGTGTAGCAAAGGCCATTCATTCATTGTTCACGAGTCGTCTTTCCTGACAGGTGCTGGCTGGACTCTGAGGGCAATGTGTGTGTGTTTCTTCGGTACTTTCCAGAAATCGGGTAGGAATCTGACTTTACCTGTCCCGAAGCTTTGTTCTGGCTGGACTTGATGAGCTTCCTCTCGAGTGCTCCTTCCTGGCTGTCCTGTGGGCACCGTAGCCACCAGGGTCCTGCTGCCGGGGGCGGGGGTGGGTGGCCAGTGTGTTGAGCAGGGCTTCACCCCAAGCGCATCTTGGTTCCTAATTTGTAAAATGAGATGATGAGTAACCACCTCATGGAATTTCTGTGAGAAATCACCTTTTATGGACTTCGTAAGCTGTCCCTCAGATGATGATGCAGATGTGGTTTCAAATGACCCGCCATCGCAGGAAGGGTCCTGTTGGTCTTGGCAGGTCTTAAATGTGGGAAGGGATCTATTCTTTTCTTTCTAGACAGTGTGCATTTGACATCGTGTCTCTTCACACGAGTACGGTTTTGAATCAGACTTTATTTTCCAGATTCCTTTTAAGAGGAAAGTATCGAGCTTCCCTTTGCTGCTCATGGAGTTGTGTGATGCACCTCGTTGGAGGCTGCTTCGCTTCCTTTCGGCGTATTTTTCTTGCGGCTTGGCATTGAATAAAAACTGCCATCATATACCTGCTGTGTGCCAAGCACGTTATGTGCATCATTTCATTTTTATCCTTGCACCAGTCTACAGAGAACACGGTACCATATCCACCTTACAGATGGGGAAACTGAGTCTCAGCAAGTAAAAATGACCTCAGTGAAGTTCGTAAGACTCTCAGACTCCAAAGACTGCCTTCTCCCTGAGATTCCACCCTGCCTTACAATGGAGCACAAGGACGTATTAGAGGTTCAGGCAGGAAGAGCTCTCCCTGTTTGGCTTTTATAGATTCTACGTGTGATCTGTTGCTCTGGCAGCATCTGAGTGGCTGGGAGGGCCTGAACTCTGCCCGCTCAGCCCCTCTTGGACTTTGTCCCACCCCCAAGGAGTCCGAGGGCACCCGTAAGCACACTCAGGCGCCATGGAGCTCTTCTCCTCCCCACACATCAACGCGCACACTGCATGCGCTGGCGGACGGGGTCCACGGCAGCTGGTTTCTCCCCTGAGGGCTGTCACAGTTGGTGGGGGCTGCCAGGGGGTGGACCCCACATCTGAGCACAGCCTGGGGAGCTTCCACGTAGGGTCACAACAGGCGTTTATGGTCTTGAAGAAGCAATAGCAGTATGAAGCAAGTTTAGTGCATGAGAGAGCTATGCAGCTCAGCGTAATGGCCCCTGAAAATTTGTAAATTACAGGCCTCAGCATCAATAAAACAATGACTGTGCCGAACAAGCAACTCACTGTCTCCCTCACGTTTCATACAATTCTTACCTTCTCTCAGGGGAGAGAAATGAGTGTTTTGTGGACTGCCTAAGTGGATTGTTCTGAAAGTGTCACAGGGAGAGAACATGTCATATGTAGAAATAGCCTGCCTCCAGGGGAGTGACGATCCTCACTTTTGGGTGTGAATTTCCTGCCTCCGAAAGTTGGCCAGGGTTTCTTCCAACAGGTGCAGAATAAACCCTCTCCATCTTTCACAGAGCTGCCAGCATGATCTCTCCAAAATTCAGATGGGATCGCACCGCACCCCTGCTTTAAACACTTTGAGTTTTCCTCCTGGCCTTCTGACTCCGAGTCCGCCCCCTTTGCCTGGTGGGCATGCGCTCTGCCTCTTCACCCCACCCTTTACCAACATCCAGAACGGCATGTGGCCCCCAGACCCCTGTGTCTTGTCACACCTCTTCACAGGGTGCCTGCTGCCCACTCTGCTTGGCATGACCTTCCTCTCCTCGGGTACCCCGCGAGCTCCTTCAGACTCCCCCTCCACGCTGCCTTCTTGGCAGTCCGTCCTTCTTTCCCTCCGGTAATGTTGATTGTCTCCCAAGTTTCGCCAGCACCCACTCGGATAGAGGCGGGTTTGTAGGTGTGCAATCACTGCCCCATCCAGGTGGCTTCCCGACCATGAGCGCCCTGTCCCTTCTCTTAGCCGCTGTGCTGGTTCCCGCTACAGTGAGTGCACCGGTCGTAATTCCTCCTTTCAGATCCATGCTCCCCGCTGCAGTGGGAGCTTCCTGCAGACAGGACAAGCCTTCCATCCTTCGTCCTTTCCATGGCCTGCCGTGGATTTGGCTCTGTGGGGCGGTCAGAAAGACCCGGCTGAATGGGATGGGGGGCGTTATGGCAGGTATTGCATGGGCTTCCTTGAGTCCTGTGTTACTAGTCACATAGCCTGGGAAGCAGCCTTATTTCTGGATCACCGATCTTGACTTGGACTTCCCTTCTGTTCTAGAAGGTTTTTTGGTATCTGCTGTCATCGTGGGAACTGGTGGGGGACCGCAGCTCTCCAGCCTCCTCCTACGTGCTTCCCTGTCATGTGCCGCTCATTTGCCCTCCTAATCATGGCACTTCACCCCTCTCCTCCTTTGTCTTTAAGTCTTGAATGTAATGACCCAGCGCCTAAAAGCAGTTATGAAATGATTGCCTCAGTGATGGATGGTCCCATTATGATTACATCCTGTGCTGGGATTAAAGACCTTACCATGCAGTGCCGAGGAGACCACATTAGTGCCATCTTCTTGATCAGACTTAACCCAGATTTTTGTCACTGAACATAGTCAAATTAATGACATTATGATAACAGATTTTGACTTGAGGCTACGTGACCCCAAAGCGCCGCGTGTCTTTTGCAACGTCAGTTGCTGCTGTTAGGAAGATCTTTTTTGGAGAGAGTTTTATTGGAAATTCTAAAAATAAACTTAACCCATATTAACCCGATGCTAGGTGCATCGTGGGCACAGCATGTCGACTGGCTTGCGAGATGTGTGGCCTGGGAGGGTGCTCGGTTTACTCCAGCCACAGTTAGGGCAGTGTGTCCTAGGTGAGGGGCCAGATGAGGGGTTATGAGCAGGACTGAAATGCAGCCCTTGGTGCAAAGGAGAAGGCGTCTTATGGGGACACGGACAAGGTAATGGACACTGGATGACCACGGAGTGCTGTGGGAGAATTGGAGAGGCCTATCGGCCTCAGAGAGGGGACATGTGCGAGGGTTTTAGAGGTGACGGTGGCTGATTAGAGATGCTGAGTGATGCTTGCAGAGGGTGGTCCACATGCCACAGTCACCTCATTGACCAGTGAACCAGCTGTTGTTCATGGGGGAGGGCCTGACCTGCAGGTATGGTGGGAAACACCAGCCGTGGCCTCTGAGACTTGGCTTGTGGCAGGCTCTGGCTTGGGGACCAGAAGGTGAACATAACCTCCGTGTTACCAGTGGCGTCCCAGTTCTGGCAGCCACGTGGCCTCGTGAAAACGCCCCCAAGTTGGACTTCTCCCTGTGAGGCCAGGCTTCCTCCGAGGACCCTCCCCTTTGGGGCATTAGGCATAGAGAATGAAAAATGTTTGCCTCCTGCAGGCAGGCGGCTCCCAGGATGAGCGGGGAGGGTCTGTGTTCAGCAGGCTGGGCTTTTCCTCCCTCCTCCCTGCTGCTCCCAGAATGCTCCTGGGCAAACGTGGGCCCTGCCTGTGACCGGGGTGTCCCTCGCATGGTGCCCCCTGTGAAAGTCTGAAGCTGGGGAACAGGTGATGTGCTTTCTTCTCCTCAACATAAAAATAACTTGCCAACATTCTGCAGTTTTAAGACTGGTCGCCCTACCCTGTAAACGGTAATGAGCACGTGTGTGGGTTTGAGCCCCACGCAGCTGAGTGGGGCTGCACACCTGCGTCCCGCAGCCAGTTGGGACCACGGAGAATTCCCCAATGCAGGTCTCCGCCTTCGTGACGTTGTGCCTTTCCCACGTGGGCCTCCCCAACCCCCCCAAACGGGACTGCTGCAGCCCTGCTGGTTCCTGAATGCCCCCGTCCTCGCCTGTCTCTTGCTGTTTTCCTGATGTTCTCGCTGTGTGGTCCGAGAGCGGGTGTCAGCCTGCACCTGATGTGGCAAATGCCACCTGGGATGGTGCTTGTGTGTCCTCTCTAAAGCAGAGGTCCTCCTGGGCAGGGGACCGTGTCCTCCATGCTCGGATCTCCACTGTCGATGACTCCCTTCTGGGCCTGTAGTGGTGTCTTCCCTTCCCCTTCTCTGCTCCCCAAAGTAGAGTGGGACTGACCTCCATGCCCTAAAACAGTCTCCTGAATAATGCGTACTGGATGCTCAGTAAATGACTGAGTAAATGACTCGTAAATAATAAATAAGTGAATGAAAAATGGTGTGGGAGAATCGTTTTTATTTATTAAAGGAAAACAAAAGAGGAACGTGAAAACGGAGCGTGTCCAGGAGACAGTGTGGCAGAGCAGGGGAGACGTGGGGTCGCACACGCCCCGGCTTGAACCGCACCGGCTGCCTCCCAACAGCAGGGCCCGGGAGGGGATCGTGTGGCCTGTGGACACAGCTTCCAGGGGACGGGGTGTTGTGGGGTCTGGGGATGATGACGGCGGTGTCCCCGCAGCTCCGACCCGCCTCGCGCGTACAGAGATGGATTGGAAGTGATGCGGTCGCCGGGTCCAGCCTGGTGCCTGACGCCGGGCGGAAGCTTCCTGTGCTGGCTGCTGCCGCCACCTGCCCTCCTGCCCCGGCGGCGGGACCGGCCAAAGTGGGCTGTGGGCGCATCGGTTTGATTGTCACCGTTCCGTTGATAAAAGTGGCCGTCCGGATAAAGGCGAGAGCTACCCAAAAATGTCCTCTGCCAGAGAAAGCTGTGAATGTTTGACGAGGCACACCACGGAGCCCCACCTCAACGCCTCCTGCAGGAGTCCCCTTGTTAAGGTGTCCCCTTTGATGGAGCGTGCCGGCCTGCGCCGGGAAGCTCGCTGCTTTTCCAGGCCGCTTCGCCGTCATGCATATTTTAAGGAGTTTTGCCGGCTGGCTGTTTCCGTATGTTCATCTATCAGATGGATCACTTTCAGGACGAAGGGCCTTGTCTGTGTTCCTGTCAGGGAGCCACACGCACCGTTGTTAGTTTCCTTCTTCCCTTTCCCGTTTCGAGGTGGGTCTCCATCCACGGTGTCCTCCCCGTGCATTTGGGACTCCTGAAGGGGTTACCGTCGGCCCGAGGGAACGTGACTGCACAGTTAGGTTTCTGTCTTGATTCCCGTGGGCGGCATTTGGTCCCCCGCCCCCAAGTCCCAGAGGCAGCCGCGGGGAGTGGGGTGCGTGGGGCCCGGCCCCGCCCGGCCAAGGCAGGTGGAGAGGAGTTGAGAGGGACCTTTGGAAGAGGTGACCTCGGAGCTTGCCTGGAGGAGGAGCTGACCTCTGAGGCTCACTCAGCACCCTGCCCGTGCAGGGGAGCAAGGGCGGTCCTGTGGGTTAGCTTGCCTCCCTGGTGCCTGAGCACGTGCCAGTGATTGGGAAAGAAGGGGGCTCAGCCGTAGGCGGGGGGAGCTGAGGGAAGGGAGTCTTGAGCAGGTGTGGGGGCAAGTGGCGGGCGCTGGCACGACTTGAGAGCCCTGTGCCCTCCAGGTGGGAGCCGGCCCAGGGCGGTTCAGGAGCCTAGAGCGAGCTGAAGCACAGAGCTGACCTGTGAGGCAGTGTGGCCGGGAGCCTGGCCTCACGCTCTGCCCAGCCGTCCTCTGCCAGTGCCTCCTGCAGGGAGCTCGGCGGGAAGCCCGACCAGGGCAGGGGCCATCGTCGCTGTTGTCTTGTGGGTCGGCCCCGGGGAGCGCCCAGCAGGGTGGGAAGTGGGTCTACAGGACTGCAGGGGGCGCGTTAGGCTCCAAGGACCCCAAGCGTGATACCGGACCTAAGGCTTCCACACCCAGCCCCGCCAGCCTCTGGTGACCCTCGGCATTCGTAAGACCAGGGGTGGGGTCCAGGGTAGGACAGTGGGCTGTGGCCGTCGTCTGTTTGGTTGTTGTCACGTGGGAGAGGTTACTGGCTGCCAGATGAAGACCGTGGTTTTGAAAGAGTTTGGTAACGTCCCCTGCCCGCGTGGCGTCGTTTATGGAGGGTGTAGCTGATGCCCACCCAGGACTCGCAGAGGTTTCTGCCCGTACCCACTACCCCGTGTGCGCACAGATGAGAGCGTGGGTTGAATCCTGCCCCCTTTTCTGGCTCCCTCCTCAGCCCCGTGCGATAAATGGTACCTGCTCTGTGTCACAAGTTGGTAAACAGCAGATCTGAGATTCGGACCCACTGCGTTGGTGTCATGGTGCCACGCGGCCTTTCTTCTCTTCGGCCTTTCTTCCGTGGCCGCCACATTTCCTGAGCACCTGACTGTGTCCCTGACCAGACCGTCACCTTTCTGCATGTGGATGAGCGGTGGTCTTACACTTACTGGGCTCACTCCGGCTGTTCTTAGAGTGGCCGTGGGCCCTGCTGTGTCTGCTGGCACCTGTTGTCCGGGAGTGCCTCGTGCCTTTCTCCAAACTGCCCCAGAGCCCATCAGGTTGTCCCCTTCCCCCCTGGGCTCAGCAAGGAGGGGCCTCCACCTTGCCGGTGTGTGTGCAGGCCCTCGGCCCCGGGGGAGACTCGTGCTGACACAACTTGCCCTCTGCTTGTGCTGTGCGACTTTGGGTGTAGAATTTTTATAAAGTTTGAACATGTACCTGGAGGCATTTTGGAATCACGTTTGCTTCAGAATTGGAAAAGAAAGTATTTGGGGTAAATCATAAATCACCTCTGCTTTGGTTTTAGGAAACTGCATTTATATTCTTTTTCAGGAAGTAAAAGTTTTCTTGAAATGAGGAAAAGGGGGGCACCTGGGTGGCTCAGTCAGTTGAGCGTCCGACTTCGGCTCAGGTCATGATCTTGCAGTCCGTGAGTTTGAGCCCCGTGTCGGGCTCTGGGCTGACAGCGCAGAGCCTGGAGCCTGTTTCAGATTCTGTGTCCCCCTCTCTCTCTGCCCCTTCCCTGCTCGTGCTCTGTCTCTCTCTGTCAAAAATAGAATAAACACTAAAAAAATTCTTTTTAAAAAAAAGAGGAGAAGAAAACACCCTCTGGATAGTGGTTTTGAATTTATTCTTAGCTGTAGTATGTTGTGTCCAGTTGAAATCTTCATAGAACCCCCAAACACAGAGAAGATCGACGTGGGGCTACTGTGTCTGAAGCAACGTAGTGGATGTTTGGGGCTTTGGGAACACTGATGCGATTAATTGCGTGCATGTTTGTTGAGCCTCTGCTATTCCCTGACACCGTTCCATGCACCAGGAGCACGACCAAGAACCAAACAGGTAACACCGCCAGGAGGATGGTGTTCTAAGGTGGGGAGGGTGGGGAAAAGCCCTGTCCAAACAGACTTCGTGCCTTCAGCTCAGCAGTCCTGGTCACACGTGCTCAGAAAGTGTGACAGGGGAGAGGACGGGGAGGGGGTGTGATCCAGGCGGGGGGCAGGAGGGCCGGCGCTCACGGGCCTTGCCCTCTTCTGCCAGGAAGATGTGCCCGGCCCTGGGAGGTGGTGGTGACGGTGGCTTGCGAAGGGGACAGAAGACAGAACTGCCCATTAAGTGGAGGGGGCACTGAGCATCTGCTATGAGAGAAGCTGGGAGCCGCCAAGATGAGAAACTCAGGGCTCACGGCTGGAGGCGGGCATTTTGGGTCCTAATCCTCGTTTTGCAAATGATTCTGTAATTTATTTGATGATTATGTAGGTATTATTTTCTCTAGGGGTCGAGTTCCTTATTTGGAAATAGAGGATTGGACTGGGGAAACTCTTGGCCCCACCCTCTGCCGCTTTATCCTCGCAGATTACGAGTCCGCGATTTTCACCGGGTGCCACACACACACACACACACACACACACGTACACACTCTTCTTCGCCGTGGAGACCGGGAGCTACACACGGGCCCTGGCTGGCGGGGGCTGTGGGCGAGGTGAAGACCTCGGGCTTTTCCACGTCTTCCTCCTCTTTGCGCCCCACGAGCTGGTGCGTGCTGCCTCGTGATCCCCAGCTGGTCACTTACACATGGCCCGTTTCCGACCTCCTGCCTCCTCGTCGCACGTAGAGTCCACACTCTTCGTCCGGTCGCGTTTCTCACCCGGCCAGCCCTGGCCCTTCTCCGGGTCCTCGTGTGGCCTGGTGGGGATGAAATCCTTTCGTCTCCCTTGCCCGGGAGCTGTGGCATGTGCGTGCTCTCTGCGGGGGATGCTGCCCCCACCCCCACCCCCCGGCCCCCTGCTCTTGGCTCCTCCCTCTGGGTTCTCCAGTGTCAGCCGTGTTGTCCCGTCTCCCGAGAAGCCCGTCCTGAACTGAGCGCTCCTCCCGCCGAAACATCTGCTCGGAATCCTGCTCCGCTTGTTTCCGCGCCCCGTAGAAGGTGAGGTTCCCTTCTAAAGGTGTGTTACCACCCTCCGTTTCTGTCCACACTGCACCTCCCGGGGCGTCCGGGGCTGGTTTGCTTTCCTTCTCTGGTCTCCGCAGGGAGGGCCACGTGTGCCGTGTCGAGCGTGTGAGGAGCGAGCGAGTGCACCTCTCGGTGGTTCCGCGACTCCATAGTTACCCACCACGTGCACCGACGGAAACTCCTCCGAGATGCGCGGGAGGTGATGGGCTCGAACTGGGACCTGAAGGCCGGAGCGGAGCAGGGTGGATTTTCCTCACGGGAAAGCACACATGTGCCAAATCTCCCTCACGGTGTCAGGAGCACCTCAGACCCCGGGGGGGGGGGGGGGGCTCAGGACGAGAGCTCCCGTTCCAGACACAGGCGCACGCCGACGCAGATCACCGCGGCCCGGACGCGCCAGCGTTGATGAAGAGTGCGCTGCCTGCCAGGCAGATGAGCTGCTGGGGGTATAAAGATGATACTTGTGGAGAGAAAGATGAAACGGGTCTCCCGAGCATCCCTAGGAGTGGGGTGCCGTCCGGACCCTTGATGTGCGTTGTCTCATTCAATTCTTGGAGCTCTGAGGGAGGAGGCCTCGTGCCCTTTTCCTTAGTGGAGGTCCAGGTGCAGTGACTTTTCCCGGGTCACACAGCTAGTAAGTCGAAACTTTGAAGGCAAGGCTTCTCTTGCTCCGAAGCCTGGGCTCTTCTGTTCCACCGCTATCTTCGGGGGCACAGTCTGTGTGTTTTCTCTCTGGCTCTCGGCACTGCCAGTCTCTTGGAGTGGACGTCTCAGCCCACCTGGCCACTCCAGCTTCCTCACCGTTTCACCCTGCGGGCCTCCTGGCGCGGATGGCCCTGACCTCCTCTTTGCAGGGTCGGACGCGTATGAGTGTGGCTGCCAACCCGGAGCCCCTCTCCAGCTCCTTGTCTACTCCGGGGGAGACTCTGACAGTTGGCACGTGTGTCTGATCTTGTGTCAAGATCAGCTTCCCGGGCACCTGTCTCTGTCAGCAACTTAGCCAGCTTTGTGCCCTGCTGCCTGGCCTCGGACGCTAAACCCGGCGTCCATCCTGCGGGGCCCGGGGTCTTGGTGCGTTGGCATGCCGGCCGTGGCGTGGGAGCCGAGTGCGGGAGCAGAGAGGCTTTTCTGAGGTGGTGCTGACCTTGCCTCAGTTCTGAAGGTTGAGCTGAGCCCTGTGTGATTCATCATCTGGCACTTTGTCATTGGGTTTCTTTTTGATCTGAGCAGCAGACATTAAAAAAAAAAAAAATCCATCATTATAAAATCTGCATTCCACCGGTGATTTAACTGGGCTTAGACCTTTCGTCGCTCTTTCCCTTGGTCCCTGCCTCCAAGGAGAGGTGAGGGCCATCCCCTGCACTGCAGCAGGTCTGGTGTGACGAGATGCTGCCTGCTGGCTCCTGTCAGGAGGAGACCCTCAAGGGGCTCTCTGACTCGGGTCGTGTGTGGTCCGGCCCCTCTGTGGAGCCTCTCCCGCTCGGGAAGATGGATTGAGGGACAGAGGAGCTTGAGAAGAGGAAGGGCTTCACCGAGGGGGTACTGTCCCCGCTGAGTCTGGAAGGAAGATGACATACTCACCAGGGGGACAGGGGAGAGGTGGAGGGAGCGTGTGTGAAGGGGGAAACAAGGAATTCGTGGGGAGTGAGGGCACGGTAGGAGTGTTCCTACACGAGCTCCGTTCGCTCTGCAGAGCACAGAGCTCTATGGAGTCTAGCTGTGTCTGTCTTTCCGAAAGATGGAGAGGCTAGAGGTTCCAAGGAAGGAAGAAACGAAATCGAGAACAGGAAGGGTTGGTCTGGTCAGCGGGGGAGTCCTACCCAGTGGCCAGGCAGGAGACGGATTCAGCGAGTGTTAGGCGATGTCTCGGGAGAAGGGATGACTGTTGAGGATAAACGAGCGGTTCATTTGTCAATTTGCCACATATTTATAGAGCACTTACTACATCAGGCCCTGATTTAGCATGGCTACGCTCCCCTGAGATGAAACCTCTGGATGACCCTCCTGTCGGTAATGGGCTGTGCTAAAGCCCAGTAAGGGGAACAGGAACCAAAGTCTTTGTGGTCTTGCCCTGGGAAAGGGGAGGTGCTGGGGACCGTGGTAGACCTGGGGGAGGGAGAGGAAGAGGGAGACCCTGTCTGGATTCCATAAGGGCTGTCCTCCCGAGGGTGGCCGTGGAGCCCCTGCCAGGCTGATAGCAGGCTGAGAAGTGCGCACGCACAGCATGGCCCATGGGGCTGGAGGCCATTGTTGGCTCCCTGGGGTGCAGTGCAGGTTCCTGGTCAGGGGGCGGGTTGGGGTGGCATCTTGTTAACTTTGAAAGTTTAACACCATCCCTAGGAGGGTTGGAAGAGGGAGAGTGGCTTCATTTCTTCAGAGCGGCTCTGGGAAATGTTCTAACATAAGAGCGATGTTTAAGAAGGATCCATGCTGCTGCCAATCCTCCTGTGAGCTCAGAAACTCGCGGTGGTGGGTAGGTGTATGGAGCCCCGACTCTGCAGTCGGGCTGCCCAGGTGGAGACCTGGTCGTGTCACGTACTCGCTGGGTGACCTTTGGTGTGTTGTGTTGTCTTGTGGAACCTCCGCACCTTCACCTGTAAATGAGCAGCAGTGTCTCTCAAAGGGCTGTTGGGATTGGCAGCTGAGCCAACAGCTATGAGTGCTTTGTGGTCACGGTGGCATCGCTGACTACAGTCCACCAACGATTTGTTGCTGCTTGTTAGATTGAAGGTACTGGTCCTTAACAGCAGCACTCCTGACGCTCCTTCTAGATAGTCCCCTGTCGGGGGCACTGGTGCCAGCACCCTTGACTTGCACGCACAAGTTGCCAACAGTAAACTCCCCCACTCAGTTGTGACCAGCCTGAATGTCTACAAATCCTGCCAGATGTCTCTGGGGGAGGGCAGCACCTCCCACGTGTTCTGTCCTTCCTCCTCACAGCTCTCTTGGCTGAGACCGCTACTGGGCCTGGTCCACAAGTGAGGAAACTGAGGCACAGGGAGGTGACGTGATTGCCCCAATATGCTGTGTTCACGATGCTTCTACAGAAAGGGAGGTTCCTGACAGTTTTTCTCAAGGTTCCGGGAGAGCGGAGGGAGTCGTGGGGCTGAGGGTGAGGGGACCTCGTGCTTCCCCCTCTCTGCTGCTGCTCTGCCAGCCTCTGCATGGGCGGGAGAGGTGGAGCTGGTATCCTTTCTGATTCCTGCTCCCCATGCACTCTTCCGGTTTTTGTTTTTTTGTTTTTTTTATTAGAGAGGGGGGTGGAGAGAATCTCAAGCAGGCTCCATGCTCGGCACAGAGCCCAACATGGGACTCAATCCCATGACCCTGGGATCGTGACCCAAGCTGAAATCAAGGGTGGGGCACTTAACCGAACTCCCCGCAGGTGCCCCGCCATGCCCTCTCGACATCCAGGTTTACAGTTGTCCCCCTCATCCAAGGGCTCTGTCATCTGCAGCCCGGAAGCCTATGGTTCTCCTTGTGACATGTGGCCAGAATTCCAGTGGTGGCCTCATATGGTCTCATCCTGTAGGCCTGTAAGCATCCACATCATCACGGGAAGAAGGGGGAGTACGGCCCGGTATTTTGACCATATTTGCGTAGTTTTAATTACTATAGTTCTATTTTACTTTTTGTTAATCTTTTACTGTGTCCAGTTTATAAAGTGAACTTTACCATAGGTTTGTGTGTGTAGGAAAAAAAAACCCATGGTCTAAATAGGCTTTGGTACCATGGATGACTTCAGGCATCCACTGTGGGGTCTCAGAACGGCTCCCCTGTGGGTAAGGGGGCTACTGTATCTCATCTCTTTATTGGCTGTCTGCGTTGTGTCAGATGGTTGCATCATCCTGGTGAGTCAGATACAGTCCTGGCTCTTCAGAAACATGAGCTCGGGAGCTGTCGGGATGTGGGGACTGAACGGTGTCCAGCACCGGCACCATGACTCTGCAGGCAGGCAGGATGTAGCGCTGGGGAGTGTTGGGGGGGGGGGTCGAGGGTGGTATCGGAGGCGCCCGTTGCCCCGCGCCCCTGGCAGCCAGAGGTGTCTGCTCACTGTCTCCGCCCACTCCAATTGGAAGAAGGAAACAGGAGCGAACAGTGAAGGAGGTGGAGGAAAGCCCAACCCAGACCAAGAGCCTGTGCAGCTGGAAGACCGTGCGGGAGCTGTGCCATGAGGAGCTGCGTCCCCTCCTCCTTGACTTCTTCATGTGGGAATGTTCCAGGCCCAGCCCTGTGCTTGGCTCCACACTCACTCGCATGGTGACCTCCCCACGCTCCACATGCTTGTGTTGGCTGGCCTTCCGGGGCCCTCGGCTGGATATCTGCTGTGCAGCCTGGACGCCCTGTGCTTTACCCAGCCGACCTTTCCCTCCAAGCCTGCTCCGTGCACTCCTAGCGGATGGCAGCACTCTCCTTCTGCTCTTGTTTTTGGAATCATTCCTTACTTTTTCTCAAAAACCTCATTCGTGAGCAAATTTTGTTGTCCCTACCCTAAGATGTGCCCAGAATTGCATTGCTCGTCACCCATCCCACTGGCCCGCATCACCGTTGGCTCTCCCTGGGGTGATGGCAGTGGTTTCCAGACCGGCGTCTGTGTTCGCCGCTTTCCTCCCTGTGATCTCTTGTGCTTCATGCAGTGCAGCAGCCGGAGCGATCCCCTTGCCACCTAAGTGAGATCCATCGCTTCTCTGTGGTGGCTTCCCTGCATCACAGAAAAATCCAAAGTCCTAACAGTGGTCCAAAGGTTGTGTGCGTGAACCTCTTCCACTCCCATCTGACTCCCTTTGTCTTTGCTCTCCACAGCCCTGCCCTGCCCCGCCCCTGGCCCGCTGTAGCCCATACAGGACCATGATGCCTACCCTTTTGCCTCCCTGCTTTACCGGAGGCCCTTCACTCTTCCTGAGATGCTCTTCCCCTGGGATCTCCATGGCTCCTCTCACCACCTCCAAGTCTTGGCTGAATGTAAGCTTCCCAGCAAGCAAGGCACCTGCCAAGTGTCAGGTGGCAGCCCCCTCTCCTCCTGCAGCCTTCTTCTCCAGCTCTCAGCTTCCAGGCTCAGACGTGTGCTGCGGGAGATGCCTACTTACGTTTGCTGCCCTTGCTTGAAAGGCACTGTCTTGTGGTTGGCGGTCTTTGTGTGCATATCGGACCTTTCAGTAAGGATTCCTCTTGATGAGTGTCAGGATGTATTTGTGTTGATTTTTCCATGGCACACAGCGGTCGGTAAGGTTTCTTTAGGTCTGTTGGAGGCATTAAGGGAGTGCTGGGCTCCCTTCCTTCTGCCTCTCTGCTTCCCTCTCGTCTCTCTTCTCTCTCTTTGGAAACTATTTCTTGATAAGAATGCAGCTTTTAATGAACGCAAGTCTTTCAGGATTAGAACCAGTCCTCAGATCTCCAGCCTGTGTCCCGTGGAGCTATTGGAAGGGCCTTGCCCTCCCAATGCCTGACTTGCTGCTCTCTCCCAGCCCAGGGAAGGGCCTGGCTGTTGACTGACCATCTGTCAGGTGCCTGCTGGGAAAGTGTCATGGTGAGCTGCTCCTTCACTCCCCTGCCTTGGCTGGCAGAAGCTGCTGGCCATGGTGCTGAAGACGTGCTCAGGGGTCCAGCCAGATAGCCTCTGGGTAAATTGTGTCCCTGTTCACATCTTGGGGTGGCTTCGTACTTGTGTAGCATGACACTGGTGGCTATGACCTCTCAGTCCACTGTGGTTTGGCATTTGAGGGAAGAGACCCCTTTTGTGGCATGACCCACGGATCGAGCTTTGGACCTCCAGTTCCAACGGACGTGGTTTACGTATTCACTGTTGGGACAAAACATGTATGGTGGTCATCAACCACGAAAGCTCTGAGTACCTACTACCAGCTTAGAAGAGCACCAGGCACTGCATCAGTCTCTTCATAAAATACCATCTCGATAAAGAGCTGACTAGGTACATGCCATTAACCCTGCTATGTAGGTGAGGAAACAGCTCTGAAAATGAAGTAAGTAGCCCGAAATCACATGCTGCAGTGTGTTGGAACTGGGATTCAAACTCAGGGAGCAGCTCTGTCCATTTTGCTGTGTTGCTGTTAGGTCTGCCGGTGCCATGCTCAGCGCTAAAACAGATGGATGCATTTGAGGTCCTTCTTCCAGCATTGCTGATGTCAGGTCAGCAGGTGTGTGGGCACTGTGGATGCGGATCTGAGGGCGAGCAGCCCGTCTCCAGGTGTCCCTGTGTCCTGCTATCTGGGGGGCTGCACATAGGGCATCCAGCCCTTTCTTGGCTGCCTGTGCTCCGGGTAGGGTGGGATGGTGGGAGCGTTGAAGGGGACTTGGGTTCTGGGGCTGGAGTGGAAGCAGGCAGCCTCTGGAGCTAGCCTGGCCTGCCTGGGGCTGCACCACCACTGATGCTGATGGAAACTGAGCCTGGAGTCTCCTGGGCAAAGAGGAAGATAGCCGCCCCCTTCCCCTGGGCCGAGGCATGACAGGACGGGGTCCCAGCTCCCTGCACGCAGGTGCCCCTCAGCAGACACTGCCTATTGCTGCCTCGGGCAGTCAGGTTCCAAGTTCAGAGTGGTGGGGCAGCAAGCGGGCCAGGGCACAGGTCACCTGCAGATGAGCTGGCCCCAAGGTGTCTGGGAAGGTATGCCCAGCAGTGAGAGTGGGGACGTACCTGGTGCTGCCGTCCCCATGGAGGCCATGCTGCTGAGAGGGTCGGTGTGGAGTCTGTGTGGGGCAGCTGCCCTTGACTTGACTGTGTGACGTGGAGTCCAGGGACAGTGGTGGAAGGGAAGCAAGAATGAGGAGGACCAAGGGGAGGGAAATTAGATCTGTGGTCATAGGGGGATTCTCATTCCAGCCCTGGGGTCACGTCCAGGCAATGTCAGGCAGGCACCTTGGCTCTATGGGCTCAGCGTCCACCTGTGCCCACTAAGGGGTTGTTGGTCTGTAAGGGCTGGTTCTTCAGGTAACAATCATGCACTGGGGGTTCTTCACCCTCCCAAGGTTGGGTGCGGACAATGGGCTATGTTTCCACCTGACCGGGACCCGGGGTCACCTCCTGCCATAATCTGCCTTGGGACTCTGAGAGACACAGAGTGCCTGCCAGGAGGGCTTGATGGGTGCTGCCTTGGAAACGGGGCAGAATGTCCTCCTCCCCGACCCTGGAGGTTCTCAGGTAGCTAAGACTCGAAGGGCTCTGGGGTGGTTTACATTTGGGCTGATGAAAGAGAAAGATGAACAGAGGACATTTTAAAAAGCTATTTTGCCTGTTGTAGAAGTGGTAATAACTCTCCAACCTTGTTGACACCAGACAGCGTGCTGGGCGACATGCTTACTTCTTAATTTGATTTCAGAATAATGTGGAGGTGGATGGTTCCTCCCATTGACAGAGCAGGACCATGAGATGTAGGGTGAACTTTGCCCAAGTTCTTGTAACTAAGAGGCAGGGCCAGCAGTGTCGATTTTCCTGACTCTGAGTCCCATTTTCTTAACCTGTATGCTCATTACAAAAAGGAGAGCAAAACTATGGAAAGGGTACACCATCATTTCCAGCACCCAGAGGTGACTGATGCTTGAGCACATTCTTCTTCACCCCCTTGGTCAGAGGGAGGACAGGATTTGGGCAAAGGGACATGCTTGGGGGTCAGACCGTCCCGGCCAATTCCTGGAGTCAGTAGCTGTGTGATATTGGAGAGGTTACTCAGTGTCTCTGATAGCACTTTCCACACCTGTGAAAGGATTAGGATGTGTGCGGTGTATAAAGTGTCAAAGGGTGGATGAAGTAATGTGGTGACAGTAGCGGGGGGGCCTGATACGGACGAGGCACTCCTTGAAGGGTGGCTTTGGCTTCGATGATTCTGGTAAAGAATGCATTTGGTGAGGCCTGGAGACTGGCCGAGGGAGCCGGCGGCTGGAGAGCGGAGGGCAGGGAGCCACGTGGAGGGCCGCGTGCAGGGGCAGGATGGGCCAGGCTGTGGAAGCCCTTGAAGGCCGTGCTGGGGGGTCGGCTTCTGTCCCAAGGCTGTGGGGGGCCGCTGAGTGTTAAGGAGAGACTGCTGGGGAGAGCAGTCCTGGGCTGAGAACAGTTTTTAATTCTGTTATTTTTTGCAACTTAGCCGCAGCGGGCGGGACAGCAGATCAGAACCCTTTGAAGCCGACTTGAGAGGCCCCTGGTGCCCCTGCTTCACTGCTGACTTTCTAGCGTTTTTCATCTCTGCTCTTATCTAGATCATGGGAGTTAATTATCTCTCCAAATATTAACTCTGTCCGTGACTTTATAATGAGATTTTCCATCATCTTCCAAAGACTACCTGCTGCTTTCTGCAGGAAACACCGTTGGTAGTGATACTTTGGTGCCCAAAATAGAGGCAGCAGGGTGGCTACCCATATGCAAATTGGTACTAAGGGATCCTTCCTTTGGGCGAACTCCTGTCAATGTGGGGGGCCCATCTGGAGCTCTGAAAGTCTCCACCTCTGTGCAGAGCACGAGCTTGGAGAGCCCCTCTGTGGGCTCGGCCTTGCCTGCCCCTCTCTCTGCCCATGCTTCTTCCACAGCACTGGGCTTTGGTGTCGCTGAGAGTCCACAGCCATTGACGCCGTCACCGCATGCGAGGGACACTGGCGGCTGGACCTCCCAGGCAGCTACGGCAGGTGGTCGGACAGAGCGCCTGTAGTGAGCGCTGCGTGCTCGGCGGCCTGATCCCGGCCGAGGGTTTCTCCTCACTGCGCCTCTGCCTTTCTTGAGACGGGACGACCTCTCTTGGCTGCTCTTATCATTGCTGGGGACTTGTTTCTGTGTATTCATGGTTTATTCCCTGTCTCTGGGCTGTGTCTCCTGTCCATCCTCAAAGGCTGACCTGCAGCTTTTCAGACTCGATCCCGTCAGCACTGAGCTTCTGCACGTTCTGGAGAGTCATGCCAGTACAGCTTCTCCGGAGCAGACATGTGCTCCAGAGTGGGGCTCCGCGTGCACCTGCTCCTCCCATCGGCCCGCTGGGCCCCTCTCGGCCTTGGGTGTCAGTGCAGGGAGCCAGGATGGGCCGGGAGTTGTGGCTGTTAGAGTTCCGGGCTGGGCGGGCGGGCCAGGAGCCTCACCTGGGGCAGCGCTGGGTGGGACGCTGGGTGGCCGGTCCTCGCTTCAGCGGATGGCCAATCCCACCGTGATCGCTGTGTGAATCTAAAGAAACACATATGTTGACCTGGGCTCAGGGCACTCCTGGGGGCTTGGGAGCCCTCCCTCAGAGCCGCCGTCACGTGCCTCACTCCTGGTTCATCTCATGTTGACCAGACTGCTCGTCTCTGGAGTTGGTCTTAATTCCCACTTGTCTGAGATGTTGTCAGTTTTGTCCTCACCTAGTCCACCACGGAGGCTTTAGGAAATGAGGCGAAATCAGTCTGGTCTTGGCCTCAGCGATCCTGCAGAGGGACATTGCAGGAAGTGAGGGCTAAATCTGTGTGAGAAGGTGACTGTCCATGTGTCTGGGGTGTGGTCTTGCCAGCTTGGGGAGGTCCCTCCCTCTGTGCACGAGGAGGTGGTTTATCCCACGTGAGCATACTGAGCTCTACCTGTGCTGGTACCGGCCGAGCATGGCCCCGTGAGGGAGGGGAGGGGTGTGGCAACCGGGCCCCTTTCTCTGGCGAAGCAGCAACCATGTCCTTGCCACCAAGTCCTCTGCTGCTCTCTCTCTCTCTGTGGGCGCTCACCACCCCTCCCCTTGGCCGCCTCTCTGCAGGGGCGACAGTTTCCAGGATTAGCGACAAAGCGTGTAAAGGGTGCAGTGCAGAACTTGGCCTGAGCTGGCCTGAGTGTCCGATAAATACAAAATTACCTGGATTAGCTCCAATCCCCCAGGCCTCCCAGGCAACTGGGAATGAATCACCTGGTGCCTGGTAACACAGCCGGAGGAGATCAACACGATGAGAGTTTTTTTTTTTTTTTTTTTTTTAAAGTATCAGCTGTTTAATGTCAGGTGAAAACACAAAACTTGCCCTCAGATTAGGGCTTGCTGTGAGCAACAGGGCACAGGAGGAGCTGAGTTTCTCAGCCTTGGCTCTGAGCAGCCGCAGCGGCCGCCGGAGGTCTGATGGATGAAGGCGGGGTGTGCTCGGAGTGAGGGGATCGGTGTGATCCGTGTTTCAGGTGGAACCTGGATTCGTATGGAAATACTCGCTAGGCTTCAGCCCTAGGTCAACCGATGTAAGCTCTAATAGCTAGCACAAACAATAGAATCCCTGGTGTGTGTGGCTGTGTGTAATTAAACATCTGCCTGCTCTTGGGTTTGTAGGCATAGGCTCCAAAGGCCTCTCACCCACTCATCCATCAGGAACGGAACATCTGCTCGTTGGGCACTCTGCGCAGCTCGGAGTGTTGGCGCGGGGAAGATTCGTGCAGTTGTGTGGCCCTTTGCCTCCTAGTCCCAAATCCAAAAAGCTCCCCGAAGAACGCTTTCCTTTTTGTGAAGATGGGTCCAACCTATTGGGCGTTGAAACCAGACCTGATTTTGTGCGATGCTGTCTAAAGTCTTTGTTTCACTTAGTAGGCCTCCTTCTCTGTTACAGCAGATGCCTAATGTGACAGGTGTGGCGTGTGATGGTGTGCCTACCTCATCACCCTTCTCAAATCTGAAGATGTCCCCGCTACGGAAGGCTCCGGACCAGTGCCCTTCTGACTTGTGCAGTGGGGAAGTTGGGAGGGTGTGGAGTGGCAGCTCTCCAGGGGGATGTGGAGGAAGGCACTGGGGGCGGGGGTCCCTGGGAGGGCGCCCTGCGGAGGAGGGTTGTCTGGGCACACAGGGGAGAAGAGAAGGCTCTGCCGGGACAGCAGTGAAGCAAGGACCCTGAGGAGACGCTGCGGAGGCACCGCACGAGCCTGGTGCGGGAAGAGCCTCTGCGTTGGCTTTTCCTGCAACTTGCTTTCCTGCAAAGAATTTCAGTTTTAAAAACGGAAGCACAACAGAAAGGTATGGGGAAGAGAACGTCCCCCCTCCTGCTCCCAGGAGAGCTGCTGCTGTGAAGTGAGCCCCCAGACAGACGCGGCCTCTGCGTTTCTGCGCGGGGGGAAGACTGGCCAGAAGGAGAGATGGTTGTCTCCCCAAGTAGTGTCACTCTTTGCAATAGAATTATTAACTGTTGTTAGTTGACTTCACTGGGACAGGGGGATGAAATGGAGTGAGCACCGAAGCAATTGCTGCACTTGGGGTATCTTCAGGCATGACAAGAGAAACGGTGGCCTAGGAGCTTTAAGATGGAGAGAAACGTGAGAATCCCGGAATCGCGTGCGTAACCTTGTGTTGCTAAACTGTGCGCTTCCGTTCTCCAAATTGGCGGTTGATTTCTCGTTGTGAAAAATGAGGCGCTTTAAACTTGTGCACTTCCTGCCTCTCGTCGCCCTCCCCACACACAGCCGTTTCTTCTTCAGGACGTGCAGCACTTACGGTCTCTTGTCTGTCCTCTCAGACAGCGCTCGGCGCTCCCTGTGCGCCTCACCGGAGGCCACGCTCCTCGCCGCCCTTGGCCACAGCCGCCCGTTCCCGAGCGTGTCCTCCTTTCTCTCTCAGCTGGTGGACCTTACCAGAAATGTTTTTGGGGATGGCTGCCCCTTAGGTGATTTTCTCGTTCTCCCGCTGCTCACAGGTACCGAATCCCTACCGTCAGGCAGGTGCGGAGGCCCTGGGGGTGTGGCCGTGAGCGCCACAGACAGAATCTTGCCTTCAGAGGGCTTCTGTCCTGGCGGAGAGAAGGCAGAATGAATAAAACAATTTCTTAGGGTGATGGTTCTGGGCAGGAATGTGACACGCGACAGGGGAGCATCTCTGAGGAGGGGGCGTTTGTTCTGAAGTCTCAACAGTGAGAGCAAGATGGCCATGTGCACACCCAGGGGTGCGCGGTAGTTGTCCAAGCAGAAAGGACAGCCCGTGCAAAGGAGCAGGGTGAGTCCAGCGTGGCGCTTGGGAGGAGTCCCGAGGCCTCGTGAGTGTGCGTTCTCGGAGCTTTTGTTGGCGACCCCAAGATTTTGTGGGGCGGGGGCACGGGGGCCTTGGCAGTGGCCCAGGGAAGGGTAGGCTTGCTCCCTGTGCTGCAGACGGGTCACTGTGTTGGTTGGACACGGGCTGTGGGGGAGGGGTGGGGTGGGGAGGGGCTCCTGGTGACAGGCACTTGGACTCAGGACCTGTTCAGGAGAGAGTAAGGGTGTCCCGTCAGCTGGCGGCCTGAGCACCAGAGTTGTGGGGTGTGATGTCCTTACTGAGGTCAGGAAAGCTGGGCAGGATTGGATTGTGGGGAGAACTCAGGGTTCTTGTTGGGCAGGTTCCCTCTGAGCGCCACTTAGGGTCCAGCAGAGGTGCAGAGAGCCCGGGCGCGTCTGCTGCCCTGGGGCTGGATGAAATTGTGGAGGTGGTGGCAGGGCCCACAGCGCCCCAGGGGCACTTGAACATCTGTGATGGAGCTGGGAGTGCACAAAGGAGAGGGGGGGCCAGTGCGAGGCAGCAAGGGCGGGTCCCTCGGAGCCTGGGGAAGAGGCTCTTCAGAACATGAGTGAGCAGGAAACCGAGTCAGAGCTGCTGAGGGCATCAGGGGAGACCAGGCCAGAAAGCTGCATTGGCTTTGGGACTGGAGAGAGCCCTTCGGGGAGGGGAAGGCCGGGGAGAGGAGGCTCCTCCCTCCTTCACCCTCCAAACCCTGAGGCCCCCCCCCCTCCCCCCGTGGCTCGTCTTGATGACAGCACTCTGGTGCCACGCCCCCTCTCCAACACCTGGCGGGGGTGGGGACAGCAGCGCGTAGGGGTCGTTGGTAGTTGGGCCCCATTCAAGTCTCAAAGAGGGGGCAAGATCAGGCAACTGGCTACCCTGCCTGTGCCTGGCAGGGTCGCAGCTGTGGTATGGACACTTGGGGAGATACGTGTGCAAGCCTGCACTCCTCACTTCTGTGTCCTCCTGCCTGCTTGCCCTTGTAGAGAGCCCAGCCCGTCCAGAGTGCAGGCCTGGGAGACAGTTTCGGCAGCACTTTGGAGAAGAGATGTTTAGTTTTGAACAGTGAATCAGAAACGGAAGGTTTGTTGACAGAGGCAGGCTGCGGCTCCCCGCACAGAGAGCACCAAATCAGGGCATTATCGACCAAAGCGTCGGCTCTTGTCCACTTCCACAGGGGTGTGCGTGGGGCTGTTCTCCGGCAGGCCTCGCAGGAGACTACGTGTCCCTGTGCCCTCTGAGTGGACGGGCAGGGCAGAGGAGAGCCGGTTGCTCTGAAACAGCAGAGTGGGCGCCGGGCGGCACGAGAAGCTCTGCTTCCATCCGGCGCGTCTCCTTCAGGAGGCGGGTGCTCGGCTGGTGAGCTGGCCGCGCCTTCCTGGTGCTTTCGGTCGAGACGGTTCCCAGGGCTTCTCATGGCACAACGTGAAGACCTACGCAGAAGAGAAAGGATGGTTTTATACTTAGAGACATTTTATCAGGATGCTACAGAGAGAAGTGGAAATGGGGATCTCCAGTATGGGCTACGGTTTTAACGCCCTGACCCCCCACTTTTAACAGCATCCTTTCTGCAACGAAGCAGAGGGAACCTAAGGTATAAACCTGACTGAGGTGGCCCCCTCTCCGGAGCAGGCACGTGGGCTCCTTCAGGAGCCTTGATCACGAGGTCCCTATCGGTCCCAGAGGGCGTCAACAAACCTTGGAGCACAGGGGGAGCCCTCCTCTTCAAGGAGGCGTGCGCTGGCCTCGAGGCTTCCCCGGGCATGGGGGGGACCACGCTGGCTCTGTGTGTCTGTCTCCATTACCTGCGTTCTGGCGGTGAGTGGGCAAACAATCACGTCACGTACACCAGAGCTATCTGATGAGGAGTTTGAGAGCTCAGCATTTCGAGTCCCGCCGAGTCCTGCTCCCCGCCTGTCCACCTTGGGCGAGTTACTGAATGTCCCCAGGTATGGGTTTCCTGTCTGTGAAGCAGGAACAACGGTGTGCCTGCTGCAGGGATTTATTGTGAGAAGTGAAAAAGAAGGTAGGAGCCCGTGCTATGCTCTGTGCCCGGCACCGAGTCACATTTGGTCAGTGTCAGGTGTCTGTTAAGGTGGCAAAGTGTCAGCTCCAGGCTCAGGGCTGTCATGTGGACCCACCCTCTGGCTAAGAACCAGGTAGGGCTTCCCTGGACGCTGGTCACCACCGTGAGCCATGTGTGGTCCCAGCCCCACCCACCAGTCACGGCAGCCCCATCCCCGGGCAGCTCCCAGCAGAACTAAGAATGCACATTAGCTTGGGTGACGTGATGCATTTTGATTTTCATGTTGACTTTTGGAAAGGCGGGTTGGGCCAGATGTGAAGGACCTTGGGTGTCATGCAGTGAGCTTCGATGTTGTCCTGTAGGCCACTGATGAAGGCTTTTAAACAGAACAGGAATATGCTCCTGTTCACCACGGAGTTAACCATTATATCTAGATTAAAAACGGCTGGGATCCCAGCTAAATTAAAGATGAATCAAAAGCAACGATACTTAGGATAATTTTAGTGCTCTGTCCGTTTAGGATTTTTCTAGTGGACGATTTTACATTTATAGAGATGTATTTTCATTATAATAGCATAACGTGTTCACTACAGAAGATGTTACAAATACAAAAATGTGGGAGGAAAAAAAAATCAACTGTGTTCTAGGGCCCGGACTCAATCTCTGTCTTTAATTCTCTTCTCTTTGCACAACTGTGATCACAGCCACCATTTAGTGAGTGACTCCTATATAACAGATGTTATCCTAAGCCTTTTATTAGAATAATGCCCTCTGTGGGTTTTTTTCCTTTTTACCTTGACACCTGTAGAAGCTGAAGATGAGGCAAGTCAGATGCCTCGACCAGGACCACACAGCTGCTAGATGCCTACACAGCTCCTGCCTTTCCGACTCTTTGTGTTGTAACAAGTTGCACACACATCTTTGTGTCCTGCCTTCTTCACTCAGTGTTAGTACGGAGCCTTTCCCCATTTCAGTCAACGTCACTGTCAGTGTAATCCGAATGCCGTATGATGTACGACCATATGATGTGACCAGAATATTCTAAATATTTTTCTTAAACGTTGGGCATTCTGGTACTGATCCTTTTACTAGTAACTTCATAAACACTGCTGTGATAAACATTGTTTTTCTCTGTGGAAAGATGCTGTCTGAATTCCAGATCGTATTCTTAGGTTAGATTCGCAGAAGTGTCATTACTTAGTTAAAAGGTGCGAACGTTTTAAAGTCACTTGTTGGTTGCTGTAAAATTGCTTTCCAGAGAATCTCTCCTGATTCAACATCACCAGCTGTGTGTGAGGATGTTGATCTTGCCCCAGACTCTCCAGCAATGGCCACTCTTGTTATAACCTCGAACAAATGTGAGCTTAACTGAGACGTAAATAATTTTGGCCTGCGGGCACTTGATCTCAAACTAAGACCATTCGGGTTTTTTGTGTTTAACAAAAGGAGAAAAGAATGAGTCTAACAGTCTTTTGCAGAAACTTAGTTTCTAGCAGAAAAATTAACTTAAACATCAGGCTGGAAAAATAGGAAGTTTGTAACAGTTTGTCAAGCGCTGGGCTCTTCAAAGCAGTATTTTCAAGTTTCGTAGTTGAGAAGACTTACCTTCTCACCCCCTTTGTTCTGTGGACCTGTCACCACGTTAATGTTAATTAGGCTGTTAAAATGCATTAGAATATCAAGATGCAGGGGCTTGTCCTCTTTCACCTATCTTTATTTGGCAAATCAGAATGTGCTCTCTGCCAGTGCTTTGGGGGTCCCCTTGCTGCTCTCCAGCCCCAGAGCGGCTGTCGCCTGGGTTCTCTCTGGGCAGGGAATTGGTGGTGCACCGTGCGTTGACATTTTCAGCCCTAGAAGACCCGCTGCTGTCTGATGTGGTTTCAGATTCTGTTTTTCCTTTAAATTCTTTGAAGAAGGTTGCTGCTGGCCCGGGTCAGAAAAGCACTGGCTTTCTTGTGGCTGCTGGGTCCGATAACAAAACACGCGG
The DNA here is from genome assembly GCF_016509475.1 of Prionailurus bengalensis. Lineage (NCBI taxonomy): Eukaryota > Metazoa > Chordata > Mammalia > Carnivora > Felidae > Prionailurus > Prionailurus bengalensis. The sequence continues at coordinate 79,984,469 of NC_057353.1, read as the reverse complement.
CTTTCATCTGGGGCTGATAACTCAAATTTCAGATAAGGAGGAGGTGGGGTCAGAGGACTCTAAAGCTTTTCTTTTTCACTGACAACATCCTTCGCTTGTTAAACATTCTTCAGTTTCATTTGGTTCGCCAGTCTTATTTTGAGAGGGCTGGGTGCCGGGTGGTCACGAGTGCCCGTGGTGCCCGGGGTCCCCGGGAGAGGGAGAGCTGTTTTCAGAGGCTTGCTACATGCGAGGCAGGAAAGTACCGAATGAGTTCTCCTGTGGGCGAGGCCTCTGAGTCGATGTGCAGGACAGAGCGATGCCCAGACGGTGCAGGCTGGTGGGGAGGCAGGTGTGTCCAGCCCACTTTGAGTACCCTATCCATTTAGGGTTGCTTTAGGGGATAGTTGTACATTTGTAGACTTGCATTGTAATAGAACTGTGAACTCGACACACGAGTATGACCATCTTGCCCGGCACCCCTCCCCTGCCAGGACTCCACAGAGGATTTCCTTGATTGGTAGTGTCTTTCTGTGAGCTCTCTTCTAGAGGAATCAGATACGCATCAGTTTTACTCTTCACCTTGACTTTGATGGAGTAAACACTGAGAGTGAAGGGGAACAGGTTGGGGGGCAGTCTGGTCAGAGGAGGGCATTGAACTGGGATCTGAGGGATGAGGAGGTTCATAGCTGGAGATGTGGGTGTGCGGTGAGCGGAGAGGGCCAGGTGAAGTGTGTCCTGGGGGAGGGCCCTTGCGTTTGTCACCTGGAGAGGTATTTGGGAACAGGTGGCAGTTCAGTCTTGATTATGCCCTTGCAGGTTGGTAGGTTGGTGCCTTCTCTGAGAAAGTCCAGTCACACCTGCAGAGGCAACGTGGTGCTTTCCTGGAAGAAGTGGCTTTCCCGACTACTGGCCCATGAGGGGTCTAGGGCTTGTGATCGTGGACACAATGGGCCCATCCCAGCACCTTCCCACAGTGCCAGTAGGAGGACCTCAGGAGATAGTGGTTGTACAGCACCTTGAACTCTAAAGCGTTGGATAGAAACTCTGGTGCCTGTTTCTTTGGCACTTGGGTCAGTGTCCACACACACACGGCTTGTGTGGCTCTGGCCCCAGCACTGGGAGTCACATGGGCAGGCTGTGGGCGGATTTGTGTGCCCAGCCACCCCAAATCGTAGGTGCAAGGCTTAAATCTCCGCAATGCCGAGTGCCAAGTTACAAGGAAAGCTGTTGAGAGACCTTTGCACGACCTCACCAGATGTTCACGGTCAAAGGCCTTGTTTCTGACCTTTAACGTACTTCATTCTCATGAGTCTTCCAGCATCTCTTCTGGGAACCTTGGCCTTTTCGTGAAATAGAATTGATTCGTATAAGGTGAGATTTCTTAAAGTAGAAGTTAGAGGGGGCACCGTCCGACCAGGTGAAAGGGATACCTTTTGGGTATGCTTGCTTGGGCTTTTGGGTTGACTGTCATTATCAAGTGTGTGTCCCTGTCATTATAAAAGGGAGAAATAGAGGGGCACCTGGGTGGCCCAGTCGGTTGAGTGTCCGACTCTTGAGTTGGGCTCAGCTCCTGATCTTGTGGTGACGAGATCAAGCCCTGAGTCAGGTAGAACCTGCTTGAAGTTCTCTCCACCCCTCCCCTCCCTCAAAAACAAACACTTAAATATAATAAAGGGGAGAAAGAGAGCAGTCTTGGGTGCTTGACTTCGGGAGAATACTTGTGATTGAGGCCAGCAAGCAGGACTGCCAAACTTTGGGCTCCTTCTTGATTCTGCACCTGCACCGCCCTGGTCCTCACAGCCCTTCACAGGTGGGCGTCACATCACTTCTCTGGGGCTTCTTGAGGTTGAGGAACTTGCCACATTCCCATGCCCTGTGACGGCCAGAACCAGGATTTGAGCCAGGATTGGCCTATTCAGAGCATAAACTCTTGTCAGTTTGGTGTTTGCTCATTCTGGCTTTTTTTCTGTCCCAGGCTGAGAAGCTGGACGTCAGCGCAGAGGACCAGTGGCCTAAGTGGGGTCTTGAGGGTGTCAGAGCCAAAGGGCCAAGCCGTGGTTGGCCAGGTCTCCCGTTGACAGATGGTGGTGAGGGCAGACAGAGAGGGGCTGATCCAGCTTTAGGGCACAGGCCACGTGCCTGGATAGGACATCCTCTCTGCTGGATGGAGTCCTTGAAGATGACACATGCTGGACTATGAGCTGTTCCTTTCTAAAGTGGGTTCGAGTCCCGCATCAGACGCCTTTGTCCTTGCAGGGTAGTGTTTTTTCCAGATGGCCTTCCATTCCTGGTAGGCTTTCTTTTCCCCCACCTGCAAAGTTCCTACCTACTCACTCACCCCCAGCCTAGCCAGCTGTCCCACGTCCACCACTGAGGCCCCGGACCTCCCCTCTGTCTAGTGCTGCTGTCGCCGGCCCGTCCCTCCCTCTGGAGGCTGAGGCCTGGGGGCTGAATCTGGACCCTCTGCCAGGTCGGCGGTCAGTGGCTCAGGCCCCAGCGCCCCGGGCGGGGGTGGGGGGCGCTGCCACAGGATCCACGCGGGCAGTTCTGGCCTTGTGTTAAAAATTAAAACGTTGTTTTAAAATTTCGTAAACCTTGGTACTCTTGCAAGTGACCACGTAGAGCTATTTAAAAGCAAGAAAGCAGTGAGGAAATCCTTCGGAGCAGATTCCTTGTCTGCAAGCTGATGGCAGAGCGTTTTGTTTCTTTCTTTGAGAACGGGTTCCAATTAAACGGAGATGAACTGCGTGCTTTGAAGGCATCTTGTCTCGCGGTGGTTCTGCTGCTGTTGGTGGGTTTCACGTGCTTTCTTTCTAATTTCATGAGCTCCAAGACAAATGCAGGATGAAGGCCTTGCTTTTTGGGGAAGAAAACTGTGTTTTGCTGTAAGGACCGGCAACCTTAGACACGTTAGGCAGATTTCGTTCTCCACCTGAGACTTTCTGGACTCTTGCTTCTTCCTATGGCTTTTCTGCCTCTCCTTTCCCCCCCTGATTCCTCGGCTTTATTTGCTTTTGCCCCGTGTCTCAACCCCTCTGGTCTTTCCACCCTACGGTCGGGCCCAGCTGCTGCCTCCTTCAGGATGCGCCTCCCATGTCCCGGACTCCCTGTCCCAGAGGGAGCAGCACAGGCCCTGCTCAGAGGCAGTTAAAATGAAGACCCTTAAAACCACCTCCCGGGGCCGGTTTTGGCCCAGGGGGCTGTCAACCTCTGACTCTGGGGTCCGTACTTGCCCAGTAGGGGTCCTGTCGTACCTACCCTTGTACAATTTTGTGTGAGGTGAAGGAAAAGAAACTCATGGGATTATCTTACTTTTTAGCCTCTCTCATGAAGCCACAGATTCCCTAAAGCAGGGATTATGTCCATTCACTCACCCATTTGTTGATTCATGAATCCATTCAGTCACTCAGCTATTTATGGAATACCTATTGTCGAACAAGTGAGTCAGTCTTCATAGAGCGTCAGTCTAATGGGGAGGTATTTGTTCAAAACACAAACAAGTACGTATTAGATTAGAATTCCTTCTATGGCTATATTTTGTTACTTGTATTTTAATATAGGGTCTCGCGTGCACACACACACACACACACACACACACACACACACACACACACACAAATGTGACAGTTGGAATTGAGACTGGTGTCCTGGTAAGTTGGTGATGCACCAGGAACTGGGTGGTGCTGTCCCTGATGGGCACTGGGCTCCCAGAAGGAGGCCTGGTATGGAGTGAGGGGAAGTGCTCCTGGCCCCGGGCGGCCTGACATCTCTCCTGTGCTCTTCCTGTGTCCTCACATTTTGATGAGCCATCTTGGTTAAATCCTGGCTTTCTCAGAGACCGTGATTTTTGAGGGAGTTTTTACTTTGTAAACTTACAAGGATAAGGACAAGACCCGTGAATTAGTGTGATTGGAGAGAGCCCATTGTCTGAGCCCACTGATTAGCTGGATCCACTCACCGAGCAGCAGGGGGGAAAGTGCTAGATCTTTTGAGAGGCTCTTGGGAAGCATCCTCCTCGTGATGTTATCAAGGGAGCCATTGTGGACCGTGGATTCTGTGTTAGTGTTGCAAGTTAGTGTCTTCAGGGTTTCGAATGTTCAGGGAGACGTGGTGTATGCATATAGTGCTTAAAAGTGGTCAGACAGCTCGCTGCCTCCCTACTTACTTACAAAATGGGGATCATGACCATACCTCCTTTTAGGACTGCAAGGGGCTTCCAGTAGGAAGGGCTTCCAGCCTGTAGAGGAGCAAGCAAGTCACATTAGCTCTTGGTAGTGGTAAGGGCTCTAGTCCTCACCATTGTTACCGGTGGGTGAGCATAAGAGCTTTTACTTCCCTGTTTGACTCCTCTGTTCAGAATCTGCAATGGCAAAAGGCTGCTAAGGAGAAGTGACTCACAATGCCCCTGTCTCGCTGCAGAAGGCTCGTTCCCTGGCTGTTACACAGGTGAAACTGTGCTACCGTGGGAAGGTCCTAGGTGCCCTGCGACCCTGGGGGGGGCTTCCCCTACTTGGCGGCCTCCTCTTCTCTGCTCCAAAAAACTGGGTTGCAGAAATAGAGGCAAATGGAGACGTGCCGGGACATCTCACCGGCTTGAGGTACTCACTGTAGGTGCAAACTCATGGTGCAGTAGGTGGGGACGATGGTGGTGAGGACGCCGACTTCTCACACGGTTGCGCTGGAGGTGCCTCTGCAGAGCTCAGCCGTCGACTGTCTTTGGCTCCCCGGTCTGTTCATCTGTGCCATCAGCTGGCCCCCCAGGATTGCTGCTAGGGTTTATGAGCCAGCAGATGGGAGGCATATATCTGGGGCATGGTAGGTGATTAAGTTACCAAATGTTGATTGTGGGAAATTTCAAACACATAGAAAGGGAATGGGAGCATACTGAATCCCCACCCGTCCACTCACTGGCTTCAGTAATTTCAGGCACTCCTCCCGCAAGCCTTGGTCATCTCGGCTACACCACTTCCTCTGTCCCTGGGCGGTGATGAGGAGGATGGCGGTGGCGGTTGTCATTTACTTGTCCTCAACCGTGAATTGATGCACATTTAAATGCACAGATCTTAACTCAGATGGCTACACCCTGTTGCTCTGGATCCTTCTCATGACTGAGGATGTTTCAGCCTCTCCAGAATGCTCCCTCCTACTCCTTCTCAATCAGTCTGTGCACCCGAATTAGAGGCCACTTCTGTTCTCCACCCCCCACCCCCCCTTGTCTATTTTAGAACGGCCTAGGAGAGGAATCACGTTGCAAATAGTCTTCGGCCCAGTTTCTTTTGCTTAGGTTAATGTTCAAGAGAGTCACCCGTGTTGTCGATTCGAAGTCCTGTTTATTCCTGAACTTCATCTCCATTGTATGTGTTTATCCACGTTCCTGTTGATAAGTGCTGGAATGTTCCATTTTTTGCTATTAGGAATAAAGGTGTTATGAATGTTCCTGCAGAATTGATTTTATGGTCGTAGGACTTTATTTCTCTTGGAAATATTGGTCGTATGGAAACACTGGTATTATGTAGGAGTGGAATTGTTAGATCATATGTTAAGTGGACGTTTACCTTTATAAGAGACTGTAAAAGTTATTTTGTAACATGATGGCACCACTTTACATTCCCATCGAAAACGTGTAAGAGCTCTAGTTGGTCTACCGAAATAGTGTTCCCAAACCTGAAAATTTTAGTCCTCGTAGTGGTTAACTTACCATGTATTAGAAGTTGTATTTCCCTAATTCTAATGACATTGAGCACCTTTTCGCCTGCTTAATGGCCTCTTGTAGGTCTTCCTCTCTGAAGTGTCTCTTCAAACCTTTTGTTCATTTTATGGATTGTCTATCTTTTTATTATTGAGTTGTAGGAGTCCTTTATATATTGGATCTACGTCATTTGTCAGATACATATATTGTAAATGCTTTCTCGTGGCTTGCCTCTTCACTTTTTAAAAATTTAGATTTATTGAAGTATAATTTACATGCAATAAAATTCACCTTTTTTGTGTAGAGATTTGTGAATTTTGACAAAGTCATACATATAACCACTACCACCAAAATCAAGATAGAGTAGTTCTTTCACCATCAAAAATTTCCTCATGCTCCTTTGCAGGCAACCCTGCTTCCTCTGCCAAGCTCTTGGCAACCACTGATACACTTTCTGGTTTATGGTTTTGTTTTTCCTGAATCTTTTCTGAACATACGGAATCAAAGTAGGTAGCCCTTTGTGTCAGGCTTCTTTCACGTAGCATAATGCATTTAAGATGTATTGTCTGTCGTAGCTTACCCCTTTTGGTTGATGAATAAGCTTCCATTGTGTTGAGGTACTGTGATTTGCTTAACCATCCACCAGTTGAAGAATATTGGGTTTATTTCCACTTTTGGGTGTTTATGCATGAAGCTGCTATCAACTTTTGCCTGTAGTTGACTGTTGGGGAAACCCCTAGGGACGTGATTGCTGGGTCACAGGGTGAGTGCATGTTTATACTTTATGAAGAACCGCCAACCTGTTTTGCATGGTTGCTGTGCCATTTTGCATTCCCACCAGCAGGGCGTGAGAGTTCCAGCTGTTCTGCATCCTTGCCCATGCTCAGTCTGACTAGCTTGGTTTTTCAGTGACTATAGTAGGTGTGTGCTTTTAATCTGTATTTCCCTGATGACTGAGAAGGTTAAACATCTTTTCATCTGCTCATCTTTGGTAAATGGTAGATTGTTGGTTTTATTACTGAGTTTTGAGAGTTGTTGATATACTTTCGACATGAAACTTTCACCAGATAGGTGCTTTAAAAAGCTATCTTCCCCTCTGTTACTTGTCTCTTATTTTAACAGTGCCTTTTAAATAATAGAAGTTTTAAATTTAGGGGCACCTGGGTTGAGCATCCACCTTCGGCTCAGGTCATGATCTCGCGGTTCGTGGGTTCGAGCCCTGCTTCGGGCTCTGTGCTGACAGCTCAGAGCCTGGAGCCTGCTTCGGATTCCGTGTCTCCCTCTTTCTCTGCCCCTAACCCACTCGCATTCTGTCCCTGTCGCTCTCAAAAATAAATAAACATTGAAAAAATTATAAAAAAGTTTTAAATTTGGATGAAGTACAATCAGTCAGTATTTTTCTTTTATGCGTTATGACTTTGAGGTTACATCTAACACATCTTTGCCTGACCGAAGGAAGTACAGAATTTTCTCCTTGGATTTCTTCTGAAACTTTTACACTTCTACGTTTTGCATTAGGAATACAGTTCATTTTGATTTTACTTTATTTTTCATGTTGCGAGCTCTGAGTTGAGAACTTACTTATTTTTGTTGTGTAGATGTCCAGTTGTGCCAGAAATAGTTGTTAAAATGATTGGGATTTCACCATGGAGTTGCCTTTCCACCTCTGTTGGAAAGCACCTGGCCATATGTCCCTGATTCTATTTCTGGATTCTCTGTTCTGTTCTATTAATTGATGTGTCTCTTTCACCAGTACCCCACTGTCTTGATTGTAGGAGCTTCATAGGAAGTTTGGAAGCATTGTTCTCCAGCTTTCTTCTTTTTTTTCAAAATGTTTTGCCATTCTCATTATTTTGCCTTTCTTTATTAATTTTGGAATCAGCTCATTGATCCCTACCAAATATCCTGCTGGAATTGATTGGGATTACATGAGTCTGTAGATGAATTTGGAGAAAATTGGCGTCTTAAGTATATGGAGTCTTTCAATGAACACAGAGCACATCTCTCTATTTATTCAGGTCTTTCTTGTATCTATTAGTGCTCTGCAGATTTGAGCACCCACACCTGGTGTGTGTGTGTGTGTGTGTGTGTGTATCTGGGTGTGTGTGTATCTGGGTGTGTGTGTATCTGGGTGTGTATCTAAGTGTGTATGTGTATCTGTGTGTACCTGTGTGTGTGTGTGTGTGTGTGTGTGTGTGTATTTCGTGGTTTTGGTGCTGTTGTCATCTGTGAATGGAGATAATTTAGTTTCTCTCTAATATATGTCTTTTACTTTGTTTTCTTGCCTTACTGAACTTAGCAGATCTTCAGTGTGATGTTCAGTGAGAATGGTTGAAGGGTGTGTCCTTGCCTTACTCTTGATCTTAGGGGAGACATTTAGTTCTTCACCACTAAGTGGGGTGCTAAGTGTTGGCTTTTCACAGATGTCCTTTTTCAGGTTGAGAAAGTTCCCTTGTGCTTCCGGATTGCTGAGAGGTGTTTTGTTTGTTTTTTTAAGGATTTTTGTCAGTCATCTTATTTTGTTTTGCATCTGAGGACATGAGTAACATGGGCCTGTGATTTTCTCTTCCTATAGTGCCTTTCTTCGTTGTGGCCTAAGGTAATCCTAGCCTCATAAAAATCCTGGCCTCATAAAGTGGATGGTTTGTTACCCTGAAGCCTCAGCTATCTGATGAGAAAGGTTATGTTTTGTAGATTATGTGTGTTTTTCTGGCTGTTAGAAGGGAGAGAGGATCTTGCCAGCTTTTTATACTCTGGGTAGAAGATGGAATTCAGTTTTTAGTGGTCTTTTTTGATGGGAAGTTTCAACTTTGATGTATCTACTTTATCAACGGTTCTGTTCATGCATGGTCCTTTCTTGTTTCTGTTTGCCTGTGCTTTCTCCTGAAAGCTCTATAGTTCTCCCATTACATTGAGATCTAGGACCCGTCTTGAATCACTTTGCTCATATGGAATATCCAGTTTTTCCACCCCATTGGTATAAAGGGTTTTTCTTTTGCCATTAAATTGCTTTGCCGCCTTGTTCAAAACTCTCGAGTTAGCATGTGGCTCCATCACCTGACAGCTGTATCGGGTCAGAAAAGTGGAACCACCCACCCAGGCCGCAGTTTCTTCACCCATCACCTGGAGAAAAAGTGTTACTCGCCATTTAGGGTGCTTGTGAGGGTATGTGTGAGACAATGTGGGTAAAGGGGCTGGTGTGGGAGCCGCGTGTGCTTGGGTGACGAGGTGCGGACGCTTGCTGAGGACCTCCCGTGGGTCAGAGACCCAGCGCGTCTGCCGCCAAGGCAGACCTGTGCCCTCCTGCTCCTTCTGCCTCATGACACAGCCTGGAGGGTGAGCGACGGACGCAGACTGGCTGGCACGTCCCAAGGCCCCTCTGGAAGTGTGTGCTAGCCCCACGATGGCCTTCGTCACTGTGGCTCAGCTGGGAGCCCGTGCGTCTGTCTGGCTTCAGGGGACAGCCCTGCCGCTGTGAAAGAGAGGTTGGTGGCTGAATGGCTCCAACCACCGTGACGGTGTCAAAAGAAGACGCCGTTGTTCCTCCCTTCACGGAGCAAGGGCCACCTGGTATCTAATCATTTTTGTTCTCGTTGCAGTTACTGTTGATTATTCAACAACACTCAAATGCACGTGTCCGTGAGTCACCAGTACGCGTGTGTATGTGTGTGTTTAGGTATGCTTTTCTTTTTAACGTTAAGTCCATTGCTGGCAAACGTGCGTGGAGACCGGAGTACCACTGCTTCCGTGGCCAATGTGAGTGGCTGCACTCTCTTAAGAGGCCGACGGTCAATACACGTAACCTGTGCTACGATGACATTTCTATCTTTTGCTTCTGTCTTGGAGTCAAATTTAGTAAAGAGCCGACATGCGGGTGTCCTTCCAAGCTTTGTTCGTATGAGCAAGTAGGAGAAACAGTCCCATGCCTGTCAGCAGGGGACGTTTTGGTGGCTGACAGCTCACGTATGTAATGATACGTGACGCGGTCACTGGAAGAAGGTCTGTTCTCTGTATTGGTTATTTCTAAATTGCGTGCACGTGGACACAGCCCAGAGGGGAATCCCCACGGGAGAGCGATAGTGAAGTTATTTCAGGCCTCTCTGCCCAGTCAGGTGCTTTACCTATTTCCACCAAAACCCTTGCGGTGAGTAACATTAACTTTGTAAAGGAAGACACTGAGGCCTTAAGTTGTCAATTGACCCAGGTTATGTGGGCACTGAACCTTGACCCTGGGGGTCGGATTTAGAATCACGAACTTTTGGCATCAGTGCTATGCTGGGTGGTGGTGGTAAGATAGCAACACTGGGCTGCTGCTTTGTCTTTACAATTAAATTCTGTTTGCACGCTTATGTTGTTGACAAGTTTCATGAGCACGGTGACTTGAGGAGGGGGGATGGGAGTGCTTGTTCTCTATAGGCATAACTGTGTTCAAAGCCCTGGGCTGGTGGGCACGTGTGTTTGTGCTAGGACACGAATCTGCCGTGGCCAGTTGGCTTGTGCATTTCAGAAAGTAATTTTTTCAACACTTTATTTTTTTTTAATTTTTAATTTAAATTCTAGTTAGTTAACCAGCAACGTAACACTGATTTCAGGAATAGAATTCAGTGAGGCATCACATACAACACCTAACACTCATCATAAGTGCTCCCCTTTTTTTATGTTTATTTATTTTGAGAGAGTGAGAGAGCATGTGTGAAGGGGGGAGAAGAGAGAGAGAGTGCACACGGGCGTGCGAGAGAAAGCAAGAAAGGGAGAGAGAATCCCAAGCAGGCTCTGCGCTATCAGCACAGAGCTGGATACAGGGCTGCAACTTACAAAACCATGAGATCATGATCTGAGCCGAAATTAAGAGTTGGGTGCTTAACCGACTGAGCCACCCAGGCACCCTCGCAACAAGTGTCCTCCTTAATGCCCAGCCCCCATCTAGCCCCGACTCCTGCCCTTCTCCCTCCATCAACTTTCACTTAGTTTTCTATCTCAACATTATTTTTTTAAGTTTATTTATTTTGAGAGAGAGAATGAGCACGAGTGGGGGAGGAGCAGAGAGAAAGAGGGAGAGAGAAAATCTCAAGTAGGCTCCATGCTGTCAGCGCAGAGCCCAACTGGGACCTGATCCCACAAACTGTGAAATCATGACCTGAGCTGAAGTCCAGAGTCAGACACTTAACCCACTGAGCCACCCAGGCACCCCCCAACATTATTTTAAAATCCTGTTTTCCTTCTAGGTGTGTTTTATCCTTTATATATTGTGGATACGAGGGAGATTCAAGGGTGAATTCCTTAATATAGTAACACAGATTAAATAATCCTATTCGCATTGACAGTGGAAAGGCTCATGCATTATTCAGGTAGTTAATACTGATTTGATTTATTAGGCAAAGCGCTATTGCTGTGCCAAGTGAAGCGTTGTTACCAACGAGGACTGAACAAGGGCCAGAGTGCTGGTGTTTCTGGTAAACTAATTAGGCTTTGATTGCTGCCTGCAAAACACACATGGACAAATGAAGCGTCTTTGATCTAAGAATTTCCCAACACAGGTGATCACCCGTTCTTGTTGTATCCACTGGCCTGGTTTCATCACGAGGTTGGCCGAGTTTGAATTGCTTTTTTGGGCGACAAGCCTTGATGATGGAAAGGTCTTTGGAGGTGGAAATTGTGTAATTCATAATTTGAGATAACTCCTTGAATGTCTCCTGCGAATATAAAACTTGTATCACTTGGGTGCCTGCTTAAGCGTCTCGGCCACGATGTGAGGTGGCCATCGAGTCCCTTAAGCCCCACTGGGTGTTTGGTCCTCTGGTCGCCTTTGGCGTCTGTGACTGGAGGGTTGCCAACAGCCTGCTGAAAACCGAATGCAGGACACGCACCTTCACGTGTTGTTTGTTTCGTCTGCTGGGAAAGGTGCCCGTCCTCTCTCCAGCTCCCGTGCAGCCACTGTTGGTTTCATAAATGTCTCACGTGTCATGTGTCCATGAAGGCTTGCCTATCACCAGGCGGCCCCATTCTATTACTGAGTGCCAAGCACAGCATTGGAGATTTAAAGATGAATGTGTCCTAATCCTTGCTGCACGGGGCTCTGACACAGGAGGAGGCTGACAATCCCCATTCGAGGTGATGCGCGCGTCCGTGCGCACGCACACATGGCGTAGGTAAGTGCCCACCACGGGCAGCCCCCAAAATAAAGGAAGGCCTGTGTAAAAGCATCTGCCCAGTGAGGCGCTCTTACACATTCACGCCGCCTTGGACGCTGTGGGACCTGGCTCTTCCTCCTGGTGGATACGACGCACGGCTCACTCCTCCTCCTGTGGTCCTTGAAAGCTTTGGTGCTGGCATCCAAGCTTTCCGGAATTCCTTCCTTGCTTTGCTCAGCATTTTCTGTTATCGCGTGGGCTCAGGCCTCTCTCTAATCTTGTCCTTTCTCTGCATGGGCTCTGACTGGTCTGTGTGAACAGCACCTTAAAAAAAAACAAAAACAGAAGTTTGGCATTTTATACTCTCCTTCTTTAATGTACTCACGTTGTCCACTTACTTGTCCTGTGACTTGGTGAAGACGTTTACTTCTACGGATTTGCATGTTCAAAATGAAGACATTGGGAAAGATGCCCTCCATGTTTTCTTTCAGTTCATCCCTTTGCTTAAGTCAAACCAAAGGCCTAACCCTGTCCCCACGTCACTTAACTGTGGACAGTAGTTTTCTCATCGAATTTGAGTGAAATCAGAGTGGCTTATTGCCAAGGCCCAAACCTGACCATTTAAACGCCTAGAAGGTTGAATTAGGAGGAGAGGGTCTTGCATAAGCCGCTGCTGTTGCTGTGAAAGGTCCCTGCCTTCTGTGGTGTGTGACTGAGGTGTTTGAAGGACAGGTATTTCTTACTCGTACTCAGGACTCCCCTCTCCTGTCACCCCTGGCGCTGTGACGGGTGCCTGTCACCAGGTGGCTTGCACTTCAAGTACAGACGCCTTTCTTTTCCTGAGAACGTACCTACAAGCGCTGCACGGAGAAGCTGGACTCCTGCCACCCAGCGAGCCTGTGCCTGGTGCTGTCGGACATCAGCCGTGACCCCCGTCACCGTCCCTTACGTTCCGTGTTGGCTCACGTTGGTGCCAGGTAGTTTTGATGCCTGTCTTTTTTTTTAAGACTTAAAAAAAATAACACAACAGTTGTTCCTTAGATGGTGGTTTGCTGTGGGCCGTGCACATGGTAGGGGACTGCAGTCTGGGGCCAACCCAGTAACGTCCTGGTGGTAATTTTCCCCAGGAGACATCCCCGTGTACCTGCTGCCTGCAACTCCCGCGTCTCGCCCCAGCACATGGCTCCGTTTCACCCACTGCCCTTCAGCAGACACACCTGTGCCAAGCATGGGGAGCCCGCCGAACACCGCCTAATCATTTCCAAGGAGCTCACAGCTACCTGAGGACCATTCCCCCGTCTTCAGTCCATCTTTACCTAGGCCCCGACCTCTCATGGCTGAAGAAGGGATTCTGTGAACCATCCCCCCAGTTACTGCTCCCATCCCCCCTTGTTTGTCAGTGCTGAAACTTGTCCACGAGGGCCAAATATTGGACTGTTGACCTGGAGCAGGTGTTTGGAATAGGAAGAGTCCTGGGCGCCCAGGGGACGAGACCCAAGTCCGTGATGGCTTTGGCCGGTGGCGGGCACGACACCCCTGGTCGCACACCATGCTCTGGGCGCAGCCGTAGCGGCGGCCAGGGAAAGCTGACCTTTCAGGGGTTGGACGTGTGAGCGGGAGGTTTCTGTAGTCCCCCTCTGCCGTCACGTTAGAGAACAGGAAACTAAGGGAAGGACACGATGTGCCTCACCCTCCCCAACCCCAAAAGGCAGAACTCCGAAAGGGTTCTGTCCTCCCACTATACCCGGTGTACCTGTTGTGAGTGGCTCCCCGTGTCAGCAGGTCCCCTGACGGATGCTTTACACAGGCTGTTCCAATGTGAAACAGAACCCCCAGTTCAGTAATAACAATCACGGCAAGTAAGCAGGTGACGAGGAATGTTAACACCAGGTGTAGGGACATTCACACGTAGCTTCTTCCTTTTCATTACGGGGAGGTGGCTACTGCCGAAGTCACCAACCGTTTCTGTCGCACCAAGTCTGTGCTCGTTAGAGGGAGGGTGGCGCTTGTGTAAAATCTACAGGATCCTGCCTTCCGTTGTGGACAGGATGCGCTGTCACTCTCAGTTCCCAGGCAAACGTCCTGCCAGAGGGCGCTCGTGGATGGGGGCCTGGACAGCCCTGCAGGGGTGCAGTGAAGGGGGCGTCCCTGTGTACCAGATCCTACTGCTCCGTCCCTTTTCCGGAGTCTGACGTCCAAACCGGTCCCAGAGAAACCCCAGAACGTGGCCCCTACTGTGAGGAGGTCAGCTTGTTGCCAAAATACACCGACCGAGGTTTGCAAGAGGCTTCTCGACTCACACGGCCTCCTGCCCCTGCTCCTTGCCCTCTGTCACTTAGACCCCTGGAACATGCACGCCGGCCTCTCTCTCGTCTGTCCGCTCGCCCATTCTGCTAGGACCCTGTGCTGAGCACAGGGCGCGTCCACAAGCGCCACGTGTTTCTGCGTGCTCCAGGGGTGCTGCTGCCTGGTGGGCTGTGGTCAGAGCTCCATCATTTCCACCTCATTCTCCAGGAGCCTTCACGGTCCGTCGATTTAAAAATGCTTTCTTGCCCCTTCTGTGCTGTTGTGTCCTTCCTTTTACCATTAGAATTGAAATCTCCGACGCATGTTACACGCGATTCCAGGTATATATCAGAAAATGTCACTTTGTAAAACAAGAAAAGGTAAAAAGAAAAGCCGACCGTTTCACATGATCCATTATTGTGTGAACACAATGACGTTCTTTCTATTTTTTAGGAAAGGGTCATGTGGGTTAGTGTATAATTGGCATAGGAATTTGTTACTCCTGCCAAATACATCCGTTGAGTTGGGAAAATTAATTATTTGAATATGTCATTGTGGAGAGGTACGCTGTTTTGAGGCAGACCCGCAAAAACCACACTAGATAAATGGCTAACTGGAATATAATGACTGCACGGAGAAAAATGGATTAATTTCCCCAGGAAAGTCTTCACTGAATGACTGCCGTTCCACTGCCATTCCTCTTCCAGGTAGTGGGAGTTGGGCTGGTGGAGAAGAGGGACGCAGTATCCCCAGGGGTGCGGGAGTGTGGACGTGTCCAGGTTGCAGGCTGTGCCTGGTGCTTAGGCTTTGTGTGACAGTGACAGCGCGAGCCCAGAGGGGTGCCAGGCACGTGGGCCCCTTGGGAGAGGGGAAGAAGAGCCCTGCGTACACCCCGCCCTCCGGTTGGGGAGTGTCTTACTCCTACGATGTAAAATTCTTCTTCCAAGGCGGAATCGTTTTCAGGAACCGTTGGCTTAACACCGGCTGTGTTAACTGTCCCATAACGAAAAGTACGCGCTGAGGAGTCTGAGCGCGACTCCGGCATCGTTGTCCTTCAGTATCAAAGTCCAAGCTTTCTTTACTGTCCCCCTTTCTGGTTCTGGCCAGCCAGCCGCCCAGCACACGTTTCTCGTGGGCCTCTGTGGCCGACAGGTGCCAATCCTCGACAGGATCGAATGGTCCAGTGCTGAAGGGAAGTACAGCAGACGGACGGAGAAGCGCTGAGCGGAGCTGCCGCGGGGTGACGTCCCAGGCGAGAGCTGCCTCGTGGGAGTCTGTGAGCGCTTACTAGGTGGGCGCAGGAGGGGGAGGGGGCTCGTGTGCGGGTGCAGAGTCGAATCTGGGACCCGACTGGAAAGAGCCTGAAGACCCTCCGTCACTCCTCAGGTGTTCATTGAGCACCACCGTGTGCCGGGCCCCGTCCGTCGGTTGTATGCCCACTGAGCGTCGCCGTGTGCCCTGGGCCCCATTGGGCGTATGCCTACTGAGCACCACTGTGTGCTGGGCTCCATTGTACGTATGTTGGGGGCAAGGCAGTGAATGGGTGAGGTCCGTGTCCCCAAGAGGCGAATCTTCTAGTGAGAGAGCAGGCAATAAGCAAATGAACAGGAAAGCCAGAGTGTGACTGGGGAAAAGTGCTTTAAAGGAACACACAGGGTGCCATGCAATGAGCAGGGTTATGGGAGACCAGGGGCACCTCTCAGGCAGTGCTGGCAAAGCTGAGCCCTGAAGGATAAAAAAAAAAAAGCCAAAAGGTCAGAGGAAATAGCTGGGGCAGAGGGGCAGGCAAAGGGCTCAGGCTGGAGAGTGCGCTGTTGGGTCTCAGAACGGGGAGAAGGAGAGGAGGCACTGTGGGAAAGGAAGCAGGTGCCAGATGGTGCCCCTCTTTCCAGGAAGCCATGGTCAGTGTTGTGGGTTCATTCCAAGTTTGAGATGATGCTATGGAATGCTTTTGCCAAGCAGTAGGGAGCATCAGGACACCTTGGAGTGAGGGCGCACACAGGTCCCCGGTTGTGCCTGTGCCGTGTTCAGGGAAGATGAGGTTCTTCCGCTGGCTTCGTGCAGGTCCGGTCAGCACTCAGGACTCGTTGGCCTGGCCCGGTGTCTTCCTGGTCTGCGCGGCAGATCCGTGTTCCACTCAAACTCCCTGGGGTCAGGCTGGCCTGGGAGCATTGGCCTTGTCCTCTGGGCAGGAGGGGAACTCAGGGCGGGGGGGGGGGGACACAAACGTGGGTGGGAAGAGGTAATAGGCCGTGGGCTTGGACATAGGGGACATGCGTCCTGCTTGGATTCTTGTCCTGCTCCTTGCACGTGGTAGAAATGGGTCTGATCTCTAGAAGGTGATGCTAAGACTGGCCTGGACCCCTCAGGGCTTATCAATTTGGCTGCTGTGCTAAGACAGGTACCCAAAGCTCTCCATCGCCTGGCCCTGACTGCCTCCCTATTCTCTCCTCCCTGGCTCTGCCCGCCCTCTCCTCCAGGTCCCTGTTTTACTGAGTGTCATATTTCTTTTGCCTTTGCCTAGAGCCTGTGCCCACCGGCTTCTGCTTCTTTCGCCTGTCTTATCATCCTTATCCTGGAGAACCCGCAGACCGCTGGGGCGGGCCTCCCCTTTGTCCTCGTACACAGCTCTGAGCTCACTGTCCAGCCTTCTGTTTGCTTGTTTCCTGCATAACTGTGGGCTCCCTGATGGCAGGGACCAGCCCTGCTCACGTCCCCAGCCCCCCAGCTCTGCACTAGTACCTGCACATGGTAGGTGTCAGAGCCAAAGAGGGGGTCAGGAGCACTACAGAGGAGGGTGACACGGCCTGCTGGCCGGTCGTGGGAAATGGCAGTCTTCCCATGGGCAGCTTGCCCCCCCCCCCCCCCGCCTCTTTTTAAAAGTAGGATCCCATGCTTGACTGAATCCAGATCTGAGTGAGGTAGGGGGTTGGCACGGTCTCTCCGGGCAGTTGCGGTGTGCGTGGAAGCATGGGCCTGGGGCACTCCAACCTCTTGCTCAGAAAGCCCAGATTCTTGACCTGAGGGTTGGCGTCCCTTGGTGAGCTGAAAAACTGCTGACACTGGGGACCCCTCCCAGAAGTACTGATTCCGTTGGTCTGGAATGTGGTCTGTGTGTGGAGGGCCCTAGGAGCTCACCATGTGAGCATCCCGATGGAGCAGTTGGTGACAGGCCTGCCCTCATGCTATGAAACACTAGAAAAAATGATTTAAATAACGGTTGGCAGGTAATAAAACAAAACCAAAACCAGAAATTCAGCACGGCGTCATGCTCCCTGAGAGGAGAGAGACAAATGAGGTGAGCCCTAGGATTGCCTTGGCGTTGGGCCAGGATGTGTGGGGAGAAGGAGCTGGAGCAGAGCAGGGCCGTTCTCCCGAGAGGAGGGCACGGAAGTCAGAGCTCAGGGAGGCCCAGGTGGCTGAAACTGAGTGCGGAGTCCCAGAGGAGGATCTAGCAGAGAGAGCTCCAGAACCTGCGTGGGGGTCACCTCGAGCTCGTTGCTGAATCCTAAGCCCTGTGCGTGGAGGGAGGGACCCCTGTAAACCAGGAAAAGAGCTTCCAGGTGAGCTGGACGATCCAGGAGCTCACGCGTGGCTGAGAAGCATTCACGTTCTTACCAGCCTGAGTGCAGAGACCTCCGTATGGGCACCTGCAGCCTTCTGTGG
This sequence comes from Prionailurus bengalensis, assembly GCF_016509475.1. Lineage (NCBI taxonomy): Eukaryota > Metazoa > Chordata > Mammalia > Carnivora > Felidae > Prionailurus > Prionailurus bengalensis. The sequence continues at coordinate 79,966,715 of NC_057353.1, read as the reverse complement.
TAGAAACCACGGCAGCGGGGGGTGGGTCACACCTCAGTAGGAGGGCCGGCCCCACGCTATGGGACAGGCTGCTCTGGACTCCCCCTAAGAGGGCTGAAAATCAAGCCGTGCAAGGAGCATGCCGATCCACAATGCCTTAACAGGCAGGCAAAGCCGACTTCATTCTTCAGTGGGCCCTCAGCAACACGGGGCGTGTGCTGTCCTGCAAAATCCAGAAACATGGGAGCCATAAGGTGGAGGAGAGTCGGCTACCAGAACAGACTCAGGTGATACAGAGGTGATGGCATTAGCATGCACAGACTTGGAAGCAGTTACTACATTTGTGCTCAAGGATTTAAAGAAAAATGTAAACCTAATGAAAGAAATGGAGGGGGAAGAACAAAATAGAACTTTTGCTGAAAGTCCACCTGGAACTGGTTGTAGAACATATGAAGGAATTTTAAAACCATAAGACAACCTAAACTGAAACGTATGAAAATTTGACCAAACAGAAGCAGGCGTATGGAAGACCAGCACACGTGTGGAGCCATGGCCAAGGTCATAAGTGTTCAGGGAAGAAAACTCAAGACCACGGGTAGACATTGCTACACACACAGTGCCCTGGGAAGCCGGTGACGAACCGAGTAGCTGGGACAGTGTGCAGCTGGGGACCACACGGAGCGGGGCACAGCCACGCTGAAGAGCAGTCAGCAGTGGCCTGCACCACGAAGCAGTCCCATTCCGTGGCCCGTAGCCAGAGAAGTGAAAACTTAGGTCTACACAAGATTTACAGATGGATGTTCTTTGCAACTTGACTCAGAGGAGCCAAACACTGCAAATGGCCCTGTGTCACATAGGAGGAAGTCAACGGTGGGGGGGGGGGGGATCGTGGAGTGCTTGGGCCAGTGACAAGGACCAAACAAGCATACGCTCAGTAGTGGGGGGTTTCAGAGACGTTAGGCTGAATGCAAGCACGAAGCCGGACCCAGAGAGTGCATGCTGTGTGGTGACGTGTGTATGTATTCTAGAATAAGCAAAACTGTCTATAGACAGCGGTTCTCCATTCTGCTGGGGGTGTGGGGCAGTGAGTTGTCAGCACAGGGGCAGGAAGGAACTCTCAGCAGGTGATGGGGAAGCTCTATGTTTATTGTGTCGATTATATAACCGTATGTTTGCCACAACTCCTTGAATTTGACATTTTCTATACAACGTATCGTATCTACTTGGGTTTCACTGCTAGGGGCTTGAAAAAGTGACCTTGACAACAGGCACCTGTCCAGGAGGTTTGGTCTGCAGCAGAGTTCGAGGACTGCTGCCTCTACCGAACCTGGCCTCTGCCTGCCCTTTCCATCAGCATTCCAAACTCTCCTCTTCCATCCGCCACACTTCTCGCTCCATCCAGAAGCTCCCATGGCGGGTCCTGCAGTTTCCGAAACTGCTTCCTGCCCCAGCCCTTCTCGATGACCCGCTGCCGTCCTGCACGTTCCCACCCAGTCCCCCCTGCCTAGTGTGTCCTTGTCCCTGGTCTCTCCTGCCTCCTGAGACCGGGTGCTGCCAGACCCTGCGTCTCCATGCCTGCCCAGGGTGTCTGCAAAGCCCGAGAGGCCGCCTGGTGGGTGAGTGGTGGAGAAGCCCGGTGGCTGGGCTGGAGGAGATGGGGGTGGGGTCTGACGTGGTGGAAGAGGAGGGACCTGCACCGTCCTCAAGGCCCGTGTACCGTCCTCAACGGGTTTAGATTCTCATTCGTAGGCCGACACCAAGCCCTGTGAATGTGGTGGGGAGGGCGTTCTGGAACTAGCTGCCAACGTGACGCTGCACCCCTGCACCTCATATATTAAAGATTCTCAGAAGCGACTGGGGAGAGGAAATTAATTTTCCGTCCTCACTGACTGATTGTGATCTCAGCTCATTTAAGGGCTGACCCAAGATTCTTCTACAACCAAGCCAGGGACAGCGTCCCAGAAGTTGGGAGGATACCTGCCCTGTCCTGTTTTCTGAGAGCTTCCTGTATGTGATGTGCTTAGAAAGACAAGAGCTCACAGGCGGTGCCGTCCACCATGTCATGGACGTGGCCGCTCTGGGATGCGTGCCGCCCGGAACACAGTGGATCTGGGAGGAGACTCTCGCACCGCCCCACACCCGTCAGCCCCGGGGGCCAGGCCAGCGTGGCTGCACCTGTGCATTTGCCGTCCCCTCTGATGCAACACTGCCAGGCTGGCATCATCCCCCATATCTACAAGGGGAAGCCGAGGCCAGAAAATAGAGAAGCTGTGTCCACACAGTGGCCAGATGCAGGGGCCTCTGGGCGCGGCCTGCCGTCTCTAGGGTAGGTCGTCTCCTTGCATCTAAGCCCTTGTGCTGCTTTTCTTGGCTTTTTCTGACCCGGGCTCCTGCCTGAAATGGCAATGTTACCTAGGAGCGGTTCAAGGATCTGCTTGGAAGATAGCCTCTTCTCCTAAGAGTGCTCTCTCAAGCTGAATGGTGGGTTCCACATGTGAACACTGAGCGGTTGGTCATGTCCAGCTTGAGAAGCAACGTGGTAAAACGGAGACAGAACTGGCTGGGGTCAGGCAGAGGTGGTTTCCAGTTCCAGGAGCAGGTGCTATGGTGCCTTGACCTTTTCAAGTCTCTGTTCTCATCGGTAAAGTGCAAATATGATGACCATCTAAGGAGGCTTCGTGTATGGAAACTTCTAGCAGGACGGTGGACGTCATGTCAGCAGACACTCAAGTGGTGGTGGCCTTGTCAGCTCCACTTTGCCCCGGGCCCAGCCTCCATGTCTGCTGTGGTCCTGGGGGCCGCCAGCTTCTGGAGTCTGGGTCACTGTAGAGTGAATGCACCTCTCTCTAGTCCCCTTCCTCCCCACATGTGAGCCGGTGTCAGTGCTCCTGGGCAGGGAGGAAGAGGCCTCCCAGGGTCGTTCCCGCTTAGGCTGATGGCCTAGAGGCGAGGGGTCCATGGACGGCCCAGATGTCACGTGCAGGCACCAGGCACGACAGCAGGTGCTCAGGCCTTCTGCTCTGAGGCCCACGTCTGTGTTTCCAGCAGCCTCTCCATTCTCTTCTGCCTCCCTCCAGTCCCAGCCTGGCCTCAGGGCCCCAAGAGCTTCCCTTCTGAGGGCCGTGTGGTCACAGTCCTGGCCTCGGGATGACTGCACATGTGGCCATCACTCACATGCTTTGGGGGAAGCCAGCCTGTGCCGTTATAGAGGCTGGAGCGCAGTTCCTTGGTGGGGTTCTGGTGAACGGAATCACCCCTCTCTCCACGTCTTCTTCCCTGGCACCTGCTGCTTACTAACTGTGGGGCTTACCACCCCGTGCCTCAGTTTCCTAATCTGTAAGGTGGGAATACTGCACACGACCGTGGGTCAACGAGGGAGTCTGGGAGCTGTGGTTAGTGTACGTCCAGCACCACAAGCCTGGTGAACATTACCTGCTGCCACAGCTGCTGCTTGCCTGCCAGGAAAAATTGTTTAACGTTGTATTTTGAAATAGTTGCAGATTTCCAAAAGGAGGCGGATAGTTTGGAGCATTGCTGCACACCCCCCGCCCCCCAAATGTTAATGTCTTCCGTAACTACAGTAAAACGATTAAAACCAGGAAGTTAATTAACACTGACGCGGAGTAGTACGGATCCTGTTCCAGGGTCGCCGTGTATTTCCTTTGCTAGGTAGCCGCTGTCTGGGTCAGGATCCAGGCCAGACCACACAGTGCAGCAGGTTGATGGGTCTCCTGCGACCTTTGGTCTGGTTCAGGTCCTCTGTCTTTGTCTGTCATGGTCCAGACACTAGCATGCCCTTCCGTTTGGGACTGTCAGTGGAGGTTAGTGGTTTTCGGCAGGAATAGCTCCAGTGATGTGTGCCCTTCTCAAAGTGTCACCCCTCGAGGCACATGGTGTCGTTACGTCTCATTCCTGCTGATGGCAACTTTGATCATGTGCTCAAGGACATGTCTGTCAGATTGCTCAAAAGTTACCAGCTGTCCTTTGGTGATTAACAAATAAGACGGGAGGGACTTTGAGACCGTGTAGATACCCTCCTTCCCTTCTCTTCTCTGACTTCTGCGCCCAGTGATGAGTCCTGCACCTTCGGTGGTGATAGGATTTACGAGAGGGTGGTTTTTGTATTTCTACCATCCCTCCTGCCTGTATCAGTGGGAATTCTTTTGTAGGAATGAGATGTCCCCTCTCCTCCATCTACTGACTGTCAGTAGAAGGTCACGGGTAGTGGTTTTATTCTGTGGACTGTAATCCGTCACTGCTCTTACCTAATGGGCAAATTAGCTCAGACTTGACCGTTAGACTTTCTGCACATTTGAGGAGGTTTTTGTATGTGTTTTTCTTCTTCCCGTGGAGTCTCCCCACGCCCTCCCCCGTGCTGTGTGCTGAGCTAAAACTCGACATACTCTGTATTTGCTGTGGTGATTTTGAATTAGCTTTCTAAAACCCCTAGGCTGGGATGCCGACATCTCTGCCGTGCTCGCCCCAAGTCCCAGAGCTCCGCGTGCCCCCGCCCATCCCTCTGGCCACCGCCTGCTTCCCTGCTGGCCGCCTGCCTTCCTCCATTGCTTGTGCCGAGGCTTCCGGTGCTGGAGAAGAGCTGCAAGGGGAGAAGGGTCTCTGTCCCCACCCCTCCGTTTCCCCCTCCCTTCTGCTTCTCATGCTCTGATTACAGTGGGAGCAGCGATGGCTAATGCATCTGGATGGAAACAGCTACACTCACGCTGTGCAGGATCTTCTGTGAGAACTAGAAATACTCAGTTGCTAATGATGAGTTTAAATGTGTGCTCTCCTCATTAGTTCCTTCTCCGCATGTGCTTCCCCGGAAGGATCTCAGGACCACAAAGCCATTTCTACCTTGCATGGGGGAGCAGCCATCCTAATTAATTATCTTTAAGTAATTATAAATGTCCTTTATCTGCCATCACAAGCAGATCTCTCGTGAACGAAGCTTCCCTTTTCCTGAGAATACGCTGTTGCATGTTCTTAAAGGCAAAACAAAAAAGGCACACTTTACTGTTCGGGTTCAGAGGGGTGGGGGCCGGAAGCCCCCACCTTTGGAAGGCCTCGGCGGGTGTGGCATCTGTGCTGTCTCCTCCCCTGTGCCAGGGAGCTGACCCTGGTCTAGAAAGCGAGGAGGACCGCCAAGGCGCTAGCTGGAAGAAAGAGACAAACTTGGGGCCTTAAAGGCAGTGGGGCCAACCTCCCCATGTGAGAACCCCCGACCCCACAGTGCCTGCAGGAGCCCTGGGTGTCCACTCTGCCCATCTCAGCAGGTCACACAGTGATCACGGGCCTCTCACGTGGTTCCATGGTTCCACCATTTTTAAAAAGTGTTCCTACGTTTATTCTGAGAGAGAATCCCAAGCAGGCTTCCTGCTGTCTTCACAGAGCCCGACACAGGGCTAGGTCTCAAGAACCATGAGATCATGGCCTCAGCTGAAATCAAGAGTCAATGCTTAACTGACTGAGCCACCCAGTTGCTTCCGTGACCCCGCTTTTAAAGGCCCACCTGCCCCTTCACCTCTTTCGGGGAGAGGGAAGGGTGTGTAATAATTGGCCCAAATCTCTGTGGCTGGCCTCCAGGTCCCTAATATTTTGCGCAGTTAAGACAAGTGTCTAGAACCAGAGGTCGTCTTTCTGGTTAACATCGTGAGCAGAGTGGCCACAAGCCCTGGGGATGAGGTTGTGTCGACACAACAGTTGAAGGTCCGAAGAGAGCCATCCAGGCCTGCTTTAATGATTTCTAGTCCACAGCGAGAAATGGGGTGCTCACAGGCACCCTCCCCCACAGCACGCAGGGGCTCTGTGGCCGCCGGGCATCGGTACTCTACCGAGTGGACAGGGTCTCTTCCCTCCTGGGGCCACTGGTAGTTTGCTCTTGTCCAGTGCTGCCTGGCGAGACCCCAGGCTCAGGACTGGTCCCTTGCTTTGTCCCCTAACCTACTGTCCCTTGCCTTCTTCACTTTGCCTCCCCCTCCACAGATGTTTACAGAGCACTCAGGGTACCCCAGGTGGATGTGCCAGGGACCCAGGAGGGTGGCTTGAGTCCCCGTGAGGACCAGTGAGGGGCCACAAGCCTCAGGTAGTCCCAGGAGGAGGTGTTTGTGCCGTGACACAGGCCAGTCCCCTTTACGTGGGGCCCAGGGGAGGAGGGTGGGCGTTGGCTGTCTTGGCGGGTGGTGGGGAAGACCCGCCCGAGGAAATGTGGGTACCCGGGCGGGGGTTGGGACTTGCCGGCGATTCCAGGCGCAGGATGCAAGGAGCCTGGGCTTGTGTTCGACACATCTGAGTTCTAGCAGACGCCAGCGGGCAGAGTTTCTTCATCTGTGAAATGGAGATTTGCTGTGAGAATCAGGAGACCAGGTTTGTCATTGCTTCGCACATAGTAGGCTTTTCACAGAAGTTCATCCGTTCTTCCCTGTTTCCCCGATGGGAGTTCCTGGACTCATGTGCCCTGCAGCCCAGAGCACCTGAGACACGTGGTTCGTTCCAGACTCACCACGGTGTTAGAGGGAACTTGAAGTTACTACTCCAAGGACGAGTTCTTCATTGAGTTTTAGGACTCCCGGAAGTGCCACGGGGGGTCACGCCTGAGCTGACCCAGCACATGACGGCCCGGTCCCCTGGCTGATGGCATATGTCCCCTGCACACTCAGCCATTAGGCTGGTTCACCCTGGTCTGTACTTGGGCCCCTCGTTTCCGCACCCGCCCCCCCATCTGCTAACACTGTGTGTTTCACATGATGGGCTAAGCATGTAACTTCCACAGTTGGCTCGGTGCCTGTCAGGGCTGGGCCGACTTGTAGTGGAATCGAGGGAGGAGCCGTTGGCCCTCGACCTTGTGCTAGTTCCCCTAACTGTGCAATGAGGACGAAAGCCACCATCCCAGAGTTACCCTGAGGGTTCCACGAGAGACCCCGGGGATGCCTCGCACGGGGTGCCGGCCCGCGTAGACAAACGCTTGGTAACCCGCCGTTACCTTCGGCCTCCAGTGAACCCCCAGGTTTGGAGGCAGGCAAGGAAGTAGCCCGTGTCCTCCTCTTGCAGCTGCCTTTATCAGAGATGGATGAGCAGAAGGGAAGAAAGCCTAATGAGGAGGCCTCTGCCTCTTTCCTTGCGCTGGAGAAATCAGCTGCTGGTCTCCGGCGCAGGCCCTGTCACATCCTTCGTCACGCCTGGTGACAGGCTTGACTGCGAGTGTCTGCTCTCAGTGTAGGCTGTCGCTTCCCACGTGCGGACCATCCGTCCCACGTGCCTTCTTTAGGGCCCCTGTGAAAACGACAGGAGCCCAGTTGCAGTACAAGTAACCTTTGAAAACTCCACCTCCTCAGGCAAATGGCAAGGCTGATTTGGGGCGCATTGATTTTTCCATTTAGCTCAGGGAAGGAGCGTTGGCTTTTTCAAGTCAGATGATCTGCCTCCTCTTGCCAGAAGTTACCGGCGTGTCAGGCAGTGGGACAGAGTCTGGGCCAGCAGCCCCAAGTCATGTGTTTCAGTTGTGGCCCCGACCTTCATAGGTTGTATGACTTTGAGGAACTTACTCGACCTGGGTCTCGGTTCCATGTCTGTAAAACGAGAGAGTTGAGATGGATGTTGGTAAGAGCCCTTGTCGCATGAAATGGAGGCGACGAGACAGATCTGTAATGGCGGAATACGGGTGTGGACGCGGGACCCTGTCCGCTGCACGGCTTGGACTTTGTGTGCAAGCCCATAGTCGGGCTGCCTTCCCTCCACCTCACTCTTCCATTTCTCCCTTTGGGTGAATGATTCTGGAATTCCTGTGGTGTTCCAGGCCCAGAGGTTATACGAGATCAGCAGCACCCAATTCCTGGGGGTGGTGCAGACTAATCGGCTAGAGATGGGGATTAAGAGCAGCACAGATTTCTGAGACACTGAGAACCGAGCACAGGTGCCCACCAGCATGGCCATCCACACAGCATCGTGGGCCCCGGCTCCCTCGTGCTCGATTCTGCTCTTCTGATAGCTTTATGCTTCGCCCGCATCCCTTAGCTCACTCTGTAAACCAGCATCTTCCTGCCCCAGAGGCAGGGGTAAGTGCGGGACACCTAGGGTTGCTTTGCGAGGGGTGGGGCACAGCATCTCCGGCCTGTGCTTGCCGGGCACGGTGCTGGGTGCTAGGGCAGTGAGGTTCAGTGGAGAGAGCACAGCTTGGCAGGTAGACAGAATGTTCCTCCTGGGCCACGGATATGCGGAAACTGCCCCACTGCACCCGAGCTGTAGATAGCAACCTTTCTGAACCTTGGTTGGCTCTTCTCTCAGTTGGAGGCTTTGTCCCCAGTTCGTGGAAAGCTGTAAAATTGGATGCGCTGACACCTGTTGTATTAGGGGCACGAGTGACCAGGCTCTGGGCCCAGTGGCCGCGGTCAGTGGTGCTGGTTTCCTTGTCTTCCCGCCTCTCATCCCGTCGGCTGCACAGAGATGGACCACAGGGTCAAAGCGCGTCCCTTCCAGAGCTTCCCGTGAGACTGTCTGCACAGGTGTGAGCGCTCCCGTGTGGACAGTGGCATTGTTGTTGTCACCGCCCCCTCCCGTTCCCTGACAGTTGATTGGGCACATGGTATGCGCCAGGCTCCAGCCCTCACGGCCACCTTGTGAGGTCAGGGTGCGCGGCCTGCTCTTGTAGACAGGGAGTGGGCGCCTTGCCCGGGGACCCATGGTGTTAATGCAGAGCTAGTGGAAAACCTGTATGTGTGTCCCCAGAAGAGTCATTACGGGGACTTCTTGTTGGAAGGAGCTTCAAGCTCAGCTCTTACTGGGTCATGTTTGAAGATGCACTGGGCTTCTGTGGCCAGCACTCTGTACATGGCCTTGTTCTGGGTTCTGGTTGGGGGCCTGTGGCTTCCGATGGGTCTCCCGTAGCTGGCCATGTGCCTCTGGACCTTGATGGCCCTTTGATTCCTAGGATGACCTCCTGCTGTCCCTGGGAGCTCAGCTTAGGACCCCTTCCCCTGGTCTTTTCCTCTGTTGACCTTCTGGGCAGTGAGCACACAAGGAACCTGACTTCCTGACCTCTTCTTGCCCACCCTGTCCCACGGAGAGGGGCACGGCCGGCCGGCACGTGCCGCTGCTTCCATCGGAGCCTGATTGGAGTCTGATGCAGCTTCCTGCTGAAGGCACCGATGGAGCCCGGGTCACAGGTCTGCGCGAGGGTGCGTGAGCCCGTCTCCTGTCAGGGGAGACACCCGTAATGTGTTGTCACTGTTGCTCTCTTTGTAGGGGACTGAGGAGCCGTCTGCTCTCAAACAGGTGGAGACTCAGGAGGAACTAGGCAGTGGTGTTGGAGCCCCTCCTGCCACCGTTGTCTCTTTCATGAGTGGGGTGTTTTCTCTTAGTTTGAGTCTCGAGGCCGTCACTGGTTTTCCGCTGCATTCTGGAACCTCTCCCCTGGACGTGATGGGTCCCGCCTGGCCCCTGCCACTGCCACCCCCCAGCTCGGCCTCGGCGAACACTTACGTGCCCACTTCCTCTTGGCTCCTCCTCTACCCTGGGCTCCTCCCCTGGTCTCCTCTCTGCACATTCACGCTGAAGACCTGCCCTGTGTGTTGGACCTGGGTTCATCGAGCACCCGTGTGCTTCTGAAAGGTGCCTCTGTTGAGGACTCTGTGTGTGTGTGTGTGTGTGTGTGTGTGTGTGTGTGTGTGTGTGTCTGTACGCGCACGCATGCAGGCTGTGTGACTCCACTCCCTTGGGCATGAGGAGCTATCTTTAGCTGCTTGCACTTGTCTTGCCCTGGAGGCTGTGCAGGGGGCGGCCTGGAAGCCCATGTGGGGGCTGCGGGCCTGCTTCCCAGGCCACTGGGCTGAGCCAGTCACAAAAGAGACCGGTCCTTCGTCATGGCCACTTCTGCAGGAGAGCAGGCGGGGTGCTGGGATGTGGCGGCCGCCTCACCAGGCTCTTGGTACACACTTCTGTTCTCCGGAGCAGGGGACGTTTCTCCTGGTTTAGAGATGAGGAAGTTGAAGTCCAGGGAACAGCGTGAAATGCTCTGATCGGGCTTGTGGCTGGTGGAGCTCAGACCTGAACCCAGCTTTTCACGTACAGCTCAGAATGAGGACTGAAGGAAAACCGTTTGTAACTTAGGGCTGTTGTAAAGGCAGTTACAACTTAGAAGTGGGCAGGGGGGCATTGAACAGTAAACCTCTGTGTTCTTTTCTTCATTCCTAGATTCTTTAGAGAGGAGAAAATGGTCAAGTTTCCTTCTCTGAGCATCTCCCAGACTCTGTGCCTTTCAGCAGGTGTTGGCCTCACCGCGTCTGAAAACCCTCCCCCGGTTGTTTTCTCGAGAAACGTGGGAAGGCCCTGCAAGGCTGTGGACCCCATGAGCTCTGCTGGGAGGCCCTGGCTGCCAGCTGTCGTGACAGAAGCCCCCGCAGGCTTGGCTGGGAGGCCGGGGCAGGCCGCCAGGCCCAGGGTCCTGACAGAAGGGGCTCAGCAGCATTGAGGAGTCCAGGCTGAGCCCTTCCAGCCCGCCCACACCTGTCTTTCTAGCCTCGTCTTCCAGCAGCCGGGGGTGTCTTGCCCGGGTGTTCCTTAGCGGGGACGGGGGTTTGTCCTTTGGCGTCAGCTCCACGGACCCCGTCTAGAACCAGTCGCAAATTCCTTTTCCTTCTGGTTAAAATTCCGCTGTACTTTGGAGAAGGGCTCTGATCTGTGGACGGTCAGCACTGTTAGAATATTAACTAGGTTCAAACTGTACTCTTGGTGATAACTGCTTTTCATTTTTCTTGGTTAAATAGACCAGTATTGACTCAGAGCGACCGTCTGGCGGAAGGAGTGAGGTGAGGGACGTAACGGATCTGGGGCTCCTCCCCAGCTTGGGGGCTGAGCGGGGTAGTGGCCTTCCTCCTACGACCCCGTGGGTTTGGTCTCCCCGGAAGTCCCAGAGCGTGCTGCCTTGGTCTCCACGTGGAAGCAGTGGAGCCAGTGACTGCTCCACCGGCAGCCTCGTCTTCTCCTTGCATGCTCACACCTGCCCCTCACGCGGGTAGACTGCCAGCCTGTCATCGCACGTGCTAGAGCCCAGGGCACAGGCCGTGATGCCATCGGCCTGGGTCACCGGACCCGCGAACGGCAGGCCTTCCCGCACTCAGTCTTCAGGTGCCTTGTCTCCCCGTTTCTTTTTCTTTGCACCTTGCTGGTGGTGGGGTGGCCAGAGGCAGAGACTCGAATGAAGTAGTCAGGTGCCTTGGTGGCGACTTGGCTCTTGCTTTTGTGGGTGAAGTTCTCTGCCCACTTTCTGACCGTTTGGTTTTTAATATTCATGATTTTTCATGATAACTTCCTGACTACTCACTAATCCTGGCTTTCCTTTGGCTTACTATTTTCAGCTGACATGGAATGTTACTCCTCTGTAATTTTTATTACTTAACTATTCTTAGTCTTTAGAGTGACGACGTCTTAGGTGAGTGTAATTAGAAATGCATATTGAGCGCACAAGGGATAATTTTCTTACGCGGCTGTGCATTAAAAAAATAGCATCTGCAGGACTATAAGGTTTCCATTTATAATAGAGATTTATTCTCCCAGAGGCTGGGAAGACATAATCCTCGGAAAGCCCTTAATACCGGTGCCGAAGGTATTTCATTCATGCGCTTGCTCAGTGGGCTTTGATGGAGCTCCTTCAGTGGGCAGTGTGCCCGTCTGCGAGCTGGCGTTGGGGGCACCGCCTCACCTGAGGGTCTCTTGGGGGAGGGACCTGACGTTTCAACGAGTCCTTGTGCCTCTGTTTGTTTACAAGCAGTGTGTGGCAGGGTCCCAGAGGGTGCCTGGTCGCCCCCTGCCTGCACCAGCTGAGTGTGGAATGGCAGAGAGGCATGGGTGGGAGGGGCAGGGTCTCCTTACCGATCTGGAGAAGCTAGGTTGGAGGTCCGGCCTCACTGCCGCCAGGTGGGCTCTCCAGGGCCTCCCACACGATCCTGCATCTGCGCCATCACGGGCCGGGCTGGAGACCCCTGTCGTCACCCGCGGGGCAAGCTGGCAGGGCCCCTGGAGGAGAGAGGGACGGGGTGGGGCCCTCCGTACCTCCTCTTTCCCCGCATCTCACCAGTCAGGGGAGTTGGCTTTAGCTCCCCGTCTCCAGGTGGTGGTTCTCAGTGCGTGGTCTCCAGACCTGCAGCTTCAGACCCTACCTGACCCACAAATCAGAAAACTGGTGTGGGGCTCAGCAGCCTGTTGGAGCCGGCTCTGTAGGTGGTCCTGATGCAGGCTCTTGGGCAGAGCTCTCGTCGGCACACGTGCCGGTAGGGGGGTGCTGGTGGGCCGCCGGGCCGATGCCTTGGGCCTCGGGGCGCGGGGCTGCAGGCTTGTTGTGTCTGCTTGAGGTGCCCCTGGTCTGTTTACCCGCCACCCCCCCCCCCCATGGGTTGTACCATGCTGTTTTCTGTGTGAGCTTGGGCATCGACAGGGTGAGCGGTTCTCGTGGCCAAGTCCTTCATGTGGGAACGCGAGAGTAGGAAATGAGGGTTCTCTGCAGAGGTGTGGCCGAGGACGTGCGTCCTGGCCCCCCTTTGGCCTCCTCTTCGTCACTGTGAAATGTGGCCGAGCTCTTCTTTGAAAGATGGTGGGGCTTAAACCACATGATGAACAAACAAAACTGAATCAGTGTTTTGTGGTAGATGGTCATTCAAAGGCGGTTTCCTGTTGGCCAATAGGATGAGATATTCTGGAGGATCTCTAGCTTATACACTAGAAGAAGGAACCCCCACTCCTGGAGTTAGCTGCCACTACCACTTGCGGGAGCGCCTTGTTTTGTTTCTGTGCCCAGCTTTCACCCCGTCGTGGGGATGACGGACATCCGCTCAAGAGACAGAATACGGGTTCTAGGTGGTGGCCTTTTGTGCCAGCTGAGCCAAGAGATATTCCCTAAAGCAGTTGGTAAATTGATTCACTGTGGGGACAAAGGACTGAGGTCCTGAGAGAGGTAGGTGCTCACCAGGGCCACTGACTTGAAGGGTCCAGAAGTGCCATTGCTGGCCAAGCAGGCAGAAAGGTAGTGTTTTCTGTTGAAGGAAAAGTTTTCTGGAGTGGGAAAGAAGCAAAGGCCACCGGCCGGAAGGGCTGCCAAACCCCGAGCAGAGCAGCAGAGACGAGGGAGACCAGGAGCAGCCCAGCTCCAGGGAGAGCAAGTCCAGTCTGGTGGGAGGCTTTGCCGCAGTCCCAGCCGTGAGGCCTGAGCAGCCTCATCTGGCTTCGGTGGAAGGCCCTTTCCCCACTGACCACCTGCTCTCAGCCGGGTCTGAGCGCTGGAGGAGGTGACATCGCAGGAGACAGAGCACAGGCCTGGGGGTCAGAGTCCAGCTGAGCCCCCCCCCCCCCCCCCCAGGACCTTGTGGCGAGTCCTTGAAGCCATGCTGAGGCCCTGGGGGGACTGGGAATCTGTTCCAGGGGGCACCTGGTACCATCCCTGGAGCACATGCGTGCTCTGCAGAGTAGCTGCATTGTCGACAAGTTTTTAGTTTTTCCTAAAGTCCAGGCTCTAGAGTCCTTGATGTATCCGTACTTTCTTCAGTGTTGTGTTTTGAAACATTTTAAGCACGAAGTTGAAAGCACAGTGCAGTGAGCAGCCGTGCTCTCCGCCTTCGTCCTTTGGGGAAAGTGGAAGTACGTTCAGAAGCAAATGGAAGGCTTGATGCTGCGTTCCTCCCCCCCCCCCCCCCACTTGGCTCCCAAGAGCAGTGGCTGTTTCCTGAATCTCCGTGGTGCCGTTGCCGTGCCCGTGGCATCTAGTGTGGGCGCGGTGACCTCATCCAGTACGTGTTCTGTGTTTACCCAGTAATGGTTTGTTGATAACCTTCCTTCCTGATGGATAAAGAATGCCTACTTCAGTTTATAGCCCCTCCTTCCAGTATAGCTTGTTCTCAGGTGTTTTCTCTGTTTTGCTTCACTGACAAGCTGGAATAGATCTCAATGCTGTCTTGGGGTCCTCTCGGCATGTGACCGCCTTTAGAAAAGGTTTAGGATCCTCTCCATAGGGGGTTGGTGTGATAGGAAGCCTTAGCCTTGGCCAGGTCAGTTGTTCCTTTCTGGATCTTGGGTTTCCCAGGTGAAAAACAAGGTTGCTGACTTGATTCTTTCTTTCATTTCATGTTTTATTTTTTTATTTTTGAGAGGGGGAGAGATCGCACGCAGGGGAGGGGCAGAGAGAGAGGGACACACAGAATCCGAAGCAGGCTCCAGTCTCTGAGCTGTCAGCGCAGAGCCCGATGTGGGGCTCGAACCCACGAAACATGAGATCGTGACCTGAGCTGAAGTCAGACGCTTAACTGACTGAGCCACCCAGGTGCCCCTTGACTTTATTATTTCTAAGGTCCCCTTTTAATTCTAACTCTTGGTAGCTAAAATCACTGAATTCATGCTGTCAGGAGGGAGAACTTAAGAGGTCACTGGGGTCATCTTTGCCCTGCAGTGTGGCCTCTACGGCTGCTCGCTGTTTGAACACCTGTGCTGAGACCGCATCGTTTCACAGGACTCCAGTGGTTTGGCGCACTTCACTGTATATACATGTTTATTTTGTTTTCCTGCTGGGCACCGTGCATCCGTTGGATTGATCCTAGGGTCCCTTTCTCAGGCACCTGGGGATGGAAGCTGCCTGGGAGATGGCAAGTATGTTGGGAATGGAGATGGCTCAGGGAATCCCTGTGGCTGAGGCCTCATTTTCTTCTGCTGCTTCAGTGGTCATCCGTGGAGATCATACGGACTTTGGGGTCCACCATGCAGTTGTAGCTAAATTCCTACCTGGAAATTGGCTTGACAAGCTCTCTGTTGAGGGTAATACAGCTTGTAGCATCCAAGGTTCCTAACTTTGAGTGGGCACCTTCATCACGGGTTCAGCAGTCATGGGCCCCCTGGTAGCTGGGATACCTTCCAAGGGGCCCTTCAGTGCCTACACCCCCACCTTCTTGACGCCATCAGACTTGGCTGCCTCTGGACAGTAGGTCATATACCTGACACACGTTTGGTATGGGGGCAAAGAAGGCCTTGCCAGTGTGCACCCGTTCAGCTCAGGGCTGACCTTGCCACTTGATCACTGGCCTTGGTAGTGTCAGGGATGCATCAGGCATGACGTTCCGAGCACGGCCACCAAGTGGGCTTTTGTCAAAGGGGTCACTCGGTCTTCTGGGAAGCAATGTTGGTACACATTGAGGTCATGAATGTCTCGACCGTGTCATAATTGTCATGGATCATCTTGGCTAGGGGGGCTTGGGTGGGAGGCAGTTGGTGGAGGATCAGGCACTGCTGATAATCTTGAGGGAGTTTTCATGCTTCTTGTGACTCGTTCTCAGGACGGGAGAGAAGAGGTGCTAGCTCCTCTGGTTCTACTTTTCGGGTGAGTCTGGCAGTTTCCAAGACAGCTGTAGGCGCCACAACATGTTAGTATTAACATCACTCCTATTGGTGTTTGTGTGGGTGGGTTCCTGCTCCTGGAAGATGGATACAGGGTTATCCTTGGGTCACAAATTCTATTTGCAGCCTGGACGGACCTTTCAGAGTTGGGATGGGTGGAATCTTATTGGAATGGGCAGACCATGCAATTGTTAAACAAAGAGATCAATGGAAAGGTCAACGCCGAGATCATTGGACACTGTGCCCACTTTTCCAGAGTTGAGAGAATCCCTGGGTAGAGCAGATGTCTAACCCATCCCATTCCATGTGCTCTGAGCATCATCAGGTCCTAGGGATTTGGCTGCTATGATAGCAAAAGGTGCCACTTTCTGCTGGGCAGAGTGGATTAGAGAGCTTCTACTGGGGACCTTCCATGTGCACAGACAGACATCTTTATGTCAAGTCTTCTGTCAAAACATGGAAGTAAAAATTAGGGAAGGAGAAGTCAGGTGCACTCTATGGTTTAATGACCGGAACATAAGTTTTGGATTTATATATAGCTGGCATTTGTAACTATTTAGCTATAGAGAACATTAAATCATTCTGTTTAAAAAAGTGTGTAATAATTGTGTATTTTTTTTTTTTAAACCTCACTCAGGGAAGCACTTAATGTGCTGGGAAATCCTCCCACTGTTTATCTGGCTTACTTACAGTTCCCCCAGATAAGAATCTGGCTACTTAAGCCTCATTAACAAAAAAGTATCCTTCCTTCTCTGTGAATTAAGCCTTTCTGATTCTTGTGCCTCTCTTGAGTAAAGCCAAAATTGCATCCCAACCATTTGAGTAAATGAACTCCACGTTTCCAGCCTTGGTTAACAGACCACATGGCCCCGTGCCTATTAGAGTGGCAGCATGCACTGGAAGTGTGGGGGACCGTGATCCCTCTCTCTAAGGCTGGAATACTATTAGGGACGTAATGAACGTGCTGCAGTGTGAGGGATGATGCCAGGGCTAATGAGATCAAAGACCGACTTGTCACAGATGTAACGTTGGAGGAGATGGCACAGTGCATTTGATTTAGGGCCACGATTCTAAGGTGTGGATTTAGGCTCTTTTTCCCCTTCCATGTGATATACTCAGCTTTCCATGAGTACCAGGTGCCAGAGTCTAATGTTGACATGTTCTGAGTCCTGTCTCTGTGGCCCCATGGTCGGGGTGGGAGCTGGCCCATTCTGAAGCACTGAGTTGTGTCCTGTGGATGCGGTGCAGGATACTGCATGCCTCCAAGGAGGAGGGTGCCTGTTCCTGGCTCTGAAGGTGGAAACTGGGGACGTGGATCTGACAGAGTAGATTGTTTCCTACCAAGATGGCTTTGTGCAACTCCCTCTTGCCTTTCTTAGTGTTTCTGCTTGACCCTACCCAAGGCCATTGTCATGCCTGATGCTGGGTGCTTGTAAATGCAGATGACTGCCTCTCTTGAATCAGTTGCTGTGTCTTCTGTTTTATTCTTTTTTTTTTTTTTTAATTTATTTTGTAGTCTGCTCACCTAGCAGTTTGCATGAGCCAGGGTCACGTGGTGTCCATGCACTCACATCCTGTGTTTGTTTGTTGGTTACTCACTGGAGATGTTCTTCATTTGCACTGTTGTCAACCCAGACATGAAGAAGACCTAGCCAGTTGGAAACATGAATTCATACCACAGGGAGATAACACATGTGCCAGAATAATGGTTATTCAGAAAAACCGACAACACCTAATGTTGGCAAGGATGTGGAGCCACTGGAACTCTCTTATGTTAGTGGGAGTATAAAATCGCAAACCTAATTTGGAAAACTGCCGTCTTCTTAAAATGAAATACACACCTGCTGTAATGACCCAACAAGTTCACTCCTAAGTATATATCTCTGAGAGATAAAAACATACTTTCACAAAAAAAAGAAAAAAGAAAAAAGAAAAAAACTTGCTTGAGAATTTTTTAGTAGCTCGATTTTTATTTTCTTCAAATTGGGAGCAACTCCAATGCCTGTGAGTTGGAGAATGGATAAACAGATTGTGGTAGATTTATACAGTGGAATACTACTGAGCAGTGAAAAAGTAACTATACATCTGTAGCTGCCATGATATATATCTGTGTACACACCATAATGGATGAATCTTGAAAACATGTTGCACAAAGGAAGCCAGTTATGAAAGAGAACATACTGTATGATGCTCTATATGTGAAATTCAGGCGAGGGCAAATCTGTGATAAAAATGTTCAGAAAAGTGGTTGCCCAGGAGAGTGTATCTGTCTTGGATTAGAGGGGCACAAGGGAGCGTCCTTGGTTGGTGGACGTGTTGTGTATCTTTATTAGGTAATAGTTACATGGGGCATGTGTGTATCAAAGCTTAATGAATTGTATACTTGGTTGAATGCCTTTACTGTATGTAAGCTTACCTCACACCAAAAAGGAAAGCCTAACAAATATCAAACTCCAGTTAGTAGATTTGTTTTTTGTAATAGTGTGTATTAGCAATTATGATACTACTTTCTATGTATTTTATGTGTGAGCAATTGAGTAATAAGCATATTGAGGATGATGGGACCTCATTTCTCCCAATTAAAGAAGGTTGTTACAGATGTGGAAAGGGGAAATTTGAGTGAATCTTAGGGTGGGAGTCTGGAACCTGAGTTTTCACTTACGAACTCCCAGTTTGTGGTGTATTTCTATATTGTTGTCCATATATATGCAAGTGACTGTATAAAACTAGATACGGAAATAGGTATCGGTATACATAAACACACGCATATAAGCACAGGCATAAGCTCACACTTGAGGTTTGTTCGTGGCAAAAGCCCTCCAGCCGGAGCATCTTAGTAGCAATGAGCACAGTGAGCACCTATTTCTTGTTAACATTCCCCACAAAAAAGACCCTCAGCCTTCTTCAAAGAAATGGTTGATTTCTAGGGCAGAGAACACAGAAGATGACCCTGGAACATCCTGTTGTTCCGTAAAGTAAGGAATTGCTTAAAGATTGATGAGGGCGTGTCAAAGGACACAGCAGCCAGCCTGAACAGATGCCAAATCTGGGACCATCTGCGCATCAGCATGAGTAATGGTGGTAACAGATTATAACCCATCGAATAAAACAAGGAGCCATTAATCTGTGTGCATATTAACCAAATAAACAGGGAAGGAAAAGGTCGTGTAAGTAGATTGGCATCTAATAAATGTGAAATGATGATGTTAGAAGACTGTGAGTGGATGGTACAGTAGTGGGTGAAAATTTAATGAGGAATACAGTATTGACCAATCCTCAAAGCATCTGCACACAAATTACTTATTGATTACTGGGGAAAAACGAGGAACTAAACAGAGGAGAAACCTTGCAGACATTCTCCTTAGCGTATTTATCTATATATAAGTATGAAAGAGTGACAGAGAATTATACAACAATGGGATAAAATGTGAACCATTTTTGAATTAGGTCATGGGGAGGTTTTTCGTACTTTGAACTTTCTTGTCATTTTGAGATAATATTGAAGTTAAAAGTTTAAAAGATTAAAGCAGTAGGGAAAAAAAATTTTATGACCTGGGAGCGTGGAGGGTGTTTCCAACCATGATTCGGGAACCATAAAAAATAAAGGTGTAAGGGACATAAAAAATTGATGCATTAACTAGAAGAATAGTAACCATTTCTGCAAGGCAAATAAACAGCACCAAAGACAGCGTCCAGCTGTGAAAAATGTTTGCAATTTCTATCACAGGCAAGGAGTAATTCCCTTAATATATAAAACCTTTAAATCTGGAAGACTAATAGGTCAATTTAAAAAAAATAATAATTTGTTTTTAAAAACCTCAAATGATGAGAACATATACTTCTCAAATAAAGATGTGAAAATGGCTCCTTTTCTTGGTACCAAAATCCGATCGACTTGGCCTTTTAACAACAGTCCCAGGCACACCTGCCTCCATGCTGCCCTAGTGTCCCAAGCCTTCTCAGCCACTGAGGGACTGTTGTGCTTCTGGAGTAGGAGCCATTTGGATGGCTGGCATTGCTTAAACCCAGTTCTACATTATTGTGGATGCACCATTTAATTTGTAGTCACTTGGCATCTTTAAGGCATAATTAACACCGAAGAAAGACTGGCTGAAAGTGCTAATTAACTGGAAAGTAATGGTATGGCTTTCGTTTGTATGTTTCTCTGACCTTACGTAAACCATAGGGCTGGTCTCTTGGGAATGAACCCCAGCTGGGACCTCTGGTCCTGAATGTTTGACTTCTTAAGTGGATCATATCACAGCTATTAATCTTATGTCCTATCACAGAAAGAGAGCAGAAGGAAATCTGTGGTGACAGGTCCAATTAGGGTCTTCAAAAATTAGAGATCTATATCTTATAAATTAGGATACCGTATAAAGGTGAGGGTGTCTATCTGGCAAGAGCCTTAGTTAGATTAGAATCATGAAACATGAGATTGGTAATACAGAATGAATAATAACAGTTCACTGAGAAACTGGTAAGAACCTTGGGTAATGTCTGGCACAACCCTGATTTTACAGATGAGGATATGGGGACCTGGAGAAGGGACATGACTTTACCGAGATTATGTGAAGTTTTAATTGTAGTAAATCATAACTTCACTTGATGATTTTTGCTGTAGAACCTGGAAATCCTGACTCCTGGATCCTGGATCCTGGAAATCCTGGAAATCCTGGAATCCTTTGTCCTTAGACGTGAGCAGTCCCACATCGGTGTGGCCCACACTGTTACTTGGAATCTTCTGGTGTAATGTTGGCAAATGATTGTGTGCCTATTAATGGTCAGGATCAATTTGTGAAGTCAACTTTGAGTGTGAATTGCTTTCTATAAAATTCAGCCACGTTAACTGTACAGTTTGATGAGTTTTGACAAAAGTGTATCCCTTGCCACCGCCACTGCCGCCATAATGTACAATATTCTCATTACCCCCCAAAGTTTTCCTGATCCCGTTACAATCAATCCTCTCTTGTCCCTAGCCCCAGGCAACTACTGACGGGTTTTTTTGGGCACTAAAGACCAACTTTTTTCCAGCATCTCATATACAGGCAAGCATATAGTATAGCCTTCTCCTTTTTCACTCAGAATAATGTTTTTGAGGTTCTTCCATTTGTGTGTATCAGTAATTTGTTCCATTCAGTTGCTGAGTAGTATTTCATTTTATGGACATACTATGATTAATCTAGTTACCCGCCTCTTCCCGGACATTGAGGTTGTTTCCAGTTTGGGAAGATTATGAATAGAATTTCCATAGATATTTACATATATGTCTTTGTGTGGATATGTGTTTTTGTTTTTCTTGGTAGGAGTTTTGTTGTTGAACAGTATGTTAATTCTTTATGTTTGGAAGGAATTTTGACTAGTTGTTTTCTGAAGTGATGGTACTATTGTATATTACTACGAGCAATTTCTGAGAGTTCTGGTAGATTCCTTAGGATTTTGTTTTTATATGATTGTGCTGTCTGTGAGCAGACAGTTTTACTTTGTCCTTTCCAACGTGTATGTCTTTAATTTCTTTTTCTTACCTTATTGGACTTACTAGGGTCTCAATAACAATGTTGATTGGAGTAATGACAGCTATGTCCTTGCCTGAGTCCAGGTTCAAATTTGTACAGAACACTTAGTTGACCATGAGCTGTGGTTTTAAAACTGCAAAATTTTTTTTTCATGAGTGTGTTTTATAGATTGAGGGCATTCCTTTCTATGCCTAGTTTGTGGAGATTTTTAAAACAAAATCATAAGTGGGTTTTGAATTTTGTCAACTGTGTTTTCTGATGTTACTGAAATGATCATGTGGCTTTTCCTTTTTGTCTGGTAAAATAGTCTCTTAATGTTGTGATGACATTAACCAATTTTCTGATACTACCAACCTTGCATTGATGAGATAAACTTATTTGGTCATGATGTATTTTCCATCTTATGTGCTACTGAATGTAGGATTTTCACATCTTTTTTAAAAATTTAAATCCATGTTAGTTAATACGGAGTGTAATGATTTCAGGAATAGAATTTAGTGATTCATCACTTACATATAACCCCCAGTGCTCATCCCCACAAGTGTTCTTTTTAATGCCCATCACTCATTGAGCCTATCCCCCCCACCCAACACCCTGCCAGCAACCCTCAGTTTGTTCTCTGTATTTAAGAGTCTCTTATGATTTGTCTTCCTCTGTTTTTATCTTAGTTTTGCTTCCCTTCCCCTAGGTTCATATGTTTTGTTTTGTAAATTCCACATATGACTGAAATCATGTTGTATTTGTCTTTCTCTGACTTATTTCGCTTAGCATAATGCATTCTAGTTCCATCCATGTTGTTGCTGATGGCAAGATTTCATTCTTTTTGATGGCCAAGTAGTATTCCACCACCCACACACACACACACACACACACACACACACACACACACCCACCCACCCACCACATCTTCATGCATTCATCACTCCATTTGGGCTCTTTCCATACTTTGGCTATGCTATAAACACTGGGGTGTGTGTACCCCTTTGAATCAGCATTTTTGTATTCTTTGGATAAATACCTAATAGTGCAATTTCTCGGTTGTAGGGTAGTTCTGTTTTCAATTTTTCGAGGAACCTCCATACTGTTTTTCAGAGTGGCTGCACCAGTTTCCATTCCCTCCAGCCGTGTAAAAGGGTTCCCGTGTCTCCTCATCCTCGCCAACATCTATTGTTCCCTGACTTGTTAATTTTAGCCATTCTGGCCCCTGTGAGGTGATACCTCATTGTGGTTTGATTTGTATTTCCCTGATGATGAGTGATGTTGGGCATTTTTTCATGTGTCTGTTAGCCATCTGGATGTCTTCTTTGGAAAAGTATCTATTCATGTCTTCTGCCCATTTCTTTACTGGGTTATTTGTTTTTTTTGGGTGTTGAGTTTGATAAGTTCTTTGTAGATTTTGGATACGAACCCTTTATCTGAAATGTCATTTGCAAATATCTTCTCCCATTCCATCAGTTGCCTTTTAGTTTTGCTGATTGTTTCCTTTGCTGTGGGGAAGCTTTTTATCTTGATGAGGTCCCAGTAGTTCATTTTTGCTTTTGTTTCCCTTGCCTCCAGGAACACGTCAAGTAAGAAGTTGCTGCAGCCGAGGCCCAGGACGTTGTTGCCTATTTTCTCTTCTAGGATTTTGATGGCTTCTGTCTTATGTTTAGTCTTTCATCCATTTTGGGGGTATTTTTGTGTCTGGTGTAAGAAAGTGGTCCAGGCTCATTCTTCTGCATGTTGCTGTCCAGTTTTCCCAGCACCACTTGCTGAGGAGACTGTCTTTATTCCATTGGCTATTCTTTCCTGCTTTGTCAAAGATCAGTTAGCCATACGTTTGTGGGTCCATTTCTGGGTTCTCTATTCTGTTCCATTGATCTGAGTGTCTGTTTTTGTGCTAGTACCATACTGCCTTGATGGTTACAGCTTTGTAATACAGCTTGAAGTCCAGGATTGTGATGTCTCCAGCTTTGGTTTTCTTTTTCAACATTACATTAGCTATTTGGGCTCTTTTGTGGTTCCATACAAATTTTAAAATTGTTTGTTCTAGTTCTGTGAAGAATGTTGGTATTATTTTGATAGGAATTGCAGTTAATGTGTAGATTGCTCTGGGTAGTGTCGACATTTGAACAATATTTGTTATTCTGATTCATGAGCGTGGAGTGTTTTTTCCATTTCTTTGTGTCTTCTTCAGTTTCTTTCATAAGCTTTCTATAGTTTTCAGTGTATAGATCTTTCACCTCTTTGGTTAGGTGTATTTCAAGGTATTTTATGGCTTTTGATGCAATTGTAAATGAGATCAATTCCTTGATTTCTGTTTCTGCTGCTTCATTATTGGTATATAGAAATGTAGCCAATTTCTGTACATGGATTTTATATCCTGTGACTTTGCTGAATTCATGGATCAGTTTTAGTAGTTTATTGGTGGAGTTTTTTGGGTTTTCCATGTAGAGTATCATGTCATCTGCAAAGAGTGAAAGTTTTACTGCCTCCTTGCCAGTGTAGATCCCTTTTATTTCACTTTATTGTCTGATTGCTGAGGCTGGAGCTTCCCACACTATGTTGAATGACATTGCTGAGAGTGGACATCCCTGTCATGTTCCTGACCTTAGCGGGAAAGTGCTCAGATTTTCCCCATTGAGGATTAGCAGTGGGTCTTTTGTATATGGATTTTATGATCTTGAGTATATCCCTTCTATCCCTGTATTCTTGAGGGTTTTTATCAAGAAAGGATGCTGTATTTTGTCAAATGCTTTCCCTGGGTCTATTGAGAGAATGATGTGGTTCTTGTCTTTTATTTTTTAATATCCTTTATTTTATCCCATTGATTTGTGGGTATTGAGCCAGTCCTGCATCTCAAGAATAATTCCCACTTGATCGCGGTGAGTAATTCTTTTAATGTATTGTAGGATCTGGTTTGCTAGTATCTCGTTGAGGTTTTTTGCATCCATGTTCATCAGGGAAATTGGTTTATAGTTCTCCTTTTTAGTGGGGTCTTTGTCTGGTTTTGGAATCAAGGTAATGCTGGCCTTGTAGAATGAGTTTGGAAGTTTTCCTTCCATGTCCTTTTTTTTTTTGGAACAGCTTCAAAAGAATAGGTGTTAACTCTTCTTTAAATGTTTGGTAGAATTCCCCTGGAAAGCCACCTGGCCCTTGTTTGTTGGGAGATTTTTGATAACTCATTCAATTTCTTCACTAGTTATAAGTCTGTTCACATTTGCTATTTCTTCTTGTTTCAGCTTTGGAAGTTTATATGTTTCTGGAAATTTGTCCATTTCTTCCAGATTGCCCAATTTGTTGGCATCTAATTGCTCATAATGTTTCCTTATTATTGTTTGTATTTCTGTGGTATTGGTTGTGATCTCTCCTCTTTCATTTGTGAGTTTGTTTATTTGGGTCCTTTCCTTTTTCTTTTTGATAAGTCTGGCTGGGGCTTTATCAATTCGGTTAACTCATTCAAAGAACCAGCTCCTAGTTTCATTGATTTGTTCTATTTTTTTTTCATTTTGATATCATTGATTTCTGCTCTAATCTTTATTATTTCCCTTCTTCTGCTGGTTTTGAGCTTTGCTATTCTTTTTCCGGCTCCTTGAGGTGTAAGGTTAGGTTGTGTTTTTGAGACCTTTCTTCCTTCTTTAGGAAGGCCTGGATTGCTATATACTCCCCTCTTATGACCACCTTTGCTGCATCCCAGAGGTTTTGGCCTGTTGTGTTTTCATTTTTATTGGCTTCCATGTACTTTTTAATTTCTTCTTTAATTTCTTGGTTAATGTATTCATTCTTTAGTAGGATGTTCTTTAATCTCCAAGCATTTATGGTCTTTCCGAATTTTTCCTTGCGGTTGATTTCAAGTTACATGGTGTTGTGGTCCGAAAATAAGCATGGTATAATCTCCATCTTACTGTACTTGTTGAGGCTGATTTGTGACCCAGGATGTGATCTGTTCTGGAGAATGTTCCAGGTGCACTTGAGAAGAATGTGTATTCTGTTGTGTTAGGATGAAATTTTCTGAATATATCTGTTAAGTCCATTCGGTCCAATGTGTCATTCAAAACTATGGTATCCTTGTTAGGATTTTTACATCTAAGTTTATGAGGGAACATAGGTCTGTAGTTTTTCTGTCCATGTAAACCCTTATTTTAGTATTTGGGTAAGACTGGCCTCTTAAAAAGAATGGGGCCATCTCCTCTATTTTCTGAAGGTGTTTGTATAAAACTGTATTGTCTCTAACCTGAAGTGTTGATAGAATTCAGTGGGGCAATCCTCTGAGCTTGGCTTCTCTTAGGAGAGCTGTTTTCAGCTGTGAATCCAGTGTCATCAGTTAACATGGGGCCCTTAGGTTTTCTAGTTTTTCTTGGTTCCGTTTGGTAATGTGTTTATTTTATTTAAGTTGAATCTATTGGCACTAAGTTGTTTGCACTATTTTATTATTCTTTTAACGTGTGTAGGGTCTATGCTGACATTCATTTCCTTTTTGATATTGGTAAGTAGTTTCTTCTCTTTTTTCATAGGCCTGACTTAGGGGAATATCACATTTAATGATGTTTTCAAGAACTAGATTTTAGTTTAATTTAGTTTTCTCTATTTATCCATTTCAATTTAATAATTGGCTGATTATGCCCCTCTCGCTGTGATGTTGTTCCTTCTTATCCAACTCCTGGCCTTCCAGCTGTAATAGTATTCTGTATCTCCATATATCCTGGGATATTTGTCTAGAACATGCCATGGTTTATCTTAAGATATCTCTGGGCTTGTGTATTTAACTAGACTTGAATCCCTGTAGGTGGCCTCGTGTCTTCTCCCAGTGTCCCTTACACAGTAGACATGTGTTCACGGTCAGCAAATGAGTACGTGGATGGATGAATGCTCTTCTGAATAGTTTGCAAAAATGGCAAGAGAGAGGGCTATGCAGCCATGTAGCTCTGCATTTAAATCCTGGATGTGCTGTCTTCCTGGGTGTGTGGCTTGGTGCAGTCTTCTGACTGCTATGAACCTTGTTTTTGAAAATAGGACTTTCTTTGTAGGACTCTTAAGAATGTTAGAGTCAATCTATATAGATCACTTATCATAGTGTTTGGTACCTAGTAGCTGCTCAATAAAAGGTAGCCTTTGGAAGACCTTTTATTTTAGCTCAAATAATAAGTTGTATGCCTAGAAGTTTCTTTCCTTTAGTTCCTTGCCCACTACTGATTTCTCTAATAGTCCTTTTCCAAGTAAGAACTGCACCATGTTCTGAGAAGGGGAAGTCTCAGGACAGAATAGCACATTGCTTCTCATTACATTTTGATTGAAAAAAAAGTTTGAGCATCTTGTGTCTTTTGCCTTACCAACCCACTTTCTTTTGACTAAAATATTGTAATTTTATAGGGCTGAGGAGGCTTTTTTTTTTTGAAATGAAGGAAGAAAGGCAGGAACAATAATTTCACAAAATAATTAATTTGCTTGACTTTTATAAATTATTTTCCCTGTAATTACATCTTTTCCTTGCTTCTTAACAGAGGAAAGACTCAGCCACTTCCAGAAAAACAAAACCACAGACTCTTCCTTCTTTGTTATGCTGTTACCTATCCTGTGTATTTTTTGCTCCATTCCTAGGCGATTTCTACTACATCACATCCTGAAAGTAACTCTTAAGTTTGCCTTAAAAAAACAAAGACCATGTGACACTTGTGTTACCTCACAGGTTTGGGCATTTCAAGGCTGTTTTTCAGAATGTTTGTTTCCCTGACCACCATGCCTGCAGTGTGGGAAGACTGCCATGTAGATGTTGGTTGATGGGTTGGCTTCGTTTATTAGTTATTTATTGAGATACTTGTTCACTCACCGTGTACTGCATTCTCTGAGATCAGGGGTCAACCCTTATTCTACTGGGAGCATAGAGCCTGACACCAAAAGTACCCAGGAGGGAAAAAAAGATGAATGAAAGAATAGACTGAGCAAATGGAATCTGTTGTATTCAGAAGGTTGTTAGAGAAAGGCTTATTGGGATGTGTCTATGTGGGGGGTCTTGCTACTTGCTGGTGACTAGGGATTTTTCAAAAAGTGTGAGAAACATTCACAAGAAACCAGCAATCCTTTTGTGAGATGATAGGGCAGTGCTTTATACTGTGGGAAAAAGATTTGCGATTTTGGTGAATCCAAAATAGGATCTTTGGGTATTAAAAAAGATTTTGTCTTTTGTTGAGCCTTTTTTGAAGTGAGGAAGTGTAGAAGTCGTCTTGGATAAGGCGTGGCTTTATCTGGGCCATGAAGGATGAGGAACATTTATGCAGGTGGAGAACATCAGTGAAAGTATTCCTGGTAGTGCAAAAGTTGAAAGGAACCTATAAGCCCATACGTGTGAAGGACACCTTAAAGAGGGGTAGGAAGTGAGTTTTTAAAATGTCGCGACAGACTTGGACAGATCTGTCTCCAAAGATAATCATAAATGGCCGGTGATCACATGGAAAGATGCTCAGTGTCACTAGCTGTTAGGAAAATGCAAATCAAAACCAAAAAGAGATACCACTTCACCCCCGTTAGGAGGGCTGTTATAAAACCAACAAATCCACCAAATAGGAAATAGCAGATGTTGACAAGGCTATGGAGGATTTAGGACCCTTGTGTTGGTGGCAGCTGTGGAAAATGGTATGTTGAGTCCTAAAACAATTCAATATATAGAAATAAATGAATTCCCCAAAGTGTTGAAAGCTCTGTCTCAGAACGGGTGTTTGTACACCCATGTTCATGGCAGTGTTACTACTCACAATAGCCGAGAAAGGTGGAAGAAACCCAGGTGTCCATCAACAGACAAATGGATAAAAGAAAATGTGGCCTATATACGCAATGCAATGTTATCCAGCTTTCAAAAGAAAGTTCTGGGGCGCCTGGATGGCTCAGTAGGTTCAATGTCCTACTCTTGATTTCATCTCAGGTCATGATCCCAAGGTCATGGGATTGAGTCCCATGTTGGGCTCCACTCTGAATGAGGAGCCTGCTTGGGATTCATTCTCTCTCTCTCTCTCTCTCTCCTCCCCTCCCCAGCCCTTCCCCCTCCCTCTAATTCTTTCCTCCTTCCTCTTTCTGCTCACATGTGCTCTCTCTCTAAAAGAAAGAAAAGTTGTGACACATGCTACAACATGTATGACCCTTGAAGACATTCACCTGAGTAAAATAAACAGTCACAACAGGACAGAAACTGTGATCTTTTTAAGTGAGGTTTCAAGAGTCATCAAATTCACAGAGACAGAAAGAGAATGGTGGTTGTCCAGGGCTGCGGGAGGGGAGCAGGGACTTAGTGTTTAACGATAGAGTTTTAGTTTGGGAAAATGAAGACGTTCTGGATATGGATGGACGGTGGTGATGGTTGTACAGCCATGTGAATGTACCTAATGCCACAGAACTTACATTTAAAAGTGATTAAAATGGTAAATTTTATTACGTATATCTTACCATGATACAAAATGGGGGCGGAAAAAAGAAAAAGAAACAGGGCTGAAATCCATTTCCCATTTCTTCCCACTTTAAGCCGTGTTGCCTCAGGGTGTCCAATGGTGGGGTTGCAGAGGGAGAAAGGCGTTTGTTTAATGAGCATCTGTTGGTTCTGCTACCTCGTTTTCTCCTTGAATCTTCGCTGGAGTCTGAGATAGGCATTCGTTGTTGTCCCTGCGTCACAGTGGAGAAATGGGCTGGGAATGGTGGGCAAGAGCCCGAGACCTGGTGGAGCCGGTGCGTCAGACTGAGCTTAACCGGCCCGCGCCCCTCCCCCGTACCGTGCAGCTGGGCCACTTCTGGAGTTTTTTTTCGCCTGGCCTTCTCACGGCCAAGTTCTTGTCCCCCTCCCGATGCCCTTTCTGTGACCACTTGCCCATGCAGGTTGTTTATTTTCCAAGTCTGCGCTGCGGTCGCCTCTCCGCTGGAGACAAGAAATAGGTCAACAAAAGCGATAACTAAAGGCTGAACACAGTGTCTGGCCAGGAGGGTTTATCGAAACAGGACTCCTGAACAGAGAGAGGAAGGCAGGCAGCTCCTTCTTCCTGTCGGAAGCGTGGCTTGGTGGCGCTCTTACCAGGGGAGAGGACACGTGTGTCCCCCCCTTGGGCACATGGCGCTGAGGTCCCGGATGGGATGGCCGGCGCCGCTCTGGTTTCTCTGGCCCAGCGGAGAGCTCGGACTTGCACACGTGTCTTCAGTGGTCCGCTGAGGGCCAGCTGTGGGTACTTTCTCAGACCCCTCTTTACGTGGCCTAGCTGCAGCGGTGGGCGTTCTGGCCCTTCATCCTGAGGGTCTGCCTCCCTGGGATTCCCGTGACTTTTGTCTCTCCTTGCTTGTGCTTTTGGGGTCCTACCTGTGAAACCACAGCCTCGTCCACGGTCACGAAGATCTACTTCTGTTTCCTTCTTCCGGTTTGATCAGCAAGCTTTCCGTGTCAAGAACCATACAGTACACACTTTGGTTTTGTCGGCCACGAATGGTTACTTTCATATGTTCTTTGTTTTTCTTTGTTGTTGTTTTAGAGCCTTTTGACTCCGTAAAAACTGCTCTCGGGGGTGTACAGAACCAGGCTTCAGGCTGCTTTTGGCTGGGCCGTAGTTGGCTGGGGCCCATGCTGGGACTTGACTGCAGAAGGTTGAGTCACCGGAGTGAGGAGTTGAGCTGGGCTTGAGATTTCTTGTTGCTATAGTTACTTGGGTGCGCCACAGGCTCCCAAATTCCTCTGCTGTTGTCATATGCTGGGGGGCAGGGCAGAGGGTAGGGGCTGCTGAGGCGCCAGGGCGTTTGCCCAGAGTGGTCTTCCTCCGTCCCCAGCCCTTCCTGCACCACCAGGGCTGGGGGCTTTCCATACCGTGTTCCTTCCCCACTGGTGCTGGTGGCAGGAGCAGGTGGGGTCTCCCTGCTGTCCTTGTCCCGCACTGTGCATCTAGGTCTCATGTTATGGGCTCCCTTGGCATCCCTGCTCCTTGTCCACGCGGCGACCTCTCTGACCAGTACATGGTGGGCATTGTGGACGAGTGGGTTTCCAGCTCTGACAGCATTGGTACGGGATTCTGGCTGGGGACCACCTCCTGCCCTTCCCCCCACTAGAATGGGTATTTATCCCTGCCACTGTACTCTTGGCATTGGTCGCCCCTCCTCCAGAAGCTTAGGATTTTGCTTCAGAGTAGAGAAGGGTCTGCTTGGGGATGGGAGGGGAGTGTGGGGTTAGGGCCGGTGTCTTGGCTTCTTACCTTTATTTGGTGGCTGCTGACTCCCTTCCTCCATGCCTGTGCTCTGGAGGGAGGCTACCTCTGCTTCCCCCACCGCAGCCCCCTGCCCTAGTCCTGTGTGTGTATACCCCGAGAGGGTTCATGGTGAGGAGCCTACAGTGGGTGGGAACTATCTTCTGGTCTGGGTTCCCAAGGGGGTCTTTGCTATTATTAGAGCCCCTACTCAGCCTTTAGCAATTTATTAAACTTTGGGCTAATTGCTTCCTGCCAGTTGTGTGCTGGCTGGCTCTGTACTTGTTGAGAAGATATCCCTACCCTTTACCTTCCAGAAGGGCCTTGTACCTCCTTGGCCTTCTGGCTCTGTGGTTACCCTGTGACCTCATCTCTTGATGGGTTCAAGGAAGTGTCAGGAGTTTGTAGCTGGTCAGCCTTACTGACTGTTGACCTGGGAGCTATGCTCTACCTCCCGGACAGAAGTGCCACCTTCCCCCAACCCTCTCGTCTGTATGTTGAAGTGATGCTGATTGAAATGTGTTTTTCTCTCAGAAATGCTCTAGGAACCACAGAATAATTTTGGAGCCTTTTTCCATTTGTGCATCTGGGCTGAGGGATGTTGGTGCAGACACAGGGCATCCTAGGAAAGACGGTGCAGGGGCCCAGTTTCCGAGTTGCCCAGTTGGGGTTATCTTCCCTCTTACCTGAGTGAAGCCTGCCTTCTGGAAGAAAGCCCATCAACTTCACGATTACTAACATACCGTGTTTACATCATTTTAGACCTTGGAAGCTATCCTGAATTTCAAATACTCTGGAGGCCCGGGCCACGCTGAAGGGTATTACAGGAACCTGTCCCTGGGGCTGCACGTGGAGGCTGAGCCGTCTGTGTTCTTCACCCGAGTCACTACTCTGCCGGCGACCAGGTAAGAGGATCTCTGCCCTATGATTGCCTTCTTCTGGAATCTGACAGCACTGCGTTTGGAATTCCGACCTCAGGATTCATCTTGGTCCCACCTCTAGTCAAATCCACACCACCGTGCCAAGTTGCATAGCCTCCCTGGGACTCAGGTTTCTGTATCAGAAAAACAGGCCTTATAAGAAGTGCCTTTTCCTTTGATTGTAGTGGACAGGCTTTACACCTTGTAACGTGGCAGAATAATAACATCAACATTGCAACATGCTTGCTTGTGGCCGTCATTGTACAGGACACATTTCCCACTCATGGCCCTGAGGCTGGTCCTGGCTTCAGTCTGATTCCCTCTCCTGCTAGTAGGGGTTCGGCAGGTAGCCACATGTCCTGGGGACTCCTGGAGTCTAACATCTCTTCCTGTGTCACTTCCGGCATCCCTGGAAAACAGCGTGCAGAGCCAGGCTGTCCAGGATCTCGGCACCTCCCCGTTCATGGAGTTCCCGGCCATCTAGAGCCCTGGGCTGTTTCTGCCCAGGGCGCCCATCTTGCACAGACATTTTCTCTCCAGTTTACTCCTCCAGGCCTCTAGCCTTCCTCCGGGGGAAAGAAATCAGACAGCATGTCTATGTCAAACCCAGAAGTGGCCAGAGGTCCTAGAGGTACTCTGCTCTGAGGCAGGAGAATGACAATATTGCATCGAAAACTTTGAGAGAGAGCCGGGAGTGGTTGGTTCTGAAAGTGGTGGGTGGTATTCCATCCAACGGGGCTGCTCTTCTCAGATTCCTCCTCCAGCGGCCAGCAGCCTGTGGGAAGCAGGTGCAGATTACCACCGAGTACTTCCTATTTACTTTCATGTCCAGTGGTACCTTACATGTTGGAGTAGGATGCAGTGGGACAGTATTACTTCTTCCTCTTTTTTTTAAAGTGTATTTATTTTGAAAGAGAATGCAAGTGGGGGAGGGCAGAGAGCGGGGAGGAGAGAGAGAATCCCAAGCTGGCTTCGTGCCATCAGCGTAGAGCCCAATGCGGGGCTTGAACCCATGAACTGTGAGATGATGACCTGAGCTGAAATCGAGTCAGATGCTTAACCAGCTGAGCCCCCAGTGCCCCTAGTATTGTTTATTCTTGATAGAGTTACGGTGGCAGTGATCACAAGCACCTCTGTAGCCTTGAACTGGGAAAGAACATCACAGCCAGCAGCCCCTTCCCTCCACCCGTGGGTTCCGTGTTCCACAGAGTGAAAGAGAGGGATGTTGCTGCCCACGTTAATGTTGATAAAAAACTCCTTTTAAAGTGATACAGCCCCAAATAATAAGTGTGGTTTTGGTTTATAGGAAAGACCATTTTTCTTCCCAGCCATTGGAGAATGGCTCCGCAAGAATTAATGGCTTAGCTTGGGCTTCTTAGCATCACATTTCATCATCTGTCACTTTTTTCAGTCCGTGGAGTAATAGTCTTTCTTGCCAAGGCTTGCCTCTGTTTTGCATTTGTTGTATCAAGCATCAAAGCACTTACCCCCGGGGAGGCTGTGACCAGGGCTGCTGCCAGATGCTGTGAGAGTATTTCAGGCCCTTCCTGTGCATTAGGGCTGCTCCGTGATGTACCTGCTGTGTTCCTTTCTCATCCTCGCATCGCCTGCTGCCACTGCTCATATAAATAGTTCTTGGAAGCAGCACAGGTTGTCACTGAGTTGGGTTTTCTCCCCCCTCTTGATACCTGGCTTCCATGTCATGGCCCCTGCAGCTCTAAATGACAATTCAAGATGACAAAAATGCTGCCATGTGGAAAGGAGCAAACACACTTGGAAAAGTCAGTGGTTAGCTCAAGTGCTCTTTGGCTCCCGATTACCCCACCCACTGATTCTACTCTTTCTTGTTGGCCGACGTGGTCTTTTTCTTGCTCTCGGGATTGATCTCCTAACCCTCCCTTTCCGTTCCCGCTAAGTCTGATTCTCCCCAGATCCTGTGGATTGAACTTCTGAGACATCTCCTGACCCCCTCTGCATTCCACTGCATGTCTTGGTTACCTTTCCTCGACACTTTAGGAGTAGTTGCCTGTGTGGTCCCCCTGCCTCCAGTTTTGCTCCTGCATCATCCTGTAAATGCAGACGGATTAAAGACTTTCCCAGTACTTGGGAGATAAAGTTCAAAGTCCTTATCGTGATATTCAGGGGACTTAAAAATTTGAGCCAGACCTTTGCCTTTAGCTCTGTTCCCACTTCCTCCACACATCCAGGAGAAGACACTTTGCCTCTGTCAGCAGCACTAGGTGTATCAAGACCATTTCCTGCAACATGTCTTTGCATACATTTCTAAAACTCTTCTTAAACTGTCTTTCACCTACTCTTTTGGGAAAAGTTTGTTGGCCATTGATGATCTACTATGTCACCAGTTTTGTAAAATTTTCCTGAATGTGACTAGATAGAGTTGGTTGGTCCTTCTGTGGGCCTTGTGTTTCTAGTAAAGTACTTACCAGACTATAAGCCTTTCAACAAGTACCTTGAATGTTTCATTTATTCTTTTTTTTTTTTTTTTAGAATTTTTTTTTTCAACGTTTATTTATTTTTGGGACAGAGAGAGACAGAGCATGAACGGGGGAGGGGCAGAGAGAGAGGGAGACACAGAATCGGAAACAGGCTCCAGGCTCTGAGCCATCAGCTCAGAGCCTGACGCGGGGCTCAAACTCACTGACCGCGAGATCGTGACCTGGCTGAAGTCGGACGCTTAACTGACTGCGCCACCCAGGCGCCCCTCATTTATTCTTCAAATAAACACCAGTATTTCATATTTTAGATAAAGCACTCAGTGGGTAGTAAATGGGTAGAGCCCGTTCTTGTGTTTCATCAGCCTGATAAAAGCTAATCAGGCAGAAATAATATCAAATGGAAACATGGGTCTATATTAAGGAATGTTGAATCCTAGAAATAGAAATAGCAAGTGAATAAACAGAAAAGATTCTTCCCCTTGCTTCTTAATTTCTTTAAAAGACTATTGACTATTTAAAGAAAAAATAAGAGCATATAATTTTGTTGTGCATATCATATAGAGAAGTAAAATATGTAACCAAAAATAGCACAAAGAAATGGAAGGGAGACGGAGGAGAGGAGGATGGCGGTTCTTACATGCTACTGTTACGATACCGTTTGAAGTTAAAATGTAGTAAGTTAAAGATGCATATTGGAAACCCTTTAGCAACCACTTAAAGTGTGGATAATAAGCCAGAAGAGAGAAAATGAGTTACTAGAAAATGCTTAATCTGAAAAGGAGGGAAGAGGTGGCAAGTAAAGAACTAGAATCTTAATAGTCAAATAGCAATGTGGTAGACTTAAATCTAATGTACCAAGAATTATTTTAAATGTAAATGGACTAAAGACTGTATTTAAAAGTACAAGTTGTCAGACTATAGTAAAACATAAAAACAAACAAACAAACTAGAGACAACTACGTGTTTTCTACCAGAAACTCACAATTATGTAGAGTGTATAAGTACAAATATGGGGGGGAAGATATGCCATGCAAACACTTAATCATGAGAAAGTTGGTGTGGGTATATTAATATCAAACAAGTAGACTTTGAGGAGAAAAGGGTAGGATAATTTTATTGATAGAAAGGTCGAGTCATCAAGAGTACATAAAAAGTATAAATGCAAATGTACTTAAAGCATAACTTCAAAATAAAACCAGGATCTTGGGGAGAAACGGAAAATACCAGTTATAGTTGGATATTTCAACACCTGTATCTCAGTATTTGATAGACAAGCAGACAGAAAATTAGGAAGAATATAGGAAACATGTATACTTGTAGTAAATAATTCCAGCTAACTGATATTTATAGGACACTAAATGCATATATTAGAAAAGATGAATGGTTCAAAAAAAGGGTGAAGAGTAGTTACCAATGAAATGGAAAATGAAAAAATAATATGTAGAGTAAATGGAACTAAAAGTTGATTCTTGGAAAAGATTAATAAAATTAATAAACTATAGCCAGGATGATCAGAATTAAAAAGAGAAAGCACAAATTACTGTGAATGAATCATTATAAATTCTGTACACATTAAAATAATAAAAGTATATTATGATAAATCATATTCTGATAAATTTTACAAATGAAAAATGTTTTGAAAGACAGAAATTACTAAAGTTGACACAAGAAGAAATAGAGTCCTTGAGATAGTCCCATATCAGTTAGTTTAAATTCTTAATTAAAAACTCCCCATGAAGCAGACTTTACACTCAGATGGCTTCACTGTGAAATATATCAAACTTTTAAGGAGA
Source organism: Prionailurus bengalensis (assembly GCF_016509475.1). Classification (NCBI taxonomy): domain Eukaryota; kingdom Metazoa; phylum Chordata; class Mammalia; order Carnivora; family Felidae; genus Prionailurus; species Prionailurus bengalensis. The sequence goes on along the minus strand of NC_057353.1, from coordinate 79,931,509 downwards.
AATAATACCACTTTTACAAAAATTCTTCCACAAGTAGACAAGGGAGGGAATAATTCCAGTTCTCATTTTATGACACTATCTTCACCCTGATGCCAATTGGGAGAAACATTACGAGAAAGCAAATGTTGTGATCCATGTCCTCATATGCATAATTCTAAAAATTCAGAACCGAATACTAATAAATCCACCCTAGCAATATAAAAGAGATATGCAATATGAACAATTCAGGTTTCATCCAACAACACGAGGTTGTTTTACCATTGAAAAATCAGTGCATTTACTAACAAAATAAAGGAGAAAAATAAGATGTCAGTTGATGAAAAAAATCCTCTGACAAAATTGAACACTTATGATAGAAACTGTCCATAAACAAGGCTCGGAGGAGAACTTGTGCAGTCTGATCTGGATGATCTACAAAACCCTAAAATTATGTAGCTTAACATAATACTTAATTGGGAAAGACTGAACACTTGTTCTGAGATCAGGACCAGTCAGGACAAGTATGTTTGCTCTTGCCAGTGTATTCATTACTTTTCTGCCATTTCTACCTAATCAGGGCAGGCAATGAGATGAGAAACGAATTAAAGCTGTAAAAATTGGAAATGAAGAACAGTTAGCAATCACATGTGTTTGCATGATACATATGATCATGTACGTAAATATTCTAAGAGATCTACCACCCTAAAGAAATTATTGGAACTAATAAGTTAACAAGATTGCAGGATGATACCATATTATATTCAGAAATCAACTATGGTTTTATACACTGGCGTATAGTAGCAATTAATTTGCAAATGAAATTTTGAAAATATTTGTATTATAGTAAAAAACATTCAACACTTAGGGATAAATCTTTTTAAAGATGATCTCTACCTTGAAAATGTCAAAGTACAGCTAAGGGAAATTAGAGAACACTTAAATAATTGGAGAGCTATACCATGCCTGTTGATTTAAAGAATCAATTATTGCTAAGATATCAGTTCCCCCAAATTGGATTATAAATTCAGTGCAATTCCAGTCAAAATCCCAGCAGGTTGGGTGCCCGGGTGGCTTGGTCGGCTAAGCGTCCGACTCTTGATAGCAACTCAGTTCTTGGTCTCAAGGTCATGAATTCAAACTCCATGTTGGGCTCCACCCCAGATGTGAAGCCTACTTGGAAAAAAAATAAAATCCAAGCAGATTTTTTTTGGAGTGCAATTGACAAGTTGTTACAGAAATTATTTCAAAATGCCTATTGCCAATGGACTAGACACACATCTACACACACACACACACACACAAAGTTGGTGTAGGCGATGATTTTAAGGCAGTGTGCCGTTAGACTAGCTAAGACAGTGCTGTTGTTATAGACAAAGGGATCAATGGGCCATAATAGTCTAGAGATAGGCTTTTTTATATATGATCAAATGATTTTTAAGGTATGAAAACAACTTCACGTGGAGTGAAAAGGTTTTTCAACAAATGGTGCTGGAAGAACTGGATACGAATGTGGGGAAAAGAAGAACTTTCACCCGTAGGTTCCATCATACACAAAAATTCATTTGAGATGGGTTCTAGACCTAAAAGAAAAAACTTTGCTACTTTTTCTTTGAAAAGGTTTATAAAGTATCTTTGTAACTTTGGTGCAAAGATTCGTCAGGTGGGGTCAAAGACTACTAACTATAAAATTAAAAAGTTGATAAAATTTAAAACTTCACCTCGTGAAAAGGCAGGGTGCATGCTGTGAGCAAAAATGCATTACACATTTATGCAATGAGGTCTTGTATCCAAAACATAGGGAAGTCTTTAAAAATAAACACTTAGTGACAATTAAAAAATGGGTGGAGGATTTGAACAGGGCACCTGGGTGGCTCAGTCAGTTGGGTGTCCAGGTCTTGATTTCGGCTTAGGTCATGATCCCAGGGTTGTAGGATCAAGCCCCACGTTGGGCTCCACAAACAGATACTCACCTGAAAGTGCTGAGCATCATTCATCATTACAGAAGTGCAGATTAAAACCACAATTAGATACCACTGGATACCCTTTAGTGTGGCCAAACTTAAGACCAACGATACTAAATGCCAGTAAGAATGTGAAACAGCTGGAACCCTATAAATCACTTATGGGATGTAACGTGGCACCCCCACTTTACACATCGGTCAGGCACTTTGTGTAGAGTGTGACATCTGCCTACCCAAGGACCTCACGGATTTTGACTCAAGAAAAAGAAACATTTATATTCACAAAAAGATGCCTGTAAGAAGTTTCATAACAGCTATCTTTGTAATGACCCCAAACTGGAAACAACCCCAAATGCAGGGGAATGAATGAAGAATCTGTGATATATCCATGCAGACGAACGTACTCAAATGAACTACAGTATATGCGACAACATGGAATAAACTCGACACTGTGATGCTAATCACTGTATGACTTCATTTATAACAATTTCTAGAACAGGAAAACTCATTCTGAGAAAACAAGTCTAAATAGTGGTTGTCTATAGGTTGAGGTGGGGCAGGGCAGGAATTGACTTGGAAGGATGAGGCTACTAATTGTCCCAGTTTGCCTGGGATTTAGCAGCTTTTAGGTCCGAAACCCCTTTGCCCCGGGAGAGCCTTCAGTGCTGGGCAAATCCAAACAGGGGGTCACCCCAGAAAGAATAGCATCTTTCTGAGATGGTGAAATGTATATCTTGATGGAGGTGTGGGTTACAGGATTGTAGACAAATGTAAAGCTCGTCAAACTGTGTGTGTATTTCTGGTCTGTGTATTTCATTGTATATGAACTATATCTCCAAAATTTTGTTGTTCACCTGCAAAAGTATATGTACAACTGGAGAGAACACTTGATTTTTTTTTCAATTTTTTAAAATGTTTATTCATTTTTGAGAGACAGAGCATGAGCAGAGGAGGGGCAGAGAGAGAGAGGGAGACACAGAATTGAAGCAGGCCCCAGGCTGAGCTGTCAGCACAGAGCCTGACACAGAGCTCAATCTCAGTGACCGTGAGATCTTGACCTGAGCTAACGTCAGACACTTAACTGACTGAGACTCCCAGGAGCCACAAGAACACTTGATTTTATACTGGAGAAGGAAAGGTGGCAAAGAAAATGGAACATTGTCCAAATTCTTGAAGAATGAGCAAGGTTTCACCACTCATTTGCTGGGAGGAGTGGGGGACTAACACTGGACTTCTGTTTCCTTGGCCAGATTTTGAGCTTTTTGCAGTCCGGAGGCAGGAGGTTAACCTTGGTACCTCAAGGCTTGGCACCTTTGGCCCATGGTAGGGCCGTGCGAAACTTAAGGAGTGATTGGACGAGTATAGACAGTTCTTGACTTATGATGGCCTGACTTAGAATCTTTCAACCTTACAGTAGGGTGAAAGTGATCTGAATTCAGTTTCTACTGTTTTTGTGATTTTGAACTTGGATCTTTTCCTGGGCTAGCGGTATGTGGATACTTGGCTTGTTAGGCTGGGCAGTGGTGGGGAGCTGCGGCCCCAGTCAGCCGGTGAGTATGAGGGTCCACGACTGGCACACTGACGCCCATTCTACATCCTCAGTGGCCATTCTGTTGGTCAGTACGGTAGTCAGTTATATGAGATATTAATAAATAGGCATTTTTGATGTTTCTGCCCAACTGTAGACTAATGTAAGTGTTCTTAGGCACATTTAAGGTGGGCGAGGCTAAACCGTGGTATTTGGTACGTTAGTGTATGAAATGCATGTCAACTTAGGATGGGTTTATCTGGATGTAACGCCACTGTAACTGGAGGAAGATCTGTAGATGACAGCAATACTACATTTTTTCAGGTGTCTTTTGTGTAAAAGGCATTGCTTCTAAAAAATTTTCTTAAGCTCTGTTTTCCTTAGCGACCTATGTAAACTACATGGCCTGGAATATAGTAGAATTACCATGCATTTGATTTGGGTACTCGAATTTTGCATTTCATTGAGGTTGATGTGACAGTGTCTCTGGAATTCATTATTTTTTGTCTTGCTCACAGGTGATTTTTCTGTTAGCATCATGCCATTTTAGAGTCAAGCATCCATCCCCATAGCGGGCCCATTTTGACGCATTTGCTTTATAAATGAGGTCCAGAGAAGGGTGTGTGATTTGCCCAGGTTCTCACAGCTTGCTGGTGACAGACTGGCATCCACGGGTCACGGCTTCAAGACCTCTGCAGCACAGACGGCTGGATGACCCGCTGACCCGCAGTACGTGTTAGTTGGAGCTTGTGTGGAGATTCGGGCTGACTTTGGTGCAAAAAAGCCACAGACACATCAAAAGATAACTATTGCTGGCATAAACAATCTACTTGGAACCCAAAATATAAATGGATACGAAGGCATTGTGCTCCTTGGAATGGTCCTATATACCTGCTCCTCTCGCGAATATTGATAACTGATGCAGTTTTTCTCACTGGGAGTTGTTCAATGAGAGTGTTTTAGGAGTGAAGGGGGATGGGAAATCCTATTTATTCAGGGCCTGCTGTATTCTAGGGAGTGACCTAGGTCTGTCGGGCTCAGCGTCCTATTAAACTCCGTAAACCCTTCGAAGTCGGCCTTGCTCTCTGGAGATGTTGCCTGAGCCGTACATTAACGAGTGGAAGAGGTGTGGTGTGCTTTCCGGCCTTCTGGGCACTGTTTCTGCCAGCGGTCCTCTGAGCTGGGAGCGCGGAGGCCTGGGTTCTGGTCTGCATTCTGCCCCTCACCCCTGCCATATCTTTGGAGGCGGCTGGCTCTCCCCCAGGTCCGCCTTCCTGCCCCTCACGGGAGTGCTCGGCGTGGCCCTGCTCACCTCACCCGGCTGATGCGAGAAGCGGAGGACGCCACGGAAGACGCAGGTGTGTTCTTGACCCCAGCGTGCGGTGTAGATGGGAGGCAGAGCTGTCTTTGCTCTTTCCCCCCACTTCTCCCTCAGGGGTGTGCATGGGTCTCAGATGACTTGTATTGAGGAGATCGGTTGCTTTGAGATTCACTCGTTTCACACCAAGCTGGCTGGTATGTTGTTAGGGAGCAGACTGAAACGGATTGGGCCATGCCACCCCTGTCTGAATGCCCAGCCCTCGTCTCTCCTGAGGAGCAATTTCTTTCTAGTCTGTTAGAATAAATGATCCAATCTCATGCGTTGCTACTCTGAGCTATGTGAAAAACACTCTCCCCTGCGCAGGGCCAGGGTGTAATCGTTACTACGTTATTAAGAGAACTCCTACCACTTGACACATCACAGCACTTATCCCTGGCCGTTTAGAAAAGTTCCATTTCCCCCCATGGGGTAAGACCGCTCAACTCTGTAGGGAACATGTGCTCACAGACCCACAATAAAGGCAATCTTAACGTTGGGTTGTTGGGTTTTATCGTGGTAGATCTTTTTCAAGTTGTTACATTTATTTATTAAGTTGGCTTCAAGCCTAACAAGAAGGTAGCGTTTTAACAAGCACCAGGATTCAGAAGAACGTACCTGTATCTGCTTTCAAATTTTGATTCCACTGCTTACCTGCACTGTGATCTTGAGCAAATCATTTATATTCCTTTAGCCTGAAACAGATAACATTGATAGTGTCCAGTTGTGCTGACGTAAAAATGTGTGTAAAGTACCTAATACAGTGCCTGACACCAGGTAGATACTGAAAGGAGGTGGTTGTCACTTTTCTTGTGTGTCTGCCGTGCACGTTCCAGTCGTGTGCCACATTCTAGGGACAAAAAGGGCTGGGTGGGTCGTGCAGAAACGTAACAGCTTTGGTGCAGCGGGCTCTGTGGATGTCCTTATGATGTCACTCACGGAACGTATCTGAACGGTCCCTTCGCCTTTGCCCCACTGCTGGACGCACTGCTGTATTGGTACCGCCTAGCCAATGACACAAGCGGTCACTGGAGCCCCTGTGTGGCTCGGTCCCTTAGGCATCCGGCTCTTGATCTCAGCTCCGGTCTTGATCCCGGGGTTGTGAGTTCAAGCCCCGTACTGGGCTTCTCCCTGGGCATGGAGCCTACTTAAAAAAATAACCAGGCAGTAATCAATGGAATTGTTAAATATTAGAATGGGGATGTGAGCAGTGTGGGGTGAGAATCTTGAAGAAAACAAGATGCTGAATTTGCATCGGATGGTTACAGGGGGTATGGCAGGAACTCTTCAGGGAGGTGGGGGTAGGGCACTTCATGGTCCCTGTGATGGGGAGCGACGGGCAGAAGGGGGCGCCCAGTGCAGGGTGCGGCTGGGCACTGGAGTGGACCCTGCTGGCTGCTGGAGGGCAGGTATTAACCTGGTTTGGCCCCAGGTGGCTGGCAGGCACCAGAGAGCTGCCTCATCTTTTGCACTGGAGTATTTATTACCAATTAAACCTAGGAAGAAAAAGGCTCAATCCTCCTCTCCTCTGAGATGACAGAAAATGAAATGAGGTTTTAAATTCTGTTGGTCTGATTCAGACTCATGCCATTTTTTTCCAATTTATTTTGAAGTAGATTTTCACAGGAAGTTGCCAAAAAATGTACAGATCCTGTGCAGCCCACATCCCGCCCTCCCCAGTAGGATATAAAATATTCAGGTCTGCAGTTGGGAAATGGAGAGAATAAATACTGAGAAGAATTACTTGAAGTGCCCAGTGAAGACCCCTTTATAATATTTAATGAACTTTCCAAATTTTTTTAGTAAAATTTTTTTAAATGTTTATTTACTTTTAAGGGAGAGAGAGAGAGCGCGCACCAGCAGGGGAGAGGCAGAGAGAGAGGGAGACACAGAATCCGAAGCAGGCTCCAGGCTCTGAGCTGTCAGCACAGAGCCCTGTGCGGGGCTTGAACCCATGAACCAGGAGATCATGACCTGAGCCGAAGTCGGATGCGTAACTGATCGAGCCACCCAGGCGCCCCGAACTTTCCAGATTTTTTTCAACACAGAGGCTTTAGCAAGGTTGTTGATGTCCATGAGATAGAGTAGGCCATGAAAGGCCCAGAAGTCCTGGAGACGGTGCCCTGTGCTTAGCCCTGGGTCCGTGTCTGGGGGAGGCCCGCTGCGGCCCCGCTCCCACTTGGACTGGAGGTGGTATCGTTGGGATGCTGCTCTCAGCTGCTGCCTCACACATCTAATTTCTGGGAAGGATGGTCCAGCGCAGGGTGGGGAACCCGTGCTCTTGCCTTGTGGCAGGGGCCAGGGTGGTCCAGCCAGCGAGCCCACGCGAGAGGGTGGTGAGCCCGCCTCTGCCCCACCATCACCACCTTCTCGGCTGTCTGCGGGGACGGGAGGAGGGCTGCCTTGCCTCTCGGAGAACTACACGCAGCACCGCTGCCCCCAGCTGCCACGGCGGTTCGGTCGGTGGGCGCGTCAGGTTGGAGGGAGCTTCCTCCCCTCCCCCACCTGCTGGCTCGCGTTCCCTGAGATGTTGACCCCCCCGTTTCATTGTCTTTCCAGCTGTTAGTGTATTGGAGGCCTGCGGAGGCCTGGAGGGCGGGACGCAGCCTGTCAGAGGCAGGAGCGGCTGGACATTCCGTCTAGACTGATACCCACACGGTTAGCCCTCTCTGGCTCCTGGTCTGCTGGCCATGAGCCCCGGGTGTACCGCCTCCCAGTTTCTGTGTCTGCTCACAGGTGTATCTTGAGGAGACTCCTTTTGTGTCTTACTGATACTTAGTAATAAACTATTAAAACTGATAATTTTGGGGGGCCCGGGTGGCTTGGTTGAGCGTCTGACTCTCAATTTTGGCTTGGGTCATGATCTCACAGTTCATGAGTTTGAGCCCCGCATTGGGCTCTGTGCTGACTGCTTGGAGCCTGCTGGGATTCTCTCTCTCTCTCTCTCTCTCTCTCTCTCTCTCTCTCTCACTCTCTCTCTCTCTCTCTCTCTCTCTGCCCCTTGCCTGCTCGTTTGCGCTCTCACTCAAAAAAAAAAAAAAACAACAAACAAAATCGATAATTTTAAGTGATCTGTATTTTATCTTAGGTTGTGATATCCTTAAATATCACCTGTTGATGTTCGTTTTAAGACCATATACTTACTAAAGACAGATGTAAAGTTTTCTATTTAACAAATAATAGACACTAATATATTTGGAAAGTGTGATTTATAAATGTCAATTTAAAATGCCCAGGTCACGTTTGATTTAGGGATTGAACGTAAGGGTAAAGGTAGATTCTATAAAAGCAAAGGTTGCCCAGAGTTTCTTTGCAACCTAATGATTAGAATTCTTGCACTTTGCATTTTTAAAGTTTTACTAGTTTGTTTGTTTAATCCTTGTAGAGTGAGTCTCAAATGCTGATACGTGGAGTGATTCCAGGCGGTTGTTTGCAAATATTCTTCTGTGAGCAATTCTATTTGAATCTGGCTTCTCACCATTCCCAGAAAACGAAAAGCCATATTGGACCCGGTCATGCTTACGTGCTATCGTTGTGAGTCACAAAGCATCTGGCGGTGCCCAGCACACACACCTGGTGTCAGTCACCAGAGGCACAATGTCACACGTGTGCTCCTGGCTCCTGTCTCTCACTCTTGGTCCATTCTAAGTATAATTTCGGCGATGTAACAGAGAGTAAGCGGTGGGTTCTTCGGAGCTGCTGTGGTGCTATGCTGGTCTGTTGGAAGACGAGACCGCGTTGTGACCGAGCCGTGAGCATGTTTCTCCGAGCGCCAGCGGCCCCTGGGCACTCTGCGTCCTGCACCCTCAGCCTGTGACATGGTTGCTTTCTATTTAAACAGCTTTATCGAAACGTCATTCGCATACCATACAGTCCGCCCGCTTAGACCGTAATTGAGTATGTTTAGTATGTTCAGAGAGTTGTTCAACCCTTAGCGCAGTCTAAATTTGGAACTTTCCATCCTCCCCGAAGAGGCCCTGTACCCTTTAGTAGTTACGCCCATCCTTCATTCCTGGCAGCCACAAATCTCTCTAGATTGTCTGTTCTTGATATTTTATATCAGTGGAATTATGCAGTAGGTGACTGTCTTCTTCCACTTAGCATAGGGTTTTCAAGGTTCACCCATAGTGAAGTATCCTGTCCTTTGTTTTTATGGCTGAATAATATTCCATCGTGTGGATATACCACGTTCTGTTGATCCATTCTTTAGTTGATGGGTATTTGGGTTGATTCCATTTTCTGGCTGTTACGAATAATACTGTTGTGAATATTTATGGGCAAGTTTTTGTGTGGACATATGTTTTTATTTCTCTTGGGGATACCTAGGAGTGGAAATATCGGATCATATGGTAACTCTATATTTAGTCATTTTAGGGACCTGCCAGACTGTTTTGCAAAGTGGGTGCACCATTTTGCATTCCCACAGTAGTATCTGAGGGTTCCAATTTCTGCACGTCTTGCCGACATTTGTTAGTGTGTCTTTGTAATTATAGCCATTCCAAGTGGCTTCTCTTAAAGGGAAGTTTTTAAAACATTATTTAAGAGCTTATTAACTGAAAAGTTAGAAACAGAGATCCTTCCTGCCATTCTCAAGCTGGGCACTCATTTTTTTCTGGAAAGAAAGCAGATGAGAGAAAACAAGAAGGCTTACAGAACTTTGATAAAAGACCACACGCATTTGGACAATTTGGTGTGCGTGGCTATCCCCGTGTGTTCTGGTTTTGTTTGCTCACTTGACTGCACTCCTCGGGATGATTGAACACTAACATTTAGACCCTGGGAGGCCTCAGAGATACTGACCAGACTCTGGGGGGCTGAGGGGAGAGAGCGCCCCACTTACTTTCTGGTTGAGGCACTGCGGTGTTTAGACAGACTGAGACCTTGGCGTGGGAATTTCTCAGGCTCACTTTCAGCTGAGTCAATATTGAATAATTAGCCGGGAGTGCTTGGTTGGCAGGCCTGTATGCTTTCCCTTTGGCGGCTCCACTGACAGCTACCCAGCTAATAATAATCACCAGCTCGTGTGTTGATGTAATCCTCTGCCGGAGTTTTCTTTCCGCTCCTACTTCCACCTTCTTTTTCCATTGGAACCTTTTAATAATTTTATGAGACAGGCACTCTTGTGCCCGTTGGGAAAACTGAGGCTCAGAGAAATGAAACGGTTTGCTTAAGACATTACAGACATTGGGCTACAGAATTGGTATTCATTCACAACGAGTTTTATGCACTAGAGCTCATCAGACTCGTCATGATGTTTATTTTTTAATTGCGTCAGTTAAAAACATTTTAAATTGACACACAGTAAACTTGACTTCTCTGATGTACAGTTTTATGAGTTCTAACTCACATGGACATTTGTATATTCACCACAGTCAGGGTAAAAAACAGTTCTATCACCCCCTAGAAGTTCATTCATTACATTACCCCTTATAATCTTACCCTGCCCCACCCCTCAACAGGTGACCACAGATCTGTTCTCCATCGCTGGGTTTGACTCTCCCAGAATGTTATATAAATGGAATCATGCTGTATTTAAGCTTTTGAAAGTGAGTTTTTTCACTGACTATTGATTTTGAGATCCGTCCCAAGTTGTTGAATATATCAGTAGTTGGATTTTTTTTTTTTTATTATTGCCAAGGAGGTTTCCGCTGTATAGATGTACTGTAGTTTGTGAGTTCTTGTACCGATTAAAAGACATTTGGATTGTTCCCAGCTTTTTTTTTTTTCAAGTTAGTTAACATACACTGTAGTCTTGGCTTCAGGAGTAGAAACCAGTGACTCATCATTGACCTATAACCCCCAGCGCTCATCCCAACAAGTGCCCTCCTTAATGCCCATCACCCATCTAACCCATCCCCCCACCCAGCACCCTTCCAGCCACCCTCAGTTTGTTCTCTGTTTTCAAGAGCCTCTTAACGTTTGCCTCCCTCTCTGTTTTTATTTTTTTTTCCTTCCTCTCCCCTAGGATCACCCATTAAGTTTCTCAAATTCCACATATGAGTAAAATCATGTGATATCTGTCTTTCTCTGACTGACTTATTTAGCTTAGCATAATAACCTCCAGTTCCATCCACATTGTTGTAAATGGCAAGATTTCATTCTATTTCATCACTGAATAGTATTCCATTGTATATGTAAACCACATCTTCTTAATCCATTCATCAGCTGATGGACATTCGGGCTCTATCCATAATTCGGCTATTATTGACAGCACTGCTCTAAACATTGGGTGCATGTGCCCCTTCAAATCAGCATTTTTGTATCCTTTGGATAGATTCCTAGGAGCAATTGCTGGGTCATAAGGAAGTTCTATTTTTAATTTCTTGGGGGAAACTCCACACTCTTTTCCAGAGTGGCTGCACCAGTTTGCATTCCCACCAAGAATGCAGTAGGGCTCCCCTTTCTCTACATCCTCACTAGCATCTGTTGTTTCCTGAGTTGTTCATTTTAGACATCCTGACCGGTGCAAGGTGGTATCTCTGTGGTTTTGATTTGTATTTCCCTGATGATGAGTGATGTTGAGCATCTTTTCATGTGCCTATTAGCCCTCTGGATGTCTTCTTTGGAAAAGTATCTATTCGTGACTTTTGCCCACTTCTTCACTGGATTATTGGGTTTTCTTTGGTGTTGAGTTGGATAAATTCTTTATAGATTTCCCTTTATCGATATGTCATTTACACATAGCTTCTCCCATCCTGAAGGGTTGCCTTTAGTTTTGCTGATTGTTTCTTTTGCTGTGCAGAAGCTTTTTATCTTGATGAGGTCCCAATAGTTCATTTTTGCTTTTGTTTCCCTTGCCTCTGGAGACATGTCGAGTAAGAAGTTGCTGCAGCCGAGGTCAAAGAGGTTGCTGCCTGTTTTCTCCTGTAGGATTTTGATGGTTTCCTGTCTCACGTTTAGGTCTTTCATCCATTTGGAATTTATTTTTGTGTCTGGTGTAAGAAAGTGGTCCAGTTTCCTTCTTCTGCATGTTGTTGTCCAGTTCTCCCAGCACCATTTGCTAAAGAGACTTTTTTCATTGGATTCTCTTTCCTGCTTTTTCAAAGATTAGTTGGCCATATATTTGTGGGCCCATTTCTGGGTATTGTCCCCAGCTTTTTGTGATTGTGAATAGAGCTGCTATGAATACCTGTGTATAGTGTTTTCATGAATGTAGTATTCGTGGGGATTTTTTTTTTCATGGCTTAAAATATGGTCAGTATTCTGGTAAATGTTGCTGAACACTTGAGAAGTACATGTGTTGTGCTGCTGTTGGGTGGAGTGTTCTCTTAGTGTCCATCAGATCCAGGTGGTCTGTGGGGTTGTTTGTTCTGTGTCCTTGCTGATTTCATGTCTGATTTGCCATGCCTTGCTGAGAGTGGGGTGACATCTTTAACTTGGCGATTTTGTTCATTTCTTCTTTTACTTCTCTTTCTTTCTGTATGTATTTTGAAGCTTCTGTAGCTAGGTGTATTTAGGTTAAGAATTATTATGTGTTCTTGGTAAATTAATGCTTTATCATTATATAATGATCCTTCATGTTCTTATTGATTTTCTTCTCAAATTTTTATTTAAATTCTAGTTATTACCATACAGTACCATATTGGTTTCAGGAGTAGAGCTCAGTGATTCATCACTTACATACAACACCCAGTGCTTATCACAAGTGCCCTCCTTAATACCCATCACCCATGTAGCCCATTGCTCACCCACCTCCCTCCATCAACCCTCAGTTTGTTTTCTGTTGTTAAGAGTCTCTCATGATTTGGTACCCTCTCTCTCTCTCTCTCTCTCTCTCTTTTCCCCTTTCTGTATGTTCTTCTGTTAAACTGTACATGAGTAAAATCATATGGTATTTGTCTTTCTCTGACTTACTTTACTTAGCATAATACAGTCTAGCTCCATCCATGTCATTGCAAATGGCAAGATTTAATTCTTTTTGATGGCTAATATTCCATTGTGTGTGTGTGTCTGTGTGTGTGTGTGTGTGTGTGTGTGTATACACACACACAACACATCTTCTTTATCCATTCAACCGTTGGTGGACAGTTGGGCTCTTTCCATAGTTTAGCTATTGTTGGTAATGCTGCTAAAACATCAGGGTGCATGTAACCCTTCGAATCAATATTTTTGTATCATTTGGTTAAATACCTAGTAGTACAATTGCTGGATCATATGGTAGTTCTGCTTTTAACTTTTTAAGGAACCTCCACACTGTTTTACAGAGTGGCTGTACCAATTTGCAATCCCACCAAGGGTCTAAAAGGATTCCCCTTTCTCCACATGCTTGCCAACACCTATTGTTTCTTGTGTTGTTAATTTTGGGCATTCTGACAGGCGTGAGATGATATCTTATCATGGTTTTGACTTGTATTTCCCTGGTGATGAGTGATGTTGAGCATTTTTTCATGTGCATGTTAGCCGTCTGAATGTCTTCTTTGGGAAAATGACTATTCATGTCTTTTGCCCATTTCTTCACTGGATTGTTTGTTTTTTGGGTGTTGAGTTTGATAGGTTCTTTATAGATTTTTGGATACTAACCCTTTATCTGATATGTCCTTTATGAATATCTTTTCCCATTCTATAGGCTGCCTTTTAGTTATGTTGGTGGTTTCTGTTGCTATGCAGAAGCTTTTTATCTTAATGAGGTTCCAATAGTTCATGTTTGCTTTGTTTCCCTTGCTTCCAGAAATGGGTCTAGTAAGAAATTGTTCCCACTGAAGTCAAAGAGGTTTTTGCCTGTGTTCTCTTCTAGGATATAACATTCTTCTTTATCTCTGCTTATTTTCTGCTCTTACATGTACCCTGAAGTGTCTGATCCTAATGTAATACTCCAGGGTTGTTGTTTTTTTTTTTTAAATTAATGTTTATTTGGTGTATTCTTTTCTATTCATGTACTTTTAGCCTAGCTATATTGTTCTATTTAAAGTGAGTTTATTCTAAATAACATATAGTTCAATCTTTTTGAGTCTGTTCTTACAGTCTCTGTTAATTATAATGTTTAGGTCATTTATATTTAATGTAGTTCTTGATGTATTCGTATTTAGGTTTATCTATGTTTTCTTCTAAAGGACTTATTTTTTTAACATTTAGTTACTCAGTCTATTTGAAATTTATTTTTATTGATGGTGTGAGGTAGGGATATCATTTCTTGGTGTGTCTGCATCACCATGTGTACCAGCACCAGTTAGTGAATCTTCCCATTAATCAACACTGCCACTTCAGTCATATATCTACTTGTCTTATATTCATGGATCTGTTTGGGGCCTGTTTTTTTCCACTGATGTATTGGTATATCACTGCCTCCAGCATCACTGTCCTCATTACTCCAGCTTTCTAACAGTTCTTGATATCTGTTTGGCCAGCTCCCTTCCAAACATCATCCTGACCATTGTTCTGTATGTTACTCGCCCTTTGGTCTTACATATAAATTTTAGAAGCAGTATTTTGAATAGTTTTGATCAAAACTGAAACTCTGTTGGGATTTTGTATTGTTTCATTGAATTTCTAGAAATTTATAAAGTGGGGACGTATTTTTTAAAAAGTTAAGTCTTCCCCTCCTTGAACAAAATCCATTTCTGCATTTATTCATTGTCTTCAATACCAATCCATAAAACTTTAAAACCATTCTTCATGAATGTCCTGAAAACATTTTTAAAAAGATTTATTCCTAAGTGCATTGCTATTGTAAATACGCTTTCTTAACACAATGATTTGGTAATCGTTTCTTGTTGGCATATACGAAAGTTACTGATTTGTGTGGGTCTGTGTCCTCACCTACTATTCAACAGCCTTTTGAGTGTGATTTTCCTCATTTTACAAAATGACTAAACGTTTCATTTTGTAAGCTCACCTCCTCTTTCCCAGCCCTCTCCCATCACAACACTGTGATTTCCATGAAGGTGGAGGTGAATTTTTCTCGTTACTCTCATACAGACTCCCAGTGCCTGAAACAGTGCCTGACACACAGCAGGTACTCAGTGGATGTTTGTATGTGTTAGATGAAGTGACACAGTTCCTAACCCTCAGCAGAGGAAACAGTACATACTAACTCAGTTGAGGTGGTTTCACACACACACACACGGCTGTTTTTGCCTGGAATGTGTGTCTCCTGTCTACGTGACCGCATCATCCCCTTCCCAGGCAGATGGGCCAGTTCTTCCAGGAAGTATTCCTGGGTTTCCCTATACTTCATAAAGATGGATCCAGAAAAACACAAACAAAAAAAGAAGACAAAACAAAGCAAAGCAAGCTGGGATTAAAAGTAGCTATGTGCTCAAATGGATCGTAAAACCTAAGAAAATCATCCAAAGTGATGTGGAAAGATACACAGAGTGAAGGACATTATGGTGGGTACAAAATGCTGCTGCAGTTGAGGAAATTAATTTATGAATGATGGAAAGTAAAGGTCTTCCAGTACATCATGACTCCAACACTCCTGGGGAATAGAAACACCATGTCAAGAGGCCCCCACACTCAGTGAGTCAGAGGAAACAGAGGACACACGAGCATGACGGACTGGTGTTCATTCCCGTGCGGTTCTCTAACATTCTGTGAGTGAAAACCACATATATCTGAGTCTTTTCTTCCTGCTCTAAAAAATCACTTCAATTTTCCTCCTCTGATAAATGTTTTACGAATTCCCATTCCTGATGAAAGATTTTGCTGTGATTAAAGATTTCATGAAGTTATGACAAAGGCAGAATAGATCTTCATTCTTGAAAGCTCATTTTTCTGTGAGCGGAGTGAAGACGCCTCTTGTATGCAGCTGTCAGAGCTAATGAATATTTTCCAAGTGCCGTACCTCTGGGGAAAACACTCCCACCCAAGGAACCTAGAATCAACCAACGTGAACCTGCTTCTCTGAAGACATGTGGGGCAATGTCTCACAGAAACAGCAGGAACGAGAAAGGTTTACCTTCCTTCCCTGAGAGTGGGTTTACAAGTGCACATCTTGAAGAGCTGGTATTTCACAGATGCCCCGTAGCCTGGTGATGATGATGGCGGTGCGCATGTGGGTGCGTGCGTCCCTGGCCAGGTGACTGCACACTTTCCCCCCTCAGATCCCTTCTCTGGAAAGAGCAGACAATGAAGTTTAGAATACTTGACTCCCTCTACCCTGAAAAGCAAAGGATTTTGAGTTGTAAGACTTGGGTGTTGGCCGCCTCACTGGTGTTGGTGGCCGTGCCCTGAGCCTCACTTTCCTTACCTATAAACGGGTCTGGGGAGGACAGCTTCCCAAGGGTGTGGAGGTGAAATGAAGTGCAGGCAGCCCTCACACACGGGATGTTTGCCCTCCCGCCTTCCTGTGCTACCAACAAAGCCTTGAGACATAAACTTGAGAACTTTGATGCCCTTTGGAGGGTCATGTTTTTTTTTTTTAAATGTTTATTTACTTTAGAGAGAGAGAGAGTGTGTGCAGGCAAGGGGCAGACACAGACACACACACACACACACACACACACACACACACACAGAATCCGAAGCAGGCTTCAGGCTCTGAGCTGTCAGCATGGAGCCCGACGTGGGGCTCGAACTCATGAACTAGGAGATCATGACCTGAGCCGAAGTCGGACCCTTGACCGACTGAACCCCCAGGTGCTGGAGGGTCATGTTTTGAAGACCTACCAAGCTGAAGAAGACCCCAAGCACAGATCTTCTTCTGAGGCCTTTTTTCCTCCTATGAAAAAGTGCTTGCCTCACTCCAGAACCATTTCTGCCTCTGTTGCTGACATCTGTGTCTGCTTCAGTCGTGGGTACGGCTGTCCCGGTCACATGAGCAAACACTGGCTCCTTGTCGTGTGGCCGCTGTGACACTTGGTATTTAAGACACTGGGCAAGCTTCAGACGAGCTTTCGAGTGTAATGGAAACATACCAAATGGTGACTGACCCAGACGGCACGCGTGCGGTTGCTGTTTGTGCGTGCAGCTGAAGAGTCTGGCGGGCAGGAGGCGCCGAGGGGCTGCTTTTGCTGCTGCACATGTCCTGGCCCTCCCAGAATCCTCCCGGCCCCACTCGCATCTACAGCTTCCACGCCTCCCGGTGGGTGCTGGACTGCTCAGCATCCTGTTCCTGTCGAGGCAGGTGGGGCGTGGGAATGGGGAGGCTGAAGAGGGGACCACCTTCTCTTGTTGGGGGAGCCGGGCCGTCTTAGCTGGGAGAGAAGGTCTCCTGTCCTCACTGGCTAACACCGTGGCTCCTGGACTTCTGCTGTGGCGGGGGAACTGGGATTTGAGCGTTGTTACCTTCTGGACTAGAGAGAACAGGGCTGCTGGTGTCAGGAGTGTGGGGGAGAGTAAGGAAGGTGCAGTCTGTGTGAGACTCCCAGTAGGGGCGCACCGCCCCCCCCCACCGCCCCGCGATGTGGTTCTCCACGTGCCAGCGCCCCGCACCTCGCTGGGCCCCGGCGGGAGCCCCGCAGGCCCGGCAATGGGGTCACGACGTGGACGCGCCATTCATTGACAGGCACTGTGTGTGCACCAAGCGCTTTGCCAGCCGCTGTCTTACTTCTGCGTCCGGTGTTCGAGGCCTCACACGCACGAGGCTTGGAGAACTCCGGTTACCGTCCCAGGGCCATTTCGTTTGTAAAGGGCGTGCTGCGTTACAGGCGTGTGTCCCCAGGGCCAGGGAGGATCTGATGTCCAAACCTGTTTTGCAGAGTGAGCCTCTGTAACCCTTCATGCCAGGGCACGTGACAGTTTGATCCGTTGCTCCTCTGATATCCTCAAGAAACGGGAGGTCTTTGGTGGGGGGAGAAAAGGCCAAGTAGCTCTCCTCTCTGGCTCCCAGAAGATCCTCAACTTTCCCTTGTCTTCCACACAGTACCCGCCAGTGCCACCTGCTCCTAGACATCTTCAACTCCACGGAGCATGAGCTGATGGTCAGCGCCCGCGGCAACGAGGAGCTCATCTTGCACGCCGGCGAGTGTCAGCGGTGAGTGTCCCCGAGTCCTGCCTCTCCCTGCTTCCCTCACCTCACTCGGAAACACCTTGAGATAACCCTCCCTCTGAGCCCCCAGAGGATAGGCGGGCTTGTCTGTCTGTCTCTCCGTGCAAGGTTCAGTGAAAGAACCTGAAGTGGCTTCGAATTGGAGGCAGGTGTCGAGTCGAGGTAAAGCCACGGGGTGTCTGTCAAAGGAAGCAGTGGCACGTGCTTCCGGGAGGCACATCTCGGGAGGCGCTGTGGCGCCTGGGCCTGCCTTGGCTGGCAAATTCTCGAAGCTGTATCTGGGAACAGTTGATGTTGATTGTGGGGCCTGCATCGGTAGTGCCGGGAAGTCCCTTGGAAGAATTCCGCAAAAAGGCCAGGCTCAGACCTGCGGGAGGGGTGTGGTGCCACCCACTCCCAGTCCCCAGATGGCAAAGACGGGGCTCCACTGAGCTGTGGACGTGCCCTGGTCCGGCAGGAGCGGAGTTGGAAGTGAGCGCTGACCCGAGCAAAGCCAGGGCCCCCAGGACATGTCCCGAGGCAGGTGGACTTTAGGGGGAAGCTCTTCTGCCTGGGGAGCCCCTTCCCCGGGCCAGCCCCCTGCCCGCGGGGCCTCTGCTCACGTCGGCACCTGTGTCTCCAAGCCCAGCTCGTATGGTATAGACGGAATTATAGCTGGGATGAGATGGAAATGGAATGCAATTTTTATGTTTAATTGCAAAATACTTTCCACAGAAAGAAAATAATTTGGAAACCGGCACACGCATGTCCCAGATTTAAGCGCTCGGTCGTATTGGCCCCAGATCTCTGTCTCTTCCTATCTTTCTTCCTCACTCCTTCACTTCATCATTCTTCCTCTGTCAGTCTTGTCTGTGTCTTCCTCTTTATTTAGGGAAATAAAATGCTTAAAAAAAAACTGACATGAACACAGTCGGTGGGGGAATTATAATTTCAAGCCACACCACTCCACATTCATCAGAGCGTTTAAAGACACGGACGGTGCTGGATGCTGGTGAGGATGTGAAGCAGCCGGAACTCACCCGCCTCGGTGGGGGGATGAGCTGGTGTGACCACTTTCAGGAGGGTTTGCGGTTTCTTAGAAAACTAAACGCACACCTACCCTGTGCCCAGCAGTTCCAAATCCAGTAATTTATTCAAGAAAAATGTAAATGTTTATTCACAAAAAGACTTACACAAGAATGTTCGTAGCCAAAAGATAGAGCCCAGATGTCCATTACAGGAAAGTGGATAAGCAAAGGGTGGCATTTCTCCTGCAAGTGGGGGAATGCTCAGCAACCAGACCTGACACGTTCCCAATACGCAGCCAGTAGGGTGAATCCCAGGAACACAGCACTGAGTGAGGGGGGTCTCCCCGAGGGAGGTAGGCACCGTGGGACTCCATTCGCCTGAAATCCCAGAGCGAGCAAACTGGTGCACTGTGGAAAAAGCAGCACATCGGTTGCCTCTGCAGGGGCTGGGCTGGGGGTCGAGCAGGAAGGGGCACAGGTGTTTCCTGGGGGGGTCTTGTTGTACAACTTGATTTTTGGGTGTGGGCCACACACGGGTTCGCATTTGTTAAAATTCAGCACCTGTGCGCTTAAGACTGGCGCGTTCCGTTGTAAGTCAGCGTCACCTCGAAAGAAAAACTGTACACATGTTGAGCGCTAGCTGAAGATCGGCTGTGGAGGGCCGCCCGCCGTCGGCAGCATCTCTGGAAGGTCTGAGAAGGACTAATGATGGGTAAAGGGGCTGGTCGTGGAGAGAGGAGCCGGAAAGCACATGGAGTGAACTGTTGACGGTGGACTCTTCCAAGGGCCTTATGGGATGTTCACGGGAGAGTTCTTTCAGCGTTACGGTTGACATTTTTCCTAAGCAAATGCTGGAAAAAACTGAGTGCAGGAGTAGCTCAGCTCTCCTCCCTGGACTGCCATCTTTATTCCTCCCTCCCTCCCTCCTCGGTGGGGAATTGCTGTCTTGGAGGCGATGGAATCATTCATTCCATGTTTTGCTACTTTTATTGTATTTATATCTACAACCAAACATTACTTCCAGAGTTTTTTATGACAAGCGGTTCTATATCGCATATGTCTTTTTAAAAATGCATCTTTTTATAACTTTAAATCAGCATTCCGCTTCGGAGCTAAGTATAAATCTGCTTCTCTCCTTTCAACTGGTATTTATATTTCATCGCACGAATACGCCACTTTGTCTGTGTCCACGCTAATCCACTCTGAGGCTGCTCCAAAGTATTGCTGTTTCATGTGATTATTGCTCATGACGCACACGGATGCAGGGTCAGGCTCTAGGGTCCCCACTGCAGGACAGTTTAGGCTGATAGTTGGAGGCCTGAGGTCCAGTGAGTTGGGGCCTTCATGGCCTGCCTTTGAGAGGAGCCCGGAACACTCCCCCTGGAGGTGTCTGTCCGGTCCCCTGCAGAGGACTTGCCGTGTGGGGATGGCTGTGCGGGGGCTCACGTGCTGCACCTGCACACAGGTCGCGGCTGAATGCGCCTGGTGCAGGGCCGGCTGCTTTGTAGGGCGCCGGCGCATCCTGGGGTCTACACCCCCGGCAGCTGCCTGGGCCCAGTGCTGTTCTCCACATTGTAGAGGACGCTGTCTGCTCTCTGCTCTCTGCCTTGTCTTTGTCTGGATGTTCGGATGCGGTCTGAGGCCCCAGGGGATGCAAATCTGGCCGTCTTCTGACACTGACATGAAACCTGTTGTTAAAAATTAGAAACTGTTAAGCCCGTTCTCTCCTGGATCGTTCTCATGGATGGAAGGCTGAATGATGTTAGCAGTCCCATTCGCAGATGATCACAAATTAGTCTTGTGCTTCAGGCTTGCTCGTTATCGAGCCTTGTGCTTAAATTCTCATTTCTCAATGCTCCTAGCTCACACGTTCTCTATTCATTCATAAAATATTCACCCAATAAGCATTGGTGCTTCGAGAACCTGCTCTGTGGTACCTGCCTCGGGCTCCGAGAGTGCGGGGATAAACAGGGGCCCCTCCCAGCGGGAGCAGGTGTGAGGTGCAGGCGATGAGCGTCCCCTGCAGCCAGCCAGGCGCCTCTACCTTCCCTGCCCAACGGGGCATCTTGCTGGCCCGGGTGCGAGTGGTGAGCCACTGGTCTGGGAGGTCCTGTTTGGCTCTGGTCCCACTGTCCCCACTAACCAGTGTTGAGTGCCAGGGAGCTCGGTGTTTGTGGGGCGCAGGGAGGTGCTTCCTTTCTGCTTTCTGAGCCTCCCTGGCCTTCCCCGGACCACATCAGACACACCCTCTACCCCTGCGGCGGGCATCGCAGCTCTTGGGTTCTCACAGAGCAGTTCTGGTGGAGGGAGCAGGTACGGTGGAGCCTCGCAGCACCTGGCAGACTTGGCTGGGACGCTGTCCCTGTGTATCCGGGCCGTGTCCTCAGGGTCCCGTCTCTTCCCGGAGTCCTGAGCTCAGCCAGTGTCCTGCCTCTTCCCTTCCCCCATGAGGAACCATCCCCACCGTACCTCATGCTTTGCCCAGGGCTGAAGAAGGAGGCTTCTCTGCGGTCAAGCTCCCACGTGGGGTTGGGCTCTGCCCGCAGGTGAGGGCGCAGTGGTTCTTGGACTCCGCGTTAATCCCTCTGCCTGTAGGTGATGTTCCCACGGCCACCCCGGAGGTGGGCGGACGGACAGCGCATTGTGCTAGAGATGGCCTAGTCTTAAATGGCCAGGGTGCTGGGTTAGTGTGGCGTTGTTACTGCCCTGCCCAGAGCCCAGGCATCCCTGGGTCAACAGGCACTTGACTTTCTCCTAAGGGTGGCCTGTCCTCCAGGAGGGGGACCCCTCCACTAGATTGAGGTGCTTGCCTCTGCTCCCCGCCAGTAGAAGAGGAGACCTCATTCTACCCAGTACTGGAAGCGTATGTCCTCAGGAGCACGAAGGAGCAACGTGCTTCCAGGTGGAAGAAACAGTGGAAGGCACAGTTACCGGGCCTGTGTGTTGGGAGTTAGGCACTCGTGTCCTCAAGGTCACTCGACGGAGGCGTTGTCTGTATTTGATAGATAAGTGAAGAGTCCGGTGTTCACAGTCACTCGGTGGGCCTCTCATTATCTGGCTCACGGCTGTCCTTGCAATGGTGACCCAAGGTTGAGAGAGGTTCTGTTCCTCTCCCCTTGTGCTCTGTGTGTGACCAGCCCTGTGAGGTCCCCTATCAAGTGTAAAGGCCGGCAGAAGGCCGGGAAGATGGAGAAGCTGCTCGGATTTTGGCTTCCAAGGTGTTCATGAATTCATTTCACAGATGCTCCCAGAGTGTTGGGCTGGTGGCGGGCCTGGCCAGCAGGTGAGACGGTGAGGGAAGGTGGCATCGCCCTGCCCTCTGTTTTGGTGTGGAATCGAGGCATACCATCAGGCAGTCGGCATGCACAGTGAGGGGGGGTGAAAGCATGCAGTCAGAAATCTGGCCCAGACAGGATGAGGGGCGGCTGGGAAGGCTTCCTGGAGGAAGGGGTGCTGATGTGGAGCAGAACAGCGGAGTAGGAGTGAGCTTGGGCTGCCGTACAAGTGCAGGCACGGCGTGCTCTCGGGGATACTGTGAGAGAGCTCTTGATGGATGAAACGCTCGTGTGCTTAGCTTAGAAACACCACTTTTGTGACCATGTGTCTTAGAGATCTCTTCCCAATCTTTCAGCTTAAAATAGAGCATTTCAGCAAATGGGTGTAGAAAGTACCACCTCCCTTTCCTGAACTCTCCTTCGGAGGGTCCTCTGGAAATCAGTGACTCCTTGCTCACCTTATGAGTGTCTGGGGCTTGGCCGGTGCATCAGTCCTGTAATCAGGGACCACGAGTTAAGCTCACTTTTGCCAAACGTGAATCGTGACGCTTGGCCCGTAGGGACTGCATTTCCTGGGGCTCCCCGCCATCAGTGGTCACCTTCACAACCTCGTCCCCCTGCCTTAGCTGGGTGCCCGCAGCAACACCATATTTAGCCGAGGGCTGTGTACCACAGACACCCCTTTTGTCAGGCCGTGGCGTCTCCATACCCCACAGCAGCTCCAGTGAGAGCGCTACGCACGTTTGCTTCTGCACAAGAGAGGCCACGCCTGGCCAAGGCGGGCGGAAGTCAGGTACCCCCGGAGCCAAGCCCGCCTGTTGGCCACGGTGCCTCTCTGCGGGGGCCGTCTGCAGTTTCCGGGGCCGTGTCCCCCGGAGTTGGGCGTCCCTCCTGTCTGATTGCAGATGACAGCTAGAAACAGTAGAAAGCTTTCACCGTGAAACAGCATAAACTTTCTTAAGAAAATACGATGCTGCCAGCAGCAAATTTACTGGAGAATTGAGATGGTAATTAATGTGTTTTTTTGCTTAATTGTCAAACCATTAAAATTAAATTTCATGACCACCCTCACTTACGTACGCATCTTTTTAAAACTCTGGTAATAGGATGTTCCGTGCCTCAGGCTGTCCCACGCTGTCCCCTGCCCCACGCGGAGGCCCCGCCTGTGTAGCAGCATGTCCAGACAGGGCCTCCCTGGGAGGACCCGTTGCTGGCTGGCGGTGAGCGGTCTGCCCTGTCGCAGGCACGCTAGAGTGGCCTTCCCGCCACAGGGCAGGAGGGGCTCCCAGAGCACGCTGCGCCCCGGTGCTCCGAAGCCTCGCCTGGACACTGTTCCGGTGGCAGAGACGGCCAGGTGGCACCCCCCCCCCCCACCGAACCCCACATCTCCTGCTAATCTGTGAGCGGTCTCCAGCTGTGGCCCAGGGCTGCGTCCGCCCTGCGGGCCGTCTCTGGTTCAGCTCTTCTCCTGCCTCTTGAGGGGTCTCAGACAAGCCTCTTCCCTCCCCTGGGTTTTCATTCTTCCTTGGTCACAGGAGAGAAGACGTTGGCCACGGGAATGAATGAGTGGACGTAGGGGTGACAGCAAGTGCTGCTGTGCCAGCGCCTACGTGAGTCAGTCACACCGCTGCTCGCCTTCCGGGGTCTCCTCCCGCCTTGCCGTCCTCCTCACGGTCACCATCCCCTCTTAGCAGACGAGAAGTCCAGGTCAGAGAGGTGACCAGCAAGGGGCCCCTCCTCCCCAGTTCTTTTGGTTGTGATCTCATGAAAGTCTTCATAGGCGCTTAGAGGCAGGGAAGGTGCTGGCAGAGTGAGGCCCCCCAGCACATGCGTCCCCCCCGTCCCCAGACACCCACACCACCCTCTGGGGCACATGCGTCCCCTCATCCCTAGAGAGCCACAGCACCCCCCAGGGGCACATGGGTCCCCCCCATCCCCAGGCACCTACACCCCACCCTGGGCACCTGCGCCCCCCCCACCCCCAACACCCACACTCTCCCACCGTGCACATGTGTCCCCCCCCACCCCCAGACACCCATACCACCCATCCCCCCCGGGGCACTTGCATTCCCCCCGTCCCCCAGGCACCCGCATCCCCCACCCTGGGCACCTGTAGCCACTGAGCGCCTGCCCCTGGAAGCGGGTGACCGTGAGCTCTGCGCGGTCCTACCTGCTGTCGTGTAGCAGGTTCCTGTGGACCCCAGCCTAGAACAGCCCAAGCCCAAACACTGGGTGCACCGCTCAACTGCCTGTAACCTTATTTTTCCTCTTCACTTTCTTCAGATGCTCTGAGGACCTTTCTTTGTGAGTCCCGCAGGGCACACCTCGTTGTGTGGGCCCGAGCTCGTGCTGGGGGCTCCTCACTCATGTTTGTAACTGCTGCTTGCCTCCTGGCCGGGGCAGCATACCCTGCGCCTTGCGGTGGATGAGCCTGTGCCCTTGACCTGGGCGGTCTCTCCTGACACATTCTGAGTGGAGGGCTTTGGGGATTTGCTTGAAAACTGGAGAGAATCTGGGAGAGTCCATTAGAAACAGCTTCAGAAAGCATCTTGATGTGTTCTCGTCTTTCAGCTGACTTATGGGGAAACTGAGGCTCAAGTCTATCCAGCAGGCCCTGGGTAGAGTGATGTTAGAACCCAGGGTGTTAAATTCCCCATCCAGGGAGGCTTCCACCACCCGGCTCTGCCTCAGGTTGCTCAGGAGGAGCCCCTGACGATTAATGGGCAGCGAGGAGAAATGCCGGAGTCCAGCCTGGAGCAGGTGGGCTGCAGAGTTGGCACCTTGGAAGACACAGCCTTCTGCTGACTCAGGTGATGGGCGAGGTGCTTTTGGCGAGAGAAGAAAAAGATGACCGGTCGGTTCCGTGCGCCACGCGGCTTTCTCCTCCTGAAAAGTCTCAGATGCGGGGCCTCCGCTGGGCTTTGTGCCGCGTTGTTCCTGACGGGAGTCTTCCCTCCGGTGCGGGACGCGGCCCCTCTTCACGCACGGCCCGCCCGTGGCTGCGGGGGCTCTCGTGCGCCAAGGCTGAGCGGCCACTGGCCTGGGGCCGCCCCGAGCCCGCGTCCAGGCTTAGCCGCTGGCTCCCTCCGCTGTCTTGGGCAAGTGGTGTGGCCCTTGGTGAATTCTGAGTGCTTTTCTTTCTTCTGTTCCTTTATTTTGCTCTTATTTAGATTCCAGGTAGTTACCGTGCAGCATAACACTAGTTCCAGGTGCACCACGTAGCGATCCATGGAGTGATTCTGTGTAACACCCGGGGCTCATCACAGCAAGTACCCTGCCCATGCCCACTGCCATCCTTACCTGCCCCCCCCACCCCTGCAACCTCCCCTGGTCACCATCCATTTGTCCTCTGGAGGTAAGAATCTATTTCTCGGTTTGACTCCCAGAGTCTCCTTTTTTCCCCTTGCTTCTTTGTTCTGTTCCCCATATGAGTGACATCATAGGGGATTTGTCCTTGGCTTGTTTTACTTAGCATAATATTCTCTGGCTCCATCCACATCATTGCAAATGGCTAGATTTCATTCTTGATGGTTGGGAAACATTCTAGCGTGTGTGTGTGTGTGTGTGTGTGTGTGTGTGTGTACACGCACCACATCTTCATCCATTCACCAGTCGACGGGCATTTGGGCTCCTTCCATAATTTGACTGTTGCCGAGAGCGCCACTATGCACATCAGGGTGCGTGTACCTCTCTGAATCAGTATTTTTGTATCCTTTGGGTAAATACCTAATAGTGCAATTGCTGGGTTGTAAGGTGGTAGTTTGTTTTCTCTTGAAACTTTTTGAGGAACCTCCGGCCTGTTGTCCAGAGTGGCTGTGCCCGTTCGCGTTCCCATCTGCTGTGCACAGGGCCCCCCTTTCTCTGCATCATAGCGAGCATCTGTTGTGTCCCGTGTCGTTAATTCTAGCCGTTCTGACGTGTGTCCGGTGGTATCTCATTGTACTTCTGATTTGTGTTTCCCTAATGATGAGTGATATCGAGCATCTTTTCATGTGTCCGTTGACCATTTGTATGTTGTTTTTGGAAATGCATCTATTCATGTCTTCTTATTTTTTAATCGGATTATTTGTTTCTTGGGTGTTGAGTTTTAGAAGTTCTTTATATATTTTGGACACTAACCCTTTATCGGATATGCCATTCGCAAATGTCTCCTCCCATTCTGCAGGCTGCCTTTTAGTTTTGTGGGTTGTTTCCTTTGCTGTGCAGAAGCTTTGTGTTTTGATGGGGTCCCGGTAGTTTATTTTTGCTTTCATTTTCCCTCACCTCTGGAGACATATATAGAAAATCGTTGCTTCGGCCGATGTCAAAGAAATTACTGCCTGTGTTCCCTTCGAGGATTTTTATGGTCTGAGGTCCCAGCGCTTTTCTTTAAAATGGGAACAGTAATGCCTGTCAGAGGTGGTTACAAATGCCGGCATTAAGCCGTGTTGAGTACACGGCGTCACCCGCCACCTACAGTGGGCGCTCCACAGGTGGCACGTGGTTATTTTTCAGTACTCCAGTGTCACGCCTTGAAAACGGTTCCCACCAGTCCAGCCACCGTGGCTGGTGGGTGAAGGCCATGCATTTGAGGTCTTGTGTTTCCTTTTTGGGGAGATGACTATACCAGAGTGTTGCTTAGGTGATTAGTTGTTATTTGGAACCTCATTTCCCTGGCTTGTCGATGGTGTCTGATGTTGAGGCAGAGAAAGTTCTCATCATCAGGAGTCAGAAGCCACAGAGAGGATTTGATGTAAGGAATTGTTATCGAGGCGTGAGGTTGGTAACTAGGTAACTGTGAGCGTAGAACGGACCAGCGAGGCGTCCGGTGTCGCCGCTGCAGGGAGCTTCACCATCCCTGGTGCTGGTGGCCAAGGCAGGGGACTGGGATTATTAGTTAGAAGCCGGCCACTGCGGGCGTGGGGCCGACACACGGCACTCTGAGGATGCCTGGAGTCTGGGGTCTCAGAGGGAGGTGCCACGTTGTGGGACTGTACCTGTTAGAACCAAGGGCAGAAGGACAACCCTCAGGAGGCCACAGGAAGCCCTAGAGGGAGCACGTGCCTCCTTCCCCTATGCCCTGCTTCCTCCTTCCACACCCTGGGCGGCTGGGAGAGCAGAGATGTGGCTTGCAGAGGGGGCACCTGCAGGATGTGGCGTCACGCCCTGCTTTGCACCCCCGGTCTCCCTGCTAGAAACGTCCTGCTCTTCTGCATGCCCACAGGGTCTCGGTGGTCTCTCTTATTCTCACTCCTGCCAGACTAGAAGGCCCCGAGCTTTGCTGTGTACTGTAATGACAGGGACCTTTCTAATAAAGTGATGCCTGTCTTCCCCCCCTCCTAATCCCGTGTCCTGACCTGATTGGTTGGGTGCTGCTAGGACACCAGGATTTGTGACTGTCCCCTGTGGCAAGTGCCGGAACCGCTGGGGCCACGTGGGGAATTGTTTGAGAGCCGTGTTTGTGTCGTGGTTGTTGTCGGATGTCTCCCCTCCTTGGGCCAGCGTCCAGCACGTAGTAGGTGCTCGGGTGCTGTTTGGTGGTGAGTGGGGTAACAGTGGGCTGGCTGCAGTGTCATTCACAGTGTCCTCTCCTCTCGGGGGTCTGAGGTCTTCATTCTCTCTGTTGCTCCAGGGATCCGGCCTCAGATGCTGAGGTCAGAGCTTCAGGGACCAGCATTGCTTTGAGTTGGTTGAGTCATAACTGGGGCCGTGGCATGTGACGGCATAGTCGGTACCTTGTGTAAGTTGTCCCTGGCCCGGGGGGGCGGGGGGTCTAAAATTCCACCCACACTGTGGTCTGGAATGCTGTTAGGGCCGGTGTTAGCGTAGGGGAGAGAGTGCCTTCCTCTAATTGGCCTGCACAGGGGGAGTGGCGTTTGCAATGTGCCCGCCCGGAGGGGGACACGCTTTTCTAATGTACCGAAGGGCATCCTGGGTGTGTCCTCCTAAGGCGTGATTCTTCCCCTTACCTCCGTCTTGTGTACCTATTCCTGTGGGGGAAACTGGCAAGAAGATACCATATTTTATCCCCTATAGGATAAAGTGGTCCTCTAAGTTTGGGGCTCACCCTCGCATCAGAGCTGTGCCGTGGATAATCTACAAGTGGTTAGAGACCGCGTCCCTTTAACATACTTCAGTAAGGTCTCTGTCGAGGATTTGGTGGAGGGTTGTGGGCGTGGGGGTTGGGTGGCGGTGGGATGTGTAGGCACCAGTCCGTAAATCTCTAATGGACACCTTTGGCCTTCATTCCTGTTTCCATTTGTTCCAGACTCGCTGTTGTCAGAAGAGCTGAGGGCGAGACTTGGCTGTGTCGCACAGAGCACTGTGCAGACTGACCACCCACCCTGGCGTCGGGCTCGGGGCAGGGGATGTGAGTGCCGGGGCCCATCCCCTGGCCAGCTGGGGGCGGGGTGGGGTGGGGTGGCTGTGGACAGTGTCTCCCTGAAGATCTTCCCGGGAGCCTGGGGCCAAGAAGGAGCCGGCCAGACCAGGGCAGATGGGAGACGGGGCTGCTAGGCCAGGAGAACACGCTGGGTCCAGCAGGCGGGAGGGGACTGTTCCGGGTTGGGGCTGCACGGGCAGAGAGGAGAGGCCAGAGAGGCAGCAGGGCCTGTGAGCCACAGCCGGGTCTTGTTCTGGAGGGGAAGGGACGGTCCCAAGAGCGTTTTAGGTGGGACAGTGTCAGACTGGCCTCTAGGGAGTGTCTGGAAAGGGGTGACAGCTGGAGAGAGCCCGGGTCCTGGTCTAGGTAGTGGGTGCGACTGGGGTGCCTTCTGTGCTGCGAGGAGAGGCTGGGCCCTAGACCCCTCGGGAGGGAGGGAGAGTTGGCAGGGCTTGGGGGTGGGTGAGAAGGAAGGAAGTATCTCGTCCGGACAGCTGGGTGGATGGTGTTGCTGTTCACTCCCCCAGGGAGTACAGGGTCGGAGCGGGCTGGGGGAAGGCTCAGTGGGCTGCACAGGCTGCGGCCACAGGCAGGCTTCCAGCCAAGCAGAAATGCTGCTCTGACCTTGGGCAAGGAGAACCGGACGGGGGGCCAAAGGTCCGTCTCTCCCACTGCCAAGTCCTCGGTCTCTGACCTGGGGCTTGCCGCTCGGGCCTTGTGAAGCCTCCAGCCCCGCAGACCAGGACCTCTTCAGGTCCCGTGAGAGAACAGAAGCCAGGGCTGAGGTACCCTGCGGGGCCCTTGGAAAATTTGGCCATTGTGACTCTGTTCCCTGCTGGGAGAAAGGGAACAGGTCTTCCTGGGAGAGAGTGGGAGGGCCGAGCGATCCCTTGTTTCCCGGGAAGGGCATTCTGGAGCCGCACAGGGAACCTCAGGCTGCTGGGCCCTGGCCGTCCCGGCCCTGCTGGGGCTTGCTCACCGCGAAAGCTCAGAGAGTGGGGCTCTGGGCATCTGCTGTTTCTGTTGGGGCCTGGCTGGCGCTGTGTTTCCTCAGGTTGGACCTCACACAGCTTTGCAGCCCAGGAATGCAACGCAAACCCCACTCCGGGCTGGAGGAGAAGTGGAAGGGGCTGGAGGAGGTTTACCCGGGCCTGCCTGCTGGGCATGGGGTGCACCCGGCAGGCTGGTCCCCCAGGCGGGCACGTCCTGGATCGGCAGCCCCGAAACCAGTCCAGCGACTTTGCTCTTGGGTGGGGGGATCTTGTCAAAGGCGTGCTGTGCGTGTGTGCATGTGACTTAGCACGTGAATTCCGGCCCAGGAGAATGGCTGTGTCCTTCCGCGGACTGTGGCTTACACAACGTTTTTCACTTCGTGAGGGAGGTACTGCGGTTGAAAACCGGCTGGGAGCTTGGACGACAAGGCCCAGTGCTCGCCTGCGGGAGTGCTTGGCGGCAAAATCCGGGTGAGATGGGGTGGACGAAATGGAGCCTTTAATTTGCGTCAGTTCAGAAAGTCTCTGCGAACTTACATCAAGTCCGAAGACCTGTTAGCCGCTGGCCCCTGCCCAAGATGGAAGGGAAGCCAGCATGGTCTCCAGGGCGCGAACCGTAATGCCTGCCGCCCTTGGCAGAGGGAACGTTCCAGGGCTTTCCGCACTGACCGTTTGCTGACACGCTCTCCCCTACGTGGTCACGTTGGAGAGCCGCGCCTGTTAGCAGACTTCCAGTCCTCTCAGGTCGCCTCTGTCACCCTTTTGTCAGATGATCCCCACTTGCCAGCCGAGGAAACTGAGGCTCGGTGAGATCACGTGACTCACCCCACGTGACGCAGCAGGTGTGCATCCAAGCCAGGGTCCGAGCCGGGCTTGTGTACACGATGCCGGGAACTCCCCCCGCCGATTCGTTTTGACCGAGTTGGGAGCCACGCTGTGTGCCCGGCACGGGGACTCAGGCAGCACAGAGCCTCCTGCTGGGTTGGGGGGAAGGCCGGCAACCGGGCAGTCAGTGTGTCACGGGAGCGGCTGCAAGACAGGCAGGAGGGACACCGTGTTGGGTGTCATTCCTGGAGCCTGGGTGTGGAGTTTCCATGTGGGAACAGGCCTCTCCCCATTCGTGGCCGTCTTGCCAGCTGCCTTCCGGAATCTCCCAGGGATGCCTGTAGGACATACGTGTTATACACGCACGACGTATGATCTGTGAGGGACCTGAGTTTATACATACCTGCACACGCATGAAACCATGAACGTTATTCTTAATGCGTGTGAGTTACTGTCACAGCTCGTGGCCTTTGTCTGAAGCGTGCTTGTGGCTGATATCCTCCCCACTTGAGAAACGGTGGGAAGGCGGGAGCTCTGGGGCCTGGAGACCTGGGTCACAGTCGTCCTGCCTTTTGCACATTGCATGATCCTGGCTGGAGAGCTCGCCCTTGCCTCCGTGCTGCCATCTACAAAGCAGGGACGGTGACCACGCCCGCCGGGCAAGGTGGGTCTGAGCAGTGCACGACCAGCAATCCGGTCCCAGCATAGAGCCTGGGCAGGATTTGGGGACCTCTCCGTAAATGGGAGTCTACTTCTTTTCTCTTGAGACCCTCAGAGTGCCGTTCTGTCTCAGCAGCACGGAGAAGAGGCAAAGGCCCCGTAGGACGAGACCGAGGGAGTGGGCAGTGGCTGCTTTCCTGAACGTGTGACTCAGTTGGCGGACGGTGTGCCCGAGGCCTGCTTCGCCTGTGGCCACATCCTCCCATCTGACCTCAGGGTCGTCGTGGACACTGCTGAGACTCCACACTGGGGACACAGTGGGCTTCCCGTGCCGGGAAAGAGCCTAAGACTCCTGAGAGGGGGCGACGGGACACCTAGATAACAAGCCGGCCCTGAGAGGTGGGGAGGTCGTAAGGCCCCAGGGCGAAGGCTGCGGGTTTCTTAGGAGAAACAGAGCACCTGCCCACGTCCCTGTACCGCCCTCACCTGCAGGGAGACCGGCTTTGTACTGGAAAAGAGTCTCACCTCTTACTGTTGCTTATTCCGTGGGTTTGGGCAAATGACCTGCATCCGCCATGATGAAATCCTCTGCACTCTGCCTGTTCCTCCTTCCGTGCTCCCAACCCTCATAAACACTGGTCCTTTCGCTGCCTCCTTAGTTTTGCCTTTTCCAGAACATCCCGTAGTTGGAATCGTTCGGATCGGCCCCTTTGAGTTAGCGATGCGTGTTTAGGGTTCCTTCGTGGCACGGTAGTTCATTTCTGTGAGGCGCTGGGTGATAACCCGTTGTCTGGATGGACCGCAGCTTACCCGTGCACCGCCTGAGAGACATCTTGGTTGTGTCCAGATTCAGGCAATTGTGAATAAAGCTGCTGTAAACATCCACGTGCGGGTTTTCGTGTGGACAGAGGTTTCCAGCTCCTTTATGTAAATAGCAAGGTGTGTGGTGTCTAAATCGCAAGGTCAAAGTGTGTTCAGTTTTATAAGAATCACTGTGCGTTTCTAAAAGCCGGAAACAACGTGTGCGTTCCTGCCCTTCTCTTCTCCTCATACTGTTCCAGTTAAGGAAACGAAAAAGAAGGACGTCGCGTTGGAGCGTCACAATGTAGAGCGTCACGGGGGCTGGGGCCTGGATGGCGCCGGTGGTCCTTTCTTGGGGACGCCGTGTACCGCCCAATCTGTCTAACCACCTCTTTGTCCTTTAAGACCGTGTCCACCCGCCCTCCGCCTCTCACGTGATGCCAGTGTCTCTTCCCTGTCCCTGCCCTGGGAGCCACCTTGGGCAGGGCTCACGTGTTTGTCACATCTCTGTGTTGGCGCCCAGCCCGTTGGGAACAGAATGACATCCCCATGTGCCTCCCGGCAGTGGAGGCTCAGGTCCTGTGCAGTTGCAGAAGGCCCGGAATTGTCGTGACTTAGCACGACGAACGATGGCTTCCCGCTCAGGCCTCCTGTGTGCACGACAGGCAGGCTGCAGCTCAGCTCATGGGGCTGTCATTCAGGACCCACGTTCTGTCTAAGACGCGCTGGTTTTGTGGCAGAGGGAGAAGGGGAGGGGACAGGCCACATGACAGCTCAGGAGCATGCTGCTTACATGTGGCCTGTCATTTCCACGTGTTCTGTGTCCAGCAGGTCACAGCCAGCCTGAAGTCAGGAGGCGGGGGTGGACGGCCCCGTAGGGAGGGACACTGGGAGGCGGGGGCGGATGGCCCTGTAGGGAAGGGTACCAGGACGTGGGGGTGGATGGCCCCGTGGGGAGGGACACCAGGAGGCAGGGGTGGATGGCCCCGTAGGGAGGGACACTGGATGTGTGGACACAGCCATCATCTCTGTCTGCCTCACACACTTGCATAGCCTGGCCTGTCTTGGGTTCACCTTCGCCCTCTTCGGAGGATGCTTGCTTTTTCCTCGGGTGAACACGTTGGTTACAGTTGGCTCTACGTTCTTTCCCTCCTTCCTGTGTATACCCAGAGGGCTCTCCTGGGGCCACGGTGCCGAGGAGGGCACACAGAACTGCCCGTTTGGCCTGGCGTGATGTGCGTGTGCTTGGTGTGGAAATGGGCCCCTTGTTGTGTTAACTGGGGTTTACTGAGCACCCGTCAGACTCCCCTGACCCTGCTGCGTGAAGAAACAGGCCTGTCTGTTCTCGGGCTTGGCTGTAGCAGAACCAGAAAGGCACCACGATGCACGGACACCCGGCACGTGCCCGGTGTTGTGCGGCTGGTTCGGTAGACTTCCTTGACGTCTCAGCGATCCGAGGAAGGCCTATGCCCGCCTGGTAGAGGGAGAACCGGATGGGCTCCTTGCCCCGTGGGGGAGGGGTGGGGAGGGCCACACCCTTACCTTTCCTGCTTGTGTATGCCCATTTTTCTGGAAGATGTTTCTTCTTCTCAATAATTGATGCATCCCGAGGACCTCTCCCCCTGAGCCCCCCTCGGTGAGAACACAGGGTGTTGTGCTGGGAGAGGCCGTCCCGGAGGCCGCACCACCCTCCCAGATGCCCGTCTGCCTTGCTTCCTTCTGCGCTGCTTACTGGCGATTAGGTTAAAGGAAATTCTGTTATTTCCAATTAATCATCCCTCGTGAACCTGCTCTGTATTCAGCACACAGCAGACTCCCTGCTTAACATGGAGCTTCCTCTCTCCCCTCTGGGATTCTTCTCTATTTATTAATTTTTTAATTTATTAATTTATTAATTACTAAAAAGTAATTGCATTATTTGTATTTGCTCCTTGTGTTTGGGGATGTTTCTAGAACAAGGAAGCTGAGGTTATGGTTGATGAATGATAATGGACACCTTGATGGGAAAATCTTAGTTAGCCCGTGCCAGCCGGGGGCTCCCAGAGGCCGGGAGGCAAAGCTTCTGTGCGTTGGGGGTCTTTGTCCTTGGTAAGTGCTTCTATTAAAAATTCACAGAGGCAGCATTTTCTGCTTCAACAGGACTTCAGGCAGGGCCCCCTTGGCACCCCACGTTCTGCAGCTCTGTGCACGAGGCTTGTGCTCCCCGACTCAGTAGGGCTTGTGCAGACCCCACTCTGTTCGGGGGACGTGGTGTCTATTCTGGAGAAAAGGGTTGTCCTGTGGGGAGCAGCTGTGACCTCCGAGCACAAAGGGCACATTTCAGGATACACAAGAGTATGTAAATCCTTGTTCTCCATTCCCAGCCCTTTCTAAGTGTCTGCACGTGTGAGGTGTCCAGGGTCTGAGAGGAGCAAGCTCCACACCGTAGCTACAGGTGGTGTAGAGGGAGGTGGGCAGCACCTCCCCCGGGGCGCACCTGCTCTAGGGGATGAACACGGACAAGCCCACAGTTGCCACCAGCCGGGCAGGCTGAGGACACACAGTGAGGAGGGCCCTTGGCCTGCCCTGCCATCACTGGCCAGCATAGGGTGAAGGTTCTACCTCTGCTCAGTCCCACGGAGGGAGGCACTTGTTCGGATGGTGTTATGGGCGGCCTCCCCCTGCTGCTCTCACTGAATGACCTTCTCCAGTGAGCATATTAATAGCATGGTGGTGGGGGGTGTCATCATAGTTCCTTAGTAGAAATGTTTAATATTTTAGGGAAATTAAAGATCTAGCTTCTATCAAACATTATGTAACTTAAGGCACTCAGCAAATGTGGGGAAATTCAGTCTTGCCATGTTTGATTTTCCGCTTTAATCTCAATGTTTTCTTAACTGTTCTTAGTATCATTTTGGAGGTGCAGTTCCGAACATCTGTAATGATTGCTCTGAAAAATACCTAACCCCATGAGACTTTGGAATCTGCAAGTTGCAAGGGTCTTTGAGATCCCCAAAGCCCAGACCCCACAGTACTGATGTGGATCCTCAGACCCAGAGAAGGTAGAGTGTCTTTCCCAAGATTTTGTGGCCGATTAGTGAAAGAGCCCAGACTAGACTTGGCTTGGGTTTCTGATTCGAAAACACGGCAATAGTTTTATCCTCCCAAAGGCGGTGGATTCTCGGTTTGGACCAGGGATCTCTGAGACAGGGTGTACTGTCCGAGTCGCATAAGGGCTAGTTTCTCCCTTCTCTCAGCCTGGACCCTCTGCTCGTTCTCCCAGCCCCAGGCCAGGCATCCTGTCTGCCAGAGGCCTTCCCTGACCTCCTGAGACACTACTTTCCTCTCTGTGTCTTACGGCCCCTGGTACCTGCCCCTGTGGTTAAGGCTGCACTCTGACATTACCATGTGTCTGCAGGTGCCTTTCCCCAAATGGGGGCATCGGGAGCAGGGTCTCTGCCTTATTTTTTTCTCTATCCCCAGGGCCCAGTGCAGTCGTAAGTGGTTAAAAAGTGTGGTTGTACAATAGCCAAATTCTGGAAAGAGCCTAAATGTCCATCAACTGATGAATGGGTAAAGAAATTGTGGTTTACATACACAATGGAATACTACTTGGCAATGCGAAAGAATGAAATCTGGCCTTTTGCAGCAATGTGTATGGAACTGGAGAGTGTTATGCTAAGTGAAATAAGTCATGCAGAGAAAGACAGATACCATATGTTTTCACTCTTATGTGGATCCTGAGAAACTTGGCAGAAGACCATGGGGGAGGGGAAGGGGGAAAAAAACGTTATACAGAGAGGGAAGGAGGCAAACCATGAGAGACTCTTAAAAACTGAGAACAAACTGAGGGTTGATGGGGGGTGGGAGGGACGGAAGGGTGGGTGATGGGCATTGAGGAGGGCACCTGTTGGGATGAGCCCTGGGTGTTGTATGGAAACCAATTTGGCCATAAACTTCATATTAAAAAAAGAAGAAAAAAAAGGTATGGTTGTAGAATAAAGCCCTCCCCTCTCAGGGTATCTACATCTTAATCCCCAGAACCTGTGTGTTTCCTTACAAGGCAGATGTGATTAAGTGAAGCTCCTCTGAGCTAGGGAGATGATCCTGGTGCTTTAGTCTGCGTGGGCTGTTGTAACAGGACGGGTGGCCTTTAAACAATAGGAACTTATTTTTCACAGTTCGAGGAGGCTGGGAGTCCAGGATCGGGTGCCATCATGGTCCAGTTCGAGTGAGGCCCTCTTCCAGCTTGCAAACGGCTGCCTTTTCAGCACATCCTCGCGTGGTGGGAAGAGGGGAGATGCTCTCTGGCCTCCTCTTAGGAGGGCGCTGATCCCATTCATGAGGACCTCTCCCTTGTGACTGCCTCACCTCGCAGAGGTTGGATCGGGGTCCCTGCTTTGGCGGTTTGGAGGGACACAGACATGCGGTGCGTTGCCCCTGGGGTATCCAGATGGGCCTGCTGCTGTCCCAAGGATCCTTCCCAGGGAAACGGGGGTGGTCGGGTGTGAGTCCGGGAAGATGTGACAATGGAAGCAGAGAGGTTCGAGGCAGTCTCCGGAAGATGCTAGAAGAGGCCAGAACCTCGCTTCTCCTCTCAGCCTCCCGATGAAACGCAGCCCTGCTGACCCGTTTTAAGACCTCTGACCTGCATAATTGTAATGTGACAGTTTGTGTTAAGTTTGTGTGGTAACTTGTCACAACAGCACAGGGACCTAGAGGAACAGTGGGGTGTGTGTGTGCGGTGTGGGGGAAGCACCCAGAGACGCGTCCTGTGAGGTCAGCATGTCGTCAGTCACATCGTTAGGTCGGCCTCATTTCGACGTGCCCCCTTTCCCTCCTCGCAGCGGTTCTGGGGCGGCCTGGAGAAGAGGGGACAGGGTGCACAGCACTTGGCCAACCTTGCAGGGGTACAGAGAACAGGAGCTCCCCCCACTGTAGCACGCAGTCCTGGGTTCTGAGCTTTGGGGGTCTTCGGACTCGTGCTTTCTTAGGCCAGAAGCCTTAATGTTGAGACTTGAGGTGCTAACCGTGTTCCGCTGCTCCCCGGTTCTGTGTTTGGTCCAGAATGTCCCTCTGACAGATTTGTTAAACGGTTAACTTGATCAAATCTGGGGTGAGTGTTTGCACATGCATGGAGTGTGCACTCCAGGCTCTTCTTACGGCGAGTCCAGAGCTCGGTGATGTGATGGTGGGCAGTCGGCTTCTGCTTCTCGTTCAGCTGGGCCCCGAGCCGTGCTCTTTGCCTGGAAGGCTGTCTTTGACCTTCACAGTAGCCCTCAGGATGGTGGCCGCTGTGATGACCTCAGCTTATGGACGGGGGGGATAAAATCTGCCTGCTGAAGTGAGGCTCTCTGCCCCCGATCAAGTGGCTGCCGTCCGCTCTGACCCAGGTCTGCCAGTGTCAAAGGCAGAGTCCTTTCTAGTCCCCACTTTCCTGGATACCCACTGTAATCACGTACGGGGACTATTCTCAGCCTGCACGTTATGTACTCGGAAGAGGTAGGTTTTTGTATACTTGTGGGCAAAATACATAGAATAGATTATAATGTTATTTCTTCTGCACTCGGGAGGATCTCGTGGTCGGCCTTGGAGACCACCGTGCCAAACTACGGCTAGCGATCACATTGTTAGGTATCTCGAAATCTCAAAATACTGTATTTGCTCCTCCCAATAAGGCAGATTTTGTTCCAGGTTTCACAGATGGCCGCTGAGGTTTAGGGAATTAGCCATTTTCCCCTTTTTGTTATTTTACTCGTTCCTGTAAAAGGATTTACTGAGGGCCTGCCACGTGCCTACAAGATTCCACTTTCAGTTCTGTGGATGTAACTGTAAGCGCGAGATGAGTCTCTGCTTCCGTGGGGCTTATGTTCCAGTGGGGCACTCACCCCGCGCGGTGTCTGGTGATGCGAAGTGCTCGGAAGGAATCCGTGGCAGGAGGGGCGGTGAGGGAGGAGAGCAGGACGGAGCCTCGCAGGTTCAAGGGCTTGGGAAATACCCTGGGTTTACTCGGAACCAGGAAGGCACTGGAGTGTTACGAGCAGAAGGACAGACGTCATCTGACTGATGTTATTAGAGGATCAGCCGGTAGGACCAGAAATGGGGTTCACACCGCCGTCTCTGTGGCTCTGAGGCCTAGGCCCTGTCCTTCCGTCTGGGCTGCCCACATGCTTCTGACGTCCTTGAACTGCTAAGACGGGGCTCATGAGGTGGGCTTTGAGGGCATCGGCCAGAGTCACCTGTCCCCCGTTTTCCCCGTGTCCCCAAGTGGGCGTGGCACCCTGTGTGCACAGCTCTGCAGCACCTGCAGAGGAATGGGCCTCTGGGCCTGTGGGTCCCTCTGCCTTCCACTTTTGCATGTTCCGCCATGAAATGTTGAGGTTTTTGTGACCGTGAACACACCTTCGCCTCACTGCAGGGCCGTCTGATGACATAACAAAGAGGCTTGGAAGCTTTTGAACAGGTGAGTGATTCCCTCCTGGAAAGCTCTCCTCATGAAAGAAATCTATAGACCAAGTGCTGAACACAAGGCTTTTATTTCTGTTATTTATAGAAACCAAAATGTCTGACACTAGGATGTGATGAGTAAATTATGCTACATGGATACAATTGACTTAGGCAGCTATCAGAAATTGTGTCTTTGTAGAATTTGTAA
Organism: Prionailurus bengalensis; assembly: GCF_016509475.1. Classification (NCBI taxonomy): domain Eukaryota; kingdom Metazoa; phylum Chordata; class Mammalia; order Carnivora; family Felidae; genus Prionailurus; species Prionailurus bengalensis. Next base: position 79,893,201 of record NC_057353.1, on the reverse strand, counting down.
TGCAGTGCTCAGTTGTCACAGTGAGGATGACAGGCACAGGCAGGAGAGAGACACGCCCTATGAGGCTGTGAGGAGATCCGCACCGCCCCCCCCCCCGGGGCGTGTGAGGCACGGTCCTACCCTGACAGGAGGCCCAGCAGCCGTCCCCTCAGAGCCCCCAGTGCCTTGGTGTGCAAGGTCAGGACGCCCCAAAGCTGCTGCTGGACCCCCTTGTGGGGAGGGGGCTCTGGTCAGATTCTCACAGAAACTCTGCCGTCCCCCCGTCCACCGCATGCTGAACGTTCACGGGTGCTCCCACGAGGCTGGACGAGCACAAAGCCCAGTTCTCAGGGTCACGGCCGAGACCCAGCACCTTCCTGTAGGCCCAGACTTCAGGGGGGCCTGAGGTGGGTTCCTGCATCATGGGTAAGGATCCACTACTTAATATGTGGGAAGGCGGGATGCAAAGCAGTGTTTATAATGGGATACACAATACAGAAAAATCAAGTAGCATAAATAATACATGCACGTGTTCATGTGCCTGCAAGGAAATGCAGCAAAATGTTCGAGAATCACGGTGAATCATTTCCTTGTACGTCTTTCAGTTTTTATGATGTGCATGTACTATTATTTGAAATACATCCTTTTTTTTTTAAACCCTCACCACAGTACATTACCAAGTGCTTTTTGGTTTTCAAAGAGCCCTACTGCTCATTTATGCCATTTTCACCGGGTGTGCGTTGGGGTTGCCCACGTGTTGTCTACCAGCAGCCCCCACTGTGTCTGGGGCTGTAGAAGCTTCATGTTTATTTGGGACAGGTTTGAACTTGACACTTGCCCATCGCATTGCCAGCCAGGCATCTTCCTTCCAGGGCTCGCCTGCCTGCCCTGTTTAGAAAAGCAGCTTTTGGGTGTTTGCTCCCTTGAGGGGAGACTGCAGTTCTGAAATCACACGGCCGTCCAGCTGGCCTTCTTGTTTTTTCTCTTCTCTCTCGGCGCCCGTGGACTCTCTTCTCCCTCGGGTTTGCTCAGCCACTGGAGGCGCCTCCGATGAGCCAGAGCGAGCCGTAGGACGTTAGCTGGCTTCCCCTGTGTCCTCTGCAGGGCAGGGGACTGCCTCGCCAGCGGGTGACCCCAGACGGCCCCGTGGGGTGTGCGGCCACCCTACATCTGAGTCTGTTCATCTCGCCCCTGCACACCTGCCTTCCGGGCGTCCTCTGTTCTCCAGCTCTGCCGCTAGACCTCACTCTGGTTTTTGGGCTCCCTTTATCTATCTTTTGGCCTAAGGGCGTTCCCTTCCATCCAGGGTGTCCCTCCGGTTTCGGGAATGTCACGTCAATATTCCAGGAGCTTCCCCCTTCACCCGTGCAGGAAGGCCTTCTCCCCTGCGCAGGACTGATGAGTTCTCCAGCTTCCTCCTTTCCCTTCTTCAGGTGTGTGAGACGATGGTGCTAGGCGCTGCTCTGGATTCCGTAGCAGAAGGTCTTGTCGTCACTCCTGAAAGGTTCTGTAGTAGGGAGGCAGGCAGGTGCCGGCCGGTGAGGACGCAGGACGTGAGGGCCCCTGGCCTCGTCTCGTACATCATCTTCCTGGATTCATTCGTCTGTTCACTGGTACCTGTAGGCGTGCCCCCGCCCCCGCACCACGCGCTCTAGCAAGTGGACCGGGGCCCACCGTGGTGTTCCCCCGCACATGGTGTTCCTTCCGCCTAGAACTCGCTCTCTCCTGTTCTTCCTTCCTGCGTTCGGTGAGATTCCCTCCTGAGGGGCCCTGTCCACCCGTCCCTGACCTGGCATACGCACCACGTCGCCCTTCCATAACTTGTGCCCGTTTTCATCCCTTTCCGTTCAGTTCACTTGACTCCCCGCGTGCCCCTTGCACAGGCCCTAAACTTGGTGGCAGTAGCAGATTCAAAGCGTTTGTAAAATCTTCGTATGTACCTGAAGCCGGCACAGCACATCTTGGGTCCTCCGTAAACGTTTGCTGACCGAACGGATGGGAGAGAACGTGCAGCTTACGTGTTAGAACCTCTGTGCCCTTGCTCGTGCTCTCCTGCCTGGGCACGTCGGTAACTTGACCATTTCTGCGGCCCCAGAACTAGCACAGGCCCTGAGGCAGACCCATCTGGAAGTCCTGGTCTGCTCCCCACGTGCCCCAGCTCCACGTGGTGGGCGTGTAGTGAGGGTCTGGGGGCCGCACCCGTGCACCCATGTGCGTGTTCTGGGTTCTAACGTGTTCTTGCTGCTGCCGCCATTTAAACGTCACCTCAGAAGTGTGCGTTCCTGACTAGAACCTAACGTCCCATAGGCTGCTTGCTGGGTTTTAGTTTTCCCGCTTGTCTCTGAGTCATAAGGACGTGTTTCGTTGTTGCCTGGTTTACGGAACTTGGTGTTGGGAACAATTGGGCCCCGAAGGCAAATCCTAACAAGTTAGGGTTTCCGCCTCTAGGCCGCCTACACTTGTGGTCCCGTCTTCCTCAGGGCATCCCTGGGAACGGATGTCCTTGTCGCAGGCCCCACGCAAGGTACTGCCCTGTGCCCGTCAGGCTGGGCCCCTCCCGGGTGCTGGGGGTCGCCCTGCGCTGCCGCCCTCCGCAGAGCTCCGCCTGGTGGCCCGTGTGCTTGCTTCCCAGCTGAGGTGTTGGAGCGTCAGGGACAGTGAGCAGGGCTGGATGTGCCAGGGAGAGGCAGGCAGGACCCAACGCCTGGGTTTTCTGGTGCCGTGGGTGGTGACCGTGAAGCGGTCCGGCCTTTGTGGGGGCTGTCGATGCGGGGGGTGGGTGGAGCTGGCCTGGTCAATGGTCAGACGGCCTGCAGGTGTGAGTGACAGTGACAGGGGAACCAGGACGGGAGGCGGGTTTGGAACAGGCACACAGGTGGAGGGCTCTGAATTCGGGGTAGAAGTGGGCCTGGGCTCCAAGGCCCTCCCTTGGAGAGCTTCACGGGGGCCCGGGTCTCCCCTCGCTTTGCCCCACGTGGGTGTGCAGGCCCTCGGCAGGTGGGTGTGGTTGGAGGGCCCTCCTTCTGGGATGGGGCAGGGCTTGGCCACAGTGTTCTGCTTGGGCGGCTCGGTGCAGGGCTGGGTCCAGAGTATGTTCCTCACAGGCCATACAGCCAAGCAGTTACACTTGAATTCCGGCTGCCGATTCTGGGCATGATTTCTCAACCCCCCTACGCTGACTTCTGCGTCTGCGAGCAGCTCCTCGCGATGAGCACGTGAGCCGCTGTAGATGAAACGTGCTCTGGGGCATCTTACACGTGCACTTAGTGCCCGACAGCTTTTGTCCTCCCAGCCCCACAGCCCTGCTCCTCAGGGACGGAGCATTGAGAGCCGCTCCCCGCAGGTGCACGGTCTTCAGAACCCGTGGTCTCCGTGTCCACGGGGGCAGCGCTTCGGCAGAAGAGTATGGGTCTGTGTTCTCCAGCCCGGAGGGTTTCTCGGAGCTGGGTGCTAGTGGGGCATGGGAGTAATGAGCGGGTCCTGTCCCGCGGAGCGTACCGTCCAGCGGAGGAGGCGACACGGATGCATGTACAGATGGTACGTGGGGCTGCCACCTCGGAACAGGTGAGGGCCGAGATTCTGGTGTCCCCACGGGAGGGCCATGCACCCTGTGGACGTAAGGATCCACCAGGAGCCGTGGGAGTCCCCGGACGTTGTTCTCGTGAAGCGGCGAGTTTCAACAGGCTGAGGTGTTGGGAAAACTGAAGACAAGACTTGGAGGTTTAAAGTAAATGGGAGAATTTAGCTGGGGGCATAAAGACTCTCGTGCCGGCTGAAGAAGCAGGAGGTGTTTTGTCAGGAGGAGGTGTCCTGGGATCGGTTCTGGGGCCTGGACGGCTGGGAGGGCCTGGGGCCGCCACTCTGTCCGTCCCTCCGTCCCTGGTGTCTTGCATCAGTCCCCGCCTTCATGGCTCCTCTGTCCTCGCTGCCAAGTGCCTCGTCTTTGGTCCCCACACCGTGCCTGACCCTGGCCCCGACCCAGCACGTGCTTTTGGTGCCAACCCCCCCCCCCCACCGACATTCAGGATCTTTCCATTCACAGCGCGGCTCCTGTAGGGCTGTGGGTGGAGCTGGAAAACGGGCCAAAAGGTCAGGTACGTTTGGGAACAGCAAAGAGGTGAATTTGGTTAGAACACAGGGTCTCTGGGGGGCACGGGGGGCACCTGGACACGTGGCTGACAGCTCGCAGCCCCCCACACGTCAGGCCGACTTGATCCTGCAGGCAGAGGAACGGGACCACTCGCGGTGAGCGTCCGACCCAGCCCTTGGCTTCTCCGCTCGGCTTGACGAGTAAGCGAGCGTGTTTCTTGGCCGTGACCCAGCTTCTGCTCTGAGATGTGCCTGATGCCGGGGCACCTGACCCTCACGTCTTCATATTCTTTCTCAGCACGTGTAGCCAGCGGCAGCCAGCAGCCCATTTGCGCACAGGTGTGCCTGGGGCCGGAAAGGCACATCCTGTTGTCACACGACACCCCGTGGGGGTGTCGCCGTCCCATCTGTTACCGAGCAAACAGGGACCCAGGACGGTCCACCTGGTCCAAGCAGTGAGTGTGCGGGAGGTCCCCTGTGACCCCAGCCCTGTCCGGCTCCACGGTGCTTGCCGTCCAGTACCTCCCGCCATCTCCTTGCTTACTGTACGAAGACAGGGCTGGCTTACGTTACGGCGCGGAAGTTTGTGTGCTTTTCGCCCGAGACGGGTGTTTGGAAGAAGCGTCTCTGCCAGATGCCCCAGCAACCCCCTCTGGCGCCATGCTCCGGGGTCGCCCAGTCCCGGGACCCCTTGCAGGTGCCGGGCCCTTCTCTCCTGGCGCCTTCCCCTGTGCACTGTTGCTATGGCAACTCGCTCAGCCCGGGCCAGCCCAAGTGTCGGCGGACGAAGGTGGTGGTTGCTGTTGGGGCTGATTTGGATTGTGTTAGCTATTTTTAGCTCCGGTGAGGAACATCTTTTGACTTAGAAACGTTACCGGATAAAATATGTTTCTAGAGCACACGAGCACACTCGGTGTGGAACGTGACCTCTCCATCTCTGAGAAAATGGCCTTTTGTTGCCGTTTTCTCTCAGACTCGAAGCGAGCTACGCAAGTGCTCCCCGATGCACTTGCTCTTGGACTTTGAGCTCCTGAACCCCCATAAAGCTTTTCTGGGCTTATTAGAAGAGGGGATGGTTGTTTTCCAGCTGGAAATGATTGCACGTGACCTCCCATGGCAGAACTGGCCTGAGGCAAGTGGGTGCTTTCCTTCCAGGGCAGTGGGTCCCCAGGGCTCCCCCTTCCTTCTGCAGTGCTCCACAAGGACCAGGTCCGGTCTGTGCAGACGCAGTACCACCGCCACCACAATGCTGTGCCTCTGAAGGAGGGCCGTGTGCAGACACAGCTGCCCACAGGTTGCGGCGTATGAATGGCGGGCCACCACAACGCCCCAGAAGTCTGTCCTGGTGCTGTGACTCATTGTCATGGGTTAGCTGGACGCAGAAGCACAGGCCTTGAATGATTTGCAAAACTCAGTCCAGTCTGATGGCTGGTGATTCAGAGGCCTCTCTGTGTTTTGTGCTCTGACCCTCCCGTGGCCACTGACCGGAGGGGCCTCAGAGCTGCGCCCCCGGGCAGCACTGCGCCCTCTGCTCGAGTTCTGAGTGACCTTTTCTCACTGGGCTACGGTGTGAAGATTAACTGGAGATGTTTTGGTCAAAGCAAGTAGCTGATAGAAATGTGGGCACATGCCACTGCAGAGCTGGTAGCCTGCCTGTGGGTGGGATGGACGGTGTGTATTCTCAGCGTTTGTCTTCATTCAGACCAAGGGAAAACCTTCATCGACGCACGTGATGTTATTTGAGTGTCGAGCAGTGCGATCACGTCTGCCTTTGTTCCTCGATCGGTAGCCGGTGACCGTGAACGCCATCACTGGGATGGTGCAGGTGAGGCCCTGAGACTGCACGGCAGGTCCCTCTCCTAAGCGGTCATCAAGGTGACTTAGGATGTCTGTACATTGGTTTGTAACCGCTGTCTCAGCTCGGGCCACCATAACGGAACACCACGAACGGGGCAGCCTGAGCAACAGGCGTTTATGTCTCGGGGCTTCGGAGGCTGGACGTCAGTGGTCAGGGAGCTGTCCGCTCCCTTCCCTGGTGAGGACACTTCCCGGTTGGCCGACGGCCGCCTTCTCCCTGTGTGCGCATGGGGGGTGAGGGCAAGAGACACGAGGTCTCTGGTGTCTCTCCTCATGGGGGTGCTAGTCCCATCCTGGAGCCCCACCCTCAGGCCCTCATCTGACCCCAAGTACCTCCTAAGGCCCCATCTGCAAGCGTCATCGTATCAGGCTTCGGCGCTTCTGCATAGGCGTCCTGGGGACAAGCATTCAGTCTGTGACACCAGTGTCACTAAGATACAACTGACGTACGATAAAGTACACAGGAGTGAATGGTTCAGTTTGATAATCTTGGCATAGTTTACACTCAAGCAAACAGTCACCGTAGTCAAGATAATGAGTGTGTCCTCACCCCCAAAAGTTTCCCTGAGTCCCCTTTATCTCTCCCCACCCCTGGCCCAGTACCCAGGGAAATAAATTCCGACCTGTTTTTCTGTTACTACACAGCGTTGGCATTTTCTCGAGTTTTATATGAATGAATCGTATTGTACACGCTCTTTCCTTGCCCTGCTCCTTTGACGTGGCTCCTTGGACTCAGTGTAATTATTCTGAGATTTGTCCATGTTGTTGGGCCCCTGTAATTTCTCCCTATTCCTAATACTTGATGCGGTCTCTTTCAGCTTAGCCCTCCTAACAGGTGTGTAGAGAGGCATGTCATTATGGTTTTAATTTGAATTTCCCTAATGATCAGTGACCACCTTTTTGTGGACTTTTTTGCCATCTGTAACTTTCCTGGATGAAGCGTGCGTTCCATTTCTTTATTTTTGACCTGGTTTATTTCATTAGTATTGAGTTTTGAGATCTTTAACATAGCTACATAAAAATACGTAATTAGATAAATGATCTGTGAGTATTTAATTCCAACCTACTTTATCTGCTCAAATGTCAAAGAGCAGAAGTTTTTAACTTTAATGAGGCCTAACTGACCAGTTTGTTTCTTTTTTTTTTTCTTAATTTTTTTTTGATGTTTATTTATTCTTGAGAGAGAGAGACCGAGCATGAGTATGGGAGGGGCAGAGAGAGGAGGAGACACAGAATACAAGGCAGGCTCTAGGCTCTGAGCTGTCAGCACAGAGCCCGACGTGGGGCTCGAACTCACAAACCGCGAGATCATGACCCGAGTCGAAATCGGACGCTTAACCGACTGAGCCACCCAGGCGCCCGTTTCTTTCTGTATGAGGAAATCTTTGTTTATTCCCAGGCCACAAAGATTATCTCTTAGGTTGACTTTAGAAGTTTCATCATCTTAGGTTTCATATTTTGAGGTCATTGTTGCACATGATGGTCACCCACGGAGGTCAGCACCTGTCTCAGCACTAATTGAAGTCCCCTTGCTGCTCATGGCAGGTGGCGTGCATGGTGGCTCAGGCCTGGGCCCCTTGGAGTCAGATCCCTCCTACAAGCAGCAGGACCTTGGGGGAATTAACTGGGCCCAGAACCTTCAGTCCCCTCGTCTGCAAAGTGTGGTTATCAGCAGAGTATACTTGTTAGAGTTGATGAGAAAACTTAATAGATGCTATTCTTGATAATGTAGTTTATGATAACTTAGATGCTGTATCTCATGCTCTTAGCACGGGGTCTGGCGCAAGGGAGGGGCCCGGCTCACAGCGCTGATGTCCTCACTGCAGCCGTCACCCTGCGCGGTGAACGTGCCTGCCTACCGGCCCCTCAGCCCATCCTCGGGTGTCCTGGCATGTCTTGTAATAGCTCGTTCTCAAATGTAGGCACCCCTGAACATTGTCAGCTGTCTTTTTTATTTCGTTGTTCCATGTTCTTGGCACAGTGTTCTCTCTTGTTCCATGCTCTTGGCTCTCTCTTTGTTCCCTGTTCCTGGGGAGCAGCCTTAGATGGTCCACCTGCTGGACGCCTGCGACATTTCAGTGCGTGGGGTCCAGTTCACTGGGTTCTGCCCTAGGCTTCCGTGATTCTGTCTGTTTCACTGTTTGACTGGGCGTGTCACTTGAGTCCCCTGAGCCGATTCTTCCTTGGAAAGGAGAAAAGGAGTGACTTGTCCGGCCTGTGAAGAAGACTGGCTGGGACACTGAGGACAAAGCCCCTTGCACGGTGCACACGCTCACCATGCATAACACGGACCAGCACCTTTGCCTCAGGAGCGCAGAAAGAAGAAAAACATCAGCCATTCTGAGACCAAATTTAGTAAGAGATTAAGTCGTGGAGTAGAGAGAAAGCAAGATAGACTCTCGGATTTTCAGGCTGCAGAGATGGTTCATTTCCTCCTCCTTATTCCTCAGAAGGAAGGAGATTAGAACAGAGAAATTGTCCTTTATTAAAACGCGTCTTTTGGTGAGCCTGACGAACAAGTCTTTGAGATGTGGCAGCGGAGGTGGCCGGAACGTCTCCCACCCTGACTATGCTTGGCAGACGCAGTGATGATCATGTACCTCGTCTTGGCGCTTGGCCCTCCCTGCCTGGAGGGTGCCCTGAGCTTAAGTGGCTGCCTGGTGGGCTGTAGGTGATGGTCCTGTGCCCCTCTGTCGCCCTGTCAGACGGTGGAGCCGCTGCTACCCGGGAGAAGAGCAGGGCTGGGTCGCCCTGCGTCCTGGCCGTCCCCTCGGCCGTCCCGAGCCTCAGCTCCTCCTCAGCAGAACTGACCGTCGTTCCTTAAACAAGTGCCTTCATGGTGCTGCCCAAGGGGTAGGGGAGGGTCCCTAAGAATTACCACGTGCCTGCTGTGTTCCAGACAGCGAGGTAGGCTTGGAACATCCCGGGCCCTTTTAGCTCCCACCGAATCCTGAAAGTAGATCAATTATTGGCCGCATTCTATGGGTGGTGGGCCTGAGACTCAGGAAGATAGAAAAGCTCCACGGTCAGGGGTTAGTGAGATCAGAATACAGACCCGTTCTACCTGACACATGTTCTGGTGAGGCCTGTCCTGCTAACCCCGGGACGGTCTTAGGGCCCCCGTTTCCTTGAGATCTTCCTTTAGGGATGGCTGTGCAGGTCTTGAGCCAGATACGTTGGGGGAAATAGTACCCAGCCAACCCGCTCTTGGGATTCACAATGGAAATGAGGCTTTGTCCTTCCAAATGTCCGTTCTCCTTGGGGATCTGCCTGCTTTCCTTCACCCTACCGTGCCTTCACATGGCTGGATTTTAAATGTCTTGGTCAGAGTTTACAGTTGTTATCTGCACGAGCAGTTGGGGCTTCCTCGGGCATACCAGAACTTGTCTGTTCTTTAAAATTTCATGTTTCCCAATTTATCTGACAATCGTGCTTGCGTTATACCTGTAAACACCAGCAGCAGTTCTGGGAACAATTTTTCTAAGCTTTAATGCATTACCTCTCTTAAAAGCTTTTTGGGATTCCCGGGGCACCTGGGTGGCTCAGTCAGTTGAGCATCCGACTTCAGCTCAGGTCATGATCTCATGGTTCATGAGTTCAAGCCCCACGTTGAGCCTGTCTGCCTGCCAGGACACCGCCTCTGCCCTTGCCCGGGGCTTCCCACTCCAGCACCTCCAGGCCAAGTGGTTGGGGGCAGGTGCCATTTGGATCCTCTCTCCCGAAGCTCTCCAGAGCTGCTCCCTGCTGGGCTGGCGATGGCAGAGGCAGTGTGTGAACAGCTCTGACTCCCAGAGCTGTCCCCAAACGAGAGTAATTCCAGGCCATGACGAGCCCCCAAGCTGGAGCACAGCCTCTGAGGAGGTGTTTCTGGGGGCTGTGCGCTGAGGGGGACGCGTGCCAGGGAGGCTTAGATGGAGGAACACTGGGCCCGGGGCTACTCACAGACACACTTGGCCTGCCTCGTGTTGGAAAAAACATGGAGCCACCGTCTAAAATATGTAGAGATTTCAGATTCAGTCCGGTTTCTGGGGCTCCTGTAGACTCTGGAGACTGGGTAGCAGGGACCCACGTCCTGCAGACCACTCGCCTGCCCAAGCCGGACCTCCCCTGCCCTGCCCCCCGCCTCCCTGCATACACAGGCTGCGTCAGCACAGTCGGAGAGGGAGACTGCCAAGCCTGGGGCATTGTTGTTGCCCCCCCCTGAGCTTAGAGCTTTCTTTCTGGTTCTGGGATTTAGGGTAGAAGATGTTGTGGTGATAGGTGAATTGCCCCCAGCTGTGGTCAGGCTGGTCCTGGTCAGTCACAGCAAGTGAGCATTTGCCCGAGGGGCTGTTGCAGAGGACAGATTCTTTCCAAAATTCTTTGTTGTTCCCGTCATCAATTCCCTACCATTAGGGCCTTTGTCCTAGTCCCCTTTCCATGGCTCTGGGGTTTTGGTATCAGCCAGACTCCTGAAAGATTTTTCTAGTTGAATCGATGTCTCACAAGGTTGAGTCCTCTGTTTTCAAATCCCCAAAGGTGCAGAGCAGTTCAGGAAGCGTGCCTCTCTTTGTAGGTCTTGTTAACATATTTTCACGTGGTTTGCTTTGCTGGGCAGTGTCGGCCTTGCAGCAGATGGAAGGGCCAGGGTGGCAACTGTGTAGGGCTGGCTTGATCACCCCTGCCCGTCTCCACCTGCTTGCCTGCAGTGTCACGTCCCCTATGCCAGCCCCTGGCCCTCCACCTTCACCCTGCCACTGGCCATGGCTGCCCTCGCCCTTCCGTCCAGCTTCCCAGTGACAGTTTCCTTTCTTCTTCGAGGTGGCACCTGTTGGCCCTGCGGAAATGACATATGCTGGTCTCAGACCGTGAGGAAAATGGCTTTTCAAATTGTGCGTAATCCCGCCCCCTAGATGCCCTTACCCACCAGACCCACATCCACCGCGTGTCAACTTGATGCATACGGGGCCAGCATCGCGTTGTGTCCGCTCTTATAAGCTGCCTTTTCCCCACAACGTAACGAGAGCTTTTCTTGTTCGTCTTGGTTTCACGGTATCCCGTAAACACAGTTTCTCTGCGCAGTGCCCCGCCGGGTATGCGGCTCGGGGCCACCTGACCCCCGCCCATCTTCTGCCTGCAGCCCCTCCACCCTGTCACCCGCTGACATGCGCGTGAATGCTGGGTGTCCCTCCACCTCCGGGTGCCGCCTCCAGTGACCCCTGCACCCCGCGGGGGCTCGCGCTCAGCTCTGTCGCCATTCCCGTCACTTCTCTGTAAGGTGGGCCGGCCCCCGCCGACCCTGGCTCCTGATTGTGGGGCTGCACCCCCTCCTCGTGTGTTTCTTCCACGTGCCCAGGGGCTCCTTACAGGGCTGCCCTCGGGGTGCAGTTTGTGACTGAATAAACGACTGCTTCCTCGAAAATCACCTGGGGAGGTGCTTTGGGTTTTCCATCTCTAGCGGGACTGGCGAGCCCGGCGGCATATATGCCAAATGTTGTTTGAGCCTGTGGCTCTCCTAGCCCGCCGCGTCCTGTCTCTCTGGGGCAGCGGTTGGGGATCCAGGACGGGCAGCATGTGGCCGGTGGGTGAGGCCAAAGCGAACCTCCTCTGCCGAGTGGCCCCGCCTCACCTAGTGGTCCCACCGGCCCCGCAGTCCCTGGGCAGTGTGGTCTTCACAGCCCCACACCAGCCACCCCGCCGTGGGGCGTGGCTCGGAAAGGTCATGTGTGCATCCTGCACTGACATGGGCTCTGTCAGGTGAGACCGTGAGTGCCTGCCCTGTGCCCTGTGCCCTGGTTTCCTCATCCACGAGCGAGGCAGGGCCCGTGTGGAGGTGAAATGAGGGAACTGATCTGAAAGTACGTGAAATGATAATTCAGTAAGTCGTGGCAGAAATAGCGCTTTATTCACTCTCTTCCCGTGGGGACCCAGAGCTCATGCAGCCAGGTAGTTGAACTCAAAACAAATGTCAACTTTTTTTTTTTTTTTAAACACAGAGTCTTGAAGAAACCTGTTTTAATGTGGGGTTCGGATCTGGGAGATGCTTTGTGCAAAAACGCCACATCGCATGCCTGTGTCCTGGTCTGGGGCTCTGGAGGGACCCCGACATCATCTTTGCTACCTGTGTGCTTTGGCTTTTAGAGTTTTCTTTATTTTATTTTGTATTTTGGGGGGGATTGTGTGCACACAGCAGGGGAGGGATAAAGGGAGAGAGAGAGACAGAAGACAAAGAGAGACAGAGAGAGAGAGAGAGAATCCCAGGTAGGCCCCATGTTCAGCATGGAGCCCAGCGCGGGGCTGTATCTCGCGACTGTGAGATCACGACCTGAGCCGAAATGAAGAGTCGTGTGCTCACTGACTGAGCCAGCCGGGCTGCACCTGCTCGCCGTGTTTGCAGGTGCCTGGAGTGGAAACAGAAGGAATTTCCACGTCTGCATCTTGGGCCTGGTGGTCCTCACTGTGCTCAGAACTCAGGACATTTTCTGCCTTTAGTTCTTGTAAGGACGCCATGGCATACGCGTTTTGTCTTATCTTGAGGACAGAGACACGGAGACCAGAGAGGAAGACACTGTCAGAGGCTTCAGGGCTCGCCAGTTGTCCTGCAGCCACGTGCGGTGGGCAGGACGAGTGTCTTTCATCGTCGAGTCTAACGTGAAAAGCAGGTGTGACTAACGAAGCCTGTCCCTCTTCCCTTTCAGCAGCTGTGCTTGTGGCACCACTGGGTCCCCCATTTGCGTCGTTATAGGACGGATGGTCTTGCGTGAAGACCTCCGTCGTCTCGAATGATGGCGTGTTCGCTGGCAGCACGCTCTGTCACGGTGTTGTCCTGCTGGGTCTTTACGGGACTCGTGGGAGGTGATTTGTGGGCAGGGGGCTGACGTCCTGCCGGGAAGGGACTGCCTGGAGTCACAGGTTTCCTGGTGGTGCCCGCGGGTCCCCGTCCCTCCTGTTTCCGTTGTGCCAAAGACTCCACGAAGGAGGGGGCACTCGATTCTCACCACGGCAAGTGCACCGGTCGTCATCCCCGTTACCCAGTGGGGGAGAGCGAAACCTCAGAGCCGTCCACGGCCCAACCAGGGTCGCAGCAGCACTTGGCAGAGCCGGGGTTCCGAACCCCAGTGTGAGTGACCCCACATCCTGTCCGGAGTGGCGCCCCGTCTGCGGGGACGCCCGCCGGAGGGCCCCTGGCGCTATGCCCGGGGTGTCCGCTCGCCGTGGCAGGGGCGGGTCTTTGAGCACGTGCTCAGCCCAGAGGCTCCGCCGTGGGACGAGAGTTGGGTTCCTGGAGCTGGAGGAGAAGGAAAGGGAAAGAAGCACTTAGCATTTCGGCAGCGGTGACTTTGGTCGCTGACTGTGCCGCGGGTACCACGGAGACGGTAGCGTGATGCCAGCCGTGGTGCACGGTCCGAGAGGCTGGGAGAGCGACGTCCACAGAGCCCAGAGCTTGCTCGTCTGAAAATTGGCACCGCTGGGCACCACCACCAAGCACCCTGTTCATGAGCCTGTCTCTGGGGGCACTCGGGGGGCCTCGAAGTCAGGGACTCGGCCAATTCCCCTAAAACAGCAATGGTGCCGTGTCAGTGCACAGAACGTTGTGTGGGATGAATGAGAGCTGCGGCGTGGCTTCGTCCTTCTGGTCGAATTTGTCCTCGAACGTGAATTCTGCTGAGTAACTTCTCATGTTCGTTTCTGTAATTTGGTCTCAGCTGAGGATGGAGAAATTGCGGGCAGGAAGCTGTCGCATCAGACAGGGTTCTAAAATAGCAGCTGGTAACTACCAGCAGCTGCAAATTAGAGCAGATAATTCCTCGTCTTTACCTTAACCTTCGAGGCGTTATTACTGCCGTTTGCAGGTGAAGAAGTTAGGGTTCAGACAGGTTGTGTGATTCACTGGGCTCACACAGCAGGCGAGGCAGACGTGGGAGTCCTATCCTTGGTCCCTCCGAGCTGCTTTCTTGGGGGAAATTGATGTTGAAACAGGTGCCCGTGGAAAACCGATTGTGGGCTTAGATCACACGTCACGTATGTCCGACTCGACCCCGCAGCTCAGTACTCGTGGATCAGAAACCGAGACAGGGCCCAGCTGAGGGCAGGTATCAGGAAAATGAGCAAGCGTGTGTGGACGAGTCAGATCCGACCGCCGGCGGTCCTCAGAGGAAAGGCCCAGATGCAGGCGCAGAGGCCTGAGCCTCGGCGTGGCCAGGGAGCCGGCGGGAGGCCGTGTGGGGGGCTTGGGACTCTGGCCCTATTGTTCCGACGTGGCCTCTGTTGGCCCCAGGGTCCTGCTCTGGCCTGGCACCCGAGGGTTTGTAAGTAGTTGCGCTGCTTTATGCTAAATGGATTAACAGAAGTTAGGAATTCCTCCCCGCAGGAGATGTTAGCTCACTCATTGTATAGCTACCACACAGAGTATCGTTCAGTATTTCTTTTTTTTTTTCCAACGTTTATTTATTTTTGGGACAGAGAGAGACAGAGCATGAACGGGGGAGGGGCAGAGAGAGAGGGAGACACAGAATCGGAAACAGGCTCCAGGCTCCGAGCCATCAGCCCAGAGCCCGACGCGGGGCTCGAACTCCCGGACCGCGAGATCGTGACCTGGCTGAAGTCGGACGCTTCACCGACTGCGCCACCCAGGCGCCCCCCCTTTTTTTTTTTTTCGTTCAATATTTCTTAAATGCGGAAGAGATCTTGCTCATGGAGATATAGCTGTTTTAGGACAAGAGTCAGAGTGGTATTACCTGTGGCATGTGTTCGGGGAAATTATCCCGTGGCCAGGGAAGGAAAGGTGAAGTATGAGAACCATAGTGCAAGGAACCAAGTAACAAGGTCCCCAGGTAGACAAGGTAAAGGGCTGGGGGTCCGGTCGGGGGAAACATGGGCCTTGGCTGAGGAGTCACAGAGGCTTCTGGAAGAGGTGGCCACTGAGCTAGGCCTTGAAGTGCACACGTGCTGTGGCAGGGAGGAGAGCGGGTTACGCTGTGCTCACGTGGCTCATCGCCGTCAGCGAGGTGGGCCGAAGCTCCGGGACCCTGCACCGCATGCCCTTCCCATTCTAGAAGTCAGGCCAGCCAGCCCGTAACCTGTACTCGCACAGGGAGGGGGACGGCCGAACCACACCGTGTTCCTCCAGGCTGCTGATCCCGAGCGGGTGTGTCCCCGGGCCCACGTCACATGGCCGAGCCCGACCCTGACCCTATGAGGTGAGGACACACACCCCCTTCCCAGGAGGCCGCCCCTCCTGAAGGCTCAGGCGCTGCCCACCCGGTTTCTGTGTCTGGACGCAGGAGGTCAGTGCCACCAAGCTGGGGACCTCTCACTCCAGAGCCACCGCCGACCTCAGCCGTACCTCTGGACTCACCTCACCTGTTATCCTGAACCCTGCTGCCACTCCTAGGTGCTCCCGTAATGCTTGACAAATTCTCTGCGAACAAGGGAAAATTTGAAGCATAAATCACCCAGGGAGTAGCGTTTTCTAATTTGGCTGTGTGGCACAACAGCTCTGGGTGGTTTTCATTCTTTATTTTCAGCAGCGCTCCTGTGACAGGCCACCGTCGTCTGCCGTCGAGTGATAAATCACAGTCACGTTGCCAGGCTGAAACAGGCTTGGTCTCCTCACGCGTTGAGGTTTCCCTCCCTCTCCTGCCACGCGACACTTGTGATCCTAAATGACCCTGTGATGGGACATGACAGTCAGAGCCTCTGTCTTACCCCCACGGGCCAACACGTGACCGTGATGGAGATCTGTGCCAGGAGGGCCCGGCCCACGCAGACCAGCAGCGCACGGGCAAGCAGGGACTCCCCAGGCACAGGGTGGAGGCTTGGGCCTTGAGTGGAGGCCGGGGCTCAGGATTGTTGCACCTATGCGCCCTTCAGCTCTAAGACTCCCAACGCCACCGACTAGGTTCCAGGGGGGTGGCTGTCGGAGCCGCGTGTTGGAGGCCCTGGAAGAGCCTTCCTCCTCCTCTCTGGGATTCCCCCAGTTAGGCCTCACGTTGGGAAGCTGCCGCCATCTGTATTTGCCTCAGTGCTAAGCTGCCCGATCGCCCGTTTCCTCCTTCGTGAGCCGGGGTGTTGGCCCCTGGCTCCCGAGGTGGTTGTGAGGGTTGGAGGCGTGGGGTACCTGGCGGTCTCGTGCTGTCAGGTTGCTCATGCTCAGCTCAGATGGCCGTGACCTCACGCTCGTAATGGTGGAGATGGGGTTGGGGTGGCCGACGGGCTCCTGCCCTCACCCTGCCGGAGCAGCCCGGGAGGTGGCAGGCAGCTGGAGAGGCAGGGCCTCGGGCTTGCTTCCCGTGCAGGACAGCAGTGCCGGGAAGGGAGGCGGTGCCAGTGCCCCAGGGCCGATTCTAGCCCTGTGCTTGGCCTGCCCGCGCCTCAGTTTCTGCATCTGTGAAAGGGAGCGCTGCAGGGTCGTGAAGAGTCGCTGACCTAATGCATGTGTCTGTGTGTAGTGAATGCTCACAAGGTCCCTGTTGTGATGTCACCTTTGTGATGACGCCACCACGTGGCCTCCTTCCCTCCACCTTCCGCTTCTGAGCCTCTCCCGGGAAACTCTGGGCTCCCAAGGGGCCGCCGGTCACCCCGATGGCTGGAAAATGAAATGTCTTTGCGTCAATTTCCTCTTCAGTGGGGCCAGATTTGGAATGCCTCTTACTGTATTTGACAGGCCTGGAGAGATTGAAATTGTCTTTGAATGTTAATCTTGTCACTATTACCTTTTTGTCCTTTTAACGTCTTAGCTGGAAAGAAGGAGGCTACAAATAGCCGGAGTCTGTTTCCTTAAAGACCTGAGTAGTGATCGCTCTCTTGAATGCACAACGGAAGCTCAATTCAGAGCTTCGGTCAGTCATCAAGTCCCTTCTTTTCCTGTGTGGTCCGAGCCATCTGTCCACCTAAGCACGTGGCTGAGGTTTGCCCGAGAGAATAGTTCAGGGTGCACTCCAGCTGTTCTCACGTTCTGTGTCAACTGAGGGCCGGCTGTGTTTGGCCAACACCTGTTCTGTGCCAGCTGTGATGCCGAATGTTTTCTTCACGTCCCCTGTACGTAACAGAGGTTTAGAGAAACATCCAGGGACAGCCTCCGTCAGTGACTTCCACGGCCTTCTGTGCACACCGAGTGCTGCTCCCAGGGCCAAGACCCCCTCACCTGTGGGGTCGCTGTCGCCCCCATTTGGCAGTGTGTCCAGGGAGATTGTGGTATGTGAGGCTGGGCTGGAAGTGAGGCTGGAAAGGCAGCACGAGGGGATCCCAGAGGTCCCTCCTGGGGTCAGCCTGTTCTCAGACCCTGAAGCGAACTCCACCTGGCCCTGCTGGGGCCTGCACGTCAGGCCATGGCTCCGTGGCCCAGGATTGCAGGACACACGCAGGAGCACGGTCTCAGAGGAGGTAGGGCTATCATGCTACGGAGCCGCTGGAAACTGCGCAGGGGGAGAGGGGAGCAGGCACAGCCCGGAGGGGCAGCTGCCTGAGGGTGGACAGCGCCCAGCGGCTTCCTCTTGTTTCCAAATCTGAGGCCAGCAGTGTTTGAAAATCGCCGTGTCATGAAGTTATTAAAAAATTTTTTTTAACGTTTATTTTTGAGATAGAGACAGAGCATGAATGGGGGAGGGTCAGAGAGAGAGGGAGACACAGAATCCGAAACAGGCTCTAGGCTCTGAGCTGTCAGCACAGAGCCTGACGCGGGGCTCGAACTCACGGACCACAAGATCATGACCTGAGCTGAAGTCAGATGCTCAACCGACTGAGCCACCCAGGCACCCCTCATGAAGTTATTTATTTTTTTTTTTTAATTTTTTTTTCAACGTTTATTTATTTTTGGGACAGAGAGAGACAGAGCATGAACGGGGGAGGGGCAGAGAGAGAGAGGGAGACACAGAATTGGAAACAGGCTCCAGGCTCTGAGCCATCAGCCCAGAGCCTGACGCGGGGCTCGAACTCACGGACCGCGAGATCGTGACCTGGCTGAAGTCGGACGCTTAACCGACTGCGCCACCCAGGCGCCCCTCATGAAGTTATTTAAAGGCACCTGTCTTAACTGAAATTTGTCAGACTTTATGCTGGTGGCTCTGAGTTTTAAGAACATTCATTTGTTGTTGACGTAACCTGTGTTGTGCTGTGAACAGCCTCAGAGACTTCACTGTCCGGGATGTGACAGACACAGTCCCACCTGTGTGACTTTTGTTAGGGAAAGCAGCAAAAAGGCCTCTAACAGCTCAAGGTTAGGGGATTGCTCATGAATTACTGTATTTTGTAAGAGAATCACTTTAAGTTTTAGACGAATAGAACTAAAGATAATCAGCCTTCATTAAGCCCTTGCTTCTCACAGATTTGCTGCAAAATACAGTTGTCCTCAGGGTATTACAGGGTATTACAGAGTCTGTCACAGCCCCGCCCCGCTCACCCTCTGTCCTTCGAGGTGTGGAAGCACGCGGTCCTTACCTTAGGAATCGCAGGGCTTATGGCACAGGAGAAGGTGCGTTCCTCCTCCGGGAGCCCGCTGTTTGCGAGAGCTGTGCAGGATCCCAGCAAAAGTGCGGGTGAAAACCCCATAAGCCCCCTGAACAGGCCGAATACAGGATTGGGGGTCCGAGGAGGGATCGGGTCCCTGCTCGCTAACGGTAACCAGTGGTGGCTGCCGGGAGGAGGGAAGAGTGCCACAGGGATGTGGAGGTGTGAGGGTGGCAGTCCGGGTGCACAAGAGGCTGAGTGACCACCACCGCCGTGGCCCGGACGCACTTCCTGGCCAGTGGCTCACTAAGCACAGCACCCTGCGGGGAGGTGGGTTCCCTGGCTGTTTCCACCTTACGAGGGAATCGACTTGAGGGAAGGCAGTCACCTGCCAGGCCAGGGTTCAAGCCCAGGTGTCGTTTTTCAGGTGGCTAAGAGCCCACGTCATGGAGGCCGGTGGCTTTGGGCTGAGACATTCGCACTGTGTTCTGGCACCACATTGTAGAGGGAGAATGCACGTCTTTAAAGCATGCGGTTTGGTCCCTTTAAGGCCTGAAGCGCCAGGAGACCCCAGCGCCCCGCATGCCTGCAGTTCTGGGCTGCGTCCTTGTACTGTGTCCCAGCGCCCCTCTCTCCTTTACTGCCCGCCAGTATTTCACCACAAGGACATGCCACTATTATTTGTTTGCCTGTTGGGCATTTGGGCTGTTTCTCCTTTTGACTTTTATAGATCTGCTGCTCTGGCCATTTGCGTGCAAGTCTTTGAGAGACTCCTGTTTTCATTTCACTAGCTCTTAGGACAGGTCTGTGTATAACCATCCAGGAATCTGGGAGCCCTGCTCATCGGAGCCAGTCCGGGGTGCGGCCGGGCTTTCTTGCACTTGTCAGGCAAGCAGGTGCACGTCCCCGGTCTGGACACGCGCTCACGTGGAAAGCTCCTTCCAGGTGGCTTCTCAGTGGCTTCTTGTGCTTGGCTGCCCCTTTACACCCCTTCTGCAAAGTGTCTGTTTCAGTCTTTCGCCCATTTTTGGTGAGGTTGTTTGTTGACGCTCTCGGTATTGAGTTGTGAGCGTTCTTTATTGTCTGGGTACGAGTCTCCTGTTTGCTTCAGGTGCTGTTTGAAGGTTCTCAAGTTTTAAATTCTTATGAAGTCCGGTTTACAATACTTTCTTTTGTGCTTGGTCTTCAAGTTCACTTAATTTTCTGTCATTTCTGTTCCATGGAACTCATTCTGTCAGGTTTTTCAAAATTTTTATTATATTTTTAAGGTACAAAATTTCCTTTTGCCTCCTTAAAAAATATTTTCTATTTCTTTACCGCAAATCCTTATTTTTTTTTGTTCCTTCCACGTGTGTTTTCTTTTATCCTAGGGAGCATGTATAATAGCTGCCTAAAAGCCTTTGACGGTCACAGCATTTGGATCAGCTTGAGGTTGGCATCATGGGTGCTTGAGAATTGGTCACGTTTTCCTAGGTTTTTTGCATAGCGTTTATTTTAAATTGTATTGGGACATTGTGAATGTCATTTTTTGTGGACTATAACTCTGCATGTTACTTTTTATAAGGCTCTGGAGAACACGGATGGCCTGTTTGGGCAGGCAGCCTGTCTGGTGAGGCTCCAGTGACAAATCCTGCTCCCCATCCTTGGGTGGAGGTCAGGATCTTAGCTCCCCAGCTCAGTTCCCCAAGCCTCTGCTTCCTTCGTTTGGGTCTGTCCACTTGTGACCTGGCAATCTTTAATAACCAAGCGTGGATCGTACGGCATCTGCTAGTCTCTGCGGCGCTCAAACTTCCCTGTGGCCAATTTCAGGCTGCCAGTGTGACACCACGGAATGCAGTGTTGAGAAGAGATGCCTACGGTTGGCTCCCGTGGCCTGGCGTGAGGTGGCCTCAGCGCGCCCGCGGTCCGTGCCGGCCCGTGCCACTCGGGGTCAGGCCGCGGCACGTGCGTGCGGCTCCGGTCCCGTGTCCGCCCTCCACGTCCTGGCCGTGCCGAATGGGGTCCATCCTGTGTGCACGCAACTCGGAGGTGAATCTCAAATGTATGTGTGCGTGTTGAGGGCTCAAATCCCAGACCCGATCTCTGAGCCTTTGCTGTGTTGGGTTGGGGGATCCCCTTCCCTGGCTCTGTCCCCTCTTGGATTCCCTCCACACATACACATGTCCTGTCGCACCTAGGTACCCCTTTTCCTGGTGTTTCTGGCCAGAAAGACAGTGTTTCTATCAGAATTACAGCCATCCGGGCACCCCGGGCCACGCCATGGGCACAGTGAGAGGACGGTGTCGGGGGCTAGTCCTGTGTGACTTTGCTCTGCTTGTGTCCCCCCACCCCCCAGGGCTCAGGGGCTGTTTTTGTATCCGCCTGAACTTTGCTTTGCGGTCAGTGGGGGTAGGAGGGGGCTGTGCCAGGTGTCTCTAGGCTGAGGAGGACTCGGCGTGGCTTTAGTCCCTCTGCTCTTCCCTATGGGGTCACACAGGAACAAGCCGACCCCTCGTTTTCATTAAGATCTTCCAGGTTATCCGAGGCACGTTGCAGTGATTCATTCAGCAAACACTTGTTGAACATTCAAGTTCCAGGTCTGTGAAAGATGAGTAAGACCTAGTTTCCTCACTCCGTAGAATTCCCGGTCCAGGGGATGGAGATGGGTGAAGCAGGCATGTCAGGAAACCACCGTGTTGACACAGTGGGCACAAACCCCCCGTTAGTGTTCAGTGTAGCAAGGACGCGGCTCTCATGGGGTGGGGGTGGGGAACAGGGCGGAGCAGGCTGGACAAAGTGTGTCCCTGAGCAATGAGCCAAGGCCCAGCCCCATGAGCGTGCTGAAGGTCCGCGGGCAGGAGGCGGTCCCGTGGGGCAGGTGCGTGTGTGCAGGTGAGTCACGACAGGTGAGGCCTGAAGGCGCGTGGGCCCAGGCGGCGGCAGCCTTTGGACGCCTTCCTGCAGAGCTTTTATTTCCTGTGCCCTCGGGGTTCTCTTCTCCCTGTGGCGGGATTAAGTGCCAGCGTGGATGTTGTGGATGCCGGGAAGTGATGCCAGCTACCACCGCCGCTTGGGTGTATGCTCAGTGCTCAGCGCGTGGCTCGTGGCTTTTTAAACTGTCACTACTACACTCTGGGGTTGGCATCATTGTCTTTATTTTTACAGCAAGAAAATGCTTTAAAAGGCCAAATGATGTGCTCAGGATGACACAGACATTGTTGAGACAGAGCTGAAATGCAGACCCGGATTTCCTGTCTCCGCAGCCCCGAGAGCCCCGCTCTCCCTGCGCTGAGCTCAGGCTTCGGATGGGAGGACCCTGGCGGGTCCCTCTCCCTGAGCTTGGCGCACACCTTCCAAGCGCGTGCCAGGGAAATCTGTTTCCTGTTCCTGTTTGTTTTCCTCGTTTAATTTAGGAAATAAGAGCTTTAACTCAGAATCAATGAAATGTGTAATTAGATGTAATAGCGCTTTTTTTTTAACTAATGGCAACTGATTTAGTATGATTGAGGCATTTTGTTAACAAAATGGGGGCATTTCATGGCCTTAAATCAATCTGCTCTGTACTGAGTGGTTCTGTCTGGGGGCGGGGTGGGGGCGGGTGGACAATGCTTCAGCCACACATAAAGCTTTCGGGGTGCCTCTTGGTCGAGCCAACATTTTCTTGAGCACTCACGTGCCAGGCACGGTGCCTTGCACTAGGAAGGTGAGGACAGGTTAGGTCTCTACTTGTCGTGTGGGGAGAAATGCGTGTTCAGTGCTAATTTCATCAGTAGACACTTTGCAGAGAAACTACTAGAAGCACAGAGGGTGAGAAAGGAGGTGGTTCAATGGAAGGTGACTCAGCCAGGTGAGGGTGGGCCGGGTAAGCCGACTGCTGTGTGAGCGTGAGCGTGGCGGGACGTGGAGGTGTGCGGACAGTGGCACCTTAGCAGTGGTGACAGCAGGAGGCAGCTGGAAGGAAGCCTGTGCAGCTCTGCAGCGTCTTGACTTGGAAGTGCTGGGGGGGGGAGTCACTCTGAGCCGTTTTGCAGGGGGAGGCTGGCACGGACCATCCCCAACCTCATAATTATTTGACCCAGCTCCTTCCACTTTGCGATGGTGCAGGAGTGATGCGTATGTGGTATGGGGTGGTGACAGTGGCCATAGCTCCCCATCAGCCAGAGATCACGAGGGCCCACAGCCAACACCGAAAACCATTCTGTGCCCACACAGCCATCCTGTCACTTTGTGTACAGTGTTCATTACATCACAAGGGACAGTCAACACTCAGTTATGAAACAGGCTTTGTGTTAGATGGTTTTGCCCACCTGTAGCCTCGTGTGTGTGTGTGTGTGTGTGTGTGTGTGTGTGTGTGTGTGTGTTGTGAGCAGGTTTCAGGAGGGCGTGGCTCAGCTGTGGTGGGCGGTAGGTTGGGTGTGTTACATGCACTTTGACCTGAAGGTACTTTGAACTTGGGATGGGTTTGTTCACTGCTGTCCTGGAGCCAGCTCTGGTGCAGTACTATGGAGGACTAGGTCAGAAAGGCTGTTCCTGGAAGCAGGATCAGTTCAGGCCCCCGCTTCTTGTTTTCCTTCCCCCTTGAGTTCGGGACCCAGGATCTATCCCAGAATCACCGCCCCACCTGCCCCGCCAGTGCTGGCCTCGGTCTGGCCTCTCCAGCCCACCCTCTGTTAATGTAGCGCTGTGGCCAGCTGGACCCCTCACACCAGGCCTCACCGGGGCTCTGGTGGTGCCATCTGCTGTTAGACCTTCTGGGGCCGCGTGCTGCACCCGGGACCGTGGCACCCTCCTAACGCTGTTTTGAGGCATCCGGGCCCTGCCGTGTCCCGGCTACTGCCTGGCCCCTGCGGCTCCCCGAGCTCGCGCTGCTAGTTCAGGCTGGGCTCGGCCACCCGTCCTGCGCCCAGCATCCCGCTGATGTCTGCTCACAGACGGAGCGGGGCCTGGCCCAGAGGAGGGCCACGTACATGTTAGGGGTTCCTCTTTTAGAAAGTTGTTTCCTCCCTGGCACTCTTGCCTCTTTGAAAGAGTTTTGGCCTTCGGGAAATGTATTCTAATTTTTATTTCCTCCAGGAATCTCCTTTAATTCTGTGTCCGTGTTCTATAAATAGTCTGTATTTATGCTGTTTGCTGGCCACACAAATGCTATTTTGTACACAGATGATAATTAGGCAATTTGTCAGTCCCTTTGAGAATTCCATACCTTGGGAACTTCGTTTTTCTTAGGGCAATGCTCTCTTGGATCTGGGCCACTGCACCGGCCTCCACACTGGCCTTGTCACCAGTTACCCCGCCAATCCAGCCTTCCATCTGGCTTCTTCTGTCAGCGCAGGGATGACTGATCCCTGCCTTCTGCTAAACCTCCTTGACCCCGTCTGTCTGAAGAAAGCTCTGGAAACTCTAGGAAACCACAGGGCAGGACCCTGGTCCTCCGAGGCTGGCCTCCACTTGTCCGCACCCCCAGGAAAGTGCGAGCCCTTCAGAACCAGGGCGGCTGGTACACACTGTGATCCGTGTCCTGGGCACAGCGTACCGGGGGCTTGGGAGAGGAGGGCGGGGCCGGCAGTTAGAATGACACCCCAGGGCAGGAGGCCTGGACTAGGGTGTGGGGAAGGAGGCAGGGGCTGCCTCGCCTGGAATCCCAGGCCTGGAGGGCAGAGGGGAGTGGGGAGTGCAGCCCCGAGGGAGGTGACATGCAGGAGGCCCAGGAGGAGTGTAGGCTTGGGCACGTCGTGTGTATGGTCTGGGGCGGATCGATTTGAGGTGCCGGTGAGAAGGTAGAGGTGCAGTAATGATAGCAATAAAAGAACTAGAACTTCTAAAAGGCTTTCTTTTTTTTTTTTAATTTTTTTTTTTACATTAATTTATTTTTGAGAGACAGAGACAGCGTGAGTCAGTGGGGGGGGGGGGGGGTGGGCAGAGAGAGAGGGAGACACAGAATCAGCAGCAGGCTCCGGGCTCCGAGCTGTCAGCACAGAGCCCGACGCAGGGCTCGGACCCACAAACTGTGAGATCGTGACCTGAGCCGAAGTCGGACGCTTAACCGACTGCGCCACCCAGGCGCCCCTAGGCTTTCTTATTATTAAGCACACACTGTCCTAGTTAGTCCACAGATCACCTGCTTGTAGACAGGTAGTGTGCTCGATGTCCAGGATACTCCTGGGGCACGACGTGACTGTTGCAAGAGGAGGGCCGCCTTCTGGCGAGAATACCGAGTCCGCAGAGGTGACTCACACATGTCAGGGCTCGGCCCTGGGGACCGGTCGGCGTCTGCCAGGCCACCTGTGACCCTTTCTGGGCAGCACTGTGTGTGTGGGCCCCGGGCGCTTCTGCTCCTCTGACCCCTGAACCTTGGTGTGCCGATCCCGCCACATGCTGCTTGGTGGTCCGAGTCCCAGCTTCCTCTCCTGTAGGATCCAGACTATCCTGTGACGACACTTATCACCCGGGTGGTGGAGACATGGCGGAGAGCCTAGCGGTACACCCGGCCGGTGAGGAAGTCCTTGGGGAGGGGACCACTCCACAGGTGCGGATGTAGTCAGGTGCCCCTGACCCCTGCCGAGACAGACCGTCCCCGTGGCTCACAGGGAACCCCCATCCCCAGGGTAGGTGACTGCAGGCACGTGGCCTGTGGAAGGTAGGGGAATCCGCATGCTAACATGGAAAGATTTCTGCCCACAAGGGCTGATAACAACGTGGTAATTTCTACAGGCTCAGCTCCCTTTAACAGGAACGTGTTTCTACAAGGGAATTTTTATTTCCGTGGAGGACAATTGAAACACTGGTGTCCTTGAACACGTCCAGTATATTTTCATTTACCTTTGGAATTGGCAGTGTACGGGATCCTTGTGCCGCGTTCTGATCGGTTTCCCTGTCTGATCGATCTGTAGCTGCTCTTTGAAAGCTACTTTAGGGTTATTTAACTCCGTTGGTCCTTTTGCGTCTTGACGAGGGAAACCACCACGGTCCGTCTTAAATCCAGATGTCAAAAATACTTCTGTGTATTGCTCGTGCATTCTCTCTATGGCAGCGTACTAGGGGAAAAAAACCTGCCAGAGATGTTTTCTTCCTGTCTCTTTCTCTTCGTTTCTCTGGGCCTGGGGTCCTGGCGGTGAGTGTTTGCCCCTACTCACTGGGGGGGTTTGGGACCGCTCTGTTGTGTGGTCCTTCGTGATGCACTTAGCAAGGTCGCCTTCTCGCTTTGGAGACTTGCCCCCCCACCCCCACCCCACTGGGCTCTGGCTTCTGGGAAACGGGTGTCCCAGGTGTTGCCTGGACCGGAGGGAGGATCTGGTGCCTCGCCGTGTGGTCGCCCTTGCTGGCCCCGTGCACACCCGCACGCCTCCTTTTACTGGGCGCTGTTTTCTGTGCCAAGGAAGGTACTTACGGGTCCTGAAATCAATGTTCACCTACAGACGTGCAAGCTAAGGGGTTGTGCCTCCACACACACGTTGGCCGAGGTAGAAGCAGGCGCTCCTTGCGTCCCACACTTCAGACCTGGCTTCTCTGCAGCGGGGCCACAGTCTCCGGACACTGGAAGCAGCGTTCGTTTCGTCCTTCTCCCTCCGATACAGAAGAAAGTGTGTAAAGTTTATAAAAGAAGTGTCTGCAAGTGCAGGGTGTTCCTGGAGCTGCACCTGTCCCCTCACCGGGGGTCCCAGAGCAAGTTTGGTGCGTGGACACATGGTCCTGCCCTGGGTGGGGTAGGCATGGACTCTGGCGATCCCCGGGCACCTCGGAGGCTCGGAAAGCAGAGGGGGCAGGCAGGGACGCCTCTCAGGGAGGCCGTTTCGGCCAGGGCTGCAAGGGTGGGTGGAGTCAGTTCCCTGGAGGTGGGGCGGGGTGAGCACCAGCAGCTAGCGTCCCAAGACTGCGGACCCCAGTAGAATCCGGCTGTTTTTACTAACACCTGATGACTGTGTGGGGCTGTTTCCCTCTTGTGAGCTCAGTTCACCCCTCTGTAAAAGTGGGTGAGTATAGAATGAGACACTATGACTGCAGGAGCTTCCTTGGTGTCACGGGGTGGGGGGGGTGTCTTCACTGGCCCCTGTCTCTCGTGGAACCAGCTGGACTCTGATTAAGGTACCGGGGTGTTCAGACCAGACAGTCACTCTCCTGAGAAGTTGTCTCGGCGGTGAGAGGCCACTGTCACCTGACAGCCACTCTAATCCCCACCCTGGGCCTTCCCCGAGCTCATAAAATCCACACTAAAGAGGTAGGTGTGTTCGAAACCCCTTCAGTTTACAACGAGGAACTTGAGATTCAGACAGACTGAATACCTCAGAGACCCAGGCTTTACCAGTGAAAGAGACTGGGCACCTATCTGTCTGATGCAGGCTTCTGCTCGGCTTGCCCTGGCCTCGTGATCTTCCAGCCTGTGCACGGAGCAGACAGGGTGGGGGGCGGAGCACTGGACCTCAGACCCCTGACCCCCAGCCCCAGGCTTGTTCATAAGCCGCACCGACCCATAGTCCAGCCCCTCGGGCCCTGTAGCTGCACTAACCACAGCGGCCGCAGGTGCACAGCTGTTGACAGTGGACGGTGTTCATTGCTGAGCACCTGCCAGGTGTGCGCCCGGAGTTCAGGAGAGCGGGGATGCCCGTCTGGACTCGTCCAGTCACTGCCCGCTTCGGGCTCCAGGATCTTCAGGCCTGGTGAGGAATTCCTCACCTCCGTTTGCCATCTCTGTGCCCTCAGGCAAGTTATTTTTGCCGCATACAGATTTAATCCGTCTCTGGGCTGCTGTGAACATGGAGATGATGGCGGTGAGGCACACTGATGGCACCCAGGTGGCCTGTGGTTGGCGCAGTCCCTGGCGATGCTCTGATTGGATTGTGCTGGGCTTTGGTGTTTGGAATCCAATGTATCTCTTCTCTTCAATTAAAAATAATGGGTTTTCTCTATTATAATTGATCTATGAGGCTTAAGAAGAAAATTATCTTCTTTGGGTGTGATCCAGATGTCGATGTCCATGCCATTTTCTTGCCTGCTTGGAGCCCCTCCTCAGGATGGATGGCGCCTCAAGGTTGACTGCTTCCTTTCACTTGGGTTGTGCTTCATTACAAAACAGAATAGGCCGGGAGAGCCGAGCAGACGCCCATGTGACGCGGCACATAAATTTAGAATACCAGTCTTATAACTATCAATTATCTCCCAATGAAAGTTCAATTTAATTACATGTGGATAGTCCTTCTAAATCCAACTCCCTGATTTGTATTTAAATGTCATCATTATGACTTCCCTTGTGAGGTTATCAGCTGTTCAAAGACTGAATCATATGATATTTTAAAAACCACCGCTTTTATATAGACTCTTCAAAAATCACAGCACCTTTTTCCAGTGCCAACTCTTGACTATTATTGTCACATTTGGCCATAAAATTAAGCATGAAAATTGGCATTCAGTAGTCGTATTAATTTTATTTAACTCCGACTCATCGAAGATGAACAGGATGGAGTAGCGGTAGGGACTATCTGACGGGGAGGCCGGGGAGCGCTCCCAGGATATTGCATGTAGACTCACAACCGCATCTGAAATGAGAGTGTCCGCGGTTCCGCGGGCAGCCGAGGTTACCTCCGAGGCTCCGCAGTGCCGTGGGCTCCTGGTCCCTGACGAGGGATTAACCACCATGACAGCAGGTGCTATTTATAGCGCGCTGCTTGTGTGCTGGGCACTGGGCTGACCATGCTGTGTCTACCGTCTCACTTAAGCCACACAAAACCGTGCAAGGTGGGGTTCAGCCCCAGTCTTAGCTGCGGTGTTCTGCACACCCCGAGGGACTGTGGGGGTGATAGCAGTCTCCCAGGAGGAAATGTGCAGCAAGGGTTTGTGCAGTTGGGCAAACCTTGTGGAGATCTGGCCCTTGAGCACCAATTTAGAAGATCTGAAGGCGTCCTGTCCTGACAGGGGCCTGGCCTGTGTGGGGCCTGGGCCTCTCCCCCATCTGGGATTCAAGTCTGGTCCTTTCATCTAATCCAGAGGGACCCTGACAAAGTGCCACACATGTTTACACACAGGATCAGACTTCTTGACAGCATGACCAGCAAGCCAGTGGGCATATTCCCCAGTTCAGAAAATGAGGTTGGGTTTCGAGAAGTTACAGGGTACGTGGAAGATAGACAACGGAGAAAGCCCTCGCGTGGAGCTGGCGGCCGAGCCCTGGAGGTTGCCTCCTCAGCCAGCAAGTGGCCGGGCTCTTCCACTCTCTGCCGTTCACCAGGGACCGGTCTCGCCCTGGCGTCCCTCGCAGATGCCCTCCCGCTTCTGAGACCACACTGGACAGAGAGCCCAGAGAACAGATTCTTGCCCCAAGTCAGCCACTGACTGTAGGTCATGCCCCTTGCGCTCAGCGTCATGCTGCTACTTGATTAAAAATAGAGACCCTGCCATTTGTGACAGTGTAGATGGACCTAGAGGGCGTGATGCTAAATGAAATAAGCCAGAGCGGGAAAAACACCGTATGATTTCACTTCCATGTGGAAACTAAACACACACAGACACGAGCAAACAAGAAAACAGACACAGACTCGTAGATACAGAGAACAAACTGGTGGTTTCCGAGGGGAGGCAGGTGGGTGACAGGCAAAAAAATAAGTCACGGGGATGAAACGTACAGCATGGGGAGTGTAGTTACTAATACCATGGTGCGCTTACTGTCGGCAACATTCAGGTGGCACATAAGCATTGAATCACTGTGTTGTACACCCAGAACTAATACGTGCCAATTATACTTTGAAATGAAAAAAAAAATTAAAATAAGTAGAAACCAACAACGGACAGGAGAGGCATCCTGGTGAAAAGGTGTTTGAAGGATGATTTCTGTGCTGGCGTGAGTCCCCTGTGAAGACCGTGCGGCTACGTGCCGAGCCCCTGCAGCTGCCCCAACGGCAGGTGCGCCCCCACACCCTGTGGGTCCTGGGCCCACCTGTTCTCCTTTCCTTCTCTTTGTCATTACTGAAGATAGTGTTTTCCGGTTTTGCTGTGATTTGCCAGAGGGTCAGCTGTGTTTGGGATTATTTTTTCGACGCTTGTTTATGGGGGATTGCACCAATACTCTCCCATCCGTGTTGCTTCACCCCCAAGAAGAGGTTTCACAGGGCCATGAGCTTATACCCAACTGAGGAGGGCTGTGCCCGGGAAGTTGTCCTTGGCAGGGCGGTGGGGATGCCATGGCTTCCGTGTCTGCTGAGGGTTTTGTTGCTTCCTGGTTATGAGGAGCGCTTGCTAACTGAGAAGAGGGATGCGCATCGTCCAGGGCGTGAGGCTGATCCTTCCCTGGGCTGATGGAGGCTGCTACCAGGCCTGGGTGAGAAGGTGTGAACCCTCTCAGCCCTCCCTCCGGGTCAGGTACTGCCGACCGCATCTCTGGTTGGGTTGGACTGGGCATCCAGCTCTGAACCCAGGGCTCTGTCCTCTGCCTGCTCCCACCTCCCTGGTCGTTGTCATTGCCGGGAGCACTGTCGTCCCCAGTCCGCATGGCTTTCTGACAGAAGCAACAGCCTCAAACCATGATGGCTGAAGCCAGTGAGACGGCTGGACTCAGAGCCAGGACCCCTCCTGGGGCTCTCAGGCAGCCCTCCCCGCCGCCCCCCCCCCCCAACTGCCGCCTGGTGCTGTCCCTGGTGCTGCACGTAATACAGCAGCTTCCCACAGCGGGAGAGATCACTCATCAAGACTGGGCTCTAGGAAAACAGGTCGTCGCACACTGCCCTCTCCTTCCTGGAGGTGAGGATAGAGGCGGAGGTGGTGATGTCTGGGGGCTGTGCTCTGAGACCACGTAGTGATGTCCAGGCCAGCCATGCTGCCCGTGGTTTGGGGAAATAATCCTTGGCCTCCAGCCTTGGCATTCTGGCTCCAGGGCTTGGAGCTGGGTGACCCTGGTGCGGTACTCAGTTTCTTGGTACCTCAGCATTAGCACCTGTGGGAAAGGAGGGGTGCTGCCTTCAGGATGCGGACAGCTCTGTCACAGGTGGCGGGGCAGTGGCGGTTCACGTGGCAGCAGGCTTCACGATCACTAGGTCCGTGTCCCGTTCCGGCTCTGCACACGGCGTGAACAAAGCATCATTTCCTTTGAGGTGCTGTGCCTGAGCAAGAGGGAGCCAAATGGAGCGAAAAACAAAACCGTGGTGCTGAGTCTGAGCGACAGGCTCTGTGGTGTGGGGCTGCAGCCCATGCTCAGCGCCTCATCAGAGCTGTGAAAAAGCAAACTGTGCCCGTCCTTACACTTGCTGTCATAAATAAGACGAAGGTACGTGCAGGATACTTAGCACAGGGCTTGGCACGTAGTGTCTGTTACATTTCATTTTCTTCCCCCTTCCGTGTTGTGGGCCCGCGTGGCTATGATTTCATCAAGGCTGGGGGCGGGGGGGGGGGGGGCGGCGGAATGTACTGTGATGCTTACTTCATAGAGATTGTTCAGAAAAGCCCTTCAAGTGATCACATAAATACAATCCTGGTGGCCACAGCGTCTGGGGTGTCTCTGGCCCCAGGGATCTGGCATTCTAGGTGCGCTGTCTACTTCTGTGTTCAACAGGAATAGCCTGGTATCCAGAATGTTTCCAAACCCCTTTCAAAGGTGAAAGTTATTAGTTCCTTTTGGGTTATCAGGTGATGAACTGAAATTGGCATTTTTAGTGAAACTTAGGAATATTCTGACCTTTAGCTTAAGGAGAGCCCTTGTTTGGTTCATTCTCTCTTCGAGGTGGGGGTTGGAAAGAGCCTATACCGAGTGAGACATTAGAGGCACTCCTGCTGGACATGTAGACACCTCGCAAGGGAAGAAATGTATGTACAAAAAATGGCTAATAAGCTTCTCAAAAAGCATTCTCTTTCAGGAGCGATTCAGACCTGCAAATTAAAACATCAGTGAGGTAGCATTTCGCCCCTTCCTAGCAAAGGTGGAAAATCGATCATGGCCAGTATTGGCAGGGGCGCAGGGAGAGGGGCGCCAGCCTCGCTGCCTGGGGCGCGTGCCCCAGTGAACGCCTTTCTGAGAAGGAACTGGGTGTCCACCTGCCAGCCTTGACCTTTTCCACCCTCTCGATTCGGTCTCTGCTTCTAGATGTGGACCTCAACCCGCAGCATAAATGCAGACAGGAAATTGAAGCACGAAGATGTTTAGGATTTTTTTCAATAGTAACTTTTTGAAAAATGGAAAGTATGAGTCTGAAAATAGCGGAATTGTTAGGTAAGCGATGATAGGGTTGGGTGACAAGACGTTCTGCAGACTAATTTTTAATGATGTGAACGTGTTCACAGTATCTTGAAAAAGTAAAACAAGATATAAAATGCATGTATATATGTGTGTGTTCGTATAAAATGAGACGTGTGATAACATACACCTATAGTTGTTTGAACTGCATTAAAATACAGATACTTAGAAAAAAGACTCTAGAATTAAAGTATTACAATTAGGGTTTAAGGATGAGTCCTTGTTTCTTTATTGTGCTTTTTGCTGTTTTCCCGCTTTTTCTGGGCTTGAAAAGAGTTTTACGGGCTGAAAAGAGAGTCAGCGTGACTCTGGAACGAAGTTCTTGCTATGGGATGCCGTGTTCTCTGTGTGCACAGGAGTCTGTCATTCTTTGGGGGTCTCCAAGCCTCAGACATCTCCTGGCCAAAGGCCATCCATTTGCTGACACCCCAGTAGTTTTCGCTAAGCTGTTAAGGTTCTTGGGGTTGAATCTTAGGTGTGTACACCCCGAACAGAGTAGCAACTCTTGTCTCCTGGTTGTCCCACAGAATAGCCCCAAGGGTCGCTTAGATCATACTGGGTTTGGCTGGATGTTTGGGCCACAGCAGAGTCTGGGATAACACACTCACTTTTATCCTTTGAGTGACTCTGTCAACTTTCGGCTGAGCCAGAACGTCGGGGGCCTCACATAAAGAAAACCCCTTCCTCCCCTTCTCCTTCCGTCTATCCACATAACACGCCTTTACTGAGCACCTCCTGTATGCCTGATTCTGTGCTAAGAGGCAGGGTTGCAAGCATCAGTGAGACACAGCCTCTGCCGGCATGAAGGTCACGGTCGGGAGCTGAGGCAGGCTGCAAGCATCCGATTAGACCGCCCACACCTGTGTGCTATGTGGCGTCTACATGTCAGGTGCTGTAGGGTCTGGGGGTGTAGCAGAAGGGCACAGGTGCAGAGGTCAGGCAGCAGCGACGGGGAGGAGGTGAACGCCGGCCCAGGCTGTCTGGGAACGTGCTTAGTTCACGTGTTCGTTTATGCGGGAAATTGTTGGCCGAGTTGCTGTGGTGTTCCAGGCATTATCCAGGCCTGGGAGACTGTGGGAGCAAGACCACACAGACCTCCGTCCTCAGGGAGCTAAATTCCAGTAGAGCTGTTGGACAGCAAAGCCCACACATTCGTGTCTACAGCTCGTGGGAAAGGCTATGGCAGAATGGATGCTGCCATGGAGGGGAGGCCAGGGGGAGAGAAAGGAGGAGGATGCTGTGGGGGAGGTGCCCGGAACACCTTCCTTAAACTCAGACCTCGAGAGTGTGGGGCTCCAGCCACACGTGGGGCAGGAGAAGAAGCACTAAGGCTAAGGCAGAAAGAGCCTGGTGTGTTCTAGAAACTTCCAGAAGGTGGAGAGGGCTGGACACAGCAGGCAGGGAGGCTTTGTGGAGGATGTGACCGTTGAGCAGAAACCCGAAGGGGTGGGTGTCACAAGACAAGGTCCTGGGTGCAGGGGCCAGAAGGGGATGGGCGGGGTGTAGCTGGTCAGGCCTGGTGTGTGTGAGCAAGTCCTGTGGCTGAAGGTGAAATGGGAGTTGATGGGCAGGGCTCTGATGAGGAGGCTTTTGGGGCCCCCAGGGCTAAATAATTGCTAGTCCTCTCTGATTTCCCACATGGGGTCCCGTCTGCTTTGTCCTGTTCCAGAAATTACATTTCCTTCGGGGTATGTGAGTCTTCTCTGAGGTTGGGCTCTCTGACTGTGTCTTCAGCTCTAAACTGCGTGTTGAACCAGCTCTGAAGCCACTGCTACCCTGGGAGTCTATTATTTCATTTTCTTGGAATGAATCCATTATGAATTACTAACGATAATGATTCATTATACCGTCTCATGCTGGCATGTGCTGATTCTCCAACAGCCAGCAGAAGATACTGCCCTGCTGATTAATCCTCTGCTTTCCCCCCCTTCTCTTAGAATGGCCATTCAAGTGGACAAGTTCAGCTTCGAGAGTTTCCCAGAATCCCCTGGGGAGAAGGGACAGCTTGCAAATCCAAAGCAGCTGGAGGAGGAGAGGCAGGAGGCCCGCGGCTTGGAGATCGACAGCAAGCTGGACGTCCACTGGAGAATCATATCCTTTTCACGGTGGCCGCCCTGGCACCGGACACACCCTGCTTGGGGGCTCTGCCCGCTGGGAAGGACCCCCGAGGGGCTTCACCGTGGAGCTGTAGACAAAGGGTGTGTCAAGGAGACACGGACCAAGGTTGTCCTTTCTTAGCCTCTTCCCACTCCCAGGGCCCCACCAACGAGGTATCAGCTCAGGGTGAGGAAAGGCCACTTCCCTGGAACGTCTCAAATCACATGTTTCTTGCCAGTGTTGATGTTTGTGTTAGTGACACGTTCTCATGCCTACCTGTCAATGCTGGGCTCCAGGCTTCACAGACTGTCCGCTCCTCCCGGTTAGTTTTCCGGGAGACTGAAATCACATTGCACGGCTTACAAGGCATGAGAACCCTGAGGGGTTTCACAGGGGCAGTGCTGCACGAGAGCGCCTAGGGCAGTCCCCGGCCCTGCTGCAAACTTGGGACGTGCCTGGCTCACAGCAGGTGCTCCGTCCCACGAGCGAGCACGTGAGAGGATCCCAGGCGCACTTGTGTGAGTGTTCGACCATCTCCCAGAGCACCTGCTTTGGGCTGGGTATTCAGCGAGATGCTTAGGCTGAGACGGCAAGAGAGGCCTCAGTGTTTCTTCACGGCCCTGCGGGGTCTGGCTCACCAATGGGGGACGACGTGCACTTGAGGCACAGGGCAGGGCATCACACCACGTCTGTGAGGTTCAGGGGTGGAAGCTGTGGGCATGGGGCCCTTGGAGAAGGCTTGACACAAGGGGAGACGTTAGAGTGGCTTTTGTAGGGTGAGTAGAAGTTTCTTCGAGGGATGAGGGTAGGGGATGGCCCAGCGGTCCCAGTGTGTAGGAGGATGGCTCACTCAGAGTGTTGCCCAGGAAGAGGCGATTCCGAGATGGTTGTCTTAGTTGTCTGACTCACATATGCGCTGTGTGGTCTCAGATCATTCTAGACCATCTCCCTGGATTCTGGAAAGATCCTCAGTCTGCAGGTGGCCTTCTCCAAGAGTTGAGGCACATTGCTTTGTGCCCACTACAGAGGGTCTGGAGCTGGTAGACCCTGTCCCCAAGGAGCTGGGACAAAATAAGCCCTTCACATGTAAACCGGAGGCTTCGGGAATAAGACATTAAACCCAAGTCCCTGGGGACTCAGAATCTCAGTGGCACATCACAGAGTTAAGGTGTTTGCCTTTGTACAGAAGGAGGTGAAAAGGAGGGATGAGTGGAGTCCTCCCTGTCTCGGGCCCACCCAGAGCTCAGCATAGGGTCGGGGCCCAGCCAGTGCCTGCTGGTGACGGAGCCCAGAAGGCAGCGGCATTCACCCCGTGCACCAGGCCGTCTCCTTTACCCCTCCCGTCTCTGACTCGTGCTCTCGCACCCCTGGGGAGAGGTTGGCTGGGTCGCCTGTGAGTCCAGCCAGGACGTGGTGAAGCCGGCTGCCCGGTGGGGTTGCCTGCCCTCAGGGAAGATCAAGGAAACAACCCCGCCCCCCCCCCCCCCCGTCCTGTTGGGGGACAGCAGAAGGCACAGAGCTCTCCTGTCCTGGTATCTGTGGTTGTGATGCTGATGCTGGGGTGGGGGGTTTGGGGTGGAGAGGCTCTGTAACCTCTAGATGTGCACGTCCCCATGTGAGGCAGGACATGCCCTGCTCCCAGGCCTCTGGGCTTCATGCGGGGAGCTTCTCTCAGACCAGGAGTCCTGGCTGCGAACGAGTCCGCCTCTGGCCCATGGAGGGAAGGGCAGTGTGCGTGGGGGGCCTGGCAGGAAGGCATCTGTCTCCCGAGTGTCTCGTTCTGGGTGAAGATAGAAGCACGAAGCCTCGGAATGGAGGGGGGGTGGTTTGCACCCCTGCCGTTGGGGCTACGGTAGCACCTGCTGATGATGCACCTGCCACTCCCCGGGTGCACCCCTGGGCTGGCCCAGGTCGTTCTCCATGGTTTCAAGTCCCAGGGGGGCTCCGCCGCCCTGTCTTAGAGATGACAACCTCTCCGGCTCACACACAGGAAGAAGGGGAGCGGGCGCTTACCAGAAGCCCATCAGTCGCCCTGCAAGCCAGCGGCCCTTGGCCAGGATGCGGTGCCTTCTAGTGGGATAATGCTGACCATCAAAATGCTTATATTTTGATAACACCGACCAGAAACATGCCGAAAATGTCTTTGGTTTCTCTCCTTTTAGTTTTGCCTCCTTTAAGAGGTTGATATCCCCATTTTCTGTATTTGCTTAATAATTCATGCAACAAATATTTATTGAATGTCTACCATGTGCCAGGTACATCTGTCTCCTAGATGTACTGACTGGGAGTTTTTGAGAGACCGTCCCTACAGGCGGATTCCATTAAAGAGAATGAACAGTAGGACACCTCTCTCTCTCTCTCTCTCTCTCTCTCTCTCTCTCTCTCTCTCATATCTGGTAATGACATCTGGCATGGGATGAATAGCACAATTCTGCTGTTGTCAACCTGGATTCAAGCAGATGGAAAGACCAAAGATTGAATTGGCTAATACTCTTATTATGCATTTTAGTGATATTTTCTCAATATTTAGACTTTATTCCAAGATTTGAGCCTAATTTGACACTCCTCTAAGGAGTAATAACAGTGGCCCACATGTAGCATGTAGGGCTAGCTCGACCTGTTTCCGTGGAGATGGTGGACCTCTGGACCCGTCAGCATCGCATCTGTAATGACCAGATAAGCAGTTGGGCACACCAGGGATTCCAGCTCCAGCGTTTACCTGCTTAGCGAGCTGTATGTTTTGCTGCGCTCGCATGCTGGGGCCCTAGAGATGCCCCAGTCTAAGGGGCTGAGCAGACCCAGAGATGGGCTCTTACAGTGCAGCCTGGAAGGGCTGAGACAGGAGCCTTCCTGTGTGAGGGCTGGCGCATTCCAGAGTCCGAAAGCAGCAAGGACCTATGTCATTCCCTGTGACCAGTAATACAGCAGGCAGACCAGAGAGGTGGCAGGGTCTAGGGGCCTCCTGCGCTGTGCCTGGAGTTGGGCCTTCCTCCCTCCCTCCCCCCTGCCATACTCAAAAATCTGTTAGGAAGTTCTTTCTCCTGCATGACCCATTCCTCATCACCAACCTTTGCTGGTAATTGTTTTCATTCTTTTTTTTTTTTTAATTTTAGAGTGCAAGTGAACTGGTGGCGGGGGGGGGAGCAGAGGCGGAGAGAAAGAATCCCAAGCAGGCTCCATGCTCCGCACAGAGCCCAATGTGGGGCTCAATCCCGGGACCCTGGGATCATGACCAGAGCCAGAACCAAGAGTCGGACACTCAACCGACTGAGCCACCCAGGCTCCCCAGCCTGGTAATTTTTAAAGGGACTTTTCCTCTTTCTCAAGAGGAACTCATGTCCATGTAATGTCTGTGCGGTTTCCCAGGGGGGTGGGAGAGCAGCCTGCACAGGCAGCATCTGGCCTGGAGAGCTGGGCTCGTGTGGCAGACATTGATACTTCATCGATGCAATACACCCTTACTTTCAACTCCTTTGCGCAATCTCCTTTCCACCTTCTTACCTGCTGGCTACCACTCCTGGGCAATCTTTACTGAACTTTGGAAACCTTGATATAGCCAAGTTTGTTGGTAGCAGATAATAGCCTCCCACACATAATCCAGAAGGTACCTGTTTGGCTTTGGGATGGGACCAAAGATGCCGCACTATTGGGGCTGGAGCCCAGGGTCAGAGGCCCAGCTCTGCCGTTTCCAGTGTCCCCACGGAGAGGCTGTGGCCCAAGGGGCCCGTGTCCTTGTCTGTTCAGGTGAGAACACTTGCTCAATTAGCTGTTAGGCTTAGTTCTAATAATCCTATTGCCCTTTTGATCATCTCCCAGGTATCAACCAAGATATTAGCATTTTCTTCTAACCCCGAACCTGCAAAACAGATAGTACTCTGGTTTTCAAAATAAATGCATCTTGGAAGTTAAGTAACTGACCTGAGAGCAACACAGCTGGCCAGACAGCCAGGATCCTAAAACCTGTGTGATTTTCTTACTGGCTACTTGAAGTGAGGCTCACTGTCCAGTAGTAAGCCTAGTTTCTAACGCTGGGAGGTGTCCACACTGTGGGCCCCCTCTCCTGCTGCCAGAACCGCCCTGCTCCTGTGACCTGGCCTCACAGGAGGACCATCCTGCACACAAGTCCGTGGGCCAGGCCTTGCCCACGTCCTCACTTCCACCTGTGATGGGACCTGCCACAAGGGTCTGGGATTGTCGTTCTGAGAGTCCCCCAGAGTAGCCGGTTCTGGGGCTTTTGGAGATCGGCTGTGTCTGTTTTCACTTTGCATTTGTAATTCAGGAGAGGAGAGTGTCCGTCAGTGTCTCATCCTTTGATGATGAGTCTTCTTCATCCTTTGTGGTTGACCTTGCACTTCCTGTCTCCCGAGGAGCCTGGTCCATCACTGACCTCTCCTATCTCGCGCGGCTGGAGCCGCCCCTTCTGCTGGACTCCAGCAGCACTCTGTGCCTAGGTCTTGTTTGCTACAGGCCTTGCAAAGTGCAGGGAGGTTTATTTTTCCCAAAGTTCACATCTCCTGGGCCCAGCCGTGCTGTCCTTGAAGCCACATCGCGGCCTTTCCTTTAGCAGCTGTTGACTGGTGGCCCACTGTGTGCTGGGCTTGCACTCAGCACCAGGGACCTCCGTGATGAGCGAGACCAGGTGTGGACCCTGACCCGACAGAGCCACGTGTCCTCCCCGGCATGTAGGTGTTAAAACCCGTGGCAAATGAACAGCTTCCATCTCATTGATGCTGCAGACTGCATGGTTACCAGCCTTGCTGTGCTGTGCCCGCTGCTGTGGCGTGTGTGAAGGGAGTTTCCACGCGTGGGGTGAGTGATCTCTGAAGCCTGGCTCCTTTTCCAGAGGGCAGCCATGCACGGACAATCTGTGGTGGAAACAGACGAAGGATGAGCCTGGAGTCCTCTCACCTTCTCCTTTTCCCGGTTTCGTTGCAAATGTCCCTCCAAGGAGCATTTCAGGTGTCGGTGGGATACTTGCTGACGCATCGGAATCCGACCCCGTGTAGGTTTCACGACAAGAGCCAGGTGCACCGGCTCCGGTGACCCGGGCCATCTGGGCAGCGTCTCCACCAGGTGGCCTGACAAACACGCGTCTCCTCCGTGCTGTCTGGAGACCATTTGTCACCATCTGGCTGCTTTGTGGGCCAGGAGGCTCAAGGAGCCCAACTGCAGCCCGGGTTTCAGATGCCTGGGGATTCACATCCCAGCGCGGGAGATGGAGAATCCTCGCAGCCTGCCGGGGTCACGTGAACCTAAGTAACCAGAACGTGGCAGGACACGGAGCAGTGCGGCTGTTCTGAGCGTGGGGTCGTGCGTGGGCCCAGGAGCCCCAGCCTGTGCGTTGCTAGGCAGTGTCTGCGTCTGGCCTTGCCAACAGCAGTCGCCCTCTGCAAACCCAGAAAGCTCCATGGGCTGTGACATTTGTGACTGGTTCTTGCTAGGCTTGACAAGCAGAAGCCTACAAGACTATAGGCACAGTGTCCTCAGTTCAGTTGGTCTTGACCAGGACAGCCGGCCTGGAACACAACTATGCCTGGCTTCTCAGTTTTCCAGACTGCACTCTTCTCGTGAAGGGGAATCTGCCTTCAGCTGACTCCTCCTCCCTTCAAGGCGAGGCCTAGATGGAGCCGTGTGTGTGTGTGGCGGGGGGGGGGGGGTGCCCTTTACTCTTCACTCTTGCCACCTGGCTTGTGGCTTATTCTCCAAGATGCTGCTTCGTGGGGCTGTGTCTTCGCACCCCCTGAGAAAAATCAAATGTCTTAAAACAAGATTCCTTTAAAACCCAGTATGCTGTGCTCTCCTAGTAGTCCTGTGCGGAGAAGCGGTTTAATCTAGATGAATTTAGTACAAATAGCTCCTGTCGTCAGTACAGCTGGCTGCTTGATCATCTTAAGTGCAGTACAGGGTTGCCTTCTGTGTCTGCCATCAGGGAGGTTAGCTTCTCCAGCTGCTGGTAATCACTGGGCTCAGAGGTCTTTGATCTCACAGAGGAGCCTCGCCAGCCCGGGAGAAGGTTCCGCCGACCACCAGTGCGGTGCCGTGGCCCAGGCTCTTTGGCCTGCGGTGCGCAGAGGGAGGAAGGTGAGGACGACGCGGGTTTGATTGCTGCCTCCCCCAATCCAGA
Source organism: Prionailurus bengalensis (assembly GCF_016509475.1). Classification (NCBI taxonomy): domain Eukaryota; kingdom Metazoa; phylum Chordata; class Mammalia; order Carnivora; family Felidae; genus Prionailurus; species Prionailurus bengalensis. The sequence continues at coordinate 79,853,440 of NC_057353.1, read as the reverse complement.
CACGGTAGCCAGTTACTTTGAAAAGAATCAAGGTTTGGCACCCAGCATAGATTTCAAATTTGGCTCGTGAGAGTGAAGAAGGGCTTCCCCAGATGCAAAGCACTGTTTCAGATCTGTGTGTGATGCGTGTGCACCATGGTGTGTGGGTGGGGGTGGGGGGGGGCGGGGCGTATGGTGTGTGCCTGTCGCAGATGATGTGTGTGTGTAAACATCACCCGAATCGATATGCACAGTGTGTACGGGTGCGTGTAAGCCTGCTCCTTCCTCTGTCCTTCGGGTGTGACAGTCACTGTGAGTGCTAACGCCCATATAACACCTGCCAGGTGCCGGGCACTGTTCTGAGTGGTTTATTTGGATTGACTCACTTGCTTTTCACTAAAACCCTAGGAAGTAGTTTCATGCACGTCCCACAGGTGAGGACACTGACTTGTTCCAGGTCGCCAGGTACTGAGTGGCAGAGCTGGGATTCGTCCCCAGTCGTCTGGCATTAGAGTCTGTGCTCTTGGCTCCAGGCTGGGGACAGCAGAAGAGCATCTGGTCACTGCCAAGGTCTCTGCGTTACCCCCATTTTCCAGATGAGGCCGAGTGAGGCTGCAGTGCTCCTTGGGCACCCTGCTGCTTGGTACTGTACCCACCCGCACAGAGTCCTCCTCCATTTCACCTGCTCCACCCGCAGCCCCACAAGACGTGCAGAGATGAGCCACTGCAGACTACCCCCTTGGCAGCTCACCATACCGCATGGCATTTTGCGTCCAGTTGGGCCTCTGACACCAGGGAGCTGAGCCGAGATGCGGGCGCCCCTACTGAGAGGAGAACAGCCCACATCAGCATTCTCAAAGTTCACGAGGCAGATTAGAAAACACGGTCACGGGAAAGAGGCTCAGTAATCACTTAAAGCAGCCTTTCCATTAGTGTAATTTCTATTTATGACAATCTGCTAATTTATTTGAGCTGAAGTGGGCCTGGTCTAAGTCCTTGCACCTGTAGTTCTTCCAGATCTGGCATGTGGGGTGCAGACGCCCATCTTCCTGGGGGTCACCTGAGGTACAGCCCCACCCCTTCTGAGAGCACCCTCTCTGGGACACTCACCTAGAAGCCAACTTGGAAGGGACTGTCAGTTGCTCTCGTGTGATGGGTTTCCAGCTTTTGCTCAGAAGGCTGCGGGTAAGAACTAAGAGTTCTGATCCTGGCACTGCTTTCTCCTGTGAGAGGCAAGGCCATTAGAACTCAGGCCTGTGGGCTCAGAGGAGAGCCTGGTGACCCACTGGGCTCCAGGTTCCCCCAGGGAGTAGTTGGTTGAGCAATCACTTTTTTCTGTAACAGAACACCAATTCATGGTAAACTTGAGTCACACGAATAAAGACAAGACCTCAAAAAACTGCTCAGTGTTTTCAAATTGCAGTACATTCCCAAGTATTTCACTGCTAATGGTCTAGCAGAAGATGAGAGGGAAGGTATTTTATTAACTTCCTGCATTTTCCTTGCATCTAGCTGTTTTTCAAAGATTTGGAAACAAACATTCATGGTTCTCAAGACACAGAATATTAACTGAGTATGCATGGAGAATGTTGTAAATAAAAAGACTGTGCCCACATCTTAAGTTTAATTAATAATGGTGAGCAATAATAATATATAATCCTTACACAACAGACTGAACGCCTTAAAAGTAGGAAGACTCTCGTCTTGGTTAGCCTTCTGTCCACGACAGCTAGCACAGTACATGGAGTAGGTATTAACAGGTACTTGGTATGAATCACAGTGCACACGCTGCAGTGGTGGAGGCACACGGGGACAAATGCACGTGACCAGTTCAGGAAAGATACTCCAGGGTTCAGCCACCACAGCCAGCAGGGGAGGAAGGGCTGGCTTCCAGGCTGGGCATGGGTCAGAGAGGACGTCCCAGGTGAAGTGGAGTTTAAGCTCCAGAGACTGGGGTGTGCTCACTAGAAAGACTGAAGAGGGTTCCAGGCAGGGAGAGGACGCGAGTCAAGGCACCAAGGCAGGAGGCAGCACCATCTGTTGTAAGAAGTGCTGGTAGTTTGACGTGGCTACTACATGTTCTCGGGAGTGAGATGTGCAAAACGGGGGCGGGGGGGGGACACGGAAAAACCCATGGGGAACTTGCATATACTTCTAGGGAGTCAGATTTTATCCCACGAGCAGCAAGTAGCCACAGCAGGATTTTGGGCAAGGGAGCATTGTCATGAGACTCCCTTTAGGAAGATGGCTCTGGTTCTCCTCACCCCACTGCTCTCTGGGCATGGTGTCTCCAGGACGTGTTTGTTTTTGTATCGTGCGATTCCGCTGCCTTCTTTTGGGAATTTGGTGCAAGAACCTGCAAAGATGTACAGGGCGGTGCAGGTCTGTCTCTGCTGTCTCGTGTTCTTGGTGAGGCTCTCACAGGGTGTCGAGTTAACATATGGAGGATCACTGCTAGGACTGGGGTTCCTGTTGGCTACAGACACCTGACATCCATTTCTGCTCTAAAATGTTAGGCGGAGGGGCGCCTGGGTGGCTCAGACGGTTAAGCGTCTGACTCCTGATTTCAGTCCAGGTCATGATCTCATGGTTCATGGGATTGAGCCCCACACCTGGCTGTGTGCTGACAGTGTGGAGCCTGCTTGGGATTCTCTGTCTACCTCTCCCCCTCCCCCGCTCACACACTTGCACATGCTTTCACACACACACACACACACACACACACACACACACACACACACACACTAGCTAGCTAGCTAGCTAGCTAGCTAGCTAGCTAGGTAAAATGCTACAGAGGAAAACCAGAATAATGGCAGCACTCTGAGCCTTGAGTGTGGAAAAGGAATATAGAATGAGGTCTCTCTGAGCATGGGGGTCACTCATTATGTTTGTGTATCTTCTGTAAGCATATGTCTCCTCTCTGCTGCACAGCTCTCGCATGGGGTGGGCATGAAGCTCAGACATGTCCTCACCATGGTGTCCTTCAGGGTGCTGTGTCATCATGGACTGCACACTCAAGGGTCTAGATACACAGTAGGTGCTCAGTAAATGGTCACCGACCCAAGCTTGTGCAGGTAGCGATGTGATGATAAACTGTGGCCCAGCAGAGATGATAACTTAAAGCTACCAGTACAATTCCTTCTACGTTATTCCTGGAAAAACTTACTTAGTTGACTTTTACTGCCTCTCAACTCCATAGGTCTGAATTAGGGACTTAGAGGCAGGAAACCTGGTCTTTGCCCCCAGGGTGCTCACCCTGGCTTAGTTGGGGAATCAGTTATGGCAACAGATATCTGGAGCCTGGGTAACCAGTGCTACAGTGGGAATTAGGTGGGAGCCCAGAGCTTAGGGATGGCCTGCTAGGTTCGTGTTGGTACTCATCATTGGCCAGTTTGGGGCTGTTCTTGCCATGCAGGAAGCATCATCTCTCCTCCTCCTCCCCCGGCCCTAAACCTTCCAGAAGGGGACCTCACTTAACACATGCCTTACAGTGCTAGAACTAGGTACCACACTGTCTCATCTGTGGGACATACCCACGCCCTGTGGGCTTGAGCCAATATTGCTGGACACATCTGGGTGCCCACTACCTTTAGGCCCTACCCCAGGACTTCATGGATCACCTCATGGGAGGAGGAGTGAGCCATTTAGGGTCCAAGAGACTCTTGACCTCAACAAGGTGCCTTCTGGGGCCCCATGGCATCTTGAGTCTGTTGCTTTGAAGATGTCTTGAAGGTGAGATCCTGACCCATTCCATCTGCTACACAGTGGACTTAAGACACATCTCCCTGGAAACATGTGGCATGTGTGGAGAAAGTCTAGCAGGGAATGAGCAGTGCACTTGGAATCAACTGCATGTGAACCTCACACTCTTCTTGGCTATGTGGCTTTGGAGAAGTTTCTTAGTATCCTCGAAGAGGTTTCATCAATCTGACATTGTTGTAAGGACTGTATGAGATGATTTGTAGGTAACTAACACATAATACGTGCTCAGGGAAAAGAGGCAGGCATTTATTGAGCACCTACGGTGTGCCAGACACAGTGCTGGTGACCAGAGACGACACCTACTCTCCTGGGGCTTACGACCACAAGCAGTCCTCTGAATTCAGCTAAGCAGTTGGGAAGGTATGGCTGCCTGCTTATTGACCTTGCTAGTTTGGGGAGGGGAGGGCAGAAGTTCATGCTGAGCAAGGTCCAGCACCAGACCCTGGGCTCATGGATCACCACCTTTCAAGGGTTTGTGACCAGTAGGAGTGAGCCAACAGCAGTGACTCTAGGTAACTCAGCAGTGTTTTTGAGGCAGAAATGGCAAGCATGGAGGGTACCATAAAGGATATTTGGCATTTCTTGCTGGGAGTTAGATACTGCCTTTGGGGACCCCAGAGGCAGAATGTGGGTTGTGCTAACCTGAGCTGGGAGCTTGTGTGTTCTCCTGGTTCAGGCACACAGATTGTTGATCATTATATGTGGGTGTGGTTTAGGAGACCCACAAAGCCTGGGTCCATGCCAACAGGGGCTCCACAGTCCTGCTGCGGCATCGCATCCTTGACCTCCTAAGGGACAGGAGCAGGATCTCAGGACAAAGACATGCAGACTGCTTGCAGATGTGATTGCTGTGTCCAGAAAGGGTTTTAAAGGCAGGGAGCATTTTCAGCACCACGGAGAGTTCCCCGCATGGCCAGCTCCACCACCCCTGCAGCCTCGGGGCTCTGGCTTGACCCAGCCCTGTGCGCAGAAAGATCCTGGTCTGTCCGGTGTGGAGGTTGTGGGTCCACACCGAGGGTACCGTGAAGAATTGATCCAGTGTTTACCGGAAGCTGTCAGAAAGTGGGGTCCCGATTGGGGGCTGCAGGGTCAGACTACCTGGATCCTGCCACCGCCTCACGGCTGTGTCACCTTTCTTGCTCTCACCTTGTGCCCAAGTTGAAAACAATTTTTTGAAATAGAAATAGCTCCTACCTTACACCCATCGGGTTCTGAAGTCTTAAAGATAGCATTAAATTGCAACGATACGTATCACTTCCTTACCAAAGGGCCTTTCTCATGGGAAGCACTTTGGAAACGTTCTTTCTAACAGAAATGATGACAGGGATTAGAATCACCATCATCATTTAGTGACCGCTTCCACCTCCACCCTCACTACGGCCACGTTGCGGTCTTGCGTGTACTAGCAGGTGATGAGGGCAGCTGCATGACTGGTCAGCCAGCTTTGCATTTGGGTCCAGGCTCAGACAGCAGACTGTTTTTTGGTGGCTTATGGGGCTGAAAGGGAGGGGCGTGCATGCAGGTAATTAGCTTTATTAGCTCAGCTGTATAATTTTATGGCTCATGTCCGAAAGCAAATTAATACAGAAATATGCTATTGGAATGGTTTCCAGAGCCCCAGTGCCATTTGGCAACTTTGTAACTACTCACACGCTAACTTGCTCCTCTGATAATCATTTCAAAACTCCTCATCCTGGCCCTGTCCAGTAGGCACGATTTCTACGTTTCAAGCACTGTGGTGAGATCTGCCTCGAAAGTCTGGCATATTTTTTTTTCCCTAAGAGGAAGTAATATACCATGTTCTGAAGTCTTAATCTGATACCCCTGGAGGGAATCAGGAAAGAAAGAAACATGAAAATGTGCATGTTAAACCCAAATCCACTGACAACCTGCATGCTGAGCCCCTCTCCCTTCTGACTGGGATGAGGCGTGTTGACTTCACCTGCTCCCAGTGTTGTTCCATAATGTTATCAGCAGAACTGTATTGTTGACTTTTTCTAAAATGTTGATTTTAAATGTGTAAAAGATGCACGTGGCTCAACACATCTTAAAAAAAGGTGTTGCCATCTTGCCCGTCATCCCCACTTGCCCATTTTTCTCCATTCCTTCCACGTATGTCAGAATTTCTCACTGAAACTATAATTGCAAACACATAGACTTTTTTTTTTTTTACACAAAATATTTTGTGTAAAGAATATTTTGCATCTTGGTTTTTCCACTTAACTGTGCATGCCTTGGAAAACTTTGCATCTTCATAGTAAACTTTCTCCTTTGCCCAGTAGCAGAGTGTGACTCTTATGCCTGCACTCCCACAGCTTTGCCATCATGGGGGTTTTCGAACTTTTGGAGGTTGGCCCGTCTGGAAGCTGTAATGTCGAACAAGATCTCTTTCCTTTGTGGAGCTGCCATTCTGTGGGAAAGCCCTGGGATGCCTGAGGTGCAAGGATCTCTGGGGGATTCCCTGCTCTGTGCTCCCAGCTTCCAGTTCCTCATCTGCACTGTCTCAACTGGAACAGCCCCCCCCCCCCCCGGTTGAAGGGAACATGTAGAACGCTTGCCACAGAACCTGCCCCGACAGGAATGCCCCCAACATGTGTTCCCTTCCCCAGCCCCCATCTTTTGGGATGTATGTCTTTGAGTCTGAGTCTTAGAATTCCTCTGGGAGCGTGTTGTATGTTGGGAATTGGTCACCCTTGAGAGTGAATTTCTGTGTGCCTGTGAGGCACGTGGCCCACCAGATCGCAGCTGAAACCCAAACTGAAAACAGCGAGGCTGGCTTACCTGGCCGGTGCCACACGTGAAATACCGCGTTCTCTTCATCTCTTTGATTACAGTGAATCACAGAGTGCTGTGCAGGGACATGGCCATGAGCTAAGGAAGGGGGACTTGGTGTTGTCTTTATAAAGAGAAAGTAGCTCTTCACATGGTGGCCACAAAGGGAGCGAAGGGAAATGTAACTGCTTTTTGCCACTGCCTGGAAAGTCCCTGGGCTCTAGTCCTTCATCAGACTCTGCAGGGGATGTGTTTTCCCAACAGGGAGGTTGTCTCTGGGTAGCACTGGGGCCATGACAGCAGGGAGATGCTGACCTGAGTGGGTGGCAGGATCAGGGCCTAGGGGACCGACTCAGCAGAAGTGATTTATCCCAAGAAGGACCCCACTCTTCGTGACCACCCAGTACTGACACAGTGGTCTGTGGTTTCACTGGGGGCTGGCATTGGCCCATTCCTGGATCATTCTCTTGGGAGGGAGGTGACCCCTCATCCTGTTTCCCATGGATCTTATTCATTCAGGGATTGGAAAAGAGGAGTCCCAGCATGGGACTGACAGGTGCCATCCCCTCTTAGAGACCCATCCCAGGTGAGAGTCTATTGCCTAAAATCTCTAAGTTCTCTAAGAAAAGCTGTTTCCTTGTGTTTCTCCCTGGTGGTGTCATGGCAGCGTGTGCTGCTCTGGCTGATTGACTGACAGGGACGGAGCAGACCAGCCATGTGCTGGCCATGGTCAGGCTTGCAGTGCTGATCGCTGGTCACAGAGGAGTCCACAGAACTGGGCCAGCGTTGCCTGGGAGTGCGTTTGTGTCTACCTCGTGCCTCCTGGAGAGGGAGGTGGGCTCCTATTAGCTGAGAAACCCAGCCACGCTCCCTGTTAGTGCCCTGTGCTGCTGAGTAATGGGCCAGGCCTCATGGCCATTCTGTCACAGCAGGCAAGTTGCCAACCTCTCCGAGGCTCTGTGTCCTCACATTCCGAACTGTTGTAATAGCCACATGTGCCTGGCTGTGCTGAGGGCTCTACCAGGTATCCCACGGTGACGCTGGAGAAATCCTATCAGAGGGTCCTACTTTCCTTGCTCCGGCAGTGAGAGCTGGGGGCACCGCACACCAGTGAAAGTTAGCCTCTGATGAAAGCCACCCACTTCTACATGCTGACAGTCACGCAAATGTGCATTCACACTTTCATTCATTAGGTGACGTCAACATTTATCGAGCTATCACTGGGGCCCAGGCATCGTGCAAGGCGCTGGCACTTGAACGATGAAAGACGTGCTCACGATGCCCCCGGGGAGATAGATGTTGAGGCATCAGTGCCTGTGATCGTCGGAGGACAGCCACGAACGGAGCGGCTTTGGAGCGCGCTGCTGTGTTTACGATAACAAACGGGATGCGGGTGTCTGCACCCTGGCCGTGCAGTGTGAGTTAACACGTGGAGGAGGCACCCCTACCCTCATGCTGTCAGGGTGGCCCCTCCTCCGCGCCTCCCTCTCCTGTGTGGTCACTTTTTGTATTGCTTTCTTCCTGGTGAGGCCCTCGGGTCTCTGCCTCATGGATTCTCAAAGGGAGACTGTCCTGGGAGGTACAACGGTTTCTCCTTCAGCTCTGTGTTGGAGAGAGGCAGCTGGACTGTCAGGACTGTCTTAGGGGTCCTGGTTTCTTCCCATGAGAGCCCCTGGCCCGGGGGGTAATTTCTCTGTGTTCCTTTAGGCACTGCCAAGAGGGCCCAACGTCAGGGTTTCTGTGGGGTGAGGCCTGGGAGGGAGTGAGTGCTGGTGGGGAGCGGAATACCACATGGGCGTTCGTGACTCTACGCTGGTGTGTATACACTGGCCCACGAACCGAACTTTTGACATCCTGGGTCTTACGTTGTTCTCTACTGTCTGTAATGTAACAGCTTTGAGCAGTGAGTAAGAACCTAGACTCTGGAGTGAGACTGTCTGGGCACTAATCGTGGCTGTGTGGCTTTGGGCAAGTGTCCCAACCTCCCTGTGCCTCCATTTCCTCCTGTGCAAAGTTGGCCTAGTACTTAGTGGGTGACAGACTTTGAGTCAGTTTGTGTAAGGTGCTTAGACCAGGCCTCAGCCAGAAAGTGATCTTGGCTATTACAGTCTGCACACTCACACCCGTGTGGATCCATAGGGTTAGCTTGGGGTCTGAACGTTTTGCCTGCCCCCCAAAAGCCCACATGCCTGAGGGATTTGGGGAGTCTGAGGAGGCAGCACAGGGCAGCTGGCCCTGCCTGGCCCGTTGCCACTAGACCGTGAGCGCCAAGCGAGAAGAAGGGGCCTGGTGAGCTGTGCTCTGGTCTGGCTGTGGGCATACGCCCGCACGCCCGTCCGTGAGCAAGCACATGAGCACGTCCCCCCCCGCCCCGAGGCGACACTGAAGTAGTGAGGTGCCTGCCCCCTTCTAGGGCGGGTCTTTGCCCCCTGTGTTGGCCAGGCCCTGCATTCCCCTCTCCAGAGAAGCCCTCCCCTCTTCCCTGACCGGAATCGCTTCTGTCACGTTCCTCACCTGGAGAAGTAAGTTAATACGGCGTCTCCCATGTTAAAATTAGAATATTCGGATCCGTGGGGTGAGAGGAAGAAACACGATCGCTCAGTCATTATCCATGGAAATTAAACACCGTACAGTGTCCCGTTCCTTAAGACAGAGACCTTCCCGGTGAATAAATTTTTAATATTGAGCACTTCTCTTGAGAACATTCAATTTCTGGGAAGGCAGAGTGCTTTGCCATTTACTCAGTGGTTGTTTGCACAGGTAATGCTCCTTGGCTCTGGGGTGGAGAAGGCCCGTTATCTTCAGCTGCTGTGAAAGCAGGTGGTCTAAGCAGCAGGCTGAACCCTCTTCCTCTGGGGGAGCCGGGTGGCCAGTCACAGACAACCACAGATATTTTCTGAACCCCACTCTGGGCCTAAATGCCCAGTTCTGGGGAGAACAAGTTTCTGGGATCTCAGAGTCCCATGTTGGAGACAAGTTCTCCTCCCAGTCTTAAAGTAGAGAGAACAGACCCTGGGTGGCCTTGGGCCCTCTCCCCATTCAGCCAGGGTCCCCCACTCGGCCTGTGAGTGTGATCAGGTGCCCAGAGCCTGAGTGAGGCTCAGAGGAGTAACTGAGAGGGGCGACGCCTGCAGGAAGATGTGGGCAGAGAGGGTCCTCCGTTCTGGAGCTTGACTTGCCCGGAATGAGTCTCGGTATGAGCTCCGGCCTGTCTTGGCACACACCCCCTCCTCCCCGTGTCAGCCTGTCACCAGCTGGGTAAGCCCCCCCCCCCCCCCCGGGCTCCCGAGCAGTGGGGGTGGGAGTGCTGAGTGTGGGGTCCCGTCTGGGATGCTGTGAGTCTGTCCTGGCTTGGGCAGGGGGCTGCGCCGGTCACCCCTGAGGTGCAATGCATCCTGGATGCCGGGCTTTCTGCTGTGCAGGTAATGGAGCTGAGGGGCCCTGGCTGCCGCTGAGGGGATGGAAACTGGCAGGACCCTCCCCAGGTGGCTTCCATGCCCCCACCCTCTGTGCCAAGAAGTGGGCTCCCCTCACTGGGATGTGGCCTGAGGACAGAAGGACACTGAACGGTTGTGACACACCCAGGGGCCAAGGCATCTGCGGGGTTGCTCGGGAATGCCACCCCATTGCCACTCTGAGGGAGCAGGAGGGCCAGCGGGGCCTTGGGGTCGGGTGTGTGCACCAACGCTCGCTCCCTCCAAGGACTCAGTTTCCTCTTCTGTTGGAGATAAGTCCCCAGCACCGCCGTGCTTGCCTTCCTAGAAAGAGAGAGAGAGAGAGAGAAAGAGAGAGAGAGAATATAGAGAGAGCTGTCCCACGAGCTTGCTGACTCCGGGGCCTCCGAGACATGGAAACTCACAGTGCTTGGCGCTATGTGGTTGGCCGCTCACCAGACAAGACGTCGTCAGGGCCCGGGGAGGGGTCTGCGTGGACGGGACATTTATGGCATGCTCACCGTGGCCCGGACTGCAGTTCCATTTATTTCTCAGGACAGTCCTGTGAAGTTCGTGGGCTGTTATGCCCATTCATAGGTGAGGAAATAGACCCAGGAACGTAGGTAGACTGACCAGTGTGTGTCAGTGGTGGTGCCAGGACTCACAGCCAGGTTGAGGGTATCCAGAACCCACCGTTCTAGGGACAGAGGGGGCAGGTGCCGTTGGCTCGGGCCCCAGTGCCCCCGTGTTTTCCCACATCTGTTGGGGAGCTCAGCTTGGCCGAAAGGAGCCTGCTTTCACGCCTGCCCAGCTGATGTCCGGGTTGGTGTGGTGGGGGCAGGCAGCACGGGTTCCCTGAAGTTTGGGGCCGAGCATCTGCAGAGGGCACTGGCTAGAGGCAGGCACTGGGCTCAGGGTAGGGAAGTTTCCGGGTCTTGTGGCCTCTGGGCTGCGTGTTGAGGGCTGTGGGCTCCTATACCACCTGTCGAGGACGTGTAACCATCCTGAGTTTGTTTATTCATCAGACAGAATCCACCAAGCAACTCTAGGGCCTTGTGTAGGTCCCAGGATGAGGGCTGGGCCCTCATGCAGCTTCCGGGCTGGTGTCTAGGCTGAGCACTGGAGAGTGGGCACATCTGGGGCGGGCTGCCACGGGGAGGCCCGAGTGCCTTCAGAGCAGGGACGGGGCTCAGGGAGGGCTTGAGAGTTGAAGGAGGAGGGCAGGGAGAAGCACTTCTAGGAACACAGCACAGCTGCGGGAAGCATGGAGTCCAGAGAGAGCACATGGTGTTTTGGAAGAATTGGAAGAAGTCCTAAATAACCGAAGAAGGACTTAGGGGCGGAGTGGGAGGCAGGGATCCCGGCGTCACTGCACTGTTCGGCCTGCTCTCCCTGCGGAGTCCTGTTGCCGTGCGCGCTCAGCCCTGCCCTCTCGAGCTTTCCTGGGTGCCCAGCTGGTGTGTCCTCACAGCTCTCAGTGTCCCTGCGCCCAGACACTCCCACCCAGATGATCACGTGGCCCCCGTGTGCCAGGCCCTTCGGCAGGAAGGACTGGGAGCTCTAGTCTCTGTTCCTCGGGGCCCTGGTGCCTCTGTGCCTCCCCCTGGGCCCTGATCTGCCCTGCCTGCGTGGCTTCATCCCCACACAGCTGCCCTCCGTCTTGCTGGGCACGGCCCCCTGTCCCTGTGCTGTCATCTCCACCCAGATGTAAGCCTCCCAGGTTCGAGCTCCTGAGTTATTTCGGCATCCTCCATGCATGTCCACCCATGGTTTGGATTAGAGCCACGATGTGTTTCCTGGGTGCAGTTAACTTGCTAAAAGCAGAAAGAAGAGGGTTTTCTTTTCACTTCCCTAATCAGGGAAGAGTGTCAGGAACTGAATTCTTCCCTTTTGGTTGCAACTTACATTCTGTGGCTTAAATTCACGTAGGAAAAGGGAAGGAGGTTTGCGGATCTGTGTCTGAGCGCCGCGTTGGCTGTTGAATATTAGTGCCCAGGAGACATCTATTTTCTGCCTTCCTAAACCTAATTTCTTCATCCGCTGGTACTTGCTGAGAAACCTTGACTTCCTCAATTACGAACTGGCCTAAGTGAGCCATTTGTAATAATATGTGTGATTACATCAAGACGTGTAGCACAACAGACAGGAAACCAGCATGAAGCCAACACGTGTCCAGAAACACATCGGGTTACATTGAACAATGAGCCATGGTTTGCCTCATTAAGGAAAAACGACTTCCATTTTCCTTATTTCCGCCAGCGAGAATAGCTGCTGGATCAGAATGATCCCGATGGATTCCCTTCTTTACACGGCAGAGGCTTTACTTGACGTAGGTTGAGGGGACAGAGGTACTTGCCGTGTTTATATGCCTGTTTTCCACCTGCAGGTCACGTCTCAGTGGTTGGTTGGGCCATCACTGGCGAAGAAGGGGGGACCTGGATCTGCTGTGGGAGGGTTCCCGTGTGGGAGTCTGTAGAAATTTCCAGAACTCCTCCTCCTGTCCCTGGGGCTCGGCGGGAACAGGTTTTTCCTTGACTGGCTCTCACCCGTCTCTGAAGCGCACCGGCGAGGCGAGCGTGGAAGGGCTCCTGAGCCAGCTTGTCCTGGAGCATCTGCAGCTGGCCCCGCTGCAGTGGGGTGAGTACCTGCCGGTCCCCGCCGGGTGAGCGCGGCCCTCCCCGCGCCCGCATCTGCTCCTGCGCGCGGCTGCGTGGGCCAGCTGGCCACGGCGAGGGTGCGTCTTCAGACGTGTCCCGTCAGCACGGACCCGTGAAACGGTCAGCGCCCTCCAGATACACGTGTGGCGGTGGACGTCGAGACCCCGTATGGTTCTAGCCGCTGCGGAGTCCGACCTCCTCCGTGGCGGCACTTGGCCTCGTGTGCGTGGCCGCGTCCCCCCTCCGCGTTTGGGTCTTGAGTGATTGGCGTGGCGGACGCGAGCAGGTGTGCAGCCCCCTTGCTCCTACCCTTCTCTGGATGTGCTCTGACGGCTTCACACGGGGTCAGCCCGGAAGGGTGCCTGTGTGGTCAACACCCTGACTGGGTCCCCGGCCCGTGAGTTCACCTGGAACGATCTTTCCAAATGTCTGCTTCCTGTTGCGCCAGAAGCCGTTACCCTGGCCTGTGTCTTCCCAAATAGGAGTCAAAACTGCTTTGTTGAGAAACAAGCTAAGTGTATTTTTGTTGAAGTGAGAGGCTTCATTATTTTCTGGAAACGGTTTCATTATATAATCTATTTTAGGTCAGATGCGAGCAAGCAGTTTGTGTGTTTTTTTGTTTGTTTTTTTTATACCCCAGATATCGTTGTAATTAGTGTCAAGTCTTTTCTCTGGTTAATTAAAGTATGATCTCCTCCTTTCTCCTGCTAGAAGCACATGGGAATTGTCCCAGGGGCTTGAAGAGAAAAACCTTTCTCCTGGCCTTCCCTTCCTCCCCCATCAGTTTGCGAGACCCCCACATACTGCGGGGGGGGGGGGCTCTCCTCGCTGCCCGGCTCCCCGCTCCCACAGATGAAGGCCGGCGGGAGTCCGTGAGCTGCCGACGTGACAGCAGCGGATGGATGGCCTTTTACACCCAAGGGGCTCCTTCGTGCGTCCAGCCTGAGTGGAAGGAAGGGGGTGTTTCTGCAGAGAATCAGTGTTTGCACCTTGGGGGGCTTCCCTCAGCCCACTTTTCCAGGTTGGGATGTCCGATCTCTTGCTTACCTGGACACAGCCAGCTGTTTCCACCAGGTGTGGATAGCTGAGCAGGCTCAGACACCCAGACCGCCCTGCCTCCAGGGCTTGGGTTTCGTCCACAGTGGACAGGGTCTTCCTCCCTGGCCGCTGCCCGTGCCAGTGCCCCCCCTTCCATAACCCCGCAGGTTATACCCCCCTCCTCACGGCAGGCAGGCCTGGGGTCTGCCCCGCCCCCGCCCCCTGACTGGGCCCCCCTCCGACCTGAGGGGGTCCAGATTGTGCCGCACAGGTGGCCTAGCCCGGCCGGGCCCTCGCTCACCTGCCCGAACGCTGGCCGGCTTGGCCTGTGCCGGCAGGGTCCTCTCTCTGACTTAGAGCAGGCTCAGGTGGGCCACCCAACATCCAGCCTGTTACTTTCACCACTCTACACGTGTGTATAACATACCAGGCGAGGTACGAGGACCCACATGGTCACTTCTGGTACCCTCGCGTGCTGCACGTGTCCTTCCCTAAACGAGGACGCTGCGGCTCGGCCACGCCAGCCGTCTTGTCCGGCACCGCCCCACTGAGGGGTGACTGATCCACGTTCAAAGGCAGACGCCCTCAACTGGAATCTGGACCTTTCCACCAGATGACTCGAAAAGAAGAATATATTCTCACTGCGGAAAGCCAGGCAAAATCAGAAACGTGGTCAGAAAAAAATGACCCTCTTCCCAGCTTCCAAAACAACCTCTATTTCATTGAACTTTTGTGTATTTCTAAGCCTTTTTGCTATCCCCAAATTTAAATTCTGTTTATAGAGATGCCCAGACCGTGTCTGTATATTGCGTCTTTTTTTTTTTTCTTTTTTTTTTCCTTGACGAAACATATCTCCTGTATCACAGGCCTGTCGAATGCTCGCTGTTAAAGGCCTAGTGGTAACCTCATCAGACGGATGCGAGGTCACATAGTGCTTGATCTGTTGTTGGATGTTTGGGTTGTTTTGAGATGTTCATGTTTCTGCAGGTTGCATGCAGCGGCTTGCACGTAGAGCTTTTCCATGTTTGGGGGTCAGTCCCTCTGCAAGGAATCTCTGAAGTCGTTACTGTTTCATGGGGCGGTTGGAGAGCACAAACGTGTCGGTATCTGTGTGTGATGGTGGCATCACCTGGCGTGGACGGGCACGCTGTTGGCACCAGGCTGCCATGCATCTTGGCCTCGGCTCTGCTGCTTCCTCGTGCGTGACGTCCTCGTGCAAGCGGACGAGTCCTCTGAACCTCGGTCTCTTACGGAGGCCCCGACGGCAGCAGGTCCTCAGTGAGGGTTTGTGGAGATGTCCGTGATCCCAGCGAGGTCGTGCTTCTCTGCCTCTGAGGCGGGTGGGGGACTGTGGAATTGCTGGGTGCCTGTTGGTCGTGGGGAGGAGGAAGCTGGGGTTCTGGGGTGCATCCAGAGGCAGGGCGGGGCTAGGGCGGGACCCCAGGTCAGCATCATTGGGCTGCGGCTTCCCAGGTGCTCCCGTCTCCGGCTGGAAACTGCCCTGCCCGCCACGCGGGAGGACAGGGCGGGTGGCAGAGCCCAGCGTCCCCTGACTGCCTGAGGGCCGTTTCCCTTCTGGTCCGTAGGTGCCGGGTGTGGTGACAAATGAGGCCAAGCGGTCTGCCACACTGATTTCAGTGTCCCATTACTGTGCCCCCTGCCACCTCCCTCAGCTGATGACACTTTCCGTAGCTTCCTAGGTATATCAGGGATGGTCTGTGCTTTCATTGACAGCCGGAGTACAGGTTAGGTGCTGGCTACGTTAGGCAGTGGATATTTTGAGCGCACATCTTCTGAGTCATCATCAAGCCAGCCCCACCGTGCGCCCCGGCCCCGACCCGAGCTATGGTGTGCCGGCTGCGCGCACGGGTGTGAGAGTCACAGGTCTGGGGACCAGCAGACATGTGACACTGGTGTCCTGCCTCAGGGAACAACGCCCTCACGTTTGGAGAGCGCGACACGGGGTCCACACTTCCCGTGCGGTTTGCCCAACCCGTGCGAGTCTGCGAGGCCTTACTCACTGTTTTCCTTTTACAGGGTAGGAGGTGCTCCGGGATTTCTGTCACCTAAGGTTACGGGGAAAACCTAGATTGTTGGATCGAGGGATATGTACGTTCACTCAGTGCATAGCTGTCTACTTGACCATCCAGTCTATAGCAAGCACTGTCCCAGGTGCCAGGGACCCAGATAGAAGTTCCACTTCATCCCTGCCTTCAGGACACTCCTGGTCTGATGTGGGTGGACCCAGGTGGCTTGACAGACCATCCACACACAGCCTGGCATCCTGGATGCAGAGGCCAGAGGCAGCTCGGGAACCAGACTCCTGCAGCCACCTTGTTCCAGAGGGGCCAGCCCTGCATTTGGGGACAAGGCACAGAACCACCTGCAGGCCTGTCGCGTCTGAACATTGATCCTCCTACCTCCGTGGCACCTGCTGCATTCGGCAACCCTGTTCAGGAGTCTGGATCTGGGGTCCAGGAAGCCAGGCTGTCCTTGCCTCGAGGCGGGGCTGCATCATGGGGACACTTCGGCAGAGTGTCTTTTTGGCACATGTGTCACGTGGAGGCCTTGTGGAGCTCAGTTTGTCTCTGACCTGAGAGTCGTGCGCAATGGCTGTGGTGAGTCAGTAAGTGATGTCGTGTCTCGGACGCCTCGAGAGGGCACGTGGAGAGGCAGGTTCCAGCCAGCCATCCGGCAGGACAGGCCACAGCCACACGTGGCCGCAGGTGGCCCAGGCCTCCCTGGAGGCCCAGCCTGCCCGCTGACCCCTGCCTCTTTCCCAGGGAACTTGGCAATGGCACAGGGCTGTGGATTTCTCCAAGCATCTGTGCCCGGGAGAGAGTGTTAGTACACAGGCCCACCGGTGAGGCAGGCTTTGTGGGGCCAGGCACCTCTGTGAGACCCGTCTTCCCACCTGCTCCCCCGCCCCCCTCCACCCCACTCTTCTCCTTGGTCCCAGGCATCCTAGTTGTAAAATAATGTTTGGGAGCACTGCTTTCTTGTGATGATTTCCCCCCAAAGAGTAACTTTGTGGAGAGCTTACCGCAGCACGTCAGGAACAGTTCGTGGTCGCTTTCTCTGTCCCCTCACTCACTCTCCGTAATCACCCACTGAGACTGGCGTCATTACGTATCTTCCGGGAGAAGCTGGTGAGTGAAAAGATCATATAATTTGTCCCCAAAGTTGCTACTTCCACATCTGATCAGCTCCCTGTGATCCAGGGTTCTCTTCAGACCTGTGGTTCTTTCTTATATGCCCTGTGCTGCTCCCAGTCACCCGGCCGTCCACCCAGCAAATGGCTACTGAACCCCTTCCAGGTGCCCCTCTGGGCCATGCTCAGGGGGGCTGCTTTGGGCCCCCCAGCCGTCAGCTGTCTGCCGCTTCCTTTAAGAGCCACCTTCCTTCTGGAAGATTTCTGCAGTAAGTCTCTGCCCATGGTAGGATGGGCCACGGGGCCATGCCTTTCAACTTTTGACTCCCAATCTGGGAAATCAAGGTTCGTGTCTCTGCAGTGTGGTGTATGGGGTCTCCCCGGTGCCCTGTGGCCCCTTGGGCCAGGACAGGCCATCCAGGAGGAGATGAGAGGTCCAGTGCACGTGCTACACCACGCCCCTGCTCCACAGGTGCTGAGAAAGGACAGGTGTGCGTGCGGCTGTCAAGCTCTGAGAAGAAAGGAGACAGGTCTGAGATCTCCGGGGTGCCAGGCGGCAGGTTTCCAGTCCCTGATGGGCAAAGAGTTGGGAGAGCTCCCTGCCCAGCACAAGTGGGCCAGGCACCCTGGTTATGACAGACCCGAGCCACCAAGCCAAGAAATGTCCCAGCTCTCAAACTTGTACCAGCGAAATCAGCACCACTACCTGTGTGGAGAATGCCCTGGTTGGATGTCTGCTGGCACTGAACGTGCCCCAAGCCACACAGTCCCCACGACAACCCTGAGAGATTGGAAAGACCACCCTCGTTTTATAGAAAGCTCACGTCCCCATCCCTGGCGTGCATGCGGGTGGCAGAGTGAGGAGTGATTCCAGGCCTGTGCCCCTGCCTCAAAGGGAGAGACTCTGCTCGGAAGCTTCCTGCTAAGCTCCCGTCTTAAGTGTAACCCCTTCGAGGCCACACACTCCGCGTTTGGTCTGTTGCTTTTGCAAAGATAAATAGGCACAAACGAGCTTCAGAATTGGGGAGGTGCAGCAAGCTGTGTGTGGAGTCTCTGTCCTGCCCCCGTCCCCCTCCGAGCCGTCCCATCCCACAGGCCGAGCTGTGCCAGCACCTGCTGCATTTTCCTCTCCCGGGGGAGCCCGTGAGGGAGTCCTGCCACTTGTCTTCCTCACTTACCGACAGGTCCTGGGTACCCTCCCCTGGCCGCCCACACGGAGCGGCCACATTCTTCTGTCCGTACTCTGCCTTCTGACCAGCCCTTAGGTGGTTCCTGGTCGTTCGCTCTCCTGAACATTGTCGGAACAAGTAAGCGTGCCAGTCCTCACATGAGCGAGACAAGCTGGAAGTCGCTTATTTTAAATTTAGCAAGCTCTTTAAAAATATCTTCTGTTTCTGTGTCATGCTTAGAAAGACTTCCCTCCTCTAGATTATATGCATATTTTAAATTCTCATGCTTCATGGGCTCATCCACTGCAACACTGAGATCTCCTCTTGATCTGGAATTTATTAAGGTGTGAGGAACGAGGCATGGAGCCTCTCTTCCCAGAAAACTGTTTAATTGTCTCCAAGTCACTTAATGGTAAACTTTCTCCACTAATAAGCAGTGTCATTTTTCTCGTGTGTAGGAACAGTTTTGGACTCTCTTCCATGGATCTTTTTCCACCCATGAGGCAGAACCACCCTCGTAACTATTATGGGTTGATAGTATATTTTAATATTTGCTTGGGTATTTGCTTCCATGTCATTTTCTTGCCTCTCTTTCTCATCTTTATTTAAAACTGTGATAAAAACACGTAAATATGCCATCTGGGCCATTTTAAAGTGTACAATTCGAGGCTTAACTGCATTCATACTATCGTGCACCAGACCATTTACTTGCAAAGTCGGAACCCTGTGCCTATGGAACACCTTTCATGTTTTTACGGAACTTCAGAAGGAGCTCACTTTTTAAACATTGAACTTCTGTTGGTATTTAACTGCCTTTTCACCTGAGGTCATTTTCTCGGTTTTGTTTCTTTTATATAATTTTTCTTCCTCCTCTTTTTCTTGATTCAGCCGGCTAACCGATGATCTCCTCCCCCTCCGTTCTCCCTTCTCTAAGTCAGTCCCTGCCGTTCCCGTCCTCACACTGCTGCTTCGTGTGGGCTCACTCTGTTAGTTTTTCCTCACTTACAGAGCCAGCCGTTGAGTCCATTTATTTAAAATGTCCTATTAGTAGTGCAATGATTTTAAGGCTATGAATTTTCCTACAATTACCCCATTACCTGTGTCCTGATAGTTGACATGTCCACGTTTGATATGGTTCAGGCATTGTGCAATTTTAGTTTGTTTCCTCTTTGTCCCCAGGGTCCTTGAAAACATAGGTGTTCTGTTTCCTGAACTTGTGGTGACTTTGTCATGTGAGGGAATTGTGACCATCCTAGTGCTGTTTTCACCTCTGAGAGTTGACTGAGGTTTCTTTGTGAACACACCACAGACGATGAAAAGGAAGGCATGTTCCTGGTTTTAAATATACTGTGTTGCAACGCGTATCTGTTCGATTCCCTCATTAATTGCGTTGCTTAGGTCTTTAGGACGCTCACTTCTTTGAACCGCCACAGACTTTGAGAGGTGTCTTACAGCCGCTGCTACTGTGGGCCCTCTTCACCCCGAGGGGACTTCTGTCCACAGGTGCGGTGGCCCTGGGTCCGCAGGGCGAGTGTGGGTGGTCTGTGGTGCATAGATACCCTCCTTGTCCTCATTGTGCTGCGCCCTGTGTCCCTTGAAGTGCCCTTCTTTGTCCGTTTCAGTGCTTGTTGTTTGGTCTGATACCATTACTTTTGTCCCTGCCTACTTTTAGTTGGGCTGGATGCCTTTGCCTGTCATTTTATTTTAAACGTTTAGATGTCCTTTCCTCTTCCCGCATGTGGTTCTCTTAGATGAAGCAAGGAGTTGAATTTTGGTTTGCAATCCAACTTTAAAGTGTTTTCCAGGGGCGACTGGGTGGCTCAGTCCGTTGAGCATCCAACTTCGACTCAGGTCACGATCTCGTGGTTTGTGATTTCGAGCCCCGCGTCGGGCTCTGTGCCGATAGCTCAGAGCCTGGAGCCTGCTTTGCATTCTGCGTCTCCCCCTCTCTCCGCCCCTCCCTCCCCTGCTCACACGCTGTCTGTCTGTCTCAAAGATAAATAAATACTTCAGAAAATAAAAAGCGCCCCTCTCCCTTGGCACTGAGAAACTGGCTGCAAGTACCTGCTGTAGCCCCTCCCCCACAGGACCTTGGCCTCTCAGCGAAGGGGCCCTGCCCTGCGGACACCCCAGCTTATGCTCCGGACCCCGGCCAGGCTGCCCTTTAGGCGGGCGCCCTCTTCCCCCCGCTTGGGCCCTGGTGTCCTGCGTGGGGCCACTCCGTCATGCAGATGCCCCCAACAACCACCCTCCCTGGGGCCTCGGGACTCGGCTTATGCAGGAAGGGGGCCGGGCTCTGCCAGGCTGCCTGTGATGTGAGGTGAGGCCCCCGCCCCTGCCATTGCCTTTCCTGGCTGGTCAGTCGTGCTCATTCATTCTTCCGGGCCCGCGTGAGGCATATGCTCTTCTCCGACACCCCTTTCCCTGGGCTCCACTCTTCCCCCAGCTCCGGAGCTCTCCCGGTTCTCCTGGAGGTATCCGTGCCTGTCACGGGCTCTCTGGGAGCTCCAAGTTACCTCTGCATCCCCACACCCTGGCCTGCTCCTTACCTGGCACGGAGTGGGCACAGAGCTGCTGCTTGAGTGACTGGTAAGCAGTGAGCCTTGAGCGAATACTCGGTGAGTGAGTGCGGGAGAGAAATAGTCCCTTTCCTCGAGGAGTTCATGGACCCGTTGGGGAGGAAGGCTGTGTTCCCAGCAGACAGAACGACCTGACTTCATGGAGGAGAGCCTCTCTAGGCATCTGTGAGGGTGCCTGCGGCTCTGGGCCCTGAGAGCAGCCTTCCACTAGACCCCACGGGGACAGTGTCCGTGGTGACGACCGCTCCTCTGCTCCTGCCGCCTGATCACATGGAATCCAGAGACCTGAGCCAGCTACTTTGAACTGGTGCTAATTAGTGTAGATGTAAGTCAGGCCCGTGGTTCCAGGGTCACAGGACCTGCCAGGCAGAGGTCACATACAACACGTGTTCCCTGTGGCCTCACGCCGCCCTCCTGGGCCTGATGATACTTTCCGTGTCCTGGGATGCTGGTGGCCACCTGCCCTCCCCTGGCACATGGACACAGACAGCACTTGGCTGAGGCATAAGTCACCTTTGTCACCAGTGGCTGGGGCAGGCCTCTCGGGGGTGGGGTAAATGACCTGCCCCCACCCAGGTCAGAGGCCATGAGCGATGGTTATACTGGACTTGCCTCTGCTGAGGCTTTCCCTCCAGGACCAGTGCCCTGGCAGCAGGGGTCTGTCTGGGGCTGTGGCCATGCAGTTCCCCGTGGGTGCGGGTGCTCTCGACTCTCCTTCCCGCCCTGCATGACGCGCCTGCTACCCCTCAGGCAGAGTACCTCTCCTCCTGCGGGTGGGGACCAGCAGCTGTGCAGTCACCAGCCGGGAAGTCACAGAGCTGGCATTGGGATCGGTGTCTGTCTGGGGCCAACCATGGGGCTTACGCCCTGTCACACTGCCTGGGTGTTCACTGTACCTTCAGGAAGACTGTATTTCAAGAACTTTCAAGACCTGCTGCCCCAGGAGGTGGACATTTCAGTCTTTCTCTCGTCTTCCATCGTTTCTTCATATGATAGTAAATTTTAGCCCCTGGTGCTTCCGCACTGCAGGAACCTTTCTCTCTGGATTCCGCAGGCCTTTCCCAGTCCCTGAATGCGGGGCTTGGGGGAGAATATATGTTCTTGCTGGAGCTCAGTGTAATTGAACGGGGTGTCCGGACGCGGACCAGCCAGGACTTACCGTACCCGTCAGTGAGGTCCCGCTTTCTTGGATGCCTCGTCCGAGGACAACACGGGAAAGGTCCTCGGGCACCGGCCGGGTGGATGGTTCTGTGGACAGGCCGGGGCACTAAGGGCTTCTGGTAGAGGAGGTCATGTGGGAGAGGAAGGAGTCCTCTGACCACGTTTCCCCCCATCCTCCGGGCTGCCGGGAGCCCTGGCTGTTAAATAGGGCCTTGCTGGGAACCGGAACTTGGTTATTCTGCTGAACGCGGGCTGGGGCTGCGGCAGCCTGGGGGCTCACCTGGTGAAGAGTGTCCCCATTGCTGCTGCGCCGGGGCCTCCGCGCGAGGCCGGCCACTCCCCGCAGCCCAGACCTGTCTCACCCATCGGCTGTCCATCACAAAGGCCTCTCCACCGGCAGCCCGCCTCCCCCGCTGCCTCCTGCCCCTTTCCCTCCTCCTCCAGTCACTGCGTCTCTTGCTGCTGCTGGAGGATGTCCTTATAGTGGTGGTTCTTCCCCGTCCAGGTCCTGTCAGCCCCTGCATTTGAGATGCACCCCCTCCCCTCTCCTGCCCCTCACCCCTGGGCTTCGTCTGGTCACGCGGGGTGTCTCGCAGGCTGCCGCCATCCAGGGGTGCCGTGGGAGCCCTGAGGAGGGAGGAGCCTCTGCCAGAGGGTCACTTGCACGTTTGCCCGGTGGCCCATCAGCAGCCTTGCCGGCCTCTCCTTGTCCCTAGCCGTCAGATCCTCCAAGGCTCAGGTCCCCTTGGGGAGCTTCCCGGTGCGACCCAGCCCCCATCACGTCACCCCCGCCCTGGGTGTCCTCCGCAGGGACGTGGCAAGTGTGGGCCCGTGTGTGAATACACGATGCTTGTGTGTAGGCCGTGCCAGCTCTGTGCCCTTGGGCTGGTGGTGTCCTTCACGTCTTAAGTCACTTCACCCAGGCCTCCCCCTCTAGTGTGGACACTCTTCAAGTGTAGACGCAGGCTCTGCCTCTCTTGTTTCCTGCTTCACTGGAGAAGATGCCTGATACCGGTGCCCATGTCCTTGGTCCCTGAGGATGAGCTCACAAAGCGCTCCCACATCCATTCGCATCAGAGCCTTGGACTCGGTCACAGAGTTACAGACGAGAGCCCTGGGGCCTCCAGCCAGGCGAGGTGACCCGCCCGAGGTCTCCTGGCCAGGAAATCAACTGCAGGCCTCCGAGTCCCTCCGCTGTGCCCCAGGCTGCCTGCTTCCCGAGGCCCGGTGAGGGCTGTGGGTGGGTACTGCGTGGCTTCCACCGGAAGGGAGCAAGGACGCCTGGTGAGATGCGGACGCAGTGGGTGCCCACGTGCATTGAGAAGTGCAGGTGAGCGGTAGGACGCTGGGGCCATGTCCTTGCTAAGCCACCGGCAGCAAGGCCTGCAGCAGCCAGCTCCTCCTGGACGGTGGCCCCACTCCCTCACCTCTGCCTCCGCCTCCGGGCAGACTTGGGAGGCAGCTGCTCAGGGCTCCCGTCCCAGCTTTGTGGCCTTAGCAACTGTCTTGATCTAAGACACAGACGTGGTTGTGAGGATCCACAGCCAACCAGTGATAAATGTATGTATTTACTACCTGCTTTTCTCCTGTGGCCCCGCAAGGCATCTTTTAGGGAAATGAGGCCTGTCCTTAAGTAGCTCATATGCCAGGCCCCACGCACCCCTCTCCAAGGGGCTGTGCCCGGGGCGGGGGCGGGGGGGGGGGGTGGCTCACTCAGGGTGGGGATGGCGTTGGGGCTCCCGCTGGTGGGCAGTGCCATTCCTGGGCCCCCGATGCTTCGGTCCTTGCTGCAAGCACAGGGTTTATTGGCATTTCCGGGCAGGATTAACTGTTGCCCTTGTTCTGATCCTGTTTGCAGCCTGCCGTGGGGAGAACGGGCTGACTGCCATGCGCGCCCCTCCCAGGCTCCTCTGTCCCGTGTGTGCTTTTAGCTGCAGCGCTCAAACCAAGGCTGCGGCTGAGACAGGGAGCCCTGGGTATGCACGGTGGTGGCTGGGGCGCCTCCACTGTCCCCGCGCTGACAAGCTTGCCTCTTCAGCCCTTTGCAAAGGTACGAGAGTCTTTGGCGTGGAAGGTCGAGGGTGCGTTCGGAACGGGGTGCCCGCCGTCCTTCCTGGCTCCCGCCTTTGGCTCCATGCACCACACAGAAGCTGAGTCCCTCGTGGGGCCTGGCGCCTCGCAGCCCAGCAGGCCGAGCTCCAGGTGTCGAAGCCGCAGGGGGACCCACCCGCGGAGGAAGGGGAACCTCCGGCCAAGAGGCTGTGCTCACTCAGCATGGGAGGTGCTCCCGGGGGCGCTTGGAGCGGTCAGGTCCAGTACCCCCGTCTCTGTTTTCCTGAGCCTGGTGGTGCCGCCGGGAGCCCGTGGAGGCCAGGCCTCGGGCAGCACGTCCTCTGCTCGTGTGCACAGGGATTCGTTCACGGTTTCTCGGGGAGGCGGATTGTGAGCGTGTCAGGTCGGTGCCAGGAGCTGAGCCAGGCCCGGGATTCGGAGCTGAAGGGCACGCAGGAGCCATGCCACTTGTTGGCTCCAGCACTCCGTGTTAAGTTCGAGTCCCGCGGCTTCTTCTCACAGAGGAGATGAGCCGCAGGACGTCTTGTCGGTAGTTTTGGAAGCGTCGACTGAGACAAGGGCGCAGGGCTTGGCCTCTGGGTCCCTGGACCCAGGCAGGGCATGAGGAGCTTCCGGGTCGGAGGAGGGGGCTTCCCGGCTTCTGGCTCTTGCCAGGAGGTGGGGGAGGCGTCTCGGCCGTCTGTCCATGCTACGGGGGTGACCAAGCCACCCCCGGCACACCAGGCTGTAGAAGGAAGGCAGGCCAAGCGGAAAGGGCCCTTCTCACACGCCTACATCTCGGTAGGTCCCTGGAAGATGGTGGCTGGTCTGGAGGTGGGGGGCAGGCACCAGCCCTCTCCATACTCTGGGGCTAGCATCTGGGGACCGTGCAGAGCCACAGACGTTTCCCCTGTGGCAGATGGAGAAGCTCACGTTTTGGCAACTTGCTTCAAATCAAACACCATGAAGTAGGATGGATCTGGGTCGTTTTCCCGGAACTGCACCGAGCTGCGCTACCCGTCAGCTGGGGAAGGGAGGGGGCCGTGCTCCCTCGTGGTGGGATGGCCACCACCTCCGAGCTATGCTCCGACCCCTGTGTACGGCTGAGCAGATGGAGGCCAGGCGGCCTGATGACCTCCCTCCGGTTGATGTCACTCACGGATCCTGTCTGAGCCGTCCCCACCCCCACCAGGAGCCACCAGCAGCAGGAGGAACACAGGTCCGGGTGTAGAAACTCTGGATTCCAGTTCTGAGTGCTCCCGCTCTGAGGCTCCTTCCCCTCTCCCTGCAGGGACAGTCTTGCCGGAAGTGAGCGGTGCAGGGAGACGCTCAGGGCCGAGAGCTCGTGTGGGGCCAGTGTGAGCGGGGCCTGGAGGTCACCTCACCTCCCTCGTGTCACACCCGGCACCCTGGACCCCAGCCTGTCCCCTTCTGGTCTGTCCCTCTTCCTGGGCTGCCATCGGAGGACAGGGACAGGCTGCTGGCCTTGCTGTGCCTTACCCTCGTTTTTTGTCTGCCCTGCATTATTCAGAATGTGCTAAACAAGCACAGAGCAGATGCTTAAGGGAATGTGTTTGAAATTAAGCTGTTTAATTTCTTAGGAAGGAAAAAAAGGTCTGGAAGCAAATGTGGGTCAGCTTAGTCTGCAGTACTGAGAGGTTTGGGGGAAAAATAGCTCCTTCCCATTTGAGGACCTGAGAAGGAAGCGCTGGCCTCCGGGCCACTTTGAAGCCAGACCTTGAGCAGTCAGGCCTACTTCAAAGACCGAGCCTCCTGACCTTCCTCAGGCAGCTCCTGACAACAGCCTCCTCCCCCAGGCCCTTGGCTGGCGATTCGTCCCTGGACCGTTGATCCAGTCCAACAGCTGGAAAAAAATAGCCACATAACCTTCGCTCTCAGAGATGTCCGTTCTGTCGGAGGACGAGCTCCTTAGCTTGAAACGAGTTTGCCACATCTCCCCTGATGGTGGATGTGTAACTCCTGGTGGGGCCGCAAAATGCAGGCGCCAGCCCGTCTTCCGAAATCACAGCAGATCAGGGGGAGCACAGCCTTCAGAGTCAAGAGCCTGGCTTCTCCTGACGGGACCTTTTCCCTCCATGAGGGTAGGTTCATTGTTTGGCCGGCAGAACCTGGTCTCTGAGTCTGCAGATGGACCACAGTCCCAACTCGAACGAGAGTGGGGAAGGTGATGGCAGAATGTACACGTGGCCTCTGCAGAGCAGGAGTGGCCGGTGACGTCGTGTTGTCCACAAACGGAGAAGCGTCCAGACACGACAGTGGTGACTAGGTATCTTGTGCTGAGGACTCCTGAGAATCTGATGATAAACCCACATGGAAACAAGGTTCTGTGTTCCCTTCCAGAGACTCGACCAGTTCTTCCACATGTTCCCCCCCGGGCCCACCCAGAAGTTGGCTGGTTCTCAGTGAAGAGCCTGCTTTCACAAGGGGGCGGGAGCGAAGCACCGTCACGATGTGGTGGCCACTGGCTGGACAGCTGCGTAGACGAAACTGCCTCCGCTTTGTCGCGTAGGGAGACCGGGGCTCGGAGACCTAAAGCTTTTGCTCTGAATCCCTTGGTTCGTAAGTGCCACGGGGCCCCAGGCACATCCACGCTCCTCTGGTCTAGGATGGGCGCCCGTGGAAACCAGGTGTCCTTTCCGTGTGGGTGGCTTGACAGAAAGTACAGAGGTGCAGCCACGGATTGGTGCAAGATAGCCTCTCTGCCATGGCCACGGGCTTCCTGGACCCTGTAGGCTGGCATGTTCCTTCCAGCCTCATCTAGCAGTAAGCTATGTTCAGATGGCCGAGGTGGGTCCAGCCCCTTCTGTGCAGGGGGCTCATTCACTCAACACTCACTTCCTGCGCACATACCGTGAGCCCAGCTCTGGGCGAGAAATGGGGTACAAGGGCGGTGGGCTGGTGGGAGATGCTGAAGGCAGTGTAGCCTGCTTGATGGAAAGTGCTGGGTTTGGGCTCAGCCCTTAGTGCCAATACTGGCTTATTGGATGACCAGGAGCATATTGTCAGGATTGTCAAAACCTCTCTGCTCTCAGGGCTCAGGACCTAGCAGCGTGCAGGAGAGGTTCCCAGCTTGTCGCCAGGGAGCTGACCATCTCACAGAGGCGTGACCGTTCCAGCTGGCCCTGGTGTGTAAGGAGGCTAAGCCCCCACGTCGGCAGGGGACAGGAAATCTAGGGAGGTCCGGTTACAGTTGGGGCATGTATTTTGTAGCAGGAAGATGCAGGGGTCCCACTGGTGGCCTGTGTTTTCTTTGTGAAACAGGAAGTGAGATCATGGCAAGGGATGGGGGATGTGCGTGGATCTGAGAAACATGAAGGTGTGGGAGAGTTTATGTACAGTATGGGACACAGAAGGAGCTTAGCCCTGGTCACAATTCACTAGACCTACGCTGAACTTGCGGGAGGAGGAAGGGATGTGGTCATGATAGGGGCAGATTCTGTTCCGAGGAGAACTTTGTAGGAAGATGGGGAGGGCCCAGCATGAGCAGAGATGATGGAGTGCTGGGCCTGACAGATGGAAGGTTCTTCGTTCACAACCCTGAGGGAATTACCTAAGGGCTCTGCATGGGCAGGCCCAGGTCGGGTGTGGAACGGAGGCTGGTTGCCCGGAGCAGGAGGAAGGCTCACCACCCAGCCATCGGGGAGTTTCACGCTGGAGTGTGTTTCTCGGCGGGCTGTGAACATGTTTGTCTCCTTTTGCTAATCTTCCTCTCCTTCAAGCCTGAGGAGACGGTGGATGGTGGGAACACAGACGGATCCGTGCAGGCCTCGTCCCGGAGTGGAGGGGCAGACCTGCACACGGCTGGGGCCGGACTCTGGTTCCAAGGTTCAGGACAGAGGTCATTCCGGAGGTAGGGGAGCAAGACGGGCACGGGCCATAGGAGTGGGCGAGGTCCCCTGTGGAGAGAGGCCACGCTGCCACGGGTCGGAGGTCACAAAAAGCAGGAGGACCTCTCCGTGGTCGCCTGCCTGAAGCCTGCACAGTGCGCGGTGATGTCCAGCGCTCTGCTTTCCCTGCCCGTTCAGCCGGTGTCCTCGTGCCCGGGCCCATCCCAGCCGAGATTCTGCGGCTCCGCTCACCGGTCCTCACCGCCGCCCTCCCAGGAGACCACCCGCTTCCCCTTCTGGGCGGCAGCTACTTATCTGTGTGTGATCTTCCTGAGGCCCGAATCCATCCGTTCTTTGGGTTCCCAACCCCTCGGGGCACTTCGCGTGAGGCCTCGGACACAGACCGGCGTGGTCTCTAATTTCTGAAGCGAAGTCAGGGCCCAGGGTCTCATGTAGGATCGAGTGCTTCCGGGTGTAACAGGCAGCCTGAGCGGTGGGAGGCTTCACTGCCGACTTGGAAATACTGGGGTTTTCTGCACCTTTGGGACAGTTACACACAATCGGCGCTCGGAACGGCGGCGGGCGGGGAGGGCGGGCAGGAAGAATTGCTCTGATTGGACCGTCTGTTCTAGTCCCGGTATTTGGTGTGCAACAGATTGGTTTAAATTTGGCCAAGTTTTGTTAAAAACCCATCTGAGCTCTTGAGAAACCACAGTGAGAATATACAGCTTGCGTTTCATCATGAGTTGCATCCCCCGGTGCTGGTCTCCTGTGCGGACGAGCCTCGGGGGCTTGTGTTGGAAAATCAGAGCCACCGACGACGTGCCTTGCTCCGTGACACTCCGCTCCCAGGGGCACATTGCCCTCCTCTGCCTCCAGGAACCTTGTGACCGTCTCTTTAGGACTGGGGCCTGTATTGTCGTCCCACAGGTGGTTTTCATGAGCTTGTTCTTAATTTGGGGAAGCTGTGGGTTTATCTCTAGAAAACCAGATAAACTTGGTTAATGAAGAGCTTGAGACGGTCATTGATTCAGTCATGCAGGGAGCCTGTGTTCAGTGCCTCTGGATGCCCCAGGCCCTGGGCGGAGTCCTGGAAGTACAAAGATAAAATACCCGTCCTCAGCAGCTCCTGTGCACCTTGCTGGCTGCATGGGGACAGAAGTGGTGTCAGTGCCTGCTCCGTGTGTGCAAAGGTGAGAGCTGCAGGCCGAATGGTCTCTGGGTGGCCGTTCCCTTTCTCAGACACCAAGCCTGCCATGCTGTCGTCACGAGGAAACATTAATGCCCCTGCTTTCTGAAGCCGTGGCATGTTATCACCCACACACCTTTTCTATTTTTGGAAACATGAACTTCATTATGCGGAAACCCAGCTTTGCTTAGTAAGCACTAGAGGGCCCTGCTTTAACTTAATGTCTCTGTAGGTCATCAGGACAGTGAGCGGTATCAATTGTTGCTTCTAAATACGTGGAAACAGGATGGGCTTGATGATCGGGAAGGGCATGGTGTGAGGGGCTCTCCTGTGTGCCCCAGCACTCAAGGAAGCCATCCGGTTCTGTGGCCGCCTGGGGGACATCTGGGCTTCAGACCCTGCAGCTCAGTTCAAGTCAGAGTCACTTCTTGAACTTTGACTTGGGGCAGGTGTTGGAGGATGGGGTGGGGGATTGGGGGGGGGGAGCTCCAGCCTTGGAGAAGCGCCAGGTTCCTGGGCTTGGCCTAGGCGTCACTCGTGTGGCATCGCAAATACGGAATGCTCTCAGTGCCTCGTCCGGGGCTGAGCAGAAACGTGGTGGAGGAAGTCACCTGTGAGAGAGGGCTAGAATTAGTAGGATTTCAGTGTGCAGAAACAGGGAAAGATCCTAGGTGGGGGCAGCAGGATGAGCCAGGGCCACGGGGTGGCCTGTAGGCGGTGTGAGGATGGGGTGGCTGGAGGGGTGTGGGTGGGGTGCCCGGCATTAGCAGACCTGGACCTCCACTCTGCTCGTAGGCTCTGGCCTGGGCAAAGCTGCTGGTGCTTCTGGAACGTGCAGCGTGTCGTCGTTCAGTGTTCAGGGCCCCGCAGGTGCAGGCCGTGTCACAGGTGAGGATCACGGTAGCGTGGGTTCCCGTGCACGTTCTCCCGCGCCTCCTCCCGTGCAGCCACCACCCTTCCAGTTCTGTCCCCTGCCCCCAGCTTCTGAACATTTGACAGTAGAATGCAGAGAAAATGTCAACCGGTTGCAAGGCACATTGCAAACCTTGGCAAAGATGCAGAGTTTCTCGAAGTGGGTGAAAACGATAGGGGAGAGCTGCTGTTGGACGCCCTGCCCCCAGCCCTGGGCAAAGGAGGGCCCGTGGGGCAGAGCTGACCGTGAGGAGGAGGCCTGCAGGGGCCTGACGCCGGCTGGGGAGGCCGCTGAGGCCCCAGGGAGCTGGGCCTCAGGGGCATTCCTAGGGCCGTGCAGAAGCGGCCCCCTTTGCAGTCATACCGTGGGGTCGAGTGCAGGGTAAGCGTGCTGTCTTGTGCTCTCACGCACGCTGGTGAGAAAGGTACCAGAAAAAGCGATCACAACGGACTCTTTGCCCTTGTAAAGGATGGGCACCTATGGTGAATAGGACCTGAATTTTATCAACTCACCTCAAGTAAACTTGTTTTCATCATTTTTTTTTTTAAGTTTCACTTTCTTTTTTTTTTTTTTAATTTTTTTTTTCAACGTTTATTTATTTTTTGGGACAGAGAGAGACAGAGCATGAATGGGGGAGGGGCAGAGAGAGAGGGAGACACAGAATTGGAAACAGGCTCCAGGCTCCGAGCCATCAGCCCAGAGCCTGACGCGGGGCTTGAACTCACGGACCGCGAGATCATGACCTGGCTGAAGTCGGACGCTTAACCGACTGCGCCACCCAGGCGCCCCTTAAGTTTCACTTTCAAAGTAAAGCCCCAATCACACCTTCTTCCCACTATGTGCTGTGACCACTTGGTCCCATTTGTACACGGACTCACTTAAAAGTATTCTTTTTCGAGCACTTCTGAGGTGGCAAGGCCTCCTATCCTTGGGACAGCGGTCTGTTCAGTGACCGGTTGAAAGGCAGGGGGGCCACGAGGCAGGCCACTTGGCTCCTTCACGCTTTCACTCGGGCTGGCTGCTCCCTTCCCCCGCTGCAGGCTCCGTGGCAGCGGCTGATGAGTTCTTCCCGATCGGAAAGGGGCTTCGCCCTTGACTGGGGGGTGGCAGAAGACCGAAGGGACCGTGTGCCCAGCTCCTGACTCTTGGGGGCACGCGCGGCACCCCCGAAGCCTCCCCGGCTGGCGTGTCCCTGCACGTGGCCATCGGCGGGCACTGGACTGACCTTCGCAGGCAGGTTGGGGTTCCCGCTGCTGCCCTTGCTCGCTGTGGGGGCCCCCACTCTCCTGAGTTCATGTCGCAGAGCTGCTGTCAGGCTGCACCGTGAGACCCGTGTCATGTTCCTCGTGAACACGGGAAGCCGTAGTGCTTTGTCCCCCTGCCTCTATTTCTAAACACCTGCCTACTTCACATGCCCCCTGGCTCCCATTGTCCTCAGAGGGCAGACACTAGTGGGACCTCCGGGGCCAGGCCTGGTCGCCCTCTTCTCCTGCCATGCTGGCCGACACACAGCTTCCGGACACCTCTGCCCGGAGGGCCCCACGCACCTTCCTGCTCTCCTCTCAGGATGCAGCACGGGGACCCCATCCTTCTGAGCCCTGCCCTGGGCTCCCAGGCCTCCCAGCTGGCTCCTCCTACACTTGTGGCCCTGTTTCTTGTCTGACCGTGAGCCTCCTTGAGGGCAGAGGTGTGGCAGAGTCACTTTGTGTCCTCATGCCGAGCACACCAGACACCCGCCAGGCGCTCGGAGAACATCTGAGTGAGAAATGACTGCGTGAATGAACAAAGGAATGAGGACAGATGGGCAGACGGACACACAAGTGTTGAGAAAACGACTCTGTGAATGAATGAATGAATGAATGAATGCGTGCATGCATACGGTCTTGCGCCTTAGCTGGCTCTGCCTGAACTTCCTATGTCCTGGTCTTTTGCTGTCAAGCACCAGGTTTTAATATGGGCAAAAGTGAATTCTGGAAGCAAGCCTGTCACATGCACAATTGGTGACGGCGTTCAGACGCGATTATGTGGCTTCTCTTGAGAAAAGACATTCCTAAGCCCCTTTGCCCGGCCCCTCCGTCCCCAGTCTGACCACTTTGCTGTCGGCCTGCCTTACAGGTGAGCTCTGGGAAGGCCCAAGCGGGCTTGGGGAGAGCAGGGGCCCACACGGATCCCAGGCTGCATCGGGAGTGGGTGGGCTCACCGCCCTGTCCCCTCGTCAGGGAGGCTGGGGGAGCACCAAGGGCCGTGAGGTCCATCCCCCGGGGGAGCAGAGATGGTTTCGGGATGCAGTCCCGGGCGGGTTGGCAACAGGTCCTCACAAGGTTCCAGGTGGAAGGAGAAACTGTGAGGAAAGACACACTGAAGTTGGGCATGTTTCTGCCCCCAGCCTGGGGCCTCCCAGCTCAGTCCTCGACCCGCAGCCCTGCCCAGCGTCTGCCCCCCAAGTTCCCAAACGCCTGACGTGCCGAGGATGTGGTGGTAGGAGGAGCCAGGACGGATGAGGTAGCCCAGGGAAGCCGCTGCGGTGCTTGCTGTGTCCTGCGTCCTTCCTGCTTGTGGGCACCACCACCTCTCGTCTCCTCGGCCCCGGGAGGAGGAGAACATCGCCCGGTTTACGATTCTGTGGGAGGCCCGTGCTGGCGGTGCCTGCTGACGGACAGGGTGGCTCGGTGGTCTCCTCAGGACCTGTCGGTTCCGTCTCACGGTGGCCCCACGACCCCAGGGCCAAGCCGGGCCCTCCAGAAGAAGAGCGTGCCCGTTGCCCAGCGGCTCTTGGGTGCCCGGCACCTGAGAGGCCTTCTCACCAGCTAGTCCCATGGAGGACGCCGGTGCGAGGCTGCCGCATTGGAATCTCCTGAAGGGTAAGCACAAGGTCCCGACCCCTGCCTCACTGGGGTTCTGATGTCGGAGGTCAGGTATGGGGCTCAGAATCCCCATGTGTGCTGAGCGCCCGACACAACCGTTACGAGAGGCCAAGTTGGCAATTCCTGCTTTTCGTTGTTGGGCATCTCCAGGTCGACCTGCGTCCTGCTGATGTCATTGTCGTCTGAGGCTTCAGGTCCCAGAATCACAGAGTCTCTCGGCCTATTTTTATCTATCTATCTATCTATCTATCTATCTATCTATCTATCTATCTATCTTTTGATCTGTGGGCCTGCTCCTGGTGACAGGGTAACCACGTAGGCCCGCTGGTCTTCCAGGCATGTTTGTGGAGGAGGCAACGTCGCCCGCCTCTCCGGGACGTGAACAAATAGTGGTTTAATGATTGACGCGTCTACCTCGGGAGCACCGTGCCAGCTGCATAGGAAGACGACGAATCATGCCGCGGCAGGAGCCAGGGAGCCCGCACAGAGGCCGGGCCCTGTCAGCCTGGCTTCAAGCAGGCAAGGCAGGTAGCCAGGCTGGTACGATTTGTGGATGGGAGGGGAGGCCAGCGTGCTCCCTATGCCGACCCCGGTGCCCACTGGCACCGCTTTGCTTAGCTCACGCGAGAACTCCCCACCCCCGGCAAGGGTCCTGAGAGATTCGACCAGAAAGGAGAAAGGAGAGGCATTCTTTAGCGTTTATTACGATTTTACTGCACGCCTGGCATTATGCTGAGGGCTCCTTACGAGGTAGCTGCCGTGATCGCTGTGACTCTTACTGCCCCCCCCCCCCCCCCCCCCCCCCCCACCGAGGCCCAGAGATTCTAAATTCCTTCCCCACAGCCACACGGCCGGGAAGACGAGGAGCCAGATCTGAGTCTGGGGGCCTGGATAGGCTAGGCTTCGGTGAGGACACCGTGCCGGGTGCCCCCGTGCCTCGTCCCTCACCTCCACGCCGGGCGCAGACGAGGCTGCTGAGGGTTGGATCGCTGCCCGGGGAGGGTGGGGCCCCAACCCAGGCCTGACTCCCAGCCAAGCCGAAAGCCTGGTCAACGGCGGTGTCTGTGGTCTGCGGCTCCAGGGAACCAAGCTGGCCCCGTCGATCTGGACTCAGAAGGTGGCGATTGCGGTTTCTGACGTTCCAGAGTCGTGCAAGGAACGCAGAAATTTCCCGAGTGCTGGAAGAAGTCGGTCTGCTGAGGTTTCCCGGCACAGGGAACCCCCAGACACCCTCCCAGGCTCTGATGAGCTGGTAGAAAACGATGAGTTTTCCACCCGAGAATGCTCAAAGATGAAGCGTGAACACGTGTGTTCCTTTTCCCGGCTTTACTGCTTTCTTCAGGGGAGCCTCAGGGTGAGACCACCTGCCCTTTGAATTGAAGCAAAACGAGAATAATTACACGTTTGCACGTTTGTTATGTAACGATATGTGATATGCACATGTATGTATATATAATAATTCCTCATAATTACAATAGTCGCGTGTGGTGTCTAATACAAAAGTATTAAATATTCACATACAAATAGAAATACCCAAATCAAAACGAGAACCCTTTGGCTTCTCTTCACCGTTGCCCCGTGTTGGTCCCCAGCTCTGTCATCGTGCTCCCCATCTACTGAGGGGCACCTGTGCCCGAGGCTCCATTCTAGGTCCTTGGAGAGCGCGCACCATGCTGTGTCCCACCCTCCGTTCTCGGCTTTTCACCAGGTGTGCCCCTGGCCCCCCTCCTCCCGGCTCCTAACCACCACCAACCCGGAAGGGGACAGTCACAGCCTGTGGGGCAACCTGCCTCCCGTTTCCTGGAGCTTGGATGTAAGCTCCTTGGGGAGGCCAGGGGTTAGAGACCTGTTCGTTCGTTCGTTCACTCTTCCACTCCTTCCCTCATTCATCTGTTTGTTCACCCTGTGAATACCTGCCTTGTGCCCCTCATGCTGGTAGCTCAGGGTGCACTGGGTTCTGTCCCTTTCTTCCCAGCCTGTCCTAGCTGGGGGCGGACAGACTCCAAGTCACTGATCCATTGCCCTGTGTTGCATAAGGTGGGGTACAATCTCTAGCTCTTTCCAAAACAGAGGAGAGATTTGGAAGGGGCTTCCAAGTGACTCTGTGCTGATCTCTGGACCTCCCCCTGTGGTTCACCCCTCGAGGACACCTGCAAACGGGAAACTGGTTATTTCGGTCACAAAGAAGAAGGTGACCTGCACATCCATGTTCTTGCCTGCTGTGGCATTACTGACAGGTGCTGGGGTTGGGGCACGCCAGCTAGCACAGGCTCTGACGGGGCAGGTCTGTGGGCCAAGGGCCTCCTGTGTGCTGATG
This sequence comes from Prionailurus bengalensis, assembly GCF_016509475.1. Classification (NCBI taxonomy): domain Eukaryota; kingdom Metazoa; phylum Chordata; class Mammalia; order Carnivora; family Felidae; genus Prionailurus; species Prionailurus bengalensis. The sequence continues at coordinate 79,818,555 of NC_057353.1, read as the reverse complement.
GGACAGGAGCAGTTTAATATCAGGCCTTGGTGTCGCTTAAGAACGTTTCACAAGATGGGCACCTGGGTGGCTCAGTTGGTTGAGCTTCCGACTTTGGCTCAGGTCATGATCTCACAGCTCGTGGGTTCAAGCCCAGCGTTGGGCTCTGTACTGATAGCTCAGAGCCTGGAGCCTGCTTCCGATTCTGTGTCCCTCTCTCTCTGCCCCCCCCCCCCCCTGCCGGTCTCTCTCTCTTTTTCTGTCCCCCTCTCAAATATAAATAAACATTAAAAAAAAAAGTTTCACAAGCGATCCCTTACCAGGAAGGAAGATGCAGAGAGCAGTGTTGAACGGAGGAACGACACGTGGCCTGCTCCGTGGTTTACACGGTTGCTCAGAAGGTAGGAGTGGGCAGGCACCTGAGGGGTTTTCTCTCTCCACTGCCGAGGAACCCGTCGTTCTCCGCTCTCTCTCCCCAGGGTCCACCCGTATTTCAAAAGGTTGTGTCCCAGCCTGTTCAGTGAAGGATGATGATCCCGTTTTCTCGTCTCATTAGGCAGAACCACATACCTGCCAGCGCGCGGTAACTGGTGCACGCTCACGGAGCTGAGAGCGTTCTAGCCCGAGGGGAGGACAGGTGATGTTTTCCTTAGTGTGCACTTGCCCGACGGAGGGTAAACCTGTGGTTTCCCGTGGATTGTCGGAAATCCTGAGAATCACGAGCCCGAATGCCATCGGTGCTTCTAGGAGGCCCCGGGTAGGAGCCGTCGGTGTGATTCCTCTCTGTCATCTTACGCATCTGCAAACTGCCCGCGAGAAGCAGTTTCGTGAGCATCGGGGCAGGGCCAGAACTGATGCCGGACGAGTGTTTGCTGCACCCCCTGCACCGTGTGAGGGGCTTACGGTCCAGTGGGGGCCAGGCGCGAGCAGATGCGTTTCTGACCCAGTGTTGAACGATGAGGCGGGCACGTCCAGGGCTACGGGGTGCCGGCTGGGCAGGGGTCAGATCTCAGACACGAGGTGCTCTCTTGGTGGGAGGCCCTCCGGGAGCATCTGTGGAACGTACGCTTTTACTAAACCTGTATCCGTTCTCCGCCGCCCTGCTTCATACCGACGGAGCCTGCTCAGGTTCCTTGGGGTGGCTGGACCATTTGTAGCCTCATGACTCGGGAAATCCTTCCTGATGCCCTCCGACTTTCTCCAGAATGTTAAGCAGAAGATTACTTTATGCGGCCCCCTGCCGTGTGCTCTAAGATCCTTAAATATATGTATTTCCAGTTAGTCCACGGGACCCCTTTCCCTTACCAGTCGGTTTCTCTGTTGAAAGTTTAGACTTGGTTTCTGGCACCCTCCATGCTTCCCAGGCTACGTCGCCAGTGTCCATGATGCTCTTCGTGCTGTGCTTCCTCTGGAGGACCGGGGGTGGTGCGGAGCCACACCAAGGCCCGGGGCCTTCTGGACAGCATCCGAGGTCCCCTTCCTCCCAGGACACCGTGTTGTCAGGAAGTCCACCACCTGCCGGCCACCCCCACTGCTCCTGCAGTCAAGATGGGGGAGCAGCTGATAGTATTGGGGGTCAGCGTTTCTACTTGCTGAGCTGTTTGGGGCCTGAGATGCTGAGTTCTTACTGAAAGCAGGCACGGGCGTAAGCTTTCGAATCACCGAGACTTAGGTTTGAATCAAGTCAGGGGCACGTGACGTACCGTCCTCTCTGACCCTGGTGCAATGTTCTTCCCACTCCTGTGGTACGTCTTCTGTACCTCCCTGTAGAACTTAGTGTGTTGTTGGACCAAAGTTCCTCTAGTAACCAGCAGAGTAAACTCTGAAAGTCTGGTCACTAGCCTTTCCACCGGTATGTCCAGGAGCAACACCATGGAAGTGTCCGGTAATGTCGTGTGCCCTTTGGGGGCTGAGCTCGTGGGCGTGTCTGTCCGTTCTTGGCTGTCCTTGTTCCCGCCAGTCACTCAAGTGAGAGTCTGTGGATGCTGGAGCTTCTGTAGGTGACCTCACACGATGGTACCTCCTTCACGCCGAGTTCCCTTCCAGCGGGGGCTTGTTGTCTTCATGTTGGTGCCCCAGCGCCCGGCATGCGACTGGTCTTCCGTAGTCGTTGGTGAGGTGGACTGGAGGGCGGGAGGATGGGAGGATGAGTACGTCGCTAGCTGGGTAAATTTTCAGACAGGTCGAGAAGTTGGGTGAGGGGGTGGGTGCAGAGTTAGGTGGACGGTCACGTGGGTGAAAAAGGCTGAGTGCATGACAAATGAATGGACGGATGGTTGGCTGTTCTGGATGGATGGACAGTGTGCTTGCCCAACTCATTGGCATACAAAAAAGCGTTCCTTTGGGGTCTTGAATTCCTTCACAAGACAAATTCTATGGCCCAGCTTTTGTAGATGTTCTGAGATGTGTATTAGAGTCTCTTATTTTTCTTGGGACAGCTTGGTGACTCATGATGAGAGTATTGTCATAAGACCCCTTGTCTGTCGATAGGACAAAAGCACTGTGGGGGTCACAGTGGCAAGACCGCACTTGGGAGCTCTGCTGCTCTGGGCACGTGGGGAGAGCCCTGAACTGGGGTCCAGAGCCCCAGGGGCCAGTCATGGCTCTGCCAGCTACTCCTCACGAGACTGCCCACTTCGCAGAGGTCAGCATGAATTAGAGTCATGCGTGTAAAATACTTACCACCATGATTGGCACATAGTGAACACTCAACAATTCTAGTTTTTCTTCAGTCTTTCCCATGTAATGTGAACCAGGGAGACAGCGGATGCCAGGGCACTTGGACAATGGTCCAGCCCCCAAACAACTAGGTGGAGGTTCAGGGATGGGCTCAGGTGCAGCTGGGATGCTGATACAGGAACCAGGAAGCAGAGCCAAAAACTTTTGGAAGCCCGGGCACTGTGGGCCGAGTAGGGAAATGCACAGGCCCCCAGGCCACAGGTGGCAGCCCCTCCAGGCCCTCTCCCCCAGAGGTCAGGAGTCCCTGGTGCCGAGCCGGGGTTCATGCTCACGGAGGTGCCCTGACGGTGCTCCCTTGACTCACACACACTCAGAGAGGAGTCCTGGTAGGGTGCCCTAGAGGAAGCTCCTTCACCCATGGCAAAGCCAGCCAGTGAGACCACCTTGCAGGACAGGGTGAGGGGCCGGGAGCACTCAGCACGGTTCCTGCACAGAATGTGATGGTGTTACCATGACCGTATTCACCATCCTACGTCGTATTATCGAGGATTACGTTGTATACTGTAGTATATATAACCAAGGATATGCTGTCTATTTAATATGGTAAATAAATGCATTTGTTGTATTTGTTGTAAAATGATAATAATTGCTGTGTAGTTCCCTTGTGATTATGAAGAAATCCCTACTGAGTTGCATAATGAAGACACAGAACCGGGAGGTGGGCTAAGGACAGGCAACAGCTGTGTTTCCCTCTCTTCCTGGTTCCTGGCACCCTGGCTGCCTCGGACACCTAAGCAGGTGGGCAGGCAGGGGCGACCATCGTGAGGGCTTCCTGGCGATGGGAGCGCGTCCAGATGGCACGCCCCACACCGTCCATGTCCCGTTTGTTCTGTGCTCTGTGTAGTGGCCCTTGAGTGGGTCCCTGGAGACCCCAGAAGGTCCATCTTGTCTGCAGGTGTCCAGGCAAAGGCAGGAGGGGAGAGCGGGGTCCAGGGATGGCGTCTCCTGATTGCTGCTGGAGACGCAGTGCTGAGGATGGGCATCGTGCGGCGGGGGGTGGACAAGTGGAGCTGATGCTCGGAAACCTGAGTCCCGGGCAGGCGTGTCCTGAAGCCACCTGCATGGAGAGTGACTCAAAGAGGCACAAGCCCTTTAAGGTGACGCCCTTTGATGTTGGGGCATTTACAGAGCCCTCCATCCTGAGCAGACCTGCCTCTGGCCAACACGCTGGTCACTGGACCGCCCACCGGCCGTGGGGCCGAAGTCACCCCGCCCTGAATCAGACACGCAGGTGGCGCTAAGGCGAGGCTGCTTCAGGAGGAGGAGGCAGCTGAGGCCCGCCTAGTCCAGGGAGCGGTGCTCGGCCCAGGCATCTTCCTTCCGAAACACTCAAATTCATCTCAGTCCGCCAATCTCTGTCTCAAGGGCTGGGAGATGTATGTGCGTGCATGCGTATTTCTGTGGAGAGGGCCGCACCTGTCCGCACTTACGTCCATCTGTAGAAAGAGTCCTACACGCGGAGTCTGCGTGTACACGTCCTCACACACGCGTAAGCCCTACGGCACATCCTGTTGCTCTCTTTTCCAGCCTGTGCGGGTCATCAGCCGTTGTGTAAAGTGCATTGGATGTGCGTGCGTGTGCACACGTGCGTGGCTGTGTGCCGCTCATCTCTCGTGGTCATTAGAGCGGCCACGTGGGCCTCAGGGTCGGGGGGCCAGATGATGGTGCTTCCTCCGAGCCCGCCCCGTGGGCGAGGCCCACTGCTCGGGACTGGTGGCTGGCTGTATGATGGATGTTTGGCTGGCGCCCCACGGGCCCAGCTGTCTAGAACCAGGCTGTCATCCCCTGCATTCTTCCGTTACCCGTTTCTGTCATCTGCCCTTTTCCCTCAAAGGCCCATTGAGAAAGCCATTGAAATTGACTGATGTGCCCGAGGGAGGCGGCCGTGGAGCGTCCCAGCACAGCCCTGCCGAGTGACTGAAATCCTCCAGCTCCTGGAGACTGAAGTCCTGGCCCCTGGTGGGGGGTGGGGGTGGGGGGGGTGGTGCACGCTGGGCCAGGAGGGGCAGCGCTTGGTTGGTGGGGATTCTTGTGTCTGGGAGGGGTCTTTAGCTGTGCTCCCTCCCTGGGGTGCGAGTGCTCCCAAACCTTCCAGGTTTCCATCTCACATGCTCCATGTTTGTCTTGAAGCATAATATGGGGGTGAGTCAGCGTGCTCACTGGCTCCAGAAACCCGTGTGTGTGTGTGTGTGTGTGTGTGTGTGTGTGTGCGCGCGCGCGCGCCCGCGTGCACACGTGCCCACACATGACTCTGACAGAATGAACTGAATTGATTCCCTCCCTCTTCCAGGATAAACGTGGGTTCCAGTCTTTCCTCGCCTCAGCTCTTCTAGGAGTGTGTGTTTCCCCTTCTCACAAACCTCAACTTTTTTTTCTTCTTTTCCTGTTTGCCATAAGCCGGCATTCAGCTTTCTTGGCAGAAGCCCTTGATTTTGGAAAACGGGTGTGTTTGTTCCCCGGGGGCCCTCTGGTTCTGAATGGTCTCACAGGCTCTTCCCTCCCTGGCGGGCAGGGCTTCATGCTGCTGTGTGCCCATGGCGGCCGGCACTTGGGGACCTGGCCCGGCAGGGACAGCTGGAAGCCCAGATCCAGGCACACAGTTCTCTCTTAATAAGCAGTGTCTGAGTGGGTGACTGAAGGAAGGAATGTTTTGATTCGCTTGACCCGGTAGTTTCAATAGCTTCTCAATGAGTTCGGATCATCAGTGTAATTAAAAGGGTGTTGATTTGCTGTGGTCTTGAACTCACAGACTCATGGAGTCATGGGAACCCCAGTCTGTTGGGCTTGCTGGGGCCTCCCCTGGAGGGAGTGTCGGGGCCCATCCGGACAGCAGAAGAACCCAGTGGGAGGGGGTGAGAAATGCTTCATCCATGTGGGTCTGTGCCCTCCCGCCCATGAGGCCATGGGGGCTTGTAGCCTCACACGTGTCAGACTTCAGAAACCATCAGCCAGCATCCGGTGTTTATATTCGAGTTCCTATCCCAGATTAACCAGAACTCGGTGCAGTAGTTACGTTTTCCTTCAGAGACCATTACAATGACGTGGGTGTGAGAATTAATGTCTTTGCAGTAGTTTGTAAATATCTATCCTCATTATTCATTTTCTTCCGGAAATGATGGATTCATGGCATCCACTGTGCTGATTCAGGATCTCACCAGGCTCATTCACCTTGGGGCACCCAGAGCCCTAGGCTGGTAGACTGGGAGAATCTGGTGGGCCTGGAACTGGGCCACTGATCCCAGTCCCCAGCCTCTCACAGTCCTGGCTGCCTAGGAAAGAGCCCGATTCGCTTTGGGACTGATGGTTGACTCCGGTGGGGAGCGTGCCCTCGTCCCCTGTCACCAGAACTGTTCTCTCTCCCAGCCAGGACGTCAGCCTGTCATGCAGGTGTGTGGCTGTGTGTCCTCTACCTCCAGGCCCTTCACAGAGTTCCTGAACCCTCCTAGCCATGCCTGTCTCCGCCCAAACCCTTCCCTGTGTCCCCTGCTTGCCCGGCAGACTGCATGTCACCTGCTCTGTGACGAACCGTCCCCTGGCCCTTGACGCTTTCTGGTCCAAGCGCTTCCCTGACTGTGATTCGGGGGCTGACTCAGCTGGCTCCCCATCAGGCCGTGAGCGCTTGAAGAAGAAAGACCGTGCCCAGAACGCTCAGAAGGCTGCCTAGGTGGTGTCCCTTAAGGTGAGGTTTGGCTAGTAGAGCGGAGGCCTCGAAGTAATAATCGTCGCTTACGTTACAATGTCTTAGTCACACAAAAACTCGGTGGCAGGAGGGCCAAAGCTGGCATGACACGCCCCCTGCCGCGTACCAGGACTCCTCCCGCCCTGAGTGGCCTGGGAGTCTAGGCCGGCTGCCCCCGAGCCGGGCACCTGCAGGTGTGCAGCCAGCAGAATGAAGGAAGGGGGAGGAAGGCGTTCCCGCTCCTCAAGGAGACTTGGTGGAATTTGCACAGACCCCCGCTTACCTTCCAGCACCACACCTGGCGGCCAGGGAAGTTTGGCTTTGTTCACAGTGGCCGAATACCCAGGTAGAGTTGGGATCCCCTCGCTGTGGAGGAAAGTATTAGGGGGCCATTAGCAGTCTCTGCTACTACGTTGGTGTATTTGGATTTTGGAGACGTTGATGGAGCACTGTGGGTATTTATAGGCCCCGAGGCGGGAGGGACAAGGACCAGTGTGTAAACAGAGGCCAGCGCTCTGTGTCTGCACCTCCTCCAACCTCCCTCACTGCCCCACAAGGCAGGGGCACAGGGCCCTTGTTTCTGAGACCCGAAAAAGTGAAGAGATTCAGCCAAGTTGTACAGCCAGGCGATGGTAAACTGGGATTAAAAGCTAGAATTTTCTTACTCCAAAGACTACACAGTCCTTAGTTACCTCTGATGGGAGAAACTGAACTCTAACACAGGACAAAATCAGGGTCAAGTGCTGGGGCCAGAGGACACCGTGATGAAGCCGGGCTGGGAAGGTGCCAGAAGAAATGCCGCGATGGGGCTTCCGTGGCCCTGGTGACCGTGTGAGGGCCGGGAGCCCATGAGGGCTGAGGCCTTCAGGCCGAGCCTGGCCAGCCAGTCAGATTGGCCACTTAAGGGTCCCAGGCGAGGCACCTGCATGGCCAGAGCGACCCAAACCCGGTTCTGAAAAAGCAGATGAAGGGGCGCCTGGGTGGCTCAGTTGGTTACTTGTCTGACTCTTGATTTCAGCTCAGGTCATGATCTCACAGTTTGTGGGTTTGAGCCCCACAGCAGGCTCTGCGCTGACAGTGTGGAACCTGCTTGGGATTCCCTCTCCCCCCTCCCCCCACTCCTGTGTACGCCCACGCTCTCTTTCTCTCTCTCTCAAAAGAAATACATTTGTAAAAAAACTTTTAAAAAAGCAGATCAAGACCTCACGTAAGTAGTGAATGAGGAGTACTTGCCTTTTACCAAATGAAAGAAGGGTTTTTCTTTTCCAGACTATCCAGAAAGGCTGTGCCCATTCACACTCAAACTAATAGCCTGTGAGAGTAGAGCCCCTCCCCCACCTTCCCTTCTTATTCTCCCTCTTCCTTTCTTAACTTACAGCACATAATTTGGGGTCTGTGGGTTGTGGACAAACAGGAGGTAGGCTAGCTGTGGAGCAGCCCTCCCACCAGCTCTTCTGGGTGTGTGTGTGCGTCTGTCTGTCTCCGTGGCGTGGAGAGAGGCATTTTCTTCCCAATCTACCTGCCTTTCTGGAAAAGTTGTTCACGGAGAGGACGAGGATGGAAGTCTCGGTGAGACAGAAATGCCTCGTCCTTTTGTCTCAGCCCGCGGAGGGTTTCAAGCCTCATTACAGTGTGCGGGGGGAGGAGGGCCAGCGCGTTGGCTCCCTTCCCTACACCAGGCACTTAGCTGTTACACGCAGGCTCCCAGACAGCCTGGTGTGCTGTTAGTCGCCCTGATTGACAGATGGGGAAAAGGAGGCGGGCAGAGACACCATGTCCCCAGCCAGGGGGCAATTCTACAGGTGTCCCTGACCTGATCCTTCCAGCGATGAGGTCTTGGGTACAGGCTGCTCCTTGACTTTGGGGTGGGGTGGGGAGGGTGTCTTCGTGAAGGAGCCCATGTTGGAAGGTGGGGAGATGCTGTGGAAGTCTGGAGAACCCCACCCCCAGGCTGTGCCTTCTAGAGGTTGGGCATAGATGTGAAGGGCAGTGTGGCGTGTGGCCGTCCGCAGGTTATCAAGGGGAAACTGAGGCGAGCTGTGAGGAGAGTAAGTAGCTGGTGCTGAGCTCTGCCTTACACTCTGTGTCCGAGTCCTGGTGCTGCCGCAATAATCATGAACTTGGTGGCTTAAGGCGGCACACATTTGTTATCTTACAGTTCCAGAGGTCAGAAGTCAGGAATGGGTCTCGCTGGGCTAAGGTCAGGGTGTCAGCAGGGCTGTGTTCTTCTGGAGACTCTGAAGAAAGCTCCGTTCCGTATCCGCTCGTGTTTCCAGGGGCCGCTCGTGTTCCTTGGCTGCTGGGCAGTTCACCTCCAGAGCCAGCGATGGCCGCTTGAGCCTCTGTCCTGATGCCATCTCTCGGGTTCGTCTTCCACGTTTAAGGACCCTGGTGATTATGTTGGACTCGCCTGGGCAATACAGGCTAATCTTGCTATTTGGAAGGCAGCTGAGTAGCAACCTTAATTCCACGCACGATCTAAAGTCCCCTCTGCCCCGTGACCTGACAAGTGTCAGGTGACCTGACAGATGCTCCGGGCATCTGGGGGCAGGGCTTACTCTGCCTACCACACCTGCTAAGAATTATGGAAATTCCCCGGAGTTTAACTTAGCCCAGTGCACAGAGTGGACATTGCAGGACTTGTCCGCCTGAGGCTCAGGAGCCTGGAATGCAGAAAGCATTTCACTGGGAGATCAGAGGGTGGTTCCGGCCCCAGCCCTGCCACCACGTGGCTCCACTGGTTCGCTTCCCTGAGCCTCGGTCTTTCATTTCTTAATTTCGTGTAATGTCTATGTCTGACACGGGGCTAAATCTCACAACCCCGAGATCAAGAGTCTCATGCTCTACCGACTGGGTCAGCCGGACGCCCCAACAGTCTTTCACTTCTGAAATGGAGACCCATCTCTGCCCTCTTCACCCCCCATGACTGTTTATTCCACAGATATGTGAATACCTACGGTGTCTGCTTATTCTTTCTCTGATTCGGGGCTGGTGAGTGCTGTCATGTGTCAGACACAGTGCCAGGCACAGACCAGTGAGCGAGACAGGCCGTCCGCCTCCAGCTGCCTGCGGGCTGACCACCAGCCCAGGGCAGGGACAGCTTCCTTGTCACCCTCCCGCCTGGGTGTCCTTGGCCATAGAATGAAAATCCTTACCCCTGCCTGCTGGACTGTAGGGCATCAGATCGGTTGACACCTGTCCTGGGGCCTGGCACGGGCACTCACTTCGTGGGGAGGCTAAGTGTGCGAGCGTGGAGGCCACCCGGCCAAGTCACGCTTGTTCCCCCTGCAGCGACTTTGAAACCCGAAGGGCAGGGCCGTGCGCCGCGGGGTGGCAGCTGCCGTGCCCTTGCCTGTGCTTCGCTGGGCAGTGCTGGCTCCCGCTGCCCCCTTGCCGGGGTCCGCCCTGCATCCCGAGCCTGCCTCCCCGCTCCTGGTGCCAGGGGGGCTGTGATGGTGGCCCAGGAAGAAGGCAGGAGAAGATGTCGATTCAGTTTACAAATGTGACGGCTCACCTGCCGGCTGTGTTTATTTGTCAAGGCTGCCGCGAAGCCGGTGTCCGTGGGGGGTGTCTGTGTGATCGAAGCCGGTGTCTGCTCTGGCAGAAGTTCGAAGGGCTTTGTTTTCTCCCGCAGACCCGTGCTGCTCACTCTGTGCGTGGCCTGGCTGGAGGGCTTCTCTCCGGACAGAGCCGGACGGTAGCAGAGGTTCTAAAGCACGTTGCTGCAGGCAGGATGGCACGGGCCCAGGCTGTTCCTTCAGCGGGCAGAGGAGGAAAAGCTCCCAAGGCCAAGCAGGGGCCATAAAATTAAAGCTCCCTACAGCTGTCCAGAGAGGCTGCAACCTGGCCAGGTCAGGGCCACAGCAGTCTTTTAAAAGCGTAGATCCAGTGGCCAAAAGGATCCAATCCAGACATCTTAGTTTCCAATCCAACGGCCTCATGGAGTGGCCTCACAAAGCCTCCGGCTCCACTTCTCTGCAGTGAGCCGGGCCCCCTCCTCTGTGTGTCCACCTGCTCGCCACCACCTTCCCAGCTCCTCCTGGCTCCTGCTGTCCTGGCTCTAATGCCCCCTCTGCTGGGAAGCCTTCCCTGGCTACCTGGGGGGGGGGGTCCTGGCTTCCCCCTCTGGGCCTGACTCCTTCCTAGATCTCATCCTATTGCCTTGGGGTGCATCAGGCCTGGGGTCTCTGGTGGCACGGGCCTGCTGTGTGCATCTCCCCGGGGCCTGCACAGGGATCCCTTCCCTCCACTCCCAGCTGTGAGCAAGGTGAATTCTGGGGATTCTGTCTGCATCCATGAGGTGCCCATGGCCTCTCTGGGAGGGTGAGGCCTGAGCACTCTGGGACAGATCTGTTACAGCCCGCCCTCAGCGGTGGGTGGTCAGGCGGTGACCATTAGTGCAGCCACTTCTGTGCTGGCTGACTTCATGGGTGAGCCTCCCCGGCCAGGCAAGCAGAAATCTTGGGAGAAATGGGGGCAGAAACAGGTACAATGAGGGCAGGAGGCCAGTGAGGGTGTGCCAGCCCATGTGGTTGGCAGAAGGCCTCCCAAAGTTCCTGACCCCCAGAACGTGGGAATATGTCACGGTAAGTGGCAGGGGGAATTTAGGTTGCACATGGAATAAAGTTGTTAATCTAACTTTAAATGTAGGAAATAGCTAGGATTCTCCAGGTGGACACAGTGTAATCACAAGGGCCCTTAAAAGTGGGTGAGGGAGGCCCAAGAGGTGGTCAGAGAGACGTCAGTAAGAAGGGCTTGACTGTGTTGCCGGCTTTGGAGGCGGAGGAAGGGGCTGGAAGCTGAGTAACGTGGGAGGCCGCCTGAAGCTGGAAAGGGCCAGGGGCAGATGCTCCCCGCGGGCTCCAGAAGGAGCACAGTCCTGCCAACACCTTGCCCTTGGCCTAGTGAGACTCCCTTCCAATTCTGAGCTCCAGGTCTACAAGAAAACGGATTTGTGTGGCTTTAGGTTAAGCCCCAGCAGCAGGGAAGTGATACACCCCAGTTGTCCCTCCCCGGCCCCAAGCACCCCGGTAGGTGGCTGGGGGCTATGCCGCCTCTCTTGGCTTCTCAGGGTCGAGCAGGAGCCTCAGCATCAGATGACCACAGCAGAAGGTGGCAGAAAACTCTGAGTTGGTGCGAGGGACAGAAGGCCAGAGAGAAACAGGGACTCTAGTAGCAGCCCCGGGGACAGCAGAGCAGGGCAGTCTCCTCTGTGCCCCTGGTGCCCCTGAACAGGGCTGAACGGTCCTGGTGTGAGAGGTCCCCAGAACCGTGTCGGGCCATGTCACTGTCTTGCTCGGAAGCCCCCTGCGGAAACCGTCAGCAGTCCCCCAGCAGGACGTTCAGGATGTCGGTGGGTGCAGACCCCCTGGGATTTAGCATCCAGCTGCATTTCCTCCTCGCCTCTGGACATGCTGTCTCTTCGGCTGTGTCCGCCACGGCAGAGCCAGCCCCGTCACGTGCCGCCAGGCCCTGCGCGAATGTTCCCTCGAAGGCTCAGACTTGTGTCTAAACCGATGATATGCACTGTGTGTTTATGACTCACGTGAAGCGGCTTTGTGCCGCCAGCGTCCAGGACCAGGCCTGTCACAGCGCAGATGTGGAGCAAATGCCACGGGCCACGCGAGGAAAGAACGAACGAGGATGCCCCAGTGGCATCCGTGTGCTCCCGTGGTCCTGCCCTCCTCCGCGGCGGCCCGCCTCCTCGTGGGCGAGCTGTGTGCACGCGACCGAGGCACCTGCCAGTCTGGTGAGGACGTGGTAGCAGCAAGGTCCACGTCCGTGGCCTGGGTCCGCTAGGTTCTGCTTTGGGCCGGGCATGGCGTGGACTCTGCCCTTCAGGAGGCTCTGGGTCGGTCGGGGCCTTGGCTGTGGCTGCCGGAACAAGATGCCACAGACTGGTCTGAGGGGCTTAAGACCACAAATTTATTCTCATGGTTCTGGAGCCTAGACGTCCACGGTGGAGGTGCGAGCAGGCCACGCCCCTCGAAGTCACAGGAGCAGATCTTCCCTTGCCGCTCCCAGTTCCTGTTGCCTCAGTGCAGTCTCCACCTGCGTGTCCGCACGGCCATCTTCTGTGTGTGTCTCCCTCCCTCTCCTGGTTGGATTTAGGGTCCGCCCTTAGCCCAGGAAGATCCCGTCCGAGTTCCTTAATTGTGTCTGCAGGACCTCGTGCCCAAATAAATCACAATCGGAGGTCCCGGCTAGACAGAGACCTGGGAGGCACACTCTTCCGCTCACAGCCCAGTCCTCCCCCCGCTCTCCTCCGCAGAGCCTCCCCCCACTCTCCCCTGCAGAGCCTCCCCCCACTCTGGCCCGCAGAGCCTATGCTTCCCCCCGTGCCTCCACCGGTGTGTGGTCGTTAAAGAGGCCCCAGTGGCTGTAGGTAGCTCTGAACCCAGTCCGGGCTCGGCTCCTGGTGACCCGTGTAGTCTGGGACCCTCCGCCACCTGCTGCATCTGAAACAAGGAGCCAGTTACATTTCACCTCGCGGGCGTGGCGTGGGGACTGTGTGAGGTAGGGTAGGGGTGAGTAAGTGCAACCAGCGGAGGCTGGCACATAGCAGACACCCAGTAGGTGGTCACCGAGTCTGCATTCGCTTGTGGGTTTCCCCACCCCCTGCTCCCGAGGCTGTGGAGCCCGCCCTGCATGAGGGTCCTGGCGCATCAGCCACGCCCCTGGGGTAGAGGCCGTGGGGAGGGCAGAGGAGAGCACCGTGTGCGGAGGCGGGAACCCCACGGGCGCTGTGGTCTCACACCGTCACTTAGGGCTCACCCCCACCCCACCCCATCAGGCTTAGAGAAGTCAAGGGACTCACCCAAGGTCACCCGCCTTCTCTGTGGCAGAGCCCCGAGCCAGCGGAGGACTATCTGGTTCCCAGGCTCAGAATTCTCCAGATGGGTTTCCAGAGACCAGTAGCAGCGATGAAACGCAGTCACCAACTCCATCAAGCACACCTCAGCCCCCAGCAGACTCTGCCCACAGCCGCCTGAGGACGTGCATTCTGTGCGGGCCAGGATGCACGCATCCCAAGCACTCCCGTGGATGGGCCGGTGCAGCAGAGGGTCTTAACAAAGAACAGCGCTTCTCTAAGCAAATCTGGGTGGACAGCAGTCCATCTGAGCTCCGGATGGACAAGAGTGAAAAGCAGCCTCTGACCACACGCGGGAGATGGCATAGGCATCCCTCAGCAGGGACCGCGGTGTCCAGGAGGCTCTTGAGGCGCCCCCATGTTGCTGGGCCAAGGTCATCCAGAAACAGGCAGATGCTATGAACTCCTGCCCCGGGAGAACTCTGGGCCTGAGACCGAAGGCAAGTGAGAGTCGTGATGGGTTCTTACCGGGCTCTGCTGTTTGCTTTAGAGCCTGGAAGCCTGTGACAAGGGGCCCTCGGAGCCTCCCTCGTCAGCCTGCAGCACCCGGGCAGTGACGGGGCCTCTCAGGGATTCCTGGGGAGCCATGCAGATTTGTCCCATCCATTACTGAGAGTCTATTCAGGTTTGCCCTGGCACAGTGACTTCCATTCACATGGTGGTGAAACATCTGATAAATAGATACCTGTCTGGTGCTATTTGCTAGGCTCTGGGCAAGTGGTCATGCACGGGTCCCGTGACCCTTCCGTGGCCGTGGCCGGAGGTCCCCCTGGTGAGGGCTGGAAGCTGGGAGCCGTGTCCAGCACGTCTGAGTGCCTCGGGTGTGTGTGGCTCTCTCTCTGGGCTCAGGTGGCCTCGGCCAGTGGCAAATTCCGCTTATATCACCTCTGATGGGAAACAGCAACCCTGTGTGGCAGTCGCTACAGAAGCGAAGTAATTGTGAATACCTGCTCATTCTCATCCTTTGGCATAGCCTCTTAGAAAATGAAGTCCGCTGGAGACGACATGAACACTGCCCTGAAAGCTTTGGGTCCCCGAAGGGAGAGGCCATGGACTTCCACCGCGTGTCCCGGCTCCCGGCACAGGCTGGCACTTCCCAGCTCCGGGACGTCCGGTGCTCCCTCTCCTGATGCACTGGCCATCTGCTGCCCTTGGAGCATTCCTTCCCTCCCTCATCTTGTTAACTAAACAGAGGAGCTACCCAGCAGAGTCCAAGTCTTCCAGAGAAAGTGGCATCTCAATGGTGACCTGAGGGATGGGTGTCTGTTCACAGGGAGTGGGCAGGACAAGGGAGGTGCACAGAGCCCTGTTGAGGGTGCGGCTGCTGGCAGGTGTGTGGAGCAGAAGGACCACTACGACGGGTTAGACTCTCCCTGAACGAGTCCCTTTTAAAGGGGCAAAGACTGAGTCCCTTTGGCATCAGGCGTTTATTGACCTGTGCTACCCCCATGTCCACTTGTGTGGGCCCCTGGTGGCCTGCCCGGTTCCCTCAGCACCCAGGGGTGCACAAGTCACGCTTCACCCCGACCCTGCTCTTACTGAGCTCCCCGCCTAGCTGCGTGTCCATGAGAGCAAGGCCATGATACTCACGTCCCCTCGCCACGTCCCCAGCACCAAGCACGGGGTCAGACACCTAACAGGCGCCCCGTTTGCTGGATGTACAAGGGAGCAAGTCCCCCAGGGCTCGCCTGCATCACGTTTCCCAACAAACGGTGTCAGGCAGCCAGGCGGGCAAAGGGGCCCAGGTGAAACTTGACCAAAGGCCAGAGGCAGGCGGCTGGTGCTTACTATGTTGGGATGCATTTGGTATTACTGGGTAGATGTTTCTACCCATCCACCAGCTAGGTAAAGGCCTGGATCTCCCCACAGAAGGGGCTGGACTGGTGGGGGCACAATGGGAAGAAAACTGATGATCAGGTTTCCAGGCGACTTCTGGACATCAAGCATCATTCAGAAGGACCATCTGTCGGGGGCAACCATAAAAATGCCTTTGACAGGGTCGAGAATCCCCAGTAGGCTCCTGCCAGGCAGCAGCCAGCAGGTGGGGATGGCCATCGCCACCCAGGTAACGGCCAGCCGTCGGGCCCCGGAAGCCTGGCCACCCAGAGGAGGGGCACCTGACGCAGGCCAGCCCCAGAGCCGGCACCCCAGAGGTTTCCGAACGCCCAGGTCCAGCAGCAGCAGGAAAAGAGGGGCATCTGCTTGGGTGGCTTCCAGCCCTGATGGAGAAGGCGCAGACCCAAAAGGATCCCTTCTGCAGCCCCCAGCATCACTCACGTGCCCTGAAGTTCCATGGCTTCACTGGTTCATGCACTTGTGTTCATTCTCTAGCGCTCAGGCTGCAGTGAGGCATGACCGCTCCCGTCCCTGTGCTCACAGAGCTTGAAAGGCAGCTCAGTACGTACATTGTCAATGAGGGATCACGAGCGCTCCACGGGAGCTCCACGGGAGAGCAGGCCACAGCAGAAGCGAGTGCCCTGGGCCCTGGGGAGAGCTGCCCGGTGCTGGGGCTGTGCCTGGCCGGGAGCCAGAAGATACTGGCCAGGCGGCTGTGTGCCCAGGAGGGGCCCCCATCAGGTACACTTGCCCTCTGTGTCTGTAGACACAGCCTGTCCCACGGTCGTTGCTGACAATGGGGTTCTTACACTTAGTTGTGGTGATGATAGGGACCGTGATCTAGCTGGTGACTTTGAATAGCCCTTTTATATGGATGTGTTCTCTTGAGCCTTGAAGTTTACAAAGTATTTTTCTGTCCGTTTTCATATTGGTTCTGGTTCCTAACCCCACTGCTGGGCAGACTGTCCAAACCCTGCCGTGAACTCAGGTCTGTGCTTCTTGCTCAAGGTCTCACAGCTGAGGCTGGACTTGAACCCAGGTCCCTAGGCTTCAGTCCTCAGCCTTGGTTTTCTTTTTGGGGGAAAAAAAAAATAGAAGCAGCAGAAGGCTTCCCATCAGGCCTCGCCGACTCCCTGAAGGGAGTCACATCTTAACTGTTGGCAGCAAGAATAGAAAATGTTGGGGCTTTTAAACGACCATATTCTTTAGCTTATAAAATAAAATGTCTCCAAGTAGAAGCATCCTCCTGGAAGAACAGTTTTCTTCTCAGAACAAATTACACGTATGTTGAAGTTTCTCAGAGCCTTGGTCTCTGCTCATGGGGAGTTCAAGAGAACGTTCCGAGGGCCTTTTGGGAGGCCAAGCCTGCTTCTCTTGCGTTCTCTTCCTGCATCCAGATGAAGAGGCCTCCGCCCCGAGGGTGCGGCTTCAGGGGTTAGAAGGCCTGGGGTTGAGTCCTGGGGACTGATCCTGGCGAGCTCTGTCCCTGCCAATCCACCTGTAAGAGGGCTCCACAGCCTTGGGCTTGGGGAGGATCATGGGAGGCGTGTGTAGGTCCAGTCCCCGGCCAGAACTGGAGCGGCTGCCCTTAGATGCCTGAGAAGCCAGGATGCGCTCTTTCTCTGGGAGCACTTGCCTTTGTGCTGTTCCAGCTTCCTTCAGTAAGGATACTATTTATATATATATACACAAAAAAAATACAGTTTGTCCAGGCACCTGGCAAGATCCAGCCGCATCCACATCCTGTGCTGGAGGCTCCGGGGCGGCTCGGTTCCACAATGTCACTAGACTCCTGCTGTCCTCCGCCCAGGCCTCGCTGTCCCTGCTGCTGTGGGCTTGGCCAGGGAAACTTATAATCTTCCGTGGTCTCTCTCCTCCTGTCGTAGCAAACCAGTGACGCTTCATTTCACCCTGACAGCTCTTATCAATCTCCCCCCTTAATTAAAGAAAGCAGATTTGGCAACGGGAGCTCTTATCTGCTGTCAGCCGGGCCTCGGTCAGTTCACAGCAGTGGCAGTGACCGGCCTTCCTTCCTTGCCGCCTTCCGAGATCTCCCAGGGTTATTAGTCAGACTGTTTTGTGGATGTAGGGTGGATGGAGGCGCAGAGGGATGGGTGGGCAGAGGCAGTGAGGGCGTGCCCGTGGTCGTGCGCGCTCACACCCCCAGGCCTGCGCCTCACGGCCCTGCTGCCACGTGGGCGTGGCGTCTTGAGATAGGGGTGCTGGTGACGGAGCCTGTGCCTCTCGGATGTGACTCCCTCGGGTTCCTGCACAGACTGAGGGAAGAGAGGTCAGCATGTAGGACGGCTTATCACCAAGGACAGGTGGAGAAACTCACCCTGCAGCCTGCAGGAATCGAGGCCAAGTTCAGGCTGTTCTACTGACGAGTGGATCTGTCCGGACTTCAGCTCCCTTGGCTGGAGGCTCAGGTGGTGAAAGTACCCGCCGCCCCACGTGGCCCCAAAGGCTAAGTCACGGAGGACAGCCCCCCTGGCACTCGCCACACGGTCGCACTGTCTTGTTGGCAGTGGGTCCCTCACATGTGCTCTGTTCTCCATCTCCGTGAAAAAGCTACCTCACTCTCAATGTGTAGATCGTCTAATGAATGCATGAGTTGCCCAGATTATAGGAATCTTAGCCCAATTATTGCCAGCATAGCCTTCTGCTGTCCGTGGAGCGCCGCCCAGATACGAATTTGTAGCCACTGAGTTGCCCAGAGTTTCTGCTCCTCGGAAGGCGGGTGTGCCGTGACCGGAGCGACGCCTGAGCTGGCCTGAGGTTATCGGCCCCCAGGGTCTCTGGGGACTGCAGCACCAGCAGCCACTAGGAGGGCAGAGCGCTTGGTGGTTACCGAGCGCCTGCTGTGTGCCGGGCTTGTCGGGCACTTGGCCACACCTCACAGCTCTGAAGTGGGCATTTTATCCCCATTTACATCACAGGCCCACAGGGTCCCGGGGCCTGCCCGAGGTCCCGGGCCTGGTGGGGGTTGGGGCAGGGATATGAAGCCAGTCGTTCCAGACGAAACCCTGAATTGTCTCTACTGCCGGGACTCCTTCTCGTAGCCGTCCCATTTCTGATCTGAATTATGGCAGCTCTGGAAGTGGTTCTGAGATGCTGGCTGTGCCCACGAATAACACTCAGGGTGGCCCGGATCCCCTCCCCCACATTCAGGTACATTCCCTCCCTCCCGCCTGAGACGGCAGAAGGAAGCTAAAATCAGGCATTCCAGTGACCGGGAACACCTAATGAGTCAATAATTTACTTTAAATGGGTCTCTCCAGTTTGGTACTAGTTTCTTCTGGTAATACTCCACTTCTTCACGTATCCTGGGCAGAGGGCCGGACCAGGGGAGGGGGCAGTGCAGTGCCCTGGCAGTGAGCCTTGGGCCAGGGCCATACCGGGGGGAGGCTCCGCTTTGTGTAAGGAGGGGGCTTTGGTCTGCTACGCAGGACCCTCTGTAGTCGGCCAGTGCTAGTGGCCGGATTCTTTGTGACCAGCTCCTTCCAGGCCGGCGTAGAGGAGGCTGGATGGTCATCTGAGGGGAAGGGGAGGGGCCAGCAGCCTGCCCAGGAGCACTCCCTACCCAGCAGGCAGTAGGAGGCTTCTCTGGGGAAACCAAGGCAGAAAGCCCCTGCTGTTGGCAGAATCTTGAACGTTACGGAGACGTCAGTGAGGGTGAGGGGGCTTCAGGCTTCAGGGAGGTTCTCTGCTCAGGGTGCTACAGGGCTGACATCAAGGTGTTGGTTGGGTGGAGTTCTCACCTGCAGGCTCTGGGGAAGAATTGGCTCTCAGACTTGTTATTGGCAGAATTTAGGACTGAGATCCCACCTCCTTGCTGTCGGTCAGTTGGAGGCCACCGTCAGCTTCTAGACATGTAGCCCCTCCCTCGCAGACTTGCAACAGCATATCAAATCTGCATCTCTGACTTCCTCTTCTGACATCAGTGGAGAAAATCCTCTATTTTTAAAGGGCTCCCCTGATTAGGTCAGGCCCACCCAGATAATCTCCCTTTTGCCAGATGATGAAACATTATCAGGGCAGTGACATCCTCACATCCACAGCTTCTATCCACACATTAGATTATACAAGGGTGAGAGTCACTGGGGGGGGGGGGGTCATCTTAGAATTCTGCCTGCCGCCTGGAGGGAGGGACAGCCAGTCAAGCTTGGAGGCAAAGACTGCTTCCTGGAGGAGGCTGTTCTGGGCAGAATGGTGAACGCTGAGTAGAATAGAGGTCAGCCGAAGCAAGGTGCTCCGAGCAGAGGGCAGAACCCTTGGTTCACTCTGATGGGGCTCCAGGGAAATGGTGAGGTCCGATGCCTCTCCCCTGGCCACTCCCCCTGACGACTAGAAGCATGACTTCGGCAGAAGACGGCAGGTGTATAAGCTGTCATGCAGGGTGTCCTGGGCACCTCGTCTCCGTGGTGCACCTGCCTCGTCAGGTTTCACAGATTCAGGTGTTACCATGCAGGAAGGCCAAGGCAGAGAGGGACTGTTTTGCACTTTGGTTAGAAAATGTCCTCACGAGGCCTCATCTGAGGAGACCAGTGAGTCTGGAAGGGCAGAGAAGGCCTTCCTGACAAAGCCCAAGAGCCCCAGAAGGGGTCCCCTCTGAGGCCACCCCTGCCCTCACCCCCTTCATAATGTTCCTGGCAGGAGACACCCGTGACAGCCTGGAAGGAAGGATGCCAGCACGGACACCTTGGGGGAGGAAGCAGGACCTGGAGAGACCGGGTTACTGGGCCCTTCGCACAGAGAAAAAGGGACAGCTTCTGAGTAACTTCTGATGGTCAGCCAGGACGAGGGCCGTTGGGAAACGTGACTTGCAGGTGCCCGTGGGAAGAGCACAGGCCCTGGGCTGACCCGCCACGTGCTGGCTCTCTTACGGGCTGGCCAAGACCCCTCCATGTGTGACTCGGCCTTTCAGAAGCTCTGTCTCCCTCACTAGAATGACGACAGTGATGACCTCACTGCCGCAAGCTTGCTTTGCATACAAATAAGACCGTGTTTCAAGTAGCTCCTGTGTAGTGCCTGGCCCCCAGTCCAGGGGTGGTGAACAGAGGTCTTGTGTGTATTCGCGTGAGACTTCCTGCTGTGAAGGGATCGTGATGGGTGGGGTATCTTCGTGAGGGTGCCGTGAGGCGGGCCCACAGGCGGTGGGCCTCCTGGGGGATGCCTGAGTTTGAGGAAATCCAAAGCTATCCCAGTTCTATGTAGGGAGCAGGTGTCGTGATTGACATGATTTGCCCGTGAGTTGTGTAGGTATTAGTGTATGTGTGCACATATGTGTGTGGGTGTGTCTATGTATATATTAGCATGTGCATTGTATGTATGCACCAGTATACGTGTGTGCTTACCTGTGCATGTATACGTGTGTGTATTAGTGTGCACATACGTGTGCATGTGTATTGGTATGTGTATGCATGCATGTGTACATGTGCATCAGTGTATGTGCACATGCATGTGTATGTATTAGTGTGTGTGTATGAGTGTATGAGTGCACCTGTCTCTGTATATGTGTCTTGGTGCATGCATGTGCACATGTGAGTGTGTATACGTGTATCAGTGTGTGCATGCATGAGCATATTAGTATACATATGCATACATATCTGTACACATGTGTATATTGGTGAAAGCATGTATTTGCGTATATACACGTGCATATATATGTGTGTGTATTAGTGTGCGTATACATGTGCATCTGAGTGTATTTGTGTATATGAGTGTACACATGCATATATATGCGTTTATTAGCATATGCACATGCATATGCATATATACATAAGTGTGTGTATGTGTGCATCTGAGCGAGTTGTATATACATGTGTGCACACATGAATATATGCTTATATTGGCATGTATATGAATGCATGTGTAATTTATATGTGTGCACACATGTGTGTTGTGTGTGTTTGCCTGAGTAAGTATGCATGCATCTTCATGTGATCTGTGTGTGCACATGTGTGTATATTGTATGCATTAGCATGCACATGCATGTGTGTGCATCTGTGAGTGGTCTGTGGACATGTATATATTGGTATGTGTATGTATATGTGCACCTGTGAGTGATCTGTGAGTACATGTGTGCCCATGTGGGTACATACATGTATATTAGTGGGTGTACGCATGTGTACCTGAGTGGTTTATGTGTACATGTGTGCACACGTGTGTATATATATGTATATTCGTACGTGCATGTCTGAGTGATTTGTGTATACATGTGTGCACAAATCCAGATATGTGTTTATATTAATGTGAGCATGCATGCAAGCATCGGGTTGGGGGGTGTTCTTTCTATGGTCTCTGCCTATTAGGACAAACTATCAGGGAAACTTGTTTACTGCTGAGAGTCCCTCAGGGATTCCTCTGACCCGTGTCCCTATTCCTCTTTGACAACTGCCTGTAAATTTTATTTCTGCAATCTTTCTCGAACCTGCCATGTTTTCACTTCCCCGTGCTGTGGCTTGGTGCAGACCCTCACCGTGCCGTGCCTGGGTCACTGCCATCACTGGCCTCCCCTCCCACGTGCACGGGGGACCCTGCTCTGAGGTCCCAGTGCCCAGTCTTCCCACGTTGTGTTCTCTGCCACAGAGCCCTTGCTCCTCTGCAGCCACCAGGCTTCCTGTGAAGCCAGCTCCTAGCACGTGCCTGGTAATGAGCAACACGCGTGCTACACGAACGGATGCACACTGCCAGACCCTCCTCTATACCCAGTCCAGAACGATCTTTGTAAACATGGCAGGTCAGCCTCTGCTTGACGTCCTCAGTGGCCTCCTCATCCTGGACTCCTTAGCTTGGTGTGCCGGTGATCCCGGATCCTTGGCTCTGTGGAGAGTGACCCTTAGCGCCTTACTTGTAAATGGAAGGAAAGACGGGGCCCTGCGTTTTATCACCTGCAGCGCGGTGGGCACAGGGACACGTCCCGCGGGCTTGCTGTGAGGGTCTGGTGACGGTAAGATGGCGTATGGGGCTTGCTGGTGCTCAGGCAGGAATACCAGGCCTCTGCTCTGTGTCTTTGTCCTTATTCTTCCCTCCTCTGTGGGCCTGAAGGCTGACGTGGCATCTACACCTTCGCTGCACCATAAGTCACAGCTGAAGCTCATTTGATAACCCAGAGGCTGAAACGCTGCATCTCTGTGCCGCCTCCAGTTGTGAAGGGCCTGGGGGTTGTGGGAAACCAAGAAGTGGGGCAGAAAGAGGCCCCAGCCCCTGGCGGTCCCCTGATGGCCCTCAGCTCCAGTGCTCCACGTGGTGACTGTGGGACAGGACGACAGGAGCTTCGACACTAGCATGAGTCACTCAGCCAACGAGCCTTTGCTTGGAGTTGGGACACAGGCCGGTCGCCGGCTGCGCCTATGACAGCCGGACCAGGGCCGGTGACTGTGCTCCTCGGGGCCCCGCTTCTGCAGCCGCACGGACGAGGTGGCAACTCTGGCCCCGTGGGATTGAAGGAGGTGGCAAATATAAAGTGCCCGGCGTGCAGGAGGCCTTACTTTGCTCTGTTCTAAGTACTTACCTTTTCTGTGGTCTCCGAGGGTTTCAGAATTGCTTCTCCTTCCCTGAGGGCTGTCTCCTGCCTCCCGGTGCCTGGTCCCTGGATGACCCCCAGGATGGCCCACCTTGACCTCTTGCCCTCGGATGCTCTGCTGCTGGACGGCCTGCCTGCCGTTCATGGTGTCCCCCACGAGGATGCGGTTCTGGCACACCCAGTCCTCACTTGCCGTGTTTAAGGCCTTGTCCTCCTCTGTCGCATCCCCTCGGTCCCCACCCAGGACTCTGGCAGGGTCCCTGCCGAGTCTCCTCCTCCCCAAGTCACTGCCCACCTGGGATCAGGTGTGCCTTGTGCATGGCTGGCTGTTCTCCCCTGGCCTCAGCCGCCCAGGCCCCGTGTCCTCCGGTCCACCTGTCATCTCGTCCCTTCAACCCCGTGTCCGCATTACTGGAACAGATCACAGATGTCTCAGGGTTCTCCGGTGGCCCCCCAGTTTATTCCCAGCACCAAAGCTTGGCTTCTCTGGCTGCCTCTGGCCCCACACCCCTCCCGGCTTGCCTACCACAGCGGGAGCAGCACCTGGGAGAACCTCTCCCTGCCCCTCCCCTGCCCCCGGCCAGCTCTTCATCACCGCAGCCTCATCCCTACTTTTAGCCCCAGACCCTGGCACTGCCCTCGCATGATAAATATTCAGATTATGGACGTGTGAGGGAGGGAGTGGCTGGAAAATCAGCACCGAAACACCATTCTGCTGTTGTCTGGGGTGTGGCCACTCTTGAGGACGCCTGGCCTTCTGTTCGGGTGTGCTGCCCCCGGGTCCTCCGTGGGGCATGCGTCACCGCTCTGTCCCGCAGAGTGCCTGGCTGAAAACAAACCAACCAAGGAACGCAATTTCCCGGGGGTGGAGGTGACCTTTTCCTTAGAACTTATGGAAATTAAATTTCCATTTTTATTGGGAACATTAATTGATCCCACAGGGATGGAGGGCAGAGATTCTTGGGTCAGAGTGTCAGATCAGGGGATCCTGAGGCCACACTTGCTGCCCATGCGGCACCCCGACTGTGTCCTCTGGCCTCCGTTGTGCCGTCCGTGGCCCTCGTCCCGCCAGCCGGCACCACCTGGGCACAGCTGTGAGTGCTGTGCTGAGCGATGGTGTGGAGGGAGTCCCATACCGGCCCATTTCTGGAGCCAGTGCAGCCACAGGCCCCTGAGGGGAGGCCACCCGCAGGAAGACTGGAGCTGCCCCTCTGCCTGGCCCTGCAGGGCTGCTCTGTGGGTCCTTCTAGGTCCTTCCGAGGACCCAACGCCAGCCTCTGCACCCAGGCTGCTGCCCGAAGTGAGATCTTTCCAGTCCCCAGCGCTCAGCCGACCCATCCCGGTGGCCACCCCTCCTGGCCCGGTGATCCAGGGCCAACACTGGTAGCCACTGCTTCACCCACTTGACCTTACTTGGAGCTTAACAGCAAGTTTGGCTGAGAAACAAAGGAAAACAACCAACAACCCCGCGTTCACAGTAGCCCTCCGAGGCGGGCGGGGAGGCTGTGCTGTAGACGGACGCCTGACTTCGTCATCCACAACGAAATGCAGAAACTACTGCCCCGTGTCTGGAGAGTGCGTCACAGTCCACAGGGGCTCCTGGTGTGTCGCATCTCCTTTGATCTTCGCTATAAGCCTTTGTTTTCGGGTTGAGAGGAGAGGGGACTCACCTCACCTCACATCTTCTAGCCTCCAGGGCCGGCCTAGTCCCACCCCCAGAGACTGCGGTACGGGAAGGACCAGCAGACTCACGCCCTGCCCCCACCTGCCCAGGACTCCCCTCTCCGGCCACAGTGGTTTCTCCCTGTACCCCCACCCTGACCAGTCTGCCCACACTGTCCAGGACGCCTCGGTGGCCGCGCTCCCTCTGGCACCCACCTGTGTGATCTCCGGGAGCCCTCGTTCCTCACCGTGCTCCCTGTAAGGGAAGGGAGTCTGCCCTAAGCACACCCACCTCCCTGTTGGAGACTCCTGTGAGCACAGGAGAGGCTCGGAGGCGTCCTGGAGTACAGACGTCTGAATCACAGCGAGCCCAGCTGGCCCTAAGGGTCCTAGGACCCTTGACCAAGGAACGCACCCTGAGCTCCGTCGAGGCCCATGTCCGTGAGTGCGCTTGTTCAGGCAGCGCCCCCCGGCGGCGAGGGCCCCTCCCTGCTCCGCCCACCCTCCCTCCAGCCTCAGTAGTCATGGCGTCAGTGGTCAGACCTTCACAGCATCGTACACGAACTGGGCCCCCACTGACATGGTCACCTCTCAGTCTGTAAGGGAGGGGCTGCATAATCTGTCTACACTGCCCGGCTTATTCTGACCCCTGAAGGCAGTGCTTTCGAAACCCCAGAACAACTTTTCATTGTTCCCCCACTGACCATGGCAGGGCTCCTTCCAGGAACCTCTGGCCTCCTCCCATCCTCCCAGTTGGTCTTCCTCCTTGGATGACTCCCGCACCCTCCCACACCCACTTCCCACCCAGGCTGTGCTGTGGATTCGTGTCTCCCCCACCAACTGGGGAGATCCAGGAAGGCAGGGACCTGGTCTCACTTCTTCCCCGGGGGTGGAAGCTCCTGGCACAGGAGAGAGACCCAGGTGTCCAGCAGGGGAGAAATGGTCACGTCCCTGATCTCGCTGGGTTGCCTGAGGCCCCTGCTTGAGTCTCCGGGGGTTTGGGGCTAGAGGATGACATCCTTGGCCTGGCGTCCGTGTCTTCCTCGAAGCCTTTTCAGGTTCCTCACCCACTGCCCCACCCCCACGGTGCCCCCTGCACCTTGGTCTTTTCTCCAAGCCTCCCTGCCATCATAGGCACCACGGCCTGTCCTCATTCGGGCCCCTTAGCTCGAATGCCCACTCTGCCCCCCAACTCACTCTAACCCTCCCACCCCTTCACTTAATACCCTTTACTCTGTGCCACACCACTGTTCATCCTAAGTCCCAGCTCCCACCTTGTCTATGACAACTGGGGCTCCTCCCCTCTTTATGCCTTTGGAACAACCAGGCACCCGGAGGGGTCGCGTATGGAGTGAGTGTGTCCCCTGCCAGTTTATATGTTGACGTCCTGACCCGCTGTGTGGCTGTGTTTGGAGACAGGGCCTCTGCGGAAGTCAACAAGGGTGGGGCCCCAGTCTGACAGGCGCTGGTGTCCTTGTAAGAAGAGGAATGAGAGCTCACGAGTTCCCCATACGCTCACCCCGAGGGGAGGCCCTCCCCAGACCCCCAGCTTCCCAGCACCTTGTTCCTGGACTCCATCCTCCAGAGCTGCAGGAAGCAAATGCCTGTTGTCCGAGCCCCTGGCCCGTGGGCTGTTGTTGTAACAGCCCGAGCCGACCCAGACCATGGGAACAAGGCTCTGTCCATCTTTGCATTTTCAGAGCCTCGTGCAGCACACGGTCCCGGTTTCTGACGGCCCTGTGTGCTGCTGACAAAGGACACAAGTGCACGTGTACCCTGCAGTTGTCGCCCGGTGGGCACCAGCCCCACTGCCTCCTCCCTGTGACGTCCAGGCAGAGCCTCCCTCTCCCCTTCCCACTGCTCTTGGCTCAGTTCTCTCCAGCCCTGCAGGGCTCTCTTCTGGCACCGACGGTCTGTGAACTGGGGCTCTGAGCCTGGGTCTGTCTGTCCCCAGGGTCTGGCACAGGAGTCCTCGGGCAGTGTGTGGGTTCAGCCCCTTCCTTTCACAGCTGGGAGGACCACACTGAGGAGGCCATTGTGGTCGTGAACCACGAGCCGCCTTGGGCCAGGGTCTGTGTGGCCTCCCCATGCCTGATTCCTTGGCACCCTAGCACTTGGCCGGAAATGAAGGAGTCACCCACGCAACCCAAGGCCTGGCACGGGTCTGGCCCAGCTCGGCCCCAGTGATGGGTTTTCAGTCAAGTTGGATGAACTCGTTTGTCCGGAGCCTCGAGGCCGCAGGGCTGCTGGGGCAGCCAGGGGCGGGGGAGGAGGGGGCCGGAGCACGCCCTCCCGAGGCCCCCCCTGGGACTCTGTAGCACGCCACCGTCCCCGAGGAAGCCATGCCGACTGAAAGGGCAGAAGTCAAGGCCGTTGTGCTGAGAAAGAACTCTCCAATCTCTCTGCTTTATTGCTCAGCCACTTAACTAATTCTCAGAGTGAGGAACAATTTAGGCCCAGCCAATAGCTGCACGTGGTGCTGTGATTCATTTTCTCTCCATCGAGCTCCGCAGGGAGAGCTCCAGCTGCTACCTTTTTGATTCCTATTTACCAGGTTATTACGATGCTGAGAATCCTTGATCGCTCTACGCTGAAGCCCTAACAAGCCCAGGGACCCTGTAAGCAATGACAATGGTTACACCAGTTATAAGCCTTGCCATTGGTATTGGTTTTTGGTCTAGAAAGCGCTTTAAAAACGCATGTTACACTTTTTAAAATTATAGAAGTAATCCCTGTTTATTTTAACCAGTGAAATAATAGAGGCGAGTATGAAACGTACTGGTCCCCCTACCATTTCCATCCTTCCAAGAAGAAACCCAGTAGCAACACCCTTGCATGAATATACATATTTGTGTCTCTCCATACGTTTCTCCAGGCTCACAAACTGCATGTAGGTGTAATTTACACCCATATGACCCATATTTCTTTGACACACGTGGGACCCTGCCATTTTTGGATTCTTCTGAGGTCCATGTACTTGACATTTCAGTGCACACCCAGCCTACCTCCCAAAGCAAGAGCTGCCGTAGTGGTTCTCGCACCTGCCTGCCCGTGTCCTCGCGTTTCCATCTAATGTCTCCATACTTTGTGCTCTGCCGCGTCAAACGTGGTGCCGTGCTGCTTTGCCTTTCCCCAGGTACCGGTGAGGTTGGGGCTCCTCAGTCCGCTCCTTGAATTCCCTGTGCGCGTCTTCCACCCCTCCTAGAAGATCCTTTCTTTGTCTTTCCTGTCTGTAGGAAACTAGCCTGGGCTTAAGAGCCGATCGTCTATTACATGTGCTGCAGGTACATTTTCCCACTCTGGTGTTTCTTCTGATTTTGTTTACATGGCTTTTGCCATACGAAGTCTACTTTGTGCAGTCTTCAAGAATGTCTCTCTTCTTAAGAGTGCCTCCCCCACTTTCTCCTGTATACATGTTCTCTTGATTTCTTTTTTTTTTTTTTACCCTCTGATTTAAAGCATTAATCTATCTGGATCTTACTTGTGGATGTAGAATGAGGTGGATCCTGAATTTTGTGTTGAGATGTTTAGTCTGTTATGCCAGGACCGGTTTATTTTGGTAAATATTCTTTCTCCTCTTAATGAACATGCCACCTGTGTGACATATTTCGTTTCTTTATAAACATGGGTCTATCTCTGGAGTCTCTTATCTGTTGTATTGAGGAGATTTGCCTGTTTCCGCACAGATATCATGGCGGCTTTAGGCTGTTTTAATATCTGCAAAGCAAGTCTCTTCTTTAAAAAATTTTTTTAATGTTTATTTATTTTTGAGAGAGAGCAGAATGCAAGTGGGTTAGGGGCAGAGAGAGAGGGAGACACAGAATCGGAAGCAGGCTCCAGGCTCCGAGCTGTCGGCCCAGAGCCCGACGCGGGGCTCGAACTCACGAGCTGTGAGATCATGACCTGAGCCGAAGTCGGACGCTCAACCGACTGAGCCACCCAGGCGCCCCAAAAGCAAGTCCTTCTTGCTGTGCTTCCTTTTAAGCTTTCCTTAAAGCTTGTCTGTCCCCAGGGTCTGGCACCGGAGTCCTCGGGCAGTGTGTCGGTTCAGCCCCTTCCTTTCACAGCTGGGAGGACCGCACTGAGGAGGCCATTGTGGTCGTGAACCATGAGCCATATGAAGTTCTATGTCCATATGAAGTTTAAGGGCATTTTTGTTCACTTAAAAATTAACATTCTAATTAGACATTAGAAACAAATTTACAGGTTTATGGGCAGTTGAGCCTTGAACGACCCGGGATTGCCCTGCAGAGGCCCACTGACAGATTTTTTAGCACTGTAAAAGTATTTCTTCTGATGATTTTAACAGTTTCTTTTCTCTTTATTGTAAAAATGGTGTCTAACATGTGTAACATGCAAAGTAGGCATTAGCCCTTTACTCTATTGGTAACAGTAGGCTATTAGTAATTAAGTTTGGGCAAGTAAAAAATGATACACAGAGTTTTGACTGCACAGAGTGGGGAGGCCAGCGCCCCTTAACCCCTAACCCCCACGTCATTCAAGGGTCAACTGTGTAGGTAAAATATTTGCTTTCTCATAAAAATATTTCATATAATTTTGCGTTCGCCTAGTCCTATTTTATTGTTCTCAGAAACCTTCTGCATTTTTTTTTCACCAAATGACTTTTGGCATTTATTAATCTAATTAATACAATCGTAATTTCTTTCCCATTTTAAGTGTAGTGGTGACTCAGGCCAGGCTGATAGATTTCTTGACGCGACCCGTCCTTAGAAGAAACCATTCTTGGTCACGGTGAATTGTTTTATTGAAGGGCTGTTGGACTCTGTTTGCTAATACTGGATTTAGATTTTGTTGCCTGTGTGCTCCTAAGTGGAATTTCTTTCTAGTTGTCTCTGAAACGCTGTCTCCCTTGGGTCCCCTCTGGGCACTGATGAGGGCCCTATCTTTGGGGGTTCCCCACAACAGTGATCGTGCTGGGGGATAGCCATTGTGATTGATAAGTGTACAAGGGGCGGAGGGGCCAGAAAATGGTGTGGGTTGTACCTGGGAGGTCACGGAAGGCTTTTGCAAAGTGCTGGCACTTGAACAGATCCTTCTGGACTGAGTGAGATGGCAGAGGAGGAAAACTGTCCAGACATGTGCTGGAGTACACGTGGACTGGCTCACATTTTCAGGAATTTTATGACTTCAGTTAACATGACACTGGTAGCTGGAAATCAGGGTGGGAAGAATTTACATCATGGAAATTGGCAAATATGACAAGTCAGTTTGGGTTTTATTGTTTTTTGGGTTTTTGTTTTTTTTTTTCCAAACAGTGGGTTGTTAAATGTTTGGTGGCTGTCTTCTTACCTTATCCTGAGCTCCTAATCAGAGTTACTTCGAGGGCCTGGTACTTGGAAAAGGGGAACGGGGCAGAGCTTGGGAGTCAGAAGCCTGGGCCGAGGGCGGGTGACCGGACAACCCCCAGCCTGTCTCCTCACCCGTGAAATGAGGGCAGTAATCCCTACACAAGTGCGTAATCAATACGTGTCAATCACTTAGTGTTTATTGGTACGTGTTGGCCTAAAAATAAAGTGGTGAAACTCTACATTAATTCGGCACGTTGTTGGGATCTTCCTGTTTATCTTTGGGATTTGGGAATGGTTCTGTAGGACATCGATAAGGTCACCTCCGACCCAGGGTGCAAGTCATAGTGTCTCCTGGCCTGTGCTGTTCGAGGTCACCCCTGAAAGTTTCTCACCTGAGCCATGGCTGTCCCACCACGCTACAGAACAGCAGGGGCTCATGGCTGGGGCCCTCCAGCAGTGGCAGAGACTAAAATAAGGAAAAGCCTTCTAAAGCAAAGGCTACCCATCACTCTGCCCACCAGCTTCATGGCAGCAGCGAGCAGGAAGCAGCCACGGGTAACGTAAGGAATGAGAAGTGAGGTTTAACCAAGTCCGTGGAGCAGGGAGTCCAGGGAGGCAGAGAGGGCTTTCTTAGGCTCTATAGCAGCTATTTTGAGTGACGCAGGGATACGTCACGGCCTGGGTGCCTGAAGCGGCTGTGAGCCACGGTTCTTCCGCCATGTCTTCCCCCGTTCTCTGAGTGGCTCATGAGCTGCTCAGTTGTCAAGGAAGAAGGAGCTTCTGAGACGCCATTGCCATAAGTAACGTTCTAAGGGTCTGTCTTCAGACAAGCCAGAGCCGTCCGTTCCCTTCCTCGTGTCCTGCCTGTACCGGCTGCACTTGCTGAGCAGGAGGTCACGTCTCCGAGCCTCCCCGGTGCAGCTCCAGGCCGGGCACCTTGTGTCTGCTCAGAGGCGGGATGGACGGGAAGCCCTAGGCACAGGTGTGGCCCCCAACAGTGGTTGGCACGTGTGCTTGTTTACATGCAGCTGCGTGGAGGGCAGGACTTAAATGGCCTATAAAGGTCCATTAAAAAAAAGAAAAAAAAAAAAAGAACAGACATTTAAACTGAGGCAGAAGGAGAAAGGAAGAAGTGTGGTCATTAAAGGGAGGCAAAAGCAAAGCCATGGCATGTGTCATGGTGGCCTCCGGCTGCACGAGGCCTCTGAGCATCGGGTGGGGGAGGACGCTTGGGGACACAGCCCCCGTTCCCAGCAGGGCAGAGGCCCACCACGGCATTCTCTCCAGAAGCACAGCCAGGTCATCCTGACTCGTGCTTCCGTCTCTGAAATGTGAATGTTACCTACGGAGGAAACCGTCCTCTTAGGAGATGTCCCTTCCCACTTGTAGGCACTGTTGAATGGAAAGTCCTAGAAAGGCAGTTAGAAGGAACCCTTGGTAACCGTGAGACATCCTTGGAGGCATCGTCAGGATCAGAAGGAACCATCCAGCCCCTGCCCCTCTGCCAGCCCCTGCCCCTCTGCCAGCCCCTGCCACCCATCTCCACGGTGGGGTGGGCCAGTGGCCCCAGGTCCTGGCTGGCCCCGTGCAGCTGGGCTCTCAGAACCGTCTGTGTGCCTGCCTGGGCCTATGCGGTCCTAAATGTGCACTTGGTGGACTGACAGGGCGTTTCCTGAATGAACTCACACCTTTCCCGCCTCCCCTGGCCTCCCCAAACCCCGGCTGGGCCGAGCTGCTTTGGGTCTGGAAGGGGCCCCTGGCTGTCAGCCCCGCTCTGGGAATAACCCAGCTCTCCTCTGCGCCCTGCTTTGCCTGAGCAACTCCTCTCTTCTCTTGTCTGGCCTTCCAGAAGCCTCCCTGGTCAGCGAGTCTGCCCAGAGTGCCCTGCATGTTGTCTGGTGGACGTTCACCAACCGTCGTGGTTCTTAAGGGTCTGGCCCCGTGGTAAGGAGCACAGGCTTGGGGTCAGGCTGCCGGGCTCACCTCCTGGCTCTGACACCTCTGCCCGTGTTGCCTTGTACTGTTCCTCAGCCTCCGTGGGCCTCGACCTTACCTTGCAGGGTGGCTGTGGTGGTCCAGGGTGTGACCAGGAGCAGTGGTTAGAACAGGGCCCCTCTCATCCTCGCTGACGTTCCCTCATTAGCCCAGGCCGGCCTTCTCTACCGTGAGCCCCCGCAGGTGGCACGGAGCCTGGCCCTCGGTGGACCCCGGCAGGTTGAGGCAAGCGAGTGGATGGGCGCTGGGCGTCAGTGGAACGTGGAGCCATCCTGGTGACTTAGAAACAGAATTCGGGTCTCGGGGCAGCTGTGTGACCTCGAGCAGCTGACCTACCGCACCTGGACCCCAGTGTCGACTCTGACACGGGGTGATAGAGTTTGCCTTCTGCTGGGCCCTGACAGCTCTGTCCCTTCTCCTCCCCAGCTGTCACTGGCGGGCAGACCAAGTGATTGCCCACAGCGTCCCTTTCCCCAGCCTGCCCTGGGGTGCAGCTGGCCCAGGCCGAGGGGTGGGGGAGCCCCTGGGTCCCCGGCTGGGCACCTGCCACACCACCGTGCACGGCACCAGTGGCAGCGGGAAGCACATGGGTTGTCTGGAGCCTCAGTGGCCCTGTTGTGTCTACCCTCACGAGCTCCATGGGCACAGGGTCCTGATGCAGCGCCGCCTTCTGTGTGTCCTCGGCATTCTTCCCGGAATCTTCCAGCATTTGAAGACTTGGAGGTCTCTCCGCTCCTGGCCTCCGTTGGTTTCTGGGCCGGGCTCGCAGAGTTTGGGGGGATGCTCTGAAGTCAGATCCGGATTCAGAGTCTCAGTCTGTTGCCTGTTAGCCGGAAAGCCCCGGAAAGTTAGTATTCCGAGCGTCAGTTTCACCTCTCCCTGGACATGAAGCTCGTCTCCCCTAACGAGCCTCAGGTCGCAGGTCCCCTTCCCTTCCTCATGTCCTGCTCAGGGCCTCGGCGTCAGTCCCATCAGCCATCCTTCCAAGGGGAGCGAGAGGCCTCAGGCCTCAGGGCAGCCAGAGGCCTGGCTTGGCCCTCATACTCTGCTCGCCCTGTCGCCCCACCAGCCCTGCAGAGGGTACATTGTGGACAGACCTTGTAGAGGACGCTGGGGCTCAAAGGTCAAGTGACGTCCTCAAAGTCAGGCAAACTCGACGTCCCCTTGGTGTGGGTCCCAAGTCGGCCTCTTGCTTTCTTCCCCCCACCGAGCTAGCCGGGCCTCTCTGCTCTCACCCGCTTACCCGAGGGACTCAGGACAGCCCGGGGGACAGCCTGGAAGAAGGGTCGGAAGTGGTAAAGAACTGCCTTCCTGAGGACCTGCCAGGGGTCAGGCACGGAGCTCGCTTTCCACAGGACCCTCCATCACGTATTTCTACAGCGCCCATGACGTCCCCCGCACCTGACATGCTAAGTTTCTTTCATCGCCCGCAGCCAGGCAGGGTGGGCATTTGGCCCATTTCCTCGCCGAGGGGACCAAAGAACAGACCAGCCCTTTGAGGGACCCAGACTCTAGACTCCAGTCTGTGTGTTCCTGCATACCGGTGCGCTCAGGAGTCTAAAGTGTCTATTATTTTCATTCCTTAACGTTGCCCTTTGATGATTAGTTTTCTGTAAGAATACTTTTTATTCAAATTAACATACACACAGGACTGAAACAGCCCGTTAGTTGCAGGAGACACACGAGGGGACCAGCAGCCCTGTCTCCCTGCATCGCTGAGTCCTGACCCCCGAGCACTCCGACCCCCAGGACGGCTCAGCTGTTCCTTCAGGAACCCACCTCGAAGACCGCGGCCGAGTTAATGCAAGCAGTGGCCACTGGTCTTTCCAGAGCCTCCGGGCCAGACACGCACTGACTTCCGGCCTCTGCCCTCTGACTGCGGGTGGATCGCGGGTTTTGCTTCAACCACCATCGTTTCTTCTGTTAATTTTTATTATGACAAGGTGAATATTCTCCAGCAGAGCCATCTATGTGTTACGATTATACTTCATTCTTTGTACGTTGTTTGCTTTTTCTGCAGTTAATAATTGCCCCCTCCCCCTTTTTTTTAATTTGTCCGTGAACCGAAGTTAATTTTCTGAAGCTCTCCACCGGAGCTATAAACCCCTCGCTCACCACCAGCCCCATCGGCTAACCTGCAGGATTTGCTTCGTTCCTGGAGGGCGCCCTCCCGGTGCCCTCCTGTCTCTCTGCCCTTCTGGTCTGTGCGCCCGCAGGCTGCCCAGCAGCGAGATGTCCTGAGCGCCCCCACCGGCCCGGCCGCCCTTTTGTGTCTCCTCTGGGCCGAGCCCTGCTTCTCCTGCCCCTGCTTTCTCACACCAGGTCTCCTCCTTCAGCTGGCTGGAGCGCATCCTCGAGTGCTGAGCCAGGAAAGAACACACAGGAAAAAATAGTTTTGAAGTATTGCGTGTCTGAAAGGTATCTTTATTCTCCCCCGAACCTAACTGATTATTTGCCTGGATTTAGAACTTGGAATTCTCTTTCCCTTGGAATTTGGAGGGCATTTCTTCCGTCTTCCAGCTTCCAAAAACTTACGTATTTAAAACATGAGTTTCTAAGCTCCTGGTGAGAAGTCTGCTGCTCCGGGAATTCTGAATTGCTGACCTTTGTGAGTAACCCTCCTGCTTCTCCTGGGAGCCTTTGGTATCTTGTCTTCCTCCTCTGGGCTTGTCTAATTTCTCATGATGTCTCCTGGAGCTGCTCTCGTGAAAGTCATCGGGGCCCTTAGTGGGCCGTCTCACTAAGGAAGGAAAAAGCAGGACAATCTGTCCTACGATTTCTTTAATAATCACCCCTTCTGCTCCCTCTGTGTTCTCTCCCAGGGTGCGTGTGAAGCAGAGGTGGGGTCTCCTTAGCTGGCCCTTTGATTTTCTTTTCTCCCCATTTTCCATCTCTTAGAATTTTTATTCTGCTTCCCAGGAAATGTCCACAAGTGTGTCTCCAGTCCGTGTCCTGCATTTCTTGTGTTTTTCCAGTTACGCTTTTTAATTTCCAAGAGCTCTTCCTTGTCCGACTGCCCCTTTTCACAGCATCCAGTTCTTTCCTCGCGGACGGACTGCCTTCTCTGGGGCCTCTGAGACTATCAGGTAGAGTCGGCTGTGATGTCTTCTCGGCTCCCACACGGCTTCTGTTTTTCCCTGCTCTCCTCTTCTCCGTTATCTGGGCTCTTTCCTTGGAAAGGTTTCTCCAGAGGACTGTGCCCCTGAGCTTTCATTCCTGTCGGGGAGGGGGGCCTTTCCAGTTCCTCGGGGACCCCTCACACTGCCCGGATGCTCCGATCTTCACTCTGGACCGACCCCCAGATCTGCTGACGAGGGCCAGCAGGTCAGAGAAGGCGCTGTTCTTCCCAGCATTCCGTGTCTGATGCCGTGGGGTGGAGTCCACAGGCTCCTCTGCTCAACTTCTGTCGAGAATACGCCTTCTGTCCTCTTGGACCGAGGTCCAGGCATTTAAACAGTGATGTGCTGGTAAATGTTTAACAGCCAGCTGTCTGGGGGAGGGGCCGGGGGGAAGCTCTGGCTGGTGGCATTCGCTGGGTTCAGAGACGCACATATTCCTACGATAGCCAATTTCAGGCTGCCGACACAATGTCATCTACTCATGAGGTCCTGAGCTGTGTCGCTCAGCTCCCCGGACCCAGGGTCCATGCCACCGGCCTCGGGTCGCATTAGCCTCATGTGTCTCCTGCGCCAGCATCCCACCCCTCACCTCCCACCCTGCTCCCTCCTCCTTGGCACCTGCCGCTGTGTTCAGTGGCCTTCCTCCTCCCTTCTCCCCAGAGTTAGCTGCTCTCTTTCCTCAGCGGCTGTTACCTCTCCCTCCTCCTGGCTTCACGCCTCACTTATTCTGTTGCTGCTCTGTTGGCGGGTGTCAGGAGGCCACGGAGACGAATTTGTGTGTGCCGTCCACCCGTCCCCCGAATCCCGACCACCATGTCCTTCCAGGTCCCCGGTGGTCTACACCCAAGGCAGGTGCGCCCACAACAACACCTGCTCAGGGAGCCATCAGGGAGCAAGGTGGGAGCGGGGACTGGGGGCACGGGGAAGGCAAGGGAATTGGTGGATGTTCGTGCCCTTGGGAAAGTGCTGGTGACCTGGGCGCTGGCCCACCATTGCCGGTCATTTATCTCGTGGCAACGTGGCTGCGGTGGGCATAGCCACGGCTGTAGGGCGTGTGCCGGCGGCTGGTGCGGGTCTGGGCGTGACGTGGCTGGTCTGTGGGGACCCCCGAGAGAGAATGGAGGCTGCAGTGGGAGGGGAGGAGGAATGGGGCTGGAAGGGCGGGACCTCAGGGGGCAGCTGAGCATCCCAGGCAGCGGAGGTGACTGGGTCAGAAGGAGATCCCCCCCCCCCCAACCCCTGTGCCGTCCGCAGCGAAAGGGTGACCGGGTGGGAAGGAAATCTGTACCGTCCGCACCGAGCACTTGCACAGCTGCCCTTTCTGGAGCAGGCAGCCGCCCGGTGGCCCTCGGTGGGCTCCCACTTTCCCCAGCTCCCGGTGTGCCTCCCCTCAGTACAGCTAGCCTTCGGGTGCTCTGAAAAGGGGACACTCACTCCCGGTCGTGGGGCTGCGGAGTTGCTGTGTCGCTGGCACAGGGCACACCCTGCCGACTCTGCCTCGGACGAGACTGCACTCGGAGGCAGCTTTAGAAACAGCTTTGGTACGGTTCATGGTCACATGTTTTCCCTTTTGTGGTAAATGCCGAGCAGGACAAGTTGAGCGGCTTATCTGTGCTTTGCCTGTGGTGCCCTGTCCTCAGAAGGGTCGACAGTGGTGGTCTTGGTGTTTTGTCTGCTGACTGGCGGCTTCAAAGGCACGTGGGGAAAACCTTGGCTTCTGACTTGGTGAATTCACCGAAAGTTCAGATGCCGTGTTCGGGTAGCGTTCACTTATGATTGTTGGCAAAGTGACCAAAAGAGAAATCCCTCTGCGGCACGGTTGTCCCGGGAAGGTGATGAGCGGGAACCAGGCTCCAAGAGGCTGGAGGACGCACCACGTCCTTCTTGAGAGAGATCTGTGTCCCATGAGGAGAAAGGGTTTGACGTTCTTTGGGCGTCGCCACCCGTGAATCCAGACGGGAACCGTTTGTTGATGGTCTAATGTACCACTTGCCGGGACGGCCTGTCACAGGAGTGGGTGCCCAGCCACGTTCGAGGGACTCGTGTGTGTCTGGCTGCCCCAGGGCAGAGGCTGTGTCTTCTGGTCCAGCTGCCTGCCCAGAGATGATTCTGGCCCGAGGGGTTGGGCTCTGGGCCTGGCCGCCGTGCCGCGACCCCGTGCGGGGTCCAGCAGGGAGCTGGGTGCCGTCCCCACCTCCCCCCTGGAGGGAAGGCTGTGGCCGACTGCTCTAGGCTTCCTCCCGGCCACACGCCCAGACACGCACACCACAGCATAGAGACAGATGCACACGTACGGCACACAGACGCATGCACACAGTATAGCAATACACGCAACACAGATACACAACATATAGACAGGCAGATAGAACACACAGACACACGCAGCATCACGCAGACACAGAACAGGACACACGAAGTAACACACAGACTCCCTCGTGCCACGGAGACACACACACGCACCCACACCCTCTCTCCCTGCCTCTCCACGCTGCAAACCCCACTGCTGCTTCCAGCACAAAGCTTTATTTCCCAAACCAGAGACCAGCTCTTAGCGTTAGAGGCAAAGACCGTCATTTTTCCAAACAGAATGTGCTGCATGGAGCACATTCCACCATCGTCAGAAACAAACAGCAGTCGCTACCTTGCCCGCAGAAGAGACCGTTACTGAGCGTCTGCCTTGGGGCCAGTGCAGGCGTCTCACAGGGTCTGACCGCGTGCACGGCCCTGTCGCATCTCATCTTGGCGGCAGCCCTGCGCACAGTTGGCTACCATACTCCTCTTCAAGGTGAAGAGAGCGCATCTGAGGGCCGAGGGCAGGGGAGGCCTCGCCTGCGCTCTGACCACACCTCGTGCGCTGCCGCGCCCGGCAGCCCTTCGGGTGGTCTGGATACGAAGTGTCTGGAGGAGCCTCTTCCCCCGAACACGGCTCCCTCCTTGTCCCCCCACAAGAGCCAGTTCCCTGCGCGCTGGGCCCGTCGACCCTCAAGTGTGTCCTAGGGCCGGCCAGCCCGAGGCGTGGGTGGAAGCCAGCTGTCCCTGTCCCCCGGAGAGGAGTCTGGGTGATTGTGCCGGCCCGGTTCTTGCCACGCCTGTGTATTTCTGAGACAGCCACAGCGTCTCTGGCTAAACTTCTGATGCTCTGAGTGATGGAGAAGTACCAGGATTTTCTAGGATGAGATGCCTTCCTGAAAAGCCAGGCTTTGAGGAGTCACGGGTTGTGAGGGCTAGGGCTTGCCCTGTCAGGTGGCGAGGCCGTCTGGCGTGACCCACACCACTTTCGTGAGTGCCGGGAGTGACCGTGACTTGGCCGGAACCACCCATCCCTGCTCTGAGCCATCCTGCCCCAGCTCCCCGCGTGTGAGCAGTCAGACTGCCCCGTCCCCAACCTCGGGGTACTCGCCAGCTCCATGACCTGTGTGGGAATGAGGCCGAGGCCACGCAGTGTATGTGTTCAGGGCAGGCGAATTTAAATCTGGCCTTCTGTGTGGACTTTGCAAAACTTACCTAAGCTCTGCGAGCCCGGATTTTCCCATCTCAACAGTGCCAGTCCCTGCCTTGTCGACTCCTGGGGGCATCGCCCAAGGCGAAGGCATGCTGGGGCGCCTGCCGAAGTGGCTGGTTCCAGGGCGGGCATCAAAAGCTTACCGCTTCTCTATCGGCTCATGTGCCTCCCCTCCTTCTTGATTTTATGGTGCGGGTTAGGAGGCGGGGGCGGCTGTGTGTGTGACCACACAGCCTCTCTGGCCTTCAGTGTCCTCCTCTGTAAAGTGAAGGTGACACCAGCACCTCCCTCAGAAGGCTGTGTGCGGGCTGAGTGAGCTCACGTGTCTCAGATGTCCGGAACGGGGCTCAGTGAGGGCTCTGCAAACCTTAGCTGCTCGGGCACGCGGCTCCTTATCACTAGCTCCAGCCTGACCTCGGCCAGCTTGTGTGCGGATAGGGGAGCGCAGAGACCTAGCCGGTGGGTGCCCCCTCGCCTGCACACTGGCCCTGATCCCTGGGCAGCTGCGCTGGGAGAGCCCCACGTGACACGTGACAAAGCGGGTGCTGGCTGTCCCTCGCCGTCTCGGGGGCCAGCACCGCCAGCTTCATCCGTACGACAGTGTGGGAAAGAGGGAGCACGAGGTCCCCTCATGTGTCTGTCACGTGCTCCTGCCCCACCTGTTGGGCCCCTCTGCCACGTGCACGGCCAGCAGGGGCGCAGCTGGGGGCTCCCCAGCATCTTTCCCAGGGAGCCCCCCAGCATCTGTCCCGCTCGCTCAGCAGGGTCTCCGTCTCTTGCTTCAGGGCACGGGCATTGTGGGACTTGAGGACGGCACGCGTGTGAAGGTCCAGGTACAGGAGCGCAGTGATGATCAGTGCCGTGTGCTAGAACTTCTGGCTCCCCACTCACGGAACAGACCATAGCTTCTCATTTCCCTGGGCCTGCAGCTGAGCCAGCGTCTGGCCTGGGCATCTCCAAGGCCCTCAGCAAGTGCTTGATAAATAGATGAATGCATATTAAAAATATTCCATTTGATGTATAGCTTCCTTCTGAAAAACCGTTTTTCCATAGAACTGCCAAAACCCCACTGTGCACCAGGAGACGCTTCTCCCCGGGGCCCAGCAGCCTGCCCTGTGCAGCACACATCCCAGCCGCTTCCTCCTCTGTTCCTGCGGAGCCTAGGGTCCCTGCAGTGTCATCCACTGGCCTGCTGTGGAAATCTCCCTCCGGCAGGAGCTCCGTGGGGTGTGGGGACGACCCTGTGGCCCCCACCCTGCTCAAGGAGATGAGGAGGCCAGGGAAAGAGGTCCCGTCCTCGTTCCAGGGCAGCCCCCCTGGCTGTGAGCTCCCTCCTCTTGGAGGGACGGGCAGGTGGGACCACACAGCCTCCTAGCCTCCTCCAGACCCTCTAGCTTAACTATCTGCAGACAGAGGAGGAGACTGAGACCCAGAAAGGGGAAGTGACCTAAAGTGTCACAGCTGAGGACCCCAGCCCAGAGCCTCTGCCTGGATGGAGGTAAGAGCAGGCCTGAGGCCATGTCCGCTGGGTACTGAGCACCCAGTCTCCGGGCCGCAGAGTGGGGAGTCATGAGAGGCCGGGGGCCCGGAGGCAACAGGTGGCCTGCTTGAGGCCCATAGCTCATATTGTACAGGTGGCAGCAGGTGCCGAACAAGTGGGGTTGTGTCTTGAGGGCAGCAGTGATGTTGTACTGGCCTCAGGGTCCCTGTGCCCAGCACAGACCCAGGTTCGGTAAACGTTTAATGAATGACCCGTGGAGACCCAGCCCATGGAACTGCAGGGCCTTCCAGAAGGCTGTCTGGCCTCACTCGCTACATTGCCTGGCCCAGGGCTCAGCGCGGACGGGTGGAGACAGGGCGTAGAGTTTTCATGGTGGTCATTCGGTTCAGGAGTACAGGTTCTACCAGAGCCTTCTGCAACTGAATGGAAAATGTAACTGTGAGGCCCTTTTGGAGCCAGTGAGGAGTGGAGGTTCAGACAGATTGAGGGTCCGTATTTGATGATGGGGTTATAGGATTCCTCTCGTCTGCAGAGTTATCCCCAGCTGCACAAAGGGCAGTGTGGTGGGCAAGAAACGGCCCTCCAAAAGATGTACAAGTCCTCATCCCTGGGACCTTGGGAATCTGAG
Organism: Prionailurus bengalensis; assembly: GCF_016509475.1. NCBI lineage: Eukaryota > Metazoa > Chordata > Mammalia > Carnivora > Felidae > Prionailurus > Prionailurus bengalensis. Next base: position 79,778,207 of record NC_057353.1, on the reverse strand, counting down.
CATATATGGCCAAAAAAGTGGTCTTTGCACATGTGATTAGGTTAAGCAACTTGAGATAGGGTCGTCCTGGATTTTCTATCTGCATGGGCCCCAAATGCAATCACATGTATCGTTCTGAGGGTGGTTGTGACACGTAGAAAGCCCTGCGACCCTGGACGTAGAGGTTGGGTGATGTGGCTACAAGCCAGAGTGCCAGCAACTGTGAAAAGCTGGAAGAAACAAGGAACAGAACCTCCCCTAGGGCCTCCAGAGGGATGCTGTCCTGCCAACACCTTCCTTCTAGCCTCGTGATACTAATTTCAGACTTCTGACTCCAGAACTATAAGAGAATAAATTTACATTGTTTTAAGCCACCAAGTTCAACGTTTCCAGTATCTCCAGAAGCTTTTTTTAGGATACTAAGGTAACATTTTTCAATCCCAGCTCTGATTAAGTCTCTGTTCCCATACAAGTTGGTATACCCAGTATTTCTGTATACCAGCAATGAACAATCCAAAAATGAAATTAAGAACACAATCCTGTCTACAGTAGCAGCAAAGATAATAAAATACTTGGGAATAGATCTAACATAAGAAGTATACACTGAAAGTTATAAAACGACCTTGAAAGAAACTTTTGAAAATGTTAAAAAACCTGGGGCACCCGGGTGGCTCAGTCGGTTAGGCGTCCGGCTTCAGCTCAGGTCATGATCTCACAGTCCAGGAGTTCGAGCCCCCGCATCGGGCTCTGTGCTGACAGCTCAGAGCCTGCTTCACATTCTGTGTCTCCCTCTCTCTCTGCCCCTCCCCACTTGTGCTCTCTCTCTCTCTCTCTCTCTCTCAAAAATAAATAAACATTAAAAAACTTTTTTTAATGTTAAAAACTCTAAGTAAATAGACATCCTTTGTTCATGGATTGGAATATTTAATTTTGTAAGATTTCCATCGTCTCCAAACTGATCTATAGAGTCAACACAATCCTGATCAAAATCCCAGCTGGCTTCTTGGCAGAAATTGACAACCTGCTCCTAGAATTTGTATGAAAATCCATGGGACCCAGAACAGCCAAAATATATTGGAAAAAAGAACAAAGTTGAACAACTTACATTTCCAAATTTCAAACTTACTATAATGTTATTAGTAACCAAGATAGTGTGGTTCTTGCACAAGAATGGACGTATAGGTCAGTGGAATAAGATTGAGTGTCCAGAAATAAACCTTCACATTAACGAATTGATTTTTAACCAGATGGTAAGACAGTTCAATAGAGAACGAGTAGTCTTTTCAATGAATGGTGCGGGGACAACTGAATGGATATCCCTGAGCAAAAGAACAAAATTGGACCCCTACCTCATACCACATGTAAAAATTATTTCTAAATGAATCAAATACTTACTTTGTAAAAGCTAAAACTATAAAACATTTAGAGGACAATATAGCAGTGAATCTTCATGACCCTGGATTTGGCCCTATTTTCCCCAGATCAGATACCAAAGTACAACAACAACAACAACAAAAGGCAAATTGGTCTCCAACAAGACTAGAAACTTTTGTGCTCCTAAGGGCACCATCAAGAAAGTGGAAAGACAACTCACTGAATGGAAGAAAATATTTGTAAATCATGTATCTGATAAGGGACCAGTATCCAGAGTAGTTAAGAATTCTGAGAATTTACAACTCAACAATGAAGATAAATGACCCAATTTAAAAATGGGCAAAGGAGTAGGATGAACATTTCTTCAAGGAAAAATCAAATGGCCAACAAACATATGAAAAGATGTTCGCTATTAATCATTTGGGAAGTGCAGATCAAAAGCACAGTAAATGCTTTCTCACCGCTAGGATGGCTAGTGCTGGTGATGATGTGGAGAACCTCTTAGATTGCTGGTAGAAATATAAAATGGTACAGCTGGTTTGGAAGACAGTCTGACAGTTCCTCAAAACGTTAAACATGTAGTTACCGTATGGCCCAGCAATTCCACACCTACGTATATATCCCCAAAAGAATTGAAAACTTAATGTTTGCACAAGAACTTACATACATGAATGTCCATAGCATCATGATTCATAATAGCTGAAGAGTGGAGGCCACACAAGCGTCTGCCACCTGATGAACAGATAAACACAATGTGAATTATCCCCATGGCAGGCGTTATCCTCCCATAGAAAGGTATGGAGTACTGACCCACGCTACACGGATGAATCTTGAAAACCTCATGCCAACTGAAAGAAGGCAAATGCAAAAGCCCACCTATTGTATGATTCCGTTCGTGTGAAATGTCCACAGTGGGCACATGTACCAAGATGGAAATGAGATTAGTGGTGGCCGGGCTGGGAGGGTTTGGGGCTAGGGTGGGCATGACTGCCATCAGCCTGGTTTTGAGCACATGCCTTGGGTGGGGGGCTGGAACAGTCCTGTCAGGCAACTGAGGTGGACTCCTCTGAGCCCCAGCATCCCTAAGGGACTTTCAGGGTGCCCCAGAGTGCAGAGCTGAGCTCTGAGCACCCTGAGCAGCCCAGGACACTGCTCAGGGGCTAACTTTTGTGGCTATCGCTGTGAGCAGCACAGAAAGGAAAGGAAGCATCTCCAGTGAGCTCCCACCCCCATCGCCGCCTTGCTGCACTAAGGATGTCTGGTTCTTAAAGCAGTTTGAGCCTGAGCCTGGCCGTCTCCTCTGTTGGATTTGCTCGGTGACTGTCCACCATGGGCTGAGGACCCTAAGCATTCATGCACCGGGGTCCCTGTTCCCTCCCGTGCCATTTTGAGAATTGATCTCAGGCTGGTAATTGGCTCAGGCTTGGCTCGTTTTCAGTTGCAAAGGTCTGCCTCCCACCTCTTGAGCCTCACGGGGACTGGGCGGGTGCCATGCTCTCTGGTCACTTACCACACTCAAACTGCGTGCTCTGGGTTTCAGGCTAGTTCGTGGATTATTTTTCTGATAATTGAAAAGGATGCTTTCAGAGGCTAAATGATGGTTGTAAGTGCTCATCAAAGTGTCCCCTTACTGATGACCTCACCTCTTCCCCCCCCCCCCCGCCCCCACCACCCAGCTTTGATTACAGATCCTATCAGCTGCATTGCCTGGCAATTAAGCCGTGCGAGATCTGGGGGAAAGCCGTTTCTGAATCATGGAAGCACAGACTTCCTGAGCTGGAAGGTCCTTGGGGATTATCTGACCAAATACCCGACTTCTGAGCAGTGTTTGAGACCCCTGTGTCCAGGAGAAGCATGGGGTCTTGCCGGAGGGCCCACAGAGAGGTCACTGGGGGTGCGCGGTGGCAGCCTGGGTGGCCTTTCTCCCGCTGCAGTTGTGGGTGGATGGGGTCACGGGCAGGATACAGACCTGGTAGTGAGGAACGGGATCTGTGCCGGCCAAGACACCTGGGTCCCCATCCTTGACCCACTATGGCCTATAGGGACCTGGACCAGGACGTTTCACCCCTGAGCCTTGTGTATAAAGAGCCCAGCTCGGTACAAAGAATCAGCCTTTGTGCACGTCCTCACTCTGTCCATAAGAACCCACCAAGCGCTGTCTCTCAGGAAGCTAAGAGGACTGGGTGAGTTAGGGTACAAGGGGTACCCAGCTCATAGTAGGTACTTCATAAATCCTGGTCCCTGCCCTTCTGTTCCCTTGCTTTCTTCACCCAGGCTTAGGAAAGGAGCAGATGCGCCGTCTCAGGCCACGGGCCTGACGTCAGATCACTTTCAGGACACACACAGCCTCCGTCACATGAACGGCCTTAAAAGTACAGTGACCTCAGTAGTTCCGTGCTGCTTGTTTGGGATGCAGGGCTGCACAGTTTGCACGTCTTGACTCAGCACCTGTCCCCACCAGACCCTCTGAGGTTCAGGCACCGAGAGCCCCCGGGCAGGCACAGTGTGCCCCAGGACCCCTCTCATGGTGGCCCAGACCTGACAGAGTAGAGGGAAAGCTCAGTCTGCTGGGAACAGGGGGACACAGTGGCCCGCTCTGTGCCAGGAACAGGGCCAGAAAGGATGGCCAGGTCGTTGTCCCGCTCCCGGGGAGTGCGTGTTCACACCTGGGTTCCCAAAGTGCATCCCCGAGCCCCTTGTGGGGACCACTGCCCTCGGCACAGTTGAGGCTCCAGGAAGTCCCCCTTGTGGTTGAGAACGTCCCTGTTTGGCCTTGGAACCCATTTCTCCTGATACACCTGTTTGTTGACGGCAACTTCGGGCAACCCTATTTGTGTTGTACAATGGTTTGGCGAATGCTGGGGGCAGCCAGGGAGGGTGTTGTCGTGGACACTGCCGGGTGGGGTCCCAAACCGAGTCTCTGAGCTCCTGGACGGAGCCAGGACAGAGGGCCAGGGGGCAGGAGGACACGACGGAAGTCTGTCCACGGGCACCAAGCGCCATGAGGAAAAGCAGAGTCAAGAAGGGCGAGGAGGGGACGGAGGTGAGGAGGGATGTCGGGGAAGGCCTCTCCGAGGAGACCTGCAGGAAGGAAAGAACATTCGAGGGAGAAGCTCCTGGGTGTAAGAAGGCTCTGAGTTGGGACGGTGCTCGTGGGGTCACGTGATGGAACTGGTGCCGCGGCCAAAGGGGTGGTGGCAAAGGAGGGCCTCCAGGGCCCCGGGCACAGGGGTGCAGAGGCCCCTGCAACCCCAAACGTGGTTTTCAGGGCCTCTTCTGATTACTCCCGCCCCCCTCGCCAACTCAGCTGGGAAGGGAAAGCGCCTCTTTTCCAGTTCAGAGCTGCTTGAGCAGGACGGGCTCCGGGTCTCGTGGCCCGCCCCTCACGTGCTGCCTGTAAGCAGGCAGACCCTTGCCACCTGCGTCCTCAGGGCCCTGCCCGGCCCCGGGAGCCTGTCCTGTTAACTGAGGTGGGGGCGTGGGACCCAGTCCGATGGGAGCAGCCACAGAATGACGAGCGAAGGGGCATCTGCTGGGAGTCAGGCTGAGGCTGCTACACAGGGCACAGAGGTGCCCCCACGGAGGGGAGCGCCGCAGGGTGGAGGTAGGGGGCCAGAACCTGGGCTGGAAGGCGAACCTTCGAGTGTCCTGGGCAGAGTCAGACGTGGTTCCTTTGGCCTTTAGAAAGCTCGTTCTGCCCTGCAACCAGCTCTGGACCCTCAGGCCAGTCCCGGAAATGCCTTCATCCATAATATGGTCCCTCTGTGCTAGCCCCCCAGCATCCCCCCCTCACAGGCTAGTCCTTATAGCAACCTTGGGAGGCAAGAATTGTGTCCCATTATAAGAGGGGTGGAAACAAGGCTCAGAGAAGTTAAGCGTCTCGCCCAGGGCACACAGCCTGGTAAGTGACACAGGCCCCTCTGCCCCCGATGGCTGGGCCATTTGGACCTCCCAGCTGGGTGTGCAAGGCCAGTGAGTCAGTCGTCTTAGGCAGCAAGCAAGTCCTGTTGGCTGCGACCCTGCCAGCAGCCAGCTCCTGTCCTGCTGACTGGTAGCCTCCCAAGGAGGCCTTTTGTCACTCTGCTTTCCCGTGAATGATGGTGATATTCAGCTGCTGTTGATTAACGTCTCTGGACAAGAGGATTTCAAGTCCAGCCACACAGTGGCACTTTGCCCCGGGGGTGGTGCGGGCTGAGACCTGCTCTCGCTGGCCCATGGACGCCAGCTCTGCCATGCTCAGGCCTCGGCGTCCACCAAGCTGCTGCTCACTGTGTGCCCGTGGGCAGAGGACTCGCTGTCTTTGGGGGCCGGAGGGTCCTTGTCTTCACAGACCAGAGAAGCAGGGCCCCTGCGGCCTGGCCCTGGCCTGCCTCTCCAGCCCAACGCTCAGGGCTTCCTCCAGCAGGCTGCTGCTCTGCCCGGTGGGGGCACACTCACGCCGCCACACACCCCGTGCACGCCTGGGGGTGAGCGCGTGAGCGTGCATGTGCACACGGGCTGCAGGTGATGTCTGTGGCCGGCCGGCCGGAGGCACTGACCCTGTCTCGGCAGGAGGTGTCGTGTGCTCCCGACGGGCCCCGTGTCCTACGCTGAATGCCCTCCCCTCAGCAGTGTGGACGTTTGGGGCTGCATGCTGCTTTGTCGGAGGCCGTCCCGTGCCCCATGGGAGGTCCAACAGCACCCCATGCCTCTACCCGCTAGATGCCAGTGGTGCCCCTCCCCCAAATGTGACAGCCACAACTGTTTGCAGACATTATCAAGTGCCCTGTGGTGGGGGGAGGCAGAATCGCCCCCATCCCGAACCCCTGCTCTGCACCCCCACCCTTTGGAACGTTCCCCACACCCTGAGTCCCAGGGCTGAGTCTCCGGCCACAGGACCTGGCATGCAAGCCTTGCCCAGTCAGCATGGACCCCTGGGCCTTTGCACCCCACACCTGTGCTCCTTCACCCCCCACCCCCACCGTGGCACTTGCTAGAGAACAAAGCCGCCCTCCTGGTGTCATTTATTCTCAGATGACGGTTTTCGAAAATCTAGGCGGTCGATTCAGAACTTCTGAATTTGATTAGCAGAGCTGAGCTCTTTGGCGTCAGCGTTAACAGAGCACTTGGGTTCCTGGTTCAAACAGAGCTAAACTTATCTTTGGGAAAATAGACTGTGTTTCAGGCCTAATCATAGGCATTAAAGCCATTAATTAGTAATAAGATTCAATTTCCCGGTGTCCTTGCCCGCGTGTGTGTCCTGATGCAGAGATTGTGCTGTGAGCATTTTCCACAGATGCATCGACAAACACCTGCTGTCCCAGCTCAGCAGCGACACGTCGTCATGTTCCCCAGCCCAGCCAGGCCCCAAATAACCCCATTACTGAGAAAGATGATCCATACCAAATGTCCTGCCCGCAGTCGGGAGGGGCGGCGGAGGGGAGAAAGCGGGAGGAGGCAGCCAGCGAAACCCTCCTTAATCAGATTACTGATCTCACATGTTCCAATCGAGGCTGTTAATAAAATGGATGTGCTCAGCCCGGTGTTGAGATCTCGCTCAATAAGGCTGCCTTTTTGTCCTTCCTCAGTAAGACGCTTGCCTCAGTCTGGCTGCCCTCCTCCGCCCTCCATCACCTGCCTCCCTCTGGGACGGGGTCAAAGGTGTGCTTACCTTTTCTCCCAGCCCCGGAGATGTGAGCAAACAGCACGTGCTGTGTCTGGCCAGGGCAGGAGGCCACGTGGATGTCGCATGGCCAAGGCTCCAGGTATCCTCACGACTCTCCCTCCCACCCCCACCTCCCCACACTGCCGATGTGCACAAGGATCCTGGCCACGCAGGTGCGTTTCCGGGTTCCACGAGATGACAGCCACGGAGCGCGGGACCCCTAGAAGGCGTAATCCAGGCAGGCAGCCCTTCCTCATCTTAAAGTGTGGCTCAGCTGGGCTAAAATTTGAGTAGCGCGGGGGATGGTGAGGCCAAGTCTAAACAGGCGTGCAAAGGCAGGTCCGGTGAGGCCGCTGTGATGAGCGTGGTGGTGTGGGCAAGGTGCCGAGACCCCCTCGGTGGGGCTCCCAGTGAGCTGGGTGGCAGGCAGAGGAGGGTGTGGCTTGTCCCGTGGCGGTACGGCCCCCCCAACCGGGCTCTGTGCTGTCGCCTGGGGCCGAGGCCGGGGCGGCTGTCTTGCGGCTGCCCAGAGAGGGGAGCACTGCGCGTGTGGGCCCCACGCGTAGGTGGGCGGTGCACTTCCCCAGACGGGAGCTCCAGGCTCTTAGAACTGTGTCGTGCTTACTTTGACACTCACGCCGGTCTTGGCTGCACTCTGTTCACTCCCACGGTTTGCATCTTAGTATATAGACGCTTCCCTGTCAGAATCCAGCGTTCCGTGTGAAGTGCTTTTCCTGTGGACTTTGCTTCCAGATCCCTCCGGGCTGACCTGGAGAGCAGTGGCAGAGGGCCTCCGGTCTGGTCCCCCATCCGGGTTTGTGGGTGAATCTGCTGAGACTCATGGGGGGCTGACTTTGGGTGGGGCTTGGGCTGCGACCCCCGGGATTGGCGGTTTGAAACCGTCTCGGGGGTTCCTTCCCTCTAGCCGTGCACACCTCTGCTGGGCGCGTTCCGTCCCTGGAGAGGAAGGTAGGAGGTGGATAGAGCCCAAGCGCAGCACAGGCCGTGGCTGGAGTGCCCGCAGTCCCTCCCGCTGCACGTGAACGGCCACCCCGGAGCCTGTGGGAGGGCACCAGAATCACACCTCCACACGCAGGGGGCCCTGGTGCCCGGCAGGCATCCCAGACGTGCTGAACTTTCAGGCCTCAGGCCAGCTGGGTGGCCTGGGGGAGGCTCCCACCCTCTCTGAGCCTCCGTCTGTGTTGACGAAGGAAGACGGGGCGTTGCAGGTGTTGATGAAGGAAGACGGGGCGTTGCAGGTGTGTGAGGGGTAGGGTCGAGGAGCGGGGGGGAAGCCCTTGGCCCAGGCGCCATGACTTCCGTGGTGGCGGTTGTCAGGAAGTACCCAAGCCGTGTTCCGACGGCCTGGCCTGAGAGGCGGTCCTGGGCCCAGGGTGTGGACCGCTCACTGGCCCCTGAGCCTGGCAGGCGTCAGCGGCGGAGGGTCCGGAGCTGGGAGTCCTCCCCGTGCCTCGCTGTGCTCCTTCCCCAAGCAGCCCTGTCTTTGCCCTGCCTGACGGTTACCAGCTCTGACAGGCCAGGTTATTTTTAGAGACCTGTTCCCACTCCTTTTCCCTGTGGGAAGAAGAAAGCAAGTTAAATTTTAAATGAACCCACCGCCCCTCCTCCTCCAGCACGCACCCGCACACACAGCGGCCACACCGGGTGTGAAGACTTGCAGGAGGGGAGGGGCTGCCGCACGCCAGGCTCTGCGAGGGGCGCTGGCGGCCGCGATCCGGGTGACCGTCAGCACCGCTGTATGCGACGGGAACGAGTCCCGGGAGAAGTGGCTGGTCGGGCCCGATCCAGATGCCCTCTGTCGTCCCCGGAAGTGGGGTGGTGGCAGGGGAGGCCCCCGGGAGGCGAGGGTACGTTCTGCAGTGGACGGGCGGTCCTCTGGTCTCCAGGCAGTGCCCCGTGCCTCCCGTGGCTCTCCTGGGCCCCGGCTTGTTTCATGCTGACCATGGCCCTGGGAGTGAGGCCACCTCACAGGTTTCCCCCGCCACGAAATCACACGTTGCCCCAGGTCAGGCCGTGGAGCAGCTGTCCCGCAGCCCCTGGTGCGCACACAGTGGCGCCCTGGGCAGAAACGGCCACGTGCGGACGGGTAGGTAGTACCCGACCAAGGGCCGGGACGTGTTAGATTCACAGGTTAAAAAACGGTGAGGCTGATTCAAAACATTAAAGTCACAGTTAAGTAGTCACCAATTTTTAACTCTTAACCTGATACAGATTGTGAACAAACGTAAACGTACGTCAGAGGATTGCTCCGTTTACACCAAAGCTTTTGGTGAGACCCTTTTCTCGTGTTGGCAAGGAGACCCTGGGGAAGAAGTCCCCTCTCTGAGCCGAGGTCCTCGTCCATCCCAGGCGGGCGCAGCAGCTGTGCTTCCGGCCGCGATGAGGTCTGAGGGCGCTGGTGACCCCAGAGTCCCGCGGGGCCCGCCCACGCCCGTCCCCCTCCTCTCGGCTGGGCTGTGACACGGAACGAAGCGACTCAGTCCCTTCTGAGCAAGTACCCCCTCCTTGCATTCAGATTAAGCAGTGACTGGATGTCATACAAGGCCTGCCTGGGGGCCAGTAATGAAAGGAAACATCGCTGCACCCTGGCCAGCCTTCGGATTTTGATAAGCAGCTTTGTTGAGGTCTGATTAGCACGCAGTAAAGTACATCTGAAACGTGCGGTTCGGTAAGTTTGGAGAAACGTATGTAGGTTTCCTCTGCTATCCAGAAGCCGGGTGTTCCTGTGAAACCTTTCGTGGCAGTTACGTAGCCGTCACCAGACCCAAAAAAGAACCTCTCTTGGGCGTTTTGGAGCCCTGAGGACGCGTCTTGCTAACAGATGCACAAAATACATGGAGGTGAAGCACAGATACTCACAGACACGGCTCCTCAGGCCACGGCAGCGTGACCCCACGTGCCATTCCCGGGAAGGAGTCGGTGGCACCACTCTCCTTGCTCGGGGCTTGTGCGGCCCCTGTGATGGCTGGCTGCAGAGTGAACACTGAGCGCTCTCCTTGCTTCTCGCCTTGATTTTATTTTCTATTTTCTATTTTTTTTACAATAACAAAATCCGCCTTGGATTTCTTTTGGTTAGCGAGGCAGGTATTGGTGGCGGGTGTGCTTGTAAGAGCCAAGCGGAGCAGCGGGAGTCTGTGTACTCGCCAAAGCCGCTGTCCTCGCCTCATCCTTGCCAGGGCCTTCTTGCGCCCTCCTGGCACTCCTCCCGGTCACCAGTCTCCCTTCCATTCCTGTAGGTCACTTCTCACTGCCTAGAGGTTCCTGTCTGCAGACACTTACGCTGTGTGCTACCATGGCCCGCCTCATGGATTCAGAACAGCTGCGTCGAGAGAGATTCATATCGCGACGTGAACCCACAGTGTGTTCTTTCTGTGGCTGGGTCGCGGTGCGTCGTATGGTCACAACACGCGTTCCTTACCCCTCCGCCCGTACGAAAACATTTAGCTTGCTTCCAGGTTGTGGCCATTAAAAATACAATCAGCTACAGCCATTCGTGTAAAAGGCTTCGTGTGGACGTGTGCTTTCATCCGTTTGGAGTCCCCGCCTAGGAGCGGAATCGTTGGGTCGCAGGGCGGGAGCGTGCACGTCTTCTGCACGTCCCCCTCCCTCCTGACCGGGATGGTCTGGGTCTTTCCTCTTCTCTCCTCACCAGTGTGGCTAGAGAGTCACCAACTCTACGAGCTGCTTGAAGAACCAGCTCAGCTTTCCTTGTTCTTCTTTATTGATTCCCTGCTTTCTAGTTCAGTGATTTCTACTGGGCCATTTATGATTTCCTCTATTTTCTTACTTTGGGTTTAATGTATTCCTGTGTCCCTAATTTCATAATATAGAAGCTGGAATCATAAATTGGCGATTTTTCTTTTTTTCTAGTAGGTGTTCAGTGCTATAAATTTCCCAGTAAGCACCCCTGTATTGGCATCTCACAAATTTTGATATGTTTTCATTTTCACTCCATTCAAAATGATTTCTAATTTTCCCATTTAATTTCATCTTTGACCTGAGGGTTATTTGGAAGCATGTTGTTCAATTTCTAAATACTTGGAGATTTTCCAGATCTCTTCCTAGAGATTGATTGCTAATATAATGGCATTGTTGTCAGAGAATGTACTTTCTATGATATAAATTCTCTTAAACCTGTAGTTGAGCAAATATGGTCTGTGTCGCTATTTCGTCTGTACTCGAAAATAATATATATCTGCTATTTGAGTAGTATGTTCTGTGAGTGTTAATTAGACCAACTTACTTGATGATGGTCATCTTTTATGTTCTGGTTGATTTTCTGTTTACTTGTATCAATTGCAGAGAGAAGGGTCTTGAAGTATGCACCCACAGTTGTGGATTTCTCTGTTTTTATTGGCAGCTTTAACAGGTTTTACTTCACATATTTTAAAGCTCTGTTATTAGGTACATAAACGTTTAGGATTATGTCCTTTGATGAATTGGCCCCCTTATAATTATGAAATAACATTCCTAACTTCCTAGTATCAGTTGCTCTGATAGTAATATATTCATTCCAGCCTTCTTTGCATGAGTGTTAGCATGATATGCATTTCCCCATGCTTTCAATTGTAACCTATTCGTTTCTTTATATTTAAAGTGCATTTATTTCTTGGGGTGCCTGGGTAGCTCATTTGGTTAAGCATTTGACTTCAGCTCAGATCATGATCTCACGGTTCATGAGTTCAAGCCCAACGTCGGGCTCTGTGCTGACAGCTCAGAGCTTGGAACCTGCTTCAGATTCTGTCTCCCTCTCTTTCTCTGCCTCTGCCCTGCTCGTACTCTGTCTCTCTGTGTCTCTCTCAAAAACAAACATTAAAAAAAATCTTTTTAAGTGCATTTCTTGTAAGCAACATTTTGTTCATGGGTCTTTCTAAATTATGTTTTGTTTTTATCCTGACAATGTCTGCCTTTTATTTGGGCCCTTTCACGTTTAGTCTACTAACATGTAACATAATCATTAATATGCTTAGGTTGAAATCTGTGATCTTTGGTTTCCTGTCTGTCCCAACTGTTCTTTTTCTGTTTTATTCATTTATTGCCTCCTTTTGGGCTTAAGTATTTTCATGATTCCATTTTATAAAATAGACATTGTTGTTTTACAACAGTTTTAGGTTCACAGCAAAACTGCGTGGAAAGTACAGCGAGTTCCTACATACCCTTTACCCCCACCCTCACAGCCTCCCCCACCGTCACTATCCCAGAGTGGGGCATTGGTCACAATCAGTGAACCTACGTGGGCACATCAGTGTCACCCACCAGCCATAGTTTACATTAGGGTTCATTTTTGGTGTTGTGAATTCTACGTGTTTGAACAAATGTCTAATGACATGTATCCATATATCTGTATTATAGTATCATCCAGAGTAGTTTGACTGCCCTGAAAATCCTCTGTCCTCTGCCCATTCATCCTTCCGCCTAATCCCTTGACAACCACTGATCTTTTTACTGTCTCCATAGTTTTGCCTTATCCAGAATGTCATGGAGTTGGAATTCTACAGTGTGTAGCCTTTTTGGACTGGCTTCTTTCACTTCCCAATGTGTATTTAAGGTTCCTCTGTGTCTTTTCATGGCTCAATAGCTCATTTCTTTTTAGTCTAAAATTCCGTGGGTCTGGATGGACCCCTGTTTATTTATCCATTCATCTACTGAAGAGCATTTTGGTTGCTTCTAAGTTTTGACAGTTGTGAAAAAGCTGCTATCACATCCATGTGCGTGTGTTGTGTGGTCATAAGTTTCGGAATCATTTAGGTAAATAGCAAAGAGCATGATTGCTGGATTGTATGGTAAGAGTCTGCTTGGTTTTGTAAGAAACCGCCAAACCGTCTTCCAAAATGGTCGTCCCAACGGGCACTCGCGCCAGCAATGAACGAGCACTTCTTTTCCTTCCTATCCTTGCCAGCGCTTGGAGTCAGTGTTTGGGAATTTGGCTCCTTTAACAGATCCAGAGCGGTATCCTGTGTTTTAAGTTGCAATTCTCTGATGACCTATGATGTGGGGCATCTTTTTAAAGCTTATTTGCCATCCATTTATCTTCTTTGGTGAGCTGTCTGTTCAGACCTTTTGCCCATTTTTCAGTTGAGTTGTTTTCTTATCATTGAGTTCTAAGGGTTCTATGTGTATTTTAGATTTTTTTTTTTTTTTTTTTTTTTTTACCAAATATGTGTTTTGCAAATATTTTCTCCCAGGCTTATCTTATTCCCTTGGCAATGTCCTTGCAGAGCAGAGGTTTTCAATTTTAATGAATTCCAGCTTACCAAATCTTTCAGGGGAGTGCCTTCAATGTCCTATTTAAAAAGTCATGACTGGGGTGCCTGGGTGGCTCAGTCGGTTAAGCATCCGACTTTGGCTCAGGTCATGATCTCGTGGTCCGTGATTTCAAGCCCCGCGTCGGGCTCTGTGCTGACAGCTCAGAGCCTGGAGCCTGCTTCCGATTCCGTGTCTCCCTCTCTCTCTGACCCTCCCCCGTTCATGCTCTGTCTCAAAAATAAACATTAAAAAAAATTTTTTTTAAAAAAGTCCTTACCATACCAAGGTTGTCTAGATTTTTTTTCTTATGTGAGCTTCCAGGAATTTTGTAGTTTTGCGTTCTATGTTTAGGTCTATGATACATTTGGAGCTAATTTTTGTGAAGGGGCATAGGATCTGTGTCTAGATGCACATGTTCTAGGATCACTCATGGAAAAGACTATCTTTTCTCCATTGTATTGCCTTTATTCCTTGTCAAAGGTTGGTTGGCTAGATTGATCTGGATCTATTTCTCGGGTTTCTATTCCGTTCCATCGATCTATTTGTTCTTTCACCAATAACACTTTTTTTTTAATTTATTGTCAAATTGGTTTCCATACAACACCCAGTGCTCATCCCAACAAGTGTCCTCCTCCCTGCCCATCACCCACTTCCCCCTCTCCCCCACCCCCATCCACCCTTAGTTTGTTCTCAGTCCTTAAGAGTCTCTTCTGGTTTGCCTCTCTGTAACTTTGTTTTTCCGCTTCCCCTCCCCCATGTCTTGATTAATGTAGCTTTATAGTAAGTCTTGAAGTCAGATAATGCCAGTCTTCTGACTTTGTTCTTTTCCTTCGATATTGTGTTAGCTCTTCTGGGTCAGGGTGGCGGCGGGGGTTGGGGGTGTTTGTTTGTTTGTTCATTTTTATTTTGCCACTCCATATAAACTTTAGACCTAGTTTGTCAGTGCCCAAAAAAAGTAAAATCCTGCTGGGATTTTTATTTTGATGGCATTGACTCTGTGGATGAAGTTGGGAAGGACTGACATCTTGACAATATTCAATCCTCCTATTCATGAACATGTAGTATCTCTGTATAGATTTAGTACTTTGATTGCATTAGTCGGAGTTTTATTGGTTCCCTCATGTAGATCTAACACACATTTTGTTATATTTATACCTAGGTATTTCATCTGGGGGCAGGGGGCTAACTGACTTTCGTATATTTACCTTATGTCCTGCAATGTAGCCAGAATCACTTAATTCTAAGAGCTTTTTGTCGTTGTTGTTGCTGTTACTTCTTTCAGATTTTCTACATAGACCATCATGTCATCTGCAAACAAAGACAGTTTATCTCCTTTGTTGGCTTGTAACTAGAACCCTTTCATTTCGTTGTTGTAGGGCCTTTTTTAGGGTTTATTGGCATACATCTTTAACTTACCGCAGTCCATCTAGAAGTGACAGTATACAACTTTATACTTCAAGGACTTTGTACTATTGGAGTTTCAGTTCTTTCTGAACCTGAATACTGTTATCACATATTTTATTTGTACATATGTTATAAACCCCACAAAACATTTCTATTTTAAAGAGATTTAAGTATGAAAAAACATCTTACATGTTTACCCATGTAGTTACCATTTCCTGTGCCTTCATTTCTTTTTATTGATCTGTGTTTCCACATGGTGGTGTTTTCTTTGTGCCTAAAGATTTTAATGTTTCTGGAAGTTTTAGGTCTCCTGCTGCTAACTTCTTTCTGCTTTGGTATTTCTGAAAAAGTCTTCATTTTAACTTTGGTTTTCAAAAGACTCCTTTTTTGCCTGGTTTCAGGTTCTAGGTCAGTAGTTCTCCACCCCACCCTGCCTAGTACTGTAAGATGTTGCTTCACTGTCTCCTCTCTTACACTGTTTCTAAGGAGAAACCGCTGTCATTCTTTATTTCTCTAGATGTAATATGTCCCCTCCCAGCCCCCCACCCTGACTGCTTTTGAGATTTTTTTGTTAGGGCGCCTGGGTGGCTCAGTTAGCTAAGCATCCAACTTTGGCTCAGGTCATGATCTCGCGGTTCGTGGGTTCGGGTCCCACGTCAGACTCTGTGCTGACAGCTCGGAGCCTGGAACCTGCTTTGGATTCTGTGTCTCCCTCTCTCTCTGCCCCTCCCCTGCTCATGCTCCGTCTCTCTCTCTCTCTCTCTCTCTCAAAAATAAACATTAAAAAAAAGCATAAAAAAATAATAAAACTACACTTCAAAAAAAGATTTTTTTTTCTTTATCACTAGGTTTGAGCCATGTGATTAGAGGGCAGTTTGATTTAGTTTACTTGATATTTTGTGGGCTTTTGAGATCAAGGAATTTATAATTTTTGTCTGTTTTGGAAAATTTTCAGCCATTAGTTCTCAATTATTTTTTGTCTCCCTCCGTGCTCTTCTCCTTCGGGGGGACTCCAGCTGCAGATAAGTTTGGCCACCTGAAATTTTCTGAGAGCTTACCAGTTGTTCTTTTTATAAAATATTTTATCTGTGTGTTTCATTTTGGACAGATTTGATTGCTGTGTCTTCAGGTACGCTTATCTTTTCTTCCGCGATGCGTAATCTGCTGTTAGCCCATCCAGTTTGCTTTCATCTCAGATACTGTACGTTTCACTGTTTGAAGTTGGAATTGGGTCTTCTTTGTACCTTCTCTGCCATTGCTAGACTTCTTGAACATCTGGGGTGGTTTTAATTGTTCTAGTGTTCTCATTTGCTAATTCTGACGTTTGTGTCAGTTCTGGGCCCATTTTGATTGGTGGTTTCTTCCCTCTTCCTTGTGAGTCATGTTTTTCTGTTTCTTTGCATGCCTGGTAATCTTTCCCTGGATGCCAGACATTATCAATTTTATCTTTTTGGGTGCTGGATATAAATATCCTTGAGATTCTAGGACGCTGTTTTATTACTTAGAAAAAGTTACATCATTTGGGGTTTTGCTTTCAAGATTTTTGGGGCAGGACCAGAGCAGTGTTTAGTCTAGGGCTAATTATGCCCCGCTACAAAGGCAAGAGCTTCGTAAGTAGGCCAGCACCTTAAGAATTCTGATGTTTTGTTGCCTGGCTTCGGGGAGTAGGTGCTATTCCGGGGCCTGTGTGAGCCCTGGACCCTTCTCCCTGCAGTCCTTTCGGGCGGGCCCTCCCTGGCCTCGGGTCCTTCCGGTACTCCGCTGAGGGCCTGCGGGGATCCTCTACAGAGGAAGGCACAAATCCCCTCTTGCTCTCGTCCTCCCAGTTTCCATCCTGTGAGCTCTAGCTACGTTCGTCTCCCCAGACTCTCCGCTCTCTCTCCTCAACCCACAGAGGCGTGGGGGCCCCCTCTCCCTGTGTCACGGCCCAGAACTTCTCGAGGTCTCACGGGGCTCACTTCACCTCTTTCTCTCTCAGGGGTCACTGTACTGTGTTGCCTAATGGCCGGTGTCTTGAAAACCATCGTTTCGTGCATTTTGTCTTGTTTGTTTTGTGCCAGAGGGAGGGTGAATCTGTCCTTACTACTTCTTCTTGACTAGAAGTGAAAGTCTCTTTCACTCGAGATGTTTTGACATGATTTTGTCTCCCCAAAGTGCGTGTTAATATGTAAGAAGTCTCATGGCCAGGATGCATAACTTATTCATCATTGTCCAGAAGAAAGTCATTTATTCATTTATTTGCCCATTCAGGAAATGTTCACCTAGCCCCTACCCGGACAGGGGGAGAATAAAGCACTCGGTTTCCTTTGGAGCTAATTTGGAACCAGATCTAAGGAATTTTAACAACCCCCCTGGGAAAACTTGAGTAAAACAAAACCCTGCATCATTCATTCAGCGGACGTGTACTAAGCACCCAGCATCCTGCCGGACTGTGCCCGGCACTGCCCGAGGAGCAGACCGGCCCGGGGGAGGTACGTGCACAAACAGAGAATCCAGAAGGCTGCCTGCTGAATGCCGGAACAGATCCAGAGACAGGGTGAATGTGTTCAGTTTTGACCATGAGCTAGAAAGTACCAGAGAAGATGCCCGTGGAGCTGAATCTTGAAAGATGATCGAGGCGGGGGGAGGGGGTGCCATGGCAGGTGAGGAATCAAGCGCAGAGGCTCAAAGGCACGTCGGATCTGTGGTTTAGGAAAAAGTGATTATATGGTCGTTTTATATGAATTCAGAGGCATGATGGACTTTTGCTTTTATTGTCTCAAAATCATTTTTGGTTTCCCTGAAGGAACATTATTGTAGTTTCTCAAGTAAAATCTATTTGGGGGCACCTGGGTGGCTCAGTCAGTTAAGCCACAGACTTCAGCTCAGGTCATGATCTCAACGGTTTGTGAGTTCGAGCCCCGCGTCGGGCCCTGTGCTGACAGCTCGGAGCCTGGAGCCTGCTTCGGATTCTGTGTCTCCCTCTCTCTCTGCCCCTCTCCTGTTCACGCTCTCTTTCATAATTTAAATAAACATTAAGGAAAAGTTTTTTTAATCCTTTAAAAAAAAGTCAAATCTGTTTGTTGCCTTGGGAGCTCTTGAAGCCTGTGCACACACGTGTCTTTCTGTGACACAGATGTGTTCCCTTCCACATGCACATGCGTGTGCACACACACAGCTGTGCTCACGGGCAGACGGGTGGGCCCAGAACCTGGGATGCTGAGAGGCGGCTGACGGAAACCACTCTGGGGCCGGGTGCAGGGCCTGGCTGCTGCGGTGATCAGCACGCTTCCCTAATTCGGTGATTGATTTTGTAATTAGGCTCCTGTTTCCGGAAGGAGTGACGCGTCCCCTTTCTGTAACTTAGCCGTGCTCACCCGTGGGCTGTGCCTTCACCAGCCCCACCTCCGTGCCATCCAGCCTTCCAGGCAGGCCTGCCTCTCTCTGACCACAGAGGACAGACCGCTCCGCACTGGACCGAGAGCAGTCGGAGGACGTCACACGGCAGTTCGTTTTCCCTGGTTGGCACGCTGGCCCCCCGGGGCAGGCTTCCCTGGGACAGCTGAGGGACCCTGGACACCCGGTCACCCGGAGTTGGTGTGCAGGCCAGCGTCTTTAGAGGGTACTGGGTCTGGATTCCGAGTCCCCACTGAACCAGCCAGGGTCCTGGTGGAGTCTGCCCAGCATGGTCCCCTTGTCTTTGGTAGCGTAGGGGCCAGCCCGGAGGCTCATACCCACGACCTCTGGGAGTAGCCAGTGAGAGGAGAGAGACCACTCAGGTGCAGGGGCAGCATGAGCCACCGGGCCAGGACTCGGGTAGCCACGGGGCCGGGCGCGTGTCCCCAAGACGTCATAGCAGGGAGGGGCCAAGAAGGGACCTGCCTTTAGGTCTGCCCCAGAGGCAGAGTTGAATTTCAGCAGTGGAAGTGGGGTTCCATGTGGGTACAGCCACGTCGAGGCAGGCACCAAGGCTTGGAAGGACAGACGGTCCTGGAGGACAGGTCAAAGCACGTGGTCCCGGCTGGGGTCTTGCAGGCCTTCAAAGGCTCCAGAGTCTGGGCTTCACCCTGGGACCATGGGTAGAGGTGCAAGTGTCTGTCCTAACGCCCCAGGGCAGGGGGCAGGGGGCAGGGGTCGCCCAGCCTGGTGCCCAGCCGGGCTCCCAGCCCAGACCCTGTGCTCACACAGCCCGGCACTCTGTGCTGCAGCCGGGCCGGATCAGTGCGGGACGCCACCCTGCCTTGAGCCGGCCTGCACCGCCCACCCCGGGATGTGGCCTCAGCCCCTCCGCTTTGGTGGTGCCCCGGGAGAGCAGCTGGTGATTCCTAGCCCCGAACGACACACTCCGCGCCTGGCCTGGGCCAAAGGCCCTCTTCTCAGTTTCTGGGAACAGCAAATCTGTCAGCTCGTGAAAGGGGGAAGTGTTTACAGGAAAGGAAGGCACAGAACATGACTAATCACAGCGTGGCTCTTGGTCCCCAGAGACCAACATTCTAGTCTCTTGCATTTGTTAGAAAAGGGAGCCAAAGACAGCTCATCCAGAGCACTGGGGGCGCCCAAGGCCTCCTGGGTTGGCTTGGGAGAAGGGGCCCTGAGGGCCTCCTGCCGGGGTCCCTCCCCGTGGACAGGAGGCCATACCCAGGATGCACAAGAATGTGTGCTTGCTGGCCACCAGCGCCTGAGGGACAGGTGTGGATGCCCGCACTCTCCCAGGAGTCCCACCCCAGGCTCAGCAGCTGCCAGGGAGCCTCCTGGGCCTGCTCTGGGAGTTTGGGGGACCGCTTGAATCACAGCCTTCCACATGCTTCTTTATCAGGCATTACCCCAAGGTCGACCCCACTGGGTCATGTCCCTCTATGACCGGCCCACCGCCTGTGCCCTGTCACCCCTGGGACTCCCAGAAGTGTGTGCTGGGATCGGGCTTGGCCAGGGCAGCCGAGGCCAGTCCCTAGCGCTGCCCTCCCTTGTCAGTGAGACACACGCCCTCCCCTTCCCGAGCTTTCCTGTCCTTATCAGGAAATAATCATCTCAATAACGAGAGGCAAGGAGTCGCGCTCGGGTTGGCAGGGAGATACCTACATTCCTTCGGTAACTGCCAGCGAGCACCCCCTCCCTGCTGGCTTCTGGGCCTGAGGAACACAGTGCCTGCCCTGGGCCGGCTGAGTCCGGGGCCCGGAGCACAGGTCCGCCAGGAGGGGGCCCGGCTGGCCTGGAGGGTCTTCCCTTGCCCAGCCGCCCAGCCCAGGGAGCTCCGCTCCCCTCCCTGCCCCGAACACCCCCTTTGCTGTCTGCCGGTCCTGTGGCTGCCGCCCCCCCCAGGACGGTTTCCAGCAGGGCCCCTTCTCCGAGCCCGTCCCTCCCCGACAAAGCACACACTGTGTGCGTGTTTTCTGCCTTCCCACTAGAACGTGAGCTCCTGAGAGCAGGCACGTTGTTTGCCTTTCCATTCTCTTTCTACGAGTTTGTGGGGTTTCTTCTCGAAGAGTGCCTGGCACATAGGAGGAGTTGAATTAAGAGTCGTCGGTTGAAAGAATGCATTGATTAATTGATCGGTTGGTTTCAGGCACAGGAGCTGCGCTGCACAGAGGCGCATGGATCTGGCGCGGCTGGCCTTAGTGGCGACGGGCCCCAGCGCCAGGCAGCGGGTGCCCGGGAGGCGCTGGCCGTAACTGAGCGCGGGCCACGAAGCCATGGGGGCCACGGGGCCGGGCAAGTAGGGAGCTGCTGGCCCCTGGGGCCCATCCTCAGGGGAGGGTCGTCTGGTCACCACCACTTTGCCTGAGGGAGGGGAAGTCTGCCTTCGGGGCTGATTCCCGTGAGCTTTCATCTCAGTCTGCTTGCTTCGAAGGGTACCAAGGGGTGATTTGTAGCCTCAGGGAAAACTCCAGTGCAGGCAGAGCCTCTGGCAGCCACTGGGAGCTTTATCTTCATTTACTTCTGTTTTAATGGTCCCAATTAGCACTAAGTACAGTCTCACTTTTCCTTTGGATCTTAGTTAAGACCTATGACAGCCACAAGCATGGACAAAGAGGCAGAGACGTAGGCCCTGGATCGGAACCCACTAAGGACCCCATTTTGAGGTACTGGGGCTTAGAGCTTCAACGTGTGAATTTTGGGGGACGCCATTTAGCCATAATGTGAAATATACACTGGTATTCATTTGATACAAATTATGCAACGATGAACATAAAAGTGGGCTATGAGGTTCATCCAGAGAACCCCGGTGGACGATTTTTTAACAACTCATATTCATTGTAGAAAAATAACAATTATAGGTAGATGCAAAGGAGAAATTAGATATTACCACTAACCCTGTCATCCAGAGATGGCAGTTATAACAAATGGGTATGCAGTCATCTAGATTATTTTGTATGTACGTATTTTATAAAAATGAGACACGACTGAGAATATGGGTGTATATCTGCTTTTTCTTATGTATATATTCACAGACTTGCCACGGACATTTAAAGTGTGTCTTTTAATGCCTGCGTAGTATTCCTCCACACTGGTGTTCCCTAAGTTATGCAGCCCCTGCCCTGGGTTTTGGGACTGTAGGTGGTTTCTAGGTTCTTGCTGTTATAAGCTAAATCCACCCATTCTGATAACGTTCTAGAAGTGAAATTGCCCCAAGTGTGTGTATTCGTTAAGGCTGTTTGCTACATTATGAGCTTGTCCTCCATGAACGTTAGAGGTTCTGGATGCTTCCCACCCGCGTATGCGAACATCACTTCCCTCGACTCTTGCCGGAAGCAGCTTTTATTTTCCCCAGGCCCGAGCCAGTCACTGGGTCGGAAAGACAGGCTTCACCGCCCTCCACTTTGCACGCGTTGATTCCCGGCCGGCCAGTCTTCGGGACGTAGGGGTGAGAGCCCACTGCCTGTGTTTCTTCTGGAACCATGTGCCCCTCACATCTGCTATCCCTCTGGCTTCGGTTGGATGTGGGCCTGGCGGGGAAAGCGACCTGCTGTAGGTCACACTCACCTTCCCAGCTCTGGGGGCCCTGGGCCCCCACATGTCCTCCATTTGGACCTCTTCTCCCTTCCTCACCTGCACCTGCCTGAGTTCTCCATGGGGGCCTGTCTAATCCAGCCGTCCAGGGCCCTCCCCAGCCAGCCATCCTGTTGTGTCGGGAGAGAAAGTGGACTCCCCTTCCCGCACTTGGCGTTTTCTCCTTGTGTTGAACTCCTTGACTCAGCATGCCACAGAATGCCTGGCCAGAGCTGGGGGAGCAGGGCTTTGGAATCAGACAGAGCTGGCCCGGCCATGTGGTATGACCCCTTAGCGGCAGGGCGGGGAGGGGGGGCGTCTTTGCATCTGTGGTACGAGGAGTGGCCGTTCCTGTCTCTCTGGCTGTCATGTGAATTAAGTGAGGTGATGTGTGTAAAGGTCCTGGGGCCAGCAGAGGCTGGCAGCTGTGGCCGTGGTGATCACCACGCGGAGGGGTGGCATCGGGTGTGATGTAGCAGCTGTCGACCGGGACTTGTGCCGGGCTGGGCCCAGGGCCCCCAGACACACGGAACCTACGATGGGCACCATTAAAGCAGTTGTCAGGCAGCTCCCTCTGGAGAACAGGACACTCCCCAGAGGATGTGACATCAGCTTAGCTTTGCCCCTGAAGAAGGTGCTCCCAGGAGGAGCCAGGCAGGGAGGCTGATGAACACAGAGCGTCAGCCCTGTGACCCACCCATGTCCTCCCTCCTGTGGGAGCCTCGGGAGCCATGGCTGGACTGCCTATCCAGGGACCAGCTTGTTGGGTCCCCATGCGATGCCAGGTACGCACGTCAGGGATGAGGGAACGGAAGTGCCCCAAGGTGGCCTGTCCTCTCCAAGGTCCCAGTGGTGGTCAGCATCAGAGCCCCGATTTGAAACATGAGCTGATTTCAAAGACCCTGGTGTGGAGGTCAATACGTGTTTGTTGGAGGAAGGTTTAGGTGGATTACAACCTGCCTCCAGAGGATGCGCATGATGCTCTGGATGCAGAGGGTGGGGACCGCGGGGGAGGCCCGGCCTGGGGCCACGGGGGCTGCGGGCTGCAGATGGCCACAGCCCCGTAAGCCCGAGCGGGGGACCCTGGGACTCCCTGATCCCTGAGCCCCTCTGCAGTCACAGGTCGGGACAGAGCCCGAGCAGGGACCTGCCCAAGGACACGCGTGCCATAAGGGCTCAGAGCTGGAGGGCAGAGTGTGGTCTTTGAGACATACTTTCCTCCATGTGTGGGGCCAAAGGGATTTGACGGTTCCCTGAGGACTAGTGAAAAAGAAAAAAAGCGAAACACTCTGCCGTTGAATTGCTTTGTGTGTTAGATGTTTTGTCTATGAAAATTGCTCGGTGATTATTTTTGTGCCTGTAACCCTTCTGGGGATAAAGCTCTCCAGACTGGATCTGTGTCCTTAAAAGGGGCCACTGGCGGTTTCTGAGCTGCTGGTCCGGTGTGAGGAGCCCGGCTGAGCGGCTCCCCCACTCCTGGCCCCAAGGAGAGGTCCCCCCGGGGGAGCGCACGGGGACAGAGTGTGATCGGCCGGGCGGGCATTCGTGCTTGTGTGTGAAGTTCGGCTGTGGGGAAAGCGCCGACTTGGGCGTGATCCGGAAGCAGACTGGTGTGGGCTTTGCCCTCCGAGGCCATGTGTCTCTCGCACCCACTCTGGCATTCTTGCTTTGGGCCTGCAGACTCCCCGGCTCCCCCCACGGGGCCTGCCTGGGAGCCCGGCTGCTCTGCCTCGGCGGGGCCTTGCGCCACACTGGACGCGGGGCGGGGCCGGGCCGGGCCGAGAGCGGACCACAAGCCCTCCCTCATTTTCCTTTTTTGAACTGACTCCTCTGCTGCCCCCCTCACCTCTCCCCCTGCCCCCCTCACCTCTCCCCCTGCCCGGGCCCAGCACATCCTTTGAAATCCTAGCTCTTCACCTGCTGGGGCCTCAGAGCATTTGAAAATTCAGAGGGAGGTGGCCTTCGGTTCCGGAAAAAGCGCAGACCCGTGAGCGAACACACGACCGCGTGTCTTCCGGGCAGGACCCCGCAGGGGTGGGCTGGGCTCCCGGTGGCCACCCTCCCTTGGAGTCTCCCTGCACGGGGCTTCCCCTCGCTCCCGCTCCCACACCTGGGCACCCACCCAGGCCCTTGCGTTCGGCCTACTTCCAGGCAAGGGCAGTAAGCAAGGAGCCATGGGGCTGGGGAGAGGAGAGCAGACCGGAGCGCAGGGGAGGGGGAGGGGAGGATGCAGGACAGTGCTCTGGCCGCTCTCTGAGACACGCCTCTTCATGCTGTCCTGGGCTCTGCCCCCGGGGGCAGCTCCACTTGTGCCCCTCTGCAAAGGTGCTGTCGTGCCGTGTGGTGGCCTCCTGTGAGCCTGGCTTCCAGACACCCCGAATTTCCTGCCCCCTTTATAACCACACTGACTTGGGACCAGCTCCTCCCTCTTTCTGGGCTCACTGAAGACCCTTCCCCACGTGCACCAGGCTGCTGTCCCCGTCACTCCGTCCTACCCAGACAACTGTCCTCCACACCTCCTGTCCTGCCATCACGTTGTCAGCCTGATCACCCTTCCTTCTAAGACCCTCCTGCATTGGCTCCCAGGGGACACCGTCTGTGCCTTCGCTGCCCTCCCCCCACCTCTGGGGCACAGTGTCCTGGGCTCAGTTCTCACATACCGACATCTCATCTCCCAGTGTCACCTGAGCCCCAGGGGCCCTTGCGAGTGCACAGCGTCCCTTCCGTGCCCACCCTTGACTTCGTCTCTACCATCGTACACATTTCGTGTGCCATAAAGTTTACCCTTTAAGGTCCACCGTTTGGTGGCTGGTAGTGTCTTCACAAAGCTATGCAGCCCGCCATCACCATGGTCTCATCTTAGAACATTTTCATCAGCTCAGACCATTGGCAGTCACCCCTGTTCCTCCTCCGCAGCCCTGGCCACGCCCATCCACTTCCTGTCTCCACGATTGCCTGTCTGGATGGCTCGCATCAGTGGGGGTCCCACGGCGTGTGCCAGTATGTGGCTTCTCCCCGCAGCCCCTGTCAGTGAGCCTGCTTAGATATCCAAAGGGCACTTCAGTTAAGCAAGGCCATGAATGAATCTGTAATCCCCCGAACTCCCGAATCCCCATTATCCCAAGTCCCAGATCCCACCTGGGGCCCTGCTCAGCCACCTAGGCTGCTTGGGACCTGGATGCCCCCTCACCCGCCCCCTCACCCAGCCCCCGATCCCTCTGGGCCTGACCACTTCTTACCTTACCACTGCTTCACCTGGTCTGAGCATCCCTGCCTGATTTCTTCACTGCCCACGTCCCTGTGTCCTGCTCACAGCAGGCTGAGGGAGCCTGCAGAGCCTGTCAGCCTCCACGTCCCCTCTGCCTGAAGCCCTCTGGAAGCTTCCATGTTGCCTGGTGGAAAGCTTGCCCTGCTCCAGAGGGCTCCTCCTGGACTCAGCCCTCTGCTCTTCAGCCTCTTCTCTGCCCAGTGTCCCTGTGCACCAAGGCCTCTGCAAGTTCCTGCAGGTGTCTGTCCATCTCCTTCCAGACTCAGCTTGAATGTCCCCTCCTCACAGAGACCCTCCCTGACCCCCGACGTAAAACAGCCTCCCGTTTATCCCTCGCTGGCTGACCGATAAATGCACAGAAGTGCGTGTGTGTGTGTGTGTGTGTGTGTGTGTGTGTGTGTGTGTTCACGGCTTGCCAGTTTCCTCTCCGGCCAGGAGTAGGCTGGAAGTCAGGGCCTTCAGCGTGTGCTCCTAGCACGGAGCACAGTGCATGCTACGTGGCAGGTGCCCGGTGAACGAACTGGCTGGAGGGAGGGACGGACGGACGGACAGACTACAAGGGCTCTGGTGGGTAAGACCGGCTGGGGCTTCCGTCTGATTTTCAGACTTCCCCAGGACTCATGAAGGGCGTTTCCATAAAGAATTGTTTTCCTAGGTAAATCCACGATTCTGTTTTCACTCTCTCCAGAGACTAGGCCTTTGTGTGGCTGTGGTGAGAGGTCGTGAGCTCTGTCTTCAGATGGAGGCTTGTCTTCATGCTGGTCCACTGCACAGCTGCAATCAAATTACCTGTCTCAGCCTTGTTTCTTTCTCTCTAAGGCTTGGCTTATAGGATTATTGAGAAGAAAAAAAGGAGTTGCTTGAAACATGCCTGTTACTCCACATAGCCGGGGTAGTGTTAAGGCCCTCAGTAAATATTGCTTTCTTCCCTATTTGATCAAAGAATAGGCCAAAGTTTCAGCGCATGCCATTACAGAGACCCCATCCCCACTTTGGGAAGCCAGGGGCCGGTTGGCCCGCATGGACTCGGGGCTTGGAGGGGGGTGTGGGCCGGGAAGGCCCACAGTAACCTCCCTCCCCTGGGGCCTGCCGTGGCTGCAAGGCCCTGGCTGCTGCCTCGCCCCACCTCTGCAACCCCGGGAGCCTCAGGGCTGGGGTTCTGATCCCCACTCTCCGGCTACGATGGAGGCCAGGGTCCACAGCTAACAGGGGTGGCCCTGGGGGCTTCTGGTACCCAGGTACCCAGGCCGCCTCTGCCACCCACTTCCGAAGCAAACACATGGCGCTCAGAAGATGGCGGTGGAGACGACTGAATTATTTAAGAGAACAAAGTGTTTGCAAGCAGGCTGATTTGCATGCTGACTCCTCATGTGCTCACGACGAACCATTCTTCCTGCCCCTGTGAAGCCACAGCCCTTAGCAAGCCCTCCGGTCGGCCGCTCTGTGTGCAGTGGGAGCACCACACAGGTGCTCCTTGGCCGAGACTCCGCCCGTGTGGAGTTAGGGCTTCCCCTCCTCTGACCAGGTGCGGCAGGGACCCTCCCTCGGGGTGGTCCAGGAGGAAGCCCCCCTGTCCTGCAGAGGGATGTCTGTGTCCCAGTGCAGAGAATCTGGAGGAGGGGGGCACGAAGGGGAGCAGAGCACAGGATGCAGATATGGGCAGCCCAAGGACTGGGGAGCAGGATGACCTTGGACCTCCAGGAGGGCCGGGCTGGGTGACTCTGGGTCCAGGGTCTGGCTGAATGTCAGGGGCCATCTCTGTGGGGGGCCACCCAGCCCAGTGCACTGAGAGTGCTCGCCAGCTCACCGTCATCTGGTGGAGGTGCTGGGAAGTGGGGGACCCGTCACTTGTCTGGAGTCAGAACTCACGTCACCAGCCTTGAGGCCATTGAAGGCCCAGCAGGCAGAAGTTTGACAGGTGGGGGAGGGGAGGGCCAGGCTCCCGTCCCGAACCCTGAGGAGTCCAAACATCCTAGATGGGAACTCGGCCCTCCCTGTCCTCACGAAGGTATCGTTGTCAAGTGAGGAGGAGGAGGAGAAGACAAATGTTAGGTTCTGGTTTGTTAGCTGGATTTGTAGCTTCTGAACGTGTGGACGCCGGGCGGTGGGTATCTGCCAGAGCTCCTGCCCCGAGCCCCGCAGATGGCGTGGGGGGGGCCTGGCTGGTCCGGATCTCTCCCCGCCGCCTTCAGCAGCAGAGGCCGCGGCCGCCCACCCCCTGGGTCAGAAACTGCTTGATGAAGCAGACCTAGCAAGCAGTCATTCCCAACTTGCTTTAAAACTCCCATTTTTCTGGGGCCCCTGGGTGGCTCAGTCGGTTGAGCGTCTGACTTCAGCTCAGGTTATGATATTGCAGTTTGTGGGTTCGAGCCCCGCATCGAGCTCTGTGCTGACAGCTCAGAGCCTGGAGCCTGCTTCGGATTCTGTGTCTCCCTCTCTCTCTGCTCCTCCCCGACTCACATGCTGTCTGTCTGTCTGTCTGTCTGTCTCTCTCTCTCTCTCTCTCTCTCAAAAATAAACATTAAAAAGATTATAACAATAAAAATCCCATTTTTCTCGTGGAAGCAGTGTTGTTGGCCCAGAGAGGTGAGTGCTGCTTCTCAGTGGACAGTCAGAGACTGACCAGCCGAACCAGGAAGGAGCAGAAAGACTGATTCTTAGCTGCCATCACCCACCGCCGGGACCCTGGCATTTGCTCCTGGGCGAGCTTCCCTGAGCCAGAAGTCACCTCCTCTGTGCACATCTGTGCCTCCCTGCTTTTGCCCCAGGCACTGCTCCCCTAGCCTGTGAGAGCCCGGTCACGGGACTTGCAGTCAGGGACCAGTGTGTATTGTTTCCGATTGGGTCCCTGCTACGGGTGGGTGCCGGGTGGGTCCTGGGAACCTCCAGCAGTGCCCGAACCCTCTCCCTGTGGCGGCCTGTGTTTTCCTCAGACCCTTTCCCCTCCCACATGCACCTTTGTGCTGTAACCTCGTGCTCCCCGTCAAGAGGACGGACCTCCTTCTGCACCCGCTTGGGGCTGGGACGGCCCTGGGACTGCTTTGACCCACAGAATATGCCAGAGGGGTGACAGAGCCTTCGGCTGGCCTGACAGCTCCCTCTCTGCCCTCGAGTGTCAGCATCACATACGCAGGGTGACCACACTGAGACCACGGCACTGTGAGAGACCATGCGACGGACCCTGAGAGTGAGGCAGCCCCCAGGACGGGGCAGCAAGGACATCCCTGGGCCTGGCCGAGCCCTCCCTGAGCCCCTGAGCTCAGCTCAGAATCGGGAGCAAAGCAAGATGGCTGTTTTGGGGGAGTTTCCTGGGCCTGCTGCCTTACGTTCCCGTCGTAAGCCTTCACTACAGAGTGTGGGTGCCGGCCGGCCTTCTCTTTTGTGTCCGGAGGCTGCCCTACAAGGTGAAAATTGGAGTGGCTAAAGCAACAATCTGTGGTCTTGTAGGTCTGGCGGCCAGAAGTCCAAGACCAGGGTGTCAGTGCGGCTGGTCGTCTCTGAGGCCGTGAGGGAGAATCTGCTCTGTCCTCTCCCGACTTCTGCCGGAGAGACAGATGGTGCACAGAGACCCACACACGAAGACTGTTCACTCAGTGCTGTGCTGCTAAGATACAAAATCAAGGAGAGGAACCGAGGGCCACTGGGGGCCCGGGGAGGACCCCTCTTGAAGTGGGAGGGCCTTGAGTTGGGAGGGGTCCAGTCATGTGAACAGCTAGGGACAGTGTTCCAGGCACAGCAGCATGTGCAAAGGCCCTGAGGTGGCAGCAAGATCGGTGCGTTTGGGGCACGGAAGGAAGCCCTGTGGGCCATGGGGAAAGGACAGAGATAGGTAGGAGCCAGGCTGTATAGGGTTTGGGGGAGGCCACTATGGAACGTGGACTTTTATTCTAAGTGAACTGAAGAGCCACTGGTGCGTTTTATTCAGGGGAGTTACATGATGTGACTTCTGCAGCTCTGTGGAGAATGAGAACGACAGCCAGGAGACCAGGCAGGCGGTGTCTGTAGCGGTCTGATTTCTGGAGTGCAGTGTAGGCGGATAGAGTGGGTGGAGAGGAGGCGTAGAGGTGCTGTTGGGCCTTTCTCAAGATGGGGTGGAGGTGGGAGCGAAGCGCAGGGTCCGTCAGGCACCCACACGGGGCTGCGGGGTAGATGGCTGGCTGTGTGGACCGGACCCGACCTCAGAGGTGAGGGGCCGAGGCGACTCACCACCTAGTGGAGGTGGTCCCGCGTGGTCATGGCAGCCACGCTGCCGCCCGAGGCCTGGGGGGCGCGGATCGCAGGGCCGGGGCGAGGGCCCAGCCGCAGGCTAGTTCACACCACCCAGAGAAGGGGCCTGTGCCGTGTTTGGGGTGGACGGCAGACAGGGCCACCAGACACGGCAGGTGTGGTGCAGGCGCAGGCGTGGGCTGTGTGTCGGGTGAGGGCGAGCCTTCGCCAAGCCTCCCGGGGCCAGAGCTCTCTCCCCCGCAGCCGGCCACAGGACTGCACGTGCATGCCCGGGTTGCGCCTGCCCCGGAGCCCGGCTCCGCGCGACCGTTCAGAGCAGTGGGACACCAGGACCCGCCCCCAGGCCAGCAGGACGGCCAGCGAGGTCGCCCCTGGGACCTCCAGTCCCCGCCGAGCTCTGCGCTGCTGAGAGCCCACCCTGCGTGAATCGCCTGGGCCGGGGCCCCGGGGTCCCCAACACCCAGCGTGCAGCCGGGGTTCCTCAGATGTTCCTCACGTGTCGTCGTGGGCCGTGGGTGGAGGGCGTGGGAGCAGCGGGCTGCAGGGGCCCCTCAAGCTGCTCAGGACCAAGGGGCTCAGCCCGCGTCGGCCTCGGAGCCCCGCTCCGGGTGGCTTGGCCCGCGTTGCCACGTTTCCAGTGGGCGCCTCAGAGCTCCCGGGGGCCCTCGGTTGGGCACCTGGAACGTCACGAGGGAACTTCTTCAGGGGCAGCCCATTTGGCCTCGCTCACTTAGGCCAGCAGGTTCTGTGGGACGACGGGCAGGCGGTCCTGCGGCCGGGCTCGCTCAGGCTCCGTCCCTCCATCTGCCTTCGCGGTGGCCCAGCCTCCGCGTGCTGGGCTGCGCTGAGATACACGGTCTGCATTCGACAGGGAGACAGCCCTCAGGCTGGCTGGGGGGACCTGGGGCCAGGGCGTGTGCAGGGGCGTGGACAGAGGGTGGGGTGACATGGGACCGCTTGAGGACACCAGCAGGAGCTTGGGGCCCTAATTCAGTGTCCTGGTTGAAGGGTTAGGAGCCCCCCCACCCCACCACCAGCTCCCCAGGGAACGGGCTGTTCCCACACACTGCCTGTCTCCCAAGCCCGGGAGGGAGGGACGTCTCCGTGGCCCTCGGCAGATGGCAGCCCCAGGGAGCCTGGCTCAGGTGGGCAGAGGTGCAGCAGCTGCACCAGGACCGGGAGGGCTGGGGTCTCTGCTCCTCATCAGCCATTTCCTGAGCGCCTCCCGGTCCAGGCCCTCGGAGCGAGCCGACCTCCCAGCCATCCCTGGACCTTTGCTGCTGGACAAGGAAGGTTGAGAGACGGCCCCGTGGGAGGGGACGGGGGCGGGACCTGATGGAGTCCCACAGACAGGCCTTATTCTGGCCTTGCCACGCCCCAGCCTCGAGACCTTGGCGTGGCCTTAGCACGGTGCTCCGCCCCAGCTCTGGTGTTAGAAAGTGACCGTCCCACGTCCCACGAGTGGCTGTGCCCAGCCCTTGGCGGGGGGGGCAGGGCAGCCACCAGGGCCCATCCCTACCCCCACCACCCCCCTCCTGCATCTCTGGGGACTTCTCTGTCTCTAATTTTTTTCATTTTCTGTTAATGAAAACCCGGTCTGCAAACAGCTGATGAGATGTGCATAGTTGTACATAAGGGTCGACATCGTTTATTGGGGTGGGGGTTGGATTTTCCGACTGTGCCAAGATTGCTTCTCTTAGAATTCCCCAGCCTAAGAATAAGAAGCTTAGCAGACCCTCACCCCAAACTTAGTGCAGGGCCTGAGGCTAGGGGAAAAAAGGGCAGGATTTTATGTAGTAGGGACAGACCTGCAGAAGTCACCACCAGCAAGACGGAAAGTGCTGTGACCCAGAAGGGGTTTAAGTGTGCCGCTCCATCCTCTCAGCAGGCGCCGATCAAGTCCCCCTGGAGGCCCGGCCCGAGCAGGGACTGAGGGTCAGAAACTTCGCTGCCGGGCTTAGTGGAGCCTGGTGCGTTCCCATGCTGAGAACCAGTGGTCAGGGCTCAGAGCAAGGCGCATCCTGGCGTGGGGGACTGACGGGGGCCTTGCTCTAGTTGGGCAGGTACAGGAGGGCTTCACAGAGGAGGAAGCAGGGGCAGGGCCTCTGAGGACACGCCGGAAGCTTTGCCAGGGACCCGGCGTCCTTTGGGGCGCTGGGTTGTGGGGACACTGTCCGCCTGTCCTGGAGAGGGAGGGGACAGGCGGGGGCACCCAGCCCCCTGCACCCCTTCAGCCTGGGCCCTCCCACCATCTCTTCTCCACCCTCTGCTCTCTCCATCTGGTGTTTCAAGGACCGAGAGTGAAGGAGCCGTGCTCACCCACCGTGTACCCCAAGCCCTGCCCCCTGCCCCCTGCCCCCTGCCCCCCGCCCCGCTGTGCCTCCCTGGAGCCCCCAGAGAGCAGGTTATGTGAGCCACACACCTGCACACGTGCACCTCACGTCTGGATGAAGCCCGGAGGTCAGGCTCCGGCCTGCGGTCGTCCCCGTGACCTGGGCTCGCAGATACAGGGCTGGGGTTGGAACCCAGGCCCGTTATCGGTCAGTCCACACCCTGCCCGGTATCGTCCAGGGTCTCCCCGTCCTGCCTAGGCCTGGGGTGGAGCGCGTGTTAACCCTTCAGCCGGGCTTGTGGGGGGGGGGGGGTGTGCGGAAGCCGTGTACCATGAGAGAGAAGGTGACGCTTGTTGAAACAGAAGGGAGACTGTTCCAGACCATTGCTGCGGGGGTCAGGACGACGGAGAGTGGGGAGAGATGAGGCCCACGTCTGTCCGTGTGCGACAGCCGGGACTGGAGGAGTCAGCGGGTGGAAGAGGCACCAAGAGGAGACGTGGGGCAGGCCATGTGCTCAGACGCTGCGGGCAGGGGTCTCCCTAACCCGTCTCGAGAGGGTGGATGGTGCCAGCTGGCAGGCCGCGGCCAGGAGGGCACAGAGCAGCCGGGCTGACATTTGCCCGGGCCGGGGGGGATGGTCAGCCGCCGCCAGGCACGCCCCTCAAATTCCCTCGGGGTCCCCAGCCCACACTCCTGGTCTCCTCAGGGCCCGTGCAGCCTCACCGCTCCCATCACCTCACGTTTGCGCTCACTTCTGTCCCCCCACCGCCACCCCTGTGGACCCCGCCCTCTGCTTTTCCTCACGTCCCCCCGCTGCCCAGCTGAAGGCCCGCCGCGCGGCCCCCCGATGCTCCTGGCCCACAGAGGTCCACACTTGTCACCACAGCAGTCCCCAGGGCCTCCCTTCTCTGAGGTCTGGGGGTCAGCTCGGGGCCAGGCGCTCCGTCTAGAGCCAGTGGTGGCGGTGAGGGTTGGGGGGCTGGGGGGTGCACGACTAGCAGGAGCAGGAGAGGCCGGCCACCGAGGGAAGGTGGTTTATGGCACCTCCTGGATGGCCGTTCTGGGCCTCGACCATAGTGCAGGGCTCTCCGGCCACACCGCTGCCCATGAGACTGCTGGGCACATCTGCCCTGTCCTGCCCACTGTCCTGCCCACCGCCGAGTCAGCTTCTGGAGGCCCAGCAAGGGGCCCATTACCCAAGGATCTTCCTGAAAAGCACAGGCCCTGCTCAGTGCTGATACACGAACCTACCACTGTGTTCTGAGAAATGGAAAACAGCAATCTGTCTGGAGACCTCACTGTCCCCTGAGTGCTTGCTGGGGCCGTGGGGGTGGGAGCACGGGGTGGGGGGGAGGGCAGAGGAAGCAACAGGGCTGTGTCTTGTAGCAACATCAGGGAGACCCAGCCCCCACCTGCTGTCGCTCAGCATCCCAGAGAGTGGTTGATGGCACAACCCCGGGACCCTTCTCTGGGGCTGGGGGGCCAGGAATGGTCAGTTAACCGTCCCCCATCCCAAAACAGTGGAGGCAGGTAGCTGTGGGCCCATTTTGGGAAGGACAGGATTACGGGGGAGCACGACTGGGGCTCTGAGAAGTGCCAGGTGATTGTTGCTGGACCGGAGAGTCGAGGCCCTGGGCTGGTACCCTGGCAGGGGTGGGGGCCCACGGCTGCTGGCTGGAGGCGGGGCCAGGGGTCATGGGGGCTCCAGGCGTCAAATGGGAGGCTTTCAAGCTCCTGGGGGGTGTTTTCTCTTTCATAGAAAAAACTGTCCAAAGACTTAGCTTTAGTTTTAAAAACCCATTTAATTTATGACATTAAATTCCAAATCTCAGCTCTTCCGTAAGCCCTTCACGTGAACTTCTGTGTCTTGCGATGTCGTTTACGAATCTGGTATTTTTAATAGTCTCTTTTAGGGGAGCCTTTGATTCCATTTGGCCCATTTGCAGACTTGCTTACATGCAGTTTAAAATGTTTAAGGCAGTTTATTTATAACTTTAACGTATCGGATTCTGTACATCTTCTGACATGGGTAAAACACACACGACGTAAAACCACGTAAGCATCTGTGCGGCTGAGTGACATCACGTGCACTGTTGCTGACTAGCTGTCCCCCCGTCCAGCTCCAGAACTGCCCAAAACCCACGCCCCGTCCCCAGGATACACTCCCCACGCACCCCCCGGCCCCTGGATCCCCCACCCTGCTGCCCTGCGCATCACAGGCGGGAGGGCCGTCCCTCCTGCGTCCTGGGTCTGCGTCCGCCTCCCTGCCGGGACCTCGTCTCTGCGGCCGCACAGCCAGTGTGAGCGCCAGCATGGTGGGAGGGTCTGTACTTGAACCAAGCCCGGGCATTGGCGTTTCGCCTCCGTGGCGAGACGGGCAGGGCGACACGTACTCCCTCAGATGAGCAGACAGAGCCCAGCACCACAGGCCGCCTGCCCACAGCAGACCCTGTGGTGTGAGCCCCAGCTCCTGCCAGCAGGTGCAGGCCACTCCCAGGCCCGGGTGCTCAGCTGGGTGTGTCGCAGGACTGCCTCGTAAGCAGAACGGGGCAAAGACTGGTTTGTGTGTAATTCCCCTCCCGGCCGCCCTCTCCTCTGTAGGAGGCCACCTCAGGGCCCCGGGCACAGTCCCTCCTTTGTTTAAAATAATAAATGAGGTTGCTCTGGCAGGATGACCTTTTCAATTCCTGGAGAAACCTCCCAGCCCCAGGGCCCACGGTAGCCTCCGGGAGCACGTCTCGCTGTGGGAAGCGTCCCTGCCCTGGGCCGGGGCGTCCCCTTGGGACGACAAGGCATGTCTGCCAGCAAGCGTTTATTGAGCGCCTACTAGGTGCTCGACTTGTGGGCAGCACGGTCAGTCTGGAAGTGGAACGAGTTCTGCCCTGTGCTCAGGGTCATCAAGCAGGCTCGGAGAGACCAAGCCCAGGAACAGGGTACCCACGACCCAGGGCAGCGCCCAGCCTCACTCAGGACGAGCCCAGGCACACTCACAGGCCAGGAATCATGCCCATTAGCAAGAGCGTCCACCCTCTCCTTGTCTTCTGGCCACACAGCACACTAAAGCTCCATTGGACGCTGACTGCTCCCATCTCTGTGCGGGCACCAGCCGTGGCAGGGTGTCGTCGCCATGAGAGGGTGGGATGGCCCCCCTGGTCTCTGCATTGTTAGGGGGAGCACCTGCGCTCACCAGCCACAGCCCGGCCAGCAGCCCCAGAAGTGGACAAGCACCTGAGCCGAGGGCGCTCTCGGAATGGCACGCACGGGCCCCGTCAGGGCGGCCACGGACACCTTCCAGGACCGTCAGCACCAACGAGCACAGGCCAAGCGTGCTGGTAGTCAAGGCTGCCTGCTGCCCCTGGAAGCGTGTGATCCCGGGTTCCGGATTCGCCTCGAAGCGTGTGCTCCGTGTGATCCCGGGTTCCGGATTCACCCAGCACAGAATGGCTAAGGAGCAGGCCCACCAGCGCTGGGCCAGCAGAGGGAAGCAGGGTGCACACAGGCCCACCGGCACAGAGCTCGCCGTCCCCGCCTGCCTCTCCCCCTCTGCTCTGCCAAGCCACGGTGCCCTCCTGGCTGCCCATCTCCTCACCCGCTGGTCCACTGGCCCCTGACCACCAGAACAGGTGGCCCTGCCGGTCCTTCCTGGGCCCCCAGGCCATGACAGCACCATGTACCCCAAAGCTTCTGTGGTTCACCTCCCGTAATCACCAAAGGGTGCTGTGTGCATGTGGTGCTTTGGTCCATTTTACAGCAAGACATTCCGCCAGGGTTTAAGTCTCCAGCCCAAACTGGAAGGCTGGCTGTGTAACACCAGGAGGCAAGGGAGCTGTACCTTTGGCTTACATCCTGGGTCGAGATCCCTGGCCCGTACTGGGGTGGAGACTGGCTCACTGTGCCCTGTGCGAGGCAGGGAGGAGCCAGGCTGAGGTGCTGGCCCACGAGAGCTCTAGAGCGGGGATGGTCCCCAGGGACTAAGGGTCAGGCCTCATCACCCCGCTCCAGCAGTCCCTGGATTTAGGCAGCCTGGAGAAGGAGATGTGACCTTGGGTGGGGCAGTGCTCCTAAGTCCAGGCTGTTTACAGGTAGCACTGCCAGCACTAAGGCCTCACTCTGGAGCGGTGCCTGGGATGGGGACCGCCAATGGCCCCCACAGACCATGCTCCTGGGGGCAGCGCTCCTGTCTCTGAGGGGGTACATGTAGTCGTCTAGGGTTTATGCTGTCAGTGCGTCTGTGGTGACATTTGCTGCTGATTAGGTGGCTGAGACCAGGCAGGGGAAGGGCTCTGCAGGCCGCAGGTGACTGCCACATCTTACAGAAGGAAACCGAGGCCCAGAGACCGAGGGCAACCTTGGCTGTGCCACTGAGCGATTACTGCCTGCTCGGATCCCCCAAGCCACATGAACCAGGACTGCTCCAGAGTGTCTCTCTGTCCCTGTGGTTCTCAGCTCACAGGTCCATACTTGGCATAATGCAGTCAGTTCAATGCAGCAAATGTTTATTGAACGCCTACTAAGTGCCAAGAAATGGGCTTGGGAGGTACAGACAA
This sequence comes from Prionailurus bengalensis, assembly GCF_016509475.1. NCBI lineage: Eukaryota > Metazoa > Chordata > Mammalia > Carnivora > Felidae > Prionailurus > Prionailurus bengalensis. The sequence continues at coordinate 79,742,198 of NC_057353.1, read as the reverse complement.
TACGGTTGTGTTGCAGCTGAGGAAACAGACCAACAGATAAGTGAGCCACCGTATAAGCCAGCTGTGACGCTGTGAGCGGGAAGGGGGTTGACATGATCCATCCGGTGGTGTGCAGAGGGCAGGCACTTTCCCTCAGTCCCCATCTGCCTTCAGTCTGTATTCCAAGTAGGATTCTGGAGCTCCTAAAATGAGTAGCTCTCCAAAGGGCAAGCGACTAATAAATGGCAGAGGGGAGACTCAGTGTGGCCTATTTGACTCAGGCAGTTGAGTAACGGCACAGTCAAGGCCCCAGGAAAACATAGGAAAATGTGGAAGGAATAAGAAAGGCTTGTGTTGGAGACAGTAGTGCATTTAGGCCCTGAAGGGGGAATGAGAGTTTAGCAGGCACTGGGGTTATCCCACCCTGCAGGATGAACAGAGCAAATTAGTAAAGGGGGGAAATGCACTCAAGAAGTATGTTGGAAAGTGAATGACAGAGGGAGGGAGGATGGATGGATGGTGGGTAAATGGATGGATAGATGGATGGTGTTAGATGGACAGATGCATGCTGGGTAGATGGATAGGTAGGTGGACAGATGGTGGTGGATGGGTGAGTGGTGGATGGATGAGTGGGTGAGCGTATGGATGGGATGGGCGAGTGAGTGGGTGGATAGATGGGACACGTAGTCTGATGTTGGTTGAGTTTATGAAGACAGAGATGAAGCATCCAGATCCTGTGGGCACAGGAACCCCAACAGCTAGGCAGATTAAAAGGAGCTGTGGGGGTCACCTTAGCTGGGGGCACAACAAAGCCATGGTCGACAACTTCAGTAGGTGAAACAGAGGAGCCTGATCCTGTTGCCAATGGGTACGTGCTGGTGTTGGGAGCAGGTGGGCAACACACAGAGACAGAGAAATGAGTAAGGGCCAGAGGATGGCCCTGATACCTAGAGCAAGGATGCTTATGGGTGACCTGGTTTCTGGAAGGGCCGGTTTTGTCTGAGAGCCAAGTTGTGGTCAGTTCCAGGAGCTATAATCTTGACCCCTGAGCATCCCTGGCCTCTTGATCCCCACAAAGATGTGTTCTGTTCAGTTCTGGCTGCTGGTCGTTTCAGAGCTGAGAAATCCTTTGTGATTTTCAGACTGATAGCTGACAGAATCGGGCCAGAAGTTTCAGACACATGGCCAGGTGGGCCGACCCAGTGGGCTACCCATAACCTTTTGCTGGGATGGGCTGGACTCATTTCAAAATCTTTTTTTTTTTAAATGTTTATTTTTGAGAGAGAGAGAGAGAGACAGAACATGAGCGGGGAGGGGCAGAGAGAGAAAAAGGGAGACACAGAATCCGAAGCAGGCTCCAGGCTCCGAGCTGTCAGCACAGAGCCCGACGCGGGGCTCGAACTCACAAACCGCGAGATCATGACCTGAGCCAAAGTCGGATGCTCAACAACCGACTGAGCCACCCAGGCGCCCCAGGCTGGACCCAATGGCATATTGGTCGGCTTAGCAGGAAGCAGACCAGTTATTCCTCAGGACGGCCTCTGCAGCCCCGCTGACCGGCCCCGGCGCTGCCCTTGAAAAGGCCTCCTCCCCTCTTGCTTGGCCTCTGCAAGCCTCCGAGCAGAGCCCTGCCTGAGCTGCCTGGTGGAGGGGCGAGGGCTCTTGGCTCCTGTGCTGGAGTCACACTCGGTGCCTGTGGGTCCACGGGGCAGTCTTTCCTGCCTGTGTCACTGGCTGCCGCTGCCGCAGGGAACAGATGAAGGCACGCAGAAGGAAGGAGTGTGAGCTCTGCAGATTGAATCTCAGCTCTGGCAGGTGACCTGACCTCTGTGTGCCTCATCTGTCAAATGGGGACAGTAAGACTCCTTTGTCCTATCGCCCTTGTGAGGCTTGGTGGGATCATCCGTCCAGTGGACTGAGAACAGTGCCAGGTGCACAGGGAGCCTTGAGAGAGTGGGAGTCAACGTGCTGTAGTGGTGGCCACTGCAGGGGGACTTTGGGAGTGGGGAGGCCAACGGTGGCCACAGGAAGGCGCCGTCCCTCCCCTCACACATCCCTTCATTCACAGGCACTCGCTGGTCAGGAGATGGGCGACCCTCAGCCCCTGCCTCTGGGGCTCCCAGTGTATGGGGACACAGCAGGGATAGGCGGGGACAGCCGGGGTCACCCAGGCTGCAGTTCGGAGGACGTTCAGAGCTCCAGCACCCCCACGCTGCGAGCGGGACAGTGTGCTTGCGTAGGCCTGCACGCAGAGAGCACCCTGCTCTCTGCAGCCCTTTGTCGTCCCGCATCCCTGCCGGGTGGGCATTCTCGTCCCATCCTACAGATGAGGAGACTGAGGCTTGTCAGTCCTCGTCCACAGCAGCTCCAGGCAGGGCCCTCTGGGCGTGTCCTTCCTGCTGAGCATTCTCTGCAAACCTGTGGCTGCTGTGTGTTGTCTGTGTGGTCACAGGACCAGGGAGCCCTTCCTCCAGGGATAGCTGTGCGGAAGGCTCCGGGTCGGAAGCTAGGTTGCCCTGGCGGGGTCATCCACACTTGCTATGGGATCAGTGCCCCCTCGAGGCGGCACAATGACAGCTGTGACCCGCAGCAGCCACTCACGCCATCAGGACGGCGCCCCCCAAGAGCGTACTGCCTGACCTGGTGGACAGCTGCCATCAGAGTGGCCCCTCAGGACACATCCCTCAGGCCATGGGGAGATCCCAGGACTCCCAGACCCCGCCCTCCCAGGCCTAGAACGTGCATTCAGAGAAGCCACCTGTCGGTGGAGACAGGCCAGAGGTCTTCCCTGAGAGCAGAGGCCCAGAGGCCTGCTGTGGGGTCTGCCAAGGCCCTTCTCCGACTCTGTCGGCCTGGATGCCCCCTCAGCCTATGCCCAGCTCAGCCCCAGGGGTTGTACGTGCAGGGGTGCTGCCTGGCCCCAGGCTCCTCCTCTGCACACCCGAGAGGACCCAGCCAACACAGAGGGGCAGCGGCCTGAGGACATGTGTCTCTGTGCCGGGGTGGCGGGGGCCGAGAGGCCACGGAGGACCAGCAGATGGGAGCTGGCCAGGGCCCCAGGGAGACCTGCCTCGGGGATGCGGTAAATACACACACGTTTGCAGGGCATATGCCTCCACCGGGGAGAGCTGGGATCTCATGCACATCCTGCCCTCTGGGGCCTCTGGGATGTTCAGCCCTAGTCAGAGAAGCCCAGGCTGGGAGCATTGCTCCTGGGGCCTCAGTCAGGGGGATCGCTTCCGACGAGGGTCTTCAGGTCCAGCAGGCATCCCACGTGCCACCCTGGGACACCTGGGGCGCCTAACCCTCAGGCGTCTCTGCCCTGACGTCCCCCTATACCGTCCTGGGGTGGGCTGTGGGCTGGTGGGCTCCTTGCCCTGCCCTGGGTCTATGCAGGGCTCAGTCTCCCCCTACTCCGTGAGCTCCCCGGGCCTGCCACCCCCTACGCATTCCTGCACTGCCGGCCCTCGCCCCGGGGGAAGGCAGAAGGCGAGGGGCCTGCCCCCTGACCGTGTCCTTGTGAACCAAAGGCAGTGATGGACTCCCTGGGGCACCCATTCTCATGGCCGGGAGCAGCCCTGACCCTGTTCCCAGTTAAGCACAGGGCAGCAGGCTCACCAGCACCCTGTTTGTCCAGCTGCCCCTGCGGTTTGGCCTCTCCGGCCGCTCGGAAGGTTCTTTGGTGGCCCAAGTCGTTCCCGACTGACTGTGTGTGCTCCGGGACGCTGTGGTTCTGCGGCAAGCTTGGGCTGTTGCCACTCGAAGAGTCTGTCCGACATGATGAACGTTGACCCGCCAGATGTCAGGCCCTGGGCTGTGTGTGGGAGTGGGGGGAGGCCCCTGGCAGTGTCTGGTATACTGTGGGAGCAGACGTCCCACCCTGGCCCAGTAGAAAGAGGGGTCTGGACGTGCACTTGGAGGGGCTGAGCCCAGGCATGAGAACCATAAAGTAATAGCCCGTTTTGAGATCATCCAGCCCGTTCCTCTCATGTAGCAGATAAGGAAGCAGACAGGGAAGCTCAGAGAGGTTAAGCGATTTACCTAAGGTCACGCAACAAGCGGTGGATTGGCTGAGTTCATTCTTCAGTTAGCTCAGTGAACGAACCCTGAGCCCCTACCCTTGAGCAGCTAGTCTCCGCCCGAAGGCAGTCTGTCAACAGAAAACTCTTGAGTAGGGGCAGTTCCCGGTATGGCAAGGAGCTGGCGTGGGGCCGGGTGCGGTATGTAGGAGGTCTTCCAGGAGGAGGTGCTGCTTGAGCTGAGTTTTGAAGAGGCCAGTAGGAGTCAGCGAGGGGAGGCTCTGAGGGGCACTGCATATGGCTGTGGGGGGTTGACATGTGGAGGTGGTCTCAGAGTGCTGGGGGAGAGCGACCACAGGGAGGGAGAAGCAGACCGCCTTCACCCTGGTCTGGACTACTCCGCAGGAGCAGTCGGCATCATTCATTCCTGCGTCCCACGTCACTTGATGTCTTCTCTCCGGAAAACCCTCTGTCTTCTGCTGGGCAGCCGAGGAGGCCGGAGTCCTGGCTTTGGGGCCTGGCCGGTGGCAGGCCTGCAGATCCTGGTGGAGGCCCCGTGTGAGCTGGCCCCGCAGGCGAGGGGGTCCGAGGCCGGGATGGCGTCGTGCGGTGAGAGCAGGGCTGGGTGCAGGAGTGCGGAGCTGTGCCAGGGCTCCCCGGGTGGCGGGGCTGGCTCTGTGTAGAAAGGCCCGAGAAAAGATGAAACCTGAGAGAGTGACAAGGCACAGACATTGCTCGGGGACCGGGGAGTCATTTCACACTCTCGGAAAAACGAGTCTTTCTCCTTCCCCTTCCCCTTCCCCTTCTTCTCAGAAAGACGTCTTTGCCTAATGCTACCAGCCAGCAGGCACGTCCTCCGTGGTTTTCTCCCCTTTGATCTCCGGTTGTCTCAGCGTGTCCAAATCCAGGCGGTTGAAGGGGGCGGGCTCACTGGAGGCTCCTCTCCCTCGGCCGGTGTGTTCCCTGTCCCCTGGGAAGGAGCGGGGACCCGGCTGCAGTGCACCCAGCGAGGCCTCCGAGCCATGCTCCCGAGTGCCGGGAGCTTGGGCACACGAGCGCTGGAGGCCTGTGGGTGTCACGGCTCGGTGTTGTGACAGCCGCAGCTTTCAGGGACCTCACACCAACCTTATTGTGTTTAGGGTTCATGCTGTTCTGGGGGGGGCCTTTCTGGAGCTCGGTGGGGGACCCCAGTTCTGCCCCTTCTGTGGCCCCTCTCTCCGCTTCTAGTCCTCTCCGTGGAGATGTGGATTGTGGGACGGATGTGTTTGTGGGCCAGGTTTGGGGGGTGTCATTTCCCCAGCTGTGCCCTGAGCAGGACTCAGTCCCGTGTTCACACTCGCTGCTGTGTGCCCAGGAGGAAAGGGCATGGCTTGGTGAATACCCGGCCGGCCTCTGCCACCACAACCTCCTCAAGTTCAAGCAAGTGTTCCTTGAGGGAAGAGCAGGGAGGGCTCCCTGGTGGAGGGGGCTTATGAGCAGGGCTTTGAGATGCAGAGCTGGGAGGTTGCGTGCCAGTGAGAGGAAGCAGGAGCCCAGCACAGACGGCAGGGTGGGCGCAGACAGCTGCAGGCACCGCCGTGAGCGTTGAGCCCTCGGGCGAGGGGTGTGCACCGGCTCTGGTGCCTGGGGGACCCGGGCTGGGGCTCTGCCCTTACTCACAGCCTCTGCCACTGAGGTAGCCGTGTCAGTGTGCTCCGAGCCACTGCCTTGCGGTCCCCTGCCCCAGGCCCCCATTCCTGTTGGGCAGGCTCCGCCCTCGCCCGCGTGTGTCTCCTCCACTCCACGTGTCAGGTGGTGCGGGCGTGGTGCCCGCATTCAGCTGAGGAAGCAGCTTCTGAAGGGGCTCACCTGGCCCTCCACTTGGCATCTGAGCTCTGCCATCTACCTGTGTGGCCTAAGGGCACCGGCCTGGAGGCTGTGGAGGGTGTCTGCGGCTGGGACCCCAGACCGGTGTGCGGTGTTGGGGACGCGTGTTTCTCCCTGTGTTCGAGGCGGTGGTTCGCCGCGGTCCACAGGCAGCCGCGGGCCGCGCCAGGATGCAGCCCGAGACCTGTCTGCTGGGGGCAGCGCTCCCTTCCTGCCAGAGCTCGCCCCCACCCCTACCCTGGACTCCGCCCCCTGAGCCCCCTGCAGCACTGGACGCCCTGTGCCAGGCGTGCTGATGGCCGGCCGGGTTCAGGAGGCCGGAGAGCCTCTCGGTGAGAGAATTCTGAGTGGCACGGGCCTCCTCTGCCAGTCCAACCCGCCTTAATTTTAATTTAATTCCCTTTAATCTTTAATGAAAAGTTGTAAAAGTAAATTATTTACCCAAGAGAGCCAAACGGCTCCTCAGGAGCTGTTCTCCACTTGAGGGTAATTACACGTGTGGGCCTTGAACAGGCTCCCTCCCTGGATGCCGAGGAGGAGGCATTCTGGTTTATGAACTAATTAGCTACCTCAATAACTGGTAAAAATGCATGCCATTTGGTGGATTGAGAGCAAAGCTCCGGCCTCATCTGGTGCACACCCTGACAGTCACCGATGGGGGCAGAGAGAGCCTGTGTTCCAGCCCCGTGACCCGCAGGAACCCCGGGAGCTGAGCTCTCCGAAAACAGCACTGTGGTTCTGGGCAGACAAGCCGGCCCTCCTCCTGCCGGCCACTGTCCATCTCCGGCCAGCTCCGTCCGAGCAGCACACCCGACGGAAAGACTCGCTTCCCCCAGTGCTGGAGGCTCACAGAGCCGCGGCAACAGCGAGGGGGCTGTGTGGTCTGTCACCCCCTCCCCAAGCTGTGCGCGGCCTTTCTGGGCATAATACTCTTGTCCCGAACACCATCACCCCCCCTCCTGGGCGTGTCCATGCTTCTAACCTCTTTTCTAAACCCTCTCTCAATATACAAGAAAGCAGCAAAATTAAACCGGAAATTCCTTGACTAAAAGGGACCATATTTGGCATAATTGGTCAAGACCTGTAGGAGAGGGTGTGTGTGTGTGTGTGTGTGCGTGTGCACACATGTGTGTGTACGTGTATAGACTACAACACGGCTCACTGAGGGCCGACGTGGTGGTCTAGATTGGTACACCATTGGCTCTGGGCTTCCTAACAGCCAAAGAGAAAAGGTCAGTTACTTGGCTCTTGTTGGTAAAGAGGAAAGATATGGCAGTTGACTAGAACATTGGCATTAGAGAAAATTCTCCACTTTTTACTGGATTCTTGGAAACTGCAGAGTTGCCTGCTAGATGTGCCCCCAGGACAGCCGCCCAGCTGCTGCCAGGGAGGAGGGTGCAACCCGGGGCCTCACCTTACCTCTCCTCCTATCCCAGGATTCGCTTGTCTGTCCACTTGAAGTTCTTCCGCTTCATTTAAAGAGTGACAAAGCTTCTCAATTAATGCCTGAGCCACGCCTCACCTGAATCAAATGTGACTGTAAAATTTAGGCCCACCCCAAATTTATGTGGACGAGAAAAACGTGTGTCCTGTGAAGTTGAAGTTTCGCGTCTGCTTTAACTTCCAAAACCTGAGACACCTCAGCTGTTCTTGGGTCTTCACCTAATTGGTGTCTATGGCTTTGTTCTTACGTCCTTGAATTTTTCTTTATCCCAAATTAGACACCTGTGCCTAAAGTCTACTTGGCCATCCCATCTCTTACCATCAGCAAAGGCAGGGAGAGGCGAGTTGTGGGGGGAGGGCGGGGAGGGCGTCCTTGCTAGGAGTTTGAGCTCAGCTGGCCGTGGGAGCCTGGTCCTAAAGGAGAAATGAGCCGGTTGTCACATACGCCAGTTGAGCAACAGGTCCACCCTTTTTACCCCTGAAGGTGATTTGCACATGATCTTGGGGCAGACTGGTATTTCAGGAGGTCCCGCCCCGGCTTCCTCTCCTGCCCTCCCTGCTCCTCTGTGCTGCCCGCTCTGGGTGAGACTGTGGACGTGGGCACATCGCCATTATATGCTCAGCGCCACCCCAGACCCAGAAAGCCAGACACTCGGGACACAGCACGGCCAGGAAGTTCTCTTTTGAAAAGTCTGCTGTGGGTCGGAACCCCCCAGGGCTGTTCACAGCTGGTTAGCAGATGTCTCCTGATTGGCCAGGAGCACGCCTCTGCCCGTGACCCCTCACACAGCCTCTCTGCACAGAGCACACTGGACAGACAACCATGGGCCTCGCAGCCAAGCCTGACTGCCTGCCTGCCTACCTCTGACCTGCGCATCCTTGGGATCATTCTCCTCGCGGAGGCCCCCCTGCAATTCTGTGACCCCCGCTTCCAACCTGCCCCTCGCCTGCAGCCACACTCTCGGTCCCTGCTTGTCCCAGGGTCTGGTCCTGGGCTCCGGGAGGAGTGGGAGCTAAGGGCTTGGGATTCCAGAAGGTTCTCACAGCTATGCAGGGTGAGTAACGACTTCACAAAAGAGCCCTTCGGAACACCCACCCACCCCGTGGGGCAGCAAGGGCCGCTGCGGCATGACCAGACGTGGCCAAACCAGAAATACCCAGGAAACCATCGGGAAATGTTCCTTCATCCCCACTAGGGTGGCTGGAACCAGAAAGGCCACAACAGCAGGTGTTGGGAGGCTATGCAGAAACCGGAACCCCGTGCACTGCGGGTGGGAGTGTGAAACAGTCCCACTGCTGTGGAAAGCAGCCTGCTGGCTCCTCGGGTTAAATATAGTCCCCATGTGACCCGGCGACTCGACTCCAAGGTATGTGCCCTGGGGTGACAAAGACCCGCATCCACGCAGACCGTGCCCACGGGAGTCCACGGTACCGCTGCTCCTGACAGACGTCAGTGGACACAACCCAAATGTTGGTGACGGATGGACGGACGGATGAACAAGGTGTGGTATGTCCACATGGGAGCCCTGTCCTGTGGTAGGAAGGATGACCCTTGACGGCAGGATGCTGAGTGAAACCAGGCAGACACAGAGACCACATATGCATGATTCTCCTCCTGGTGAAGTCCAGAAGAGCCAGGACGTCGGTCGGTGGTCATTCAGGGCTGGGGGAACGGGGAGGAGGGGTGAGGCTAAGGGAATGGAGGTTCTTCTTGCAGCGATGAGAACATCCTCAAATCGTCTGTGGTGATGGCTGCACAGCTCTGGAAATGTACTAACAACATTGAATTGTCCCCTGTAAATGCAAGAGCCGTGGGGTCTGTGAAGTCTATTTCAGTAAAGCTCTGGAGTGCAGGGGTGCAGGGGGAGCTCGGCCCGGCCCACCACGCAGCAGGGCCAGCTCCCGAGACTGTCCACACCAGCGAGGGTGCCGGCCCGGCGGGTTGTTCCGGGCACTGAATGAGACAACACCGTGGAGCCTTCGAGCAGGAGCTAGGATACAGCGGGTGCTCGAGGAACCAACAAGAACAGGGAAGCCAGTGCCAGGCGTACCGGAGGCCTGGCTGCAGGGGCCGAGTCGGGACAAGCCCCTTCCACTGCGCTTTCCACCTTCTCTGGGCTTCTTCGGATCATGGAAACTTCTGGGGTGAAATGCACGCAGTAGATTGGTGCATCCCCAGGACCGTACCTCCGCATCTCCAAGGCACCAGGAACAGGTTGCTCCTTCCTGGCACCGCTTGCGAACTGGAGCAGAGCTCAGCAGAGTCAGCGTTTGACAGGAACCCAGGCAGGGACCTAAACTAGCCCCGTGTCTGCCTCCCGGGAGCCTTCGTGGCCAAGCAGAGCTGCTCCGGCCCCTCCTGGGGAGAGATAGGAAACTGACGCTGGAGGGCAGAGACCTGTCCCAGAAGCGGGACCCCGGTCTCTCATGCCAATTCCGAGACCTGGATGACGGGCCCCCCGTCCAGGCGGTCTCCCCTGGGAACTTGGGGGCAGCTCCTGCTTACCTCACTGGCCCACAGCAAGCTCTCCAGGGGCCAGGCCGTTGGGCCCAGGCCCTGGCAGCTGCATCAGCTTCCTGCACCTCAGGGTCCCTTAGCAATAGTCACACCGCTCTGTGTGCCCTCCAGTAGGGACAGGAGGTTGCCATTCGAGGGCTTGGCCCCGAGTAAGACACCAGCAGGTGGGGGCAACACCTGGGGTCCTACCCCCACCCGGGGTGCTCACCTCTCCCCCATCTCGTGGCTCGCTCCGCACCTCAACCCCCACCCAACGGTGGCTGCCCTCGGCCAAAGAGCAGGCTGGCACCGGCAGCTTCTTCCTCCTCGCGCCTCTCCAGAGTGGGCCCCCCGGGGCCCTTCCCTCATCCCTGCTTCTATTTATAGCCTGTGCTTCTGCCAGAGCCCGGGGACGTGCTGTAGCATAAACGTGGCAGCGGTTTCGGGAAGAATTCTGGGCCAGACAAAATTAAGTCCGTGACTCTGGCTGGTATTAAAAGTGAAGGAGAAGCAGGGCCGGGGGCGGAGGGAGAAGGTGGACCCGATTTACTGCTTTGAGGGAAGAGACTAATCTGCTCCCAGGAGAATCCTTACAACATGAGATTCTCCTGCATGAATAATGTCCTCCACGAAAGCTTGGTGGACGAGTCAGGGGCCCGGAGCCAGGAAGTGGCAGGTTGATCTGAACGTCCTCCCCACAGGGCACTTCAGGGACGTGGCCCAGTCGCCCTGAGTCACAAGTTACGGACGAGTGACTGGGGGCCTCAAGGGGGCAGGGCGTGGCAGCCCCAAAGCGCACACATGCATTCCTTCATCCAGCCTCTCAGTCACCCCGCAGATAGCAAGCAGCGAGTGCCCGCCTGGCCTGGTGCTGGGGACACAGCAGGTGCCAGTTCTCCCGGAGTGTCCAGGGAAGAAGGAACACAGTTAATATTAAACAAATGGGTAAACAAGAGATAAGATGTCGAGGGTGACGGAGGGGTCGTGAAGAGGAAAAAGGATAGGAAGACTTTTCACTGAGTGGTCCGAAATGGCCTGAGGACAGGGCCAAGGTGGCAAGGGTAGCAGGTGCAGAAGCCCAGGGCAGGTGCGTGCCGGGCGTGCTGGAGGGGCAGGAAGGAGGTCGTGTGGTTAGAGCAGGAAGTGGGGGACCCTGGCTGGAGCCACGCAGGGCCTGGGAAGCCAGGGTCAGTAGCCATGGTCTGATCGAACCTCCCTTTCATTCTGAGTATAAAGAGAAGCCACAGGCCAGCCAAGGGTCAACCAAGGGGGTGACAAGATCGAATGGCATTTTTACACCATCCCTTTGACTGTTGTGTGGAAAAGGGTAGAACAGGAAGTGTGGACACAGGGAGGCCTGCCAGGAAGCTGGCCAGGGCTAGGGTGGAGAAGGGAGTGGTGGCCACTGACCAGCGGTTGTGCCAATGGGCTGGGTGTGGGTGCCGAGGTGGAGTGGCCTCCGTGTGACCATCAGGTGCAAGGCGGGGCCCCTGTGATGACATCAGGCCCACCCAATACTCCAGGATCATCTCCCCGTCTCAGGATCCCTAATCTCATCACTGCCGCAAAGTGCCTTTGTCACGCGAGGGAACATATTCCACAGGTCCCAGGGATTATGATGTGGACATCTTTAGAGGGGCGTTATTCTGTCTCCACACCATCCCTGTGGCAGCAAAGCAGACTCAGGGTTCTGGAAGGTGGGACCCTCCAAAGCCGGAGACCTGTCTGTCCTGCTCTCTGCTCCCAGGTGGGAGTGCCCCGTGCGCAGCTGCTGGGCACCTGTCGCTGGCACGGGGTTGGGGGGCAGGTGGGCGCCTCGTGGGCTGGCCCCTCCCAGGGCTCCGCTTCCCTGAGGCTGGGACGTTCTGGGTCCCGGCCATGTGGCCTCACAGGCTGCGCGTCTGTCCCTTCTGTCGCTGGCTCCTAGCCCCTCGCTGCCAAGGCCCCGCTCCCCAGCGGCACCCAGTCCTCTGGGTGAAGGAGGGTGCTGGGGAGTCTGCAGTGGTGGGACAGCCCCACGGGCCCGACCTGTACCCCCAGCGTGGGTGCCAGTCACGGTGGTAACAGCACCAGTCAGACCAGCCCTGAGGCCACCGTGCACCCCCAGCTCCGCTCACACACACCCGATTCTCACAAAAGCCCCCGAAACGTGTTCTGCTGTCCCATCTAAAAGAGCAGAAGCCGAGGCTCAGAGAAGGCAGGCAGTGGCGGGTGCAGAGGTGGACGGCAGGATCACCCCACCCCGCCTGCAGAGGGACGTGGGGGGTGTCCCCACCAGTGTGGGGGGAACTGGGGCAGGTGGCCCTGGAGGTCAAAGGGGGAAACTGGCCCCACTCACACCGACCCCAGATGAGCCCACCCCGCACGCCATAGAAAGGCACCATGGTGGTCGTCGTGGGGGACACTCGAGTGGGGACGTGCCGCCTGCGTGGGACACATCACACACCTGCTGTCCCTGCCCACCTGAGGGGGCCGGCTGGCCGGTCCGCTGTGCACACAGAGCGGAAGCTCCTTGTCGCAGTCTTGCCGCGGTCCCAGGCTCTCAAGGTCCCAGTCTTGCCGTGAACGGGTAGACATTGCACCCGCCTTCCCCGTGTGAGGGCAGCGGGCTGACCTGGCGGGGAGGCCTTCACAAGGGCCTCTGCAGACGACTCGAACCGAGAAGCTGGAGCTGAGCCCAGCATGTGCCACAGGCCCGTGGTGACTGGGTGGTCTTCGTCCCCTCCCCGGCACGTTAGAAATGACTCCAGAACAGCTCGCCTTTGAGAAGTATTTAGTTATCCAACCCCATCCCCTTCCCGGTGAGTCCCGTGAACCACTGGCGGAAAGCTCAGTCTTCTCCTCTGGTCCCGGCTGCCTCTGCCCGCTGTGCCCAGAAGGGCCCTCCTCCCAGGACGGGACACAGCTGGCCCGGTTCAGAGCCAGAGCCCGGCGTGTGCTGGGGAAGCAGTGCCAGTGGGGTTACAGACCCCACCTGAGCACAGCCAGCATCCTCCACGTCCCCAGCATCTTTGGGCTTATCTTCAGCAGGTTTCTGAAATAGCCCTCGACCTCCGACCCCCGGGTCCCAGGGGAGACCGGCCTCACCACCCTTCTCGATTCAGGAAGCCTGTCCTTCTCTCAGGGAACTACAGCCCTCTGCTCTGCCCCGCTGTGTCCTCCCAGTGACCTGGGAAGGTTTGGTGCCCGGATCTGAGATACTGGACTGCAGAAAGGAAGGAAACAGCTGCTTTCTGAGCGCAGAAGTTCCCTGATTTGACCCTGGCAGTCATTATGGGTGCCAGGTCTGGGGGGGCACGCCCTGCGCTCCCAGTTTGCCTGGTACCAGGGGTTTTCTGGGTGCAGGACTCCCAGCCCTCAGGCCAGGATGACAGGGACAGTTGTCACCCTATGAGGGAAGACGCAGCAGGTGGCAAGACAGGTGGGTCCTGCCCCTCTGGAGGGCCACAGCCTGTTTCCCAGGGGCCCAACAGTCACATCTATGAGTAAGAGCCAAAGATCTGGGGGCCCAGCAGGGACTGCTCACCTCAGACCAGGGCAGGGAAGGCCTGGCTGGGTCCTCTGTTCTCTCTCTGGTCCTCAGCCCTACCCCAGGCCTCTGAGGCCAGGATCAGTATCCCAGCTTTGCAGATGAGGTGAAGGACACTCAGGTGGGCAGAGGCCTCTCCCAGGATGAAGGGTCAAGGCAAAGTTGACACCCCAGCCCAGTCTGCTGCTTAGCCAGGGGCCCGTCCCCCACCCCTGCTGCCCTGGCCTGGCCACAAGTCCCTGCTCCTTCTGGAGAGTGCTGAGGGAAGGTCACCACCAGTAGCTGCGTGCGGAGCCTTGTCTCCCCTGTCCCCTGCCAGGGTGGGGGGCGGAAGGCAGACAGAGCTGGAGGCCAGGGAAGGGTTAACAGCACCCACAGGCAGGCTGGGGGCCACTCTGCAGATGAGCCAGAGGCCAGTCCTCAGCTGCCCTAGCAAGCCCGCGACCCACACAATTCTCTGCAAGGAAAAAAAGAGCAGAGATGTAATGAGCCAGCCACCCTTCACTGATTTGCACATAATCGTGTCTTTCCCTTAATGGAACCACCAACCGAGGCGCCCTGACACCTGCTCCCTCCATTTTCCCCATTTGATTCGAGAGGTTTAGGTGGTGCCGGGTCACGTCCAGTTCAGTGTTGAGCAGACGTTAGGGTTACCGGGCTGGCCTGTGCCTGCACTTGGTGACAGCCTGTCCTCCGGGCCGTGTAGCAGTCGCCCCCCACCCCCCCCCCCCCGCCCACCGTTGCACACCTGGCTGTGTGGCTCAGCGTGGCCCAGCTCGTGGCCTGCCTGTCTGGACTGAGAACTTTCTGAAGGCTGGGACTTGTGCATTTCTCTGCTCCTGTCACCTTTGCTGCAGGTGCTAGCGGGATTTGTGGGGCGGGTGGCGAACATTAGAGCGAGTGAATGTTATCCAGTGATCTGGGGCGGGCGGCAGGGAGTGGGTTCTCCTCCTGGAGATGTGGGGTGGGCAGGGGGCGGGCCCTGGGGCTTCCTGGAGGTCAGTCTCCACTGGCGCCCCACACCCACACTCTCAGAGACATTTTCACTCGTGTCCACGCCCGACACTGTATCCCAGGAACGTGAGGCAGGAATCCAGACAGAGCTCAGTATAAAAATGTGTACATCGGGGATATTTATATACCGAAAAAGTGGACACGGCCTGCATGGGGCTGGGTGGGTAGATTAGTTTATTGCTTTAATGGAATCCCCTGCAGGCTTTGAAAATGTGCTCACGGAAACATCAACATGTGGAACACGCTTATCTTCCATGGTCCCAGAGAGCAGCTACCGGGCCACGGTACTGAAGACACATGGAAGTCGGCACCGTGACGCTGAGTGTGGCTGGGGGAAGGGCTGGGATTATGGGGGCTTATCAGAAAATGAGTTCTGTTTCTATGAACTTCCCAAGTTTTCCGTAACGTGTCGTAAAAGCTTGTGATTCTCAAGAAACAAAGGATGTGGGGGGCACTTCATCTCAGAAGGCTTCGCTGGAAGAACGGACTTGGTGGGAAATGTGGGGGGTTCTGGACCCGCAGCTCCCTCCCCCCACCCAGCTGCCCACGGAGCCCGTCCGGGCGCTCCCCCTCTCTGTCCACACTCACACGCACGCTGCCCCTCACGCACACTCACCCCACCCACACCCACGCTCTCACACGCATACTCCCACTCATGCACACTCATACGCACACCCACACTGTCACTCGCATGCACACTTGCACTCCCACGCACACTCATACACACACACATGCATGCTCCCCCCACGCAGTACTTACACACTCCCACCCATAACTTGCATGCTCTTACACACACGCACACACACACACACACACACACACACGCTCACGTACCCCGAGCCCTGGCTTGGCCACGCAGGGTCAGCTCCACAGATGCACACGCTCCCTGAGGACCGCACTCGCCCTGGAGGGAGGATCTCCCCCCCCCTCCATTCGAGGGCAGGCCACCCTGACCTTCCCCCAAGCCTGCGCCTCCAGGACCCTGAGTGAGGAATCAGCCTCGTGTGGATGCCTGGGCCCCCCGGCTGCCGGGCAGGAGGGTCTTTGCCACGCCCACCTGGCGACCCCAGCCGGCCCCCGCCGTGGGAAGTGGCGATAACGGGGTCACGCTCATGAACACGAGAGGAATCATTACATGGCGGGGTGGGCGGGAGCGCTTCTGTGGCTCCAAGCAGTCCTCACACGTGAGGACGTGCACACCTGCAGGTCACGGTCACGTCACTCCTCCATGGGCCCGTGGACGTGACAGGGAGAGGTCGGTGAGGCGGGCTGGCAGCCGCACCGGTACCGGGAGATGCAAGGTCCCGATGCAGCCTTAGGACCCCCTCCCTGACCCCCACGACCTCCTGACCCGCCGTGCCGGCGTCTAGGGCCGCCGTGAGAAGTTACCACCTGTGGGCTCCACGCAGCAGGGTCTGGAGGCCGGAAGGCCAAAGTCACGGTGCCGCGGGGCTGTGCTCCGCTTCGGAGGCCCCGGGGAAGGCTCCTTCCTGCGTCTTGCAGCTTCTCGTGCTGCGGCCCCCAGTCTCTGCCTCGTCTTCACAGGGGTTCTCCTCGGGGTCTGTTCTCCCCTTATCTGCCTGTCCTGAGAACGTCTCCTGCTCAGATCCCAGCCTGTGCCCCCGACCCCTGCCTCCAGGCAGGTCCCTCAGACCGCCCCCCCATCATCCCACTGGGATGTGCTGGGGCTCCGGGGGGCTGGGGGTCCCAGCATGGCACTTTCCAGTCCACCGGCCCCCACCCCCCTCTCCCCTGCACCTCTGCCCCCCAATCCCTGCTCTGCTCCTTGGGTTCCAGACCTTTCCCCAGCTGGCATCCTGTCACCTCTGGGGTGTCTGGGGGAAGCTGGGCAGGCCCTTCTGCGTGTGAATCAACAAGTGTGTGTGGCAGAGGCCCAGCCAGGTGCCTACTGGCTGTTCATCTTACAAACACCGTGTGCCACCCCTGCCACAGTCTTGCCCTGGGGTTCTGAGTCTCTCTCACCTGCAGGAGCCCCCATGGGCTGCCATCTCGGTTCAGCCCTTTCAGGCAGGAGCATCTGGGAGACCCCTAAATGACCTGGGGCCCCTCCAGCATGGCACACACCCTCTGGGTTACAGATCTGGTGCCCACACCTGTCTCCTCCAGCCTGCACATCAGGACGGCAAGGACCGGGCCACATGTCTGTGTCCCAGCACTCAGCCTACACGGAGGGGTTGGCTGCGTTCGTGGGGGAACAAGTGAGGGGGTGGATGGATGGATGGATGGATGGATGGATGGACGGACGGACGGACAGACGGGCGGACGGATGGGCGGATGGATGGATGGCTGGCTGGCGAGGCCAGCTGGGCGGTGCCCTTGACATTCTCGTGTCCTGTGACCCTTGCAGATGTGCTGGTGGACGGACAGCCATGTGACTGTGAGGCTGCAGCCTGCCGGGTGGGCGACCCTGTGCGTCTGGAGGTGCGGCTGACCAACCAGAGCCCACGCAGCGTGGGGCCCTTCGCCCTCACCGTGTCCCCCTTCCAGGACCACCAGAATGGCGTGCACAACTACGACCTGCATGACGCCGTCTCCTTCGTGGGCTCTAGCACTTTCTACCTTGACGCGGTGCGTGGCGGTCTGTGAGCCCCAGAGCGGCCCCCACGGCCACTGTCCCAGTGCCCCCTGCCTTCCCCTGGTGGGGACGGGGACTTCCCTGACTCACCGTGGGCCTCACGTAGCTCACTTCTCTGTGTACTGAGTCCTGGCCGTGAACCAGGATGGCGAGACCTGGGGCCTTACTGCCGCCATCCCCGGCCCCTGCCCCCCACTTCACGGCAGCCTGCGGCCCAGGAGAACGGGGGAAGTCCACTGAGAGCAGCCCTCACGCCACTGAAACGACACCTCCCCCCAGCCACTCCCCACCCTGCCAGCACCCCTGGATGGTCCAGGGAGGGAAGTGCTATGCTCCTTCCAGAGCCAGAAGCTAGAGCTCAGAGAGGGACAGCCACCTGCTTGGGGGAGCACAGCAGGAAAGCCCTTGGGGAGGGGCCCTCCCCCCCACCCCATTGCCCCCACATCCAGGCAGGTTCAAGGGTGTCCTGGTGGCATTGGGGGTTGTGCTGCTCTGGGCTGACATCGCTCCCTCTTCCCCACAGGTGCAGCCCTCAGGCCAGTCGGCCTGCCTCGGAGCCCTGCTCTTCCTGTACACGGGTGACTTCTTCCTCCACATCCACTTCCACCAGGACAGTGCGAGCAAGGAGCTGCCGCCATCCTGGTTCTGCCTGCCCAGCGTGCACGTGCGGGCCCTGGACGCACAGGCCTGAGCCCCTCCCGCCCCCTCGGGGTCCCTGTTCCTGTGGGCGCAGCTGGCCCGGCCTGGCCCCTGCCTTCCCTCCACCTGGCCCCGGTCTCGGCCCCTGCTCTTCCTCCCCTCTCTCCTGCGCGCCAGACACGGCAGCCTCACCCCTTCCTGGACTGGCCAGCAGGACCCTCTGCTGGAGCCTGGCATTAACCAAACCCCAGAGCGCAGCGCCCACCCGGCCCGGGCCCCGGGGTCCCTGCACCTGCTCCCGGGACCTGAGGATCACAACCCAGCCAGGAGAAAAAGACGGCACACGTGAGGCAGGGACCCCCCTGAGGCAGCCCCGGCAGGAGAGACGGCTTGGAGGGAGTCTGCCCCCAGCAGGCCGATGTCGGGGGGCCCGGGGCCATTCCCCGGCCGGGCCTGTGTGTCTGTGTGTCTGTGACAAGTTCTCCAATAAAAGGCCCGCCTTGCTTCTCTGCTGCTCCGCCTGTATCCACGCATCTCCTCGTCCAGTGTGGTCAGGGGGCCACCCACCCAGCCTGTCAGCCCCCAGCTCCGGTAGGGACACGGAACAGAAATCCCCATGTCACACATGGCTGGTGGCCCACGCGGTCGGGTCTATGTCTGTCCGTCTCTGCGACCCCAGCCCTGCCCTGTGCATGCACTCCTTGGGCCTGGGTCCCCGGCCCCTGTCACAGCACTGACTCGGGCCCCTCTCCCCAGCTCTGGCCGTCTCGGCCCCCCACTTTCCCTCATGGGATCCACACCACATCCTCTCCTTTCTCCCCTTCCACTCCCTCGGAGGACGTTCGGGAGTGACAGCGGGTATAGGTTGGGCTGGGCGTCCCTGGCCCCAGGGAACAAGCCCTGCTGAGGCCACGGCAGCCCTTGGCTGGTGGGGGCGGCTCTCCCCTAGGACTCCCCTCTTCCTCGCTCCCTCGGGGCCACCCGCCCCCTGCCACCTGCAGCCCTCCCTGCCTGGCGGGCCCCAGCGCCCCACTTCTGCCCCACCAGCTTTGCTTTTTGTCTGCCACACATCGCTCTCTGGGTGGGACTCCGGGGCCACCCCATTTCCACGAAGCCACCCAGACAGCGGGTATGGCACTGACTCACCCTCAGGGACAGAGGAGGAAGGATGGTCACCCATCACCCGTCCAGGAGGAAGGCCTGGGTGCGTTGACCCAGGGGGACCCTGTGACTTGAGAGGTGGGTGCTCTTTGAGGGGGTCTAGAGCCCCCTGGTCCCGATCAAAGCTGCGGGTTCAGGGTGGGGAGAACTTTACAAGCCCCACCTCATAAGAGGTCATCCGGTCAGTGCCCCCCTGTGCCAAGTGTGGCTGGGACATGTGGCCCTGTTGTGCATTCCCCAACTACCCTGGGCCCAGGGGCACCACCCCCCTCACGGGGTGGGGTGGGGGGGGAAGGCGGGGAACTGAGTCTCCACGTGCCTGGAGCACATGGCAGGAGATGGCCGAGTGGGCTGAGAACCCCACAGGGGTCCTCCCTGCTGCTGCAAGCCCTTGGCACCCAGGAGACAGCCAGGAGGGGCCGCCTTCCCCCACACTTCACTCTGAGGATGTGCGTCCAGGCCCTGGCCCTGAGGTCAGGCTGCTTAGCGGCTCCCACGGGAGGGTGAGTGGGGCCAGAGCCCAGCTTTGCCCTGCAGGCTCGTGCCGCCCAAGGGAGGGGCACCTGACTGAGATCGCACGAAGCTTCCGTGGGGACCGTGGTGGCCCGCGCCCGGCTCCTCAGCGTCCACCCTCACGGGACACGTCTCTCACTGAGCTCTGCTCTGAGCAGCCCCACCCCTACCCCCCGCCTCCAATCCCCCAGGCAGGAGGAAGCCTCAGCTTTTCAACAGAGGCCGACCCAGGAAGGGTCCGTGTCTGAGTCCCCACAGCAAGCCCTGAGACAGGAATCAGCCCAAGCAGCACGTCTAGGAGGAACCCCCACCCCCAGCCCTGTGGAGAGTGAGGGTCAAAGGGAAGGGAAAGGGCAAGTGATGGAACACAGTAGCAAGAGAGCGGCTGCCTCGGGGCCCCCAGCCTGCGCGTATACTCCATCCCCCGGAGTTGGTTCCTGCTGCCCACCTGCCGGGCACTACCAGATCGGCAGCCAATGCTTCCCCGTTGTCCCCGGGGCACTGGAAGTTCCCCAGAATCTTGGAGGCAGGGATGGGGAGTGGGGGCTTGTCCAGGGCCATTTTCTGAGACGGGCTGGGTGTGGCATAGCAATGATATCCCACTGCTGCCCCCACTTCCTGACACAGGCCTCCTACGTCCCTTGGATTCCCTGGGTGATAGGCGTGTTTTTGTTCTAATGAGAGGTGGTCACCAGAAAGACCCAGAATGACTAAAAGCTTGGAACTTTCGGGCCCACCCCCTCCATCAGGTGGGTGGTGGCAGAGAGGGGCTGGAGCTTGAGTTAAGGACCCATTGTTCCCGTGAGATGAAGTCGCTGCAAAACTCCCTGAACTCTAGGGGCGCCTGGGTGGCACAGTCGGTTAAGCGTCCGACTTCAGCCAGGTCACGATCTCGTGGTCCGTGAGTTGGAGCCCCGCATCGGCCTCTGGGCTGATGGCTCAGAGCCTGGAGCCTGTTTCCGATTCTGTGTCTCCCTCTCTCTCTGCCCCTCGCCCGTTCATGCTCTGTCTCTCTCTGTCCCAAAAATAAATAAACGTTGAAAAAAAAATTAAAAAAAAAAACAACTCCCTGGACTCTAGGCTCCAGAGAGCTTCCTGTTTGGTGAACACATCCACGTGCTGGAGGGGGTCACCCCAGCTTCAGGGGACAGCCCCGGACCCTTCCAGACCTCCCCTGTGCACCTCTTGATTTGGCCATTCATCTGTACCCTTTGTAATATCTCCTATGATAAGCCGGTAAACATAAGCAGCATCTTCCTGGGTTCTGTGAGCTGCTCTGGGACCTGAGGAGGGGGTCATGGGAACCCCAGTTTGTAGCTGGCTGGTCAGAAGTACAGGCGGCCAGGACTTGCAGAGTGTGTGCAGTGGCGGTCGTTTTATGGGACTGAGCCCTTGACCTAGCTCCCGGTAGTTCACGTCAGAGCTAAGTTGACCTGCAGGACACCCAGCCAGGGCCGGAGCGGGGAACTGGCTGGGGTGGGAACCACGCACTTGGCATCAGAAGGCGCTGTGAGAAGGCCGTTTCGCTGGCTAAGTCAGGGAGGGAACCGGCTGCCTCGTCTCCTGGCCGGGGCAAGGGGGTTACATCAGCTGGCCTGGGGGCCGGGGAGCTTCCCAGGGACCTGAAACTCCCCAGGCACAGGGTCCCCCTGCAGCATCTGGCCCCAGGGACCCCGTGTCCGGGCTGCCGTCCGTGGCCTCCTGCGGGGCAGTCGGGGCGGGCATGCCGTGGGTGGCGGGAGTTAGTGCTACACGTCATCGGCTGCCCGAGGCTCACGGCTCCATACGGAACACAGGCCCAGGTGGCCACCAGGGCAGGGGCTGGGGCCTCGGAGCAGGATTGCTGGCAGCAGATGGCCAAAGCCCTTTGCTCGGGCACCAGAAAACGCCTTCCCAGGCCGTGTGACCATCCGTCCGTGGCTCCCCATCCGAGATGCTCTGTCCACGGAGGTCAGATGGACAAGCCCACTGCAGGAGGCCTCGTCCTGGGTCAAGTCCTGGCTGAGATGCTTCCTGGGCTCCTCGCCTGAGGCGTCTTCGCGCTCCTCACGTGAGGCTCAGATGAGGGGATCCAAGACAAGGGCTTATTCCGCTGCCCTGCACACAGTAGGTGCTCTCTGAATGGCCAGTTGGCCCTTGGGCCAGGGAATGTGCCTTGTGTCCCCGGGCAGCCTGGAACTCCTGGCAGGGGGTCCACTCGTGGTCCATCCTGTGCACCTGTTACAGATGCATCACCCCGACGGGTGGGGACATGTGAGGCTGGCTGTTCATCCTTGGCTCGAGTCCAGAGACGCCTTCAGAAGGAAACTGAAGCAGTTCCCTGGTGAGGATTGCTGAGCTCGGGGGGCCACTTGCCCAGGGCCGGGCAAACAGTGAAGAGGGACATGGGAAGACCTGGTTTTACTCTGCCCCAGCCTGAGGAAGGAGCCCAGGACACTGTGGGGCTTAACTGGATTAAACTGAATGCCGTGCTCTTAGCGGGTAGATGGGCACCTGTCCCGGGCAGCCAGGAACTCAGCGCCGCCCACAGGTGGGCCTGTGGGCAGGTGCACAGGGCCCAGCAGCAGGACTGAGGATATGGAACCCGCTTGCAGCAGCGGCACCTGGGAGACCAAAGAGCCGGCTGGCTGGGCCTGTGGGCAGGAGGGTCTGGGAAGGCTTCCTGGAGGAGGTGGCGTGGGGTGGGGGAGGAAGAAGGGATTTCTAGGAGTGCAGGAGGGCAGAGCGAAGACCTGGAGGCAGGACAGCAGGCTCGTGAGCCCCTGGAACACGGAGGGGCCCCGCCACTCCTCTCGGCCACTGAGGACTGACAGGGTCTGTGCTCGGCTGGGGCAGGCCCACGAAGAGGTGGTGACCTTGTGGGGACACGGGGGAGGGGGTCGGGTTCTGTTTGGGGCCAGACGGGGGCCTGAGGAGGGCGGAGACACCCAGGAGGCAAACGGGCAGGAGCCCAACGGGCAGGAGCCCAGGAGAGAGGCCAGGCCGGGAGACAGGAGGGAAAGAAGAGGGGTTTGGGCCAGCGGGGGGTGTGGGGTTTGTGGCTGGGTCCTGTTGGACCTGGGGGACGGGGGTATTGGCCACTGCCCGCTTCTCCACCTCACGTCCTGTACCCCTCCCACAGGGCACACAGTGTGCCCCAGCCACGGTGGCCTTTTCTTCTCCATCAGCAAGCCTGTTGTGCCCTGGGGGCTTGACCGTTCTCTCTGCCTGGATGGGTGCCCTGCCCACCGGCCTCACGGGGCCGCCTGCATTCTGCTCTCAGCCCCACATCACCTCCCACGAGGGGCCCCTCCTGACCACCCGGCTGTCCGTGGAGGAGGCGGCCCAATCTGGAATGGTCTCTTTGCTTGCTCATGCATTGTGTGCTCTGTCCTCTGCTGAAATGTGAGCCCCTGGGAAGGTGGCCGGTGGGTGGAGGGCACTGGGTGGGAGGTGGCTGCGAGCCGTCCCCAGTCTGGAGGCAGGGCCCTGCGTGGGTCGAGCACGAGGTCTGGAGCTCAAACACAGCTCCTGCTCTGCCTTGCTGTGTGACCACGGGCTGGCCACTCCACTTCTCTGAGCCTGGACTTCTCATGTGTAGAATGGAGATAATGATGTGCAGCTCAGCGGGAGCTTGAAGGTTCTATCTAAAAGCCTGGAATGTATGAGCATGCCTGGGTGCCCAGCAAACATGGGTTGAATGAAAGAATGAACATAGCCATTCCCCGGCTGTGAAGCAGTCGTGGCCCTGTGAGGCACATGACCTTGGCCTCAGTGTCCTGCTCCATAAAATGAGATCTACCCCATTTCAGCCCCCAAATCCACCACCCACAGGAGGAGAAGACATGAGGCTCTTTCAAGGCTCTCCTGACCCCCAAGATGCTCTGAGCTGTCCAGACGGGGTTCTCTGAGGCAGGTAGGACCCCAACTCTCCACCCTGTGAAAAATGTTGAGCAAAGCCAGGACAGGATGCTCTGTGGTCCGTATTCATCCGACCCTGCCCCTCTGCCACCCCCAACACACAGTCAGGGAAGAGGCCACGGGATGGAGAAGGGGAAGCTTGGGCACAACACTGGGCCCAGGTTATCAGGGCCCTCGAGACAAAAAGGCCCCAGGCCATGTATCAGCTCTCTGTAAACTCCTGAGCAGGACCAACAGGCAGGCTCCCAAGGGCCTCCACCCACCCAGATGGAGAGGGGGTGGACCAGGAATCAGGAGACAGGAAATAGGACAAAGAGCTTAGCCAGCCCGGCAGAAGCCAAGACGCGTCTCATCACCACAGGCTTTGCAAAAAACTCGAGACAACCTAAATGGCCACTAATGGGGACTGGACGAGTCTACTGCACTTATGGAGACGAGGCCAAATGGGACAGACGGTACCTGAGCACCCAGCGTGCACATGTCCCAGGGGCCGCTTTAGATGGAATTGATGTGTGCAGCTGACCCCACTCAGGCAAACAACCCCCCCCCCAACAAACAGACTACATTTCTATGCATCAAAAGCTATCTAGAAAAACATGTTTAAGAGATGGAAAGGATATATACCTCTCTGAGAACAGTGGTCTCCTTCGGGGCCAAAAGGGGGCTTCAGAATGGGGTGCAGGCTGGGGGCACCTCAGTCATGGCAACTTGCTTTTTACAAGTACGTGGGGGGAGGGGGAAGAGAGGTGAGGTAGAAATAGAGATGATGGAGAGAAAGGGGGCGAGATGACGGGTGGAGACGGAGAGAGATGGTGGAGACAGGAGGACGGAGATGGAAGCACAGGAAAGCTTGTGCAAAACCCTGACAGCGTGGGACTCCCACCGGGAAGCATAGTGGCAATTGTCCTTCTTTGACTTTTTCTGTATTTTTCGTTTCCACAAACAAACAGAAACTTCACAACACTTACCGGAGAAGATACTGACTGCAACGAGAGGGAAGTCTTGAAGGGCAGAGGTTGTTGTCTTTTTGGAGGAGGGGATGTTCGAAAGAATACAGGCACCCCGAAAAATGACCCAGCCAGAGCCTGTGCTCCGATGCCCCCGGCCCCTTCCGCTGCCAGAATGCCCCCACCACCCTCAGGCTGAGACGTGAACGGAGTCAGGCCACGTGGACTGTAGGAAGTTGTAGCTTTGTCGCGGGCTCAGCGGGAGCCAAGACCCATGAAAACCTGGGGTGGCTGCTTGTCGGCATTTGTGTGGCTGAGTCCTCACAATCACAGAACTGTGTTACATGTTAGCATTGGCCGAGGCAGGAACCCAGGAGCAGGTGTCTTGGTGAGGGCTCCACATCCTGGTTCCTCCAGGTGCTGTGTGCTCCTGGGCACTGCCATCCTACAGCTGGGGTATCTAGAAACCTCCCATCTCCCAAGGGCCAGAAGAAGCTATGCCAGGAATAGGCTGTGTGCTTTTCACTTCACCAGCTGAGCCGGGTTGGTCTCGTCCTCCTGACGTTTGTTCCCTTTAGGCAGGACAGGCCTGCAATGGCCCCATAATCACCCAGCTGTCACGCTCTGTCATCCAAAATTCACCAAGCAAAGATCCATAGGAAGACGCCGGATGAGCTGGACCCCGCCCGGCTCAGCCTCTTGTCAACTCTGACCTCAGGCAAGTCACTTAAATTAAGCCTCTTTTTTCTTCTGGATAAATGGAGATAAAAATTCTCACTTCATGGGCACCTTGTCCTCAACGTTGCTACACACGATAGCAATGCCTTGATAGATCCCGGCTTCCTTCTCCCTTCTCACTGTCTTTCTTTGTCCTACCAGGTACCTGTCCAGCTCTGAGCCTGGCATTCCACTAGTCTTCTAGGAAGCCTGACACCTGATGTCTCTGTTCCCCATTAGCCTGCTCCCTGGGTTCATTTATTAGGTAACATGAAATAATAGAGGGCAGGTCTTTCTAATGCACATGCCCAAGTGAGAAATGGATTGCCTGGCAAAGGAGTGAGCTCTGTGACTTGTCACAGTGAGCTCTTTGTATTCAAGCAAAGGCTGGATTTGTGGATGGTTTCAAAAGATCATCCCTGCCAGCCCAGAAAGCACTGTCATTATGACACCTTCTGAGCCAGCCTGGTCCCAGTAAGCAGAGAAGAGAGTGGGATGCATGGGGTCGCCTGGCTCCTGGGGACTCTGAACATTGTCTTAAGGGATTAAGACAAATTATAAATAAGGATCAAAAGAGGGTGTCAATGTGATGGGTTAGGGGCCCCAAGACTCTTACGGAAAACAATGAAAAAGGACGGTAATTATACAAAAAACATTTGTGAATGCATCTATTAGCTGGCAGGAAAGTGAGAGATACTCAGCCCCAGAACCTCCAGAGAGGCAAGTGGGGCACTGATGCCAACTTTCACTTTGAGGGTTTTTGTCAACATAGGAGTATCAGTTTTTGTAGTCTTAAAAAATTGAGAGGAGAAAGACAACCCCTTGGGCGCATCAGGTGGGGAATCATAGGAGACCGCTCCTCATGAATTTAGGAGTCCAAAGGATTAAATCCTTAGTAAAGGATGAACTGAAAATATCCCCTACCCTACTCAGAGAGCAGAAATAAAACTTTTCTGTCTCCACGCTTTGATTCTCACCCAGAATGGCCCTCCCATGCACCTGCATTCCCAAGCCACACTCCCTAAGTGCTTTCCCCGAACCTTGAGTCATTTATAAGCTTGAAAGTGGTCCTACACACCTCACACACCCTGCCATCACATACCCGGCACCTTACAGAAGTAAGCACATCCTTTCTGAAAGAATCCACTTTTTCTCAGAATTCCAAGGGTTTCTACAAGGAAAATGAATAATTTGGAGTGTTAAAAGAAAATTATCAAATATAAAAGGACACAATGCCTCATTCGTGAGAGCCAGAAAAAAATCAACTTAGGCTTGATAAAAAAAAAAAAATCAGGTATTGGTTTTATCACACGCAGACTATAAAATAAGCATGCTTAATCTGTTAGGAGAAATGAAAAAGAAGATTAAAACGAGTAAAGATCTAGAACATAAAGAAATAATCAAATGGCGCTCCTATAACTGAAAAATAGAATTAAAATTAAATACTTAATGAATAGGTTGAAGAGCAGATTAAACCCAGCTCAGGGGAGAACTAGTGAATGAAAGAGAGAGCCGAACAAGTTATAAAAAATGCAGCCCACAAAGATCAGAAAGCATGAAAGAGACTTAAGAGAACACGGAGAACAGAGTGAGAAGCTCTCACATATATCTCATCAGAGGTCCTGGAGGACAGTAAAGAGAATGGAGAAAAGGCAGTATTCAAAGAGATAATGACTGAGAACTTCTCAGAATGATAAGACAAAAATCCGTGTATTTAAGAAGCTCAACAAACTCAAGTAGCTTAACATTTAAAATACACAGTACACACATCATAATACAATTTCAAAGACCAGATGCAAAGGGATAATTTAATAGGGGCTGGAAAGACAAGACAAATTACCTTCAAAAAAAGTGAGATCAAGCCCTGCGTCGGGCTCTGCACTGACACTGTGGAGACTACTTGGGATTCTCTCTGTTCTTGTCCCACACTCTCAGTCTCCCTCTCAAAATATTTTTTTAAATAGCAATTTGCTTGATAGCTGACTTGTCATCAGCAAAAACAAAGTTCAGAAGTCAGTGGAATAATACCTGAGAATATGCTAAGTAACACACTCTTCAACAGGTGAAATAACATTTTAATATTTAAAAAAGCAGTGTTTTCCACCACCAAACCCCCATTAAATGGAATTCTGAAGAATGAACTCCAGGCAGAAAGAATTGATACCAGATAGAGATGCGTGAAGAAAGGAACAATAAAGTGGCACATACGTGAGTATCTAAATAAGCATTTACTGTGTAAATAATTATGGATTATGGAGTTAAGCAGAATTAACATATATAGCAAAATAACATAAATATTGGTATGACTGGAATCAAAGTGTTCTAAGGTGTTTTAATTTTTTTTTTAAAGTAGGCTCCTTGCTCAGCATGTAGCCCAACATGGGGCACAAACTCATGACCCTGAGGTCAAGACCTGAGCTGAGATCAAGAGTCAGACGCTTACCCAACTGAGCCACCCAGGCACCCCTACAGTGCTTTAATTTCAATTTCAAAGGATTAGAATGAGGGTAAAGATACTAAGTTAGATTTAAGCTTTGTTGCTTTAATCATGTAAATTTCAATTCTGGGGTAACCATTAGGAAAATGAGAAATAGCATGAGCAACTTTAAACTAGATGCTCTAAAAAAAAGAACTTTAAAAAAATCAGAATTATTCAGTCCAAAAAGAAGGCAAAAAAAGAAAAAAGACCACAGAAATAAAATGAAAATGGCAGAACAAATAAAACCACAACAATAATTATATTATCCTCATATTATAGTTGAGAAAAATGAGGCATACAGCAGGTAAGTAACAGAATTGGTTATAAAATAAGTTATAGAGGGGCACCTGGGTGGCTCAGTTGGTTAGGCATCCAACCTTTGATTTCAGCTCAGGTCATGATCTCATGGCTTGTGCGATGGAGCCTGGAGTCAGGCTCTGTCTACGCTAACAATGCAGGCCCTGCTTGAGATTCTCTCTATCCCTCCCCCCCACTCATGCCCTCTCTCAAAATTAAATAAACATTAAAAAATAATAAGTTATAGAAATAAAGTACTGATATACCCCAAATGAAAGACTACACAAGGAAAAGCTGTACCTGAAAAATCCCAATAATAGAAAGTCTAAAGCAAAAAATAAATTACTTCTAGAGATAAAGACAATAACATCATAATGATAGGAGTGATAACTCACCAGGAAGCTATAGTATCTCTAAATATATATGCAACCAATAATATAGCTCCAAACACATAAAGCAAAATTGATAGAACCACAAGAAGTAAACAAATATCTCTCTATAACTGAAAAATCAAGAAGACAAAAAGTATTAAACATGTAGAATATTGGAAAAACTCAATAGATTTGATTTAATAGACTTATATAGAACACTTCACTCAACAGCTATAGAGAGACATTTTTATCAAGCACATATGTTGAGATTTGCTTTGTGACCCAATATTTAGTTGAAGGACTTATCATACCAACACATTCTCTGAACCCAATATGGTTAAGTTAGAAATCAATCACAAAAATATGATTATAAAAGTCTCATGTATTTGGAAATTAGGAAACATTTATAGATAATTGAAAGAAGAAATTACATTGGAAAGTAAGAAATATTGAAGTTGAACAATAATAAAAGTATGTACCCAAACTTGTGTGATACAGATAAATTAGATTTCAGAGGGATGCTTATATATACTTAAATGCTTATATTCAAAAGAGAAAAGTGTAAAAGTTAATGAACTAAGCACCATCTCCAGGAGCTGAAAATGATGGCAGAAGAGATTAAAGAAAATAGAAGAATATAATAAAGATAAGATCATAAATTAATAAAAGAAGAAACACACAATAACAACAAGCCAAAGGTTATTTCTTGAAAAGGCTAATAAAACTGAGAAACCTCTGACTAGATTAATAAAGAAAAAAGGCACAAATAATCACATTACAAATAAGAGGGGACATCAGATACTGCAGACAATAATAGGAGGATATTATAAGAGGAAATTATGAAGAACTTCATACCAATAAACTTGAAAACAAATGAAATATAAATTTTCTAGAAAAATGTGATAAAAATTGAAATTTATGATAATAGTAATTAGACTGAATAATCCTAGAGCCATTAAGAATCAAATCAGTAGTTAAAAACTGTTTCAAAATGAAAATCCAGGACCAGATGGTTTTTACTAGTAAATTCTAGTTCAAGGAACAACAACTGCAAAAATGCCAATGATATACAAAATATTGCTGAATATGGGGAAAGAGGAAAAACACTCATATTTTTTAGAAGGCCATTATAACCTTGATACCAAAATCTGACAAACAGCATGAGAAAAGAAAATTCCAGGCTAAATCATGTATCAGTGTAGATGCAAAATTCAAATCTAAATGTTAGCAAGCAGATTAGTGTTATGTGAAGAAGATAGCATATCATGGCCAAATTACATCTATTCAGAGAATGCAAGGTTGGTTTTACATTGGTAAAGATATTATGAATCCACCACATTAACAAATGAAAGAAGAAAAATTATATGATCGTTCTTATAGATGTGGGAAAAATCTTTGATAAAAGTCAATGTCCTTTCACGACTTTCAAAAACCCCCTAAGTCCCCAAAAAACCGCTTAGCAATTTAGGTCTAGAAGAGAGTTTCCCTAACCTGATAAAAAGGATATCTATAAAAACTATACATACAGAAAATCTTATTCTTAATGTTGAAATATTATAAGCACTCTTTATGATCAGGAACAAAACAAGCTCATTATTTCTGAGCTGAACTTCTGTTCAGCATTGTATAAGTGGTCCGTGCCAGCAGAGAAATTCAAGAAAAGAACAAACTGAAAGGCATAAGGGTTAGAAAGGAAGAAGCAAAACTATCATTATTTGCACATTATATCATCAACCAAACAACAAACTAAAGAATATTCATATTTATTAGAATTAATAAATGCTTAGCAAAACTGTTGGATACAAAGTCAATATAGAAAAATCCACAGCATTTTTGTACCACAGCAACCAACAGCTAGAAAATAAAATGATAAAATTTACCATTCATAAAACTACAAAAAAAAAAAAAAGAATCTGTGGCAGGAAGAATAATGGCATTCCAAAGATGTCCATGTCCGAATTCTCAGAACCTGTGACTATATGGGGTTACATGGCAAAGAGTAGTTATGGGTACAGATAAAATTAAAGTTGCCAATCACCTGACTTGAAAATAGGGACATTATCCTGAAGCATCCAGGAGGGCCCAATGTATTCACAAGGACCCATAAAAGAAGAAGGAAGAGGGAGACAAAAGAGAACAAGAGAGATGGCAACTTGAGAAGAATTTAGCCTGATATTCCTGACTTTGGAGATGGAGGAAGGAGTCCATAAGCCAAGAGATGCCTGAACTTCTAGAAGCAAGGAAACAGATTCTGTCCTAGAGCCTCCACAAAGAACACAGCCCTCCAACACCTTTATTTTGCCCAGTGAGACTCAATTTTGAATTCTGACATCCAAACTATAACAAGTTGCATTGTTTAAGCCACTAAGTTTGCAGTCACCTACTGCTATTGTTATATTGTTGTATTGCTGCTGTAGCAGCAATAAGAAAATAATACAGAACCCAGGGGTAAATCTTTCTTATGTGCAAGATCATTGTGAAGAAAAAAAGTTATTGGAGGGTATTAAAGAAGATCTAAATAAATGGTGGAACACTGTATTTATAGCATAAAGATATAAATTCTCACTAAATTGATCTATAGATTCAATACAACCTCAATAAAAATCTTCACAACTTTTTCTTTGGTGAAACTTAGCAACTTGATTCTAAAATTTATTTAGAAATTCAAAGGCTCAGTAATATCCAATATATTCTTGAAGAATAAGTCAAAATTTATCATGATACAAAATAAATAGACACTGTGGAATAGAAAAATGGATGAATGGAGAGCCCAGAAACAGACCCCTACACATATTGCTACCACATGCCAATGGAAAGAGATAGACTCTTCCTTGAATAGTGCTGGGAGACTGAGTAGCCATAGGGAGAGACATGAGACCCTACTAAACCCCATATACAAAAATCTGTTCTAGGTTAAGATCTGAATGTGAAAGCCAAAGCATAAAATGTTTAGAAGACATGATATATCTTTACAATCTTAGGGTAGAGATGGCTATCCTAAATAAGACACAAAAATCAAAAGCCATAAAAAATGATAAATTTTACTATATTAAGATTAAGAACTTTTGTTCATGAGGAAAGTGGAAAGACAGTTCACAAACTGGGAGAAATAGGAGGGTCTGACACTGTAGTGAGATTATTCAATCTGGAAATAATGTAACTCATGCTCACAATCCACAGAGAAGAGCAAGTTATATGGCCCCACCTGACTGCAAAAGGGGCATGTCTCCTATAGGGAGGAGGGGAGAACGGAAAGCACCAGAAGTCTTTACCAATGCTAGTAAAGCTGAACTGCTCATACCGTATGACCCAATGATCCCACTAAAATGTACATATCTTAATATTTCATGGCTTGTGCAATGTGAGCCATGTGCCAGAATGTTTATAGAATTGTTCATAATATGAAAAAGGGACTTAAGTCTATCTGCCATATTAAGAATGGAATGTACATGTATGTTGTGGCATATGTGTGTAACAGAACGCTATATACAATGGTGAATATGCAATACAGATGTACTTCAAAAACAGGTTGACGGAATGAAGAAAGCAATCAAAGAATACATGTGCTACGATTCTAGTTACCTGAAATCCCAAAAGTAAATCACTGTGTTTATTAAAGATACATACACAGATTGTTTAAAAAAAAAAAAGCATACGGACAAAAGTGAGTAATTGACATAAAATTTGGCATAGATTCTTGGGTAAAGAAGAGAAGGCTTGGATTTGAGAGGAGCAAACAGGGGGTTTTTGGAATTAGGTAATGTTCCATTTATTCACCTGGGCAGTGGAAACTTAATTATACGCCTCTCTCCAAAAATTGAGATGTTCAATTCAGGCCTGCGTGACAAGAATTGTCAAAGACATGGCTTTCGGTAAAAAAGGAAAGATCCTTTGGCACTGATTCAGCAAACCAATAAAGAATTCTTCCCTTCTTCCACCTTTAGAATTTAGTTTGCCATTTCAAACCTGCTGATTAATCGCAGTATGTTCCTGGCAACCACCCAGGCCAGCTCCCTGAAAATGGGTGAAGCTGGAGCCCTGGGGCAGGAGTGCCTTCAGCACCGTGGACAGCGACCAAGAGCTGGCGCTGCAGAACGTTGCAGAAGGGCAAAGGTCTTCAGAGTCAAAACCCAACCCATCAGCAAGCTGGTGGCTGAGCACTAACTAGAACCCAGGTCTCCTGGAGCTTAATCCAGTGTTCATTCCGTTGCCCCTGGATTTGGAGGAGAGGACTGGAACTCCTCCAGGAACTAGAAAGTCACTGGGGGACTTCCACATGTGGCTTCCCTGTATGCCGCTGAACCCATGGGCTTAGCAGTCAGTCCGGCAGGGGTTAGGTCCAGACTCTGAGTGCTCTCAGAAGTCACTGCACCTCTAAGCCTCCGTGTCCATCACACCCACTCCCCACAGTGCTGCTGCAAGGATTCAATGATATTAGACGTATCACAAACAAAAGTACAGTGTCTTGTGTACCGGTGCTCAATTAAATGCAAAAAAAAAAAAAAAAAAGAAATCCCTTAGCGGATTTCAAATCAGAAAGTAATTGGTTTTGTGGAACATTTAAAAGATGATGAACCAATACTACCTTTTAGAGCTTGTTTTGGAAATAAGCCCCATAATATTCCCATATAAAGTCTTGGTATCTGGCAACAATGTCTTAGTTCTGCCCAATCTTTACTCTGTCACAAGAAATGCTTTGAGAAGAGGGTGACCAGTGCCTACAACATGTCCCCAGTGCCAAGGGTCCTCAATCACATCACATTTCCAAAAGAAACCTGAAGGGTGACATACTCTTCTTTCGACTAATTGCTAGATTCTATTTGCTAGTGTTCTATTTAGAAGTTTTCACCTATATTCTTAAGTGCCCTGGTCTATAGTACCCCTTATTTTGTATAGTTTGTATTAAAGTTATTCTAGATGCACAGAATGGATAAGGGACTTTCTCTTCTATCGTTTTAAATGGCCTAAAATAGTCTAAACAGCACCGAAATGATTAGTTCTTTAGAAACCAGATAGAACTCAGCTGTGAGCCCATCTGATTATGGTGCCTTTTCACTGATGGACCGCCAATCACCTTCTCATCTCTTATATGGTAATTGGTCTATTAGAATTTTCCATTTTTTCTTGGGCTGACTTTAGTAATTTACTTTTACCAGGAAATCACCCATTTCCCTGAGGTTTTCAATTTGTTATCACAGAGTGGCATAGAATATTCCCTCATAATTATTTTTATCTCCCCTGTATCTGTAGTTATACTGGTCTGTCTGCCTCCTCACTCGTAATCTGCCCTAACTTCACTTTCCCTCTTTATTCTCCATAATTGGACTCACAGGGCTTTGAAAAAAGTTTTATTAACCTTTTCAAAGAACAAGCTTTTGCATTTACATATTCTTTCCACTATTTTAAAATGTTTTCTATGTCCTCAATTTCAGTTCTTATATTCATGAATTCCCTCTGTTGTATTTCTTTTGTTGTTTCTTTTCCTGATTTCTAACCATGTTGTGCTCAGTCTTCCCTGGTCCTAGTGAAAGCATCCCCGGCCCTGTGAGTCTCAGCTGTATTCACTCCATTCCACTGTTCTAGTGTGACACATCTTTGTCTTTGCTTTCCAGATAGTGTGTGATTTCTCCTTTGACTTTCTCTTTGACCCAAGAGTTCTATAGGAATGTTTTAAATCTTCAAGTGAAGATTTTGGGTCCCTTTTTAAAATCATTTATTTCTACTTGCATTGGATACGGCACAAGGTGAAAAACTATTCTTGTGTTCTTGAATTGGGTAAAATTTTCTTGGTGGCCTATTATATGCTGATTTTTTTTAATACATGGGGCACCTGGGTAGCTCAGTTGGTTAAGTGTCTGACTTCAGCTCAGGTCATGATCTCATGTCTCGTGGGTTTGAGCCTCACATCGGGCTCTGTGTTGACAGCTCAGAGCTTGGAGCCTGCCTCTGATTCTGTGTCTCCCTCTCTCTCTGCCCCTCCCCTGCTTGCACTCTGTCTCCTTCTCTGTCTCAAAAATAAACATTAAAAAGAATAAGTAAAAAAAATAAAAATACAGTTATATGCTGATTTTTATCAGTGGACTTTGGAAATGCCTGAAAAAGTATT
Organism: Prionailurus bengalensis; assembly: GCF_016509475.1. Taxonomy (NCBI): domain Eukaryota; kingdom Metazoa; phylum Chordata; class Mammalia; order Carnivora; family Felidae; genus Prionailurus; species Prionailurus bengalensis. The sequence continues at coordinate 79,708,125 of NC_057353.1, read as the reverse complement.
CACGGAGAACATGTGTGTTTACATATATAATTTTTATATATGATATTCATATATAATGTAGTTAATATGAATTAAAAATATATAATAAATATTATAATTATGTAATTATGTGATATGTGTGTATAAAATTTTATATGTAATTGTATATTATACATATTCACATTTATTGGTTGAGTTATTCAATTCTGGTGTTATTACTTTGTTGTTTTAAAATTTCAAATGTACAAAAAACAGTCAAATGTAAGGTATACTATATATTCATCAGGAAGTTTCAATAATGGTGCATTTTACCATATATGTTTTTTACTGAGGTATTTAAAGTTAAAGTATAGGTTTCATGGCATTTCATCCCTACATAGCTCAGTTTGCCTCCTTAATAAAGAAGGAGGCTTTGGGGCACCTGGCTGGCTCAGTCAGTTAAGCACCCAACTTCAGCTTAGGTCATCATCTCATGGTTCATGGGTTCAAGCCCCGCGTTGGGCTCTGTGCTGACAGCTCAGAGCCTGGAGCCTGTTTCAGATTCTGTGCCTCCCTCTCTGCCTCTCCCCCACTTGCTCTCTGTCTCTCTCTGTCTCTCAAAAATGAATAAACATTAAAAAAGAAAGAAAGAAAAAGAACTGCTCCAGGATAGACTTTGTCTTAAAAAAAAAGGAGGCTTCTCCACATAGTCGAGGTACCATCATTGCACATGAGGAAATTACAGTGATGTTCCATGATCTTCTAAAACTCCATATTCAAATTTGCCTAATTGTTTCTTTTTAAAAATTTTTTATTTTCTTTATTTTTCAGAGGCAGAGAGAGATGGAGCACGAGTAGGGGAGGGGCAGAGAGAGAGGGGAACACAGAACCCAAAGCAGGCTCCAGGCTCTGAGCTGTCAGCCCAGAGCCCGATGCGGGGCCTGAACTCACGAACCGGGAAATCATGACCTGAGCTGAAGTCGGAGGCTCAACCAACGGAGCCACCCAGGCACCCCAAATTTCCCTAATTGTTTCTAAAATGACTTTTTAAAATCTGATTTGTTCAAACTATGATCTAATCAGTGGCCATGCGATACATCAGACTGCTCCTTAATTTCTGATACTTTCATCCATTTCTGTTAGAAACGTGCAGTTGCATCATACTCTAATTTTATTTTTATCAAGTTCTCTGTCCTTTCCTAATTGGCTTTGCTATATACAGCTTTGTATCTTTTTTTTTTTTTGATACAGGTTTATGGCCATATATCACTTTATTGTATGATATTCTAATTTATCACATGTAAGTATTTTGAACCTGTTTGAGATTAATATCTGTTAGTTCTACTTTATTTTAATTTGCTTTATCCTTGTAAATATCTTCCCAACAATTTTTTAAAATATTTAAAATATCATTTTGTTTCAAGTGTATTTCTAAAAAACAGCATATAATTAACTTTGTTCCTTTATTCCTTTTTCTTGTTGAGCCCAGTAAGACAGTGCCTTTCCTGTACTGGGAGAATTCAGTCCTATCCATTTGAGATATTATCTCCTATGTTTAATGTGGTTTTTATAATAGTCTGTTGTATTTTGCATCACTGTTCCTCATTTTTGATGGTTTCATCAAGTTCCTGGTCCTTCCATTTTTCCTTTTATTAATTTGCAGATCCCTACCTTGGCCCTTCAGTTATGGGCTGAATGTTTGTGTCTCCTCAAAATTCCTATGTTGAAGCCCTACTACTCAATGTGGCCATATTTGGAAATGGGGCCTCTAAGAATGTAAGCAAGGTTAAATGAAGTCTTAAGGGTGGGGCCCAGATCCGACAGGATTGGTGTCCTTATAGGAAGAGACACACAGTGCTCTCTCTTCCCCTCCTCCCCTCAGCACCTGCACAAAGAAGAGGTCATGTGAGCACACAGCAAGATGGCAGCCATCGGTAAGCCAAGAGACAAAATCTGAGGATGAAATCTACCTTGCCAGCACCTTGATCATGAACTACCAGTGTCCAGAACTGGGAGAAAACAACATTTGTTTACGCCCCCTAATCTGTGGAATTTTGTCATGGCAGCCAGAGCAGACATAGAGACACCTTCCACTGCAGTGACGGCCAACTTCTCTTCCCTGTGTGTACAACCAGACACAGATTTCTCCACTAGTAGCTGAGAATGAGATACTGGCTATCTCACACAATAAGATGTTCTATTTTCCTCCTAATTATTTCTCCTCAGTCTGATAAGATGACACTTCTAGAATTCTTTTATTTTCTTCCTCTCCTGTCCCCATCAAAGATGAGATCCTTGGGAAGTCTATCATTTCCCCATGCCCATAACTTGTAGAGGTTGCTGAGCTGTGACTTTTATAAATAGATTATCATTAGAATTTTTGCTTCTAGTATGGACCTTCTATTTCAGGAGCCCTTACTTAGCACTTGGATGACACGGTCCAAGACAGGTCTATCCTTATTCATTTTGATTTACTGTATCCACATATCAAGGTCTGATGCTCACTGCTGTGTCTTTCCCTTTTCATGGATCTTCATTTTGTGAGCCCTGCTCTCATTCACGTTCAGGCTTGAGTCTTCTCTTGAGTCTTTTCCTTGAGTGAGGGATGCCGGGGATGAACAAGGACTCAGGAATTACTCTCAGACACCTTCCTTTTACCTCCACAGGGCAGGGGACAGGATTCTTGGGCAAAGGTCTTCGTTGGGCATGAGGTTGGCCTGACCGCCCCTGCCCCCCGCCCCAGGCTTGGCCACGTGGCACGCTTCAGTCAACAAAACACACTCCGAAGTGATGAAGGACATTTCTGAGCAGAAGCTTTCAGGACCACGGCCAGATCTGTCAGATTCCCTTCCCCATCAGGGACCACGGAAGCCCCTGGGAGGAGAGCGTCTGTCAGCCTGGGTCTCAGAGGGACCTCACTGAGCAAAGCTCCCTGTCAACTCACATGAGCCAGAAATAAGCTCTTGTAATTTTAAGCCACTGATTTTTTTAACTAAAAAGAAAATTGTTTTGGTAGTGCTGTCTTAGTCAACTCTGGCTGCTATGACAAAATTCCACAGACTGGGGGGACTTAAGCCACAGACATATACTTCTTACAGCTCTGGAGGCTGGAGGTGCCTGATCGGGATGCCAGCAGATCAGTTCCCAGGGAGGGCTCCCTTTCCGGCAGCAGTCGTAGCCTCACGTGGCAGAGAGCAGTTTCTTTGTCAGCTCTTTGGGGGCTCAGGTCCGACTGCAGAGTGGCCCTGTGTTAGTCTGAAACCACCCCCGCCACCACCAAGAAGCAGTTGCTGGGATGCAGTTGAACACACAAGAACTTAACTGGGCAGGACGCCTAGGAGAGGAAATGGAGAGAAAGCCGGGAGAGCCATCGCCAGTGATACAGAGCTGACCCCGAGGGAAAGAGGAAAGAGGGAGGGAAGGAAGGACAGGAGGGTAGAGGCCAAACGCTCAGTTGGATTCAGCCTCTTGCTCAGAAAAGGCAAATCAACTGGAGGTAAAGAGAGGCCTGACCTCCAGAGCCTGGACCTGATCCTTTTCCCGCATGCTCCCCATGACAGCTGAGAGGTGCACGCTCTGGACGCACTTGTAGGGTCAGTATGGCCAGGCGTGGGCTACATGAGAACGGAAATGGGTCGGTGCATTTGGGGCTAAACTAGGGGTAGGAGTGCTGACAATGGACCAGAGATGCCAACAGGAACACAACGCCTTGGTCTGTGACACGTGAGCACCCTGACCTCATCTTGGCAGCCTCCAGGGCCCGGGCCAGGAACTGGCTCAGTAGGTGCTCAGCAGACCTTTGTGTCAAGAAAGAATGAACAAATGTAGCTATTCTGTTCCTGGTCATCTCGCATTCGAAGATTGAGTCTGAGAGAGATGAGACTCTGGGGTGGAAACACCAAGGAGAGGGCCCCCTGGACCCACCTGGTCACCCCCTCTGCCACCTTCCCTCTGATCTTCCCCAACACTCCCTTCCTCACCGCACCGTCCATCTCTTCTGCCTTCTCTCTGGTGTCCAGTTCTGGTGCTGCCTCTCTGCTGGGTCCAGAACCCCCTGGGACAGTTGTGTGGGGGTCACCAGTGTCCCTACATCTGGAGAAACAATGGTATCTTACAAGAGAACAAGGTTCAAGGTGAGAGACAGAGACAAACACAACAGGTGCAGCTGCATTCGGTGCTCACCTGTGCAGGGCGCTCTGCGAAGGGCACAACGTGCACCACATCCCCATTTCACAGATGGGGAGACTGAGACACAGGTGAAGTGACCAGCCCAGGGTCAGCCAGCCAGTCTTCGGTGGAGCCAGGACCATCAGGCTCCAAGCCTACCTGTTTGCATTACCCCCATCTCAAGTTCAGAAACCAGTACATGGCTCACATTAGGGATTGTCGCCCTCCTGCCACCTGATCAGCCAGGAGCCTTCACGGCACCCATTCTGCGACGGAAGGGCCGGGGGCCCAGAGTCCAGGGCCCTCACCCACGAAATGTCGGTGCTCGGCTCTGAGCCAGGCCGGCCCCGAGCACAGACTGAGCCCTCGACTGTGACAGGACACCTCTGAGCACAAGGTGCCCTGTCCAGCCACGACTGCCCCCAAGCTTCACACCCTGATGTGCCCATGCTTGAGTCAGTCTTCGTGCAGTGATAATTACCTGTGTGGTGTTAGGACTGCCTGGCTGTCATCTACCCGGGATGGATGGAACCTCTGTCTGGCTTCCCCAGGCTGCACTGGAGACCTGAGTGGGACAGAGATGGGCACAGGCCTGTGATGCGAGTCTGGGCCCAGCCCGGTGGCATTGGGGCCTCCCGTCTCCCTCCCTCCTCCCCCGCAAACCCTCTCGAACATCCCCTGCCTTTGCCCCCCTCTCCTGCTCCTTTAAACTTACGCCAGCAGCCATCCATCCGCTTCAGGGTGTAAAAGTCAGGGCTGGTGCCTGTTGCTGAAATGCTGCGAACTTCCCTGGGTGGGGGGCAAAATCCTTAGGACCTGGAGGGTACTTTTCTTGTGTCTCATTCTGCTTTCTGCTCCTTTTTAGATTTTATGCAAAAAGTATTATTTGTGATCAAGAATAAATACGTAAAAAGGATAAAATGATTAAAAAAAAAAAAGAGGCAGCGATTCAAACCGCCACCATTTGAAAGATTAGAGCCATAGAGATGGTGTGCCGGGGCAGTGATTTGGGGACTGGGATGCTTCCTGATGCTGCGTCCGTGGGGCCTGCCCTGGGGGGTTGGGGATCAGACAGCGTCAGACCCTGTAGTGACTTCGCCCAGCTCACCCCCAGAAGCCCCCAGCGCCCTGTGAGCAAATAATAAAATAATACCGCCCGCTTTCGGAGTCATCAGAGTTGGAGCCGTTATTATTTTAATTAGCCATCCACTTCCTGGGGGCCCTTCTTCCTCCGGGTCACAGAGATCCCCAGGCCCCAGACCCTGCGCTGATGATGCAGGCAGGACATGGATGCCCCACAGCCACCCAGTGGGGAGTGACATGCCTCAAGTCTGTCCCCACAGTGCACGTGAGACTTCTGAGTCCCTCCCATGGCCTGTGAGAACCGTCATAATCTGGCCCTGCCTCCCATCCTGCTGGGGGCCTGGGAGCCATACCCTCTGATCGCCTCTGTGCCACCTTCCAGCCACATCCACCTTCTTGCTCTTGCCTGAACAAGTCAGACTCCTTCCACTGACCCCAGGGCCTTTGCATTGGCTGTTCCCTCTGCCTGGATGCCTCCCCTGAATTGGAACACGTCATTTCCCGTCCCAGCTCAAATGCCGTCTCCTCGGGGAGGCCATCCCTGACCAGCACGTCCAAATCTCCCTCTACGCACCCCACCCTTGCACTGCCCCACATTTTCTCATCTTCCTACCATCATCTGGCTCCAGCTTTACCCTGCCGCTTCCCTGGTCTACTGTCCACTCTCCCAGCAGGATGTATGCTCCACAATGGCAGCGACCTTGCTGTTGGCTCTCCAATCCCCCCAGTGGGCCCTGGAGGCAAGGGTTGTACTGCTGAGCTGCACAGACTTCCCTGGGCTCAGGGAACCCAGGAGGTACATCGTGTCCAGCTCTGCTGACGATAACTCCCTGGACTTCTCTGGGTCGTGGACTCCTCATCTGTCAAAGGAGGAAGGAGATCTAATTGCCAGCATTCCTTCCAGCCCTAGGTGGGGGGAAGGACTTAAACCCTGGATTCTGCCCTACTGTGTGCACATCAGGGTGCGGCCAAGTCTACCCAGTGTTCACAACAACCGCGAGAGCTGGGGATTAGCCCGTTCCGTGGCCTGGGGACCAGAAGGCAAAGTCCCCTGTGCGGGGAAGCCCTCTGGGGTCCCACAGGCCTCATGTGAGCCCTGGGTCTCCAACTCCAGACCCTGCGGTCTCCCGTCCACGCTGCAGAGCCCAGACCATCCGGCATGGAGCGCCTAGCCTGTCAGGTGATGTTGGGGGGGTGGGGGCAGAGAGCAGGTCAGAGGTAGAGAAAGCTTCTCAGAAGAGCCAAGGCACTTGCACGCAGAGCACTGGGCGTTGATTCAACCCAGTAAAAGTTTACCCAGCCCTACTCTGTGCTGGGGACACGGTGGGTTGAACAGACCCTGTCCTCAGGATGCTCTAGGCCTGGGGGCGGGGGCGGGGAATGGAGAAACGATGCTGGGTGTTTGGAACGGGAGCACAGGGCCTTGTCCAGACCCAGCCTTGGTGCAAGAACCCTCCTGGGGCGGGGGTGTTGGCGGAAGGGGGGGCTCTCTTCCTTCTCCCCGTGAGTCGACAGGCCTGTAATGATCCATACGTACACCTGCGAGTCCCCAAAATAGCAGCCGTGTGGCGCGGGGACCGCTGTTGCTGCCACCCTGGCTGTGTTTGCAAAAATACCTTCTGCCGCACAAAGGTGAAAATGGCAGAGGCGAGAACCAGGCTTCTGGAAAGGGAAAATATTGCAACACCTTCCACAGGTATCCGTAAACTGCCCGCGCAGGCGCTGTGCCCAGGACCCCCACGGGAGCCCCCAGGTGAGTCGGCTCCCACCGGGAGCACTGACAGCCAGCCCGGGTGGGCGGGGAGGCGCGGGGGGAGTGGCCACGATGATGGAGCCACCACGCCCAGTCACTTCTCCGAGGGCTCTTGTCTGGCTTGACCAACCCAGGAGAGGCACCGAGAGGGCGCCTCCCTCACCGCAGGTCACACCCCAGGTCACAGCCGGAGAAAGTAACAACCTAGGGATCTGGACGTTGGTGGCCTGCCTTTGCAGCACGGACTTCCTCCACAGCCCGAGTGCGGACGATGGACAGCCTGGCCCCACTGGGGCGTGCGCTACAGAGGCAGGCTGCTCCCATGACTGGAGGCCCAGACCTGCCTTCGGTCCTAGCCCTGCCCCTTCGTCTGAGCTGGCACTTTCCAAGCACTCCTATCTCGCCTGGTCCACAAGTGCAGGAGATCATCCCATCGTGCTCAGGTTCGAGATGAGGAAGTTCTGATGGGCTGCTTCCCCACGTCTGCAGGTAGTGCCTTATTCCAAAGGATTCTTTTTATTTTTTATTTAAAACTTTTTAATATGATTTATTTTTGAGAGAGAGACAGACAGAGCGTGAACGGGGGAGGAGCAGAGAGAGAGGAAGACACAGAATCTGAAGCAGGCTCCAGGCTCTGAGATGTCGGCACACAGCCCGACGCGGGGCTCGAACCCACAAACTGTGTGAGATCATGAACTGAGCCGAAGCCAAGTGCTTGACTGAGTCACCCAGAAGACCCTCTTTTTGTTTAAGAGGGGAAGGTTTTTATTCTTGTTTTATTATTATTTATGTATTTATTTATTTTAAGAAGGCAGAGAGTTGGGTTCAACAAATGTCCCCTCTATGAATATCTAATTATTCTAGCCACTGGGGGGGTGGGGAAGGGACTGAGAGAAGGGTCACCAGTGCCGTTTCGGGGCCATCGGTTTGTTGTTCCCAAATCCATTTCATTAACCCAGTCGGCCAACGCCGGGAGCCTCTGTCCTGCCAAGTCCCACATACCCAGAAGTGGAGGGGGGGCAGGGTGCCCTTACTGCTGCGCAGGAACCCGGCTGAGCCTGGTTTAGAACTGACTCCCGAGGGGGTCGGCCTGCTGCTGGGGCTTCAATTAATGAGACGCTCCCGGTGGGCGCAGGTTCACGCCCCTCCGGCGGCCCCTCCCGGGAGCTGTCAGGGCAGGAAGCCTCTGCGATCCTTGGATTGATCCTGGCAGCACTTGGGCTCCATGGGGAATGCGATGGAGCTATTTATGGATCAGGTGTGGAGATGGGCAGTGGCTCAGGCCCCATTAAGAAGCCTGAAGTCCACTGATCACCTGTCCTCTAATAAAGTACGTGTGCATGGGGTTTGGGAGGATGTCCTTGGCTTGAAGGTGGGGGCGCTTAGCCTGGCTTCGTTGGCCACGTGACCGTGAGTCTGGGAGGGCTGGCACATTCACCACCCACTACACGAAGTTCCCGCTTTTAAAAGTGCCCTAACTCCGGGAGCGGATCAGAGCTGCCCCGAGCCACGGCTCCCCACACCATCTGTCCCTACAGCAGTTCAGAGTATGAACCCCAGGGTGACTGTACCCACATGGCTACAGTTGGAGACCTCACTGAGGTCTTGAGACCCAAGGACTCTGGAGCTCGGAAATGTCCAGTAGGACCCACTTGGGCCCGGCAACTCAGGGAGGAGCCCCAGCCAGTTTGCAGCTCATGTCCCCAGGTCACCTGGCAATGGGCACTCGGGGGAGGTGGGGATCTGGCAACCCAAAGGCCACAGGCTCTGGCTGTCCAAGCTTGGACCCATGCTCCCTGCTCCCTGACATAACGTTCTGGAACCCTGTGGGCAGATGGAGGCAGACCCAGCCTTCGATTCCCTTAGTTTCCCATCAGTGGCTCTGCCTCTTGTATCTCAGAAGCGCTGGGCCATTTTCCCACCTCCCTCCCCTCTGACCCTCACTGCATGTCACCAAGCCCTGGGACTTATCTTGGCATCATCTGGATTCAATCATGGGATTAATGAAACACCTTTTAGCACCTGCTGTGTACCAGGGGCAGGGCTGGCCCTCCCTCTTTCTTCTTGTCCTTCCTGTCACCTTGCCGGTCCAGCCCCTTGTTACCTATGCCTGGAAAGAAAGGGCACAGCGTCCTAGCTCCCGCTCCACCTCCACCCCCACAAGGGCAGTGGGGTCTTGGCTACTGTCCTAAGCTAAGAGTTACGAGGATGCAATGCCCAACTGAGGCCCGGCATCCAGCAGGTGTTCAAGAAACACTCAGGATCAGCACACCAGGGTGCAGTTCCCCACTATCTCTGTACCACTCTCCTGCTCAAGAACTTGCAATGGGTCCCTATGTCCTCTCACATTGTCCACGTTCTTCTTGGCCATCTCAGCTGAAGCCAGATTGGTGACGGCCTTGGAAGGAAACATGTCCGTGCTGAGCCCAGGATGAGCCCTGTGTGCACCCCGGTTTCAAGAGTCTCCCGGCCGAAGACAGGGCTGGGATCGTGAACAGTGTCTGCCACGGGCACAGGCCAAGGACAGGCACCCTAAGTGCCAGTCCTAGTGAACTCGCCCTTGGCCCCGCTGGCGCCAGGCCCAGTCCCCTTTCCTGTCTGAGCTTCTTTCCTGATGTCCCCTCTCTCTCCCACCTCTTTCTTGTTCTCTCTCCTCCTCCTGTACTGCATTGGACCCCAGGCGACATCAGAGTCAAGGCCTAAAGTGTGGGACCTACAGGACCCCAGTAGGCAGCCTCCTCTGCCGTCTGCACAGCAGTTTTTCCTTTCCGTTCTGTGCATCGACTTTTTCCTGCTTTCCTAAGAGACATCACTTCCTAAGAGTGACCTCAGACCTGCTGGTGAGTGAACCCCACTCTGCTTTTTAGTTGTCTTCAAGCATTTACTGTGCACCTGCTGAGTGACAGGCTCTGCACGACCGAGTTGAGGCAGGCACAGCCCTGCCCTCGAGGAGCTCAGTCTGGCAGGGGAGATGTGACAGGCACCAAAGGGGTCACTGCAAGAAAAGTGTGTGCAGGGACACAGGAGCTTAGTCCAGCCTGAGGACAGGGAAGCTTCTGGAAGAGACACTGCCAGAGCTGAATCTTGAAAGCAGAGAGCCCAAAGAAGACAGGGAAATGCATACAGGCAGAGGGAACAGCATGAGCAAGGGCACAGAGGCTCGATGTGCACTGAATGGCTGGCACTGGAGGAGGGCAGCAGGGAGGCAGGAGCTGAGGGAGGCAATGCCAGGGGTGGGCAGAGGCTTGACTAGGAGCTCCAAGAGGGTTCCATCAGGGAAGTTCAAGAGTCAGCATGTTCACAAGACCTCTGCAGGCAGAGGAGGGGGGCGGTGCTCAGCTGGAGACAGAAAGGACTGGAGCTGGAGGAGGGCTCGTCCATGTGGGACCAGAAGTGGAATCCAGGCTTCCTGCCCCTCTGTGCCCAGCTCCATGGGCTGGCACAGCGGTTCCCAAAAAGCAGCCCGGAACCTGGCGCTGGGGCCAACTCTGTGCCCAAAAGCAGATTCCGTGGTCAAATGAATTTGAGAAATGCCGCTCATCCTACTCCTGTCTGGGGGTCATGACGCCCGTTAGGAGACTGAGGGCTCTGAGAAATCCTTCCTTTCCCCATTTAACCAGTGTTCCCAGAGTAACTCTCTCATGTTCCCGAGAACAGTCTGGGAAGCTCCTGATGGGCCTAGCTGCCTGGATACAGAGTACTTCCCTCCGGAATCGGCCACTGCTGGGTTCATCAGCTGCGAACATCATGGGCCAGAGGAACCGATAGGGCTGGCAGAGCTGGGGCCACAGGGAGGAACCGATAGGGCTGGCATTACAGCTTCTCTTTGTGATTCGGGGGCTGCTAGGCTTCGTGCCTCACTTTTCCCACCTGTCAAATGGGGACGATGATTCTGCATGTCCTGCCCACTTTCAATGATGTGGGCATTACCACGACAACACATTAAACTTGCCCAGGGAGTTGTGATGTTCTGGAGGCAGCGGGCTGTCGTGGCTCCTTGCCAGCAAATGGTCGTGGGCCAGCAAGATGGTTCTGCCTGTGGAGGCACCCGGGCAGCCAGCTGGGGCCCTGGCCTAGAGCACTGGCCCTCCCAGCTTTCCGCTAGCAGCAGAATCGGTTTCCGAGACACGGAGCGCTGATGTGGAAGAAGCCCCGGGCTGGGAGTCGGGGCCACTCATAGTCACCGTGGGACCAGAATCAACCGCTCGGCTTCTCTGGGTAAGACGGGGTCATATTCCTTAGCCCCTAGGGTCTAATAACATGCCAGGCGTGTGTAAAGAACCTAGGAAACAAGTAGGCAGTAGCTAGTTATGAAACCATGATGTTCTTTATTATCTAATCAAATACATCTGTTTTTACTGAAGAAGACACCGAGGTCCAGGGAGGCCCAGTGACGGTCCACTGGAGGAGCACAGACAGGCCACCAGCAGCAGTGCTCAGGCTCGGGATTAACTCACCGGTGGCCTAAGCGGCACAGAGAATGCACTTGTTCCCCTAAAGCAAAGCGGGTGGCTCTTGGGTGAGGGGCCTTCCTGCCTCCCTCTCTCTGCCATCAGCTCCTTTTAGGAATGCTTTCCCGGGCTCCCATTGGTTGAGAGATGAGCCACGCCCAGCCACTCTCTGGCGGGGAGGTGGGGGGTGGAAAGCCTGGGCTCTGATTCGCCACACCTGAGCTCCCAAGGCGCCTGGGGCTGGGCTGCAACCTTGGAGGTGGACAGAGGCACTGTCGCCAGTCTAACCTCTTTCTGGACAGTGGTACCAACCCACGTGCTGAGCAACTGAAGCGAAGAGGGCTGGAGACACAGGGAAGATGCCAAGAGCCAAGTTCCGCTCCAAGGACTTCACTTCCACCTGCAGGCCGAGGCCATGGAAGGAGTGTGGGGTACAGAGAGGGCTGTGTGCGTGTGTGTCCCCTCTTCCAGCCCTCCAAGGTCCCTCCGGGAGGCTTGGCTCCCCGAGCTTGTTTCTTTTGAGCCCAAAGGCTGTATTTTGGAGAAACACAGAAAAGGAAGAACCGGCGTTTGAGGGGCGGTCTGGGGCCATTCGAGGCGCTGGGACTTTGGGGTCAGAAGGCAGCTGGGGTCCTGGAAGGAATAGAGCTGGTTGTAGATGGTAATTGTCCTGTGTCCCCGGGCACGTGAATCTCTCTCGTTGGAAGTGTTCCCATCTGTCAAACAAGCAGTTTGGACTAGTTTTATCTCTGAGGCCCCTTCCGGTAGGCACGCAAAGCGGTTCCGTTTTCCCGAAAGGCTGTATGTAAACCGAATAAAAGCGGCTCTCTACAAAGCTTGGGATCTGTCGATGGAGCGCATCTCAGCCCCCGCTCCTGCACCTGCCGGCGGGGACAGCCTGGACTCCCCTACAGGGCTGGCTCAGAGCGGGGCCACCTGTGGGTCGGAGTCCAGTGCCCCCTGGTGGCGCCCCGGCGGGCAGGCGGCTTCCGGACTGCCGAGGCCCGACGGCTGTGACTCAGGGGTGGCGCCTCTGCAGGGCGGCGGGAGGCCCGACTGGGGTTCCGTCGTGGGCCGAGCGGCGCGATTAATTACCAGCTGCGGGAATCCTTGTCGCCCGCTCGCGGTGACTCACCGGGAAGCCAGGCTCATTCGCCAAGCGCAGGGGCCTCGGTTCCAAAATGAATCTGGGGAAGCGACCGCTCCGGGTGGGGCTCCCCTTCCCTATGCCCAGCGGTGCCCGCCGACCCAGACGTCTCCCACAGCTCGGGTCCCCTCACCCACAGCGCCGTGGGCGCAAACACCTGCGAATCCCAGAAGTGGGGTGGAGAGCGCCCTAGCAGGGTTCCCAGACTCGCGGGGCCCCGAGTCTCCGCGGATGGGGAGTCTGAGCACTGCCCGAGGGGGGCGACGCTGAGGGCTCAAGGCGCCCGCGCCCGCGAGCGGCTGCGCAAGGTTGGGTGGGCTTCCCTGGCCTACTCCGCGACGCCCTTGGCCGCCTCTGCCCAGTCTCCTAGCCCGCCGCCTGGGGGCGTCCCTTTCCCCAGGTCTCCATCTCTTCCCCGGCTGGGGTCCAAGGGAGGTCGCCAGACCCAGGCGAGGGGGAGCCCAGGGTCTCCGCGCCTTCGGCCTCCCCACTTCGAGCTCCATTGCTCAAGTGGAGAGTAAGGGGGTCGGTGGTCGAGGGAAACCCCTCGACGACCTGAAGGGTACGGGAAAGGGACAAAGCAGGGCGAAGCCTCCTCTCCGACTCAAGGAATAGCTCTCCCCAGCCTGGGCTTCCTGTTCGCCTGCGCAGGCTGGCCGGCAGTGGGGCCGTCGCGAGGCGCTGGGGTGCAGGAGGAGGGGCAGGCTTCTGTTCTGGGTGCACCCCGCGCCCAGCCTCGGGGAACCGAGGAGTGTTTCTGGGAAAAGCAACAGGGAGGAGGGGACAGGGAAGGAGGAATGCGGCATCCTCCCCCCGAGGCCCCGGCCGCGAGAGTAGCAGTCGCCCGTGACATCCTCCGCGCTCTCCGGGTAAGAGCTCAGGATCAGCAGGTGCGGGGCCACCTGGCCGGAGACGCTCGCAGGGACCGAGGCGGCCCTCGGGACCGCAGCGCGCGAGGAGGAGGTGCGCCCGGCCGGTGGCCGCCCCGGGGAACGCCCTCCCCTCGAGCTCCCACCCTCCTCCGGGTCTCTCCTCTCCCTTAAGCCGCCGGTCGGCCTTCTCGGGCTGAATCCCATTTCGTCCCCCAGGCCCGGTTCTCTCAAACTCTCAGCCCCGCGAAGCGGCAGGCGCTCCCGGGGAGCTGGGCTACAAGGACCCGAGCAGTCTCATTTATCCTCCCTTCCCCCTTGCGAAACCTGCTGGTGGCTCCGCCTCCCACCCCCACTCTGGCGACACCCAGTCCTCGGCCCGCCTCCGCCCCCTCCCCAGCGGCACCGGCCGCCCCTCCCTGGCTCCCTCCGCGTGCGCCGTGCGCCGCGCTCGGTCTGCAGCGGGAGCCGCCGAGGCCGCCTCGCCAGCTGGCTGGGGACCAGGCGGGAGGTGGCGCGCCCGGGAGGCTGCGGGAGGGAGGGAGGGAGAGAGGAAGGGAGGGAGGCCTGGCCTCGGCGTAGCCCGGCCCCCGCCCCCCACGGCCCTCCCGCCGGAGCGAGGTGCCACGCGCGCGCGCGCACACACACACACACACATACACACGGGCACACACACGGGCACACATACGCACAGACACACGCACACACACTCGGCTCCCTCCGGCGCGCACGCACGCAGCGCCCCTGGCAGACCAGCGCCGCGGCCGCCTCCCCGGACGCCCGGACGCCGGAGGGCCCCGACCCCGGCGCGGCTCATGCGCCCGCGCCCATCCCGCAGCTCCGCGAGGCCCGCGGGACCCCTCCCGCCGCCGCCGCCGCCGCCGCCGCGTCCGCCGCCCCCGGAGGAGCGGGCTGGCCGACCGCCGCCGCGCCGTCCCCGGGCCGCCCCCGAGGCCGCTCCGCCGCGGGCCCTGCCGCCCTGGGGCCGCGCCCCGCTCCCGCGCCTCGGGGGCTGAGCCGAGCAAACTTCGCCGACCGGCCGACGCCCGGCGGGGACCCCGCCGCGTCCCTGCGCGCCCGGGTGGGCGCGGGGCGCTCGGACCTTCGGGCATCCGGCCGCCCCGCCCGCTGCACCTGCTCGGCCCCCTCCCCGCCTGCTGGGGACTCCGGAGACGCCGCCACTTCGCAAACTTTTCCACCCCCCCCCCGAGGGGGGGGCGAAGAGGGCTGAAGGGGAAGGAGGTCCCGCGAGGCGCGCGCGCAGACCTGCGGGCTCCTAGCCGGGCGCCGCCGCCCGGGAGCCGGACCCGGAGGGGCGCGGGCTCCGGCGGCCGCCCTCCAGCCGCGCTCCGGCTCCCGCCCCTGCTTTTCCGGCGGGAGCGGGGGGCGGGGCGCGGAGGGCAGCGCGGCCCGCGCGGTGCCCAGCGGGGCCGCCGTGCATGGCCCTGCGCAGTGGGGCGGGCTGCTTCGGCCGGGTCTGGCGCAGGGTGTCGGGGCTCCCGGACGCCTGGCCCCGGCGCTCGAGCAGCCTCCTGTGCCTGTCCGCCTTCTCGCCCGAGCCCGGGCCCGCGCCGCCCCTGCCCCGCCAGCCGCCTCGCGGTGGCGGCGGCTGTGGCGGCCCCGGCGGAGGGGGGCCCCCCCAGCCTCCCCGCCCCCCGCCTCCCCGCCGCCGCTGCTGCTGCTGCTGCTGCTGCTGCTGCCGCCGCCGCTTACAACTTGGAGGCGGCGGCGGCGGCGGAGGAGGCGGCGGCGGCCGCCGGGCGCTGCAGTGGGACGCGCGCGGCTGCGAGCCTGCGGGACATGCCCCCCGCGCCGGCTCCTTGCTGGCGGCCATGAAGAGGCAGAACGTGCGGACTCTGTCCCTCATCGTCTGCACCTTCACCTACCTGCTGGTGGGCGCCGCCGTCTTCGACGCCCTCGAGTCGGACCACGAGATGCGCGAGGAGGAGAAACTCAAAGCCGAGGAGATCCGGATCAAGGGGAAGTACAACATCAGCGCCGAGGACTACCGGCAGCTGGAGCTGGTGATCCTGCAGTCGGAGCCGCACCGCGCCGGCGTCCAGTGGAAATTCGCCGGCTCCTTCTACTTTGCCATCACGGTCATCACCACCATAGGTAAGGGCCGGGCGCGCCGCCGCCGGGCTCCCCGCGCCCCGGGAGGAGTCCGGGGAGGCGGCTGAGCGCGCGGCGCAGGGCTGGGTGCGGGGCGCCGAGGGTTAAACGCAGCCTCGTCGCCGGGGCCCCTCCCGCCGCGCCCCCTCCTCTCTCGGGAGCCCCCGCCTCTCCTGCGCCTCCGCGCCTCGCCCCTCGTGGACCCCACCCGGTGCTCCGCTCCGCGCCGCTGTCTGGGCCGGGCGTGCGAGCCCCGAGCGAGCGTGCCGGAGCCGGGAGGGCGGAGGCGCCACTTTTGCGAAGAGAGTGGAGCGCTAAGAATAATCCCGTAGCAGACACCCACCCACCCACCGCCCCGGCGCGGGCTGGGCTGCGCGGGGTTCCAAGCCTTACACTTACTACCTCTCCGGGACTTGGAGACGGCTGGCCTGGCTCCGCCGCGCCGAGAGGGGACTCGGGCGGCGGGGGACCCTCGCCAGCCTCCAGCCTTCTCTGAGCCCGGAGTCCAGCTTTCCTCCCTCGGGGCTCCTCTTCGAATTCTGGAGCCCGGTCGTGCCAGGCCCCCAAGAGGAGAGAGAGAGTTTGCTCTCTGGTGATTGGGGTGGGGGTGGCAACCGGGTGAAGTGCTCTAAGAGGGCAGTGGAGGGTGGGGGGCAGGGCAGGACCTGTCCTCCGGCCCCCCCGCCCCCACCGGCTGTGATAGTGGGTGAGGCAGGTCTGCGGAGTCCCCAGAAACTGGGGAGGTTCAGCCCTGGTCTGGGGAAGAGAGTCCAATGGGTACACCCTGGGGACTCCCGTGGGTCCCTCTCCCAATGGTGCTAGCCAGAGAGCAAAGTCCCTAGTGGGTGCCCAGGGCAGGGCCCTGGCTGAGATCACATGGCACTTGGAGACCCTTGGGAACCGGAGCGGGTCGCTTCAACCCAGCGGACACGGCAGTGGGTAGGGTGGTGTCTCTGTGGTTTGCAACTTGTCCCCGCGAGGCACCCTGCCTCTGCCCAGCCGTCTCCTTGGACCTGTCAGGGCCGCTGTGTTGGCTCGGGTGGCCTCTTTTCTGTGCCCGCCCAGCCCCCTGTGCCCCCTCGCCGTGAGAAGAGGTCCCCTCCTGCCCACCCTTGTCTCCTCTGTCCGCCCTGACTCCTCTGGACCTCCTCCTCTAATTTCCCCCTTGGTATTTTTCTTTGTCTGGAAAGCTCTGTGTGCTGAAAAAGCAGGATTTCTCAGTGCCATATGCAACAGGATGTACCAGCACAGGACGGCCTGTCTCTGCTTCTTGGTTGAGAAGACTTTGTAGAGAGTCATCTTGTTTGAAATGTTTAATTCATTGGTGCGGGTTTTTACGTCTTTGGGAGGAAAATGCTCTTCTGTTGTCTACGTAACTAGCTTTGCTCCCGCTTGGCCCGGCGGCCAAAACACAGAAAAGTCCTTCCTTCCCCACACCCCACTGTGCCTCCAGTGCCTGGAAGGGCCAGGCGGTCATTACCGTCATTTTTGTCGTGAAACTTCCAGCATGAGCTGTGGCGGTCATAGACGCACATGGTGCCGATCCTGGGGTTCAGGGGCCTGTTTGCTGGAGAGCCCGAGAACAAGAAATGGGCCTCTAAGAACTGACTGCTCTGGGCGGGGAGGGGAGCCCGTCATCCCCTCAGCATGCCTTCGATGATCTAGCCCCTGGCAGGTGAAATCCCTAGCACACTGCACCCAGGAGCGAAACGCGCACCTGAAACCCATCTGGTCTCGAGAGCTGAGCTCCAGCCTCGCGGAGCGGGTTGGAGTTAAAATCAAACCCTGAGATGCTCCCATTTACCTGAAAATAGAAAGAGGCTGGTAAAGTTCTCATCAAGGCGTGTTTATTGACCCTGGCGGGTAGCTCCGAGCACATTCTAAGGAGAAACACGTCAAGGAACGTGTGGCCAGACCGAGGGTGTTCTTTGGCCCGGCGCACGGGTGGGCCTCCAGTCTGTCCAGGACCAGGGGGGGCATCTGCTGGCTGTTGGTTTTCCTCACTTCTTTCGTCGAGTTTTCAACCCCAGTTTCTGGAAAGGAAGGTTGGGGCACAGACGCAAGGACAAGGAAGAAAACGTTGCCCCAACTCAGCCGCCCTGACGCTGAACTTGGAGCCCAGCGATCTGGCTTGCATCTCGAGTCTGGCCATCCTGGCAGACCACAGCGGGGTCATGTCGCTTCTCCCGACCTCAGTTTCCCCACCTGCAGGAGGAGCCTGACACAGGACTGATCTGCCCGGTTGGACCCGAGGGTGGGCAGGCGCCCAGCTGCCTGCGGCTACCTCGGCATAGCGCAAAGCACTCACTCTGTAGGTGTGAATTTACGCTCTTTGACACGGCTGAGTCCGTGCTGTCTGCCCTGGGAAGCTGTTTAGCCCAAGAGCTCAAATTTACAGGAAACAAAGCACCTTTCTAGTTAATTCTGTTTGTTTTCTTCTTCTTCTTCTTTTTTTAATATAAATGCAAATTAAGGTCCTCCTAGGCCTAGAACAAAAAGCAGCCCCAAGCCGGGCCCTCTGAGGCACCGTCTCCTATTGGACGGTGATATTAACGGGTCAGGTGAATCTTCACGGGTGTTCTTATTTTTAATCTAACCTTGAGCGATTTCTCGAGCGGACTTCAACTTTGAGCTCCAGCCCGCGAGGCGGGCGGGAACCTCGTGGCGCTCGCGGTCTGTAGGCGAACAGCGCTTCTCGGGTTCAGTTACTAGCTCCCTCCGTGAGGTGGATTTTAAAAGCGATGCGGTTACCATTTTGCATTGGCTCCGCGGCCCCGTGACAGGTTGTGAGGGGCTGGCACGTGAACCTCGCCCAGCCCTCGGGGCGGGGGACTCGGGCACGGGCACCGCGGACAGAGGAGGGCAGCACAGGTCCAGCGGGCCCGGGAGGGCACGCCCAATGCTGCCCTCCACCACTTCCGGGTGCGGTTCCTTCCTCTCTCTTTTTTGATGTTTGTGCCACCTGCCATCTGAAGCTGCCTGCGGGATGGGGTGGTGTTGACTTCCGAGAGGCCCGTGTGGAAGGTGGGAGGCCTGTATCCATGTCCCGTTGTGCTCGGCTGCTTAGCAGGATGGTCGGAAGCCTCTGCCTGGCAGGGCCAGGGCCTGACTTGAATTTCCTGCTTGGGGCAGAGGCCTAAGGGACCCCCACTCTCCCAGCAAGTCTGTAGGCTTCCTATAGGAGGCGCTGCGCCCCACAGTCAGTGCCCGTCTGACAGCAGAGGGGGCATCTCCTGGACACTTCTGTTTTGGATCTAACGTCTGTGATCTAAGTTGTCACCACCTCTAGGATCATCAGAGGAAGAAACAGTGCTTAGAATTCAGATCTCCTCTGCGGGGTCCAGGAGGCCCATTTAAAAACTGATCTGTGTAGGGGAAAGACGGAGGGAAGGAGACACAGGTTTTCTGTTTTGGCTGCAGTTTGGAGGGGCGGTGTCTCTCTGGGCCCTTTGGGCTCCTCTGAAGCCAGGGTGGCTGCCCCGGGAGCTGAGGTGACAGTCCTGGGAGCCAGGGTCTGCTGGCTGGGGGTGGGGCACACCCTGAGAGTTTCGGAGCCCCTGTGCATTCCTTGCTCCAGGCCCCCTGCCGGCTTGAAGTCGGAGCGCGGAGGGGCATCTCCCCTTCCTCATTCACACACAGAGCCCGAGTGGAGTTTTCACAAAGCGGAAAGCGTTTTTTGTGTTTTTCTGGCACTCTTGGGTGTAGTTTTCAATACATAGTTTTACACTCTTGCTGTGCGCCTGCCCCTGCCTGGTCTGCGTTGCCTCTGAGACTCTGGGGACAGTCTAGATGACAAGATAAGGCCTGGCCTTGAGGGGGGGCGAGGTGGAGCTGGAAACCCAAACGGTTGGTTGAGCTTCAGTGTGAGGCACAGGGACAGCGAAACTCCCTTAACCCGTTCAGTGCCGCGGGTGCAGACGGCCCCGGGGGGTGCGTTTCCCGGTTGGCCCTTTGCATCCTTCTGGCAGGTTCTCACCCTCCAGGGAGGCTTGGCCTTCCCCTCGGCCACTCAAGGCCTCCCTGAACTGTGCCCCTGCCCCCTGTGCCTCCCTTGGTGCCAGCAAGGTTGATATCATCTGTCCCGCCCCAGGCAGACTGTCCATCCCGCCCCCGCGGGCATCTTGTGAAGGATCGCAGGGTGGAAACAGGCCCGGGGGGACCGAGCAGGCTGGTGCCGGAGGGAGCGTGGTGCTTTCACACACCTGCGCTCGCTTCTCCCACAAGACCGGTGGGAGCATCACCCCACCTGATGGATGGGGAAACCGAGGCATGATGAGGCAGCCCACGCGGAGGCCGAGGGCTGCGAGCTCCAACTGTGGCTTTGTCCCAGGAGCCGAGGATGGGCCTGTGGAACATTCCATCCACGTCTTCTTCTTCTCCCTCTCACTCCGCTGTTCAGGAGACCTGCTTAGCGAGGCTCAGGTGAAGGGCCGGCTCACCCAGCGCGCGGGGCCTGGACAGGAGGCGTCTCCCTGCTACTTTCCGGTGTGGCCGCTGGCGGTGTGCAGGAGGCGGGCGGGAGCGCGTGGCTGGCTCCTCCTCCCCGGGCCCCGCCTGGACCCCGCGGCGCTCGAGGTAGCATCGGCCCTCCAGTAAACAGTGCCTGTGGGTGTCGTGGAGGAAGCCGAGAAGTGAGGTTCCTTCTGACTCCGGGTGACGTGAGAGAGATAGCTTTCCTGAAGGGCATGGGGACACCTAGCCAGGTGCTCTGAGGCGGGGGCAGGTATCAGACGGCATCCACCGTCCCGACACCCGTCGCCGCTGCCTCCTCTTTCCTGGGTCACCTCACTAGCCAGGCCCAGGAGGGTCAGAGCAGCAGCAGGAGGCGAAGCGGCCCTCTGTGCATCTGGCCTCCACGCGCACCCGTGTCCACGCCTCCAGTCGCCGGTCCATCCCCGGGTCCCCCAGGCGTCTGGCGTTCGCACCGCCCCCCATCCCCTTGCACTCCCTCCCAGGGTGCTCCAGGCACCTGTTCGTTCGTGTTCTGTGTGTCCGTGCATGATTGCAACCGGCCTTCTCTACAGCCACTCACTCCCCCTCTCACTCGTTCGCTCGTTGGCTCCTCTGAACGGTCACTCAGCCCTCCATGTACCGTGTTCACCCCTCCAGTGCTGGGGTTTTACCCGTCTCCGTCCCTGTGCTGGGTGGGAGTGCCCAGGGCCCTGGGTAGCCTCTCAGTAAGTGCCGATGCCCCGGTGTGGGGGGACCCGAGGTGTTCCAGCCACATCACCTTCCTGAAAAGCGGTCGGCCAATCCCAGGCACTTTTGCCTTTTAGAAACGTTGACCGAAGTATGACGTTCACACGGAAAAGCGCGCTTAAGCAGAAGTATATCGTTCAGTGGTTCCTGTGACCAAACCACACCCTCGTAGGCCCCACTCAAATCAAGAAACATTATTACCGGCACCCCAGAATCTCCCTCTGCCGGTCAGCTTCTTGCATGCCCCTACTGACAGGGAGCTCATTCCCTTGCGTGCAAGGTAGTAGGGTGTGTTTATATGCGCGATGAGGGTATTGTGTGAGGTTCTGATCTGGTGGGGCCACCATGTGGAAAAGCGGTGTGTGTGTTGGGGGGTCATTCTTTCAAAGGGGTGGCCAGTCTCTGTGGTGGTCACCTAAAGAGGGGACAGAAGGTCTGCATTTAGAAGTTGGAGACGGGGGGGCTCAGGTGCAGAAGAGAAGAGGGACTCAGCACATGGACGTGTGGTGCCACTGCCGAAGGGGGGTGTGCTTGGGCAGTCCAGGGTGTGGCTGGCCCTGGAGCCAGGACGGGCAGGCCGCCAGCCCAGGGGGCCTGCCCCTGTGAGTTAGGGCACGGAGCAACACTACTCTTGGTTTTACACCAGCCTTGCCGGAGCACCAGGAAAACACCGTGGGAAACAAGTGTCCTGGTCTCAGCAGAGCCCCAGGAATTTGGCGGCAAGGACCCAGGCGGGCTGGGCTGACAAAGGAGGGGCAGGCAGTCTGCGCCGTTAAGGGAGTCCCGCGGGCAGAGGAATTCTGGGATATGAGCATTCCAGTGAGGGTCTCCTCCCCCAGTGGAGCGTCCGCCTCCCTGCCAGCCTTGGGGAAGGGGGTTCTGGGGTTCATTTCATCAGGGGATTTTGTTTCAGGGCTCCTTTTCCCGCCCATCCCGACTCTGGGATCTCTGCCTGTAGAATAGCCAAGGGCGCCCAAGCTGTAGCTTACGGTTGTCCAAAGGAAGGGGTGAGCGGAGCTCGGCTTGCCCCCTGTGCTGTAACCGACGTTAGGAAATTGGAGATAGTCCTAGGCCCCTGAGTTTCTTCCAGTCGTACCTCCCTAAGCCTGGTTCTTCTCCGAGCAATTTCGGTCTGCGTGTGTGCTCTCCGAGTACAGAATATCCCCTCCCCTCGTCTAGGTGCTGTGCTTCTGTTCATGCCCTCCTGCTTGGTATGCTAGCTTTTCTGGGCAGCCCCTCCCTGCGTTGACGTGTCTCGAGCTTCTAGTTCACGCAGACTTCTTTCGTCTGCTCCTGAGCAGCGGTTTCTCTGTCTTGCGTCGGTGTGAACCCAAGTACAGTGCCTGACGTGGATCTCTGAGGAAAAGAGTGGGATCGTGTGCTGTGGACCCAGAGAAGAGGGGATGGTTGACAGAAGAATTCGCAGGGGAAGGGGAGGAAATTCAGGAGTGGCCAGGAGTGTGTTGGGCCTGCGGGTTAGGGCACTGTGAGCAGCTGTCCGTGCTGGGGGTTCCCTGGCGGGTGCATCCTGGCCGTGGCCACATCCCCACCCCACCTGCTCCCGCCTGGGCTTTTGGGGTCAGCCAGGCCTTGAGCAATGACAAAGCCTGCCTGGGGAACAGCCACTCACAGGGGTGCTAGCTGAGTGGGGTGGGCGAGCCCTGCCCGGTTCTCACCCTCATCACGTGCCCAGCCTTAGAAGGAGCCAGTGGGTGGCCCCGGGTGAAGCGTGGGGTCAGACTAGAGGAGGCGGCGCTGTGGCCATGGTACGGTGGTCGCGACGGGGACAGCTTTGGTGCAGCGGGGGATGCTGGGCCTGGTGTCCAGGGAGTGGGGGAGGTAGATCTGAGCCCTGCCTGTGGCCTCAGCCTTCCTGTCCAGGGGAAGCCACGTGCCTCCTCGGACTGGGCACAGAGGGGCTCGGGGAACAGGCGGAGCCCGGGGGCCTGTAGCCCCAGGCAGAACTGCCCCATGTCTGTCTGTCCCGGATGCCCAATCCCAGCTGTGACCCACCAGCCTCGCTTCCTTGTCTGTGAGATGGGGACCTAGAGCTTTGCGTGTGTGGCCATGAACATTGAGCACACGTCTGTGAAAGGCGTCCTCGGAGGCACCTGGGGCTTTTGGTTGTGATGATGATGGTCAGGCGGACGCCGGGCTCCTGTGTGCGACATGGGGGACTGGTCACGTGCCGCTACGCTGCCCGCCCTCTCGAGGGTCATCTGCGCTACGACTTGTGGGGCCCGTGGCCCGGACCCTCGTGAGGGGCTCCAACCAGCTGCAGAAGGAGGCTCTCAGGGCGGGACGCCGGGCCCGGGTCTTTTGGGGCCACCGCGTACAAACCCAGGTGCTCGATTTCCCCAGACGGTTCCAGCCGAGAAGATGCGGCTTCGGGGATGCCTGCCGCCATGACCCCCTTTGTGAAGGTGACCCCGTTCCCCGTAGGGCCAGAGCCTCGGGCCAAAGCCCCAGCCAGTCCAGTGCCTGCCCGGGTCACAGTTCGCGCCGGCTTCCGTGGTCCAGCTCTGCCCAGCCCCTCCCCCGCTGTCCTTTCCCTGCCTGGGCAGGGGATGCGTGGCTGTGCCCCCGGCCTGCTGTACCTCGCCGTCCTGGGGCGCCTCTCACGCGGTGCCCTAGTTTTGTGTCTGTGCCACAGCATCCCCGTCCCACACCAGAGGCCCCAGGGCAGGGCTGGGCTCGGGCTCCCTGGACGGTGCTCAGGGCCGGCCCGCTAGAGACCCAAGTGCCACCTCTGGCCCCCAGGAGCAGGAGGACTTCGGGCTGGCTGCTTCAGGGGGCCATCTTCCCGCGTGGTTGTGCCTTGGGGCCCCTGGGCACGTGCCCGATGGAGGAGACCCCTTTGGAACTCGAGCTGTTGGTTTTAATGGGAGATGGCAGGTTAGGGGCCCGTCGTGCCAAATGGGGACCTTCCCGCTCCTGCGGCTTAGATGTGTGACGTCGGTCCCCAACCCACCACTGGTGACAGACCCACGTGAGTTGGGCGCCTGGCGGGAAGGGACACCCATCTGCGACACAGCCTTTGGCTTCACCGGCTGTGCCGGGTGTGTGGGGGGCACCCCGTTGGGGAAGGTGAGAGGCCTCCCAGCAAGCATCATGAGGCCTTTGCCCGGGCCAAGGGCCACGGGGGTTCATACACGTGGCCGCTGCACCCCTGGAGCTGCCCGGCCCCCCCCCCCCCGCCTCCTATCCTGGGGCCCCTCCTCTCCCCGCTTCCCTTCCTCCCTCTACCTCCCTCACACACGGCCCGGACTACCGCTTACCTGGCAGTTCCCACTGGAGACCTCGCACGCGCTGTTCCCTCCACCCAGCCTGGGCGCAAGATGCAGAGAAGGCGTTTGTTGACTGACTGTCAGCCAGAGGGTCAGGGGCCAGGAGCGTGAGCGTGTGATGTGTGTCTCCGGGTCCTGTCGACCGTTCCCTGGGGGTGTGGAGCAGGCACGTAGCTGGGACGCTATGGGTTTCAGGGGTGGCTGCGGTCTTCCGGGGATGAGGGGCAGAGCCTGGGGGGCCGTCCAGCCCCGGAGGCGGTCTGGGCTGTGCGCTCACGCCCCGGGCCCCCGCCACCATTTGTGCCCGCGCACCTCCACCGCTGCTGCCCCCGCCCGCCGCTCGGAGCCCAGGAGGAGCTCGGTGAGGTGACTCTGCCCGGCGACTCGGGGCCTTGGTTGGGGGCTTGTGTGGTGCCTGCCGGCAGGGTTCCCACCTCTGCGGGCAAGAGACCGTGATTTCTTCCGAGCCACGGCGAGGATGCTGGTGTGAGCGCAGCAGAGAGCATGGGACCGCGTGGAGGGACCGCGCGGAGGGCCCCAGCCTGGGCCTGGGGTGCGCTGGGTTCTAATCCTCCCCGGGTGACCTCGGGCTGGGGCAGCGGTCTCCCCGGGGCCCACCCCTGACTTCGGGGCTGGATGTGTCTGCGCAGTGGGGGTCATCCTGTGTGCGGCAGGACGTTGGGCAGCATCCCTGCCCTCCACTGACTCGTTGCCAGCGGCACTCCCCTGAGTTGTGACACACAAAAACGTCCCCAGACATCGCCACCTGTCCCGTGAAGTGCAGAATGGCCCCTGGCCTGGTGACTTCTCTTCCCTGAAGCTCTTCCGCGGAACTGGAGAATAAGCCACCTTCTGGGCCACGGCAGGTGGGGGCCACGCCGGGAGAGGCAGCCCAGTGGTGGGGTTTCTCAGGGGAGGTGACATCTGCGTCAGGATGTGGATAGGCAGGGGAGCTCAGGTGGGGCTGAGGTAAGCCTGCGTATAGAGGGTTCAGGTGAGCCACTTTGGGGGGTCTCGGGGGGGGCCACTTTAGGGAGTCTCGGGGGGACCACTTTAGGGGGTCTCAGGGGGCCAATTTAGGGGGCCTCAGGGGGGTCACTTTGAGGGGTCTCGGAGGGGCCGCTTTAGGGGGTCTCAGGGGGAGCCATTTTAGGGGTCTTGGGGGGGGGCACACAGGTGGGCAGGGTAAGCTCACTGGTGTTGGGAGGACCCCAGGTGGACCCTCGGCTTCCACCCCTTAAGCAGACACCCCGGGACTGCTGTGTTGGGGGAGCGTGGCCTCGGCTCCAGCCCTGCCCTGAGGCCTTGGGAATGGAGACAGCTCTGGGCTCCATGGTCTTCCAGGTGGTGTTGGGGCCTTTGTGTCTCTTGGAGTAGGTGTGAAAACAGGTGCTCGTGGTACAGGGCTGGCCTGGGCTTCAAGCCACGTATCTTGTCTGGGCCCCGGGAAAGGGCCAGGCCCCGGGATGCTGGGGGCGACTGGGGAGATGTCCCTGCCGGGTCTGGTTGTCATGAGGGGCCTCCCAGCGTGAGCGCCATTTCTGGGAGATAAACCCAGAGCGCTGGGGAACACTGGCGGGTTGGCAGAATGGGTCTGTCATCTGTTAGGGACAGTGCTCAGGCCAGAGGGACCCAGGCACCGGCAGAGTGAATGCTGGTGTGTGCTCACATCGCTGAGCAGAGAATGCAATGGCAGAGAACATTTTATAAAGAGGGGAGAAAAGCCCCCACAACTCCCCTGTGGTTCTGTGGTCGTATCTGCAAATGACTTTAGCTTTTCTTGCTCACATGCTCATCATTTTGCCCACATTTGTGTACTGTTTTTATCGCTTCATCAGAATGAGCGTGTTAGAGATTATGTTCAGCTGCCTGTAGCTGAAAACCCTTTTGGTGGTGCCTTGACCAAAAGCAGTTTCCTGTCTCTCTGTTTTGGAGTCTGGGATGAGCAGGTGGGCTGGCAGGCACTCCAGGATGCCTTCAGAGACTCTGGCTCCTGCTGTCATTCTCTTCTGCCATCTTAGTGTGGCTTTTGTCCTAAAGCCGGTGCCTCATGGCTCCAAGATGGCTGCATCAGCACCGGCATCACCTCCGGCATCCTCCTGCTAGCGAGAAGCAGAAGAACAAAAGAGAAAGGCGTGTGCCAGCTGGGCTTGCTCCTATCTGAAGAGCTTTTCCGGATGGCCCACCCACGGCCAGGACTGTGTCTCATGACCAACCCTAGCTGCGAGGGAGCTTGGAAAACGAGGCGTGCTGTTTCTCAGACCTAACTGGGGTTCTGATGGTGAGGAAGGAGCGGAGCTAGGTGTTGGTAGGCACCCATAGTGTCTGTAGGGGACGCCTAGCAGTTCAGAGCCCTTTTGTTTCTAAGTTTGTGTCCAGCACTGCCTTGTGTTTCTGCCGTCTTAAGGGAGATTTGTTTTCACGGCTCTAACTCCAGTAACAGAATGTCTTGTCATCTCTTGACTCCTCCATTCATGGCAATTTAACGTACCTTTTTTTATTTTCATTTTTTGCCAACTCTAGGCAGCGCTTTCGTGAACATCTGTGTGCGTGTGTAGCTTGGCTTGGGTTCTTCCCTAAGGGTTTTGGGTGACGGTGGGATTCCCAGGCCAGAGGGCACGAGGGCACTGGTGATAGCGGGTAGTGTTCCCACCAACCACACGGGCGGGTGTGGGTCTCCTGGTGCCGCCGCGGCTTCGGCAGCTCTCGGCAGTGGGGAAGACGTTTTTGAGGTCCTCGCCATCTCAGAACATTTTCTTAGCAATCTTTGTGTGGCCGGGACCCGGTCGTGCCGTGTCGGAAGGCTGGTGTCCCCAGGTGCAAAAAACCCACCGTCATCTCGGACACAGCTGGTCCAAGGGACTCCGTGGGTGCAGTTGTGGACCTGGGGCCCTTGACCTTCTGAACACCGTGGAGCCAGGCCTGGGAAGGGGAGCCCCTGGGCCCTAGTCTAGCTCCGGGGATGGGAAGTTTTGCCGGTCCCTCTGGTCCTGCTGGTTGGCTTGGTCACTGGAACACCGAGCTGAGAAGCAGCCCAGTGGGAAGAGTGCCCTCTGCGATGGATTAGTCGTGTCTGCCTTGGGGATAGAGTGGACGACGGTGGTGTGCATCCTTGTCCACCCTGCACCAGTGAAAGGGAGAACTGTGGAGATGGAAGACTTTTCCGTCGCTGTGCCTGGCGTGCCGGCACTCCATAGGTTGCTTGTCCCTGGGCGGGGGGTGGGGGGGGTGTCTGATTTACAACACAGGTGCCCGTTCTCTACCACCTTTGTAACCCTGTGAACTAGGTGGGGTCAAAGATTAGCCCTGTTATGTTGAGGCTCAGAGAGATCCAGTGACTTGCCCGAGGTCACACAGTGACAAAGGCAGATGTGGCATCAGTGTTGAAACAAACAAAAGAGACAGAAGATCTCTCGGCGGCTTGTTTTAGTCAGGCCGACCAGAGCTTCCCGGGGCAAGGTTAACCTCCCTTCTCTCGCCACAACAATGGAGTGACCGTTCGTGATTTCTCCATGGGGTTCTGGTTCTTGACAGACTCCATCTCAACGAGTTGCATCCTCTCAGCAACCCTATGGGACGGATACTTTCGTGTATTCCCGTTTTAAGCTGACGTGGTAGACCAGAGAGGTTAAACAGTTTGCCCAAGGTCACGCAGCTAAAGAGTGGCCACGCCAGGAGTTATGCCCGGGCAGTCTGACCTCAGAGTCTGTGCTTGTAACTATCCCGTTACATATTGCTTCTTTTGACCTTCTGTATCAGCTAGCTAGCGACGTGTAACAAATCACCCGCAAATGTGGAGGCTTAAAACAACAACCATTTATTACTGCTTGCAGTCTGTGGCTCAGCTGGGCTTGGCTGCCCCAGATGGCTCAGCCGGGCGCCTTTTCTCACTGCTGGTCTTCAGGCTGACAGACGGCTCTGTGCTAAGCCGTCGTGTGTTTTCCTTTGGTGGTGGCAAGGGATTGGCAGGCAGGGAAGGCGAGTGAGGTCCCTTATGCCATGACCCTACACTTATGCTGTCATTCCGTCCACGTACCATTGGCTGAAGCCAGTCACGTGATCAAAGCCAGCGTCCATGGGCAGGACATCCGCCTCCCCTCGATGAGGCCAGGTTGCAGGTGCTGTCTGCTCCTTCTGCTGGCTGACCCAGAGCCCGTCCACGCCCCTCACCACGCCCCTCGCTGCTCCCTGTACTCAGCTGCCGGGCACAGTGGAGTGAGCACGGCTTTGGACTATGATCTGGGTTCGAATGCTCCCCACCCCTCTGTAAGGCAGACAGGGAGCCATCTCTCTGCATTCGGCAGCCCCACTCCACGATGAAGTGCCACAGACCCAGGGCTGGAGCACCAGAAGCTTGATTTCCCCCAGCTCTACAGAACAGAAGTCTGAGGTCAAGGTGTCTGGTCGTCCCCCGGTGTGTCCGTGTCCTAATCTCTTCTTATAAGAACACCTGTCACCTTGGAGCAGGGCCCCGTGCCTGACCTCGGTTTACGTTGATCACACCTGTGAAGACCCGTCTCCAAATACAGTCCCATTCTGAGGTCTTGTGGGTCAGGACTTCAGCATGTGGATTTTGGGGAACGCAGCTCAGCCCGTGACATCCTCCTGGGGCTGAGCATTAAGTGTGAAAGCGGACCCGAAAGCGCCTGGCGCAGGATGCGCGTGGAGAGGCTGTTCCATGCACGCTGGTTCTCCTCTGTGTCACCCATAGGAAGACGAGCCTGTCTCATTATGGTCAAGGGGAGTTTATATTTTATTGCTCTGATGTGTCCCATTATTTTTTTGTTATTCTCAAAATCTAGTTCTGTGTTGGGTGGAAAGGCCACGGTGGCGGAGTGGATCCAGCGTCCGATGTGTCCTCGGGAGACCGAGCTCCCATCCCTGCCCCCTCCCCATGCTGGCAGGGGGTGGCGGGGAAGCCCCCTCACTGGTCTCAGCCTCAGTGTCC
Source organism: Prionailurus bengalensis (assembly GCF_016509475.1). Lineage (NCBI taxonomy): Eukaryota > Metazoa > Chordata > Mammalia > Carnivora > Felidae > Prionailurus > Prionailurus bengalensis. The sequence goes on along the minus strand of NC_057353.1, from coordinate 79,679,151 downwards.
CCACTTGCAGACCGGGAGTGATCCTGCCTCCTTCGGCATGTCCGTGGGTTCGGATACACGAAGTCTGATGTGCTGCTTCTAAACGTGTCTGTAACTGGATTTTTAAACAGGTGACATGTAGTATTTCTGTAAGTTACACACACACACACACACACACACACAGACACTCTCTAATGTTAGGTTTTTGGTGTGGTTATCTTATTATGGTTCTATAGAATACACGAGTCCTTCTCTTTTGGAGATAGATACCAAAACACTTAGAGATAAAATGCAGCCTCTGGCACTTGTTTCAAAATAATCTGAATTGCCGGGAATTACCAGCCTCAAACTAATCTGAATTGGGTGGAGCGACCATGAGCTGTTCATTATTTGTATGCAGGAGTCTGTTACACAGTTCTCTTACCTTAGTATATATTTGAAAATTTGCATCGTGAAACTGAAACCATTTGAACAGAACGCGAAGCAGAAGCGGCCGGCTCTGTGCGGTCGGGTCCCCGGGACGGGGCAGCGGCCGGCAGCGGGCCGTGCGCAGGGGGATGGAGCACTTCCTCGGCTGCCCCCCCCCCCCCCCCCCGGCTCTGGCCTGCTCGCAAGCTTCCTTTGGCCCTTATGTTGCTTGAAAATATTTGGAATTAGTTGAGGACACTTATTGATCTTTCAAAAGAACTTCTTGGTTTTGTTTATTAGTCGTGTCGTCTGTCTTGCTGACTTTTGCAGTGGTATTTATCAAATGCCTCTTTTACATGCCTTAGGTTTGTTCTTCTTTATTCACCTTCAAGCACCGAGAGATACCAGGCTTTTCTTTTTTAAATGCAGGCATTAACGGCTACACATGTTCCTCTGTGTACCACCATGGCTGCATCCCGCAGGTCTGTTGTCATCACTTATTTGTAAATAATTCACTGCTGGGCATATTTTTTCTCTAATCCAAGAATTATTTGAAGTGTTCTGTTTTAAATTTACACGCACACGTGCACGCACACACTCTTGTCAGCATTGTGATTACGAACGTGAGCTTTGCGGCCAGACTGCCTGGCTGTTGTCCTGTCTTGGCCATTTGCTAGCTGTGTGACCTTCAGTGTAGAACACAACCTCTCTGTGCTTTGGCTTTTGCCATCTACAAAATGGGGGTAATAATAGCAATGAAAATAACAAGAGCCCTCAAGGTTGTCAAGAAGACTGAGTTAGCTGTTGCATTCCAAACTTTTGAAGGCGCTAACGGCTGTTGAGTGTTCTCTGTCTGGAAGTTCATTTCTGAATTACATATGGCTTCTGCATTTCAAGATTTATTGGGCTCTTTCCTTGTAGTTCAAGGATCACTTTTTTTTTCCAACTTTTTAAATTTATTTTTGAGAGACAGAGACAGAGCATGAGTGGGGGAGAGACAGAGAGGGAGGGAGACACAGAATCCAAAGCAGGCTCCAGGCTCCGAGCTGTCAGCACAGAGCCCGACGCGGGGTTTGAACTCACGGACCGCGAGATCATGATCTGAGCCGAAGTTGGATGCTTAACCGACTGAGCCACCTAGACGCCCCAAGGATCGCTTTTTATAAAGTTCCAAGGATGCTGGAAAAGAAAAAGAACATCTATCTCTCCGCTGTGCCTACAGTTCTACGTACACCTGTAAAATCAGACTGGTTTATTACGTTATTCGACTCCTTTTCAAGGGTGGAAAACCAGCGAATGCTGGCTAACTCAGCCTGCGCGCACGTGGGGTTCGGCACACAGAGTGTTTTAAGTGATCACTGTTTGGTTGCCTTTCGTGCCCGTAGCGGAACCTGTGCTTGTTCCCGCCGCCCACGGCCCCCGTGGCGGTCACGTCAGGTGCCCACACCGCTCGCTTCCGCTGCCGGGCCCCGGAGACATCCCGTCCCACGCCCGGTCAGTGATCGTGTGAGGATCATCATTCTTACTGAGGCCCGATGAATTTCCGAGGGATGTCTGTTAGTGCCCCCTTCGGCACTTTGCCACTGGGATTTGCCAGTGTATTTCTGGCAAATTGTATTTCTGTATTTCTGGCGATTTTAGTTTCGTGTGTTTTGAAGCCACGCGGTTAGATGTATAAAGGTGTGTTCTCTCTCCCTGGTGGAGAAGCTTTACAAAGCAAGCTTCTTTATGGTTTTTGATACCTTTATTTACTTATTTAAAGTTTATTTGTTTTTGAGAGAGACACAGTGTGAGCGGGGGAGGGGCAGAGAGAGAGGGAGAATTTCAAGCAGGTTCTGTGCTGTCAGCGTAGAGGCGGATGTGGGGCTCGAACTCATGAACGCTGAGATCATGACCCGAGCCAAAATCAAGGGTCAGATGCTTAAACCGCTGAGCCTCCCAGGTGCCCCTGTTTTTGATACTTTTAGCTGTAAATTCTTTCTTGTCCTGAGATTACGTCTGTGTCTGATTTCTTTTATGAGCACCTGTTACATAGACGTTCGTGTTTTTAGCTTCCACTTTACCCTTTTTCATCAGGAAGGTTGTGACATGGCTTATAACAAAAGGTGTAAAAGTAAGGTATAAAACCAGGTCAAAAATCATGTGTGTGTGTGTGTGTGTGTGTGTGTGTGTGAGAGAGAGAGAGAGAGAGAGAGAGAGAGAGAGAGAGAGAGAGAGAGATTCATACATATTAACCTTCACGACGGCTTTGAGACAAGTTGATGTGTATTTGGAGCTTCCTAGGAGGCAGGACAAAAAGAGAACATCACGCATTGGACTCAGAGTTCCAGAGTGTGTTTTCCTGTGGTCGGAGAGGGCTGGCCGAGTCAGGTGCCTGTGTCAGGAACAGCGATGGGGACCAGGCTGAGGTGTGGCTGGCCTGGAGGCAGCCAGAGGACGCGGATTCCCTGGGGAAGTGTGAGTGGACCGTCCCGGGGGGGAAGGTGCAGGTCTCCGGGCTGTGCTCCCCAGGGCCATCGGTGCCCAGGCTCCTCGGATTCTGCCACTGTCTTCCTGAGTGCTGCCATTTGGACCTGTGCTGGCTGCATTTCTGTTCCAAGAGGGAGAGGACGGGGCAGAGGTCAGCAGGGTTATGCCAGCCAACACCACCCTCTGGACACACTGCCCTGGGAGCCCGGGGCAGCTTCTGCTCCTACCTTGTTGGCCGGGGGTGGGTCTCACGGCCCCACTTAGTGCAGGGGGCGTGGCTGTGTACCCCATCTCACACCTGCCTCCAGGCCCCGGGGACACAGAGCCCCGACTCCTGGACACCCTGGCCACCCGTTCATTCACCCTGCAGACTCTGCTCACACTCTCCCCGTGGCAGGGACAGCCGTCTGAGCCCTCAGCCACAGTCAGCCACTACACGTGCCGATGGGCGACCGGGTGCCTTGCAGGCAGTCCTGTGGACAGATCTGTCTTCCCTGTCTGGGCTTTCTCTCCCCGTCTAGGGAGCGATCCTGATCCTGCAGACGGGGTTGGCTCTGAGGCCTCCTGCTGCTGAAGGCAAGGGCCAGGGTGTCTCCAGAATCCCTCGTGGAGGAATCAGCCCAGAAGATGGCACTGAAATGGGAAACACTTGCACGGAGGGGCACCCCAGAGGGCGGCGAGCATGGCCGTAGGGGTGTGTAGGAGGGGGCTGCCTCGTTTCCAGACATCTGCTCTCCTCCTCTAGGCAGGGGACTCTGGCGCTGGCAGGACATCGTTCTCTGCTTCTTAAACGTTTCCTCCTGGGCCCAGCAGCGGCCTCCCAAGAGGGGGTGTTAAGTGTGTTGCTACCCGGGCAGGGGCGGGGGGGGGGGGCGGCCTTGGCCATCAGCCAGCACCTTGCTCTCATGTGCTTTACCAGAGTCCTGTGGGGGCCCCTGTCCCCAGCCCCTGACGCCCCTGGCCAAAGCCCGTCCTACCCCCCGCCCCCCACCACAGACCCGGGAGACCCGGACAGCAGAGGTGTTCTGGGTTTTTTCCTTCGGGTTTTGTTTTCCAGCCCAGCCTAGGTCCTTTCTGGGCACAGAGAGGAGCCCTCTAATTTTTGGCTTCCTCTGGGGATGACCTAAGCATTTGTTTTCAGAGGGCTGGCGGGGCCCGCCAGGCATTATGCAACACAGCGCTAAGACCGCGGTTCCCGCCGGCCCTCTCCAGGCGCGTGCATTTCTGGGGTGGCTCAAGGCCTGTGCTGATGTGCATTGCGCTGGCCGCGGGCCATCGGATCGCGTCGAGTCACTCCCTTGCTGAAAAGCCATCGATGGCTCCCGGCGGCCTAGAGCGTGCGGGCGCTGCTTCTCGCGGTCCTTGAGGTCGGAGCTCTCGCCTGCCGCTCAGCCCCGTCCTGGCAGCACCCGGGGCCTGCAGACCGAGTTTCCCGACCACTCAAGACCCGCCCTCTTTGGAGTCCTCTCTGGCTGCTTAGGTGCCCCTCCCACGTGTCCCTGCAGCGCCAGGGCCCCTGCGGGCTTAGCACCTGTCACCCTGCGTGCAGCTCAGCGCGTCCCAGGCCTGGCTTCCTCCCCTGCCTCAGCAGGACTGCCTTCACCTCCCTGTGGCTGAGGCGTTTGTCCTCTGCGTCCGGCACCGAGGAGGCCCTTCCGAGAACGTTTGTTGAATGAACATAGGCGTGTAAATGGAACAGCTTCCACAAAAGCTGTATTTAATTGTTCTAGAATATTCTCCAGGCCTTTCAGAAGAGCAAATTCTTGAAAAACAACAGCTGAAGGGCAGGCGTCGGCACAATGTGGTGGGTCGTTGTTGGGAGGGCGGTCCCGCCTGCCATGGGATTGGGTCCTCCCTGCACCCCTCGGCCTCTCCGCTCACTCTGAGATACCCACTGACTTTTCTGGTCTCCCTCCAGATTCCCCGGGCACCTGCATGGCCTGGCCTGGTTTCTGTGGGGCCACCAGGAGCTTGGGAAGGGAGCCCTCTCCCCACCTGGGGCTGGGCCACTCTTCTGGGTGGCTCGCTCCCCCTAACTCCGGGCTGGCCAGCGGGCCAGCCTAGTAGCCGTGCTCCGCAGTGGTGCTCCGGGCACTGGCCCTCACGTTGGCCTCTCTAGGCCGGTGGCCTCTCCACTCAGATCGTCCCCGTGAGGTGGGCCTGACCCACGGCCAGGCTTGCTGCGGAATGTTCCGGACTCTCACTCTTTCTGGCAGAGGCATCACTCAACCCAGCCTTCCCACCGCTGTGCCGTCTACGGCTCTGCAGCAGGGGTGAGCCTCCTGAGGCCGGAGGCCCTCGTCCCAGCTCCCGAGGGGGCTCCGGGGAATCTGCAGGATCACGTCCAGACTTCTGAGGTGTGCGGACGCCCACGTGAAGCCACCCTTCTCTGCCAGCTGCCTCTCTTCAGGTGGCCTGTGCCCCTGCCTCCCGCCTTTGCTCGGGCTGGTCCCTCTGCCTGGCACCTCTGTAGGCCGCTCTGCTGTTCCTTCTGCTCGGTGGGAGCGTGTGGAGCAGCCCGTTCGAGGGGGAGCGTGCCCAGCGGTCAGAGCCACCGGGGGCGCCACTCTGCTGGGGGCACGGCCTGGCCTGGCCTCTCTCTAGCCGGGCGACCGTGAACAGGCCATGTAGCTCGGTTCCCATCGGTAACGTGGGTAGAAGAGAGACCGTGAGGGTGTGGTGAGATGACGTGGGCACGCGGTGCACGGTGACCGAAAGGTGTGCCGTCGGGCGGGGGAGGCTGTGAGGAAGCAGACTCTGTGCCAGGTGCCCCTGCGCAGGGGGTGGGAGGCGCACGTCTGGGGACTCAGTTGTGGAAAGAGCAAACGTGCGTCTGGAGCTGCAGTTACGAGATGTGCCGAGAAGGCAGGAGCCAGGGCGGGGCTGAGTTCTGACTGACGGTCAGGGACGGCGTCCGTGCCCCCGAGGAGAGCTCTTCAGGCTGGCGCCCCACTGAAGGCAGGGGTGAGGCGCCTTGGAGGACATGGAGGGGGAGGGCACTCCGCTCTGGAGCCGGAGAATGAGACCGACTGGGCTCAAGTCCTGGCTCAGCCATTTACTAGAGGGTGGCCCCAGGTATCGCTCTGTCCGCCCTCATTTTCGGCACTACGGACTGGGCACCACAAGAATGCCAGTGCTAGAGGGCTGGGTGTGGCTCCAGAGAGGGACTACAGGTGACAGGCCTGGTGCACGCTGGGCGTGCACCTCACTTAGGACACGCCATCCCCCAGTCAATGATAGCAGCCATGACACAGGGCAAGGTGCACCTGAGAAAGAGCCCCCGGCTGCAGGGGAAGTGGGGTGGCGGGGCTGTGGGGAGGCCGGAGAGTGGCAGCGGCTGCAGCCTCCCGCCCCCCCCCCACGGCCGTTGAGCACAGGTCCCGGCCGCACTGAAGGAGAGAGGCAGGCCTGGGGCACTGAAGTCTCAGGGGGACAGACCAGCTTCCTCGGGCTCACCCCCCGCCTCCCCCACGGCCCTCCCCTGCCCAGGGCTGTCCGATCACAGCCCCTCTGGACACGCAGGACCTGGCCGGCCTCACGAGCTGCCATCTGCAGGTTCCGGATGGCAGCCCCGGCTCGGACGCGTCACGGGGCGTGAAATGGGAGACCGGGCTAAGAGACCGCACGCTCCCGTGGCCCTGGCGAAGGCTCCTTCCCAAAGCTGGGCCTTCCCTGCCCCTGTGGCATCCCCGGAGGACCCGGCCCTGGAACTTCCGGTCCCTGCACTTCTGCTGCTGGCCAAAAATCAAGCCAGGAGCCCACACTTGGCTCGCTCCGGGCCGAGGCTGTGCCAGCAGGAAGCGAAGCGGCCAGCGCCCGCTGGCTGTGGGTGCAGCTTCCCAGGTCCCCACCGGCATGGGGTGGGACCAGGTGGCTCAGGGGAAGGGACCCGGGAACTGTGGGCTCCCCAGCCACGCACCCCGGGACGGCACTGAGCCTGGCACACGCAGCAGGGACGCTCCCCGACTCAACACATCATGGCAGCTGTGACGGGGGCTCCAGGGCAGTTGGGAAGGAGCCCCAGCACACAGGTGGGAGGGCCGTGGTGATGCATCCTTCGTCCTGGCTCCTTCCTTGTCCCTGTGTCCTCAGTGACTCGGTGCTTGTGACACGTAAGGCACTTGATAAATGCTTGTTTGTTGATGAGTGAATCCGCATGGAGTCCTGCTCTGCCCCCAGCTGTGCGGCCGCTTCCCCTCCCCGGCTTTAGTCTCCCGAGCTGTGAACGGGCACCTGGGAGAGACCTGGTCCAAATCCCGCGCTCTGCCCTCGCAGGCTGTGTGGCCTTGAGTGAGCTCATCAACCTCTCTGAGCAGTACGTGACCTGTGATGTGGGACTCCCAGCGCGAGGACTGACTGAGAAGATGCTGGAGAGTGAGCTCTAGGTGCCTGGTGACTGGTGCCGGTCCCTGTGGTGCCCCCAGTGTTGCCCGGGGATGCTCGCACCCAGACGTCCTGGGCCGAATTGTCACTCCCTGTGTCTGTCAGTCAGCATGGTGCTGACCTCTTGGAAGGAGAATCTGACCACAGCGGCTCGGTTGGGGATTTTCCCCGGAAGAGGAAGCTTGGGTGTCAACAGGCCAGGTTAGCTCCTCAGGAGATCGTCAAGGACTCAGCCCCTCTGGCCTCCTGTGTCCCCGTCTTTAGCGAGTGGCTTTTATTTGTCATTCCTCATCTTCTGGGGTGGGGTGAGGAAGGGGAGGAGCTAAGGGGGGTGTCCCCTGGGGCTGCACCTGAGTATGAGGGACATAGACTCTCCCACAGCCCCGCCTGGAGTGAGTGTCCGCCCTCCCTGGCCTCATCAGGGTCACGTGGCCACCCCTGCTATTTCTAGGTGGGCCCGTGGCTTTCAGATAAGACTGAGGTTCTCTTCGTGAGGACGAGGGGTGAGGTATCTAGGGGACAACCTGTGTGCAGTCCCGGAATCAGATGCTTATTACTCTGAAATGTGCTTTAAAACAAAAACAAACTTGTAAATCATCGGGGTGTTTCTCGGCGGCTGGGGCTCTACCACCGTGTGGATGGAAAAGCTGGGCGTGGCTGGCCTGGGGAGCGAGGGGGCAGCTGTTTGGCCCGCTTGAAGTCTGGAGAGAGAGAGACCATTCATTGCCGTGTCTTAGAGCGGGGACATTGGTCCCAGGATGGGAGCCCGTATGTCAGCAAGGACCGATTGGTGGCCCCAGCCTGGCCACGTGGGGCCACAGGCCAGCCCAGTGTCCTCAGGCCGTCAAAGGGAGTGGTGTCTGTGGAGGTCAGAACCGGCCACGCCGCTGAACCTGGGACCTTCCCGACAGAGGACATCCGGCTTCTTGGAGCCTCATCCCAGCACAGCCGGGAGTGAGGGCAGAGACGCTGGCCGTGAGCTAAGATCCAGATGCATTTTGAAGTGACCTGGAGACAGGTACCCTGCGAGCCGGGGTGAACACGGGACAGTGGTCCCAGAGGGGCAGTGGCTCTGGCTCTCTCAGCCCACAGGGGAGGTGGGTTCAACTGCTGAATCCGAGAGGAGGGCTCGGGGAGGCCCCCTCCTGGGGAAAGCCCTCTCTGAGAGCCCTTTTACCCGTGGGTGAAATCTGGATTCCAGAACCTGCAAAGGGTTGCTGTGGCTCTGAGACCTCTGGGGAAGAAGGTGGAGCCCTGGGGGCCAGTGGTCACCAGGCCAAGCAGGTGTGGGCAGCGGGGAGAGCAGGTGATGGACTGTGTGCCTCAGCGGGGCGGCTGCGGGCTGGTCCCATCGGACGAGGTGCCACGTTCCCCTCTGCGGTCACAGACACTTGGGAGCATCGGGTTTTTCTCTTCTCCTTTGTAAAGGGGTCCAGCCCACTTCTCACCTCTCACAGAGTGCTTGGAGTTTAGAGAAATTACTCTCTCACTGGGCCCTGAGCTGCCTCTTGGGGTTTGAACAAAGCGGCAGCCTGGGCCGGCCGGATGATGAACGCCTCTCGGCATTTGGGGTCAGACTGGCCTGTGGTATAAGCAGTGTGGATAGAGCCACAGGCCGTGGGTGAGGCGGGACTGCTGGGAAGCCTGATGCCATCCCTTCCCCTTGGTGTGAGTCAGTGCCTTAGCCTCAGTTTCCCCATGGGCTGCATGAGGGTTTGCACACCCAGAGGTGACCACGGAAACATCTGACATCGGTGCTGCGGGACCCACTTTGCCTGTGATCAGCCGAGCTGGGAGACGTAAGGGATGGGGTGGCAGGGTGGTGACAGGCAAGGGGGTGGCTGCTGACCAGCGGACGCTGGGAGTTATGGCATTTTAGCATCACGGTGGTCATACGTTGGTGAGAACCACTCACGACACATGTGCCCATCTTGCAAGGGGCAGCAGTGTCTGTGGGGCATCTTATGTGCAGAGGGCAGGCCCTGGAGGTCCCATGAGGTCTCTGACCCCCCAGCATGGGGTCCTTATTCCCAAACCACGTGGAGCTCCTGGACTGGGGGGAGCGGGGCAGCCGCCAGGGTGCTCCGTTCCCCTGTGACACTCACATCTGGCTGGCCGGCCGGGGAGAAGTGCCTGCTCCCACCCCAGTCTTGCCCAGAGTCCCCAGCTTTTGCACTCAGCTGCAGTGGGGGTGAGCAGCCCGTGAAGGCAGCTTGGGGGGTAGTGGACCCTAGGGCTGGGCTGTGATGGCCCGAAGGTGCATTCTCAGTGGGGCGTGGGACAGGAGGGGGCCCAAACATGCGCTGGATGGTTCCCGGGGAAGCCCGTGTGTCTCAGAGCCCACCAGCCTGGGCTTCTGTCCTGCCTTTGTGGCCTGCCCCCCATGGGCCGTGGACAAGTGCGCCTCTGTGTTGTGAAGGGCAAAGTGAGTGCGTCCTTGGGAAGCGCTTAGAACGGTGCCTGGCGTGTGGCTAGTAAGACTTACTCTCAGAGGATCAGGGGCACGCTACGGCCGGAGGGCCCTCTGGGGACAGACTTCCTGTTCTCGGGAATCCTAGCCCCTCTGCCGGGCACAGTTTAGGAGCGCCCTCTCTGCACCCACCCCAGCTAGGAACGGAAATGCGTAGTCGTAGGTGTTGGTTCTTCAACAGCTCACCGAACAGGACGGGAGAGAGATGACTGGCTGATGATGGTGCAGAGGACCAAGGGCCAGGAGGGACATGAGGAGGGAGTCGGGGGAGGAGTCGGGGCTGTGTATTTGTCAGCATGGGCTAACTGCCGTAACAAACAACCCCGGGTGCCAGCGGCTCAGCACGGTGCAAGCTCATCTCGCTCTCACGTGGATACGGGTGACACGCTCTGCCCTGCCGGGTCATTCAGGGCCCCAGGCCCCTTCCAGCTTGTGGCCCTGCTCTCCTCAGGTCCTCGGTGTCCTGTCCATTCAACTAGCTGGTGGGGCAAGAGCTTGGAGGCGTGCGTGGAGCGTTTTCACGGGCCGGGTCTGGAATCGCCGTGTCTCGCCCCCCCCCCCCACCCCATCCACGGGTCGGCACGCAGTCACGTGGTCCTGCCTCACCGCAAAGGAGTCTGGCACATGTGGGCTAGCTGTGAGCCCAGGAGGGAGCCGAGGTTTGGCGAGCCCAGCAGGGTCTGCCGTGGAGGCTTCTGGGAGAAGCCGAGTGTGGCTCAGCCTGTGGAAGGTGGCAGGAGGTGGGGCGGGGTCAACCCGGGCGAGGGACGAGAGCATCCAGCTCATTTTGGGGGCGCAAGAAGCCCAGGGGGTCGGGGTGGGTGGAAGGGAGTGCGGGAGGTCATAGCCTGTCTCCCCGCCGTTCTCTTTGCCCCCATCCCTGTGTCTTTTCCAGTTCAGGCACCGCCTGTGTCTCCAAGCAGGGCCTGGCCAGGGACGTTATTACCTCATTAAGTCCGTCCACCTCTGCTCTTGTGGGGCTGGGGGGCAGCGGGGCTCTGGGAGATGAAGTCGCTTTCCCGTAGCTCACACAGCCAAGTAGCGCGGAGCCCGGATTTGAATCCTGGTGTGCGTGACTCTACGGCTGGAGCTATTTCTGGAACCCCACACCGCTTTGCTTCAGCGAGACTGAGAGGACGCGGGGTGGGGACCCCGCGTGGGGGAGGCTCTGGGGGGAGGCACTGCCACGTCCCTGCGCTGCCCTGCGGGGAGCACGGCCTGTGGGATGCGGGCACATTCGGGCCCTTCCTGGTGCTGATCCCCTGCTCTGCCCCTGGCCTCGGGGCCAGTGGGAGTTGGAGCTTGGGTGACCCTGACGTCATGGGTGCTGTTAGTCCCCACAAACACGTCAGCAGAGGAGGAGGGCCTCGGGGCTCTAGAGCAAGGGGAGGGAGGCCGTCTGGCCAGCTGCTCCGGGCAGCGCGGGGCGCTGGGGTCGCGGGGTCTGGGGTTCTAAACCCCGGCTCCTCCCTCTGGAGCTGTGTGCCCGAGTGTGAGAAAGAGCCTCCTCTGTGAAACGGGAGCGTGGGGTCCCCTGCCTCGCACGCAGATGGCACCAGGGACACTGCAGCCTGTCTGCCTGGCCTGCCGGCCGCTGTAACAGGCTGGTGGCCTAGCCGCCCCGAATTCATTCCTCACGGCTCCGGAGGAATGTGCCCTTGCTGCCCCGTGGCCGGGTGAGGGCCTCTTCCTGGCTCGGGGGCGGCCTCCGTGTCGCTCTCAGAGAGCACTCTGCTTTCTCACCTCTCAGAAGGACGCTTATGGTCATGGGGCCCCACTGTTACGATCGACTCGATACCCAGTTACCTTGGGGGTTGGGATTTCAACGCGTAGTTTGGGGGAGACACAGACATTCAGATCACACCCTGGGTGGGCTGTGGGAACAGAGCTGGGGCTGCCGTGTCCTGGGCGTGGCTAGGGCCCGAGGAACTCAGAGGGGCGAGTATGGGGTCTCAGCAGCTGGGGCTGGCTCCGGCGGGGGGAGGGGGCCCCGAATCTGGCCTTGGAGGGGTTGCTGTGGCCGTGGGTGACGGGTGCTGCTGGGGTGAATTCTGTCCTGTTGGACCGTGAGGCCCCTCCCCTCTGCCGGCCGCTGCAGAAGCTCAGGGAGGCCTGGCCATCTCCTGGACGGCATTTCTGCAACCTGCCAAAAGGCGCTTTGCCCGTCCTCCCAAATATACGTAGCTGACGTCTTGCTTATAGACACGCATTCTCTTTCCGGCCTGCTGTTTGCCAGCTGTGCAGCCTCGGGAAACTCCGAAGCTTTCCTAACCCGATTGTCTCCATCTGTGAAATGGGCTCACGGTGCTTACCAGGTCAGACCATCAGGGCCATTAACTGAGATACTGACCTGCAGAGGTGACAGGTGGAATGCACGGGGTCCCCACTGCTCACCCGGCACCTGCCAGGTACTTCTAGGGTGTCCTGTCCCAACTGCTAGCCCAGGTACAGCCAGGTCGTCTTTGTTATAGCTTCATTGAGATATAGTTCATATACCGTCTGATTCTCGCTCTCAGAGTGTGCAATCCCATGGTTTTTAGTACATTCTCAGATTGTGCAAGCGCCCCGCTCAGCCTCAGGACCCGTCCATTGCCTCAGAGAGAAGCCCCCAGCCCTTAGCCCTCTCCTGCCCCTTGTTCCCCCATTTCCCCCAGCTTGAAGCAACCACTGGTCTCCTCTCTGTGTGTCAGGCTTTGCTGGGTGTTCATCCGGCCGCTCAGCAGCAGGGGGGCATCAGGTCCCTGATTCCAAGAACCCAGGGCTTCCTTACTGTCATTCTGTGCGCTCACATCCCATCCTGGAATGGGGCAGGGGCTCTGTCAGTGGTGGGCGGGTTGAACCGTGGCTGTTTACTTCTCTTGTCTCGTCAGTTGTCCCCACTCCCTGGACTCGTACTCCCCAGATCTCTGAGTCTGTACGTCCTGGCACGTAGCCTCGAGCCCGGCGACACTGGGAAGATCGGCCCGGTGAGGAGCCTGGGGTGGTGGGGGGGTCTGCAGGCTTGGGTGCTTCTCCCCACGGCCCTCCAGCCCCACAGATTCTAGGATGCTTCTGGACCCCCACGTCCTTCCCCACATAGTCCCTGGAGAAGGCATAGGACTGGAAGGGAGGGGCTGGGCCCTCTGTGTCCCTCTGGCGGGCCATGTCCTGGAGAACCTGGACCCACCTTGCCCCGTGTCCCCTCTGCTCCCCACTCCCCGGAGGCAGTCCTCAGGCGTGGGGCCGTTGCCATGGGAATTATGTATTGGGATCTATTTTGAGACCGTTTTGTAGTGTGATTCTTAATACTGCCTGGTGTTGGCTGTTGGTTTTCTACGTTTGCCCAAGGGAGTGGATTTCGGCTAGCCAGTGAGGTTTGGCCGTTTTTGTTCCTGGGTATGGCATTGCCCAGAACGTTGGGCGTTTAGTAAGAGGTGACAGGGGCCTTGCCGTGACCCCCTTCAAAGCCTGGGCTCCCCAGCCTGCTGCTGTGGAGTGGGTGCAGAGGGGCTGACACAGTGTCCTGTCCCCAGATTCTGCCTCTGATCAGCTTGGTGACATCCGTGGGCAGGGCACATGCCCTCTGTGACAGAGGGACCCAGGGAGCACTTCCTGGGCTCTGGGAATTGTGTGAGCGCTTGGGAGTGGGCCTGGCCACCGAGCCTTTGCGGGACCACGGTGAGTGGCTGCTGTTGGCTCCTGTGGCCCCCAGCCTCCCCTTCCCAGCATTCACCAGAACATGAGCTGAGTGTGTTCATACACTTGACGCCTGTGTCCCACTGGACTGCAGACGAGCAGGGAGCCACGAGTGGACACTTGGGGATAAAGAAAGACCTTACGCAAGTGGCCTTGGGGTTGCCGCCGTGCGGGGACGGAGCTACGAAGCCTCCTGCCCATGGCAGCTTCTGGAGGCACCTCCCCCGCAGGCTTGGGGGCCCTGCTGCTGGGGCCACAGAGCAAGGAGATGAGCATGTAGGCCCAAGGCGTTCCAGAACAGCGTCACCCAGGAGGGATGAGCCAGGAAAGGGAGGCAGGGAGGGGAGCGCCGACCACGGAGTGCCCGTCTTTGGGGCCAGGCCACCCGGAGCCTGGGCACCTCTGCAAATGGGCCAGCCTTGTCGCCTCGGGCTGCAGGAGCAGAGTGGCAGGTGACATGCTTGTGCCCACGCGGGCTGGCTCTTGCTGTGTTCCGTGTGCTTCCTTCTTGTGACCTGTGTTGTTAGAACAGACGTGGATGCAGGAAGGGGGCCCCTGGGATGAGCAAGGTCTAAAGCTGAGCTGAGCAGGGGACACTGTTCCCGCTCCGCGTGGCTCAGCGGCCGCAGGGGTGGGGATGACACAGCCGCAGGTGGTTGTCGCGGGCCCAGGACCCTGCCCCTGCCCTGTGGTGGGACGTCCCCGAGGAGGCCGGAGGTGGGAAGCTCGGCCTGGCTGTCTCACCGTGATGGTTTTCACCTTGAAAAACAAAACCTCTTAATTGCACCAATACCACACAGTCCTTGTGGGAGCAGACAGAAAACGCGCGTAAGGAACAAAGACCTCCTGCGCTCCTGCCCCCAGATCTACGGCTCAGAGGCCCCAGATGTCACTTGCCCATACTTCCAAACACACGTACAGCTGACACCTGGTTCCTGTTCCCGTTTACTTGATAAAAACGGGTTTCTACTCCCCTTAACTTCCCTGTAACTTTGGTGTTTTTCCGTTTGACGTATCCAGAACCTGCTTTCATGGACGTAAAGACAGCACCACAGCCCTGGAGCGCGGTTTCAACCGTCCGTCCGTGCGGTGGAGTCTTCCTAAGCCGGGACTCACCATTCTCCTGTGTTGGAGGCTTAGAGTAACTCGAGTTTTCATCGTTGCTTGGGCTGCTGGGATGAGGCCCGTGCACTCCCCTCTGTGCGCCCGTCCCCTTTCCCCTCCGCGGGCATCCCCAGACGGGCGGCCACAGGGTCACATACGCCCGACCCCCTTCCGTTCCGTCTTCCTCAGCGAGGCCCCCAGGGATGGTGCTGCCTGGGCTGTGAGGTGGGGCCCGTGTCCACCGGACCCTTGTGTGGTGGGCGTGGGGGGCAGCTGATGTGAGCTTCCCTCCCCCTGGCGGTTGCTAAGGCTTCTTTGCTTCCAGGCAGTTGTGCGTGACACCAAGAGCCGCCGATCGACGTCCCCGAGCCTCAGTGTCCTCGCCTCCGTAAGGGGGATGACTGTCCCCCTGGCAGGGGAAATGTCATGGTGCCTGGCCCCTCCTGGTGTCAGGCGCTGGCCTTTCTAAGGAAGTGCACGGCTGGTACCCTGGGTGTGTGGCATCCCACGTGTGCCTCAAGGGTGGAAGCTGGGCCTTAGTTCCTTCCGCTGCTGGGCCAGGGCCAGTGTCCCATGGTGGACCCTGGCCCTCCTCGGTCCCCTCGGTGCTGCCTGGGGCTCCCGCAGACCATTCGCGGAGGAGAGAAAATTGGCGCCCCGGAGAGTGACTGGTGGTGTTGCGGAAAAAATGGTGGTGTGGTGGGTCAGAGGCCCCCGGAGTCTAAGGGGCTCAGCGGCTCCCGGGTCTGTGGGCAGCCGTCCCTGAGGAGGGGAGGGTGGGGGGCGGGGGCTGTCCTGGCAAAGGAAGGGGGCGGTTAAGTGCAGCGATTCCCAGAGAGAAGGGGGGCGGGGGCAGTGAGCTGCTGTCCCGCGGGGTGATGCTCTCAGAGCTTCACGGCCGTGGCGCCCGGGCCGCAGAGGTTGGTGAGGGTCCCGCTCGGGGCGCCTTGGCGTCCCGGGATGGCGCCGTTCTCCCAGGCCACTTAGGAGGCTTCCGGCGGCCCGATGCCGCCTCTGCGTGGCCCTGGCCGTGAGTGATAGCATGTGAAGGGCAGGAGGCCGCCCGCCCCCGTGGGCCCCTCATGTTCCCGGGAGGAGCGGGGCAGCGTGGAGAGGACGCAGGCAGAGGCCAGGGGTTGGGTGCCGGCCGGGCGGCCTCGGTGCCGACCCCGGGAAGGCCGAGCTGGATGGCAGCCTCGGGAGACTCCAGGCTGACCAACGTGAGGCCCACCGTATACTCCGTGGCCCAGTACGTGTCTGCCCACCTCCTTCACTCTTACAAATGAGACAGTTCATGAAGTGGTAACTGTGTTGGGCTCCCCTGATGCTGTTTTCCCCTCCCTCCCTTTCTCTTTCTTCTTTTCTTTTCTTTTCTTTCTTTCTTTCTTTCTTTCTTTCTTTCTTTCTTTCTTTCTTTCTTTCTTTCTTTCCCTTCCTTTCTCTTTCTCCCTTTTCCTCTTTCTTTCCTTCTTTCTTTCCCTTCCTTCTTTCCTTCCTTCGTCCCTCTGTCCTTCTTTCTTTCCTTCCTTCCTCTCTCCTCCCTTCCTTCCCTCCCCTCCCCTCCCTCCCTCCTTCCCTCCCTCCCTCCTTCCCTCCTTTCCTTCCATCCTCAGAAAAAGGTAAGGATCCCATTTTTGTGAAATTGATTCTCTGCCCACTACTGTGGCCCATGGTCTCTGATCCAGGCATGCTGGGGCTCAGGCAGAGGCTTGGGCAGGCCTGGGTGGGCAGAGTGCATGTGAGGGCAGTGGGGGCCCTGCTGCACCAGGTGTTCTGGCCCCGGCCGCCTCTCCCACTTTCCCTGTGCCCAAGGAAACACCAGCAGAACTGGGCAGACACTCCTAAAGGTGGACCTTGGGTCACGTATTTTATAAGCCAATGGACACCCCTAAGGGTTGGGCCCATGGGAGCGGGCTCTCATGGAGGTCCTGCCTTGAGTTGGGAGTCAGACAGCTTTGAACCCCAGACGAGCTCACACTTACCACAGGACCTTGGATGATCCCCTTGGCCTCATGAGGCCACAGGTTTTCTCCATCTGTGGGGTGTGGACCGTGGCCCTGGGCTCACAGGGTCCTGGGAGGGGTTCAGAGAGAGCAGATGTCTCACATGGGGTACTGGCATGCCCCAGGAGCTCTGTCATCCTGACCTTGGCTCCTTCCCCACCATCTGGTCTCAAACGTCACATCTGAGGGACAGAGGGCCAGGGTCCCAGGTTGAGGAACCAGCCAGGGTGCAACCCCCCCCCCCCCCCCCCCGCCACCACAGCTGAGTCTCCTCACCTGTAACGGGGGTGACAGGTGCGGTGAGTTCTCCGTGGGGTGGAGGTGGGAAGTGCCCAGCCTGCTGCAAGCTTTAATCAGCAGGGACATGTTGCTGTGCGCGGATGAGCTGTGCAGACATGCTTTGGGGTGTGTAGGGTGTGGCAGGTTCTGGAAATGGGTGCTTTTCTCTCTCGCCTGTACGTTCATCCTTGCTACAAGTCCTTGGCCTCATGGCGTTAGCAGTGCTGGAACCGTCCATGTGCTGAGCCCTGTGCTGTGTCCTCACCTCTATCCCAGGGATGCTTGTAGACAGTTGCACGTGGTGCCTCGTTTCGCAAATGTGGGGACGGCAGCCTGACCCCTGTCCCACCGGGACTGCTCCGAGGCCACATCATGTCCCAGGCATGCAGGCGAGAGCCGGGCTGTGCCTCCCTCCGGGCCGCTGCACCACTGAGCCCTCAGGTGCTGGGCGGGTCAGCCGTGCACCTGACCCGGTCTGGCCTCGAGTGTAGCCGCAGCGCTGCTGCAGTGGATGGGGGAGCCCCTTTACTCTAGGGCGAGACCCAGCTCTCCAGGCCAGGGCAAGGCCACGGGCCATGGGTGCCCCGCTGGGTCTTATCTTGAAGGAGGCACACGGCCGCGGTTGAGAACCAGATGGAGCGAAAGTCGGGGGAAAGAAAGAAAATCAGACTAGACGCTGCTGGAGATGCTGCTGGGGAGGCGGTGAGGTGCCAGCTAAAAGATGCAGTCTGATGTGGATCTGGGTCTTTCTGCGTCGTCAGGTACCTCCTTTTCAGTCAGCAGGTATCTGAGGGCCACTGTGTGCGGCGCTGTGGTGGTTGAGAGTACGGACTCGGGCTGGCGGCCAGGTTCGAGTCTCAGCAGTGCCGCTCACTGGCCTCAAGAGCTGGGTGGCTGATGAATGGACCCTCTCTCCCATCAGGTTCCTTATCTGTGAAATAGATATGGAACCTACCTCATGGGGACCTATGAGCACCTACCTCATGGAGACCCATTTACTTAGCACTTAATGGCCAGAAGGGTCTGCTAAGCACTGCATACAGTGGGGGTCAGCCCCTGGCAGCAGCATTGCATACTGTTTTGCCCGCCCTATGTGACAGCGCAGGTGGGGAAACTGAGGCCCAGGAATCTTTGGAACTTGCCTCTGGTCGCCCGGCCCATGGTACATAGTAAGAGTAGATTTGTGGGGCGCCTGGGTGGCTCGGTCAGTTCAGCGTCCGACTTCGGCTCAGGTCATGATCTCGCGGTTCGTGAGTTCGAGCCCCGCGTCGGGCTGTGTGCCGACAGCTCAGAGCCTGCTTAGGATCCTGTCTCCCCCCTCCCTGCCTCCCACCCCCTGTCAAAAATAAGCATTAAAAAAAATATATATATATGTAAAAGTGGATTTGCACCTCTGTCCCTGTTAGGTGGTTCCTGCTGTTCTTTCCTCCACCTTATAACAGGGAGGCCGGATTGCTGTTGCTCGAATGCCTGGTAAGCTGGGCTCAGATCCCAGGTGGGTCCTGACCTCTCCCTTGAAAGACGGAGCTTTGGGGGCAGCTGGGTGGCTCAGTCAGTTGGGCATCCAGCTTTGGCTCAAGTCGTGACCTCATGGTTTGTGGGTTCAAACCCTGCATCGGGCTCCATGCTACTGGTGCGGAACCTGCTTGGGATTCTGTCTCTCTCCCTGTCTCTGCCCCTTCCCCGCATTCTCTCTCTGTGTCTCTCAAAAATAAATAAAAGAAACCTTAAAAAAAAAAGACTGAGCTTTGGGAGTACTTGGCTAATGTGGGAGTGCTTTCTGCACACCAGGTATGGTGCTGAGGGAGCAGAAGGGGGGCGTTGATGAACTTGGCTCTTGTGAAGTGGTTTAGGGCGGAGATTCTCACAGGTGGCCATGCAAGGGGCGGTCTGGGGCCTCACCTGACAGCTGGCTAGACAGGGGGAGTGCTGGGGTCATCCAGACCTGCGTCCTGTATTCTGACAAGGCCCCGGGGACTGTTACAAGTTTGGGAGGCGCTGGTCTGGACAAGTCATGTTGCCCTGGCTGTTTTGAGGCAGATCTTGGGGGTAATGACACCCCCCCCCCACATGCCTCCTTGCTCCATTTCACAGAAGGGGAAGTTGTAAGCTCCAGGAGCCCCCCCCCGCCCCCGCCCCCACGCAGTGCTGTGGGCGGGTGGGGGGCGCCCAGCAGCTGCGCACTGTGGTGAGCAGAGTAATGCCCCCGCCCCAAAGCCCGCACACCCGTGAGTCCGTTACCTTACGTGGCCAGGAGAAATTAAGGTTGCAGATGGAACTGAGGTTGCTCAGCAGCTGACCTGAAGACAGGGAGAGTGTCCTGGATCATCCTGGGGGCCAGATGTACTCTGGGTCCTTTGCAGGCAGAGGGAGGGACCAGGGAAGCAGAGAGCAGGAGCTCCCAGAAAGAATGAGATCCCCCCAAACCCACCCCATTTTTAGCCAAGTGAGACACACTTTGGCTTCTGAGCTCTTGCACCGTAAGAAAAGAAATTTGTGCTGCGTGAAGCCACTAGGTTTGTGGCAGTTTGTTCCGGCAGCTACGAGAAACAATGCCGTCACCAGATGTCAGCTTGATTACTCTGCATAAAACAATAATGGGGTCTGTGCATCCTTCTTCTGGGAAGTAAGCATCCCCCCAAATCCATCAGGTAGAACTACCAAACACTTCTGCGTGGGGTGTCCTTCGTGGGAGTGGGGTGCTGCCCTGGTGAGGAGCAGGGGAGCTCCCTTTTTGGATTCCTGCACCTGAAGCATCCCTACACCCGTGCCGGTGCTACTCCTGGCCTGAGGTTAGTCCCCCAGCCCTCCCCTCCCCCCACACCAGGACGGCCAGAGGCTGGTTGGAGGCTTGTCCTTTGGGGGAATGTTAGCAGAGGATGATGGTCAGAACTATGATCTCCTTTTTCGCGCTTACCTGTCTCATTAACCAGAGCAGCTGGCGGAGAGCAGAGTCATCTGGCATGTGGCTCAGTACAAAGACCTCATCCTTCCTTCCCCTCCATGCCCCTTCCCCATGTGCCTGTCCTCCTCTGGCCACCCCTGTGCCTCCTGCCAGACTTCCTCCCCCACCAGCCCTCACTTGGCTTCCCTGAGCCCCCGGCCCGGGAGGGTGGGACCACAGGCCTCTTTGCTCACCTCCATGCTGCCCACCTGTCCCTCCCTGCCCGCAGTAAAGTGGGCTTGTGGGCAGGAGGCCGGGCCTGGAGGCTGGCAGGGTGTATGGGACCTCAGGAGCAAAGGGACTCAGAGAGTAAGGCCTGAGGAAGAGGCCGGGAGACTGTCCCCCAGGGCGCGGACAGCTCCCAGGTCCTGAACCCAGGCAGTGGCTCTCCAGGTGGGGCTTTGAGCATGGTCCGGGCCCTGGGCAGTCACCGGAGGAGGAAGGCACAGCTGTCTGCCCAGCACCGCTGGGGTCGGGTCCTGAGCCCCTTCTAGCTTCAGCTGAGGCTCTCCTGACTTCGTGTCCACCCCACCACCTCAGAGTGGGTAGCAGGGCCCTTTAAGGCAGCTGCCGTGGCTGTGGGGAAGCAGGTGGCTCGGGCTCTGGAGGGCAGGAGTGAGCTCGCTTGGTTGTCTTGGGTGGTGGCTCTTGGCCGCCCCCTGGGGGTCGTGGGGTCCGGGCCTCATTCTCCAGGAAGACCTGGGAAGCTGGACCAGATTTCCACGCTGAGCCTCAGTTTTCCCACAAAGAAGTAGTGCTAAAGCCCTCAGGGCACCCCTGAAGCCATGGGCTACCTGCTCCCCTGCACCCCCAGCCCGGGAAGCAGGAAAAGGTCAGGAGATGCGGTCCTTCTGTTCCCGCCTGCCTGCTGCCTCGACACCTGCCCAGGACCGCATCTTTCTGGCAGAGATGCTCTTTTGGGAGATACCTCTCCACTTCCTGCCTCAGTGAGCTCCAAGCCCTCTGTCATCACCCTTACTCCCCTCCCGTGGTATGTACCTATGCCCGGGCCCTGCCTTATTCTGTCTCACCAGGTGGTCATGTCTCCACAGCAGGGAGTTTACAGCCGCTCCCCCAAATCACTGTCCTCCTCAGTGGCTAGAACATGGCCTGCACACAGTAGGCGCTCATTATGTGTGTGTGGCCTGCATGAATTGGCCCCACTGTGCGGCCTGAGGCCTGAGGAAAGTTGGGGAGCTGGTGCTGTGGAGTCCACCACACCTGGTTTGAGTCCTGGCTCCGCTCTGGGAAAGTATCTGGAGTTGTGCATTTTCATTGCATTCTTTTTTTTTTTTTAACGTTTATTTATTATTGAGAAACAGACACAGAGTGTGAGCAGGGGAGGGGTAGAGAGAGGGGGAGACACAGAATCCAAAACAGGCTCCATGCTCCGAGCCGTCAGCACAGAGCCCGGCGTGGGGCTCGAACCCGTGGACTGTGAGATCATGACCTGAGCCGAAGTCGGGCGCTTAACCGACTGAGCCACCCAGGTGCCCCCCCTTCTTTAAAATTTTTTTTAACGTTTATTTATTATTGAGAGACAGAGTCATTGCATTTTTACCAAAGATGCATGGAAGGTGTAGGTGCTGGTCAGGAGCTGGGGGAGGGTGGTGAGGGGGTCCTCGGGAGTGGGATGGGGGCAGCAAGGAGGGCCCTGAAGCCGGGCTCCTCTACCGACAGCCTCTGAGACCTTCTTAGGCAGATGACTCCTGGGAGCCTCAGTTTCCCATCTGGAGTATGAAGACGGTCACAGACATGTCCAAGTTCTCAGAACAGCCTGTGTAGAAGTGGCTGTTTCATGTGCTAATTAAGCCCCTTGATGACAAGGCAGCGTGTACTTTTCATAGTCAATAAATGTTTGTTGGCTGAATGAAAAATATATCCAATATGTGGGTTTTACCGACATTTTTGTGCCTTCTACGGTGAAGTTGGGGCGCATAGCTCCCGTCTTCCTGAGTGTTTGCTGCCAGTGACTGGGTGGTCTAAGAGCTTTGCAGACATTCTCCCGTTTAACCAACATCCTAACGTTCCAGGCAGGTGGAGACTCTGTTTCACCACTAGCATTGGTACCTTTGGAAAGGTGCTACTCGCCCAGGGTGAGTAAACACAAAAATAAACAAACAGAATAGCCCTGACCAGCTGTTTGAGCAGGTGATGCTTTCACGTAGCCCAGATATTAAGACAGATCACGGAGGTGTTCGTTGAAACCCCTCACTCCTGTCCCATTCAGTGGTCAGGACATCGGAGAAGGCACGTCACATCCTCCCTCCCTGTGGCTCCGGCCCCTGGTGGGTGGTCCTGTGCCTCCGGCTCCGGACTGCCTCGGCTTCCCTGTCACCTCTGTGACCAGTGCTCTGGGTGGAATCCTCTTTGTTCCGAAGCCTTGAGGTCGGCTCTCATTCCCTGCCAGACCCCCGAGAGGTTCAGCAACCCACCAAGGTCACACAGCCAGTTAGGGGCACCGGGGTGCCTGGGTCCCGCCCTGGCTCAAGCCGGCGGCTGACTTCCCACTGCTCTGTGTGGCCTGGAGAGACAAGGCAGTCGTCCTGGGGGTGGCGAGGTGGGAGGTGAGCCCCAGGGGACAGGCAGGACTGAGCCAGGAGGACTGTGCAGGTTGCAGATGGGCCGTTCCTGTTGGAGGACGGAGCGTGCTGTGGTGTGGGGGCGCTGGTGGCGGGTGGGGAAGGGCCTGGGGGCCAGGGTCTGTGGGAGGACGAGTCCGGAAGAGGGGAGCACAGGTTGTGTCGGGGCCTGAGCCGGGGGCATCGTGATCTGTGTTGAGGCTCGCTCTGGTCACCCTGTGGTCTGGCCCTTGGGACCGGGGAAGGGAGGCCGTGAGGAGGGTATGGTGTGTTTCAGGTGAGAGGTGATGGTGGTCTGTGCCAGCCTGTTTGTGGAGGCCAAGATAGGCGACAGGTCTAGGACATGCCCACGGTCATTTAGGAAGTATTGGTGGCAGAAGACAGAGCACTGTATCAGTTTGGGCCCCTCCAAAATTTGACCTAAAAGAGAAAGTGGTCAGTTGTGTGCAGGGAGGTGGTGAGGGGTTGTGGATGGCTTCCTGGAGGAGGGGCCGTCTGAGGTGGCTCATCCGTTTGGTCCTGGGGCTGGGAGCCCCTCTGGGAGCAGGGCCGAGGGGTCCTCCCTGAGGTGCTGGGGGAGGGCTGAGGGCACCCAGGAGAATGGGAAGGGCCCTTGGGGCCGAGGGAAGAGCACGGGTGGAAGCCCAGAGGGGAGCAAGGGTGACATTGTGGGAGGTGGGGGGAGGCATGGGCAGGGGGAGGCAGAACCGCCATGTCCTGGGCTGAGCCAGCACAGGCTCCCTGCTCAAGCTGCTTGTTTTTGCTTTCTTCCTGTGCTCCGGAGGGCCGACAGCTGCCTCTCGCCTCAGGTCTGGGCCCATTCACTGGCACCGGGGAGTCTGCCTGCCCCCACCCTGGCCCATCCTGACCTCCGTGGCTGTGTCCAGGAGAAGGGCGGCCGTGTCTCCTGCGTGCCCCCCGGGTTTTGTGGCTCAGTTCCCATTAGAAGAACCTCACCTCTTGCCCTTCCTCCCAGGGCTCTTGTTCCCTTTGTGCAGGCCAGGAAACAGAGACTCAAGGCGCTCCAGGAGCTGCCCTTGCTGGAGGCTTGGAGGCTCTCTGGTACCCTGCCTTCTCCTCCAGGAAGCCTCCCTGACTGCTTCGGATCTGCGTTCTCCCCCTGACTCTGGTTGGCATTGCCCGGGATACGGAGGCCCGGGGAATGGGGAGAGCAGCTTGCGTGGCCTTCAGCAGTCACTCCCTCTCTCTGGGTCTTGGTTTACTCATATGTGAAATGGGGATGATAGCAGCTTCCTTGCAGGGTGGCATTGGGATGGCCGGTGATTGCACAGGGCTTGGCTCCACTCACTTCCGCTCCCGGCTGCTCTGCTGGGTGGCACTGCCCTTGTCATTCTGGCCCCAGACCCGGTGGGAGTCTCAGCCTCTCCCACTCCCCCACTCCCTCCCCCTAGCTCAGGGCTCTAGAAAATCTGCCTAGTCAGGTCTGAATGAGGGAGAGCCAGCCAGCCAGCGTGTCTGGGTGGCGAGAGAGGCTATTTTGGGAACGAGCTGGGGAAGGAGTGTTTTGTTTTGTTTGTTCCTCGTGATCACAGGAGGTGGTGAGTCCTGCCTCCCCTCTCCTCTCCTGGACACCGAGTGAGCTGAGCAAGGTTCGGGGGAGAGAAGGAGGGACATGGTTCTCTGTGAGACGGACTGTCAGACTTCCTGACAACTGGAGGCCGCATGGGTCTGCAGCCTAGCCCCCATCACTTGTCGCTGTCAGCTTGTTCCTAAGCCGTGTCTGAGAGCAGGGGAGTCGGGGGGAGGGTTGAGAAAGCAGGGAACTCGGATCCTGACACACGAGAATTTTATTTCCAGCCCTGCCATCTGCCCGTGTGTCCACCCATCCACCCACTGACCTGTCCATTTCCAACCAACCATCCGTCCATCCATCCATCCACCCACCGATCCATTTGTCCATTTGGACCATCTATTCATCTCTCTATCCATCAGCCCATCCGTCCATCCATCCATCCATCCACCCACCCACGCACGCATCCATCTTCCCAACCATCCCTCATCCATATCTCTGTCTACCCATGCACCCACCCGTTTGCCCACCCAGCCATCCTCTCACCTGTTCATAATGTTTACCCATTTTTCTACCCAGCCACCCATCCAGATAACTACCATCCATCTACCCAACCACCCAGGTAGCCATCCACCCAGCCACCCATCCATGAACTCATCCATCCATCTCCCCGTCTACCCATCCACCCACCCACCCATCCATCCACCCACCCATCCATCCATTGATCCACCATCCATCCACCCAGCTACCCACTCATCCACCCAGCCACCCACACATCCACCATCCATGTTCCCAACCATCCCTCATCCATATCTCTGTCTCCCACGCACCCACCCATTTGCCTACCCAGCCATCCTCTCACCTGTTCATAATGTTTACGCATTTTTCTACCCAGCCACCTATCCATCCACTGACCCATCTGTTTATCCATCTACCCAGCCACCCATCCAGATAACCACCATCCATCCAGCCACCCATCCATGTACTCATCTGTCCATCTCCCCATCTCCCCAGCCACCCACCCATCCACCCACCATTCCATCCATCCATCCATCCACCCACCCACCCATCCATCCACCCACCCATCCATCCATTGATCCACCATCCATCCACCCAGCTACCCACTCATCCACCCAGCCACCCACCCGTCCACCATCCATCTTCCCAACCATCCCTCATCCATATCTCTGTCTACCCACGCACCCACCCGTTTGCCCACCCAGCCATCCTCTCACCTGTTCATAATGTTTACCCATTTTACAACCCAGCCACCCATCCATCCACCGACCCATCTGTTTATCCATCTACCCAGCCACCCATCCAGATAACTACCATCCATCTACCCAACCACCCAGGAAGCCATCCGCCCAGCCACCCATCCATGTACTCATCCATCCATCTCCCCATCTCCCCAGCCACCCACCCATCCATCCACCTACCCACCCATCCGTCCATTGATCCACCATTCATCTACCCAGCTACCCACTCCTCCACCCAGCCACCCACCCCTCCACCATCCATCTCCCCAGCCACCCAGCCACCCACCACCCACCCATGTACTCATCCATCCACCCATCCACCTACTCAACCCCCCATGCATCCAGCCTTTCGCAGCAGGCACCGTAGGTGCTCCATAAATCCATGCTTGGTGCCGTGTGAGGCTCCAGGATAGAATGGACAAGACATGTCACTGCCACCTGCCTTCCCCAACAGAGGCCATGAATTCAGCATTGAATGCTTATCTTCTGGATCTTACAGTATCCTCAGGTGCCGGGAAAGCTTTTGAACAAAGTGCAGTGTGAAGCGAACACACAGGGACCAAAATGAAAGACTCTTAGAGGATGTGATATCTCATCTGTGACCGCGCAGAGTCCAGGCATCCGCCCAGCGTGTGCCTCCGCTGCTGTCGCCTTAGCTGAGGGAAGAGCCTGGGGGAGGCCCTTGAGTAGGGATGGGCTTGTTGTCAGAAAGCCAGAGGGTCTAGGGGTCAGAGAGGGAGGGGGTGGGTGTGGAGTGGAGGGTCAGTGCTCGGCCCTGCGTGCTGGAGAGCGTCTGTCCGTCTGCCTGCCCGCTGGGTACAGTCCGTGGGCAGCCTGGCAGGGTCTGGGTGTGTGGGCACGCACTCTGAGGCCAGCTTCCTGTCCTCAGGCTCACTCTCCTCCACCAGGCAGAGCTGTCCCCAAGGAAGGGAGCTGGGGCAGTGGGACATGGGCACCCAGGGGCCTGGTGGCTCGTGTTTTACAAGTAAATGTTAGAAACACTCCCCAGAGCCTTCTCTGGCTGTGTAAGCAGAAAATTGAGATAAACTTCAGCTATTCCTAGGTTATGCTTGGTCTTATTTAGACTTTTCTTTCTCTTAAAAAAAGACTCCTCCTTTTCCTTCCCAAGGGTGTTAAACTAGAAAGCTCTGTTCTTGAGGGAATTGAGTGGATAAGGCTTTAGGCCCAGAGTCCTGGCCTGGGCACTGACTTGCTGTGTGGCCTCTGTATACTAGCTTGCCCACTCTGGACCTCCACTCCCCGCCCCCCCGCCACCCCCAGGGTGAAATGAGCATGGGGATTAGATCTGACCCCTTCGGCCCTGAGGCTCTGGAGTTTGGGGACGTGAGAATCGAGGTCCCTGGCAGCGTGGAAGCCGAAGTTCTGGAGAGGGTGCCGCCTGAGAGCTGAGTTGTGAGCTGGCCTGGGGGGGGGGGGGGGGGGGAGTGAGCTCATGGGCCTCCAGAGGGCGTGGAAGACAGATTCTTCTTGAGCTGATAATACCGCCTCGTGTTTGTCGAGCGATTTATGGGTTTTGAAAGCACTTCCCCTTACGTCGTCTGATTTGAGTTTTGAGTGTCTGTTAAACAAGTGTTTAAATATAGTGATACCTCGTAAGTGTCTGGAGAGGAGAGAAAGGATCTCTCGTGGCGGTTGTGAGTGTGGACCACTGGAGTGATGAGCCCTGACACTGGGAGAGGGTCACCTGTGGTGGGGGGGGGGGGGGAGGTGTCTAGAGTAGGCGGAGGCTCCGGGTGGGGGACCTGGATTCGATTCAAAGCAAATATGGCACAAAGAAATAAAATGTTTCAGGTGCTCTTTTTATTAAGATAGAGCCAAATGCGTGTAAAATATGTTTATACCGTCTTCTGTTCCTGGCCATATATTTGTGATTTCTTGTAATAAAATACTTTCAAAAAGAGTGCTCTCTGTCACTCGAAAGCCCAGTATGGAATCAGAGGCCCGCAGGGCTGGTGGCTTTTGTGACTATTGTCCGCCCTTCATACAGCGAACACTGGGTGGCTGGGATGCGCCGGGCTCTGTGCTCCATCAACATCCTAGAAACATTTGAACAGAGACGGAGTGCGGGTGGGGCAGAAGGAGGGACCTAAGTGGCACAGCAACGCCCCACGTGGGCGGCATCATGGTCCCTAGCCCCCGGGGATGCTGCATTCAGGCCGCAGGAGAGGAGAGGAGCCCACGCCAGGAGCCCCCGTGGCACAGAGGGACCCACCGCGGCTGCCAGCGAGGAACTGGGTGTCAGGAGTGCCCTGACTGTGCCACCTGCCAACTGGGCTCCTGGCAGCCAGTGGGGGACAGCCTTTGGCTACGCGGCACTCTGTGTATTTATGGGCCCATAAAGTACCAACTTTTCTCCTGAACGCTCTTTAGGGTCCACATGCACCCCCCCGCCACCCCGCCCCCAGAAGGCAAAACAAATAAGCATCTAATCAACCTCCAGCTCCCGGCAGGAGAATCCCGCCCTTGGTGGATGCCTCAGTGGGCAGCACCCTGTCTTCTGAGCATCAGAGGAAGCCCCCCCCCGACCAAAGTGGCACAGGGAGGGGTGCTGGGGCTGGCACAGGCAGGCAGCAGGACAGTGGATTGAGTGCTGAGCCCTTGGGACAGCCAACAGGTCAGGGAGGGAGGGTGGGTCCCCCAGCTCCGGGGGTCCCGTGTGCATGTGGTCAGCTTGCTCAGGTTGTAAGCATCCCTATGTGGCCAATTCTGTTTGGGCTGTTTGGCTCCAGCCTGCTGGGAGGGCTTGGTGCCTTGGGAACCCTCTGTGGTGGGTGTTTTCCACTTGCACCCCCACGAGCCTGTGCCTGTCACTTACTGTCTTATCAAATCTTTGCCAGCTGGGGGTGATGTTACCCGTTCGTGGGGGTTGAGAGTGAGGACATTTGAGACTCAACTGGTGATGCAGGGGGTTCATAAGATGGGGGAGTGTTGGAATAGACTGGACATCGGGTTCTTGGGGTCTGGGCCTCAACCGATGTGATCCGAGGTCGGGGAGGGCTAGAGCCGGGTGACGTGGTGGACAGGTGGGCTCCTTCCCCGGCTCAGGCCAGAGCATCAGTCCCAGAAAATGAGTCTAGAGCAAAGATCCAGTGTCCTTGTGCACAATGCCAGGGGAAGACTCGGGCAAGGGGCCGGACGGGGCTGTGCTTGGCAGGCCCCACCGGGACCACGGACTGGGGGCACGTGGGGGACCATGGTCCCTAGGTCTTGCAGCTAGGAAGCAGCAAAGTGGCAATGAAGCCGTGTTTGCAGTGACCTGTGGCCCAGCGTTCATCCAGATATTTATCCGGATACTCTCCTGGATGAATTTATCCTGCATTTATCCAGATATTCTCAAGCTTTCCATATTAATGGGAACAAGTGTTCTCAGGATTGGGTGGGGCTCTAACGGCCAGCCACCAGGCTCACCAGAATACTTGGGAGGGACGCGGGGACAAGGGGCTTGGTGGGGTCTTGGTGAATCTCCGGGTTTAGCTCACTGAGGGACGACGGGCAGCTGTTTTGGTCCTCCCACCAACCACGGGGTCGAGACCCTCACCCACATTCCCAGGGATTTGTGCTTGTTGAAATTCACTCTGGTCTAGATGCAAACTGGCTCAACCCTGTCTGGCTCAAATCCAGTCCCTTCCTGCTCAGAGTCAGATGACAAGGACCCTAACGTGGGGACAGGACATAGTCCCTCCGCAGGGTCAGCCTCCCTCGGTGGGAGGACAGGGAGGAAGACAGAGAGGGGACAAGGAAGAAGAGACACAAGCAGCCAGGCAGCCGCAGGGCACCCGGCTCTGCTCAGCCCCTTCCTCTGTACTAAGTCAGCACCTGCCCCTGCTGCCCCCCCCTCGGGCTTCTGAGTACTCTGTCGATAGTCGTTAGTGCTCATTAAACCATTGTGTGTGCCAGGCTGTCGCAGTGTTCAAGGTGAGATGTGATGGAGGCCGGGACGGGCGGGGAGACGACTAGGATCCCACAGAGTTGTGCAGTGATGTGAGTGAGCTCAGGCTCTACTGGTGTTAAGATGCCCCACTTGTGCTCCTGGTATATTCAGACAGTAACCAGAATGAGATATCGGAGATCAGACAGATTCACTCCTTTGCATCTTATGCTGGGTGAAGCGAGAAGCCACTCAGGAGTTCTGAACTAGGTTCTTCATGCGGCTGCAAGGCCCCATTTGATCTTAACTTACCTGAATAGGCTGCTCCTACCACAGGACATTTGTATATGCTATTCCATTGCCTGGAATGCTCTTCCCCAGGTATCTCCTTGGCTTGCTCTCTCAGTACCTTTTGGGAGATGACAAAAGAGGGTCCTTTCCTGACTGCCACTCCTACCCCTCCCTCTTTCCTTGGTGAGCATAGAATTCCCACTCAGCTCCCACGGAGTCTCCATCCTGGTGGGGAAATGTTTACTGCCTATCTGGTGGTGGTACTTTGTTCTCTGCTCCGACCCCAGACTTCAGGGCATGTTAGGTGCCCAGTAAGTATCCTCTTAATGACTGATTGAGGCAGAGAGGTTAAGTCATTTTCCCAGAGTTACACAGCTAAGTGGTAGGACTGGGATTAGAAGCCCTAAAGCCACACCCCATTGTCTTACAGGTGCTAGGGAGCCATGGAAGGCACTTGCACAGGGGAGCGCCCTGCTGGCCTAGTGCAGGAGGATCAGGAATGGGACCAGCCACAGAAAGGCCAGGCTGGGGCCGCCCGGGGTGGGATTCTGAGCAGGAGCCCCGTGAAGCGTGGGAGCGACTGTGGCCTGCCCGGTGACTCTCTGTTTTCGCAAAATCCACCCTCACTTTGTAGCCATGACAGCCACGGGCTTGCCACCCCCCGAATCGAAGGGCCCGAGCTCACCGAGCAGCCTCCCATGCCCCAGGCTTCCGCGTCTGCATAAGTAAACACACGCTTGTGACACGCTGCTAGGACCGATTTTCCAGATCGCCTCTGCTCGAAAATCCTGCCATTTTCCACCAGCCGAGTTGGAGTGAGAAAGGAGAATTTCAGGGGAGCCCGAGCGCCACAGTCCCATCCGAGGCTGGCGGTGTGGAGGGGGGGGGACCCGCGGCGCTGGGGAGGGCAGAGAACACTTCTTGGAGGGTGAACATTAGCTCAGCCTTCTTCGGTTATTTTTGGGAGGACATTCACAGAAGGGGCTTATGAAAACCAGTGGACATAATTCCTTAGGCTTCCAGTGGCTTCTTTCCCCTTGTAAGGAGTGACCTGCCGCCACAGGGGACGTGGGAGGTGGAGATTGAAATCCGGAGAGACAGCGCCCCCCGGGCCAGATCCCAGCCTGGAGTGGTGGGGACACCCACGTGCCCGAGGGTACCCATCATGGCCCGGCGGTCAGAGCCCCCCAGGACACTGGAGGCTGGCGGCGAGCTCCTTGCGGGCAGGCTCAGGTCCTTACCAGTCTGCAGGCTGGGAAGATCCTTAACCCCACTTGTACCTCTGGGCTGAGGGCTGAGACGCAGCTGCTGGGGACGGGCTGGTGCCAGCTGCCATTTGTGGTCAGCACTCAGCGACAGCCGGCTTCTGAATTTGTGTGCTGAGCCAGTGGCTGCCCCCTGGGTCAGGGGGTGGGGGGCAGGAGCCCCCTGTGAGGGGTGACGTGGTGGCCACTGCTCTCTTGAGCGCGGATGGCTGGGCCAGCCTCTGCCCGCCCCACCTTGACGTAAAATACATACCATAAAATTAGCAACTTTAAAGTATGCAGTCTGGTGGCTTCCAGTGCATTCGCGGTGTTGCACAGCCTCCACTCGGGTCTCGTTCCAGTCCCCCCCCCCCCAAGAAGGAGAGACCCTGTACCCGTAAACACCGACTCCCTGCACCCCTCCCTCCAGACCTGGCGGCACGAGGAACCTGCTTCCTGTCTCTGCGGATTGGCCTGTTGTGGACACTGCACACAGACAGCACCAGACCACATGTGGCTTTTTGTTTCTGGCTGCTTTCACTCAGTTTCACGTGTTCGAGGCTCATCCATGCTGGCCGCCTGGCTCAGCCCTTCGTGGCTGTCTAGGGCTGGATAACCCCACCGTGGCTGCTGTCCCGCCACACTCGGCCGGTCTGTCCCTCTACAGACGTGCGGATGTGTGGGCTGCTTCCTCCTCGCGGCTGCCGTGAGCGGTGCTGCTGGGAACAGATGTGTGCAAGTATTGGTCGGGGTCCTCTTGGCAGCCCTGTGGGTATATTCCCCGGGAGAATCGCTGGCTCGTGTGGAAACTCTGGGTTGAACTCTCTGTGGAGCTGCCTGACTGTTTCTACAGCGGCTGCACGCTGTGTATTCTGAGG
This sequence comes from Prionailurus bengalensis, assembly GCF_016509475.1. NCBI lineage: Eukaryota > Metazoa > Chordata > Mammalia > Carnivora > Felidae > Prionailurus > Prionailurus bengalensis. Next base: position 79,647,763 of record NC_057353.1, on the reverse strand, counting down.
CGGTTTCTTCAGAGGGGGCAGAGGTAGAAATTGGAGACTCCGGGGGGGGGGGGGGTTCCTGTAAAGTGAAAGTCAGGGCAGGGCACTTTGGGAAGCTCTAGAAGGCTCCTCTAGAAGCTTCCTGTCTCTCTCAGAGCAAAAGCCAGTGTCCTTACAATGGCCCGCCGACCCTGCTAATGGGGTCCGTGTGATGTCATTGCCTCCTTCCCCTCACCAGCGGCCCCCTGGCCACCCTGTCCCTCTGCTTCCTCCTATAGGCCAGCATGCTTGTGTCTCAGGACCTTTGCACGGCTGCCCCTTAGCCATGGGGGTCACTGCAGGAGAGCATGACACGGGCCCTTGGCATTTTCTTTCTTTCTTTTTTTTTTTAAGATTTTATTTTTAATCTCTACACTCAACGTGGGGCTCAAACTTAACAGCCGCAGAGTTGAAGAGTTGCACGCTCCGGGACTGAGCCGGCCAGGCGGCCCGCCCTTAGTTCCTATCCTACTGCCCAGTTCACTTATTTATTGTGTTTAGTGTTGTCTCCCTCCCTCTCCTTCCCCAAAGAGTCTAAATGTCTACAACTGGGCCTGACAGGTTGTGAGTGCTCAGTACATGCTTGTTAAATGGGTGAATGGAGTGAAGGACACGGATCAGCTTCTGCCGTAAGCACCCCCTGCAACTCCTCAGGGGCTAGTGATGGTGGGAGGCCTGGAACCACCTCTCAGCCTCTATTGTTTCCTTCCTGGCATCATCCCTGGGACAGTCCACTAATGCTAACGCTCAGCGGAGCACGGCCCGAGCACCTCTCTGCTTGTGCCCTCGAACCTCAGGCTTGTGGAGCTCTCCACTGCCGTGGGAGAGGGGGGGGAGGGGGCGGCCGTGCCCAGCCCACAGGTGGGTGTGGTAGCAGATGGCCTGTGTCAGACCACAAACCAGGGTCCCCCCTTCTGGGGCGACCACATCACCTCATTGTATTAAACCAAGAAGAGCCAGTTAGTGTTAAGCCGCAAATGTACCTCCATTTCTAGGAATCTGATCTATCTTCCCTTGTTAAGTTCTAGACTGTGAAAGGTTGGAAAGATGGCCGGAACTCTCTTCCACGATACGGCTCGTTCGTTCAGTCTTTCGGCCCCTCAGTTAGCAGATGCCCCTGGAATACCTGACGCTCCCCTGTGTAGGACCATCCTTGAGGACGGCGAGCGTTTACTGGTGGGGTGTCCCTCTCTGTTCCGTGTGAGGCTTCTTCTGGGTCATATCTGAATCATCAGTGAAAAATATCGCTCGGGTCAAGATGGAGCCCTGTGGCCGGCCGCTAGAGACCTCCTTCCGCGTTGACCCGGCAGTCGGGTCTCTGTCGTTCTTACTAACAGAAGTTTGGAAGCCGCTGACCTGTCGTCGCCCCGCGTTCCCTTGTCTCCTCCACGGGATACTGGAAGAGATTCGGAAACTGATGGCTTTGGCAAAACGTCAGTTGTTGTTGGTCTGGGGCTTTGCACACTGAACCAGCACGGTGTGTCTGCAGGGGCTGGCATGGGGCCGGCCGGGGAGCGTAACGGGGCCTGCGGGCTGTGGGGCTGTGTCCCAGCGGGATGTGGATGTGCCATGCAGAGTGTCAGAGGCAGAGACACCCCGATCGAGGCTTTCCTGATAGGTGCTGCCCCCGGGGCTCCCCTGTCCCCTAGACGCAGACAGGGCCTCCTGGGGAGGGTGGCCTCAGACCCAGGCCTTGAACACTGGGTACGGTTCCCACCTGAGGAGGGGAGGGGGGGTCTTTCTGGAAAGGTGAGCAGCAGGGCCGTGGGGTGCGGTCATCTGAGAGGATGGCGATGGGGGAGCACAGGTGTTCTCCAGAGCCCCGGGTGTGCTAGGAGCCAGCTGAGGCAGCGGGGTGCAGTCACAGAGCATTCGGGGTCTCCGGCAAGGGCAGGTCTGAGGTTCAGGAACCCCCTTGGGCTGCCTGGGGGGTGCAGGCTGGGGAGCAGGTTGAGGGAGGTGAGGCCCCAGGCGGTGACGATGGAGCCCTCCCATCCGCCTCTGGGGATGGCAGCGGGCAGGTGCGCAGAAGGCTGGCTAATTGGCTCCGGGTGACGTGAGGGACTTCTGGCTGAAGCTGACCCTGAGACACACGGGTGCTGGGAATGTGGGGGAGGGGCAGGGGGGCAGGAAACTGGCTCCCACCAGAGACACCTGCCCCGGGCCTCCCATGGAGCGCCATGTTTCCAAACATCCTCTCTGGTGGCGCTTCCCGCAGCCTGAGCAGGAGGGGGTTCAGGCCTTGGTTACTGGCAGGGAAGCCCCGGGCTGGGGAGGGTCCCAGCGCCCCCTTGCTTAGCTTTGCCACCTCCCGCCCTCCCAGCCTAGACCTCGAAGGCCCCTGCCCGTTCTGGTGCTGGGGGCAGGCACTCTGCCCTCTGGAGCTGAATCCTTGAGCTGGGTGAGTCCCAGCCTTCGGAAGGTGAAGGAGTCCTGACCTCTTCTTATAGGTGGTACCCCCGGGGCCCAGAGAGGGTGAGCGAGGCACCCAGAAGGCACACAGCATGAGTCTTCTGTCCGACCTCCGTGCCCAGGGCCCCATGTGCACTCTCCAGGGCTCCTCTGGTTGGGGAGAGGGTCTCCGCGGAGGGGGCAGCGGTGCGCGTGGAGGGAAGCATCCTCGTGTTCGGGTCTGAGGCCAGGCTTCCACCTCTGCAGCTCTCTTTGCCTGGTGTGGCCACAGCCGGGCCTGGCTCCAAACCTCCCTGTGCCACCTGGGGCTGCTGAGCAGGCCTCCTGAGCCTCAGTTTCCTCAGCTCGGCATGGGGGGGGGGGCAGTGGCGCCCACTTTAGGAATGTCGGGTCTGAGCCTCAGGACCCGTGTGGACGTTCCAAGCCCGCTCACTTCCCGGCCTGCCCCGATCCGCCTCTGGCTGAAAAAACCCTGCCTGGGAATATTGTCTAAACCGTGGGCTATGATCCATTAGTGGGTCACGAAATCGAGTTAGTGGGTCACAGCTAGAATATTAAAAAATGAAATAGAATAATAGAATGGAATCAAATAACAGAATGGCAAGAGAAACTGTCCGGAGTCAGGCTGCATGCACCGGCTGCTGGGACGCAGTCCTGGGCTCGGGTCCACCCGCGGGCTGCCTGGGCTCGACGGCCGGCTGTGCCACCTATGAGCTGGGGACAGGGGTCCTTCCTCCCCTGTCCCTCTTCTCGGGGGTCTGTAGATATGCTTTGTGTGGACCCAGCTCTGCAGAATAAGAGTATTAAAGCCTGGATGATCTTTGTTTCACAATAGCTACCAGAGGGGTCCAGGGCAGGTGTGGGGGAGCCCCCGTGAGGGCCCCTGCTCCCCCGCTGGCTTTCCCAGGGTCTGCATTAGAAGCCCTTGGGCTTTGGCTCTGGCAGTCGTATGTGGGACCCCTGCTCCCTGGGATTTTGTGCAGCTGCAGCTGAGTCCCGATGGGAGATGAGGTTTGCTGCCCCCTCCAGGGAGCGCCCTCTGGACAGTCCGGGGGTCTGGGCGAGGGACACCTGTGTGAGCTCCCAGCGTCTCCTCCAGGTCCCCTCCCGCAGCCTAGGGACTGATCAGGGTGGCCTTGAACATGGCCTCCGGTTGGGGGTGCTGGCTCCACACTGACCAGCCCTGACCTGTTTGCTCCAAGCGCTCTGGGCTCCCATGATGCCTGCACAGTGTGTGACTGAGCAAGAGAAGGGACGTTCTTCCCCACCTTCTCCAAAATGCTTCCTGTTGGAATGGCAGGGAGGCTTCCTGTAAGAGGCAGCCTGGTGGAAAGGGATCGGCTTGGAGACATAGCGGTGGGCACAGCACGGCGGAGGGTGGGAACTGCTGAGTGAGGGTTCCTGGGGGCCCGTCTGGTTTGGCTGGCGTTGTGGATTTTTATACCGTTGGGCCCGTGTCACAGAGGCAACCCGTGGCCGTGGCTAGCTGGCTCACTGCACACCCGGGAGGCAGGGGCATGGCGCGGAGAGCATGAGGCCCAGCCGGGTTTAGGGCAGGTAGGGAGAGGCCCGGGGGCTGGGCCTCCTTGGCAGGACTGCGGAGGGGGTGGCCCTTGGGTGTATTGGGGCAGGGCGATGGACGGCAGGTGTCCCCTTTTGACCACAGTCCCCAGGTTGTGTGCTTGGGCTATCAACCCCCCAGCCTTCTCCCCTGCCCAGGAGGGATGCTTCCTGGTGTCCCGGACGGACGGGCCTGCCGGAGCCAGCCTCATGCAGCCCTCTGCCTGAATAGGGTGGCGTTCAGAGGGGCGTTATTTGTTCTTCTGGGGAAGGGGGCCGGAGAGCTGTCCTGCTCGATGATGTCACAGTGGAGAGAGTGATTGGAGAGCGGGGTTGACCTCAGCATCACACAACAGATTCAGGGATCAAACCGCACTGGGCTTCTGGGTCCAGGTTCTAGAATCTTCTTTGCTCTCCCCCCCCACCCCCCTTCCTTGCGGTGTCCCTCAGTCCAGCGTGGGGCTGCCGGACCCCACCCACTTGGTGGCAGGGCACCCCGGCCAGAGGCTCCCTCATTTGGAGGCAGATCACCTCCCCGTCTCCCCGGGAACAGCACAGCTGAGCTCACCACCCCCTCCCCCAGCTCTAACACGTTCTGGAGGGAGGGTTCTGCTGCTGAGAGAAAGGAGTGTCTGTCCCAAGACCCTGATTCCCCCTGAACTTGTTGCTGGCGGTCCCTTCTGGGGGCCAGTCCTGCTAACGATCATCTGTACTCCGGGCAGGCTGTGGTTTCGCGGGGATGGTTTTGACTCCCAGGCCGGGCCAGGTGCAGGGCGACCCCGGTGAACGCGCGACAGGGCGTGTGGCCCGTCTCAGGGGGGTGGGCAAGCACTAAGATGCCAGAGCCAGGCCCGTGTCCCTCCAGTAATGAGGGACAGGCTCTGTGGTCTGCACCTGTGCTGAGCCCTGCATGCTGATGGCTGGTTTTCAGGAGGGCAGCGCTGGAGAGGGGAGTTCATGGAGTGTCCCGTGCCTTGAGGGCACCCGGGGTGGATCCAGCGTGCAGCTGCAGGACACAGATGGCCCGGCCCTGCACGGCGGCCCAGACGTCCACCCCCAAACCTGCGGGTCACAGGCGGCCCTGTTGCGCCAGGAGGGAGGGAGCCTCTAGGGGCACCAGACTCTGGGCAGGTGATTCCCTGATCTCGTTCAACCCTCCCCAAGAAACCAGTAAAACCAAAACGCGGAAAGGAAGATAATTTCTGCGGAGGGATCCGATGAGAAGTGTGCCTCCTGACCGATGCATTCAGCAAGGACGGCCGGGGGTAACTATGCTGGGCTCCAGGTGACAGTATGCACCCGCGATGTGTCAGGGTCCCCAGCCGCGAACGTGGCACAGAAATACAGCGTTTCCTTCGCTGCTGCGGTGACAGCGGTGACGGCCACCGCAGACTCCTCCTCGGTTTGTTTGCGTGCGTGGTGGGAGACGCTGAATGTCAGCCAGAGGGTGGCGGAGATTAGGGCAGTGGTTTGATTTCCCATCCGAGTTCCTGGGGCCCCTGAATCCTGCCCACAGATCTGTGAGCAAAGGGCTCTGACACTGGCCAGCCCGGGAGCTGCAGGAGCCCGGGGCAGGGGACCCCCAGCCCGGTCCAGAGGGACCCGGGAGACAAGCCGACTGCCCTCCTGGGGGAAGGGGGGGCAAGGCATCACAGGCCGAGGGACTAGCACACCTTCGAGCTGGCGTCACAGGCCAAGGGACTCGCCCATCATCGTCCCGGCCACTTGGCCTGTCCCGTGAACAGATGAGCGTGGTGTGGCAGGAGCTGGGCGCGATTTTTTCAGTGGAGCGAGGACAGACTTAAAGAGGTGGGTCAGGTGACAGACGAGGGTGCCAGCGACCAGCTTGACCGCTGACACCCCCAAGGCAGCGATGGTCTGCAGGTAAGAGGGCCCCACCGTTATTTTATTTCAGCTCCGCGGTGCCTGTGGACGCTCGTGCTAGCTGAGGTTTGCTGATGTCCGCTGCTCTTTTGGGGCTAGAAGGAGCCCCAGCCACGGGAGTCACTGTGACCTGAGCCCTGCCTGGAGGAGCAGGGGAGAGGTGGGGGGCGGGCAGTTGGAGGTATGTGTTAGCGGGCTCAGCGGAGGTGAGGGGACACGGACAGCGGCTCGGGCCTGGCACAGGCCTGCCCTCTCCCCCTGGCACCTGTGTGCTGAGGGGGCAGGGCCAGGGTCCTTACCTCACGTCACAGATGCGGATGCTGTCCTCAGGGAGGTTACGTCCAGGGCCCGGCTGGGCAGTCTTGCTGGCCTGGGTGGGGGCAGCCGGTGGGGGCTTGGCTGCGGGCTGGGCGGGGGGGGGGGGGGGGGCTGGTTGGTTTGGAGCCTCAGCCGGGCCGGCCACTCTCTGCTCCGCGCGGGCTGGGGTCTTGTCACATGGAGGCTGAGCCCTGAAGGCAATCGGAGGGCGTAAGCCTGGAATCAGAAGTGTGTTGTCACCCTTTCTTCCTCACCTTTGCTATTGTCCCTTTGGCTAAAACAAGCCTCATGACCGGGCCCGGATTCCAGACCCCCAGAGCTGTGGAGACGGACCCACCGGCCAGTGCAGGGCAAAGGGCTTTGTGATTTGGTTCTCACCCTTCACCCACTTGCTCAGCTCGGGGCACTGACTCACCGTGTGCGTCTCAGGGTCCGCTGGCGCTTGTGGGCAGAGAAGGGGAGAGCGCTGGCATTTGCGGGTCACCTGTGATACGCCAGTGTGCCGTCAGGCCCTGGCGTCACCACTTGCTGGAGGCCTGGCCTTCGATAAGGCTGTTCACCTTCTCTGAGCCTCCAGATCCACTCCTGCGGTGACTGCTGTGGTCGGGAGAATTAGTGGGCTTATCCGCGTGGAATCACTTGGCATAGAGTGAATGTTAGAAGCTAATATTTTTTTTGAACTTTATTTATTTTGAGAGAGAGCAGGGGAGGGGCATAAAGAGAGAGAGAGAGAGAGGGAGGGAGAATCCCAAGCAGGCTCCACACCGTCAGCACAGAGCCCAACGCCGGGCTCGATCTCACAGACCATGAGATCATGACCTGAGCCGAAACCAAGAGTCAGACGCTCAACCGACTGAGCCCCCCAGGTGCCCCAGCAGCTGATATTTTCTATATGGGAAAAGTGGAGCTCAGAGAGGGGAAGCAACTTTCCTAAGGTGGCACAGCTCCCAGGCTCCAAAGCTCAGGTTGCATCGTCTCCGTGCCCCTCCCGTTTATTTAATTCGGATCACACACCGAATGGCTCTGTGGCCTACAGAATACATCTGGTAAAATCCACCTGGCAGCGAATGCCCAGAAGATGTCAGAGGCAGCGGGGCCGTGGCAGGGGGCTCGGGGCAGGAGCCCCTCAGCAGGTTCTGGCAGGGGGTAAGGGTGCTGAGGCCTGGCAGCGGCTATGGGGGGTGGGCTGTGGGACGCGGATGGATGGAAGGCATGAGACTTAGGGACCAGCTGGAAGCTGATGTTGGAGACCCAGGCGGGAGCGGGGGGTGCTCTGATTGTGGCCTGCCCGGGTGCAGAGGGGCGGTCACCACTTCCAGCACAGGAATTCCTGCTGGGGGTCCCTGCCCCGGGGAGAGAGAGGCCCCCTTGGGTCCAGCCTAACTCTGGGGAGGGACAGCGGCCACCACCTGAGGTGAGGGGACCCCAGTGGCAACAGGGGGGTGGGGGTGGGGGCTCTTCCTTCTCACGCTGGCACGGGGGCATGAAAGCACCTGGGAACCGAGGCTTGTGCCCACAGCGGTGCCAGTCCTCGGCCACCGCAGGGCAGAGGGAGCAGGAGGCAGACGGGGAGAGGACTCCGCTCTTTCCTGCGGTCTGTCCCTGGGGTCACACAGGCGGGCCTGTGAGGGAAGGGGCAGGAGGCGTCCCGGCCAGACCAGGGTCCCCTTGCATTCCTTCCTGTCCCCGTCTGCATCCCAGCTACGGTCCGCACTGGGCGTAGAGGAGGAGACGAGATTCAGATGGAGTCTGAGAGGACGCTTAGCTAGCTTGGGGTTTGAATAACTGAAAGGGGCGGGGAAGTTGTGGACTCTTCCCCAGGTGTCCTGAGTGGGCGATGGGACGGTTGACAGGGCGTGGTTGAAGGCGGTGACGGAGAAAAATCTAACCAGCGGTTACAGCAGTGACGTTCTGTTTCACGTATGTGGGGCTCTGCCGTTAGGTGTGTGAATAATGGTGGTGCCTTGCTGACAGATTGAGCTTTGGCTATCGTAAAATCTCCCTTTTTGGCTCGAGTAAAAATTTTTGTCTTAGAGTCTGTTCTGTCTGATGGCAGTATAGACGCTGTGGCTCTTTTGGGTGGTTTGCGTGATTTTTCTGTCCTTTTAAGTCAAACCTGGTTGTGTCGTTGAATCTGGAGTGTGTCTTTTATAGACAGCATGTGGCTGGATCATGTTTTGTCCATTCTGCCAGTTTTTTTCCTGTTGATAGTAGTATGCGGTCAATTTATATTCAGTTACTGATAAGGTAGGCTTTAAGTCTGCTGTTTGGCTGTTTGTTTTCTGTATATCTTTGTGTGTGTGTGCCTTGATTCCTCTGTTATTGCATTTTGTTTTTAAGTAGATATTTTCTAGTATACAATTTGGATTCCTTTGTTGTTTGTTTTACTGTGTTTCCTGAATTATTTTCTTAGTACTTGCCCTGGGGGTTATAATTAACATCTTAACTTTTTAAAGTGTAGTTTGGATTAATACCAACTTAATTTCAATAGTATGCAGAATGCCACAAAACTCCGTTCCTCTCTCTTCTCTGCTCTGTTATTATCATACAAATTATATCTGTATATGTTCTGAGCCCTTCAACACTGCTTTATTATTACTGCTTTATTCAATTGTTACTGTTTAGTGAGACCCCATTCTACTTTCCTGTAAGTCTTTAGATGTGGTTTCTTTTATTCTTTGAACATATTTGTAACAGCTGATGTATCTCTACTAATCTCTGGATTCCTCAGGGACATTTGCTACCAACTGTGTGTTATTCCTGTGGATGGGCCGTCCTTTCCTAGGTCTTTGTGTGCCTTAGAATTTTCTGTTCAAAAGTAACTATTTAAAATGATACAATATGGCAACTCTGGGAATCAATTCTCCCTCCTCCGCAGGGTTCAGTGTTGTTGCTGTTTGTGTTTTGCTGGATGAATTCTGTAACATCTGTAATCTTTGTCACATGTGGCCGCAAAATCTCTCCTTGGTTTGCTTCGTGGTCAGCTAATCATTGGACGGAAGTTTCCTTAAAGGCCTTAAGCCAGCAGGTCCCCCAGTCTTCTCCAAGAGAAGCTATGTGTGTGTGTGGAGGGGGGGGGGTACGCAGTGCTCTGGCAGGACATTTACAGCTATCTTAGCCTTTGCTTCCTGCTTGTGCGGGGCCTCAAGGTCAGCCGGAAGTGAGGGATGGGGACCACCTCAAGGGTTTCCTGGTAACGTGTACAGTCCTGTGTGCATGTGTGGCCTTTTCGGTTCCCATGGGTGTATTGGAGTGTCTCAAAGTCTCCCATTCTCCAGTTTTTCTTTTCTAGTTTTAAGGTCACCCTCTTGTGAGCTCCAACTAGTAATCCCCATTCAGGCAACTGTAATGTTAAAAAAATGGCCTGTGATTGTTTTCAACAAATGTCCTGGCGATATGGTTTATCACTGAGCAGGCTCTGAGTCAGATCACATAAAGACAAACCATGGAAATGGAACTTTACAGGGAGCCGCCAGATGGGCCAAATAATGGCATTTCTGTCGGGGTGAGGTTTTGGGGGGGGGGGTGCTCCAGACTTGCTCTGCCCCCTTCCTGTGGCTGGTGGATGCTGTTTTTCATAGAGATCGTGATTGCTGGGCTGTTGGTTTTCAAGGCCATCTCGGAGCTGGGAACAGGGAGGTGGGAAGAGGGTAGGTGAGTTGGAACACCGAAAAGCTTTCCTTTTTTTCTGAAATGTAGTTATTTTTCTTGGATAAACACTTCTTGGATTATTGCAAGCCTGCAGTTAACTTCCAGGTTTCAAAAGAGTGGATTTAAAAATATTCTTTTTTAATGCTTATTTTTGAGAGGGAGGGAGACAGAGTGTGAGCAGGGGAGGGGCAGAGAGAGACCAGGAGACACAGAATCCGAAGCAGGCTCCAGGCTCTGAGCTGTCTGCAAGGAGCCTGATGCGGGGCTCAAACCCATGAACTGTGAGATCATGACCTGATCTGAAGTCGGACACTTAACTGACTGAGCCCCCCGGGCGCCCCTCAAAAAAGTTGATTTAGATACTTTCGGGAGTGTTCTCATGGTTTTGGAGGAGCAGATCTTTCACAGTCCTTACCCTGCCACTCTGGAAGTTGTCTGGCCGTCAGTGAGGTTCTGTGACCTCAGAAAGCACGTTAAGGATTGGGTTCATCAGCAGAAGCCGGGACTCGACCTCTCTGAACATGTTTCTTCTAGGAAAACGGGAGCAATCATCCCTAGCAGTTGGGGGGTACTATGAGAAGAAGGTTCTCTTTAGACCCTTCTCTCAGGAAAGGAGACGATGAAGCATCTCTATTTTTTAATTTTGTGCAGTGCTCAGCCCGCGTTCTGGCATTTCATCGGTGTCTGGTCTTTTTACGTGGTAAGAATAAGATCCCAAGGGCCGGAAATGGTGTGCTTTTGGCCAAAACACAAATGGTTATTAGCAATGGAGACAAATTAGAGCCCCTCGGATTCCCTATTTAGCTTATTTAGGTAAAGAAATTATGGTGCGTCCGCTTGAAGCTTACGAAGAATTAAAAATGATGTTTGTGAAGAATTTTTACCGGTAATATAATGACACAAACATTTTCTTACAAGAAGGCCACATAACTGCTTCTCTAGAGTTTGCTCTCAGCCCTGGAAGGTGTGTTCGGCAGGAGGATTTGGAAGATATGAGAAAACGCTCACGAGGCTGCCTCTTGAACTGGTCGGTCTGTGGGTAATGCTCTCCTGCTTCCGTAGCCTTTTAAAAAGACTTTTCATGACACTTTGCAGCGAGCATTATTCCTACAATTAGCAAATTACAAATGGAAAAAAATCTAAGAAGTAGGAAATAAAGTAGCTGGGAGTCTAGGAGATAAATTAAGAAGGATTAGATCTGTGGGGATTTCTCCATTTCTTGTTTTGCGTTTCAGGTTTTGATCTCTGCAAGGTTACGTGACTTGCCCAAGGTCACAGAGCTGAGGCAGGGAGGGGCTGGTGCTAGGACCCGGGTCTCCTCGAACAGTGAGGAAGGGTAATCGGATCACAAAGCAGCCCCCTGGAGCTGCCGGCCTGCTCCCTTGCTGGTGGTGCCCAGCGCTGGGCAGTGATGGGAACTGGCGGTGACAGATTCTGGAGCCAGTCCACCCAAACGACTGTCATCCTTGGCTTTTTTCAGGAAGGGTATCAGGGGCGATGCTGTGGTCAGGCATGATTTTCTCCCTGCGGGGCTGGTGGAAGGAAGCTTGATCGGTGGGTATTTGCCTCTGGGGACCCCATGGGCTTTTGCCCCTGGGGACCCTGTGGACGTCCGCACAAACTGCACAGGCCCGGAGACCCATCCCGTCTCCTGCCTCACGGCAGGCCCCGGAGTGGGCACCAAGCCCAGAGCCCCGCATGTGGGGGCTGTGGCTCCTCGACTCGTTTGGGTGGTTCTGCCATGCTGATGCCGGGCCTGTGCCCAGGGTCCTGGTTCTATGGGTCAGGGTCAGGGCTGGGAACCTGCGTGTTGACCAGCACCCTGTGGCTTCCCAGGGACGTTTTGTGGCCACACTTTGAGGGTGGTTGGCCCCTCGGCAGGACATGATGCAGGATTTGGCAGAAAGATGTGGGGGTGGCCCAGGGCTGGCTTGGGAGGAAAGGTGACCACTGTGGGGACGTCCTTGTGCTCGGGCCTGGGCTGCACGGGTCCCACACAACGCCCACCTCACTGGGCTGGGGAGGGGCTGCGGGCCCTGTGACAGAGGAGGACACCAGGCTCGGCCAGCGGCCGGCACGAGGACCGGCCGGTGCAGGGCTGCCTGGACATCGGCCCTGTCCTCACGGCGGGGACGGCTTTCCTGCCGCAAGGCTGACCCGGCCCTTCCAGCAGGTCGTCCTGGTCGAAGACTGTGTTCTGGGGACAGCTTTTGACTGTGGGAACGAGGGGGATGGCAGACGGGATTCAGTTCCCACTGACATTTGTGGAGGGCCCACTGTGTGCTTCACGTCTGTGACATCACAGCCGCGGTGCCCTGAGGAGGAAGCTCGGAACAGAAGGCTGCCTTGTGCTCTCTCTAGCGTCGACACGGCACCTGCTGTGTGCCTGGCACCCCGTCAGAGTTCGAGCGCTCCGCAGGGTCGCTCCTTTGAGCCCTCACAGCCACCCCAGGCAGCAGGGCCAAGCTCACCCCCAAGGGACACGGGAAACGGAGCCCCAGAGAGGGAGACTGTGACCTGAGCCCAGCGCTCTTCCCAGACCCGTCCCGTGAAGGCCGCCTTCCCCAGCACGGCCCCCCGTGGCTAGCATCTGGGCTCTCGGAGGGGCCCCCCTCCGTGGCAGCCACAGAAGCTGAACTTGTCCTTGTTTTCCCCCCGGGGGGATGGGGGGGCTGAGCAGGGGCCGGGCCTGGTCCTGGCAGAGAGAGCTCATGGCACCCCGGGCTGGGGTGGCCCCCGCGGTCCGGGCTCCTTGGCTGAGGCTGTGTCCCTCCCCGCCCCACGCCTCCCAGACACCAGGCCGCTAACAAGACAGGTGCAGGGCCGTTCTCACGGTCCGGGGCCGTCCCTCACCCACAGACAGCTGGGCAGCCGCTTTGATTAAAAGGGCTCCGTGGCTCCGGAGAGATGAATCGAGGCCAGCTTGTGTTTATAGATGCCTCCTGCAGACAGGGATGGAGGTGTGCGGCTGTTCCTTCCCCACAGGGCAGGTGGGCGGGCCGCTCCAGAATCCGAGCGCGGGGCCAGGCTCCCATTTACAGGCAGGGCCTGGGCGGGGGGCTGGGCAGGTGAGACCCTGAGTGGGCACAGCTTCCCTGTGCCTCACTTCTTTGCCTGTGAAATGGGCTTATTAGCGGCCCACCCGAGAGTTCTTCCCTCACACGCCGTGTGGCATCCTTGTGAGCGTTGTGCCGACTGTCCCCGGCGGCTAGAGCTTGGAGAAGAGGGCCCCACACAGAGCGCCCTCCTGCCCATCACTGTGCTGCGGTCAGCAGCACCGTGGCCACCGCTGTCACTGCTCCCCAGTGCCTGGCACGGTGCCCGACCCGTGCTAGGTGCCCAGTAGTCACCTGGCGAGTGAGTGCACTAGATAAGGTGCCCACACATGCCAGGCACTGGGAATGCCGAAACGAACGACACGACCATTTCATCCCCCGAGATAGGAAGGAAGGAGGTGCCCCCAGCCCGGACGGTGACAGTCTGTTCGTGTGACGGCAGGCGCACCCCCCTGACGTCGGGGCCCTCAGCCTGCCTCTTGTCCACGTCGACACTTTCCGCTTGCCTCTCTGTGGCCTTCCCTCGTTCCTGCCCCGGCCTCCTTCCCCGCCCTGCACCCACGCCCCTCCCACCCTCCTCTGGGACAGTGAGCATTGCTCTGTGGACAAGCTGAGGCCACCCTGGCAGCAAGGTGGCCCAGGGGACAGGGCTGTGGGGCAGGCAGGGGTCTGGATTTGAATCCCTGCTTTGCCAGGTTGACAGTGACCTTGTGCTTACTAACCCCTGAGCCTCAGAGTCCGCGTTTAAAATATGGGTACAGCACTTTGGTGTTTAGGACAGTGCCCGGCACATGGCCGACATCCTTATGCTCTTAATGGTTTTGTTTGCTACATTTTTTTAAAATTTATTTTTGAGAGAGAGAGGGAGACAGAGTGCGAGCGGGGGAGGAGCAGAGAGAGCGAGACACGGAATCAGAAGAAGGCTCCAGGCTCTGAGCTGTCAGCACAGAGCCTGACTTGGGGCTCGAACCCACAAACCACACGATCATGACCTAAGTCGGACGCTTAACCGACTGAGCCGCCCAGGCACCTCGAGGTGTCTGTCTAGGTGGCTTCTCCCCACCCCCAGGGCGACACCTCTTCAACAAAGCCCCTGAAAGTTTCTGGCAAAACACAAGTGCCCCACACACCGGGAGGGGGTCCCCCACTGAGGAGTCCAGGGCAGGCCCGGTGAATTGATTTCTTTATAAACTACTTACCACCCCCTTCATTCAAGGGTGCGGTTTACTCAAAGCTTCCATCCCGTGTGTAAGGAGACCAGGTGGAGAGACACCACAGCAGACCTTCCTTACCCAGCTGTTTGGCAAGCACCCGCTCCCTGTGTGCCCGGCACGGCCCCAGGACTTCAGAAAGAGTTGGGGTCAGAGCTTGCCCTTGAGGTGCTCCTGCTGGTCTGGGGAGAACAGATGCCCCCCCGCCCCCCACAGTGCAGATAACCCAAGTGGCTTCTGTGAAGGGCCCTTTCCAGGGGGCAGGAGGGTGTGGGAAATCTCAAGAGGTGGCCAGTGATTTGGTGGGCTTGCTGCCTGTGTCCCGCGGACCCCGCAGGGAGTGAGGGCCACAGGGGGGCAGTGGCGGGTCACTGGCACACAGACACAAATGCATCCTGCTGGGCAGATGAGGAGGACGTAGCAATAAGAGAGGAGCTTTGCGAACGCGTGGTCTGCACTCCGTCCACAGATGCATCTGGAGGCCTGCCTTTCAGAGAAGGGGAGCATCGGCACCCCCCTTCCTGGGCCTCCCTCCCTTAAAGCAGTAGCCGCCTGGAGCTCCCTGGTGGTTGTCTCCTTCATCGGGGTCTCTACTTCCCTCTGACCTCTGAGACAAGTCCTGTTCCCCTGCAGATGGTGCTTACATGGTCCCAAAGCCATTTGAACTTGGGACCACCAGCCTGAGGGAGCCAGAAGCAGGAGTGCTTTGACTCAGCACCCTGGCTCCCCGCCGCTGAGCTGTCCCAGCCCAAGGCTGAGGGAAAAGGGAGTGAGCCTGCAGGCAGGGTGTCGAGCAGAGGAGGGGGTGTTCAAGGCCGGCAGCTCTGCATGTGCAAAGGTCCTGAGGCATAAGGCAGAAGAAATAGGAATCGTGTGCACCTGTGATAAACTCCTGGACAACGTTTACCCGCTATCTTGGAAACTGAAAGGCAGAAGCCAAGACCAGAGGGTCCAGGGAGAGGCCCCTGACATTAGGGAGGCACAGGCCTGGTACTCGTATCTGTTATCTTGAACTCCCAGCAAGCCGCGGGGGAAGGTGCTGTGTGTACTTGATCTCCAGAACAGACCAGGTGCAAGGTGCCAAAGCCTATTCCTGAAGTTGTGCAGGTGAACAGGAGTCAGGCCGAGCTGGTCTGCCTCTACGTCTGGGTTTTTCCACTCTGCCTTGAGACTGGGAGACCTGGGGTTACTGTTCTGTTAGGGTGGGTCTGGGCCATGTGTGTCTGTGCGTGTGCGCGTATGTTCTCCCGCAGGTGCCGGAGGCAGCCTTTTCACACGGTCTTGACACAGGGTGGTTTTGTGGCAACTGAGGATTGTCTATGTAGGATCGTATGTCCTCGGGCAAGTGACTCGGCTGAATTAATCCTTACAACTTCAAGAGGCTGGCGGCAGTGGTATTCTCGATTTGCCAACAAGGAAACCGAGCACAGAAAGGCTATGAGCTGAGCATCGTTCTGTGCTTTTTATCAGCACTCACGTTTAATGCGTGTTTACCACTAAAAGTTAGGGAGTGGGGGGAGTGGGGGGAGTGGGGCTAAGATTCTTCAGTTTTTCCTGCTCCTTTTTCATGACTCTCCAAGAGCATCCAGGGCCACAGGGGTCGTGCGTGTGTGAGTCTGCGTGGGCCTGTGTGTGTGTGCACCTGTGTGTGCCTGGGTGTGCACATGTTCCTGTGCCTGCACACATCCCTGCGTGTGCACGGGCTTGCGTGTGTCTGTGTGTGCACATGCACAGGACCTGAGATCCAGTTTCCTCCCGTGTGAAATGGACGGGACTGTGCCAGTGCTGACCGCATGGCAGGTGTGAGGATGGGCTGGAGAAGGGCTTTGTGGGGTCTGTGTCCACATGCAAGTATGGGTTCTCCTCGGGCCTGCTGGGCCATGTCCGTCTGTACGTGTTTGCCGTTGGGGTCTGGCCTCTCAGCTCGTAGACCGCCATCTCTATGACGCGTCACTGCAGGTGTGGCCCGAGTCTCAGGGGCGTGGCGCAGTACAAGCGACTTGTCCTCTTGGGTCAGCAGGGCTGTGTTCTGTGTGGTTGTTCAGGAACCCCGGCTCCTGACAGCCAGAGGCTCTGTCCTCCCGAGATCCTGAGTCTTCTGCAATCTTCAGGGAGAGGGAGGGAGAGGGGGACAGAGAGGGAAGGGGACAGACACACTCAGAGAAGGAGAGGAGAGAGCGAGAGAACTGTGAGGCCGGTGTTTATGGGCCAGGCCGGAACCCTGCTGCTGTCACTGAGTCATACGCCGTGTCTACTCGCAAGGGACGGCGTGGGCCAGCTGTGTGCGCACGAGCAAGAGGAGGTCACGCATGTGGGTGGGCACCAGCGGGCTCGAAACCGCCCTTTCCTGTTGCTTCTAGACAAAATGAGCATCTCCCAACGCTTGAGGCCCCGGAAGGGAGCGTGCTGCCATCCGTCTCCTGCAGCTGCTGCGTGTGAGCAGGAAACGAGTTCAATTCCGCCAGCTCAGATGTGCTTAGAACAAGGCCTGGTACCATCTCTAGGGGCACTGGCCCCCCTACGGCTCTGATGTGACCTGGCTTCTCTTTGGGTCCGACCGGCACGGCGGGAGCTCCACGGAGCAGCGGGTCCCCAGGGGCCTAGGTAGAAATGCAGAGTCCTGGGCTCCCAGCCCTCCTGACTCAGGACCTGCACTATAATAAGATCCCAGGCTGTCCAGTCCCCGTGAGCACCAAAGTTTAGGAAGCAACGCCTCAGAAGCCACAAACGCAACGCTTTTTACCTTCATTTCGGCGCGTTAGGTGTCTGAGAGGCACGGGTGTTTGTAGTTTACCATTTTCAACTCGGAATGTGCGCCCTTGTCTTTGCTCCCCAGGCCTTGTTGGCCCCATGGGTCATGTCCATGTCACAGATGAGGGATGAGGACCTTGCCATCAGGCCCCGTAACTCCATGCCACTTAGATCCACGTGTGCCCGGGCTCTTTTGGGGATTCAGAGGAAGGAGGAGAGAGCCTTCCTGGAGAAGGTGGCATTTGCACAGGGTCCTTTGAGAGGGCAGGGAGCATCTGAACAGAGCGGTGGAATCTGCCGGCCCCTGGGGCCATGGCCACCTGCCTAGTTTGGCTGGTTCTTAGAGCCAAGAGTAATTTGGCATTCAAGGCTCTGCATGTTCTGCCCTATTGGTCTTTCTGGTATGAATTCTCACTTCCTTCCTCCCGTGCACTCCAGGGTGAATTAGCCCCGAAAGACAGTCTCCACATCAGACAGCATGAGTTTTAATATTTTTGACTTGGTTTCTCTTTTTAAAAAATGTACCAGTTATTAAAGGGCGTTAGGCCTTGCTTGACTTTACATTTTCTTATTCTACCATTGACTTTCAAAAGTCAGCCAAATTTTATATACTTATTCCTATGATCTTAGTAAAAAAAAATTTTTTTACATGTCTATTAGAGCACGCATGGGGGCGGGGGTGGGGAGGAGCAGAGAGAGGGAGACACAGAATCCGAAGCAGGCTCCAGGCTCTGAGCGGTCCGCACGGAGCCCGACGTAGGGCTCGAACCCATGAACCGTGAGATCATGACCTGAGCTGAAGTGAAGTCGGTCCCTTAACTGAATGAGCCACCCAAGCAGCCCCCGAACTTAAGTTTTTAAATATGGGTTTGTTTTTACCACATTTTCTTCTGGTTTCTTTTTGGGGGGATTTTGTACTGTGGGGGAGGAGGAAAGGAGAGAAGAACAGAGTGAGGAGCTTTTTCTTTTTTTTGTTACTAGGAAGGGACGCAGGAGGGCAGGAAGGGAACCACGGGCTTCTGGCACTTCCTGGAAGGGGTGGGCGCCACCACGCCCACAGTGGGGTCGCGGTCGTGCCTGGGGCCTGCGTGGGAGCCCAGGTGGGGGCAAGGCACGTTTCCACGCTGTGGAGGTGACAGCACGCACCTGCAGAGGGTGTCCCCTCCCCCCAGAGTGAGGGAGTCTTTAAACCATTTAGCTCAGTTCCTGGCCCAGCCTGCGCCCTCGGTATAGGTGGTTGCGGTCATTAGCGCCGCGTTATTACAATCGTTCCTCTGTGTCGTCAGCGCTGCCGCTGACTGATGGGAACTTCTGGGAAGAGACTCCGCGCATGACAAGGATCACTGAGGAGGAGGAGAATGCGCTCTGGATGCCGCCCAGGGAAACGTGGGCTGCGGGCCGGGCTGGCGGCTCTGCGGGCGCCGAGTGCCCGCCAGAGGGCGCCCGAGCTTCTTTGGTCGCTGAGCGGAGCGCCCTGGCCCCAGAGAGGGCCCGACCGGGAGGATGGGGTCATGGCTTCCGCCAGTCCCCGCCCCACGCGCGCTTCCCTGTCCCCTGGAGGGGGCGCCCCTGCAGGAACAAGCTTGCCTGGTGGGTGGTCGGCACTAGCCTCTCCCAGACCTAGCCCTGTAGTCCCGGCTTCTGTGCTTCCGGCTTAGGGTATTCGAGTGGGCGGGGCTGACCTTGACCTCGCCCTGCCCCAGGTGTCAGAGCTGCCCCCCCCCCCCCCCCCCGCTGCCACCCCTACCCCCCGTGGGTGCCTCATCAGAGCCGGGCAGCCCGGCAAAGCAAGGCGGGTGTATCGCCATGTATCTCACGGCAGGAGGGAGCGGGCTGGGCCACTGCCCGCCCCACGGCCTGGGCCTCCGACCCTGGTCCAGGTCCTTTGCTCCGACTCTGCCCGCCAGGCTGTGCTGTCAGAGCTGCCTGCCAGGGCGGCCTTGTGTTGGAGGAGGTGGCCCGTGGCTGGTTCAGGACGGATGCCTGTCACCTGCGTCCAGAGGCCCGAGTGGGGGTTGGTTAAGGGAGCCCACAGGACTGTGATGAGGCTTGGGGGTGGAGGGCAGGTGTGAAGGCTGCGTCGCCCCTGCACCCCCAGGAGGCTGGCAGGGAGGGCTGTGCTGCCCAGAGTCCAGGCTTCTCCTGGGTGCACTCAGTCTGCCGGGGGCCCTGTGCCCAGGCCAGCTCAGCCTCTCCTTCCAGAACCCCACCGACCCCCAGGCCTCCGCCACTCCTCCCTCCCTCAGCCTCAGGGAGAAAAGGGGGAGAGTTTTGCTTTAAAAATAAATAGCTTCTTTACTCTTTCCATTGAAGTAAAATTCACGCAACATGAAATTCACATTTTAACGTGTACAATTCAGTGGCATCTGGTCCATTCGTAATCCCGTGTGATCACCACCCCTGTCTAGTTCCGGGACATTTTTATCGCCCCAGGAGAAAACCCCGGGCCCAGCAGGCAACCACCCCGTATTCTTCCCTCCCCCAGCCTCGGTCGACCGCTCACCTGCTTCCTGCCTCATGGATTTGCCTGTTCTGGGCCCCTCGTGGAAGTGGAGTCCTACAGTATGGGCTCGGTGCCTGGCATCTTTCACTTGGCGTGATATTTCAAGGCTCATCCACATTCTACCATGTGTCAGAATATCCTTCCTCTTCAAGACCGAGTAATATTCCCTCGTGGGGGTAGACCACAGGTTGCTTGTCCATTCATCCACGGGGGAACATTGGGGTGGTCTCTCCCTTTTGGCTGCTGTGAACATGGGCGTACGAGTGTCTAAAGACTTATTTTCGAGTCTTTGGGTGTAGACACGTACAGTAGAAGTGCTAAGAATAACGTTTAAAGAATGCATTTCTTTGTTATCTGGGTCGGCACCGAGAGCGGAGAAAGCTGTAAGGCCTGCCTCTTGCCTTCCCGTGGACTCCTGGGTGGGCACACCGCCTCCAGCAGGGCCCCCCTGGATGCACCTGCGCCCCCAAGGGTTCCCTGATGCCCACCTTGCACGGTTGTTTTGGGGACTAACGGAGACGTGTGTGTGGCCGTCCGGGCTGCTTTTCGTTCATCACTTGGGATAATAACCTGTTACTTGACCCCCACTGGACCCTCCCAAGGTGAAGGAAACGGGTAGAGGTGCAGCTGGGGTCTGGGCCAGGCTTCCTGTGAGTCTGAGAGGGCGCTCCCTCCTGAGGGATGCCCGCAGACCGACGAGAAGATAGGATGTCCGTTTGGCGGAGCTGCGGGAGTGGGCGCCAGGCCGACGTGCCAAGTGTGGAGGCTCCCTGTGGCCAGCACGGGCTGTGCCCGCACCCAGCACCCCGCATCCAGCCTGCCCCGCCCTCGCACAGGACAGAAGAGCAGAGAGGCCGGTCAGGCGCTCTGGTCAGAGATTCATGCCTTTTATAAGCTTAGACAATGTTTTGTTTTTACATTTTAAAAGTTTTTTTTTTTAATGCTTTTGATTTGTTTTTGACAGAGCATGAGGGGGAGGGGGAGAGGGGCAAAGAGAGAAGGAGACACAGAATCGGAAGCAGGCTCCAGGCTCTGAGCTGTCAGCACAGAGCCCGACGCGGGGCTCAAATTCACGAACCGCAAGATCATGACCTGAGCGGAAGTCGGACGCTTTACCGACTGAGCCACTCAGGCGCCCCTAAGCTTGTATAGTTTCCAAAAATAAATTTTCAGGTCCCCTTTTCCCCCTAAGACATAAAATGAAGGGAAACCAAAAGGGAACTATTTGGGAAATTAATAATAATCTTAAAAGTATCTGAGGGAGATGTTCTCTCATTAAATAAGACCAAATCTGCCCGATTTTCCTCCAGAGAACACAGAGTGCCAAACCTGTGAATCAGCAAATCACTGGGGCCTCCTCATGGCTCCAAGAAGGGCGAAGGGCTGGGGACTTGGAATCCATGGGCTCTGGGCAAAGAGCCTCAGTGTTCTCATCTGTGAGATGGGTTCGTGCATTCTGTGGGGGTGGAGCTCCCCATGGGGATTGTGGGAGGGGCTTCAGTCTACCCAGGAGGACTGTGCCCGCCTGGGTGTGGCTTTCCCGTCTGCGTGGCGGGAGGCAGGGCTGGCCTCAGCCCACTTGGGGAGGAGCTTCCATGGGCGATGGCACCTGTTGCTGCCTTGGGTTTGTGCATCTGTGAGACGGACTGGCTGGTGACTGCTGTCCCCTGGGCTCGCGACCGTGGAGGGTTGGTGGCAGGTTGTGACGAGTGGCGGGCTCACTGACCTCTCGTTCCCCCTGTTCCCCCACCTCCGCTTTCCAGCCTTCCGTCCTGCCCTTCTCACCTCCTTTCCCCCCATTTCTGGAGCATCACGACCTCTTGTTTTAGACAAACAGATGGTCTGTTTTGTCTCGTTTTGTTTGGCCTGTGCCATTAAAATGTTTAATTAGACACCAGTTGGATTCTACATTTACAAAATCTGTATTTCCAGCTTCTCTTTAAAAATCAGGAAGTTGGGCCGCCCTGGCCTGCGCCCTGTGGCCGGGCCCTGGAAAAGCTGCTCTTTCCGGGGACTGGGCCGTGCCACTGGCCGCCTGCCGGCTTGCCTCGCCTCCCCCACCCGTCTGCCCTCGGACGGATCTGAGGCGCTTGTGGGAGAAGCCGTGTCAGGTGCGGGGAGAGTGACCTACAGAGGACTGCGTTGTCCACACAAAACTGTTGCTCGTTATTTTTAGTCATGCTAAGCAGTAGAGCATGTGGAGTGTTAACCAATTGCAATCAAAACACCGGCTGAAGCCAAAAGACTTATTGGGGAACAGGCGGGACTGTCTGTGAGCTGGGCTCAGACACAGGGGTGCAATGATCCGCCCGGTCTCTCCGGTCAGGGATTTCTCCTCTGTGGTTGCACCCATCCTCATGGTGCCAAAATTACTTCAGCGGCTCCGGACATCACGCTCTGGCACCCTACTAGTCTGGCGGGAAAGAGCCAAAGGCTCATTGGTTCGGGGGGCTCGGCTAGCCACCCAATCAGAGCCCACAAGAAGCACCGGACCCTCTCAGGGGTCGAACGGAGACCTGCACATGAGCCCAGCCCAGGCGCTGGTACCCAGCTCTGTTACGTTGCAGGAAGGCAGAGCCGACTTGGGGAAGCTGCAGGAAGGACGTCCCTCTCGGATGGAAGAATGGATGTGGACAAGCTTTGTGGACAGGCAGGGCCCTGGAGACAGAACTCACTCACACAGTGATGCATCCTTCTAAACTCCAAGTGCCTCCCCCGTGCCACAGTCTGGGATCACAGAGGTGAGTCAGGAGTGGGCAGAACTGTCCTCAGAGCTCACCTTTGTGAACTGTAAGGTGCCGTGTAACCACAAGGGACTGCTTCCCTCCACATTCCCCCGTTAGAGAGAGAAAGCTCAGGCTTCGAGGGTCTAGGTGGCTTTCCCAAGGTCATGGTCAGTGAGTGGCAGACCTTGGGACCTGCTGATCCTACCCAGGAACCTCCTGAGAACCCGTCCTGCCCACTCTCCACCCCCTGGTCACCCATGAGTCATTTTCCTTTTTGGTGTCAGCAGACACCTGGGTCTTAATAATCATGCGGCGCTCACTGGGGGCTTGAGCAAGGCCAGCTTCGTGGGAGGGTGCAGGAGTGAGATGCGTGTTGCACACAGAGGTAGGGGAGCCAGCCAGGAAGCACAGGGGGCTGAGGGCGGCCCCCCTCCCTGGCACCTCCCTGAGTCATTCTTTAATGCAGTGTGTGCCTATTTTAATTCCTATTGGCACAAAAACCTTGTATGTCCTTTATAAACATTTCATTCTCTTCCGGTAGCAAGTTTCCCACTACCCAAGGCCCATGTAGCCATCTCGCTCCCTGTGTGGGGCAGTCTGTCCCCAACCCGGGCAGCTGTGGGCTGGAGCTGACAGCCCCCACCACCCTCACCCAGCACCTGCCTGTGATGGCTCAGGGAGCAGCCCAGCCCCCCTGAACTTGACAGAAGAGAGTGAGGGTGCCTGGGGAGGGAGGGTGACCATCCAGAGTCGGGGCTCCAACCTGAATTGGCCCCATGCTGGGGGCCAGTCTCGTCCATTGCCATGTCCTGGAGTGGAATTCTGGCCAAGGGATAAGGGCAGGCTTCAGGGAGGGGCAGTCCCCAGCAGGAAGTTTTGCAAACTGTTCGGTGCCGTGCAAGCCTGAGGAAGTCCTTTAGGCCAGCTGTTGATGGGCCTAGATTTCCAGGGAGCTAAGGGGAGCCACAAAGAGTTCTTGAGCACCAGTGTGCCAGGAGCAAGGCAGCTCTGTGACCCACACTGTCTGGCTGCCTTACTTACTTTTCACAGTGGGGAGAGCCTGCCGGACCCTCACGGCACCTTTAATGAATCACTGCCCGGAACAGGGGCCAGGTCTGGGAAACTTCTTGTGTCTCGTGACTGTCAACTTCTGGAAAGTCTAGTAGGAGCCAGCGAGGAGCACAAGGCGTCTTGGAAGGGAGGGCTGCCTTCTAGCCACAGCTGGTTCTTCAGGGAGCCCCAGACCCAACAGAAATGATGAGTGTTATTACCCTCTTCCCTGCATCTTTCCCCTCCGGAAAGCTGGCGCCTATTCATTTTATTTGTTAGCCAGCTGCAGCCGGGAGACGCAGGCGTCTTCTCTGCAAAGCCTCTCCCGGGACAGATCAAGGAGACCCAGGAAGTATATTAAAGAGGCCATGAAATCAGGCTGGATGATGCAGTGTCTTGGGCAAAGCTGCCCCCAGCCGTGCTGGGCTCGGGATTGGCCAGGACTCCAGGCAGGGCCCCGGGGACAGAAATCATTTACCCAGTGATGCATCCTTCTAAACTCCAAGTGCCTCCCCCGTGCCACACTCTGGGATCACGGAGGTGAGTCAGGAGTGGGCAGTACTGTCCTCAGAGCTCACAGTCTGGCCAGAGGGCGGTGGAAGGGAGGGAGGCCAGGACCCCCTGCCCGTGGCCTGGCCCACAGCAGCCCAGCTGTGACTCTCTGTGGGTGAGAGGGGAGTACAGTCTGGGTGGTGATGGCCTGGTGTGTGGAGTGGGGGGCGACCTGCCTGCCTCTGGGCCTCGCTTTGCCTCTCTGATCGTGGGGAGGGTGACACGGGCCTTTTCCAGGGTCACTGCACGCATGCCTCGTAACGAATAGCCTTGCGGCTCTTACGACCCTCCAGCCCCCTCCAGGCTTAGCAAGTAGGTGCTCTCCTGGGGGTGGGGGTTCACGTGCTAGAATCTGGGGCAGGACACGGGGCACGGGTCTTCCTTCCCATTCTCCCAAACCTGCTTCACCGCACACACCCACGTTGGCCCTGCCCTCCCTCACCCCCTGCCCTGTCCTTAGCGCTCCTGATGGGCTCAGGCCCTGTCACCTGCTGACAGAGAGCTCCTAGGCCCGGGGAGGGACACTGACTGGTGAGAGCGAGGTCCGAACGCCACGGAGGTGGGCAGCCTGAGCAGTCTGCAGCCACCTCTCCTCCCGGCAAACTCCTACCTACCCATCAAAACCCTGAGGGCTGTGTAGAGGCAGTGACTGCAGGCTGATGTCCCCGTCTGACTTGGGTCCTTCCTCTGTGCTTCCCCTGCTTCCGGCATGGGCCTCGTGCTAGAACTTTGCACCCGGCAGAGCAGATGATTCTGACCCTGCTCACCTCCCTGGAGTTGGCAGTCAGGTCTGTCTTCCTCTCTGATTCTCCAGCAGCCCACACAGGGCCGGGCCTGGCCCGGGGAGGGCAGTAGCTGTAGTTCAACCCGTGCCCTCCCCGCCTGCCGCTTCCTGGGCCCTATGCAATGGCCCCGCCTTAGCCAGTGCGCTAAGCTGGGTCTCAGGTGCCAGGGTCCCTCTGGCGAGGACTCTGCTGCCTCATGGCACCGAGGTCCCTTGAATTCGATTCCAATCTGTGTCCTTGTCAGCTCCTGTGCTGGGCCAGGAACCCTTGAGCCTCTACAGCGTGGGGACTGGACTCGAGCCGGGGCCACTCAGCTCTTTCCTGGCCAGTCCCAGGCACCCCATGGCACCGCACAAACACCGTAGATGGGGGCGGGTAGAGCCTTGGCAGTGGTCGGGAGGCTAAGGCTACAGCAGGTGCTGGGGGTGAGGATGGGTCACCTCCTCAGACGGACTCACGGGTGACTCGTCGGAGCTTCAGCACCCGGGAACTCGGGGAGCATGGTGTTTGGGGTGCAGCACCGGGGGCAGCTTTTCAGACTGTGCGCTGTCCTTGTGAGCAGGCCCCGGGGCTGGCCCCACACCCAGCAGCCACCCAAGCAGCCTGTCAGGGCCAGCGCTGGGGCCACAAGCAAGTCCGTCCCTGACTCTGCACACGTGGAAAAGTCTGCAGGAGGCACGACTGGGTGCGGACGGACAGCATGAGTGGCTGTGCCCTGTGCACAGGGAGGTTTGCACCCAGTAGTGCATGCTCCGGCTCGTGAGCTCTGGGTGTTGGTCAGCGCTGGTCACCTGCAGGGCTGGGGAATGATGACCCCGCCTCTCCAGGGCGGCTGCAAGCTGGTCTACTGCCCCCTTTTCAGCCTCCTCTTCCACCTCCATCTAGTGAACTGAGTGACCCTGCAGAGGTCACAGGCCCGCAGCCCAGAGGCAGGCACCAGATACCTGGTGTTGGTATCTCTTCTGGGCCCTGTGCATGCCTCCTGAATGCCGTGTCAATCATTTTTTGACACTGCTTTGCCAGAAGGATGGGTTATTCATACAGGGGGGTGGGGGCGGGATGGGCAGTGTAGTCCTCGGTGGGATCTCTGATGTTATGTTGCCTCTGCAGGGCCCAGAGGTGGAGGGGGAACTGGCCCGGGTGCGTGGGGAGCCTGGGGACTTAGTGGGAAAGCCTGGACGGGGATGTGGCTCCTGAGCTGCCAGGACTGGTCCTAACCAGGGGTTGGGGGACGGGAGATGATCAAGGACAGGGGCGGCTCAGCCTGGAGGTCCTCGGTGGCCTGGACACCCATGTGCCCTCAACTTCCCAGGACCCATCGTGCCAGGCATCGGGCAGGGCCCTGGGCCCAGGCTGGCAGGCTAGAGCCCCTTGGGAGATTTTGGGAGAAGTCCCTGTGGATCCCCCGTGACAAGCACAGGTCCTGGTGCACAGTCTCCAGTCTGGACAGAAAACACATGAATCGTTGAATGAATATGGCGCCCAACCCAGGGAGGCCGGGGTGTACTTGTTCACGCATGGACGGAAAACCCCGTCTTTCAGGGCCTGAACTGTCACACAGGTTCCGTGAGACCCCAGAGATTTATGCCTCATTCTCTGGGGAAGGAGCGATGGCCTTCCCAACGTCTGGTGCACGTGCTCTGCTTTCCTCTCATACGTGTAACTCAGATCGCGTGGATGCTGTTGAATTTCAAATCCTTGCATGTAATCCCTGTAGCATATACAGGAACAGGGTGTACCCGTCCTGCGCATTGAGTGACTCTACACACACACATTGCACATAGAACGTGTCCTTGAACGCGGGTGTGCTAGGAATACAGCGTATGTGCCTTTTGGGTATTGGTGTAATGCAGGTGGTTATGGGTCCTGTTCCGCGTACACGTTCACGCTGGTCACAAAGTTCCTGTCTGTGCTGTGGACGTCCTGTGTGATGTACCTGTAGACGCTGCCCTTGTGTGTTCCACAGATAGCTTGTGCATACTTTACATGCACACGTGGTTATTTGTACCCCTGGTTGTAGTGTTGTGTCACAGCAGAGACAGGAAGTGGGTCCGGTGGAGAATACATGCGGTGTGTCGGTTGGGGCCTGTGTAGGAAGCAGCACCCTCAGTTCGAGCA
The DNA here is from genome assembly GCF_016509475.1 of Prionailurus bengalensis. Lineage (NCBI taxonomy): Eukaryota > Metazoa > Chordata > Mammalia > Carnivora > Felidae > Prionailurus > Prionailurus bengalensis. The sequence continues at coordinate 79,621,168 of NC_057353.1, read as the reverse complement.
GTCAATTAATGGGCTGTTTATAGATTCTTCTGGAAAGGGTGAGTCTGGCGGAGGGAAAGCCACCAGGGAGGGCGTGGCTCCCTGGCAGGGTGCGGTCCGCGTTACTGGGACTGTGGAGAGTGGCTCGAGGCTGTGAGGCTGCTGGCAGATGAGGCTCATGACCAAGGTCCTGGTCTTCTTCTGGCCTCCTGGCGACCTAACTGGAAGCCAGACAGCAGGGTGTTGAAGAGGTCCTGCCTGGCTGTCTCCTCCTCGGAAGGTCCTGACCTCTGGGGGCATCCATATCCCACACTCGGCAACACCTGCACCTGACTGCTGTGTGTCACCACTGTAATGGAGCAGCGGGATACGCCGTGGGGGCACCAGAATGAGGAAGTGCTTTCATTATGCAGCAGGACAGATGGCCGGAGAACCGAACCACCCTGCCACGGGCTTGGGGCTGCTGTTCCCCAGGGCCACGTGAAGGAAACGGCTTCTGACCATCACTGCTGACAGGTGTGGGTGGGGCCCGGGAGCCCCATGAGCAGCTTTTGACCCAGCAGATGCATCATTGGTCTCCTCTAGTAAATAGATTGCATCCAGAGCCATCAGCTAACATCACCACCTTTCTACGTGTCCAACAATCTACTGTTTCCCCACCATCCATCTGGCTTTGGTATCTGCCACGCAGGTGAGCTATATGGAGACATAGTGGGACTCCCACCCCTGCATTTTGTATAAATATAAACCCACTTGTTTACTGAGATGTGCCTCATTCTTTCCTGAAGACCTAAGCTTCCATCTGGTACCCTTTCCCTCTAGGAAGAAGAGCTTCCTTTAGTAATTGTGCCGTGCAGATCTGGGAACAAGTTTTCTTTCATGTTAAAACGTGCTTTGACTTCATTCTTTAGAATTATTTTTGTTATTTTATTTTTGAGAGAGAGTAAGCAGGGGAGGGGCAGAGGGAGAGGGGGACAGAGGATGTGAAATGGGCTGTGTGCTGACTGTGCAAAGCCCGGTGTGGGGCTCGAACTCATGAACCGTGAGATCATGAACTGAGCCGAAGTCAGACGCTTAACTGATGGAACTACCCTGGTGTCCCTTGACGTCACTCTTAAATGCTGTTTTCTGTGGATGCACAATTCCAACTTACCAGTCTTTTTTTGTTTCAAGCTCCTTAAAGATGTTCTTTCATGGTTTCCTGGCTCCTATTGCTTATGATTAGAAGGAGGAGTATTCAGATGGTCTTCCGTGTGATGTCTTGTTTCTTTCTGGCTGCCTTCAAGACTTCTCTCTCTGGTTTTTAGCAGTTTGGCTCTGATGGCTGGTTTTCTTTGGAGTTCTCCCGCTTGGAGTTCACTGGGCTTCTTGAATCTGTAAATCTGTATCTTTCACCAAATTTGGTCCATTTTGGCTATTCACTTTTTTTTTTTTTTTTTGGTCTTGCTGGGATGCCTTTTGATATTTTCCTAAAGGTCTCTGAGGCTTTGAGAATTTATTTTTAATCTGCTTTTGCTGTTCTTCAGGGTGATTTCTGTTACTATCTTGGTTGCTCCCCCCCCCTCGGCTTTCTCTTTCCCGTTTTAGCCTTTCTGGCCTGACTCCAACTTTGTCCTGTCGTTTTCCCTCTTGTGCAAGGACGATGGGGTTTCTGAGGGGTTGGAGCTCCGTGCTGGCCCAGTGGGATTGAGGGCCAGAGAGGATGAAGAGAAGGCGCCCTGGAGGCAAGCAGAGGAGGTCACTGCTCTAGCAAGATTAGGGCCCTTGGGGCAGGTAGGGCATGCACAGATTCACGCCAGGGGAGAGACAGACAAGCTGGCCCTAAGTGATGTGGCCCTGGTAGAGAGCTGGGGGCTTGAGTAGTCAGACTGTTTCCTAGCGGGGAGAAGGGGCAGGTGGAGGTCTGGGGGCCTGGTTGGTCCCTACGGAGGTACCAGGCCCTGACTAGGTGCTGACTCAGCAGATCTGCACAAGCCAGTCCCAGTGGGGACTGGGACTTACATGGGATGATAGTAACACGAAGAAACCAGGGTTGGTGCCCAAGATAGTGCACATGATTAAAGAGCTATGGGCCCATAATGGCTCGGGGTAACATCAGGGAAGCCTTTCTTGATGGGGCAGGATTTGACATGTTGGTAGGTCTCAGTCTAAATACCGCCCCAGGATTCAGGGTTTGGTTTGTTTTTTTCCTGGACAGTGTTAGTTCCAGAATTTGAACTAGAGCCTACCGAGTCTCATGTTCTTTCTGCCATATTATGCGGACCCTATCCTGGCTCTCACATGATCACTAACTAGCTGAATGACCCTGGCAGGTGCCTTCACCCTTCAAGCACTGCCATCGTCATTCAGAATGTGAGGAAAATACAGCTCAACTCTGTAAAGTTGACACGGGATGGATGAAGTTGCATGAAGAGTTTGAGAAGCACTTACACATGGGAGGTCTGGAAGGATTCTTTGGTCCCCTCGTTCCTGAGAAGCCCCCATTCACACAGTGGCACAATGTTATTCCTTCATTTGTTCAATATTCTACCTGCTACCTATCACCTTGGGTGGGTGGGTGGGGGGGGGGGGTGAGGGGATCCAACCGTGAACAAAGCGGATACGAGTCTTTGCTGTCATGGTGGGTATATTCCACTCTGCAATGACTCCTCTTGTCAACATCCGCCTTATTCTTGGTGCCTGAAAACTCTGGGCTCAAATCCCAGCTCTGAAGAAATCAAGTTATCCTGCTATTAAGTAACTGACTCAGTTTTCCCGCCCTTGGTGTTGGACTCGTCGTGCCGGGTTTGGAAGGTTGTTAGGAGGTCAGAACGAGGCACTGTAGGACCAGGACTCAGCAGAGAGGCAGCGGCACTGGTGTTGCATGGTGGGCATATGTAATATTCTCCCTTGGGCTCACTCCTTCTCAGTCTTCTCATTAGTGAGTGTGCGGCTTTTCCTTTTCAAGCTTTGCTTTGCTCTAAGAGGAGCAGGGAAAGGCCCTCCGCACCCCTCTGAACGGCCCCAGATGAACCACCCCCAAGTCCCTCCCCACCCCTGAATTGCAAAGGACCCTTGACCGATTCTTCCTTGTTCCTCTCCCCCCCCTCTCCCGGCCTCCACCGTCTTCCAGCCCCAGCCTCCAGCGACCTCTCTTCCCCGGCTCGCCCTTGTCCTCCTCTCTCCCTCCCTGTCTGTCCCAGCCCCACCCCAACGGAGATGCCCAAGTGCAACCCCACCCCAGAGCTCACGGGGCCTCTCCTCACGCCTTCTCCCTGTTTTCTCACCCCTCCCCTCAGGTTATGGGCACGCGGCCCCGGGCACCGACGCGGGCAAGGCTTTCTGCATGTTCTACGCGGTGCTGGGCATCCCGCTGACACTGGTCATGTTCCAGAGCCTGGGCGAGCGGATGAACACCTTTGTGCGCTACCTGCTGAAGCGCATCAAGAGGTGCTGCGGGATGCGCAACACAGAGGTGTCCATGGAGAACATGGTGACCGTGGGCTTCTTCTCCTGCATGGGGACGCTGTGCATCGGCGCGGCCGCGTTCTCCCAGTGCGAGGAGTGGAGTTTTTTCCACGCCTATTACTACTGTTTCATCACGTTGACTACCATCGGGTTCGGGGACTACGTGGCCCTGCAGACCAAGGGCGCCCTGCAGAAGAAGCCGCTCTACGTGGCCTTCAGCTTCATGTACATCCTGGTGGGGCTGACGGTCATCGGCGCCTTCCTCAACCTGGTGGTCCTCAGGTTCTTGACCATGAACAGCGAGGACGAGCGACGGGACGCCGAGGAAAGGGCGTCCCTGGCCGGGAACCGCAACAGCATGGTCATCCACATCCCCGAGGAGGCGCGGCAGGGCCGGCCCCGCTACAAGGCGGACGCGCCGGACCTGCAGTACGTGTGCTCCTGCACCTGCTACCGCCCGCAGGAGTACGGGGGCCGCCCGGCCGCCCAGCAGAACTCCTTCAGCGCCAAGCTCGCCCCCCAGTACTTCCACTCCATCTCGTACAAGATCGAGGAGATCTCACCAAGCACGTTGAAAAACAGCCTCTTCCCCTCCCCCATCAGCTCCACCTCCCCCGGGTTACACAGCTTTACCGACAACCACAGGCTGATGCGACGGCGGAAGTCCGTTTAGGGTGCGGGGCGTGCCGGGCAGGCGGGAAAAGTCGCTTGTCCTCCTTGACGTCAAGTGCCACCGGCCCACCTCGTCTTTTCGTTCTCATTTATTCGTTCCGAGCATCCTTGGTTGTGATGGTCATTGTCACGATTACCTTCCCTCCTTCCTTTTCCCTCCCCCCCCCCAGGTTTCACGTCCTCCCCCACCACCCCCGGCGAGACAGAGCAGGCCCAAGGGGAGAGAAAGGCCCGACTCCCTCTGAGACTCGCGTCTGAGCATGAAGCATGGATTCCTTCCTCCCTTCCTTCCTTCCCAGCGAAGAATGCCTTACACCCCTCCCCAGCCTGCCCCACCTCTGGGGTGGCTCTCCCAGGACAGGTGTGAGACCAAGACCACCAGGCAGAGCTGAGAGAATATACCCGACCCAAAGTTGCCCCCCAGGCTGCCAGCTGGCCAGGGACCACCGACGTGGTGTCTGCCCTAACTTCCTCCCTCTCGTCCTCCCGAGCACTGGGTGGGTGTGCGTGCGCGGATGGTGTGTGAGTGAGTGCACACGCCCGTGTACCTGTGTGTGTGTGTATCGTGTGACAAAGCGGAAAGTGGCAGGTATTAATTTTTCTTTTCCACGACACAGTTCTGTTAAGAACCTGCTTTCAGCTGCTTCCAAACAAAAACGGGAAAACAAAACCCACGAGGCTTTTGATTTACCATTCTGCCAAATCAAGCATGCTCCATAAGCAGGCTCTATCCCAGATGTGTCATGACCATATTCTTTAGACGCTACGTTCTAAATTATATTAACTTCTTTTTCGGGGTGGGTGGGAAAGAAGATACGGATCATTTTAGCTTGCCAGTTCAAAAATTTTTTAAAAGCATGCACTTTGTTAAAACTGGTATGCATTATCAACGCAAGAAAACAGAACTAGCAGCGGAATTAATCAAAAGCCAAGAATAATACGAATTAAAGACTTTTAATTTTATCATCTCCAGTTCCAACAATTTACCGCACAACTGGAAGCGTCAGGGGAAACTGGAAAATTGTTGGAACCTCAGAGTATCTATTTTGTTATTTCCCTCTCGCTTACATGGTGGTGATGGTGGTTTATGCAGCATCGATCTGCATAAGTAAGAATCACAGTGTGGGATGCTTGGATGAGAATGGGTATTCGTGGATGTGGTTTCTTTTCCTAATAAAAAATGACAGGGCATTCCTTGTTTAAAACATATATATATGTATGTATGTAGTTCAAGAAAGACGGTCTCTAATTGCATTTGATTTGTAAATAAGGGCAAGTCTGTGTTGGTCTCAGGAAGCGTTTGGAGGTAAGGGTGGTGTCTTGGCCTGTTGGGAACTTGTCGATCTCCGGGGATGGTTTTCCTGAGGAGTGGAGAAATTCCTCCCCACCCTCCCTTTAGATGGCTCAATGGGAAGGCCTGTTAGTCTCCTGGGGGCAGCTAGGTCATTGAATATGGCATGTTGCAGGCCTTTTCAATGACAGGAGTAAAGGAAAATCTGGTGCCTTTCATTTGCCTGGTCACCACCCCTGTCATTTGTAAAACTCACCTATCCTCCCATGGCTTCTACATAAACTCAAAGGTCACGGCTCTTGGATAGAAAAGGGCTTTAACTGCTTTGCCCAGAAGCAGCAGTGGGAGCCCCCGTGGGATCTCCCAGAAGGGAGGATCTCCCTAGAAAGAGTGGACCTTCCAGCTTCCTGAAAGGAGAGGGCACTAAATGCCACCAGTCCCAAGCACCTGGGCCACTGGACTGAAATGCAGCAGTCCAGGCTCCTCCAAAGAGGCAGATACTGCAGTGTTTACATCACATGTTGAAAATGGTGCCTGCATCAGGACACAGAGCCTGAGGAAGGGGTCTGGGAACCACAGCTTCTCGAGGCCAGAATAGACCATTCTCAACCTTCAAGGTTGTCTCAATGCACTCATTTTGAATAGATGCATATTTTAGGGATAAAAATTTGTCCAGAAAACAGAAGTAATTTTTTTTCCCATCGGAAGAAATTTTTGGTGATAGGGGGTCACGGGTATGAAAATACTAGCCCATCCTTGCAGAGTGCTTCATGTATTGGAGGAGTCCGCTTAGAAGAAGTGTGAGGTTTCTCATCAAAACATTTGTAAGGTGTGTCCTCAGATGTCTTTGATCTAGAGAGGAGACTGAGGTACTGAGAGGGTGAGGGGTTTGCTCAATGTCCCAGAGCTGGTCCTGGTCCAGGAAGCGGACCCCACCACACCACGGTGTCCTCGTTAGGCCCCTTACTGAGGGCACCTGCCTCTCTGTCCACAGGTAGGTGCACCAGGACCCTGGAGTCAGAGGAGCATGGGCTCAACTCTTCATTCAGAGCTGGTTTCCTGACTCAAATATCCATTTAAAGTGGCCTTCTACTTAAATGCCTCCAGTGACAGAGAGCTCCTCCTTTCTTGGGGAGATTGGGAAAACATTCCGTATTCTATATTTCCACAGAGTTGACTGTTCTGTATAGGATTAAGGATCATAGGATGGGGTTTTTGCCGTTCAGTGATGACCACCAACTTAAATATTGGAAGCAGCATGGAACCTGTCCTGCCATATCCCTCTTATTTCTCTGTCCTTGGCGACTGTTCAGCCCTCTGAAGGACAATCAGTGAGTCTTCTCTTCCAAAGTTAAACATCCTTTTTCATGCTTGGTATATTGAGGGGACAGAGGGGAACCTAGCTTTGCTTCTTTTGTGACGGCCATCTCTTTCTTAGGTGATGGCCCAGCGGTTCGCTACCGTGGTCTCTGGCCAAGGAGTTCTCCATGCGCACCAATGAGGTGCTCTCTTGGGGACAGTGAGTCAAGGGCCTCCAGGGTCCTTCTCTTCCAATAAAATGGGTCTGAGGAATCTCCATCTAGGGCTTGGACACCTGAGACCTGCTCAGTCAGCACAAGAATCCTCAAAAAGCCAAGAAGAAGCTTAGTCTGAGTCACCTCACCGAGATCCCTCATTTTTTCGGGGGGTGGGGGAGGAGTTGAGGTGCAGAAAGAGTGAGCTGGCATCTCAGGTCAGCCAGCCAGGCCCTTGGTCTTCTTGTGGGTTTCTCCTGCTTTCTTTCTGGCTCTTCGGTCACTGCTGTTGCTTATACCCCCAAGGTCCTTCAGCACCTCAAGGAGTCTCTGTTCCTCCCTCTCATGCCTGGCGACTTCTTTCCGGAGTCAGGCTTCTCACACCCTTCCAGGTAGCAGTGCCCACTCGGCGAAGGGGAGAAGTCACAGGAATTTGGAGGCAGGCTTCAGCTTCAGTTAGGACGAGCTGAGAAGAGCTGCATTCCACCTGAATCACAGGGGGACTGGCTGGCCACCCAGTTCTAGATGCAGGGTCTAAAAGTCAACATGCCTTGTAGATCCTTCAAGAGCTTTTGGACTCTTGCTCGAATGTTTTCTACCTAGGAGATCTTAATCCATCCACTCCACCAAAGACAGGAGGGTGGGCAGTGGCCCTGATGGTCCCAAACAGGTCTGGGTGCTTTCTAGAGACCTTCCCTGTTTCCCTCTTCACCACACCCTTGCTGGGTGGAAGGTGCTATCACACCACGGGACTGTTAGACTCTCATTTACCTCAGAGTGAACCCACTTGTCTGGGTTTTTGAGATGCCTGCTTAGCCCCGGAGCTGGGATCGGGTCTCTTCCCACCCACACCCCTTTGTCTTGAAACCCAGGCACCAGACCCTTCAGCGCAGTCAGCTGCCCGGTGCTCCCTGCAGCATCTGTTGTGCTCCTGCCGTGCATCACTGATGGGGAAGAGCTGCCTGCACTGGGCATGATCACAGCAGGTCATTTGCAGCCCAAAGATCCCCACTGGGAGAGGAAGTGGATGGACCCAGGCTGTTGGCCAGGAGGCCCGCCTTTGCAGGTGCTGAAACCCCATCTGTAAGAAGGGGAGGGTGACTGCAGAACCTTGGCTGTTTCTTCTCTGCGCAAGGGGCCTTGAGTGGGGAACCGTCTGGACAGTAACTCAGAAACCCACCAATAAGTCTAGGAGGTCGTTTTTCTCTGCCTCACCTAGATCTGAAAGCCTTGTGGATCCTGATTCCTAGCAACGATCACTAGCAGCTGGAAGGAACGGGTTAGAGGCGTTCACTGTGTGTGCACATTTACTTGGAGAGGGAGGTAAGAGCACAGATGATCAGAGGAGGAAAGCCACCCACCACTGAGGTCTATGGCCCTATTTCTTTACGCAGTCTTTTTAAATAATTGGCCCTAATTAAGATACCAGTTATGGGCATCCACAGAGGCGTGAGGTCTGAGGTCTGTGTTGGAATGCAACCATTCTACTAGTGTGACAGGTACCACCTTCTGAAGCGCTCCAAGAGGGGTGTCAGACTGGGCGCGTGTCACGTGCAGGCCTGCTGCTGGGGCTCTGATGTGGGTTTCCTCCGGTAATGGCTTGTGTGGGACTCTGGATGCCTCCCAGTAGAGGAAGGGTTGGCAGGGCAGGGACCTGGTGCATACCTGCTGCTTCGCTGGGCCCCCAGAAGTCATAGGACCTTCCCAGACCTCTTACTGTCCCATAACACGACGGGACAGCTTGGGTGGGATTGATGAGCACTTAGCACAAAATGAATTTGACCCATGAAGACGTGTGCCCTGGGTGCCCCCATCAATGGGCATATTTGAAGGTCAGGACACCAGAAAGAATACCAGCAACGATTTGGTTTGGCAGGGTGCTGGGGAGACAGAGAGGGACATGTGGTGACACCAAGAACAGAGGTCATCACGTGAACCAGGACCCGTACGTTCTGGGTTCCCCAGAGCCCTGGGCAGAAATCCGTCTTGACCGCGCACACCTTGGTAGGCGTTGCTGTTGGGGGACGGGGTGGGGTGGGGTGGGGTGGGGTGGGGGGAGATCTTGTTTGCATGATTCTCCCCACCGACTGTTTTGAAAGTTCCAGATTAAAGCTGAGAGAACAGCATGATGAATTTCCGTATACCTATCACCCGGACTCCCCAGTGTTTGGTACTTTGTGACATTTGCTTACCTCTCCCACCCTTCCCATGCCCTCATGCCCATGCTGAGGTATGTGGAGAATGAAGTGGGGTCTGGAACATTTAGGTGGATCAGCCAAAGAAAAAATTGCTGATCTCCTGGGAACGAGAGCATTGTCCTAGAGAACAGTGCCCTTAATACCTTAGGAAAGTTAGCATTCGTACAATAATAATATCTCAAATACAGCATCCACATTTCCCCCATTGTCCCAGAAACGTCCTCCAGAGCTTTCTTGTGAATCGGACAGACAGCCCAAGGTCACGTTCCATGTTGCCTGTCTGGTTGGCCCAGATTTGCCCAATGTAGGACAATCTTTCTCACCATTTTTTTCTTTTGGGAGATTGCCATGTTGAAGAGTCCAGGCCAGTTGTCTTGGGGAACGGACCCATGATCTGCTTCCATCTGCTGGTTTGCTCAGGTTAGGGAATTTTAGGCAAGAAAACACTGGAGATGTGTAGCCATGATTAACGCATTTGAGGTGTTTGGCTCTCTTGAGACCTCTGTGATTACCTCTCTCATTGTAGAAAGAGAAGTCACATTAAACGTGGTTCTCTTGTGTTGGTGAGACTAGTGGAAGCTTCTGGAGGTGTCCATGAGTCCCTGGATACCGAAGCCCAACACCGCCCTGCTATTTCTGACTTCTGACACGGAGCTCTTTGCTGTGCTGTGGAAACACCAGCCATCTTTTCCCTAAACATCTGTAGGGGTGATCCAGCTATAAATACACATGAAGCACAGAGATCTGCTTTTATCGATTTCAAAGCTGGATGGCAGGTAGAACCCAGTAGGATTGTTGTAAGGATCCTGTAAGCTAGTTAGGGTGCTCTGGCACCTGATAGCTGCTCAATGAGTATTAATGATCGCTGAGCCTTTCCTATCATTAATAATCATAGAACTGTAATTGGTTTTATGGCAGTGCTCTTGGCTATTAAAGACTGATTCTGACCTCTGTCTTTGAGATCTTTACACCGGCAGGTTCTATAGCACGGATTTTTTGGTTCTGATACCATCAAGCAGCCTACCTGCCGTGGCTAAGTAACCTTTCATTTTGATCAAGAAAATCAAGAAAACATGCCCAGGCAGATTCCCACCTCTGAGCCTTTGCCCCTGCTGTTCCTGCTACCTGGAAGGTCTCCCTGCTGCTTTCCAGCATGCAAGTGGAGAAGGGGGCTTCTCCCTCATCCTTCAAAAGCCGCTCTTGACCCTTTGTCCCTTGATGGATTCAGGGATGCCTTCCTCCAGGCTCCCTAGTTCTTTCTGTCACAGAAGAACATTGTGGGGGGCAAACAGCAATGGCCCTGGCCTTAAGCGCTGTAAGTGCTGGGAGGACCCAGAGAGGTGAACCGTGACAGTCCCATTTCTAGCTTCTTGCCTACGTGGCCACTCATCCCCGCTATCAAGACATGTCTGACCTTCAATGCAGGTAGTTGCTCCCTCCCTGAAAATCGGTGCACACCCGTGTGCTAGAAATCCGTCACCCGCCATTGGTTACTCCGTGTCATTTGCCTGCCAATGTTGAGTGTGCCCCAAGCTGCCCATGGCTGGGCACTTCCCATAAAGTGGGTGATTGGTACATCCTCAGTCTCCAGAAGCACGCTTGTGACATTTCACCCTGCAGTGGGGGGAGGGGGCCCTGTGGTGGCCCCGTCTGTCACCAGGAGCCAGGTCAGTGCTGTGTTCTCACGGAAGTCCCGCCAGTAGAGACTGAGTAGTGTGGGACCATGCACAGTGAGTGACCGGAACCTCTGGGGCCTCAGCTCTGCACCTGCCCAGCATGGCTCTGGGGCCCTGGGACACAGGAACACCCTTCCTGCCTCTGTGGGGCAGCGTGTGGGGAGAAAGCCGCTTAGTCTGGTGGCACCTTGCACACCCAAGACTGGCCTCTGACATTCACAGGTGGGGGGTGGTTTTGCCTCTCTGGGCCTCCGTTTCCCTAGCTTTAAGTTGGAGGTTAGAAATAAACCCTGCTGTGCAGAGTGGCTACGGGAACCACAGGGGATGACACTGGGTACCCGGTCCATGCCAGGTGCCCCACTGGTGCCCTCACCATCTGCTGCTCTCAGAGCAGCCAGCCTCAAGGCTCCCATGGGTTAACTCCCAGGCATTGGACTTGAAATCATACCATGGAGAGGAAGTGATGGAGTCTGGTCGAGGAACTCAGGTAGGGCTTTGTGGAGGAAGTAGCTTTTAGAACTCTCTGGGCAAGCCTTGAAGGAGCAGGTGGGTGCTGTTTTCAGCAGAGGCATGGCACGGGAGTGCAGATTTCAGCCAGCGAGCAGTGGAATCCTGCCCCAGAGCCACACCGACAGACAGGAGGCGGCACGACTGTCCAGGCCCTTCACAAGCTGCTCACATCCTCAGTCGTTCGGGCCAGTCTTGTGCTCAAGAACATTCCCTGGCTCCCCAGTGCCCACACAGTAAGTTTATTTCAAGGCCCTTCCCCCTCACACCCTAGCCCAAGTCTCAGGCTTCTGTGGAGGACCTGTCCATCCAAATGTCCCTACTGGGGTCTCCTCTCGTGACAGAACTCCACAGGCAGATCCTGGAGTCTCACCAAACTTGAAGCCTTTGGAGTCTTATTGTTGAGGTGGCGTTAATGGTTGTGTGTGTGTGTGTGTGTGTGTGTGTGGCGCGGGAGGAGTGTTTAAGTCTTCTGGACATTGGCTCTAATTTGCATAGGGGAACATTTTTGGATAAGGGCTGCTTGGTCTGTCACTCGGGCATCCGTGGGACTTGTCCTGGCAAAGTCTGACAGCTACCAAAGATTAGCATGGAGCTGATGAAAGGAAAAGGGAAAGGTCACGCTCACTTGGCGTGAAGAATATGCCACTCCCTGATCAACAGATTCTGTGATTGCCTGTGACTAGGGCCTCGGGCCCTGGGCTAAGGCCTCATGGGAGTTGCAGATGCTGGTCTGGGCCCCTGCCCTTATTCCAGGTTTCTCCCCTCGAGTTGGGGTCTCTTATGGCTGTGGTGCTGAGGGCAGGGCCCTTTGAAGAGCCAGGGCCGTCTGCCATCGTGGTGAGCGCTGGCGGGCATGTGCCATGATGTCCGGTCAAGGTCAAGGAGTGGCATCCTGGTATGGAGCTCCCCACCCACCCCCGTAGGCAATGCATTGTAGACTTTGATTTTGAGGCGAGGCCTCTGAGTGGTGGAGGCTGAGGGGAGGCATTGGCTGAGTGGAAAGTAGTCTAGCCTAGGAAATGTGACCCAGGGTTCAAACCTTGCCTTTGTGATTTGCTGTGTGACCCAGAGCAAGTCATTTCACTTCTCTGGGCCCGAGTTTCTTCCTTTCTAGACTGAGGGGTTTGGCCAAGGTCCCAAATTTCCACCGTGCCCCACCCCTCCCCAAACCTTGTCTGCCTCGTTCTCTCTGCCCCCAGCTCCAGCCTGGGGAGGACCAGCTGGGCTGACGTCAACCGGCATCTGGAAGTATCAACCCAGACACCTTCTGCTGGAGGTAACTCTCCCAGTTAGACGTGTTTAATGGCACATGGATCCTTAATTAATCGATAGCTTCTTGCGGTGCATCTTTGCTTAGTTTCCTGGGTCTGCGTAAGGCACCCTGACTGCGCAAGGTGCCTGTTCTAAAGAGAGAGCACCTGTGCCCGGGGGAACCCTGGGACGCCGTGTCTGCAGCCCTCCCCCTCGCTGGTAGGAGGATGGGTCTGCCTCCCCAGGATCTGCCTTCCCATTAGTCCGGAAACCCCAGTTCTCCCTTCCATCTACCTCTGTTCTTCCCTGCTGTGTTCTCAGCTCGTCCTGACTTCAGGGCTCTTTGCTTCCTGGGAGGATATGTCGCCCCCCTACAGAAGCCACTGGCTCAGCATGGGGCCTCCTGCAGGGCCCCATCTGACTCAGGTCAGCTGTCTTTGCTCTGCTGGGGCTGAGCCACGACAGCTCTTCTCTGCTGGGGCTGAGCCACAACAGCTCTTGGGCCTGCACGCAGTGTGGCACTATGTAGACAGCCCCTTTACTGCTCCTCCAGTCTTGTGCTGGGTGGGGCGGGTGGGCTCAGAAGTAGCATCACTGGGAGGGAGCCCTGAATGCACACTTTCTGGCTCTTCCTCCCCAGGCTCTGTGCTCAGGCTCACAGGGAGAGGTGGGTTGTCTTGCTTACCAGAAGGGACACGGGGACTGCCTGAGTGGGGAGGAAGAAGGGGGTCACTTCTAGGTGAACGGGGAGGCTTCCAGATGGGCGGGCATTGGACAGGACAAAGTTCTGGGCCTTCAGGAAGAGCATTTTGCTGAATGTGCTGGTTCCTTCACATGGTTCAAATGCCCAGCTCTGTGCAAATCACCAGGGCCCAAAGCCCGAGAGGAGAGCCATGCTCAGAGCAAGCCTTTGTCATTAATCATGCCAAGCTTCGTCCTCAGGTGTCTTGGCTGAGTAGCAGCGGCCCCAGAGGGCAGACCCCAGCCCAGAGGGCAGTTCCCTGCTACTGGGAGGGTGGGCTGGTGGACCCAGGCAGGAGGCAGGGGAGTCAGAATGTGACTATGAGATGCGGGTCTCCCAGAAAGGCCATAGGGTCTCCTGCATGAGGCAAAGGGCCTGGCCAAAGGGGACGGAAGAACTTCAGCTGAACCCTCTCCATAGTCTACTCTGTGCCTGGGGAGGTCACCGTCCCTGGGAGGGAGACATGAGAATGGCTTGGAGGAGGACTGACGTTCAGATAGGTCATCCAGGTGGACATGCCCCATCTCCCTGGGCCCCTGTGAAGGGTCTAGAAGGGTGGGATTGTTCCAGAAGGATTGAGAGTGGAAAACCCGGTCCTTTAGATGCTGCCTGGGTTCTGCCTGAGGCACAGGGGCATGGCCTTCCTGGCACCTGTGCCTCCTTGCCTGGTGACCATGGGAGGAGTCAGGGCAGGAGGGCACTTGCAAGGTGAGGCATCTCTACTTGGGGAAGCTTGTGTTCTTCATGGCTTCCTGTCACTCCTGGGTCCCAGTTCAGGTTCCTGGAGACCTCCAGCATCCAGAGAGCAGCTCTTGGTTTCGTGAGGTGTGGCCCTCAGCCTCGGCCAGTGAAAACAAAGCCCTAGCATTGCTTCTTCCAGCTCCTCAGCACTGGGAGCTGGCGGCCTCAGGGACCTCTGTCAGCACCTGGCCCTGGCTTCCTGCCTCCCCCTTTGTGATTGGGTCACATGGCCTTGGGCAAGCCGTGTCTTAGTCTCTTCCACGAAGGATGATGTAATAGCCAGGGAGAAGCAGGTGTCCCCCAGATAGGTATAGGTGATGAAGGAAATACATGTCATTATGTGTGGGGCTCTTGCTTGACCTTTCAGTGGGGGGGGGGGGGCAGGACCAGGTTCTCCCAGCGAAGGGTTCCTGAGCTGGACCAGCTCTTCTCTCCCAGAAACAGCACATTTTTCAGGTACAGGTTTTCTGTAGGCCTTCTCACACCGATGAATCAAGTCTCCATCTACTTCCTCCGACCCCTCTCTGTTGATGGGTTCTCCTCTCTGGCCCCACCTTTCAGTTCCCAGTGGACCAGATGCTTGGTGATGGGGTGGGTGGGAGGTCCTCCAAGGACCCGAAGCCCACAGTCTGTCCCAAGCCCCTGACAAACCTTGGGGGAAAGTCTTGCCTTTCCTTAATCTAAGGGGACCCTACAGCCACCAGGTGTGAGCTGCAGCCCTGGTGGCTCCACGGGCCCCTATGTGTGGTATGGCCTGCTGATTATTCACTGAGCATGCTGGGCATCGGCCATGGGCCAGCCTCAGCAAGAGGCATGGTGGTGAATGGGACCATCAAGGTCCCTGACCTCCGAACACCAAACTCTAGCACATGCTTCCAAGATGCCCGAGGTCTAGAAAGAGAGTCGGCTGAACAGATATTGGGATGAGAACATGTTTCAGCAATTACTGTAGTTTGAGCTGAATTTTAGGAGTTAGGTAGAAACGTAAAAATCCAACAAATGGAAAAAAACATGATATCGAGAACCCAGTGGAGCAGAACCCACAATTAATAATATTTCTCTATAATTTGATGGCTCCTCAGAGAACACACTCCTGAAAAAAGGCAAATTATATATTGGTTTATTCAGCCTACAAATAGCATTTTGACAGCCATCTGGGGATGGCAGGGACTTCCAGAGGTTCTCTTAGGCCACCCTCTGCATTATCCAGCTTACCCCCACTGGAAGGTTTGAAGCAGTCTTGTATGCCCTTAAATGTTAACTATGGGGCTTGCAACTAAACCGACATCAGACCCAGGCAGAGACTTCAGAGAAGACAAGTAGGTTTTAAACCACTGATCTGGTTAACAAGGAGGAAGAATTTCTAGTCTATTCCCAGCAGGCCAAGAAATTACAGATGCTCCCTCGAAGACGCACAATTTTTAATGTCAGCCAACCGTGTGTCCTTGTACCTCAAAACTTTAACAAGAAAAAAGCATCATTTGTGACCCCACGCATAGAGTCGTTAAGCTTGAATTAGTTACAAACTCACACGCGGTGAAATGATGGGTATATATGCACGGGAATGGGGCGGGCACAGAGATGTGGATTCTCACATATTCATTTAGAGCGTGTGCGTGTGTGTGTGTGTGTGCACTGACTGGGTATCTGAGTTTTGTTTTTGTTTTTGTTTTTGTTTTCTTCATTGCTGGACATTTTCATGTCTGTGTGTGAAGAGGACAGGGGTCTGGTTCTGATGGGCATGTGGATGTGGCTGGAGGCCCTCAAGGATGTTCCCAGGGGACGGTTTTGGAAGTCAGGATGTTTCTACCAGAAGCTGGGCTGACTCGGCCACACTGCGGGTGGATGGGATGGTTTGTCCCGAGCCCCTAGCTGGGACCTCCCTTCCCACCCTGGTGGGTGGTTTGGGCACCGGACCACGAGTCTAACTGTGGTCTGGGCATCGGACCAGGCGGTGGGAAGCCATTCCGGGTTCGGCAAAACCAGTGATTCCAACTGGACCACAGTGAACCAAATTCCAAGAAGCCTACTCTTGTCCTTTTCCTGTGTTTCCCCTTTGTTGATCTTCTCTGGCCTTCTCCGCCTGTGGAGAGGGCGCCTTCACAAATGGCCTTAGCATGCCGTTCTGAAGTTGAACAGAATGAGATAACCATCAACTGAAATCAGAGGTATTTATTGTCACAGCTTACCTGAAGAACGAAAACAAACAAAACTGTATCACCAATGTTTACAAGTCCGAGTAGACATCCAGCCCGTGTAAAATATGTAATTTATGCAAGGGATTGCATCTTTCTTTTGTAACGAATGCACTAAGCAACCTGTATATATTTTACAATGTCTTTACAGAAAAAGAAAGAATCATTTACTGTAGTGTTGTAAAATAATGCACTTTTCTAATTTTTTCATTAAAATCTCTATGGCACGTTTGCAAATGTGTCTTTGTCTTCCTTTACTAAGACAGGGCAAGAGTCCCCCTGATGTGGGGCCCCCCACCCCTCAGCCACCTTCTGACGGCTTCCTGTAGCGAGGTAGACAGGGTCAAAACTGGGCAGCCCATGGCAGGCCCACTAAGGAGCCTTGGTCCTAAAAAGCCCAACAAAGACCTCAGCTGAACCGAGAGCTGATTTGCCAATGTTTGTTTTTCTTAAAAAAATTTTTTTTAAATATTTATTTTTGACAGAGAGAGCCAGAGCATGAGCAGGGGGAGGGCAGAGAGAGAGGGAGACACAGAATCGGAAGCAGGCTCCAAGCTCTCAGCACAGAGCCCGACGCAGGGCTCAGACTCACGGACCGTGAGATCATGACCTGAGCCAAAGTCGGATGCTCAACCGACTGAGCCACCCAGGCGCCCCACAGCATGTTTTTCTTTTCTGAGTGAGGAGCCTTAGTTCAAAACAGGAGACGTCCCCTTTGCCCCTTTCCAACCACTGAGTGTTGAAGAAAGATGGGGAAAACAGCAGGTGCCCGGTATTCTCTAAATCAAGGGCAAAATTTGTGGTAGCCCCCCTCCCCCGACGTTGGGGGCTTCCTGACTTCACACGTGCTCTGGAGTCACAAGCCTCATGGAGCCCCACCTGGGGATGCCAGGGTCAGAGCTTCCCGGGGGCCGTGGCTTCCCAATCTGGGCATCACCTTTGCCCGAGGGCTCCCACAAACAGACTGCCAGACCCCACCCTGAATGTAGGTCCAGGATGGGGACGAGAGTACGTGCCTCTAACAAGGTCTCAGATGATGTTGACGCTGCTGGGGTGGGGGCCCCACCTTGAAGACAGCGGTCTCCGTACTGTCCCAACTGAGATTAGGGGGAGACCCTGGCCAAAAGCACATCATGGCCACAGGGGGAGCCCCACAAGGCCAGGTTCCTTGCTGCCTGTCTTGTAGGAAATGTCTGTGTTCATGGAACACCTAGCTGCCCTCCCAGCTTGGTGTGGCTTCCTCGGGCGCTTGCCAGAGGTTCATACAGGAAACGGGACGGACCCTGGTGAGTACCTGAGCTCTTGGTGACTGCACCTGTTCCCCAAACACATGCCTGGCTTCAGGAGCTGGGTTTTCTGAGCCAGGCATCGGCAAACTTTCTACAGAATGCCGGCTAGGTAGCTTAGACTCCATGCGACAACCTAACTGGGCTGACGTGGCAGGAAAGCAGCCAGAGAGGATTCATAAAGGAACGTATGGGATGGTGCCCAATAAAAAATTTATTTATGGAGACTGAAGTTTGAGTTTCCTCTCATTTTCATGGCAACGAAATATTATTCTCCTCTGGCCCCTCCCCCCCCCATTTAATAATGTAAAAGTCATTCTGAGCTGGGAGGCCATACAGAGACCCTTGTTGTGAACCCCTCTGTGAGGTCATTATAAAAGGTTGGGGGGGCAGGGAGCCAGAATTTGAAGGTTGTCAGCTTCCTGCTTCTTACGATAGAAGGGCTAAAATCAGGTCACGAGTTGGAGGAGCCTTTATTTTACCCATTGTTCTTGGGCTGCCACTTCTTGGGAGGGTTCAGAGAGATTATTACCCTGGGCAGACCCAGACTAGCCTTCCCTGACCCTCACCCCATGCATTGTCTTCCTTTCTCTCTGTGCCATGCCTCCTTCCACCCCAGCATGGGCCAAGACATGGCCATGACCCCGCAGTCACAGGTAAGGGCCAGACGCAGCAATCCTCACGCCCGAGGTGGGGGCAGGGGGCAGGGGACAGGGGCCGCTGTCCCACATCCTGCACCGCACAGAGAACCTGCTCACGTCCAGTCTCCATGTCCTGCCTTCACAGGGTGGTGACTTTGGAGCCTACTCAGGGAATCTGTTCATCAACATTCACCCTTAAAGTTATCACTGTGCACCTATTAATAAAAATGACCATCTAAGTAAAGTTCTGTGTAATTTTTCTGTTTGTTACTGTATCACATTGTTGGATTTTCACCACATTGTAGGGTATGTTGATGTTAGCCTGATATTAAGTCTAGTATAAAAAACATTCACTTTGGGGGTCCCTAAACAGGACACCAGGGTGGCTGAAACCAAGGTGACAAAGAGGTCCTGTGACTCCTATTGGGGGGCGGGGGACAGGTCACAGTGCAAAGAACGTGAGATTTTGAAGATTTTATTCTCCCTTGCCACAAATGGAAAATCCCATCATCAAAAGCCACAGGGTGGACATCACCGATCGCAGGGGCTGGTTTTCAATCCAGCTGCTTCTGTGGGCACCTCTGTGTCCTCCAGAAGGAGCAGTAAAAGGAACTTTATTTTATGATGATTAATAATTCTTTGTCACTTCTACCATTTAATGGCGCCATGTCCTTGGACATTCCTCATCTACACGTGGGCAGAGACACTATTAACTAAGGGCCAAGTAGTCACTGCTTAGTAATGGTGAGATACTATCACTGTGTGCCAAGTGCTTTTTAATGGAGAAGATGTTCAGATAACGTTTTCACCTCTTTAGTATTCGTCCCCTTCTAAAATATTTATTTATTTTGAGTGAGTGAGTGAGGGAGGGGCAGAGAGAGGGGGCAGGGGAGAGAGAATCCCAAGCAGGCTCCTCATAGGACAGTACATCACCTGACACGGGGCTTGATCTCACAAACTGAGATCACGACCCGAGCTGAAATCAAGAGTTGGACGCTCAACTGACTGAGCCACTCAGGTGCCCTAAACATTTTTTTTTTTTTTTTTTTTAGAGAAGCTTAAGGTTCACAGCAAGATGGAGAGGACGGTTCAGAGAGGTTCCCTGAGCTCTTCCTCCCCCCTTCCCAAGCCTCCCCCGTTGTCAGCATCCCCCGCCATAAGACGAACCCACATGGACATATCATCACCCAGAGCCTCGAGTTTATGGTAGGGCCCACTCTTGGTGCTGTACCCCCCACAGGCTTGCACAAACGTGTGGTGACACGTATCCACCATTAGAGTATCATACAGAGTAGTTTCACCGCCCTGAAATCGTCTTCCTACTCATCCCCCAAGTGCTTTTCACAGAATGATGCAGCATTTCTCACAGTGTGCTCCCAGAACACTGGTTCTCCAAGTTGCTCCTCCCCTCATCCCCCGAAAGGTGATGTGCCTTGCTGTGTTCTATGTCCTTCTCCTGGTGATTCATAGCCCACCACACCACAACTTCTCACAGCCTTTACTATCCTGAAGAAACTTTTGAGCTTTGTTACCCTGGTGACTCCTGAGCAAATGGGTCTGAGGAGCACCGCGCCCACCCCCCCCCAGCACACGTGCTCACGTGCCTGGAGCCCCAGGCGTGTGTCCCCTGGTGGTCAGCCATGCTGTGCACCCACTCCTTCCAGTCCGCTACCCTCCAGGCACATGATAGGGTGGCTCTTCCCGGCCCCCTGGGTGAGTGGATTCCTAGGACTAGTTCTGGTCAATGCATCATGAGGGAAGCGACATAGGTCACTTCCTGGCTGGAGCATTAACTGTCACGGTGTGAGGCCTTCTGGAACTCTCTTTCCTTCTGTCATGCTGACAGGTTTCAAGATAGTGGCCGCCGAGTCTGGTTCTTGAAGTGAAGACATGAAGCATAGAGTCCCTAGCTGGCCAACCGTGGACATATAAAGTGAAGGAGAAAAATACCTTTGAGTCCTACCAGAGTTCTGACTTTCCCAACTGGTCCATGTGTCTCAGGACACTGGGTCCTCAGCCCTTTTGTGTCTGGCACATAAGAATTCATTGAATTAGCCACTGGCCAGCAGCATCTTGCTGGGGGCAGTTGCCTACAATGAAACCCCACTTTGGCTCCTCCTTATCTGGGTCAAGCATTGCCCCATTGCAGTCCCATCTCCATGCTGGGGATTGTCTTCACACCCTCTCTTTGGTATGTCCAGCACACCCCCCTCCCCCCCCCCAATTGGGGGAGTCCCCTGCAGTGGCTGGTGACACCTTCTACAAAGGACAAAGCCAAGGAGCCACTTCTCCAGAATCCTTAGCGTCCGTCAACCAGCAGTGGCCGAAGGGGACTGGGACGCACTGGCCGCGGATGGCAATCCAGGCCTTGGTTTTCATAATGCGTCTAGAGCCGGTGGTGGTGGTGATTGGAGCGGGGAGGAGAAACAAGCAGAACCATGGCTGGGATTCCTGTCCTGCCAAACTCTCATCAGAACCCTGAGTCATTCATCTGAACAGAGAACACAACGTGTCTGGATGGAACTCCGGGGGCCAGGTGTCAGGTGAAGCCTGGGCGGCCTTTTCAAGTCCTCATTACAGAGTTAAAGGTCTATCAGCTTGGTAGTTGTGCTGTCCAAGAAACTCTCCACCTCCCGGCAGCTCCTGTCCACTCAAGCCCCAGCCAGACCAAGAACACCGTGGATAAACAAACCCAAGAGCCTGGCATGCAGGACTCCCTCACCTGGCCGCCCCCTGCAGGGCCAGGAGGGGCCGCGGGGAGTCCCCCGTGGGATGGGGTCAGCTGCCTGGCTCAGAGCCCACAGTCTCAGGCGGAAATGCTACTTAACCTCATTACACTGCAGGTTTCGCATGTGTAAAACCAGGTTCTTTTGAGGAATTATTATTATTAACATCTCCCCATGAGCCAAGCAACCCACTGAGATAATATATGTAATGCTCATAATAAATGCTAGCTGTGTGCCAGGCACTGAGAATGCGGTTTCTGTGCTGTTCCTTTCAGCTCAGCTGTGTGCATTCCAAGCACGTTCCCGTGGCCGTAGGTCTCCCGTGAAAAGTGGCTTCTAGAGTGTTTATTTGCCCTGTGGCCCCTTTGGCCCCTTATCCTGGGAACACTCCAGGCTTGAGCCAGTTTAGTGACGCAGAACTGCTGGATGAAAGGGAGGCCAGGTCCCCTTGAGGAAAGATCCAGCTACACTGCCAAAAATTGATACTATTAATCTTCCTCCCAGCCTTCCCTGAAGGGACCTATGGCCATTTGCCAGGGTGACCGTGCATTGTGGGAGGGAGAATAACCAGAATTGGGGGGATTATTGGACATTGGCTCTGAACGGACACAAATTCCAAAAGACCCACACTGGCATGTGGTCCACCATCGGAGCAGAGGCTTGTGGAGGTCAGGTGATCAGTGCAGTTTAGCTCCAACCAGGCTCACAGGGGGCCTCCCAAGTCACCCTGTGTTGCTTCTCAAGTTCTGGAATGCACAGTGGGGTAGCCATGCTCAACAACTAGCAGGATCCCCTCACTGGAAACAGACCCTGCCCCTGGCCACATGCATGGCTGGTCACCCAGGCTCTGATTAGAGCACCGTGTCCCCTGTGCCACCAGGTGATTGTTCCAGGAATGAACCTGTGGCCCAGAGCAGCTGATCAGAGCCCTCCTTTCTCTCCCCCACAGGAGCTGGTGGAGAAGGGTCCATGTGCCACCAGCCGTGGCATGGGGTCCCTTGAAGCAGGCAGGTGGAGAGGAAGAGGCCAGAATTCAGACTCATCCTACAGAGCCTAGAGTATTTAAGTCCTGAATCAAGGCATCCTTGATCAAGGCCAGATCCACCCCTGCCCTTTCGACTGGCTGATGAGGTCTTCAGTTTTTAAGAAGCCAGTGTGAGGTGGGATTTGGTGATCCACCATACCAAGTCAGAGGCTGAGCTGGGAGTTTCCTCTCCAGATCTCTCTCCACCTTTTTTCACGCTGCTGTGTCCATGGAAACAAACCTGTGGCTTCCATTTAGATTTGGCCAATAAGCAGCATCCAGAGTGAAGTCTGGAGTTTGGGGTTGGGGGGGAAGGAAGGTGGGAACATTTATTCCTGGTTTGCCCTGGGGAGACTCTGGGTTCTGGATGGTTTCTAAAGCAGGGGTCCCAGCTTCTGCCAGGTGGACTTCTTTTCATAGTCTCTGGTTTTCAAGGTTCTGAACTAACCCCTTCCCCTGCCCCCAAGAGGGCCACAGTGCCCTGCCATTCACCCCAGGTACTGTACCACCCTTTGTGGTTTCCTTGTACTCTGCTGAGTTTTTGAAAATGGCTCTTGCAATCAACTCTTCTCAACTCATCCACTGTGAGTATGCAGTCTCTCTCCTGGTGGACCCCGCCTGCTGCACACACGTGATTGCTACATGCACACAACTAAACCGACGTTGACAAAATATCACGAGACCATTCTGAGAGCTGGACATACATCTCTGCCCAAACAATGGTCTTGGGAAAGCTAACGAGTCATCTAGCAAAGGAGAGCAATTGCTTAGGAAACAAGCTGGCATTTGTTCTGTTGCCATGCATGGTCTTGGGTACTTCTGATGCCGGGTTTCCCACTGGAACAGTTCACCCCAAGAACTGGCACCCTTCACAAGTGAGGATGGCCCTGCTTTTAGAGCAGAACTCTTGTGTTCACTACATTTCTTAATGGTCTGTTCTGGACCAAATGTTTAGGTCTTCCCCAGATTTGTATGTTCAAACCTAGCCCCAGTGCTATGGTATCGGGGGGCAGGGCATTTGGGAGGTGAGGAGGACAGAAGGGTGGAGCCCTCATGAATGAAATTGGTGACCTTATCAAGGAGACCCCACAGAGCTCCCTCCCCCTCTTCTGCCATGCGAGGACATAGCGAGAAGATGGTTGTCCGTGAACCAGGAATTGGGCTCTTGATCTTGAGTTTCCAGCCTCCAGAACCAGGAGGAATAAACTTCTGTAGTTGAGAAGCCCCCCAGTCTGTGGTATTCTGGAATAACCACCTGAATGGACATACAGCCATCCAATAGCAACTCAACTTCTGCTGAAAGCAAATCTGGAGCTGAGATTCTCTTCCTTTTTTTCAATTTAAGTGCTATTGAGGCATGGCAGGTGTTACAGAAAAGTATACCCATCTTAAGTGTGCGGCTTGATGAACCTCCACAGACTGACCCATCCACATCACCCAAGTCCAGAAGCAGATGATGGGCACCCCAGAGGCTGCCCTCACCCTCTCCAGGCACGGACACCCCAGCAAGGCCACTACCCTCCTGACCTCTGATTATATTAAGATCTTAAATAAATGGACCCATGTGTGTGTACTTGCTAATATCTGCTTCTTTTGTGTACATGTAAACTTCACCCCCATTGCCTGTTATGGCATTTGTTCTCACTGCTGATTTCCACTCTAGAAGCGTGCCAGTCCATGGTACACGGACATTCTTTCTAGCTGTTGGCGATTATTTGTTATACAGATATGAACATCCTGGAACGTTACAAAAGCAGGGGGAGGCTGAGCCACTGGAAAAATCTACTGAGGAACAATATACATATTGCTATAAAATTTTCCAGAGCCCCATGGCCCACCCGCACCTGTGCAGGGTCCAGTTCCTGCTGTGAACGTCTGGCTTCCACATCATCCCAACCCTGATGCCTGAGGGATGCAGCTGTGGGGACTGCAAGTAGTTCCAGGTGAACAGAACCAGCGATGGGAATTGGGTAGTTTCTTATTTTATTGACTTATTTTGAGAGAGGGAGGGAGGGAGGGAGGGAGAGAGAGAAAATCCCAAGCAACAGATCCAATGCACAGGCAGAGCAGAGCCCAATGGAGGGCTCAAGCTGATGAACCATGATATCATGATCAGGTACTGATCATTTGATCAGCCTAGACGTAGGGTCATCAATAATCCTGTTGCTCAGCACCTGACCGACGACCCAAGTCAAATTCACAGCTCTCGGGTCTCTCACGTCAAGTTAGGGCTACACCCACGCTCCCACTTGACCTGATCTCTTGCCTTGTCTTCCTACTCTTAATTCACAGTATTTCGATTCCACTTCCCAGAGAGAATCTGACGAGCCAAACTTGGTTTGGGTCATACATCTGTGGTTGGCATGATGATGCCCATCTATAGGTGGCTAGGGTGGCTTAGGGCGGACAACATTTCTGTTCAAGCAAAAACACATTACAGGTTCTCAGAGGTTTTGATGCTCACCCGGCCTCATTTGTAAACTGTTTACATTGCCAGCCCCCCACCCCATTATGAGGGTCTCCCTTATCCCAATAATTGTGTTCACGGTGTCTTCTTTTCTTCTTGGCACATCCTTCCAGTCCCCTCCCTCCCTCCACCAAGACTTGTTCATAATGTGGTCGGCCATCTGTCCAGGGTCCTGTGGCCATGTGCCCTGCAAAGGCAGCATCTATTACCTACTAAGAGAGAGGTAAAGAAGTGGAGATCAGGGGTGGATGGCAGAGCAGGTGAGGTTAAGACTGTGGGGAGGACTTGGGGGTTCCACACAGTCCCATCAATGTTCAGCTGTAAAATGGGACTAATGTGTCCCTGGACAGTGTGGTGTGTCTGTTAAACTGAGATACGACCCAGTGGCCACAGGATCTGATGAGCAGATGGCACCTTCACAAAGACAAAAATCACTCTTTCCTTTGCATGGATATAGCCTCTGGCCTCAGAAGCACAGCTCGGTGAGGGTCAGCCCTATTTCCATTCCCACATGCCACCTTGGTCCAGCTTGCCTGTGCAGTGCACAACAGGTACACCTGTATGCAGCAGCCTTCATGGTTTTTTTTATACCAGAGTTTTTTATACCATGGTTTTTTTTATGCAGGGAAGAGCTAAATTAGACACCCTGGTGCTGACCAAATGCTGAATCCCAAATAGGCCAAAGTATTAATTAAAGGTAGACTGTGCTCTGTGGGCATGTTCAGCACAAACCTAGTCCCTCATACACAAAACCACACATCTATTATTTAGTAAGGCGAGCTCTGTTTTGAGCCATCTTTTCTCATTTAGTTCATTCAAGAAATAATTGTAAGCCTAGGATATGCCAGACAGGCACAAAGATACCTTTGAAGAGCTTGTATATAGTACGGGATGAGAGATGATAAAGGTGGTACATAGAGAAGTGATGCTGTCCCACATTTGAGGGTGTGGTCACAGAACAGAGGAGGAGGAGGAGGAGGCGGCAGCCAGAGTGGGGACTTGGAGGCCAGCAGGAGGTGGTAGCCTGTGCAAGTGGCACTCAGGGCTGAAAGGTGAACTTGAGCAAAGGCTTGAGGAAGGAGAGGAGCCAGCCACGCCAGCCAATGCCGCCTCTCCCCCTCCTCCACAGACCTTGAACTGCGACAGGACACACACAGTTAAGGAGAAGTGATTGGACCTCCCCCTTGTAGGGTCATGGCTGAGAATTCTAGAACAGGTTCGAGTTGGAGTCTATGAGGCAGTGAGGAGTGATGGGCGTAGCCAATGTGCAGCCCACAGTCCCCTCCACCCCCCTGCAGACAGGGAGGACCTGCTCTCACTCGCCTGGTGTGGAGGACCGTCCTGAGGAGGGGTAGGGAGGGAATGACCAGGAACACGTTACCCTGGGAGGCATGTGGGCCCAGCCCCCTCAAGTCCAGCTCTCTGTCTGTTGACCGCCCAGCTTAGAGAAGGCTGGCCCCTCCAGCTCCAGCCTGAAGTGACACAGCTGGGACACTGGTCTCTGACCACTCGCCTCAGGAGCACCATGCACCCAGCAGGTCCCTTTGGGGGGGGGGGGTTCTAGGGCCAGTTTTTCCCTAGGGTATTGGTGGGGCCCATTTGCTCCTGGCTTCAGCTGGGATCAGAACTCAGCCAGGGTTCCTTTTATGGCCCTCACCATGGGCTGTCTGGAAGTAGAGCCCGGGGAGGGGAGGGGAGGGGAGGGGAGGGGAGGGGAGGGGAGGGGATCCTAGCTCAGAGCAGACGTTGCTGGCTCACACAGCCGCTCTGCATACCATGAGGTCCCCATAGAGCCATCAGAGAAGCCAGCCGGCTGACCGCCCCCCCCCCCCTGCGTCGTCCCGTTGCCATGGTAATGCCCCAGTGCAGCACCAGGAATAGATGGCTTTTGAAGGGTGAGTGGGTGGAGTCTCGTAAAAGGTAGGAGGAGGCTGGGGGAGGGGATTTTCCCTGAGGGATTCTGAGTGGGCACAGGATTCTCCTTTCCAGCGGTCTTGCCAGCGGTGGCCCTTCCGTTCATTCTGGAGACAAACATCTACCACCTGCATGCTGTAGTTTGCAGTGCTGGGCATGATGGGGGAGCAGGGCACCAAATCCCCAGGCACATGGGGGGCATAACCAGTGCCCATTCATCCCTGGGCCCCTGACCTTTCCCAGTTAGAGGGGGGAGTGCAGGGCTCAGGGTCCGCACCTCTCACCAAGTAAACCCAGGCAAGTCCCTCAACCTTTCCAAGGCTCAGATGCCCAACCAGAGGAGAACCAGGGGGACTTAGGCAGTAAGAGATTCCAGGGAGTTGGTTTACACAGTTGTGGAGTCCCAGCTGTGGCTCAGTGAGTCTGGAATCCACAGGGCAAACCACCAGGAAGGGCAGACTGGAACTCTCGAGTACAGGCCGAAGCCATGTCCACAGGTGGGGTCTCTCCTTCCTCAGGGAAGTCACCTGATTCTGGCCTTTAAGCACACCTACAAAACGCTGTAGGGGTGCCTGGTGACTCGGTTAAGCAAGCGGCCGGCTTCAGCTCAGGTCATCATCTCACAGTTCAGGAGTTCGAGCCCCACGTCGGGCTCTGCGCTGACGGCTCAGAGCCTGGAGCCTGCTTTGGATTCTGTGCCTCCCTCTCTCTCTGCCCCTCCCCCACTCACTCACTCTCAATCTCTCTCTCTCAATAAACAAACAAAACAAACATTAAAAAAAATAAAAACAAAACAAACCCTTCCCAGCAGTGCCCGG
Source organism: Prionailurus bengalensis (assembly GCF_016509475.1). Lineage (NCBI taxonomy): Eukaryota > Metazoa > Chordata > Mammalia > Carnivora > Felidae > Prionailurus > Prionailurus bengalensis. The sequence continues at coordinate 79,594,076 of NC_057353.1, read as the reverse complement.
ATTAGAGTTTGGCCAAGGAACCAGGGCCCAGGTTGACACAAAGGCCACGGTCACCGGTAGCTTCTCGATAGAATGGGGCTGGCAGGCTCTTCGGGAGCTTGCTGCAGGATTTACCCAGGGGGTTTCGTTTTGGCCTAATTCCAACAAGAACCGACAGCAATGGTAGCCACAGAGGACTTTGGGGAATCCTCACCAGGTGCCAGGCACCTTCTCAGCACCTCTAATCCTCACAAAGACCCTGTCTGGCACCTGGGGATTAAAAGGTACCTGCCAAAGAAGAGAGTAGGTTGTCTAACTTAGTCTAAGCCCTTCCAGGAGCCAGCAGGGGCCAGAAGGCAAAGAAAACGTTATTTTCTGCCAGGAGTGCTGCCGGATGCTGTGCATCGAGGCGAGGTGGGCCAGGACGGAGTTCAAGCTGAGAAGAGCGGACAAGCACTTTTGTGCATTCGCTCGCACCCCCGTCCTGCACACAGGTTGCAGGCCCCCCGTCCCCTGACCCCCACCCTCCGTGCCCTCCATACTGAGGGGTCTTTAGCCTCGTGTGATGGTGGAGGACACCGAGCCCGGACTGTGGGTAAGGCCAGGGTCTGTGTGGCTGGAAGGCTCATGACCTCCCGGATACTTCACATTTTTGGAAGAGGTACCTGCTTGGCTTTGGAGCTCTTGCATGCAAGGGGTCCGAGGCTCAGTTCTGGGATAACCTTCCTGTGGATGCGTGTGCCGACCGCTCTCCAGATCTGCTCCCTGCCCACCCTGCCCTGCTCTGCAGGCGCCTCCGGCTTCCGTGTGGGGTGGTCAGTGGCAGACGCTGGGGGGTGGTCAGTGGCAGACGCTGGGGGGTGGTCAGTGGCAGACGCTGGGGGGTGGTCAGTGGCAGACGCTGGGGGGTGGTCAGTGGCAGACGCTGGGGGGAGACAGAGGGCGGGAAGGGAGAACAGCATACATGCTACCCCTTGACCACTCCGTGCCTGGCCGTGGAATGGTAGTGGTCTGTGTCTGGTCTCTGGCAGCTCCCCTTTCCGCCTGCCCCAGAGCCTTCTGGCCCCAGAGCCTTCTGGCCCCAGAGCCTTCTGGCCCCAGAGCCTTCTGGCCCCAGAGCCTTCTGGCCCCAGAGCCTTCTGGCCCCAGAGCCTTCTGGCCCCAGAGCCTTCTGGCCCCAGAGCCTTCTGGCCCCAGAGCCTTCTGGCCCCAGAGCCTTCTGGCCCCAGAGCGGAGAAGACTCACCACAGTTAGGCTCAGGGTGCCTCGCCCTCCCTTCCTGGTCTCCCACCTCTATTTACGGTCTTCTAAAGTTTAAGAAAAAAATTTTTTTTACATTTATTTGTTTCTGAAAGAGAGAGCGAGCGAGAGCGAGCATGAGCAGGGGAGGGGCAGAGAGAGAAAGGGAGACCCAGAATCCAAAGCAGGCTCCAGGCTCCGAGCTGTCAGCACAGAGTCCAACACAGGGCTCAAACTCACAAACTGAGATCTTCACCTGAGCCGAGGTCGGACGCTTAACGGACTGAGCCACCCAGGCGCCCCATACTTATGGTCTTTTTATTGGACTCCAAGGCAACCATTTGGCTGGAGCCCCCACGGACAGGTGGATCTGGGGCCTGGTGGGCAGGAGCCCACCTAGAGAGACGGAAGGTGTGTGACATGAACTGAGGCAGCGGGGGAGCAGAGCCGCTCCAGCTTCTGCAGGGGGATAACCCGCTTTGTGAGCCATTCAGAGGACAGACTGGTCTGCCCCCCACTTGGTGTTGCCAGCGACCGCGGAGTGCTCAAGTCATCCTGGTTTGCCTGCGACTTTCCTTTCCATGTCCCTTGTGCTGGGACTCCCCAGTCCCAGGCAGATGGGCACAGGTGGCAGCCCAGAGCGGAGTCACCTAGGGTTGCCACACAGGGCGCTCAGCGGCTTTGCCACTCTGGGAGATGGCCAAACGTGTCCCCAGTCCCGGGCTTTGTGGGGGAGGGGAGAGCAACTTTGCCCCTGTCTCTTGGAGCCTCTTGACCCCGCGCAGGTAGCTTGGCAGGCCTCCTCCCCCTTGACCCTGCCTCGCTTTGGGGAGCTCACTGCCTGGAAATACCGCTTCCCCCAGTAATTCCCTCCGAAGGCCTGGCTGGGTCTAATTGCTTGGCAGATTGCGTCCCCGGGGCCCAGCACAATTACCGAGTATTTAATAATAATTAAAACAGGAGATAAGCGCTCCTCCTCCGTACCTCTCTCTCGCGGTGGGGTCTAGATTTCCCCAGGCACTCTTAATTGTTCTAATGTCACTGTCAGCTCACAAGCCACCTCCTCTTAAAGTCCTGGCAGGAAAGAGTAGAAGTCTATATTTAATCAGCAATGCCAGGCAGGGGACTGGGGCCGCAGATTCCTTCCTCTGTACACATTGTTCCCCTTCCCCGGACGTCCCTCGCCTCACTGACAATAAATCTGGTGCCTGCTCTCACGGGCTCAACAAACGACCTGTCGAGTATCCCTCTGTACCAGGCATCTTCCAGGAGCTGGGCAGACGGCACTCAATCAAACCAGCAGCACAGAGTAGTGGGGTCAGGGGCCACCCCGTGCCTGTCACCTTCCGTTGTCCCTAGGTGAACCAGAGCAACCAGAACAAGGTCATGTGGATAAACCTCTCCCAGGGGCTTGGGCCCTGAGGCCTGTAGGGGACTTTGAGGTGATGATCCAACTCTGGTCCCACCCATCCCTGGCTCTCCTGAGGTTTGAGATGTCAGGGATCATGGTCTGCTCTGAATTAAATCAAAGCCTCTCCAATCAGACCGAGTGACACACTAGAGCATGCCTTCTCTGGCCAGTGACAGCGCCCCACCACCAGGATTCTGTTGTCCTCAGCCGATGAGAAGCCATGAATAGGTTCTGGGCGGAGGAAGTCCATGGCTCGAATTCCTGCCATGAACCCTGCCCGGCTGGCCCGGCGTCCAATGTGCTCCTCCTGGCCGTTCCCTAGCCACACTCTTCTCTTGGCACCTTCAGGGCTTCCGGTGTTCTCCTGATCTGGGGCCCGGGCCCTGCTCCTTTGGTCCATGTGGAGCACACCCTCCCAGGGCCTGGTCAACCCTTACCCATTCTTCAGGTCTCAGATGATTTCCCTGATCCCACCTCCCCACCCCCTCAATGTAAGTTCTGTTTTCCCGCTTATATTCTCCTTCCGCACTGAACTCTTCATAGTTGTGGTGAACATTTGTAAGCAGATATTAACCAAGTAAGACAACACGCTCCACCCCCGGGAGAGCAGCATCTAGGACTTACTGCTGTGGACCGTCTCGTCGCTTAGCGTCAGAGTCCCCATCACTGTTCGTGAGACCGAGCCCCATGTCAGGCTCCATGCTGAGCGTGGAACCTGCTTAAGATGCTGTCTCCCTCTGCCCCTCTCCCCAACTCACGTTCTTTGTCCCAAGGGAGGTACGTTTTTGGAGACCTTTCTACAAAAAGGTCTTGATTTTACCGTTATTTTGGCTACTGTTCTGAATGGGAATAGAGTTTTGGTTTGGAAATGTTTTCCCTCATATTCTTCAAGGTATTGCTGCAGAATTCTCTTTTAATGTGGTGTCAAGAAGTCTAAAGACATTCTGATATTTGGTCCTGTGTACCTGTGTATGGGGTTTGTTTTCCTCTCGAGAGGTACAATCTATCTGTCGTTCTGGATCCTCATGATGAGGTGTAGGGATGAGTGTGTGCAAGGGGACTTGGTAAACCCTTTAAGTCTAGAAAGCAGGTCCTTAATTTCTGGGAAGACATTTTTAAACACTTTTCTTCTCTGGCTTTGCTTTCTGGAACCCCTATTCACAGCTTCTCTTGCCCGAGATGGTCTTTTATTATCGGCATGGCTCATTTTCTATTTATGTCTTTGTTCTTTGCTTATCTCCTGGACATTTCCTCAAACACCAGGGCACCTGGGTGGCTCGGTTGGTGAAGCTTCTGACTTCAGCTCAGGTCATGATCTCATGCTTCGTGGGTTTGAGCCCTGCATCTGGCTCTGTGCTGACAGCTCAGAGACTGGAGCCTGCTTCAGATTCCGTGTGTCCCTCTCTTTCTCTCTGCCCACCGCCCTTCCACTCGTACTCTCAAAAATAAACAGACATTTAAAAAAAATTAAAAAAGAAGACTCATCTTACATTGTCCTCCCATGGAGTTTTTCGTGTCTGCCTTTCTTTTTCCAATTTCAAGAGCTCCTTTGTTTTCTCACCTTTTCCCCTAAAAAAATAGCATCCTGTTTCCACATCATGAATACAGTATCTGAGGACATTAATAATTTTTCCTAATCTTTTCCTGCTTTGTCCCAGTGATTTCATCTTGTTCCCCCCGCTTGTTTAGGCCTCTGCTTTTTGTTGGAGGTTTCCCTCAGACTTTTGGTAACCTCTGGTTGTCTGCTCATGTGCAAGAGTGGGGGATAAGGAGCTGATGGGGTGTCTGAGCACAGGATAGTTTTCTGACTCAGCTTCAGTGTGGGCTGCCCTCGCAAGGCCCTTTTTTGAGGGATCCCTGAAGCTGGTCAGAGCTCATGGGGTTTGCTTTTTCCAACTCACGTCTGAGGACGAAGGTTGGGCTGCCAGCGTTTGGGAGCAGAGAAGGGAAAAGAGCCAAAGCCGCTCACGTTCGTATGTACCACGGCCACTTAGCACCTGGGTTTCCTTTTTCTTCTCTCAAAAATATTAAAAAAGAGGCAGGAAGACAGAGTGTGAGCAGGGGAGGGGCAGAGAGACAGAGGGAGACACAGAATCGGAAGCAGGCTCCAAGCTGTCAGCACAGGGTCTGACGTGGGGCTCGAACCCAAGAACCATGAGATCATGACCTGAGTGAAAGTTGGATGCTTAACCGACTGAGCCACCCAGGCGCCCCCTCTGGTTTTCTAACAGCATCTCTGTCCCTAAGTGTTCAGGGGTCTTCTGGGCTAGAGATTCAGTGACTCACTGCAGTGAACAAAGCTCCAGTCTTCTGCCAGGGAGAGGGGAGGGGGTCCAGGGGTGCGAGAGACGGTTTCCACGGAGGCTTTTGGATGACCATCATGGAATCCTCCTCCCTTCAGCCTGTTTCCACCCCACCTCTAGAAGTGCCCGGGGCCATCAACCCTGAGTTTTCTGCAGATCCCGTGGCACATGTCCGGTTGGTTCCTGGCTTTGCCCACTTCCCGGTTAGTATCCCATGCCTCACAGAAGGAAGTCCTACCATCCCGCTGCTTCCTGGTTACAGCGATTTGGATCTGTCCCCTCCTCTTTCTGTTCGTCTGGATTCAGAGCCTAAAAAAATTCCTTTCCTGTGGTTTTAGTGGAGATTCACGGGACAAAGATCAGAGATCTGTGCAACACCCCCTATCTTTAGGAGACAGAACATCTCAGGTGAAATATCCTCAGAACATGCTTTTACTGCCCTGGCCCTCTGCCCACGGCCAGCTGTGTGACTTGTCCTGGTCCCTTCTCTACTCTGGGCCTTGGGGGATCTTTTTACTCGCTCTTTGTGCACGTGGGGAGAGGAACACTGGGGCGCTCTGTGAGCCTCTCGCAGATCCCTGTTGATAAACGCTGTGGCTCCTTCTGGGAGCCAAGATCACAGAGGTGTGTGGGGGAAGGGAAGGGCTGTGTGAGGAACTTTAAAAACATGACAGAAAGAGAGAACAGCAGGCATGGCCTGTGCTGAGGGCCGAAGTCACTTTGGAGTGCGTGAGCCAGGGGTGGGGGGTCAGCAGGTGTCGAGTAAGCTTTCTGGATAAGGCCTCCCAGTGGGGCCAGGCCCAAGGATGGCCAAGCTGAAAAGCCCAGAGCTCAGCAAGACCAAGCCCTCTGTGCCCAGGTGGGCCCACCAGGCCCGCAGGGGCGGCATCTTGCTCAGATGCACTGGAGGGGCCGTTGGCGGAAGCACGGTATGGGTGCAGAGCCGCAGGAAACCGACCGGGAGACAGAACTAGTATTGCCTGAGGCGTATTGTGACAACATCGGCGACCATTAGAACAAGGAAGCAGGGGTGGACAGAGAAAACCCTAAGAGCAAGAGAGGTCTGACCAAACTTCAGTCAACTCAGCCAGGAGCTCCAGAACAAAGGCGGCTGGTTGGAGAAGGCCACGTCAGACAGATGTGGCAAAGCCATAGTACCTCCCAGTGCTTAGTCAGTGGTGGACGGCCTGGGAAGAATGCAGCCTCTGAACAAGCGAGATGGAGGAAGTTACTATTTGCAGCTGCCAGTCAATGTTCTTGCTTAATGGGAGAGCTAGGGATACAGCTCCAAGGCTCCTGGGGTCGGTGGGGGTGTGGGGGGGGGGTGGGAGGAAGGCAGCCACAACCCTCATTCCCTGATTACCCACCTGAGGTGGGAAGGAGGGCAAGGCTTCCCAGAGCCACACATGTTCCCATCTTCAGGACCAGGGCAGCACAAAGCAAAGGCGTAAGGACCTTTCAACGAGGACACTGCCTGATTGATGATCCTACTTTACACTGCCGGTCTTTCCCCTCAGACAGACCAATGCTCAAGTTCAATAGCATTGAACCCCACGGGGGTCCTGGAAATAATAGCCAAGGAAAGGTATTTTTACAGGACTGCTGAGGAAATGAAGCAGGACCTGGGACGGGCAGGGTCTCAAGCGATCAGTGGTCTTCGTACTAATCTCTGATGGCCAACGTACTGCATGCCGGGCCCTTAATCTGTGCTCGGCCACCTGTGCATCACATACACACCATCCCACCTTTCTCACACTACCACATGCTCGCCCGCATGGCTTGGGAGAATCCTGGAATAACCGAGCATCAGGAAGGCAGAGTCCAGATGAATTTTCAGCCCACACGGGCACTGAGCATACCCTCCAGGCTCCCTTTGCACCAGGCCCTTCACCTGAGTAAGCCCCAGTGCTGTCCGAGGATTCCACAACCAGAAGGCAGCCCCTGGAATGACCTGGAACCTTCTGCTCTGACAGCCTGTGCACAAATACACATTCTACAAGGGGGTTGGGGGGACCGGGGTGTCACCTACATCCCCTTCTTGAGTTTGGACACGGCAGCATGGTCCTATTCCCACTGATCACAGACAGCGCTCGGCTAGTCACGGACCCCAGTCGTCTCTTCAGTCGTGGTGGGAGGTCTTCAGAGGTACTTGGATGCCCAGTAGTGGGGGGCGGGGAGGTTCTAATGCGTAGAGGTCAGGGATGCTGCTAAGCATCCTATAATACACAGGACAGGTTATTCTACCCCCTCCCCCACAAATAGTGATCTAAAAAGCCAATAATGCCAAACTGTGATACCCTACTCAGGAGGATACCTGATCGACAGATCTCATTACAGCTACTATTTATTGAGCCTCTACTATATAGGAGGCACTTTACATACAGCATCTCAACCTCAACAAGCCTCTCGGTCTGCAATTAACTCCCTGTACACTGGAGAAGAGGAGATCAGGCAGAGGGAAAGCAAGCTGCTTGTGGTGCCCCCTTCGCTAAGAGCCTGGGGCACGGATTTGGAGGGAGGTAGTGTGGACGCCAAAGCCCGTACCTTTGATGCCTTTTACGTGTCCTTCTAGAGAGAAGGCATTTAAAATTCTTAGATTGCTTTTGTAGTTTTTCTACAACGAACATATATTGCTTAAGGAGATAAGCAAACAGAATCCGAGAGAGGAGAATAAAGTCACCCGTAATCCCAGCTCCAGAAAAAGTCTCCATGTGTGCCGTAGTGCGTAACTGTCCAGATCTGTTTTCTACTCATAGAGCTATGAAGAGCTATGTATGGATAGAAAAATAGTTTGGTATGATGGAGACCTTCCTTAGCAAGACAGGAAACCCTATGGTAAGAAAAATTGGACTGAAGCGTGTAAAATTGTGAGTAACAAGATTATACAGTCAAAACACAAATAGCCTGAGAGAATGTTCATCCTTTTAATACCAATTTTACGAGCAAGAATCTTATGTAACTCATAGGAAAGATAAAAGTTAGCATCCTTAATATTCAAATGGCATACTTTTCCTGTCCTGGCTCAGGAAGGTCTCCAGCACACCAGCTTGATTAGCATTTCTCTTAAGTGTTCTTCTAGTAGATTCATCATTCACATTTTTATTTTTAAAATCTTTATGTTCTTACACTTGCACATGTATACCTTTAATCCACTTGGAGCTCACTTTCCTATGTGGTATGTTCTAGGAGATCTAGAATGTTCTCTCCCAGAGAGGGAGCCAGGTACACCAGTGGCGGTCACACCCCAGTCCTTTTCCCACTGAACTGAAACGCAGCCTTCACCAGAGAGGGAGCTTCCCAGGGTATGCAAATCAGGACAAAAAACCGTGTTAAGAGAATTTCGGGGAAAGGGAAGTCATGACCTTCATACAGGTATGAAGAGGATGCATTAAATATTTTAAGTAAATAATGAGGAAACTGAGGAGATGCCATAACCAGTTTGAGAAGAATTCAAAGAACACGTTTATAGATCAATGTGGAAATGAGTTACACACACACACCACCACCGCCGCCAAAAACGTGGGGCACCTGGGCGGGGCTCAGTAGGTTAAGTGTCTGACTCTTGATTTCAGCTCAGGTCATGACCCCAGGGTTGTGGTATCGAATTCTGCATCAGGCTCCACACTGAGCGTGGAGCCTGCTCAAGATTCTCTCCCCACCTCTTTCTGCCCCTCCCCTGCTTATGCTTTCTAAGTAAATAAATCATTTAAAAAAATGTTGGATGTGCCCATGGAGCAGAAATGTTGGGTTTTTTTCTTTTTTTGGGGGGGGTGTGGAGGTTTCATTCATATTTCATAGTGAGAATTATTTTGTACTTTTATCAATCAGTGAAAACTTAGAGTTATCAAATAGCTCCCATAGAGTCAGAATCCCAGTCAGAAGGGAGGGCTATAAACACACTCTTCCATCATTTTCCACTGAGACACAATAATCGAAGTTAATCTTGAAGTTTTCCTGATTACAGAGGAAGGCCGGTCTCCTTAGTTCTGGCCTGATTAAGCACATAGGTGCATTGAGGGTGTTAATTTACCTTACAGGCCGGAAGTTTGCTTTGCTAGCAAGTTCACATAAAGTCTCAGACTGGACATTAATACCCGAGTTCTTAAGAGCTTAAGAACTTTGAGGAGTATACAGGGGTTTGGAGAGAGAAGAAGAAATATCCTGAACGCTGTGCTCTAAGACCAAACTACTCTTATTTGCAAACCAGAAGCACATACATGGTTGTATTTGTTGGAGACCATTGCTGCCAAGGGCAGGCTCAACAGACTGGTAACTCTAGAACCAAGTAGCTAGCGCTTTCACAGAGACAAACAGGCAGAAGGAATGGAGAAATGTCGGCCATACACCAGCATTTTATGTATCAAAGGTCATGAATACACACAACACAGCTTTTGCCACATTCCTTATAAACTTCTCAGTGGCGAAAATGAAAATATTAACAGACCCAAAGATATAGCCTCTTCGTAGTGTATAAAAGTAATAAGCTTAGTAATCCATGTGTCATGCTTCTGTTTTACTTAGAAAGCATCCAGGAATCCAGGGAGTATTATTAACCTAGTAGTTAAAAGACTTAAGATTTTTAACGTAAAACCTTGAAGTTGACAAATCACAAAATATAAGGCCGAAATAAACCCAAGTTCATCATCATAATGAGCCTGGTTAGTTAAAAGCACTTATTTTTATTCTACTTGGGGATGTTCGTCCTAAACGGATACAGGTTTACTGCTCAGAAGAGCCAACATCACTCCTACATATTTAAGATTATGAAAAATGTGAATATTCTAAACACTGATAAAAATCAAAGACCTAGCTTTTTATTAAAAATATTAGTCTCCACTTGTTAAAATTTTAAATTAGGTGAACTTGAATTATTAAAATATTTGCATGGACTTTTTAAAAGTAGCTTTGAGGTCTAATATACATATAATAAAATTCAGTATTAAGTGTATTAATGCAACGTTTTTGGGAGATTTATAGTTATACAAAAATAACCAGATTTTGGGACATTTCTGTCACCCCTGAAAGCCATCACTTCCATCAGCCCTAGGCAACCACTAATGTATTTTTCCTCCATTGCTTTGCCTATGATGACAGTTCGTATTAATGGAATCATACAATACGGTGTCTTGTATGGGTTTTAATTTAGCATAATGACTTCTTAAGCCCATAAAGCTGTAGCATGGATCAGTACCTCATTCCTCTTTACTGCTTCTGGCATTCCATTGTATGGATAACCACACGTTGTATTATGTGCTCGTCAGTTGATGGACAGCTGGGTTGTTTCAGCTTTGGGGTGATCATGAATCTACTATGAACATTCACATAAAAGTTTTTGCATGGACAGCTGATTTCCTGTCTTCTAGGTAGACACCTAGGAGAATTGCTGAGTCACAGGTAACTCTGGAAAAGAGTTTGGTGTTTAAAATGGAGAATCTGCCAAAGCGGCTGCACCCTTTTACTTTCCCACCAGTAACATAGGAGAGTTCCAGTATCTCCACATTATCGTCTTTTTGAATTATGGCAATTCTGGTGAGCATGAAGTGGCATCTGTGGCTTTGTTTGGCATTTCCCTAACGATTAATGATTTTGAGCATAGTTTCGTGTGTTTATTGGCCATGTGTACACATGCTTTGGAGGAATGCTAAGTCGATTTTCCAGTTTTAACTGGGTTATCTTTTTGCTATTGAGTTGTAAGAGTTCTTTTTATGTTCTGGGTAGAAGTCCCTCGTCAGACATATGGTTTGCAAAGATCTTTTCCTTAGTCTATGGATTATCTTTTCACCGACTTGGTTTTGTAAGGAGTGTTTTTTTTTTTAAGTTTATTTTGCAGGAATGGTGAGGGGAGAGAGAGAGAGAGCATGCATGCATGTGAGTGGGGGTGGGGGGGAGGGGCAGAGAAAGAGGAGAGAATCCTGATCAGGCCCTGTGCTGTTAGTGCAGAGGCCGAAGCAGGGACTCGGTCACAAAGCCTGAGATTAGGACTTGAGCCAAAATCAAGAGTTGGACACTTAACTGACTGAGCCATGAAGGAGCCCCAGGAATGACATTTTAAGGATTTGCTTCTTCATTTAGCATATTAGAAGTCTTACATTATAATTTCCTTATTTTCCCAGAATTAGGGATATTCTAATCATGAGTACTTATCTTCAGAAGATAATCAGAAGAGAGCTCATTTACTTTAAGAGATGTTATAATCTAATTTATTAATGCCATTTGGATGTAGGGAAACATTACTACTTAGAGGTAGAAGGCTTTCTCAATTATAGATGCAGACATACAGAGAGCTTATAGCTTCAATTCTGCAATCTTAGCCATGGGTCAAGGATAAACACAGACCCACAAACTTCTCCAGTCTAGAGATTAAAGAGATGTTCTCCTTCCTGGTGAGGACAGGATTACTAATTGAGGTCAAGATAGACGAAGACTAACAAGTCAGATTCTCAGTCTTCTCTCACCCAATAGAAAATAGATCTCTAGAAAGTGTTGGTCAATTTACAGAGATCACTTAGTGGGGAGATCATAAAACCAAATTTCCAATCACTGTGGCCCCTAGAAGAAATTACTTAAGGGGCCACAAACCAAAAAAACAAGACAAGATTAATAGAGAAGAAAATTAAGATTAGAAAAAGTCAGCAATGTTTTATGGCTGCTGTGACCCAAGACAGATATAGATGGGCTAACACAACCCACAAGCAGCATTTCCTTGGTGAAGTTTAGCTGACTCTGATAGTTGCATCCATTGGGCATCCCAAGGGAAGACCTCCAAAATGTGTTTATTTTTCTATTTAATTTTTAAAAGAGAACGCTCAAGCAGTAGAGGGAAAGAGGATCTTAAGCAGGCTCTGTGCCCAGCGCAGAGGCTGACTTGGAGGGGAGATCATGACTGGAGCCTAAATCAAGAGTTGGACACTTAACTGAGCCATCCAGGCGACCCATGTTTAACTTTTTCATCTAAGTGAGGATTCTCATAAAGATGAACATAATATTAAAATTTTCACCTAATTAATGAGGAAACCCGTGAGGTGTTACAACCTGTTCAAAAGGAATAATAATAAAAAACCCAGATATATTTGCAAAGGTTTTTCCCAAGCCTGGCGGCCAGGGGCAAAGGGGAGTGGAATCACTTTGCAGAGCCATTAACGATCCAGGACCCACAGTGGGGTAAAATAACGCCCTCAGAATCTTCATCAGATGAAGTGTGTGCCAGACTGTATGTGTGTTCCTTGGACAACATGCTGTTTTCTGTTTGGTTTTGTTTTTTAATTTTTGAGAGAGAGAGAGAGAGAGAGAGACAGACAGACAGACAGACAGACAGACAGTATGCAGGAGAGGGCAGAGAGAGAGGGAGACACAGAATCCAAAGCAGGCTCCAAGCTCTGAGCTGTCAGCACAGACCCCAACACAGGGCTCAAAGCCACGAACCATGAGATCATGACCTGAGCCAAAGTTGGATGCTTAACGGACTGAGCCCCCAGGCGCCCCACATGCTGTTATCTTAGAGTAGCTTTGTGAGATGTCCTAATACCTGACAGGGAAAAAGCCCCAGGAGTCAGTTTTTGAACACACACTTTGAATTTGTTCATTTGAACATTTCTTCGTAAAATTTAAATCACTTGATTACATTTAAAAGTGATCTTTAGGATTCTGGTTGAAAACATTACGTTCCTATCTTTAGACTCTGTTGCCTTTATGTGTTTAGATCAAGAGGTCAGATTTCAGATGTTATAAATTATAACTTGTTAGTCATAATTAAACATTCCCGTCCAGGGACATAATAGGTCTTGTCATTTGTTCAGGTCTGGTTTTATATCCTTAAGATTTTGTAACATTTTCCATATTGATTCTGGACCATTTTTGGCAAGTTTCTAGATATCTTATAGGTTTATTGCTACTGTGAATGGGATTTTATGTCATTTTAATTTCTAGCTTTTTGTTAATATAGGGAAATGCTATTAATTTTTGGGTACAAATGTGATGGATTTTTTCACCATAACAAGTTAAAAAAACAAACCAAGATTTTCAGAGCAAAGCATCCAGGGCTTTCTGGGTTTATAGTTATGTAATTATAGCATCTATAAAGAATGGTCGCTTTTTCAAATATTTGTTCTGAGTATTTACTTTTGTGTATTATGCTTGTTAATGTTTCCCAGTCTTTATAATGTATAACAGCAAGTGCTACAAGAACTTTTTGTGTTTTCAGATATTAAGGTCAGTTTTATTAAAACCCAGAAGTAGTTTTGATTAATCCTCTTTTACACATAATTTTTACTAGGAATTACTGCTGGTTTATGGGAAATGACATCTGGATAGCCATTAATGTAATTTTTTTTTTACCTCCTTTGTCACGTAATTTGTACCATTAACAGGGTAGAATTCTTGATGTCGAATTTTTACATTCTTGGGCTAAAACAGATTTGTCTATAATACTGCAGGTTGGTTCCATGGAAACAAGCTCAAAGGTGGAGATTTATGTGAAACAACAATTCTGATGATCACCCACGTCCAGAGAGCCCTGGGGGGCTGGCAGCCCAAACTCTCCTTTCCAGTCCTCTGCCTTTACCCCATCAGAGTGGTCTTGGATCGAGGCAAGGAGGCTTGTGCACCTACATCCACAGGGAGGGTGTAACCTTGGACCTTGGGGATGCAGGTCTTTTCAGCCAATGCCAGTGCCCAGAGAAGGACACAGCTGAGCCTGATCATACACCAACCACCCATTAGCTCAGATGTCCATCAATGAGGGGGGCCAGAGGAGATCTGCAGGGGACATTCAGCCACACCCTAGGAATAACAGTTTGATATGCTACCACGTTCCTGGGTTGACATTTATAGTCCTAATACAATCTAGATTTTGGTTGTATTTTAGTTAGAAATTTCAGTTTTCCGTATCCAGTGTAATCTTACTATCCAAATCTGTTTTTGGTATTTAAGGTCCTAAATGAGCTCACCCCAGAAGCAGAGTGCTAACAGAGAAAGCAGACCAAGGAGCAGACCTTGGGAGAACACGTGAAGGCCGGGCAAAGGGAAAGGATGTAATGAAGAGGCAGGGGAGAGAGGAGAGAGCCAGGACAGGGGTGTGGGGTTCCAGATGTGCCACTGGGGCTGTCATTTGATTCTCCTGAGTATTACAGGGTGATTTCCTTCTCTACTTTGGATGTTTCCTTTTAGGCAGCCAGGGTTCAATGAATGTTAGCTTCTGTCTTTGTCCCAGATCTTCATTTTGCATCTGGGAGAGAGGAAGTTGGACTGAATGGGACACTGGGGAAGAGTAAACCAGGCATGTGGACGCGGCCCCCTCCTTTGCTCTCCTGGACACCATGCCTCCAGAGACAACACCATTCTCCTCTGCACATTCAGGCTGCAGTGAGTGTTTGCTTAACTTGGAGTCATTGGGTAGTAGCGTTAGCACCGGTGAAGGCAAAGTCAAGAGGTTGTAGCCCAAAGGGTTTGCGGAAGCAGCCACCACTGCCTCCCAGTGTTCTGGAACCCGTGGGGGAACCAGAGCGGGGCATGGTTATTAGGGGCTGGGTCAGAAAGCCCTCTGTAGATTTAGTTTGGTTTCCCCCTTCTTTACAACGAAACACACACTTCAAGCTTTTGCAGTAATAGACTCCAGACTTCTTAGTTTAGTAGTGGTAATCTGGGATCTCGTAGATCTGACATTGTTCTCTGAATGGCGGATATCGTTTAAAAACTTAATTCAAGGGGCACCTGCGTGGCTCAGTCGGGTGAAGCACCCAACTCCTGATTTCAAGCTCAGGTCACCATCTCACGCTTCATGGGTTCTAGCCCCGCATTGGGCTCTGTGCTGACAGCTTGAAGCCAGCTTGGGAGTCTCTCTCCCCCTTCTCTCTGCCCCCTCCCCTGCTCATGTGCTCGCTCTCTCAAAACTTAAAGTTTAAAGAAACTTAATTTTAGTATTTATCTACATTTAGCTTGGATATATGTGGAGTTCAGGTTTACATACACACATGACCAGATTTACTCCTTGCAACGACACTAGCATTTACCTGCTATCATTAACCCATTTATAGCAACATAACTGGCTTAAATATGGCTGGTTTTGTTTTTGTTTTGGGTTGTTTTTGGCGCCCACACCACTGCTTCCCGTTTGGGAAAAAGCTTCTCTGGGAAATCACCTGACTATACTGGTCTCGCCTCCACCTATGAGCAGCCAAGATCGAGAGCACCACACGCTATTGTAACAAACCGTAATAGCAAAGATGAAACAAAGGATTTAAACCCATTTATTAAAAAAACAAATATGGGGTGCCTGGGTGGCTCAGTCAGTTAAGCATCCGACCTTGGCTCAAGTCATGATCTCACAGTCTGAGTTCAAGCCCCGCGTCGGGCTCTGTGCTGACAGCTCGGAGCCTGGAGGCTGCTTCCGATTCTGTGTCTCCTCTCTCTCCCCCTCCCCCGCTCACTCTCTCTCAAAAATAATGAATAAACATTAAGAAAAAATGTAAGAAACAAAAACAAATGCCCAACTCTCAGAATGGGCTAAAAAACCACTTCAGCCACATGTTCCTTGTAAGAAACTCAAGCTTGTTTACCCTCCTGTCTTGAAACTTCTGTTTTTATTGCAGGGCAATGCCAACGAACAGAAAGGCGGCATGGATCCATTGATTTCCAGACATGGTATGAAATCAAGCAAAGGGCTTTTTTTTTTTTTCAATGTTTTATTTATTTTTGAGACAGAGAGAGACAGAGCATGAACGGGGGAGGGGCAGAGAGAGAGGGAGACACAGAATCGGAAACAGGCTCCAGGCTCTGAGCCATCAGCCCAGAGCCTGACGCGGGGCCCGAACTCACCGACCGCGAGATCGTGACCTGGCTGAAGCCGGACGCTTAACCGACTGCGCCACCCAGGCGCCCCAACAAAGGGCTATTTTATATCGATAAGTGATCCAACTCACAGTGGGGAGAAAATAGCTCCTGCTACTTAACGTGTTCAGTAGACCTAGCTCCACAAACATGTGCAGAGGCAGTCAGGCATTCTCAGAGCTCTGAATGAGTGAATGCCTTTCCCAAATCCTGCTGAAGATAACCAGTCTGGTAAGGTAGTGAGAACTCTCTAGCAGCTGGTGGACTCTTGGGAAGAGTCCAACGGGGTTGTAGCAGGAATCCCGGCACAGTCCGTGTTGAAAGGGACTTTCCCTCTCACCTTTGTGGATTGAGGTCCTCCACATGAGAAGGACTGAGACTTATGAAGGACTTCGAGAATCAAAATAGAGAATTAGTCCGAATAAACAAAGCAGGTGTTCTAAGACCTCACAGGAAAAACTTAAGTAAAAGACACTTTGTGAAGGTTCTTTCGGTTGGGAGCAGGAGAGAGAACAAAAACAAACCATGTTAGCTTACTGTTCGTCTATTGCTGTGTAAACAACCACCCCAATTCTCAGTGGCTTTTTTTTTTTAATCTTTTTTAACGTTTATTTATTTTTGAGACAGAAAGAGACAAAGCATGAACGGGGAAGGGTCAGAGAGAGAGGGAGACACAGAATCTGAAACAGGCTCCAGGCTCTAAGCGGTCAGCACAGAGCCCGACGCGGGGCTCAAACTCACGGACCGCAAGATCATGACCTGAGCTGAAGTCGGCCACTTAACCGACTGAACCACCCAGGTGCCCCATGCTTAAAACAGTAAGGCCTTACACTCTCTCCCGGTTCTGTGGGTTGATTGAGCTCAGCTGGGTGGGTACACTTGCTTGGGGTTCTTGGGGGTTACAGCTGTATCTGGGCAGTTTTGATCATAAACCCCAGAGGTCAGCATAACTGAAGACTCAATAGGTTCCTGGGGTTCTTCTGATCCCCATGGAGTGGACTTGGGCCAAGTAATCTTTGTACTGGGGCTGTGCTAGCAGGACAGGTTGTTCAGCAGCATCCCTGGCCTCTACATACTAGATGGCAGGAGTAGTCTCCCCCCACTAACCCTGTATGTGACAAACAAGACCATCTCCAGACACTGTCACATATCCCTTGTCAGAGATCCCTCTTCCATCAACTTCGCATCCTTATCAACTACAGGGAAGGTCCTAGTAATGGGATCTCCAGCGTGCCAGGGATTTTAACTGCCCGCCTACAGCCAGTCACAAATAGCCACGTAGGCTTTAAGCCACAGCCAGGGGAACAACTCCTTCTTTGCTTCCATGCCTGCCACATAGAATTGTTTCCCCTGGCTCCTCTCTGTGGAATGCTCTTAACACCCTCTGGGATGGTACTGCCCAATTTGAAAGGATTTTTGCTTATATAAAGTATTCCTTTTAATGTGTTTCATTGATCTTTTGACAGGTTTCCATTTCGATCATCTACTTCCTAAGGCCACTTGCAGTCAACCTTAAACCTTTCAGTTTAAGGGTCTTAAAGTCCCCCTAGAAGCAACCCTGGAGAGAGGGACTCCTTGCTGCCTTCTCCTCCCTCACTTTCCCATTAGCTTGCCAGCACTTCTAGGGATCATCTTCCACACCATGGCACATTATCAACTATGTTCACCCTATGGGTAACCAGAGCTCAATACTGTCAGGTGGCTTCAGGGCACAAATTCTCAGGCACTTCAAACAGGTGTGCAAGCAGAGTAGCCACCAGTGGCCAGGGAAACCGTCAGATAAAGACGGGAGGCTGGTGGCAGCCACCACATGCACTTCAATAGGAAAGCCCCCTCGGGCCACTGCTAGCATCTGTGGTGGTGAAATCTGGGGTCCTTATCACTTCTGGAAACTGGGACTAAGAAAACACTTCTGGAACCCTCTGAGGAACCATATAGAAGGTGCCATACAAAGCACAAAATAGGGTAGAAGAATTCTATAAATATTCCATTCTGCTTTAGCCAGATGGCAACTACCTTGCAATTCTAGATGGGTGCCTGAACCAAGATGGAGACACGGGCTCCCACAGGTCTTCACACGACAGCAGCAGAGTCGTCCTGGGGCCAAAAGCAAGGCAGAGGTGGTGCAGTAGAGGGGAGTGGTTGTCAAATGGCTGCAGGAACCCTGGAGCAAGGCAGCCAGAGACTACTCAACCCACGTGCCGACATGTACATCTTCCAGAGTCTTTAGGTTCCTTCCTCTACATGAGAGAGGTTCCGGCACCTTGACTTCACTTAATACAGACCGACACTGAGCCGTTTGTTGCTAGGGACCACGCATTACATCTGAACCTTTATAGGAAGGGCTCTTTTCCTGAGGATTTTGGACCAAGGTGATTCCAGGTCATCTTCCTTGGTCCAGCACCCTTGTAATTAGTTCCCCCACACACATACCTATGCTTTAGCTGATGTGACAACCAAAAGTTGCAATTCTGACAGCATGTAAGCTATTGCTTCCTATGTTCAACTTCTGTCTGCTGGGATGATTTGATTGTAATGGGCCTGGAGGAAGTGAGGATTGGTACAGATGCAGAATCCCCTTCGAGGTAACTTCCTCAGATCACGTCTATACCACAGCTCCAGGCAAGGGTGCATGGGGGATCTGGGGCCTCAGCCAGGGGAGGAGGGGCTACTGTGGCAGAAGTGGAACTCTGCAGGATTTGTAGTTTCATGATGGAGAATTCTGGAGATTGGAAAGGGGATTATATGAATGAAACAGACTTTCACCTAAGAGCCCTGATACAGATATGAAGCTAAGTTTTAGTAGCTTGCCACTTGAAGGACTAATACTTGAGTTTTTCTTATATACTGACCCCATAGCTAGAAGACAGGCTACATTCGTTTAGGGAAGGCTTAAAAAGCTCTGCTCCTCTGACCATGCCTTGCACTGAAAAGGGAAAAGTACGAATGTGGCCTTTTTGTTCTATAATCTCTCCAGGACACTAGGAAGTAGCCAATCTCGTGTTTTGGCATCAAGTGCCATATAATTCAAGGTACAGGGAGACATCATTCTGGTGATTTTGTAAGTGTGTGAGTCTCTGAATTAGAGATTTTTTGCTTGAAATACCTACACAGTGATGTTTTTAAGGAGAAAGAGTTAGAGGGACCAAATCTAACTTTCAGGGTCTCTGCTACAGAGGCTCAATAGCCACTTCTCCCCAGCATTCAGGTCCCCAGAGTCCACAGGGTAACGGGGGATCACGCAGGACACCTCTCAAGTTCCTATTTGGCAAGCGCATGCATTTAGAGGTAAGGAAATGGATTGTTTCCATTTTACTTTATCAAGCCTGCAGCATAGGTTTGCCAGAGTCCCTTGCCTCCAGGGTCCTAGATTTATATTCTACTAATGAGAACTAGCTATTAGATATCCAGCCCCCAAGGCACAAGGGAGAGCAAAATAAACAACCACCAGCACAAAAATAGTTTAAGTTTCTTTGTTTTGGGGAAAGACAAACCAATGAATATGTTCCTGAGTTTGTTGGCTTTAAAATGTGGAAGTTCTGAAGTAGGGATTGTGGTGGTGGGGAAGGAGGGGGATGTCCCAATTTTAGCAAGGGAATTGGATAGGAAAAGAACAGTTTTTACTGAAGAACTCTGATCTTGGACTTTGATTTGTTCAGAAGATATGTAGAAATAATTGGGTTAAAATTAGTGCTCAGCACTTGCAAAGTTTTGAAAGTAATTGTTTGGAAAGATGCCTTCTCAACAATCAATTACGATACTTAATTGGAGACTTGAAATTTCCATCGCTAAATTTGTCAGACGCTTGTTTTAGAATCCCTTTATTTATCATAGGTTTGTGTCTTGGCCAAGTTGGATGTGGGAGAAATCTTAGAATTTCTTCACTATTTACTTAGCTCAGTGATTCATGGCTTCCAAGTATCCTAGAGTGAATAAACTCTGATAGTCCAGTATTAAATATAAAAGGTATAGGATTTCACTTCATTAAATTTCGAGGTCTCTTTTAGGAAAAGGAATTCTTTTCGAGGACAGCCAGACTTGGACTTAGACAAGCTTCTGGGCTCAGTAGAGGGAAAAACAAACATTTTTACTTGTTTGTAAGCCTTAAACTCTTATTTGCAACCATTATCTTGTAGTGGGAAGAAGTCCACTTGTAGTGGGAGTGGGGGTGGGGGAATTGGACAACCAAGTTCTACCTCGCACAAGTCCTGTAATAGACTGGTGGTATTTAGTATTTTAATGAGGAAGTGACTGAAAATGGATAGCATAAACACAAGTGGGAATTTTAAGATTTCACTTTGACAATTGTCAGGTTTGACAGATATTGCTAATTGCATCAGGGAAAACTTTTTGTAGGAAGTGCTAGTAGCCTTTAGTAATTGAATGGTGATTCCTGTTTCCCCTCTAATATCTACAAAATTGCTAATGCAGAAGTTGCAGGTATACTCTACCATATACCATGCAAAAATATAAATATCTGCACTAGAAGTACAATTTAGGTATTAGCACTAAAGGTTGAAATAACTTATGATGTATCAGAATTAGTGAATTTCTATGGGAACTCCTGTTTGTACACATTATTACGTGGTTTATTAGGAGTAGGTTATTGCAATGTTAGTACACCTTCTCTACCCAGTCATACCAAAAGTTCTGTTGAGGGGCGCCTGGGTGGCTCAGTCGGTTAAGTGACCAACTTCAACTCAGGTCATGATCTCATGGTCTGAGTTCGAGCCCAGCATCAGGCTCTGGGCTGATGGCTCAGAGCCTGGAGCCTGCTTCAGATTCTGGGTCTCCCTCTCTCTCTCTGCCCCTCCCCCATTCATGTTCTGTCTCTGTCTCAAAAATAAATAAACGTTAAAAAAAAAAAGTGCGGTTGATTATAATTAAATCCACAAAAGATCCTATCAACAGTAAATAAGCAACATTTATCATTTTTCTCCTTAAATACTTTTGCTATTAGTTTTTTGATAGTCTTAATTTCTCCATCTCCCCCATATTACCTCCTCCAGAGGACACGGAGAAATTATGGTTTGACACCAGAATTTTCTGTGGGGAAAAAAGACATTTGAAATAGTGGATGGATTCTGTCCACAATATGGGATGATCTGTAGATAACTGGTCCAGACACTTCAAAAACACCAGTGTCATTTTTAAAGATGAAGGAAATGTTTGAGACCAAAATGGCTGTTGTAAGAACTCCTTAGTTTGAGGAACAACCTCTGAAAATTTACTCTTCTATTAAAAGTAGGGAGAACACTGGCAAAATAAGTCAAGTCGACTTTAGAACTTTTCAGGCTAGTCAAAGGCTAACCATCAGTAGCGTTTCTTCAAGAGAAATGACTCCGTCTCAGTCATAGCAGTGATCTTCAGTGTGTTTTGTCCTTCTCCCCAGCCTCAGGTGGCCCAAACATTACAACAGCCTTACAACTTTACTTACAGCCAACAAAAATTACTCCCATGGTGGGTGGGAGAACCAGCAGCCACTGGAAAGAACAGAACAACTTGGAGCTTCTCCACAACCACATTAATAGAATTTTCACAATTTGGCCTGAAACACCACTGGAAATCTCCATTCTCAGGAAGGATTATGACAAATCCTATACCAGGGTGTTTGTTGAAGACACTCAGTGGCAATTGTGAACATCATGGAGGTCTGAGGCATCATTACCAATTGGGGATAATAAAGGTTGACCCAAAAGCTTAAAAGGAAAAAAAAATTGGGAATGAGAATTCTATAGCATGATTTGAAAAGTTCCAGCTTATTCCTGGAAATCTACATGGCCACACATAGGTGAGAGCTGTTGCATACCCAGGGAAGACCTGAGAAGTTCCTGATTTCTTACCTCTAGCTGATCTTGGCCCTGTGCTAACAGGAAGTAAAGGCTGAAAAGTCGTGAACTGCCTACAAGAACGTTGACAGCTTGATCTACAACACACACACACATTCACTTAGCAAGAGCTTGGAGACCTAAGAGCTGAGGCAGTTAAAGAGATCTGCCTGGGGTGCCTTTGTGGCTCAGTCAGTTGAGTGTTCAACTCATGATTTTCACTCAGGTCAAAATCCTGTGATTTGGGAGATCAAGCCCTGCACTGACAGCATAGAGTCTGCTTGGAATTCTTTCTCCCCCTCTCTCTGCCTCTCCTTTGCTTGCACTCTCAAACATTTTACAAAGAGAAATCTGTCCAATTATTAGCTGACTGGTGGCTACACATGGCAGTTAGCTTAGTGAAGGCTCTCAAGTTTGTGAAGTACTGTTTGAATCCAAGAAAGAACAGCAGGATCAGCAACAAAAAGCAACAAAACAGAAGGAGGGGAAGATCGGACTTCCAGTTAACATGTCCAGCAAGAAATTACAAGTCTCCCAGGAAAGAGGAAGTATGAACCATCTAGAAAGAAAAAGCAGCCAGCAAACTGTCTCCAAGGAAGTCAGACGTAGATCTAGGCTTTAAACCAGATGTTGTAAATGTTCAAAGAACTAAACAAAGGCCAAAAGATGTCTAAGAACTACAAGAATGTCGTCTCCCCAAATAAAGATGGTTAATGAAGAAATACAAGTTATAGAACCAACACAATTACGAGTTGAAAGACAACTAAAAAGATCACCTTCTGAGCTCTTGTGAAGTGGAAGAAGCATCCGCAAACTTTAAGACACAGCAGTTGAAATTATCCAGTTTAATTCCCTCAGTGGGATTCTAAGTCTGTTACTGCCGAGATGTCTAGTTCTTTCCTTAATTCTGTCCTTTTAATATATGTCATTAGATACCTAAGTATTTATATTTTTGTACTGAACTTTTAATTAATATGTAGTGTCCTGGTCTCTGATAACCTTTAAGGCTAATTTTCCAGAGAGTATAGCCACCCCTACTATATTTTCATTAGTATTTGAAAGAATGGAAACATATTTCATGTAATCTTTTTATAAGCGTTTGGACTTAAGTGGGTCTTTTGTAGACACCATTTAGTTGTACTGAAGAAAATCCATTCTGCCAATCTGTCTTAATTGGAGATTTTAACCCATTTACATTTAAAATAATTACTGATGGAGACTTCTATCCTTTCATTTAGTTCTTGTGCTTATTTCCTGTATTAGTGTATTTTATTTTAATTGATTTTGAAGTATTTGAATCTATCATTTCCTTTTGTATATATACCATAATAATTTTCTTGTGTGATTACCAGGGGATTACATATCTAATGTTATTACACTCTAATTTGAATTTATACCAGTTTAACTCAATAATATACAAAAACTCTGTTCCCTTTAGGGCTGTCCCTACTCCCTTTAGAGCTGTTGTAGTGCTCACAGAATTACATCTTTATACAATTTGTGCCCCCATACAGACTAGTTTAAGAGAATGCATTTAGAAGAATTATGTAGAAAAAGTGGAGTCCTAAGCCACTGTTTTAATAGTAGCTTTCATAATTACTCATTTACTTTTATTAAGATCTTTATCTCTTCACATGGCCTCGAGTATGGTCTAGTGTCCTTTCATTTCATCTTACATAACTACCTTAACAATTCTTGCAGGACAAGTCTATTGGTCATGAATGTCCTTCTGATCGGCTTTTGGTTTTCTGGAAAGGTCTTAAATTATGCCTTACTTTTGAAGGGTGGTTTCACCAGGTATAGAATTCTTGGTTGACCTAGTCAAAGGGGCTAAAAGAGAAACAAAAATCAGCCCACTGCCTTTAGCTTCCAAAAGTTTCTGATGAAAAATATGCTGTTAATCTTATTGAGGCCCTCTTGTATTTGGCAAGTCATTTCTCTTGCCATTTAAGATTCCTTTCATCTTAGGAAACTTTGCTTATAATGTGTCACAGTGCGGTCCTCTGAGTTCACCTTACATGATATAGACATCCAAGAAGCTTCATAAACTCTAAGAAGTTCAAATTTAGGAAGAATTCAGGCATTATTTTTTCCCCAACTATTCTTCTCTGCCCATTTCTCTTCTCCTTCTGGGATTCCAGTGATGCCCATATTGGTCCACTTGGATTCCTTAGGCTTGGAGTCTGACAAGAGACTGAATAAAAGTGAATATTTTTGTTTTTGAGAGAGAGTGAGAATGCAAGCAGGAGAGAGGGACAGGGGGAGAGAATCTTAAGCAGGCTCCATGCTCAGCACAGAGTTTGACACAGGGCTCCATCCCACCACCCCAGATCATGACCTGAGCCTAAGTCAAGAGTTGGCTGCTCAACAGATGGAGCCACCCAGGTGTCCCTAAAAGGGAACACTTTTTGTAGTCCTATTTTAAGTTCAAATTCTTCTGCCTGCTCAAATCTGTATTTGAATCTTTCTAGTGAGTTTTTCATTTCAGTTATTTTACTTGTCAGCTCTAGAAAATTTTGGTTTCTTAGGTTATCTCATTACTGAGATTTCCATTTTTTTTTGTATTTTCACTTCAGCTAGAGAAGGAGAAGGTTAAAATAGTAGGGGGAGGTCCAACAAGGACTATTTGCCTCTGTCCGTACCTCTACACAAATACCAGGGATCTGTCGCTTCTGGTCACAGATCCCAAGAGCACAGATCCCTGATATTTGGAGGACAGGATTTCTTTTGCCCACACTAACTCCCATAAGCTATTGTGAGCTGCTCAATTCCTAGTACACCCTTTGTGGATACTGACAAACATTCTAAAGGCAAACATGGAAAGACAAAAATTCAGAACAGTCAATAGTACTGAAGAATGAACAAGAGTTAGAAGTCTAACATCACACACTTTCAACACTAGATCACTACTGTGATCAAGACAGTGTGGTATTTGTGAAGTAGACATAGGTTGAGGGCATGGAACAAAGCCCAGAAAGATCCACACAAATATAGCTTATCCTTTTCTCTGTTCTACTGTGAATGGTCTTTTCAACAAACGGTGTTGGAGCAAGTAGAAGTCCACGTGTTAAAAAAAAAAAAAAATCTTGACACAGACCTTACACCATCCACAAATTCAAAATGTGTCATGGGCCTAAATGTAAAATGCAAGACTATAAAACTTCTAGAAGAGAACACGTGAGAACAATCATGATCATCTTGGGTTTGGGGATACATTTTTCATGGATTGTGCCTTTGATGTTTGATCTAAGAACTCAGTAAGTTGGACTTTGTTAAAATGAGTACTACTATGTGGCTGTCTTTCACTTTCTTAACCTCTTTCACAGACTTGGAAAATACTGTTCTATTTTAAGAGGTTCTTAGATTTTGGGAATAAAAGTGATCCAGTTTTTAAAAATGGTAAGAACTGAACAGGTATTTCAGCAAGGAAGATACACAAATGGCCAGTTAAGCATCATTTGTCATTAGGGAATTGCAAATTAAAGCCAGTTGCCACTACATTCCTATTAGATTAAAAACAAAAACTGACAAAATAAATGCCCACCAGGGTGCAGAACCTCTAGGATCATCACTGGTGGGGGGTGGGGTGGGGAGGATAAAAGATGGTATAATCACTTTGGAAGGACAGTTTGACACTAACTTACAAAGGTAAGCATAGTCTTAACATAATCCAGCAATTATGCTCCTAGATATTTCTACCCCCATTAATTTCTGTGCACACAAAATCCTGCACAGGTGGAGGGTCTTCAAAAAGTTAAAGATAGAATTGCCATATGATCCAGTAATTCTACTACCGGGCATTTACTCAAAGAAAATGAAAACATTCATTCAAAAAGACACATGCACCCCCATGTTCACTGCAGCATTATTTACAATAGCTGAGACAAGGAAGCAACCCAGGTGCCCATCCAGAGATGAATGGATAAAGATGTGGTATATACACACAATGGAATAGCACTCAGCCATAAGAATGAAGTCTTGTCATTTACAACAACATGGACTGAACTAGAGGGTAGAATGCTGAATGAAATAAGGGAAAGACAAATACAATAGGATCTCGCTCATGTCTCATTTCATCTTGTTAAATTCCACAGGAAGACCAGACTTAAAAAACGGAGAACAAATTGGTGGTTGCCAGAGGGATGGTAAGGGGCGATGGATAAAATGAAGGGGGATTAACGGTACATTTATCACGAGGAGCACTGCAAGACCTATAGAGTTGTTGAATCATTTTGCACCTGAAAATACCACTGTTGACTATACTTCAAAGAAAGTGCTGTACATAAGTGTTTATAGCAAGTTTTTTTCACAACTGCCAAAAACTGGAAGCAACCATGGTATTATTCAATAGATGAGTAAACAGTGTTCTATTCATTTAATAGAATATTACCAAGGAATAAAAATAAAGGAGCTAACAAGCCACAGAAAGGCATGTAGCAGTCTTAAATGTGTATTGCTAAGTTAAACCAGTTTTTAAATTTTTGGGACAGAGAGAGACAGAGCATGAACGGGGGAGGGGCAGAGAGAGAGGGAGACACAGAATCGGAAACAGGCTCCAGGCTCTGAGCCATCAGCCCAGAGCCTGAAGCGGGGCTCGAACTCACGGACCGCGAGATCGTGACCTGGCTGAAGTCGGACGCTTAACCGACTGCGCCACCCAGGCGCCCCAAGTTAAACCAGTTTTTAAAGGACTGTACTGTAGGATTCCAATACCGTATAGTAAGAGTATTACTTGTTTCTAGTTATTTGGTGGGGGAGGAGGGAGAGAGAATAGGTAGAGCACAGGATTTGGGGGGAAGTGAAACTATTCTATAAGCTACTGGTGGACACATTATGTATTTGCCAAAACCTGTAGATTTTTAAAACAAAGTAAATCTTAATGTATACAAACTAGGAAGTCACTTAGAAGGTTAGGGAATCCCAGAAGGCGGCAGACTGACAAGAATCTCACTATAGCACAGGTGTATGAAACCCTCTCTGGAGAGGGCAAGGGGAGAGGTCAACATGAATGGATGCTTTAAGGATCAAGGTAAAAGGAATAGCGTGGGAGCATACTCTAGTCAATAAATTCGTTTCCCACAAGGGTAGGTGTCCTGATTCTAAATCTGCTACATATGTGCTAAAAGTGAACAGTTAAATGGATGGGGAGTGGCAGGAGACAGATTTCTCATTAGATTTCTGGCCACCAAGATATAGAAGATCAAGGAGTGGTGAGGACAGATGGGAGTCACGGACTCTACACTTCCCCATGTATTTGGTCATGACTGGCATATTGGAATGCGATGAAATAAGAATGGAGGAAAGCTGAGAGGGTTGTTGGGGGAAAATAAAGATGTAGTCCTAAAGTAAAAAAAATATTACTAAATAATGAATGTGGGAACTAAACATGTTACTAAAATATGTGGGAACCATCACATATGGGCAAAGTTTTAGTTGTCCAGGAGGCAAATGGAAAGAGCCAAGTGTAAATACTGAATGAAGGCTTAGGAAAGTTTAAGATCCCCAATTTATTGCCAATTAAGAGGCCTCCAGTTGATTTTTCTAGTCCCAGGATAGATCACAGTGCCTGGTATTCTATGTTGTTGCTGATGTTTAAGGCTGAAGTCAGGAGCCTACACTTCATAGTCCAGGGTGGTCTTGACCATCCATGGGACCAGTACCAACTGAAATGTGACAGAATGACTATTTCCAGGGAGTTAGACTAATCTGGGTCCCTCCCCCCCATGCTGAAGCATAGAGGCCATCCATGGAGTCACCATCTGTCAGTATAATCTCAGATCCCAGGATCTTATTCATACCTAGAGGCATAAAGCTATCTAGCTTTGCTATTGGTAGGAAATACCAAAAAGTTAGAATATCGGTTTCAGGAAAGCATTGTGTGAAGCCTGTAAAAATCCTATTTTTATTGCCTTATAAGAATAGTGGATACCAAGTTTAAGTGTTTTTTTTTAGCATAATTAGGTCTCATGTAATATTTGGGATTTATATTAAAATATTCATTTTTCTGAAATTTAAGTTTAACTGGACACTTATGTTTTACCTGGCAAACCTCTTTAAAGGGAAGGTTTATTTCAGAATAACTGTGCTTGGAGTAAAACATGTAAAAACCCACATAATCCTCAGAGTCCAAAGGGCTATGCTAAATTGGACACTTCTATTTAGCACCAACTAAGTATATTGCAGTTTGGTCTGGTCCACAATAGAACCTCTGAAATTGAAGTGAACAGAAGGTAGAAAACGTTAATGCAGCTATTGTAGCATATGAATTGCTGGTCAATTACATATGTAGTCCTTCAGAAAGTTCAGCTTGGAAAGGTCTTTTCCACCCCAGCATGCTCTTTCTGGGTTTTAAGTTAGGGGTTGGAATCATGGTCAGGCCATATACCTAAGCTTCTGATTTTTTATTTTAACACATTCTGAACAGTCAACAGGGTATGGCAAGTACATGCTTTAGAAGTGACATAGCAGCATCGAAAAGCTGGGGAGGAGACTGTGTCCTGCCAGGTGTTAAGATTGGAAATAGCAAGAGGTGGCCAGGAGTCTGCAGTATGCAGGTAATGGGTCTTAAGCTCCACAGAATTCTAGAAGCTGGGCTCACTGCATGAAACCAGGGCTGTAGGTGAGGAAAGTCTTAAAACTATCACCATAGGGCCCTTTCAATTTTTGCACTGGGTCTTACTTAGCGTAGAGGATTGGCCCAGTCCTACTCCACAAGTTCCAATCCTTAATTCATTCAAGCCATCCTCCCCCCACTTTTCTCACATGCTAGAGATTACACAAAACCATGCATCCCCTTCCACCATCCAAATCCAGAGGTGGAAGTCAGCCTTTCAGTATGTACTTGAAACACCTACAGAGCTTGTTCCAACTGATTAAGACCCACTCCCCGAGTTGGATTCAGTAGGTCTGGAATGGAGTCCAGAGATTTGCATTTCTAGAAGGTTCCCAGGAGATGCCAATGCTGGCCTGGGGACCACATTGAGAACCACCACTCTAGTTTTACCATTATGACCAGTCATCTACTTATCTCCAGTGATGGGATCCTGGTCATTAGGCTGGCGAGTGATTCATCTTCAAAAATCTCATTCTGAAACTCTGCTTCCAAGGGAGACTTCTGGTAACAACTATCTTGCATTGATTATCCCAGAAATATGGAAGTTACATGCAAATGGTTTATGAAGGGAAGTGCTTCCAAGAGGAAGTAACAAGGTAGTAAAGATGAGCAAGAGAAGGAAGGGGTGGCCAAGTAAGGATAAGATTTCATGTAAAGCCCCATTGTAGTGGCTGCTACTCATGCCCCTATGCACAAAGGGCAGGGTCCAGGAGACATCAGGCACAAGTTTCTAGTTGTTCTCTCCCAGTGGGGTCATATAGATACTTATGTCTCCCAGCAATGATGTGTGACCACACACATGGAAACAGGGAAGCTCAGGTGAGCCTTGGTATCGAGTTTTTATTGGAAGTAGGTATGGGATGGCCACCTGTGTGGGAGAACTTAGTACCCAGCTCCTCCAGAGGTCAAGCTGATACCATGTGGGCTAAGTCTGCCACTATAAATCACATGGTTTAGCATAGACGGTTTGGGGTTGCCCATGGTACCCAAGTAAACAAAAACACGATCAGGCAGGATGTTCCAAAGTATTAGAGGTGCTCTCTCAAGAGCCAGGCAAGGATCAGACCTTTCTCTTTAGAATATGCAGGGTATAGACAACTCATGAGTCCTGGGTTAATTCTTTAATACATACATACAAATCTTCCTTCAAAGCTGAAGTACCAGTTTGCAGACAATACTTTGGCTCCCAGGTCCGTGACAGGATCAACCACAATCCATCCTTTTTACACTTAAATGCCCTTCTTTGAATGATATACCACTACAGAAACGTATCTGATTTAACGTATTCTGCATCAGGACGAGGTCAAAGGCTTCAGGTAGGCACACCTCCCATTTACCATCACTCCCAGTGACCCACTTGTGGATTTGTCCTTCTTCCTGACCCTACAACTCTGGGACTTGTAGATTTAGAGGCACTAGCTCCCAAAAGGGGCATGCTTATGTCAGGGGACATAGCAAAGACAAACTTAAAAATGAGCTATTGTTGCTGCCTGAGGACTCAAGGAACAGAGAGCTTCTCCCCCCTCAGCTACATGTAGCAATACCTGGAATAATGCTACTACTCTATGGGGCTGCCTCATCTGAAGATATCATCTTTGCCAAAGGTCATGCACCATTCTCAGGGACACATTCCAGTGGCAGAACACCACTAGTGCTACAGAGAATTGTGAAGCTGGGAGGAGGATTCAGAGTTATCTCAAAATAGCAGCATAAAGGCCTGGCCCTCTCAGCCTAAGTGACAGATCAACTTCTCTACCCAAGTCCTGCTGGATCAATCCTCCTACAAGTGCTGCTCTCAACAGTACTCCATGGGACACAATTCAGGAAGCAGCTTTCTGAGATGGAGATGAATGTACAAGAAAAGCTCACTCTACAACACCCTTTGCCCTTAAGGACTATGGCCAGGCTTAATCAGCCTCTTAAACTCAGGCTATAATAATTTCACCTGGGCAGAGAATCTGCAATCCCAGAAATTCTGCATGAGTGGTAGATGTTTGCTTTTCAGGAATGATCCAGGACAGAAGCTATAGTGATGGTCAAAGAGACTTCATCCTGGAGGACCTGGAAGGCAAGGAAAAAGTACCTCATCTTCAGAGGTTCGGGTGTGGAGGAGAAGACCATTACTGCCAAGGAATAGATGGCTCTTCTGTCAAAGTCCAGCCCCCTTCTAAGACCAATACAACCCAAAGAGGGAGCAACTAGGTTACCCAAAGTCCACCTTTCATTCATACATCCCAAAGTTAATCATATCTGAAAAGATAAACAACATCTGACACAGGTTTTTCAAAATCCAGGAATTTCAGAGGCAGTCTCAGCATGGGTCATGACTAGAACCATCAGATATGGTTATTGAACCAAAACTTTACTATTGGCTCATTAAGGTTGAGGGTTGAAGCCAGTTCCACCCAGGTAACCAAATACGTGTGTGTGGTCTTGTCAGACATCTTCCACTATGTTCTTCCACATATTCTCAGCTGTTCCAGAACTAAGATTATGCAGTTCTAATACCTTGGTTTTGTGGACAGGAGATCCTTTGGGAGCACGACAGTTCAATCAGATAGGTCCTAAGTAGTTCTCCAGTTGGTGGTCTCCCAGAAGACATTTTAAAATTGGTATACGATTTATAGAACCTAAAATTCACCATTTGAACCATTTTAAAATATACAATTCAGTAGCATTCAGTATATCCCCAAAGTTATGCAACCATCACTACTATCTAGTTCCACAATGTTTGCATCACCCCAATAGGAAACACACTCCAATGATTTCTTCACACGGATTGGAGTTACTTTCCAGTGTCCTTTAAATCTGAAGGACTCCATTTAGCATCTGTTGTATGGCAAGGTCTCAGTTTTTGTTTATCTAGGAATTTCTTGATTTCTGTTTTGGGAGAACAGTTTTGCCAGACATAAAATTCTTTAAGTACTAAAAGGAAAAAGGAAAAAAAAAAAAAACAATCACCCCACAGCCTTCTTCTGGCTTCCATGATCTGATGAGAATTCAGTTGTTAATCTTAGTGGAGGATACCCTTGTACATAATGAGTTGACTCCATTTTTGTCCTTTGACAATCTGATACCGCGTCTTGTAGATTTCTTTAGGTTTATCCTCCTTGGAGTTCATTACAATTTTTGGATGAATAGATTCAGGTCACTTATCACATTTGGGGATATTTTGGCTCTTAGTTCTTAACAGATTGTTCTCCTTGCTCGCTCTCTCCCCCCTAATATGTATCTTGGGATGATTGAGCAAAGACACTGAGCAGGCTTGCAGGCAGACCAGATGTTTCCACTGGTTTCTATATATCCAAGACTGAACATAGGATTTCAAGGGATTTCCATGAAAGGTTTGCTTAATCCAAGATGGAAAGGGGCGAGTGGTGGAACTGGCCCTGTTACATCTTATAGGAAAAAATTCAAGTGTTAACGGTTTTCTAAGATACCATTTCAAGGAAGGGAAAAAAAAAAAAAGGAAAATCTAACTCTCTACCATCCACTATTCTCAGCTCCTACTCTGCATTATGGACACTTAAAGAAGCCTTCATCTTAATATCTCCAACACTTAGTGGAACATACGGCCCATCCTCTACCATGCCCCTTGAATCCCCATGCTGTAAGTTTTGTGCACCCCGGGGCTGACATCCTGGACTCTGCATCAGAATAGCTCCATCTTCTTTGGAGGCAACTCACGGGCTGCAGAATCCACTTTGTATCTATGACCCAGTAGGCTTAGAATATCTCAGAGGCACTTTAATAAATGACTAACATGTCATGAGCATATATAACCCAGATTTCTCAGTCCAGAATAATTCTGAAGTAGGTGTTTAACCCTTAAGAAAAGCTCTAGCAATCGGTATAATCTCTAGTCTATCCATGTAGAAGCTGGCTTATTAGGACTCTTATGGTCACAGCTTTCCTTTCCCTAGATCACCTCCTCAACTCCTTTGCCAGGACTTCACAGTCAAACCTTTTTCTCAGGGTATTCTATCTTAGGGCCTAGTTTGGGAGGAATCCAAACACAGTGGGATAAATGGGATAAACAATTCTGCTGAAACACAGCAAAATATTTGATCCTGGCTATGGATGGGTTTTGTTTTAAGATTAGAGGTTAGTTCTTTCTTCAGATGTCCCATATGGTGTGAAAAGTAGGCAGGAAAAGCCAAAGGGGAAATTGCTTCTGCTTGAGTATTATCAAAGCCCAGTCTTGATTCCAAGTGAATTAGAGGGGTATTGGTCATTAGCTGTGGAGGAAGCAAACTTGGAGTGAGGGAGAGGCCTGCCTTAGCTAAGAGTTATGGAGTTTATCCAATTTTTATAAAGGAGGCAAAGGGAAGCAAAAGTTTTTGAGGGGATTAAGAGTCACATTAGCCCTACTTTTCATTTTTCGGAGTAGCAGGGAGGCTGTGGCATCCTAGCGGAGGGTTGTATACTACTGAGAATCACCATTTTGACAAACATCTTCTGATGTCACCCTTGAGGGAATGGACTTGGCTAGCTGCACAGACAATAAAACCAGGACAGGAGCCAGGCCGTGACCATAAGAGGAGTTTTAGTAAGGTCCTCTAATGAAGCTACAGGCAAGGTGTTAGACTATAGTATTTTCTACTCTATGAGAGCTCTTTATAGAACAGTATCCTATATTCTGTAAAAAACACATAATTTCTAAGATTTTGTATGTATGGGTAATTTTATAGTGTTATTTCAGGTTTTCAACTAAGAACACAGAACCTCATCTAGAATTCTTGAAGCATTCGCATGTGTGATGGCTAATTTTACATGTCCACTTGGTTGGGTCACTGGGTGTCCAGGTATCTAGTCAAGTGTTATTCTGGGTGTGCCTGTGAGGGCATTTTGGGATGAGATGAACACTTGAGTTGGTGGACTGAATAGAGCAGAGTGGATGCCAAGTCAGTCACTCACCCTACAGAGGGCAGTTCAAGACCTGAGTAGAACAAGACAGACTCCCTCCCAAGGAAGAATTGTTCCCACCTCATCGCCTTCACACAGAGAAGTCAGTTTTCCTGATTTGGAACATTGGCTCTTCTTGGGTCTCAAGCCTGATGACCTATGGATGGGAACCACACAATTGGCTCTGTTGGGTCTGCAGCTTGCTGACTTAGCCTGCAGATCTTGGGACTTGTGCACCTCTATAATTACAAGAGCCAATTTATCATCTGCTCTATCCCGTTTTCCCAGAGAAACCAGACTAACACAGCAGGTCTGGTTAGTGGCATTTCCCATTAAGTACGGTTAGCATTCCAACAGGATGCTGATCACATCGTCAGCTCTCCATTACTTAGTGCCCACAACATCCACTCCATCCAATGAGACTAGATAAAACCCCCAGGTGGTCATTCTTGTGTACAGGTACAGAAAGCCTGGTGCACATATATTTTGGAGATTAGTCCAAGGTACCAGGTCTGTGGTCAGTCTATGGCTATAGTTTAGCTCCCCTAATTCCCAGAATCAAGTAACAATAGGTCTTCAGCCTAACTGGAAGACCTCAGACTCCATTCTTTCTCCATCAGTAGCTAGCTGTGTTGCTTTGAGCAAGTCGAGTTCCAAGCCCACTTCCCCCCTCCTAGTGATGTTGCAGAATGATGGCTTCTGTATACTCTCAAGTATACTCCAAGTGGAGACACATTATACATTACCCTCACCCATCCCCACCCCCACATGGTCTAGAACCTCAGTATTGTCACCATGAATCGCAGTGGAACATCCTACTTGGCTAAGAAAAACGATCGACTAACTGAAGTTCAGTTTGTCAAATTGAGTCTTAACGGACCAGTAACGTTTACTTAAGTTACGGGAGCAAATACTCCAAGTCTACAGTTACGATTTCATCTTGTGATAGCACTGACGTCTGGTGCCCAGTCAGTACTTTATGAACATATTTACATGTTTACAGGCTTCCTGGGATCAGCAGAAACTAACAGCATCCCACACTTTGCCCTCTCCACCACTTCCATCCCAGGCATAGCTAGCGCAGTGGTGTTACTACAGGAGGGTCTAGAGACCAAATCTTCACATTTGTTTACTTACTGCTAGGAAGAACTAGCATCAAGAATTTCAGGCCATGTTTTACTGGAATCGTCCTGCCTTTCTCAATCCTATAGAGCATACGTCACAATATAGGTTTATTTGAATCAAGCAAGGGATACACTGAATCTTTACGTAGAGCTCTATTGGTTAATAAGAGCCCATACTTGTCACCATTTAACCCTCAGACTACAAGAACTATTGAGTTAACATCCTAGGACAGGGCCTGGCTCTCCATGGGCACTAGAAGAGCAGCTATTTTCCTCACTATGAAGAGGAAATATAGGATCTCTAAGGACTGTTCTGTACTCTCCATTTAGGGATCAATATAACTGCTTATCATCAACAGAGAACCACACAAGGCTTAGCTGTCTAACAGTTGCCAGGTTAAAGTGGAAATTAAGGAGTTCAACAAAGAACATGAAGAAAAGCTTCACTGCTTGGCTCTCCCACGTGTGCGGAAGGCTCCACCCCTCTAGTATTGGGCAGGCCCCCATTTCTTCCTCCCCAAGCTCCCTACCAGGCACTTGGTTTCCATGGTGAGGTCAAATCCCTCCATTATTGTTCTTCCTTGCCCTCTTCCTTTTGAATTAGTAACCCAAACCTCCCCCTGACTTCCTAAACTGGGAACACGGTTCCCAAGATCCCTTTATGAAAGGCATAGGAAGATTTCCAAGGAAAGAAGACTCTTAGAAGGGGTGTGGTTCTGGCAGGACCCTCTTCTGGTCTCCTCTGGGTCCCATTAGGGACCTATATTCCTGCATCCTGGCTGCCATACGCTTGGGTTGAGCAAGGGTGAGGGCAGAAGAGCTGGATAGGGAGGGAGGGAGGCAGCCAGAGAGCTTGGGAGACAGGTTTCCCGAGGAAAAGCAAATAGAACGCTGGCTTTTGTGCCCCCTATTGCCACTAAGTGTTAGAAACATGACAAATATCAGACAATGAAATAAAGTGGAACATAGCTCTCACTTTGTAGAGTCAAGTGTTGGAGGGAAGCAAGCCTAGAAGGGAGGATTAAGTTAGGCTGCTATGGTGAACAGGGAGAAAAAGAGAAGGAGGTTTTGAATTGGTCTCCATTCTTCCATCTTTTGCTTAAATCCAAACTCAAGAGAAGATTAGAATCTGGACTTGAGTTAGATTTGCATACATGGCAAGGTAGAGAAGAGTCAAGTAGAGTGATTCCGACCTGGCCACCTGGTGCAGAGCGCTATCAGGGAGGGAGGAAGCAGCAGGTTTGGAGAGAATGAACCAGAGCTCCATTTGGGTGAATGGAGTTGGGAAGACCATCAGACATGCAGGTGAATAGGTGGGTCTGAAGCTCCACTCACATTCAGGCTGCAGGTCTGAAAGGTAGAGAGGAGATCCATAGAGATCACATTTGTGCTTCCATTACTGTCACCCAGGGAGAGAATGCTCAGGATGCATAGCCTTGAATCCCATGGAACACAACCATTAAAGAAAAACATGGTAGAAAGAAGGAGCCAGCAAAGGATAAAAGCAGCAGCATCCAAAAGGGAAAAACCAAACCATCAGAGGAAAGTATCTAAGGAAGAGTGGGCAGAGCCGGGGGGAGGAAGCAGCATGAGGCTCAGACTCAAATTTAAAGTACAGAAGACAATAGGCAGAAGTGGTATGTCAGCCTTTGGTAGAAGAGCCCATGATGATAGGTTGTGAATTGGGATACTCTGCAACCCTCAGAAGGTTCTCCTTGAAGTCCTGCAGTGCTCTGGCCCCCTGGTTGGGAAAAATCAGAAGACTCACCTAGAGTCAAGGAGACTTGAGAAGCTCTAATCCAGGGTTTGTCAAGAAAAAGGACAAGGAAAAGCATCAAAAACAAAGTGAAAGACCAAGCAGTTCTCCATATTCTAAAAAAGTATTCAGAGGTACCAGCAAGGTATAGCCTCTTGGAAGGCTTTTCTGGAATGCTGCACTAAGCACAGAATTCAATGTGCCTTCTGGTTATTAAACAAGCAAGCTTGCCTGGGCTCCATCCTCCTACAGGTGCCATCTGTCGAGACATGGCCAGGGCTGCACGAGAATTCAGCCATGCACCTGACCAGCATCAGCAAAGGAACTCCATGTGGGCTTAGTTTGCAGTGCTCAGTATGGAGCCAAGACAATTACGCCTTTGTTATAACAGAGTCACAACCCAAGAGTCCTCCCTGGTCCCTTGTTTTGAACTAGGTTCCTCAGTAAGCAATCAAGAAACCAATCATTTCCTGCAGCACTCCCATCAGAGCCCCAAGAGAAGAGGTGCGGAATCCTTCTAGGCCCTCCAGCTTTCTGAAGCACCACTAGACTGGGCCCCAACTAGATAAGCACCACAGCTGGACCCAGTGGCCAACTGGACTGTCACTAGCTCTGTAAAGTTTAACTGGAATATAGACCCCTGCCCCTCTCCACAACCCAACCTTAGAGTCCTTTTTCTTTGCTATTGGGAAGGAATCTGTGGCATTCCAGGTATGGGGATGCCCCAGCCTAACTTCCTACAAGGACCTCAAACATATAGTTTTGTCTCTCTAGGGTCCAATGAAGTGTGACAAACACTTTCCTCATGTTACCTTGGAAGATCACTCCCCTCCCAGGAGGTAAATAAACAGCGTTTTGAGGTAGGAGACACCCTCAAGCCTGGCCTCACTGGCCCTCCAGAGGGCAAGTGAAGGGGCAAGCAGGATCTACCCATTGTGGCTTGGGACTCGGTGCTTCCAGACTGGCCCATGTTCTAATGGTAGCTCACGGATCAGTGAACGCTGGGAATGTTTTAGTAGGCTTAGGTTGTTTTTATTAGTAACTCCTATTTCAAATACATAATAACGCTATTATAGCCTGTAACATACAGTTGCATCAGGGAATTATAACTTCAAACACATTTCAAGAAAACGTTAATTTTGAATAAGTGAGCTATCACTTAATCTTTTATCCTTTTAATCACAAAGGATACGTTCATCTTCTACGCCTACATCAGCACAAAGGAACCCATCAGAAACTGAAAGCAGGTGGGATGGATTGAAGGAAGACCATTAGTTACAAAGAGACTGACAATCATTTAACTTCTATCAAAGAGCAGCGTTACTGTCACCAAATTCAGGGCCATCTGGGAAGAGATGGCCAGTATCACAAAAGTCAGAAGCACCCTAGGGCCCCCTCCCTACTGGTTACATGAGGCAGAGAAAGGAGAAGGGGCCTCACAGAACTGGGTTAGCCTGCACCCCAGGAGTGTATCACCTCCTAAGCCTCCAATTCTAAAGGGTATCCCTTCCCTCCTAACAGGCTGCCCTCCACTTCACCCTCGTGTCAGTGGTCAGATTCTAGCTATTTCAGGCAAGCCATCCCAGAGCTCTGGTGAGGATTGCAGAGGAACAGCAGTTAAGGGCATTACCCCCTCTGCAGAAGTTCTCAGGTGAGCCCCATGAGGTTTAATCCATGGCAGCATTTTCCTTTTACCCCAACAGCTCGATTCTCCTTCTCAGAGCCGCTGCTCTATCAGATGGTTTACTGCATCTGGAGACAGGGCCCCTTGTCACACCAATTTGGATGAGATTATGTGGCATATTGGTAGAGAAATCATTGGTTTGGGAAGCCAGCAGAACCATTCCCAGGGATACAGTCCTAGTCCTAGAACCAGTACTCTTGGGCTTTTATTCTTAGTGCACATGAATTTGCCCCCATCCACTGTAGCCTTAGTCACCCAGAGTGACCTAGTAGCCTTTTCCTCATGGTCACCTTCACCTCTAATTAGGTCAATACCTCTATGCCCTAAGAAGGAACCTTCAGGCCAGGCTTAATTCGAACTAGAAGAGCTGCTGCTAGCCTTCTAGAACCATCTTGTGGTTGAAGGAGGGCTTTCAGAGCTGGTGACACCATCAGGCCGCTCTACCTTTCTCAAATCAGATGCCCATCAAGATAACAATTGGAGCCCTCTGAGTCAGAATCCACCGGGAACACCATGTGACAACAAACATGGGACCTTCCCGGGAACACTTAGTGCCATTTGTGATCTAAGACCAGTTCCTTTGGCCTGTGGAACAAAGGCCTTTAATTGGAAGCTCCAAAAACTCATGCTTTCCATCTCTGGACATCAACTGGCAACAGAAAGGTGGGTCACTGTTTTGAGCGACATTTTGTTCTTGAAGGATACCTAAAGTCAGCCAGGATCACAGACTCAACTGGATGTACTTGGGGAGAAGGTTCCAGCTGAGAAATGAGCCAGCTCTGTGAGCCTTTTGTGCTTCTGTTATGGCACATGGGAGAAAATTCCGAAAAGCGGCCACCAAACACAGATGTTGAGCATGTGGTGGGGCAGAGGTGGGGGTATACATAGCAAGATCTCAATTTCATGCTAACATCAGTAAAAACAAGGAGTTCCAGTGACAACATGGTGATATGGGTCAAGGGTCCCCCAATAAAACCAGGAGGTGAAACTGCAGAAGGCAGGACCACCAGTGAGAGAACAGAGCTCTGCCATTTTCCAGCAGCTTTCAGATTCTCCAGTCCAGCAGCTCAGCCATGGCCTTCCTGGGATCCATTCACAAGCTAGGACTCAGACACTAGGCACACAGTTATGTGAATCAGAGAGGACCATGGCTTTGCAAAGAATGATTTTTTTCTGCAGATGAAGATTTGCTATCTTGTAGAGAATATTGAAGTAATGGGGTCCCTGGGTGGCTCAGTCGGTTAAGCATCCAACTTCAGCTCAGGTCATCTCACGGTCCACGAGTTCGAGCCCCGCATTGGGCTCTGTGATGACAACTCAGAGCCTGGAGCCTGTTTCAGATTCTGTGTCTCCCTCTCTCTGACCCTCTCCCGTTCATGCTGTCTCAAACATAAACATTAAAAACAAGTATCGTGAGCTACCTTGGGGACTTGGTGTCTAAGGTTTCTCCTATGAGGGACAATGATGGAGAGACTCTCGGATATAGTGGCTGCATCCTAGATGTGCCTTTAAGAGGGTGCTGGCCTGAGAGTGTTGGAATAGCCTCCTGGAGGCATAGCTGAAGCACCAGCTCAGAGGCAATCCTCTGCAAGGAGAGGCACCATCCTCCAGGATGCGCAGAAACAGAGGTCCCTAGGGTGCTCGGTCTCCAGTGGAAGGGACACAGGTACAGGAACCAAGGGGTTAAAACAGCAGAGGCCGCCACTTGCCATAACTCCCAATGACCTGCTGGGAGACTGTGCTTCCTGTCCCTGCAACTCTTGCCTCTACAGGGTTAGACTAGGTTACATTCCTCAAGGACTAGGTTATGTTCCTCGGCCAAAGGGTCTTGTTGACCTTTCAGTCATAATGGTTACCGGGTATTTTGGGCTCCCTGTGTCCAGAACCACCAGGCAAGAAGGGTCACTATCCTGGTAGAGGCATTGGCTCTGATCAAGACATAGTAGGGTTTCTGTGACACCAGGCAGAATGGAGGATCCATGACATTGATTAGTCCTCTTGGACACATCATACTCCATTCATGGTGCTCTCTCAACCAAGGGTGACTAGTATAGCAACACCAGCCTGAGATTTATCAGGGTCTCAGAACCTTAAGGAGGGTTTGAGTCACATCAAAATCAGTCACTGAGACCAGGGGAGGTATGAGGAGGAGAGGATTTAGAATGGATGGTGGAGGAGCAAAAGCATGTGTACAGTTGTGGCCTGAGACCACCCACAGTAAGGGGCACAAGTTCACTCCAACCTCTCATTTCTAAGTTTGCCTTCTAGAGCTGGGAAGCTGCTCTACACATATGAAGAGCACCTGTATGGCACAGGTGAGGCCTAGGGCAGCCAGAGTACACGCCTTGAGTCTTTAAGGAGGAAGGTGTTCACCTGCAAGGAGAATCCTTGGACAGCCTCCAGTAGTAATTTTAGGAGTCACCCCAGTATTTGATCAGAGTGGGTAGCTTTCCTAGGCAGACTCTGCATCTCTACACTATGCTGGGCTTCTAGTGGCTTTCTGTGCCCTGGAGTTCCCCCATTTGCTCAAAATGGTTAGGTCTACAGTTAGACCCAGTCTGGGTAGACTCCTCTGCCCAGAGAAAAGGATGTGAAGTGATGGGTAACTGTGCATGCCCCCTCTAGCTACCCGGTCACATAACTACATGTTGACATAGGTGTTAAGTTAGATTTGTTCACCAGGTCCAGAAAAGTCACAAAGAGATTGCACTTTGAGTAGCCCATGGAAGAATTGGTCAGCCTGTTGTCTGCCATCTCCTTGTAGGTGAAGGTTTATCCCATGTGAAGCTCGACACCATACTTCAGTATCTTCTATTAGGAATCCAGATACCATACCCCATTTGTCATGGTGTTTCAACCAGGTGTGAAAGTAGGTCAACCTTCCACAGGCCAACTTGTCAAAGTAGTAAGGAGAGGGTTGAAAAATCCTGGAGTTCATACAAGATTATCACCAACACACTCTATATCCCTAGAATAAGTCATTCTATGGAGTCTCAAGTACAATGTGTTCACATTGTGAGTAACCATGAAGCAGCTTTCCCTTCAGAAGGGAGTTAACCCCACAGTGATCAACTAATGTGCTCATGGTACACCTGCAGCCATGAGTCTAGCCCTGGAACAGCAGACACCCCCCCACCCCCCGGCATGGGATTCTGGAGAGCTCAGGGGGTGATCTTAAGAGGTTCCATATGTAGACTTAACTCCAAGAGAGATCCCCCAGTCAGACATAGAAGATGGACAGAGCCATGCTCCAGAGGGGAACGTGGGATTTCAAGCAATTTTAAGTACATAGCAAAACAGAGGAAGGCAGAGGTTTTCCATATAACTCCCACCTCACCTGCGCATAGGCTCCTCCATTATCAACTTCCCCCATCAGGGTTGTATGCTTGTAATACCCAGTGAGGTTTTAAGTTCGTCAAGTTCATAGTTTATTTCAGGGGGTCCATGGTTGGTGGATCACAGGGATTTTGGGGGTAGTGAAAAAGTCCTATGATAAAATAATGTCACTGTATGTCTGTCAGACACATGGGGTGTACAAGGTCTCCATTTTAAGTTCCTCTGAGCAGTTTCCTGCTAAAGTCTTAGTACCAATTTCCACTGGCCTTTTTCTGCCTGGAGGGCTTTCTTTGACCCCAGTAATCCTTTATTTGTAGTACCTTCTGGGCTTGGTCTGTGCCCATGGAGCCTGGTATACAGGTTGTTCCAGGACAAGGAGATCTGACAATGCAAGCATCAGGAAGCTCCACCCTCCACTAGTGGCAGGGGAGTTGTTGAGCACCTGATCCCACAAAGGGTATCCTGTTCTAATGATCACAGGGGACCTTCCCCCTCCATTGTAAGGGTTACCCACATTCGGAGGCATGTGTTGTCCTCTGTGGGATCCGTTACTTTCAGTGCAAGTACAGGGGGAAAGTGTAATTTAGAAGACTTGTTTCCTTATATTACTGTCCTCCTGAGAATGAGCAGTTCAAATCTACTCACTGGTGACTTCCATATCTAATTCTTATAGCTAGGATCAGTTGCTCAGAAGCCACAGGAAAGCAGCTTTTCAAATTCTGGGATGCCTGAGAAAAGTAACTCTAAAGAAGTCCATCTATTTGCCCTTTGCTCCAAGTATCCAATTCTTCAGTATTCCAACAATCTACTTCATTTTCAAGGCCACTGAATTATCTTTCGATGGAAGCACCTCTTCTGATACTAAAGCACCAACATACGTTTTGTTAAATGCTGTGCTAAGACTCTGTGGAACAGATTGGCATCATTTCTGTGGATCAGCTAAGGGATAGACATCTTGTTGATGGGGAGTCAGGAGCCTCCATGTTTCTCAAGAGTGGATCAATACCCTTCTAAGGAAGACATGAGCATCACTCCTGGAGAGCTTGTGGACTGGCAGGCAGAAGTTCTTCCAGAAATCTGAATCACATTGGCCATGGTCTGAAGCAGATCGAGTATAGGGCAGAGGGATACCTCTATGGTCTGAGTTTTGGGGATCAGCTCTTCCTGGGCTTTGGTAGGACCCTCCTTCCTGAACTCAGCAAAGGGCTAGAGCAAGGTGATGCACAGCTACCGTTCCTGCATTTGGTCCCAGGACTCAGTCTCCTTCTCCCATCTCCATTGAAGGAACGCCATGACCCTCAGCCATTCACTTTTGCTGCCCTCATTGGCTTAGGAGGAGAGAATTAACCCTCACCCCAGAGTGTCTGAGTCCCCAGTAGACCTACCCTTCTCAGGCTGGGTTGCTATACTTCATAGTCCTAACTGGGAAAGGAATACCAGGAAGCATCCGATTGGATCACTTGAGTACACTCTCCTCTCCTTATATACTAGCAACTCCATACCTCCACATGATCAGCCAGGGTCAGCCATCCCTGTTGGAATGGTGGCCTTTCTTGCCTGTGGCTCCAGGATGTAAGGAATTCAAAGTGCCTGGGCTGCAGTGGTATCTCATGGCTCAAGGGGAAACTTGCTGTGTTCCCTGGCAGGAATGAACCATTCTCTCACCCTTTTCCCCAAGCCCCTCTCTTGAGGCTGGAGCCTCCATCCATGCAGGGCTGAATTTGAGATGGTAAAGACAAAGTCCCCCATGGGTCACTAGGAATGATGGAAATAGGCGTGACTTATTTCCACCCCCCTTGGTTTCTAAATTATTGTTTCTATTGGGGTAGAACACCATAGAGAGTTCTATTAATCCTGAAAGGTGGCACCCATCCTCATGTCATTGTGAAACTGGTGCTTCAGCTTCACATACGATAGGCCATTATTTTGCTTTAAGATAGTTCTCTGCAGGGCTAGATGCAGATGGTGTACCTGTAGAACCTTGGGGACCGACCATGTGATTTTCTCATGGCAGGTTTCTGTGAACTCCACCATGCCCCCTTTCCCTACACCACTGACATCTTCATCACCCTGGAGTCTGCCTGATTATGTAGCCCAAGTGTAATGTCAAGGCCATTTGCTCTACAGCCTAAGCCCCTTGTAGTGTCCTTTCCTGTTCACAATCTCACACAAAGCTGGAAGTTTCTTTCAGGTCATCCAGTATATGGGTTGGAACAATATGCCTAGGCCTCCTGCATATTAACTTCTTCTTACTCATCATGCATGATTAGCAGGACACTGAACTAGCAGAACATCCTGCAGAAAGTCAAGAAATTCACATTGACAGTCTGTAGTTTAAGAACAGGTAATTTTGCACAGTCCTGGGAGAAAACTGAATGCATATGGTCAGGTCCAGGAATTGGGCCAGGAGATCTTGACTCCAACTATTGTGTCCCTTGCTCCTCATTCTTGCTTTTGATCCTATGCACAGGGAAAACTAGATATTCAGCCAGATGTACTGCTTAGTATCTGACATTTTCTCTTAATCATCTCCACTGTTCTTTGAAAGTCATGGTTTCTTGGCTACAACAGTTAAGTGTTCTTGGACTTCTATTGTTTGGGTCAGTATAGGGGTGTGGAATAATCTATTGCTAGTGAGCGAGCCAGATTCCATGAACCCCTCCTCCTGCCCACAGCCCAATCTTGCAAGAAGCCATCCTTGTACTTGGGGTTGCTGTGTCCCTCTCACCAATGGGTTCTTGATGGCATTTACCTCTAGGCCTTCA
Source organism: Prionailurus bengalensis (assembly GCF_016509475.1). Taxonomy (NCBI): domain Eukaryota; kingdom Metazoa; phylum Chordata; class Mammalia; order Carnivora; family Felidae; genus Prionailurus; species Prionailurus bengalensis. Next base: position 79,550,309 of record NC_057353.1, on the reverse strand, counting down.
CATGGGTATGATCTTCCATTCAATTTCCAGGGTCATAATATATGCTCCCCCAACATTCCTACTTCACTGGACCCCCTTGGTCCCTTTTCTTGTTGCCAGGATAACAAGCATTTCACTTAGAAGTGCAAGGAGATCTGTGTTGAGCAAGTTCCGTCCAATGAGTTTCTACTGTCCCATGAGGTCTTGGAGTATATTCAAAGAAAGTGGCTCCAAGTTGACGAACTCCCTCATCCCATGTGAATTCAAGTCCTTTGATCAAGCATCTTCAGGATCTGGTCCTACGTGTACTTTCCTGGCTCGTGTAGGCACACATTAGCTGATTTTTTAGTCTGGTTCCCCTGGACTGCACCGTAGAAATCTGATCGCTCTCATCAGAAGAGTGGTATGCATGGTAACGCCTTCACAGCCAAGGAACTAAGGAAGCCAAGACTGTCCCACCTGCAGAGCCCAGGCAGGGGGTAGAAACCAGCACCATGCTCCAGAAGAGCCTGCTGCAACACCCAGGAGATGCTGGCTTCTGAACCCAGCTTCACGTCAGGCCAGAAGATTCCCAGGAGCAAGAATTAAGGATCATGGAGCCTACTCCACCAGGGGAGAAGCAACCTCCCAGAAGAGCCTAGTTTTTACAAAGCTTGGTGCTCCATGACCGATGACTGGCTTTCTTATCAAGCTGAGGAATTTGGCTTTTGGTAACTATAGGCAGAGGTGCCCAGTTAGTGTGTCATATGGACATAGAGGGTTTAGGAGGCTCAGGAATTGGATTCCTGCAGCCAGACTAGCCATTCACATATTCCCTCTCTCCCCTATGTTTCTGCAAGTAGCATCCAGGCTAAGGCTAATCCTGGCGGTGTTGGGGCCTCTTCAACCCTAGCCCAAGACCAGGAAACCAGGATTTTGGGCAGGTCGAGTATTTAGCCCCCACCATTTATCCTAGAACCACAGAATGCCCTTATCTTAGGTTTTACAGCCCCAAACCTTAGCAGGAATATGGAGAATGTGCAGCATTCAGAATGTGCTGTTATTTCAGAAGCCCTAGCAGAATCATTCAATTAGGACTGAACATGAACTTGGAAATCAGCACCCAACATGTGCTCACCAACTCTATGGTTTTCTCATACCTGAGGCCTCTTAGAAGTTTCTCATTATAAAGAAACCAGTCCCTAGAAGTTTAGCTAAAACTACACACAGAAGGCTCTACTTTCATAGGTGAGCTGGTTTCTTTCAACACTAATCAGAATGGAGAAAGCCTACAGACCCAGGTGTCCCATTTAAGTTTAAAAAGTTTGGTAGAAACATCATGGTGGCAGAGAGGACACTTCAGCCAGGTTAGCGGAACCCTTGACTTGGGTCCTTGTGCCCAAGGCCAGGCCTCGCTACACCCCCACTGGTCTTTCACTTCCAAGTTTGTACTTAGTGTTCTGCATCTTTTTTGTTTTGGCGATTTACAGTTTCAGTTCATGGTCATGTGCAATACTGATTTCTACTGCAAGGTATGCACGTCAGTTTTTCCGTTTAGCACTGATCAAGTTTTCCTTTTTGCTACAGGTTATTAGCATGATCACGTCTGAGATGTTTACAGAAAAGTGGTAAGCTAGACCAACATAAAAGTACAGGAACTTTCCATATCCTGACCCTAATGAACCTAGGATGTTTTTCTACTTCATGTTATGCTAATTTGGAATCTTATTTGAATTTAAAGGAGTATGGTGATCAATTGAGAGGTTCTGAGCAAATTCTTTATAACTTAGAAATAAAGGATCTGTTACCGAGACAAAATTGCACCTAACTCCAGATTTATCCAGTAATTGAATTCTACAGATGGATTTTTAGTTGAAGTCTTTAGAGTAATTTAAGGCTTAAGTGTCCACGTGAGGAAGGTGCTGTTTCAGAGTACTCCCTCTAGGTCTGTGGTGACAATTAAGACACAAGGTCTATGAAGTACTTGCCAATTAATTGCCTATTTTATCTAGAAGGTCCTATGGTGATGGAGGATTTTTCTTCTATTTCCAGCAGCAGTGTAGTACGTATGGGTTAATATAATCCATTGGAAAAGAGGAACCATGGGAGGTCCTGCAAGATCTTGTTTTCTGCACATGAAGGCATGTTAATGCAGAAGGGATTAGGCCACCAGCTTTGGACTTTCAGGATTTTTTGTTTTTACACCCCTTTTAGTATTAAGAACTTGGATGTACAGAAGAGTTGAAATTCTATATTGCCCCTCTAGTTATTACGGTTAACATTTTGATATTTGTTGTGTATCTAACTTTTGATGTATTTCAGAGTTACAGGTATCAGCTGCCTTTGCCTTAAGTACATCAGATTAATATGCTTATTCCAGTTCAATAGTGGTTTCCAGCTTTTTCCCTTTGAAATAAAAGCCACGTATGCAGAGATGCACAGATCTTAAGTGTGCTGTTTAATCCATTTTGGTAAACGCCTGTACCAGTAGCCCATACCCTGCTCATAAAGTCATCACTGACCCCAGAAATGTCAAGTCTGCTCTCCTCCACCTTCTGTCTCCCATACAGATCAGGGTACTGGAGAGCAAGAGTAGAATGTTTTTTTCCTGGATCATTTATCATTTCACACAGCTTCTGACTTTCACTTGCCTTTTTGTCAAGATCCTTCTACCAGTGGATTCATCGTCTTCACCAATACCTCTAAGTCCCTTAACCTTATAATCTAACAGGAGCTATTACTCCAAGTCTCGGCCATCCCTTGGGGAACCGCAGTCTAGCCAAAGACCTGCATCCTGTAGCTTCTCTGGTCTTGGCACATCACCCTACTTCAGCATGCCCAATGGATTTTACTAGTTTGCTCAAAACCTCTTGTAGGAATTTCATCTTGAAGCCATAAACTAAGACCACACCAAATGGAAGCCTCTTCCTAAAGTCAGGTATTTAGACTGATTGAGAAAGATGGAGTTGATCTTAGGATTTACTAGTCTAAGAAGCTGTTCTCTAGCCAGTGCACAGACTGGTCAGCTCCATGAGCTCAAGTATCATCATGAATATAGAGGTCCCTTCCTAAATAGGGTCTTGCTGCCCACCTGTGGTGAGGGAGGCTACCCAGCTACTTCCAGCTGCCAGCTCCTTCAGGGTCTGCCATATTTGAGCCACTTACTTCCCCCACAAGTCATCCCCTTCTTAGTGTTAACACTCAGTGACCAAAAGGTGAGAGTACAGAAGACCTGGCCAGTTTGATCCAAGGCTTTGTTGGACTTGAGCCCAAGTTCTGTTTTCTCTACCTAGTCCTTCCTCCTTTTCTTTACCCAGGTTCTAGGCCTAATAAAAATCCATCCTCCTCAGACCATTTCTCAACATCTTATGGAGAACACAACAGTGAACTAGGACAGAAATACAAGATTCAGAGAAAAACCATGCTTGTTAAGGATCGCTAGTCACTGGCATTTTGCGCCTGTTTTTTGTGGGTGTGTGGCCAACTACAGATGGATCTTATTAATGCCTCATTTTATCAATGTTGTGAAGTGACAGGTTTAATCTTGTTATTCTGTAAAACTACTAGCTTTCAACAGGTAGCACAACTAGAACGATCAGGATTCTTTCCATCCCTCTCCCTCTTGACCTCCTTTGGCCAAGGGCAGGAGAAGTAAGACCATCCAGATCCTAACCATTGCAGCAATTCCAATTAGAAAGTTTTCCTGGGAATGCAGTCTGTAGTCAGGCAATTAAAGGACTAGGAGTGATTTATAGTCTAAGATATAGAAACATCTGACTTAACAGATGTACAGTTGCTTTAAGGACTCTGGGTAGGATTCATAATCCAACTGTAATAGCAAATTACTGGAAACAGAAGGCTTATTAGTTCTTATCAGGCCTGGTAGCTAGAGACTAGGTTACTAAGTGCTGCTCATGTCGAAAACACATCCAAAAATCCAACTGGGTCGGTTATGGAGAACCAGATGGTTTTTCTTTTAACTGACAGACTTGTTCTTGACCATTTCTATGTAGTTCCAGCAAGAAGGGTGTTTGTGCTAGCCTCCAGTTCCTTCTTTCCCAGCTAAGAATCAAGTACAATGAAATTATGCACCACAACTATGGCTAGTGAATTTAGGTTTATTTGGGCCTCTAAAAAGAGCCTCTACCACCGGGGTGACAAATTACTGGCCACTTTCCATCTGTATTAGTCTTACCATGGGAATTCAAGCTTGCACAGGATGCAACAGGAGGGAAACCTTGCTCTTGGAAGTTCTCCTGAGTAGCCCCTGCTTGCCTCATTTTGGAGGTTTCTGGAGGTCTATCAGGGAAGGATGTCTACTGGAGGGGAGGTGGTTTTAAGTGTATTGTCTCAGCTCCAATACAAAGGGTTAGTACTTGGGGTGGGAGGCAGGCAGATAGAAGCCTGGTATCCGCATAGCAGTACCCAAGTTGGACACCCATGTATTGGGAGTGCAAGTATCATTTATCACGGACTTAGCCTAGATCTTGACCCACCAGGTAGGCAGGGTCTTTAGATTATGCCACTCTTACAAAGCAAGAGCTCCATCTGCAATCATCTGGCTCCTTCAAACCTTACCCACTACTAGCATATATTCCTGATGAGCTGGGCTTAGCTGATAGAGTTGGAATAAACTCAGCAGCAGTCCCGAATGTTGGTAAGAGGTTGTAGAATTGGAGATGGTGTTAATGTGAGGGTAACTGAAGGACTAGAAGAAGGAATCTATAGAAGGAAGTTTGCCTTCTGAGGTGTTTGAAGGAGGAGCTATCACATTGGCTACAGAAGGATAAAGATGATGGTTCCTCCAGTGTTGTTTAAGGCCTGAGATGGAGGCTCAGGATTAGGTGCTGCCTTGTTTTCTGGGGAAGCCAGGAGGGCCTTACAAGTTTCCCTACTGGACTCTGCCTCCATGGAGAAGGAGTCCAGCCAAACAACCCTTAAGGGAGGAACAGGCACAACCCCTGCTTATCCCCGAGTGGCAGGTTTCAGTTCCCTGCCAGACCATGGGATTATTCAGACAAGCCAACAACATCCTCCATGGAAACCAGGGGACACCCATATTTTGTTCATTACAGAGCCTGCCTCATGCCGCCCCCGATTCTCTGTTCCCACGTGGCAGGTGTCCTCCTCACCTAGGCTGTATGTAGGACAAACTTTGACCTCGTCTGCCCAATTGTTTCCCTACAGAATGGGAAGTTCACTTGTTCATTCATGGGTGAATAAGAGGGGATTAAAACATGTCATTATATTCCCAGCAGTAGTCAGAGTCTGAGAAAACACACCCAGGATTGCTTTGTTTCTGCTTAAGCGTCAGAAGATAGGCATAAGGTCCAGAAGTCAAAGGATGAAGATAAACAAGCATTTATTTGGCTTCTAAGCAATACTGAAGTATAGTAGTTGGGGAAGTACAAACTGGTGTTCTTTTGTGGTCTTGAGGAATCCATTCCCTGCAGTCAGCAGCTGGAGTTCACAGTTTTGCCTAAAAATGGCCGGCTCCCCGAGTAAGCCACTGACCAGAAGATGCTGGAAGTAGCAGAGAAGGCATACTGGCTGGAGACCTTGGGATGCCAACAACAACCCAGCCTAGAGTTTCCTGGGTTGTTGTCTGAGCTCCTAGATGCCCTTGCCTGGACACTGGGGAGTGCTGCAGCCAGGAAATGCCAACAGGCACAGACAAGAAATAACCAAGGATCATCAGCTATTCTCTCCAGCCAGAAGCCTGGAAAAAGGGCACCCAACATGACAAGAATGCTTTAATCACACCTGCCAGTTCTTGGGGTGAGAAAAAAAAAAAATCAAGCCTTTTCCCAACTGTAACGAGATTATAGCAGAGTTCATGGGAGGAAGTTGCTTTTCTACTCCCTGCAGTGAGAAAGAGGTGCCCCTCTCCCAGAGCCTGTGGGCAGCAGCCCACCTCCCCCTTCCCAGCTGGTGCAGAGGGGATGCCTGGGAGAGTCCTGTCATCTGGGCAACACAGGTGGGATCGACTAGAATAGCTCTGCAGGAGCTTCATTAGCCGAATTGACATTTGATCCGCAGCTCATGAAAGGGATGTGCGTTCTGAACAGACAGGTTGACTACCTGCTCAAATGGGAGAATAGGCTTGCATTTTGTAAGCCTGATTTCTCGGAGTACAGCCCAAAATTACTCCTGAGGACCAGGAAAACTTCAGCTTGAAGGGAAAGACTGACAAGAGGAACACTGAGAACACAGATTAGAATTATAAGATTGTTAGAAGATAGACCTATATTTCAGTTCTAGAACAACAAGTTAAAATTCACTGGACAGACTCTAGTAGAATGGAGGACAGAGGAAGGAATTCATGAACTTGTAGGTCAGTAGAAATAATCTATTTTCTCTGTTCAGATTGGGTCAACAGAACCAAGGAGTCTGGAAACAGGACCCACTTTGACATCATTGAGGTGCCCCTACTCCAGCAACATGCAGGAACCTGGGTCAGCCTCCAGCTTCTAGGTTCTATGTGATTTCCACATGGAAGTATCCCAGGAAAAACTTCTAGGAAAGTCCCTTCAGGAGTTAAGGCTGACCATCTAGTCAAGGAGAGATCTCATTGGGCAGAACATCTATCCTGAGCACTGGCATCCAGTCACGGTCTTGGTTACAGCCCCAACGACAAGTATAGCACTTAGTATAACACTGTTCCCCTCACCTACTCCAAAGGAGAGGGCCCAGAACAGTGCCAGGCAGAATAGCCACATCCTTGGAGGCCCTGTCAAAGCAAGGGAGGCCCAGAACGGACCCTGACCATTAACCCAACTCTAGGCAATGGCTTTCCCAAGCAAATCAAGTTCATGGAGCTAGGAGCTAGTGCCTCTGGCTAGTAAGAGGTCACCTGGCTAAGCAGATCAGAGCTCCACTTTGTCCATGTGAAGCTGGGGGACCTAGCTTCTTGGGGTTAGGGGGGATAAAAATCTAGGGTTGCTTCAAGCACACAGGATTCTCTAGGGAAAGGCATGACTCAGGGTCATTGCAGTGTTCAGGGATCTGGAACTTGTCAGGATGATGTCAAGAAGAGGGCAAGTTACGGTCTTTGTGCTAACATGAAGAAGCATTGCCTCATGGGCACCTTTAGAATTGGAAGGCTGCACATTTGAGGATGCTGCTTGGATCCATGGAACAGTTTACCCTTATAGCTATTTCAGAGCTGGACACACACAGCAATGAGGCTGTGTTTCACCCAGGCCAGGATAGGAGCTGCCAGGCCATGTAGTCTATACATCTCAAGAGACAGGAAGGATCAATGGCAGAGAATTATGGTGTGGAGCTGCTGAAAAGCCCCAGCTGGATGATCACAACAGATTCCTGGAGAAGCAACACGTCCACTCCCACTAGTTTGAAAGTCAACTCTTCTCTTGTGCCTGGGTCCTGGTAGCAATAAATGCCTAGAGAGGGGTCACCAAGTGCCCAGAACTTTCCAGTGGCCAAATGGTCATAAGCTGGAGGTCATCTGACACATAAGCAATCACAAGATTCTTCACAGCAGAATGCCAGTACAACACAAAGATTTAAGACCAAGCCATTTCAGGTCTGGAAGACAAGCTTTACCAGGTTATTGGCTGGAGTCTGAGGATTATTCCTGACTGGGTCAGGAATTCCTGGGTCCATCTCTGGTCCCAGTTTGAACTTTGATCACAGGGGTAACAATAGTTTTCTTTAGTTCACACAGGACCATCAAGACTCTCACCACCTCAGCCTGGTTGGAAAGGGTTTGGAGAGCTTAATGCCAGACTTCATCCTCCATATTGTGCTGGGGGTCCACCACCTGCTGAGACCTGTTCAGGTCCCTTAAACTTAAGGGAAGAGCTGGTAGAGGGATGTTTCGGGGATTGGGTCTTTTGATCTAGGCCAGATGCAGTCTTCAGAAGACAAACTTGGCCTTGTGTGGCCAGGAATCCCAGCAGCGTTGGGTGTTCATCCAGAGGACCACCAAGAATCCTGTTTCACCTGACACCAGTGGTGGTGCCAGTGCCCTAGGAGTGGAGTCCAGCCAGCTGTAACCCTAGAGGAAGTGGCCTGTTGTCCTCACCAGAAGGCCATCTTTACCACACTATAGTGTGGACATGAACTATCTTAGCCTCAACATTTCCAAGTTTCTTTGGGCACCTCGTGAGGAGATATGGGGATTGTGCCCTATCCACCAGCTTCCACTACCCCATACCAGGGCCACAGGCTTCCTCCTTGGACATACCCCTTTCAAGAGTTTTCCCTTTCTCGTGGACTCAGCTTCCCTAACACCTTGCCAGCATCACTGATCACCATAGACCATGTTCTCTGCATAACTTTCCCTTGGTTCCCTGTAGGATCCAGTCAATAGTGCCTGGTGTGTGTACACTTATAGAAATACTCTTGCTTTGATCAGGGTGATGGTATTATGGGTCTATGCAGGTGTCCAAACTCAAAGCATACTTTGTATTTTATGTAAGATGTACCTGGATAAAGCTAAGAAATTTCCCTAAGACCCTGTGATCTCAGAAATTCGAAGGTACTTCTCAGGTTAGCCAATTAAAGACAACATAGTGCTAAAAAGGCACAATCCTTTTGACCTTGCCAAGAAAACCAAGGATTCTTGCAGAAACACAGGACTTCCCTAGGTAGGATGCTACTACTTCATCTACAGGATTCTATCAGAGTCCTCTCCTAGTGAGGACAGAATATACATGAGGGTCAAAGCCCACACCACAGATCCAGGAGGTGGGGGAATCAGCCAATCCCAAGTGAAAGGATTCCTAGCTCCAGCTCCTTAAGCTTTGGTGTCTGGTTATATTTGATTCTAACAGGAAACACTGGGCATTTGTGGCCAGAGATTTTCTCCCTGATAACACATCCATTTCCTTGGTTCCCTGGGAGTCCCTCTTTTCAGAGTTAGGGAGGTCAGTGCTGATGTTCTAGGACAAGATCACCTAGCAGAAGAGGGGGAAAGGAGAAACCCTATTAGCATGGTACACACCAACTCCATTAGGGATGAAGAACAGACTCTCATTTCTAGAGGACATGTGCAGTGATTTCCAGGGAGGAGAATTTAGGGATGACCACTGGGGAAGTCAGTTTTCACGTCAATTGTGTATTTTTAAAATAGAGTCAGGTAATTGGAGTCAGATTCTTTACAGTGAATGAAAATGTACTTGTAGGGAGAAGGGATTTAGAACTGCAGGCTCTAGATCAGCTTCAAGAGTCAGAAGGCAGAAGAGGCACAAGAGGAGACTGTTTTAAAGTTGTGGTGGTCAAGAAGATAGAGTCTGAAGAGGTTCATAGATCCCATCTTTACTATTTGTCTGGACTCATCATTCTTAGTATGATGCCCTAGGGCATTTTTTTAAGGTTTATTTTGAAGGAGGGAAGAGCAGAGAGGGAGACAATTCCAACCAAGCAGGCTCTGCAGGGCCCTAGGAGAGGTTCAATCTTAAGAACCAGGAAAGCATGGTCTAAGCTGAAATCAAGAGACGCATATCCAACTGAGCCATCCAGGCCCCCTGATGCCCCAAAACATTTGATTGGGGGGGGGGGGGTTGGGGATTTCTGGTATTCCTCTGGCAGAGTTTAGATCCCTAAACTCCTCTGGACGTTATTTTGGGGAAACAAACATGGCTGCCCCTTTGAGTGTACCACCTCTGCTTAGGACTTCTTACATCCCTGAAGTTACTGGGCTTAGAGATGGGTGCAAGTTTTCCTAGCAACTCCAGAACATTCCTCACTTCTCCCTCAAACTCATCTCTAGAGCCCAAGCATCATTTTCCACCTTGTTTTTCCAAGTTGTTCCAAGTATCTTCTGATCCCACAGGGACACCCCCACTCCCTTCACTGACCGTACTTGCCTCTTGCTCTCCCCTCTGTCCTCAGCACTGCAGGTCACCCATGGCTACTTCAACATGCATTTAGAGGATCCAGAGCAGTTGGTCTCCTGGTTTTGAGATCCCATCTAAGAAGATGCTTTTCTACCCCACTTAGAGTCTGTCAGTACCCACAGCTGCCTGTAGACGCCATCTTGAGTTTTAAAAGAGACTACCTTCAAGTTTTGACACTATTTTACTCTGATATCAGTGCAGGTCCTACCATTTGACAGCCAGTGTCAATTGCCAGTAAACCTTTCTGAACGGAGTTTGGGAGACCCATCCCCCATAACGACTTGCTTGCAAACACTGTTGGCTCATCCTTCCTCCATTTACCTGACACGGAAGGAAAACAAAAAACAAAAGCATAACTCCTTCACCATGTTCTGCATAGAGAATATGGGGGAGAGTTTAAACCTCATACAGTTTGCTTTTAACAGCTATTTGCTCTTATGGATCTCAAACTTTTGCCCAACTTCTGACTTTCTCCTCATAGTGGTCTCCCTAACTTGAGTATCAAAGCAGTTGTCTATTTTTCCTTCAAAACATTCTAGTTTCAGTCCATTCTCTATTCCCATGCACCCCTCTGGACTGAATCATGACTCCATGTTTTGATTTCTACAGGATACTCTTAACTGGTTTTGTCCTCCCTACCACCTGTTCTCTACAAAGAGCCAGTGAAAGCCTTAGAAGCAAGCCCTCATTTTTGCTTTGAGTAAAATGGAAATGTACTGTTGAGTTTTAAGTAGGGGACAAAGTCTTTGGAGTCCCTAAGGCCTTGCATGATCTCTGCCTTGAAACTTTACACTCTATACCCCTTTGACTACATTGTCTTCCTCACTGACTAGGGCATGGTCTCCTCACTGGCAGAGGCACACTTGTTCTTTAAAATCACCACAGTGCATTGGAAGTACTCTATTTGAATAAGTTAGCATCCAAAGGCTATAGGCCACGTTGTTTTCACTTAATGTTCTGTTCTGTAGGATACTAGTGGGTTAGGTTTCCACCGATCATGCACTTGCTATTCAAGTGGAGAAAATACAAGCCAGAAAAGTCAATGGGAGACACTGGTGGACTTAGTTTTGCTGGTTTAATGCACACATTTTGCTGGTACGGCAACAAGTCACCCACCTAGATGTGGCCGTTAGTGCACGGAGCTGGGTTGAGACCCAAGAACCACACGGAAACCTGCTTGTGTAGGTGGAAGCCAGTTTCCTAGAGGAATTGGGAAGAGGTCCTATCTCGCCAGGCTTCCTAGAGCTCCAACACCATCAACCAAATAGGTGTGGAGTTGCTATTCAGAGAAGCTAATTGTTCAGCCTTGAGAAGTAAGGATCTTCTATGGATGGTCTATTGGGCAACTCCTGAGTAGGCACCAGTCTTAAGAGACTCTTTGAACCAGCCATAGGCCTAGGAGCCAGAGTCCTAGAGGAAAATAAACCCAGTGTGAAGTCTATTAGCTATAGCTTTCCTTACATGTTTTCAGCCCATTTCCCAGGGCCATCCAAGGCCTGAGCTGCCTTAAGCTCCGTAGGAGGCTGTGGAAGAAGTGGACTTCTGCAGTGCTCTACCATGGTTTTCTTAAACTACATGTAGCTCCAGGTATCTAGAGAGCCACTAACGTATTTTTCCCTGCCCATGTGTTACACTCTGGGGAGCAGAGTCCTGCTCAGGAGATAGAAGGCATGATTCTTTCTGTTCAGATTCCTTCAGCAGTAAGAGGTCACATAGCAACCTCATTTTCCAGTCTAGGTTAAGACATCACCAGGGAGTTTTCTTTCAGTCTCTGAACACCCTTATTTCAGACTATGGAAGAGATGGAATGCTTGCCCTTGCCTTGTTCTATATTGAAGCAGTGACAGTCATTAGCCAGGAGTAACAGGGTAACAATGACTTATGCCCTTGACATTCACCTCCATCTTCAGAAGACCTGGGAAGGAGGGGTGACCTGGTTTTCCTTTGAGTATCTTGGAACCCCCTGCTTATTTCTTAGGAGCTTTACATAAGCACTCCAGGTATATTTGTATCTTGAAAGGAACCAGAGACCACCCCCCCCCCAGTCGATTCACTATAGCTAGTTCAGTTAAACACTAGTGTCCCAAGTACGCTCAACTACCCCAGAAGTCCAAGGGCCCTAGTTGGCCACTGGAGCTTTCAGAGACTATGTATGCACATGCTAGTGAAGGGCCCACAGGACTTGGAAGTTCTTCCCATCATCGTCACGAAGTGTTGTGGGTCACGTTGAAAACACCTTGCATATTCTAGATACCCAAGCAGGAGAAGTAACTAGGACACAACCTCAGTAAAGATACTACACATACCACTGCTGAGTCACCAGGCAGGAATTCTATAAGCCCTAGAAAGTACATATAGGAGCATTCCAGTTGCTCTAGCAACAGTGTAAAATCAGATACCTTCTGGAAGACTGTTCTGGTGTGCCTCCACCCTGCCCCAATCCCCATCCCAAAGCCAAGCACATAAAGCCTAGGACCCAGCCTAGGACTGGTATGTAGGTGTACCAGTTCTAGATCCAACATGACAGCTTGGGGATGGCTAAAAATTAATGGTGCCCCCTGTGTAGGACAGTGGATAAGGCAGAGTATATTCCTATAAGGAAATTGTGTACAGTAGAAAGGAGCTATTGCTACATACAGCATGCATAAGTCTCAGACAAGTGTGGAAAACGAGCATATAGAAATGGAATCCTAGTATGTGAAGTTCAAGACTACTTGTTTTTCCACTTCTATCACCGTTGATGAGCTTTGCCCTGGAGAATGATCAGAGGAGGCACAAGGAAGACATCACGTTTGTTGGTAATGTACTCCATCCTTCTGGGCCCTGGTTTTCACACATACATTCACTGTAACATTTCACGAATGGAATAGATTAGAACTGGGGGGAACATTGAAAAGGACAGAAGGTCATACCAGCAAATTCAGACAGTCCAAACTTTACAGGTTTGCCTCTCATGGTTTCTGCTCAATTCTAGCATTTGGAGTCCTTGTGTTGGGGTCCTAGAGAACGTGGTTGGAGACCCAGATTTCCCTGTGCACCTGCTAGTCACTATGGAGACACCCTTGGCTGGGCTGGCCTCAGGCAAATGCAGTCAAATTCCTAAGGCTTCCAGAGCTGCTATATTTCACATTGGACTCCTTAGGACCACACATTTGTTTCATCAGCTTGAAGGAAGCCTTGACCAGTCTCCTGGGAACAGTGGTTTATTCTCTGGCTACTTGTTTGCTGAAACTTAGTAGTGTTCTTTGGAACTGTTGTGAGCCTAAAATTATTTCTACTTGAAAGAAAAGACCTCTTATGTGACCACATAGCTGGCCAGTCACATTGATGGGACCTTGTTTTTGTTTGCTTCGGCACCCACACTGCCCTGAGGAAGGACAGTAATGTGTTCTACCCGTCTCATCAGACCTGGTGAGCCTGCTTTCTCACGGGGGTCTGGTAGTTAGTAGGCCCTGCAGGAGGGGACTTCAACTTGTTCCATCCTCAAGGTCTGCTGGAGCTCTGAAGATAGGAAAAATGCTACCCACACTGTGTGTCCCTGTTACAGTCAGCAGATTGCACTCACCCTGCTCCCAGTCCATGCAAGACCTAGGTCCTGTCCACTATTCTGTTCAGCTCTGTGCTTACATTTCACCTCCTTCCTCTAGCACAGACCCCAAAGATCAGTTTGGTCTTGGGCACACACTTCCTTACCACCTGCCTTATGCACTTGAAGCCTTTGAGCTTCTTCTCGTCCCATGGATAACAGTATGGAGGAGGTCTGTGGCAGGTCTATATGGACCAAAGTCTGGTCACACACTAATGAACTCAGAGGAGGATCTTTAATCAAGTCCATAGCGTATTAGGTTTGCTTTGCACAAACCACTTCATCCGGAGTTTTCTTAGGGAAGGAAAATTTTCCATAGGATACTGTGATGGCGGATATGGGCCACACATTTGTACAATGTCTATTGAAGTGTACACAAAGAATAAGCCCAATATCAACTAAGAGCTTTGTGTGAGATGATGGGTCAGTGTAGGTTCACTGACAAGTGTACCATCTGGTGGCAGATATTCAGTGAGGGAGGCTATGCATATGTGAGGCAGGAAGCAGGTAGAAGTCCCTCTAGTTCCTGCTCATCTTTTGTGAGCTTAAAACCGCTCTTAAGGTTTAAAAAAGAAAGGGGGGGGGGAAGAGACCTAGTCTGACCCCAGACTATATTCACAGAACTGGGCATCTGGAAGGACCTATGAGACTTTAACAGGACTGGCCTCACAGCATTTTCTAAACAAGTCTTATTCAAACTTATTGGTCACTTCAGTAGAGGGCTTTCTAGAGCGAGTGTTAGACAAGGGTCCTGAGCCAGAATTGCCTTGATGTTTGGTCATACAGACTACTGCCAACATCTGTAGTTTTGATCAAGAGTAGTGCCAGATCAGCTCCGCACAATCCATTCAACTGGGTGAGACCCAGAACTGAAAGGCTCTGCCCTTATGTGTTCCAGGTCAACTTCCTCCTTGAGGAATTCCCAGTCTCGTGGCAGGTGGCCACCAAGTTATCCCCAGCCTTTGTATGTACTGGGTATGTAAAGCATGGCAGACTAAGTCATCCAGACATTGAAGATTGAGCTAACACTCATGGCTGGAAGAGAGCACATCTTTTTCTAAAGCAATGTAGCAACGGTTCTACAGAAACTACCTATTTTTACTAGAAGCATTAGCCATTGGTCACCTGATAGTCACTTGAAGTTAGAAACATTGGGAACTTTTTGTAGGAATGAGAACAATTTGAAGTCTCAGTAGTGACATCAGAATTCAAGGGAAATCCATCACAACTTCTGGGTACCACTGGAGAAGGGGCACTGCTGGCAGCCATGCTGTACATGGGAAGCTTCATAGCTTTAGATGCCAAGGTCGTTCTCTCCCAGCACCAGAAACTGAGTTCTAATCCAGTCTAAGTTTTCAGTTTTTAGGTGCTTTTGTGGGCACCGAGCTTTTAATAGTACGTGTTCTAGCCAAAAAGCTAGCAGGTCAAGGATTGCCAGCCTTGCAGATCAGGATCATGAGAGTATCATTTGCCAAGATTGTTCATCTGATACAAGTCACCACGGGCTTATGTTCATATATGGGCCTCCTTTTCCTCAACTTACTGATCCCATTCCCAAGGGCCTCAGCCAGAGAGACAGATTTCAGACATGTTGATGGAAGGGTGGAGGACCCATTAGGAGCTGCCACTGCACATAGAAGTCACGTTAGTGCTAGTATTGCCAGATTTGTAACCCAACACGAACACCAGCTTACCCTCAGCCCCTTCTCACTATAAACTTCAGGATAGCGGCTTAAATCCCAGAGACTGCAAGAGAACCATCTGTGCAAGGTTATCTGGAAGCTGAGAAAGTTATTTTATGCTCCCCTCCAAATGGTATCAGAGGAGGATGAGGAATTTGGAGGTGTAGCTAGTTTAGGGGAGATGGTCAAGTCCACCAAGACCAACTTGTGTTCGGGGCGCCTAGGAGACCCCTGTAGGGACAGCCCATAGGTGTTTGAATATGCTAGGAGGCAACTTGGAAAAGTTCCATTAGAGGGGAGCAGAGCAGGGATAGGGGGTGGAATAGGCACAGAGCTGCTAGTCAAAGCCATGAAGTCTCAAGACAGAACCCAGAGCAGGAGCAATGGGGACCAGCCAAAGAACAGCTTCTAAAGGAGACATGAACAAAATAGAGACTCATGAGCCAGAGCCCCCTCAGCCCAAGCCTTCATGGTAGAGAAGTTGCAATCTGTTGGGCACATTCAGATCCTAGAAATTGGGAAGATCTTACCAACATGGCAACTCAAAAGTATTAGTGGGGGGATGGTTTTCGGGACAGAGACCGTGGTTTGAGGAGGACATCCAGGTATAGGAGTTGTAGAGTGTCTAGAAGATGGTGGAGTGGGCAGAATCCTGGAGAATGGAAGATCCACTTCTCTAGGACTGAGACCCCCCAAAGAAGGCACAATGGGGGTCTGCCCTTCAATGACTGAGAAGTCCCTTCAAGGAACCAGAAGAACCACTGAGATATTGGTGAAACAGATAGTGTGCCCTGGCAGGATTCCTGGAACTCCCAGGTAGAAAACCAAGGGAGAAGTGTTCATCCAACCCAGAAGGCCACCCTTTGGGAACCTTCCTGCACCTAGCCCTCCAGACTCATGGTGACCTGTATTGTCAATAGTCATAGTAGTAACACTGGACAGATTTCCCTAGACACACTAGTACAGAAAGGCTGCCCCAGTAAACCTCTGGTTTCCTGCCCCCAAGTTCTCTTGAGGCTGAGGAAGAATTCAGAAACCTACTCAAAAGGGGAAAGAAAAAGCCATGATTTGTTTGGGTTCCTAGAGCAGAAATCATGCACCACCCCCCCCCCCGCCCCCGCACCATTCAGAACCCCATGCCCTGAGACCTCAGAGTCTGGAGGACCAGAAGTACATAGCAGACTTCGCCAGATTTCACCTCTGGAAGATAGTGAAGCCCAAGTGTATAGGGGTGTATAGCCCTCTTCACAGGGAAGAGCACACAGTTTAGGCCATGAGGCAAGAGCCTTGTTCTGCCCCAGTTTTACCCCAAACCATCACTTCAGACAGGTTGCCTATGGGGAGGATAATCCCTCCGAAGTTCTGGTCTCTGTTTCATATTAAGACCTGGTTCTCCATTCTTAAGAGGTAGGGAAGGAGGGAGATATGTTCCATTTGCAGTAGAGGGACACGAATATACTTTGACAGATGCCAGGTCACCTGGGACCCAAAGTGAATGCCCATAGGAACCTTCTACCTAAGTAGGTGTAGGTTTCAGAGTATCTTCTGAAGCCCAGCTGGTGCGGATATTGCATGGGGCCAGGTTTGTCCAATTGTCCCCAGATACATCAAGCCTTTGTGCTGTAGTAAGAAGGCCAGCTATGGAGTCAGATCCAGGGGCCCTGGTAGCAGAGAAAATGCTCTGGCTGTGGTTGCTTTCAGACTGTGGACACTTGGGACCCAGAGCTCCTGGTAGTTTTGTTTACTTCAAGCAAGCAGTTGTTTACCTGCCACTCATGCTGGTCACCAAGGTGCAGTTAGCCTCAAGTTCAGTTTCATTAGCACTTGTGCATGATAAACACAACTGTGGTAAGAAGCTAAATTAGGAGAACATGAATTCTCAGAACAGGAATATAGGAGGGTCTCCCCCCACCCCACCTTCTCCCGAGGGGATTTCGATGTGGAAGACAACCTGACTTAGCCTGTATC
Source organism: Prionailurus bengalensis (assembly GCF_016509475.1). Classification (NCBI taxonomy): domain Eukaryota; kingdom Metazoa; phylum Chordata; class Mammalia; order Carnivora; family Felidae; genus Prionailurus; species Prionailurus bengalensis. Next base: position 79,533,252 of record NC_057353.1, on the reverse strand, counting down.
CCTAACTGTAGCAACCTCATTAGACAAGGATCAAGAGCCATGGTAGGATCTGGTTGCATGTGATGTACAGCCTCCCAACTTCCATAGCTCGAAGAGTTTAGGATAGACAAGGGCAAACCCCGTAGAGCTCCAAGTTCAGTGTCCTTTGCCTAAAACTGTTGCCAACTTCCAACATCACATGCATCAGAACAACAAAGCTGCTCCTATCTGGAGGCGTTTCCATAGGCCCTTGCCCTCCGACGGGGCTCCTTTCTTACAGGACTAGTCCAGGCCAGCAGATGCTAACCTTTCTGCAGCCAACCATTCTCTTTGTATTTCTTGCCACCCCTTGATCCCAGCCCAGGTCCAGATATCCTTTGGTGATATTTGAACCAACCTTTGCTAGTTTTGCGGCTTGAATCAGTAAGAACTTTCCCTTTATGAAGTTCTTATTAGCTACTAGGCTGCAGTCAAGCCCAGAACCGTAGAGGCAAAGGAACACAGTTCCTAGGGGTCCATGAAGGTCTTAAAACCACCTCAGGAGGAGACAAGCCATGGGTAAGAGGAGAGCGGGAATCATGGAGCCTGAATGTTTCAGGCAGACCCAAACCTATGATGGGGGGCGGGGGGGGGGGGAAAGAGAAGAACCACATCTAAGTGGGCTGCCTTAAGTGCCAACTTGCTCAGTACAGTCTACTTCGTGCCTATTTGGATTCCACCTCGGGGCCTTCAGAGCTTCAACCAGGAGCAAAGTCTAGCTACAGTTGTCACCCTGGAGCCTGATAGAATGAATTCTTATCTTGAAAGCAATGAGGATTCCCCAAAACAAGCACAGTTCAGGGCAGAGGCTGGTGGCTCCCTTTTCTCAAAGCCATGTACCTGTGAGCTCTGGTCTAGCACTCAAGACTCTGGACAGCCCTCAGTTGGGATGCTCAGAGTATTCTTACTGACCTGACTGAAGGTCTAATGTGCAAGTATTTTGAAAAGTTCTCTTCCCTGTTGGGAAGGACAGCTACAGAAACTGCTCTCCATTTGATCTTCTACAGACCTACCTCGAGTGCTTGCACTTTTAAACACCAATTAAAGTTTGTGGCAACCTTTCATGGAGCAAGTCTATCAGTGTGATTTTTCACCTATCTACTTGCTCTCTGCAGTACATTTTGGAAATTCACAGTATTTCAGACTTTTCTATTGGTGATGTTGTTCGGGGATCCGTGATCTTTGATGTGGTGATTTTAATTGTTTCAGGGCACCACGATCCAGGACCATGACCATAAGACCACAAACTTAGCTAATGGCAGTGTTCAGACTATTCCACTGACCTGCCACTCTGGCCTGTCCCCTTCTCTTCAAGCCTTGGTGAGACCATACAGAGATTAGACCAATTAGTAGCCTACAGTGGTCTGCAAGGGAGATGGGACTCTTCCCACTTGAACACCAAGTCAAAAAACTTGGGGAGGAAGGCACATTGAAAGCCGACAGGCCAAAAGCTAGTCTTTGGCCAGTGACCCAAGTTGTGAACACGAAGGAAGAAGTTCCCAAAGGAAATTAAAAGGGCTTCTCCAGTGAATACAGGAATAAGAATGCCAGGCAACCTGATTGCAGATATGAAGAAAGCTTTAGTATTCGAGATGGAAGGTCAAGGCAGCCCTAACGTGTCCTCAAGCCAAAGTTTAGTCCAGAGCAAGGCCCTAACTTCCCAATTCTGTAAGGGTCGAGGGAGGTGGAGAGCTGAAGTTTGAGGCTGACAGGTTGGTTCTTCAGGTTCAAGAAGCGATCTCCATAACAAGTACAAAGTAATACAGCAAGTTACCTGTAAGATTTAGCTAATCCGTAAGATTTTCACTATAGCAAGAACCACCTTATGTTTGTAAGAGGCACTCATCTAGGACATCTGTAGATTGAAGTTTGAAGCCAGGAATTCAGAGGACAGACAGACTCTCTTGTTGGGGGCTAACACTGCTCCTGACTTTAAGAGGCCAACGCTCATTGGCCATGCTGAAATCCTAAGGCCCCTAGGAAGAATGCTAGGTCTACTCTGCCTGTGCTCTAGCAACACAACAAAGCCTGAGTGCTTACGACATGGTTCAACAGAATATTTCAGGCTTACTGTTGAGAACTGCTAGAGATTCGTTTTACTGCTCTCGGCCTAGTACCTGCTCACCCAAGAAGTCTGAAGGAGCCTCACAGCAAGATTAAGGTGTTCATGTTTGCTAACACAACATTCATTCCATAGCCCACAGATCGGGGGTAACTTTTGAGTTGCGAGTCTTGTTACTTAGGAAGTACATTCTGGAAGGATATAGCTTCCATAGACAGGAGTCCTTGGGTGGATCTGGGCAAAGTTGAGAACCTTCTGGGAAGGATTCACTGTTCTAGGCCACGAACAACATCTAGGATATCATGGGAAGAAGTTGAAGTGTTAACACTAAACAGCAGTTTGGAAGAAGTGGATTCAGCCCTCGCAGAGGACTTTGAGGGGCTCAGGGCAGCAGCAGAGGACGCCCTGTGAATGTGGTGGAAACAGCAGGAAAACCAGAATCAGAAGTGGAGCCTGAAGATGGGACTGAACTGTCCTCTCAGGATAAGACTAGTGAAGGAGGAGGTGCTTCTCGGGGAGGAGCAGAGAACATGCTTCCTGGAGACGGAAGCTTCTCCTGGTGAGGATGCGGTGGAGATTGTTGGAAGGACAGGATTTAGAATATTCTGGAGCCCTTGTTGGTAAGGTGGCAGGGCTTGAAAGGACCCTAGTTTTCAAAGAAGTTCTACTGTGGGCAAAATGCTGTCAAACAGCATCACATGCTACAGAGAAGTCACTTGTGAAAGGAAGGGTCAGTCGAGGTGGCAAACTTCATCGCGGTCTTAAGAAATTGCCCGTCACCCCAGCCTTCAGCAGCCACCACCCGGATCTGTCAGCAGCCATCAGCATCAGGGCAGACCCTCCACCAACAGAAAGCCAGACTCGCTGAGAGCTCAAATGGTTACTGTTCTCCTAGCAATATTTAGTTCAAGTGTTTTAGGACCAAGTTATCACACTTCATAGACCACAGTATAGAGTAGAACTTTCATATGTACTTGGAAGCCAAGAAGTTCATTTCGCGGCTTTATTGTGGTAGCCTAGAAGATCCCACAAGATCTCTGGGGAACGCCTGTATACAGGGACGTTTAATCTAGGATTACAAGCTTTACCACCCTTGGAGGTGGAGGAGTCTGTTCGCCAGGCACCTAGAGCTTAAGGTTCAGCACAAGGGCCACTGGCCCCTCACGGGATGGCATCTAAATGGCCTTAGTACAAGTATCATGGGACATTGCACAAGTCAGCAAAGTTAACCTCCCCGCTGCACACCACCTATTTTGACGTTCAGCCTCAACATGTTCAACTTCACATACATTTGATCTCTGCCGGAGTGGAGGGTGGGACACAGAGAACGTAGAAGATGCGGGAAGACCAGATCAGCTACCACCTACCGAATGTTTCCTAAGGTCACATCAGTACCATACTTCAAAGGCACTCAGGCTCAGCTTTGCAGCAGTCCTTACACTGTTCCTTTGTGGAGGATTCAAAGTGGTCACCCACCCACCCAGGCCCTTGTACTGTTTGGGAAGGATGGTTTTGACCACTAAGGTGCTAAAGGCAACATTTCTCGAGAGTGACAGCTCACGAAGGAATGACAGCTTGGAGACCGAAGGCCAGGCGGTGACCAGGGCATGAGGCTCCGTAGAACCTTCCTCTAAGCTCTTAGGAGAGGGCAGGATTTCTGCACCGTATTTATAGCAGGGCAGCAAAAGCTAGGCAACACTAAGCTGTGGGCTTAGTTTTCAAGTGCTCTGCGTTTCCAAGTTCCCCACGAGGAGCACTGGCATCACCTGTACTTGGCGTAAGCTGCACCTGCTGGCCATTTGTGGCCATGTCAGGGGCTGCCTCACGATCTAGTTAGCACCCCGTTTCCAACCAGATGCTACCCCTGGACCCACGGAAGTGGCACAGCTGGGGTCCCCGGACTCTAGGCACAATCCACATTGAGATGGGGTCTGTGAAAGCCTCAGAAGCTATTTCCTATTCCCGGTTTCACAAGTTTGGGCAGTAGCAGCAGATCAAGAAAGCTCAGGCTGACAGGAGTAGGAAGGAGTCCGGTTACAACTAGGTTCATGTGGCTCCCATCATAAAAATCAGCCAGTGAATTGGAAAGAACTGGGCCTAAATTCTTTTCCCCAACAGGGACTAGTTGGGGTGCTTTGAGAAAGCCCAAACAAGACTTTTCCTCCCTTCCAAGGTAGGGGTAAAGTGTCCTTCAGGGGAGAGGAGGTGTGGAAGTCGGTCACCAGGAAAGGCAGGAACCAGGAGCAGGGCTACTTTCTCCTGGAAGGGGAATCCTGACGAGAGAAGGATTGGCAACGAACATCGGACCCCTGCCAGGTGAAGGAAGAGGTTTTGGTGCATTTTAGCTCCAAGGTCTTAATGCAGTAACGGTCTTTTAAGTTTTACAAGAAAGCCTACAGTCTGCAGCTCTTTGCTGATAATGTGGTACCCAGACGACACTTCAGTGACTGGAGGTAGAAGTCCTCATACTTCACAGGTTAGGGAGAGGTGGCCCTAAGGTTTTCTAGGGAGGGCAAAGTCATGGCCCCTTTTGCTGCTCATTCCAGGACAACGCAGTCTGAGCGGATTATCAGAAGAGGTCTAAAGAAAACAGTCTGTTTTAGTCACTGCCCAGAAAGGGGACTGACATCCTGAGTCTCAGGCAAAGCTTGTGGCAAGATCCTCACACGTTTCGGTTCTGCTGAGCACCTTACTCTGGTGCCGTGTGGATTCAACACCTGATAGGGGTCAGGAGTTCTCGACCGTCATGAATTCAGATCTGAGCAGCCATCTAGACCCCCCAGGACCACAGCAGGAACTAATAAAGCCGTGTCTAGAAGACAGTGCCCCCTGCTCAGAGCGGCCAGTCCTGTTGCCCTGGAGAGAGCGGTCGGAACGCAGGAAAGCCTGCAGCTCACTGGTTAGGAGCTCAGGTTCATCTGCTTGACGTCTCACGTTGCTGGCTCTCTGTTCTGACCCAGCTAACGGCCAAGCTCAAGGAAGATGGGCACGGATAGCCCGACACAGCTGTCACACAGACCCCAGGCTCCCAGGATTCTCCACGCCTGATTCAGAGGCTTTGTGGGGCCCTGCCTATGGTTCGCCTATCAACGTGGATTTTCATTGTGAGGGGGTGGGGGTGCTGCCTTTGAAAGCCTACTCTAGGGGCGCCTGGGTGGTGCAGTCGGTTAAGCGTCCGACTTCAGCCAAGTCACGATCTCGCGGTCCATGAGTTCAAGCCCCGCGCCGGGCTCTGGGCTGATGGCTTGGAGCCTGGAGCCTGTTTCCGATTCTGTGTCTCCCTCTCTCTCTGCCCCTCCCCCGTTCATGCTCTGTCTCTGTCCCCAAAAAATAAATAAACGTTGAAAGCCTACTCTATTGTTCCCCCCGAGGTTGGGCCACAAGGGGCCAGCCAGTTCCTTCTTGCCCTGTTCTGTTGTAGAAAAGCAGCAGAGCCTCACCTTAGCACTCTGAACCAAAGATATGCTCCCGGCTTCCTCTTCAGAGGGGGAAAGGGCTCAAAGCAAAGGAGGGCCTTTTACGTAAAGGGGAGGCCTCAGATGCGCAGGTGGAGATGCGCTAAAGCAGACTTTTGTTGGCTACAGCCTCTTTAGGCTCTAGCGGGGTGAAAGCAAGAGAGAGAAGCAGAAAATAGGAGTTTTCTCAAGAGGAAGGAATCTAGAGAGAAAGAGAGCGCCGAACTTGCCAGCTTGCAAACACACAGCAACCACACCACCCCCATGTCAAAGCTCACAACCACCCTCCACCAGAGACCGGCGGCAACCTGCCTTTTTATAAGCTGCTTTCTCCCCGCCCCTCAGTTAACTAGAACGACAGCCACCTGTACCAGCAGCCACTCACCTGCCCGGCCCTCCCTGGCCTCCTGTTGGCTTCTGGGGGCTGACCAGGGACAGCTGGCGCCCTCAGGGGGGCAGAGCCACGAACACTGCTATGCAGAGCTGAGGGGAGGGGCTTGCAACAGCTCGTGGGGGCGGCGGGGTAGGGGAGGGAACCTCAGCAGCATCCTATGAGTGAGAAAATAACTCTTGGGAGGTCCTCCCTGGCCTCGGGGGCAGTCATGGTGGGGAAAGAATTTTCCGAGAGACCTGAGGGTTCACCTGGGGTGACCAACTCATCCCTGTCTGCCTGCAGCTGTCCGAGTTTTAGCACTGAAAGTCTGTGTGCCCTGGGAGACACCCCCCCCACCCCCAGGTCCCAAGCAAACCGGAGGCTGGTCACCCCCGTAGAGGAAGATATGGGGTCTGGCCTCCCGCAGTTGGCAAGGGTTGGGCTGGGAGCTGTAAGGAAACACTTTGCTGTATTTAAAAGCCCTTGAGTGTCTCTAAACCACTTAGATTTACAAATCACCCTAGACCTATTCCAACTCTGCCTATTGAAAGACAGGAAGCATGTCCTATTCCTCTCAGTTCAAGTCGTTTCAAGTTGGGGTAGCAAGGTGAAGGGTTTTGTGAGATTCGTTAGATATGTATCTCTGTGCCTTAGTTATGAACAAACTCACCAATTGTGCCTGTTGAGACTTTTTTGGAAGTTTGATTACCCCCTACTTGAGGAGTTCGGTGTCAGGTGTTTACTCTTAGGCCTCCATGAAAGAGCGTAGGTAGTTTCAAAGGTGAGGAACCTTCAAACAGAGCACGCATGGTTGGAAGGAAGGATTTGGAATCTGCCTCTACGGGAGGTTGTACATTTATTTCATTGTATTTGTCCTCAGGACTGGTCAATCCAGTGAGGTCAACGAATGACACAGTTTTTGGTTCAGTTGCCAGCTTTGATGTTCAATCGAGGCATCTTGAATCTGTTCCATTCGTAAAGCTTACTTTAGTTTTAATTGATACATGTGTTGGTGACTTTAGTTAACACATTTCAGAGTTAATATATAGACATTTGTTAAGCCGTCTAGGTGTAGTTCCAATAAAAAATATTTCGGTAGAAATAGCGGAAGGTGTTTGTATACTTTTCATCTCCACGCTCGGAGGCTTTAGTTAACTTTGCAGTAATTTAACAAGATTTTAATCTCTAGAGAGGACCACAAAGTGTTTAAGCGCCTTCATCTGTCCCTAAGGGAGGCGCGCAGCAACTCTGCTTTGGCACAACGAGCTACAGCCGAGCTGCATGTGACTGGCTTGTGGATGCCACCAACCTTGGGTGAACAGTCTAAGGACCGAGCAGCCCATCTGCCCAGCACCTCCCGGGACCCTACATGCAGAGCAACTTGTGGGGCGGGGTTCTTCCTCCTCAGCCTCTCTGCTCTCACGGAGGCCTCTAACCCCCTGAAGAGATGGAAGGCTTGGCCGGTTTCTGCCTTACAGATACTGTATTTTCTGAGAGTGAAATGTTCGTGCTGTTTTTGGAATGCTCGGGGACAAAGTGTAGGGAGCCCTCTGAACTTAGAGCGTAGGGCTGCTCGGTGCTGATTGCTGACGCACACTGGCGGGTTTGTCACAATGGGCTCTGAGCCTCATCCTTGTGACATTATCTGCTGGCGGCTTGTGTCAGCGGCCACTGTCGCCTGATGATTCATTTAGAAACGACGACGAATAGCTGGCAGTCGTGCAATGGTCCAACCGCGCGAAGTCCTCTTGCAACCGCATTTTTAAAGCTGTATTCCACCTCCCTGTACCCTGGGTGGCTCACTTTACCCGTTTGCAAAAGAGCTCTTTTTTGCAGACGATCCTCTGTGCCTGGCACTCAGGGTGACTTCATTCCAGTGCTCACAGAATGAGGGAACAGTGGGCCCGGTGGCGTCTGGGTACATCGCCTTCCTGTCTTTGCACCCCAATCCCATGTGTTTGCTGAACACCTCTTCTGTGCTGGAAAATGACATCCCTCCTGGGAACAGAAGTGGGTACACTCAACACCAATGTGCATGCCCATGGAAACTCGAGTTTAGCAGGAGGAGGTAGATCATAAACAGTGATTGATTTTCCTGCTTGTCAGATGGAAGCCATGCTGCCGTGATGAACATTGCAGAGCAGATCGGTGGGGGGGGGGGTGGGGGGTGGGGGGTTCATGGTGCAATTTAAAATGGGGTCAAAAGTCAAATTAAGCAAAGGTGGAAGGAGGGGGAGGGCTAGGCGGTGCATCTATTTAGAGGAGAATCACTTAATCAGGAGAATTCTGTGCGAAGGTCCTCGGGTTGGACTCTGATTTGTTCTAGAAACCGTCCTGTGGCCAGTATCTGTACAGTGGTGAGGGGAAGGAATTAGGGGGCGTGGCCAGAGAGGTTACTGCCAGGGCACCTGGGCCCTTAAAAGGCTTTGGCTTTTCCTTTATGGGATTGGAAAGCCCCAGAAGGGTTTGAGCAACAATCTGACTTATATTCTCAAAATACACACTACAAAAGGAGTTTTCAACATGCGTGTGGTCCCTGGATCAGCAGAATCAGTGGAACCTGGGAATTTATTAGAAGGACCCATTCACAGACCTCACCCCCGACCCCCTGATTCAGGGACCACACAGTGCGTTTGTCACCAAGCCCTCTGGGGAGGACATAAAACACCGCACGCCCAGGTATATTTGAGTATGTCTGATAAACAGTGAATAATGTTTATGTAACCGTGCCCCATGCAATATCGCATACTTCTACAAAAACAAAAAAAAAGGACTTGTTTACCTGCAATTCAAATTTACCTGCGTGTCCTATATCTACTAAACCTGGAAACCCTCCCGCAGATGATTCTGATGTGTGCCGAAGTCTGAGAATCACCATTCTAGAACTGTTGATGAGCCACCCTGGTGCCCTTTCCCTGGATGCCGGGGCGGCCATCCCTGGCCCCGTGAGTGCTGATGGCTGATGGTGCTCAGCTGCTGCCCTCCGTGGCGTATTGCCCACAGCTGACCACAACCGCCCTCGGGACAAGCAAAGGGCTCAGAGTGTTCTTGTGCCCAGGAGTGAGGACTCTGCTATGCGGTTTATTCTTCCGAGTGCTCCCCACTGCGGATGGGCTGAGGCCACACTTCACCGAGACCCCGTCCTGGCTCTGATCCGTCCCCTCGTGCATTCTGTGCCCCCCACTCCCTCACCGACGTTTTCCCCTGAGAGAACTCCTTCAGTCTGTCCCGTGCACCCACACCCGCCTTGCAGGCCCTGCTTCGAGGGGCCGGGCATGAGCTGCAGGGTCACTTGGTCTGCTGTTTCGAGGACAGCCTCTCGAAGCAAGAGAAGCAGGGAGGGGTTAGCGTCTTTGTGCGCGGACCCACTGGTCTGGACACGGACGTGGCGGTGTCGGGCTTAGGGTAAGTCTGCAGGCGACTGGGCTTGCCGGTGGGCTGGAGGGGGTGTGCAGGAAGGACGCCAAGGGGGCCGCAGGAGGTTGGCACTTCCCCCGGGCAGGTAAGACCGGGAGAGGAGCAGGTGTCTGGGGGCAAGATCCAGACTTCGGTTTCTGACCTGGCAGGTTTCAAATGCCTTCTCCTGCTCTCACACAGTACACTCACACACGTGCTCACGCACACATTCCCACACATTACACACTCACCCCACACTACACACTCATGCTCGTGCACACCACACTTGCGCACACACACACACACACACACACTCTCCATGCTGATGACCGCACCACACCCAAGAGCATCTCCTCGGGCGGCAGAGGCAGAGAAGGGGCAGTAATAGGATGACGGGGCACAGAGGAGAAAAGGGAGGGGGGACAGAGGCAGGGGACAGAGAGATTTGAAGGTGCTGGGCCACTGGCTTGAAGACACAGGAAGGAGCCACAAGCCCAGAATTGCAGATGGCCTCCAACACCCGAAAGAGACAAGGACACGGATTTGACCTAAAGCCTCCCGAGGGAGGACAGCAGGTGGGTCAGAGTTGGAGAAGAAGAGATTTGTTGTCAGCAGTGGAGATTAGCACGCTGGGGCGGGAGCCAAGGAAGGCAGGTGCCTCTAAAAGCTGGGAAAGGCAGGGAACAGACTCTCCCCAGAGCCTCCGGGGGGGGGGGGGGGTGGTGGTGGAAGAGGGGGTGGGAGGGGGCGGTGTCTGCCAGCACCACGGTTGGAGCCCCAGGAGGTGCCCGGTAGGACTTCCCACCCCCAGAACTGTGAGAGAGTAACTTTGTTTCATTTGAGGGCTCTAAATTTGGAGCTATTTGTTACAATCGCAAGAGGAAACTGATCCAGGAGGAGCGAGTGTTCTCCATCTGAGGGCGACCATGGGAAACACAGACCCTGGCGCTGCATCAGAGGTAAGGCTGCTCTTCTGGCTAATTAATTGGAGAGGCTGGTCCTTCCTCGCACAGGCTGGTTCGCAGTCTGCCTGCCCTCCCGGGAGCTGGCCTGGACTTTCTCGTTCCGTGGCCTTTGGTTTCCCTCTGCAGGAGGCCTGAGCCTGGTTTGCTTTGCCTTCTCACGAGGCTGATCTCTGGTTTCTCAGTGGGTGCCCTTCAGTGGCTGTTTGATGATTCCCTGCGCTCATAACATGCATCATTTCTGCTCCAGGTATTACAAAGCTGAACTGCTTCACCTCGGAGGAATTCAGCCTTGGAAAAATAGCCAGAATACTAATTACCACCAATTTCTGAGGACGGTTGTCTGAAAAATAACCCAAGAGGACTTTGCCTGCATTTAACACCTTGTCTCCTCAAGTTTCCAGTGGGCTCCACGAGCCGCAGAGGGATGTTTTGAGGGGCAGGCCCGTTCGCTCGCCAGTCTGGTACGGGTCTGCAGTGATAAAGGGCCCGATGTGGAGCCCGTGAGGACCCGTGCCCTGGCGGTCCTGCACACAGGAAGGACATAAAGATGGGACCCAAGAGGAGCTGGGCTGGAATTCTGTATCCTCAAGACTCACTAGTTTGGGGCGCGGAGGCTCCAAACGCCTCTCTGCACCTGCTCCGGAGCAGCGTGGATGCGTGCGGGTCAGCGGTCAGCCTGCCCTCCCTTTAAGAGGGACTTGGCCACGAGGAGCGTGTCAGCCTCCAGCTTCCGCACCTTCGGGACCTGCTTCAGTTTTCACCCAAGGCCCTCCTTTCCTTCCCTCTGTCACCCCATCACACTCCCCCTGGAAAAGCCCTTCTTAGCGTCTGCTCCCTGAAGGCCTGGACAGTCACGCCTACACGTGCAAAAGTGCCTGTTTCATCGGGGTGCAAATCAGTGAGTCTTTACAAGGGGGATGCACCCCTGTAAGCTACACAGATCAGGAGAAACACATTCCCAGTGCCAGGCAAGTCCCCTGGCATCTCCTGGCAGTTTCTACCCCCACCCAGAGGTGACCACCACCCTGACTTTATTAGCATAATCTTGATACTGAAGCCTGAGAAAGATCTTACCAGAAAGAAAAGAAAACAACCAGAGGCCACCGCCTCTCCTGAAGATAGATGCAAAATCCTTGACATATATTAGAAGATTGAATCCAGCCATATAGCCTTTTATAGCCAATAATACATCTGGAGGCTTGGCATCTCTCGAAACTATTGTTTCATTATAAATACAATTTGAAAACTTCACCGTGGACTTCGAACGCTCCCTCACCGGGGATCCGTGATGGTTATGACAGCCTCTTGGCTTGTCACCTTGGCTGGGCGGAACAACTCACCCATCACTCAGTGAAACGCTAATCTAGATGCGGCTGTGCAAACGCTACGACGTGGTTAAAGACCACACTCAGCTGCCTTTAAATTGGGGGGATCATCTTGAGTGGGCCTGACCTAATCAGGGGAGACCTTAAAAGAGGGCTTCCGCTTTCCCTGGGGAGAAGGGCGGGGGGGGGGGGGAGGGCAGCTCCTGCCTGTGCACACGTGCCTGCGGGGCCGCAGCCCACCCTTGATCTTCTCTTCCTGTGGCCTGCCTGTCCCACTGCCTTCACACTGGTTGGCTGGTCCTTGGAGTTGTGTGACCATTGTCCTTGCCCCCTCTGCCTCCCGTCCGTCTGCCCCTTGCTTCCCCTCCCCTCTCTCCCACCCTCCCATCCCTCCCCCTCCTCCCTCCCCTCTCCTACCTTGCTCTCTCTCTCCTCCTCCATCCTTCTCTCCCTCCCCTTCCCTCCCTCTCTCCCTCTGTCCCCCCCTCTTCCTCCCTCCCTCTCTCCTTCCCCCCTCCCTCCCCTCCCATCTTCTCCCTCCCTCTCTCTTCCTCCCTGCCCCTCCTCCCTCCCCTCTCTACCTTGCTCTCTCTCCTTCTCTATCCCTCTCTCCCTCCTCTTCTCTCCCTCTCTCTCTCCACCCTCTCTCCCATCCTTCTCCCCCACCCCCCTGTCCCCCTCTGTCCCTCCCTGCCCCTCCTCCCTCCCCTCCCCCTCCACCTGGCCCCTCCCCCTCCCTCTGGCCCCCCTCTTCCTCCCTCTCTCCTTACCCCCTCCCTCCCCTCCCCCCATATTCTCCCTCCCTACCTCTCTCCTTCCCCCTTCCCCTCTCTACCTTGCTCTCTCCTTCCCCATCCCTCTCTCCTCTCCCCCCTCTCTCCTCTCCCCCCTCTCTTCCTCTCTCTACCTCCCTGCCCCTCCTCCCTCCCCTTCCCCTCCATTTGCTCCTCCCTCCCTCCTCTCCTCCCCCTCCCTCCCCCTTTCCCTCCTCCTGTCTCCCTATCTGCCCCTCCCTCCCCTTCTCCCACCCTCTCCTTCTCCCCATCATACTGGCTCCAACTCTCAGATTGAACCTTGACTGATAGAATTACTCTGTTGCTGTTGCCAAGTCAATTACTCTCCTTGCAATTTTCTCAAAGCCTTTGAGCAGAGATACTTTTATTTTAGACAAAGTCATACCCTGAGTCGCTGGGTTAACAAGGTGGCATTGTGGAAAGCCGTCAGGAGACAGAAGTTCCCAGCCCACCAGTTTCACTAACTGAACGTGTGATCACGGACAAGTCACTCAAATTCTTGGGTCTGTCTTTCATGGGGAGCACCAAGAAGGTGCTCGCTGATCTGTTCTCTCCCGCCCAGCCCCCACGGCCAGAGGACAGAGGGCAAAAAGATGCAATTTTGCAATTTCACTTGGCCAGTTCAAGGTTTCAAGGTTGCTCTTTTCTTCGATGACCTCTTCCATTCATCTTGTCATTTTCGACTTTTGGCTTTTTGCCCAAGCCAAAAAAAAAATTTTTTTTTTAAAGGTGAATATAATAGGGATCAGTTTGAGGATGGTAACTGCATGTCAATGGCTGGTGATAAATAGCACATTTGATGCGATCGATGACAAAGTTATAGATCTTATTATTTTATACTTTGGATTCACTTCACTTGCTCAGAGTTTCCAGAACATGAGTAATGACCCCTTTACAGTTTAAGTGTCTAACCTTTATTTGGTAAATGGGATTGCATAAAGAATCTTAGGGATGATTTGAGCGACAAAACAGGAATTTTTGACTCGAGTTTGGTGACCCAGGAAAGGGACAAGCTCACGGCTCCACGCTCCCGCCCTGCACATCTTCCTAGATTTCCAGGAACTTTTTCCATCTGGGGCTTTGCTCAGTCTGTTCCTCTGGCCTTTCCTTCCAACCCCCTGACTATGGCTGTGGGCAGGTGAGCTAACGTCTCACAGCCTCAGATCCTTCCCCCGTACGATGCGGGCCTGGGGTGGTGACCCCTGTGGCCCCTCACTGCAGCTGGGACAATGGCTGAGCACGAAATCTCAATATGAAATTTCAGCACCACCTGTCTTTGAAAAGTGGAAAACAGTGATGAGAAAACTGCTTTGGCTATTATTTGAAAATGAAGGATTGGGAAGGTTGATGTGTTTGCCCCAACACACAACACACACACACACACACACACACTCTGGACTCCCACGGTCACGGCTATCTTGTTCTTTCTCCTTGCCATCTGGGTCAACCTCCTCACCCCTGTATTTGAGCCTCCACCCGCCTCTCCCCTTTGTCCTGTTGGCTCACTCTCTTCTTGTTCGGGCCAAGGGAAGGCTGCCTTCTGCCAAGGACCCCAGAAGTAATGGCATAGGGAGCGAGTAAAATGCCAGCTGAGTCCGCAGAGATGTATAAATGGATGCAGACTCAACCACTATTTATCACACACTCACTGGGGGCTGCGCTTCGCCGGAGCTATTAATCCGCTGTGTCACAGCAGCCCTGTGGTGGGGGCAGTGGGCTGAATGGTGACACCCCTCCCTGTCGAAAAGTTCTATCCACATCCTAGTCCTCACAACCCGTAAAGCTTATCTTAGCTGAAAAAGGGTTTGTAGTGGACACAATCAGGCTAAGGGTCTCGGGATGAGCTCATCCTGGGTTATCTGGTGGGCCTAAATCCAGTAAGCGTGCCCTCATGGGGGGAGGGGTGCAGAGAGAGGGTTGGTCCAGACAGAGGCATGTGGCCAACGAGGCAGAGTGGAGTGGTGCAGCCCCCCAGCCCGGGAACTCCAGGAGCCCCCAGAAGCCAGTGGAGGTGAGCAGCAGGTTGTCCCCTAGAAGCTTTGGAGGAAGCGTAGCTCTGCCCACACTTGGATGTTTTACGCAGGCCTCAGAACTGTGATAAAATAAATTCCGTTGTTCTGAGCCGCACGCCGTGGTAACTCCTGACAGCAGCCCTGGGAAACTGACGCACAGAGATCTCGACAACCAAGAAGAAGCCTGGGCGTCACTGGGGTCAGTGGTCTCCTGACACATGCTTGTAATGGGATCCCTTTTCCCAGCCCTGCTTCTCCGTAATGGAAACCTGGTGTTTTGTGAGTGCCGTCCTCCCCTAAGCAGCCGCAGGACTCCGGGATTGCATTTATTTCTTGCAAATGAACATATGGCCTCGCCCTGCCTGATGAGTTACCAAGTAAAGGCTGAGAAGCCTTCTGGGAAAGTAGTCTTTGGTCCTGATAGTGAAGCAAGAGGTGACGCTTTTCTTCCACAAGGTGTCAGTGGATCACGTGTGAAGCCTGTAAGATTCTAAGCATCTTGTCCTCCTGGCTTGAGGGGGAAATCAACCCCGAGGATGGCACAATGGACAGAATGGAAAGACTTGGTCCTCGTGGCTATTTTCAGGCACCGAAGCCTATGTTACTGCTGGACTTGGTATTGAGTTGACAAATGTCTCTAGTGTTTATGCCAGTTTGACTAGAGATTCCTTTATGGGCTGCCAGAACCTTCCTGATGGGTTGAAGGCTCCCCACTGGTCTCCTGTCTCCTGGCTGGCATCGCTGATCTTCACGTCAGCCTCTGAAGGAACTTTAAGGATCATCCAGGCTCCAAGAAATACCGCTAGAAGTCATGGACTGAATACACCTCTCCATTTAGGGATGCAGCAAGGTGGAAAAGAGCCCCTGTTCTCTGGGTCCAGAGAACTGTTCCAATTATCCAACCGTATTTTATAGAAAATTTGAAGGTAATATGTTTCGTTTCGTTCTGAGGATGAGACCAGTGTCTGTAGCCTACGCTACCCAAGTTTGACTCAAAATGGTCTGTGTACCAGGAACTGTACAGAAACCACTTAATCTTCCTAATAGCCCAACAAGGCATTAGCTGTTCTACGTGTGGGAAGATTTAGGTTGAGCAGTCCCCTGTTGTGTGCAAGTTCACACGGCTAATAACTCGTGGGGCCCACCCAGAGTCAAGGCCAGGTCTCCGATTCCCAGGGCTGCCTGCTAATTAGCTGAATTAAATAAGGTCGGCGCTCCTCACTTTCTCATCAGACCGTTGCAATTTGTCAAATGTGTGTATCTTTTTGAGTATGACTTTACGGGAAAACATTTCAAAAGAACCGAGAGATTTCGATCAAGTTCAGCATTGTGCTGAGAAAAATCAATGAAGACTAATTTGATTTCTAGCTCAGGTTGTTATCCTAAAACAAAATAGTGGCAAATAAATTTTGAAACAGTGTATCTAGTGAGGGGCAAAGTTGAATCCCTGGGATAGCTAGGATTTGGTTCTGTAAATCTGGCCATTTAAAAAAAAAATTTTTTTTTAAGTTTATTTATTTTTGAGAGAGACAAAGACAGAGTGCAAGCTGGGGAGGGGCAGAGAGACAGGGAGACACAGAATCCGAAGCAGGCTCCAGGCTCTGAGCTGTCAGCACAGAGCCCAACGCGGGGCTCAAAGCCACGAACCGCGAGATCGTGACCGGAGCGGAAGTCCGACGCTTAACTGACTGAGCCACACGGGCACCCCAAATCTGGCCATTTTTATCTGAGGAAGGGGAACTGCCTAGAGAGATTTTTGTGGGCGCTGTTGTGAGAAAGCAAAATACCAGCAAAAAGGCTCCGCGAAAGACAGCAAAGGACCAGGGGAGTCACCAGACTGGGGCTTTGACTTCTTCATCAACCGGCACCTGCAGCCAGTCAGAAGACAAAACCCACACAAGATACTTCAACAGAGATTTTAACAAAGACGACTGTTAGGTAAGCAAAAGGATAGAAAGGGAACTCGAAGATGTACAGAAGTGGCGATTTCAGGGCTCCGGGATCCAAGGGAAAAGGCTAGAATGAGTTACATTAAAATTTAGACATGAACAGGAAGTAGACAGGAAGTGCGTGGGAGCAAACAGGAAGGAGCAGGTAACCTCCGTCTCCCCCAGCCCTACATTCCTTTCTAGTGTCCTCCCCCCTGCCCCCACCACTGTCACCAGCGCATAACAAGGAACCGGCAGAAATGTGGTTTGGGGTCCCAGCCCCAGCATCACAAAGCAGAGCCCTGACTTAACAGCTGATGCTTGGTCCCCATCCCTAAGTCCTGCAAGGTCCCTGCAAAGGAGCTCTTGTCATTTGCATTTCATGCCATAGGAAGTTGTAGTTAGAGACGTTACACTCGGCTGAGTTCAGCCAGAATGTTCTAGAACCAGGATTATAATCCACTTCTGTTTGACTCTGCAAAAGTCTCTGAGGGTGAGCTTCACTACAATATTCAATAAATATTTATCATGCTCCTAGATGCCAAGCGCTATTATATGGAATGGGGATATGGTAGTGAATAAATCATCATCCTTCTCCTCCTGGAATTTATAATCTTTGTTAAGCATTACAAACACATACACAGAGGCACGCTATTTATGGTATGAGTCTCACAATTTTAAGAATTTAATAACATTTTGAATGTATGTGTAAAAAGAAAAGTAACATTTACAAATGGTACCAACTAGGAAGGAGATTTTAGAGCAAAATATTAGTGGACTATAAATTGTACCTCTTCAGGGTGCCTGGGTGACATGGTCAGTTATACGTCCCACTCTCGATCTTGGCTTGGGTCATGATCTATTAGTTCGTGAGATCGAGCCCCATGTCAGACTCTGTGCTGACAGCATGGAGCCTACTTGGGATTCTCTCTCTCCCTCTCCCTGCTTGTTCTCTCTGTCTCTCTGTCTCTCTGTCTCTCAAAAAAAAATAATTTTAAATTCTACATTTTCAGCAGGCTTCTCTGTTATATCCTCCTTTAATCTAATTTTTCTAGGTTGTTGAACACTTAATTTGCATATATTTACTCGTTCTTATTTTTTCCCTCTGATTTCAAAGTATACACTTTTTTTGAGGGGATGGCTTCTGTTTGTTCTACACTTTCACTGTTGGTTTCTAATTTACTATACATCAAGAGATTGATAGTTAAAAACTATCTAAATTCAAACTGTTGAAACATTTTTATGAGATTCGTGAGGGAGAGAGTGTGTGCGTGCGCACGTGTGTGTATGTGTGTGTGTGTGTGTTCATTCACAACACTTCTATTGTAATCTTGTTACATTAAAATATACCATGGATTTGTCCATTTTTTTCTTTAATTTTTATTGCACATACCTTGAGGTCATGTTTTGTGCACAAAGATGTAAGCAAGATCCTGCATGTGATATAGGTTGATGGGTAGTTTGTTTTATCCTTTCATTGAGTTGACACTTTTATTCTTTCTAAACATTTTTTTCAGTAAATTTTTTTTTTAATCTTGATTTGATTTTAGAGAGAGAGAGACAGAGAGTGCACATGAGAGTGGGGGAGGGCAGAGGAAGAGAGAGAACATCTTAAAGCGGGTTCCATGATGTCAGCACAGAGCCCCAAGTGGGTTGGATCCCATGACCCTGGGATCATGACCTGAGCTGAGATCAAGAGTCAAACGCTCAACCAACTGTGCTGTCCAGGTGCCCTGGTCCTTTTATTCTTTTAATACTTTTCTTTTGGGTTTCTTTTTTAAATCTGATACTAATTGTTACAAAAATAACTTTCTGGGTTATAGGACTGGAAAGCTGTTTTCCATATTCATTGTCAAATTAGGTCTCTTGAATTTGTAACTAACCCTTAAATAGCAGTTCTATGTGCCACGCGTGTTCTGAGCACCTGTACATACACCCGCCAACTCACTTAATACTCACAGCTCCCTCTGTGGTGTTTATAGCCATGCAACAGGTCAGGAAACTCTGGCCGACTGTGCCCAAGGCCCCATAGATAATATGTAGCAGAGCTGGGTTGCAAATCCGTGCATTCTAGCTCCAGAGTCATGCGTTTATCCGCAATTTTTCAACTTTTCATTGCATATAAATTATGGCTTAGTGAGGCTTTGGGATTGAAAGTTACTTTCCTTCGGCACCTTGAAGATAGTATTCTATTTCTGTGTCTTTTTTTTTTTTTTTTTTTTTTTGCTGATGAAAAATCTGTCCTCAAGAGGATTTCTTTGTAGGTGAACTATTCTTTTTGAAAAGCTTCTAGGATTTTCTGTTTTCTTTATGTTTAAAGTCTCTCGAGACATCTATGCCTTTTGCTTGGAACTCAGTGTATCATCTTTGAACAGGAGAGACTATGTCTTACAAAAGAAAAAATCTTCACTCCTGGAATATTTTTGGTTATTATCTCCATTGTCAACATCTGTTAATTTCTTCCTTCTGGGACTATTGTTGCAGGGACACCAGAGGCTCCTGATCTAGCCTCCCTGCTTCTTGCCAGGCCCGTCATTTCTTTGTAACCCTCCATTGCATTCTGGGCGACTTCCTCAGTATCATCTTCCCATGCACCACCGGCTTATTCTACCGGCTCTGGTCAGGAGTTAATCCTATGGGCTTACGAAAACTCACTTTATTATTATAAATTCACATAGTATAAATTCAACCCATTTAAACTGTACATTTCAATGTGTTTACATAACCATCACGGTTTAGCTTGGAAACTTTCCTTTTTTTATTAAAAAATTTTTAATGTTTATTTAATTTTTTAAATTAAAAAAATATTTTTAACCTTTATTCATTTTTGAGAGACAGAGCATGAGTGGAGGAGGGGGAGAGAGAGAGAGAGAGACACAGACAGACACAGAATTTGAAGTGAGTTCCAGGCTCTGAGCTGTCAGCACAGAGCCCGACGTGGGGCTCGAACTTACAAATAGTGAGATCGTGACCTGAGCTGAAGTCTGACGCTTAACCGACCAAGCCACCCGGTTGCCCCGGCTTGGGAACTTTCTTGGCACTCCAAAAGGAAATCCCGTACCCGTTAGTATGGGATTCCTCTGTTCCCTTCAGCCCTCAAGTTCCCTTGAGAGGAACTAATCTTTCTGTTTCTATACATTTGCTTGTTCTGGACATTTCATATAAATGGAAACATAGACTATGTGGCCCTCTGTGTCTGGATCCTTTTACTTAACATAATGTTTTAAGGCTCACCTATATTGTAGCATGAGTTAGTACTTCATCTTTATCATGGCAGGATAATTTTCATTGCGTAAGTGTACCATATAGTGTTTACCCATTCATCAATTGAAACACATTTGGGCTGTTTCCACTTTCTGGTTATTATGCATCGTGCTGCTATGAACTTCACGCACACAGTTTTGTGGACTGTTTTCAAGTCTCTTGGGCAGATACCTAGCTGCGGGATTGCTGGGTCCCGTGATAGCTCTATGTGTGACTTTTTGGGGACCTGCCAGACTGTGCCAAAGTGGCTACACTGTTTTACATTCCCACCAGCAGCCTGTGCATCACCGAGTGTAACACAGTCTCGTTGTGGTTTTCATTTGCATTTCTGTAGTGACTAATGATGTTGAGCACCTTTTCGTGCAGTTGTTGGCCACTGGTATATCTTCTTTGGAGAAATATCTACTCATTTTTGGGTCTGTTTGAAGTGCCCCCCTTTTTTTATTGTAAGAGTTTTAAAAAAATATTCTAGATAAAAATCCCTTATTGATACATGATTTGCAAATATTTTTTTCCCACTCTGGGTTGCCGGTTTACTTTCTCAAGAGTGCCATTTTCACCACCAAAGTTTTTCATTGTATTGAAATCCAGTTTATTTTTTTTTTCTCTTGGTTCTGTATCTAAGAAACCACTGTCAACCCCCAGGTCGTGAAGATTTGCTCCTTCTTTTCTTCTAAGATTTTCAAAGTGTTAATTCTTACATGTAGATCTCTGATCTATTTGGAATCTTTTTATTTTTAATGATATGAGGGAGGGGCCATATGCCTATCCAGTTGTGATGGCACCATTTGTTGAAAACACAAGCTTCTCCCGTTGAGTTTTTCTGGTACCCCTCTTGCAAACCAATCAGCTGTAAATGTAAGAACTTATTCTTGGGGTCTCTGTTCCCTTTATTGATCTCCATGTCTACCCTTATGCCAGTACAACATCACCTTCATGACTGGACCTTCGTAGAAAGTTTTAAAATTGTGAATCATCTAACTTTGTTCTTTTTCAACGCTGTTTTGGCTATTCTGGGTCCCTGGCACCTCCAAATGAAATCTAGAATCTTCTTACCCATTTCTGCAGAATAAAGCCAGCTGTGATTTTGAAAAACATTAAATAAAATCTGTAGATCTCTCTCTAGGGATTATGTTTTACCAATATTATGTCTTCTGATCCATGAACATGGGCTTTCCTTACCTTTATACTGATCTGTAAGTATCATCAACATTTTATACTTTTTGGTGTGTAAGTCTTGTACTTTTTTAAAGTTTATTTTTAAACACTTCAGTTTTTAATGATGTTAGTAATGGAGTTGCTTTCTTAATTTCATTTTAGGGTTGTTCATTGGTAGGTAAGGAAACCATTACAATTTGTGTATTGATCTTGTATCCTGCAAAGTTGCTGACCCCATTTATTAGTCCAGTGGATTTTTAGTGGATTCCTTCAGGTGTTCTATTTAAAGATAATGTCACCTATAAACAAAGAAAGTTTTAAGTCTTTCTTTTTTCTCTTTTTCTTGCTTAATTATATGGACTGGAACCTCCAGTGAAATGTTGGGCAGAAGTGGTAAGAGCAGACATGCTGGCCTCATTCCTGACCTTAGAGGCAAACATTCAGTCTTTCAGCCGTAAGAATGCTGGGTGTCTCCTACATGGACCTTCTGCCATGCTGAGAGGTCTCCCTGTATTCCTACTTTATGGAGTGTTTTTATCATGAAAGGACATTGGATTTTTGTCAAATGCTTTTTCTGCATCAGTTGAGATGACTGTGTGGTTTTTGTTCTTTATTCTATTAATATAGTGCATTACAGTGATTGACAAATCATAGTCCAGATGATAGTTTCACCAGCAGGACTTTTAAGCCTCTGTTCATAGCCGGAGCCTCCCAAACCCAACTGCAGGTCTGAGCAGTGAATGGCTTCCTGCCTTCCGAGGAGACTTGGGAATATTCTCTCTCTCAGCCTCTTTTATCTCGGTATCCCTGATATCTAAGAGCAGGGTTCATGGGTCATACTTACCCAAAGAGAACAAGGATTTTTGTTCATTTTTTCAAAGATGGATTCTAGTCACCTAGAGTCATGAAGGAATGACCAAATAAATGAAACACTGAAATTGGGGGGGGCGGGGAATGTGAACATAGATCGGTTGCCCCTGACCCGCTCACTCAGACCTCTGCATCCATGGAATTTGGTTGGTTTCTTTGAGCTGAGGAGGGTTTCTGTACGTGTGCACCATCAGCATGAGTGGTGTTTCTCAGCTCTGGCTTCTGCAGTGACATCAGGTCTGTTTTGCCTCACCTGGGCTCACATAAAGGTTTTAAAATGCCAGGAATCCGCCTTCCTCTGGAGACGGGGGAGAGTTTAGATGCACAGAGTGAAGTGATGATTCCGGGGTTATGGTGTGGGACAGTGGTTCTCTAAGTGAGTCAGACCAGAAGCAGCAGCCAGAGAAGCAGCCTCCTCTGGGAGCTCATTAGAGACGCCAAGGTGTGAGCCCCACCCCAGACCCCAGAATCCGAATCTCTAGATCTGTGTGTCCAAAAGCCCTCAGGTACCTCTTGTGCAGACCCGCAGGTGCGTGTGCCTGGGAGAAATGGGGAGAGTGCCCAGAAAGGCCAGCGGACTGTTGGAGGTGGCGGCTCTATTTAAATCAGGGGAGATGAAACCAGAGAGGAGGAAAGAGACGTTTCGGAAATAAAGAAGCAGGCCGCGGTGACTGTGCACGTGGGCGGGGAGAAAGGAGACAAGAATCGAGATGGTTCTGGTTCTGAGCGGGGGTGACTTGGCAAGGCCATGGACCAA
The DNA here is from genome assembly GCF_016509475.1 of Prionailurus bengalensis. Classification (NCBI taxonomy): domain Eukaryota; kingdom Metazoa; phylum Chordata; class Mammalia; order Carnivora; family Felidae; genus Prionailurus; species Prionailurus bengalensis. Next base: position 79,510,875 of record NC_057353.1, on the reverse strand, counting down.
AATAGGGAACAAGTAAAGGAAGAGGAACAGGTTAGAGAAAGAACAGGATGGGCTGTGTACCTGACTCACCCATATATTTTGGAGTCAGGGGAACTTGCTGAAAATCCCCAGCAAGCCACTCTGGAGCCGTATGACTGTTCAGTGAGTCACTTAAGCTCTCTGAGCCTCCGCCTGCTCCAGCTGCACGGAGGCTATTAATAGTAACGTCTTTGTGTTGTCTTGAAAATAAAAAAAAAAAAAAAAGCAAATTGCTGCCTGCAAAAGGTCGTGTTAGGTCTAGAACACCGTGTGTATTTGCCAAGTCTCAAGAGTCAGAGGGAATGGAGGTCGGTTCCCTGACTTACCACTTGTTAACAGGAGCCTCGGTTTTTCCCTCTTGTGTTCCTCGAGGGTACCAGATCACCTCCATGGCCGTGTCAAGAGTTCAAGAGGTGATGTGGGTAGGCCGCTTAGCGCGGAGCCTGGCGCTGGTTAAGTGCTCAGTAACTATGAGCCGTGATTGTTATTACTGAAAGTAACATCGGAGACAGCTTACTTTTAAGTTTACGGTATTGATTCCCAAAGCTTTAGTTTTTACCGAGGACTCGAGTTTAAGTTCAAGTCAGCTTCAGGTTGGCGTTTTCTTCTGAGTGTACTGAGGCTTGGGGCACCTGGGTGGCTCAGTCGGTTGAGCGTCCAACTTTGGCTCAGGTCATGATCTCACGGTCCATGAGTTCGAGCCCCGCGTTAGGCTCTGTGCTGACAGCTCGGAGCCTGGAGCTGCTTCGGATTCTGTGTCTCCTTCTCTCTCTGACCCTCCCCCCGTTCATGCTCTCTGTCTCAAAACTAAATAAACATTAAAAAAAAAAAAAAGACTAGCACACACAGAAGGTGCCTCAGAGCCCAAACTGGGGCCTTCACCAACTATGGGATTCTTCTCTTTTGAGGTGAGTATGCTTTTGCATCCTATGAAATGGGGATGACAGTGTGAATCTGTGAGTTTGGGGAGGGTATCCAGCAAAGACCCTAAAATTAATTCTGATTATTTTTGCCAGAAACAGGCTGAATCACGGGTCTGTGGCAGGAGCTGCCCTTCTCCAGAGCCCTGCCCTCTAGGACCCATTCAGAAATCACGCTGCACCCATGACATCCATCACCGAAATGTTCTGTGTCTCTCCCGTTCACCTCCACGGCACTGCCACTAAGAGTCACCCGGAAAGCAAAGCTGAAGCCCCTTGTGTAAGCCTCTAATGAGACCCCCTAACTGGGTCTGCAGCCCGAAAGTTTCATTTAAGCCCATTGTTAACCTGCGTTCCCATCGACACCGTGAAGACAACACTCTCGTTTTCCTGCACTCAGGCTGTCTTGTCTCCTGATCTGGAAGAAGCAGGTAGCAAGGGTTCTCCCTTGACCCCTTGAGGACCACCGAGTTCTGCTGATGTCCCCAGTCGCCTCTCCCCTCCTGGGCCCTCCTGCTGCATGCAGTCTGGCTGGACGGTGGCTCTTCTCCCTTGACACCCCCTCCACCCCTCACTGAGACACACAGAGGGGCCGCCAGCACTTTCTCTGGCTCCCCTTCTGATTGGGCCACTGCTCCATTGCAATCCCCCGAGGGAGCCTGCACTCCCTTGGGAGTCAAATCTAAACTTCCCGGGGAGCATTCTGGCCCCGCAAACTACTTTTCCACAACTCACCTCCCCCTTCCTCTTTTCTTTTATCCTCTGCTTCTTCCGCCTGGATGATTCCGCCCTCCCTGAACATCCCGTGCGTGTCAGTTCTGCCCCTTTTCCGTGTGCTTCCACCTCCGGACCCCCACCCTGTCTCTGGGGAATATCACAATCCCAACGGCCTTTAAGACTTGGCTTAAATGCAATCGCATTCGTGAGGTCTCGCCTCGTTCCCGCCTCGACCACGGGATTTACATGCTGTTCTCTGCCTTTATGATACCAGGAGGAAACCAGACAGGCCATAAAACAGTGATGCTCACAGAGTCTCAGCCCCTTGCCAGAGCTATCTGGAAACAAGAACCATAACTCCTTCCGCCTTATATGGTTCTTAGCTCTGGTGGCGGAGGGCCCGTTTGCCCTGCACAGACCAGTTTAGACCCAACTATATTCGCATCCTGTTCGTTTTAACATTTATCGCTGTTTAGCCTTTTTAATGGAGTACGAGTCTTATTACGAGTGGCAACAAAACAGGCCCGGGAGAACCGCGGTCTCAGACATTCTTCTGTGTTGGGTGGGGTTCTGATGCCGGGCAAGGCTATGGCGGAAAAGCCTGAACCCCTAGCCAGCCCCCCAGCCCCAAGGGCTCGCTCAAAGACACTGAGCTTGTGGATATAAACAAACTGGCTCAGGGGGGCAGGACTGTGGCCCAGGCGAGCATCAGAGGGCTTAGGGTCATCCTTTCTAGAAGGGCCAAGCACGCCTGCCCTGGAACCCGACGGTGGGAACGTCAAGGAAGCAGGGGTTAAGAAAGAGGGCTCCACGCAGGCGAGATGCAGTGACCCCGCAGTGGCGCTCCAAGGGGGTTACAGTGTGGGGTGGCTGGGTCTCTCCATTCCTTCCGCCTTACTTAGTAGCAGGGCTAATTCTGTTAGAGCAACTGAACCCCGGGACAAGAAGGAGGTGCTGGATGTACCGGAAAGCCTGCCCTGGGGGCCTCCTGGAGCTGGCCTCACTCAAATGTCCCGAGCTGTGGGCGGGGTCTGGCTGCCTGTACCCTTGCCTCGATTTGATCTCATAAGGATCCCATAAAGCAGGTGCTTCTGGGTACCACTTGCTCTCTAAATCCCAGCCCAGACTCTCCCCAGATTCCAGCTCCGGCTTCAGGCAATGACAGGGGTTAAAGGAAGGAAGTTGAGGTATAAATTAAACAGTAGGCGTCTTTCTTGCCTCTACTATAAAATATTTAGAGACGAGCAGGGCTGGCTCTGCCTGAAATGTAAATGAGCAAGTGAAGGCCTGAAGACCTGCCATTTGGTCAGTGTGGGGGGAGCTGGGGAGGGCTCTCCCGCTCTTGGGAAGCAGCTTCCTGACTCCAGCGTGGCACTCGTCAGGCAAATCAGCCGACCGCGGACCCACCAGAAGGACTGCAATCTGGCCCGACACCGCAGAGGCGACTTTGGCACCTGCCGTTCGCCACTGGCAATGAGATCTGTGTCTGCGTGAAAGTGATCCCTTTGCTAGCACTCAATACTTTTCAAAGTCATTGCTCAATCTTCCGAGCCTCAGAGCCACTTTTTATAGGAGGTGAGTGTGGTTGGCTGCCTGGCCCACACCTTCTGGCCTCTGGAAGTGGACTTTCTGGGCTGGCATCTGCCTCTCACCAATTCCCTACCGGGAGGCCTTGAACAAAGTCCTCAATCTCTCCTGACCTGTTTTCTCACCAATAAGATGGTGGGTGTTTGTTGTTGTTGTTTAGGATTAAATTAGGAGATATAGGTTAAGTGCTTACTACTATCGTGCCTGGTCTATTGTAAGTTTTCAATAAATATCAGCTTTTATTAATATAGTTGGGTTGGTATAAGAGTCAGCTGGGAAGATGTATTTGGAAACATTTTGCAAACACAAGTATATAATGAATCAGTTATTATGATTTGTCCTGTTTTCTCCTTATGTGGAGCTGGCACAGATATGACAGGTAATGTTTCTACTGCACACACCAAATACCTGTACACGGGGACCTCGAGGCCCCTTGTCACCTGGCTTCTGATGGAAGTGTAATTCCTACATTGTTGCGGGTTCTCTTAGCATGTGACCACGGAGCCCAGAAATGACACGGGGCCTCCCAAAGGCCTGAATCTCCAACACCAGAGGCTGGTTTTGGTGGCGCCACCCCCCCAACATCTATCATGTCTCACCGTTAACTTTCTCATGGCCCCCTCTGTGCGCACCTGCACACGTCTGTGTGCAACAGACCCTGGCCCCTTACCATTTTTCTCAATGAATTAATTTCACTCGAGGATGGTCTTGTTGTAAACTTTCCTATGGGTCTGAGAAGTCACTGGGGACTGCTTATAAAGCAGCCCATTGGTTCCATCCCCTGGCTCTTGAGCCCCGCACTGGGCTGCCTTGGCTATGCCTCTTATGTCACAGATGACATTCAGATGACATTCACAGCCCCCTGGGAGATGCAGTCCAGCCCCACTGCCCCACCCGGTTAGAGGCGTTCGAGACAGTCAAAGCTGCTAACCTGAGCTCTCCTTCCACGCTCTTCGAGTTCAAATCCAGGCCCCTCAGCTTTACCGACAATCTTGGGCAAGACAGTCAAGTTCCCTGAGCATCTGTTTCCTCCATCGGAAAATGGGACATTTTCTCCTCTGAAAATGGAACCAAAATCTGCAACAGAGATCGAAGCCTGCTTCCCGGTTTCTTCGGCCTGAGCCTGCACCTCTGCTTTTTACTGGAGAACAGCTGAAATCCCTTTCATAATCCGGGTTAACTTACAAGCACAATTCCATTCCTTCTGCTCGACAGACTCTGAAGGCGGACACATTCCACGGCGGGGTAAATGGAATGAAATTCAGAGAGTTCGTAACATGTTCGCAATCACGTAAGCGTTACGTGTGGCAACCACAACTGGAAATCCCAGTTTCTGCCTCCTGCCTCCAGAACTGGGTTTCTTTTCTCCAGAGAATATAATCGGCCAAGCCAGGAACAACTTGACAGGTGCATTTCCCTCTCCTACTAGCCAGCTACAAAGACAGACACACACAGGTACGCATATAGACATATACGTGTAGATATACACACCATTCACTTCTACAGGGGATGAGAGCATCCAGAGTCTTACCGGTTTACTCAGGGTAATACCTTTCTTTAACCTCTTGAAGTATCTCATTTAAAAGATACGTGTTTTGCTTTTGAAATCCTAAGGTTCCAACCAGCTCACTCTAGGTCTCAAAAACTTATTTCGCATTCCCCTTTCTGTTGGAATTTTATCGGTTGACTTGTTGTGTGTGGGCGATAATCTCACGAATAGAACCATATTTACTGGACCCATTATAACTGGGACCGGTACCAGTGCTTTACATGAACCAAACTAATCTTTACAACAATGCTTTGGGTTGTTGCAAAATCTCTGTCCTGATTTTGCACATTTGGAAAACGAGGCAAAGAATTCTTTTTTCTTTTCTTTTTTTTTTTTTAAGTAGACTTCCTGCCCAGCACAGAGACCAATGCAGGGCTCAAACATACGAACATGAAACCGAGACCTGAGTTGAGATCAAGAGTCAGACACTTAACCGACTGAGCCACCCAGAGGCAAAGAATGTTTCCATTCTTGCTTAGGGTCACACAGCCAGTAAGGGATGGAACCAGATTTCGAATCTGTGAGTCTGATCTTGAGTACTGAGTAGCATATCCACAATCACTACGTGCCAACCGGATGCTGGCATTGTGGTAGTTACTTTCATATGTTAACTTTGTAACTATACAAAACCCCAGAAAGATAATGGACCGGTTAGGATAAAAGCAGGAAAGAAGACACCATTCTGCTGGGAGAAGGTCATGGAGAGGCCGTGACCACCAGCTGGCCTACAATCTGGCCCTGGCCAGCAGAGTCTCCTCCCTTCGGACATGCTCTCTGCCCTCCACCCCCCACACACACCCACCCCCATCCTTGTCCCACAGTGGAGCCATTTCCAAGGACTCCACCTTGAGAGAACGTGGTGTTGTTGAGAACATCTCGATGGCAGATGTGGTTGAATCAATCCTGTTAAGGCCTCTCTATAAACTGAAGATTCTGGCAGGTGGGTGCAGAGACCTTCTCGTCAGGTGGCGCTCAAGGCAAGCCTGGTAAGTAAGTTCCCTTGCTTCTTAAACCTGCCACCTACTGATCAGGACTGGCCCCCCTTTTCCTTCCATCTCTGTTCAGAACCAACAATGCCAAGTATTTGAGAGGGAATTTAATGCAGGGAATTGGTTCAACAGGTCATAGGACAGTGGATAAATCAGTAGGCAATGTTGAGCCAGCCCAGATTTAGCAACACCAGAAATCCACTTCCTTTCATGTTTTGGAGCAAAGAGGCACCATTACTGGATCCCAGTGGCTAACGTTGCTTGACAAGAGCCAGAACCAGCGTGGACCCATCCGGTAGGAGGTGTAGCCACGCAAGAGGCACAGCCGGTGCAGACATACTGCCCGAGCCACATCACGTGGGAAGAGACGTGCGTGAGATGAGACTGGCTTTTGTGATTGAACCTTCTCATTGTCACTATTTTTATAACGGACCGGGAGCACCTTCCTTATGGATTACACTGGGCCAAGGACGGCTGTTTGGAAATCAGTGCCGTGACTTCCAGGCCTGACATTCTTGGACTCTGGAGAAGAGTCAGGCAAGCAGCTGGTAGGAGATGTGCCTCTGCATGTGTTTGTAGGCTGAGCTCTTGATGGAGTATGTGTGGGACTGTATTACAAAGCACTAAGCAAGCAAATCTCCCTTTGAACACATTTACTCAGCTTCTGTTTGTACCTTCGATAAGGCGCAGATTAATCCTATTTGCATACCTCCTCCCTCACTTTGAACATTTGCCAGCATTCATTAAGGCCACGTCTTGGAGTTAGCAAAAGATCCTTTACTGAACCATTAGAGCTTACAAGTGTCTCATCGGGTAAGAGGGTCTAGTACTCCTCCTCCGCCGCCCTTATGAACAACACTGGCGGCTGTTTAGGTATTGCGTTGACATGTAGGGTGTTTCAGTGCACACTGGAGGCTAAGCGTGTGTGGTCCACGCAGCAGTGGCTGTCTCCCCACCCCTCGGGTCCGTAGAAGACGGACCATCCGTGGACGGTCCATGATGGTAGCTCCATGTTGCACACTCAGGAAAACCCCTACTTAAGATTCTATACACTTCCAGTGATGAGAGGTATGTGTGGCAGGGTGGGGAGTGGTTATCTCACATGCTCATCTGTTGCCTCTGGCTCAAGACTCCTGTGTCTGCCCGGTTGAGTTGACACACTGCCTCTCTGTTCTTCCTCCCTCCGTTGCCACATGAGCACTCATGCACACAGCATTGCACGGTATTTATACCTGGTGGCAACTTGCCTGAGAGTTGGGGAACGGGAGGGAGCCGGCTACACTGACACAGTGTGATCATGACCAAGATTCCCTGAGCGTAGGAGACACGCTGGCCAGCGAGCCTTACTTCCTGGTCTCCCCTCCCCCCACCATTCCTTCTCTGTGTTCCACATCTTCCTTCCGCCTTTCCCAGGACTAAGCATTGTAGCTCCCCATATGTTTTTGGACTCTGCTCCCCAAGACATCAGTGTCTGAATGTTGACTTCAAGCAGATTTTCAAGGTTTCTTCTGGAACAGAGACCCTTTATCGTGAGGTGCCAGCTGGAAGTCCCTCCTCTCACAGATGCTTATGATCAGTTTGGGTACGGAAAAGCGCAGGTATAGAAGGAGGGACAGATCCTATAGCAGCATTCTCTCACGGAGGGCATAGGGGACTCAAAAAACTGGAGGAATTCAGTTCTGTGATGGTGGTGTGTGCAGAGGAGAGATAATCACCCAAGTTCAAGAGGGGTTGTTAGATAAATGGAAACACATTGGGATGGGATAGACGGTTTTTCGGAACCCTGTTCCATTATTTTAAGAGAGCTTAATTCTGGTGGGGGAGTACAATGAGGGAAGAGTAGAAATGGATGTGGAATAATGCCCATATTCTTACCTACATCCTGAGTGTGTTCATGGGCTTTCAGCTCAAAGATGAGAGCATCTCTCTTGGAGGGTCAACATGGTTGAACCAGTGACAAGTGGGAAGTTTGGGGATTAATTTTGAAAACAGAGCTGGCAAGACCTGTTGACAGATTACACATGGGTAAGAGGAGAAGGGAGCAGAGAAGGATGCCACCTAAGGTTCTGGTGGTGCCAGTGACTCAGTAGGTGAACCTTTGGGAGGAAGGGATGGGGAGTTAGATTTTGGCCTCGAGAAGTCTGTTAACGTCTCAGTAGGTGATGACAGTGAGCACCGAGGAAGTGGAGCTCATAAGTTAGCCCTGTATATAAATATAAATGATGAGCCCTGGGGCACCGCCATTTACATGAGTAGAGGGAATAAGCAAAAGAGCCACCAGAAAGGCAGAAGGAAATGTCAAGAGAGTGTGGTCTTCCAGAAAATAAGTTCAAGGACGCCACGTTCAACCGTGTCAAATGCTGACCAGAGTTGGAATACAGTGAGTCCAGAGAGTTGGCCACTGGCCTTTGCAAGATGGCAGAGGGGTTCCATCTCTCAGGGTGCTGAGGGCAAGGGTCTGAGAAGAGAATCAGAGGTGGAGATATGGAGAAATGATAATAATAGACAATAAGGTTGGGCTTTACCACCAAGAGGATGTAAAAATTATCTGTCTCTTCCAGAAATGATAAAAATATTAATGATAATTAAGAATCCATCCTTTCATTCTGAAATAATACCTTATTACTTTAACTGTATTTTACTGTGAGTTTTATATGCATGTAATTTATTATGGGCTTGTATAGCAATATTTCAAAGTAAGTCTTTGATTTTTTTCGTATGCTATCTTCATCTGGGTTTGGAAACAAGGTTATATACTGGGTGTAAAGCATTTCCATATTTCCGTGTTTTAGCCCTGCTTATAAGGGATAAGAATTTTGAAAAAAAATTCACTTATGCCTTGTCTGAGCACTTTTACAGAAGTAATTCCTTAACTCCTTTTTTTTTTCTTCCATTTTGGCCCATGGTTGCTGCCCTATTTAGGTTTTCTAATAACTTTATTTAATTGGTTACATTTTTGTATATAAAAATAACTTATATTCGGATTTGCTAGTAAGGCAACATTTTTATATTGTGGTGTCCTCTGCACCTATTGCTATATCTTTGTTTTCAGATATTAATTACACTACTTTGAATTTTTGTGTTTTCATCTTTCTGCATTTTCTCTGCAATTTGGGATGGTTTTGCAAATTTTTTATCTATATCACTTATTTTCACCTGCCCCTTTTTGTATCCACTTAAAAATTATTTTATAGACTCTGGTCTGACTCTTAAGATAGTTGTTCCCAGTCTCCCTAGTCCCTCTCATCCACGTCTCTCTGTGATGCCTAGTTGACTCAACTGGTCTTATCTTTACGGTTTTCTGCTACTCTTTGCAAGGGGATAAACTTCGTTGTACCTTTTGAAAATTCCCAGACAGCCTTCTGGAATTTTCTACCGCACCGAACTAGATCATTCTCGGCAGAAGACTCTGCGGCTAACCTTGACCCTCCCTGCCCACGCCATCCTTCACAGCATCAACGTATCCTTTTTTCTCCATACTCATGAAGGAATAAGGTTGATATTTTTTCAAATTTCCTTTTTTCCAAAAGGGTGTTCACACCGTGCTTCTCTTGATGTACTGGAGTGATGGTCAGAAACTTCCCCGATCTGCAGCTGGTGTTGGAGTGACCTGTTTCTAGCAAGCAGGCTCTCAGGTGCTGTCTGGGGCAGTGAGGTTCCCATGCCTGACCTCCCTGCTTCCCTCGGCCAGAACCCTGTCTGTACACATGACTCTTTTCTAAGTGAGACACTTGCCACTCTAATTACCCATAACTCCTGTTGAACCTTCCTTCATCTGCCAGTATGGTTCTGAAAAATCAAAATTTCAGGGGCCTGTCTAGACCCATGTACTGTCCGTTTTGACCATCCTTTATGCTAAAAACTGACCCTGGATGAGCTGTGTCCCCGATCAATTTCCTGGATAAAAGAATTGCTATCTCAGTAAAGCTGACTGTATTATAAAAAGAAAACTCAATCAATTTTCCTGTGTAGAAGACCATTATGCTGATGAAATCCCCAGTGGGGACGTCTTAAAACTTACTTCTGTTATCATGGAGACCTGAATCGTGTTATTTATACCTAGTGCTTCAAAACTGACATAAATATACCAATTCATATCCTACTTCCTACAGGAAGCCTTCCAAGATTACCCAATTCTAATTGCTCATCCCTCGAACCTCTATGTATAGTTCTATCTCGTCAGAGGCAGTATTTAAATTGCACATATTAACTTTTGTTTGGCATTCTATAATTTACAGAGAAGATGTTGCATACATCATTATCTTAACACAGCATCTCTTTTAAGTACATAGTGTAAATTGTACTTTGCAGTTGAAGAAATTAACGGTGAAGAAATTGCCCCCAAGTTTACCAAGTTAGCAAAATGGCCGAGGTGTTGGAAAGAAGTAACTTTGCCAGGTTCTGTGTTATTAACAATTCTGCTCTATAAATGAGGCTATCAAGACTTACAGAAGCTAAATAAATCACTCAAATAAACACAGGTCTTTAGTGTGAGAGCCTGCCTTTGAATCTTGGTCTGTGTGGGTCTAGAATCCCTGCTCTTTTCTCTACATTGGCAAGAACTCGGTCATGCATACAGCCATGCTGATTTGTGTCTCTCTCATGGGTTTGTCTTTTTCCTTTCAAAAAAAATTCATACAAACAGAAAAAGTGGATATCGTTAACTATGAACATGACTATTGTCATGGTGACCTTCAAGGCTTAACTGAACATATGCCTACTCTGGATTTCGTGCGACTCTCTGGGTCAGAATGAAACGGTGGGGTCATCAGGCACTTTGCACAGACACGGCCTCGTCTCTCAAGGCCAGAATTGCACATGATGTTTGTGCATGTGTCTCCTCCAGCAGGCTCCTAGAGATCAAGTTCTGTGACCTTTTTTTTTTTTTTAATTTATTTACTTATTTTAAGAGAGAGAGAGGGAGAGAGCACTAGTGGGGCAGGAGCAGAGAGAGAAGAGAGAACCCCAAGCACGCTCTGTGCTGCCAGCACGAAGTCCGATACAGGGCTTAATCTCATGAACCACGAGATCATGATGTGAGCTGAAATCAAGAGTCAGACGCTTAACTGAGCCACCCAGACGCCCCTGTGACTCTTGCCTTAATAGAATACCTTGAACACCTTTAGTGCTCCCTAAATGTACATTGGCGGGATATTTAAAACTTGCAGAAACTTGCACACTCGTTCTTTTTAACGCCAGACTTCAACGATTTGATTGATGCCACCATATAAGGGATTTCTGACCACCAAGTTGACTTTGTATCTATGACAGTATTTTAATTATTCTCAGCTTAGATTGTTATTAACAACTAATTGGTAAAGTTCTTGTAAAAAAAAAAAATAGACTCGGCCATTGGCCAAGTAAATGTAATCCATAATTTGGCATCAGAACATCTTGAACAATTGGAATCCCCCCTCAGAGTCCCCAGTAGCTTGCTTTTAACCCTGGAAGACTCATTTCAGACTGGCCACCAGGACCGTGAGAGAATAAACTTGTGTGGCGCTCAGTCACTGCGTCTGCACCGATTGGTTCCAGTGGCGGAAGGAAGGGGACACAGACAGATGAATGAGCCTGCGCTGACCAGTCTGTTTCGTCCCTAAGTCGCTCATCTGTGCCATCGACGTGACCCTCCAGCATTCTCTCCATCCACCTTCTTCTCCCTCGGGGAACACTGCTAAGCATCCAACTTCCGCTTGGGTCATGATCTTGCAGTCTGTGAGTTCAAGCCCCACATCGGGCTCTGTGCTGACAGCTCAGAGCCTGGAGCCTGCTTCGGATTCTCCCTCGCTCCCTGCCCCTCCCCCACTTGCAGTCTGTCCCTCTCTCTCTCAAACATAAGTACACATTAGAAATTATTTTTCCCATACTCTCTAGTGTCACTTGTTGTGTTCCGCACAGGCTAGTAAATGCTTCTCCCTGCCCTCCCACTAAGAGGATATTCAGCATGGCGTACCGGGGACTGCTGTCCTTTGCGGGGCTCCTCGCCAGGTTGGTGCTTGGCTGGAGGCGGAAACGTGGATTTCGGGAGGGTTCCCACCATCCTCTGAATGGATAAGAGTGGCCACCATACAAAGGGGTTTATTCTCAACAGCCATTTTCCCAGTGGGCATCTGCAGTTTGGCCTGAGTCATGGCTGGGTCTACACCGCCGGCTCCCAGGGAAAAGCCTGGCCATGGAGCCTCCAGTGAGCTCCCCTGCTAGATACTTCACGCGTGTTCACACCTCCCTGCTGTGGGAATGGGGTGCCTCCTCTCTGCGCCTGCTGAGAGAAGACCCTTGGAAGCTTCTGCCTGGTCCCCTCTGGATTTTGTACACTTCCCCTTGCTGACTTTGCTTTGGATCGTTTTGCTGTCGTAAAGCTTCGCCCCAGGCGCATCTGTAGGGTGAGTCCTACGAGTCCTCCTGGGGAATTGTCTTGGGCGCCTCCTTAAGTAGCACACTCACAAGTGGGGACCACATCTGGGGTGCCCCTGCTCATCACCCAGCGTGGGTCATGCACATGCACACCGGTCTCCCCCCTGTTCTGTACAAAGGGAGATGTGTTGGTTACTGCTGAGGGGAAGGGCTGGGGCTCCAGGAGGAAAGCAGTCGCAGGAGGGGCACCCTGACGAATTCAACACGCGCGACCTCCTTCCGTGTGTACTTAGCAGAGTCCACACAAAGAGAACGATCTGTCTCATCGCTACATGCTAAGCACCTCATGCATATTCATGCGCCCACACTTTGGCTTATTCAGTTCTTTTGCCTGAAATGCTTTTCTCTGTTGGCTTCCATTCTGAGCGCTTCGCCCGAACAGAGCTCAGGAGCACCTCGCCCTCTTCCCCACATTGGAATGAATGACGAAGATTCTTGAGGCTTCGGTTCGGGCAGAGCGTTTGCGGGTTACGGACCGCTAAGGGATCAAGTTCTCTCAACCACCGAGAAGTCGTAGGAAGTAGAGGTCACGGCAGAGCCTGGACAAATGTGGGGATCCCGGGAAACCGCAAAGCCTGAGTGAAAGTAGCTCAGGGGGCCTGTGATGAGCGGTCATCTCCTTGACAAAAATATTTAAAATCACATTGAAGGCGTTAAAAGCGCCTGAGACTAGGCACAGAAATGAAATGTTTGGGCTCATTTTAGAGGAAAGGGGACATATTTTTGCGTCTGCTCCTTCCAACTCATTATACTATCTCCCACAAGTTCAACAAATTAAAACTTGGCTTGTTTCCATCTCATTAGGGATCAATTTGCATGAATTATAGGTTTGCATTATTCAAGACTTGTGTTTAATTACAAGAATTAGAAAAAAGGGGGGGGGGGGCGGTGGAAAGAACCAAGGGAGGAAGTAGCCTTCACCTTTACGTTCTTTAGGCCGGTGTCCCATTTGGCTTTATTAGCAACGCGTGGAAAGTGTCTTCAGGGCTAAAAGCAGCTGAAAAAGTGAAGAAACAATCCTTGAAGTGGTCTGCAGGCTTCTCCCTTCTGCATTTTCAGCCCTGCCTGTCTCTGGAGGCCAGGGTCAAGCGCCCGGTCCTCGGCGGGATGCAGAACGCGCAAGCACTTGTGAATTACGGGGACTGGAGTCTGACTCCTGGCCTTGCCCCTCTACTCTGATAAGCACCGTTCTAGGCGTCTCCACACGTGCTACACGATTTCATCCTCCCCACAAGCCTGCAGCCTACGCACCGTTACTCCCGCGTCACGCACGCGGACCTGGAAGCCCAGAAGGTGAAATGACTTCCCCAAGGTCCCAAGAGCCCAGGCGGAAACCCGTGTCTGTGTGCCTGAAGGCAAGCTTCCAGATGGTGCCTGCAAGAGACAGATGGGTGTGCCCCGCCCTTGGGAATATCGCCCCCTCGCCCCTCTAGCTCACACCCGAATTGTCCTCGCTTCCTTTCTGTCCTCACCTGCCATATCCCCACTCTCTGTGCCACCGTCACCTTCTTTCCCTCTCCCTGGGGACGTGGCCTTATCAATAAGGAGAGTAAAACAAAAGCTGTCTTCTGTCTGCTGGTTGCCGGCCAGATGGAAGCAGCAAGTAGAGGCAAGTAAGCGTTCCCCTGCCTGCGTGCCCTCCAACCGCAGACAAATCAACTACTGCTACTCCCTTAAGCCTCAGAGTTTACCTCTGCACGTTAGAGTCATGAAGCCGACCTCACAGGGTTCTTGTGAGCAGTAACTGAAATGATATCTACAAAGCACTTAGCATAGGAACAGCTCAATAAACAAGAGTCAGAGCTGACGAGCACCCAATTTGAGCTCATCACTCAAACGTTACTGGTAAATAGTATACCGCCATTCACATCTTACAGGAGAAGAAAAGGAAGCCGCGGGGAGGTTGAGAGATCCAGTGTCACGCCGTAAGCAGGTGGCGGGGCCGAGATTTGAAGCCCCCGCTTTTCCCATTCAGCTTCCTCCACTGCCTTTTGAGGTGGTTTGCTAACAAGACCCACCTCCTCCTCCTTATTTGCAGTTGCCTCCTGCTACTGTGTGAAACTGACCTCATCATTCCCCTCCTTGATGGGGACCCTTTGGCCTAAGGCCTAAGGCTTATTTTGTGCAATTTCAACTCTACATTTGGAACAATAATATGTGTGTGTGCGCACTTATATCAGTGGACTTAGTCCCACTGAAAATAAAAGCAAACACCTCCATGGGTCAGACACCAAAGATGCCCAGCTGTAAATAAGGAATCACTATGCACACCTCCTGCCCACACGGATGATCATGTGTTCAAATTCTGCTGTGGCCACTAACACGGGGAACCCAGGCTTAGAGTGTGATAACGGCTCATCTGGGATCATCGCACAAAACAAGGGGCTCATAGTCGAGGGAGGTTTGCCATTGAAAAGAGGCAGATGAAATTTGTGATCGAGGTCCAAGGCTGTGGCCAGAAAGATGCTGCTTTCCCAGAGGAGCAGAAATGAGCAGAGGCAGCCTAAATCAAGAACTGGGAAGAACACCAAAACATCCTGGTGAGATGACAATATCGTATGTGGTTTTGAAATGGGAACCCTAGGGGACTATGTGGAGAGACCAATACTAAGAAACAGCTGTTATAGGTGAGATAATTTTATATACTATAAAAAATTAAAAACCCTATATTTTAAAATAGTTTTATTCATTCATTCATTCATTCATTCATTCATTCATTCATTCATTTAAGCAGGCTCCACGCCCACTGTGGGGCTCAAACTCACAACCCTGAGATCAAGAGTCGCTCGCATATTCTACTGACTGAGCCAGCCGGGAGACCCTAAACATTTTAAAAACGCTAAAAGAAAACAAAAATGAAAGTGGGCTTGCTTGGAAGTAAAATAAGAAGAAATCAAAAAGGAAAAATTCTATACAGTCATGGAGCATTGTATGACAAAAGCAAGAGAGGAAAACGAGGCATTGATAGATGAGGAACCAAAGCCTTTAGAAATTTAAATTAATAAAATTTCAGTCAACAGGTAGAACAGCTGTAAACTGAACACAAAGAGAGAATGAAGAATTGGAAGGTAATTGTGACAAACTCACCCAGACCCTGGTGCAGGAGTGTAAAATGTTGAGCTGTGAAGCAGATGTTATAGGACATTAGGGACAGATTGTGGGATAATATACACATTATCACACTATTTCCAGAACTAGAAAATAGGCAGAGTGGCAAGTGTAGTAATATTCTAAGAGAAATCATTTCCAGAGTGAAGACAGACGTGAATCTTGCTGAGTAGAATAAAACAAGTCCATGCCTAGTAACACTGTGGTAAAATTTCAGGAAGTTCAAGAATAAAGGGAAACTCTTCCAAGTTACCAGAAAGAGAAGCAAATATTATGTACAAATGAACAACAACTAGACTTATATGGGACTTAAAACATTTTTTTAATGTTTATTTATTGTAGAGAGTGCAGAGGACGAGCGAGGGAGGGACAGAGAGAGAGGGAGACACAGAATCGGAAGCAGGATCCAGCCTCCAAGCTGTCAGCACAGAGCCCGACACGGGGCTCGAACTTGTGAACTGAGAGGTCATGACCTGAGCCAAAGTCATATGCTCAACCAACTGAGCCACCCAGGCGCCCCTTTATATAGAACTTTTAATCAACTATACTAGATGCTAGATTAACATCTTCAAAATGTAGCAGGGAAATAAATATCAACCTGGAATATTAAACCCAATCTATATCATTATTCAAAAGTGAAGTGAAATGAAGTTGTTTTCACATATACAAAGAGAGTTGACCTCAGTCTGACTCTCGCTGAAGCACCCAGATCCATAAGGATATATTTGAGCATGAAAAGAGATGAATCTAGAAATTTGGCTAGGATACAAGTTAAAAGAAGAAGAAAGAGAGAAACCAGTATACTATGTTGGAAAATGTAATTAAATCTTACCTTTCAAAGGGACACATGCACCCCCATGTTTATAGCAGCACTATCAACAATAACCAAAGTATGGAAAGAGCCCAAAAGTCCATTGATGGATGAATGGATAAAGATGATGTGGTTTATATATACAATGGAGTATTACTCAGCAATCAAAAAGAATGAAATCTTGCCATTTGCAGCTACGTGGATGGAACTGGAGGGTATTACACTAAGTGAAATTAGTCAGTCAGTCAGAGAAAGACAAAAATCATATGACTTCACTCATATGAGGCCTTTAAAAGACAAAACAGATGAACATAAGGGAAGGCAAAGAAAAATAATATAAAAACAGGGAGGGGGACAAAACAGAAGAGACTCATAAATATGGAGAACAAACTGAGGGTTGCTGGAGGGGTTGTGGGAAGGGAGGGTGGGCTAAATGGGGAAGAGGCATTAAGGAATCTACTCCTGAAATCATTGTTGCACTAGATGCTAACTAATTTGGATGTAAATTTTAAAAATAAAATGAAAAAAACCCAAAAAACATTAACAACAAATAAGAATATCACTTATTTGTGTTTGTACAACAGAGGAAAATGCTAGTCAAGTGGTAATAAGAGGTGCATGAATGCAGACAGAATCTGTAGGGTAATTAAAGCATGCCTGAGTTCCAACACTTTTGGCGAGGGGAGAAAGTTGCTGAAAATAGTGACATTGAACAACTTCATAAGTAGTTAGAAAAAGGTATATATTTTGAAAATTTAAGAGTAACCACAATGGAAAAGAGATAGAATCATCAATGTAAGGATAAAGGAAAAACAGTAAATCTCCATTAGCCCCAGAGAAAGCAGAGAAAGAGAAAGCATAGTGGTAAAAATAATCTAATATTATCAGTAATTACAACAAAAGTAAACAGGTTATGTGTATGTATTAAAGACAGAGTATATTAGATTTGATAATGCAAAATAAAAAATGCATCTATGCTGCTTACAAAAGTCCCATCTACAACAAAAGCATCATATAAAAATAAATCAGAGTAGTTGAAATTAAATTGATGGGAAATAGTATCAAAAAACATTGTATCAATGCTATTTTCAAGTTATGTGAAAAGGGGTGCTACATAATGATAAAAGGAATAACTTGTCAAGATATAATAATAAATTTGTATGCACATATTAACACAGCCCCTAAATACATATAGCACAGTAAAAGTCAAGTCTTTAATATGGCCCACAATATCCTGTGTGCTCTGGCCAGATAGAAGCTGTCCAGTTTACATCTTCATGCATGCTACATACTCTACCTGTATAAATGCTTGAACATATCAGGCAGTTGTTTCTGCCTGTCCCTTAGAGTTCTAAGCCTTTAAACTGCCAGGTCTCAAATCACTTCCCCTGTGAGAAACTTCCCTTAGCCAAAGAACCTGCTTCTCTAAGTAAAAACTTCCTTAGAAGTCGATTGATTTTTTTTAATTTTTTTACATTTATTTATTTTTGATAGAGAGAGACAGAGCACAAGTGAGGGAGGGGCAGAGAGAGAAGGAGTCACAGAATCCTAAGCAGGCTACAGGCTCTGAGCTGTCAGCACAGAGCCCGACGCAGGGCTTGAACTCACAAACTGCAAGATCATGACCTGAGCCAAAGTCGGACGCTTAACCAACTGAGCCAACCGAGGCGCCCCAGAAGTCGATTGTTTTTTTATGGACAGATACGAAGTTGCCCATTTGTGGCAGGAGAGAGAAACCTCAGCTCACTGGCCCTTTAAAAAGCCACTAGGGCACCTGGGTGGCTCAGTTGGTTGAGCGTCCGACTTCAGCTCAGGTCATGATCTCACGGCTTGTGAGTTTGAGCCCCGCGTCGGGCTCTGTGCTGACAGCTCAGAGCCTGGAGCCTGCCTCTGATTCTGTCTCCCTCTCTCTCTGCTCCTCCCCTGTTCGTTCTTCTCTCTCTCTCTCTCTCTCTCTCTCTCACACACACACACACACACACACACACACACACACACACACAAATGAATAAACATTAAAAAGCCACTGGGAAGTTCCTCCTGGTCAGGATAGTCCAGAACTGAGTAAAGAACTATTGATCTAGTTCAAGTCTCTTACTCTGCTCATGATGAAACCAAGACCATAGAGAGAAAGTGAGTTTCCCAGGTTCATACAGTGATGTAGATACCAGCATGAGGATTAGAACCCCCACCTCTTGTGGCTCAAGATTCTCTCCTGCCTGCTATTCTCACCCCAACCTTCAGGCACTGTGGAATGTAGACATTTATAAATGGAAAAGGCCTTGAGCATCATCTCAGCCAGACCCTCATCCTGTAGACGAGGGCACCAAGGTTCCGAGAAAGGGATCCTCACACAGGGAGGGAAACTCCCATCACTTAGCTGTGATCAACTACCACCATTGGTTTTGGTCTGAAACTCCACAAGCTTTGAGTCTATATAACCTTGTTTACATACTCAAGTGCAACGTGGCCCTTGTTACATACTCCTCCTCTCTTTATTGTTTGAAACTTTTCCATTATTTTCAATACAAACTAATATATTTTAATTGTAAGACATCAAGAATGAAGACCTGTGTAAGAATCAGAAGCACAAGTCCTCCTTTATACATTATCTCCAAAATGAATTCTCCAACCGAAAGGCAAATGCTATTAATTTTTTGTGTACTTTTAAAACATCACCTTCTGCACTTACAAACACACCTCCACATCTTACAAACACCCATGCACACACACATGGACACTCCCCACATATGCAACGTAGGTGTCTGTTATGGGCTGAATTGTGAACCCCCAAATTCAATGTTGAGGTCCTAACCCCAGTATGTCAGAACATGACTGCGTTTGGAGATGGAGTCTTTAAAGAGGTGATTAGGTTATCATGGGGACCATTAGGGTGGGCCCTGATCCCAAGTGACTCCTGTCCTTACAAGAAGAGGAAATTTAGACACAGGTAAGTAAGGACAGAGGGAAGACCATTTGAAAACATGGGGAGAAGACATCCATCCACAATGTAAGGAGAGGGGCCTCAGAAGGAACCAACCTTGCCAACACCTTGATCTTGGACTTGTAACTTCCAGAAATCTGAGAAAATAACATCTGTTGTATAGGCTGCCGTCTTGAGGCAACCGAGGTGACTAGTGACTAAGACACTGAGTCTGAGTTATCCCAGCTCTTCCAACAGAAGACAAGTTACCTAGCTGAGTTTCCCCATCCGTTCAATGGAGCAACCATGTCTACCTTTCAATGAAGGCTCTTAAGCCAGAGATTGCAAATTTCCCTGCATGTAGAAAGTGTGCTGTCTAGCACTAAACTCTCTTCTCCCACAGTGTAAAATGTACTCCTTGCCATTAGACGTTAAGCTGAGAACGAGGAATATATATGAAGATCCTTTGTATCCTTCAGTGCATCTTGGGTAGGGATTGATACATCAAATACACCACTCACATTTCCAGATCATTCCTTCTAGTACCTGGATTCACGTCATTGCACTGTTAGTCGCACTCCACCTTAACATGCTGATTCCTGAAAAAGGATTACAAGCATTCTCTGCGTAACCCCCAGCTCTCTTGCCCTTTCTTGCTAGGCAGTACTCTCTTGGAAAAGCCCCAGACATGTAAAAGAATTCTTCCCTACTCTGTTCCTGCACCCAGGTAGCTAAATATGGCAGAAGGAGCCCAGAACACCATGGACTTATTTAAATTTAGGACTGAATCTCTATGGTGTGGCCCTTGCGCACTCCCACAATGGTCCTACCTTCCTTGGCCCAGTCTCCCCAACTCGGGACAATGGCATGCCGTGCTTCTCTCTTCGGATCTCCCAACACTTCTCCTCCACCCCATCCTCACTCTCAGGTGATGGCCTTTCTTTTTGTTCAAAAAATAGAAGTGATAAGAAAAGAAACTCCACACACTGCTGCTCCCACACGTCCCCACCTGTCAGCATCTGTAAGTGCACCTTCTGCCTTCTCTCCCAGTAGATAAACACCCAAAGAAACATTTGGGGGCCAGCCCATACCCCGCACAGGGAAGCATCTGCTTTCTCCTACTCAAAGACATGGCCGCAGTAACTTTCTACTCCTCTCTACAGCGTCAATTCCTCCTTGTGCTGGGTCATTTTCATGCACATGGATGCACTTCTCCAATCTTAAAAACCTGGTGTTGGTTTCACTTTTCCTTCCGTGCTCTGCTCCATTTCTGCTCCTGTTTACAGCAAAACTCCCTAAAATAGTTGTATACCTTTGCTTTTCCAGGTTCCTCTCTTTGTCTCTCTTAGGCGGTTACCATCCCTTTGCCACCATCTGCTAAAGGCATCACTCTTGAAAATATCTGCACTTGTTCCGGGCTGTGGGTCCCTGTGGCCATGTTTTCAGTCCACATCCTAGTGAAACTACGGGCAGCACACGACACAGTGGATTTCACCCTTTTCCTTCAAACTTCTTAATCTTCCTTTCCTTCCAAGATGACACATTACATAAGTCAGGGTCTTGGCAGATCCAGATGAAATGCTCATCGGGAATTTTCAAAGGGACATTTTAATGAATGGACTATTTGAAAGAGCATGACAGGATAAAGGGATGTAGATTCACCTGGAGAATAACCACCCCTCAAGAAGCGGTCAGCACTCCTACACCCCATGAGGTAGAGGATGGAAATGTTGGTACCAGGATCTAGGGAGAGTTGGGGCCAAGGAAGGGGCAGCTGGGCACAAAGCTTGATCATAGAAGGATACAGTAGCCCCAAACTGCTTTGAGGAAGGATGACATGGGAGGAATAAATATCCCCACCTCTCTCCCGGCACCTTCTGATGTCCTGACAGGGACTCCCACTGGCTAAACCTGAAAGGAATCCCGAGGGCAAGGAAGCCCATGAGATGCATCACATAGGTGACAGCCTTCCAGGACACATAACAGCTGGAGAGGACAAAGAGCAGAGGGTGATGGTAGCACCATAGGAAACACACTAAATGCTCTCGCATTTTCTCCTGTCACTGACTGCCCCGTCTCCATCTTCTCTCCTGGGTCTCCCTCACCTAAGAGCTGGACTTGCCCATGATTCAGTGCTCAGACCTTTTCTCTTCCCTGTTCACATTTCCTTCATGACCTTTTCCAACCTCACAGTCTCCAATAATGTCTACATGCTAATGTCCCTATGCTTATAGCCCAAATGGACCTTTCCCCAGAAACCCACCCTGGTATATCCAACCACCTGCTTGACATTTGCCCTTGAGTGTCTACTAGTCACCTGCTGTTTAACATGTCCAAAATTAAACTGAGCAGCACCCCAAAACCTGTTCCAATAATAGTCTTCCTCATCTTAGTAAATGGCAACTTGATCTTTCTAGTGGCTAGGTCAACAGTTTCGACATCATTCTGGCTTTGGGTTTTAACCTCACCAAATATCCTACTTGTCAGCAAATAATTTCTACTCCACCTTCAAGATGGTTCAAGAATTCTGTACGTCCCTTCACCTTGTCTGCTAAGACCCTTGGCCAAGCATAGATTATTGCAGTAGCCTCTGTGAGGAGCTGTGGTATGCTACCAAGACCCCTTCCCCCTAAAAACTGAGCTTACATTCCTAGCTGCTGGTAGGGTTGGTGGCTGAAGGTTGTCAGTGAGTCCCTCTCTGGGGAGTGTCCTCCATGGACGAGAGTTGCTAATTCCAAGTCACATCTTCACTGTGGGGTCAGCGTACATCCAGAGACTGGCCGCTGTTGGGTAGGAAGGCCCAGCCATCTTGTCTTGAGGTTGGACAGCACTAAAGGGCCATCCCAGCTTCAGAGTCCCATGGATCAGATGCACTTTTTTTTTTTTTTTTTTTTTTGGCATCGGCTTCTCTGTTCAAATCCTCCTTCCACCAAATCCCATTTTCTTCCCTCCCTCGGTACATCCCTCCCCTCAGATATAATTGCTGGTGCACTGTCTACATGCAGATTTCCATCTTGGAGTCCGGCAGGGAAACATATCTAAGACAGCCTCCTCAGTAAGCAAGAGTGAGCTATCATTCTTGCCTGCCTGTAGTGTATCCCTAAACACTATAGCAAGAGTGCCCTTCTAGAGCTTAAGTAGAGCTTAAGTAGTCTGGCAGTTTAGAGGGGGGAACTAAACCATAGTTAGTTCCAACTATGTTCTAACCATAGTTAGAACTAACTAAACATAGAACTGCCATATCCAACAATTCCACTTCTGGATACATGCCCAAAAAGATTGAAAGCAGGGTCTTGAAGAGATATTTGTACCTCCATGCTCACAGCAGCATCATTCACAACAGCGGAACGGTAGAACCAACCCAAGTGTCCGTTTACAGATGAAGAAGCAAAAGGCAGTTTGTTCATACAATGGACAATAATTCAGCCTTAAAAAGGAATAATGTTCTGACGCATGCTAAATGAGGATGAATCTTGAGGACATTATGCTTGCAAAATAAGCCAATCACAAAAGTACATTGTATGATTACACCAGTGTGAGGAACCTAGAGTAGTCAAGTTGGTAGAGACAGAAAGTAGAATGGGGGTTGCCAGGGACTGGGAGGAGAGGGGAGCGGGGCGTTGTTTAGTATCCATAGAGTTTTAGTTTTGCAAGACAAAAAGACTTCTGGATATGTGCATGTACTTAAGATCACTAACTGTACACTTACAAATGGTTAGGATGGTAAATGTTGTATGTATTTGATCACAATTGAAAAACATTGAACAAAACAAAAACTACTTAAGTTGGATTATGTCATCCGTGCTCAAAACTTCTTAGGGATTCCCCCTTTCACTCACAGCATGGTCAAAGTCCTTACAGCCAGGGTCTGTATACATTTACACATTTCTCTGGTGTCCTTCTCAGCCTCCTGGGCCTCCATGAAGGCCCCCAAACATGGCTGGCGCTTCTACTGGCGCTTCTGAGCACTGCCCTTCTGTTTCCTCCGACAAGAACCTCCTTTCCCGGCAGTATCTGTGTGGCTCATCTCCTCACCCCCTTCACAAGCCTCCACGTGGGCTTTTCTTCTCTAGCTGGTTGCAGATGCCCCTTCCCTGGCACTCCCTATCTCCATCCCATACTTCCCTCACCTCCTCAAAACTGAGGATTTTCTCACATGCTTTAAGACTTACTTATTGTAAGTATTTCAGGCTGGCTCTGCCCTCTAGAATGTCCTCTACAAGGACAGCCATTTTTGCCTCTTCTTTCATGGCTATATCACCAGAGCTGGAAAAGTGACCAGCACATAGTAGGTGGTCAACAAATACTTGTAGAATGAGTGTGTTAGGAGCTGGCCATGAATTTTGTTAATGAAATAGAATTTGCCCCTTCTCCATATTTAGGATAGTTAAGAAGGCTTGTTTAAAAACACTCTGGTGTTTGGAGCACGTTTTTATTCCGTGGATTTAGTTTCAGGAAGGATGCAATACACAAGTAGTTTTTAAGAGGGACGCTCCTGAAGGTAGATGCATCGGTACCCAGGATGGAGACGCTCTTTGATTTTGCTTCCTGGGATCGAGAGAACACAGCTTGTGATGTTTTTGTCCCACTTTTGGATGCATTTGGGCTAAGTTCCTGGAAAGGGAGATGTCCTAGTTAGAGAGGTATGAGTGATGTATCTAGCAACATGGCAAGGTTTCCAAAGTGAGTGATCCGAGTAGGTCCCCATGAGGTAGAGCGGAGGGAATTGGTGGCAGGAACGAAGAGCTTCACCTCTTACCTCTGGGCCACTGTGATTCCGCAAATCTACTCTTACCCATTTATTTGGCAAACGTGACCATTCAAGGGACTACTATTTACTAGGAACCATTCCAGTCATGCCTTTAAGACTGGAATTTGGTAAAAGGACTCACTGAAGAGAATACTGTACCATGATTTCAGCTTATTATGTATCTTCCGAGCTGTAGAGCTGAGGGAGCAAGGAGGACAGATTATTTAACTTCAAATTATTGGACCATTTATTAAAATAACTGTAAAGGCATGATGCATGGTGCATCCCAGTTTATTGCACGTAAAGGTGTTAATCAGTTTTTCTAGATTCAGGGAATTTCACCTCTGTTGGCTGCAGTGTTCAGCCCATGTTTCTGAACTGAAACATCTACATTGAGGATTCAGCCCGTGGACCTGGACAAGGAGGACTATGCTCTTTGCTAAAGCAGGCTACTTTCATAGTGCAAAGTTTTTCAAGTATTGAGCGAGAAAATCTTGCAATTTCATATTTTGCCCCAAATTTGTCCCCTTATCATTTTTCCCCCCAACTTCACATAGAGGAGAAATTTATCTTCCGGGTTTTGGGGTTTTTTTGCCTTTTTTTTTTTTTTTTTTTTACTAATGAAGGCATCCAACTTAACTTATCAGTGTTCCAGACCCTTCTGTTCTAGTCAATAGGGATAAACATGGGGCCTTAAGATAATGAACAGATCCATCACCCCCCAAGCCTCCTCGTGCATCCCTTAGTGAGCTCTCCTTACATTCTTCTTGTTTTCTCAGGTTCCCAGGCAACCATGCATCTGCTCTCTGTCATTAGAGAATAGCGAGTTTTTTAAATGGACTCACACAGCATGTACTTCTTTTGTTTGGCTTTCTTCATTCAGTATAACTATTTTGAGATTCTTGCATATTGTTGGTCACACGGCTTGTCTCTCTCCCTCCTAAGTGGGATTTCATTGTACAGACACACCAAAATGAGTCTATCCATTCATCTGCTGATGGACATTTGGACTGTTTCTCAGCGTTCGCCTACTACAGATAAGGTGGCGTGGCTGGGGGCTAGGTGGTTCAGTCTGTTCAGTGTCCAACCCTTGATTTCGGCTCAGGTCATCATCTCATGGTTTGTGGGTTCGAGCCCCACATCTGGCTTTGTGCTGAGAGCACAGAGCCTACTTTAGATTCTCTCTCTCCCTCTCTCTCTGCCCCCCTCCCCTGCTCAGGCTCTCTCTCCCAAAATAAATAAATAAAAAAAAATAAAAACAACAACAACAAGGTGGCTAGGGCATTTGTATATGAGTCTTTGTGTGGACATACACTTCCACATTTGGGACAGTGATCTGTGACAAGAATGGCTGGATCATATGGCAGGTAAATGTTTAAATAAACAGCCGGACTCTCTTCTATGGTGATCATACCAATTAAGTTCCCACCAGCTGCCTCACTGCCTGATGGAGGTAGAAATACAGAATCTCCCTTGGGAGACCCTTGGTCTCATCCCAAGGGTGGAGTTGGGAGTTCTGGCTCCCTACATGGTCTCCACTGACTGGAGAAGGGGATCCCATGCCTTGTTCCAGGTGGGAAGGCCATGCCTCTCTACCTGGCCTTCTCTGAGCTAGCCCCTACCCTGAGAAGAGGGAGGCTCCTTAGGGCCTCCAAAGGACAGAAGAAGTCCAGCCATATGAGTTGGTGTGTATGGGGGTAGGGTAGCAGATTTTTCTTATGTTTTCATGGAGCCAACTGGTTATTATTTAAAAGGTTTCTGTCTTGCTAGGCTGCCTACTTTCTGGCCCTTGGTTAGACGGGACAGGCTTTCGTTGGGGCTTTTTGGGGCTGTGGCTGTTGGTGTTTCTGAGTTGCCATTTTCTTTGGCTCAAAGTCTGGGATAAATGAGGCAAAAAGAAAACACAGGGAACTCACTGCCATGTCATTCCTTGGGTCCTGAGATTCCTAAACAGTCTGCCTTCTTCCCTCTACTTCTCAGAATCCCGCCACGTTTGTTTTACACATAAGGTCCAAGGTGTCCAGGTGCCCTATTGGGAGAAATAGGGCAAAGCACATGTTTTCCATCTTCCTGAAAGTGATGGTTTTAAATGATAATTTTTTGACAGTTTTAGTAGATAGAACACAATTTTTAAATTGACCCTGTATCCTATAGCCTTGATAAACCCATATTAATTCTCAGGTTGAAAAAGTACTCTTCTACTTCTGGTTTGTTGAGTGTTTTTATCATAAAAGGCTGCTGGGTTTTGTCAGATGCTTTTCTTCCATCTGTTGAGGTGATTGTGGTTTTTGCCCTTTCTTCTATTAATAGGCCATATTGTGTGTTGAATCTTGTATTCTTGGGATAAATCCCATTTGGTCATGTTGTATGATCCTTTTTATACGTTTCTGGATTTGGTTTGGTAGTAGTTTGTTAGGGTTTTGCATTTATATTCACAAAGGATATTGGTCTAGTGTTTTCTTTTCTTGTGATGTCGTTTGATTTTTGTATTAGGATAAACCTGGCTTCATAGAATGACTTGGGAAGTGTTCTCTCTTCTGTTTTTTGTAAGAGTTTAGGAATAATTGATTTTAATTCTTTAAATGTTGGTAGCATTCACCAAGAAAGCTGTCTCGTACTGGTGTCTCTCTTCTGGAAGTCTTTGGTGACTGATTCAGTCGCTCTTGCTATGTGTTTATTCAGCTTTCTATCTGCTTGAGTCAGTTGTAGAAATGTGCCCATTTAGAATTTAGAATCTGTCTTTTTAGAAATGTGTCCATTTCATATAGGATGTTCAATTTGTTCACTTACACTTTTTCATAGTATTTCTATACAATCCTTATTTCTGTAAAGCCCACGGTGACATTCCTTCTTTGACTCCTGATTTTCGTTATGTGAGTCTTCTGGGGTTTTTTTCCTGGTCAGTCTACATAAAGGTTTGTCAATGTTGTTGATCTTTACAAAGAGCCAGGCCTTGGCTTTTCTATTGTTTTTGTATCCTCTATTTCATTTATTTCTGCTTTAATGTCCTTCCTTTTTCTTGGTTTGGGTTTAGTTTGTTCTTTCTCTATTTGCTTAACGTAGGAAGTGGGGTTATGCTTCAGATCTCTCCTTTTAAAGACAGCAGTTACAGGAACATATTTCCTCCTAAGCACTGCTTCAACTGAATCCCATAAGCTTTGGTATGTTGTGTTTTTGTTTTCATTCATCCCAATGTATTTCCTAATTTCCCTTGATATTTTCTTTCCTTTGACCCGTTGGTTGTTTGGGCTTGCATTGTTTGATTTCCACATATTTGTGAAATTTCCCAGATTTCCTTGTGTAATTGACTCCTAATTTCTTAGCATTGTGGCCAGAGAACACACTTTGCATGACTTCACTTCTTTTAAATTTATTCGGATTTGTTTTATGGTCTAACAAACAGCCTGCCCTGGAGAACGAGCACTTGAGAGGACAGAGCTGCTCTATGAGGGTCATTAGCCTGGCGTTGGCTGATCGTGTTCAAGCTGTCTGTTTCCTCATCGATCTTCTGTCTAGTTGTTCTGTACACGTGTGGTATTAAAATATTCAACAGCCGAGGCACCTGCGTGACTCAGTCACTGAGCGTCTGACTCTTGATTTTGGTTCAGGTCATGATCTCAGGGTCATGGATTGGGCTTCATGCTAGACGTGCAGCCTGCTTCAGATTCTCTATCTCTCTCTGTCCCTCTCCCCAACTCTCTCTCTCTCTCTAAAATAAAAATAAATACTCAACTGGTTTTGTTGAATTGTTAATATCGACCTTAAATTCTGTCCATTTTTGCTGCCTTTTTTTTTTTGCTTTGGTTTCTGTCTTACTCTCTACTCTTCATGACATTTTCTGGAGGTAAAGCTCATAACTATGCATTTTCACATGTTCCTGAAGTTTGAGAGCCATAATTCAAGTGAGATTACCTTATTTCAGATGCTGACAGGAGTGCTGATGAGAGCAGGGACCTCCCGTGTTGACATCTAGTCCGGGTTTAGCCTGGTGAATTGCACCAAAAGTGGACCGAGCACGGTTAAAGGCTCTGATCTTACCTTGAGAGAATGAGCAAACACAGAATCAGAACCAAAGAAAAATTATAAAGGACACACCCCATTAAAGCCATAAGAAAACAAAAAAGTTCTAAATGATGACACTGACGTGATGGAGAAAGTTATTTTGCTGGAATGAAATGTCTGATTGTGATGTGGAGGACCATGGGCACTGCTGGACAATTTCTGGTGATTTGTGTGTCTTTACTTCTTATCGCCATACGGACACTTAATTTCCTCTCACATCTTACTCCAAACTACTGAAAAACTTTATAGGATATAGCTCACTATAAAATCATGTCCTTTTACTTGTCCAGAAAGACAGACACACACACACATACACACACACATGCCATTTGCATGTTAATCTGCCTTATTCTTCCCTCATTAGTCTGAGACAATTCGGGCAATGGTACTTAGCTTCCTGGTGCTAATACGGTCATGAGCAAAAATGATTCTGCCTTGATCATGGGTTCTAACAGATCAGATGTTTCAGAAGTGTGCCTGCACTCCCATAGCATTTAGTATGAAGCATCTAATCTTAAGTACATTCCTACAATCGAATCAGAAATGAAAACAGAAGGACCTAGTGGAGCCAAGAGGTCTTAAGAACAAGTCTGTAAATAAAAGCATAGTTGATTTGCTAATTGTTCTTCCCTTTGGAACTACCTTATGAAATAAGTTTGTTTTCCACGTTTAGGGGCAGATTGGTGTTAATTAGCTTTTGCTACATACAAACCATCCCAAGATGTAGTGGCTTAACAGGACATCTTCTGTTGACTTCATGAGTCTCTTGGTCAGTGACTTTCCCTGGGCTCAGCTAGGCAGTTCTGTTTATCTCCCCGGGCTCAGCTGACCTCAACTGGGGCTTGTAAGTGAGTCTGCTTGGCATCCAGAAACTCAGCTAAGGCTCCAGAGTTCTCCTCCACGTAGAATCCCATCCTCCAGCAAAGGAAACCAGGTCTGTTGCCATGGAAACTGGCTCTCAGCATAAGAGGAGGCTCGCATCTCCTCCAGGGACCCAGGCTCCTGATGATGACATCACACCATTTTACTGGCCAAAGCAAGTCAGAGAGTGGGAGCCTAGTTTCACTCTTGATGGGAGGGCTGAAAAGGAGGATGACCTTTTCCTCTCCCCAGTCTACCACAGAGGTCTGCCTAAGAAGTCTAAACAGTTCTGAGTTCCAGGATAATATGTACATGAACGTTTCGAATTCTAGATTCTGGACAAAAGCCTTTAAAGATCCGGGTTGGCAAACAGAGCCCATGAGTTAAACTGAGCCTGCTGCCTGATTTTGTAAATAAAGTTATATTGGAACACAGGCACTCGTCTTACATCATCCGTGGTGGCTTTCGTGCTAGAACAGCAGACGTGGGTTGTTACAACTGAGAAGGGATCGCTCACCAAGTCTAAATATTTATTATCTGGCCCTTTGCAGATATGAAAGGTGACCCCTGTTCAAAACCATCGTGCAATATCAGGGCCCTGCGTGCATTTTTGTTCATGACCCATCTGGCACCAAGTGGCTGGTAAGATTGCACATCATACTGTTTAAACTATTTTTGATTTATTCCAGTTTCTACCTGGAAGGATAAGTCCTACCCAGTATTCTTTTCCAACACATCTTGGCCAGCATCCTCTGTGTGCTTATTTCCAGACGAACGTTAGAAACCCTTTGTGGCATTTCACCACATCGCACTAAGATTTAGGTTGGAGTCATGGAATCGTAAGTAGACTTGAAAAGAACGGATCATGTGTAACACTGAGTGTGCCCACCTGGGAAGACAGCACAGTTCTCTCTTCAAATCTGCTGGATACCCATCAAGAAAACTTGGCCAGATTTTCATGTGTGTGTGTGTGTGTGTGTGTGTGTGTGTGTCTGTGTGTGTCTGTGTGTGTTTAGTTTTCGTTATTTTGTTTGTTTTCAGATATGATGTGTTCATTTATTTTAAGGCTGTTGAGGTAGTTCATCCTTTTTATTGCTCTTATGAGAGAAAAATGTTTTAATGTACTTAGTGGTGAATGTTCAGGCACATTAGAAGCCATCAAGAAGCACTTAATGGGGTAATTTAATTAAAGCCAGTTCTCAGAGGCCCTTCTACGCATCCCTGTATTAGCTGTCTTTGTATATCTGCATGCATTTGAAAGTAGAAAATTATACACCTCTTAAAAGTATTTAAAACACCCATCTCGCACTGGCGTTGGCATCACAGAGCCACAACTAATACTGCTCTCCAAAAGTGCCTGCACATAAGTCATTCAGACTTCTCCTTTCTGCTGGGGACTTTGAGCGTTTCTCAGTGTTGCCTGCAGTGTAGAACCGTGCCTTCTAGTCCTTTTGCTGAAGCCACTCAAAATTCTTCAGTGACTTTTACGGGAACCCTGTGGTCCCACATCCCCGTTTGGGATCCAACTTGGCTGGGGAAGTAGCACCTTTCCTTCCTCTCCTTGGCAGGGACCTTGCCGTGGCCTTGACGATGATTTGGACTGACTGGAACCTTGGGGTGGACGGGATGACAGCCAGGGAACGGGAGAGATGGGGCGGGGGCCACGTGTCCCTCCCCACTGTTCTAACAGGCCAGCCAGAGCCAGCCTCCCCGGGAGCGCTAGCACTGCATGGCGGGCTCCCCTGTCCACACCATGTGCTGGAGCGTGTGGTGGGGATGGAGCTTCCCACTGGACTCTTCCTTCCTCGCGGCTTTGCTTCGAGAGAAGATGCCGACTCTAGGTTCCTCTCAGGTGCTCTCATTTCCATTTAACAGATGGTGGTTTCCACTTGGCTGCTTCGTACATCGGCAGCCCAAGTCCACGTACAGGCCACTCCCGGTATGTCTTTGGCTCAGGGAAAAGGCAAACTGTTGGTGAATAATTTCCTGTGCCTATGAATTGGTAAAGATGCCAAATTATACTCATTTCAAATCACGCTTGTCCATTTTTAAAGGATGGTCTTACTAACTGGACCAGGCAACTGTCGGTTAACCTAATTTTAGTGTAATAAGGAGGGACGTTGGAATTATTGTTGTATAAAGATGCTCTCATGGTATGGTAGTTGCTTTATCTTGAGACACTGCAATATGGACATGACTGTCCTCTAACAGAACTTGAAGGACATTCTGGGGATACAAAAAAATACTTTGTCCATGCTGCTCCAAAGACAGGGCTATAAAGCACTGAATGAATATTCTAAAATAACATTTGTTTTCCATATAAAGAAGATTTGTTTTGACAAATTCAGATGTTCAGAAATGGAAACGGCTTATCTGAGCAGTAGTGAGCTCACTAGCAGTGGAGGTATTTAAGCAGGGAAGAAAGGCTTTGCTTGGGATCCCCTGCTATCATTTCCTAGCGTGGAGCATGCTATTTTGCACCTAAGAGGCAGTACAGAAGAGCAGAAGTAACGCAGGAACTGTGGAATCAGACCCACCTGGTTACAATCTCCCATCATTTACACTGGGGCAAATCACTTAATTCTCACCAAGGCTTAGCTCCCCTTCTGTAAAATAGAGGTCATCCAGATGTCACTTCTGCATATTCATCTGCCAGCGCAGCAGTAACAAAATACCAAAGACCGAGTGGTGTAAACAACGGAAATTTATTTTCTCATAATTCTGGAAGCCAGAAGATAAAGGCCACGCAAGGAATCAGCAAGGTTGGCTGCCTCTGAAATCTCTCTCCTTGAATTCTAGATGCCGCCTTCTCGCTGTGTCCTCCGCATGGTCTTTCCCCAGTGTGTGCCCGTGTCCCAATCTCTTCTTATAAGGACACCACATTGGATCAGGGCCCACTCTGCTGACCTCACTTTAACTGCATGACCTCTGTAAAGGCCCTCTTTCCAAATACAGTCACATCTGGAGGTCCTGGGGGTTAGGGCTTCAACACGGTGTGGGGGGGGGGGGGCGGGCGACACAGTTCAGCCCATTACATTTCCTATCCTTGGGTCACTTTTTGTCCACATGCACTGTCTTGGTGTTCATCCCGTTACTAACCTGGACAGAGAACAAAGTGCATCTTTATGTTTGGCTAGAATAATCCACCTGCAGAAAAAGCTTTGGATGAAGATTTCCCAGGATGGAGGAGGGGCTTCAGGCACACACCCCTCCACAGCACGCGACCTACAGTCATGCTTTTCTCTTTGTGACACAGGGGACTCAGAAGCCAGTGTTTCCCTCAGCGAGAGACCCTTCTCTGCTTGAATGCCTCCGTGAAGTTAACTCCGTGAAATGTCCTCTTAGAAATTTTGCCCAGTTTCTTGCAGCATGCCGTTGGGGGAGCCTGGAAGGAATATTTTCTTCCAACACCCGCGCCTCTTCTGGGATTGTTTAGTTGTATGTGGTTTTCCTGTTTCCTCTCCTCCTGCAGCCTCAGGAGCAGCAAGCTTCCACTCCCTTCTCTGTAGATCCCACCTCCGGTTCCATTGCCAAAGGCGCCTTCTTCCATGAGTCAGAGATGAGCATGTGTCCCCGGCTTCCACCAGCGCTCTGCAAACAAAGGGGCCACGTCTCAGCAGCGCACCCCCTTCCTAGAAGGCAGTTTCCAGGGACCTTCAGAGACTCATGCCCCCTCCCCGGCCCATCCCCAGGCGGGGCTCACCTTGGATTTCTCTTGACTCCACGCAGGGCTGCACGCTCTTACTGAGTGAATTCTGCTGACTACACTTCCATCTTGGTTCAGCAGGCTAATAACTGCATGAGTCTCAGGTGGGAAGAGTGGAGGGGTGGGGGGAGGCAGGAGCGTTAACCAAGCTCAGTAAGGCTTTTTGTTTGGTTTTTGAATGAATGTGCGACTAGATGAATGCTATAAAAGAGATTCAAGGATTCCAAAGGGTATTGTACGCTGGGAGTTGGCCCTGAGATTACTTTGATGTTCTTTTCTCATCGTGGAATTCAGAATTGCTAATTCTGACTTGCTTTCTTCCCATTTCTACAGAGCCCTATTTTTTATAGCTAGTGCTGATGGAATGCTCACTATGGGCCAGACACGGGTCCAAGTGCTTTAGTTACATTGACTCATGTAATGCTCCCAGACACTCTGTGAGGACAGACTCTCACTATGCCCCCTTTTGTCCTGGGGAAACTGAGGCAAAGAGCGATTAATAACCCACCTAGGGTCATGCAGCTCGTTAGAGGCACACCTTGTTCACATTCAGGCTTTCTGGGTCCAGAGCCAGTAGGTGGGGCCCACACCCCTCTTCTAACAATGGTGTGTCCTTTGTTTTGAACTCACCCAAAGGTCCATGATCGGGGGTGTCTTGGGTCCACACTGAGTGAGGAGTTGATCAAGTGGCAGCCCAGAGGAAGCACAGCAGCACTGGGGAACAGATCATAAGTGGAAGCTGGTTGGCAATGACATTCACGGAATCTGGGAGCCCCAAAAGTCCCTCTCGGTTCCTTAGTCCCACCATTCCACTGGCTGCGTGGCCCTCCCTGCTCAGCATGTTTCTGTAGCCTGTGAGTGATCCAAATAGCAGGGCAGTCCTGCCAGCTGACCGCAGGATGTGATGCATACCTCCGGCCACCCCACCCCCCCAGCCTCAGCTGCACCTTCTCGTTAATGCAGGCAGATTAATACCTGACTAAGGGTCCTGGTGAGTTCACAGAATAAAGCTATTAGCACAATGTCTAGAATACAATATGTACTGCATAATTGTTAACCACAGTTAGCATCATTATCCTCATCATTTGGCCAACATTTCCCAGTTAACATGGAACGCTCATGCACTCTGGTCTTGTAGGAGGTAAAAAATAAATCAATAGGCTTATTATCCTCATGTTCGAGATAAGTTATCTGAGTCTTAGGAAGGAAAGGGCTCAAGGTTATACCCATTTATAGAACACTGATTAAGACCACAGGTTTTTGGAAGAACCCTGACCAAAAAAGTCAAATAAAAAACCTATATTGTGCATGGATATTTTCTGCATTGTGAGTAGCAATACGGAGTCTCAGAAAATTACCTACTTTTTTTTTTTCAAGGAAGCTAAGCTTTTAAGTGGTAGAGCTTATATGCAATTTTAGGTCATTGGTTCAGCCTCTGAGCCCTTTGCTCTCTAGGACTTCCTTCGTTTGTTAGGTGGCTCATTCAGTCATGTGACCGCACGCCATTTATGCCTGGCACTCTTCTAGATGTTGGAGGCACAGCTGCGAAGCTGGCGGAGGGAAGAGCTGGGCGCAGAGATCTTAGCTGAACGGGAAATGCCCACAATACTCCTTAAGTGCATTTGCAGCAGCAGGAAAGAAATGGTTGCCTTGGATTTGCGTGAACAGGGGTGAGCTCAGAGAGGTTGAGGGGCCCAGGGCACAGAGCCTTTAACTCAACACAAAAGACAAATCTAGCTGCTAAACTCTTTATATGTGTGTCATGCATTTATTTTCATGGGTCAGGGCCCCACATCAAAGAGACTTAAATTTTTTTGAAGAGGAATTTACTGTTCTACTTTCTGGAAAGCTGTCTGGGGCAGCTCAGGGAGCCAAGGCAGGACTTCAGGAAGCAGCCCCGAGGACTTGAGCTGAGGACCTCACACTCACCTGACCCTTCTCTCAGTCCACTTCCAGACCTTCTGCTTCTCTGTGCAAGTGGCTTGTGGCCGCACCCCGCCCCTCTACCAGTCAGCCCCTCCCTCCAGCACGCAGGGGTGCAGACCCAGGGATGAATGATGGGCCACTTGGGTCATGTGACCTGTCCTCCGTCACACCCCTTTTCAGGCTGTAAGGTAATAAGCCCTGATAAGCCCCACCTGTCCGGCTGCTGGTAGCGGGAGGGAGGCCAGGTGTGTGCGCAGAAAAGGATCGTCGGGCTTGCTGGACACATCAAAACGGGTCACTGTTGCAGCCCAGGACACCACAGACCTGAGGGAATCCACGGCCCAGGACGAGCCCTGCAGCAGCCACAAAACGACAGTCCCTTGTTCACGTACTTTGCACGAGAGGCCGGTCCGGCTGAAGGGCGGCTTGCTGGTCCCAGGAAGTGGGGAGCCAGGCCTGCCTGTTCCTGTCCTGCACCTGACACTGGCACCAGCCAGGCTGGTGTGGAAGGATGTGACAGGAGGAGGTTCAGAATGTGAATGGAAGTCCCTCTCCCTTTCCCTTAGCTCGGCTTCAAGCCTTTAATATGTAAATGTGCGCGGTGGAGCTCCCCGAGGGAGTCTGAGCTCAGTAATGGGTGCGGGAAAGTCACGGCTTGCTCAAGAAATCAGAAATAACCCGGGAGGGTGCACAGGCAGGAGCACTGGCCCTGGGATTCAGGGCGCGCATCTGGGCGGGCGGGGGTGCCCTTAACCAGGCCCTTCTGGGGAGTGTGCGCTCCGTCTGCCGGCCAGTGAGGCCTTGGGCGGACCTGTCGGTTACACCACGATTCGATTTGTGGTCTGCAGTGTTTTAAAATAATGCTTTCTCTCCCTTGATCAATATTGTTTATGCTGATTTCTTAATTCTCTGCGCTCTAAGGGTGCACGATTTGCCTTAAAGAGGAAGGGAGGAATTTAAACGTCCATCCGTGGTGAAGAAAAACCCACCCCATGGCACGGGCACGGCATGACAAATAACAGAGGCACCTTCCGGACATACGAAGACCGGCAGGCGTATTGCAAAGTGTAAAGAATACGTTGAGGCAAGGCCAGGAACGGGAATTTCCCACTTACTGTTCTGGAAAGGAAGGGAAATTCGGGAATAGGGAAAGGTAAGGAAGGGAATACAGAAACCATGCGTGGTGAGCTTCTGGGCCACAGATTGGGCCTGGACTGTTCACGTCAGCCACAGAGAAGACAATGGACGGCCAGGGTCCAGGATGGTCTCGAAGAGGCCATGAGCTCTGGAAACTGGAATTGAATCAAGGCGCACATGTGCGTTTTTTCTGGGAAAGAGATTTTTACATCCACCGCATTTTCAAAGGTACGGAGAGGCACGGTCTCACAACAGTGCTCAGAAGTACGGCTCTCCAAAATAGATGCTGTCCTTTTCCAGGAGGCTGACCCTGGAGAATGCTGATTTTCTTTTCCCTGGAGATCTGGGGACGAGGATTTGATTGTGACAGTCTGTGGTTGCTATTCAGCGCCCAATAATCGGATTATTTTGACAGAAGGATACTTCACTGCTAATTGGCATAGGGAAGGTGCCAGGAGCCAAGGTGTCCAGCTTGAGGAGGGAGGGGAAAATTAGAGAAAGCTTGAACACTGAGAGGTGCCTTTGGAGGCTATTAAATGGGTCTGAGAGGGAGCCTGTCACATCTGGTTGTTGTGATAATTAGATTAGGAAGCAGAGAGAAGCAGAGAGCAGGCGCCCAGTGTAATCTGCACAGACACTGCCAGAGGCCCGGGAGGTGGATCTGAAAATAGCTAGTCTGCAGAGGTGACCTCCGGACCATCACACGGCCCAGAGCCTGGGCTCGCAGGCCCCGGGCTTAGAGGGCATCTTGCCCTGTAGCTCCCAACCTCGTCCTGGAGCCATCTGAGGATTAGACTTCCCTGGGGTGCTCGTTTGCAAATACAGGCTCCCAGTTCCTGCCCCTGCACATTCCAGGCCAGGAGACCTGGGCTTGGCCCCAGGGGTCTCCATTGTAAACAAGTTCCTTGATTAAATGGGTGGATGTCCAGTTTAGTTGTCACTGACCTCGTTCAACATCCTCATTTGAGAGACGGGGAAACGGGGCGGGGACATCTGCCTGGAATCACATCCCAAGCACAGCGCCACCCACACTGTGCCGTGCACATCACATATGTTCTATCTTATTTACTCTTCCGGGATGGCCCTGCAATGGTGACTTTATCTACTGTAGTTGACAGACAAGGGTACTGAGGTTCTGGGAGGACCAGAGACTTGCCCAAGTTTGCACAGCTAATGAGTGATGAACACATGGCCCGGCTGCCTTCCAGGACCCCACAGGGCATTGTTGTATGGGCTTCCCGCCACGGTCTACAGAGCCCCCACCTGCGAGATGGCAGGGTAGCCCCTCACCGTGTGAGGAGGTCCCAGCTGGTCCCTGTGAAGGAGCCCAGCCAGTGTTAGGCACTGCCCCCCAAGGTCCAGGCTCCTGACTCCTTCAACCTCCTCCCGCCCCTCCCTGTTATGCATGTAGTGGCTCAAGTTTTGTTTGTGGCGAGAAGAAGAACCCCAAACTCTTAAGTCCTCGCTCATGATCGTCTCCATAAAATCACGTAGTTTCTCATCAATAGCATTTGGACCCAATTCCTGTGTCCTGGGAATAGCAGCTTCTGATTCAGGATCTATTTTCCCCACGAAACCACGACGGGGCAATGTATCCTGGTTCACTATCAAGAGTGCTGTTTCTTTCCAGGGCTGATATTCAGGAATTCTAGATGTGATATTTCTGCATGGCCAGGAAATATTATGAAAACTTATTTTTGGTCATTGTTAAACTATGAAAGTGTGCCTTGTACAGCACAGTTGAGAAGTTCGAGTTTACTCTCTAAAACATCTTTTTTGTTTTCCTGACGTTCACAATGTAGGTATGATGTCAGGTTCAGTCACATGGGTGAAACCAGCTTTTATAATAAAATAGGCTGACACGTCCGTTATTTCAACCATTGGCGGTCAGGGTCCCAACAGGAAAAAGGTGGTACGCTTAATTTCTTTAAATAGCTGGTTTATCTCGATGTAACTTACATCCCATAAAATTCACCCTTCTGAAGTGTTTAATTCGGCAGGTTTTAGTACATTCGCACAGTTGTCCAACCATCACTACTATTTAATTTTGGAACATTTGTATCACTCCAAAAAGAGATCCCGCACCCATGAGCAATCATTTTGCATTTCCCCTCCCTCCAGTCCCTGGCAAGCACTTTATGTAGTGATCTGTCTGGAGATTTCATATAAATGAAATCCTATCATCTGTGGTCTTTTCTGACTGGATTCTTCACATAGTCCACTGGTTTACAAGTTGGTCTATGTTGTAGTGTGTATCTGTACTTTACTGTTTCTTCTTTTCTTTTCTTTTCTTTTCTCTTCTTTTCTTTTTTGAGTGAGAGAGAGAGAGAGAGAGAGTGCAGGAGCAAGGCAGGGGAGGGGCAGAGAGAGAGAATCTCAAGCAGGCTCCATGCCCGGCCCAGAGCCCGAGGCAGGTCTCCACCTTACAACTGTGAGATCATGACCTGAGGGGTAATCAAGAGTCAGACACTTAACCAACTGAGCCACCCAGGCGTCCCCTGCCTCTTATCGCCAATATCCTGCGGTATGAACACGTCCCATTCTGCTCATCTACCCATCAGGTGATGTACGTTTGAATCGTTTGCACTTTTTGATTTTTACGAATAATGTTGCTATGAACACCAACGTACAGGCTTTGGTGCAGCTGTGCGTTCCCATTTTCCCTGGTATAAGCCGAGGAGTAGAGCTGCGGGGTCATATGGCAACTCAGGGTTGACCTTTGGAGGAAGAAGGGCTTTGTATCACTCCCCCTATGGCAGGTGTAGAAGAGCTCCGATTTCTCCACCTCATCGTCAATACTTGTTATTATCCTTATGTTTTACTTCATCTACCCTAGGGAACATGACGTAGTATTCCAGAGTGTTTTTGTTTTTCATTTCCCTGATGACTAATGGCACTGAGCATCTTTTCCTGTGTTTATTGACAATCTATGTAACTGTATGAGAGGAATATCGAGTCAAGTGCTTTGCCTGTTTTTAACTAGGTTGCTTGTCTTTTTATTGTTGAGTAATAATATTTTTTAAGATATATGTGTTCTGGATACTAGACCTTTGTCAGATATATGATATTCGAATGTTTTCTTCCATTCTGTGAGTTGTGTTTTTACTTTTTAATGGTGTCTTTTGAAGCACAAAAGTCTTACATTTTGAAGTCCAACTGTACTTTTGTTATCACCTCCAAGGAACCATCCATCGCCTGACCCAAGGTCACAAAGGTTGGCTCTTAGGAGTCTCTTTAAGACTTGTGTAGTTGCACACTTTTCATTTAGGTCAATGAAGCATACCTAAAATTCAGGAGAATTTGCTGCAGCAAATGTTTACAAAGGTGTGGGCAGGGTGAAGCAAAACCAGCAGGGGCGGTGCAGAGCCTCGGGGCTCAGGGCTATAGACGAAGTCTGGCCCATCCCAAGACCTGCAGAACAATTGCAGGGAGTGGAACACAGAGGCGTTCTGAGGACAGACTGACCCATGGAAGCTGTACCTTAGGTTGGTTGATCCAGAGTGACTCAGCAGCACGGGGTGGGGGGACCAGGAAATGTATTCCCTGACCCACTTTTCCTTCCTTCTTCTGGTCTTGTCTGTTGCTCTCCATTGGCTGACCCCATCCAGAAGCCAGAATTCATTCAAGGGAACAGAGTCACTCTGAGACAAGGGAATAAAGACTTCATTATCAGAATTAAACCTCGTCATTTGTTGGAGCAGGTGCAGAATGTGAGTCCAGAAGTCAGAAAAGGAGGCACTAACCAGTCAATCTGAGACTTGTTTGTCCTGCTTCCAAAGTGGTGCTGAAGGGCAGAGCCCATAGAGCAGTCTGTGCATGACCACAACTGGGCTTCTCCTGGGGGCCCCAGAATTGCTGTGGGTCAGCAGAGAGGGAGGAAGAGCTGGCCAGGGTGGAGGAGAGTGTGAACGGCCTGGAGCCCAGAGGGCATCTTTGCATCTTTCTGTCACATCCACAACCCCTCCAGAGAGTTATGGCAGCTCAGGCACTTCTCCTTCCAGACCTTGAGTATGTTCTTCTTTAGGACAACTCTAACCTGGAATCATTCAGAGGAGAAAATTATGGGGAACCCAATCCCCGGCTCAGCAAAATCAGCATGGTCTACTTCAACACTGTCCATTCCTTGACAGCCTCTTTAACACATTTACTCTCCAAGTGAAAAGACAAGCAAAATCCTGCTTCTTCCTAAAATGAAGCACCTAACCTTGTGCAAGTGAAAACATGCTAACTCTCTCTCCAAAGGAGAATTCAAAGTTCTATGTGTTCAAGTTATCCATCTGATGGTATCCATTGCCATTTTAGCTGAGTCATACTCCCCTTTGATAGCCTGTATCTCACTTCCTGCGAGACAAGGTTGACTGCTAAGAATATATCTTATGCTAAATAGTTGGAAAATGGAAGAGAGACAGAGAGAGGGAGAGACAGAGAGAGAGAGAGATCTGGTTAATATTACACAAATTTGCTTACATAAGAGCAAGAAAGAAATACCCAAAACTTTAGCAATCCTCATTTCTGACACTGGCCATGGGTTGTTGCTAGCACTTACAAACTTCCATCATCTACAGCCTGTGAATTTTCCCTTTCCCCTCAGCAAGGACCTCAGATGCTTATGGTTCCTTAATTGGTGGGATGATCCAAACCCTAATTCTTGAAATGGCTATACTGTTTTCAGTTTTGTCAGTATTGTGTTTTGCAATATTTTATCAACTTTCCTTAAGGGATAAAGGAATGTTAAGAGGTACCCAGATCCCTTGCATTCCAGACATATTTATCCTTGCCCCTGTTGTTTGGTAGCAGCCCCCAGTCCCCTTGATAGTCAGGGTCAAGCAGCCCAGCCCACACAACAGCCCTATATTTGCCTTCCGATTCAGTGTCCAACCAAATTTCCAGGTCAATGGAATGGTTACTATGTCCCTTGATAGAAGCATCCCTCCCTTGGGAACTAAACTCTTTTTTTAAAAAAAATTAATGTTTATTCATTTTTGAGAGAGAGCATGAGCAGGGGAGGGGCAGAGAGAGAGGGGGAGACACAGAATCCAAAGCTGGCTCCAGGCTCTGAGCTGTGAGCACAGAGCCCAATGTGGGGCTCAAACCCACGAACTGTGAGATCATGACCTGAGGCAAAGTTGGATGCTCAACTGATGGAGCCACTCAGACGCCCCTTGGGAACTAAAGACTCTTTAAGCAGGAAAGTGGAAAGTTGCAGGGATGGGTTACAAAAACATGGCTAGTGGATCATTAAGGGAAAATATGAAGAACTACTCCTATTTCCACCTTGTATCCAGACCTGGAAGTCCTGGCAAGGAAGAAACTACTGGATATCATTTCCTGATTCTGAGCATATACCTCATCCCTTCCGAGTGTTGCCCACTGCCCCTATACCAAACAGAGACTTTCAAAGACCATATCACCATTCTGTACAGCGAGCTGATCCATGGGACCATGGTAACACTGGTAACTTAAAAGCACTTGAGCCCGTTGCTAACCTCCATTTGCTACGAGATCTTGCTTGGTCAGAAATAATGAAGTATGGATTACCATGATGGTCAATAAGGTAGCTGATGAGTCCAAAGATGCTGGTTTGGGCAGCAGCACTGTGGACAGAAAGGGCAAATCCACATCCAGGGAAGTCTTTCTTTCAGAGAGAACAAAGTGCTTCTTCTTTCATGATGGAAGTGGTTCTATTAATCAACCTGCCACCAAGTGGCAATCTGGTCCCCTTAGGAGAAAGGAGCCAAATTAGGGGCCTATTGTTGGTCTTCCTGTCGGTAGGTTGGGCATTCAGCAGCGACAGTAGCCAGATTGGCTTTGATGAATGTAAGTCCATGTTGCTGAGCCCGAGCAGAATCTCCATCCCTGCCACCATGCCCTCTGTTCAGGAGCCCATTGCTTAAACAGGGTGACTTTGGAATGAGATGAACTGACATCCCAGAATTAGTCATTTCATCCACCTGATCGTTCAGATCTACCGTTGATTGCTCTTTAGTGAGCATTCACACATGAGACAAACATCCTCACAGTTGTAAGCATTCGGAGAGGTCTATGTACATTCCTCTCCCACATACCTTCTTGTCAGAAATTTTCCAACCATCTTACTTTCAGGTCCAGCCAGACTTAGTCAGTGTTCATGAGCCAGTGTTCACGAGATCTCCGACAATCTCTTCTTTCAGGCAAATGGAAGGGCCACAGGTGCATCGCCGGCAGTTCTGACCATTGTGAGGGCTTCTTTAATGCCTTTACTGTCCTCTGGGTCAGCTCCTCAATGTGGCAGAGATGTTGTTGCTGCCCATTCTTGGATAGTGCCAGAACCTTGTGCAGAACTCTCTGTAAACAAGGCTGGAATTTTTTCTTCCTCAGCTGATTGGTCGTAGGGAATTGCCCATGAAGCAATGGGTACTCACCTGAGGGAGAGGAGGGAATACAGCAAGCATAGGAGTTATGGGAATTGGAGCCACTTGTCCATGAGATTCACTTGAGTTCAGACCCTGGGAAGCCAATCTTGTATCTACCATTCCCACTTGATGATGGAGTGCTACAGGGCACGCCAAATATTGTAACATGTTGGATCAGACAACATCCAGTTTGTGGTGGACACCTGGGGTTGCCTAGTCATTTGGAGAATTATGGATGGGCATTTGTTGTCCACTAGGGCCTGTCCAAGCCAGGAACTGTCAACAGAATAGTATCTGGAGAGGATGAGCTTCACTTTAGGTTCTTCAAGGTTTATGCTGGGATTCTTCTATGAGACCTGCTCAGGGTTCCACAAAGCATCAGTATCTACCACAGGCACTTTAAACACCATCAGATTTGCTGGTTATATGGCCTAAGGGCTACAGCAGCTTGAATGCCAGCTCTGACCAGATCCAGTGCCTTTCTTCCTCTGCTCGTTAATCAAAGTGGGCACCCTTTATGTTACTTGGAAAACGGGTCAGAGCAGCTTGACCAAATACAGTATATGTTGCCTCTAAGACCCAAGGAGACCCACTAAGTATTGTGCCTTCTCATGGGTAGGGGGGCCAGAGAGAGAAATGCGTAGCTCACCTTGGAAGGAATATATCAATGTGCCTCACACTACTGGCCCCTAGAAATTTCACCAAATTTTCTGGGAATATAAGATTCTGTAGGTCAGCAATTTGCAATGGGCTCAACTGGCCAGTTTTCTGCTGGTTCGGCCTGAGTTTGCTCAGGTGGCTGCAGTCACTGACAGCTCGCCTGGGGCGGGAGAGTCCCTGCTGGACCACAGTTGGGTCTTGGTTGAAGCCCTGTTCCTACGCAGCAGCTCCATCAGGCGGTCCTTCCCTACAGCTTCTGGTCTTGTTGTCTTCCAGCATTAGTGCCTTCCTTTCCTACCCTCATCGACAGGGTCACAATGACTTCTTTCCATTGTTTGTACCTTCCTGTCTCACCATCTCCTGTGATTTTGCACAATGCTTCCTTCATCTTTGTTAACAGGCTACTTTCTCCACAATTATCATTCATCCCTTTGAACTGAGTCTCCGTGTTTCCTGTTTAACCTTGACTAATACAGCGATCTTTAAGCATAAAAATCCTTTAGTGATTAAAGTTTATATTCCTCAAGGAAACACATTAAAGCCTTGACATCCAATGTCTGGAAAAAATGGCTTTTGTCTGTTCTGTGTGCTTATTTCTACTGCCTTCCCCTTTCAGCAGTTTGTGTGAATGGTTTACATGCCACGTCTTCTCATCCCGATCTCCTCTAGATGGCTCGATTCTTTCTATTTTCTCTGACACAGCAAGGATGGCTCCTGGACTCCCTGGTCACCTCAAGAGAGGCAACACTTTTTCTCTGACACTCAGAGAACAGATTCTGCCTACTTTTGTGACTTACGGAATTACCGGAGGTTAAGTCATCTGAGATGGATTGCAGGTCAATGTTAGAAAAAACTGAGTTCAGCACTTTCTTTTGGGATTTGATTAAATGTCTGGTGCCAGGTTTCACTCCACCTGGTTGGAAATAGTAACTGATTCCACAGAGGGTGCTCCGGGCTTCATGTTTTCCTTTCAGTGTAGCCTTGCTATCCAATTTCCATCAGAGAGAGACAAAAGTGAGTCACCTCTGTGGAAGATTAAAGAGAGACATGAAGTGTTTTATACCCTTCTCATTGAAAATGGCGTTGGGGCGCCTGTGTGGCTCAGTCAGTTGAGCGTCCGACTTCGGTTCAGGTCATGATCTCACAGTTCGTGGGTTTGAGCCCCGCGTCAGGCTCTGTACTGACAGCTCGGAGCCTGGAGCCTGCTTCAGATTCTGTGTCTCCCCCTCTCTCTCTCTGCCCCTCCCCTGCTCATGCTCTCTCTCTCTCTCTCTCAAAAATAAATGAACATTAAAAAATGATTAAAAGAAAATGGGGTCTATTTCCATCTTCTTGAGCCCGTCTGGCCCAGCACTGCTTTTGCCAATAGAGTGCATGAGAGGTGGCCCAATGGTCACTGGGGCCACTTTTTAAGAAGACTGGCAGCTTCTGCCTTGTTCTTCTGGAAGGCAGCCGCCATAAAGGACAACTATCCTGAGATCCCCATGCTGTGAGAAGCCCAAGCCACATGGAGAAGCCCTGGAAGATGAAATGTCATGTGGAGACAGAGAGG
Organism: Prionailurus bengalensis; assembly: GCF_016509475.1. Classification (NCBI taxonomy): domain Eukaryota; kingdom Metazoa; phylum Chordata; class Mammalia; order Carnivora; family Felidae; genus Prionailurus; species Prionailurus bengalensis. The sequence goes on along the minus strand of NC_057353.1, from coordinate 79,466,793 downwards.
CCAGAGAACACAGAGATGCTGAATATGTGAGTGAAGATGCCAACCTGGAAGCAAACGAGGCCTCCCCCACCCCCCACCCCACCACCACACCACTGGAGGCCACATGGGTAAGAGTCAACCTGCAGAGTCCAAGCCTTCCTGAATTCCTGACCCACACAGTTGTGAGAAAAAAAAAGTCTCTCTTTTTTTTTTTTTTAAGTTTAGGTATTTATTTTGAGAGAGAGAAAGAGAGCATGGGGAGGAAGAGCAGAGAGAGAGAGAGAGGGAGAGAGAGGGAGAGAGAGGGAGAGAGAGAGAATCCCAAGCAGGCTCCACGCTGCCAGTGCAGAGCCTGACTCGGCGCTCAATCTCATGACTGTGAGGTCATGACCTGGGCCAAAATCAAGAGTCAGATGCTTAACCAACTGAGCCGCCCAGGTGCCCCCCAAATGGCTCTTTCAAACCACCAAATTTGGGGGTAGCTCATGATTCAGCAATAGATAACCAGAACAGCCTCTTTCAACAATTTTGCCCCAGCAATTATTTCCAGTACTTTCCAGTAAGATGGGAAGACAGAATTCCCATTCAGTTTGCTTTCTGTCTGGACTTAGGGTTGATTCACTGGTCCTGCTTTATGGCTAAGTGTGGGATTGGGGGCAGTGCTGTGCCGTACTCCTCTCTACAGGGCAGATCTGGGGGACACGGAAAGAACAAAGTCTGGGAAAGGAGGCGAGCGTGAAGGAAACATGGGCACTTAAAAAAAGGCGGGGAAGATCTTTTATTAACTCCTTTCCTAGCTGGCCAACGTTTACGTACCACCTGTCACGTGCTAGACAACGTGCAGACATACCTCACTTTATTACGTTTCACTCTATGGCGCTTCCCAGATACTGCGTGTTTTACAATTGAAGGTTTGTGGTAACTCTGTGTTGAACAAGTCTATTAATGCCATTTCTCTGTCCGCTCACGTGGGGTCTTTGTGTCACATTTTGGTAATTCTTCCCCTAGTTTAGGCTTTTTCATTATTATTTTTGTCATGGCGATCTGTGACCAGTGATTGCAACTTGCTGAAAGCTCAGATGATGGTTAACATTTTTTAGCAATAAGGTATTTTTTAATTAAACTTTGTACATTTTTTAGGCACAATGTTACTGCATACTTAATAGACTAGAGTAGAGGATAAACGTAACTTTTAGATGCACTGGGGAAAATTTTCATTTGACTCACTTTATTGCAATATTCACTTTATTGCAGGAGTCTGAAACCAAACTTGTAACAGCTCTGAAGTATGCTTGGACTAACCACAGGAATAAATAGATGAACAACAAAGAGGGCCTGCCTTCCAGAAGCTTGCAGATTAAGGAGAACACAGACACAGAGACCAATGACTAGGCGTCATGTTAGAAGTGCTTTTTGTACAGGTACAGGCAAGAGGGATCCTGTGCTTCCTTAGGGGATAAACACTGAACTGAGTCTAGGCAGCGGTGCATATAAGCTGGGAAAAGGAAATACATTACAGTCAGAAGGAAGATCGTGCAAAATCAAATAAGTATAAAAGCTTTCGGAGCTACGGTTTGGCTAGGACATAGGTAGAAACTTGATTACGGGCTGTGGTCTTTATCTCATGGGTAAAGGGTATATTCAGCGATGTGCTGGAAACCTGGCTTCAAACACAAAATTCACTGATTTGTAGAATTTGCCCTTTTATTTTCTAGAGTAAGTAGTCCCGCCAGGATCATTTTCAAGCAAACAACAGCTTAACAATTGGCTTGTGAGACTTCTGAGTATTAACAATTCACTCAGAAGCCAGTATGAACAGACTGCAGCATACCACTGGGCCAATTGAAGGATTTGGGAGTGACATAAACTGAATTGTATTTTACAGTAGCATTTTGGTAACTGTTCAGGAGCCCATTGTGATCATCTGGATGAAAGATTCTTGGGGTCAACTCTACACAAACACACACATATAGTTATATATAGTCTATATATAATAAATAAAATAAATATCAAGTATTATTATAATATAATATAATAAATATATTTTAAGGCATTGATGACAGGTTAGACACAATGAACAAAGAAAAGGGGCCAGAGATGAGCAGAGAATTTGCAATTTAAGGATCATGTCCTGAAGAACCATGCATGTACATCAAAGGATCTTGTCTTTAGTAGGCAACAGAGAGCCACTGAAAGATTTTAAATAGGGGAAGGAGATGATTGGCTATGTGGTTTTTTCCACATATCTTTTAGAAAACACTTATAAAGAAAGGCTCTTGACATAGCCCTATGTTAAAATAGTTTAGGGTAATTTGTTTTAATTTTTTTTAAATAATTTTGAATGAGAACATCTTCTCCCAGAAATGCAAAGATAGTGATATATACTATGTTCATGGATGAGTAGATTCACTCTAAGATTCTGATTATGTTTAATCTAAAAATTTAATGCCAAATCGCCTACCTTTTTTTTTTTCTCTTGGAACTTAAGTTTATTCTAAAACCTATATGGAGAGAAAAGGGCCAAAGAAGTCAGATATGAAATCTTATTACAAAGATGAGACAATCAGAACAGAGTTCTACTAGCATAAGAATAGGAAAATAGACAAATAGTATACATCTCATACAGTTAAGTTTCATAACACAGGTCAGTGCTTAGAAGAACAACTTGAAAAATGAGATTTAAACCATAGGCAGCCTGTCTGTCCATCTATCTAATCGTCCACCCCCACCCACCCATCCATCCATCTGTCTCTGTCTCCCCACTGCCTACTTAATACAATCTTTAGGCTTCTCACCTGCATGCCTCCCTTGAATGCATCCACCAGTTCTCCTTCACTGGCTCCTGGACCTGTACAGTTGGGCCTCTGCCCTCACTAAGTTTGTTCTTGGGAAAGTTGCCCATCACTTCTCTCCAGCCCCATCCGGCCTGACATCTGTGCCTGCTTTACTTTTCAGGCTACCTCTCCTTAGTGAAAACCTTCCTCGCCTGGCTACCGGACCACTACCCTCACCTGCCTTCCTCACACCTGCCTGACCCTCACCTGTCCTCACACCTGCCTGTCTTCCTCTTCATTCTCAACCATGGGCTGCCCTTCCCCTCTCTCAACACTCTTAAAATGTCAGCATCCCCCTGGTTCCTTCTTCAGCCTTTTTCTCTTCTGAAACTCTATTCTGACTGCATGCTTAATTATTTGATTGGTCATGCCTCTGGATGACCTCATACATCCTTTTGGCATAATTATTTCCAATATGCCATCGACTCTCAGATCCCTAATATCTCCATCCTTACCTGAACACTGACTCCAGAATGTCTACCTTCTGGGCTGACCTCCTCCTCTCCCTGCACACCTGCTCCTCCCCTTCCCCACCTGGTCTCTACAAATGGCCCCACCATCTTCTTCGCCATGTGTACAACCTGCCACCATAGCCTCCCAATTGAATGACAAATATCTCTGAAGTATGGTGAAAACAAGTCTAATGAGGTTCAGTGACAAGGCATTATTTATCAGGCATCGTGCTAAGCATTGTACATCTTTCAACTCTTTGACGTGAGAACACTGTATGGTGGGTACTATCACATCCCACAGTTTTTCAGATGTGGATAATGAGGCTAAGGAACTCGTTGCATGGCTGCAAGGAGGCGAGCCCCTTAATAAGGCATCCTGTCTTCTACAGCCCCACTGCCTGCGCCCTCCAGGCAGGCAGAGGAAGTTTCCTAAAGCCATCCAGGCAACACTTGCGTAGCAGCCCCTGGCCAGCTCTTTGCTGCCCCCTACTGGCCTCAAACTACCCGTGAGGACAAGAAAATCTATACACTTGCTGTACGTTAACCGTTGGGAGTTCGTATCAAGATTTCTGTGGATTTTATACAGTCGTTCCTGTGGTGGACGCTCTGGCCCTGCTCAAATTCCCCTTCAGCACTAAAGGATCTACTTTGCCAGCTGCTGGGGAGGTGGTGGTTACCAGTTCTCCACTCTTGACACTTTGGGGACTGCTTCGGCTGAACAGCGCTGCCCGTCCCCGGGCATACCCAGGCCAACTCACTGGTGATTGATTGCTCAGGCAGGGGTGGAAAATCTGGCCCCTCTGACCAGCTCAGGCCAGTTCTGATGGGTTATCCCAGCCTCAGAGTTTCCAGCAGGTTCCCCCACTGAAGACTTTTACAGCCTGACCTGAATCCTTTCCTACAGGTGAGGATCCCAAGAGCCCTTCCCAGTGAGTGTCCTGCCCCATATTTCTGCCTCTGAATCTGCTGCTGGGGACCTGGGCCTGGGGCCACCACCCTGGGGTGCATGATTCCCAGACTTGCTTCCGAATGCCTGGAGGGGCCCTCAGAAGCTCCATTTTGGGTATGCACCTCAGGTGGTCCTTGTATTCAGGAAGGTCTGTGAAAGCCCCCTGGGGAGAGACCCTGAGGTGGATGTCAGCCAGACCTGGGTCCCCGGTCCAGTTTTGCCACTGCCTTGTCACCCCCGGCAAGTCACTTGACCACAACGCTTTCTTCTTACCTGAAACAAAACCAAAAAACCAAAACAACCTCCCTCCCCAAGATTTCTTAATACTTGCCTCAGAGGATCCTTGCGAAGTTTGAGTAAGATCATGCTTAGCAGCTCACAGGCGTGCTGCACACAGAGCCGGTCATCCACAAGTGCGGGTCTCTTGCCCTCCTGAGAGGCAGGGAGAAAACGGTGAAGAGAAATCGTGACCTGAGAAGCACCAGGCAGAACACACCAATCCCAGTGGTCCCGCAGGATCTGGGCTCAGGCTGTTTGAAATTCCTTCCTTTGGTTTCAGACCTTGTCTTTCACCCTTGTTAACATGCGCATACCCTCTGGGTGAGATCAGCTGTCACTCAAAAATTCCTGAAACCTTTGGAAGGTTTTCCATCTTAGCCACCACTGTGCCAATCAGACTCTCTCTGGGGCTGGTTTGAGGGGAGGTGGGACCAAAAGGCACTAAGTACTGGGGAGCGAACTCACTCTGTGAACGCTTAAGGCACCAGTGGGGCCTCGGGGAAAACTCAAGAAGAGGAGATGTGACTATACTGTAGCCAAAGTTCCACACCGCCCTCCTGACTCCCTGATCAAGTCAGTCCCAGAGAACCCTATGGTCCAGAATAGATTCTGGGGGAATGACTCTTGGGCCTGGGGTGCCATCACCACCTTGAAAGGCGAATGGTGTTGGCAAAGGGGTGCCGGCAGCAACCTCTAACTGCTCAGAACATGACCACCCACTTGGCGTTTTCAATCCTGAGATGACCTCTCTGAGGCTCCTGAGGTCCCAGCTGGCCAGCCCTCCCGTCACCAGATGGTGTCACTGATCTGCCTGCTGGGGGTGCACGACCTACACCTGTGTGGAGCACCATAGCTGATGTCCAACGAAAGAAGGAAGGGGAGCAGGTGCAGAAGGAAAATGGGTCAGTTCGGAATGCACACACTGACATGGGGTTAGGCACAGGAGACGCTTATCCGGGGTGGGGGTGGGGAGGGGAACGTGTGCAAGGTCAATGGGGCCAAATGGGATTGGGGAGGAAAGCACTCAGACCCCAATACAGGTCTGACACCTGAGACAGGAAAGCAGAAGATGCAGAGCCGAGCAGAGAACATCTCCGTCTGCAAGGCGAGTCTGAACCGGAGGCTCCACCAGTCCATGCAGAGGTCTGGAGCAAAGACGAGCCCCATTGGGTGAACATGGCAGACCCCACTCACTGCCCTGCTCCATCGCTGCCATCCAAAGGAGCTACAGCTGGCGGCTGCCAGGAGACAGTGGCCCTCGCAGTGGATGGGCAAGTCCCCCCAAGCCGTCACCTCCTCGACGGCCACAGGGAAGAAGGATGATAAATGAGAAAGAAATAAGGAAGCGGAGGAAGGAGAAAGATAAAATGGCGAACAGGGTTAGGAATGGTCCAGGAACCCAGCGAGGCTGGAAGACACTCTCCGTCATGTTTCAAAAGGGCCGACTCTGATTCTTCCCTTCAGGGGTCAGAACTCGCAGTGCCCACTCAACAGCATTGTGCCCCCTGGGAAGGGGCAACCAACCCCTCCTGGGGTTCTAATACCAGCAGGGCCCAATGTCTGTGCAACGTCTTCGTTGTCCCAGCAACCTCTGCCTATCTTTTCCTACTTAATAACCATTGCATTGTCGTGTTGGGTTCGAGGGCCACATCTGAGGTTCTTTTTATACTCCACGTGATTTAAAATCTATCAGAACCTGGAGATGCAAACAGTACCGTCATGCTTATCCATTTTGGGGTCAGCAGAATTAACCAGAGAGATGAAGGGGTTTGCCAAAGCCCACACAGAGGCGAGGCAGCAGAGCTGGGACCTGAACACGGGTTCTCGTACTAGAAATCCCAAGTTTCAGTTTGCGGGAGCAACTGCAGGTGGTCCCCCAGCAGGGGTCCTGCACCTCAAGTCCACCTGCCCGTGCCAAGCTTGGTCCCAGTGCCTTTCAGGGGCTGCCCTGCCCCCACCCACACCAGCCCTGAAACCATCCTGAGAGATTTATCTTAAGCCTTGTGCCTGAGTATCATAAAAACTAGACTTTTTTTTTTTTTGCAAAGTAGCAAATGTTATATTTGAAGTTCCACATGAAAGAAAAACAATAATAAAACCGTGGTGAAAAAGACACCCAAGGTATCTGATCAGTACACATTAGCAAAGGAACTCAAAATAAAAACAGCTCCTTAGTGGGGAATCTTTTTAAAAAGAATCTCCTGTCTTGATCGTACTTCACTCTTTCCAAAAAAGAAATAAAACAGCACCTGATTTGCCTAGAATAAATTTGTGAAAAATACATGCTTCTGTGTCCCTCCACCCTAGTATGATGCCACCTTCTGGAAGGTGTCTGTGCTTTCGTTCCCATCTAGAGGCACTGTCGACCCCTCTCACGTCATCCACTGGCCTGTTGAGCACAGAGCACTCATTTACTGACTCATCCTGAGTCAGACATTCAGAACCTCACTGGTTGTTGGCCAGGGACACCAGTTCCTTGCCATGTGGGCCTCTCTGTGGGACAGCTCATAGCATGGCAGCTGCTTCCTCCAGAGGGAGGATGCAGAGAAAGAGAGAATAAGAAAGGACAAGCAAGACAGAAGAGGCAGTCTTTTGTAACCTACTCTCAGAAGTGCCGTCCCATTGCTTTTGCCCTGTTCATCCATCAGAAGCGAGTCGCTAAGTCCAGGCCAGGTTACCCCAGGGTGTAAATATCGAGACGAGATGCTGAGGTCATTGGGGGCCGTCCTAGAGTCTGCCCCCCACTCTGAGTCCTGACCTGAGGAGACCAACGGAACCCAGCTAAGTCCAAGTAGGCCCAGAATAGCAACTGGCTGGCCTAGAGGCCCATCAAAGAGAAAGCAGTGGCCGCTCTCACAAGCCAATGAGACCCGGCAGTTGGTTATCACTCTATGGAAAAGTGGCTAAGGCAGTCAGGTGGACACAGCCTCTCCATTCAAAACTTCCTACCTGCCTTTCCTTCCTTCCTTCCTTCCTTCCTTCCTTCCTTCCTTTTCTCTTTCTTTCTTTCTTTCTTTCTCTCTTTCTTTCTAATGTTTATTTTTGAGAGAGAGATAGAGCATGAGCAGGGGAGGGGCAGAGAGAGAGAGGGAGACACAGAATCTGAAGCAGCTCCAGGCTCTGAGCTGTCAGCACAGAGCCCAATGTGGGGCTCAAACTCACAATCTGCAAGATCATGACCTAAGTTGAAGTCGGACACTTAACCAATGGAGCCACCCCTGTGTACCTCCTATTTGCCATTTCTGATTTAGTATTCTCCACGAACCTATATGATATCATATACATAATATAGTGTTATATAATATTATACAAAATATACTATATATTTTCCTAACTTTTGGCTTGTTTGCTGTTTGGCTTTACTTTCCAGAATGTACATCCTAGGAGGGCTGGGATTGTTGATTATTTTTGTCTACTGCTCTATCCCTAGTGGTTTTAGCATTTAGAAAAATGTCTGGAATACAGTATCTCTTGATAAATATTTGTTGAATGGATGAATGAATAAATGCTGAGGCACGAGACAGGCCTGGGGAATTAATTATGTCAAAGAGAATCTATTCTCAGAAAGAACAATGACCATGTAGACGGTTGGGATTGATGAGGCAAGGACTTTGGGGGAAATTCTGGAAGCTTTTGTCCTCACTTGAGTGAGATGCTCTTTCCCTTCAGAGGCTTTGGGGTATTACTGGTAAGCTCAGGGTAGGTGAGAAGTTTACATTAATGGTCCCGCTTGATAGAAGAAGTTTTCATCCAGGAACAACTTCACATTTAGTTGAAATAGTCATAAAAAAAATAAAAGGAAGGCAGACATGCAAAGAGGCCCCTCTATTTTTTTTTAAGATTTAAAAATTTTTTAATGTTTATTTACTTTTGAGACACAGAGAGAGACAGAGCATGAGCAGGGGAGGGGCAGAGAAAGAGGGAGACACAGAATCTGAAGCAGGCTCCGGGCTCTGAGCTGTCAGCACAGAGCCAGACGCAGGCTCAAACTCATGAACTGTGAGATGATGGCCTGAGCTGGAGTCAGATGCTTAACCGACTGAGCCACCCAGGTGCCCTCAAAGAGGCCCCTCTAAACAGGGCTGGTGGATGCAAGGTTGGCAGTGAATGCTCTTGGATCCCTGACGCCCCCGCAGGTGTTGAAGATGAATAGCTTGCGTGTCCTGTGCTAGACTCCTAGGGCTGGGTAACAAAGAACTACAATGGGTGGCTTACAACAACAGGGATCTATCCTCATTCTTCTGGAGGCAAAAGTCCAAAGTTCAAGCCAAGTTTGCTTCTTTTAAAGTGTTCTAAGTTCTGTTCCATGCCTCCCTCGTAGCTTCCGGTGGCTGCAACAGTGATGGGCAGTCCTTGATGCACAACTCCAGTCTCTGCCTCTGTCAGTCACGTGTCCCGTGTTCTCCCTGTGTGTCTCTGTGTCTGTGTCTCTTTTCCTCTTCTTAGAAGGACATGAGTCATTGTGTTCAGACCCATCCTAATGACCTCACCGTAACCTGACTTTATCTGCAAAGACCCTAACTTCCAAGTAAGATCACATTCCTAGCTACTAGGGGCAAGGAGTTCAATATAACTTTGGGGAAGACACAATTCAACCCACAACAGACTCTGCTGTCCTGGAGCTTAAGTATGGTTGGTGAGACAGAAGGAGAAAGGCAGCCATGCAGAGTCTGTGACAGACATCATGGGAGGCCTACAGAGAGGAGACTTTGGAAAGCAGAGGGGAAGGGCACTCAACCCCATGGCGGGGAGTGAGGCGTTGAGGTCTGAAGGAGATGATGCCCAAGTTGAGTGCTGCAGGATGAGACATAATTAGCCAGGGGCTGAAGCTGGGTTAGGTAGTAAACAGGTACTGAAGACCACCCTGGGCCAGGCACTGCTGGAGAGCTGGGTGTGCTGAGAACAGGTCATGATGTGGGGAGAAGGTGGCATGTAGCAAGTGTCTGGTGGGGGTGATTACAAGGTGCTTTGGGAGCCTAGAAGGGGAACCTGGCCTGGGGTTCCAGGTCTTCTCTCACCCTCCTGGGAGAAAAGATATCTGGGCAAATTTGGAAAAGGTCTAGAATGTAGCTGAATGTTGAGGAGAGGAAAAAACATTCCCAGCAGTACAAAGAATGAGAACAGAGGCCCAGAGACAGAAGTGCATGGCTTATGGGTAGAACTGCAGACATTTGGGCATTAATAGAACTGAAGAACTGGGGAGTCTCTGGAAAGATAGGCAGAGATGGCTTAGCAGTCCGGACTTAGGAACCTGGACTTTATGGGGCTGAGCATGGGGAGCTCTTGGCCCCTTTTGAAATTGTAGGCTGAGAAGTGACCCAACTGGATTTTTTAAATTGTTTTTTCATGGATTTGGATTTCAAATAGACTAAGCTAGCTGCCTGTGGAAGATAGAGGAAGAAGAGGGAGGCTGTCACCGAGACAAGAGAAGACAAGGTCCTGCCCCAGAACAGTGGTGATCGAAATGGAGAGCACAGGGTGGGTACGAGAAAAACTTAAGCAGGTTGAGGGGCCACTGAGGAAAACAGAAGAATGGAGGATCAGTGAGGTCAGTGAGTCAGAAAGAGGCTCAAGGAAAGGATGCTGGGACCCAGATGAATTGTGTATGTTTGTGTGCAGGGGGCGGGTACCCACAGGGGCTCCACATGGAGATTTCTAGGCTGTGCTCACCTATCGTCTCCCAGACTCAGGTTCTTAGTTTCTGCAAGCACAGAGTGGAGAGGCACCAGCTTCCACCAGGGGTGCCCAACCAGTGACAGTCGTGCCCTCAGAGGACTCTTGCTGGTGTCTAGAAACATTTCGGGTTGTCACAACCATGGGGGCTGGTGCACCACTGGCATCCAGTGGGTAGAGGCCAAGAATGTGGACAAGTTTCATACAACACTCAAGACAGTCCCCAAAAAGTGTCATTCGGGCCGGAGTTCAGGAACACAGGCTTAAAGGCAGCATGTAAAACTATGGGCACCATGACCATGCCCTGGGGAGCATGACGGTGAAAAAGGCAGCCAACAAAAGACAAAAGCATGGGAATGACCAGCACTGACCTGGCAGACCAAGCACAGAAAAGCCAGAACATGGAGTGAGGGGGGGGGGGATGGGTGGGGATTGAGGGGGAGGACCGTATTTTCTTAGAGGTCTGAGGCCCTTTCCAATGGCAACAGCCATGAGAAGACAGCTAGGAAAGAGCTGATGTGCTGAGCACTGCTGCAGAGAGAGCTCCATGCCATGGCCAGAGGCAGCATGTAGTGTGCGCGCACGTGCGCGCGCGCGCACACACACACACACACACACCATAACTGAACATTAGCTCTTATTCCTGAGATCAGTTCTGAGATCATAAATCCAGTGTGTTCACCATGTTCTTAAGCAGCCTTTTCCAAACACAAGTCCTGGATTGCCCTCTAGGTCGGTCTTCAGGAAACGAGGGGAGAAGTAGAGGGGCAGAGAGATCCCCCTGCATCTAGCTTGGTCCGATCCCAAGGACACCAGGGTTTAATTAGCAGAGAACATAACTGGGCATGAGGTGGGCAAGGCTTTGGGGATGGACTGAAATCAATATGGCATTTGTGCAGAGACCATTGTCCGTCAGCCTGTTGTTAGCAAACTCCAATTAGACAAGGCAGCTGAGTGGCTCTGTGGACAAGCTTGACTTGGCTTTCCGGGCAGGGTTCCTAATAAGGCTGCTCACGGAAGCACCCACAAACGACCACTTGGAAGAGGAGGCTGCCTTATGGTGGAAAGAAAGCCTTGTCAAGGGGCAGGAAGTAGAATGATTGAGAAGATCTGTCTCCTCCCTCGTCAGGGAAGTGGCTCGTTAAAAGTTACAACTATAGCATAATGTGATTTTTCTTTAAACTACTGCATAAATATCCAAATTCGCTGTGTCCTTCAAAACACTGCCCTTTGGACACTCAACCCTTATTCCAATGAAGGGGCCTTTTCCAGCCCGATGCCCCTCCTCTGGGCTCCTCTTGGAAGATTTTCTGGGTGGCTCCAGGGCCTACTCTCCTCTCCTTCTTGTAAAATCTTATGAAATGAAAAGTCTACAATTCAGAATTTATTTTCAAGGGGACATTTAATTGGTATATCAGCCCTTGATTCTATTACAAATCACAGGATTTGGTGAAGGGAAGAGTGAGGACTTTCAAGGCTACATTACTCTACTGCCTAACACCTACCAGAGTTTAATAACTGCCTGACCCTGTTCTACTCACTTGGATTAACTCGAGAAATCACCTCAAACACCCTCTGGAGCAGCCAAAGGCCAGTTACATAACTTGTTCAAAGTCACAAAGCTGGTAAGTGACAGAGCCAGGATTTGAACACTAGCCAGGTGATCTAAGAGCCCATATGTATTTTTTTATGTTTGTTTATTATTATTTTTTTTGAGAGACAGAGAGACAGAGCATGAGAGGGGGAGGGGCAGAGAGAGAGAGGGAGACACAGAACGTGAAGCAGGCTCCAGGCTCTGAGATGTCAGCACAGAGCATGATGTGGGGCTCGAACTCATGAACTGTGAGATCATGACCTGAACTGAAGTCAGATGCTCAACCGACTGAGCCACCCAGTGCCACTAAGAGCCCATAATCCATCCTGCCTGTCTGACTTTGACTGGTTCTTTCACATCCTGAGCCACAGACCTGTACCAGGAATGTGTCTCTGCCTGTGTGACATCTTCTTTTTGTGTAGTCATCTCTGCCCGTGACCATCCCTGAGCCATCTACTGGGCGGCAGTGTCCAATCATTTCAAAGGCTCTGCCCAGATAAAATCAGAGCCCCTTCCATGGGAATGTGCATGATCTAAGACACGGGGTGGTTGACACCCCACAGTAGGGCCTATTCCCTTGGTCTGTAAGCCGGGCTGGGATAGAAGGGAGTAAGAGCCAGTCTGGGAACCAGAGCCTGCCCCACTCTCCCTGCTTTCTGGTACAAAATTCAGAGGAATCTGAAAATCCTAAATTTAAACTTAGCCTGGTAGGTGGTTACGACTGCTTATTTGTCAATGTAGGAGAATAGAAAACATCTTATTCGCAGCTTGCCAGCTTGACTCGTAACTCGTAAATAATCAGATACGTGGGCCTCTGTTTGCATCCTCACTCTGGGTCTTGTGCATGTTGGAGGCTGGCCTGCATGCGAGCCAGGAGGAGAAAGAAACAAGGCTGGGCAGAGAGCAATAGAGGGGAGTGGCTATTTCAGACGCGCTGGCCAGGAAGGGTGTTGCTGTCTGAGTGGAGACTCAGGGGAAGGGAGGAGTGAGCCACAGAGTGATCTGTAGGGAGAGACCCAGGCAGAGTGAGTACCAGGACACTGAGATGAGAGGATGCTTGGCAGGTTTGAAAAGGAAAAACCAGAACCCAAACTAGAGTGTGGCCAGGACAGTGGGGCACAGGGAAGGGGGCAGGAGATCAGGAGAGAAACATGTTCAGCGGCCAGCATGAAGTCTGGTGGTAATAATGAGTGAGGTGGGAATTCCAGGAAGTGTTTTCTCATTGAGTTTTCTGGTCGTAAGTCAGTGAAGGAGAGGTGAGCAAAGGAAAAACAACCCAACACAACAAGAAGCCAATTAAAAGGTCACAAAGGACTTAAAATTTTTTTTTTAATGTTTATTTATTTTTTGAAAGACAGAGTGTGGGCAGGGAAGGGGCAGAGAGAGGGAGACACAGAATCGGAAGCAAGTCCGGGCTCTGAGCTGTCAGCACAGAGCCCAATGCGGGGCTTGAACTCACGAACCGTGAGATCATGACCTGAGCCAAAGTCGGATGGTTAACCAACTGAGCCACCCAGGAGCATCTCACAAAGGACTTTTGAAACTGTGGCTTCTGCAGACCAGTTTTGTAGCAGTTGGAATAGAAATGACTCCTATGCACATAATGAATTTAATTTCTTATATCACAATTGCTAAATTAGTTGCAAGATCTCTGGGGCAAGAAGGCTTTGGGATTTTCAGGCTCCCCTCGATGTGGATTCAGAACCTTGGGTTGACTGCTGTCTACAGTGAACAGTTGAGTGACACAGGCAGTGGGTCCAGGTAGAAGACTTGAGCTGTGTACATGGTCTCTAACCCTTAAATTGTTTTCCTTGCAAAATATTTTAAATATGTAGGAAAAAAAACCAAAACAACACTCACCACCCAGTTCTATCAACCCTCCATGCTTGATACTAAGAAGCATAGATACGGTGGAGGCCTGAGCTATAACAGTGGTAACATTGGATGGTCCCAGATCACTTCACATCTGTCAGCTCATCCTGTCCTCACCGCAGTCTTCTGAGGTGGCCCTCAATTTATATGGGGGAGCAGTGAGGTGCACAGAAATCACATGATTACTTGTTGGGAGGGAAGCCGGTATCTGAGTTCTCGCCTACTGCGCTCTGCTGACTTTAAAACATGGAATAGATGGGCGCGTAGGTGGCTCAGTCGGTTAAGCGGCTGACTTCGGCTCAGGTCACGATCTCACGGTCCATGAGTTGGAGCTCCGCGTCCGGCTCTGGGCTGATGGCTCAGAGCCTGGAGCCTGCTTCCGATTCTGTGTCTCCCTCTCTCTCTCTGCCCCTCCCCCGTTCATGCTCTGTCTCTCTCTGTCTCAAAAATAAATAAACGTTAAAAAAATAATAAAAAATAAATAAACGTTAAAAAAAATTAAAAAAAAAAAACATGGAGTAGAGGGGCGCCTGCGTGGCTCCGTTGGTTAAGTCTCTGACTGGCTCATGTCATGATCTCATGGTTTGTGAGTTCGAGCCCTGCGTCGGGGTCTGTGCTGACAGCTCAGAGCCTGGAGCCTGCTTCGGATTCTGGGTCTCCCTCTCTCTCTGCCCCTCCCCCACTCACACTCTCTCTGTCTCAAAAATAAACATTAAATTTTTTTAATTATAAAAAATAAAAAATATATAAAATAAATAAAACATGGAGTAGATTTTGGGGATCTTTCGAAACTTTATAAAACTGGTATCATACTGGACTTGTTCTTCCTACTTTGTGGGCTCCCTCTGTGTCAACCTGTTGGGGCATTCATTCATTTGTCTGAAAACGAATTGAATAGTATTCCAATACTGAAAATTTCCAGATTCATTATTTATGTTTCTGTTGATGAACGTTTATAGTTTCCTTCTTAATTTCCTTGCAGACACTACAAAGAATATCCTTATCTCCTTATGAATATTTACATATGTTTCCCTTGGGAAGTGGTTCTCAACTCTGGTGATACGTTAAGGAGAATTTAAAAACGAGAGCATTTTTAAAATGGCAGAATACATGTGCTCTCCAGGCCCGGATATTCCAATGTCGTTAATCTGTCAGTTGGGTTTTGCTTTGATTTTTAGCTTGCCAGGCGTTCTAATGTACGTACAGACTCCGGAACCACCACCTGAAGCCACATCCCTCCATGCAGAATTACAGGATCATCAAACTTTGTGCACACCACTGACTTGGGCTACACAGTGGTTTTCTCGACTTACTCCCGTATCAGTGATGTATGAGGTTGTATAGTGATTCGCCCCCCCATCTTTTTTTTTTTTTTTTTTGCCCAGTGTTGGTAATACATGTTTATTCCCATACTCTTTTTTGAATAGCATTGCTAGGGGATTACCAACATTATGAATATTTTCAAAGAATAAATTTGTGGCTTTGATGATTTTCTCTATGTTACATTTTTTCCTAATCCATCAAATTCTGGGTTGTTGTTTTTTTTTTTATAATTTTATTTCCTTTTCTTTGCTTCCATTTAATCCCCTTTCCTCCCTAGTTTTGTGAGATAGAATTGGGTCCATACTTTTTATCTTCTCTCCCTTTCTAACATACGGACTTGAGGGTATGCATTTCTCTCTAGGAACTGCTTTGGCTGTATTGCAAACGTTTTGCTGAGTCGCATCCTTAATGTTCAGTTCAACACGTTTCTACTTTGTGTTGTGATTTTTTTGTTTGTTTGAATGATACATTATTTTAAAGTGTATTGCTTAACTTACAAATAATTTGGTGATTTTTGAATTATCTTTTGATGTATATTTCCAGCCTAATTTCACTGCGATCAGAGCATTTAACCTGCATAATTGCAGTCCTTTGAATGCTAAGGCTTGCTTTGCAATCTGTTATATGATCAACTTTGGGAAGCGGTCATGTATCCTTGCGGAGAATGTATACATGGTGAGTGTGGGCACAGTGTTCCATATGTGTCAAATAATTTAAATTTGGTGTTTTCTTTTGATTTTCTTTCTCTGTATGGAGTTTTTCCTCGGATGACCTATCGCCTACTGTGGCAAGTGTCATAGAACTTCCAGGATCATTGTGAATTTCTTCAGTTCCCCTTTTGTTTTGGTTGGGTGTTGCTCTCTATGTTTTGAAGTTACACTGGTTCAGAACTGTTATTTCCTCGTGATGGTTTGGCCCCTTTTTCATGAAGGAAAGGTGGTTTTTTCTTTAGTAATGTTTTTTGCCTTAAAGTCTATTTTGCCTGAATTCACATGACATTAATATAGCTGACATTAATATAGCTAAGCCAATTTTTTCTCCCTTTGGTTAGTATTTGCATGATACACACATTTCACCCTTTGCTTTGTATATTTCTATGTTTTTGTAATAAAGATACAACTCCTACATGCAAAAATATTGCTGCATTTGCTTTTGTATCTGCTTCGATGATCTCAATGTTTTCATCGAAAGAGTATCTATTTACAATTAAAATAAGACTAATAGATGTAGGGTTCTGTCTACCTTTTTACTATTTGTTCTCTTCTTGACACATCCATTTATTGTATGTTTCTATTTCTGTTCTCTCTTTTTTTTTTTTTTGGCCTTCTTTTCAATATATCGTTGTTCCCTGTGTCCATCCATTAAATTAATTTTGCATTACATCTGTTACTTTTTTATTCTTTTAGTGGTTACCCAGTGATTAGAATGTGGGTCCTTAATCTCTTGTAGTCTAAAATAACAGAAAAAAAATGAAGATAATCATTAGAATTTGACTATTGCAGGGTCCTCGCATTGTGAGAGAATTGATAAAAGTAATAATCCGTGTTTCATTTGTAATAAGTCAGGGAGGCATAGGGGGACACCAGGGTGCTGAAAGGAAACTAACACCATCCTCCAGCTCCATATCGAGCAAAAGCAGCTCCAAAAATGAAGGCAAAGTAAAAACACTTTAGAAGGAAATAAGAGATTAACTTGAATATCAACATAGCTGCACTAAACACCAAAGGCGAGAAAATGATCCCATATAAAAATAAAGAAATGAGAGAAGGAACGAAGAGCCAAAATGTAATCTATATGTAGAATTGAACAGTCGCGGACAACCCGCTGGTGAGCTGCAGTGGCCGTCTTCCATTGACACTGACCTGAGATGCTATTTGGGGCATATATACTTTGGGAAATGAGGAGAGACCTCTTATCTGAGTGTGTCTATTTCTGGAATCCATAACTATGCGTTTGGACTGTTCGTGTCTTCATTACTGTGGTTTTAAAACTAATCTTGTATCTGTTAGATCAACCCCCTCCCCACACTTGCTGTTGTTCCCTATCACTGTCTACACTCTCCTTGACCTTTTGCCATACAGTGTGTATTTACAGATCAGTCTGCCAAGTTCCTGAAAAGCCCCCGTGAGACGTTTCAGGGTCATGGAGATGTTCTTTTATTTTTATTTATTTTCTTTATTTTAAAAAATTTACACCCAAGTTAGTTAGCATATTGTGCAACAATGATTTCGGGAGTATCTGAGCCTCTAGTGGTGTCATGATCGCGCCAATGTAGATGTTTGTACAAATTCATCGTACGCTTGGAAATAAATGCATTCTGTTTCATGGAAATTACAGCACAAAACACCGATTTAAAAAGAAAAGCCAGCCAACCAACCAACCTTGTCAGGATTTTTTCTGGGGCGCTAATGACCGTGTGCTTACCCTGTGGGGAGGACTGACTTCTTTCTAAAGAATTCACTCCAGCCTGGATATATGGGGCATCTGCTATATGGTGGCCCATTCTGCAGGTCCCGATGGTAAATCTTCCCACTCTTGACCAAGGTGTATAGGTCTTCATTTCTGCAGGCCTTTTTTTTTTTTTTTAATCTTTTTTCCTTACAGTCTTTGTGATGAACTTGCACACATGTGGTCAGATTTTCTCTTAGTCGACCTCTTTTGTTGCTATTGATGATTGAAACCATTTAAACACATAGATGTCTACTTGGTTATTATTGTTGTTTAGAAATGCTCTTGATTATTGAGTGGATTTCTCTTCGAAGTAAACGTCTTTCAGAGCATCGTTTCCTGCAGTGGTAAAATATGCACGTTGGGTTGTTTGAACTGTAAGGTCCTTTTCAGCAACATGATGCTACTTTTTGCCTTTTCTTTAGGCTTGCTAAAACCTTTAAGAATGTCAAGGACACTTTCAAAATGACATCATCAAAAGACCTTTCTATTTATGTTTAAAGCATGCCTGGTCCCAGACTGGGTCACATTAGGGCAATTTCCTTTGCGATCTATTCCTATTGTCTAAAGAAACCATTGTCTGCAGAGATTTTGCTTTTTAAAGAAGGAAAACAAAACAAACTTTATTTTCTTTTCAGAAAGGGCAAAATGTACCAATGCAAGATATTTGTGACATACAGAAAGGTACCCTAGAAAAAGCAAAATCCTCTTGAAATTCCATCTCACTGAGATGACTGTTCTAATCAGTTTGCTATCTGTTTCTTATAAGTTTGGGTGCTTATACCATGTGTATGTGTTTATACATCCAACAAGCATCGTTGATTTTCTGTCTTGAGAGTCAGATTTCTTTCTCATTTCCCAACACAGAGCACATCACTGCTACCCTCACTTAATGCCTCCAGTGTCTTCCCATGATTTGGGACGAAGGAAGCCCCAGACCTCAGCTCCCCAGCCTCATTTCGCTCTGCCCCCCTGTTCCCTCCCCCTTTCTGCAGCCTCCCTGGCATCTTCTCATTCCCTTAGAAACACCATGGTCCATTCCAGCATTGGGCTCCCGCATATGCCATTCCTGTCCCTTAGTGACCCTCCTTTTCCCTCTTCTTCCATCTTTAGCTCATGCCAGTCCTTCAAATCTCAGCTCAGCTTCCCCAGGTCATGCTCTGGTACCCATCTTCCTAAAGACGTGCCCTTTGATTTCTGGACTCTGCTGGAACCTTCCATCCCTCCCCTTCCCCATCATCAGCCTCAGCCCTGGACCTCACGTTGACGCATGTCTTGACACCTATCCGGATGTCATCCCCTTGTAGAATGCCCACTACTTTCACCTCTCCTGGGCCGGGATGCCTGGTTTCTAGTGCAGTCACTTGCCTATCACCACCATAATTAATTGTTTCCTCCCATCAGATTGAGCTCCCACCTTTTGTGGGTTATATGCAGGGTCAGGGGGCAGCCCTTGCCAGGCCAATCCCTTTGGTGAGCACTTTATAGACCTGCATAACATGGGACATCATCCAAAAGCCAAAGGATTGCAGATGTTGGCATCGGGGGTTTGCCTATGGTACTTGCTGTAGAAAGATAAACAAGGGCAGTTCTCCTTAGGGAGGCAGATCAACCAAGCTGGGGATGCCTGGGAGTCGGCAGATCATGGAATCATTTCTTATATGTTCTGGTGACTTTGGAGAAAGGCGGTAGCCTGCACACACTCCTGGAGTTTAAAAAAACAAGTCTAATTGATTTCAGGGGCAAGGCGAAAGATTAAATTAAATGCATTGCCAAGCCCTTGAGATATTTCTGGATCTGTCTCTATTCTGCAATGACAAGGGCTCCTGAGGTCCCCGAGGCAGCCCTCATTCGCTTCCTGCAGGGCAGAGGCAGCTGCTGAGAAGCAGGTTGGGGTAGCGTGAGCTGTGCCCAAGAAGGTCTGGGGTCCAATCCTTGCTCTGTCATTTAGGGACAGATTCTCCAAGTCTAAAGCCACGTTGTAAATCATCTCAACTTATCCTGCCTTTCCTTGTAAAGAATGACTTGAGAAACAGCTTGACGAAGATGACTGGATGTTTAATTAGGATGCTTTGCAGATCTTTGTGCTGGATGACAGTAGAGGGAAATATGTAAACACAGACTTTGAAGGTAAAAACTCATCATTAGATCTTGGCTGCACCATATTCCAGCTGTGTGATATTTTTCCTACATTTATCCAGTTCGTCCTTCCCCCTTTGTTAAAAACGTATTCTTCTCTGCAGCGAAATGCTACACAACAAATTACGTATATGACTTGGTCCATGCCTTCGATCCATTCATCTCTTTGTGACAATATTACCAATACCACACTCTCTGGATCCTGTAGGTTTCTATTAAGTCTCGATACCAAATTATATGAGTGCTTCAGAGTTTCCTTCTTCAGGGTCATTCTGCCTATTGGAAATCCTTTGCATTCCTATTTATTTTAGATACAATGTGTCTCATATTAACAAGAAACCCAGTAGCACCAAATATGGATGGCCAGCATCCATTGGACGTATTACCATGTGTTGAGCAATATGTCAAGCACTTGAAATATGTGAACACATTCAGTCTTCAACACAATCCATAAGAATAAAGGGGTTGAGAAGTACAAACATCCAGCTATACAATAAACAAGTCGCAGAGGTGAAAAGTGCAGCACAGGGAATAGAGTCAATAATGTTGTAATAATGTCCTATGGTGACAAATGGTGGCCACATTTATTGTGATAAGTATGTATGGAATTGTTGAATCGGTATGTTGCACATCTGAAACTAATCTCACGTTGCATGTTAATTATACCTCAATTTATTTAGTTATTCCGTGAGAGCGAGCGAGCACATGAACAGGGGAAGGGCAGAGAGAGAGAGAGAGGGAGACAGAGAGAGAACCCCAAGCAGGCTCCATGTTCAGCACTCAGTGCAGAGCCTGACACAGGACTCAATCTCATGACTGTGAGATCATGACCTGAGACAAAATCAAGAGTTGGACACTTAATCAGCTAAGCCACCCAGGTGCTCCCCCACCAAATAAATAATTTTAAAATGTACTCTTGTGGATATAATTTTATAGATGCACAAATTGAAAGTTAAGAAGTTTAAATTACTTTGAAGTTTTAAACCCAGTTTTCTCTTTCCTCGACACCAAGGGTCCTAACCTATATTAAAGGATGCCTTCAAATCCTTCAAACTTTTCCATTGCTTACTATTTTCATTAATTTACAGTAAATGGGGCATCACAGCCATCACGGGCAGATTAAAAAGTTAATCAAATTGAACTCCTCCAAAGATCTTTAAAAATTATAGTAAACAAACAGGTATCACCAGTGGTAATTAGCACGCCCATTCTGTAGAAAGTCGATGATGGTCTGTGAACGTCACTGTCAAGATAAAATATCTCCTTTCTCTGTCTCTTACTCTCTGTCAGTAAGTCTCTGTTCCTCCATCGCTGTCATCTTCATAGACCTCAAGGCCACATTGAAAATTCATCTCAGTCCTCGATCAGGGAGCATGTTTTGGTGATGCTTCCATGGAAGTTAATGAAGGGTTTACAGAACAAACAGTGGCAGGAAAAACAGAGTTCTTGAAAGTGATTTCAAATTAAACTGATATGTAAAGATTCAGATCTCTTCAACCCCAAGCCTTCGGCTCCTACCCAGACCTCTGTTCTGTCCAGAGTGGGAGACGAGTAAAGTTTCTGGAAGAACCAAGTGCTGGCACCATGAGCAAATCATCTCAAGAGCCCTTTTGTAGGGTGGATTCCCCATCCCATCAGCTGAGTGGGGTATTCGAGGCTCGGCTCGATGGTGTTCTGAAACAGCACACATGCTGGGGACATGCTTCACTAAAGACTGCAGGAAGCGAGGGAAGCCTATTTCCAAATGCACACCTGTAAGACTCAGTTTGGAAATATGCTATCAAAAACCAAGAGCGCTCCTCTAAAACACACCCAAGGAGCCAAGAAGCAGCTTGGGTCTTCCCATGTTGTGAACTTCTGCTTTGGGATGGCTTGAATTATGAGGAAATTCTCCTTCCCATCCACTCGAGATACGGTGACATACAAAATTCCTTCCTTCCTCTGCCCTTTTGGATGAAAATGACAAAGACAACTCTTCTATGTGCCTGGTCTTCTCCATAAGTGAAAAGCATGATCAGGCTTCTCCAAGATGTTGTGTATCATCTCACTGTGCAGCATGCATAGCCGTTTTCCTGGGGCGTCTCATTTCATACCAAAAGCCCATGGGGTGTACAGGTGGTGTAGGAATCCTCCCCACTGTATTGATGGCACAGAGCGTTTGGGTTCATATAGATGATGTTTGAGAAAAATTCTGGGTTAAAGGTATGAATTTGTAGGCACATAGGGTATAGAGGCTAGATGAGTAAATGAAACTCACCAGTATATATAGACCAAGGGTTCTGAACTCCCTGCAATTGCGGTCTGTATTTCCACATACTTGTTTATGGAACCTTTCTTGGTGAAGGAGTCAGCAATTTTCATAAGGTCCTCCAAGGGGGATTCATGACCCACGAATGGGAGATAAGAATGAAAAGTTTGGAGGCCTGCGGAACCTCAAGACTGAAGGGTCAGGTAAAGCAAGGATAATTTATGAATGAGACTGAAAACATTAGTTTGATGCCCCCCCAAAGTATTTATTAAGGTATTTTTCTGTACATAGGAGTTGGAGGTTACACGGACATTCCTGTTCCTCCCAGATCCACAATTCTGTCTGATGAACCCTAGGTTCCTGCTAAGGGGATGCTCTCTCTTGACCCTTATTTGTTCTTCCTGTCTTCCCTCCCCCACACCTCCCCACAGCCATTTTAAGAGGTAGAATCAAAGTTGCCTTTAATGAATAATCCAGAATGAATGCGGCTCATCACTCAGCAGTCACAGAGCTGTCTGGCTTAAGAAGATGGAAAACTCTTTCTACCCTTCCCCCTGCCCTGCTGGCTGCTGATCTCTGCCACCAGCGTCTTCTTTATCAGCTGGGTAGAGAATTGGATGCGACTCCATTATCTTTCCTCTTCACCCTGCACGGCCTGACAGACATGCATTCAATGGAAATGAACAGGCTTCTGAAGGCTCCATCATCATTACTGGTGGGCGCATCTGAGGAAGAATCTGAACCTGCTGGGTGGGGCTGTCTCTGTGCGTCTAATATTGGTTCTCCACAGTATTGCGTGAGTTGCCTAGAACTTAGAGTCCAAAGATTTCTGGAATCAGAAGTCCTGTCTCCTCTCTGAAACTTACCTTCCTCATCTGTATGGTCAGAAATTGGACTAGATGTTTTCAAACACTCCTTCTAGCTCTTAGATGCTATCTACTCTAACCGTATCATCTCTGAGATGAAAAACAGAGAGTTGAGCAATTAGCCCAGATCACACAGCAAGTTTTTAGAAAAGCCTGTATTGGAATCTGGGTGTAGAGTTCATTAGCAGAAAGTCCTTTATTCAGGTGAGGCTATCTTTAAGGGAGTTCCCTTCCCACCCACCTGCCTCCAGTTTCATTATTAAAGGGAACACCCTTGATACCTAAAGGCCGCTCTGATTGCCATCTGACAGGTGCATGGATCCTTGTTGGGGAAGATGTCGTTAGCCCCCACAATTAGTCGTTCATCTTTGACTCAGCGGGTCTGTGTCAGGTTCTGTGAAAGGGGCTCGCTATAGGTTGCCTTGTTCTGTCCTTGTCACGGCTCCCAGGGATGCTCGTCAAACCGCGGCACCACCTGACGCTGCACAGAACAACGGGGAGAGGTGCCAGCCACAGCCCTCGGGCCTCCCCGGGGATAACAGGAGCAACACCGGGTCCCCTCACCCCTGCGTCTCGGATGAGGAAACAGGGACAGAGAGGGGAGCAAACGCGGCCAGGCTCACACGAAGGGACAGAGGAGACCCCCAACTCTGCGCAAGCCCACCCACCTCTCTGTTCCAATTCCAGTTTGGAGCCAGGCCAGTGCTTTCTGGAGGATTCGGGGCAGAATTGCTTGCAAGCCTCCTTTTGAGCCGTTGTTCCGTTTCTCAACCTGACACCATCTTGCCTCAGCCACTGGGGGAATTTCAAACGGTGCCTGCTTGCAGGTCAAGGGGATAATGAAGAGGGTTTTGCAAGCCAGCCTCCAAGAGCCCTTGTCATTGTCTTTAGGGGAGAGAAAACCTGTCTGCAGGTTTCCACTGATCCTGGCCTGGCCTTACAGGGAGGAGCAGTGGCTGAGGGACAGGCATGGAGCTCCCGGCTTCCAAGGACTGGACAGGACAGGACTCCCAGGTGGGACGCATTTTCAGTGGCTGCTGAAGAGAGACCTTGCTAAGAAAGTCCCGTGGAGCAAAGACCCAAAGGAGTGGCGAGAGCTAGATGCACTGTATCTGGGGAAGAGCCTCAGGGTCAAGGAAGTGGTGCCTGGGGAGGCTCCGAGGAGCAGCCTGTTGGCGGAAGGAACAGCCAGGAGCCGGGGTCTGCGGGAGTCGGGAGCCGAGTGGTGCAAGACGGGCAGAAGGCCCAGGAGGCAGAGGGCCCCGGGAGGAGGGGGGAGGCAGAGGGCCTGGGGTGGGTGGAGGGCTGGAGGCATCTGGGGTGAGGACTTCACTCCAAGCGCAAGTTAGGGAAAGCACTGGAAGCTGTGAGCTATGGATCCACATGGCAACAAGATTGCTCTTCCCGCGGTGTCGAGAACAGTCTGCGGGGATCAGTGGGCACGAGGTGGGGGTGGGGGCAGTTGGGAGGCTATAAATTAACAACCCAGACACTTCGGTGCTTAATCAAGGAGTGTAGGTGTGCTTATGGCCCACGTGACACCTGATGTGGGTGAGGCCGTCCTCCTTCGTGTTTTAGACCTTCCATCCTGAACACGCAGCTTGAAGTTCCCGGCAGCAGGGAAATAGCCGCGGTAGGAGCCGTATCCGCTCGCCCGCGTCTCCACCTGCAAGCGGCCTCATTTCCCCCCACAGCCTGCCAGACAGACATAGTCACTGCGCATCTCCCCCAGGGCCCAGGAAGGAGCAGACGCCTGGGCCCGCCTGAGCCCTGCATTCCCCGGCCCACAGCAAAACGTGCCTGCAAAGGGCCTAGCGCCCAGTGCCCACCCACAGTGGGTACCTGTCCGTGGCAGCTCCCGTGAGATCTCTTCTGACGTCTGGTCCCTCTCAGCCCCGCGCTGTTCTGGGCCGTCCTCCCCCCTGCCACCCACCCAAGCATCCGGTGCACACTGGACGGTAGTGTTAGTGAGTCTTAAACCCTACACAGCAGCATGCAGTTTATCAACCGCAATTATATTCCATCCGCCCACAGCCTTCAGCCCACGGTGCTGACCTTGGTGCTCTGTGCACGGTCGGCACTTAATGAATATCAGGAATGCCCTCGCCGACTGAATATTTGCCAGGAGGAATCTGGAACTGAGAATAGGGTAGTGGTTGGCCGCTGGGCCCATGGTATTGGATTAAATATTGGGACTAGAATAAACATTTTCAAACACCCACAATCCTGAACACTTAAGGAGAACCGTGTGCTATGTGCTCTCCTAAGGTTCAAAGGTGTTAATTGTTTATTCCTCAAGGTAAGCCACTGAGGAGAGTTTGGTGAGCGTTCCTATTTAGGGGTGAGGAGACAGGCACAGAGAGGGCGTTCGATTGCTGAAGGTCACGGAACGAGTGGGTTGCGGAACCCGGGTTTGGCTCAAGGGCCTGTGCGCTGGCCCCTCTCTATTCCTTCCCTGCATCGCTTGGCTTCCGTCAGAGCCCTGGGAGAGAGTCCCAGGACCTGGTAAAGGGTTAGTGTGTGTCACTGTCCCAGCTGGTTTCCATTTGTGCCAGATAGCAGGCCTGCACGGTGCCAAGGTATGTGCCGGGCACGGGCAAACTTCATACGAGACAGACGGGGCCAGCGGGTGCTGGCCCTGGAACGCAGTCACCCCTGTGGCCCTGCCACCTGCTGTCTGCTGCTCACCTTCTCACCCCGGGCCCCTTCCCCCATAGGCTGCGTTTGCCCCCTGTGCACACACCTGTGCCTCCCAGGGTGGCCACCTGGCCTTGAGGCCCTGTCCTGGACCGAACAACCCCTCAAACTTTGGTGCCTCTGTTTACCCAACATGGCAAACAGCTGCGTGGATCACAGCAAATTACAGAAAACCCAACAATGGGAGGTGGTGTTGGAGGATGACCTGGGCTCCCCACCCCCCACCCCCAAGTTCATATGTGAAGTCCTAACCGTTACTACCTCACAATGTGACTGTGTTTAGAGATGGGGTCTTAAAAGAGGTGATTAAGGTAAGACGAGTTCACTGGGGTGAGCACTGGGGTTCACTGGGGTGACATCCAGTAGGACAGATGTCCTTAGAAGGGACCAGAACAGGGGCTCCTGGGTGGCTCGGTCGGTGGAGCGTCCGACTTCGGCTCAGGTCTTGATCTCACGGCTTGTGAGTTTGAGCCCTGCATCGGGCAGTCTGCTGTCAGCACAGAGCCTGCTTCGGATCCTCTGTCCCCGTCTCTCTCTGCCCCTTTCCCACTTGGGCTCTCTCTCGCTTTTTTCTCAAATATATACACACTAAAAAAAGAGAGAGAGAGAGAGAGAGAGAGACAAGTACCCAAACACACACGAGGGACCATTTGAGGACACGGGCAGGAGACGCCGTCTACATGCCAGGAGAGAGGCCTCAAGAGGACCAGCCCTGGGCACACCTTGACCTCAGCCTTGCAGCCTCCGGAACTCTGGGAACACACGTTCCTGTTGTGTAAGCCCCAGCCTGCGGCACATCTATGGTAACCCCAGCAAAAGACTGGTGTGAACAAACGCGGGCGTGTTCTTACTGGAGGCAGGTTGTCCGGGGCCAGTGCAGCCTACTCGTCAAGGACCCAGAATATTTCTTTCCTTTTAGCTTTTATTTTTACGTTTGCAGATGGCTTCAGCTTTTTAGGTAGTCAGAAAAGGCAAAAGCAAAGCAGGATTTCTTCCCATGTGGCCTTCTCCCCTCATGTGAGGTTTCCCCCAGTGGAGCTGGCCAGAACTGAGTCACACAGCCACCCCCCGCTGTGAGGACCTGGAGAAGTCATTTCAGCTGTGCCCATTCCCTCCCCAGGTCATGTAGGGCCTCCACAAAGAGGTAGAGGGGCGGGCGAATGGGTAGCAAACAGACATACTGTGGGGTCTCCTGCACGCGCTAAGGGCACCTGTTAAAAACTAAGCCACGTGGCAAGACCTCCTCTTGGAGTTACGGTCACCTCAGCTAAAGGACCATCGGCCTGTGATGTGAATGCAAGTGTTCACATGGTAGGGCGGGGGCTCCTCGGGGAGGGCTGTCTGCCCACTCACGAGGACATCTCTTCACGGAATGTTGTGACAGCAGAGTCCTCCGGTTGTGCGGAATGAGGAGCCGTGTTTCTTTGCAAACGGGCAACCGAAGCGAGCCCCTCTCGGGACTTGCGGAGAAGAGGCCAGGCATTCATTCTGCGCTTTAGGGAACAAGAGTTAGCTCCTAGGGGGTTTTGGCCCTGCATCAATTTCCAGTTTGGTCATTTACCCTCATGAGGTTTAACCACTCATTAGGCACTAGCCCTGGTGTGACAATATCTAGCCCAGACCCCGGGGGTCCCCAGGACTAGAAAAAGCTCCTCCCTAAGCTCCAGAATCCTGCAGGGGTGATTCAGAGGAGACAGCCACTCAGCAGGTAAGAGGCATCCCCTGCGGTGCCTGCACTGGCAGGTGTCTGGGGAGCCCTCGTGGCTGGTGGGGAGAGGGCCTGAGGGTAGAGGCTGGGATCCCTGCAGGCTGACCTGGAGGCCAGAGTTTGGAGAATTTCCGCTCATTAGCACTGCCAACCCCCATCAAGCGATGTTCGCATCTCGTGAAGGGAAGTAGCAGTCTGGCCTTGATTTCCATTCTGTGATGTTCTGTTACGTCAGCCCGAGAAGACTGACACGGGGCTGGGTTGGTCTTTCCCTCAAGTTCACGAAACACTAGCTAAATCATTACCATCACTGGTGCGTACAAGAACTCTCTCTTGTCTTTTACGTACGGACTGCTGACTCATTCATTCATAATTCACAGTCCATTCCCTTCCCCGCCACTGGAAGAAGCCGCATCAATGTGTTTCATGCGTATCCTTGAGGAGGCCATTAATATGGCAGAGTCCACCTTTTCTTACACTTGAATCAGAAAGTAGGATCGTGTATACGGTTGGCATTCACACGGCACGGGTAGTGGCGTCCATTTACATGCTTGCCCCAAAGCCGTGTTACTTCTACGTCCCTTGCTGCGGTGGAGTCTGAAGGGATCTGGACCGTTCGGAAATCCCCCCCAATTAGATATCGATGACATCAGACCAACTGGACGGGTGAGTAAGAAGTATGTTGGAGACCTTGGTGCGTGCACTCTGTTGGTGTTTAGTCAATGACTGTCGAGGGCCCTGCTCCGTTAGTTGAATTTGGGGTGCAGTGTATGCCCTAAATCAAGGGTTTTCACTGTGAGACCATCACGTTTAGGGCCAGCAAGCCTTTTCATTTTTTAATTTTTCTATTTGAGAGAGAGAGGGGGAGAGAGAGAGAGAACGAACAAGCCAGGGAGGGGCAGAGAGAGAGAGAGAGAGGGAAAGAGAGAATCCCAAGCAGGATCCATGTTCAGCACGGACCCAGGGCTGATGCAGGGCTCAGGCTCGATCCCACAACTCTGAGATCATGACCCGAGCCGAAATCGAGAGTCAGATGCTCACCCGACTGAGCCCCGCAGGTGCCCCCGGGTCCAGATAAGACTTTGTCACAGAGGACTGTCCTGTACTTTGCAGGGTGTTTACCAGATCCCCTGGCTTCAACCCACCATGTGCCAGCGGTACCTCCTCTCCAAGCCGTGACAACCAAATACGTCTGCGGATGTTGTCCAACGTCCCCCGGGTGGTAATGGTGCCCTCTTGTCAAACACCATTTCCCAAATCAACTACCATCAGGCGGTTTTGTGATCCAAAAGGCAGATTCAAGCCCAACAGGGTGGGGGGGTGTAGCCCTGGGGACCATCACCCAGAGCCCAGCTCTGAGCTGTGTGCCCTGGTTCCTGGAGGGGAAGTGCTTCCATCAGGTGGCATCAGCCAGAAGCACGTGTTTTCATGGGTTGCTGTTTGCAGGGCCAGCTTCACATGTGTGCAGGTGACACATTCACACAGGGCACCGTGCTCAAAAGGGCTCTCGAGGGCTTAAAGTTCTTCTGCTGTCATCTGTTTAAACATTTTTGGGGCACCTGGGGGGCTCAGTCGGTTGAGCATCCAACTTTAACTCAGGCCATGATCTCACGGTTCATGAGTTCGAGCCCCGCTTCGGGCTCTGTGCTGACAGCTCAGAGCCTGGAGCCTGCTTCCGATTCTGTGTCTCCCTCTCTCTCTGCTCCTCCCCAGCTCACGTTCTGACTCTCTGTCTCTCAAAAATCAATAAACACACAAAAAAATTTTAAGCATTTTCAGTAAGGGACCTGCATTTTCATTTTGACCGGGTCCCCCAAATTATGTAGTCATTCCTGCTGCCTGGTCACTTTGAGAGCCTCATGCCAAAAAGTTTGTCTTTTCTCTACTGGTGTCTTTGATTTGGTTTTAAGAGTATGGGAAGAGGGGTGCCTGGGTGGCTCAGTCAGTTAAGCATCTGACTTCAGTTCAGGTCGTAATCTCGCAATTTGTGGGTTTGAGCCCCGTGTTGGGCTCTGTGATGACAGCTCAGAGCCTGGAGCCTTCTTCGGATTCTGTGTCCCCCTCTCTCTCTACCACTCCCCCACCTGCTCTCAGTCTCTCTCTATCTCTCAAAAATAAATAAAACATTAATAATTTTTTAAAAAGTATGGGAAGAGATCTCACTTTCTATTTGGCTGTGCTGATTCATGCCAAGACCTGTGGCACAAAAAGGGAAGTGGGAGATTATTGGATTTAAAGAACTCTTGCCACAGGTGGAAAATCCAAGGACCAGAAAGCAAAAGCGAGTTGTCCAAAGTCACACAGCAGAGCCAAGGATGGGGTTGTTATTGTTCAGGTTACTTATCCAGGTGAACTTCCGTTTATTCATTCATTCAAACGTGCAGGCAAACATTTTAAACATGTGACCACGAGGCCCCTGTTCAGTGTAATCCAGTGACTGAATTGGCCAATAGCAAAGTAGATGAGACGTTATCCCAAGAAACTTAGAGACGTTATCCCAAGAAACACACACACACTCAACTAACAACACACGTGATGATATGTCCCAGGGCGATACACAGGACAGGTAAGGTTCAAATTCGGAGGCTGTCACTTAGTGCTGGATGGACTGAGCAGGCTAATTCAACCTACATGAGCCTCAATTTTTTTCCCTCTTTAAATAAGACTGGTAATTGCCAGACTCACGGAATGATGATGAGAAATCAGCCCATGAAAGGGATTTATAAAAACTGAAAGGTGGAACTTACCAGAAGGGTTCATTCTGAGAGCAGGCTGTGAGTGTCTGGGTCCAAGCAGGTGCCCCTCCCCCCAGGGGATGAACGCACCATTGGAGTCATGCTCACGGGAATGCAGGGAGGTGGTAATTTGGTCCCACTTCCGACCCAAGGGCAAGTGCTCCTATTCCTTTAAAGGTAACCATTATAAAACTAATTATGAGTTTTTAAACATCTACTTATGAGCAAGGTCCTCTTTGGAAAGTCTTAAATATTTTTAAAAGCACACGGAATCAAAGTTTTCAACAATGTTTGCTGGCCCTCATTCCCTCTTATAGGCCCACAGTGGTTTCTTTCAAAATGTCTGTGTTTCCCTTTTGTGCTTTGGTTACTGACCCCAGATCAGTGGGGGAGGAAGGTAAATGAGATGTGGGCAGCCTGGGTACTGAAACCGCGTGTAGGGACCGGCTGCTCTGAGATGGCGACCTGGGCATCTGTCCCTTGGCAGTCACTGCTTACTTGGTCTGATCTCAAGAGAGCAGTTTTCTCTCCGCTTCTTGGGAAACTTTTGTTTATTCTATTTTCAAAATCCCAGCCATAAAGAAGTTACAGTTTTGGCAGTGGGAACAGACACCTTCCAGGCCATTTGGCTCTTTGTGGCCTCATTTAATTAACTGACCGTCTGTGCAGGCTTGATACACGAGGCACAGACATCAGGGGCTGGGCGGCTTAGGAGAAGAAATGGAAGGAGTGACTCAGGTTGGCGGGTGTTTCCACCTCCTTTGTTGATGGATCGATAACATCTCCACACCATGTGCAGGTGTGATGCCTCACGTCCCTTCCCTTGTCCTTCCCAGAGCACTCACTCTGTACCTGCAGGAGCCCCGGGAGCTGAGTGTCGGCCTGGCTGTGCCTCTTATGAGATTCCTGACAATCCATGCATCTTCTTGCCTCTTTGGCCTCAGCTTCATAGATGTAGCAGGACGGAGCAGAGCTCTGCGATCTATAAACCTCCCTCCAACTCTTCCTTTCAGGACCAGGTGCCAGAGAGGATCTTTTTTGTTCTGTTTTGTTTTGTTTTTAATGTCTATTTATTTTTGAGACAGAGAGAGAGAGAGAGAGAGAGAGGCAGAGAGAGAGGAGGACAGAGGGTCTGAAGCGGGCTCTGCATGGACAGCAGTGAGCCTGATGTGGGGCTCGAACTCATGAACCATGAGATCATGATCTGAGCTGAAGTCGGATGCTCAACTGACTGAGTCACCCAGGTGCCCTGGTAGCAGAAGGGATCTTAATCCATGCCAGGCCCTGGGCTTGATGCCAGGAAACCTCCACCCTGGAACTTACCGTATCAACGGGGAGACAGAATATGCAGGGGTAGGTAAGCAGGTGTGAACAGCACAGCTCCAGGGAGTGACATGTGTTCCGAGTGAAGTGAACGGACAAGAGCCCAGGAATGCATACCTCACCTGGCTCTCCTTGCCCCTCTTGGCTCCTTCCCGTGAAGCCAGGGGCCATGGAGCCAGTGGCTCAGTTCACATCCGTGGGTTTGTTGGACAGAGCACAGAATGGAAGAGGGATGGAGAACAGGCCTGGAGGGGAAAAGCTCACATCTTTCATGTCCTCAAAAGAATTTGAAATGATGTGAAGTTCTAAACAACTCATTCGAAGGGGAAATTGGAGTGAACAATCGTCAATATTCTGTACATTGATAATAATGAAATTATTGCGTACCAAACCATGGTGTTTTATGTTGGGGAGAAAGACAGCCTTACAGCTGGGGAGTTAAGCTTCAGGCAGTTTGGGAAAAGGCCAAGACAACTCTCCCCTGCTTCCTCTTAATATATAGCAAAAATCTACATATAAGACGAGAATGTAGTGACTTAGAAAGCAAAAATAGAACAGGGCAATATTTGCTTCTTTGAGGTGTCAGTAATTTGGACAACATCTAATAATGCTGACCAAGAAAAAATAATAACCAGTAAACATTAACGATAGGAATGAAAATTGAACATAACTACAAATGTCAAACATTAAAGATAACTGTGTCAAATGCACTATGTTGATAAATATAGACAAAATGAAAAAAATATATAATTTATATACAAACACATACAAATATATATAATTCCATTTTGATACAAATGCTTCCCGAGAACACAACTCATCCCCAGCTCATTTGTGAGGCATCGTAATGTAACACCAATACCCAAACCAAGTAAGGGTGATTTACAAGAAATATAGATCCAAAAATCCTAACCAAGATATTAGCAAACTGAATCTAGACAAGGAAGTTGTGCATAGAAAAGCTAACTACTCTGTCCAAGTGGATTGGAGGTGGCTGAACCAGGACTGGACTCCAGAGAGAGGGTCCTGCTTGACAGTGTTTAATAGGATAGTGTTGAGAGATCTAGACCTTGGCAAATCAAGAAAAATCAATGTATTCTCCATATGTAGATGGGACTTTGAGTACCTTCGTTGCTCTTCCATTATTGGTTCTCCAACAGCCCTTTTGCTGACTGAGGTAGGGTGACCAACTCATCTCGGTGAGACTTCTCCTATTTAGAACTACAAGCCTTGGAGCGCCTGGGTGTCTCAGTCGGTTGAGTGTCCGGCTTCAGTTCAGGTCATGATCTCACGGTTTGTGAGTTCGGACCCTACATCAGGCTCTGTGCTGTCAGCGAGAAGCCTGCTTCAGATTCTCTGTCTCCCTCTCTCTCTGCCCCTCCCCTGCTTTCACTTTCTCTTTCTCTCTCAAAAATAATGAATAAACATAGAAAAAAAAAAAAGAACTACAAGTCTCACTTCCTGGGTAATCCCCTCCATCCTGGGCAAATCAGGACCATCTGTCATCCTGAATGCTGGCAACCTGGTGTTCTTTATTTTCCTGATCACTCCCTCCGGCAAAGAGAATGGAGTGTGGCAGAAAACTCAGTTTGCTTGGTGACAGCAGAAGACAGAGATGCAGAGATGATTAGAGAGCTAACGGATCATAAACTGTCCAGAACATGGAGTCTGTTGAGCCATTCCTGGTGCCGGAACTTGATGCAAGCCCTCACTATCCTTGCCAATTATCATGACAACGACCCATCAAGATATGTCTTATCATCCCTATTTTGAATGGAAAAAGAACAAAGCTAAACGGGCACAAGGCAACAAGAAAGAAAGCGTGAATGAGTTAATCAATTAATAAAGTAATAACTTCATTGCTTCCATTAAAGTGACATCCTTGATTAATATGGTGGCACCTGGCCTTCCCCCTGCTCACAGAGCCCGCTGGAGCTTGACCAAGGAGCCCCAAGTGCCCACGGCACGGCACAGGCTCCCTCCCTGGGCCCGGCTGTCACCTGAGGCCCTCCCCAAAACTTCCCTCTGCTCTCTCCTGAAGCGGGCAGGTGGCCTGGCCTGGTGCTGGTGGCAAGTCAACAGAGAACAATTCCTTCTCCTTGGACAGAAGAGAGGTTGGCCGAGCAGCTCTGGGGGAGCTCCAAGAATACCTGGGACACCTGGCATCAGGGCTTCCGCACTGCAGACTACAGCTCGCATTCAGAGCCCTCACAAATACTATTTCTAGAAGCACCAGGCTTGGAATTTTCCAAGCTCGTCAGAACTCTTTGGAAACGCGGAATGGTGTTCTCGGAACACTGCAGGGCACAGAGCAGACGTTTGATGGAATTCAGAGATTTCTGGCTCTGAAGACTTTGCTTTCCTAACAAGCTGGTCATTCATTTCTTTCTGCTTCTAGAGGGGGAGCACCCTCAGACTAGGGGCTGTCATCTTAGCATCTCTATATTCTCTGGGCCCAGCACAGTGGTGGGCACCCAGGGATGCTCAGGACATGCCTTTTTCCCATCCCCTCCTGGTGTCACTGGCTGCTCTGGCCTGGTGAGCAGCCTCTACACAGTGAGAGTGAGGCATATACTTGAACTGTCTATGCAAGCATAGACCCTAGTCCACACTGCTAGCCTGGGGTCATAGAGACTGAGGAGCATAGACTTTAGAGCCAAATGGATGTGGGTTCAGTTTCTAGGGACTCATTCCTGAACCTAATATTTTCATCTGCGATGCAGGGGTTACCTAGCTCAGTATGTTTACGGCTACAGACCATGTTGACTCAAACTGTTATGCAAAGAAGTAATTAAAAAAATTTCAAAGAAGTCTGGACTTCAATTACTCTTTCTTAAACTGCAGAACTTGTCAGAGTTTCTCATAGTCCACTGGATATCGTAAGTCTCCAAGAGAAGTCTATGTGAGCCCCAAATGCCAAATGTACCGGGTCATTTTGTCAAGGAGCATCTTGAAGGTCTAGGGTTCTTGGAACCCACTTTGGGAAACACTGACAAAGCCTGTGGAGAGCAATAAAATGGGTATCATCTGTCAGTAAACTTTTCATAATTGTTACTGTTGCTTTATTACTTATTTATCAGTTGAAATAATATAAGGGACCTGGATCTGAACAAGCCCAAGATCATGTTTCAAAATTCACAAACGATTTTCTGAATAGAATTTCATGCTGGATTCGCTCAGGCCCATCTCCTGTGAGTTTCGCCAGCTTTAAAACATACACATTGAAAGCAGACAAATCCCTTCTCTCCTTGCTAATTAGGATGACGGATCGTAGAGCAGGGATCATCCCATGTCACAGTAGAGATGATGCCATGGCTTTTAATTAACCATACAGGGATTTGAGTGACGTGAGAAAAGCAGTGACAGTCCTCCAAATGCACACGTGCTTACTCACACCCCAGACACACCAAGTCTTCAAGGACCGGTGACAAGGGAACAGTGGATGCCAACACCACTTAGCATTTTCAATTGCCCCTCGTTCCACAAGATGAGGTAGGGAAATGCAGACCGAGAAGAAGAGGCAGATTCACACCGCTGGCCTTTCTTGAAGACTTCTTGGGGGTACGTTCTTATTCCTTAGACACTTTCAGTCCCATTGTCACCTAAGTGGTGACTGGTTTTCCATTATTTCCAAGCACATTCTTGTACCCAGTGAGTACTGCTGGCCTTTAAGCCTGGCCCATATCCCCAGGCTGGGACTCCACTTCTGGGTTCTTATGTAGGGTCTGCTGTTGACTTGCTGGGGCATTTGTGAAGTTTCCTTCACCGTCCACCCTCCCTTTCTATGAGGCTGGATCCATTCTGCCGTGAGTGCCTTTGGCCTATGGCTGGCCTTGACTGCTTTATCCCAATTCAGCAAACATTTGGTGATCACCTGCTAGTTCCTGGGCACTGGTTGTATGTAGGAGCCCAAACTCACTTCTAATCTCAAGGCCAAATAGTCTAGTTGGGTAGAGAAACATGGACACACAAAAAATAATGCATATATTGTGTAACTCAAGGGGGCCTGGAGTGGCCTGGTGTCAACCACTGGGCTTCTGCCTGCTGAAAGAGCCACCTATGGCTGCCCACCACCCTCCCTCCCCTTCCCCCCCACCCCGGCCTCCCCAAGGGTCAGGCCCCCATGACCCTACATTTCAGGCTGCAGATCACAGGACATGGCTAAGGAGGAGAGAAACTGCCAGTCTGGACTGTTGTGGGGCTCGACTTTACTGGGACTGACAGCCATTCACAGACACCCACATGGAGGCTCAGAGAAGTCAAAGTTTTGTCTGTTGTCACTCAGCTAAGAAGTGGCAGTCTGTTGTCTCATCTCCTCTGTGAGGGGCGGGGCTGGTGCTTGGCTCAGGTCTCCTTCATGTGGCAGGTGCCCCCAGCCTCCACGACGGCTCCTCAGCGTCCCCTTCTAACATTTGTCCTTGCCTCGGAGAGCGTGCTCCCTCCCTGGGGACAGCCTGCAGCCAATGACTGGCCGATAAAGGAGCACAGATGGCCAGCCCCCTGCCTGCCGGAGCGGGGAAGCAGCTCTGTGGAGACCCTCCCCACCTGTGATCTGGCTCAACGGAGGCCCCTCCCCTGCTCTGCCTCCCTTACTTCCTGTGGGTCCCCCCTTCAATGAGTCAGGTGAATCCCACCCCTGTCTCAGGCTCTGCTCTCAGGGCCTGACCTAAGATATTCTCCAAAACCCAGACCCCTGTCCATGCCATGTTCAGGATTACCACCAGCCTTTGTCCTGACGAGTGTCCTGGGATGCTGGCTGGTAACAGTGAAATATGTCATGAAGCGTCACTGCCTCCTGTCTTCCAGGCTGTTTGGCCAATGGCTGGCTTGAGGTGAGGGGTAGAGGAGAGAGAGGTTGGGGTATCTGCTCGTCTGCTCCTGCCCTGCCTTGCTGCCCAGTCACGACCTGTACCCATCTCTGCAGGGCTCCGGCTTTGAACCCAGCTCCTAACACCAAGTCTTCCCCTCTCCTCTTCTCTAGGGGTGGCCATGTCTCCCCCACCGACTGCTACTGGTCCCAACTGGTCCCGACTGCTACTGATCCTTTGTTAGGGTCCCTTCCGGCAAGAGTTCCTTTGTTCCTGGCTGAGGGGGACATCTCTTTTCTGCCGGGCACCTGACTGCCTCAGCTTTCATCTGACAGGTGGATTCAGATTGATTGCCAGTGGCTGCCTGCGGTGGGGTGTTTTGAAGGATTTGGGTGTTTCCCCAGCAGGGAGAGTGCTGTGATCTATTAGTGATGCCTGTCAGTGTGCAGCAGGGGAGGGTGACATCAGTGCTACCCGTTGGCGGTCCCTGAACTACAGGCTCAGTCCCTGAACTCCCTTCCAGCTCAGACTTCTAGACCCATTTATGGAAAAAGGGATGAGTTTGCCTGACCAGAGCAGCCTACAGAAGATGCTGGCCAACAGGCTGGCGGCTTATGGTCACGGAAACCCGTGGTGCTGTGGGAAATACCTGTTCTGTGTGGCCGGTTCACCTTGACCTTGTAGTTTATGGACTCTGAGGTGCTGGTGTCAGTGGCGGACCGCCAGGGGGCGGCCTTTCACAGGCTGCTGACCGGCAGGTGGAAAAAAAAAAAAAAAAAAAACCAAACAAACCAACCAGGTGGTCCACTGAATGCAAACCCTTCCCGCTACAGGTGAAGCTACATGATGTCATCACAAAGGCACCATTGGAGCCAGGAGCTTGTTTTCAGTTCTTTCCTCTGCCCCCATTATCTCTCATAAATTCATATTTTCATCTAAAACATTATTGGATCAGCTATTCTAGGCTGAATTCTGTGGTACGTTCTGAGGGGGAATAAGAATAACCCCACAGCCCTAAGCCTATGAGGGCAGGTGGAGCGCTAATCACATGGGATCCATTACTGAATTTGATCTCAGTTATGGAGGTGGAGGGGCTCTCGGGTGGCTCAGTAGGTTAAGTGTCCGACTTCAGCCCAGGGCACGATGTCACGGCTGCTGAGTTTAAGCCCCACATCGGGCTGTCTGCTGTTAGTGCTGAGCCCGCTTCAGCTCCTCTCTCCTCACCCCTCTCTGTCCTCCCCCCATTCCCGTCCCTTCCCTTCTCGCTCTCTCAAAAATAAATAAATAAATAAATAAATAAATAAAGGAGATTTAGTTAAAAAAATAAAATAAAGTATGGAGGTGGAGAATGGGGTGGTTATTTTAGACAGGGGGGCATTTCCCCCACGGAAGACCTGAGCTACGCGAGCTATGTGTAGGGAGGGGTGAGTCAGGTTAGGGGCTGGTGGGTTGCTGGTCCAGGCAGTGGGAGCCAGAGCCAGAAAGACCCCGGGCCAGAAAGATGAAGGGATTGGAAACCAGGCTGGAGCATTTGGACTCCACTGGGGCCGAGCAGATCGGTGAGGAGGAAAAGCAGAGGGAGGCAGGTGCATCGGGCCGGCTGGGGCCGGAACACATGCATGCGGGGGGGCTGACCTGGTGCGTCCAGCAAGTGCTCCCTGAAGCTGGGGGTTGCTGAGCAGGAGACACAGTCTCTGTGTGTGAGGACGGCACCGCGTGTGTCCAGGCTGTGTGAGGCTCAGTGGGGTTCTGCGTGGGAGCGTGTTCTGTAAGCTCGGGGGCAGAGGTCATGCTGTCAGGGAGCCAGCACTGGAGCCGTTAGTCTCCTGAGCGGCAGCAGGTGAGGTCCCGCTGCTGCCCACCCAAGTTCCCTCAGCCCTGTGGGGCCAGACCTCCCGCAATCCGTCCAGAAGTGCGTTTCCCCCCTCCCTCCCCTCCCCACATGCATCCACCTTTTGACTTCATGGCTTGGGCTTTTCCAAGCCCCCTGTATTTCCCTTTCCTCCTCAACCCATCCCCAGAAATGGCTTTAAAAACTCCCTTTGGGGTCTCTCTGACCTGTCTCCTCAGGACCTTGTAGGCTCTGTCTGCCCCAGATACCCAACACTTAACAACTCTGTCTGTGGCGACTGGAGGCCACTTAGGAGGGACAGCAGGTGCTGCAGCCACGGGGACGTCCCATCCAGGCTCCCAGGCTCTCCTCTGGATGTCCTTGCCTTCTCCTTTACCCTCCAAACTTCTATTTGCTCTTCAGAACTCAGTGGACTGACCTTCTCTGAACCCCCAGGACAACCGACCTGCCCCTCTCTGCACTCCCAGAGCTCCTGTCCCCACTTTCAGTGGAACAGGCAGGTGGCTGTGGGGCCGGCTTCTCCCTGGCCGGGTCAGCTGCCCGAGGGCTGGAGGTGTCTTGTCCAGGGCCCAGCACGGGGCTTGCGCTTAGTGGGGCATCAGCAAAAGCCCATCCGGATATGAATGTGTGAGTCAATGAATAAAAGAACACAAGTCTACGGGGACATTGCTCCCAAAAATGCATGTGGAGAGAAGCCCTCTTGCCCCCTGCCAAAGTGTGGTGTGCTGAGGGACGAGCCCACACATTCTAGGAAACGCCTCTCAGGCTGCAGAGAATCATAAACAGATAAAAATTCCATTTTGTCTTCAGCTCTGTGTTCCTTTGTGAGGCGTCCACAGAGAATCAGCCCAGATTCCAATTAGCGGCCCAGGGCCCAGGACCTGGAGGGTGGCTCTGTTCCTTCCCATTGTGAGCAAGTGAACCAGTAATA
Source organism: Prionailurus bengalensis (assembly GCF_016509475.1). Taxonomy (NCBI): domain Eukaryota; kingdom Metazoa; phylum Chordata; class Mammalia; order Carnivora; family Felidae; genus Prionailurus; species Prionailurus bengalensis. Next base: position 79,428,083 of record NC_057353.1, on the reverse strand, counting down.
AATCCCCAATTAACAAGAGGGAACATTGATTGAACTTTTTTCCCCCTTGTCCTCCACTTTTGTTTGGTGCTCCCTGTAAACAGGCTGTGTGGCTGGCGTTCAAGAGGAAAGAAAATTGAATTTAAAGTTATTTTAAGCTTGCCATGATTAATGTCTTGCCAGGTAAGCCATGAAAAGGGATATCAAAAGACCAGAAAAATAATTCTACTCTTAAAGCAGCAAAAGCGATCTTCCTGTCTGCATATGTATGTATCACAGAGACCCCTGTCTTAGCTTGGGCTGCCGTAGCTGGGACACCACAGGCTGGGCAGCTCACACGACAAATATTTGTTTCTCACAGCTCTAGAGTGTAGGGACTCTGAGGTCAAGGTGGTGGCAGATTTGGGGTGTAGAGAGGGCTGCCTTCCTGGCTTACAGACAGCAGCCTTCTGGCTGTGTGTTCATGTGGCCTTTCCTCAGTGTGTGCTCATGGAAAGAGCTCTTTCTTCTTTTTCTTATAAAGGCACAAATCCCATCATGGGGCTCCCATGGCCTCATCTAAAAGTAATGATCACCCAAAGGCTCCACCTCCAAATACCATCCACCACACTGGGGGCTTGGGCTTCAACATAGGAGTTTTTGGAGGGACACAGACATTCAGCCCAGACAATCCCTTCACAGTAAACAGGTATGAAAACATAAGCCCTCCACGCAGCTGGTAGTACAGCATCTCAACACACCTACGTGATGGGTTCATATCCAACGTACCTATGAAGAGCACAAAACGCATGTGGGTACATCCTATCCTTAGGGCACACGGCACCTAGACGCATTCTACAGACACGTGGCAATAAACATCATGGTCAAAAGTCAGGTCAACTTTGCGACCCTAGAAGCCAGGTTAGGATGGTTACCTTCGCCAAACCCACCGTCCTTGTTTTTAAAATGGTGATGCCAATCCTAGATTTGGTAGGATTTCATGAGACGTTATACGTGAAACATTAGCATGGAAGCTGGTGCTACTGCATATGTTCACACACTATAAAGGACACACACTATAAAGGACATACACTATAAAGACATATATTTCCTCCTTGCATATAAAAGTAAAGATTGAGTTATCCTGTGTGTGTGTAATAATAACTATAACTATATATATATATATATATATATATATGACCTGACATATATATAACCTGAGTTAGAATACTGCTTTCAATAGTATTTCCTCAAGTATGATGTTTGTTACCCATTTCATCACGATTCAAAACCAAGGTTGGGGTTTGGAGTTGGGTCTGGATCCACATCACGTCTTTGCAGTTTTGCAAGATATTTAGCCTCCCTGAGCTTCAGCCTCCTCCTCCGTAAGGTGGGAAATGGACTTGCCTTAGAGAGCTCAGAGAAGAAACCAGATAGTTTATGAGTTTGTTCATTCCACAAGCATTGCCTTGGTCCCCGAGCCCCAGGGGGAAGAGGATGGAAGGAAAACTACTATGGAGTTCCAGCTCCCAGGACCCCCACCCCACCCAGGGCAAAGCAGGCTTGGGAAAAAACCATCCACTGCAGCCTACGGCAGGTGCAGATGTGACCAAGAGAGGGGCCAGCAGTTTATGCTGAGTCACATGATGGACAAGGGGTCCACGGGAGGAAGGCCAGCCCAGCAGATTCCCTCTTACAGAGGCTCTTCCCTAGCAGTTCTTAAAGCCTCCTGACTCCCGGTGTCCCTTGTCTACAACATTAGGGAAGATGTTAAGAGCGACCCCGTGGGTGGCAGGACATCCTCATCGTTTGACCACCATGTCTCCTGAATCCCTGCAAGAGTGCCTCCTGGCCCCTGCCGCACCTTGTCCGGCAGCCGGAGCAATTTTCATAACATGTAGATCTGGAATCCTGTAACTTCTCCTGATCTCCCCTGGAGAGTCTTGCCTCTCTCACGGTGGAAGCTGGTTTTCTTTCCCTCAGGCTGCCCCACACCCCCTCCTCTCCTGCTGTCTCCTGCTGTCTAGCCTTGCTCGTTTAGCTCCAGCTACACCAGCCTCCTTCTCATTCCCAGAATAAAGCTGGACTCGCTGCCTCCCTGGGGGTGTCTCCGTCCCCTCTCCTGCTGTGTCCTCCACCCAAAGCACCCCTTCTCCCGAGTCCACAGAGCTGGTTTTCTCTCTTCCTTTAAGTCTTTCTGAGTGCAGAGAATACCTGCGGCAGTTCCTGTTCCCCGAGGAAGACATTGAGAGGGGGTGCTCACTCAGGAGGGGGGGCTGGAGCCTGCTTTCAGGGGTGAGGGAAGGTGGGTTGGCAGAACCCAGAGCGGCAGCCAGGATGGTTCTTCCAGTTAGAGGTTTGGGGCCAGGTCTTTGGACCCCAGCACCAACCAGTCACCGGGGAGGGTGGATGTCTTGGGGTAGGCAGCTCTCTCTGTGTGAGGAGGAGCAAATGTTCCATGAGCCCCATGAGACTGGTTCCGGCTGAGGGCACCCCAGTCCCCACGTGTGTCAGTTTCGATGGTGATGATCTGTTCCTCCCCACCCGCCCCCCCCCACCAGGGAGGAAGGGGTCCAGCACAGCTTCACTTGGCACTGAGCAGGTAGTTGATCTCTGAAAAATGGTTCCATATTACAGGCTCAGTGCTGATCTTGGTTGTTGACAGGATGCACATTTGTGGCTGCAGAATCCAGGGCACCCTTGATGAGAGGAACCCAGGCTTTACCTTCCATCCCTGCCACCATGGTTACCATGGTTACCGTGGTTCCATTTATGGGAAATTCTGGCCACATGGTCAGTTGATGCTCTGTGATGAGGTGTTCCTTCTCAACCAGGACCAACTCTCACTCTGGCAGGTGTTTATTGGCATGGTCTTGCTCCAGATACTCGGGTCCACTTTGGGATTCTCCTTATTAGGGCTTGCCAAAACCCTCCTGTGGCATCTTTTCCTACCACAGACACTTCTTCTACCCTAGGGCCTGTCACTTCCCAGGGCTCAAGTGGCAGTGTATTGGCAGTGTAGCCTGAACCTTGTTCCGATCCCACTCAAAGCTGGCAGCCTCTGTGTCACATAGTAAATAAATTGGAACAGAATTCCAATGTGCAGAATATGTACTTCCTCTAGAACCTGGTGAAAGCTGTCAGATATAGCGCCTCCTTCTTACTGGGAGGAGGGAGGTGTGAATGCAATAATTGGGCATTTTTCTTTGGTGGGAAAGTCCCAGAATACCCCAGACCACTGGATCCTTAAAATCTTAATATGGTTTATTCCCACCCTTTGGAGCACAGGTTTCTTTTTTTTTTTTTTAATTTTTTTAACGTTTATTTATTATTGAGAGACAGAGAGAGACAGAGCATGAGCACGGGAGGGGCCGAGAGAGGGGGAGACACAGAATCCAAAGCAGGCTCTGAGGTGTCAGCACAGAGCCCAACGCAGGGCTTGAACACACGAACCGCGAGATCATGACCCAAGCCGAAGTTGGACGCTTAACTGACTGAGCCACCCAGGCGCCCCTGGAGCACAGGTTTCTTACAGAGATCTTATTCAACATTCTTGCTGTATCTTGTGCATCTCTCCCAATTAGCAAGATGCCACTGATGTGTTAAAGCAATGTGGTATCATGTGGAATGTCCAAACAATCTGGGTCCCTTCAGACTCTGATATTTTCGGGAGGAGAAGGTTAATAGAGTCCTGGGCAAGATTGCAATCGTACACAGGTGTCCTGAAATGAGAAAGAAGTGATTTGAGGTGTCCTTCCTGCTGGGACTGGGGAAAGAGTGGCACAAAATCAATGGCTGCCCCATGAGCCTGGAGCGCCATTAGGGACTGAAAAGGCGAACCATAGAATAGGAGAAGATATTTGTAAAGCATTCATCTAACAAAGGACTCATATCTGGCATATTAAAAAAATACCTAAAAATCAATAAAAGTAGATATGGATCTCACAGAAACCCCAAACAAAGGCTTGAGCAGAGACATCACAAATGTACCATAAATACAAGAGAAGATGGTCAACTTTATAGTCATGAAGGAAATAAAAATCAGAGACACTACGAGATAATGCCAAACATGAAGGACTATGAAACCACTAAGGGCTACACTGATAAACACTGGCGATACCAGGTGTTGGTAAAGATGCTGAGCAATGGAACTTACACATTTTTGTTGTGGGGACTCATCAGTTCAATGGTTTTTTTACACCAGCATGCTCTAAGACTCCACAATTCCATCCTCCTGTATCTCCCTGAAAGAGTTGCGCACATATATTCATCAATTCATACTAACATGCACGTTCAGAGCAGCAATTTCATAATCACCCAAAACTGGAAACCACCCAGATGTCTGTCTACAGTAGGGTAAATAAATAAGGTGGCATGTTCAGTTAGTAAATATACTAACAATGAGAAGGCATGAATTGCAACTACAGTACTGTGGGTGAATTTCACAAACTATTTTGAGGGGGGAAACATACAAAAGAGGACATACTCTATAATTCTATTTGAATGAAATTTTTAAAAATATGCAAAACTCACATATGGTGTTTGAAATTAGTCATGTGATCACTCTTGGGGAATAAGCAGTGATTGGAAGGGAGCATGAAGCTTATTTAGATTCTGCTAATGATCTATTTCTTTATTTGGTTATTAGTAACGTAAGTGTCTGGTTTGAAAAAAAACTTTGTTGAGCTTGATAATGTTCGCTTTTTTATAAGTATGTTGTACTCTGATAAAATCTACTGTGAACAAGTGAACTTCTTCATAATATTATCATGTACTACCCTGCTCAAAACTTCCAGTGACTTTGTCTTGCACCCCAAAGGAATATCTGAACCCACTGGCCAATCCTCATCAGCTTTTAGGACTTGGTCCAGCCTGTTTCTGCAGAAGGCACGATGATGAGAGGGGTCAGGCCTGGAACACAATGCCTGAGGTAGTACTTGGGACATTTCGTACCGTGTTCCCTCTACTTGGAATTCTCCCACCCTCATCTCAAAATGCAAACCTTGAGAAAGAATATTTCCATTTGACAAAGAGTTCATAGAGGTTAAGTGATTTGTGTAAGATCACATGGTTTGTCGGTGGCAGAATTCAACCTTGAACCCTCATCCTGGGTATTCTAGTCCAGGGCTCACATCAGTTTCTTGGAAGGAAAAGACAAGTCTAACTTGTTTTGTAAATTTTCTTGTGGCTTAAAAGGCTTAGGAAGAATTTTGATGAATTGGATGGCTTTTTGGAAGTGATGTGCCTCCTGGATGAGCTTTCAGTTCCATTTTGGGGACAACACAGAAACACTCAAAATGAAATAACAGAGGTATGTTTCAGTGTCAGGTGAAGAGCATTTGCGAAACGCGATTAATTACCAAGTGGCCAATGCAGACAATGTTGGAGTTGGAATTGGAGTTGGAGAGATCTTTATGGGCTGGGCCTTGCAGGGAAGGTTCTGGAAGGGACTGGAGCACTAAGCTGCATGGCTGGGGAGGATTTGGAAAGCCACATATGGGGGAACCATTTCCACCTGGGGCAGTTGAAGAGCGTGATCCACATACTCGCAGGGGTGTGTTGTTGGAACAGAAATGAGTTTGCTGGAGGCTAGTATTTACCAGGCGTGAATGGGGAATGTGAAGGGGCAGCAGGGGGAGGTGTAGATTTTGGAGAAACTTGGATGCTAGATGAAGAACTCTAATTGTATTGCTGATTTAGAATTGCCTTGTTTCGTTTTTCTTAAATGCAACTTGGAACAGGACGGCCAGATGACAAATCCTGGTTTGGGTATCAGTGGTAGAGTGGAAACGAACTCTGCTGAAGTACTTTTATTTGGAATCCCATCTAGACCTGCCCCTGAGGCATAAAACAACAACAACCTATGGTTGATGAGGACATACAATGTGCATGGACACAGTGCTTCCTAGTTTACTACTTTTTAACCCTTGTTATATCTCTATGAGATTACGGAGCATAGTATGAAGAGAATTGAATGGACTTTGGAGCCTGGCTCCTGGGGTCAAATCCTGGGTCTGGCACTTCCTGACATTGCCGGTGGCTGTGTTCTGAATCCACTTCTTTGTGCTGAGGCCACATTTCCCCTGAGCCTCTTGCAGCCAATTACTGAATGAGTGTTGCAGGGATTCGGTGCAGGCAGGCTCTTCTGCAGGTGGAGCCATTTCTCCCTTGGGCCATGTTGGCTGGAGAGCTCCTGCCGTCTGGCCTCACCTTTCTCCTTACTGTAGTGCCTTCTGGGACTCCTCGATTCCAGAAGCTGGAGCAGGGGACAAGTGGACTGTGCAATTTCTAACAACAAAATCCAAGATAGAGACTAAAAGAAGATCTAAATAGATGAGAGATATACCATACTCACAATTGGAAAACTCAGTGTTGTCAATGTCCAGGTTGACCTAGAGATTCAATGCAATACCAGGCAAAATGACAAGTTATGTGAAAATGCAAAGGACTTACTATAAACCAAGACAAGCTTGAAGGAAAATACAGTGGAGAGACTTATTCTACATTATTGAAAGGCTTCTTTTAAGTCCATAGTAGTAAAGACAGTGTGATCTTGGCACAAGGATATTTAAACATACAAATGGAAAAGAAAGGAGTGTCTAGAGATAGAACCAGGACTTTCTAGAAAGTCACTCCAGTATTTTGGTGGACACAATTATTTCTTTCAGCAAATAATACTGGAACAACTCGGTATCCATATGGAAAATAGAAACTCTGGACTCTTACCCCCCACCATACATGAAGATAATTTGAAATATATCATAAACCTACATGTAAGATGTAAAACATTAAAGCTTTCAGAATAAAATAGGAGACAATATCTTCATAACTTTTGGGTTTCTTGAGCAGGATGCAATAAGGCATTAACCAAAAATAAAATTATAAATATGTATCTATAAAGCATATATATTGTGGGACCCAAGGAATTTAACAAAAATCCCCTACCCCTGGACAAGCAGAGCAAGACTAACTCCATTTTGTGCTACACCCACCATCTCACGTATAACCCCCACACGACCCGCTTATTGCTTAAGATGCTCCCCCACCGTAGTCAAGCCACTGAGCACACCCTTACTGGAAACCAGCTCATATAGGAATGCGGAACCCCTAACCACCAAAGAATGTAAACCCCGCCTTTTGCCCGCCAAACTTGCGCACCAAGTCTGACCAGAGTGATAGGCTAGTTCAAACAGTTACTATAGGGTAAATTGTAATTCAATTGGCCACCTGAGTGTGGACTGACATGACTATGCAACTTTCTGTGTGTGTTACAATCTCATTGGCCACTGGCCCCTATAAAACTGCTACGCCTCTTAACCTAGGGGTCCAAGTCCCTGCTCCGCTGTGTCGGGTATACTTGGGCCCAAGCTCGAGCTTGCAAATAAACCCTCGTGCGTTTGCATCGGTATCGGCTCCTTGGTGGTCTCTCGGATTCGAAATCGGGGGCATTACAATATGTATATAGTGTATACACATATATAGTGTAATTAAAATTAAGAACTTCTGTTCACCAAAAGACATCTCTAAATGAGAGAAAAAGATAAGCCATAGGTCAAGAGAAGACTTTCATAGTACATGTATCTGACAGGAAGCTTGTATTTTAAATAAATAATGGGTACAAATTAATAAGAAAGACAGCAATGAAAAATAGGCAGAGACTTGAATTAGTATTTCACAGAACAGGGTCTCCAAATGACCGATAAGATCACAAAATGTCCAACACCATTATTTTTCAGGTAAATGAAAGTTAAAACTACAAAGCCAACTAGATCATCTAAAATGTACTCGAAAAAATTCTGATAGTGCCAGTTGTCGGTGAGGATTTGAAACACCTGGAACATTCATACATTGCTGATGCAGTGTGAGTTCGTAAAATCATTTTGGACAACGCCATGGCATTACCTATTAAATTTAACTATGTACCAGCCCTATGATTTAAAAATATTACTCCTAGGTGTACACATAAGAAAAATAAATGAGTATGTTCGTGTAAGAAGAAATGTGTAAGAATGTTCATGCAGCTTTATTCATAGCAGCACAAAATTGGAAGCAAGGGAGACGTCCATCCATAATAGAATGGAAAAATCAATGGTGGTGTGTTTATGCACCAGAAAACCAAACAGAGGGGCTGAGAGCTGGAGCCTTGCCTGGCGCTGGGTGCTGGGCAGCAGTTTCTCCCTGAAGGCTCAGCTGGTACAGTCCCATGCAACCACAGGACACAGATCATCCCAGTCCCTGGAGACTAGGATACATGTTTTGTGGAAAGGAAGGGAAGACCTATCACAACTGCTCTGGATTCATGGCCCTACTACACGCTTGTCCATGCACTGTGGACGTACATAGGGGAGGGGTGCAAGCAGAAAATCTGGACACATGCAGGTAATTCCTTCCTTCTTTCTTCCTCTCTTCCTCCCTTTTGCCCCCTTCCTGTCTACCTTCTCCTTCCTTCCACGCTTGCTCTTTCCTCCCTCCCTCCCATTGTCCCTTCCTTGAAAGGAACCAACACAAAGGTTAGAGATCCCAGGAAGAAGGCTAGGTAGGAGCAGAGATTGCTATGTGGTGGAAACATCGCAGAAAACAAACCACACTGACTGTACGTGTTCCTGACAGCCCACTCCCAGGCTGTCCAGGGAGGTAGGTGGCTCTGTGGCTGCATGTCCCGGGGCCCAGGAAGATGACAAAGCTCTTTGAAGAGGTGATGGATTTGAATAATGTCTCATCTAAATGCGGGCAACAGCACAGGGGATAATTATCTACCACCTGAGCACTCTTCAGCCCCCAGGCGTTGGAGCTGGAAGTGCCAGGTGGAGGTGAGAAGGCTTCCAGGCCTGACAGCCTGCATGTGGCTCTGGATGGATCCCTGAGTGGCCAGTCCAGAGCTGGTGTCTGGAACTCAGCTTGAAAACTTTTTTGGATGTATGTCAGAGTGAGGGATGGCCCATATAGCTGCCAACTCTGCCCATTAGACTGGACACGTACAATGACCTGTGGGTAGCTCAGATGCAGTGGCAGAAGGGCTGGAGCCTTGGAGCAAAATCCTAGTAAAGATGATATAAGCAGGAACAGTCCCTGAGCACTTGGTCCATGCCAGGCTCTGGACCATAATTGTAAAGCTCTCTTCATGACAGCTGTGATGTGAGAGTTGTTAAGATGGAAAATAACCATTTTAAGATGAAAAATGTTCAGTTTATTGTTTGCTACTGAGACTCACTGTGCTTGCACTTGCGACGGATTGTCTCACTCAGTACTCACAGTTCAATGATGTAGGTGCTGCTATGACCCCCTTTTAACAAGACGAGAAAACCGAGGCCGACAGACAGGAAATGTCTGTAATTTATGTAGTGTCTGAAACCAAGTCTCCTGAGTCTAAGCAACTGACTGGAACCACAGGGGTGGCAAAGGATGCCACCCTAGAATCTGCTGTCTAGTGGCTGAGAATGGGAGGTGGAGCTTTGCAAAAGTAAACCTTGAGATAACCAGTGCATGCCTTGGCCTCCCAATTCCTGGCACCCTCAGTGGGAGCAATCATACCTGCCCTGATGTCATCACTGTTACTATGCAGAGACAGAATGAAAATACAGCAAGTTCCAAGAGCAACTGTTGGTCCTTCTCAGTGTTCATGGCAGTGCCCTGAGCTCCCCAAAGGAAGAGAAAACCAAACAAGCAACATCCTACACAAGAACACGTATCCACAGGGAGACTGATGCTATTATGGCCTCTACTGTGGGTCCGCCCCTGTGCAAGGGGGTATGACATATTAGTTTTCCACTTAAAGACAGGGGAACTAAGGGTCAGTTGATGACTGATCTTAGGAACATTGTCACTATGAGGCAACCAGGACAATAAAGGTTTCATGTGCCAAATCATATGAGAAAATGTAGAGGGATCCAGGGTTGTTTATTACCATTTATAAGAAAATGGTGATGATGATGGTGGTGGTAGTGATGATGACGGTTACCATGGTGATGGTGGTGGTAATGATGGTGATGATAGTCATGGTGGTGATAATGGTAATGACGAGGACGACGTTGACATCATTAGCTACCACTTACAGAGAAGTCATTATATGCCAGGAGCTCTTATACATACTCTACTGTACATGTGTTATCTTTTGTAAAAATGTTTATTTATTTTTGAGAGAGAGAGAAAGCAGGGGGGGAGCAGAGAAAGAGAGAGAGAGAGAGAGAGAGAGAGAGAGAGAGAGAATCCCAAGCAGGCTCTGCACTGTCAGCATAGAGCTCAACGCGGGGCTTGAACTCACAAACCCTGAGATCATGACCTAGGCTGAAGTCAAGAGTTGAAGGCTTAACTGAGCCAGTCAGGTGGTCCTGTATATGTGTCATATAAGTGAATCATCACAAAACTCCACAGATGAGCATTATTATTATCCCAATTTTCCTGATGGAGAAATTGAAGCTCAGAGAGGTTTATTGCCTTGCTGCTCAGAGAGGGGACTGGGAGTGGGCAGGTCTCTATGCACAGAGGAAGGGCCATCCTGAAGAGTGCGTGGCAGACATGCCCTTCAGAGGAGAGGAGAAGGACGAGGGTAGAACAGGCACAAACACCTAGTCCTTGACAAACAACAACCATCTCTGCAGCTGCACTTGTTCGGCAAGAGGATGGTCTTCCAGGGAGAGGAATGGGCACCCCATCCCTGGGGGAGACACGCATGCCGAAGGTAGGTCAACTGAGGCTAGGGTGCTGGGAACGGGCTGCATAGGGTAGAGACAGAGTCTCTGTGCTTCTTAACTCTGTCTGCAGTTCTGTGGTAATGTTTCGGTGTCTTCATGCCAACTTCCTGGGCTTTTTGCAAGAAGCAAGATGGGGTTAATCTGCTACCGAGCAAAGGCAACCATTTGCATGTTTCCTTGGGGAAAATGCAAGGTTTGCAAAGTCAAATCTGATTAAGATACACAGACTTCCTTAAGGAACAGTGATTATACATCACAATGAAAGGATAAACAGAGCCCAGAGTGGTGAATTCAACAATAGGCCTTCACAGCTGGGAGCATCAGTCGCCTTTGATAGGGAGCTTATTGTCTGTGCATAAATTCTCCCAATTCTCCCCCAGTGGCCTGGCAGAGGAGTAAAAAAGAACCATTTTTCTAACCTTCTGCAATGAAAAGGAGTCCCAGGCCTCCTATGAATGTTGGCTTAGCAAACACTCCTGTCTAACTGCCACATTTGTTGCCCAGGATTCCTCTGGGGAGCCAGGTTCAGTCTAGAGGAACTCAGTGTCCTGGAAAGAGGAGGGACAGGGGCACCAGCTTAGGCAGGGAATGGCTGTCAAATCACTAATGCCCGAATCAGATCAGCAGCCTCAGAACTGTCTCAGGGGGCACGTTCATCCTGGACCCCTCACCAGGACAGCATTTCAAAACCCATTCCACACAGAGAAGGGCACAGGAACAGAAGGGACAAAGGCATTCTGTATCTTTGTGCCTTTCCTCATCACCACAGTGGTTCAAAGTTCAGAGGACGGGGAGAATTTTGCATGCTGGAATGTTGCTGGAGACATCGCACGGACGTGGAGCTGGGCTTGAAGGAAAAGAAGAACTTGTAGAAATTGTGTTTTCCATGCTGTGTGCCATGCACGAGTCCCAGCTCCCTTCTGATTTCCGGGTCTTGGTTTTCTCATCTATTAAAAGAGAGGGTTGTCTTCAAGTGCAGGTTACAAATTCAAATGATAAAGAGGTTGGTTGTGTTCCAAATATGAGAGAAGCCACCCTAACTACTGGTGCTATAGGTATCAAATGACAAACACTTGGGGCTGGGAGGGCAAAGGGCTGTGGCCATTGGGGCTCATATGCCCCTTCTCCAGCAGACAGCAGCCCCAGCCCATGGTGGCCAAGTGGGAAAGTACAAAGTGTTCCCAGTCTCGCTTCTAAAGATGAACTTGAAATCTGGATTCGTATGAGAGATATTTTCACTAAATCAATTTATCCTTAGACACCCAGAACAAATGGGACATGATCTGGGAGGCCAGTTTGACCTTCAGGCTGCCGGGTTTCGACTTCTGTGCTAGAGGATAAGAATGAGTTCTGTTAAGATGGTGTTATGGATGGCATGCTCTGTCCCCCTACCCCCACATTCATATATTGAAACCTTAACCCTCAATGCAATGGTATTTGGAGTGGAGGGCCCTTGGGAGGGACTAGGGCGTAAAGAGGAAGGAAACTAGCTCTCTCTCTCCTCTGCCATGTGAGGACATAGCAAGACAGTGGCCATCTATCAACTGGGAAGGTGTCCTCACCAAGAACCCAACCTTACTGGTACCCTGATCTGCAAAACCTCCAGACCCATGAGAAATAAGTTTTTGTTGGGGCATCTGGGTGGCTCAGTGGGTTAAGCATCCGACTTCACCTCAGGTCACAGTCTCACGGTTCACGAGTTTGAGCCCCACATCGGGCTCCGTGCTGACAGCTCAGAGCCTGGAGCCTGCTTCGGATTCTGTGTCTCCCTCTCTCTCTCTGCCCTTTCCCTGCTCATGCTTGCTCTCTCTCTCTCTCTCTCTCTCTCTCAAGTAAATAAACCTTTAAAAAAAAGGAAAGAAGTGTTTGTTGCTGAAGCCACCGAAGGGTATTCTTTTATAACAGCCCCTCCTAAGGCAGAAGAGTCAGCTTTGGGACCAGCAGATCTCTCCATGACTCCCACTTGTCCACTCTGCCTGTGGGCAGCGGCTCATCTGTTTTCTGCTTTTGCCCTTCCAGAATGCTGTGAGCAGGTGTGTGCACGTGTGTGTGGCCTCCTGGGAGGTCAGGACACAGACTCAAGTCAAAGAGATTTTAGCTCTTCCCCACATTTGCCAAAGCTTCACTATTGGTGCCCAAATGGCTGCTAAATTATCCTTTTGGTCAGCCCCAGAGAGTGCCTGGCAGAGGGACCACTGGGAGGGGCTTTGAGAGGGTGATGTGCACCGAGAGTGGACGTATGCGATCACGTGGCACCCTTGGGGTTCCCTGGGCTGCACAATTAGAAGACTGGCGTGGGAAGGGAGTGGGCTAGTAACAGAGCAGGGACCAGGGGTAGATGACAGAAGGTGACTGCAGGTGGCCTGAGCTCCTTGCCTTCAGCTTTCCCTTGCTGTGCCCATGATGCTACTGACCCCAGAAGGAAGAAGATCAACATCTTGCATTTGCTGGACGCCTCTGTGTGGCAGGACTTGATACGTTACCATAATAAATCTTTGTAACCACCCCAAGAACTAAATGGTCTAATAATTTTACATTTACAGAGTGATCCGTTGTTGGTTTGGAGCCACATGTTAAGCCATCTGAGCCACAAACCAAGCTTGGGCACTTTCCTTCTCCACTAGCTGGTCAGAAGGAACTGCCTGTAGCTGCTCCTGTGAGCTGAGGGACAAGCACCAGGGGGACGTCCGTCATGGACGCTGGCAGCCTGTTCCAGCTCCTGGCTCCTGCCTTCAGTCCCCATCATTTCATTTGGCATTTGGTTCAGAGCAGGGGGTGGGAACCCCGTGTTCTGGAGGCCAGGAGAGCTGAGGACTCCGAGTGTGACGTCCACTTCACAGTTGGTGCCATCAGGCACCCTCAGAGCACCCTCACCCCAGCACCGACTAGAACATACTAGTGGGGCTGTGTGAGCCTCTCCAGACTCTCCTATGCCTGGAATGGATCCCCTATCAACACCAGTGCCAGGCAAACTGGAGCCCAGCCCTAGAAACAGACCAGTCCTCTGGATGGAGCAGGTTGAGGGAGACACAAATCTTGACATGGAGCACAGAACAGGGGTCTTCTGGAGTAGAAACCAGTGATTCATCATTGACCTGTAACCCCCAGTGCTCATCCCAACAAGTGCCCTCCTGAATGCCCGTCACCCATTTAACCCACCTCTCCACCCACCTCTTCTGCAGCAACCCTCAGTTTGTTCTCTGTACTTGAGAGTCTCTTATGGTTTGCCTCCCTCTCCATTTTTATCTGATTTTTCCTTCCCTTCCCCTATGCTCATCTGTCACATTTCTTAAACTCTACATATGAATGAAATCATTTGATATTTATCTTTCTCTGACTTATTTCTCTTAGCAGAATACACTCTAGTTCTATCCACGTTGTTGCAAATGGCACGATTTCATTCTTTCTCATCGCCCAGTAACATTCCGTTGTATATATAAACCACACCTTCTTTATCCATTCATCAGTTGATAGACATTTGGGCTCTTTGCGTAATTTGGTTATTGTTGATGGTGCTGCTGTAAACATCGGGGTATTAGCTTTTGTTTGTTCGTTTCTGTCTACCTAATAAACGACCTCGAAACCTCCATGGTTTCCAGCAGCCAAGATTTCTGTTTCTTAAGCGCAGGGCTGAGGGTGGGTTTGGCTTTGCTCCAACGTCTCTGCCCCCAGGCCGGAAGCCTCCCAAGGCTGCATCTGCTTCATGAGATGAGGGCATGAAAGGAACAAAGCATACAAGGAGATGGGACACCTCCTAACACTTCGTGTTGAAATGGATGGATCTTCACAGCCCCACAGTCCCCTGGTCAAAGTCCACATCTGGGCAAGGCTCTTCCCAGGCTCGTGGGCCATGGTGGCATGTGGCATGGCAGAGTGGGTGGTCAGTCTGATACAGGGAAGGAGTGGAAAACCAGGAGGGATGGCCAAGTTCCTGATGTGCTAACATGCAAACACAGTGCAACCGCTTCTGAAAGACCTCAAGCCCGCTGTTGGCTCCCCTGTACCACACTTCTCACCCCAGAACAAATGTCTGGCCTGCTGGCCACCTGGTGGCCCTTCGAGGCAGAAACTGGGGTGGGAATGTTCATCCCCCTTGTCCCAGAGCCCAGCACCGCCACGGGAGAGGCCAGTGTTGTGAGTATGGCAATCACACCCTCAGACCAGCTGGTTGTATTTGTCTCTTTCTTTCTTTCCTCCAAACTGAGATTGTTCCTCTTGTTTGCACGTATTCTGAATCACCTACTGGAAATGAGATTTTCTGTGCCCAGATCCATGCATCCTTGGATGCTACTTAAACCCAAACAAAAGAGCAAAAACATGCAAAAGTTTACTTGTAATGTCTCGGCACCCCTTAAAAGAAACCCTGCGCTTCTGACCAGCTCAGGTAACGAAGGCTTGATGAATGCGACCATGTACAGAGGCGCCGACTCTCAGAGGCGTCATGGATTTACCAGGTGCTGTGAGCCTCTACCTCCCCATCAGTAACAAGGGAGCAGCATCTGTTTTACCAAAAGGAAGGCGGCCAGCAGAGCACTGAAGAAGTGGTGTTGGAATCAGACACAGAGTATGATCCTGGGTGGGTGGGGGCACTTAGACCACTTCTCTATGCCTTGACCTCCTCATCTGAAAAATGGGCATAAGAGGGCCTAATTCATAAAGTTATCCTGAGGACACAAGGGCATGACAGACTTGAAAGGTATTCTTTTTAATTTTTTTTAATGTTTATTTATTCTTTGAGAGAGAGGACAGACAGAGTGTGAGAAGGGGAGGGGCAGAGAGTGAAGGAGACACAGAATCCGAAGCAGGTTCCAGGCTCGGAGCTGTCAGCACAGGGCCCGACGTGGGGCTCGAACTGAACTCATGAACCGGGAGATCATGACCTGAGGTGAAGTTGGAGGCTTAACCAGCTGGGCCACCCAGGCACCCCTGGAAGGGATTCTGTAAAGCATTAACTGTTAGGCACTTCTGATAGGGTTTAATGGTATTAGAATAATTGTGCCTGTCAAAAGTTCAGAAGTAACAGAAGGAAAACTAAGAAGTCACTAGTAAAAGTTTATTGTGCACCCACCAAAAGAGTTTGCAAACCAGGAATACGCAAACCAAAACACAGAATGAGGCTCAGGGGTGTAATTTATAATGCAGCTTAGTGAGAAAGCACTATTCTTCATGGTGATTGGTTATGATTTTCGAACTTTCCTAAATGAGAGGGAATTGGCCAGTGGTTACCTCATCCCGACAGTGTAGGTTTGGTTATGATTTCTGGAGACATAACTAAGAAATGGCCCAGGTCAACTTAGCCTTGCAAAATAAGCTAAATTAAGCTTTGCTTATATGACTAAAGTGGTTTTGTCTGCTCAAGGAATTTTCAAGGCTGGTCTTCATTTGTTTTTTATTTTAACATCCCTATTGATTTTTTTTTTTCAACCTTTATTTATTTTTGGGACAGAGAGAGACAGAGCATGAACGGGGGAGGGGCAGAGAGAGAGGGAGACACAGAATCGGAAACAGGCTCCAGGCTCCGAGCCGTCAGCCCAGAGCCCGACGCGGGGCTCGAACTCACAGACCGCGAGATCGTGACCTGGCTGAAGTCGGCCACTTAACCGACTGCGCCACCCAGGCGCCCCTTGATTTTTTTTTTTAGACCAAACAATAAGCTGTGGTTTGCTGATCTGTGGTGAGTATTGGGGTATTTATCTTTTTTATTGACCCAGATGCTGGAGCCAGTTTGCACCAGGCAGGGACTGGAGTGATGAAATCTGCAGGTTACCAGCCCAAAGCCTGCCCTCTGTCATTGTACTGCCTTGTGATGCCAGGCTTCTGGAAGTTCACTGGTGTCCTAGTGTGGCAGATTATGAAAATGGCTGCCAAGTCTTCCCCTCCCTGTACGTATGCCCCGGAAATGTGACATTCCAGACTCTGTCTCTCTGCCCTTTGGATCTGGGTTGGTTGATTGTGTGACTTGTTTTGGTCAGTCGATATTAGGGACCACGATGTAAGCTAAGCGAAGGTTCGAAAAGTGCTTGCATACTGGGGCGTGCTCTCTTGTGGCTCTGGAGATCCCACCATCGTGTGACCAGCCAGCATTAGCCTCCTGGATGAAGGGAGACACATGGTCCAGGCTCCCTCATTGCCCTGTCTGGCACTCAGCTAAATCTTGCAGTAGAGGTGTTAGCTGATTGGTCGTTGACCACATGAGTGAGCCCCGTCGAGAGCAGAAGAATGGCCTGGCTGAGCCCCATCCACAATGAAACCTATGGAATCATGACTATATAAATAGTGGTTTTAGGCCACAAATTTTGGGGTTATTATATGCTTAAGGCTAACTGACACAGTCAATACACCTGGTCCAGACCACACATCTTCTGTCCTGATAGGGCCCCCTCAACAGGCATGTGACATGTTGGCAAATGGAGTGAGGGCTGTGTCTGGGTCCCCAAGACCACTGTCATGTTCAATGGTTCACTAGAAGGGCTCACAGCACTCAGAAAAGCTGTTAGAGTCATGGATACAGTTTATCACAGGAAAAGGAGACAGACTAAAATCAGCAAATGAAAAAGGCACAGGGAGAGGAGTCCAGGCGAAACCAGGCACACACTCCCAGGTGTCCACACCCAGTGAAGCTGCCTGGACAGTGACTGGTTCTTTCACGACCACGCATGGCAACACGTGTCTTGGTTATGGGTGAAAGCCCATCGCTGGCAGGAGCATAACTCAGCCTAGAAGCCTCGCAGCACAGAAGACGTCAGCTGCGGGCTACGTACGGGTAGGAGCTTTGGGTTGAAGCTCAGGTCACTGTGGACAGTGCTGAATCCTGTCCTTTAGGTGGCAGCTATAGGAAACCAGTCTCCAGGCACAGTCTTTTGAAGCTCTTTTGGCCAAGTCTCCTCTCCCCTTGGCCTCAAGTGATCCAGGATAGAACAAGTAGGTTCAATGAAATCACCTCCAAGGCTTCATTTAGTTCTGTGACACTGTGACCCTCCAAACTTGATAATGTCACCTGCAGAAATCATTGACGTCAGGACTGGACCCTGCCAGTGCCCTTTAAATGTCATAGATTGTATTTTCGTAGGCATCATGCTAATGATCTACTTGCCTTCCTGTTCATTCAAAATGGAGACGTAATCTCTTTCCAATCCCCAAGATAATCAAGTTTTTAATGTACTTGTGGAACAATGACCCAGTTAGGTCCACATAAATTACTACACAGCTTGCCCATCTCTTGGAAGTGTGAGAGATGTGGCTATCGTGCGGGTTCACTTAACAAACACATAATTAGCGCCTGCAAGGGTGCATGTAGGTGGAGAGACTTAACTCAGTGGAGCTTTCAGGTCAGAGACCGAGAGCAACACTACGTGACATACAGTGCAGGGTGATCAGTGCTTAGCTAAAGGAAGCTTTAGGCGCTATAAGCACCTGAGTGTTTTAGATGAACAGGGGTTGGCAGCGATGTAGGATAGTGTGGAGGTGGCTGGGCAGGTGCACCAGGCCGAGGAGGCAGCCTGTGGCCCCAATAAAGACAACAGCCGTCAAGCCGAGTGTGAAACAGATGCTTATGTGGAGCCACACAACACACTGGGTTCCTTCCTTTCACTAGTTTAATTCTCAAAAGCCCCCTAGGAGACTGGTACCCTCCTTACCTCCTCTTCATAGAGATAGAAACGGCGGTCAGGGGTGTTAAAAACAGGCCAAGAGACCAACACATGTTATTTCAGTGCAGAATCTGCCGCTGAGTCTCTGACTCCAGTTGAGAGCAGGGGACATATTTGGGGAAGTACTTCCTGAGGCTGGAAAGGAAGATGAAAATCTAGGGAGACTGGGAGGTACTTGTGTGAGAGGCTGAGTTCAGTTGGTAATTTTGTGGACCCAACGTGCAACAGGAATGGGCCACAAGACAGTGGGTGAGACACGGGATGCGACGACCCTGGGGTGGAGCCAGGGGCGAGGAAGACCACAAGGCAGGGGGACAAAGGTGCTGCAGTGGGAGAGCCTGTCTGTGTGAGCTTGGGGTCACTGAGGCTGGGCTTGAATCCAGACTCCGCAGGTCATGGTCCGGAAGGAGTCCTGGACTGTAGTCACAGCTTGTGACATACTGGCTCTCAGACTGTCCCAGAGCTGCTTGGACTTTCATGCCTCAATGTCCTCACTGATAAATGAAGCTAATAGGATCTACATAGAGGTTTTGAGGTTTAATTTCTCTCATGTAGGTTACTCAGGAGATCCTTAGAATTGCACAGCGATAGTAGAGAATGATTGAATGAGTTAATAAGTGAACGAGTGAGTGAATGAATCAGTGAATGAAAAATCTTGAAAGGTAGAGAGCCGAGGTTAGAGCCTGATCACCACCTCTGGACACCTCCCTCCAGGTCGCTGGTGGTACGTTATTCAACATTCTACTTTAATTTTAGCTGCAATAGTAAGAGTCTGCCAGGATTTACTGCTACACTCTAATTCTTGGGGACTGTGTGAACTTGTGATGAGGGAAACCAAGGCAAGAGCAAGAAAAATGTAGTTTAAGTTAAATTCCCTTACACCCTGCATGCAGCCCAATGATAGATGTCAAAGGCCTGCAGCCTGTAATGCTCCCCAAAACCTTTATGGCTGCCTTAATGCCTTAATGTTTACACTTCCCTAAAAATGAAAGGCCACCTTATCTTGACAATAGCTAAATCTTCAGGGTCCTGTGAGATCCTGCTTTCAGCATCCAGAAATTCCTTAAAAACGAACTTTATCTCTACACTACCTTCCCAAACCTAAATGTACATAATCAGTCACTCCTCACAACCCCAGTGCAGCTTTTTCTGCCCCCATGCCCTGTCCCCATGCTTCGATAAAATCACCTTTTTGCACCAAATACGGCTCAAGAATTCTTTCTTTGCCATTTGCTCCCAAACCCCACTTCAAATTCCATTATCTGGCGCCTGAATGCAGAGCTTTGAGTCTTTTCATCTGGACTCTGAGCCTCGGTGCCAACTTGGTGAGTCCTTTCTCTTTTCTTCCTTTACTGTCATTTCAGGGGCTTTTTGAGGACTGCAGTCTTACTGGAACACTTTCATGTGATTGCTCAGGCTGCAATCCTCTCGCCCATGGCTACTCCACAGGGAGGAGAAAGCCTGCCGTTTGGTTGGAAGTTAGTACCCTTGCCAGAATGGTCATAAGACCCAGAAACTTGATGCCCTCTCTTTATTCCTGTCCTTATACATAAGTTGTCTGTCTTGGGCTAAGGACAGCCACCTAAGTGACTAGTAAGGCTGCCAATCTTAAAGACTCCCGTGTGAAGTTTCCTCCTCGTTGGTCCAATATGATCCCCTCCACACCTCTGGTCTAGTCACTTCTGGCCGTGAGAACTCCACTGGGAGCCAGCGGAAACCAGTATCCAATTGAATTAAAACCCAACCAAGGACCATTTCCTAGGAAGTTGGCCGTAAAGACTAAATGTGTCGTAATGTTGTTTAGATCATGATGGATTTCTACCTCTACGTTTTCTGTCAATGTCCTCTACTAACTAAATTACAAAATTAGGTAATTCCCCCTTGTAAAACTTTTCTAGTGCTTTCCATGGGTTGAAAACAGCACAGCCTTCAACTAAGGCATGACCTTCATGACATGCTCCTCAAGACAAGGTAAACTGAGGCATGGCCTTTTACAGCACAGCCTTATATGGCACGGCTTTCAAGGCAGGGCCCGACCCAGTATTTCGGTCCATACGCCAGGCACCCATTTGTAGCCCAGGATGCAATGGGGAAGTGAAGGAATGACAGCATCCCTTCTCCAGGGCCCTTAGCAGCTAGTTGGTGGTGATCAGAGCGATTTTGTTTGAGGGACGCCTCCAGTGGCTTTTGATACCAGGAACCTCTGACATATCCTGTGTGGGATGCCATCTGGGAGTGGGGGGGTGGATTTTTTGGTAATGGACCTTCTCTACTTTTCTGTCAATATGGGACCTTCTTCAGCCTCCAAGGACTCTCCCTTGGGATGCTTTTTAACCCACTGGAATCAATTCAGATAGCAAGATCTAAGGGAAAAAATAATTCCTCTTCTTTTGTAATACTGCCTGGCCTCAATATTCCTTGGGAGATGAGGAACAATGGAACATTAAATTTTAATACAATCTATCAGATCTCTTCTGCAAGAAACAGGGCAAATGGACTGAGGTATCCTATGTCCAGGCTTTCATGGCCCTAAATCAGGATCCAGACATGAAGACCTCTTGAAGAATGTGTTTGGCCACTAATAAACCCCTTCCTGATATATTGGATGAGAGTTTAAACAGGTGTCCTCAAAAAAAAAACCCAGGCTGCTGGAGGAAACACAGGCCATCGCTAATGAAGGGGACTCTGACACTTTCTCTCACTGTTCCTCCTTCCTAATAGACTCAGGTTACTCTAGCTGTATGCGGGGCTTCTCCCTCATTCATTTCCTGGGTTAATTACTATGATAATTGGAGCCAATTGTCTCTGGTTAGTCTACCTCCTGATGGAGACTTTGAGGAATATTCCCAAGCAGCTGCCGAAATTCCTTCTGTTTGGGGAAACTTCCCTGTCTTCTCTGGCCCGACATGGACTGCCCACTTTCACTTAGTGGAAAAAAAAAAACAAATCTGCATTTTTCTCATCTGTCTGAGCTGACAGGCTTTAAGACTTGGAGACCTCTTTCTCTGTCCTCTGGGCTTTTACCCACCTCCAGCCTTCCTGGCTGCACTTCACTTCTTCTGCCTTCCCCTCCCCCTTCTCCTGTTTCTGGACCACTTTGGGTGCAGCCTACATCTTCAATGCATCTGGTACCATCATCCCCCCCTCCTCCCCTCATTTTAAGGGAGCAAAGAGCACTCCCTTGGACCACCCACTTAAGATCTCCCCATTGGGGCCCCAGGTAAAAATTGCCAATGGTGAACAAATTACTTGACTTTTAAGCAGACACTGGTGGAATGTATTTGGTATTTAAAGTAATTTAAGTTTGTTGGTTTAAGATAGACATGTCTTTAGAATTATCAGCATTAAATAGGAAACTTTTCCTATTAGGTGTACTGAAGGTCAAATAAACTCGTATTATCTCTGTTGCAATCTGTCAGCAAAAAGATGACTGAACATGATGGTTAATTTTGTCTGTCTCAAAGTTTTCATGAGTAATTGTTAAGATAGCTTTCAAAATCTTTGGTAACCTGAAATTTTAAAGTTTCACTTGGATAATAAATTGGATTCAATTCGTTGGACATCTAGGTCTTTTCCCAATAGGATAGGATACTGAAACATTGATTATTGAACATAGGCTTTGTGTTTTTGGCTTCTAATTGCAGAGACACTGAGGATAAATGGTTTTGTTGGTAAATATGTCTTGTGCTTTATTGAAAGATTATACTATGAAAAAAACATTTTTTTTTTAATTACAACATGTATTTATAAATTTCAATTCTAAAGAATTCTGATGTAACAATTCACAATTACTTTTCACTGGAGACTAAGGTTTCTAAGAGTTAAAATTCTGCTAAATGGAATTAAGACTGATGGAAACAGGAAAGTAACTGCAAAAACAGGAGATATGTAAGAAAGATCTATGAAATGGGAATGCATTTTGTTGAAAGCAAAAGAAAACAATTTTGTCCTAAATGAGACTGGTTGTTTGGAGAAAAATGGCTTAGGTTAAAATCTGAATGCAAAAAAGTTGTAGAAGGTTTGTAAAGGGAAGTCTTTGGGAAGGAACTTTATATGCAGTCAACACCAAGGTTGAAATGAATAGATTTTAAAAGTACACTGGTGTAAGATTAAAATTCTACTTTTCTATCTGTTCAAAGACAAGGTTTTCTTGGATCTTGATCTGCTCTTGATAAGAAAATTTAAATGAAGTTGTTGCTTTTTTTTTTCTTTTGTCTGCCAGGAAAACCAAAGCTTTATGTTTTGTTTTGTTTTGTTTTTTAATCAGGTCTTTGGTTACTATGTAAAACTTCCCAATGATAAAGGAGCTAAGTTTTGCTAACAACTATATAATACCACATATTTGCCTTTAAAACCTCTTATTGCCACCTTGGTTCAATAAATAAGTTTTAAGTTTTATAAAAGATTTTGTTTTAAAATTTATTCATTTTTGAGAGACAGAGTGTGAGCAGGGGAGGGGCAGAGAGAAAGGGAGACACAGAATCCAAAGCAGGCTCCAGACTCCAAGCTGTCAGCACAGAGCCCAACGTAGGGCTCGAACCCACAAACCATGAGATCATATCCTGACCCAAAGTTGGACGCTCAACCAACTGAGCCACCTAGGCACTTCTAAGTTTTAAATCTTATAATGATCTGTAATCCTACCTAGGCATGTGCTTCATAACTTTCTAAGGTTTTTAACAAACTTCTCAGGATTTAAATTGTAAATGAAGTCTTTTTGACCAATTGGGCCTTTTTATTTGGTATATTGTTGTCGAACAAATCATGGTAAACCTTAGGTTATATTGCTTGGGTAAATGCTATAACTGCTCAAATATACATATAAAACCCCTAAAGTTTTAGTATGTTTTGGTATAAGATCATCACTTGATATTCTGATTATTGAAGTATTCGGTGTTGCAGAAATAACTGAATTTCCTTGTCAGTTGCATTATAATCTCTTCTCATTTATAAAATAAGTTTCATCTTCAAGGAGATTTAAGACCAATAGAGGCATTGACATGCTTAAGATCATAAAATAAATGGGTAAAAATTTCCAGAACTAAAAACCTGCATTCAAACTGAACAAGAATTAGTAACATGGGACTAGACAGGGGAAGATTTCTTGTTGGAAATACTGCTGGTTTTCTAATGTTTGCTCTTTCAGATTAAGAAAACTTTCTCTTAAGATACCTATGACTTATAGAAATGTGATAAAATATTCCTTTCTGAACAAACTGATGTGTTTAACTTTTCTACTGGAACGCTCTGAAATTCAAAAGGTCTCAGTAAATATTCTTTCTTTCATGGCAATTACAGTTATTTGCATGAGTTCAATAAGAATCTGTTCTTGTAACGACACCATTGGAAATACTGGTTATTCTACCGAGGCTTTGACTAAAGTGTCATATTTGAAAGAGATGTGTATAGAGTCAGATATGACCCTACAGCTCTAAGGAACTAAGGTTGACTTTCTGAAACATGGAGCCAATAAAGCCCCTTGGAAATGTTGGCCTGATACTTCACTTACAGGGTTCCCAGCAGCCTTACCAGGTAAGTACAGAATGTCACTTGTGGGCCAGTGCAGGAACCTCAGGATGTCTTGGGGACCTCGAGAAGAAGAATTCACCCAAATCTACAGGTATTACAGGCCTGTCTGATGGCCAGTACTTGGCTTGGCTTCTGGCCTGGAGAGAGGCTACTAAAAGCTCAATCTAGAGATTCTTTATAATAAAGTTCCAGCGAACAAATCTTAAAAGATCTCTATGACCAATCACTGTTCTTGCTGAGCTCATGTAAATAATTAGGCCAAGTTTGTTAAAAATGGACTCAATCTACAAATGAATGAGTCTTGATTTGGCCATCTCTGGAAATGAGGGTTATTAGAGAGAAAAATTATGTTTCAATAACATCTTTATGGATGTTAAATTCTAGTTCTGATTGTCTTTAAATGTTTGTTGTTTGCCTAAACTAGACAACCCGAGGTAAACTTCAGAGAAATTGTCACAAAGCTCAAGCATAGATAACCTTTGTGCCTGTTGTTCTATGAGCCATTCAAAAGGATCACCACAGACATTCAAATTACAAACCAGAAAAACCCATCTGATTCCTGCTGCTTGTTCCCTTTCCATCTGAGGGTGCTTCAAGCCTGACATCTAGAAATCTCACTGGCAGACACTCAGTTTATAATTGAACTCTAACTATTAACCTATATTTTCTCTTTCTCGCTTCTATAAAAGTGCCTCTTATTAATTACCTGACTGATTACTAAGCAAAACAGAGTCTATATGATGGCTAAACACCACTACACAATCAAGGCCCTAAATGACTCTCAAAATAACGTTATATTAATAAACACTAAGAGAGCTCAAATGCATGAAATGGTTCTACCAAATTAAACGGCATCAGATGTTTCCACTGCTGCATGAGGTGGAACTTGTGCTCTCATAAAAGCAAAGTGCTTTTATGTGTATAACATTCCAGATTACCACAAAAATATTTCTGGTTTTCCACCTGATAAATCTTCAAATTGATGCTTTAAATGATCCCTCTCTTTCCTTTAATAATTGGCTAAACTCCTGGACGAAAGGATGATTTTTGTCAACCACCAAAGGGCTTCTTTTTCTTCTTGTTATTTTAATCGTGTTTTGCTGTTTTCTCTCATGTCTCTCCACCTGGTGCCAAGTCTCCTTTGCTGCCATAACTTGAAGCCAACAGATGATATTTTCTGCTCAGGAAAACTCCCATATGTTATCAACTCCAGATACAGCTGCCTTAGCCTTTCTTAACTCCTATTAAATTCTCAACTGACCAACCTTGACCCACAGGTAGGGCCATCTGTATGCCCCTTTTCATCAGGAAGAATCTGCAGAAGATGAGACCTTCTGCCTTCAGCAACCTTAAAAGATTTAAGGCTCAAAGTTGCTAAGGGGGAAAATGATGAGGGAAACCAAGTCAAGCAAAGTGTAGTTTAAATTAAATTCTCTTACAGCCTGCAGCTCAATGATACATGTCAAAGGCCTACAGTCTATAACCCTCCCCAAAACCTTTATGGCTGCCTTAATGCCTTAATGTTTACACTTCCTTAAAAACTAAAAGCAACCTTATCTTGACAATAGCTAAATCTTCAGGGTCCTGTGAGATCCTGCTTTCAGCATCCAGAAATTCCTTAAAAATGAACTTTATCTCTACACCACCTTCCCAAACCTAAAAGTACATAATCAGTCACTCCTCACAACCCCAATGCAGCTCTTTCTGCCCCCACGTCCTGTCCCCATGCTTTGATAAAATCACCTTTTAGCACCAAATACGGCTCAAGAATTCTTTCTTTGCCATTTGCTCCCAAACCCCACTTCAAATTCCATCATTTGGGCAGGAGACTTCCATTGTTCTAAGACTCAGAGAACAGGAGGTCAGTGGCATCTACCTCCTGGAATTGTGGGGAGGACTCATTGACATGATATACGTAAAGCACCCAGCCCAGTAGAGCTTAAAAATTCACAGTCCTTTGAAGACCTAAAAATACGTTTCCCAAATATGAGCTCATGTGATTCTCAGAGCTTCTCTTTGGCATATGTAGGTCAGAAGTTTCCATAGGTGAGAAAAGAGAGGGACAAATATAATGCTATTTTTTTCTGAGGTCAGGAAGACCAGGATTAGATCCTTGGTTCCTTGACCTCAACTCATGTGTCTTTCAATCTGCCTTCCTGGTAGCGCCAGTCCACACGCCCCCCCAGGCGTCATCTCCCACAAATTCTTACCCATTCTCTAAGACTAAGAGACTTTCCATGACACTTTCCTTCCACGACATCCTGAAAAGAACCATGTCATTTGTTCCAAGTTCACACAGATGAAATGGGGCATCCAGGTCTAGAAACCCTATCTTCTCCCTCCATAACTGGTGCTCTTTTAATTACACTGCTAGGAAAAATCATAAAAGATGGAAATGCACAAAATGGCCCTGGGGTATCCTTTCAGTGGAACACCTGGGCGTTACCTAGCAAACCTGTTGGGGTTATCTGATGGCATAGGGTCTGAGCCCGTCAGAGTTTTTACTTGGCTTACTTTACAACTCTGTAAGTTATAACAGACAAACCTGAGGGTGAAGACAGTGATTTTTTCCATCTGTAAATGTAAATTTCCATATGTAAATGTAAATTTCCATATGTAAATACAAATTTCCATATGTAAATACAGTTTGGATTTTGTCTGGCCTTGACAGAGTGGATTTTCCCACGGCACACAATGGAAGAGCTTATTTCAAACAGCACCTTTGGTTGGATAGTGACCAGTTTTGCACCCGTTAGCAAATTTATTCCAGAATTCCTGATTTCTGATTATTTTTTTATTTTATTTTATTTTATTTTATTTTATTTTTATTTTTTTTAACGTTTATTTTTGACAGACAGAGCGTGAGCTAGGGAGGGACAGAGAGAGAGGGAGACACAGAATCTGAAGCAGGCACCAGGCTCTGCGCTGTCAGCACAGAGCCTGACATGGGTTTCAAACCCATGAACCACAAGATCATGACCTGACCCAAAGTCGGACACTTAACCAACTGAGCTACCCAGGTGCCCCATATGTGTTTCTTCTTGAGGTTTTTCTCTTGAGAAATTTTAATATCTGATTGGTTTCCTCATTAACTAATGAACTTAATAAAATCTTTTGACATGTGCTCTTTTTACACCTGTATACAGTTGTGATTACTACTTTTATGAAAATTACCTTTTAATAGCATCATAGTGGTGTCAGGAGAGAGGGATAAAAATAAATGTATATTTGGAACAGAGACGTGTAGGTGTATGTTAGAGAGACATACAAAAATGTTTGCAGAATGAATATGTATATTTGTTCATATCTTCAAACATTTCTTTAGATAAATGCACGCATACATCTCTAAGTACATAAGCTCACAGCCTCTACATTGACTTTGTTTTTTGTCAAAGAGTGTAAATTTAATATGTGATATTTTCCACCAAAAAAGAGCTGTCCTATTTTACATTTAGATACCGATGAAGGAAATGTTTCCTTATACCTTTCAACATTGGTTTTTGTTAACTACATTACATATTTTATGTATATATATATAGAGAGAGAGAGAGAGAGAGACAGACAGAGACAGAGAGACAGAGACAGAGAGAGACAGAGAGAGAGATACTTTTATTTCAGGAAATTTTAGCTTTAAGGGCCACAAAGGCCTGTTTGGCTATTTATCTCTATACCTATTGATCTAAGTGGAAACAAATGCAGATAGCCATACCCCACCTGCCTGCCTTGTTTTCGCTCCTTGAAGACCTTGGTAGTAAGCATCTCTACGTTTCAGGTCAAGAGCTATTCTTTAAAATAACCCAACATTTTACTTTTTCTTCTTTGAACTTTATTGAGATACGATTGACATATAACACTACGTAAATTTAAGCTGTACAATGTGTTGATTTGATATACTCACATACTGCAAAAGCAGGCATTGTTCTTGGTCTAGGACTGACGTTAACTGGATCTGACCTTCTGTCCTAGCTGCCCCTGATGAAAGCAATTAAATGTAATTGAAACTGTGGCCGAATTAAAACTGTGAGGGACATCATTAAGTGGGGGGAATGGAGGGAGGACAGGGAAATGGTTGGGTCCCCAGCACCATCTGCATAAGGCACCTGCCACTGTTCCAGCTCACGCAGCAGACAGCCCTTTGAGGGTCTTTTTTAGACTCAGGAGCTGAAATAATCTCTGGAATATTAAAGGCAGGGATCCTCAGAGTCTAGGATGCATTCTGGAAGAATGCCCGACCTTTGAAGGGCACCCACGAGTGTCAGAGAAAGGAGAAGAGGGAGAAAGCCACTCACATTTATTACACCTCTTCTGTGGCCAGCCCTGAGCAAGACCCTTTTTACACGTTATCTCCACCATCCCTTTCCCCATTTAGAGATGAAAAACCAGAATCCCCGATATATAAATGATAGTGTGTCTTTGTAACAAGGGGCCAAAGAGCCATAAAGAAATCAGTTTGCAAGATTCTTAGTGGCATGAAAATGCTCATGAGATCATGGCAGGTGACAAAAGTCAAGGTGTATCTGTGACTGCAGTATGGTTTCAAGTTTGTCAAACGGGGATAAATAAATAAACGTAGACAAAACCTCTTGCTTTCTTCTTCATACCCTGCCCCAGGATGGAGAGGAGGATGGTTTATTTCACACAAACCTTATCTCATGTTCTTTCTCCTTCTAGAGAAGCACGAATGGTGGGAAGGCAATGACATCTTAAGAAAGTTGGGAAGAACTTTTTTTAAAATTTATTTATTTAAGTCATTTCTACACCCATTGTGGGGCTTGAACTCATGACCCTGAGATCAAGAGCCACATGCTCAACTGACTGAGCCCCCCAGGCATCCCTAGAAGAACTTTCAAGAGCTAAGTACTCCATCTCCAGTTACTGAAATGGTAAGAAGAGCACGTAAACATCTGTATGTCCCTTTCTCAGGAAAACAGTCTGACTGTAGGGTTACTGTTATGCTGCGTAATCTTTCTCCCCATGTAAAAGCAAATGCTAGTCTAAGAGTGAAGGTCATAGTCGGAAGGGAGAAAAGAATATTAAGAAGTCCCAAGGAGTATCTCTATTATATATACATATTCAGCTTTTCTTTAGTTCAGTGGATATTATCTTAGCTCCTGATATGAGCCATGCATTAGGCGTGGAACTGACAGTCTTAAGAGGGAAACTCACACTGCCACCGCCTGTTGTGAGTTTCATAGTCCAGCGGCTGCATAAAGAGATAATAAGAAAATCGCAGGACATGTGGTCATTGCTGTGACAATAAGTTCCAGTGCTTTGGGAGCAGAAATGACACCTTAACTCCCCTGAGAGGTTATACAAAAGTCCCCACAGAAGCTGGCATCTAAGCTGAGGCCTGAAGAATGACAGTTTGCCGGTCAAATACAGGTGGGAAGAGAAGCTTAGAGAACACTATGGTAAGTGCCCAGACACGAGGAAGCAGCTCTGTTTCTCAGAATATAAATAAGTCCTCGTGGTTGTTAGCATAGATTGTTGTTGGTGCAGGGCAGGGCAGGGGTGGGGGGGCGGTGGATAGCAGGGAGGAGGCTGGATGTTAAGTGACTTTGCACTGAGAAAGACTGGACTATCCAGTGGGTGCTTCTGGGTTTACAGCTGAGTGTGGTTGAGAGTGAACACACTCAGTTCTTCCGCAAAAGGAGAAGGCTGTAGAGGGGAGTAACGATGTAAAGCTCTGTAAGCCCATAAAGACAAATGAACTGGGCAGGCATTAGGACTGAGGGATTTCTGGAAGGGGGAGATCAGACAGTTGAGCAGAAACTGGTGCAGCAGGTAGGGAGGCTGGTGCTTAGAGCACTCACTGAGGGGCTCATGGTTAATGGAGGACACAACCCTCTTTCAGAAAACCGGGGAGAATCAGGGGGCGCCTGGGCAGCTCAGTTGGTTAAGCACCCAGCTTTGGCCTAGGTCATGATCTCACGGTTTGTGAGTTTGAACCCTGCATCAGACCCTCTGCTGTCAGCACAGAGCCTGGAGCCTGCTTCGGATCCTCTCTGTCCACCCCCCTCTCTCTGCCCCTTCCCCACCCACTGTCTCAAAAATAATAAATAATAAAAAAATTAAAACAAAAAAGAAAACCAGGGAGGGTCAGGTATTTAAGTGACAGACACGGTGAAGGTCAAGGACAGAAGCAGATCTGAAGGCAAATATATTCACTGAAAGTGGATATCCAGAACAGCTATGTCCCCTCATCGTGGGAAGCTGTGGAAGGATGCCATCCAGTAAAACTGGAGAGAAAACTAAGAAGAGAAGATGCCGCGGAACCTGGGAAACCGTGGACTTGACCCAAGGAAGCAAGAATAGCGAGTAAACAGATGGGTAAGCATGAAGATAACTCAACAAGCATTCTTGGTATTCGATCACAATTAACACATATGTGGTTTAAAAGGCGTAATAAGACGCCAACACAAGTACATATAAGGTAGCAGGTGTTTGTAAGAATCAAGCTGATACAATTTCTTTGTATTATTTGAGAAATAAAGATACATTTTTGACTACTTTTACAATTGCGTAAAGTAACCTTAATAGTAAAACGTCAAGAACCACCCCTAAAAGATTAGAAATAAACAGGAAAAGTGTAAACAGGTTCCAAAGTGGAAAGTGAAACAAATGACCACAGGAAGTTCCAGAAGGAAAAAAACTCGGAAGATTTAGTAGCTGTTTCCAGAGCCCCCCCCCCCAGCCTACCCTTGAGGGAAGCTGCAGAGGTCACCCAAAAGTCAACGTCCTTGTGCTTCTCTCTGCTTCTGAGTGGCAAGGTTAGCACCCCAGAATCCATGAGGGGTTGTAGGCACAGGCACCTACAACAGTATTGCAATGTTCCAGCTCGTGTGTGTGTGTGTGTGTGTGTGTGTGTGTGTGTCGGGGTGGGAGGGGGGTCCTCAGTCTTCCTTTACTATTATATTCTCTGAGTTGAATGTATGTGTGTATAATCTTCCTGTGTTTCACATCGTAAAATATTTTTAAATCGTGGCCAAATTTAACATAAAATTTACCATTTTAATCATACCAAGCACACAGCTGTGAGGCATTAACCACATTCACTCTGTTGTGCAACTGTCACCACCGGTCCACCTCCAGAACTCTCTTCGTCTTCCTGCACTGACACCCTGTCCCCAAGAAACCCTGAGCCCCACCCCCTACCCTCTCCCAGCCCCCGGCAGCCACCACTCTCCTCCTGTATCTAGGACTTGGCCATTCTAGGCAGGTGCCTCGTATCAGGGGGGGTCGCAGTCATTGTCTTCTTGTGACTGGCTTAATTTACCGAGCACAGCGTCCTCAAGGTTCATCCGTGTCGTAGCAGGTGTCCGCACATCCTTCCTTTTTGAGGATGGACAATATCCCACTGTATGCATAGGCCACATTTTGTTTATCGTCCCACGATGTCAGTGGACACTTGGGTTGCTTCCAACTAACTCTTGACTATTCTGCACAGTGTTGCTGTGAAAGTGGATGTGCAACTATCTCGTGGAGACTCTGCTTTTGATTCTTTTGGATAAATATCCAGACGTGGGATTCCTAGATTATATGATCGTTCCATTTGAGCCCCCATACGAGTTTCCGTAGTGGCTGCACCATTGTACATTCCCACCAGCGGCGTTCAGGGGCCCACTTTCTCCTGCATGATATTCTGAAAGAAGAGGAAGCCACGGTGGACGGGAGTCATCTGCCCCAGACACAGCAGAGGGACAGCGGCACTCGTAGGGGTGAAGTTGACTTGCAGGCACGGCTGCCTCTACCGCGGTGAGGGGCCCCACTGGCTGCCAACTGAACCACAAAAGGCTGCTACCTTCTCAGCCTCACTCAGAGTCAGGGAGACGAGAATGTAATTAACTCGGAGATATGACTTCTGACCATCCAACTGACAGAAATTAATAGGATTTGTAAAATTCATGGCTGGCAAGGGATTAAAGGGAAGGGACTTTTTATATATTGCTGATGGAATTATAAATTACTACGGTCATTTCCGAAAGTAATCTGTTCCATTAAAATTAAAAATGCATCTAACTTTTGACCCAATAATCCACTTTGGGGAATATATACTACAGAAATAAAATTACCAGCATGTAAGAATAGATGTGCAGGGTTATCTTTGTAGTATTCTTTGTGGCAGGGGGAGGAAAACCTGGAAAAATGCAATTATGGTATGCTGACCATGCCACAACTTACTCGCTACTCTGGATAGAAAGTAGCTATGACTTTGTAAAAGGAAAAAAATATGCTTCACAATATATTGAGTGTAGACAGCCGTATAATTTTATGAGTCCAGAGAAAAGTCTGGAAGGTACATAAACCAGTGCCTTGGTAGTCCTCTTGGGCTTGTCGCGAAAGAGTTTGCTGTACCAGGGGCTGGATGGCGGCTGCAAATGGTACGCGCTGTTAAGAAATGGATAGTGATTCCGGGAACCTCCAGCATATGGTTTGATGGGTGGGGTATGTTTCACGGAAGAAAAGACTGGAGTCAAATCCTAACTCAGTGACTCATTAAAATATGCGACCTTCTCTAATGAGAGTGTCCAGCACTGGGTTGCCAGCCTGAAAATTCCTAATCATTCTTTGAAACCCCGTCTGAACATCGCCTGCCTCACGAACACCTCCTGATTCTGGTTCCAAGTGGCAATAACTTCTTGCACAGGGGGATCCTTCCACCCACTGCAAAATTCAGGCCCAGCACTCGTCGTACTGAGTCACAACTCAGCGAATGGCTCTGAAGTGCTTTATTGGGCCATAGACTCCTCAAGAGCAGGAGACGTGATTTCACCCCTCATTCATTCATTCATTCATTCACTCATTCATTCATTTCTACTTTGACACTCATGCCCTCTCCTCCTCCCCAGCCAGGATCCAGGCCCTGTAATTAAAGATGAGGGATTGGGAACAGCATCCTTCATTGTTGTGTAAATTGAAAAGGGGTTTATACCCTCATGTGAGGCTGGAGAAGGGCAAATCCTCTTTCCATTACAAATTCAAAGCTAGGGGTGCCTGAGTGGCTCCGTTGGTTAAGCATCCAACTTCGCCTCAGGTCATGATCTTACAGTTCGTGGGTTCGAGCCCCGCATCGGCTCTGCGCTGACAGCTCAGAGACCGCAGCTTGCTCTGGATTCTGTGTCTCCCTCTCTCTCTGCCCCTCCCCCGTTTGTGCTTGTGCTCATGCTCGCTCTCTCTCTCTCTCAAAAATTAATAAACATTAAACTTTTTTTAAAAATTTAAGAACAAAGTCAAAGCTGTGACTGTGAATCTCTTAAATTTTATGAGATATTTTGACAAGAACCTCTGCCTCCCCCAGGATCCCCGGAGGGCTTCTGAGCCCTGATTACTGCTAAGGGGCAGGTAAATTACGGATCCAGGAAGTGGCCTGAAAGCCCATCACCAGGGCTCCAACAAGAAAGTAATGTCCTGGGGAGCACAGGAGAATCCTAACAAACAGACATTGTTGCAATGTTTACTACTGCCAGAAATGGATACAAGGGGTAGGTTAAAAAGCTGCCTAGCAAACATTTATCCTACTTCCTCCTTGTGTGCGCCCCCGGGGGGAATTAATACCTGTCACCTCTCCCCTAAACTCCCAGGTGCCTAAAGAGATGCTGACCCCAGTCCCAGCTCCAGGGCAGACCCGGGTTATTCAGGATCCATTTAAGAAGAAAGGACTCAGCCGGGTGGATGTGCTTCCACTGTTTACAAGATTTGTCTCACTTTTGAGAAAGAAGGGTCCTGGCTCTTAAGAGTGATAGGTACCCCAGGGGCCCAGGACTGCTGCAGCCACCTTCTACCCCTGAGGGTAAAGGGTCACCTGGGGGAGGGCAGAGTTGGGGGGAATCACAGAGACCCCGAGCCAGAGCCCTGCCTGACCCGAGACTGAGTGCTGAGCTGCCCCTGGACGTGTTCTCTTCCAGGGGCCAGTAGATCCCTCGTGGAGGCAGGGAGGGTGGGAGGTAATCTGCAGTGAGGAACAGAGGAGAGATGTGGCAAAGCCCGAGGTGGGTGCAGGGAGGGTGTGGAGAGGTGGGAACCCAGACAGGCAGACAGAGCCTTGCAGCCTGGACACCTAGTTCTCATCTACCAGTGGGGATCTAGTCTGCATACAGCACGCTTCTGGCTTGGCTGGGCATGTGGTAGATACTCACTGAGTGAGCCCTGGCTGGGGGCCACCCACACTCGCGCAAATGGTGCCTGGCTCCTTGCCAGTCTGTCTTCTGGTCTCAGGCTGCCAAGCAGTTGCAAGCTAAGGCCCCTTGAGGGTCTACGTCCGTAGTAAATGTTTAACGACTGTTCAGGGAAAAAAAAGCCCCCATTTGCAGCATTGGCCAATTATCGTGCAGTAAGTACTCCCAATGCGGCCAAATCCGAGCTCCTGATGGGTCGTTGTCACTGGATGGGGGGCTGGGAAGAGATGCTCACTCTTGGCTCATTCTGAGCCGGTGCAGAGGCTCTAGGTCAGCCCTGGCTTCCGCAGCCCTGTCCCCATCACTCTGCATGCCCTAAATGTTTGTCAAGATCCTCTCCCTCCCCCAGCAGGGGCGGGCGAGTGGGAAGCCAGGCGAGGGATGGGAGCTTATGCAATTTGTCAAAATGATTGATAGTCCCCAGCCAGAGGGCCAGGGCAAAGGATGCTTGCACAGCAGACCGGGAAGGAAGAGTGATACCCATAATGCAGAAAGGAACATGCAATTTCGGGAAGTGGATTTATTTTTTTCTTAAACGAGAGGGGTAGGTAATGCCACTCCGTAGCCAGGGCGCTCTCTCAGAACCTCAGACATTTTTTTTTCAGTCCTTGCCTTTCTAGCTTTCTCTCCACAGCCTGTATCACAGGAGGGCAGCACCACAACTATCCTTACCCGACGTGCATCCTGTCTGGCAGGTGGATGCATCGACCTCCAGGCAGCAAGCCTACCCCTGGCGGGCTGGGCTCGCTAAGCAACGTCTTAATCTCCTTGGCTTCTGGCTTCCCACCTGCAGGATGGGGCTCGCGAAACCCACCTCACATTCACTCACTTAGAAATATTTTTGATCCCTATCTTGTTGCTTCTTGGGAATCCCAGCTGTCGAGAGGAAAACACCTTGCAACTCACAGAACGCTCCAAATACACAGATGTGCTCCGGTGCGTAGTGGTTTCCTGCATTTCCTTCCTGGCTAAGCCTCACTTCTCTGTTCCCATTACCTTCTTCCTCTGTACAGGAGAAAGCCCACATGCCTTTATTGATTAGACTCTTAGTAGTTAAGGTGCTCAGGAAAAAAATTTTTTTTTTGTATCAACATTGAGGCTGTGCTTCCTCTCTTGGCCAAGTAATGTCATTTCTAAGAATTTATCTTACACACAGCAGAGCTATGCACATGGGTGATGTCCGTTGTGGTACTGACAGTAGGAGGAAAAATAAAATGAAAGTACCCATCAGCGGAGGAAGAGCGAAATGAAGAAGGGAATAGCAAAGGTCTGAGAAACCCACTCCCCCCCGCCCCCCCCCCCCCCCCCCACGCTTAGCGACGCACTTGGCTCGTAACAGGCTCTCGGTAAATATCAGAGAAATGCAAGGCAGTGTGGCCATTTCAAAGAATAAGGATCTAGGTCCATGGAGACTGTTCAGTGACAAGACTGGCAGAATAGTGGGTATAGTTTGTTTCTATTTTCTGTAAAAGATTCCCCCCCCCCTTTAAACACCTTCAGACGTCCAGCAAATGCCCTGTAAAGCTGGAGAAGAAAGCACTTCGGCCCTAACTTTCAGAGGCGACTGAAAGGCTGCTGTTTTCATTAAGGATGTGCATTAGACACATTTACATGAAAATAAGCACCCTCTCTGTCAGCCTTCCCTTCATTGCCTAATGCTTCACTGCATGGGTGATGGGTCCCATCATTTGTTTTCAGGTTGCCACGTCCCTATAAATAATGCGAGATGAACATTCTTGTGCATATGTCTTTGCCCACACAGACTACGTTCCCAGGTGCTGGGAGAAGGAGACATTTTTTGTTTACGTGGGACACTCTGTTTCTTGATGACTTCTGAAACCACGCAATGGCTCGGTCACCAGCTGCCAGAGGGCGGACCAGAAAACCTCCGAATCCCAGTTTCCTCTTTGTGAAATACAAGTATCCATCCTGAGGGGTTGTTTCCAGAGTAAGATACGATTAATGCATGCAAAGCGTTCAGCTCCCAGAAGGCTCGCCGTAAGTGCACACTGTATGACCAGTGGGTGACAGCTGTGGTTATTACTTGAAGTCACCAGGGACAAGAAGAACAGGGCGATGAGAGTGAGCCAACAGCTTGGAGAAGGCAGGGAAAGGTCAAATGCAGCACGAAGCAGGCAGAGCGTGGGGCTGGGGAAGGGGATCGTGTAGGTGGCCCAGGTGTTCCTCCTGTTTTCTGGACACGCTGCTTTCTGGATTCTAAGGAGACAGGCCCACATCATGGGCAGTGAGGACAAGTCTCCCACTCCGTGAGCAGCAAAGCAGGGGCAGCTTGGCCAGCGGAAGACACGACACAGCCAGGCTGGCCCCTATGTGGAGTCACAGAGATCGCATTGGCATGTCCGTGGGTGTCTGGTCGGGGGGCTTCAGGGGCCTGGGCTGCCAGCCGTCACGGCTAGAGGCACAGGACCATGCATGGATGTGCTGGGCTCCCCCACTGGCCACCCAGAAATCTTAGAGGGATCCAAGGGCAGGAGCAGACCAGGGGCACCGACGATTTGAGATTCAATCCCTGATCTGGATGGGATTGTGTTTCTCTCCTGAAGCTCGAGGAGTCTGGGTGAAGAAACCCACCCTGAGTCTGTCCAGGAGTCTTAGACAAGGCCCGGAGCTACCGTCTATCTGTTTTGGCCCCACTGAATGGAGTGGGAAACAGGAAAAGATGCTGTCTTTCTTCAGAAGGAGATTCTGAACTGCTAGGAAACTATTTACCACCATTCTGTCTCAGCCAGCTTCTCAGAATCAAAGCATCTTTGAGCAGGAAGAGGGTCTTTAAGCCGTTTTTCTGGTTGGTGCTCCAGGGAAGCCTCCGTCGCAGATGAGGGGCTCGAATCTGCTTCTGCACCTTTCTAGTCACACAACTCTGGTCAAATCGCTGCAGAACTCAGCTTCCGTGTCTCCTCTTGTAACATGGAGTGAGGCGATCCACCTGCCCTGTCGTGAGCACCAGACACGGTGCAATCGAGGGGCCCGAGAGACCCCTAGCACGTGGGATGTGGCTGGGCTTATTCTCATCACTTTCTTCCCCCAGTGAACCTTGAGACCCTCAGTAGGAGACAGACAAATGCCATATGAACTTCATTCATTCAGCAAGTACCTGCTGAGTGCCCGCAACATGCCGGGTATGGTTCTAGGCACCGGAGCGTAGCCCCTGCTCTCGTGGAGTTCACATTCCAGTGCGAGATCTCAGATGCCACAAGCACACTGTCAGGCATGAAGATGGCCCCGGGGAGGGACCACCAGGGCAAGGAGGCAGGGTGTGATGCGGGTGTTGGTGTGCAAAGGGTGGTCCGGGAAGGACGGGGCGAGGAGGGGAGTGTGGACCAGGCCAAATGACCTGAGGACAAGGGATATCTGCAGAAGAGTGGCCTGTGACACCCTGCAGCAGGAGAGGGATTTGCACTTGGGAAGGATCCGGTGACTGGAGCACAGGGAGTGCCATGCAGCTGGGACGGGAGTGGGGACAAATCACCAGGAACTCCAGGGACATGGGAAGAACTTGAGATTTGATGTTCTGTGTGAAGGAGAGGTTTGAAGGATTTCCAGTAAGAGTGATGCCATTTGATTCACTCTTTAAAGTGATCCTTCCAGAGGGGGAGCCTGGCCTGGCGTGGGGGAGGGGCAGAGGCGGGAGCTCCTGGCCTTCATTCCAAATAGTCCCCACCCACCCCCTGCAGGGGAGAATGAGACACTGGGGGCCTTTTACCCCATTAAGGTGAAAGCAGAAAAGATCCGTTGGCTCCCTGGGAAGAAGAACTTACTCAATTTGCAGCCATAGCTGCTTTTGGCCCGACATCATCTGGACACTTGGCTAAGTCCACCCTCCTGTGGGAACCTCCTGGAAACACTGGTTAGGTTCCCCCAGAGCCAGTCAGGGACAATTTCACCACGTCCAGCCCTTGAGGCGTGCTACCCAGGGTCTAGATACGAGCAAGGGCCTGGACAGGCAAGGGCTGGCATCCCATGAGATCGAGACCTCTGGACAACCGATCACTTGCTCCAAACCAGAGGAATCGGGCTCCAGGAGCAAAGAGGCGTTGCAAAGCCTACCTTATGTTTTGCTGGGCACAGATGTAGTTTCTTAAAAGAGAAGAGTGCAATTTTATGGAAAGAGATCAATGGATTCTGACCAAAAAAAATCTCATCTTTCTGTGCAATTCTCTCTGCTCTTAAAATGGGAAGAAAATGTAGCAATGAGGAAGCTGGTATTCTACAGTAATAACGGGTCTTTGAAGATTAAAACACCTTCCGTATAACGTCCGTTGGTTAAAAACATAATTACCCTTGTGGAAACCCCCACACAAAGATCACCAGGAAAGCTTGTGGCCAAAGTCAGGCTTATTATGAACACCCCCTTGGCAGAGTCTCTGGACTGTCTCAGGAGCAGGGATGGTTGACGTAGACGTTTTGAGGCAAGACTGAGTCTTACAGTGGTCTGGGCGCAGATGGGCTAGAATTTGTAAATTAGACAAATTTAATCAGTAGCTGATCTGTGGTCTTCTCTTCAGAGCTGTGAGCCCAAGCAGAACAGCTGTGGTCTCGCCGTAGAACACACAGAAATAAAGGAGGAACTGATTTTATGGCAGTTTATGCTTAGATATTTTTTGTTGTCATTGCTAATTTGATACAGTTCCTCCGTCTTGCCAGTTAGGGTACGGTTTATTTGCAAGTTGTGGTTTCCATTTCATTTCTCATCATGTGAGGGGAGCACATTCCTGTGGTTTCTTGGTTTTCCTCTCTGTAAAACAGGGGGGAAGGAGGCTTTTATCTGATATTTAAGAAACGTATGCATTCTAGTATTCTAGAAGTTGGCAAAAGACAATAAGCCCCAAGCTTTCGTGAGGCACCTGTTGTACATGAGACAATTGTGTTAAGTGTCCCCAGAGACGTGATATTCCCTCTCCTATATAGTTTATAAAATTACTAATGACAAAGGTCCTCTGTGTCATTTAAGTATTTTATGTATGGAACTGGTCTAGAAGAGTATACTGTAAACCAAGATAATCACTTACTTCTGTTGATGTGATGAAAGATGTTTGTTTGT
Source organism: Prionailurus bengalensis (assembly GCF_016509475.1). Taxonomy (NCBI): domain Eukaryota; kingdom Metazoa; phylum Chordata; class Mammalia; order Carnivora; family Felidae; genus Prionailurus; species Prionailurus bengalensis. The sequence continues at coordinate 79,389,019 of NC_057353.1, read as the reverse complement.
TCATTTATTTCCTCTCTACCTACTGCTTCCACTGTGCCTCTTACTCTGTTTTTTAAATAAACTTGATTTGCTTAGTTAATATTACATTTCTAAGCTCTTTCTTTCTGGATCCCAGTCTGGAGAGTACTTAATGGAAATCCTCTTGAGAGGTGGAGCTTGCAACTTTGGGGGCGGGGGATATGCTGACAGGTGACCCCCGGGAGGAGGAAGCCTATCTAGGGCTGACAGCTTCTATAGGACCCTTCCTGCTGGGTAAGACCTCTGGTTCCCTTCTCTGAGGAGATGGGCCAGGCCTTCAGAAGTTGCTCTGTGGCACCTGTTTGTCCCTGTCATGGCTCATCCTACCCCTGAGCTGACCGGAGTTCACCCCACATAAAGTTCATCTGGAACCCAGTCAGTAGAAATGCACCTGTCGCTTCTGTTGAGAACTCTAAGAAGACCCTGGCAAGAACTTTGGGTTGAGTGGATCCTTTGAAATGTTGAAGCATATTTGGGGAGTTGCTACTTTAAAAACTGATAGCGAGATCGGTGATTCCTTACATAAGCATCTTATAAAAATACACATAGAGGTGGCAGTCAGATACACCAGCCTCTTCCAAACTTCCAGTGAGTAATTTATAGTCCAATTGGGAGAGGCATGCAAAAGAGGGATGGCCTTTCTGGGTTTCAGGTTTATTTTCAATGTACTTTGCAAACTTTGTCTAAATTGGGAGCTCTTACCTAAGAGACCCTCCCAACTTCATCTAAGCCAGAGAGCTTTCTTGAACTATTTCTGTATTGGTTCCACTGTGATCAGAGTCAGAATGATCCTATGTCAAAGGCACCGAATGCTTGCCCAGCCTGTCTTCTTCCCACTCCTGCTGACACTTGGGTGACCCGAAGGCTTTGGGTACAGCAGGTCCCCGGGGATGGTGCTGCCTTGCCTGCCTCTCCAGGGCAGATCTTAATTTAGCCACTGTAAAAGCACCTGTTTCCACATTAACCCTATCAGCCCCAGGTGTCAGATTGGCATAATCTGACCACAGTTTGTCTTTCATTGAAAATTTCTATCCCGGAAGAATTACAGAAAGCCGGTCCTCCACCTGCTAGAATCACCTGGCTTCTTGTCCTGCGGATCTATTCTACTTTAGATGGAAGAGTTATTCCAGGGAAGTTATCAATTTAGGGCTTCTAGATGGTGTGTGCAGCCCCAGTGCAGGAAGGGCAGTCAAAGGGGCATGGGCTTGGCTTCCAGCTGGAACACTGCCATTTGCTAGCTTGGGGATTTGCCTTTGCTTCAGTGAACCTCACTTTCTTCATCTATGAAATGAAGGTAATGATCCAATAGTAGGGAAACTGAAAGTTATATTATAGGGCACACAGGTAGATGTGCAGCAAAGGTTATTTCCTTTATGATTTAAAAACCTGGGAGTTCCCTAACCAAATATATAAAGATAGGAGGGTGGGAGGGAGGGGAGGGTGGGGGATGGGCATTGAGGAGGCACCTGTTGGGATGAGCACTGGGTGTTGTATGGAAACCAATTTGAAAATAAATTTCATATTAAAAAAATAATTTAAAAAAGCTACTGTTTGAAGAAAAAAAAAAGATGGCAAATAACTGTGACAAGATGTTCCACCTCATAGGTCATCTGGGAATCACAAATGAAAACAACAATATCCCACTACACACTTTATTAGAATGGTTAAAACCCAGAGCACTGACAACATCAAATGCTGGCGAGGCTGTGGAGGAACAGGAACTCTCATCTATGGCTCGTGGGAATACAGAATGGTGCAGACACTTTGGAAGACAATCTGGTGGTTTCTTACAAAACTAAACATACTCTTATCATATGATCTAGCAGTCGCACCCCCTGGCATTTACCCAGAGGAGTTGAAAACTTATATCCACACAAAAACATGGATCTTTATAGCAGCTTTATTCCTAATTGTTAACACTTGGGAGCAATCAAGATGTCCTGAGATAAGTGACTGGATACATGAACTGTGGTCCATCCATGAGGTGGAATATTATTCAGTGCTAAAAAGAAATGAGCTATCAAGCCATGAAAAGACATGGAGGAAACTTAACGGCTTATTACTAAGTGAAAGAAGCCAGTCTGAAAAGGCTACACGTTCTGATTCCAAGTATATGACATTTTGGAAAATTGAAACTACGGAGGCGATAAAAAGACAAGTGGTTGTCAGGGGCTTGGGGAGTGAGAGGGATGAAGAGGTGGACCATTTTTAGGGCAGTGAAACTGCTCTGCATGATTCTATGATAGTAGAGACAGGTCATTATACATCTGACCCAACCAATACAATGCACTGGGTGTCGTACATAAGGGATGAATCAGTAAATGCTACCAATACTGAAACCAATACTACACTATATGTTAACTAACTTGAATTTAAATAAAATCATGGAAAAAGAAAAACAAAGAATGCACAACACTGAGATGAACCCTATTGAAACTCTGGATGCAGGTGATAACAATGCGTCCACGTAGGTCCATCAATCCTGACATGTTGATGGCAGTGTTTGTGGAGGGAGAGGTATGTGAGAACTCTTTATACTTTCATCTCAGTTTTACTGGAACCAGAAACTGCTTCAAAAGAGTCTATTAAGAAAAAAACCTCTACACCTGCTTGTTCAAGCCACCTGATATATATTCAACCCTGGAAAGCTAAATTTAAAAAAAAGGAAAGAAAAGGGGGGAAAGGCAAAAATTTCAAATGTATCAACTTAATAAATTAAAACTTCTTAATTATAAGTCTACCATCAAGTGTACCAAGAAGGAGGCAAGTTCTACAAGGCCTAAAGTCAAGAAGAAGCTCTGAAGTATTTAGAGTTTGGACTACCAGACGGGCAACCTGAACTTTAAAACTAGATTATGCTCAAATATCAAATGAAAAATTCATTCATATCGCTAAGTGGCTTTTTATGGGGTAATGAATGTTTCCTAAGTCTTGGAACTGAATCTGAGATTCAAATATCAGTGTTTAATATTGGTATCATAAGCTCAGAATCAATCCCCAAACCATCAGTGTCCTATTGAACGTGTCCCTCCTGACCACTATAGCTTTTTATAGAAGCTGTAGCCACATATACGGCAACCTATTTATGAAAGGATGGTTATGACCAGAATTCATGGCTAAAAAATCATCACCCAGCGAAGGGACAAATTGTGGCAATTCATACAACAGAATACAACCTGCCAATGACAAGGGATGGAATCCACTGGCCTACGAAGCCACCGCACGAATTTCAAAACCATTATGTTGAACAAAAGAAGAGAGACACAAAAGAATGCAGACTATATGAATCCACCCTCATAGGGCGCCCTAGGAAAAGTAGACCTAACCTACAGCGACAGAAAGGGATCTGCCAGCTGCCATGGCCTGGGCTGAAAGATGTGGGGGTGAGGATCTTGTAACAGTGGGTTGATTGAGGTGATGGTTACATGAGTGCATCCATTTGTCAAGACTCTTCAAAGTATACACTAAAACATATCTCAAGAAGGTGGATTTTAAAATAGTTTTGAAAACCCTGATAATGAGAAATATCATTAGTGACCTCCCCAATCTGGTCATTCAACAGTTACAATCTATTAGAGATTTGCTCTTATTCTGAGTTTCTTATCACCTCCTCAATTGTATCCAAATCTGGCATAATTTTGCCAGTAGGTTTTCCTCTGGTGATTGGTCAAGGATTTTGTGGTTCCCTCCTCTGCACCAAACTAAACGCTAGACTAAAATCATAAGTGGCTGATGGCTTTACATGGTGTTTGTTGTTGTTGTTCTTCTTCTTTTTTTAACATGAGAAATGTCCTGAATTTTAAATGTTGGAAACATACTGGGAGTTTCTCAATTTCTGACTTCTCCAGAAACATCAGCTTTGCATTGCTGGGTTGTAGTTTCACCAAGCTGCAGCCCTGTCGGAGCTGTGGAGAGCAGCCCATTTTGGTCGAGATCAAGAGTGTTCTTCAATAATCCACAGCCCCCACTCATCCCTATTGCACTGCTCTGAGCTGCTTTGTTTACATTACCAGTTTTCCCTTTAGGTAATTGAATTTGTCACCTCTGGACTAGATACCCTGGGATATCTTTTCTTTCTGATGAAGTCATTCCATCTGGGAAGAAGAGTCCAGAGGAGAGGAGCCAGGACATCACAAGGAGGGGGGTATGAAGCTATGGCTTTTGAAGGGGGAGGATGAGAAGCAGGAAAGAGAAGGTCAGGGCTCCTTGGACTCGGCCCTCATGGAATGAAGGGCTGTCATGGGGATGGTTTATCACCTGCGTCACCTGTCAGAGGCAGGTTTCCCGGAAGCTGGGTCTGGGATGGAGACTCTGGAACTGATGATCAGTGGGGAACCAGAGGAGGGATCTATGGGGAAGTGAAGGGGGGAAGAGGCAAAGCTAAATCGTTTCAGCTGAAGTCTATTCTCAGCCTGACTCTGGGGGAGGGCATGGACCACGAAGGGCATCTCGGGGCTATTAGTCATTGTGGCAAGGAGGGTGTTTGAGCTGCTCTATCAATGAATCACTCACTGTGGGCCACCCACTCCCCTTGGGTCAGGGCATGACCTCCCAGCAACTTCTTTGATTGGTAGCTCCTACCAACCAAAGGTGCCCCCCTAAGAAGGGTACAGTACTCTCGGTAGGTGGAGGAATGAGCACACTGGCTCCATAAAAAGGGTTTGGGTAAAAAGCATCTGCCTCCATTTCAATCCCCAGATGGAACCCGGGCCGGTGGTTGGAGTTTATTGACAACTCACTGTAGCTCAGTAGATAAGAAATTGAAAGGGAGAGGTGTGAGTGATGGAAGGACCAGCTTCATGGGTGGTGAGCACCCGGAACTGAGTGTTCAAACAGAGGCTGCATGGCAGCTCAGCTCTCTGACAGACAGCTCCAGTCTCAGGGCTGCGCCAGGCATCCTTCCAAAGTTCCTTTGAAAGCAGAGGCGCTTTGATTCTGCAAAGAGCTCCCTATCCACCCCAGTCTCTTCCTCTTCCTTTAATCCAAATGAGGATGATGAAAACAGCCAAAGCTGGCTGCACAGTTACCATGTGCAGCCCACATCTCCCTCCCATTTAAGCCCCGCGACAGTCCAGTGAGGAAGAAGTTGGGACCCACACTTTTCAGATGCTATGACTGAGGTTCAGAAAGTTTGAGTGTCTTGCCCAGGAGCACACTGTGAGCACCTAGAGGGGCCAGAGGCAGAAGGAGTTTCGAGTGATGCTTGGTTCTTTGCCCAGAAAAAAGCTGTGCTTAAAAAACCACTGGGCATCATATGTAAGAGATGAATCACTGGGTTCTCCTCCTAAAGCCAAGACTACACTGTATGTTAACTAACTTGAATTTAAATTAAAAGAAACAAACAAAAAAAATCCCAACCAAACAAATAGCAAACAAACCAAAAAAAAAGTAAGAAGTTCATCAAAGCGAATAATGCATAATGTGATAGAAAGGGCCATGGGGAATATCGAAGGTCAAAGAACCAAATGAAGATGGCCAGAGTAAAACAAACCCAAAAAAACAAAACCAATGAGAAGCTGAGATAAGCATCTTGCTGGGGAGGACATCACAGAGTGGACCCATGAGGGCATCTGTCAGGGCTCCCAATGGGAGTGGGGTGGTCATGGTGTTTACGCTAATTATGTGTTGAGTTGGAACCCTAGACAGAGCAGAGTGAGTCCATAGGTCTGAGCAGGATGTCTCGAAGCAAGCCTCCTGTCAATGGGCCAGGAAGGGGTTGTCTGAAAACAATGTTCATTTTGATGTCTCTTAGGCAAGTGCAGCTGAGAGAGATAATTTTGCTGCTTCACAGCCCATTGCGCGTCTAAGAATGGATGGTACAAGCACGTGTGCTGGTATCGCTGACTGCAATAACCAGGAATGCAACTGTTTGATGCAATTGGAAAGTCAGGTCCTGCCATCTTAGAGGAGGAAACCGAAGCCTAGAGGGGGTGGAGTTCCTGAATCATGTCACAAATAGAACCAGCATCTAAGGACAGGTCTCGGGAACCCCAGGTATTCCAGATTGTGGGTCCCTGGACTCAGGGGTCAGTTTGACACCCTTCCCATCCTTTGTCCAAGGCTCAGAAGTTTGTTGGATGGACGAGGGAATGGAAGAGTAAATAAATGGATGAGTGGATGAATGAATGACATGGTCAGTTCCAGTGGCTGGTCCTCAGCCTGGGCAGCAGGTTTTTCCAGTGGCTTAAGTGGAGCAGTTTTAATGCCTTGATGTTGAGATTTCAAAATGTTTTCTCTCTTAGAAATCAGTCTTTTGAACACAGTCCCTCCTGACCACTGCAATGATGCTAACTTAGAAGAAATATTTGATCTGATAGTGCATTTTCTCAACCTCAAGGGCATTTGTTTAATGGCCTTTGTTGCTTAGAATGTGTGTGTTCATGGACTTTTGTGCATTCCTGGACGGAGGGCAGAAGATGAGAAGACCCTTTCAGTGATGGCCATGAGGACTGATGTCTGACCACCCAGTCCTGCTGATGGAGCAGGAAACTCAGATGCCTATGGATTTGCACAGTGATTCTGGCTGAGGCAATTGTGCCCTTCCAGGGACACGTGGAGATGCCTGGAGACATTTTTTGTTGTCATAATTGGTACTACTGGTATCTGGTGGTTAGAGGCCAGGGATGCTGTTCAATATCCTGCATGCATAGGACGACCTCCCGCCGCCCCCCACGCAGAATGATCCAGCCTCAAATGTCAGTAGTGCTGTGGTTGAGAATCTCTGGATTAGCTGGAGAGTCAGACTAGAGGATGGAGTTTGAATTAGAGGTGGGAAAATAGCTTCTTTGTGAATATTTATGTCTGTCTATATCTGACTTTTACTGTCTTTCAGTCAACAAATGCAGAAGACATTTAGCAATGCCTAAAATATCACCTGCATTCCCACCATCCTGATATCTCTTGGTATATCTTAGATAGCACTGAGGGAGATAAAATAGAGCTTTAGGGCAGACGTTCCTAGGTTGAAATCCTATGGCAACCAGAGAAGCCTTGGAAACAGGATCTTGCTTCTCTAGTCCCAGAGTTCCCCAGTTTTGAACCCAGTAACTCCCACCTCTGAAGGCAGCCATGTGGTTCAAACCAATCAGCTTTTTAAAAGGCCATGTACACAGTAGGTGCTCAAATATTCTTTCCGAATCCCTGGCCACTGGTATACATGTCTTTAATAGAATTGTCTTTACCTTGTTGTACATTTCAATACTACCTGATTATTTACCAATATTAATCATGCTTTTAGGGCGAAAAAACGCCATTTGCAATTGCTTTGTAATGTCCAAACAACTGGATAATCTATACTTAATGAATCCTCTCTTTTTATTGTAATGAACACCTTTGTGCGGACAGCTTTTCCCCAAGCAGGGATTCTCTCTCTCAGGTAGATTCTGTATGAGGGGTGGGGATTATTGGCTCAGGGGCATAGATATCGTAATGCAGTTGGGAGTTTTAGAACACAGCATCCATTATGAGCCAGAAGCCAAGGTACAAAGTGCCCATGGAGGCAAGACCAGCTCTCTGGGGATGTCAGGGAAGACAGATCAGCCTGTGCCAAGTCTGTGCTGTGCATCATCAAATTCAAACAAGTTAACTGGGATGAAATATTTCAATCTATTATGTCCCCTTCATTCCAATTCTGTAAGTTGACTCAATAATGTCCTTTATAGTAATTTTCCTCTCCAGGGTCCAATGTAGGGGGATTGCATCTGGCTGTCAGTTCTGGATATCTCTTGACTTAATAGATTGAGCAGTAAGTTTGTTGGCTGTCCATCCATCCTTACCCATGTTCTAGTAACCATCTCCATAGTTCTCTGCTCCCCTCTGCTTATTGGGATAATCCTCCCCACCTTACTGATGACAGGAGAGGACAAACCAGAAATTTTGAACAGTTTTGAGATTAAAGATTTTCAAGTGCATCCAACCAAGAATTCCACACCCCATCTAACAGCACAGGCTTTCTCTTCTTCTCAGCCTTGGCCAGGCATTGATGTAAGGCATTGGTGACTTTCTGAGGTTGATAGTGAATGCTCCTCTCTCTCCTACACTGCTTCTCTCATAATTGAGATCCTTAGCTTTTATTCTCAAGGCTGCAGAAGAGTCTCTCCACCTACTATCGAGAAAGTTCTTGACCTCAGATACTGTATGGAAAGTAAAAAGGGTAATGATTGTATGGATTCACGTTGTTGTGAGGATTTAAGGCAACTGTGTTTGTCAACAGCCTATGTGAGAGTTTGTGATGAGGTAGATTCTTGACAAATGTCAACTGAATCAATTATGATGATGAGATCCCAATGGGGAATAGGTTGGGAGTGGGGAAATCTTCCCTCCCTCTCAGCTGTGTCACTTTCATAGCCTGTAACTCCTGCCCCGAACTGCCTCAGCTCAGCACACGGCATGAATAAGTCCTGCTTCCCCAACCCTCTGCCTTCCGCCATGCCAGTCAAGTTGAACTTGCCATTCTTCGTACAAACCTTGGGAATATTCTGTGGCTCTCCGGCCACTTTTGGTCATTAAAAAGCCCAGTCTAATCCAGCTTAAAGCATAAATTTCTAGCCCATTCAATTCTCCTTTCCCTTCCTGCAGTATAGACCTGACCCCCTACCCTGGGATTCAGGGTGAGATTGAGCACAGGACTCCCCTATTCCTTGCCCCCTTTTGCTGGGTCCAGCTCCTCAGAGGGAGGAGAAAGGAGGAGTCAGGAAGGCTTCAGAGACTGAGGTGGGGCCATTCCTGGCTGTCTCATTTTGATCAGACATTCAGATGCTGCCTCTTTAACCAGGTATTTGAGAGGATTTCTTCAGCTCTTTTAGGAACCTCCTCACTGACTATTCCCCTGGCCATGGCTTCCATTGTGTCTGGGTCTCCTAAGCCCCTCTTAGCTCCTGTCTCTGGTAGGATGCCTTCTACTCTTATTGCACAGGTGTCCTTGCTCTGCAAACAGGCATCTTAAATGGGTATCAGCCAAATACTTGGGCTGATTTTCCCTCCATGGTTTCCACTGGTGCACTGGGCCATGGGGCACAAACAGCCCCAGAGCAGCCCCCTCTCCACCCTGGTATCCCTTTCTGGGTCTCTGCCACCCTGAGTCCACATGGACAAGGAGAAGAAGGGGCGTGTCGTTAGATTAGAGGGTTGACTGAACCCCATTGTATGAGATCCATGGGACTGCCATAACAAAGTACCATCAACTGGGAGCTAAACCAACAGAAAACTATTCTCCCACTGTTCTGGGGGCTGGAAGTCCCAGCTATGGTGTCTACAGTGTTGGTTCCTTTGGTGCTGTGAGGCCATTCTCCTACCTTCTGGCAGCAGGCTGGCAGCCTTTGGTGTTTCTGTGCTTGTAGGCCCATCACTTCAACCTCTGTCTTTACGCAGCAATGTTTCTGTGTCTTCACATTGTCTTCCCTCTATGTGTGTGGGTGTCTGTGTCTAAATCTCCCCTCTTTTATAATGATGTCAGCCATATTGGATGAGGGTCCACCCTAATGACCTCATTTTACAGAATGACTTCATGCTGTAAAAATCCTATCTTCAAATAAGGTCACATTCTGAGCTACTGGGGTTAGGTATTCAACATATAATTTAGGGAGAGACACAATTAAACCCATAACACTGGATTGTTCTGACCCCAAAGCTCATGCTCTCCTGATGTAGAAACTAGGGAGTGGTGGATTATATGCAGGGAAGAAAGGCATGAGGTCAGGGAAGCCCTAATGAAGGAGGTGATCTAAACAGGTGCTTTGTGAGGGAAGGGTGCAGGAATCCCCTGGCAGAGAAAGGGGAAGGACTCCATTCCTCTCTTCCAAGCAGCCAGACTTGCAAACTCTCATCTTTCCCTTCCTCTCCATGAGCCTCTGTATCCTAAGTGAACTGGGGACCCTACAATTCCTTAAAAACACCCATCCCAAAGGGCATCTTTGAAAGGAGGCTGATGAACAATCAGCACAAGATGATCTGGTTACACTCAGTCCCGAAGCATAATTTTTCTTAAGTGCAATGAAATGAAAAACTCATGATCACTGGCTTCCCCTCTTGAATGTTTCCCAGTATAAATTCATTTCTGGTTGTTTCTATTTCTGGGTAAGACAGAGACCTACCAGGGAACCCTGGGAAATAGACGATGCTATCTTTACCCCGCTCTGATGTTGTTTATTACACTCAGTGAGTGATGGCCAGGCCACAAAGATGTCTAGCCAGTTTAGTTCCTGTTGCTAATTTTGTTGTATTTTTCAGAATGGTGACAGATTTTATGGCTCAAAATGCCTGTTTTTCTGTTGTTCACTCAAGCCCATTCATTCACCCATCCAACACAGCTGTAGGCAGTGGGTGCTAAGCAGTGGGTATACTGTCCTACAGACACCTAAAGTCAAGGTATCCAATACAGCGGGGGCTAGGTGAGCACAAAGCTCGCCCCCAGGGGACTTTCTCAGTGCTCTTTCCTGCTGGAGGGACTCCAGTCCTTAAGTGAGGTGACATGCGGGAGTGTCTGGCTCATGGAGGGCACCTGTTTTGTCTCTCCTTTCTCTTCCTCTGTCCCTCCTTGGGGCATTCCAACCCTAGCTCTGTTGCTAGATAGCTCTGTGACCTTGAGTGTTTGTTTTCTAAGCTGTAAAGAAGAGGATGATGCTGGCTATCTTTCCAGAAGCCTCCCAAAGGTATTAAATGAGGCTATCTATGTAAACCACCTGCAGTGATGAGGACAAAGACCAAGAACTATGGCCATGACTCTCTACCTGCACCCACTCTGTTCTCCTCAGTATTTTACATAGGTCCCTACATTGTGCTCTCCACTAGAGCGGGCGGTGGAAAATCAGGGAAAGAAAATAAATGATGGAGAAGGAATGTAAGCTTTCCCTGGCTTGGTATGAAAGTGCTGGGGAGATAAACCAGAGATTCCTTTCTGGCTTCTGTTCCTCCTTTCCCCCTCCTCCATCCCTATCCTTATGAGAATAACTCCCCACTCAGTCTCCAGCCTAGGTGGCTTTCCCTGAACATCATGTGTAGGTATTCACCTGACCTTGGCTACCCTCACAGGAATGTCCCTCAGATACCTAAAAGTCAAGGATCCAAACCTGAGCTCATTGCTGCCCTCAACCTGCTTAAAGACCATGTTGCGTGCCTCAGTATCTCACACATGGTCGTTGGAGCCAGACGTCTCCTAGCCATCTTCCTCAACCTACCTCCACCACCCCATCAGTGGCCACATCTGGAGTCGTCTGCTCAAACAGGTGCCTCACCCCACCTCTCAAGCCACTGTCTTGGAACAGACTTTCTGTGCCTTGTCTGAAGCCACTGTATCAGCTCCTGCTTGCTCTCACCTCTGCTCTAGTCCATCCTCTTCCTGGAAACAAATCAAAGCAAACCTCTTTGTGCTGCTTCCATGGATGCAGACTTCCTCTGCTCCCCAGGGGCCTGCCTGGTAAAGTGTAAGCTCCTTCTCTGTGTCACCAAAGAAGGCTCAGGCTGCCTTTGCAGATGCCCTCTCCTTACATGTGAATGCCTTATCCCTCCCCGCACCCCAGCTTCCTCCTCCACCCTGGCCTCCTGCCATTCTAGCACTCTCTGGCTCTGAAATACTTTGCTGCCCTCTACAATACACCATGTGCTCTTGTTTGCCCTGCGAGGGGTCTAGGCAGGTGGGTACTCCTGGTGAACAACACTTGCCCACCTGCCTGCTCCCCAGCCATCCTTCTAAGCTCAGCTCAGGTATTCCCTCTTCCAGGAAGCCTTTTGTAATCTTCCTGGCCTGCATTAGATAACCCTCCTCTTGGGTCCCACACTGACTCCACCATATTTAATGATCTCTTTGCTCATCTGCCTCCGCCCCTAGACTTTAAGGTCAATGCAGGCAGTGCTTTAGACAGCAAGTACCCATTTAGCACATGAATGAATGGGTGGGGAAAAAAAGAAAAACTGAAATCCCCTGTACCACCACCCCTATCTACAGAGGAACACAGACTGATATTCCTCTGCTGCTCTAAGTAGAATGACAGCAAACCCTCGCATAATGAATTTTACTTTATAAAATATCCTCACCTTCATTTATGTCATGTAACCCTCACAAACCCGGGAGACAGGGGTTATGGACTGCACTTCACAGGTGAGGGAAGTGAGAGCTGAAGAAGAATAAAAGTGGAGGGATTGAACACTTAGGTGTGCTGGGCACCATCTGGCCTCTTGTCACGTGATGACTCATTCTTTTCTTCCAACAACCCTATGAGGTATCTGTTATTCTCCCCCTTCCACGAGAGAAAGAGCTGAGGCACAGAGGGGCTCCGTGACTTGCCAGGTAGAGCCGGGATTTGGTTTCATACACACTTTTCTGACTTCCAAATCAGCAGGTCGAGCAGCTTAGAAAGAAGTCAATATGACTAGAATATGGCCTGTGGGTGCTTAACAAACATTTGTTCAGCTACAGTGACTAGCTCAAAGTCATGCTGAACCACCTGTTGAATCTGGCCTTCTTGCCCTGTTCTTTAGCCCCTCCGGAGCACAGGTGAGCCTGCCTGGGAGCACAGCCCAGCAGCCCACCCCCTTGTCCCCTCTCAAACACAGCAAAGGCAACCACATCGCATGGCTCTGCTGGGCTGGGGCCGAGATCGGAGCCAGGATCTGGGAGAGAAAGACAGTTCGGTGGTCTGGACACAGACACATACGCTTTTATGTCATAGCAAATGCTTCCCCTGAGCAAGACCCATCACCCAGCACAACAGCGGTGCGTTGCTCCACCCAGCTCCCCCTACAGTGGGATCAGCTAGACCCTCTGAGCAGACAGCACATGTGCACTGCCCAGCCAGCTCTAGTGATGCGCCACATCTCATTGTCTCTATGAATTGCTTTCTGCTCCTTATCCCTCCTGCCCTGCCTTCTCGACAGTGAATGCCAGCTACTAGGGTCATGGGCTGACATCTGAAGGAACTCTGGAAACTATTTCTGTGCCTCAAGAGGACCAGAGCTCTGCCTCCCAGAGTCCAAGGTGTGGCCTGCCCCGTGCTTCCCTCTGCTCTGTTGCCCCTGGGGAACTGCTTGGGTCTGGCTGGAAGGGAATGAAATGTGGTGCAGCCTGAGGATGGGAAGAATAGAGTAAGGGAGAGAGGCTGACAGTAAACCCACTTTTACTGAACACCTAGTCTGTGCCAGGATTTCCGTTGCATGTATCACATCCATTATGTTCTTTACCACTCAGCTGTCCCTCACATGGAGTCGTCTCCCGATCCCCATTTCTAGAAGGAGCTGAGGTGCAAAACCACATCATTCTGTGGCTAAATAGTAAAGCTGGTTTTCACTCCCAAGCTCTTCCGACTCTGTGGTTGATAAGAATACACTATTTACTCCTGAAAGCCAAGAGTCAGCTCTCCATTTCCCCCTCCTCCCAGCTCCTAGAAACCACCATTGTACTTTCTGCTTCTATGAGTTTGTTTTCGATTTCTCATGTACATGGAATCCTGCAGAGTTTGTCCTATGACTGGCTGTTTAATTTTGCATAACATTCTGTAGGTCCATCCATGTTGTTGCAAATGGCAAGATCTCCTTCTTTTTGTGGCTGAATAATTTTCCATTTTATGTATATACTCCATTTTCCTCATCCATTCATCTGTTGACAGACAGGTTATTTCCACTTCCTGGTTATCAGGAATAGTGCTACAATGAGCATGAGGGTGCAGGTATCTCTTTGAACTTCTTATTTTTATTTTAATTCTTTGGGATAAATACCCAGAAGTGAGATTCCTGGATCATATGGTAATTCTACTTTTTTTAATTTGTTGAGGAAACTCTGTAATATTTTCCATAGCAGCTACTCCATTTTATGTTCCCACCAGTGGTGTGCCAAAGCTCCAATTTCTCCATATCCTTGCCAACACTTGGTATCTTTTGTTTTTTTGATAATAGCCATCCTTACAGGTATGAGATTATAGCGATTTTGATTTGTATTTCCCTCATGGTTAGTAGTGCTGGACATCGTTTCACATACCTGTTGGTGAGTGAATTTCTTCTTTGGAGAAATACCTATTCAAGACCGTTGCCCATTTTAATTGGGTTATTATTATGATTATTATTATTATGTTACTATTGAGTTGCAGGAGTTCCTCATATATTTTGGATATTAACCCTTATCAGATATGGTTTGCAGATATTCTCTCCCAATCTGTAGGTTGACTTTTCATTTTTCTGATTATTTCCTTTGCAAAGCAGTGGCTTCTTAGTTTGATGTAGTTCCCTTGTCTACCTTTGCTTCTGTTGCTTGGGCTTTGGTGTCATATACAAGAAATCATTGCCAATACAAATGACATGAAGATTTCCCCTTCATTTTTTTTTATGCATTTTATAGTTTGTCTTATATTTTTAATCCATTTTGAGTTGGTATTTGTGCATGTTGTAAGATAAGATTTTGTGCATGTGGATCTTCAGTTCCCCCAACACCATTTGAAGAGATTGCCCTTTCCCCATTGTGTATTCTTGGCATTCTTGTCCAAGATCAGTTGACCATATACGTGCGGTTTTCTTTCTGGGCTTTCTATTCTGTTCTGTTGTTCTACATGTCAGTCCTTATGCCACTATCATGCTGCTCTAATCACTGTGGCTTTGTGATACATTTTGGAATCAGTAAGTGTGATGATTTTAGCTTTGTTCTCCTTTCTCAAGATTGTTTTGGTTATTTTGAGTCCTTTTTGTTCCTAGTGAAATTTACTATTGTTTTTTCTATTTCTGTAAAGAGTAGAATGCCATTGGGGTTTTGATAGGGATTCCATTGAATCAGTAGATTGCTTTGGGTAGTATGGCTAATTTAACAATACTTAGTTCTCTAATCCATGAATATGGGATTTATTTCCATGTATTTGTGTCTTTAATGTCTTCCTTCTTATTTGGATATTATCCCTGCAAATCTTTTCCTATATAAGTCCTTTGATCTCTCACTCCAGTTACCCAAAACCGCCTTCCTAGTGAACCTCCCTCTGGAAAGTCAGATGTACATAATCTGACCATATTCTCCCTGATTGCTAGAGATGTTGAACATCTTTTCATGTGCTTATTTGCCATCTGTATATCCTATTCGGTGAACTGTTTCTTCGTGTCTTTTGTCCATTTCTAGTCGAATTGCATGTCTTTGTTTTTCCTGTTGAATTTTGAGAGTTCTTTACTGACTCTGTTGTTAGATATGTGCCTGGCAAATATTTTCTCCCAGTCTGTAGTTTGTCTTTTTATTCTTTCAGTGGGGTCCTTTGCAGAGCAAAAGTTTTGAATTTTGTTAAAGTCCAACATACCAACTTTTTCTTTTGCAGACTCTGCCTTGACTGTCCTGTCTAAACACCCTTCACTAGGTCCTTCCCCAAAGAGGAAAGGCAATTCACCATTTTCGAGTGTGGTAGAAGTCTAGGTAGTAGACTTCTGCTCCCCACAGACACTGTGAGGTGGGCTCCCTGTTGCCAAAGTCTTGGCTTCCAGTTTTGACCTTGACCCAGCCTGGTGGGGAGTGGAAAAAGAAGAGAGAGGATTGGGTTGCTTCCTTAAAGCCTGGTAGGAATGGAAGTCTAGGCTCTCCATTTGGCCTTTGCTGGTGGGGTGTGGGTAAGGGCCACAGATTGTGTGTGTGTGGGGGGGGGGGTTGGCCAGAACAGAGTATTTATTGTCTAAGAGTTTTCTGCTCTGCTAGGCTGCCCTTGCCTGGTCCTTTGACTAGAGACAGCAGGCTACATTGGGTTTTTGGTGGCTTCTATCTGTCATCATTATCATTTCTGGGTTGCCAGTCTCTATGTAGTCTAGAATTTGGGGTGCAAAAAGAAAACCCAGGGAACACACCACCACATCACTACTTGGGTCCTAGTATCCCCAGCCAGACTTCCTTCATGGTTTTATATAGAACATTCAAGATTTTAAGCTACACCAGAGGGAGGAAAATGGAAAGGCATATCCATTCCATCTTCCCAGAAGTGGAAGTCTATCACACAATCTGGACATGCAGACTGATCAAGGCACAATGGTCTGGAGAAAAACATTACTGTGTACAACTTTTTTCGTCAAGCCTATCCGCTAGGCAAAGAGACCTGCAGTGTACCCATTTGACAAAGAGCATGGGCTTTGGTTTTCAACTTCCTGGGTTTGTATTGTGTGACACCTCTCCTATCTGCTGGATTTCTCTGGCCTGATTATTTAACCTTGCTATGCCTTATTTTCCTCAGCTATCAACTGGGGGTCATGGTAGCATATTCCTCATGGTGTGGAATTGCAGAATGAACCTAGATGATTCATGTCAGTCAAACAAAAGACAAAATACATAGTCTAGCTTCTGGCAAGGCAATTAATAAATATTAACTATTTTTAATAAAAGAAAAATGTTAGTAGTGTAGTATAGGGAACCTGGAGGGTAGAAACCCTAAATCCCAAGATTTCTCCTGTTCGCCATTTCTCTGAATCATCCAATTTCCCATCCATTGGTCCTCTCTTTTTCTCTCCCATCCCCACATTCCCTCCTTCCTTCCTTGCCTTCTTTTCCCCCTGCCCTTTCCATTGCCACGAGTTAGCTGAGCACCTGCTGTGTTGTCTCTGGAGACATAACAACAAGTAGAGCACCACCTACACCCCAGTGGACTTCAGAGGTTAATAGGGGTGACAGAAACATGAGTGGGTCATTG
Organism: Prionailurus bengalensis; assembly: GCF_016509475.1. Taxonomy (NCBI): domain Eukaryota; kingdom Metazoa; phylum Chordata; class Mammalia; order Carnivora; family Felidae; genus Prionailurus; species Prionailurus bengalensis. The sequence goes on along the minus strand of NC_057353.1, from coordinate 79,372,376 downwards.
CAATCTGATGTGCGGACAACTCCAACAGACGCCTCCACCAGGTACAACATCGGTTCTTCCAGATACAAATAAATGCCACGGGGATTTCAAGTCTCAAATGACTATTTGCATTGGATTTAGTCATCCATTTGTAGGAGGACATTAAGAATAAACCCTCCCTAATGTAGCTGCAATGTTTACAGTCAAGCCCCAGAAGCATATGGCACCAGCCCCACAAAAGCTACTGCAGATGCAGGAAAAGAGGGCTTTTTCATAGGCTGAATTCAGCCATCTGACTTACGGTGCTGCCAGCCAGATGGGGTGTGGGATAACAGAGGCCATGAGCTTGGATCCATCAGATATTTGATGCGCCACCCAGACAATTGTGTGAGTGTGGATTTGGGAAAGTGCTTTAAACAAAACAACACTCAAACCAAATGTGCTTTGTTAAGAGCTGTTGTTACACATTGGAAGTTGGCAAACACAGAGGGTGAGTTCAGGCAGTGAGGCGCTCACCTGGCTGTGGCCGGCAGAGCTCTAGGGCAGGAGGCACCTCTAGGGCTGTCCTGCTGGGAGGAAGGGACATCTCCCCACGCATGGCAGCCCAGGTGCAAAGGGTGGGAAGCAGACACATCTGACTAGATGTGGTGCTGGAGGCTGACTTGGAATAAAGTAGCTGGTGGTACAGGGCATCTGTGGGCCTTGGTAGGAGACTTCATGGGTGGGTCACACCCCAGATCTTTGCATCGTCTTTCTTTGCAGCGTGTCTCTTGGCACATTACTTCATCTGGTTGAGCTTTAGTTTCTTCCTCTGGGAAGCCGGGGCAAGATATTGACTTCATAGGGCTACTGCACTGAAGTCACTGCAGTTAGAGGAGTTGATGTGCCCTTGGCATGTGGGCCGGTCATCCTAAGAACAAGGGATGACGAAAGCAAAGGCCCAGGGGCGATGGGAGCGTACTGGTTTTGGGAAGGCCACCTGGTTCATTGTGGCTGGGGGCTGAATTCAACATGAGGAGGGGCTGGAGGGCAGGCAGAAAGGTTAAGAAGTCAAAGTGGAGTACTATTCTCTGTGCACTTGTTTTCGCTTCCAGCACAACTGGGTGAGAAGGACAATGGGGTGGTTCCAGGTCACCTGGATCCCTCATGAGCCTGGCTCTGTTGAGAGCTTGAACAGAGCTCATCCAGGTTCCAGGAGAGTCTTGTCTCTAACTCAGGAACACTTTAAGCCATTTTAAACTGTGTAGCTGGAAAGTATTTATGATGGATTGAAAAAGTGGTCACAATTCTCCTTCCTCCTCTGTGTAACTTTGCAGGGTAGAGGTGATGCTGTGCTAGTCCTGAGCTCAGCGTGGACAGACCTTGCACATTTCCTCTTCTTCTTCTCTTAGAGCCCAGCTGCAGTGTGAGAAAACCCAGGCTAGTCTGCTGGAGAATGAGATGCCCCAGAGTGCACACCGGCTCTTCCTGCCAAGGCCATCCTAGGCCAGGCAAGCTGCAGCTGGCTGTAGAAACGGGGCCCAGCACAGACGCATAGGAACCACCCAGTTGAACTAGCCCAAATTTGGGGATGAATGATGGATTGTCTAAATGGTGGTTGTCTAAATCCACTAAGTTCTGAGGTAGCCTACTGACTTGTGAAAAGGTAATCAACATCATTATTTATTAAGGGAATGCAAATTATAACCCCAGTGAGACACCACTTGACACCCACCGGTGCGGCTGTAATCAAAAAGGCCCCCCCCCCCCCCGGGCGCCTGGGGGGCTCAGTCTGACTCTTGATTTTGGCTCAGGTCATGATCTCACGGTTCATGGGATCGAGCCCTGGTTAGGCTCTGCTGATGGTGTGGAACCTGCTTGGCATTCTCTCTTCCTCTTTCTGTTTCTCCCCTCGCGCGCTTTCTCTCAAAATAAATAAACTTTTAAAAAAAGGCACACAACAACAAGTTTGGGTAAAGGTGCAGAGACACTAGAATTCGCTTAGTCCTCACGTGGAATGAAAAACAGTGCAGCCACTTTGGAAAACAGTTCCTTGAAAAGGAAGCAGAGACTGACCATATGTTACCATGCGACTCAGATTCCATCCCTAGGGATTTACCCGTAAGAAATTGAGACCTAAGACCACACATGCATACAAACATGTATGTTTGTAACCGCATTACTCATGGAAACCAAGAAGAGAATCCAAATGTCCAACGAGTGCTGACTGAGTATGGAAAGCGTGGTGCATCCATGCAATGGAATGCTGTTTGGCAACGGGAAGGACCAGAGCACTGATACTTCCTGCAGCATGGACAGACCTTGAGGCCATGTGCCGAGTGAGAGACGCTAGGTCATATGGCTGGCTGTATGAAGGCCCAGGGCAGGCAAATCTGCAGAAAACAGATTAACATCTGCCTGGGCCTGGGGGTGGGGACGGGGAGTGACTACAAATGGTCACGAAGGGCCTTGATGGGGCGGTAAACATGATTACAATTGGATGATGGAGGGGCTCCTGGGTGGCTCAGTTGGTTAAGCATCTGACTTTGGCTCAGGTCATGATCTTGCAGTTTGTGCATTCAAGCCCTGCATTGGGCTCTGTGCTGACAGCTCAGAGCCTGGGGCCTGCTTTGGATTCTGTCTGTCTCTCTCTCTTTCTCTCTCTCTCTCTCTCTGCCCCTCCCTTTCACTCAGTCTCCGTCTCTCTCTCTGTCTCTCTCTCAAAAATAAAACATAGGGTAGATCTATTTGAGGAATTTACCCAAGGGATAAATTGTGCTGTGCTGGTTCATGGGGGCACTTGAACCCCAATGTTTATAGCAGCACCTTCAACAATAGCCAAATTATGGAAAGAGCCGAAATGCCCATCAACTGACGAATGGATAAAGAAGATGTGGTTTACATATACAATGGAATACTACTTGGCAATGAGAAAGAATGAAATCTGGCCATCTGCAGCAACGTGGATGGAACTGGAGGGTATTATGCTAAGTGAAATAAGTCAGGCAGGGAAAGATACCATAGGTTTTCACTCATTCGTGGATCTTGAGAAACTTAACAGAAGGCCATGGGGGAGGGGGAGGGGAAGGGGAAGAAAAAAGTTACAAAGAAGGAGGGAGGCAAACCATAAGAGACTCTTAAATACTGAGAACAAACTAAGGGTAGATGGGGGGTGGGGGAGAGGGGAAAGTAGGCGATGGGCACTGAGGAGGGCACCTGTTGGGATGAGCATTGGGTGCTGTATGGAAACCAATTTGACAATAAGTTATATACATATAAAATAAACTCTTAAAAAAATAAACACAAAAAACCCTGGATGATGGAGATCGTTGCACGAATTCTTTAAATTCAATAAACATAGTTTAATCGGGCATGTAAAACAGGTGAACACACACCCCCATAAGCTCCCTGCTGCAGCCCACGGTTCCCCAACATCACATGGTCCCTGCGGGCCAAGCCAGGGTAACACGGCCCCGCACACAGTCCTGGCTACAATGAGCCCCCTGATTCTCAGTCCACAGTTTTCATGCATCCTTCTCAGTCCCGTTTATTTTTCATGCCAGCATAATATTCTGTACTTCATATAAACACACCAGATACGTGAAGTTTGCTCTTACCCCCAGCCACCTACTTAATACTTTCTTTACAAAAATCCTCCAAAATGATTGTATGTATAGGATACATTTTAAAGTAAAATAATATTCAGAGATTATTTTTTATTACTTTTTAAATTTTTTTATTAAGTTTTTATGTTTATTTTTTGAGAGAGACAGAGACAGAGCATGAGCAGGGGAAGGGCAGAGAGAGAGAGACAGAGAGGGAGACACAGAATGTGAAGCAGGCTCCAGGCTCTGAGCTGTCAGCACAGAGCCTGATGTGGGGCTTGAACCCATGAACCATGAGATCATGACCTGAGCTGAGCTGAAGTCAGACGCTTAACCGACTGAGCCACCAGGCACTCCTCAGAGGTTATTTTTTACTTTCTTTCCCCTGAGTTATAGCCGCACCCTTAGAACAATGACGGGTTTGGGATGCCTGAATAATCACATAGTCGGTCAGGCTGATCCCTGTTTAAGGTGCCCTGATTGGAACTGCAGGTACAGAGACAACAGGCTGGGACTCTGGCCTCAGGGGCCCACGAGTGTGGGTGGATGACAAAGCAGGCCACGTGCTGATACGAAGCAAAACCCCTCAAAACTCCAGGTAGGAGCTGGTTCGGCAGTCTCCTCATCTGGAAAAACCGCTCACGTGGCCGCCTCGGCCGGAGGAGGGTCAGCGGGGCTGGAAGGTCCAGGGTGTTTCCCTCTCCTGTCTGGCAGTGGGGGCTGGCCGCTCACTCCTCCAGGAGGCTGGACTGGCTTCACTACGAGGTGCGTCAGGGTCAAGTTCCATGACCGAAAAACCAAGGAGCTGCAACACCTCTCCCGACCCGACACCCAAAGGTGCACAGAGTTCCACTGGTCCAGGAAGGCAGCCCCGATTCTGCACAGGTGTGGGGACTCAGGGAGGCATAATCGCTGGGGCCATTTTCTAAGACAGTCTCACTATGTCACAGCTGAAATCCCCCCAACCCCATTTTCTTGAAATGTAAAGTCATTTAGTACTTTACACAGAGCTACCCCGCAGACTAGATACAGAGCCCAGGGTGATGCTTCTCCAACCAAGTCCATGTCCAAGCTAGCTCACATGAACCTCAAAATAAAACACAAAGTCCCCACATTTATGTGCCTTCTGCAATTTATACCATTTTCTGATGGTGAGGAGGATGATATTATGATAATGATGAATCTTGCCTGAGCCGAGCAGGAGCCTGGTTAGTTAAGTCTAAGTTCCATCACGATCTCTCCCAGCATGAACTGGCTCGGGCTGCCATAACAAAGTGCCACAAACCGGGTGGCCTTAAACGCAGAAGTGCAACGTCTCACAGTTGTGGAAGCTGGGTGTCCAAGATCAAGGTTCCTTCTGAAGTGGTGAGGGAGAATTGGTTCCAGGCCTCTCCCTCAGCCTTCTCCTTGTTGGCTGGTGATCTTTGGCATTTCTTGGCTTATAGAAACATCATCCCCATCTCTGCTTTTGCCTTCACATGGCATTCTCCCTACGTGCCCCAACTGTCCCTTTTTATCAAGACACAAGTCATACCGAACCAAGGGCCCATCGCATTCCAGTATGACCTCATCTTACCTTTACTAATTATATCTGCAATGACCCCATTTCCAGTATAAGGTCATATTCCAAAGTATTGGTCGTAGGGCCTTCAGTAGATGAACTGGGGGGTGGACACAGTCTATACCACCCCTTTTAACACGTGTGCAAAGTGAGGGTCCATAACCAGTTTTACAAGCAAATTGAGAGAGCGCTACCTTCATAGTTTGAAGCATGGGAGTATTCCGTAGTTTTAAGGACTGTAGAGATTGTCTTCTGCACGTTTTATCACATAGAGGAGAAAATGGAGTCCCAGAGGGACTTAGTGAGTTGTCTAAAGTCACTTATTCCTGAAACTCAGCACAGGGGCCAGAGGCTGGGACACCTGATGGCTTCTTTTAGAAACGTTTCTGCTGTATCACACTTCATTCTCACTTGCTCACAATTTAGTCCATTCCTGGGACTTAAGGAGACAATTTTCAAAAGCTCTAAAGGGCTCTCCGGCAAGGCCTCCTGACCTCACGAACGCTTTGCAGACTTAAAGCAAATTTGCTATAGGATTAACGCCCCCAGGACTGAGCCCTGCCTGGCCTGCAGCCACAGTTATCCTGAAAGCATTGGAGATGCTGTCCCCTCCTCCCTCACAGCCGCCAAGACAAAAGGACAGGCTTTCATGTCAAGAAGAAAAGTGCCCAGGAATGATCGCTCAGTCCAAAACTGGGAAAATACATTCGAAATGCTTTCATTTTACTAGTGATCCACTCTACCAAAACAGGGATTTGGCCCAGCTCTGCAGCATGCAGGTTTTAACATGGATGTGAAAATAAAGGAGGCTTCTACTATGACCAGGATGGAGTGCGAGAGACCAAATTTACATCCCGCCACAAGCCACTAGAAAAGCAAACTTGTATTTCATTTGGATATAGACAAGGTAACATATTGCTAAGGAACATGTGCCTGTTATAGATACATAGAGCAATTTTCCTGCAGCGCACAGCTGAGTTTCCCAAGAACCGGAGAACAGGAAACAAAACGCACCCTGCATTTGGCAGTTTCCAACGGCAGTTTCCCGGCCGCAGACACAGGGTGAGGGGACGGGGAATCCAGGAAGAGCCCGGCGGTCACACTGAGCTGGACGGACAGAGGAGTTTGGGAGGTCACGGCGATAGAATTTGTGGAGCAAAATACCAAAGAAAAGAGGGCTTGTAAGAGAGAATCCTTGAGATCTGCAGGGGTCCGCACTGGTCCTTGACCCGATACATGGTCTGATTTTGCAGCACCTGCAGCATTGGGTAGTGTTCGCTGAAGGGTATTGCTTTAGTGGAGCGGCTAAGTTAGCTCTGGGTAAAGGCTGCTTCGGACCTGTCCTTACAAAGCTGAAAAGCAAGCCTCAGAGGACAAAACCCATCTCGGCAACCTGACCGACAGAAGCCGGCACCACTTAGAGGAGCACAGCTAAGCCCAGGACCAGCGCAGCATCTGGACTTCAGCCAATTGTCTCAAGTAAGCAACGAAGTTGGAGAACACCACCGAGAACCTGGAGAAAAATCAATGCCTAACAGACACAGGAATGGCAGAGATGATGGAATGATGGCATAAGGCGTGAAAGTACTATTATAACTGTGTGCCACATATTCGAGAGAATACCGTCATTTCGATGAGAAAAATGGAAGGTATAAAAATATCTTTAAGTAAGTACTTCCTGGGGCACCTGGGTGGCTCAGTCAGTTAAGCATCTGACTTCGGCTCAGGTTGTGATCTCACAGTTGGAGTGTTTGAGCCCCGCGTCCGGCTCTGTGCTGACAGCTCAGAGCCTGGAGCCTGCTTCGGATTCTGTGTCTCCCTCTCTGTCTCTGCACCCCCCCCCCCCCCGCCACTCGTGCTGTCTCTCTCTCTCTCTCTGTCAAAAATAAACATTAAAAAAAAATTTTTTTTTAAATTGAGCCACCCAGTTGCTCCTATCGGTTAAGCATCTGACTTCGGCTCAAGTCAAGATCTCATGGTTCATGGGTTCAGCCCCGCATCAGGCTCCGTGCTGATAGCTCAGAGCCTGGAGTCTGCTTCGGAGTCTGTGTCTCCCTCTCTCTCTGCCCCTCACCCACTCGTGCTCTGTCGAGCTCTCTCAAAAATAAACATTAAAAAAAAAATAAAAACAAAAAGAAAGTACTTCCAGAGGTAAAATGTCATTGAATTTGAATGTATGCGTTGGAATTAACAACAGAATAGAACCAGAGACAAAAACAAGCAGTTCACTTTGACACAGTTACAGCAACTATTCAAAAGGAAACACAAAGAAGAAAGAAAGAATGACTATAGAATCAGGGGGTCTTTCTCATAGGATCAATTTATTTTATATATGCAATTAGAGTCCTTAGAGTGCAGAGCCAGAAAAAAGTATTTCAAGAAATGATGGCTGGAAATTTTCCAAATTGATGAAAATGGTAAATAGAAGAGAATTCATACACCCCAGGCAAGAAAAAAAAAATAGCATCAAGTGTATCATATTCAACCTGTTGAAAACCAATGATCAAGTGAGAACCTTAGAGCACCCAGAGAAAAAAAGGTGTCCTTACCCCTTTGCATGTAGTATAGAAGAGCAACGAAAAAGAATGAAATCTTGCCATTTCCAACAATGTGGATGGAACTGGAGGGTATTATGCTAAGAGAAATTAGAGAAAAATACATGATTTCACTCATACGTAGAATTTGAGAAACTCAACAGATGAACATAGGGGAAGGGAAGGAAAAATAAGATAAAAACAGTGAGGGAGGCAAACCATAAGAGACTCTTAAATACAGAGAATAGGGGGCACCTGGGTGGCTCAGTTAGTTAAGCGTCCAACTTCAGCTCAGGTCATGATCTCACAGTTTGTGAGTTTGAGCCCTGCGTCGGGCTCTGTGCTGACAGCCCAGAGCCTGGAGTCGGCTTCGGATGCTGTGTCTCCCTCTCTCTCTGCCCCTCCCCTGCTCATGCTCTCTCTCTCTCGCGCGCGCGCTCGCTCTCTCTCTCTCTCTCAAAAAAAAAAAAAAAAAAAAGGAGCTGGGGCACCTGGGTGGCTCAGGTGGTTAAGCATCCGACTTCAGCTCAGGTCATGATCTCATGGTTCATAAGTTCGAGCCCCACATGGGGCTCTGTGCTGACAGCTCAGAACCTGGAGCCTGCTTCGGATTCGGTGTCTCCCTCTCTCTCTGCCCCTCCCTCTGCTCATGCTCTGTCTCTCTCAAAAAATAAAAAAATCAAAAGAAAAAAAAAATTAAAGTTCAGGGGAAGAAAGAAAACAGAAAAATTTGTTAACCTGGAATTCTATAATTGGCAAAGTATCTTTCAAAAACGAACGTGCAACAAAGACTTTTTCAGATGCTTTCCGGCAAAATTGCACTAACATGGGTGCTGAAAGAAAACACCACCAAGTGAAATCTGGATCTATGCAGAGATCCAGATTTTATCCAGATTTTTATGTTTTTTTATGAAAGAACCATAAATGGTAAATATGTGGGTGGAGACAGATTTTCTCATTTTTAATACCTTTGAAAGATAATTGAATTTTAAAGCAGTAACAATTTCAGGGGTGGGATTGAAACCAAATGTAGATGCTAAATGTATAATATTATAATAGCCTTGTGTGGCGACAGACGGTGACTATGTACGGTCATGAGTATTTTGTAACGTACAGAATTGCTGAATCACAACGTTGCTCACCGAAACTGATACAATCTTGTATGTCAACCATACTTCAATTAAAAATATAAAAAAAGAACTCCAGCATAAAGGCCAGGAAAGGAAAATGGAATATGCGGTCATAAGGTTTTCAAATTATATCTGATGCAGGATATATTTGAAACCGCAGAGTGCCCACTTAAAAAAATAAATAAAACTAAGAGAGCTAAAAGGTATTAGTTGAAATAAAATAAATATATAAATTGGGGCACCCGGGTGGCTCAGTCGGTGAAGAGTCCAACTCTTGATCTCAGCTCAGGTCTTGATCTCAGGGTCGTGAGTTCAAGCCCTGCCTCAGGCTCCACGCTGGGCATGAAGCCTACTTAAAAACTAGATAAAAAATAATAAAAGATAAATACAGAAATCGATCCCTAGAAACAGATGTCACAAGTAGATAATAAACGGCAGGATGGTAGATGTTAACCAGGCCATAGTATAAGGTACTATGTTGCCATATTGTAATGTTACTACATTGTAACATCAGTACGGTGGATGCAGGGCGGGCAGATCAGAGGACACCTTTCACAACCAAGGATATGTTCTAGATTAGGAGTGTGGCGGTGGTTACATGACTGTATATACTTGTCAAATCCCATCAAACCGTACAATTACAAATTAGTGAACTTTGATGCAAATTATACCACAACAAAGCTGTTAAGAAATAAAAGCAGAACAGGAGAATACACGGGGACGAATGCAGTGTGGAAGGCACCTACTGTCATGTTGGAGAGCACATCCACACACACACACACACACACACACACGCATGCACTGTTTGTAAAGGGCTTTGCTGCTTTTTCTTTTTTAAAATGAGTAAGTTATAGGGGCACCTGGGTGGCTCAGTCAGGTAAATGTCTGACTTCAGCTCAGGTCATGATCTCATGGTTCGTGGGTTCGAGCCCCGCGTCCGGCTCTGTGCTGACAGCTCAGAGCCTGGAGCCTGCTTCTGATTCTGTGTCTCTCTGTCTCTGCCGCTCCCCTGCTCACACACTCTCGCAAAAATAAACACTAAAAAATTAAAAAAAAATAATTTGCACAATGTGTTTAGAAAATACCAAAGAGTAGGAAGAAAAATATTCTTTACAATCTATCTAGATATTAACACTATCCTTTCTCCTGCATATTCTTCCAAGCATAAATACATTTATGAAACATAAATAACAAGTAAATTTTTCTTAATATTATAGGACGCACAAGGTTTCCAATCAACAATATTTTGGAAGCATCTGATGTTGATAAATAGAAATACATTTCGTAGCCACCAAGCTAAGAGCTGCCTGGAATTCTGCTCTGCGATGTGTTTGTTTACTCATTTTCATTCCCATAGGACGGCCAGTGAGGCTGTTGCGTGGTTGAATTTTTGTCCTTGGCAGTGTTGCAGTGAACATACTTGGGCTTGCATTTTTTCCAGTTGCTTTATTGTCCCCTTAGGATGACCTACAGGACTTGGAATCGTTCAATCAAAGGGCATCTATCTACTCCTTTCATACAGACATCTAACTCCACCCCCAAGGGGCAGAGCTCACTCCTTCCTGGCGGAGCACTTGGATTCCACGTGTGTCCTCACACCTTCTTGCACAAATGCCATGAGACTTTCGCTCTTTGCCAGTATCCGGTTACCCACGGTGTTTCAGGGTGTGCTGTGCACGGACATGCCACGCACGTGCACGCGTAAGAGCTCTTGGGAGGAACCGCTCACACTTCCAGAGGCTTTTCAGCTGCCGTTATGGGGCTCATCGAACTCAAGACCCAGGAAAAGGTAAGACTGGGGCTTCTTCATAACCCTCCGATGCCTTGGCTGTGCGACACCTTATCATACGTTTTCCGATAGAATAGAACGTGTGAAACGAACATGAGAAGGCCCACCTCAGGGGGGCTGTGGTGAGTGCTGGCAATGAAGTCCATGATGCTTTATAATGCCATACTCTTCCTAACAGAAAATTTGGAAACCACTGAACTGTTCAACAGCTAGGAGTTAGCTCAATAACTTCTACCACCCCTGTAACGAAGCACGCGGCAGTCACAGAATGGCATTGCCAAAATGAGCGTATTCAGCTGGAAAAAAGGATCGTGATAGATTGTTAACTGGGGAAGGAGGCAGGACATAAATAAGTATATAGTATTTCATTTTTTATAAGTAATTGTACAGTTTCAGTTAACTTTCTAGGTGTATACACGTTTACATTCACACTGATTATTTCCAGATGGGTGGGTGAATTTTTTTTTTTTCTCATGTGTTTCTCCAGATTCTCCTGCGATGGACAATGTGCTGCTTATAACAGGAAAAGGGCAGTTTTATAGGAACAACCAACACCAAAATTATTTAAAGCACATAAGAGGCACTTAGGAAATGTTTGCTGTTCTTGGACATTTTCAGCATCTTGGGGTGCAAGCCGTTATTTTCTCCCTGTGCCACGGGAAGGGTGGACCCAGGTTACCCAGCTGATGGGGCAGCGCAGCATTGTAACTCCCTCTCTGCCCCCGAGCACATGCCTTCTGGCTCTGCTTGTCCGGAGGGCTCCTTTCCCTTTGCCCTTTGGTAGGAAGATCCACTGCAGCCTGGTCTGAGTCTCTTCCAGAGAGGGTGAGGAGGACTTTGAGAAGCTCCTGCTGGTGGACCTCACCAGCCTGCATGGACAGAACATTGCACCCGTGAGCTCAGCTGCTTCAGCCTTTGGGAGAAGCCATGGGGCTGAGGTTCCAGAGAGCATCCCCATGTCAGAGCTACCGGTGAGAGGGATTTGGGGCTGACAAAGCTCTCTGTACATCCCCATGACAAATTCCAGTGGAAGCTTGGAGAGCAAGCCTCTCTGTGTGTGACAGTCATTCACCAGCCAACTCACCCAAGGAGGAAATTGGGCGGATATTTTCATGGTACCCCTTTCACACAGAGGTTAATGACTGCTCCAAAGACATGCCAATAAGCAGTCCCTGTGGGTTGGAACCCACATCTCCCAGGGTCCCATGAAGGAACACTTGGCACTGTGCCCACCATCAAGAATGGTATCCCCCCTCCTTTGGCCTTTCCTTCCCTGGGAGGCAGAGCTTTGCCTTGAAATCCTAATCCCACTCCCATAGCAAATTCCTTAACCTGAGTATCCCCATCAGCATTCAAGAGCACTCCCCAGAAACATTTCCCACAACACAATCCCTGCCTCAGGCTCTGCTGCATGGAGACCCAACTTGAGGCCACTGGTACCAGAAGGGATGCTAGGAAGCAGCCTTGAAGGATGGGGCTTGGGAGCTGGAACCCACACTGGCCCCTGGGGACAAGACCCTCAGAGCACGGGAACGAGAAATATCTGGACCTAAGTAGCTGAGATCCCCCGGGCTTCTGAAGGGAGCAGGCGACAAGCTGGGTTCTGAGTGAGGTGTGAAAGCCGAGGCCTGTGTTGCTGCTCCTGGTGACAAATTTTTGGAAGAAACCTGGAGAGTCTGGATGTTCTGTCCATGACGTTGGGGACTTCGTGTGATCATACTTTGGTACCAAGTACTTGGCATGCTTAAGTGACACTTTGGATTCAGGGTCAGCCGTGTCGAGGGAGTTGTGAATGGTTCAGGGACCTGGCAAATGCCAGCGCAGGCCCTGGGGAGTAAAGGGCACTGTCCCGATGGGAGTGGCCCCAGCCAGTATCACATGCTGTCCTGCCCCACAGAAAGTTCACCGTGAACGTGCCGGGGACCAGCAGGTGTTCAGGACAGTTTGCCAGTCAATGTCCAGGCCGTGGTCCTTCCTCGTGGACCATCTCACCTCCTTGTCTCCACCTCAGGCCTGGACCCTGCTGGTCCCAGCATGGAACGCCAACCCACACCCCAGGGTTTCCACGGCTGCAACAGACAAGGACACCCAGGGTGGGGGGTCAGCAGCGCTTGGCGGGGGTGGGGAGCAAACAACTTGGGAGGGGGTCAGGAAACGTGGCTTCAAGGGCACCAAGGATGCTTTGTTTACGAGGTGGGTGGAGGCAGGATACTACCTCTCTGAAGGACCTGCTCAGGGACACGGAATGATCTAGCTGCATGGAGGCCCACTGGACAGAGCTGGGGGCGGCTCAGGAAACATCCAATGGGAGAAAAGCCACCACAAAGATAGAAAGACGGCCGGCCTCCCTCAGGTGTGGTGAGTGGTGAGCCCCCCGTTGCCAGGAGTGTCCCGAGGGGAGGTGGACAGGCGCTCGGCGGAGCAGCGAGTGGGTCAAAACAGGACTGGGGCAGAGTCCTCACCCCCACCCTGCTGTTGCAGAGAAGGTAGGGACGGCAGGACTGGGCGCCTCCAGGGGCCACAGCTTGACCAGCACGTGTGTGTGCATGTGGGACTGCTGTGAACCAGCACAGGCTTCCCAGAGGCTCATCTCCGCCCCCGGCCCTTCCCTTCCCTCCAGGGGGCATTCTGACAGGGTAACACCAGCCCCGGACCTGTGTCTGAATCCCACCTCTGCCACCCCTCGCCGTGTGCTTTGGGTGGGCTGCTTCGGTTTGCCCGTCTGTAAAACTAACGTAATTATACCCATCCCAGAAGGCGTTAAACAGTGAAACTGACTCCAGCAGGTGGAAGGTGAACTTTGGGAGGGCGGGGATGGCCTCTCTTCCTGGCAGCAAGGGGGACGGCCGCTTGTGGTGGGTGTCCAATGCCTGTCTGTGAACAAAGGGACACGATGAGGGCTGAGCAGTGTGGGGTGGGTTCTCTGCCTCGCTAAAGAACGGGCAGAAAGCGACAGATGACGTTTACTGTCAGCTTAACGATCATCACACCCTGACATGAACCAAGTGAATGTCTAACAGCACCAGCGGGGCGTTCCCTCCGAATCGTCTGGTCACCGGCCTGGGATTGCACGCAGTTCCCCGAGTCCCACACATTGAACTCGCAAAGAGACACTGTGCTGCCACCAGGACTCCCTCTGGCTGTGACCTCTCAGAAGGGGTGGCCCCTTCCTCCCACACTGGTGGGGAGCATCTCATTCGGCCCTCCTTGTCACAATAGCTCCGTGTGCAGAAAGGTGGGTGCTTTTGCCATCAGCCAAGGCCAGCGTTGAGTCCTGACCGGTGACCGGTCGGTGACTCACAAACCACACCGAGCCTCAGTCCTTACTGGGAGAGCAAGCTGCTTCACTTTCCCCGCACATTTGTCGGCAGGAACAAGGTCTAGAAACCCTCGGGATAGACTAGGAATTCTCCAAGACCCTCCCCACCTTCGGCCCCCCCCCCCCCCGGTGGTGAAACTTTGCTCAGTCTCTGGTGACACCTACTGGTGCCTGGTCCGTGGGGAGGAGGAGGAAGCCCTGAGACATTTGGAATCACAGGGTGTCGGGAAATGGAGCTTATAATACCCCCTGTATGACAGCTGGGGAACAGGACTGCACCACCTCAACCACATGGCTCACCCACGGCTGGGATCGCCTCCTGCCAGCCTTCTGTCCACCCACATGTACACCCAACGAGCCATTCCGCAAGGATCCCTCCAGCTGTTGAACTGAACACATAAATAGGATGTGCCCATTTAGAGCCCGCCCTCCGCTTCTCTTTCTACTCCGGGTGAATCCAAACCCAGCGCCCGCGCCCGGCAGTGTCCCCGCTCCCGTGTACTCTTTCTGTTCCAAGACCTGCTGAGGCCTTTGAGGGTCCTTCTGGCTCGGATGTTCTCCTGCAGGATCATTCCCATCCGTGGCTCTCAGCTCACGTGCTGCCTGCCTCCAGGCTTCCCTGACGGAAAGGAGTCCAATGTGTGGCCCTTGCCCCACCCATGCCCACATGCCGCGCTGTCTGCTCGGGCCCCGACAATAGCAATCCGTTCAAGAAACAGAGACATAAGCCAGGGACGGCTCCTGGCTCAGTCTGTCTCTCCCGCTGGACCGTGAGCCCCAGGATGGCAGGTGGCCACCTCTTCTGCTTCTGCACTGGTGCACAGGGCACGCGGACTTGGCCTCGGGAGGGGGGGTGCTCACAGCCGAAACGCAGTGCCCACCCAGCACAAGGTCCACAGCTGCGGTTTGGCCCCTCACCCATATGGGCGTGCCTGGGAAGAAAGCTGGGGTGGGGGGCACCCGGCAGGGAGAAGCTCCTGCCTCGATTTCTCCCCAACTCCAGGTGTGGCTGGAATGGTTTTGGGCAGCCCCCCAGGTCACGGCAGAGAGCACACACCCGGCCACACCTGCCAGAGCCGCTGGCCCCAGACGACTGGACCGGAACAGACGATGCTCTGACCTCGTCCTCCCAGGAAGTCACTGCTGGCCCAGGCCCATGACTTAGAATCTTATTGTCCCGTTTGAACCTACATCCAGCACCAGCAACTTAGCTCACGCTCGGTGAAAACTGGGGCTGAATGAACGAATGAAGCCTGTGGTCTATGCAGGGCGCCAAGCCAGGGGCTTGAGGATGCTAATTTCCACACGGATGCTGTGCAGGCAGAGACTCTGTCCAGCCCTGTAGCTAAGCCGCTCGACAAATAAGAGGTAAGAGGTGACCACCTGACCCTAAGGCTCCCTTCTGGCCACGGGATCACCTCGTCACAGCTACCCTCAAGGCGTGCATACCTGCTCAGGGCAGAGGCTGGCTCCACCCCGAAGCTCTGTTCACTCAGACGCTGCCAAGCCCTGTGGGAAGGGATGCACCACTGATGTCCCCTCACTGACACCAGGCAGACCCAGGGCTTAGCCTCTCCCCTCGGACTTGCCACCACCATGCGTCTCGCTAGATGTCTGCGTCCTCGTGTAAAGATGTTGTAGAGATGGAGGGATGATGGCCCTTCCCTGTGGGTCTGGTGTGGACGGCAGGGAACAGATTCAATGGCAGGGTGACTTTGTTACTGGCAATACTCCCTCTCTTCCATCAGGCTGCCTCTGAAACATTTATACAGTCCCTGGTCACCTTCAAATTATGCTAGGACTATGGGCACACACACACCTTTCAGCCTCGAAGACATGAATTGATGTGGCTCAAATAACAAGAGGGTCTGAGGCCACTGGGCAGAGGCCCAGGAGTCCAGATGTCCCGCCTTCACGTCAAGAATGACATTCCAAGTGCTTGCATAAATCCCCGAGGTGGCCACAGAGTGGCAGAACCCACCAGCACCCCCAGCACATTGAACAGCCACTACGTAGAGAGGTGGGCCCTTGCCCTCGAGAGAGGTTCACGCGACAGCAAAGGCAGCACCCCCTTTTGCCATTGCCCTGGTGACACTCGCCTTTGTCCACGTCCCGCCCAGCTCGGTGAGGCAGGTGGTGACAACCCTTTACATCAAAGGGAAAACTAAGCTTGTAAAAGATGGGCTGAAACACGTGCCTTGCGGGATCGTTGTGAGGTTTAAATACCATACTATGCAGAGTGTGTGAGCTCAGGGCGGCTGGCACAGTGTTGCTGAGTGACAGCTGGAAGCTGATGGTCAGGTGCTGTTTGCCAGCTTTCTGTCTGAGACTGTATGTGAAGAAACCAGAATGGTGGCTTTTAAATGTGCTCCCAGAGGCCCCTTAGAGACCGGAGAAAGGCTACGCCCCTGCCCCTTTCCTGTTCTAGATTTTGGACTTTGGAGAAAGGTTTGCTTTGAGGAAAGTCTCTCTTTCCCCTGCAATGCCTCACCCACCACCACCGCCACCAAAAAAGAAAAGAACGTTCAAACTGGGCACCATCGCGTGTCTAGAAGGAGCCCCACACCGTGCATCATGGGTCCTGGCTCTGATCCCAGCTCTGCCCCACACGGGGGCTGTGACTGTGGGTAAGTCACTCCACTTCCTGGAAATCCTTTTCCCCATCCAAAATCTTCACGATTGCACCTCCCTCTCTGGTGTGTGACCATTAAATTCAGGGTCAACATTCCTAGAGAACCATTTACTGGATGTTCATAAGGAAGAAGCCTGCTGTTAAGCTGGGCTTAGCAAGAGCCAGCTCTAAAGCCAGGAGCCTGGTTCCAATCCTACCTCTGCCCCCTCGGCTCTGTGACGTGGCATAAGTTACTAAGCTTCTCTGGGCCTCAAATTGCCCATGTGTAAGAATGCTGAACTCAGAGTTGCTGGGGATATCAACTAAGATGAGGGGCCTAGAATACTCAAGCCCATGGCTGCTGCATTACTCTTTGTAACGTAGACATGGAAGGAAAAGAAAGAGCATTGCCGAACACTTCCCCGTATGAAAAGAGCTCCCCGCAACCATCTCCAGTAGGCAGCCCTCGGTGAGCTGGGGTGGGAGCCTGAGAGAAGGCAAAGGGGAAGACGAGGCACAGTTGTGACTCACAAAATGCGCTTCTGAGAAGCAGAAGGCAGGCCTGAAGGTTCAGGGTCCTCTCACGCTCCGTCTCAGCCAGGTGGGGACGCCCCCACCTTCACTCACTGGCCACAGAGGCCACCTGCATACCTCTCCGTGCACCTGCTGCTGGCCCACGCTGTGCACGCGAGTAGGGCTGGTGGGGCAGCACTTTTTCTGCTCAGTAGTCAGTCCCCGAAGGGCCCAGCCTCGGGGGTCCCCAGCGTGGCCCTCGCCTCCTTCCATCCCCAGGACCCCGCTGATGGGTGTGCCACACCCGTGTGGGTGGGGAAGGGATCTGGCCCACAGGCCCTCTTCCTTTCTGTTCCAAGGTGATGGGGGGCAGGGTCTGCCCCAAAGCAAGGATGCTCTTGTATTCGCTGCTTCCTGAGCGAGGACGTGGGGGCTCCTCCCTCCTCAGGAACAGAACAAAAAGGAATCAGAAAGCGTCTACCACAAACCAGGGCTCTGCCAGGTCACAACGTACTTTCTAAACTTCCCTCCGGTTCAGCAAATTGTTCCTATTGTGCCATTTCTCGGGCACTTACTTGCCCTGGTTAGACCCCATACAAGTATTATACTTGTCTAATAAATCACACAGGTAATGTAAGCCCACGAGCAAGGCTGTTTGAGCAACTTTGAGGATGCCGACAGTCAAAGAGACAATAAAATCACCCCCAGGTGCCATCATTGTCAACGTCTTCCAGTACATTCTTCCAGACCCATTCAGGGGTTCTCTGAATGCAGGGTGGCGTGAATGAGACTCCCGGAATTACACGGAGGAGTTTGGATCCTGTTCCAACCACCTGCTGGCTGTTGACCCCGAGCAAGCCACCAAATGTCCCTCAGCCTGGATTTTCTTAGCGTGAGTGTGCCTGCGACACGGGGACGCTGTCGGGAGAACAGCAGGTAGGTGATGCTTGTCAAGCTGGTGCTTGGAGAGTCAGTGAGGGCAGCACAGGTGTGGGGAAGGGCGTTCATTCGGGAGATCGTCTGAGCTACTGGAATGTGCCAGACTTCATGCTGGGCACAGGGTGGGGTGCGTGGGAACCGGGTATCACATCTGGGTTCCACCCCTCTTGCATTGTCTTTCTGCAGGTGTCTGGGAGGGACCATGGCTGAGGGAAGCTCAGCCTGAAGAAGAGGAGACCATAGCCCCAGTCGGGATAGAGGGACCTTCCCGTTTCCCTCTGGCGGGGGGGCGGGGGGGCGCTGCTCTGGCAGGGGTCCCACACCCACCTGCTACTGGGTGCTTGGCAGGAGTGCAGAAAAGGAGTGACTGAAGCATGAACAGGTCATTCCGAGAGAGACAGGAGGTTGAGGCTCTGCAGCATCGGAGGGCTGGCCCAAGTTTGCACGTGGCCAGGGCCCCAGCAGATGTCCCCAAGGGCAGAGCGGCAGGTGGAGGGCAGTAGGCAGCACAGGAGCACCTGGGAGCCTGCGCTTTCCTCTGCCTGGGCCATGGGGCTGTGGGGAGCATCCCTGAGCCTCAGTCCTGGGGCGGGGGGTCATCCTGTGACCACTGCCCATCCCAATGTGGGCCGGCTGGCCTCAGAACTGCAGACGAACAGCACCCTGTGTTCACTGGGCCCCAATTCCTCTCCTCCCCACCTCCTCTGCTCCCTGGGGAAGCCTTCCTCTCGACCGTGGCTGGCGTCACTCAGAAACAGCCTTGCGAGGTGCTGGGTGAGCAGTGACCGCTTCCCGTCTGGTACCCAGCGGGGCCATCTGTGTGTCTTTCCCTTGCTTCTGCTGGGCCTGCTGATCCCCTGCCTAGTCTCCAACCTGGGTTTTGAAGGCAGCTGAGTTTTAAAATCTAAGGAACTCTCCACCTGGCAGGACTTATCCTTTACTATTTCACCTCCAAACGTTTTTTCCTCCCCCGTTTGTACCACGAGAAAGGAACTCACCCCCGTTGTCTGGAAAGCAACCATGCAAGGCCCAGAGGGCACTGGCACCCTCTCTCACAGCCGTCTGACTTGGAGGAATATTCAGGAAACTCAAAAATGGGGACAGAGGAGGAGCAGAGCAGAGGCTGGATATGGTTGTCAGCTCTGCAGAGAGACTGGCTTAGGGTGATTGGATGTAGGAGATCTTCAGAGACTCTCTGCAGTTTTGTGCCTCCCCCCACCCACACAGCCTCCAGTTTTGCCACTGAAGGCAATGAGCCCTGGTTAAAGCGGCTAGCCACGGGTCACACAGTTGCCGCTGGATGC
Organism: Prionailurus bengalensis; assembly: GCF_016509475.1. NCBI lineage: Eukaryota > Metazoa > Chordata > Mammalia > Carnivora > Felidae > Prionailurus > Prionailurus bengalensis. The sequence goes on along the minus strand of NC_057353.1, from coordinate 79,353,113 downwards.
GGCAGCCTCACTGTGCGTCATCGCTCCAGAATTTTCCTTGGAGCAGCAGCTGTGAACAACAACAATGCCCAGCATCTGCTTGCTTGCCTCTGCCAACAGGGAGCTCACTCCTGTGTGGAGACACCTTTTTCACCTCCAGGATTCCAGGGGGAAGAGCTTCGGTCACACAAGCCAGGGGGAAATTAAATGGGTCGGGAAAAATGCGAACCTAGAAAAAGACGCTTCTCAGGGGCCAACCTCATTGTGAGAAGATCCTTCCCTTTTCTGTCTCACGTTCAAAGGAGAAATCCAACCCAACAAGAACCATGAGACACAGTCCCGAATCCTGAGTACTCACCCTTCTCTTGGTAAAAAGGATTATTTCTCTGCACCCATCAGGTGCTAGGGGGACCCAGGATAATTGGTCAGTTTGCTCATTTGCTAGAAAACAAAGCATTTCTCTTTACCAGACTCACTAACTGGAGTCAGTTATGAGAGGAAACCCAGGACCCAGATCCAATCAATTGCCTTGGAAGTAAAGGGTCACAAGAGGTCCAGTAACAGACCTGTCAACCGCAATTTAAGCCCCCCAAAAATCGGTGTATGTAGAATATACACGTATATATAGAGAGATGTGTTCTTATAAGGTAGTCACCCATGTGACTATCGAGGCTGAGAAGTCCCACCGTCTGCCATATGTAGGCTGAACCCCAGGAAAGTTCTGTTGTTGTAGTGCTAGTATTGAGTCCAGAGGCCTGAGCACCAGGAGCCCTGATGGTAGAAGTCCCAGTCTGAGGGACACAGGAGGCAGGTGTGCTACTCCAGCCATCAGCCAGAGAGATAAAATCCCCCTTCCTCTGCACTTCTGTTCCATTCAGGCCCCCAGTGGATTAAATGATGCCCACCCACGCTGGGGAGGGCAATCTGCTTCACTCCATCTGCCAATGCAAATGCTCGTCTCTTCCGGAAACACCCTCACAGACTCATCCAGAAATCCTGCTCAACCGACAGTCTGGGCATCCCATGGCCCAGTCAAGTTGACGCACAAAATTAGCCATCACAGATGCTATCCCTATCTGTCTGCCAAATAGCAACATACTCCCTCAACTCGACCCCAACAGGACACCTGGAAAACCCGCTGGAGAGTACACCTCAAGAGGCATTTATTCTGAACTCTTTCCAGAACTAGAAGTTTACCCCAAGCCCCAGAAAGGAATGTGTAGGCTACCTCCGGATTGAGACACTGCACTTTGGGCACACAGTCTGGAAGCATTGGAAAGATCCCCCAACTTCTCTGCACACAACCTGAGGAGAGGGCTCACCTCCAGACCTGGGGAAGGGGGAGTGTCTGCACACACACCAGGAGAGCAGCCCGTGGCTCAGGGGGTCACCTCGGAATGGGGTCTTTCGCTCTGAGGGCTCCCTTGTGGTCACGTTAAAGGACCTTTCGATAAAGCAGCTTTGAAACGATGCCTGACCCTGAGTCATTTTCTCTGTCAGGCGGTCGGAGTTAGAGCGATGGATTGTCAGAATCAACATAAAACCATAGCTGTCGGTTTGCTAGACCCAGCTTCAAATATGTCTCCATCTGCCTGATTCTTTGGGTTTGGATGAGCAGCTCCCTGCCATTTTCCAGATGTATTAGTTTTGTTAGGGCTGCCTTGCCAGGTGCCACCGACCCCAGGCTTAAAGAACCGGGTCACTGGCATTCTCCACGTTTGTGTGTCTGTGCCCGAATCCCCCCTTTCCATCAGGCCCACCCTACTCCAGTAGGACCACACTGAGCTTGACTAATTACATCTGCGGTGACCCTATTTCCAAATAAAGTCACATTTGGAGGTACTGGGGACCAGGAGTTCGATGCGGGAATTTTGGTAGGGCGCATAGTTCAGCCCGTAATACAAATCCACCCCAAGTTCTTGGGTTTATGATGCTTGGTAGTACTTTTTAGGGTAACGTTCAAGACACCATTTCCCAAAACAGGAATTGCATGATTTTGGTCCCCTATTGTGTATTCATAATATGAGGTCCCAAACAAGTCTCCAGTGAACTAACAAAACCCGAAGAGATTGATTAGAAAATGAGGCCACCCCTTTGGGAATCCATGACCACAAAACGACCGCCATGATTGAAGGAGCCCAAATTACTTCAGGTACGTTATGTTGCCCAATTCTCAAAATAATCCTGTGAAATGAGTATTTGTTTTATCTTTCCAATTTCCCAAAAGAGTCAATTCATGGATATTAAGCCAAGGGATTAAGAGATGCATCCTGGCAGTTTACCAATGAGGAGGACCAGCACTTGAACCCGGGACCCTGCACCGAGTCCTCTCTGGACATCATAGGCCACGTGAAAGACACTCTAGACTCTCAGTTACTTTCTTTTACGGGGGTGAGGGGGCGTATTTCAGGAGGTAGGCTGCTGTCCTGGTAAATTCCATTTGCTTGGCTATCACTGCTCCGTTGGCCTCTGTCATCTGGAAATGGATGCTGCATAGGACATGAGAAAATGAGTTTGGGTGGATTAAAATGTCGTTGGAGGTCCTGGGCCTACAACGCTGCTTGTTCGTTCTCAAACAGCAGCGCGGTTCACTATGAAAACATCTGATGAAAAGTCTCCATCGATGTGGACCGATTTAGCTCACAGCACTTTTTCTGGGGAAGATGGTTGCCACAAACAAGAGTCTTACCTATGTTGAGAATAATGGCAGGTGCCAAAAGCACGCAAGGTATAAAGTTGCCTCAGCTCTTTCTCCAAGACTGTGATGGTGATTCTAATTACACTCACAACTTCAAATGATTGTTTCATTCATCCGCTCATTGGGAACTGTGCACAGAGCTCCTCCCATGACATATAAGACAACCGCAGATCTCACGAACAGCTTCCAGGAGAGTGGAATTTCTGTTTCCACCTCTTCCTGAAAAATCATCTTCCCCCTCTGTAGCTTATTCTTCCCTTAAAACAAGCTGCAAGTGCTACCTCCTCCAGGGAGACCTCCCTGCGTTCCCCAGGCTGAGTCAGAGCTTCTATGTCCCCACGCACATCCTTCTTGAAGTTTAGTCAAAGCGCCTGGATCATGGGGCATGCCTCTTGATTTGCTTTGTTGGATCCCTACGATTACGGGTTGAATTATGACTTCCCCCGCCAGTGGTCACATTCTAAAGTGCAGGGGGTTAGGATTTCAACCTATTCAGAAGTAGGGCGTCCACAGAGATGATCCAGTTAAAACGTGATCACTAGAGCAGTCTCCAATTCATTGGGACTGGCATCCTAGAAAAGGAAAATCTGACACAGAGACAGACATGCACAGAGGGATGACTGGGTATAGAGGCACAGGGAGAAGATGCCATCTACAACCCCAGGAATGCAGGAGGCCACCAGAAGCTGGTAGGGAGAACCCATCCTTCCCTAGCATCCTCAGAAGGCGCCTGGCCCTGCCAACACTTTGGCTTCAGACTTCTAGCTCCCAGAGCTGTGAGGCAGTGACTTTCTATCGTTCTAAGCCCCCTAGTTGGTGATACTCCATTAGAAGCACCTGACTTTCCTGGTGCTGCCATAACAGACCAGGTGCAGTAAAGGTTTGGAATGTGCAGGATGTAGACATCCTGCCAAGTTAAAGAGAGGTTTGGCCTTTACCTGGCTCCAGGGAGGTAATGGCCAAACCCCCTGAACCTCCTTCCTGGGGAGAATGTCTTTGTTAGCATAGACTGTCTGGCATGGCTACAGGCCCGTGGATAAGCAATGTGACTTGTGGTGAAGGCCTCAGGCCACATGGTATCAGCGTGACCTCCAGAGGGGCTGGAGACTAAGGTCAGCCACATGAGTGGGCACCAAGGCTTGGGTGAGCATCCCTGGTCAGCAATGCTCCATGTGTGTTGTCCCCCATGACTGCTAAGAGGATTGAGGGGGATCCACACAGCTCCACCCAGAGGGGACAAGGGGAAGCTTGCACGTGGTGCCTCCTGGACTCTGTCCTGTGCACCTTTGCTGTTCCTGATCTTATCTGTAGGTTCCCTGGGCTCTAGCTGCGAGAATGGCTTTGCTGCAGTCTGAGTCCTTCTGGTCATACATTGTGCTGGGGGTGGACCTGGGGATCCTGAAGAACAACCAGTCTACAGACAAGGCATTGACTACCCACCAGGAGCTCATACTTGGCCCAAATCCTCCATGCATTTGTTAAACATCTGCTGTGGCAACTGTGGGTGGGGGGTAGAGACCTCTTTAAGCATCCTGGTGGAGAAACCAAGGAAAGAACAGAGAAGAGAAATTTAACAAGCCGTGTACCATTGACCTTTGTGCAAGGTAGAGCTTTCTCCTGATGTTGATTTTACCTGGATCTCACATCAATGATTCTTTTCTCATCCTTGTCTTTGTCAGAATCATGAAAAGATTTTGTTACTTTTTGTGTGTGCGGGGGTTTAACTCCTACCACCTTACAGTAATTTCTTATTTTTATTGAGGATTTTATAAATTGCCTGTCTAGGTTTGGATTCCCTAGGTTGCTGGGATTGGGGTCCACTTGGAGTCTGTATCCAGGAGTGTTTGAAAGGTTCGTAGTTCCCTTCCCTAGTGCACGGTTACCAAGCACATAGCCCTCAGTTACTTTGGGAAAGGGTGAAGAAATTGTTCCTGTAATCACCTGGCAGGGCCTTGAACCGTATGACTTTTCATCATGAAGACTTGGGCTCTCCAGGGGATGAGTTTGGGATCCTATACATGGTTCGTGTGTGACTTTCCATCCAGGGGGCTAACTCTAGCCTCGTGCACATCTACTCTTGGTCTTTTGTGAGGAAATATATTCAGCAAGAATTCTGCTAGCGGCCCATCTCTCTTGCCCCGAAGATCAAGTATCCTCACAGCCTCAGCCTTAGATTCCTGCCGATTGGGCCACCTGGTGCCACGCCCCCCACACTGTGTGCAATGACATCCACCTGACTTCTGAAGCCTGGTCCCTCCCAGGGGCGCCTAGGTGGTTCAGTCAGCTAAGCATCCCACTTCGGCTCAGGTCATGATCTCACGGTTCATGGGTTCAAGCCCCGCATCAATCTCTGTGCTGACAGCTCAGAGCCTGGAGTCTGCTTCGGATTCTGTGTCTCCCTCTCTCTCTGCCCCTCCCCTGCTCATGCTGTCTCTTAAAAATAAACTTTAAAAAATATTAAAAAAAAAAAAAAACCTTGAAGCCTGCTCCCTCCCAGCCTGCTGCACCAGAGTCTCTCCTGTCTTGTGCCACGGAAGCCTAGTTCTGTGGCCCATCCTGCGGCCACCCCAGCCTGCGGGGGATGGCATCACAAAGGCTTTGAGCCATGCTGGTGTCGCCTCAAAAGCATATTCTCCTTGCCTCGGGGATGATGGGGCCCTGACCCTTCCTCAGGAAAATGGGCAGCTTTCAGATTTCTGATTCTTACAGAATCACTCCCGCCCACCCGTTCTGGGCCTTTTTGTTCCTTTCCTCTTCGGCCACCTCAGCAGCTTTGGTGTCTTCACATATTTTATCATGGGTGGCATTTTCCCAAGCTTCCAAGTGGCATTCTGATGCCCCACATCCCCCCCCCCCCAGGGGTGTTAAATCCTGCACCAGCTACCTCTCTAGCTGTTTTTATTATCTGTGCCTCTCTCTCTCCAACACCCCCAGGCACGTCCTTATGGTTCCTGCTGGTACATGGCGGCCACACCCTGAGGCCCTTGCAAATATCATCCTTTTACAGCAGGGCTGATGGAAGAGGTTTCACCCTAGATGTGGGTCAGGTGGCCAGGATCAGCATGGCCAGGTCTTGAGGGGAGACCTCGTCCTATAGGGCAACCCCCCTTCTTTGTGCCTAAAGAACTGGCCCAGGAATCCAAGAGACTGGGTGTGTGGGGGACTCCCGTTTCTCAAGTGCATCTGCCTAGGTTTTGCACTGCAATCTCAGACCCACACCTCTCCTTCCCTATCAGGGCCCCGGCATTGTCACAGGAGACTCGTCTAGGCTGGTAATTATAAGTATGATGGAGAGAAGCTGTAATTAAGTCTTATGCCTGATTATTAGCTTGGCCTGCCCTCCAGCTGCAAGGGTTGGCGTGTCATTAAGCACTGCCAGCCCTGCCCTTGGACTAATGGGCTTTCCCATTTTATGCTGGCGCTTCCATGACCCACACACCTCTTACTTTCTCTTTCCATCATTTTCACCACCATTCCCCCTGGCCGGCGCATACCTTGCCCCGGGCATTCCATTCTAGCTCACCAGAGGGAGAATCAGAACATAGTCCTCCTTACCCGAGTGAGGGGTCCTCATTTTCACCTCCGTGTTGTTTGACCCAACTCCAGGAGCTTTTTTTTTTTAATTTTTTAACATTTATTTTTGAGAGACTGAGACAGAGCATGAGCAGGGAAGGGGCAGAGAGAGAGGGAGACACAGAATCCGAAGCAGGCTCCAATCTGAGATTGCAGTGCAAAACCTAGGCAGATGTACTTGAGAAATGGGAGTTCCCCGCACACACAGTCTCTTGCATGCCTGGGCCAGTTCTTTAGGCACAAAGAAAGGGGGTTGCCCTATAGGATGAGGTCTCCCCTCAAGACTTGGCCCCGCTGGTCCTGGCCACCTGACCCACATCTAGGGTGAAACCTCTTCCATCTCCTGAGCTGTCAGCACAGAGCCCGACACAGGGCTCGAACCCATGAACCGCGAGATCGTGACCTGAGCCAAAGTCGGATGCTCAACCGACTGAGCCACCCAGGCGCCCCTCCCGGAGCTTCTCCTGGTCCAACCATCTTAGGTTGGACCCTCTAGAAGCATTGGCTCAAGTAGGCATTTGAGAAAAAGTGCTTTAGGGACAAACATGTGAGCAAAATACAGACCAGGAGCAAGGAAATAAAAGCAGGTGACATACTGATCACAAGGAGGAGCCTGGACTTCTGGTTTAGAAAGCGAAGCCCATCACAGTGCCCCCCTACTCTTGCAGAGCTGTGTCTGGGAGGTGAAGGAGGGATTTCAGGGCTGTCATCTCCCCATCTCTGCTGCTGCCACCATCTGTCCCCTGCGGTGCTGTTAGCCGGCCAGCATCTCCACTTCCTGTGTAATCTTCACCCCAAACTTCCTGCCTGTAGACAGCCCACAATAATGGTTTTCCTACACCCTGACTCATCATAAAGCTCTCTTAACTCACCAGGACATGATGTTTCATGTTTCCCATGCTGCTCAGCCTAGCATCAAGATCCTCCCTCTGCAGGCAAATGTGGGGTCTGGCAGCGTGGCAAGGCTTCCTGAGTAACAGGTGATTTTGCTTATTGTGTTCTCTGCTCTGTGTGCTCTCCCTCTGTCTACCTAGTGAGCTCTCATCCCTCCAAGCCAAGCTCAAATGCCACCCACTCGATGACCCTGATCACATCATGTCATGACCTACTTGCTCTCCTGGGTCTGCATCCAGCCTGTAAGACGGTCAAGAGCAGGAACCTCTCAGGCACCTGCAACCATCTCTATAGACAGAGGGCTGAGCAGAGCGTCTGACACCTTCTGCGACGTTTGCTGAGTGCATGCATGTGTGAATGTGCCCAAACATATGAAAACACAGATGAAGGATAGAAAAATGTAGCTGACAGATCCATGCATTCTTGCCTACAGCATCCTTTCTAAGTTTCAAACTGACCACAGACTCCCTGCCGCTTTTCCCTCGACTTTGAACACTGTGTTAGACGTGTAAAGAGGCCACAAGGAGGAGTCTGTTTGGTGGCCGGCTGGCGAGTGGACCCAGTGGATTCTGAATAAGATACTCTCATTTCTATCCAGATGAGCCCTAAAGCCCCCACCCCATCTGTGAGCCCTGAGACTCCAGGGAGATAAATCGCAATGCCCGTGGGTGGTCACCAAGTAGAGAGCAGTCCCGTCTGTGTGGCTCCCGGCACACAAGGGGCCCCTCTGATCTGCCACCTACTCTAATAACAATCCACTGGAGAAACTAGGTTGGGGCTGAAGCAAAGGCAGAGATCCTGTCAATTTGAATACAGTTGAGTAATAACTACAGCTTTACCTGTTGAATGGAAGGCAGTCCCCGGAGGCATTCACATTTAGTCCTTTGCAGTAGATACCTGAGGATGTTAGAATTTATACACCCTGGAATGGGAAGGTGGGAGCCTGCTGCGGGAGCTGAGTGGACCCCGGAGCTTGGAGAAGCTGACCTTGGACTGGCCCCTGTTACTCACCAGCTTCATTCGCTCGCATGAGGCCAATGCGCCTCAGTTTCCCTACTGCCCACTTCAAGGGCACGCAAGCTTTCATGTGCCCAGGAGGGCCCATCCCTGGTTTAACTTAGTTACAAAAACACAGATTCAACAGAAGGAGTTTCTGGAAAACAAGAGAGCTTTACCAGGAGGGTTGTGACCATGTGCACCACCCTGGGACGTGGCGCTCTCAGTGTCCGGGGGCATGGAATCCCGGGGACCTTCTGTGGGTGAGCCCTCACGGGGACTCGGAGCTGGGACATGGAGAGCATGTTGGACCTCCCAGAGTATTTACTGGCACTTTTTCCAGTATTTTTTTTTTCAACGTTTATTTATTTTTGGGACAGAGAGAGACAAAGCATGAACGGGGGAGGGACAGAGAGAGGGAGACACAGAATTGGAAACAGGCTCCAGGCTCTGAGCCATCAGCCCAGAGCCTGACGCGGGGCTCGAACTCACGGACCGCGAGATCGTGACCTGGCTGAAGTCGGCCGCTTAACCGACTGTGCCACCCAGGCGCCCCTCCAGTATTTTTTTTTAACAAGGGGCTCATTTTCTTCTTGTACCAGGCCCTAAAAATTACGTGGGTCAGGTCAAAAGATTCCACATTAGTTATCAAACATCTCCTACAACTTGCACGGACGCTCATGTCCAGTTTACGTACAAGTGTAGACATGGTGAGAACCTGACACACCCAGATTCCTCTACCACTGACCCCACCCCCCACGCCGTCGACCCCCACCTCTCACTGCTCTAGTTCTAAGGTCTCTGCAGTTCAAGAACTTGCACCCAGGCCCCGCTCCTGCCCAGGATGAAGCAGCCATGTTTCCACCAGGAAGTATTTCAACCTCCTCCTGATGGTGTCTCGGCTCCCCCTTGCCCTGCTCACTCCATACCTGGCTTGGAGGACCACATCTCAAAACGCGCTCTGATCATGCCTCCTGCTCCTCCCCATGCTTAAAATCCTTCCATGGCTCCCCGGTGCCTCTTGGGGGTGGGACTCAATCACGGCCAACCACCTGAACAGAGCTGGCCCCAGCCACCCCTTCCTCCATTTCATCCCAGGCAGTTCTGCCAGCTGCTTCCACACCTCATTCACCAGCAGCCCCTGCCTTCCCCAAATTGCTGCTGTTCCCAGAACGAACTGGCCTCAGGCCCTTGGGTCTTCGCACACGTGCTTGTAGCTACATGGTGTCCCCCTTTCGCGTGATCAACTGTTAGCTATTCTTCCAAATTCAAATCTGACCTTGCCTCCTCCAGGAAGTCCCCCTGACTTCCAGCTGGGTGAGGAAAATAACCTATGTGCTCCTAATCGCCTCTTGGACATCCCCCAGCTAAGCATTTAACCCATTATACTGAAATGACAGATTTACGTATCTGTTCTCTCTCTAGGTGTTGAACTCATGTAGATAAGAGACTTTTTTCTTGTGAAATTACCAGAACCTCATCTAATAGGTCTTAGCAGATGACGGTGGAATTCTGCCATTCTGTCTCCACCTGCTTCAATTTCCTCTTAAGAATACAGAATCAAACAAGGACAAAAACGTACGCTGTTCGAAATGAGTGAATATCCTGGGCCTGTTCCCTCCTCCAGAGCTCGCCATCCAGTGAGAGGGAGAGAGAGAAGCACTTACTCCCCTGGGCAACTTATCCTGAGCCACTGCACATCTGGAGCAGCCGGGCCTGCCAGGGAGTCAGAGAGGCATCCAGCACGGATTGTCCAGGCAGGAGCTCAGCGTGGGTGTCAGGCACGTCGCCAGCAGAGGCCGACTGGGGAGGGACGGAGGAGCACACAGTAGGTGCTGGGCGTGGTGCAGATACAACCCATCAAAAAGCGGTAAGAGTCACTAGTTGTCCCCCCAGAGCCATGTGATGAGAGCCACGAGACGTGGCCTGGGAGAGCTGCCTCCTCATTTTCACATTACACGACTGCTACTTTATCTCGCGGGGACGTCCATCGGGTCCATGTGCCTTGGGAACATTTTTCATAGCCTCCCCAGCCCTCATGTATTTCGGGCCATTCATCTTTTCTCTTGGTGCCCCTGGGTGCCACCCAGTTAATGGCTTGTTGTTCAAAGGTTTTCACGTCTACACTTCCTTTCTCACTCAGTGTGCAGGGGATGCAGATCCGCCCCCACCCCCCGCGAGCTTTCACTGTGGTCAGATAAAAAAAGAGAAGCTGCATTTCTAGTCCATTAATTTATTGTCAAGTTAGCTAACATACCGTGTGTACAGGTGTAGATTCCCATGATTCATCGCTTACATACAACACCCAGTGTTCAACCCAACAAGTGCCCTCCTCAGCGCCCATCACCCACTTTCCCCTCTCCCCACCCACACACTCCCATCAACCCTCAGTTTGTTCTCTGTATTTAAGAGTCTCTTCTGGTTTGCCTCCCTCCAACTTTTTTTTCTGCCTTCCCCTCCCCACGGTCTTCTGTTAAGTTTTTCAAGATCCACCTATGAGTGAAGACATGATCTCTGTCTTTCTCTGACTTATTTCACTTAGCATAATACCCTCCAGTTCCCTCCACGCTGCTGCAAATGGCAGGATTTCATTCTTTCTCATGGCCAAGTAGTATTCCATTGTATATATAAACCACATCTTCTGTATCCATTCATCAGTTGATGGACATCTAGGCTCTTTCCATAATTTGGCTATTGTTGAAATCACTGCTACAAACATTGGCTACATATGCTCCTGTGAATCAGCACTCCTGTATCCTTTGGATAAATTCCTAGCAGTGCTATTGCTGGATCGTAGGGTAGTTCTATTTTGAATTTTTTGAGGAACCTCCACACTGTTTTCCAGAGTGGCTGCACCTGTTTGCATTCCCACCAACCGTGCAAGAGGGTTTTCCTTTCTCCGCATCCTTGCCAACATTGTTTTTTCCTGAGTTGTTAACTTTAGCCACTCTGACCAGTGTGAGGTGGTATCTCAGTGTGGTTTGGATTTGTATTTCCCTGATGATGAGTGATGTTGAACATCTTTTCATGCAGCTTCTCTTTTCTTACCTCTCCTCCCCATCCCCCACCCCCACTCCCACTCCCCTCAGTGGAAAGACCCAGAGGATTAGCAAGAGGTGGGGCTCTCCTGCACAGCTCACTTCTGGGAGCCCCACTCTGTGATGCCCCTCCTGAATCCACAGGCTGGGACCTGGGTGGGGCATCCACACCCAGAGCCGGTTGGAGAAGAACTCAGCCCCCGCTCCTTGGTTTGGGCCTCTGATGGTCCCAGAGTTGTTTCCCATAATGTAAGGAGTTCCATTGGAAAATGGAACAATCTAGAAAAAGACTCTTTAAAAGGACGCTTATAGTCCCTTTCAGAGAGTCAGAGAAGGGGAGGGCCATGCAGCCTCCATGCCTCCATCTACCAGCAGCTGCAGACCTCCCGCTGCCTGGAACCCTCTCTTACGGATCGCCATCGCCTGATCCGCACCTAAGGGTCTGGGCCCCTGCCCACAGGTGCCCCCAGGCAAGTCCGCCGTGACCATCGGCACCTGATTGATCTCTAAATCCCGCTCCTGTTGAACGATGTTCGCTTCTTATCCCCGCATATTATCTATGTGTGGTTACTGTGCTTCCTTCTGCTTTCCTCTCACAATAAATTCTACAAATTCCACGAAAGCAGGGAATTTGTGCTTTTGCGCACGCCTACTCCGCGGTAGGGCCCTCAGAAAGATCTGGCGAGGAACAGCGTCGTACGCAGGGTTTAGAAGATACATCCTTCTGTGGAGATGCCAGTGACATTGATAAACGTAGAATCATTTAAAAAAAACTGGTTTATTGGCTGTTAACTAAGGCTCAGGCACCATAGTCAGAGATTTGTGTCATTGACTTAAAAGTCTGGAAACTCATCCAGTTACCACACACAGGGGGAGAGGGATGTGGGGCGAACCCCGCACCTGACTCTGGGGCCATGACCTTCCCCCCCCCCCCCCCCGCTGCTGCTGGTCTACCGTTCTCACGCAGAGTGCCCCCAAGCTCTGTGCCCAGAGCTGCCCCAACAATCCCCAAGATCGCACATCTCAGAACTGTCCACTACACAGGGGCACCTCACTATGAAATACTGTGTCTCAAAGGCCTGTCAAGGACCCTCTTGTTTTTTTGAGTTTATTTTTGGGAGACAGAGCATGCATGCACAAGCAGGGGAGGGGAAGAGGGAGGGAGAGAGAATCCCAGGCTGGCTCCACACTGTCAGCACAGAGCCCGACATGGGGCTCGCACTCATGAACCCTGAGATCATGACCCGAGCTGAAATCAAGAGTCGGTTGCTTAACCGACTGAGCCTCCCAGACACCACCAGCCCCTCCCGCCCTTTTTTTTTAAAGGGCCATCTTGCTAGAAGACAATGACAAACACAACAGAAGAAGGGAGTTTTGTGGGAAGAAGCACTCAGAAGACAAAGGAACTTCAGATCCTTCAAGACCCACTGCCTGTCACCTGACCTGGGGAGGCTGGGCCTGGCGGCTTCTGTAGCACCTTCCTGTTTGAGAGGGAGCAAGGATGATGACCAGAAGTCACAATAATAATAGCAATGACCATGGTGGCTCTGTTGCACTTTTGACTTAACATTACGTGCTTTAGGGATTTCAAATCTGTTCATTCTCAGGCGGCCCCGGGGGGCAGGCAGTCTCAGCCCCACATCAGGATGGCCAGCGAGCTCTGAGGGGTTAGGTAACCAGGCCGCACCGCCCAGTGAGCAGCAGACAGCACTCCGGCTCCTGGCCAGCCTCTCTACAGCCCGAGATGGTTCATCCAATCACTCCATGCTCCCAGTGCACAGTATGTCCTCCACGAACATTTTTGTAAATTACCTTTCATTTTATACAGAACTGTGAGTACAGTTCTTTCTCCCGTCCCCCTGGTTAATATAAAATAATGACACTTAAGCTCTGCCAAACAACAAGAAAAATTCAAGTGAATTAAAAAACGTATACATAAAAAGCAAAGAAAAGCAATGGTAAGAAAGAAGATCATCGATGGTCTTTTTGCTTGTATGGCCAACTCTCATGTGCGAACTGCAACACGAGACCCTGTGGCCCAGGAGCATGGTCTTGACCCCGACCCGCAACTTCTGCTGCCCAACATTTGTTGGGCATTTTGGCTTCTGCATTTCTCCCTCATGGCTTCCTGGAGAGAAACCAGAGTTACAGGGCATTTATTTCTCCCACGGAATGTGCCTTTGAATGCATCTTTTATTTTTTCATAGCACTGAGGTATAATTGATGCACACAGAACTGCACATTTAATGTGTACAGTTTGATGAGTTTGGACAGATACAAACACCCAGTGATACTATCATGACAAGGTGATTAAGGCATAAAAACAAAGGGACATATGGGAAATTTGGGGGGCGTTGGATAGTTTGGTTTGGTTGGTCGTAAGTACATTTTTTAAAAATTAAAGGGGTAGATTTCCATTAAGTTTATTTATTTGGAGAGAGTGCCAGCAAGCAGGGGAGAGGGAGAGAGAATCCCAAGCAGGCTCTGTGCTGTCAGCACAGAGCCTGATTCTAGGTGGACCCCATGAACCGTGAGATCATGACCTGAGCCAAAATGAAGAGTTGGACGCTTAATGACTGAGCCACCCAGAGGCCTCTACCCTCAATCTTGAAGTGCACAAAATTGTATCCTGAAGGGCAGGTGCCATGCTGTAGAGCAGGCTTCTGGAGCTTACTCACCCTGGGCAAAACTGAAACCTCTCCGCTGAGCAATGGCCCCAGTGTCCTCCCTCCAGCCCCTAAGTGGGGTCCCTCCACGACTGGCTTATCTCACAGAGTAGGATGTGCTCCCAGTTCATCCATCCACCTTTCCACAAATGGCAGGATGTCCCCCCTTTATCAAGAAAGAATTCTTGTAGCTGCCAAATTTTAGGTTTACTGTTTTGATTCTATCCTGCTATCTGGTGAAATTCTCCACCTTTTAGTGTATTTTCTGAAACATCATCATTACAGCTCTTTCAAAGACCTTGTCTGAGGATTCCAATGACTAAGTCACCTGAGCCTCCTCTGGTGGTCTTTCTGCCCCCTTTTAATGCTGTTTCTTGATGTACTTGGTGAGGTTTCAAAAGAGCTGACATTGCATGTGGAATGTTGTAGAGACTTAGTATGTCACCCTCTACTAAGTAGGTAGAGTGGGGTCCAGTCACCCAACCCAGCCAGGGGCTGAGACTTCTCTGTAGACTTGGGAGGGTCCTTCAGCCTGAGATTCATCCCGACTCATGGGGTTCAGCCCATAACCTGGGGGTTTCACCAGGGGCCATCCTCCTTCGTGGATGGTGAACCCCACGTGCTATCTTCTCAACACCTTGAGATTATGCTCGATGTTATCCCAGTTTTCAATGGCTTTTTGATGAACCTGTTGGACCCTTGCCCTGCTCCCTTTAAGAACGTCTATGCTCTTAGAGAAAGCTGAGTGCTGGTATCCGAGATCCCAGGAGAAGCTGGGTGCAGAAGTGGGCTCAGCTTCTGGCTGCCTCCAGAGCCCAAAACTCGGTTTTTCTCTTCTGCCGCATGAGTGAGATTTCTCATTCTGCTGGCTTCTCTGCCTGCTAGCAGTTTCCCTCTGCCGGTTGCTGTATGTGTGATTCTTCTGTGCTTACCCTGAGGTAGGAATCAGCAAAGACAGAGGGAAAAGTGGGCACAGAATGTGGGAATTCTCCATTCCCTGCACTCAAGAGCCTTGCTCTCCCAATCCTGGGTACACCATTGGCTGCCAGACACCATCAAACAGATCTTAGCATCTCATTCGCCTTCTGTTTGCTCCAGGTGCTTGCATTGTTCTGCTTCAGAGCTGGAGGCAAAAGTCCTCATGGAAGATCGATACAGTAGATAGCATTTCTGACAAACTCTAGACACGGGGCTGATACAGGCAGGTCCAGAAAGAGAGCTACGGCCGGCCGGCCGGTTGTAGAGGGAGTGAAAACATAAGCAGAGGAAAATGGAGAGAATGGTGTCAGCAGCGGGGTATCCAGGATGTCTAGGGAAGCAGCATTCCATGGGGATACCGGTCAGGAGTGGGAAATAAAGCTGGAGGAGAGCTTGGTCATCACGATGGAAGGATCTTGAGGAACAAAGCAGAGTTCAGGCTTCCTGCACCAACCCCCCCCCCCCCAAAATGGGAAGCTACTGAAGGAGTCTGACTGTAACTGGAATTTCTAAGATGAGTTTTCAGCAGACAGGCCCCTGAAACCCCTTCTGGAGGGAAAGAACTGCCCTGATTATCCGTGAGGATTTATAAAGGGCGGAGGCACCCCGAGAGCTCATTTCTCATTCCCACCATTACAATGAGCTGCCAGGGTTTGCTTTCCTTTGGGACAATGGCTCTCCTGACAGCAACTGCTCTGCGAAGGAGCATCCTACCCGGAGAGCCAGCTCACCAGGGAGCCTTCACCTTGAATAATTCTCCAGCCTCCAGACACCTGCAAGTTCACAGGAGGATTTCAGCAGCTTGCAGGGGCCTGTGTTTTTGCCCAGAGGGGCGCTCACATCAGCTAATCACATAGGAGTGGGTGAGGGAACCACGGCACTTGGTTAAATCGTAGTGGGAAGCAGCCTGTCACAGCAGCAGGTGCTGGTTGGGGGGGCCAAGCCCATCCCTTCCTGTAGGCAGACCTACCGACGGCTGTAAAATACCTAAAACCTTTGAATACATCCATAGAAGCGGAATGACAAGTCAGGAAGATCATCAGAGATCAGCACACACATAGTTACATGCCCGAGTGTTTCTTACAATTTTGTGAGTGGAACTGGAAACACTTAAACGGCCCTGTGCTAGGGGAATTGGTAAAAATAAGCTGTGATGTGAATAATGGGCCAGCAGGCCAGGATTCAGATGAATATTTGGTGAAATAAGTGGTGATAGATGAAGTGAAAATAATATTTTATAAGGCAGATGGAAAAAGTATGCATTATCATTGTGTGTGTGTGTGTGTGTGTGTGTGTGTGTGTGTGTGGAGAGAGAGAGAGAGAGAGAGAGAGAGAGAGAGAGAGAGAGAGAGAGATGGACAAACTAGAAACAAATTCTTACCATTATTTATCCCAGGGTGATGGTGCTGATATCTGTTTCAAGTTTCCATTTCCTTCACAATGAACATATGTTTGTACTTATAGAAAATACATGTTTATATGTCTATGCTCTATAATGTGTATGTTTGCACATTACATATTAACATAGGTCTTAAATATATGAAGTTTGAGACAGCCGGGCATCCTAGAAAAACACTTCTAAAGTCAGGCAGACCTTTAATTCAAGACTCCACCAGTTTCTAGCTCTCATATTTTAGATTTTAAAAAGAAGTTTAGGGCGCCTGGGTGGCTCAGTCAAGTTGAGCATCCAACTCTCGATTTCAGCTAGGTCATGATCCTGGAGTCCTGAGATCAAGCCCTGCTTTGGGCTCCACGCTGAGCATGAATGCTGCTTAAGATTCTCTCTACCCATCTCTGCCCCTCTCCATGCTCACGCTCTTAAAAAAAAAAGTTTACATTTTATTTCACAAAAATTGTGTAAGGTAGTTCTCAATCCCCACTTCCAATAAACAGAACTCAAAGGGGAAAGCTCCTAGCACATCACCAGTGCTCAGAAGCAGGGAGCTATTTTTTATTATTGTTAAGGACTCATAATAACGATGTTCCTGTTTCCTTCCAAATAGGGACTCATGCAGGTGTGGCTGTGTGGCCCATAGCAAAGGACGCTGACTGGACAGCCAACCTCAGGGCACAAGACAGGGCACCTAGGCACAGGGCAGCACCTGCTGGCACATGTGTCTGACTCTCCTCTTCACATCCTACGAGGACCAGCTGCTCCTGAGGTGCGGGATCCCTCCTGTGCACGTCAGTGACGAGCCGGGGTCCAGACAGCCATCCTGTCTCCTTCAGGTGAAGAGAGGGGTCCCTGTTCCCACCCATTCTTTGCACTTCAATTCTTGCGGACAACTCTCTGAGGATCTCAGACATGGCTTTATCACAACCTTCGAAACAGAGGGGTATGGGGGGCGCCTGGGTAGCTTAGTCCGTTGAGTGTCTGACTTGGGCTCAGGTCATAATCTTGTGGTTCATGAGTTCCAGCCCTGTGTCAGGCTCTGTGCTGACAGCTCAGAGCCTGGAGCCTGCTTCAGATTCTGTGTTTCTCTCTCTGCCCCTCCCCTGCTTGCGCTGTCTCTCTAAACAGCAAATACACATTAAAAAAATTAAAAACAAAAGTCTCTCAGGGTGCCTGGGTGGTCAGTCAGTTAAGTGTCCAACTTCAGCTCAGGTCATGATCTCACAGTTCAGGAGTTCGAGCCCCATGCTGCTGACAACTCAGAGCCTGGAGCCTGCTTCGTATTCTGTCTCCCTCTTTCTCTGCCCCTTCCCTGCTTGTACTCGCTCAAAGATAAACATAAATTTGTAATTAAAAAAAATCTTGCATCATAAACAACAATAGCAACAGAGGCACTCAAACACAGTGTCACCCTGAACCCCTTGCAAGTGAGCTCATATTCTGCTCCAAGTACTGAGGAGACACAGCCATCCATTCAACAGTCTCCGACTCCCAGCCCGGGTCCCACAGACACTCCCTTGCAGTTGGACATTATTTTAAGCAATGTTTAAATTCAAGCTCTGGCTAGTCTTAGCTGTATGATTTGGGGTGAGTCACTTCCTCTGGCTGGGCCTCTGCCAAATCTCAGATCTCCCCACCTGGGAGGGCCCTTATGCATCATCTTGTCCACAGTCCTTATTTCATCAGATGAACAATCATTCCGCCCCCAGCCCAATCACCCCATGGTCCTCAGGATCAGTGGCGGCCTGCCCCCATCCCTCTTCTGGAGAAGCAGAGGCGGGGGCATCACAGGCTGGCAGAGGTAGCTGGTGACTCATGTGCATGGAGAGGGCTCCTTCACAGAACAGTTTCCATCAGAGTTCTTCTGTGCTGAGCAAATTCAACAGCATGGAATCTGATGCCCCAAGGAATTGTATTTCCAATTTTAGTTTTCTGTTATGAACATTTCTCTTGCCGACTTCATCTAGGACTAGTACGTATTGGATCCCTACTCTGTGCTAAGTGCAAGGTATGCTACTACTTTAAATCTCTAAGTAATATCCTCATCCTTGAGAGGAGGGCAACAATGTGAAGTGTAGACGTCAAGAATTAGGTACAGGGATGGCCAGCTGCCACACAGCTACTAAGTGGGCTATAAAATGCAATGGATCAGGATTATTGAAGTAAGAATCTGGAAAGCTTCTGAAATCCCTTTTTTTTTCGCCCCTTTACAAGTGAGTTTGGAAATTATAAGTGAGTTTTTTCACCCCTTTACAAGTGAGTCACAGGCCTGAGGTTTGCACAGCTGAATCTCAGGTCTAGGACTCCCCCAGATCTAGCATGTTGGCTCTCCTTGGCACCATCTAGCATTTGTTCCAAAGCTACTGCCTGATGCCTGTTTCACGGGAACTCTGCCCCTCATTTTGGAAACTAGCCCCTGCTCCTGAGGTCAGTAGTGTCCATAGATGTAGGCCTCATCACTGTGTTCGGGATTACTCTCTCTGTCCTCTGGGGTCCTGAATAGAGCACTTGGGACAGCCCTACTGTGAGATTTGCCATAAGTTTAGTCAGCCTCCATGTCAGATTATATTGTGTATCTATTCAGAATTGTATACAGTAGGTATTAACAAAAGCAGTACTAAGAGGAAGTTAGAGCAATAAAGGCCTATATTAAGAAAAAGCAAAGATCTCAAACAGCCCAACTTTGTACCTCAAGGAGCTAGAAAAAGAACAAACCGAGCCCAAAGTTAGAAGGAATAGTAAAGACTAGAGCAGAAATCAATGAAATGGAGACTAGAAAAGCAATAGAAAAGATCAATGGAATTAAGACTTGTTAAGATAAATTAAACTGACAAACTTGAAGCTCAACCAAGAAAAAAAAAAAAAAAAGAGATTCAAATAAACATAACCAGAAGTGAAAGAGGAGACATTACAGCCGATACCACAAAGATACAAAGGATCCTATGTTGACCCTCAGAATGGAATAGTGAGCAAAGGGGAAGGAATCACTATTCTATGGGTAAAATGTTATGCAAAATGACTAAATGTAGAGCTCTGTTGTACAAAATGGTACCTGTAGTTAGCAATACAGTATTGCGTACTTAATACATTTTAAAGATCTCATGTTAGGTGTGCTTACGAAAACAAACACAAAAACCTACAAAAGGACACAAGGAAAGTTTTGGAGGTGATGGATCAGTTTAGTACCTTTGTTATGGTGATGTGTTTGCATATGTCCAAACTCATCAAGATGTACATATTAAATGCATGCAGTTTCTGTAGATCCGGCTTACCTCAATCAAGCAAATAATTTGCTAACTAAGTGAGCAAATGAATGAAAATCCTGACTTCCTTGCATCCAGGCTATGAAGTGAAGGTGGTCAGAGGACCGAAGAGCAGCTCAACCATTCAGTAGGGAGGCCAGACTCTGGCACCAAGCAGTTGACTTCAAATGTTGGCTTTGACTCAAATTAGTGGCTTAACTATTTTGAGTCTGTTTCCTCTTCTCTAAAAGAGGGTAATAATAGTTCTTACTTGTATGGTTGTTGGGAGGATAAATGTTAGCTGTTGTTGATGTTCTTATTCTGTTAGGACCTACAATGAGAGTCTAAAATCTGGTCAACAGTCCTTGCTTGGATTGACTAGTCCATCGGAGGGATAGGAGCCATGGGCTACAGTGGCCTTCAGTAGACCCTTTCCAGATGTTTAGTCTTTGCTGCTCAGAAACATAAGCAAGCAAGCACAGGTGCATGTTGGTGCGAGCGTGCCTTGTGGGGGCAGCTGAGTCATTCTGGTTTAGATGTGGAGGCTGGATTCCACCGGGATAGGCAATCTATGAGTAGAAAAAGATGTGGGCTGGTTTTGTTGCCTTTTCTAAACTGTGCTATTTCCACGGAGTTCTATTTCAGTGAATCCTGAGTGACCCTCCGCTCTGGGGACCACAGCCAGACTTGGTGGAAGAACCTGGGTAACGCACTGCTGCCTCTTCCTGGGCATGCAGCGCCCTCTAGTGGTGTGGGGGCCAAGCGTCCACTCCAGGGTCCTTCACACAGGTGTTCTGACGACGAGACGCTCTGGAGATTTCGGCCATCCTCTGCCCTTCTTCCCTTGAAACCTGGAGCTCTAGGTACAAAGCAGGACAAGGGGAGCCTCCTGTTATGTTTAAACGTGGGCTCATGTCATGGGTCTGAGCTGTACCAGTAACTTGGATAGTCTGCTGTTTATTTGCCTGAGCAATTAGAGTCTGTCTCTTCAGAATTATATCCTGAGATTCAAGAGGGAAGATAATGTGCAGTGGAAGCACCCCGAGGAAACCCAGCAGATTCTGGCACCCAGATTCACATTTAAAAAATTAGTTACCTCGACTTCAATATTTTCCTTTCTCTACCTGATGAAATTGCTAAGGTCCTGAAAAAGAAGTGAGGTGTCTCTTCTTTTGACAGATGTTAGCCAAGTGCTGAACAGCAGGTCTCTAAAGCTTACGTCCTACCCTCCAGGAGCTCATAAACCCAACCGAGAGAGGGAGCAATGCAAGAAAGTCACTTTTTTCGAGACTGTGGCATTGAAAGTTAATATCCCATACTTGCTTCACAGATAGGAAAGGAGTGATGGTTCTAATAATCAGACCCAGCCTATAGGGCACATCAGGGAGGAAGGTGGCAGCAATATTCATAGGAGCAAAGTAGCTTAGGGGTTAAATGGAATCCTTGTAGGTCTATTGCACCTCGAGAAGAAGGATTAGGAAAGACATAGGTATGCCATAACCCCTGACCCAGCATCACACTCCTAGAATTTATTCTAGGCAAGTAATTTAGATAATGTTTTCTGGATATGATTTTGTTTAGTTTGGGTAACAGGACTTTGTAAAGAACACAAAAAGCTGGAGGTAATCTAAATTTAAGTAGAATTATAACCTTTGGACAGACTATAATGCAGCCACATAAAAGTAGAATTAGGAGAACACTAAAGGTGGGGGAATATATGTAATGAAGTACAAATGTAAGAGCAGAATATAAAGTTGCACCTGTTTATACCTAAAAAGGATGTAAACACTGAAACATACTAATGTATCGGGACAATGATTGGGATGTTAATGTTTTATTCTGACAAAAAATTGAGAATATATACATCTTTATATAAAATGATTATGTGAAGATCTTAATCCTAATACATTTTGAATAATTTAAAAATAGTTTATTCTCAGCTGTGCAAGAGTGAGGACAAAATGGGATGTGATGTCAGAACGGTGGACTCTTTTCTAAGTGGGGTGTTTTGTACTGGCATCTTGAGTTAGTGACACATTAGCTGAATAATCAAAGTAGGGAAGTGTTTGTAGTCACTAGAGAGACAACCCAGGGGGCTGTGGGACCCAAATGCCTAGGTTTAAATTTGCACCTGTCCTATTTGACCTTTGTGACTCTGTGTTCTCATTGGTAAAGTTAGATAATGATAGGAACTGTCTTTAATGTAGCTCTCACAAGAACCGTTTGTTAATATTTGTTTATATACAAGAGAGTAACATAGAAGGTAGAGTTAATATCTAAAATTTTTTTACATTTATTTTGAGAGAGGTGATGTGAGTGGGGGAGGGGCAGAGAGAAAGGGAGACAGAGAATCCCAAGCAGGCTCTGCACTGTCAGTGTAGAGCCCAATTCTGGGCTTCAACTCAAGAAACTGTGAGATCATGACCTGAGCTGAAATCAAGAGTTGGACGCTTAACCGACTGAGCCACCCAGGGGCCCCAGAGTTAGCATTTTTTTGATGTTCTATCCTATCTTCATCATCATCGAGTTGAGTGAGGGCCAGGAGGAGAGATTTTTATAGACTGGCATGGGGATAGGACAATGTTAGTTTCTGAGCAATCCCAATTCTTTTTTGGAGTAGAAGGTAACAGATGATGCCATGGGGCAAGTCTGTGGAGGTGTGTAAGTGCCTGAGTAGACTCTCGACACATCCCATGGGACCTTAACTCACAGGAAAGATGGAGACAAGCAGGCAAGATGTCCCATAAAGACATGCTTTGTGTCAATGACCAAGAACACAGATTTGGCTGGGAACGGCATTACCAAGGAGCCACTTCTGCAGCATCATCACTGAAATGCATATGGCAATAAATAAAACCTCATATGGATTTTTATGCTCCAATTTCACGCTTGTGACACTGGAGAAAGTTCAGCAAGCAAATAAAAGAAATTCAGCTGGATTTTATTGAGTTAGCTGACTCAGCAGCAGACAGAACTTTAGATTGCACACCCATAAGTTCATGGGTTTTTTTTCAATATTTACTGGGCCCATAAACCTGACAGGGGATAAGAAGGGTAAAACAACAGCCAAGGCTGTCGTGTGTCCCAGATGGTGCTACTTTTCTAAATGCTCCAACACGGAATGCCAGAGGCCCATGGTGGCAGGAACAGGGCTTGAGCGTTCTGCAGCAGGTGCTCCACACAGTGGTGCCCCATGCAGGTAAGGGGTGGCTACTTCAGTGATGAGGAAAGAAAATCCAAGGCTCCAATCAGGAAGGTTGTGCAAGATCTAGGTTCATATAGTCAAGTGAGGATGTGTTGTGCCACCACCAGGGCCTCAGACAAGCCTGGGTCTAGGCTCACTTATCCTAAATCCAGGTCCCCTGGAGTCCCTAAAACTTTGTTGTGCAATTCACAGGTGTTGCTTCAATGTCTCTAAGTCAGAGGCAAAGAGATATCACCCACTTCAAAGTCCATAGCAAAGGTCAAGTGGCCCCAGTTCGACTACCTGCATGGAGAGTGACTGAAAGGTACCAGCACCTACTTGACAGAAGTCCACTCCTCACAGGGGGTCAGAATCTGCCTGGTCCATGGCACCAGATGCCTTCTAAAATTTTTTTCACCATAAGAGGTTACAGCAGGAAGACTAAAGTGAGTTATAATCTCTAGATGGATCATCGATTGGACAAATATTCGTTGAGTAACTACTGTGTCAAACCTCTGTGAGATGCTGTGTAGACCAAAGAAGGTAAGTTCTATTAATTAGCTGGTATAATGAACATCACATCTGAGCTTAAAAAAAAAAAACAAAAAGCAAACAGGACCCGATTCTAGTTCTTTCCTGGAAGGGCTTCTTGGTCTAGAAGAGGAAACAGTGACCAGGAACTGTATCTGAATGAATGTAACATTGTAGGTGCTCTGATAGCCCTCTGGGTTACTCCTTGGGAGGCCAGAGCAAGGTCACCCAAATCCCCTTAGGGAAGAAGATGTAGTTCTAGAATGCTTCTTGGAAGAGATGACATTTGCACTCAATTTAGCTCAGGATTTCTCGATTTTGGCACTGACATTTTTAGCTGGATAAATCTTTGTTGTGGGGGGGTATCTTGTTCATTGTAGGAGATCTCTAGCCTCTACTTAATTGTGGAAACCAAAGGTATCTCCAGACTTTGGCCAATGTCCCCAAGAAAAGGGGGCAAGAACCTCTCCCATTGAGAACCACTGATTGAGTGCATGAAGGTGGGTGGAAAAGTCTGGAGAACATAAGAATTTCAGCTTTATCTGTAGGTAGCAGGGAGTCCTTGGGAGGTTTTTACACAGAAGAATTGGATTTTACAAAGGTCACCCTGCAGCTCTGTGGCTTGTAGGACTGAGGCAGCAGCTAGTGATGTCCCCACTCAACTCAACTTCTAATTAGACAAGAGATCATGGGCCAACCACTGGTCTGATCCCGCTCCAGACAGCATACCTACAAAGCAGACACAGGGAGGTCTTGCACCTTCCTGCATGCCCTGCTTAGCTAGGTGCACTCCATGATGTTAGCGTGTCTGATCTCAAAGGGACAGGGGGTTCCCTCTTAGTGTGAGCATCACATGAGCAAAGGGACTTTGAAAAACATCAGAGGCAGATCCAGGTTCTGACTGAAGTGAGGCTCCATTGAAGTTCTGAGATTCAAAGAAGTTTTGGAGCGGAAGTAGACCATGGGGGTCATCTGACCCATCATATGTGAGTGGGCTGTGAAAAGAAAAGAGGGGCTCAGGTAAATGAACATTTTCCCCAAAGGCCCTGTCCCCCAGCAGTACATATGTGTGGGTTCCACACACTGAAAGAGGATTTCCGTTTCCCTGGAGTAACAATACAGGTAAAATAAGTTGTGTGGAATGGACAATTAGCATATATTCCATTTAGCTCATTCTGGGTGCATACAATGGGGGCATTAACAACAGCAAGACCAAGATTTGTGGGCCACGAGGAATGGACTAGTTAATGCCTTGATTTTGTGTGGTATAGGATAGTGATTTCTTGCTTAAAAGGCATCAGATGGGGAGAATTTGAATAACTCATGGAGCTATTACTATGTGACATTCTAATTTGAGCAATAGAAGACCATCTCCAGAGCTCTCAACTCTCTAGAGAGGATGTAACTTGCCCAAGGCCATACAACTAGCAGGGGACTTGGGTGGGACTGTCTGACCCTAGACCTCCCCCACCCACCCACCACCACTCCACCCCTGTGCTGGCCAGTGCTGGTTCTTTCCTTCTATTCTCCAGAGACATTTTTTCAAGACCTAGTGAAATTGCAGATATTTAAACCCATTTCTGAAATACAACCATGATTCTTAGATAAAAACATCAAGATCATCTGGAGGGTTTGTTCAAACAGATTGCTTGACTCCACCCTTTAGAATTTCACTCCTGGCGGTGCTGATGCCACTGGTCCAGGGACTTTTAAGCAACCTAATGATGTATTAGATAGTATTCATGTCTGAAGAGGTGGGTGATGTGTTTGGATAAATATCTCTTAGAAGTACCCCCCCCCCCCCACACACACACATCCAACACACATACAGTTTAACCTCTGATCCTGGTTGCTCATGGCTGGCTTAATCAGCAGCCCCATCTCCTATTGTTAGCCTCTGCATTAATGTGCATTATTCATGGTTATCAAGTTGGATAACTGTGGTTGAAAGCCTTCTATTTTTATAATAATTAAAGGGTTTAGGGGAAAATAAGTTTAGCTGCTTATGTGCCCTGAAGTAGCCTTGTTGGTTGGGGGCAAAAGACAAAAATGTTTCCACAGACTCTGTCCGTGGTGCTGAAGGGGCAAATCAGA
Organism: Prionailurus bengalensis; assembly: GCF_016509475.1. Taxonomy (NCBI): domain Eukaryota; kingdom Metazoa; phylum Chordata; class Mammalia; order Carnivora; family Felidae; genus Prionailurus; species Prionailurus bengalensis. The sequence continues at coordinate 79,327,847 of NC_057353.1, read as the reverse complement.
GTTTTCAGTTCACGGGAGCTCACATCCCCAGGCCGGGATAGAATAGGGTCGTCTATCTTTTCCCTTCAGCCTCAAGCCTAACAGAACAGGGAGGGAAGGGAAAGGGGAATGGGCCCATGCCACAGGAGCAATAGGGCTTAGCTTTTCAGCTTCAAGAGCAGGGAACAGATGACCCAGAGATGCCCAGCACTGATGCTAGCACAAGGTCATTGGCCATCCCACCCCACTCTGCAGGCCCCTCTGCTTCTCTTCTGGTTGTCAGAGTGCCACAAAAGGGGGTGGGGGGAAGGACAGCCTCAGCCTGTGAACTCTGAACGTGATAGGTTTGTTTAAACCTAGCTGTAGAATCTGTAAGATCATAACCCCATAAGCCTCATCTGTAAGTTGGCAATTGCAGTGGTCCCTGCCTCAGAGTTAAAGCAAAAATGAAAGAGCAACTATAGCTGATCTTGAGTATTCCCACGGATATAGTCCCGTCTACTACCCCAGAGAACTACTGATGTTTGTATGCATCTAAGGGCATCATCTACACCCTGAGAAAATGCTTCTTATTCCCAGAAGGTGGCCCACAGCTTACCATGCCATAGCTCCCCAAGTCATTCTATTAATTTTCTTTCATGCTCACAGTTTAGGATGTACCATACTGCTTCTTGGACTTTGATGTGCATGCAAATCATGTGGGTTATCTTGTTAAAACACTGTCACTATTTAAAGTCTGGTCCAGGGACCAGGAGCACTGGCATCACCTGGGAGCTTGTTAGAAATGTAGAATCTCAGGACCCACTTTGACCTGTCGGAGCAGAATCTGTCGTTTAACCAGCTCCACAGGTGATTTGTATGCGTGTTAAAGCCCGAGAAGCCCGAGCTCAGGGAGTGTGGCTCAGAGAACTGCTCTGATGGCAGTGTTTCAGAGGCACACTATTCCTGGGTCATTGCGGATGTGACCCTCTCTCCTGATTGTTTACTTCACATTTCTTAACACTATGTCTTAGCATTTCCTGTTAGATTATTTTCCCGTGATTTTAATCTTAGTAGTAACTCCACAAGGCAAATACCGAATTCTGTAGGTGAGCAGACTGGGAGTTGGTAACTCTGACCTTAGGCAGGTAGTGTTAACTTTCTAAATGGCTGGGCTGGGATTGGACCCCAGTTCTTTCTTTCCCGGGTGCATTAAATTGTTTCTCTGCTCAACAGTTGTGACATGGAGAACCTTCACGTCTGCCCAGGTCACCACTCAGATACCCTTTGTGTCCTCTTCCAGACAGATGAAACAAATTCTAGCAGAAAAGGATTGCATCCTAATAACAGTGATGCTCTGTGCCATTAATATGTCCCGGGCACGACATCACCTTAATCTCCTTTGAAAACAACGATGATCGCCAATGAGACCTAGGTGTCCCAGATGAACAGATGTGATGGCTAAGCATAGGAAATAAAAGGGACTTCCTCACAGGCATTACAGCTAGTCAGAGGTGGGCTGAGCCTGGACTTGAGTAAAGAATGCTCTGATTCCTAATTCCAAAGTTTTAAAGTGACACGAATTACCAGGCATAACCCAGGGCTTAGCACCGTGTTTAAGATGTGTCTATTGACTAAATCACTTCATACTTGGATAACTCACTTATTCTCTGTGTTAGAACTTGGGAATGCATCATACCAGAAGGGTCTGTGCATAGAAAAATGCCATGAGGTGTAGAGAACACAGGGTGGCTGCCCATTAAGTGCTCATTCCCCTTGATCTCCTGATCCTCTACTGCCTCAATGTTCAAAAAGGTGTTTAGGGCAAGCAGAATTGCACTCAAGAGACATAAAAGAACAAGACATCCCAAGAGATACAGGTATCCTCTTCAGGAGCCATCAAGCAGGGGGTAAGATTCCTCTCCAAACAGGAAGCAGAAAGGCTAGGACCCCAGGGAGCTCACTGCAGTAGGTGCTGCTCACGGGTCTCCTGCAGCATCCCACATGCTGGCACCTTGCCTGCAGCACCTGCCTGGGACAAGCTGTGATTCCATGAGCCAACACTGCACTAGCTGCTTGCCAGGGCATCACCCATGTGTCTTCTGCATCATAGGCAAGGAAAGCAGTGATCGTCATCTTTTGTATTGAGACCCAGAGCAGCATCTCCTGGTGGAGATGCTCAAGGCTCTGTTTTGGAGAGTATCAGGGGCTATCTGAGCAGAGACAGGTAAGGAGGAGAGAAGGAGCACTGTGAGGGCTCTGGGGTTTAGGGTATCCAGTGATATCTGAGAGCTTCTTTAAGAATGTAGAGGACAACATTCCCAGAGCTACATCTCATGTGCCCAGCATTGGTACACAGGGATGCTTCTGCCAAGCATCTTCCGTTGGATGCAGACAAAACTTATTTTGCTTTTCATTTCTCAAAATAAGCCAACAAGTACAGCAGACAAGGCACAGAACAGAAGCTCCCAGAAGCCCTGGACTTCCCTGGTTACTAGTTCATAAAACTAGCCAGGTGGCCACTATCACTGCTACACCACCACTGAAGCCATCACTAGGCTCTTCAGAGCAGGCGAGCAGCTCTGGACATTCTTAGACTGGGTGTATCTAGTTCTCCATCAATGTTAGCTGACCCAACCAGTCCTTGCATTCAAGGTTAACTGGAAGCCAGAAATAGAACTACTTTACCCTCTTGGTCAGCAGAGAGCAAGAATTCTACCCATTGCTGTTCACAGGGTTAGAGTGTTAGTTCTTAAAGCTGCTGTAACAAGTTACCAATCTGTCTCAATTCTGGAAGCTAGAATTTTGAAATCTAGGGGACAGATTTTGTTCCTTATGGAGGCTCTGAAGAACTTGTTCCATGACACTCTCCCAGCTTCTGGTGGTGGCCATCAATCCTTAAGGTCTCTTGGCTTGTAGATTATCCCCTCCAATCTTGGTCTTTATCTTTAATGGCTTTCTTCCCTATGTGTCTGAGTCCAGTTTCCCCTCTTCTCATACAGATACCAGTTACTGAACTAGGACCTTGAATCCTAGCTCACTGAATCCAATAGGACTTAATTTTAACGTGATTACATTTGTGAAGATGGTTTCCAAATAAGATCATAGTCACCAGTACAAGTGAGTAGGACTTGAATATCTTGATGAGGGACACAATTCAACCTACCAGTCCCTAGGGACCAAACGTTCTCTAGCCTTATTCCTCAGGGAAGGCAGCTAGAGTTCAATTCTTTTACCCAGCTTATGCAATATGGAAATGTATTTAGAGCATTTTAGTTAGACTATCATAGATCCTCATGATTTCATAGAAGAGAGTCCATTTCCCATACCGAATGGGTTAATTAGAAAAACATTGAGTATCGGGGCACCTGGGTGGCTTGGTCAGTTAAGTGTCTGACTCTGGCTCAGGTCACGGTCTCATTGTTCACACATTCAAACCTGACATCGGGCTCTGTGCTAATGGCTCAGAGTCGAGAGCCTGCTTCGGATTCTGGGTCTCCCTCATGCTCTCTCTCTCTGCCCTTCCCTGCTTGCACTCTCTCAAAAACATTTAAAAAGAAAAACTGAGTATTTATGAAAGATAAAGGTGACCAAGCACCCACACATGGAGGTGGACTTTCTGATTGATTTCCTTAAGTGGGTAATTGTTCAAGTCATGGTTTAGTTCACTAATACTTCCTCAAAATGATGTGCTTGTATTGATGAGCATAAAGAGGTTGTAACATTTAATAGAACACATTTATTTTTGTTCTAGCAACCAAGTGAAGTAGATACTGCTATTATCTTTGGGTAATTAATAAGCAACCTGAGGAAGAGAGATTAAGCAACCAGCTATGGACACACAGCTAATAAATTGTAAAGGAGGACTTAAAAATATAGGCTACTGACCCAAATTGCTCCCTGAACTGAGCCCATTCTAACAGATGGGGAATGGCTCTCATTCTATAGATCAGTGATCTTGGTTGGGTCACTTACTTGCCCCCAACAGTGCCAAGACTGACATTGTTCACTCTGATGGGATTTTTGAGGATCAATGTGGGTAAAGATGACCTGTGAGCTCCAAGATAACAGACCTTAGAGCTTAGAGACAGACAGGGTTGAGAGAAGAGTTTTCTGTTTCCAGAGTGGTCTGTTGCAGCCGTAGATCTTTTGGCAAAAAGAACAGGTGTGGAAGATCACTTAGGTACAAAAAATAGCCTCTCTTGAGTTCGTGGAAATGCAGTGAAGTGTCTCTTTGAGGCATCACTTTCAGGCTGAGTCTTATTAGAAGGTGGTTAAGCAGGACTGTTCCATAGAGCCAAATTTTAATTGGGTTGGGGGTCTTCCTGTGTAGTCCACCCTAGGTCTTCTCTGAGGAGAGTCATTTGGCTTTCCAGATGTTTCTTCCAAAGAGTAAAGATTTCCTCTTACCTCCTCAATCAGCCTTTCTTCAATATATACTTCTTAAAATGTTTAAGAAAAATGTGTTTCACCATTTTTATGTATTATAACTGCACTTTAGATACTTGGAAACCAGAGAATAATGTCTAACAGCCTCCCCCAACTACATTACAAGGCTTATAGTCTTTGTACTTGTTTTGGGACATTCTTTTTATGCATTTCAGTTTTTGTGTCAGATCATGGCACACATTTAGTGCCATATCCTGTTTTTCTACTGCTTATTCCAGAAGTATTTTTCCACATTGCTTTAGACTCATTTGGAAGTACCAGTCCATTGCATGCATGTGCTATAATTAATATACCCATTTCCCAGTTATTGATTGTTTAAGGCTCTTCCTAGTTTTTCCCCCATTAAAATGCCTCCAGAAAATTTATTTATATAGGTGTTGCTTTTCTTTCTCAAAGAATTATATCCTTAGGCTCTGATCCCAGAAGTGAATTATTGGGCGAAAGGCTCTGAAGATTTCTGTGTCTCTGGAAGTACTTTGTCAAATTGCTTTCCCGAATAGTCATTACACTACAGAGGGGCAGCGAGAGGGTTTTAGCCACCTCCACCAGTGGTAGTGTTTTCTCCTTTAACCACAGATATTTTGAAAATTCATTGTTTGGATTTAGTTTCTTTGTTCCCTTGGTGAAGTTTGCCATCATTATATATAGATTTGCTTCATAGTCCTGATGCTGTTAAGTAATGTGTCCTCTACGTGTGAGATCTCTAAGTGGTATTTGGCATCACTGGAGACTCTGGCACAGGGCAGCCAGGGTGATCCCACAGATCACAGATCATAGTGGGACAGGGATTCAAGCTCTGTGGTGAGCGGGCTTTGGGGGAACTGAATGGTTACAGAGAGGTGAGAGGAGAGCTGAGACACCAGGTCCAGGGAGCGTGGTGTGATCAGTTACCATTCTCACCCCAAATGGAAGAGAAATCCTGGGAATGAGGAGTTAGAACAGCCACTGTCCAAAGGTATGGGCTTATCTTCTAACCTGGAGCCTATGGCAGGAGCCTAGACATTAGCCCCATCTGGGATGGGTCTGCTAAGCATCTGGCCCAAGTGGCCATTAATGGCCATGAAAGAAGCTGATCAATGTTGTAGAGATTCAGGTCTCACCATCAAGGGCCCATGGCTCAGCAGGAGGGACAGCCAGCCTCAGAGGAAATGCCACAGATGGTTACAGGGGCTGCATTTGTAGCTCCTAGAACTCTAGCACAGCACATGTCTACATTTGTAGCTCCTAGAACTCTAGCACAGCACATGTCCCAAGGCAAATTCTCAGTAAGGATGTGGCAGATGAGTTAGCAGGTAACAGAAAGGTGGTCAACACACATGAACTGTCGTGGAATCAGGCTGTGTGCCAAGGCTAAGGAGCTGAGGTGTTGGTATCAGGTGGGAGGCAAGTGTCAGCAGCTCAGGAAAGCCCTAAAGGAGGTAACAACAGAAGGCTGCTGCTGGCAGGACTTCCAGTAACGGAAGCCACAAGTCCTCCTTGGCTGAAGGAAGAGCCCGGTGGACCTCCTGGTGTGTAGTACATAAGGACAAACCAGTCAACATGATTTTATGTCCCCTCTGGTCACTCAGCAGGAATCCAGTCTGCACATACATGATTGGAAAAGCCAAAATATGTCTGAAAGTCACAGATCTGAGCAAGATAGAACTGATCGAGATGTTAAGGACAACCAGTTAAAATCCTGTGACTTGTTGGTGGAACAAATGAAGCCCAGGACATTCTGCTGCTCAATGCCATGTTGGGTTAGAAGTCAAGCTTGTACATTCCACGTCTCCCATCTTCTAGCTCCGGAGTTGCCCTTTGGGGCCAATCCAGTACTCCATCCTCTGTTGGGCCACGGAAGACATCTAATCTGAGTCCTTTACCTGTATTCTTCTGCCAAGCCCTGAGTGGACTTGACCAGTCCAGGACACTCTTTCTACATTTAGCCCCAGAGTCCACAGTGGCCCAAGGGAGTCACAGACTCTCTGGAAGTGGAAAACTTTAAGTATGTGCAGAACAGCCACACCATCCATTTGTGGTTTTCCCCAAATGCACAGGGGCATTTCCAGGTTAGGGGGCTCCTGGTCCATGCCTTGGGAGACAGGGATACATCATGGGGATATAGAGCAGGAGCTCTGGCGACAGGGATGCATCATGGGGATATAGAGCAGGAGCTCTGGTGGCACCAGACCTGGACAGAGCCCTTAGCTCTGCAATTAACATGCCTTGTGATATAAGGGGGTCCATCCTATCTCCGTATCTCAGTTTCTCCATCTGTCAAATGAGGAGCCTGTGTCAGGTGCTCTCCAAGACCCCTTCCCACTTCTGGAAGACTATAAGCAGCTGTTTTCTTGGAAATAGTTTCGGTTGCTTGTATTTTAAGCAAGACTGAAGATTTTATCTTCCCCTGGGAGACACACAGGCATTGGGCAAGTGTCCCAGCACCACCTCAGCAGAGAGCTGGCTGCTGTCTGTCCCCAGGTCCACTTCCCAGCAGCAAGGTAGGGATGGCATTTCTACCTCCCCGCTTAGGATTTTATGGCTGCCCTGAGAATTACATTGACAGAAGACAGATGAGCAGGAGAAAAGTGTGCACCTTTAATATAAGGCTTATAGGATGTAGAGACTCCTTAAGGAACGAAGGTCCGAAGAAACGACAAAACTTATGATTTCTATTTGGCTACTTTCCCACGATTGCCTCTTTGTTCAAACTGACTATGAGATGATAAGGGGAGATAAGAACTATTTGACAAGGTCTGCTTGTAAAGAATTCTCTGGGTCTCAATTTCTCCTCCTTAATCAGGATGGGATTCTCCTTCTCTTATAGATAGGATCTCTTTCACATGGGAATTTCATTTCTGCTTTTAAGGAGGGATTGCTATTTATTTTAAGTACCTTGAACTTAAAATGGTCAATATGCCAGAGACATATTTTAGCATAGTGGGTTGTGAATTCCTTCAGCAGCATTTCAGAAGTTTTGCTGCCAGGAATGCAGAGCCCAGTCACACTTCAGGCTCTTTGAAAGGCACAGGTCTGGGCATAGCAAAATGGGCAAGGGTTCTCTCTGGATCAGGGGATCCTGCTTTTGAGGGACTTTGCAGCATGACAGCCAAGGAGACAATAGGCTTTGCTGACAAAATGAAGTTCCATGGAAGCTAACTTGATGAATTTCAGAGTATAGCTGATATCACAGCAAAGAATCTACTCAGTTTGGCTAGACATTGTATGCTGTGCGTCTCTACTCTTTCTGGGAAAATCTGTCTGGAAAAGTTTTGCTGGCTGGTCTATAGTGTAACAAGGAACACGGTTTTCTGAGGTGTTCACCATCTACCTTGATGGTAGGAAGCTCAGGTAGTAGGAATTATGTGACAGTAAGTTCTAAAATGCTAAAAGCATGGACTTGGGAGTCAGAACACCTGGACTCCTGCCCTGTCCTGGCAGCTTCCAAGAGCTTGGTCTGGACAATCTACTTAATGTATCTAGTTCCCTACCTCAAGATTAGGGAGGGTACTGCTCACCTCAGATTTGCTGAAGATTAATAGAGGAGTATGGCAAACATTCAACAGCAGTCTGGGGTTTGGAAGGACTGTGGCCATGATTGTCTACTAACACGGACGTTCGCATCTTTTCCATTTTGATTCCAACGCTGCCTTATTTGGAAGTGACTGCCCTTCTGACATGATAGAACATCACCCTCTAAGACCTAGCAGAGACTTCAGATAAGTACTTATTTCATACCTTTTGCTGGTTTGTCGGGTGAAGAACTAGGTGCTAAGGAGATAGATTCCCTTGTTCATTTATTATTTACTGACCCCAAACCCTACAAATCTAAACATTGGATCTCAGATCCCCAACTCTTCAGCTAGGGAATTCACATCTTGAGGACCAAGAGGTGGAAATCTCAAGTTGGTGACAAATGCTGAATTAGAAGATTCTGGCTATATTTTCACAAAAGATTACTTTTATAACTAGCTTGTATAATTTCAACTGAAAATAACAGCTTTTCTTATGGCACACCACCATTATTTCATGCTTGTTGCTCATGGTTTGTTTGGCGATATTTGGAGAGCAAACCCAAATAAGGTAACCTCAGACAATTACAATTTCCAGGAAACACTTCAGATTAATCCTCAGGCTGACTGGTAACAGTATGGGCTTTTTGTTTCCTATGTGTGGGATTGCAGTTGGGTTTGTGTGGACTCTACTGATAGGATGGCCTTGAAGTCATTATTGTAACCCCAGGAACTTTAAGGAACTTGGAGCAGAGGTCTTGCTCATTGCACATTCTTGGAATGGCAGTTCTGGTCATATTGGAGTCAGCCAAAGCAATCTGTTAATTTGTTCATTTCTTAAGCGTCCATTGAGCCTCTCTTGCCTGCCAAGCCCTCTGGAGGGTATACAATTAAATCAGATGAGGACTGTGCTCTCAGCCTAGAAGAGAAGGCAAGACAAGCCTAGTGTAGGGTGGAGAGAACTGGGGAACCCAGGAGAACACATAGAACTGATAACAAGCAGTTGGATTGGGCTGGGACAGTATTCACACTGTGCATCACTGTATACATACCCAGCAATTTTCCCATAGTAGCTTACAAATTCTCACCTACACGGACTGTCAGTTTATGAGCAAATGTAGCTCAGAGATGTTATCAACTTGCCCCATGTCACCACAGAGCTTGTACATGACAATTTGAAACAAGGTTAACCTGTCCCCAATACAAAATCTCCTCCCAATTTTGTTTGGCTGATGTTAAAATGGAGTGTGGGCAGGGAGGCAGGGTGTGTTTGAGACATAGCAAGTGAGAAGTAGAAGGTGGCATGCCAGGCCCAGAAGGACCCTCCATGCCAGCTGGAATTTGGGCTTTAACTTGTATGCACTGGGAGCCATTCTTATTTGTTCTGGTCATTCTTTTTCCACAGAGGATAAGACCACTGGAGGCAGGGAGAAGGGTTCAGAGGCTGCAGCAGAGATTTGAGCTGGATGGGGAGCCAGGAACAAATGTGCTTTTCTGCACCATGAGGCCTGGGTCGGGGTTGGGGCTGGGGTGAGTGCAGCTAATTATTGAAGGGGCTCTACACATATGCCATTTTGGCATGTTATTTTGAGAAGGCACTTGAGGAAAAGATGTAGGAAAGCTTTCTGACCACCCACCCCCTCCTGCCCAAAAGATGGTCTCAAAAAATATTCTCTTCCTAGCACAGAATGGGCACCTTTCTCAAGAAAATTTCGTCCCCTGAGACTGGGAGACAACACTAGTCTGGGCCTGAACAAACCAACCTACTAAATTAACCCTCCCCCCTCCTTCTCTGTTTGCCCATGCATTTCCTAGCCTATCCCCCAACTTACTGCCCCCAGGCTGAGCCACACTGGCCACATCTCCACAGTTTATCACTCTGGGTGTAGGACAGTATAAAAGCTTTGGGGACTAATAGCTTCTTGGAGTCTTGTTTTCCTTCTGAAAACTCCAATGTAGACATAAGAATATTAAATTCATAGGTTTTCCTCCTGTTCATCTGTCTTCTAGCAGCTTAATTCCTAGAAGCCAACAGGGTAGGAGGTTTTTCCTCCCATACTGGGGAACAGACATCAGGTAGGTCTTCATTTCTGGTTTGCTAATGGTTGTTACAGTCCCCATTTTGTTGGCAGAGGCCTGTAAGCAGTAGGAAGTTGAACAAGCAGACCCTTCTTTGCCCAGCATTTACTCAATGCATGACATTCACACACGTGAATGACACACTCACGTAAGCAGTGGGTCTTCACCTTACGTTCATCCCAAATTCAGGATGGTGGGAAAATGCAGGAATGTGCAGCTTCCATGGAGGCAAAGTTGATGGGCTGCCAGAGAATTCCTAGACCGCTCTGAGCAAAGATCCAGCCAGTGGAGTCATTGGATCTATGCTGATAGGCACTAGAACGTTCACTCCTCGGCCCTGGGGTCTGAGGCTCAGAAGAGTCAAATAATGTGTTCAAGTACACACAGCTAGTAAGAAACTGAGCCAGGACCAATTGTTCCAGCTCTATCACTGCCTTTCTATAAGTTTGGAATTATTCTTCAAAGGATTTCTATGGGAACTAAATAATGAATAGAATTCCTAGTTTAGAAGCTAGCACCTAGCAGGTGCCTGAAGCACAGGAACATACCTTTCTTTACTGCAGAAGTACACATAGCTTCCTAATCACAGAATGTTAGAATCAATGATATATCAGAGCAATCTTATAACCCGACTTCCTTGCTGTACAAGAAATAGAATCAGATGGGGTTTGGGGGCTGCTCTGGTGGGAGTTAGGTATTGACTCAACTAGGGCTAACCCTCCCATCTCCTGACCCAGGATCCTTTGTTATTTCTACACCACGCTCCCCCTGCTTCGGGCTTTCACCCACCTCCTGCCGCACAGGGCAGCTCTCCAGCCTTTGCTTCCTTCTCTTTTCCCCTTCCTCTCTTCGGTCTCTTGTCTCCTACATTTATTCACTCACTCAGTCACTTAATGTTTAGTGACTGAGTCAATGTTTGCGGTGTGCGAGGCACTCTGTTGGCACTAGAGATGCAACTGTGTGACAGTTTGGGTTTTTGTATGACATTGTGGGATTTCATACATCCTGGAGTTTGAATAATTTTAGATGTGGTGTCTTCTGTGTTGGCCTCAGACTTCATTCCCTCTGGTTCCCCCTCCTGATTCAAACCCCTGCAGGCTTTTCAGCTGATGAGCATGGTCTTCTCCTCCCTTCCCCTGCAGACAGTAGGAATCCCATACAAGGGAACCAGAGCTCCTTGGGGAAATAGGAAATCACAGGTCTGGACAAGGAGATATTTAAGAGGAGCCTGGGGCAGTTTGATAGCTTCCTTGAATTCTGGTACAAAGAATAATGGGCCTTATCAAAGGGATGTAAGAGCCAATATGAAGGAGCTCCTGTTGACAAAAGATGGAAACTTTTTGTAAAATGATCTTATAAACTACGAACACCCAATAATTATGAACTTATGCACACATGAGATCAAGAATCATTTGATTCCAGAACATTAACACTTGTGAGAAAAAGTGTTAAGCATAATTCCTACCATTCCTGAACTTGTATTTCAAGGTAAGCAAATAGTGCTAGTTGAAGATTGTGAATCATATTGAAAGGAGTGGCATAATCAGATTAAATAAGAATCATCCATTGATGAAACCATTAGATGTTTTAATAAGGCAGCTTATAATGGAGGAATCAGATTCACCTGCATCTCTGATCAGTCCACTTAGTAATCCTCAGGTACTACCACTTGCCTCTTGATGTGTTGCACGTGAAGCACATAGAAGCAGTTATGAAGTGTTTATGCCAAAACATTCATTATACTGTTTAACAGAACCAAAGTTCAGCAAATAAGGCACAAGCAGAATTTGACGAATGGGCTGTGTGTGTATGGCCTTCACACAAAGAATGGTTTTATTTACAACCCTTAAATCTAAGAACCAAAGGATGTGTTGAGAGACCATATGTGACCTCCAAAGCTTGAAACATTTGCTATCTAGCCCTTTAGAGAAAAAGGATGTTCCCCAGGTATCCGGGAAAATTCAGGGTTGCCGATTAGAGGAGGATAGCACATAGATTCAAGCAGGCCAACCCAGAATGTGGAACAAGGTTATTTTACCAATTTTCTGTAACAGGAGGTAGAAAGAAAAATTGGGATGAGGAGCTGGATGGCTGGGGACAAAACATTCGAAGGATACAGCATTGTTATAGGCGGGCATTTGGTTCCCGACCTAAAATATATACTTTTAACAATAGGAAAATGTAAGGGTGCTTCATTTTGTAGCCAATTACATGGCACATTGAAAACGAAGCATTTTTTTTTTTTAGAGTTATGTAATGAGAAAGTGACATATTTGGAATTTGCTTCAGAATACTTCAGTGAAGAAATAAAAGGGAAAAGAAAAACAAGGGCTGATGAAGTGTATGTGAGAAAATACTGATTGTTGAATCTGGGAGATTTTTATTACAAAAACTCCCAAACTTTAAAGGCCAAGTAGTATGATTGTGCTTGAGTCTAACAAATCAGTGCTGAGATGATTTTTATAGATCTCTTTGGGCCATAGGATGCCCAATATCTTATTAAACATTTCTGAGTTTGGTGGTGGGGGGGTGGTTCTAGAAGAGATTAGCATTTGAACTGGTAGGTGGAGTAAAGACTTTGCCAACTATCCTGTCATCCTCCACAATTTGTTTGTTGGGGGGCCAACTAACCGTGGTGACAGGGATGAAAGTTATGCATGGGCCAAATAGCAGATTCCCATCTACCAAGGTTGATTTAACCATCTCGAATTTGACTGACCAGCCTTCTGGCAACAGGGACCAAACCTTAATCCTGGAATGGTACCCATTACTCTTGGAGACCAATTTGGAGGTAAGCAGGGTCTATGGAGCTCATTCTACCCTAAAAGGGCAGTGGCTTATGTCTGATCCTCTAGATCTTCTGGGTTTGCCTTTCTTATGGGTCTTAGCCAGTGTTACTCTCCAAGGCCTTACTGAGCATATGATCCACTAGCCTGGACTTTACACAATACCTCAGCAGATCAGGGTCCCTACTTTACATGACAGGAGGACAGTGATCAGGAGTATACAAGTTGTAGGCCATACTGGGAGACCCATGCGCTGCCCTCCTGATGAAGCCTGAATAGCCATGAAGGGGAAAGCTTTAGGGGAGCTCAGACCCAGCCTCCAGGATGTAGTAGATGCACTGAATCATATGTGACAGCTATTCCCAGACCTGTAGGTTTTCCCCTACTGGGGACACAGAAGGGTAGAAGCCAGTGTGTCCTCACTTATTCCCAATGTCTGACTTGGCACCTTTGCGTTTACTGCCCTAGTAAGTCTGGGCCTTGCAGGATAAGATGTTCTGATCCCCTCGCCCCAGTGGTGAGGAATTTCACTGTGAGGAGGCCAAGCAAGCTTTAGCTTTTGGGAACCTCGGGTTGCTGGTGTCCAGAGACCAGCAGACAAGAAGGGCTGCTGTCTTGGTCAGAGTAATTAGTCCCAATCATCAGGAGACGGGATGGCTCTTATATAAAAGGAGCAGAAAGGAATAGGGTGGCACCCAAGTAGCCCATTAGGCTACTTCTCAGAGCTCCTTTGCTTAGTGGTGATGGCAAATGGTAAGTGCAAATGGATTCAGTGCCTCAGGGATGAGAGCCTGGACCCAGCAGAGATGCCCGGTTTTGTGGACTCAAAACCGTTCTCTGGTGGGGATATGTTTCATCCTACTTATCTCCCTTTTCTCAGTTTCTTCCAGGAAGACAGGCCTGTGGGATTCTGAAACAGCCACCCCTGGATCTGTGTAGAGACTACTCCAGGTGTCCTGTCACCATCACACTGCCCCCACCTGCTCACATGGCAGGTGGTGTGCAAGGGCTTTCCATGTTACGTGGCAACCCCTGCTTGCTTCCCTCTTCCTGCCAGTGATGGTCCTTGGGGCCCTTTCTTATCAAGTGCCTACATACTATATTGGGTTTGCTTCATGGAGAACCTACCTGAATCCGCTTGTATCTGATATTCCCAGAATATTCCTGCAGAATATTTCACATTCCTGCAGAACATGATCATGTGCCCATCATTCTGATTTATGGCCACACTTCAGGGAACAAATGGTTTAAGGTAGTTGCATTATAATTCCCCCTCCCATCTCAGAAATTACTTGTAAGAACATAATTCCCCTCCGATGCAGCTTTGAGCTCTGTCTCCTCCTAAAGTCCATTAGTGTTCAGCTAGAAGAGCTGCAGTAAAAACCAGTTCCATCTGAATATCACAAAAAGGGTCTTGTTTTCTGTTTGTTGAGTGACTGTTAGCCAATAAACATTTGTGTAGAATTTTACAAAGTCAAATCTGATTAATGAGTTCTTTCCTTGGTCCATACAAAAATCCAGGGAGGGGCACCTGGGTGGCTCAGTCGGTTAAGCTTCTGACTTCAGCTCAGGTCATGATCTCACAGTTCGTGGGTTCGAGCCCCACATCAGGCTCTGTGCTGACAGCTCAGAGCCTGGAGCCCACTTCGGATTCTGTCTGTCTGTCTGTCTGTCTGTCTCTCTCTCTCTCTCTCTCTCTCTCTCTCTCTTTCTGCTCCTCCCCCAGCTCATGCTCTCCCTTTCAAAATAAATAAAAACATTAAAAAAATTTTTTTAATCCAGGGAGGCCAGTTTTTCTTCCAATCTCCTCTTACAGATGAGGAACTTGCAGCTCATGTTCTCCTGTTCCACCTGTTTCCTTCCCCACCTCCTGCCATCCCACAATTCCTGCAAAATAACCACGATGCAAACTCTAAATCCCAACTTGATCCTTCGTGCACTATTGTACCTATCACCACACTGTTCGTATGTTGGCATGTTAAGAGATACATTAATGGATTATCCACTTCAAGATTCTGGACTTCAACTAAAATAATTGCATGTAAAATTTGCACACTGTAGAGCAATACGCAATTGAATGGACAATAATGAACCCTGAAAATACAGTGACATTCCTAAGCATTCTGGAATTCCTAAGTATTTTAGGTTTTCAAGGTAATGGGGAAATATGGTATGATATTGTACTCAGTGGGTGGCAAAATGCGGTGCTGCATTTGAGTGCAAGGAAAGGACTTGCATCTGGATTCACATATGGGCATGTTAGCAAAGATTCAGCACCAAAGGTTGGAGGACAGCTCAGAAGCAGACAGGAAGCCTGGAACAATACAGTCCAGCTAACCTGAGATGGCTGGGACCAGAGGAGCTTCACTCAGTGACCTTCAACTGAACTCCAGTGTGACCCTGACTCAGACTAGTTCCTGGCACATGCTGAAAATAAAGAAGAGGCTGCTTCTGATGGTTTCTGGAAGCATACAGGGTAGATTTTATAAATAGTCTGCTGAAAAACTTCAGCTCAGGCAGGAGGACTGAAGGATGTTAGCGGCCTCCTTCCCTCCCCCAGTTCACCTCTGGGGTGTCATGATTGGTTCTCCTAGGTTTCTCAGTGCTGGGTTTTATATTGCAATCCTAAAAATAGCTCTTAAACCTGAAGATTCAGGATACATCAGCAAGCTTGTCAGGATTTTAATGTACTCCACCCCTTAACGGACCCAGGGAAGGTGGTGGTAAATCCAAAAATAGAGGTTTTGTTTGAAGCCATGTGGCAGTGGCTAGATTCCTTGTTACTGCTGTTGTGTGTGCGCGCATCTGCGTGCACACATGAGGGGAGTTAGTGATTTGTGGGAAATCCATTATCTAGGTCCTGAGTTAGGAGATTATAGGGGACGCATTGCAGAGCAGATACTGCTTTCTGGTCTTCACTGGCCTCTTGGGTGCCTTCCTGGCCTTGGCTGCTTTCACTTTTTTGGGATTCTTGGCCTTTTTGGTTCCTGAAGTTGCTAAAAGCTTCTACGCCTTCTTTGGGGTCTTCTTGGCACTCTTCTTGGGGGTACTTGCCCCCATGGCCTTCTTGGGGTTGGCCATGCCTGCCATCTTGGCTTTAGGCTTGGCTTTCCCTGAGGCCACCTTGTTGAGCTTGAATGAACCCAAGGCACCAGTGCCCTTGGTCTGAATCAGGGTGCCCTTGCTCATCAGCCTCTTGAGGCCCAGCTTGATGCTGCTGTTTTTCTCTGGGTCATTGCTGGTGGCCGCCAACACCTTCTTGAGCATAACTAGGGACACATCACTGCACTCCCTGGAGGCAGTGACAGCCTTGCACTTGGTGACACCTGCAGACTTGTGGGCCTTTTCATGAGCATCTTCTCAGCAGGGGTCAGAGTGGCAGGTGCAGCAGGGCACAGAGACACTAGCTGGGACTTTGCCCCTAGATATATATTAGCTAGATACCAGTCCACTGTTTCCAGCAAAGCCAGAAACCAGTGGTCTGCTTTGCAATGCAGTCCTTATAATCTATCCCAGGACATAGCTATGATTTCCCACAGTGATGGTATTTTGTATTTAACACACTTTCTTCCATCTATTGCCTTTCACCTCACTCTTATACAAATACATGTGTCATCAAGAATAGGCAGGGATGGGAGTGTGGGGTGGGGGACACTTTCTGGGGTAGCCATTAAAATACATATTAGAAAGGACCGTGTTAACTCTGAGAAGAAAAAAAGCTGGATGGTCACAACACGTATAGGAAACAGATACCTTATGGCTCATCTATTCAAATCCCCTTCAGTTTTACAGGCAGGAAGACTAAGGCACAAGTCAAGGTGATTTACCCGAGGCTACCCAGCAGAGATCTTTGAAGTGTAGAAAAGACAAGAGACTTGCTCAGTTTCATCATCTCTGAAATGGAACAAGGACCTTTCTCAGGGTGGGAGAGGGAAGAGGCCAATACATAGCAATGGACTGGATTCTGAGAACAGAAAATCCCCCATAGTCAAAGGGCAGATGCTGTGTGCAGCTGGGGCAATGTACTTTTGGGTTCTGTGTGCATGGAGCTGAAAGCCATGCAGTGGCTGAAACAAAATAGGCCAAGAGGATGGGACATCCTCTCAAAGTGAGGAGACTTTCAACCTCCAGCCCCTATCAGCCACTGGCTATGGTCACTTAGGGAGATGGGAACTTCCAGGCACCTTCAGCTGTCTGGGTTGGAGTCAGAGCAAGCCCAGCAGCAGCCTGAGGTGTTGGCTTTGAGAAAGCACACCATAAGTGGTAATTCACCTGGCTTCTGAAGGGATTATTCTGGGGCTACGGTGATCCTTACGTCAGGACTCCTTACGTCTTTGAGAGTGGCACTCATCTCTTCCATTCTGCAACAGACGTTATCTGGACCATCCTGGCTGAGATGCATCCATTATATGCATTCCATTGGGCCTTTCCTACTATAATAGCTTCTATCCCACTGGTCAAAGAACTAGTGAGAATTTGGTCAGTTACCAACTATGTCCACCCTGATTGTACATTTAGGAACTGGAAAAGTGACTAGCAGATGGGGCAGTGGACCATTTCAGTTCTATTGTTGGTCAGAGCTGGTTCAGAACCCCATTTATCACTTGATCTCTAAGTTCATACTACTCTGGGGTCCCAAAGTCTCCCCCCCCCGACCCCACAGTGAATCAAGTTAGTTCACATTTATATCCAAAATCCCTATATGCAGGTGTTCTTTCCGCGTCCAGTCCTTTGAGGAAATAACCAAAGGATCCTTAAAGGAAAAAAATCACTACTACAGTTGTTTCCGGTGTTATTTGGATCACTCCAGGTGTTATGACATTGCTAGGTCCATTCTCAAGGTGAGCTTTCTTCTATTTTGATAGATAAGTCCTCAGATTGAACTGGCTCAGTTCTGAAAATTGCAAGAGTGGTGAAGACTTTCTATTAGCCTTTGGCTCATCCTCCCTTTCTGTGTATGTACACACTTACGTATTTTCACATACATATACATAGTTCCTTTGTCGGCTGCCTGTTCATCTTGTCCTTATGGGGTATGGGATTCCGGGGGGTAAGACTTTTGGTTATCCCTGTGATCTCACCACCTAATGTAACGATCATATAAGCCTGGGCTTTGATAGCTGGCTGTGGCCCGTCCCATGTCCTCTGCTACTCTATAGCCCACCAACCCACTGACACTAGGAGACACAGATCTGTAACAGCACTTCCTAATATCCCCCTCCATCTCAAGATGGCCACTACCACTGAGTTTCAACAAAGTCAATGCCTTCCTCCAGCAGGTTTAATTGAAAACAGCATCTTCTGGGCCCCTCTAGGAACTGATCAGTTGATGAGGTTACTAATCTCACACAGTTCTGTTCTAGTGCACCTTCTTGCCTGAGCCCTTGACCACTTGAGACCAAGACAGTTCTAGCATCTCCACCTCATTCCACTTGAGACTTTTCCCCCCCATCACTTACAGAACCTCTCCCAATGGTGGTAAGGTTGTCCCCAAGGGCCCTCACCTAGGCATTGAATCCCAAGCCATGGGAGAATGTTCTAGGTCAACATTCATTCTTCCTTACTTTTTCATCTTTTTCTGATCCAGCAGCACCCAGATCTATTCCTAGATTTAATTTCCCAGTTCCCAGTAATACCTTTGGGCCAGTTGTTGTAGCTGCTTTGATGAATCTGTGAACATTGTTACTATTACCCCTAATTGGGTCATGAGACTTGACCCTAGTTATTGGTCTCAAGTCCAAGAGCAGAGATAGGGTAGATAGCTCACAGGGCAGATCTTGTGCTCACAAGTATCTGCCTCAGTTGAACTTCCGCATAGACCATCAATAAATGGAGGGGGCTGAGGTCTTCCAGAGCAAAGGTGAGTTTTGCGGGCCCAGAGTTCAGGAGATCCAGGTTGTGAAAAGTACCATGTGATGGGGATCTCGTGGGTGGATGCACAACTATCCTGTGTCAGGATGCCGTTCCTTCTCTAGAAGAGCCTTGGCTTGAACATAGTTAACTTTCCCAGGCTGAGAATACAGCCTTCTCTTAAATTGTTATTCTTATAATTATATCCTGTGGTTCATCTGCAGCTTGGTTACAAGAAATGAGGCTCTCTTTAGAGGAGGGCATGAAGTTTTGAATTTTCACATTATACCTTAAATTCACTGTTGGCTGACTTGAGCCCTTGGTTTTTTCTTAGGTCTCTATTTTGCCCTACAGTCCTTGTAACTACTTCTCCCTGTATCTTCTAAATACAGGACTAATGAACAAGCAGAGAAACCATTCCACTTCTAGCTCACCCCCAATTCCCCACAGGGAAGAGCTTTAATTGTAGTGCCACCATAGCAGAAGCTTCCCACACTCCATTTACCACCACTGATGGGTCTGTTGACCACCTGGACAATGATTGATCTGGCTCATGAGATCTACCCTTTCAATGTGCTTCCAGTACCTTCTATCACGTTTCCTGTGATGAAGGCATGTGTAAAAGTAGTTCATTAAGCATGCAAGATAAATTGATAATGAGTGGAGGATATAGACCAGGAAAGGGGAAGAATCCAAACAAGGATGAAATTTCAGCTAAGATCCTGTAGTTAGACCCAAGTTCATCTGCCTCACATGCAGCAAAGCCCAGAGCAGCTTTGAAAAGGGTTTATTTGAGAGGCAGCCAAATGAGGAGATCTAGAGGGGAGAGCGAGGCTCCAGTGTGCTTTCCTGAGGGAAGAGGGTCAGGGAAATTCCGAAGGCAAAGGAGGAGGGTCAGAGAAATTTAGAGGCAAAAGATAAAAGATCTGGGTAAGAAGTTGCACTGTAGTTTAGTCCTATTGACCCTTTAGTTACCAGTTTTAGTCCCATGGAGGGTCACATCTGTCGATCACACAGAGGAACTCTGGAGTGTCACTTCTCAGACTTGCACCTCAGGCTCTATTCCTGTACCCATTAGTCAACTGGGTACACTAAGGCCAACTGGTACAGGGTTGGGGGAGGGTATAAACACACAGGCACTTTCCATTCTGGGAAAAGTGGCCCCATCAGACCAAAACTATTTCAAGGAAAGCTGTAACTGCACTTCAGAGAAAGCTAAAGCATGGGATGAGGCAACTATATAGCATATACCCTGCCAGGGTTTTTTCTTTTATATGCCTTGAGGAAATCCAATGACAGACTCAGGTCAGCTCTGCTACACTTAAGGCAAGCTTTAAAAGACCTTTAAAAAATAAAGATCACCTTTAATTTTTGAGCAGTTTCATATTTAAAGAATTATTGCAGAGAAGGTACAGAGAGTTCCCATGTATCCTGCATCTATCTTCCCTTAACATCTTCTATCGGCAGAGTGCTTACCACAATTAGTGAATAGACAGGTTATTATCTAAAGTTCATCCTTTAGTGAAAAGAGGGTATCTGGATAACAACCTTTCTCTTCTCTTCCAGGATCCCATTCAAGATGCCACATTACATTACGCAGTCATGGCTCCCTAGGCTCCTCTCAGCTCTCACAAGTTCTCAGGTTTTCCCTGTTTTTCTGTGACTTTGCCAGTCTTGAGGATTGATGGTTGAGTCATTTGGGAGAATGTTCCTTTGTTAGGATTTCTGATATTGTCTTCATTATCAGACTGGTGTGTTAGATTCGGGGAAGAAGTTCAAGAGTGACATTCCCCTAGTTTATCAAGGGTACCTGTGGTCAATATGACTTGTCCCTAGTGACGTTAACCTCTATCACCTGGCTAGAGAAAGGATTTGTCAGGTTTCCCACTGTAAAAGTCATGCTTTCATACGGTTCTCTTTGCTAAGAAAGTTGCAACCCTAAATTGAGCAGAGATTCTGGTCTACTTCCTTAATGGTGGATACCTAAACAGATCACTTATTCTTTGGCATGAGAAACTGGCCTGCCACTCCAACTAGTTTGTGTTCAGTTTTTTTCCTTGCATCCATATGGACTCAGCTTATAGCCCAAAGTATATAATGCCAGTTACTACTTTCCTCCCTCAAATTCTTCTACTTTTGGCCATTGAGGCCTCTTAAGTTGGCTGTGTCCTTTTAATATGTTCCTGTCATTGTGGGATTTGTTTTTTGCTTGTTTACATTGAGCACTTTCTTACTTTATAACTTGTAAAATGCTCCAGGTTCATCTTGTGTATTGTCCTGGAGTCAGCTATTTTTCCAAGAAGCCCTGGGCCCTCTTACTGGGGAATATTAGGCCAGAAGCACCCCAGCACCCAGATCTTCACTTCCGAGTGTCCTTGCTTCTAGACCCTTCCAGCTGACAGAGCAGGAAGACATGCATATGTATACACACTCATGTAGACATCTATACATATACTCACATGTATGTCATATACATCTATAGACAGGTCTTACCATCTGCATATGTTAAGAGGAAAATGAGCCCATAAGAGGAATATGAGCCCATCCAAGTCTAATCCTTCCTCCATGGATCATTCTAGGCTCCTCCCCTTGCCTATCTGTAGCCTACATTAGTGAGAAATCTGGCCTCCAATTGCCATCTGTTTACACGATCGTTCAGTTTCAGCACACATATGCCATGACTTCAGAATTGTTACCCTGGGTGTCTCATGGGAAACAATTCTATCAACTAGAGTACAGTGCTTATGTGCATTTCCTTCTGCCTTTAGTCCTACAATCTCAACTCTTATTTGAGACAGAGAGAGAGACAGAGCATGAACAGGGGAGGGTCAGAGAGAGGGAGACGCAGAATTGGAAGCAGGCTCCAGGCTCTGAGCTATCAGCACAGAGCCCGATGTGGGGCTCGGACTCACACACCACGAGATCATGACCTGAGCTGAAGTTGGACGCTTAACCGACTGAGCCACCCAGGTACTCCTCCACTCATTTTCAATTGCTTAGTTTGGTTTTTATTCCCCTGCCCCTTTAAGTGAAGTTGTTTCACACATTAGTACGTTTCCATTCTTGTCACATTAGGTGTTCAATCCTGGGATCTCCCAGACTCAACACTAAGTTGTGTAGGTTTAGTCATTGTGCCTCAAAATTCTTTGGGGTTTCACAAATGCTTGAGGTCTTATCCTACAGAAGAGACTCACTACCCTTCAAATACCCCCTAGTCAATGCCCACCTCGCCAGCATGTATCTTTTTCAGACTGGCTTCTTTCACGTAGTGTTATGCATTGAAGATACCTCCAGGTCTTTCTTGTGGCTTGATGCTTTTTAATAATCAAATACTCTAAGGTATTTGTTTTTTTTTTGTTTTTTTTTTTTTAAATTTTAACATTTATTTATTCTTGAGACAGAAAGAGAGCATGAACAGGGGAGGGTCAGAGAAAGAAGGGGACACAGAATCCGAAACAGGCTCCAGGCTCTGAGCTGTCAGCACAGAGCCCGATGCGGGGCTCAAACCCACAGACCATGAGATCATGACCTGAGCCGAAGTCGGACGCTTAACCGACTGAGCCGCCCAGGCGCCCCTACTCTAAGGTATTTGATACAATTTGTTTTTTATTCACCCACTGAAATATATTTTGTTTACAGTTTTTGTGATTATGCATTGTTGGGTTCAATTCACTCATTTTACTGAGAGGTTTTGTATCTATGTGTGTGAGAAAAATCATATTAAGGGAGAACTGTAGTCCATTACCTGATATCATGTGTCCAGTAATTCTAGAATTATAGCATAAGTTAAAGGTTACCTCTGCTTCTGATTTCTGGAATTCACTCATGAATTCTTGTCCCTTTTACCTTTAAACACTTGATAGAATTTAAAGTCATCTGGGTCTGGTATTTAACTTTTAGTTTGTTTTATTTCATCTATTCCTTGTCTATGTTTTGGTAGTTTCTATCTTTCAGTGAATTTGGTCAAGTTCATATAAATCAAAATCGTGAGCCTAGCATCATAAATAGTATTATTCTTTTAGTGTCCATGGTATCAAGTGATGACCCCTCTTTCATTTGATATTGGTAATTTGTGTCTCTTTCACTAGCCTGGATAGAGATTTGTTGCTTTTCTGAACTTCTAGGAATCTTTTGGTTTCAAGTTATAGTTTTCCTAATTTTGTTCATGATTTTTTCTGATTTTAAGACCTTTTTAGCTTTTTGTTCTTATTCCTCTGATTTGCTAACATAGAAGTTCAGATTATTGACTTTAGGCCTTTATTTTTTTCTGTTCCTTTAATGCTATATGTTCCAACCCCCAACAGGGTTTTCACCTCATTCCACAAGTTTTGATAAGTAGAATGTTTGGTTCAAAATACAGTATTTAAATACTGAGACGTCTTTGAGCCAGGTGTTACTTAGAAAATGTCAGTATCTCCAAATTGATACTTCTACACGTCTATTGATTTCTAGTTAAGATCCATGCACAGTGCAGAGCCCAACATGGGGCTGAAACCCATGACCCTGAGATCAAGATATGAGCAGAGATTCAAGAGCTGGATACTTAACAAGCTGAGCCACCCAGGCTCCCCATAAGCTTATTAGGGCTTCTTGAAGAATTGGCCTCTTTATTATTGGATAAAGATTGGACGTTGCATAGTTTGACCAAGCAAATTTCACACTAAGGAGAACAAAGCTATTCCCACTTTATTTTGAGAAAGAGAAAACATGAGTCAGGGAGGGACAGAATCTCAAGCAGGCTCTACACCATCAGCACAGAGTTCATGATGGGGCTCAAACCCACAAACCAGATCATGGCCTGAGCCAAAGTTCGATGCTTAACTGAGCTAACCAGGCACCCCTAATTCCTTCTCTTGATTGGTGTTAACATGGTAGGTCTTTGTCCATCTCTTTATATATTTTTCGAAAGTATTAGAGACAAAGTGGGGGATGGGCAGAGAATCCCAAGCAGGCTCCACGCTGTCACAGCACAGCTCAATGTGGGACTCAAATCTGCCAACCATGAGATCATGACCTGAGGTGAAATCAAGAGTCAGATGATTAACAAACTAAGCCCCCCAGGTGCCCCATCCCTTGAGTTTTAAGCCTGTCAGAAATTCAATGGGTTAAAAAAAAGATCAACTATAGGTGGTCTACAAGACACATTTTAAATATAGTTTTAATTGGTATATTTAGGTCATTTATAAAGACATTACATTTTGATGTGCCAGTCTTCTCAGGCTGCCATAACAAGACATCATAGAATGGGTCAGTTAAACAAGTTTTCTCACAGTTCTGGAGGCTGTGGAGTCCAAAAACAAGGCACCCACTGCTGTGGCCCTTAGCAAGAATGTGGCTGTCTGCAGACCAGGTAGAGATCCTTCATCGTGTCCTCGTATGACAGTAAGAGCAAGTCTAAGAAAGCCGATCCTATTGGATCAGGGCCCCATCTCTACGAGACCATGGAACCTTAATTTCTTCCTTCGAAGCCCTGTCTGAATACAGCTGTTTTGTACCTCTTTAAGACTCCTATGTTAAAGCCTTGATCCCAACCATTCAGCCCATAACAAAGCCCTTACTTTGTTAATCCTAGTTATTATAAGCTCTTCTACAATCGTAACATGTCTGTCCTGAGTCTAAATCTGATGTTGGTTTGGTATTTTCAGACTGTTTTATTTTTGGCCTCACTTTTATTTTGGTTATTATAGTGAAAAGCCAGATATGTTCTATCAGGTAACAAGACCAGAGGAAGTTTATCTGTAGTTTGAGAGTTTAGGTTAACCTGGCTAGGGTTTGGACTATGTTTAGTGTTGGACTTTGGCACTCATTCTTCATAGCGAGTCATCAGGGACCATAAGGACACTGGAGGAATTTTAAGCTTCTGGCACTCATAGCAACATTAGTAGCTCTGGCTTTAGTCATTATACCAGAACCCTGCTTATGGGAGATGTTCTACAGTATTCCAATTAAATTTCAGTCACTTGATGAGGCGGTGACCTCCACAGAAGGTTTCTTTTTATCCTAAAGGGAGACAGGATAGTTGGAAGGAGCCAAGAGTGAGAGGAAGGTCCTTTGCCCCAGGACTCTGGAGCAGGCTCTTTAGAGAGGTCCAACACCCTCTGGAGAGGGGTCCTTTGTTAAGAGAATGCTCTGGGCTCATTTCATAGTGAAAATTCTTCCCCATCACCTTCCAGAGCCAAGAGAGGAAACTTTCTTAGATCTTCCCTGAGAACCTAGAAGCAAAACCCACCAGAGTATGACCCCTAGAAATTTCTCCTCTCATGCTAGTCCACAGTTGGTACCCAGAAATTCATCCAGACTGCCATTTAGGTCTTCCTACCAGCTTATGGCCCTAGCAACTTCTGCTTTGGGTGAGCATATCTTGGCTCCTGATCTGGATTTGCTGGTCTCTGAAGGACACCCATCACCCTGAAATCTGATGGGTCCAAAACACGTCAGGAAATTTGCAGAGAATGGATGTTCAGTCTGACCAGTTTTTTCTTGTTGTAAGGAATGGTGCGATGGGTTACAAGATATTTTCATGTTAGAGCTAACTCCAGAAGTCAGATATTTTTAATTAAGGTCCTCACGAAAGCAGGACCCAGGATGAGTGATCTAGTATAGTGGTTGTTCCTGTTTCTTGAGACTCCTTCCGAAGTCAATGTGGAAGAAAGACAAACACAAGTTTGTGGCACCAATGCCATTGCCATTGGCAATAGGGGCCAAGTTCTGCTGTGGCCACTTGGGAGAGATACAGAAGGACTTCCAGAATTTTATTTCAGGAAGTCTAAGTCTTGGCACTTCCCTGAAGTCTTCTGTATAACACTGTTTTAGGGATTCTAAGGGGTCATTAATCCTCAAACACACCCAGGATGTGTCTTCTTGCAGGCCCAGTAGACCCTACAAGGAGGGAAAGGCCCTGAGGCAGACACCAAGAAGGTTCATGACCCACACTTGGTATTGGTCACAGTCAGCATGGATTTGACAGATGAAATCAGAGGTGAACCAAGTGAATATAGTATGAAGTACCAAAAGCATCTTCACATGTGACCACATCTCATCTATCAGGCATGCAAGAAACAGTGTTACTATCCACATTGAATAAGTGAGGCTATGACTCCAGATAACCCAAGTGACTTTCTCTAAGCCACGCTAGTAGGACACAGAGCTGGGTTTTAACTCCAGTCACACTCACCATAGATTCGAGACTGAAGTGGTGCTTCCTGGAGCTGTCTAACAGTCTTCCTTCATGGCCTCTATTACAGCAGAGCCAGCACATGATTGTGGGATTTGGTCACATATCTTGTCAAGTATCAGCAGGAGATTTCCTAATACTTCCTCACCCCAAGTTCAGAGTTTTTCTAACTCATTCACCAGATGGTCAGCATGTTCAATTCAGTCCTCACAGAAGAGATGCCTTTCTAGAATTCCTACAAAGATAATTTCTGGTCCTGAACTAGACAGGGGGAAGACATTTTGGGTTCCCAGTTCTTAAGCTGGAGCATGGTTTCCAGCCTGAGATCTGAACTGTGGCTATGTTGTTTAGAATGTGTTTCTGGGATTTGACATTGGTCGGGTTCTCTGACATGGACTCTCATTCATGCAAATGTTATAAAAGTCAGGCATGGGTCAAGGATGGATTAGAGATAGCTCTGTACATGTTTGAGTATGTATGATCCCCATTCAGAACAGCTTATAATTGAGAATACCCACAGTATCAAGATGATCGATAGGAACCTAAGAGGTCACCTTCATGTCATCTGTATAGGTTATGAGGAGGGGTCCTGAACACTCTACCCACAGGACATTGGAATTTTGCTTTCATGAGAACTTCCTATGGTTCTGAAGGAGCTCTATGGGCTAGAACTTCACTGCAGAATGTATTGATGTACTAGATGTTGATTTCATACAGTTAAAAGAGTTGTTTTTCCAAGGGAAACTTATTGCCAGATACCATTTGTCAAAACATCCCAAAAGCCTGATGTAAAGGTGAATCATCTATTGGAAATCACCATAGATTTCCCTGGTCCTCAAGAATCATAGTTCTGTTCAAACCCATGGTACCTGTCCTAGGAGAACTCAACAAAAGCCTAAGGTTATATCAGCTTATGTAGCACTAGTAGTCCCACTTTGTGGGGGGAAAAAACCTCCCAGATGGAATTACAGGGAAGCACAATTGCAGGGAGCTCATGAAAACATGAACTGAGGAATGTACTTAGGGTTGAAAATGACAGGTTCCATGTTCAAGGTCAAGGCATTGATCATTACTCTGCTGTATTGTGAAAATTGAAGATTCAAGAACATGGGTACATATGTACTTTTGAATGCCCTGAGCACCTCAGAATCTTGGTCTTTGACAAAGTAGAGCTCCCTAAGAATCTATTGGATTGAATTGTGAAGCTGGCATCAGTGACTTATGGTGGGAAAAGAGAAAGACTCTGATCTTGTGTTTGGCAAACCCAGGAAGAAAAATGTGAACCATCCTCTTAATGGAAGCTCTGTGCAACAGTCTGCATTAAGATTCTAGAGGAGCAGAGGAAGCCCACTTCTTCTGTAGCCATCCTGAAACACTCCATCATGGGCAATGCGGCTCTGGTGGCTTCAGCAGGTGGTTGGGAGTAATAAACTAGGGCTGGCTATGGGATCCAGTGTCAGGTGTCTCCTGATGCTTATGGGAAGCTTGCTCATGCAGATTCTTCCCATGCTGTGTCTTGAGCTCAACAGAGCTCATTTTTCATGGAGAGAAACAAACGAAACTTCATTTGTTACTACATACTATTAATTCCATCATTGTTTTCCATGTTGTGGAGAAAACCCCAGCTGGTTCCAATTCCAGTTCTACTACAGACTCACTATGTGAGGCCTGCAGTCATCGTGTTTATCAGGAGCATCATGGGCTGCAACAACAGCAAGCCCAGCAGCTGGCACATTGTAAGAGGGCATTTAAAACAGAACCCAATTAACTGAGCCTCAACTTTCTCACTGCAAAGATTAAAACATCTCAAGTTTAATGGCAAAGCATCAGGCTTGGCTTATAAACTCAGTTTCGGGTCTCATTTCAGGTATTGTAATTTGGAATATTAAATCAGGTCAGATCTCGATCTTTTTCATAGTACCTTTAAAACCATTCAGGGGTGTTATTGTCTCATTCTGTACAGGAGATCTGAAGCCTAAGAGAAAGTGACCTGCATAAGGCGTCCACAGCAGTCAAGGAACTGGGGTGGGTTCAGTCACGTCTGATTCCTAGTCCATATACTTGTAGCTAAGTTCCCTCATCCCTGCCCCCAAGGCAAACATGGTTTCATTTAAATGGGTCAAATGTAAGGAATTGCTTCAAGATCCAACTATCAGGAAAAGAAATTCAGGTTCTCTCGGAGCCAGCACACCAGAGGAAGGGTATCAGGCTTAGTGTTAGAAGTCTCTGCTTGATTCCAGACACCTTTACTCATGCAAGACCCATAACCGTGTAGCCCAATTCTCCTCAACCCTAATGTATGATTGAAATGATGCCCAGGGTCTTGGATTTGGGAGGCTTGTGTTAGATCTGGCAGATGTGGGCGTTTTTAGAGGCCTAGAGTGTTTTAGAAGTGGGGAGGAATGAAATGCCATCCTTTCCCTGCCTTCTTTTTCCTCCATGAGAGTGGTAGGGGTTTTAATGATCCATTGTGTTCGTGTTGACCTGATAGACCAAGTGTGTAAAATAAGCATCAGCTCCTCCTCCAACCCCTCCTTCCTTCCCTCTGACTGCTGTGATTCTGTGCAGACATTCTGCACCCCTGCCCCCCATTCAGGTGTTTGGTCAATCCTCCCAACAATTCATGTAAGATCACATTATCCCTGTTATAAGAAGGGAAAAGGAGGCTCAAACTTTTCCAGGCTAATACAGTTAGTAAGTGCTTCTCTGGGACTCAAACCCAGGCTGGCTCCAAGGTCTGAACTCTTCTGTCTGTCCCTCTAAGAATGCACCAACTGAGCATTTATGTGATGGTACCTACTTTGAGGTATATGGAGAAAGGTCTTTCTACAAAAGTCTTACTTTAATAGAAAGTAACACTGGGGGATGGGGGGGGGGGGAACACCTGGGTAGCTCAGTTGAACATCCGATTTCAGCTCAGGTAATCATCTTGCTGTAAGTTTGAGTCCCGCATCAGGCCCACTGTTGTCAGCTCAGAGCCTACTTCAGATCCTCTGTCCCCCTCTCTGCATCTCCCCCCCTGCTTGACCTCTCTCAAAGGTGAATAAGCATTAAGAATAAAGCAATACAGGGACACACAGATGCAAGTAACTGATGCAGCACAGAATCTGCTTTCGGCTCTTAGGCTAGGAAGAGTACCTTGGAGTATTCAGAGGAGGGAAGAACTTGCCTAGGGGGCAAGAGGACTGGGGGGCAGGAAAGGCCTGTGGAGAGGACAAGGACACCATGCCAGAGGGCACATGAGGGCCTCATGAGGAGAGGAGGGCTGGGATGGAGCACACCCTCACTAGGAGGCATCCCACATCAGTCTCTTCACTCACATTGGTCCAGCCTTTGCAATCAAATGCTCTACCCCTGAGCTATACCCCCACATTGGTCCAGTCTTTGGATTCTCAGCCTAGAAAGCATCTCAAATGAAAAGGAATTGGACTGGGTGTCAGGACACTCAGGTTCTGGGGCACTCTGTCAACCCTTTGGGTGACACCAAGAAAATCTATTTCCCCCTCCCTAGCATCACCACCACCTCTGCCTTTCTTCTCTCCCAAGGTTATCCTCAGCAAGATCTATTCTGTTTACTAAAAGCCAGCTGCACACCAGGAACTCCCCTGGGGTTCACTGTCCCTGTCACTTCAACTTCAGCTGGATCAGCTCATCCATGTGGCCCCAGTGCATGCCTGTGACACTTACTGGGTGGTGTCAGTGACCACACACAGGGAGCTGGATGGAGGAGCAGAGATGGAACAGGTGGGGCAGAGGCATGGGCCAGGTTGCATTGACTCACAGCAGACAGACCACATAGTTACTCCCAAGGAAGAGTGGGTCATTCCAGTTCAAGCTGGTGTTTAAGGTTTCTCTTACAGAATAATCCAGGAGTGTAAGACATTTAAGAGCTGTAGGGACACGTCCTTCTCAGCACCACATGCTGGGTACAGAGCATACCTGTCCATCGAGCTCTGAAGGCACAGTATCCAGGACCCACGATGGCCTTGTGGGTCCCTGCAGGTGTTCCTGAAGATTTTCTTTTAAAATCAGAAGGATCCATATAATGAACTCATCCTGGATTGTACAGATCTGTGTACTGATGTGGTCACAATTACATTTAACAGTGTTCTAGAGTAAGTCCATGAAGGGAGATGTGCCTCAGGCCCAGCAGAGTCCTGGGTGGACTACTGTGATCCCCAGCTTGGTCTCCCTGCTGCAGACAACATGGTAGGGACATTGTGGAAGGTGTGGTGGGGGGCGGGGAGTCCTTCCATGCAGGGACTTTTCTCCTGGAATCTCAAGTGTGTATTGTTCCAGAGAAGGAGAACAAACATTAGAAGTGGTCCAGGGTCAATGTCATGTAACATCTTACAACAGGTGCACCCAGGCCTTCTGATTCTGGGCTGGTGCTCTCCACTTGCTAAGGACTCTGGCTACTAGTTTATCAGCGATCTTAAATAGGGGATAGTTGCTGGATATCTGACACCTTCGCAGAGGACATACCCCTTACAAAGTAGAGGTGTCTCTTCAATGTTGTAAAGTGTGCTTAAAAGCTTTGCGATTTCCCCAAAGCTGCACTTTTTTAGTAGAACCCATCTATGCAGTATAGATAGAGCCCGTATCAGGAACAGAGATGCTAGTGGTTACTGAATCTGTCATACCCTCCAAGTTGGGTTTTGCAATCATCTACTCCTCACGAGCCTGCTATGCAGTGGACAACACCGATCCCACCCTGTTGAGGAAACACTCAAGGAAATAGAGTAACTTCTTCCCTTCATCACAGGGTGTAGGCAAAGGTGCTAAGGGAAGAACTTGGTTCTGCTGGGACTAACCCTTATTCCTGCTACAGGATGCTGCCGGCATATTGGTGTGTTTCATACACGCCTAGACTCTAGCTGGAAGGGATCAGTTCTTGCTCAGGAAACCCTTGAGGGACCTGGACCCAACAGCCACAGGCAAGGCCACATTCTGGTGACACATTGTCCATGCTGGTTCAGCCTCTAGCTCACTCCCCCCTCTGCTACATTAACAGGGAGAGCTGATGGCTGTTAGCTTTCAATGATGGGAACATCAACCGTGGGGGTGGGAAGGGGGGGCGCGGATCAAAGGAGTCTCATCAGTGGAGCTGATGTTGGATTTGTTTTACTTCTCGAATTTTCAAGCCTTTCAGCTCTCTTACCGTGTTCCACCAGACAGTAACAGCATCACCTAGAATGAGTGATGTTCAAGTCCCTTCATGCAGGGTACTGGGCTTTATGTCAGGATGCTCCAGGTGTCCCAGAGCACATGGCTTCAGCTTTAACTGGTAGGACATCTCTGTTTGACTTGGAAGCACAAAGAATGGGAACCAAGAGCTAGGAAGCATCTTAGATTCTCTTGTGCAATCATTTTTATTTAATAATATCCCCCACACTTGCCCATTGTGAACGCCTCCTGGCTTGGAAAGAATTGATGTTTTGAATTTATAGGATAGAACTGCCTGCGTACAAAGAAAATGCAATCAGGTTTTTCATCTGGGATGAAAAACACCTAACAAATCAGACTTTTAAACTGCTACCTTACAAAATGTTTTGTTAAACAAGGGGAAAAAATGGCAAGGAATACATTTATCATCCTCAAAGCAGTTTTCTATAAAACTCGCATGACGAATACTTGCCAAATACTATAGCCAACTAGAAGACTCCAAGGAGACCAGCATAGCAAGAAGCCCAGGATTATTTTTATGACTTCAAGTAGTATCACCAGTATTACAATTAAGTGTTTACTTATGTGCCTCGGGACACAAAGCTAAGTGTTTTGTAGGCTTTCAATCAGTTTGGGCTGCCATAAAATACCACAGCCTGGGTGAACTAAACAAGAGTTTGTGGTTCACCGTTCTGGAAGCTGGGGATCCAAGAGCAAGATGGCGGCATGGGCTGGGTTCAGGGGAGCATGCTCTTCCTGGCTTGCAGATGGCCACCTCCTTGCTGTGTCCTCACAAGGTGGAGGGTGAGTGAGCGCTCATCTCTGCCCCACCCTCCTGACACCAGCCCATTGAGGGGAGGATTTCACCACGAATTGCAAGGGACATACATTCAGTTCCTACCACATGCATGAACTGCTCTGAGTTTTCACATGAAATTCCTACCCTTGTTTTACTGATGAAGAAACTCAAAGTATGAAAGCCTGTCTAGGTTCACACAATTAAGAGGCTGGCCAGAGTGTCCAATCCAATGATAGTAGATCTGTGGCACACTACAGGGGCCTAAAGGGGCCAAAATGCTGATGCAGCTTTCTCCTTGTTCATCTTTAGGGTCTTCCTCCTTTTCATTATCATCCATATGTAAGATCATTCATTTTCCTTCACAGGATGCTTTCAAAGCATTTCCCTCCCTTCACTTATGCTCTTAGATAATTTCAATTTCTCCACCCGGAAAATCCTGCAGGTCAGCAAGATTAAGTGACTTGCCCTTTTCCACCCTTCTAAAATACCACTCTTGAACTTGGAACCCCTTTTCTATGTTTGCACAGGAAAAGATAGACTGATAATTGCCTCTCTTATAATGAAATGCTATAGCCATATGAATATTTATTCAACTGAGAAAAGTTACTGTGCCAAGTTAGAAGTTTTCTTTCATTTTTTTTTTCAGAAAAAGTTGTACTCTAAAGTATAACCACATAAGGTCTTGGGAAGGCAGACTAAGTGATTCAGCATTTACTAAGCACCCTATGTGCCCAGCTCGGGGTGGGGGGGGCTGTGAATTCCTCCGGGAAGATGAAATTGAGGCAAAGGAGGTACTCACTTGTTAGGAGCTGGGGCACCAGCAAGAACACAGGTGCATACACACTTGTAGGGCAAAGCAGAAGGGGGCAGGTGCTAGGAGCCTTCTGAGAAGGGTGGGTTATTTCCCCTGGATCAGCAGTGTGAGGTTTTAGGACAAACAGACCTTGTGGTCAGGCACTTCTGGGTTCAAGTCTCAGCCTCAACCACAGTGTAGCCCTGGGCAGGTCAGTGCTCAGTTTTTGCTTTCCTGCTTCTTGTGCAAAACAAGGATATCATGTCCCCAGTGGCACAACATTATAATTCATGCAGTTGTCAGCATGGGCCAGGTTGGACATAAACCTCAGATAACAAAGGAGGCCAAAAATCACTATTTCCATAACCATACTGATTGTCACCTGGGGAGACTTAAAACCTATGGATTTATGGTTTTACATGCCTCATCCCTATTGGCTCTTAGTGGCATCTGGGAATCAACAGTTGTATCTTATTACCGAAGGATTATGGGAGAAGGGCACTCAACTTGAGTGGAAATGACCTAGAATAGGAACGCCCAGAAGGCAGAAACTTCAAGGTCACTGGGAAAAACCTAAGCAGTGAAGCAACCCATTTTTGCTGGCATGTAGAGGATGGAATCCTGAGAAGTGGGGTAGGTCTGGAGATGCCAGAGGAATTTCCAATAGGCAACTTAGACAGTGGTTTGTGGACAGTAAGGATCCACTGAAAACATAAGAGCGTGACTTAAGTAGAGGTGGCTTTTAAACTAAGAGTAGCAGGTCAGTCCTGTTTCTGAAGGGTCTGGAGATAGAGACGAGCATGGAGGCATTTGGGCCCTTCTGGCCACCCACCTCCCCATCATAACTCCCCATGCTGGAGAGACAACCATGGCTCTTCTGCCCACTGCCCATCACTAAGACTCCCTGCTGCATTTGCCAGGGACTTTCAATGGTATATAGTTCCCTACAAATGATACTAGTTTCAACCCTGGGATATGCACCATCTATTTTGACAGGAACCCCAGATACCTTGGTCAACTTAGGATCTGGAAGAGTCAAAATAGAACACTTCTGTTGGCTAGAAGGCTGGGACAAATCAGGACTCCCTAGAATAATACGATTGGCTTAGGCACATCTATTCCATTGTGAACCTACTTTCCCCAGAGGTATGGCTTGCCGCTTTACTGATAGTCGCCTGTTGGTTGTTTCAGAGACTGGAACTATGGAATGGGACAGAGGTTCAGGATGTTGGTCTCCTTGGTCCTGCTTTGACAGTCACAACATAGGATCTTTTGCTCACCATGAACCTGGAGAGCCCCAACGCCTAAATTTAGGTCTCCCTTTATCATATATTCTTTTAGCATCTTTCCCTGAAGGTAGGCAGGTAGCATGGCATAGTGACAAAATGATACTCATTGAGAGTCTTCCTTAACTAGAAGTTCCTGAACAAATTCCTCTGCCCTACTGCCCAGCCTGACACCTGCAGACTCCCAATTCTTAGTGACAAGGCTCCTAGCTTCTGAGGGTAGGCATGGTGATCACAGATTCTCCTCATGAACAGTTAGCTATAAACCAGTGAGAGGTCAAGGTCAAGAGGTCAAGAGGTCAAGAGTGGCACCAGTCATGGCTGAGAGATTTCCTGCTTAAGATGGATCCTGAACCCTGGGGACATTTTTCCTGTCAATCCTGACCATGCTAAAGTGCCCATCACTCCTGGATCTCCTTCAAATAATGACTTGTCCTCTAACCATTCTTTAGGAACTTGTTTATCAAAATCCCAATCTAGGGGTGCCTGGGTGGCGCAGTCGGTTAAGCGTCCGACTTCAGCCAGGTCACGATCTCACGGTCCGTGAGTTCGAGCCCTGTGTCAGGCTCTGGGCTGATGGCTCGGAGCCTGGAGCCTGTTTCCAATTCTGTGTCTCCCTCTCTCTCTCTGCCCCTCCCCGTTCATGCTCTGTCTCTCTCTGTCCCAAAAATAAATAAACATTGAAAAAAAATTTAAAAAAAAAATCCCAATCTAGCACAGCAACTTAATAGCTTTCAATGAGGGAGGAGGGTCCTGTGTTTGTTAACCTGTTCTTCCTTAGCACCACTGCTTCCAGGTAATCACCTGGTCATGCCATCACAACCTATAGAAGATTACAGGAAGTCCTCAAATTCAGGCAGTTCTGAGCAGAGAGGACAACTGAACTCCCTGATGAAATCCTGCATAGAGTGGGAGACATGAAGGTTCTGGGACAAAGATACTAGAACCCTAAACCCCAAGGGAATCAAGCGAACATTTTTGGTACATATTGAAGCTCCATTTTGTAGATTAGGATATAGGTTTGTTTTTTTAAAAACATGATTTCTGGAAGAGAGCCTATGAGAATGACTCTGCACTTTTGGAAGAGACAAATCATGAGTGAGTGATTAACGGTTTTTGAAAATTCTGCAGAAGAGATGAGAGGCAGAAGTTGATTTGTCTAAGATTGATTCCCTGCAGTCTGGCTTCCAGAAGAATTGGCCCCTTGCAAGCTTCATAGAAACCATCTACAACTCAGCTCAAGGTCATCAATCCTTATCAAAGTGTTCTATTCCTGCCCGTACCAAAAATCACACAAGGATAAGGGCTGCTGGTTTTGGACCATGAACTCTGAGATGGTGGTCTCTGCTGTGAATTTTACATGACAGCAGCAACTAGGTTTGGACCTATTCCCTGGTCATTTTTGTGGAAATCCAAAAGTCCCCTAAGACCATGAATACCTCCCAGGCAGGACAGTTCTGGAGCCAAGGTCTGACACAGCCCTGACCACACCAGAGGAGGGGCCAATTTTTTCTGGTTGTGCAGCTTCAGATTCCCAAATTAGAAGCAGCAAAGGAACCTCTTCCAGAATCTGTTGTCCTGCCAGATGGCTCTACCCTGCCCCAGAACACAAACACACTACTCTGCAGCTTTCTCCCCATGAATGGTGTTCAAATAGGCATGGTTATTAGTTCTACGTAGCCACAGGCCTTTGCTGCAATGGAAACTGGTGTCCTAGACAAAGCATCTGTTCTAGCATCCATAGCAGTTTTCTTGAAGGGGATTAGAGTGTTAGGGATGGACTCTCGCAATGCCTGGCCACATCACCCTACAGCAATTTCTAGCTCTAAAGGTGGGTTTCAGATACTCTTAGGAACTAGTCCGGCAACATTCTGAGAAGAGACCTGGTGGGGACAGTATGCTTGCACAGGGTGCAATCTCTTGTTCTGGGTCTCCAAGGTCACTGAGGTCAGAGGTGAGAATGTATCTGGAAGAATACAGATATAGGTCAGGAACCTACACCTGGATGTCTCTTTTTGCATGACAGAAGACATAATCCTGAGTTGAACACAAGTTTCATCAGGATAGAAGAGAACCTGATTGTGAAATAACACCATCTCTGAACATGTAGCAGGCTCACATCCATACTGCTCAAAACCAAGACAAACCGAGGCAGAGAACAACGGTTACATTGAGAGAATGTCAGCGATACGACCTCCCACTATTTTAGGAGAAAAGATCTACCTGGCATGGATAGGAAGAACATAGGGCAACATGAAACCCAGACACTATAATCTGGATAATCTCAGCCAAAAGAGCAATTTCTCCTTTAGGCAAAAAAATTAAAACATTCTTACTCCAACATAAGGATATATGTCCCAAGGCAGATCCTAATCAATTTCAAGGCTGCTACTATTCCTGGGAAGCCAGTGTGGGAGCAGAGCAAGGTGTCGGAAAGGCAAGCCCTTCTCCGTGATAAATTCAGGCTGGGTGTATTTGAAAGTGAGTAGAATAAGCCTAGGCAAGGAAGCATGGCCTCTCCCTAGAAAGCCTCCATGAGCTCGGGCCATTGAGAAGTAAGGAGAGAAGGTCTTTCAGGGACCTGGCCTTGCCTGTCCCATCAACTACTATGAACCCAGCAGCCCTCTCATAGCCTAGGACAGGCCCATCAATAGAAAAGCCTATCTTCCAAAGAAGCCCTTAGTGTAAAAACCAGAAGTCTCAAGGCAATTGATATCTGATCAGGGTGGTGGAAGAAGGGGTCAAGTTCAGCAGCCTCACCTCGTAAGCCTGCCGAGATAAAGCTGGTCTCCCTTAGGAGTAGTTGTCTCAGGACATTACTCCCCTGTAAAGGAGAGGTGAATTAATTCAGAGCACATTGTGCCACTGAATACAGTGGGAGATCCACAGCAGCTAGAGAAACCATTCTCCTGGACCATATGTGGAAGTGGATGTGAATTAGATTCTTCCCAACATGATCACCTGATGGAGACAGACATCCTCATCACTTTTAAGGACATTGTTTGATGTACTTGGCATTGCTACCCTCCAAGTCAGTACCTTAGAGGTCCTACACTCTTGGATGGATTTTGGCAATAAAGTTCGTCCGGCAGGTAAGAGATGGGTTTCTCCTTAACAGCCAATTAGTTAACCCCGATGGATTTCACAAACCTAATTAAGCAGAATTACTCCTAAGTCCAATGAAAACTTCCACGCATCTCCAGTGGTTTTACCCACCCCCCTTCATTCTTGCCAAAATTCAGGAAGTTAGAACACCTCCACACATGGTCCAGCTTCTTCTGTCCTCATTTCAGTTCCTTCCAGTTTCAACTACACTCAGCTCTAATTGCCTTTATACAGAGGCAATTAGACCCTTGATTACATCAACCTGGAAGGCATGAGGAATCTGCCAGGGATGAAAGGCAGCATTTGCAGGGAAGTTGCCCCACAATTTTCTCCCCATGTATTTATCCGGGCTACAGAAGATTTTGTACCCTGGTTTCAGTTCTATTAAGCCTTCAGAAAAAGTGATGTCCTGACTGAAAAAATATGTACGCTGCTTTGAGCTGAACTGAAGCAGATTTCTACAGATCCCATAGGTCTAAGGTAAAAAGGCTTTGGTCTTCACAGTGGCAGAAGCTTGGGAGAGTCCTCCTTGTTTTCTTAATATGTAATGATTCCTCAGGCAAGGTTTCCAAATTTAGGCCAGTTGTGCCAACCTTGCAGCCCAAAGGAGAGCCTAGGAAGGCATAGAAACCTTCAGGGCTCCAAGTCTGTTTCCTTTTCCTTCCAAACTAGCATACTTGGCTCAAGAAAGAGCCCTGGTTATTCTGTTGTCTGTAGGCCCTTAAGAACTTCCAGGTTTGGAGGCTGGACATTTCCTAAAACCACTTTGAAGAAATAGCCAAACATGGACCCCTATGCAGCTTAACAGCATACTTATTCCTCCACAAACTCAGGACTCCTAGAGTTCTCCAAATCCTGGTCCACTGGAGAAGGCTCTTCAGGAGACCCAGTACAAGGCATAGCTGTTGTAGAGGCATCAGAGAAAAGCAGAAGTTTCATTTTGGAGGACACCTGCATGGAATGGGAGCTCTGGCGTCCTGTCTCCAGGTCACAGGACTATAGACAGGCACCTGAACTCTTGCTAGCACAATTCTGACCCCTCTGCTTCAGGAGCCAGCCTAGATAGAGCAAAGACATGCAAGACTTATCTTTAGGCACCTTGAGGGAGACAGGACATGGACCCATTCCTAGTTTGTAGATCTAGTCAGGAATAAGTAAAACTGATCACATGGCCAGAACCTCTGACTCAGGTGATAGGGTCCCTTCCATCAGTAGCTTTTGCCCAGAAACAGCATCTTCCACCAGCACAACTGTAGTGAATGGGTCAAGCTGGGCAGTTAAGACATTAGACTTCAAGCCTAATACATTTACCTGGCTTCAGAAAAGGGTCCTAAAAGGACAGGAAGTATATCTGCAAGTTGTACTTTGAGATAGCACCCCAATCCACTCCTTTAAATGTGAACTTGCCTTGGGCTTATGCACCCCTTGCTTGTTGGCCTAGACCCCATAATTGGTAGACCTAAGGTACTTCCCTCGAGACTTTGCAGACCACTTGCCTTGAGGAAAAAGAGGACCAGACTTTCCAGAAGATTAGGCCTTACCACACTCGAGAGGAGCTACCACAGACCACCTTGATTCCTGGTGCAGGGGGAGGGGTCTGGACTGCCTTGTCAGGACATGGCTTATAGGGCTGCAGGGGTATCCTTTAGTGGAGGGACACCTGAGAACCCCATCTTCTGGTAGAATGAAGGAAGCCAGAAGCTGTTCAAGAACAAATGGTCAACTGCTGAGCAACAGCCTCTCCTGCACATAATCCCCTATTTCTATCACCTTCCCTTTTAGTCCCTCTGCTTCACCTGCATGGAGAGATGGGTCTCTGGGAAACTAAGTCCATTACCTTTCTAGGTTCGTGAATAAAGCAACATTTTCCTTTACCACCACCACTGGTCTCTCAAGCATTGACTTTTGAGCAGCAAGCAGCTGAATTTGGGTTTTGGTAACAGTCTCACTGGGGGACCCAGAAGACTCAAGTGTACAGCCTTCTAGAGCTGCTCACATGCATGGGCACGGAGTGCTGCGATGAGGTGAACCCCATAATCTACCTTTATCTTGGGTCTGTAAGGCCAGTTAAGGGCCCTGTGAGAAAGTGGACTCCAACATATTTTCCCAGGCAGCTCTTGGTCAGCCCAGACCTGACGAGTGTCTTACCAAAATCCTTATATGGAGGAAATCCCTACTTTAAAGGCTCAAGTCTCCACAACCCAGTACTGGACAGTTGCAGATCATGACTTTGCCTGGTCTTTTTTCAGATGTTAGGACTTACTAGTCTAAGACTTCATCTCCGCAAAGGCTGCCAAGTGGTGCCCCACCTCACCCACCACCAGTGACACAGTGGTTGGTCAACACTTGGGCTTCAACACTTGAGCAGATGTGACTCATTCATCCCATCCCTTCCTTAAGGTTACCTCTTCTCCAGTAGGTCTGCTGTTCTTGCTTCCTGGCCCTTATGTAGTTAAGTAAGGGCCTCTTTGCCCTGACTTCACTCTTCCCATCAGGAAGAGGCAGACACAGAGTGGGGGGGTAGAGCTGACCCCACAGAAGCCCTGAG
This sequence comes from Prionailurus bengalensis, assembly GCF_016509475.1. Classification (NCBI taxonomy): domain Eukaryota; kingdom Metazoa; phylum Chordata; class Mammalia; order Carnivora; family Felidae; genus Prionailurus; species Prionailurus bengalensis. The sequence continues at coordinate 79,288,363 of NC_057353.1, read as the reverse complement.
CTTTTAGACTAGACCTTGTAACCTGAGTCTTGAGAAGTGCTCAAGTCAACAATCCACTAGAAAGTAGACAGACCCATCTGGTTTGTCTGGGAGAAGGATTTTGTCCATGTTCTTCCTCTAGAGATTTTCAGAAAAGGATCTAGTTCCTTTTAAGGGGGACTGGTTCCTTGTTTGTCTTGGTTCAAAAAATAAAGTTAAAACTAAGAAATAAGCCACAAAACACTTCACCAGATTCAATAGACTGGTGCTGGTGGCCTACTGTTACATAAACCCAGGCTCGTAGAAAACTGGAAGCACCTTGTTCATGTTGAAATTTGCCACCTGGACTCCAATCCTACTTCTCAACCACAGTCCTGTCCTGCTTGCATGGTCCCTAGTTTGTCTAGATAGCACAGAGATCCTGGGAAACAAAGCAGCATGGAGGTCAGGTCTGGCTGCCTTCTTCTGGACCACTGGGTTATTGTAGCTAGTTGTAGCCCCTTGCTGGGGAAGGGCGAGGGCCATACCGTGACCTCCGTATTTATGGTGGGTACTGGAGCTCCATCCTCAGCTACACTGATGGTCACTGCCTTGAAAAATTTGAAGTAACAAGATTTATCTGTCAGAGCAGACATCCAATGGATGGCTCACCCAACCCCCTTCTACACTTCTGGAAAAGTCAGACCCTGTTAAACCCTCTTCGATTCATGTCTTCCCATCCTATCACTTTTATTGTGTGGCTCAATAGCACCTATGTGAGAGAAGTAATTCCCTCAGTCTTGGAAAGAAACCAAGGCTCCTAGGAATAACATGTTTCTGTTAAGTAATAGCTTTTGAAAATGAAACCAGGGTCAAAAGCTCACTGGCTTCACCACAGGGGGAGTTCTATAACTCAGAAAACTCAGAAGGTAAGAAAAATTAATCCTGGACTATCAATGCATCAACGTGTGCTTAGCGGCCGTGTGCCTGCTGTCCTGAGGGCAACCACAGGACAAGCAGAGACCCAAGGCAGCATGCACTCATGCACCTGAACACCACGGTGTACCCAGAGAGCCTGTAGGACAGGTTTGCATGACAAGACCTCCGTGATCTGCTAACCACAACGACCAAAACATTTTTAGCGTTTTTATCTTAAGATGGGAGAGACAGAGTGAGTGGCAGAGGGGCAGAGAGGGAGACACAGTCTGAAGCAGGCTCCAAGCTCTGAGCTTTCAGCACAGCCTGATGTGGGGCTCGAGCCCATGAACTGTGAGATCATGACCTGAGCTGAAGTGACACTTAACCGACTGAGCCACCCAGGCACCGCTGACCAGAACATATTTCATAAACACACTGAGGCAGACCTCAGCCATGTCTCCACTGATTCATCCTCCAGCTGGTCTCCTGGATGTCACAAAGCTTCCCTCAGGAGCTTCCCGGGTGAAATCTGAAACCAGCCCCCATAGGCAGAGTGTTGGGAGACACCCAACAGGCAGGCTGCTCCAGGTTGGTAAGCAGTAGTTTTAAGAAGCAAAGGGAACCTCCACTCAAGGAGGGTCTTGGGTGGCAGCAAGAGAAGTGGATCCTCACACTCGCCCACAGGTCTTAAGAGTTGATAAAGAGGCCTTGCCTGGGTGCAGGTTCATACACGGCACAGGGCTGCATCTCCACTTGAGGGCGTGTCCTTGGAGCAGCCTCTGGAAGAGGAGCAGGGAAGGAGAACCCTCCCTCCAAGGATGGGAGGAGGTGAGGAGCCTCCCAGTGCTTGGGTCCAGCTCATGAGTCAATCCATGTCCTGTCTTTTTGATTTTTAAATGGGCCTTCCTGGAACCCCTGCCCTCACCCACATTTCCTGTCTTGGAGGTCCTCACACACCTGAGAGGCAGGGTGAAGTGTCCCAGAGCAGAGGAGACCCCATCAGAGGACATTATCTGAAGGCCATGAAGCTTCCAGAGCCTAAGTCCCACACAAGTGTTTCACAAGCCCCAGAGAAATCAGGGAGCCTTCCCATAACCTAGAATGAAAGAATCAACCACCCCCAATTTCTACATGACCAGGAGAGATTGGACATAAAAGGTTTTTTTTGCTAGAAAGGAGCCAGACCTAGGACCAGAGACTACACTCCTTGACTTTAATCCTTTCTGCCCTCGGATCCCCCACCAGCACATGTGGGGAATGTACAACTGCACATGTGCCCTGCTCTCAGAGCATTACAGCTAGCACTGTGTCTCTAGGCACAAGAGACAGATTGTTCCTAAATGGAGCTAGAGAAGGGGCCATCAGCCTTCCAGTCCAGCTCTTGGCCACAGTTGTTTGTCAAGATGCCTCCATAAGACCTCTTTGCAGTAATGGTTACATATCTCAGCTCAAAAAGGGCCAGGGAAGCAAAAAATTAGTTTTGGGTTCTGGAGTTTCTCCATAGGAAGCTCCACCTAGTACAGAGAGCACCTCTCCAACAGCCACCTTTGCCTTATGGACAACACTGGACATTGGTGGACAGGTCACCTTGGTTCTAGATAATCCCATTTCATGGGGCCTGGTGTTTTGTGGACAAAACCACTCCAGGAGTCAGGGATTCTGGGAGGGATGCTTAGGCATCAGCTGTATCTCACTGCCTTGAGCAAAACTGCTTCAGGTCATGCCTGAGAAGTCTGCAATCCAGCAGCCTCCCACCTCTCCCCGCACCCTGCCGCGCCCCCCCCCCCCCCCCCTGCAATCAGGAAAGGGAATAAAGATCAGTATCCAGGTATCCAGGCCCAGCAGGCAACAGTAAGAAGCAAATGTGACCAAGCCATGGGTCTGGGCAGTGATTTCCCAGGACAACATCCAGCTTGGAAGCAGCTCCAAGCCACAGCCCTGAGTCCTGGGTCCCAGGCTTCAGCTGATGCCAGCCTGAAATTCTAGTGACTCATCTCTTTAAAGTCCTCCTTCCTAAACATCACATCTGGTTTCCCCATCTCTGGATGTGCCCTACTAGGAGTTTTGAGATCCAGTGCTGGCTCTACCTCAAAGCAGGAGCATTTTAGGGACATCCATCATGGGCTGGACTCCGAACCACGGGCCAACAGGTTCTTCATGGTCAGGCAATACCGTTTTTTGACTTGTGACATCAATGTTCCTCCATCCTTTTTTGTGGAAAGTCCATCTCTCCAAACACCTTTTATTTCCTCTGGGTAGTGACAGACCAGTGTTGGAAGGGAATTTTGCTTCTCCACCCACAGAAAGCTACATTGCTTTGGATAGTCACACTTAACTTTTATACCAATGCCATCCCCTTAGCTCATTACCAAAAGCCACCTTGTGTCCATCTCAGCCTTTCCAGTGAACAAGGGTTAAGCAGGTGATGTGGGAAAGCATTCTTCCATTTTTCTCTGGGGACCCTCAGTGAAGAGTCTGCTTCCATATGGCCCCCAGCCCTTTTCCTTGGGCAGCTCAGCTCTGTATAGTTTCTATTTACTGAACCCATTTCTTGACAAACCAGAGGCTGCCTAAGCCCTCAAAAATCCTATGGATGGGGAGGGAGAAAAAGGAAACAGTCTCTGGGTTTTGACTCAGGAAGGCTAGCTCCTACCATGCCAACAAGCTCATCACACCCACACTGCCCCAGGAGGCATCACGATAGTTGGTTTTGAGTGTGTATAGGTTTACATTCTTTTCTAATTAAAACATAAGAAATCAGTTTTAATCTCTAAATACATTTTTATGACTATTCATAGCATTTGCAAACCCTGTGCCCACAGGAATGGCAAACCAGTTTCTAAAGTTTACCAGTACCCTTACTAGTGGGAGGTAACTAGCATAAAAAGTCCTGAACCTTTGCTCTACATAGAATGGCGTTCTAGTGGGTTAAAGTTCAGCTAATGAGGCTGAGAGATGGGCAAGAACCATAGACCAGGGCATTTCATTAAAAACTGCCTTCTCCAAGTGGTCAGTGTAGGTGCTGGGATTTATTAGTCTTCTGAATCAGGCTCATCAGGTCAGAAGTCAATGCCCTCCATTCAGCTTAAAGCCTCTCCAACTTGTTCTCCTTGCTGCCCACCCTAGTTAGGCCTAGTGAAGTTACAGTCAAAGACCAGGACAATTGGGGGAACTCTTATGGACAATGGAAACTAGATGCAAGTCTACTTTAAGAGGACATTTCCTGTTTTTAGGGTCTCCTACATTGGCAGCAGCCCAGGCACATGGAGCCTGGATTCATAGGGCAGGAAAGTCATTCCATGAGCTACAGGAGGTGCATGGCCCAAGATACAACCTAGAGACTCCATTAGGAAACTGGATAATGTTTCTAGGAAGAAGCCTAGATATAGAGCCCCAGATTCTTTAAGGATAGAAGAACACACCCAATACCAGAGTCTCCTATTAGGACATTGTGGGAAGACTTCACTTCAATGCTCAATAGAATACATAGGATCACATACACAAGGAGTTTTTCTTAAACTTGAAGCCATGGTCTTGGTTCTTCATTTAACCCTACTCTTGGAGGCGATTCCAGAGCTGGTCCTGGGACACAGGGTATATGGAAATCTAGACACTGAGGAGAATTTCATATGACTAAAGGAAAGCTACACACTCCCTCACCTAGTCCTAGTTAAAAGATGTAGCCAAGATATTAAACTAGGCACCAGAGGTCAGGAGTCCATGGGGATGCATAATTGTGCACCCATCTCCAAGACAGAGGACTTGTGACCATGCCCACTCTGAATGGATAACCATATTAAGTGTGTGGTTGGAGCTTAAGGACTTCCTTCACAAGCAATTCATCATCCTGTCTGCTGAAATGTGACCCATGTAGCCCACTCAGAAGTGTTGCCTGATGCAGTCTCCTACTGGTTCCTCCCATTGGTTGGACACAGTGGGAAGAAATCTAACACTGTCCAGGATTTGATTCGGAGATCACCTATAAGGTCCCAGTGCTGGTGGACAGTGGGGTAGCCATCCTAGGATTCTCAGAAGGAGAAGGAGATTGGGGTGTAGGACAGGCAATGGGACCCACTGGATTACACAAGTGTTTCCAGGAGCAAGAAGGGTGGGTGGGTGGGTGGGTGGGTGGGTATCTTGCAGGATTACTCAGACACGTCAGCTCCAGAGCTCTGTACTGGATTAACAGAGGCCTTGTTGGGTCGGCTTCAAAATTTAGACCTTTCCATTGGATCAACCCTGCTTCTCCCCCTCGCTCCTTCCCTTCACTGCTGCTTAGGTCTCATGTCTAAAACTTGGTCTGGGCATCTGCTTCTTCCTGGGACCCTGTACTTCCTAACGTTTGATAGATTTAGTAATTCATTAAGCAACTTTAATGAGACTAACCTTGTGGAAGCGTCAGCCTTGTGTCAGAAAGTCTTAAAAATAGAATTGTGGGGCACCTGGGTGGCTCAGTCAGTTGAGCTTTGGACATTGGCTCAGGTCATGATCTCACGGTTCCCGAGTTCAATCCCCACAGCCAGCTCACTGCTGTCAGCACGGAGCCCCCTTCAGATCCCTCTGTCCCTTTCTTCCCTTCTTCCACTTGCTCTCAAAAACAAACTTTGAAAATGGAATTCTTGTTGCACGGTCTTCCATGAGCACCCAGAGGAGAGGGCAGACAGGATGGTGATCTGTTTAAAGGTTCTGATAAAGGTCTAGATGTTTTTTTTCTTCTCTTCTTTGGCTTCACAGCAACCTTTTACAGTGATCTTGGGAAGGGTCACAGATATCCCCACTTCAACTTCTCAGTATTCTTATAAAGACCAAGAAAAGTTGACCTGACCATGGGAAAAGTTCATTCCCTGCTGCCTGTCCTGTGGCCACAATCCCATGTTGGATAGAAGTTCTCAGATGCTCTTTCATCCTGTGTCCAACTTGGCCTCCTCAAGATTTGTGCTAAAAGCCACATATGTTGTAACTTGGTTTTTCTACCTCCCATCTCGTCATGACCCTGTGATTATTTTCAGTTACCCTCACCACTATCCTCAGATATCCATACTTATGATCTGGTTATGATTTTAGGGCCTAGAACATTTTCTTGAACTTGTATTTTGAGTGTAGATCTGTGAATTTGAGATACTGGGACCAAGGCAGGCCACAGTTACCCATAATCTTACAGTTACCTAGCCCCAGATGATTCTATGATGACTGTTCTGGATTTGAACTTCAAGGACCTTAGGATGGACCACCATAAAGCTGGAACTCCTTTACATCATCTGGCATCTAAATGGCTTATCCTTTGAAAGGAAATACTCTCAGGCCCTGAACGAGTCCCTCAAAAAAGTGCTCAAATGCGTATAGAATAACCAAGCATCTCACGTCTGTGTGTTACATTTCCCAGACAACCTGGAATAAGGTAACCATGACTTGAGTTTGTTCCTGGAGATGTTGGACAGTTCTTGACCCTTCAAGGCTTTTTAGGAGTTTTCCGATTTCTCATGTAATCACTTGCAGTTAGGCAGTGACCAGCTCTGTGGTAGGAAGACTCCTTGAAATCGATCCCACCCTTGGAGTCTACTATCAATGTATCTTGGATGGCAATGTAAATTGACCTTTTGAAGGTCTTCTAGCTTTAAAGTTTCATCAAGTTATATTTTCAGTATTTTGAGAAGTTCGAGTGAGCAGTGTGTGCTTAAAATTTGGACTGAGGTTTTAAGACTCAAGAGGTGGCCAATTGCCACACATGTCCAAGTAATAGATTTATGTTACCAGAGATCGATTTACCTGAATAGAGACACCTACAGAACTTCCAATCCCTTAGGATTTACACCTTGATTCCCAAGGAGAGGGACTATCAGAAGTCTTCCTCATACAATGAGATCAAAGGTCCTGTCCAGCCACGGACTACATCATTCCTCCTTTATCTGTGTTGCTAGCTTCTCCTTGTTCTAAAGGAAAAGAAATAGCTTAGGTTTATGAGACTTAACATAAAGGAATGCAAGATGATCCAGAAAAATCTTGCCCTTATACAAATTTTATTCCCCATCTTGCTCTGGCATGAAACCCAGTGGGCACCCCTTAAAGGGAAGGGGAGGTTTAAAAAAAAAAAAAAAAAAAAAAAAGGAAAAGAAAAAAGAAAACTTACATCCACCTGACTGAGATCTTAGAGCCCAAAGCTAGGGACTTGTGTTCCACCCAGGCCTGAATCAACCCTTAGCTTCCTCTTCTGCTTTTAGGATTTGATTCCAGGTCTCCTATTTCGAGTGTTGGCCTACTTCTATCTTCCACCTCCAACCAACTTGCACGAAGGTTTTTGGACCTACTATAGTCCCCTGGCTTTGTGTATTACTGTTCTATTTCTCTCCATTGCCTAAAGTATACTCACTCTCACCTATGTGAAAGTCTGGTTTCTTCAACTCCTGGAGATGTATCTCCAGCCCCACTTAAAGTCCCTGAGGGCATGAGCAAGCTGAATTTGTCTGCCTTGGATGATGGGGGTCTGCTTTAGGAGCACTAGCAGCTATATTCTACTGGCCAGAAAGACCAGTGTTAGCAGCCCCAGTCATATAGTCCCCACCAACAAGGATATAGGCTCAGGAAGGCATATATCAAAGTCATGGCAACCCAATTGTGGCTGGAAATTGAGGAAGGGGACCTAATTTGGGATTCCCTTCAGATATCGGACAGGCTCTCAGGTCATCACTAACATTCTCTAAGAATTTAGAGTAAGCAACAGTCCAAGACAACAGTGGCAAGATTCTGTGTAGTAAGAAGCTACTCTTTCATTAGGCAGCATATAAAAGCTACTGTCTCCAGAGCCTCAAAAGACTCTAGAATTCCAATCCAAATTTCCCAGTATACACTGAAATCCTTAGCCAGTTGGGTGAGCTGTTTCAATCCAGAGCAAAAAAAGCTTACAACACACATTTTAGAAGTAAAGGCGATTCCAGGATTATCCCCCTAAGGTTATTTGGTTTCTTTTCTCATTCCCCATAAGAACAACTTAGTGGTTACAATTCAAAGGATAATGACAACTGCTCTTCCATACTGACACTATCTCAATGAAACACTCACGGAGGTCATCAGGAATACCGGCATAGAAGCCAACCGGTTTCATTTACTCATCTACATTATCCAACTTAAGTCCTACTTTAGCTTTCAAGATCCTCCTACAGGGGGTTGTAACCCCCCTTTGTGGATCACGAGTGACTCTTTCTCCTACAGTAGCTCCATCAGAACCTTCCTCCCAGTGTGGAAGCAGAGGACACTAACCCTGGGGTCCCTCACATGTCAGGCTCTGTAAGGACAGTTATTTCCAAGGTTTAGTCCCTTCTTGTAGAGGAAGTGACATTTAAGTTTTGACTATCCATAAGATACTTCTAAAGCTAAATTCAGTATCTTGACTGCTTCCATCTTAAGAACGTCCAACAAGATGTTCATGTATTTGTCCTTTGAATTAGACCCTCCTAAGTAGTTTCTGCCAGCAAAGGACTCTGAGACCGGCTCCTCATTTGAGGAATTTTGGCCACACTTTTATCATGGGAAAAGCCCAATTCCTCTCTCCCTATCTGGTGTGTGGGAAGCCTCTTGGCCACCAAGTAGACCTGCAGTTTCCTTCTGTGTAACTGCTTTCCTGCCATGCACCTCTGCTGAACTCCCGGGGAGTGGGGGAGGGGACAGGCGAGTGCCCCTCTGAACTCCACCCACTGCAGATGTGCTCCCTTGTAGGGCTGTCTGTCTTGAAACTTTGTGGCTTCAAGTGTTTAGCCACAACTTGGACCTGCACCTGTTCCAGTGGCAGGTCACAAATTCAGGCATTATTCCCTCCCAGGCTATGTGAGTAGGTCTGGTCTGATTTCTTGGGCTCTGTGAGTTTCCAGCATCTCTCATCCCTGGCACTGCCAGTATCCTAGAGGCAGATTACAGAGTGTTCCTAGATAGACTCCAGTATCTCCTTGTCCTCTTGTGAATTCACTCAGTGGATGGAGGAATAGGTACACTTAGGAGACGAAATAGAGGTGAAAGTAGTCCAGAGAAGATGGAGGATACAGAAACAGCATAGGAAAAATACAGGATGTAGCACAAGAAGCCCAACATGCACACATAGGTTAGGAAACTAGGACAGACAATATTGAATAGCAAGTTCTCCAAAGAGCTGAGGCTGATTAACTTGCCTTTTGCAAGAAGTATTGCATTCTCAATCAATGCTAAAAATAAGCTTCTCAGCATGGTCCAGATTCAGCTTAGTCAACCCCGATCATGTCCTGAAAATATACCTGGATAGTTAGCAGAAGCCAGGACTTGATTCATGTCCTGAGAGGCTGGCTCCCTCTAGGCTACTGTGATATAGCCAGAGAAGGTCTGGGTCTCCACCTTGCTTGTTTGGCACAAGCTCAACACAAGCTACATGGCTGGAGAATGCCATCATAGTCCATGTCCAGCATCTACCCCTTTAGGCAGAAATCCCAGGGAACCAAGCATCTTGGCATTAGATTTGGACATGGTTAGAGATTTTAACTGTTCCCATCTCAGGAGTACAGAAAGTAGCTCTTCCTTTTTAATGCATGGGTAACAGAAAAGACAGACATTCAGATATTCATCACCCCAGATGTATTCCCTCATCTGAGAGCTTGGAGATTTGTGAAATGGAACTGATCCTGACCATCTTCCAGGCACAGGATGCTCAGCTATGTTCCCAAAAGAACCTTGTGGTATCGCTGGGGAACGACTAGCTGGCGTTTCAGGAAGAATTCTTAGAATTTGAGATTTAGAGCAAGAGAGGCTCCCAGGAAAGTTTAGCCCTCTTAAAATGGCACATCCTGCCACCACCTAGGAGGTGTTGTCTCCATGTACATCAGAAGTGTGCAGCTCTTAGCCCAACACAGAGCATGCCATCTAAGCTTTCCCAGGACTTTATAGTTGTAGCCACCTGGTAAACCCCCCTCACCAATCTCGTCTATCGGTCTCCCATCTCCCTCCATGCCAGCCTCTAACACATCCTCACAGTTGAAAGGTATGTGAGAAAGGTTGGACCCCAACATCATTTCCTGCAGTTACTGGTTTCAATGCAGGTATCAGCTTTATCTAACCTTTTATGGGATTCAAAGGATTCTGAGAATGAAGACAGTTTTCAGAGTTGAGAGGTTTCAGGTCTTGAGTTGATTAATATGGGAGTCAACATGAAGACACAAAGTCGGCACATCCACCTGTTAAAATCTAATTTGATGGTTTGTCTCATCTTAAGTCTGGGAAATTAGACCCTACATTTCTTCCAACTGCCATTATCACAAAGATTGGGAACAGTAGGATATAGCAGAATTAGAGGATACTCTGGAAACTTACAAGATAGTCCCATTAGCTACCTCATGGCTACTTTGAATTCCGGCAGCTCAGACTCGAATTCAGATATGTTGCCCAGGTATCAGAGAGGGATAGAGACAGGGGAAGAGAGAAACATGCAAGTGGCTACTGATGCCATGGCAACGCGAACTACAAAAGGAGAGGATCCTCAATGGAAGTGCTCAGGAGACCAAGGGAAGCAGAGCTAGTAAAAGATTACCCTGAGGCAGCCACAGGTGTTCTCTGAATTTTGAGGATTTTGATGGACAAGTCATTGAGGAAAGATTGTTACAATTAGGCAGCCAGTGGAAAATTTGGAATGTGGTAGTCAGTCTTTTACATAGAATGGAAGGTAGCTACAAGAAATAGGTGTAGAGAGCCTCAAGTCAATATCTAAACCCTCCACGTATGGTAGAAGAAAACCATGTATGACCATAGGTCAAAGCATGGGACAGATTAGTTTCTAGGTAAAAGCATTTAAGGAGTAGACAGACGATCATGTACAAATTCATTCCAAGGTTGTAGAGAATGTCAAGTGCTCTCTGACCAAAGACCTACCTTAGGAACCATGGGGGAAGAGGGATAGATCTTGCAGGTATACATGGGAGGGTGACCTGGGAGGATTTTAGTTCAGGGTGTACACCAGGGACCTAAGTGTGACTTACCTGAAAGTCACCATTCAGGGAAGTATTTAGTGATTTTTTTTCCAAATATTATGTAACCTGCAGGATTCTACTAAGTTGAAGGAAATTCGAGGGAGAAGTTTGGCAGATGTCAGAGAAGGGAAGAAAATCCCACATAAGGATAGCAGTGACTAGAAGGGGCATCTTGGGTGTAGTCCTCCCAGAAAGAGTAGGAGCACAGGAAACCCTGAAGAGGGCAAAGTATTTAGGCCATTCAGATCCAAAAGGCACAGGCTTTAACCCAGACTCAGGAAGAGCTGGACTATAGCCTCCAGGAACTCTGGGAATGCCAGAGAACTCTGGGAACACCAGCCACTGAATCAAAGTCCTTAGGGGAAACCCCCAAGATTGTGAGAAGTCTGAAAAAAATGGATGTGTTTGGGGAAAGAGTTCTGGTGGCTTTAGCTACTGTAACCCACTACTCAGGGAGGTTTTTAACATTAAGATAGTGAGAGTCAGCACCCAGGGATGTACTGGGGAGAAGCTCCACAGGTTGGAAACACCCAGGCTCCCTGTTACTCATACCTCACTGATGAGTTATTGTCTTGGTTCATTCCTGCTATGCATCACTGCACTGGCACCTCCAGTAATGAGGGCTGAAGCTCTGAGCTTTGGGCCTATGGATCCCAGGGCCTAGGGACCTATTCACTTCCCCCAGTCCTGCCACCACAGGTCCTAGTAAAAAAAAAAAAAAAAAAAAAAAAAAAATCAAGCCACATTCTTACAGACCCATTGAACTCCTACTCAGAAAGTAGGAAATAGAAATTCAGAATACGTGAACTCCTGGATTTGGCCAGCCATTGTGGAGGAGTTATTGTGAGGGCCCCATGCTCTGTGCAAGCAGAGAGCTGGTCTGCAGAGAGACCTAAGGAAAGCAGCAGCAGAGTCAGCTCCCTGGCTGAACAAGCCCAGCACATGGAGATATAGGCATACCTTGCTTTATTTTGGCTTTGCAAAATAAAGGATTGTGGGTAGTTTTCTTTAAGGAAATTGAAGGTTTGGGGCAATCCTGCATTGAGAAAGTCTATTGGCACTTTTTCCAACCACATAAAGAGCATTTGCTTATTTCATGCCTATCTCCTTTTGGTCTCACATTTCAAATTTCATTATATTTGTTATGGCATCTGTGAGATTACTGTTGTAATTTTGGGGGACACCATGAACCACACTCATGTAGGAAGGCAAACTTAATGTGTGCTCTAACTGCCCCACTGCCATGCCTATTTGCCATCAAGGACTTTCATAGATGGAGAGAAGTCAATTCCGAAGCTTTGAAGCCAGGCAAACAGGCCGACTCTCTTGCTAGGGGCTAGTTCAACTGGGGAGTTGAAGCTGAAGTCAATGCTCATTTACCATTCCAAAAATCCTAGGGCCCTTAGGAATTATGCTAAGCCTACTTTCCCTGTGCCTGGGTGACGACCTGTCCCGTTTACGACCTCGTTTACTGAAGATTTAAGCCTACTGTTGAGACCTATTGCTCAAGGATTCCTTTCAAAGCATTACTGGCTCATTGACAATGCACCTGGTCACCCAAGACTCTAAAAGATACCTACAGCAAGATTTTCACGTCTACTAATATCCATCCTGCAGCCCATGAATCAAGTCTTAAGAGACATTTCATAGAGCTATAGCTGCCATGGATAGAGATTTCTCTGATGCACCTAGGCAAATTGAGAAACTTAGGTAAAGGATTCAGCTTTACTTCAGCTCTTCTAGATGCCATTAACATTCGTGATTCACGGGAAGAGGTCAAAATATCAAAGACAGGAGTTTGGAAGAAGTGGATACCCACCCTCAAGGAGGACTTTGGAGGATTCAGGACATCATCGGAGGACATCCCTGCAGATGTGGTGGAAACAGCAAGAGAACCAGAATAAGACGTGGGGCCTGAAGTGCTACCATCTGATAGGACTTGCCAATGAGGAGTCCTAGCTTATGGAGGATTCTTCTTATGGAGAAACAAAGTGGCTTTTGAGGTGGAATCTGCTCTTGGTGAGGACATTGTGAAGATTGAAGTGACAGGATCGAAAGTATTCCATAAACTTAGCTGATAGAACTGCTGCAGGGTTGGAGGACGGATCAAATTCTGAAAGTTCTATGGTGAGAGGAAGGCTATCAAACAGCATCACACATCGAGGAATCAATATGGCAAACTTTATGGTCATCTTAAGACCTTGCCACATACCCCAGACTTCAACCACCACCAAGGCAAGAACCTCCAGCAGTAATAAGATCGACAGCTCCATGGTTAGCAGTTTTTAGCAGCCATCATTCAGACCTGCTACTGCATACTTGGACTGCAGTATAGTATAAACATACCTTCTTTGCACTGGGAAGCTGAGGATCATGGTGATGCTCATTTTATTGCAGTGGTTCCGAATGGAACCTGTAATGTTTGAGGTGAGCCTATACCTGCTGGCCTGGCCTCAGGAACCAGGAGTTGCAGGTTTGCAGTTAAGATCACTCAGACTTAGAGACCCCTTTAAGTATGGTACAGGGGAGTTCTTCCAGATGAACTGGGTGAGGATACTTGTAGGATAAAGCTAAAGGAGATATTCACCATTATCTTTCCCTTCTCATATAGCTTCTCTCTGCATCAAGAACCATGCTGGAGGGGAAAACAAAAGCATAGTCTTGTGTTCTAGGAGCAGAAAAGTTGTGGTGGGACCATAACTCAAGTATGGATTCCTTACTGGCTGCTGCTCTGTGCTCCGTTTTCCTGGTGTTGCTCATTTTTCCAAGGACATATACTATGGGGTGATCATGTGCATGGAGACAAAGTCTTCCCAAGGCAGTGCTACTTGGACTCCTCTAGAACGGACTGGATAGGGTTGCCTGCCACCAGCTTGCAGAGGGAGATCCAAGAGGAAGAGGAAGATGATCAAAGCTTGGATAAGACTGCAGATGGTGTGCTGACAAAGGCAACCTAGATTTGAGAGAAGCATCTGGAGGATACAGCCAACGTTAGGGAAAGCCAACAAGAGCAAAGCTTTCATTCCCCCCTGCCCCCCCATACCCTGTTCCCGGTTTATTGTTACTATACAACCTCTACTCACTGAGGGGTCTGGGGCAGAGAGACCTTGTCTTTTATGTCTCCATCCTATGACCCTGGAGCAGAGCTTACATCTACTAGGCACGGAGAGTCAGCAGCTGGGAGGAAGCACTACAGCACAACATAGACGTGTACAAGGACAGTGGACAGGCCAGGGGGAGGCCGTGAGGAGCCCCACATTCCCATCTTGGGCTTGAACTGGTTTCAGCAAGAACAGGGCTCAAAAGCACAGAGCCCACCTTCCAGTCGGGGTACCCCTGGTGAAACATCTGCTTTCATAAGCCTCCAGATTATAGAATGGGAAGAGGTGACCAGGGATACGCAGATCCACAGGGGTATAGTTTCAAATAGAATCACCTTGAACTCTTAGGTGGCAGGGATTGGTCTTCAAGATTGGGTTATTTCCTGAAAAGTCAGCTTTGCAAGGGATCTTTGGTGCTGGCCAGAGTGGAATCGGCCACTTATGGGGGGCAAGTTCCAAACTCTCAGGGTCACCACTTATTGGTGACGTGCTGAGCCACACACATGTAAACTGCAGGATCAACTAACTGTAGAAACTACTGCAAGACTGCACGTGGGTAGGAAGAGGAGCCTACTATCCTCAAAGATGAGCTCCATGGCAGGAGTACAAGACAGAAGAGCCTCCTAGGATTTCAAAGACAATTTATTAAGCGTCTAGAAACTGTGCAAGGATTTTTAGGTGTAGTTAGAAAGTAGTATGCTTTCTACTCCATTAGAAACACTTTATAAGACAAAACCTATTGATAACCAGGAAATTGATGGCCAGTTACTAGGATTCCACATTGGCCCCTTTTCTTCCAGGCTCTACATCTCCCTAGTACCAACCCCCCCCCCCCCCGCCCACCCGACACCTCTGGTTCTTCCTGTACTCAGGCCAGATGACAGAGTGGGAACCCAAACCAACAAAGTAAGGCAGGGACACAACAATAGCCACTTGGGTGGGAGCCTCACTTCAGTGGTGGATGCTCCAGAAGGTTATGCTGGGGTAAACTCCACGAAGGGCACCCTGCCTCCTAGGGCCAGGAGGGGGGCATGGGCTGGGCCTTTGGCATCTCACCCATTCCTTCCACCTCCTCCCTTGGCTTTTCCTCCTTAGGCAACCCCCCCCCCATTCTAGGAGCTTGCCCAGACCATCCTGGGTCACCTCCATGTCCCTAGAACAGAGTTCCCCCTGATATCTAGCCATCACAGTTGGTGGTGGTGGGGTGGGGGGTGGGAAATTCTAGCACAACTAACTCTGTCTGGTCTTCATTCTGCTTTGATTAGGTCTCTTACTCCTTAACCACAGAACACTGAAGAGTTAGAAAGGATTTGCAGTATTCCTAGACAGGACTGTGTGGCTGTCAGATGAACAGGAGTCCAGAGGTGGGGTGGGGGGCGGGGGGGGTGGGGAGGAAGAGACCATGCTCGCCATTACCAAGACCTTAACAAATGGAATCTGCATGCCTATTTAGGAAACTAAGGTGAATCCTGGGTGATGTAAGGTCACACAAGGAGTCCCGATCCGATGGTCACTAACTGGAAAAGGGAGCATTAAGGATTAGGCCTTTGGTTTAAGGGAATTCATTTTAATCCTTATGTTCTGTATAGGCTTAGTCAAAACTGATTGCCCGAGTGAATGCCTCGGTGTTGTGTGGTCCTTCTCTGGCTCGGAATCTCTGGTTCTGGCTGCAGTATGATAGACTGGTCAAAGCCGAGCTGCAGTTTGCAGTCAGTTCTCCCTACTATTTAGATGTGCCCCCATGCTCACACCATTCACGCCATGAAAGAGTTCTTAATACATTTTCATGGGTAAAAACCTGATACATGATCAGGGCGGGGGGTGGTAAGTGTTCTTGTTCTTCTGTTCAGAGAACTAGTCCTCTCCAAGGTGTGGGAAGTCCTATCCTGAGGGTTAGGATATTATAAGGAATGCATGGGAAAGTGGAACATGGCCTTTCCTGAAAACACCACGCTTTGCTTATTTAATGTAGGTCTAGGGGTTAGGTCCTGCTTGAGCTCAAATTCTTTAGACCGTGTTATCACATGGAGTATCTTTGTTTTCTACATCTGCTCTTTTCTTGGGAAAGCCTGGTTTCCCCCGCATTTTCAATATATTCCTACTGGCATGTAGGCCATTAGTGCATCACACTTTGTTTCCCTAAATGTGTCCCTAATAAAATTCAGAAGCTCAAGAACAGCTTGAGGAGACTTCCTTTAACTTCCCTCTCAGCTCTCTGGATTTGCTTAAGTCTTGAGTAATTGTCACCATGGACTTTGCAGGACCAAGCCGAAAGCTGAACCCACAGGAGGTTGTCAAGAAAGCCAGTCATGCAATGGGTTCTAAAAACTCAGATCTAAGCCAGTAAGGGGGGGTAAATGCCTTTACTACTCCAGTTCAGTGCTTTCCGAACTTTAGCATATCCCTGTAAGGGTTAAATTGTAGTGTAGGGCTAACCTGTAGCCTTAAGAAATAACAGCTTTAACACTATAGGTTAAAAAGATAACAGCCTTATCCTATCAAGTGATGGATTAGTGTTCGATTGGGTTGGGGCAGGGGCCTGTTTGAACTGTTTCCACCTGGGAACTATTCCTTTGTTCTGTTCCCAGGTGAGAAGACGATGTGGTTGGCTATAAAAACTCTGTACCCCGGCTGTTCGAGACCACACTCTGGTCAAGAGTGCCAGTCCCGATCAATCGGTTTGCCTTGCCTGTCATTGCAATACACTTTGTTGTGACGGTCATTGGTGCCCGTAGCATTCTGTTTCAGGAGTCGTGTGGATGCAAAAACCCCTCTCCTGCCACCAGTGAAAAGTTTGAGCACATACTTCTGATGGACCTACAAGTTGTAAGATAGGTTATGAAGCATTGAAGGAAGACTTGAAGAGCTAATAAGTTAGGAATTCATGCTGTCTTCCTGAACCCCATCTTCCATGTATCCTCAGATCAGCACACTCCATTCCCTGCAATGGGGAAGCAGAGGATCTTGGCAGGGCACCAGTGGTTCTGGAGTGGTCTGGGCTCCCTTGTTATTCCAGGCTAGAGCTGTTGGCACACGTGAAGCCATTGGGGAATTAGTGGGCTTTTAGATTTCAATGGAGACACTGAATGAAGACCGAACACGCTGCTCCGAGGAAGTAAACTAGCACGTTCCTCAACGTCAGCTGAAGACCTGACTGCTTCAAGCCTGGGGTCAGCTGTAGCCCATTTCTGTTCACTTCCCTTCCCCCTGCCTTTCAAAAGCCCCTACCTTCACGGAGATGAGAAGTGGTTTTCAGGACAGCAGTCTGCCAACTTCAGTTCTCAATCACTTTCCTTCCCCAACACCTGGTCATTCAGCTTACTTGCATGTCCTGTGTTGATCAGATGCCGGTTCCACAATAGGATAAGGGACTCTATACTGACTGGCCTGGGACAGTCCCAGAAGGCCCTGTGGTCCCCACAGTTCAGGGGAAATCCAGATGGGATGGGTGTTTTACCTATCCTCAAGTGTAAGTTGTTGCCACAGGATGGCATCAGTCAACTCCTAAACAGAGTCTGGCCTCCTGCCACCCCAGCCAAGGTACTCCTGGACCTAAGCCTCCCCTGTGGTCAGCAGCCTGGCCTTGGAGACCACTGCCCACCCTACCCCCCGAGGGGGAAGCAAGGTGTCTGGGAGAAGCAATAACACCCCACGTACCACAGAGGCTGTGGTCACCTAGCTTATCCACAGGACCTTACAGGGTTAATGAGTATTGCTCAAGTCACAGGGAAGTACTGACTAGACCCAAGACTAAAGTGGAATTAGGCAATGAAGGCTGTTGCACTTTGGGCCCCAGGTGGACTTTAAGTGGCAGAAAGCAGTTGCCATTCTGTTTAGGGATCGGTGGAGGACTTCAGTTGCAGAAGTTTGAGGGAACAGCAGAGTCCACTAACAGTTGCCCACATGCCACAAGTATCCCTTGTTCTTTGTCCCACGTTTCCTCATTTGGAAGGGGATGCTTAACCACGGTCTTGACTTAAAGATCCAAGCATTCAAAAAATCCTGTAGCTGTAACAGAGGCCACTTAGTTTCCACAGCTGATTGGCTGCTACTCTGGCGGCTGAAGCCAAGCTCTATGACCTCATTAAGACTTTAGGAAGGTTAGAGAAGGTTCTAGTACCCAACCATTTAATCTTTAATCTCAACAGGTGTCCCTTGAAGACCCGGTCAGAAGACATCACTCATTGAGCACCAGGAGGACAGCTGCCATCCACCATGCAGAAGAGGGGAGAGCAGGAAGCACAGCCCAGTTTTCCCATTAAGGAGTCCCAGTTACTGTTTTCCTTCTAATTCTACAGCTTGTAGAGACAGCCCAGCCCTGCTTGCTTCCTGGCCAACTTCCCTGCTGAGACCATCCACTTCCCCCGAGGATGCCCTTCCCTGAACTCCCCCCCAGTTTCCCCAAGCTCCAGGGATTCTGGGGCCCCTATCCCATGCCTTTGGTTCCACCGCAGGTCTCCAGACCTCTCAGCCTGCTACTCTCTAGAAGGTTAGCAGTTTTCAGGTCCTTTCTGCCTCATTCTTTCCAGTAAGGGAACTCGAGCTTCACCCAGGCCCACTGAGCTGAGAACATACACCTTTCAAGGTCCTCTTGCTGGAGATAAAGTGGGGCTTCCGAAGAGGGGAGACTTCCTCTGGGAAGAAGCAGGCCCTACAGAGCCACAGCCCAAGAAAGGCCACCAAGTGGCCTGTGTGTCTGCCCCTCTGCTGGTCAGAGTGAGATAGGAGAGCACGAGAGTCCTCAGAGAGCAGGCTGAGGGAGAAGACAGCTAGAGAAGGAGAAGAAAAAGCAGGAACTTTGCCCCACTGAAAAGCAAAATCACCCAGGCCCTCTGGTTCTGTATCTTCCCAAGCCAACCCAGCAGCAGGGCCAAACACCCCAGAGAATCCATCGTCGCTGAACAACGGAGCCCTCCGAGACAAACAACCTTATAGCCCCAACCCACCAAAATGAGAAGGGCAGCCTCAGTCTTCTCCTTATATACCCCCTGGCCCCTCCCCCACTCCTAAAAGTAACCATGCCCACCTGGGCCCAGAGCACTTCCCTTGACTACCCCTTGCTAGGGAGCAGCTGTGGACTTTCAGATACTCAGAAGTATGCTGCTTCAAGCACCTTGGCCGACATGGAGAGAAAGGCCAGGGAACAGGTCTTAATAATTGAGCAGCTTACCATACATCTGGGAAATCTGTGGTTCTTTTGTAGGGCCCATCAGGAGTGTTGGCCAAGGGTTAAAGGGTATCACTCCAATTCCAAGGGAAAAAAAACTTAATTTGTGAAGTTGTATATGAATTTGGCCTCACTAAGTTGATAACATTTGATGGTGTTATGTGGTCACAGTCTATATGAATTAAATTCTCATGAGTTTTCCTAAAATGTCTTCTGCCATTAGAGAATTACCTTTAAAACATGCCATAAGTCTTCAAAAATATTAAAAAAGTCTGACACCTTTCACCTCATATCATGTTTACCTTGTTGGTAAAAAAGACACATATTCATGAAATTGAAACTTAAGAATTTCCTTTGAGAAGACAACAAAGGCAGACTCTTAATTGCAGAGAACAGACTAGTGGTTACTTCAGGGGAGGTGGGTGGGGGATGGGGGAAACAGGTGATGGGGATTGAGGGGTGCACTTGTGATAAGTACTTGTGATGTATGGAATTGTTGAATCACTATTTTGTGCACCTGAAACTAATATAACACTGCACATTAACTGTATTTGGATTAAATGTTTGTAATGAAATTTAGAAAAAAAGAGTTTTCTTTAAGAAATGAGACAGTTTGTGGTACTTTATATATAAAATAGTTTATTTAAAAAAATGAGTTCATGGACTCACCAAGTCCATGAATCCAAATTCCATGCACTCACCTTGGAAATCACAAGCCTGAAGCAAGGTGTCCCTGGATGCATTCATTACTGGAAGCTCTAGGGGGAATTCCACCTTGGAATTCCACATTGGACCTTCCATCTGAGCCAATTACTTTCCAAATGGACAGGAGCCCAAGGGCTCCCCTGGCCTTTCTTGCTCAGAGGTGAGTCTGTGCATACAGGCACTGAAGAGATGTGTGAGCTCCACTATGGGAGCCAGAACCCCCGAGGAAGCAAGAGCGGGGACAGAAATACAGTTTTGCAAGATTACTTGAAGTGTTCAAAGTTACTCCTTTGTGCATTACCATCTTCCATTCTCCTAGTTTGGGGGATGTATTGTATTTGTCCCAACTCAACAATGTGTTCCTACAAAGACGAAAAATTACAGAGAATTACTTTGAGGGTTGTATGTGGTTGTCTATGGACATGTCCACAGAGCACAGCTGAGACACCAGCAATGTCATGGGTCTTACTACTGCTTGCTTGTTAAAGCTTAGTGTCATTCAGGGGGCACCTGGGTGGCGCAGTCGGTTAAGCGTCCGACTTCAGCCAGGTCACGATCTCGAGGTCTGGGAGTTCGAGCCCCGCGTCAGGCTCTGGGCTGATGGCTCGGAGCCTGCAGCCTGTTTCCGATTCTGTGTCTCCTCTCTCTCTGCCCCTCCCCCGTTCATGCTCTGTCTCTCTCTGTCCCAAAAATAAATAAACGTTGAAAGCTTAGTGTCATTCAGGAGTGCCTGAGTGGCTCAGTTGGTTGAGGGTCCAACTTTTGACCTTGGCTCAGGTCATGATCCAGGGTCATGGGACTGAGTACCATGTCGGGCTCTGTGCTGACAGCATAGAGCCTGCTTGGGATTTTCCCTCTCCCTCTCTTTCTGCTTCTCTCCCTGTAAGAAAGAAAGAAAAGAAAGAAAGAAAGAAAGAAAGAAAGAAAGAAAGAAAGAAAGAAAGAAAGAAAGAGAGAAAGATTGATTCAGAATGATAAGACTCACCCGGCACTTCACAAAAGTGATTGTGTAAAGAAATCTTAGGGATCCTTTAGGTGAAATGTGATATAGTGCATTTTGACTAAAATGATTCTTTTAGGAATATATCAATCCCATCATCCCTTCCCTCTACCCTCCACTCCAGCAACACTAAAGCAGCTGACTTTTTCACAAACTGTTTTCCTTTTGGAGATTTGATTCAAGCTGTTGATTCTGGGTAGGATATCCTTTCTTTCTAACCCCATAGTGATCAACACACATATTTCAAAACTTAGCTTATCTTGACTTTGTTTAAGGGCTTTTCCATGCTTACCAAATCCAGGCAGGGATCTCGGGATTAGCCCATGCTGGTGTTGTATCAAGAGGTAACTTGGAGTGACAGGCTAGAAACTCAAATGTTACAGGTCCCACTGACTGACAGTGTGAATCCCATGCAGTTGAGGCAGAGAGAGTTCCAGATGGAGAAACACAAACCTCTGATATTAGCTATGGCTCCTCAAGTTGGTAGCACTGCATTTTTCATAAATTATTTAAACTCACTGCCTTTAGATTCCTTATCCATAAAGTGAGAATCCAGGCTACATGATTTCTAAGGGCCCCTAATTCCATCTGTTATATTCTGTGAGCATTTAAAATTTCATAATTATGAGCAATTAAGATCAATTTCACCCTCCTTCATAAACATCAATGAAAACTAGAGTAATGAGGAATCTTTCTTGCTCATTGTTTGGAAAATGGAGAATTAGGACAGAGAGATTGTCCAGATGAATAATAAACTTGGATTCTGGGGTTGTAGACCATATGCTTTATAAAATTGCACATTTATTTTTGGATGGAGATGGTTAGAAACCCTTATGGATGGGCAACTTGCTTGAGGCATGGGTGTTATTTATAGCCATGCCAGTGTGAGAGTCCCAAGGGTGACTCAGTGCCATGACCTTGGGTGTGGCCCATTCCAGCCCACCCCTGCCCCAGCTCTCACTGGGACAGCCAGCTTGTCTTTCTCTTTGCCATCTGGGTCACCACACCCTCTGATCTCCAGACTCTACACCCCCCACAGTTGCACCCTTTGTTTTGTCGGCTTGCAACTTCTTCATGTGGAGAGGGAAATGTTCTCTTTTGCCAAGAACCCCAGAAGCAATGACACAAGGAGTAAGTAAGGTTCCAATTGATCCAACAGGGATCTAGAAACAGATTTAGAATCCACCGCTGTTTGGCTAGTGCCAGCCCTTAGATGGAGCTTTAAATATCCTGTCTCACACAACCCTGGGGTATTCATAGTCACACACTGCAGACTGATAATTGAGGATAATTTTTGAGATAGTTAAAGCCAGTAGTAATTTCTCTTAAGGGGATACACTTACACACCACCCCACTAACGTGCCTCAATGGAAGCTAACCCTATGCTATCTGCAGGTGTTCTTGGAGTCCACCCAGTTCATGTAGTGATGGTTGATGGAGTCTTCTGGGGAAAGTTTCCTTATTTCTAGGGGAGAAACCAAACAGAAAGCACTCTTCCTTCTCTCCCTGAATCTAGTGTCTGTGTGTGACCCATGGTATTGTTTCAGTAAACTTTCTTTGAAGCTAAGAATGAAGCCACATAACTCATGGCAATGTGAAGAGAAAACAAATAATGCATTGGTTCCTAATGATATCATTGAGTCACTGAATCAAGCAACTTTGAAGTTCCATATTGCCCTTGGCCTTAAATTATAGAAATGGTACCCTCCTTTATGTTTCAATCATTTTGAGTTAGAAGCCTATTTACATGGAGTCCAGATCATTCTTACATTGAGACAGCTCCTCCTGGTGACTGGCCAAAGCTGCTGCTCCCATGTCACCCCCTGGGACACCTTTGAAGAACCTGAGGAATAAATATTTCCAAGAAATAAAGTTCAGAAATTTCTGAGATATGCCAAACCTTCTTCTTATAAGGGTAATGTGATAAAAGACTGTGATTTACAAGAATGTGTAACTTAGGCAAACTGACCAAACACCATCTTCAGGAAGGTTATTAAAAAAAAAAAAAAAAAAAAAAGGAGGGATGCCTGGCTGGTTCAGTCAGTTAAGTGTCCATCTTGGGCTCAGGTCATGATCTCACAGCTGGTGGGTTCCAGCCCTGCGTCAGGTTCTGTGCTGACAGCTCAAAGACTGGAGCCTGCTTCCAGTTCTGTGTCTACCTCTCTCTCTGCCTCTCCCCGCTCGCAGCCTGTCTCTTAAAAATAAATAAACATTAAAAAATTTTTTTAAAAAAGGAAATGTTGATTAACTGTCAACTTCTCTATACTGTAATTAACATATGTGCAAATATTGGAGACCTTCTAAGTCATTTAGCTGCGAGTAGTTTTGGCTTTCTTTTAATATGTAAAGGTTATAGGTTATTTTGTTCCTTTATATTTTTACTATTAGTATATGATTTTATTGTGCTCAGAGAATATGACCTGTATCTCAGTTATTCCAAATGTGTTGAGATTTATTTGTGAATACCTGGTTGAAATTCCAAATGTTTCATATGTATATAAAAAGCAATTTTTAGATTAGATATATTAATGTACTCCCTTTTTTTGTATATTTTATTAAGTTATGTCAGTTTGAGAGGGGAATTTAAATCCCTGGATGAGTCTTTTTTTTAATTTTTTTAAACGTTTATTTATTATTTTTGAGACAGAGAGAGACAGAACATGAACGGGGAAGGGTCAGAGAGAGAGGGAGACACAGAATCCGAAACAGGCTCCAGGCTCTGAGCTGTCAGCACAGAGCCTGACGCGGGGCTCGAACTCACGGACTGCAAGATCATGACCTGAGCTGAAGTTGGACACTCAGCCGACTGAGCCACCCAGGTGCCCCTCCTGGATGAGTCTTAAAAGTGGTCTGCAGGAGCAGAACACCTACTCTTCTATATATCAGGGACTAATTTAATATATTCAATTTTTTGTTGTTAGCAAAAATTTTTTTAATTAAAATTTTAGTTAATATACAGTACAATATTGGTTTCAGTAGAATTCAGTGATTCATCACTTACATACAACACCCCGTGCTCATCCCAACAAGTGCCCTCCTTAATCCCCATCACCCATCTAGCCCATCCTCCCCCACCTCCCTCTATCAATGCTCAATTTGTTCTCTATTGTTAAGAGTCCCTTGGGGTTTGTTTCCCTCTCTTCTCTTCTCCCTGCTTCCCATATGTTCATCTGTTTTGTTTCTCAAATTCCACATATGAGTGAAATCATATGGTATTTATCTTTCTCTGGTTAAGTTTTTTTCTTAACATAATACATTCTAGTTCCATTCATGTTGTTGCAAATTGCGAGACTTCATTCTTTTTGGTGGCTGAGTAATATTCCATTACACACACACACACACACACACACACACATGTACATACCACATCTTCTTTATCCATTCATCAGTCGATGGACATTTGGGCTGTCTCCATAATTTGGCTGTTGTTGATAGTGCTGCTATAAACATTAGGGTGCATGTGCCCCTTAGAATCTGTATTTTTGTATTTTGGGGATAAATACTTAATAGTGCATTGCTGGATCGTAGGGTAGTTCTATCTTTAGTTTTTTGAGGAACCTCCATACTGTTCTCCAGAGCAGATGCACCACTTTGCATTCCCACCAGCAATGCAAGAGGGTTCCCCTTTCTCCACATCCCCGCCAACACACAAATGCATGTATTCAACAATATTGGTCAAACCTCTTTGTTGTGTGCTCACTCCATATCAGGTGGTGATGGTCAAAACTACAGCAGCTTCTTCGGGGAGGCAGCACTGATTTGAATTTTAAAGCAAGAGTACGAAGAGCTTCCTACTAATGGCATTTGGGGAATGGAGAGGAATAGGGCTGCAGGGCAGAGGACAGCGCTTCTGCTTGACTTCTTTCAGAAAATATTTTAATTTCATAAAGGAAAATTGTTAAAGTTAAGAAAGAGTCATTAAGAGAATATTTAAACATATTTCTCCTTACCAGGAGGAAATATTTGCAAAGCACATATTTGATCAAGGACTTGTATCCAAAATATCCAAAGAACCCTTAAAACTCAAAAATAAGAAAACAAACACCCAAGTAAAAAACATTGGCCAAAGTCTGAGCAGACACCTCACCAAAGATGATATACAGGTGGCAGACTGGCATATGAAAAAGATGCTAAATATATATCATTGGGGAAATGTGAAGTAAAACACCGAGATGCCATACATACATATTTAAATGACTAAAATTTTAAAAATGACAACACCAAATGCCGACAAGGATGCAGAGCAAAAGGAACTCTCAGTCCGTGTGGTAGAAATGCAAAACGGTGCAGCCATTTTGGAAGACAGTTTGACAGTATTTTTATAAAACTAAACATAGCCTTACCATATGATTCAGCAATTGTGCTTCGAGGCATTTTTTCCAAATGATTTGAATACTTATGTCTGTGCCAAAACCTACACACAGATGTTTATATCAGCTTTCCTTATAAATCACTCAAAACTGGAGGCAACCAAGATGGCCTTCAATAATTGAGTAGATAAGCCAACTGGAGGTACATCCATACATGGAGTATCATTTAGCAACAAAGAAATGAGTTACGAAGCCACGAGACAGCATGGAGAAGCCTTAAACCCATAGGGCTGAGTGAAAGAAGCCAGTTTGAAAAGGCTACATAGTGTATAGCTCCAATCAGGTAACGTTCAGGAAAAGGCAAAACTGTAGAGAGGGTAAGAAGATCAGTGGTCCGCAGGAGCTCTAGGGAAGAGGCAAGGGATGAATGGATGAGGCAGTGATTTGGGGGGTACAGAGCTATCCTGATAGATGCATGACATGATGCATTTGTCGAAACCCATGGAACTGCACATGCAAACAGAGGTATGGTCTTCAATTGATAATGCTGCAGTGCTATTGGCTCTTTAAATGTCACAAATGGGCCATACTGGTAACAATAAGGGCAAACATGCAGGGGAGAGGGAAAAGAGAATTCCATAGTATCTGCTCAATTTTTCTGTAAATCTAAAACCATTTTTTTTAAAATAAGGTCTATTAACAACAACAACAACAACAACAACAACAAAAAACACTTTGGGATGCCTGGGTGGCTCAGTCAGTTAAGCATCTGACTTTGACTCAGGTCATGATCTCACGGTTTGTGGGTTCAAACCCCACTTTGGGCTCTGTGCTAACAGCTCAGAGGCTGGACTCTGCTTCTGAGTCTTTGTCTCCCTCTCTCTCTGCCCCTCCCCCACTTGCTCTTTCTCTCGCTCTCTCTCTCTCTCTCAAAAATAAACATCAAAAAATTTTTAAAAAACACCTTACCTAAAAAAGGGGTCAGAGTTACTTGGTGAAAAGACACATAAAAGGACATCATAAAGAGGGGGTGTGAGAGCAGAGCAGGAGCTGAGAACCAGCCGTGCGCATGTTTGGTGGGGAGTTCCTGAGGGGAGTCTGTGGGAATGAGCAGGGTCAGGTAGATGGGCAGAGGGGCACTACCAGCAATTCTATGTGACTGGTCCATAGATCTTGGGCAGAACGTCAGGAGTGATGAAACCGGGCAGGCAGGCAGATACTAATCCATGGTGCCAGTTTAGAGAATGAATTTTGTCCTGTAGAGAATGGATTTGAAATTGGGATACAGACACTGCATCTTCTTAGATGGGGTTGACAACGCCTATATGTCTTGCCTCACCAGGCTATCCTGCAAGCCACCCAGATCGCGGAAGCGGATATGCTTTCAAATCTGTTGAACGCTGACCCGGATCAAGTTGCTGACAAGTGGCCTGCTTCTCCACGAGTCTCAGTGTCTCCATCTTTCAGAGGAGGATCATAAAGTCCTTGTTCTCCTAACTTCCCAGGTGGTTTCCGTGTATAAGAGTGTCCACACAGTTTAGAGGCCCATTAAACCGCTCCCACAGTGTAACCAGCAACAATCAGAAGGGACCACCCTGGGAGGGGACTGGGCCATCCTGCTTGTGAGAAAAACCCACATCCAATGAAGTGACATGGACTGGAGGCCGCTTCTAGAAAATGAGACTCACAGTATGGAATTGTGTCATCATTGAAGTTTCTGAAGTAAAGATATGGAAGGAAAATGACAGAGTGTGTGTAAAACCTTGAGAAAACCACACACAAAAAATAAGTGGAGAAGAAACCAGGATGTGTAGTGATTATCCTGAGGAAGAATTATTTTATTCAACAAGACCAACATTGGTTCTCATAAATGTCCCCTCAAAAACAATGGACAACTAATCTGGGTATAAAAGTAAACAATAGTTAATATTTATTGAGCTCTTTCTACGTGCCAGGCACTTTGCTATAATTGCTCCCATTTTCATAGTAAAAGTACTTCTGCTCTAAGAGTTGAACTAATTTGCCGATGTCAGCCATGCAGGAAGCAGGACCAGACTCAGAACGACACTCTGACTTTGGACTCCATGTTCTCAGTTTCCATGTATTTCTGTCCCCCACTCTAAAAGACTGAAGAATAACCTTCCAGCATCTTAATTAAATCATTCTAGGAAGATTTTCAATGTTCAGGATGGAGCATTGTGAGAACACTTTTAGGGACAGCCAGAGGTGGGTTCAAGTTCTGGTTCTGCCACACACCCCTCCGGAAAAGGTAGAGAGACTCCAGAAGCTCAGGTACCTCAGCTCACAGCATCCTCGTTCTAATGAAATGTGATGGCATGAATTAAACACCTAGTGCCCGTTGCATCACCAATGCTCTATTCGTGTTAGATCAGCTCTCATCATTTAATGTCTCATGATTTGGTCTCCTGAATGGATTTCCCTAGTATGAAAGAATGAACTCATTAGTTTGGCAGCTATGTCTCCCCATGAAAATGAAGACGTGGATGCCCAGTTTCGTATTGTTAGCTTGCTAAGTAGGAGTCATTCTGCAGAGCAAGATGAGCTCTGGAGGGCCTCTCAGTTCTCTTCTCCAGGTATGTGAGGCTGTGCACCAGAGTTTGAGTTCATTAATCTCACCAAGGTCCTGTTTGGGGCAGCAGTCAGCCTCCTCTCTCTGATGTGAAGACAAGCAATCCAATTCCTCTTTGATGACTCAGTTTTTATGGCTTCTATCAATGACATTACAATCGTATGGTTATTAGTATGCTAAACTGCTCACCTGGATGGCATATAAATGATAGTTGTCTTAAGAGAATAAAAGCAAACTCTCTGGGTTGGCAAGCTCAGAAGCACACACCCTGTTGAGGCACTGATCTAGTCCTCCAGCATTAGAGTGGCACCTATTGGGGCCAGCCTCACTGGGGCGCCCCTTACCACTCCCAACATCATAAGGATGGAGTTGCTGTGTCTACCCAAGGGAACAGTGCATGAGGAGCTATTATTCTAGGCAGGGTACAGAATGGGAGCTCAAGAGCTATAGAAAGCAAGTATCGTAATTTTATAGGACAATGTCCAAAGTTCCTCTTCCTGGTTTTATGGGTAAGACATTTATTTCTCTATCCTAGCACTTAGGGTATTTATGGATATAAGTTTTCAGGAAAGAAGATGACAGATACAGTTACCTACCTGAACAAGGCAGGGGTTTTCTGTTTACTACTTTCCTGATGTAGTCCAAGCATCTAGAACAGTGTTTGGCAACATCAGGGCTTTGGCCCTATAGGATATATTCCCAATGCCTGATATGTCACCTATCCCAATACTATTCCCTTCCCCATCGCTTGAACCATCACTAAAAACCAACCACAGAACAGTGGTGCTTCATGCTGAATCTCTAGTCACACATATTCCTAGTTGGTTTCCAACCCTGGCATGTTCATTTAAGCATTGTTACAATATTCTTATTAACTTCAGTCATCAACATACCTTCTCATCTATTATTCAGCCAGTAGAACCAAATCTACTGCCTGCTCTGGAAGAGGCAGATACCAAGAGGTTTACATTACTCACTTGCTGAAAATCAATTTTTCTGTTTCTTTTCCCAAATATCTATCATCCCTTCTCTTGTTTCAACCTCTGTAGTGCTGGTTTAGTTTCTCCTTCTCACTTACATGGACCAGTTCCAAAACTTCCTCATTGCTTGCACTATTTCTAATTCATTTTCCCCCCTAATGACAGAGAACTTCCTGGTTGCCTTCTAAACTGATTGCTCCCCTTCTCTCCTAGGTTCAGCATTACCTCCTGAATACAAACTGAACTGCCTGGGGCCTTTGACGTTTCTTCTTCATTTGTCTCTACCTCTGCATCCTCCCCACCTCCCTCCTCTCTCTTGCATGCCTTGATTGTGCCACAGCCCATGATTCATCATTCCTGGAGCACCCACGTGCCCCCTCTCACCTTCCTACTTCGGCTGAATATCAAATGTCTTTATCTTCCATACAATCATCCCTCCAGACAAAGTTCAAATATGACCACATGCATCAGTTATTGAAATGTTCGCTACTTTCATATCTTCTTGCATTTTTACAGATGTAGTTTGCTTATACATGGTGGCAGAGGAATTTATATTCACGGGTGCCTCAGACTGCTTCCTATAACATTCTGGAAGTTGTAGCATTGCAGAACGGCCACAATATGTTTTAGATTTTCTTGTCAAGAGCCAAAGCCCAGAACTGTCACCAATAACCAGTGAAAGATGGGACAGTGGGCATGGAGATGTTTAAATACTCATTTTTAGCAATGGAGAAAACCAGCTGGTTACCTGGATTAATCCAAACTCACTTAGGAAGAAATGGAATGGCAATTGATATTTAAGTGGATGTTCTGCAAACAACAGTTACCTAAGCTGCAGGTTCCTGGGGCCATGGTCTCCACTCCTTGTAGAGTGACATATTTGATGTACATCAGCCATGTGGTGCTGGCCAGAAACCAAGATTCTCAGTTTTCAATAGCACAAACTACCGACTAGCTATAATAAATAGTGGACATGCACCATTGTACTGTAAGTTCAGATTAGCCTAAACGGGATACTGAGCGCCTTCGTGTCTTTCCATATCCCTGGATTGGAGAAGGTGTGCCCCTCCCTAAAGACGGTCAAGTTCCTGTGCACATGCTGCCACGTGCTTTCCATTCTCAGCCTCACCGGGTGATGGATGCATGCATCCCATCATTCAGAGGGTAGTGTGGGGATGCCTGGGGTAAGTCAGGGAACAGTGCAGGTCAGAGTGAACAGACTGAGCTCACCAACAAAACCAACAAGACTGTTATTCCAAATGTGTGCCAGGGGCAATCTGTGTGAGGTCGCAGGCAGAGTTCTGCAGTCCCAGGTGAAGGGGGCGGGAGGCGGTGGTCCAAGGCTGGCTCAGGAGGTCTGAGATGGAGCCTGGGAGCCTGGGTGTTCACCAGAACTTTCTTTCATTTTTTTAAAAATATAATTTATTGTCAAGTTAGCTAACATAGCATATACAGTGTGCTCTTGGCTTCAGGAATAGGTTCCCATGATTCGTTGCTTACAGACAATACAGACAATACTCCCACCAGCAAGTGCCCTCCTCAATGCCCATCACCCACTTTCCCCTCTCCTCCACCCCCACCCCCATCAACCCTCAGTTTGTTCTCTGTATTTAACAGTCTCTTATGGTTTTCCTCCCTCTCTGTTTGAAACTAGTTTTCCCCCTTCCCTTCCCCATCGCCAGCACTTTCAAATGTTGTATGTGTGTGGAATTGAGAGTCTGGAGCTGCTCTGGCACTAAGGGACCAGGGGGAGGCCCATCTGACTCAGGGTGTAGCAGTCTGCCCCTTACCAGGCTGGGACCCCCTCTCCGTCCTTGGCCCGGCACTGAAAGGGCTTTGTTCCCTTGCTATTTTTGTGGAGGGGGGTTGTGTTGAGAATATGAGTGTAAACTAAATGGCCCAAGGGCTTGAGGAAGCAGGGCAGTGCCTCCTGTAACAGTGGAAACAGTGGATGATATTCACCAGAAAGAAAAGCAAAACGTAAACAGAACACACCTCCAAGTCAGTGTGAGCCAGGTCAGCAAAGCAGGGCATCACGGCAGTATTCTGGGGCTCCTGTATGAAGTGTCACAACTGGGCAGCCTAAAGCAACAGAAGTGTGATCCCTTGCGGTTCTGGAGGCTGGAACTCTGAGCTCAAGGTGTGGAGGAGCCATGCTTGCTCTGAGGCTCTCGGAAGAACCAGTTCCATGTTTTCCTCCCAGGCTCTTGTGATGTCAGAAATCCTGAGTGTCACCTTGTGTAGGTGCCCCACTTCAACCTGCCTGGGTCACTACATAGTGCTCTCCCCTGTGTCTCTGTGGCTTTTCTGCTCTTCTTACAAGAGCCCCCAGCGATTTGGGTTAGGACTCACCCTAACTCGGTGCGGCCTCATCTTAAACCCATTGTACCGGCAAAAACCTCATTCCCAAATAAGGTCACATTCAGGGGTTCAGACTTCAATCTATCCTTTAGGGGAACATCACACAGCCCATAATAGCATTGAAGAAGCAGTGGACAAGAGCACATTGTGCAACCATACTCCCCTTATGGGATGTCCCTGTGGTCACTCCTCTTTATCTCCTGTCAAGAAGTAGGCTGATACCTTGAGACTAGTAGTGCCCTTGCAGTTTTTGGAAAAGAGTGGACTGTGGGATTTTCTGGGGTCTGGTTGTACAAAAGACAGAAGAGGGGTGACTGTATACCTGAAGCTTTTGGAAGCTTCCACCATGTACCTAGTTTCATAACAACCACACAACACATTGTGTGTTTCAGATACATGTCTAAACCATGGACTCTGCCCCACTCCGAACACGTATGTGTCTTGCACTGATACATGAAGCACACGGGGGGAGGGCATCTGTTAAACAATAGGTGTGTGCGTGTGTGTGTACATGCATGTGTGTGTGTGCATGCGTGTACATGCGGTTTGGAAGCCAGACCACCCTAGAACACAAATGAGCAAATGGACACCTGAGAAAATTGGCTATTTGGTCAGTTCTGCAAAACTTTGGGAAAGGTCTTCTAGCTCATTTTCAAAGATGATTTCCTGGCTTCCAGGCCAGAATTTATCCAGCAAATTAGCCAACCACAGATGCACTGGGACGGTTGCAATTGGCTGGGGTCCTTCTCAGGAGACACAGGCAGTGGCATCCGACTTCACCGCTGGCAGCAAGAGCTGGCTTCACATGCTAACAGCCCTTTGCCAAGCTCTTAGTGCTTTTCAGATAATTTATCCATCAACAATCCTACCTATTATAAGCACTTTGTGTATTTCTTTTTTCTCTAAGTGCATAATGTTTCCCTTTTATCTTTAGGGGACTAATGAGACATTTTAATCACAGTCTCTGTATAAGATTTCCTAGGATAAAACCTATACCTCTGTTTACAAGCTGTATGACCTTGGGCACACTCATTAATCTTTCTTTGAATCGGGCTCCTCTGGTGTAAAAGAGGGCTGATAAATCTGATAAGAGAATTAAGCAAGATAATTCATGAAAAGCAATGACACAGATCTGCCCCTTAGCAAGTGCTTAATAAATGAAAGCTTTCGTTAATATAGTGGAACCCCATGATTACACAGATCAAGATATAATGAAATTAGTGGTAGGATTCCATCTTCCATGGCAGGTTCACTCTTGGCATTGCACTAACCTTGAAATAAAGGTACCTCACTTTCTTATACAACTGCATTGTTTTGTCTCGCCTGTAGGGGCTTAACTATAACATAGTACTAGCACAATGTTTCAATGGAGTAGCATGATTGGAAATAGACATAAAAAATGATGTGGTATACACGTGAAATTTAGCTTTGTGATTTGCTATGTTTTCTTCATACTCTCTCTGTCCCTCTCCCTCTGTCTCTCCCTCTCCCTCCCCCCCCCCCCCCCACCCCATGTGAAGACACAGCAATAAGAGGGTCATCTGCAAGCCTGGAAGAGAACTCCCACTAAGACCCAACCGTGCCTTCACCCCGATCTCAGACTTCTGGCCTCCAGAGCAGTGAGGAAGCAAACCAACTACGGTACGTTGTTAGACCAGCCTAAGTGAGGTGGTCTCAGTGAGAAGAATTTGGGTCATATTTCTGTATGTTCATTGTGCAGTGGAACAAGACACAGCCTTCAATGATTGCAAATGCCTTGTTTGGGCTGCTTAGGGATTTTGAAAAAAAAAACAAACTATTGGGAATTAGGTGTAGTGTAGAGAAGCAACATAAGAATGGACCACTTGGAAAGAGCACAGAAAATAAAGATATTATGATAAAACTAAATGAGCATCAGGAGACACAGCCAGTGGGGGAAGCTCTCAGTCATCAGGAGGACGAGGTAAACATTGTATGGATGTCAGTCAGCCTCTTTCCCCAGGGACCCTGGCATCTTTTTTATGGGTCTATACACAAGGCACCTATGGCGTCAAGAATGAAGACTATGTGTGGGCAGGACAGGCTGGACAAGCTAGACGTCCTTCACCAAGCTAGACTGGCCATTGTTCCTGCGAAGCACTGAGACTGTCCTCAGCAGAGACTGAGGCTAGGTACCCAGTGCATGGAGTGATCATGCATTCAAATTTTCCCCTAGAGCCTTGGTCCATCCCTCCTGCCTGGTGTCTCATCAGCTCCTCTTTTCTTTCTCAAAAGTGTCCTACTTTAGAAAATAAATTGTATGGTCACCACCAAATGCAAACCTCCTGCTACCAGGTCAGGGGTGGGGGGATGGTAGCACTTTTTCCTTCCATGATGGAGTGGGCAGCAACTTATTCTAATGGAAACACATACATATTCTGGAAACAGATTTGTCTACCCTGCAGGAGATATTCTAACAGAACCATCATTCAGCGATGTGTGGAAGTCATTACCATTCCAATCTCACTTCTCATTGACGCTATCCGAGGAAATCATTTGACTGTGAAGGAGAATTTATAACAAGCTAAAACGTACAAATTAATTTTTTTCACCACGTGCCTTATAAAACAAAATCACTGGCTTGATAAACAGATAGAATAAGCTTCTGAGACTCAGCACACAAGTTGGAGGTAATGCCCTGTGAGGCAGGGATGCTTCGCCACAACATGAGGTGTGTCCCTTAAACCAACAGGGTGTGTCCCTGTTTGTATTAGTCAAGAGTCCGTGTCCAAGCAGGAGACAGAAGCCACAGAGTATTTTGAAAGTGAAAAATGTAATAAAAGAAATTATTAGCTAGAGTAGGGGATGACCCATCAAGGGGCAAAGGAACATCTAAAGAATACAGTCATGACAGATCCATAGAGCAGGCACTGCCATTGAAACTGATGCAGACCACCCAAGAGAATACAGATCTGTAAGAGCCGGACCCCCTGGCCTGGACTTAGACCCAGATCTCTGTGTCCTCTTGCTTCCCATACAGGCAGCCTTGTGTTTGGTGGGTTTCGATGTCTAGTGCCCAAAGGATGATTGTTTGGACCAGGATTTACAGTAAAATGTTTATTAAATCGGAATGTGAAACTCATTCTTAAGCATCATGGTCTCCTTATGATGTCATACCACCCAAGAAATGAAGAGGGTCCCTGTACTTGCTGGGGTGACCAATTCTGATCGCTGACGGGAAGTTCTGTTACTAAAAACCTTTGTCAGGAAACATATTGTCAAGAAAGACAGTGTGTGAAATCCCAGAAATGCACTTGACGATTTCTTAGATACAGCATGCCCCAAAATAACAGCCAATAGGAACTTTTGGCAATCTGATAAAGATCCTGTGTGAATAACGGCTTCAGTGACACCATCAGGAAGAAAATTCCAATTAACTGAGGCTGCCAGAGGGGATGGGGAAGATGAGTTTTGTGGTGGCAGAGGAAGCCTCCAATTTATTAAGTTATTCCTCCAATTAACTGTAGAAACCATAACCACCACACAGGTTTTATTGATTAATATAATCCCCTTTTCTTCTTTCCACGACTGCACCATCACTGGTGATGCCAAGATACAAGTTTCCAGGGGAATTTAAATATATTGATATTCTCTGGATCCCCACCTTCAAAACCTTATAACAATCTCTAGACTAAGCAGAGTTTGAAAGTACCTGGATGTAATATTCTAGTTCAGGTTCTCACAATGCTCTTCATGCTTTCTCTGGAAGGTTCTCCAGAATATGTCTAGTTCACTGCCATACCAGTTGCCCCAAGGACACTGAGAGACCCAGCTACTTATTACCTCTGTGCCCAGGATAAATCAACTTCTCTGAACCTCAGTTTGCCCATCTGTGAAGTAAAGAAAGATGATAGCCCACTGCATGGGGTTATTACAAGGTGCACATGTTGTAACATCTATGAAGGAGCTGGGAAACATTAGCCTTGCATGGAATTGTGTTATTTTTTTATTGATGCTACAGAGTTTTTATATCATGTTCAAGGTAGTCATAGAAAGACTCTTAAAAACTCTCATCTGGTGTCTGTATAAAACAAAATCCTAATGAAAAACAAGACAGAAAAGGGGGAAAATATGTACAACCAAAAACCCAGATAAACAATAGGAGTCAAGAGAACATGATCTTTCTTCAAATACCTAGAAACATGCACTGATACCTTCCTATCCAGGGCTTCCAGAGACCTCTTACTGCATTGTCACAGACCCTCCTTTTACCACTAGCTGGTGCAAAGTCTAAACTACAGAGTAGACTTCAAACAGAGCCTTCTTTTGTGAAGGGTCCACTTGAAACCTTGCAGCCTATGGGTGACCCAGTAAATGGATTTGAAAAGTATTCCCAAATGTGGTATATGGTTACCTCCAAAATCCAGAGAGAGAGAGAGAGAGAGAGAGATTATGAGATATAGATATAGATATATAGATATAGATATATACACACACTATTACATTTTCTTATTATGAAGAATATATTCATATTCCTTGGTTCTGTTTTTTTGGAGAATGCTGATTAATACAGTAAATATAATCTGGAATTTTAAACTCTTTTTAATCTGCCTTAAGTCAGTGTGTATTTCTCTATGCCATATTTATTTGTTAATTTTTTAATGTTTTTTTTTAAATTTTTTAGAGAGAGAGACACACACACAGAGCATAAATGGGTGAGAGGCAAAGAGTGTTGGAGACACAGAATCCGAAGCAGGCTCCGGGCTCTGGGCTGTCAGCACAGAGCTCAATGCAGGGCTTGAACACAAGAACTGAGAGATCATGACCTGAGCCAAAGTCAGACACTCAACCAACTGAGCCACCCAGGTGCCCCTATTTTTTGTTAATTTTCAAATGTATGAAACTCAATATGAATACTACATATACTTAAACACTTTTAGAGCAATCTCTGTGTCCTTCTCTGCAAATCCTTTCTGACCACGACTTACCATATTGGTTCTGTCCTGTCCCTAATGCCTCATTATCAAGTTCCATGACCTGATCCCTCCCTTTTCTACCCTGAGCTCTTCAGGGGAGCCTCTGCTTGGTTCAGTAGAACAAGGACTCTCCATGTTCGTCTGCTCTGGCTGCCGTAACAAAATACCACAGAGTGGGTGGCATCAACAGTGGAACCTTATCTTCTCACAGCTCTGAAGGCTACAAGCACAGGATTAAGATGCCAACTGGCTTCTGTCCTCCTGAGGCCCTTCTCTTTGGCTTGCAGTGGCTGCCTTCTCCCTGTGTCCTCACATTGCCTTGCTCTGCATATGCACATCTCTCTCTCTCTCTCTCTCTCTCTCTCTCTCTCTCTGTGTGTGTGTGTGTGTGTGTGTGTCTCGTAAGGACACTACTGTGTGGATCAAGGCCCTATCTTTATAACCTCACTTGCCTTTAATGACCTCCTCAAAGACCCTCTCTCTAGATATACTTGCACTGGGGATTAGAGCTTTCATTCAGAACTTTAGGGGGACACCATCAGTCCATAAGCTCTGCTTTTCCAAATCCATCATTCTCCTTATGTTATTTTTTGTGATCTACACACACACACACACACACACACACACACACGATGTAAACCCTTTCATTACATTCTTTGAAGACTAAAATCCTTGCCTTACTTATCGTGCAAAGCTCTGAATGGTCTGGTTGCAGTCTATCCCTCCAGCCTTGTGCTATGCCCCCCATCCCGCCCCAAGCACCAGGCTCACTGGACTTTCATTCTTTACCATTTCCAGGCTCTCCCCACCAAAGCCTTGGCAGCACTGTCTTCCCCGTGGCCTGGGGTAGTTTCTTCCCATGTCCCATTGTTCATTCTCATAGCATCCTACACCTTTGCCCCCTGGACATCCACATCATGGGATTCTATGCTGACTTTGTGATCCTCTGATGTCACCACCCCATCTATATTGTATTCCCAGTGTAGGCAGACATCATGCCTATTTTTTCCTCACCTTCTTATCATTGAAGTCTAGCACAGTGTCTGTCACAGCGTAGGCTGAAGCTAACACTTGTTGAGTGAACTAAGAATGTCCTTGCTGATTGCAGGTGCAGAAATAACTTCTCCCATTTCTGCTCTTGCTTCTAGAGATGCCCATGTCCTAACTCACAGAACCTATGAATATGTTACCCTACATGCAAAAAGACCTTGGGAATAAGATTTGATTAAGGATCTTAGTTGGGGAGGTCATTCGGAGTTAATACAGTTGGGTACAAAGTACCACAGGGTCTTTACAGGTGAGACTGGGAGGCAGAAACATCAGAGAAAGACTCAGGGACACCACACGGCTGGCTCTGAGGATGGAAGAGGGACCAGGAAACCAGGAGTGCATGTGGTCTCTGGAGGCAGGAAAAGGCAAGGACATGGACTCCCCCGAGGGCCCCCAGAGGGAGCACAATCTGCTGACACCTTGATCTTAATTTTTGTTTTATTTGAGAGAGAGAACCTGGGGGAGGGGAGCTGGGACAGAGGGGGAGAGAGAGACAGGGAGAGAGAGAGAATCCCAAGCAAGCTCCATGTTTAGCACAGAGCCATACCCAGGGACTGATCCCATGGCCCTGGAATCATGACCTGAGCTGAATTCAAGAGTTGGACACTCAACCGACTGAACCACCCAGGCACCATGTTGACACCTTGATCTTAGCCCAAAGAGACCCACTTCTGACTTCTGACCTTAGAGAATAATGCAACACTCTTGGGTGGCATTTACTTGAGTACTCTTCTTATGATTTCACTAGGGCTCAGATTCCACAAGGAAAGGAATCATATATTTGGTACCTCTCTTTATAGCCAGCACATGGTGGTGTCCCCCTGAAACTGACCTTTCTAATGGTTCAGCTTTGGAGGATGTACTATGATTTGCTTGAGTGGAGACCTTTAGGCCTTAGTGTGAATTATAGATAAGGGCAAGTGAGACTAAAGATTCTCTGAGTTCTACTTCATGTTGTATTAATTTATGAAAAAAAAAATCAATAGGCCACGGAAAGAGAACACACCCAAGGCGTTTTCTTCTAAACATCCCATGTGTATTCATTCCTCCAGACCTTTCCCACATCCCATTGCAGTGGCTGCCTCCTAGTTCCTCCTACTAGTTCCTCTGTCTTATAATGTCTGCCACTTCTTGCCTCCACGCTTGCCATTGTCACCCAGAACAAAGATTAGGAGTGTATTACTCACTCGCCTCATGCATCAGAACTCATCAGAGAACATTTCCAGGAAATCCCAAGGCTGGCGTCAAGGTTGTATTTATTTATCGATGACTTCAGGAAGTGAGCTCATCAAAGACACTGGGGACTATGAGGTATTGGTGAACCTGCAGAGATCCATTAGAGTGGCTCAAATTCCCTGTCATGAATGATTGTCTCCTAATAGGGTAGTAAAAACTGTAATGGAAACATCAAATGCTTGTAAGTCTGAGCTAAGAAAAAATATCTAGACTCATTTAGGGTAAAGAGGGACACATTTTTCACCTCTGCTTGCCTCCTCATTATATTATGTCTGACAAGCCCAACACTCTTAAAATCAGCTTTTCCCATCATACTATGGATCCATTGGTGAATTATGGCATTATTCAAAGATTAATTTAATCAGGATTTGCTTAAAAAAAAAAAAAGAAGTGATAAAGCAGTTTTAACCTTTAAACTCTTTATATCAGGTTTCAAATTTGGGTTTGTACTCATGTAAACGGAAGACGGGGGATTCGGAGCATTGAAATTTGCCTGAAGTAATGCAGTTTCTCTTGCTTAACAGTTGTTACATTTTCTTGCTTGGAAATGCCTCCATTTCTTCCTTCTGCAATTGCAAATTGTCCTCTACGGAGGCCTAGATGAAGTGTCACATCCCTAAAAGGGAGCCAAATGGAGATGTAAAAGAAGCAAAAATGTTGATCCCATAGACTTCCGCTGTGCTCCGCAAGGTGGAAGTTACTCAGGGACAATATTGCTCTATATGCTTTCATAAATGTTATAAATAACTCTTCACTTATTTTCCTAAGTGTGATTTATCCAACAATCCTGCAAAGAAATCACTGTTTTTCCCATCATTTTCAAACGTGAGAGCTTGAAGCCTGTAAAGATGAGGGGACTCACCCAATCTGAGAACCTGAATTTTTAAAGTTCCAATGAGAAGAATTTTTCCAACTAGGAGAGGCAGAAAAGGCTTTATATAAAAAAAGGAGCTCTTGGCTTGTCTCCTAGTCATATTTTTGGGGGAAAGCATAAATATGGAAAGTGTAAGCATTCAGGGTAGAGGAAATAGTGCTTACAGAGGCACCAAAGAACCAATGTTCATGAATTTTTAAGGAAATGACTGTAGACTGATGAGCGATTTACAAGGAGAACACGAGGCTATATTTGAGCCAGATCATAAAAGGGCATGTAAAATATTCTGGACCATTTTGGGGGGCAATGGGGAACCACAGAAACTTTATCTGACAGAGGAATGATATAATCAGAACTGTGAAAACTAACCTGAAAGCAGAATATTGGCTGAAGTAGCAGGGAGATGCCAGTGAGGATACCTCCCTAGTAATGCAGGTGAGTGGTAATGTCCACTGGGGATGGAGATGAGGTGATCAGAAATTATTTAAATATGTAAGGAGTGGTCACTGAGGATGCTAGGAATTTGAACCTTGGTTATGCACCAGGTGGTTGAGAAGCTACTGCATTGTTCCTAGAAATAGACACTTGTCCACGAAAAGAGTCTCAACAAAAGCAGTAGCAGTTCGTGTGTAGAGAAGTAGATGGTTAGATGCAATGTCCAGTGTTCCCCCCTCCCTATTAACTCTTCAAATGGAAACCATTACAACAATCTTTTAGATGTTTTCCTCCCGGTACTGTGCTTAGAGATATACTCAGAGGGCATTCAGGTCAGAAGACTATCTTCCCCATGCCCCCGCCATGGAGACGCTGTGTCTACAGGCTAAGAGGTTCAGTTGGAGTCCCTGCAGGGAGCATTGACAGGCTATGGGGTGAGGCCCAAGCCAGTGACATGGGTCATGACTTCCGAGGCCTTGAAAGTGACTTCTGACATTTCAAATTCTAACTTTTCAGTCCGCCTTTTCAGAAAATCTATCTTTATATTCTGCGTAGACAGCTTTCATCCATAAAATATTATCCAAGAAAACATGACTGGGTATGTACCTAGCAGTTGCCATTTAGAATATGTTTTTAATGTGAAACAGATGGGTCATGCAATAAAGAATTCATAACTTTGCTCAACTCAAGATGTATTACACCCATCACGATCTTCATCTCTGAGCGCCATTCCCCTGTCAGGGAAGATTACATTCATGAGGCAGGAAATGCCCTTTAGAAAATATTTCTAGTTAGAAGACGTACTACCACCTAAGCGTCCTTGTTCTTCTGAGGCAGCACAATTTTTTCGTAAGCATTCTGTAGCTAGGTAAGAGGACAGGTATCTGGCTGTTGCATAATACAGTTTCTAATGAGAGTTGGGCATGTATAATTTGTCTCCTTACATTTTCCCCTGATTGGGCCTCACTGCTTAGCTTGGGAAGGATGGTGTACATCTTGCTGACTCCTCACACACATCCTGCATAGTACAAATCTGTGTCCTCAACTTTTACGGATATAGAAACTGTGACACAAAGTGGTTAAGTATCCCCTGTTCACAAAGCTGGTGATTGAGGATCCAGGATTTGGACCAGAGTCATGACTCTCAAATGCTCCTTCTATCACACAACAGCACAACACGACCCTGGCCAAAGATGTTCTGTGCTGTAGCGTCCTTGTTTCATAGACATCAGTTCAACAAGCACAGAGTAGATGAGTCGCACATAGTGGCCTGTACACATCATACAGGCAATAGGATGATCCCACAGGCTCTGCCCTCGAGGAACTTATACTCTAGTGAGATAGATAGACAATGAGCAGTAGAGTACCATAAGTTCGATGGCAGTTCTGTGAAAGGAGGTCTGGGGTCTGGGACACATGGGAGGACAGAGCAGGAAGAAAACCTTACTTTGGGATCTCCAATAAGGCCCCCTGGAAGAAATATGGAGTCCTGGAAAATATGTATGAGTAAGCCAGGTGTCCACAGTCATGGTGGCTAATATTTAAAATTTAGGTCAGCAAAGAAAGAAAAGGAGGAGGACGAGAAAGAGGTGGAGGAAGAGAAGGAAGAAGACAGTCATGGACTGAAATCCCAACATAAGGAGGTAACTGCTGAGCATTCTTATTGTATTCTTATTGTATTCATTTTATGTGCAAACATGGGGCTAATGCATATGATGCTATTGTATAAACACAGATGTATTAACTGTCCCCCAAACAACTATGTGTAATGTATTGTTTTCTATATCCTGAAGCCCAAGCAGAAGTGTCTGTGGCTCTCTGGCAATCCTTGAGGAGCTTAGGTGATCCTGTCTGACAGCTGACAGGTCCATAAATAGGGTCTCAGCTCCATAACTAGGATGCACCGGTTAGAATTAAGCATGGAGGGGTGCCTGGGTGGCTCAGTCGGTTAAGCATCCAACTTCGGCTCAGGTCATGATCTTGCAGTCCGTGGGTTTGAGCCCTGCGTCAGGCTCTGTGCTGACAGCTCAGTCTGGAGCCCGCTTCAGAGTCTGTGTCTCCCTCTCTCTCTGCCCCTCCCCTGCTTGTGCTCTGTTTCTCTCACTCTCAAAAATAAATAAACATAAAAAATTAAAAAGAAAAAAGAATTGAGCGTGGAGTTTGACCAGGTAACATTTCAAGAATGGGCGACACACACAGGCAAACTGGGGCAGAGCCAAGGCAGCCCCTGCTCACTAGCTGTGTGAGCAGGAGAGACATTTCCCATGAGTGTCTAATTGGGAAATTCCCAGAATCTTGCGGTCTGAGTCACCTATGCACTTTCTACACGCTGGTGAATGGTTTTCTAGATAACATGTGTTTGGCTCTTCTTAGGCGTGTTGGCGGGTCCGTGAAAATTCGTGAAACATGACATCCCTCATGGTTCTGGCACAGGAGTGTGCTTCACAAGTAAACGGAATGCAGATTCTTTCCCAGAGCTACCCTAAATCTGTGGAGATGGAGCATTAAAGCAGGAATTACATGGCCATTGAAATGACTATGGTTTTACCAAAACGCAAAAAGATGATTAGAGGATCTTGTTCTTAGTTCCTTTTGTTTTGCGTCTTGTTTTTCCCATCCCAGATGCGTTGGAGGAAACATAATTTACCCTCTAGGAATATGGACCAAGTCAGCCAGGAAGAGTGAGGGAACCTCCCACCCACCTTCAGATTGGCAGTAGAATGTGGTTGGCGGGCTTTGGGTCCAACCAACGTGGGTTCAAATCCTGGCTCCGCCTCTTGCTGTCTGTAAGACCTGGAATGGATCATGTCACTCCTGTGGACATGTTCCCCTCATCTTTACATATGATAAGAAAGTGATACTAAGTCAGGATTAACTGAGGTGACCTGACTGATGGTTAAAGAATAGGTTTCCCCTCTACCCTTGAATCTCCTTCCCACAGTTGCCTTTGTCCCCTATCATTCTGTCACATGGGTTCCTGTGCCACCACCCACCTGTCTATTCTGGCTTACCATTTGACCCAGAACTACCTGTTTAAGTAACAGGTTCAGACTGTAAAGGGTCTAACACATCTGCTAAGAGAAGAGGTTTTTCATCCTGACTGTACTGTGTCACCAAGGGAGCTTTTTAAACAAAATCTGTGCCCTGGCAAGTCTACCCTGGCCTAGGTTAAGGCCTAGACATTGGTGTCAACGTTATGACTTCAGAGCTGTCTGGGTGATTCTGATGTGCCTCCAGCATAAGGACCGTGGCCTGAGGATGGCGTTTCTCAGTGTGGGACCACAACACACCTGCATCTGGATGGCCTGGAGTGCTGGTTCCAAAGCAGTGGCCCTGGTGCCACCAAACAGCACTCTCAGATTCCCCGAAGCTGGAGATATGGATGTGCATGGTCATCAAACTCCCCACATGATACTTATGCTCCATCAAATTTGAGAACCTCAGTTCACATGCAAATTTCTCATTTTGGGGGGTGGGGGGGAATGTGGAAACTAAGGCCTCTAAAGTGGAAGAAACTGATGTAAGATACTGGCCAGGCCATGGGGTCTCATCCAAGGTATCCTGAGATAGAATTCAGCATTCATTCCAGTGGGTTATACTCCAAAGAGGGAGAGAATTGGAAAGCTCTAGTGTACTTTGTGCAGAAAATTAAGCAGAGCGGTGCCTTGGTGGTTCAGTCAGTTAAGCATCTGACTCTTGAGTTTTGACTCAGGTCATGCTCTCATGGTTCATGAGTTCAAGCCCCACATCGGGTTCCATGCTCACAGCTTGGAGTCTGCTTGAGATTCTCTCTCTCTCCCTCTCTTTCTCTGCCCCTCCCACCGTTGTGTGCTTGTGTGTGTGAATTCTCTCTCAAAATAAGTAATGCATAAAAAATAAACTTGAAAAAAAAAAGAAAATTAAGCAGAAATTTTCTGAGTCAACCAGAAAGTCAAATAAAATTTATAATGGAAACATTAATAAAGACAAGAAGCAAATGAAATATAACTAATCAACATTAATGAGATACATAAAAATTGGTTTTTGCTAAAATAAAAGCCTGCTTGAAACATTACACGAACATAGGCATGGTCTCTAACCAGGAGGGTTATTTAGATTTTGACGTGGTTTACTTCTTTGTGCTGGGTTATTTCCTCACCACCTCTCTCACTCCTAGGATGGAAACACACACACACACACACACACACACACACGCACACGCACACTGATAGTCCCACTTACCATACCAGTTCTGCTTTACTTGACCAGACACAAACACATCACTTATATATTGAACCATCTTGTTTAGTTTTCTCATTAACCTAAAATAATTAAATCAATATAACTGGACATTTTCTAACAGTAAAGGCAAACACAAAACTGTATCTGGGGCTAATAACGTATGAATATAAGGTGATCCAGGATGCTTACATCATTTTTCAAAATCCTTAAAATAAATTTGCCCCCGCACACACATGCACACACCTTTTCGTGCAGAATGTCGAGATCGTGGACAGGTTGGGCAGACCATAGTTACAGAAATGCCCATTTTGATGACATAAAATAAACATACTTCATGACTTAGATTTCCTAGGAGATAAAAACCATTAAAAAATCAGGGCACCTGGGTGGCTCAGTGGGTTAAGCGACCGACTCCTGATCTCGGCTTAGGTCACGATCTCAAGGTTCATGAGATCGAGCCCCATGTTAGGCTCTGTGCTGATAGTGTAGAGCCTTGTTGGGATTCTGTGTCTCCCTCTCTCTCTGCCCCTCCT
This sequence comes from Prionailurus bengalensis, assembly GCF_016509475.1. Lineage (NCBI taxonomy): Eukaryota > Metazoa > Chordata > Mammalia > Carnivora > Felidae > Prionailurus > Prionailurus bengalensis. The sequence goes on along the minus strand of NC_057353.1, from coordinate 79,244,013 downwards.
GTGCTCACAATCTCTCTCTCTCAAAAATAAACATTTTTCTAAAAAACACTAAAAAATCAACTGAGGCTTTGTTTTTACCTCTGCATTTGTGAAGTAGGTATTTCTTTGCGCTAACTACATGATTGTCTTTTGGTATCTGGTTTGACTAAATGAAGATTTTTATAAAGCACAGCTTCTAATAATAAAGCAAAGTGGAAAATTCAAACATGCAGCTTAAATGTGCACTTCATCTACCAAGTTTCCAGTTGCTTCTCTATCATTTCAGAGACCAGAAGGTCCATGTTCCAATCAGTTTTACAATATCATTCAATATCTTGAATATCCAACGTCAATATCTTGATATATCATTAACTATGCTTATTGGACACAAAATAAAGACATTTTCTTGTTTCTAATTTTTCCAGTTAAATGGTCTACCTCTATGATTATTTACTACCACTTAGGGGATTTTCTTCATAGCCTGCAAGTATATATGTGTATCATATGTGCATACATAGGAATAATATTTCATTTAGTAAATCCATCCAGCTTTGTATTTGTGATTTTTTTTAATGTTTAGTTATTTTTGAGAGAGAAAGAGTGAGTGCAGGAGGGGCAGAGAGAGAGAGAGAGAGAGAGAGAGAGACAGAATCTAAAGCAGGCTCCAGGCTCTGAGCTGTCAGCACAGAGCTCGATGCAGGGCTTGAACTCACAAACTGTGAGATCATGACCTGAACCGAGGTTGGATGTTTAACCGACTGAGCCACTCAGGCACCCCTGTATTTGTGACTTTTAAACATTCTACTTTATTCTTACAGATTTTATTCAAACCAGTTTTCATATAGGCCTCTACTTTCTTGTTATTACTACACTCTTCATTCTTAAAGCTTTACTCTCTCTGTAATTAATTTTACATGTTAGACGAGTGTCTTCCTAATTTTTTCCTAAGCCGAATTTCAAAATACTATTTAAAAAATATTCAGTTAATCACTTTGACTTCAAATTTGAAACACTATCCTTCTATATGTTAAAGTCTATTTTTATACTTTTTTCTACTGTTTCTTTTTTTTATTATTGGCTTCAATAACTAACACCCAGTGCTCATCCCAATGAGTGCCCTCCTTAATGCCCGTCACCCATCCAGCCCATTCCCCCACCCACCTCCCCCACAGCAACCCTCAGTTTGTTTAAATAATACATGATATCTCTTTGTATGACACTTTCTCCCTCCTGGACCAGCACTCTAGGACTTCAGTTATCTCAGGTGGACAATAAATTTGCTGTATGACAGGTTAAACCCCCTCCAGTGGTCTCTTTTGTAGAATTTTCTTGTTTGTTTTTTCAGATTTTCCTTAGAATCACTTTTGCCAACTAGCACCACATTCAAGTTATAAATTAATTTTGGACAAGTCGTAGTGTTGACAAAACTGAGTGAGCCTCTCCAGGAATACAGTACAACTCTCCATTTATTTTTAGACTTTCTTTTCAAATCGTGTGTTTTTAAGTTTGTCACTAGGTATTTCATATGTTCGTCATTGCTCATGTGACAGATAATGTTGCAATGATAGCAAAGAGAAACATTGGAGATACACTCAAAGTAGACATTAATCAGAATCTCTGATTTTATTGAAACTACTTCTTGAGGTTCAATCTACAGTCTGCCCACCTTCCTGAGTGTAGTTGCGTGTTTTCTTTGTACACATCTGGAAGTAATAACCATGAATGTTTCTGAGAATATTTGAAACTCTAGACCTTTTCGTTCGACTCCATGAGCAAATTGCCACACCAGCCCCATAGCCCTTAAATGCCAGCATTTCAATGACCTATTGCCCTTCTCCCCTTTGGAACCTTGAACCACTCACAGCCTGTCTTACAGTCATGTTGTGCCATCTGGCTCTTCTGCTGAATCCTCTCAAAATTTGTCACTGGTTCTTTTTCTGTCTCCCCCTTGGTTGCTGGCCATAGCCTTTCCTTATGGTCCTTGGCAGGGACCTGAGAGCACTTTGACAATGATTCAGTATGACTTGGGACCTCAGCAAGGAGGGGACCAGAGCCAGGAAATTATAAAAAAAAAAAAAAGATGGTGATGGTGCTATAGTCATTCCTCCCTGGCCAGACATGCCAACCAATGTCCCCAACCCCGGAATCCCAACACCATACTGGGCACTGCCACCTCCCTCCCACAGGCTGCCTGCTTCCTTCCTAGGGACAGACTTCCTACTTGATTTGTCTTCTCTCTTAATTGTGTGGGAAGCAGACCCGTGTTCCTCTGTGCAGATGAGCGCTTTCTCTGGGCACCTCTCAGGTGCTCTCTCTCTCACTTACCAGATGGCGCTTTTCACCTCATTGCTCCGTAAGCTGGCATCTCAGGTTCTTCCCCAGGCTTCTCCCAGCATGTCTCTGGCTCAGCAGAGGACACATTGTTGACGATTAATATCCTGTGCATACATACTGGTTTTAAAAAATGCACTCATTTCAAATAATGTTCATCTATTCTCTAAAGGCTGATCATTAACTGTATTAGGCAACTTTTGGAGAAGGAACTTGGAATTGCTGTCATATAAATGTTCCTTCACGACATTGTGGTTGCTTAGCCCTGAGGACAAAAGGGTCATTGTAGCTGTGACTTCTTGTCTAAGAGTTGGAAAGGCTTTCTGATAGTTTGGGAAAATTCTTCTTTGATGCTACTGCAAGATGTTGAATTAGGAATAAGAGATTCAGGTTCAAACATTGAAAGTGGTATTTCTTTTTATCTTATAGGATAAATTTTACCCCAAGGAATTTAAAAATTAAACGGTCTCCTTAGAGGAGAAAGTGAGCTTTCTGTCACCTTTGGTGTTCAAGCAGGAATTGGATGGTCACACGTAACTTTTCAAGGAAAGCATTTTTTTGTGTGATTCACCTGTTTTACCACCTTATAGCAATTATCACATCTCGACCACTTTAGAGCCATTAGAGAAGAGTGTAAACAGTTCAGTCATTGAAGTCAGACAAACCTAAATTCCACCTTAAGTTCTACCACTTATGAGTAATGTAACTTGAAACAATGACTTATCAAATCTCAGGATGTTCTCTCATAAAATAGAGGCTACGCAGCTGTCTTTTTGCTCTCTTGATGACATGTGCTGGACCAGTTTTTAATCCCTGCTGACCTGGAACAGAACGTATCCTCTTGGACTTCCTTAAAATAATCTGTCTTCACTGAAGCCTGTGAGTACAGTAGACTTTCCTAAAGCTTCCAAGTTGAGTAGGGTTTATATGGCATCCCACACATGTAACATGCAACTCACAAAGTGGACTAACTCCCCCAAACTCCCTTCCTGCCCACATCTCTGCACATGCTGTTTTGTTGCCTTTATGTTTCCTTTGTTCTCCCTTCTGTCTGCCCTGCCGTGGATACTGCCCTGATGGGCGTCCCTTCCTTTCCAGATTCTGCCCTAACCCATCTTCAAACCTCCCATGACGCAGAAAGATACAACTCCCCAGTTATCATCTCCAACCTGCTGGTGCTCTTGAAAGAAGGGGCTCACAGATGCACAAATTCACAGATTCCTACTTGAAAGGTCATTTTTGTGGCTTCCCTTCTATCTCAGAAAGCTTATAAAAATGTCTCCTCGATAAATACTCTCTTCAGAAGAACACTTTTCTCAGTCTTGATTCAATGAGTTAGCGAAATCACTCGGTGGCCTCATTGATAAAATGAGTCATTGCTATGATTCAGTGATGTAACACGTGTGGCCCCCATTATGAGTGCTGCTTAGGAGAAGGAAATTTTAAAAAGGGAAGATGAAAACAGTTACAGAGTTCCAAAAACAAAACATTTCTAAATAAATGACTGAAATGATCAATGCCACAAGGGAATTTCAAGATCAACTGAGGTGCTATGAATTGAACTGTGTTTCGCCCATCACCGAATTCCTAAATTGAAGTCCTACCCCCCAGTGTGATGGCATTTGGAGGCAAGGCTTCTGGGAGGTAATTCTCTTTTATGCAGTCATGAGGGTGGGGCTCCTGTCATGAGATTAGTGTCTTTATAAACAGAAGAGACACCAAAGCTCTTTCTGCCATTTGAGGGCATCAGGAGAAGGCGGTCACCTATGAGCCCAGAAGAGAGCTCTCACCCAGCCCACTTCATTCGGTTACAGCAGCCCAAGCTGACCGATATGCAAGGCATTCTGTCCAGAGCTCACACACCTAACCACCATGCCACACTAGCTCATAGCTCATGAGGGACCTTGACCTCTCATGCACTGGATAGTCTCCATGCAGAGACCCACTGTCCACTATTTGTTGCCATTCTCTGTGCTCTGTGAGGGCAGACCCTAAGAGCTGCATCTGCTGGGTTCTTTGCTGTCTCACTTTTGTTTGGCTTTGGCCATCCAACAGCACCGGCAGAAGACAAAAAGACTGATGGGGCCACAGTCTGGGGATGGCTGTCCCCCTCCCTCACTCCAGCTCTTGCCTGGGGGCCTTTCCTGCAGCCCCAGCTCTTTCTGGGGTCCCCTCAATCTGTGTCCCCTCCTCGTCCCTGCACAGCTCTGGTTGATAGCCAACCCCAGGGTTGCTCTTCTGGAGGTGACTCAGCATCAAGTGCCAGTTCTCTTAATGCTTCCCTCCCTTCTGTAAATATTTCCTTCTTTGTTGGGTTTTCAGTTCCACCATCTCAATGTCATTCCGTGTCCTAAATGCAGTGCTGGCCCTGACAGCCACCTTACCCCAAGCATATTGGAAAATCAGAATAGTTGCTTGTTCCCAGATCCCAAATGGAGCTGTATGTTTGTTGAGAAAGCCCCGAGATGAAGCATGGCTGCTCTGGAGGAAGACAGGGCAGGGAAGAGATGCTCCACCTGAGATCCGCAGATGTGAGTCAGAAAGCCGTTGGGGGGGTGGGCAGTCACTGAGTCCATTCTGCCCATCAGCTTCTTAGACCACGTTTAATGCACATACTCCAGCGGAAAGAGAATGGTCCACGGCATCAGATGGTTCTTGGTTCATGCTGCAGCCAGCTTACTCATCAGCTCTTCTTGGGTAGGTGATTAAACTTTTCTTTTTTTTCTTTTTAATGTTGATTTATTTTTGAAAGAGAGAGGGCGCAAGTGCCCGTGCGAGCGAGTGGGAAAGGAGCAGAGAGAGGGCGACAGAGGATTTGAAGCAGGCTCTGCACTGACAGCAGCGTGCCCCATGTGGGGCTCGAACTCACAAACCCTGAGATTTTGACCTGAGCCAAAGCTAGACGCTCAACTGACTGAGCCCCCCAGGCATCCTGGTGCTTAAACTATGAGTCTCACTTTTAACAACTTTAAAACGAGTATAAGATATGCAGATTCAAATCCCTTTTCCAAAACCTTTGGGCCCAGAAATGTTTCAGAATTCAGAATGTTTTCAAATTTTAGAAGCCTCACATAATACAATTCGCAAGACTCATACTGTGAAGGGTCCAAGAAGGGTCAAGGGTAGGCCTCTTAATAAAACTCATTACTATTTTTGCAGGGAGACATGAATATTCATAAGAACAAATTACATGAAAACCATAAAAATGTCATTATATCTCTAGCCAGGTTTTTCTACCCAATGATTTACAAAATAATCCTCAGGTTTTTACCTACCTTCCAGGGTTGGTTATTTTCAGATCACATTAATTAGTGCGTTCCCAGCCAGGAGCACGGTGTCTGGAGAAGGAAGGACATACTCAACAAATGTCAGTTGCTGTCACCCTGTCAACACCTTCAGAGCGGCCAGTGCTGCACAATCACACACAGCTCTCCTGTAAACTAGTCCTACTGTGGTGACGCGCCCTGGGCCGCAATGTCCAATCCCGCCAGGTTCCCGGCTGGGTACTAGATCTCCAAGGGTAAGTTTTCCAAGTTTAGACAGTTGGTGAGCAGGGCTGAAATAAGCGTTCGGGTCTCCCAACTCAAATTCTGGGCCCTTTTCCCATGTGTCGTTCAAAGGAACAACGTCTATGGTGCAATCAATCCCACGTGCCTAGAAACAAGAGCACACAAGAAAAGGTCCAGAAGGAAACACGGTAAGCTGTGCACGGAAAGGAAGCAGGGCGGGACGGGCTCCTGTCCGCCACCAGAAGAGGCACAGAGAGGCAGGAGCCACCGGTGGACTGAGGTCACCCACGAGCCCTGGAAGTGGGTACATCAGTTTGCATGTGTGCATTTAATTTCCTGAAGAAAGATACCTTTACACTCACATTTTCAAAAGCACAAAGAGAGGCGCAGACACACAGAAGTGTTTGGAAACGGGGCCATGGAGGAAGAGGGCATACTATTCCAGGGGGCTGACCCCCTGCCCCTGCCGTGACGTGCTCTCTCCGTGGGGGTTTGACTGTGACCATCAACAGCTGCTCTGGGGCCCAATAATGAGATTATTCTGGCAGAAGGACACTTCATTGCTAATTAGCACAAGGAGACCTTCCAGGCTTCTAGGGTCAGGGCCTGGCAAATGATAACGGGCCCGGGTCCCGAACGGTGCCCTCTGAGATGTTTAAATGGGTCTGAGCTGGAGCCTGTCCCATCTGGTTGCCGTGACAATTAAACTGGGAAGCAAGGGGAGGGAGAGAAGCCATCCCGTAGAGTCTGTGAAGGCCGTGCCGGAAACGAGGTGGAAATTTGGCAGCAGAGGGGACTTCCGGAGGTCACATTCAATGCAGGCCATGGCACCAGAGTTATGGGCATTCATTCATGGAGGCTTTGGCGTCTGAGGGCCCTCGAAGAGCGTCTGGTCAAGTGGCTTCCAAACGTCCGTCACCCCGTGTGCTTGTTTGAAACTGTAGGCTCCCAGGCCCCAGTCCTACAAATTCAAGGTCAGTAGACCTGGGTTCGAACCAGGATCGGGGGTCTGAGTTATAAACAAGCTCCTGGAGGACGCTGACGCTCACACATTCAGCAGTCACCCACTTCGCGCAATGTGGGTGTTTCTCCAAGGGCAAACTGAAATGAGGGGTCACGTGGAAGGTGCTGCAGAAGGCGGCCCGCGCGGCACCCAGCACTGGACTGCTGTCGCATCTCATTTCATCCTCTTGGGCGGCTCTGCCTCAGTGGCTGTGCTTGCCTGCTCTGATAGAGGACGATTCGGTCACAGGGCTGGTAAGTGATGATCGCAGGCCTGGGTCAGTGCCTCCCAGGTGCTTCCCGGAAGGGCTTCTACCCCTGGCCCACAGACTTGGCACGGCCTGTCCCCTGCCCAATCCCCAGCCTCATCTAGAAACCCCCTTCACCCCACTCACGATGCTCCAACACAGCGGTCTTTTTGCAATTCCTCAAAGAAATGCACAAAGCTCTTCTGACCTCAGGCCTTTGCACACATTCTGACTGCCTCTTCCATGCATGCTCTAGGCAGTGTAAACTCTGCATGTGGGTACATGTGCATATGCATGCACACACACACACACAAACGTACATAAAGATGTACACACAGACACACATGCATGCCTAAGGCTGTTTAGTATGACCCAGTGCTCTAAGAGTATCAGCAAAACTTCTCACCAGGACCTGGAAAGCACTGTGTCGCTGCCTCCCCACCGGTCTCTCTTGCCCTAGCCTCTTCCTCACACTCCGGGCTTGCAGCCCCTTTCCTTCACTAAGATACAATAGCGGGTTTTACTCATTAAGTCCCAGCACACTGCACATGCATGGCACCTAGTAGGCACTCAATAAGGATATTTGGGCAGTGACATCAATGAGCCATTTGAATATGCGCTCAAGTATCACCTCTGCAGAAAGGTGTTCCTTGACGGCTTCCCAAAGTTGGTGTCCCTGTTACTACTCACTCACTGCAGTAACAATGAGTCACAGTACTCCGGCTGACGTCTAATTTCCTGAGATCCCCTTAAGGGTGGAGGCCACATGAGGGCAGGAATAACATCACCTTGTTCACTTCTAGAACGGGGTTTGCATGTATTTGCTGTGTGGTATTTGCTTGGTGGCTGAACAGGTAGAAACGCAAACTCCAGATCCTCAGTGCATGACTCTCTCCTTCCAACATGCAGCCTTCAGCCTCCTGCTCATACCAGTTAGTCCCGCTCACACTGTGATCTGGGACAGTGATGCCCACTTTCCGGACCTTAGTTTTCCCACATTGAGAAAGGATGTGTGGGGTCACGTGATCTCTTCCCAATGTGGACATGCAGAAGTTCTAGGATTCACTATTTCTTCTAATGGACAGATGCCATTATTACAACTTATTACTTCTAAAAGGCTCTGTTGGACTCAATTCAGAGGCTCAACTTTATTTTTTAGATGTATGTTTGGCACATGATGGGTTGGGTCAAGTTCAGAGCTTACTCCCACGTGTTTACCCAGATTTTGCTATAAAATATGCTGAAAGATAAGTCATCTCAACTTCCTAACATCCTGGCAGGAAAGAGATGATATACGTATAGGGGAGAAGAGTTTACATAAGGACAGTTTGCAAAGGGAAACATTTCATTCTGTGGACAGGATTTAGGGGGGCCCAGGAGGGAAGATCCATGTTGTGAAGCTGGTAACAAGGGTGAGCCATGGCCCCCTAGGCATGCAAGGTTGTGTGGGGACAGCTACTAGGCAGAGAGAGAGAGAGTGGGCTGAATGGAGAGCATCGTTAGAATGAGCTGTGACTGTCAGCCAAGGCACATTGTCAATCTGCAGAGATCTCGCAGAAATCAGAAAAGAAAGTCAAAAGAAGTAAAACCTCGATTTAAAAAAAAAATTATGTTAGTTAACATACAGTGTAGTATTGGTTTCAGGACTAGGACCCAGTGGTTCGTCACTGACATTCAACCCCCAGTGCTCATCCCGACAAGTTCCCTTCTTAATGTCCATCCCCCACCCCCCTCCCTCCATCAACCCTCAGTTTGTTCTCCGTATCTAAGAGTCTCTGAAGGTTTGTCTCCCTCTCTGTTTTTACCACTTCTGCTCTCAGATCTCTGGCTGATACTCCCCTACCAAATTCACTGTAGGAGCAGAGGGCTTGGGATGCCATTGATGCCTTCTGTCCATCTCAGCATCTGCCAGCCAGAGCCAGGTGAGCAAGGGGGAGCAAGCAGGGGGACAGGGATAGACAGAAAATGTACAGCACACCATTTTAAGGGAACATCAAAACACAATCAAGTAGAATTTTACAGAGATAGACTCGAATTACTCTACGTCATTTATAAAGTGTATAATTTGCCAACATCAGCGCTTTAAGGGTTATTAGTCTCAAATTGCTTGTGGCACATCTGAATCGTGTGAAGCACATCAAAGGATCCTTACCGTGTTGTACTAGGAGTAGCAGTCAAGGTGCAGAAAGATCATTTAACTGGAACACGCGTGACCTGTTGTGTTCCTGACAAGTATTTCTAAAATGTAAATATGTCAATGCAAAGAGGATAATTATCTAAAAAAATACATAATTTATTTGCAGTACTGTCTGCACATATCCTCTTGGGTTCTCCTTCCATTACGGGACTTAAGAAACATGATCTATAACATGTATTAACACAATTTTCAATTCAGTGACTCCAAGAGCTTGTTACCCACCTGTCATACAAGCACCTGAGAACAATCACAATCCTTGTATTATCAGCAAAACTACCATTACAATAATGTATTTTATATGAGCTGTCCTCCCTTGTCTTTATTTAATGGATTGGATCAATGAGGCATAGTGTCCAATTATTCACAGGGTTTCAACCATATCATTCTTCTATGCCATTCACTACGGAAACTTGTTCAATTATATTTTCACCTCTGTTACTGAACTGAAAAACTGTTAGCCCAACATTCCTTCCAAGAATCACTAGAAGAGTGATTCCTCTCTCGTGTGCACACGCGTGCTCGCGCGCTCTCTCTCTCTCTCTCTCTCTCTATATATATATATATATGTACACACACACATATATATTATCTCTCTATATGTGTATACATACCTATATATATACATATATACATATATACATATACATATATATAGGTATGTATACATATATAAATTTCACAATTTTGTTGATGTGTAATAAACCACCCCCAATATATTCAGGTATATACACACACGCTATATACATACATTCCATGAATGTATAGAGAACGACACCAAAATTTAGAGACTGAATCTAGCCAAAATAATTTGCTATCTCAAGAGCCTGCAATCAGGCACATGGCTCCAGCTGGGGAAGCTCTGAGATGGCTGGAGGATCCATGTCCTGGAAGGCTGGGTGGCTGGTTAGTGCTGGTTGTGGCCTGGGACGTCAGCCAGGTGTTCAATTCTCTACACGGCCTCTCCAGGTGGCTAGGCTGAGCTCTCACAGCATGGCATCCGGGTTCTGAAAAGAAGCATCTCAAAAGTGCGCGTTCCTGAAGACAGAGCCTCTGTGCCCACGATGTTTGCTAATGTTTCATGAGCCAAAAGTCAGCCACATGGCCAAACCAGGCCAAGAGTCAATGTGAAAAGAGACCACAAAACTGCACGTGTACCACAAAGCACAGTGCACCAGGTGTGTGTGTGTGTGTGTGTGTGTGTGTGTGTAGGATTGGCATAGATAATCTACCAAGGAGGTTAGAACTGGAGATCAAAAATCACAAAGGAAACAAAACCACAACGTGGTGTATCCAAAATTGGATTGGATATTGCTTCATTTATCCGAGTCATTTTTATGTAAATGCAAGTGCCCTAAAGTAGCCAAGACAATCTTATAAAAAATGTTTAATGTTTGTTTATTTTTGAGGGAGAAAGAGAGACAGAGCGTGAGTGGGGAGAAGGGCAGAGAGAGGGAGACACAGAATCCGAAGCAGGCTCCAGGCTCTGAGCTATCAGCCCAGAGCCCCAAGCAGGGCTGGAACCCACGAACCATAAGACCATGACCTGAAGTCAGATGCTTAACCCACTGAGCCACCCAGGTGCCCCTAGCCAAGACAATCTTAAGGAAGTAGAGCAAACATGGAATTTCCATGACCAGATATTAAGCTAAATAATGAAGACAGTACAATAATGTGTGCAAACAGGCAAATAAAGGAATGGAATAGAGTAAAATTTCCACTAACACACTCATGCACACACATACACACACACACACAAATGCTATAAACAAAAGAATTATACTCTTGATCAATTAGATATCCATATTTTAAAAATATGAATATTTATTCCTTCTGTGTATACATGAAATTCATTCCAGGTAGGTGATAGGTATAAATGCAAAAGGAAAATTGTTATAAATTCTAAAAAGTAACATGGAAGAATGGCTTAATGCCATGATGTAGGCAAAAATATTTTAAGTAGAGAAATTATACACTACCCATTAAACTATTTTTGAAAAGACAATTTGCCTGGGATATAATTAACAATTTCTACTCGTCAAAATATACCAGTAAGAGAAGTGTTCAGGCCACAGGTAAGAGTAGATTGTTATATCTGATGAAGGACTCCTATCCAGAATAAATAAAGAAATCTTTCAAATCAGTAAGAAAGGAAATTCAATAGAAAAAATGGACAAGAGACTGAACAATCAGCCAGCAAAACACTTTATCCAAAAGGCCAACACGTATATGAAAATGTGTTCAGCCTCTTTCCTCATGCAAACCCAAACTATGATGAGATCCCAGTAAACGCCCTCCCACGTCCAGAAAGCTAAAAGAAAAATGACTGGTGACACTTGACGCTGGTGAGAACGTGTCATCTGCAAATGCTCACACTAAGCCGGCAGGAGTATAAATTGTCACAACTGTTGTGTAACACTGGTAGCAATATCTAAAAAAACTGAACAGATGAGTGCATTTGCTCAGAAATTCCATCGCTAGGTAATACGAGCATTCGTCTGAAGTCGTGTGCAGGAATCACCACGGTGGGTACCATTTGCAACCAGACTAGAAAGAACCCAATGTTCACCTTCAGTGAAATGAATAAATAAACTGGGACTATTCACATAGCGGAACATGAAACAGTGGGAAAGAACCAAATACTGACATGCGCACCAGCATCGATAAATTGTGGAAAGGTGGTATTGAGTGAGCAAACCCAGACACAACGAGGTACACCCTGTGTTGCGTGGGCGTGAGAGTGTGTGTTTGTATGCGGGTGCATGTGTATGGTGTGTGTGTGTGTATGTGTGCATATATATTAGGTCAGTCCTGGTACACATGTATTGTGTAATGTGTGTGTGTGCATGCATATGTGTGTATGTGTGTCATGTTCATTTGTGAGCATGTGTATTGTGTATGGGTGTGTATACCTGTGTATTATACATGTGTGTATATGTATAACTGCGTATTGCATATGTGTGAATGGTATTTTTTTAAGTTCATTACTTATTTTGAGAGAGAGAGAGAGAGAAACCAGGACAAAGGCAGAGAGAGAGAGGAGAGAATCCCAAGCAGGTTCCACACTGTCAGCACACAGCCTGATGAAGGGCCCAAACTCAGAAACTGTGAGGTCATGACCTGAGCTGAAATCACAAGTCAGACACTTAACTGACTGAGCCACCCAGGTACCCCCATGTGTATTTCAAATACAGGAAAAACTCCCCTTTGGTGATAGAAGTCAGGGTCATGGTTCCCTTTGGGGATGGGCGTTGTGACTCAGGGGATCCCCCAGGGGCCTTGAAGGGCTTCCGTTGCTATTTCATTTTTCTCCTTGACCTAGACGGTGGTTGCACAGGCAACTTTTACTTTGAAAAACTCATACTGCTGAACATTTTTTTTTATTTGGGCACTTTGGGGTTCAATGTTCTGCTCAAATAAAAGAAAGTTATTTTTAGAATGCTCTTTTGTTACTACATGTGTGATCATAAAATGTTTGTTGGCGATTCCAATTTGGAGGTGCTTCTGATGGCCAGGCTCCTCCCTCATTTCTTCACTCAGTCATCAACCATCCCCTGAGCCCCCACTGGGTGCAAGGGCACAGCTCATACCCCGGGAGGACATCAGTAAACAAAACCAGCAGAAAGTCCTTTTCGCAAGGAGCTTACATTTGATTAGAATGAGAGAAGACCTCGCTAAGCATGAGGTTGTCCTCCATTGGAAAAGCTTTGGGCACAGTTTATGGTACCTTTATGCACCCTGTGGGTGTACAATTCCCTGAACAATCCAGTTACGGCCACCAGAAGTGCCCCCGGGAAACAGAGTCAGGAATTGTGAGATTGCACCAATTATGTATTTAACACTGGAACACACGATCAATGCACCAGGGAAAGGGGGACACTGGTGCGTGTGCAGTGGGCTTCCTCTGCAGCTGTTGTGGCCCATGGCGTGCACAGGCTGAGGGAAGATGTGGATTCAGGAAGTGACCACGTGGCTCAGTAGCTGAGTTGACAACGGTGTTTGCAAAGATTGACACGTGGGCTGGCAGATTCGGGCTGGCCTTCGGAGCACATCTAGAGAAAACGACAAACTTAAAGGCTCGAGTTCTCAACTCAGACTACAGGTAGAAACCTAAACCGTCTCCACAGCAGTTCCAAAGTAACCCCTTATCTCCCAGCGTGGCAGGTCACGCGTGAATGCGGCCCAAGCCCAGAGGCCATGAGGGGCACTGATTCTGTTAGAGGAACCAGAACTGAGGGGGAGCGGGGGCCCCGGGGATGGAACATTCCCACAGACACACGCAAGGCTGACGGCACTGAGCTTTCCTGCATGCACGAGGACAAGCAAGGTCCCTGCATCCTGGAAGGGCCGCTCACCCGACCACGTTGCTCCCGATCCCAGCTGTCCAGCCAACAGAGCTGTGGTGTATATAAACCGCTCGGTCCGTGGAGCCGTGCTACAGCCGCTCGAACAGACCGACAGAGGCGCTCATGCAGGACGGGGACTTAATATGTTGGGTGTGGCAGTCACACTGCTTGGTTGGCTAACTGAGCACTGGGCTCAACACTGGCAAACACCCAAAGCAGAGGTTAGATGGGATTTCAGTCGAGTCTGTCATGTGCGGTTTGCTCGGATACTTTGTACACCGTGTTCCCACCCCCCCCAAAGTTCTCTGATGCACGGAGACACTAAGAAATGCCTCGGGGGAGGGGCACCAGCACCCTCAATAGCTCTGTGGTGATGGGGAGGATGGGGAGGGTGTGGCCCTGAAATCAGGCTCCTGACTTCCAAGGAATGAGGGACGGGGACCGTGAGGGGCTGGGTGGTGGGGCCTTGGTCCCCAGACATAAAGTAGGCACCAGCACATGGTAAGCAGGGGGAAGAGAGGCCATTTTCACAGGCAGGACCTCATGATGATGGCTACCCATGGTGGATACCTGGATATAAATACTCGCGCAGCGCTCCCGGAAATACGTACACGGGAAAATTTCGGACCCAGCAGACATGCACTTGACTCGAGTCGCCATGCTGGAGACGTGTGGCCTTTTCTCCAATTTGATGCCCACGTATGTAGAAGTCAGCTCAGAGACCCAGACTCCCCTCACGGAGAGGGAGGGGCTCCCTTTGAGAAGGGACCTCAAGACGTGGCCACAGGTGTGCGCTACAAATTGTCACCGCCTTCTCAGGGAAGTGTGTCCAGCACCCAGGAACAAGGTCATGTGCTACTAAAGAGTTTGGCCTTCATCGGATGGGGAAGGGACCTGCAGAGCCCTGTCTATGCCTGACAACAGTCATGCTTGATCCCCGACATACAAGGTTCGGAAGCCTGAGCCAAAGCAAGGATTCACAATACAGGAAGTAGGGATTGCCTTCAAGAACCACTAAAAGATGGCAACGATCAGGCCCTGGCGATGGGAGGCTAGGAAGAGAAGCCAGAGGTAAGGACGGGAGTCGGGATTGGGGATCGTGACGTGTGAAGGCCACCGATGCAGTGGGAGGAGCCTGAAGCTGGGAGAACGAAACAGAGCCCCTGAAGGATTAGAAACAGGAATTAGAGAATTTGGAATGCTGTCTTAGCCTATAGACACACAGCAGCTGCTACAAATTACAGCTATTGGCCGACTCCCGCGGAAAGTCCATCAGAGTGCGTTAAGGTCATTGGCCTTTAAAAATGATCTATTTGAAATGGAAACATACTTTTGCAAAAAAAAAAAAAAGGTGGCTCAGTTTCAGAAAATCGTGTAATGAGATTCAACACATTTACATGGTAAAGGAGAGGAAAGTCATGAGCAACTTAACTTGGGGAAAGAAAGGATTCACAAACACGTATCACACAAGACCACTGTCTCTAAAATAGGAGCACACTGGGGTGCCTGTGGCTCAGTCGGTTAAGCATCTGACTTCAGCTCAGGTCACGATCTCATGGTTTGTGAGTTCAAGCCCCGCGTTGGGCTCTGTGCTGACAGCTCAGGGCCTGGAGCCTGCTTCGGATTCTGTGTCTCCCTCTCTCTGCCCCTCCCCTGCTCACACTGTCTCTCTCTCTCTCTCAAAAATAAACATCAAAAAAATTTTTTAATAAAATAAAATAGCATGCAGGGGTGTCTGGGTGGCTCAGTCAGTTAAGGGTCCAACTCTTGATTTCAGCTCAGGTCATGATCACATGGTTCATGAGTTTGAGCCCTGCATCGGGCTCTGTGCTGTGAGCACAGAGCCTGCTTGGGATTCTCTCTCTCCCTGTCTCTCTGGGCCTCCCCTACTTGTACTCTCTCTCTCGCAAAATAAATAAACTTTAAACAAACAAATAAATGAAATAGCATATGGGGAGGAGAAGTAATTTTACCTCCACCCTTCTAGGTTCTTGGCCAAGACTCCCTGTCATAAAAGACAGATTATCAGGAGAAAAGCAAACGGAAGTTTAATACCATGTATTGCTCTTGTGTACAGGGGAGAGACCCAGGGGAATGGAGTAATTCCCCAGATGACCAAAGCCACCTTGCACACCATCTTCCGCTAAAGGCAGAGGACAGTGTTGGGGGTGGGGTGGTCAGTTACAGGAGGTCTCCGGCCACACAGTGAGGGAGGCTGTGGTTGTCAAGCAGGTTTCAGGCTGTGCCTCCTGCTTGGAAGAGTGTCTAGAGGTTTGCTCATCCTCCTCTTCCTGGTGTGCAGCAGGGAACACGCTCACGAACGGAGATCTCCCTTGTAAGTATAAATGTCTCTTATAAGAGGGTAACTTCTACTCCACTTTTAGAGCTCCTATATGTGAAGGAAGGAAGGAAGGAAGGAAGGAAGGAAGGAAGGAAGGAAAGAAAGAAAGAAAGAAAGAAAGAAAGAAAGAAAGAAAGAAAGAAAGAAAGAAAGAAAGGTGCCTGGATGGCTCAGTCGGTTAAGCATCTGACTTCGGGCTCAGGTCACGATCTCGCAGTTCGTGAGTTCAAGTCCTGCATCGGGCTCTGTGTGGACAGCTCGCAGCCTGGAGCCTGCCTCCAATTTGTGTCTCCCTCTCTCTCTGCCCCTCCCCTGCTCATGCTCTCTCTCTCTCTCTCTCTCTCTCAAAAATAAATACACATTAAAAAAAGAGAGGGAGAGAGGGAGAAGGTGTTTCTTAAAAACAATAAAAAATAATCAGTCTAAAATAATCCTTATGCCAAAGAGGCATATTTTGCAGTGACAGATTCTGGTCTTGTTCAAGTAAAATCAACTTCTGTAACTGGAGAGATGACATAGGCCACGTTTACAGATTTGAAACACATGCCAATTTTTTAAAAACTGGTGTAAGAACACCCACGTGAATGGTAAGCAGCTGGGGACAGTGGCTCTTTCAAGGAAGGGCGGGGGGGGGGGGCTGGGAAGGTGGCCTCTGGAGGGTCTGTCTGAGGACCCCGGTGTGTGTCTTTTCACAAGAATTAATCTGAAGCCAAGGGGTCCAATGTCAGCCATGAAACTTGCTACTGAGTACATGATACTGTTTTCTGTAATATTCTAGATGTTTAAAATACTTCATAAACAAGCGGAAACACAGAAAGGGTCTAAACAACCCACACGTACAGGCAAACATGAGTTCCCCCACCTCCCACCCAGGCTCCCCGCCCCCTCCCCAGCCCCACGGATTCGTCTGCATTAGCCAGCTCTTCCTGGAGGCAGACAGTACATTCTTCTTCACCTTGAAGTGTTCCCCACGCATCGCTGAACCTCACGTCCCATGCTTAGCAAGGCCGCCCGGGCTCCTCCCCGGGGTGACATCATCCCCATCTCCAGACCTACGGAGCCCTCTCCCTGTCCTTTCCCCGTTCAGGTCTTTCCCCTCCCCACACCCTGGACAGGCTAAAGCTTCCCTCCTGCCAGATGAGTGCGTTCTAGCGATCCGGGGTACGACAGGCAGAGTGTGTTGTGCACTCAAACAAAATTGTCAAGTGTGTGGGTCTCACCTTGTGTCCTTAAACAAAACAGGAAAACAAAGGGGCAGGGAGAAACCTTAGAAGGTGACAGGGATGCGTATCCCCTCGATTGTGGTGATGGATTCACATGTCCAAACTCATCCAAGTGTAGCAATAAACAGGAGCAGAGCCTTGTCCGTCAGTTACACCTCAATAAAGCTGTTAAAATGTATTCCTGGGGGCGCCTGGGTGGCTCAGTTGGTTGAGCCTCTGTCTGACTCTTGATTTCAGCTCAGGTCATGATCTCCCAGTTCGTAGGATTGAGCCCCACGGTGGGCTCTGAGCAAACAGTACGGAGCCTGCTTGGGATTCTGTCTCTCCCTCTCTCTGACCCTCCCCCACTCGTTCTCTCTCCCTCTCTCTCAAAATACATAAATAAACATTAAAAAGTATACATACTCCTAAAGCAGCGGTATCTCTGAAGGTGGGAATTGGAGTCAGGCCACCTGGGTTTGACCCCCCACTAGCTGTGAAACCTTGAAGCAGTCACTTCAATCTGTGCTCTTTGTTCCTTGTGTGCATAGTAAGGCTAATACCCACCTCACAGGGTTGTTCTAGGGACCAAAGGCTGTAACACAGGTAAGGCGTTTAGAACAGGGTCTGATGGTTTAGCAGTCAATATGATTTATTGTTATTATTATTATTATGGTTTAGATCCTGATGTCTACTCATAAACAAACCAGAGGTGGGCATTCAAGACCTTTCAAAATATGGCTTCAACTTGGTTTCCCACCGCCACACCCCATGTCTCCCTGGAATGCGTCCCCCTCCCATCCCCCACCGGCTCCTGGGTTTCTGTCCTCACCAGGGCTGCTCTTGGGAAGCTCGTGCCCATCGCCACCTCCTTCCAGCTCATCCCACCTGACACCTGTGCCTGCTTTACTTTGCAGGCTCCCTTGTCCTGCCTGAAAACCTGCGAGGGTTGGCCTCTGGGCTTCAGCCTCACCTGTGTTCCTCGCACCTGCCTGGTGGCCCTTCTCCAGCTTTCGCCCCCTGAACCGCAAGCCCCCAGCGCTTCCTCTCTGCTTCTCCAAGTTTACTCCTAGCGGTCACTTAACTGTTTGCTCATGTCTCCGGGCGACCCTCACAAGTCTCTGGCCACGCGCTCCTCCTGTCCACCGCCAGCTCCCTGCCTCTCGTCCTGGGTGCCCAGGGCCTCAGGCTTGTCTCCCTGAACACCTGCTCCTCCCCACCTCCTGCCTGGTCTGCAAGAATCGCCCCCCACCTCACCTCGCGCCTCTCACCACATCCGGCCCGGGAGATCACGAATGTCCCCACAGCTACAGTACAGATACCGGTGATCGGTAACATTGGCCAGCCGTTAAGCATTCGGCAGACACAGTCCAGGGCACTTTGGGAGGATTTGCTCGTTTAATAAACAACCTATGCAGTGGATGCTCTCGGGGCCCCCACCTCACACATTAAACCGCAGCCGGGAGGTTCAGTGGCTTGCCCCGGGCTGGGAGCGCAGTAAGAGGTGAAGACTGCGCATCTCCCTCTCGTCTCCTCCCCCTTCCAGTGCCAGAACCTGCTTCCCAGCCTCCAAAATGAGCTTCCGGAAACAGAGGGGAAACAGAGGGGGAGATACTGCTTCCGCCGCTGAAACGGGTCAGAACTCCCCACTTGCGGTAGCTGCAAGGCCTGTGTTATCCGCCCACATCTGCCCCTGCCTACCACGCGGCCCCAGCTCAGCTCGTGCTGCGGATGCGCCATTTCACCCCCGTTTCACCCCCACGTCACCCCCAGTGATCGGCGGGCCCCTGTGGCGGCCACGCTGGAGCCCAAGCCGCGGAAGCTCTTTGCTGCCCCCTGCTGGCCGTCAGAAGCTATGGGCGCCGGTGGGCGGAAGCCCTGGGGTTCCAGCCTCGGGTTCCAGGATCTTGGGTCTCCCAGCGCTCTCCTGATGCAGTGTGGTTTTAGTGCAGCGCCTTCCAGACCGGAATCCGAATCCCCAGAGGAGGGACCCTGGAATCTGGAACTGTGATAAGTGCCTCAATGTATTTTTACCATCATGCATGTTTGCACAATTCCTGACACTTGGAGAGCCTGTGTCTGGGACTGGGCTAGAAGGACCTCGAACCTCAGCCCTGCCCCCGCGCACCTGCCCCACCAGCACATCATGCATCCGAGGACATCCCCCAACCCCCACCCCGGAGTCCTGCTTTCAAATATGTGGGCTATTCCCACTCCATCTGGGAGGATTTTGTGGAGTTTGACCAAGATGACGTTGGTCAATTGATGCTGGTCCCTTTCCCTTTTTACGTGTAGAGAGAAAAAGGGAACGCATAGCACCAAAAACTAGGGAAAAGGAAGAAAATTAAAGTTTGAAAAGCTCTTGGCAATTTCTGAGTGTTGCCGAGTACAGAGCTGCTTTCCTGGACCTCCTTTTGTCTGTTAACATGCACGTGTCCCCAGAAATGATTCAAACACATGTTCATCTCTGGAGGAAACTTTGACCCCAGAGCCACACTGTGTTTGTGGGGATCTCCTAGGGCCAGCAAGGAGGGCCGGTACCCCAGGGGACTGGGGGCTTGGGGGGGGGGGGGAAGAGCAGGAATCCTAAAGGAAGAGACGCCTCCTCGGCAGGGAGGGAAGCGGTGAGTCCCCTCAACCAGGACCCTACGCCCGCTGTGTCCAGCTCTGCTGAGGTGTGATGGACACACAAAGACCGTCGGTATTTCAGGTGCATGGCACGAGGCCTTGACAGACAGACGGACGTGTGCACTGGGAACCGGTCACCTCCGTCGAGCCAATTGGGATCGCGGTCACCTCACACGGCTGCCTCTGCGTGTTTGCGCCAGGACACCTGGGACCTGTGCTCCCGGCAGGCGCCAAGGACACGGCCCCGATCACCATCACTGCCACCGGGGAGCAGGGTGGCCTCTCAGAGCTCCTCCTTCCACTGCTTCCCTCCCCTCCAGCCTGTGGCCGGGGACCCAGACTGCCTCCGGGAAAGTGCCTTCGCCTCCAGGGACTCCTCCCTCACCTTGGAATGAGGGTGGGATTGGGATGGATAAGGGTAGGACAGTGCGGTGGCCCTTCCGAGACTCCCTCTCCCCACTTCTCTGATGAGGCACCTGGGCTCTCTCACCCTGGGCACAGGCACCGGGCCTGCAGACCCCTGGGAGAGCTGCCCAGCCCCCAGGTGCCTCCCCTCCCCTCCCCTCCCCTCCTCCCCTCCCCCTGCCCCTGCTCTCCCTTAACTCTCCTCTACTCCTCCTTCCCCCTCTCCCTCTCCCTCTCCCCTCCCCTCCTCCCTTCCCCCCCGCCCCTCCTCTCCCCTCCTCCCCTCCTCCCTTCCCCCCCTCCTCTCCCTTAACTCTCCTCTACTCCTCCTTCCCCCTCTCCCTCTCCCCTCCCCCTCTTCCCTTCCCATACTTTCCCTCTTCCAGTCTTCTCCTCTCCCCTTCCCCTCATCTCCCTTCCCCTCCTATCCTCTCCTCCCCCCCTCCACCCTCATTCCTCCCTTTCCCCTCCCCTCCTTCCTTCCCCCCTCTCCCTTACTCTCCCCTTCCTCCTCCCTCCCTCCCATACCCCTCACCTTCTCTCCTACCCCCTCCCTCCCCTCCACTCCTCTTCCCTTACTCTCCCCTTCCAGGCCTCTCCTCCTCCCTGCCTCCTCCTCTCCTCTCTCCTTCCCCCCTCCCTCCCTCCCCTCCCCTTCCTCTTGCAGCCAGATAAGGATGCACGGTGACTTTTTTCTTCCTCAGAAAGGCTAGTTTGGGGCATCGTCAGGCCCAGGTCACTGGAAAGTCACCTTCCAGGAAATGATGGGGATATTTCTGAGATGGGCTCCAGCTCCAAAGCCCTGTCCCTCTCCCTCTCCTGTCCTGGGGCTCTGGGCTGTCCTGGGGCTCTGGGCTGTCCTGGGGCTCCTGTCCTGGGGCTCTGGCTGGGGCTCTGGGCTCTGGGCTGGAGACTCCTGACCTCCCCTCGCCTCTTACCCTTGCTTTGCTAAGTCCTCCCCACAGGGTGCCCTGTCCCTCTCCTCACAGAGCCCACCCCCGACAGCACGGCCCCCACTCCTGCACATCAGCGTGCCCATCTCTGTGCTCCACCTTCAGACCTGGCTGGCCACCCAGAAGTCCATGGGCATCAGGTTGCTAGTCTGTTTTCATTATGATGTTTTTTTTAATCTATAAAACAAATGCAGTGATAACTTCCTCAAAAGGTTTTAGATCGGGATTTAATAAGCAAATTTTATGCATATGTATATATACAGGAAGGATGGCACCTGGCTTGAAAGAGTGCGTTCCATCATCGTCATTGCTATCGAAACAGCTCGGCACAGTCCTTACTAACCCTATTTTCTAGGTAATAACGGCATGCTCACTGAATACACACCCAAAGCAGAAAATTCCACTGGCTTTGAGTTGTGACAGTCTCAGGAAATATGTTTTTTGGGGTCCTTCCTCGCACACTGAGGTGTAGACATCTGGAAACGTGGGGGCTGTGGAGACCTTCCTGGCCAGCAGTCCTCGAAGGCCCCACGAGGAACAGGCACAGCCCAGGGATCGAGAAGGAGGACACTTACAATTACTGATTCTTAGTGAGTGTGCCCGAGAGACCTGCAAACACATTTGACACTTGTCGCCTTGTACCATCAGCTCCTGGCTGTGGTCTCAGCCCTGACGGTAGCCACTGAGTGACCATGGCAGGCTCTTTCACTTCCCTGAGCCTCAGTTTCCCCATCTATAGAATGGGAGAGGAGAGTGAGTCTCAGGAGTGGTGCTCCAGAGCCACTGTCCTTATTTTGCTATTTGTCTCCTGAGACAAGGTGTCTGGTCCAGGGCACACGAGTGAGGCAGTCCGCTGAGCACATTTTCAACAGGCACAGATTTGTTACCACGTTTGGTTACATAATGCCCGTCTCCGACAAGGTGGTTCACATTCCAGTTCAAGGTGCATTAACTGTGAGTGAGGACCAGGACACTTGATGGGTAGGTGGAGCTGAGAAGGGTGGGGGGCGTGAAGACAGGCCTCCTGTGCCCCTCCCAGGTTGAACATCAGGATCTTTAATGATAGGAATATGCTGGTAATATCCCAGGTCTGCCACTTGCCAGCTCTGTGACTCTGGGCAAATCACATAACCTCTCTGATCCTCGGTTTGCTTACCTAAACATTTCACAGCGGGAATAGTAATACTTACATTTTGAGGTTGCTCTGAACATTGGCCTTTGGAAAGCACTTTAGCAAGAAGTTAGAGCCATGGTTGACCAGGAGAAAGAGGTGACCATTCTTTGAAAAGTATAGTGTGGCACACACACAGTGGTTCATGTGCATAGACTGGATGTTTATTGTTATTGTTGTTATTATTATTATTCTCTGACACTCTTGGGTCCAAAGGAAAGTGGGTCTTACAAGATAGTGGGATTTTCAACCCTTAAAATGATAGAAAAGAATCCAAGTTGGCTAAGGAGCCTGGTAAGCTTTGAAACAGAACAGTGGGAGGTTCTAAGACATCTGCTAGAGATCACTGATTACGCCCCCCACGTCCCCCACTGTCATTTCCCTTCTCCCACTTATTTCCATCTTGTCCCTTCTCCTCTCATCTTTGTCCCCTTTGCTTCCTTTCTTTTGGTTTCCCTTTACAGAATAGCACTGTAGGGTCAGATAGAGGGCGAGGGTATGAGAGAGCTTCCTTCCTCCCAAGACCCTTCCTGTTCCCTCAAGTCAAAGAGGGAATGACCTTGAGAAAAGGCAACATGTGGCCTTCCCCAGTGATCGCCCAGAAAGCAAACTCTCTGCCTGAGCCACAGTGAAGAGCAGTTACTGGGGTGCTGGTATACACCCCCATACCCTAAATCAGACCCAGACTTCCAGAATGTAGCACCCATGCATATTATACAAAACTTTATTCCCCACCCCCCAAACTACTTTCTAAGGTTATGAATGTAACAGGATGCCCTGGCTTAGATTCTAAAATTTTGAAGATAGGAAAATGTCCTTTAAAAGATGTAAGTCGGGGCGCCTGGGTGGTTCAGTCGGTTGAGCGTCCGACTTTGGCTCAGGTCATGATCTCAGAGTCCGTGAGTTCGAGCCCCACACTGGGCTCTGTGCCGACAGCTCAGAGCCTGGAGCCCACTTTGGATTCTGTGTCTCCTGCTCTCTCTGCCCTTCCCCTGCTCATGCTCGGTCTCTCTCGGTCTCAAAAATAAATAAAAACATTTAAAAAAATTTTTGTAAGACGTAAGTCATTTCTATACCCTAAGAGTAGATGGAATTAAACACTTTTAGGGCAGACTAAACTTTGTCCTAGAAAATCTAGTACCTGGTAGTGTACATGTAGAGAATTTCTTATCCTCCTGTCTTGGGAAAAAAATTTCAATTCATCAAAGCAACCCAAATGAGTCCTCTGAGACAGAATGAGAAAGGACGTGTTCGGCTTAGTTATGGGAATTAATTGGATGTAGTAATTGGATGTAGAAGAATTTCTACAGACTTTGTTGCTTCAATTGGAGAAACGCCATGTTTCCCTGCATGGGGTTGGGCTGTCAGAGTCCTTACTTTATGTTCTTATAGAGTCGGATAGTTTCTCACAAAAGCAATTGTGAGGTGAGACCTTGGGAGCCCCAGAAAAAACATCAAAGACAATTAAGATTCACCTCATGCTGGAGAAAGAAGAAGGCAACACAGCAAAGCTGCATAGTGCTCCCTCCAGCTGAGAACCAGAGCAGCAAGTCAGTTGGTGTCTAAAGTCATAAATCAAGG
The DNA here is from genome assembly GCF_016509475.1 of Prionailurus bengalensis. Classification (NCBI taxonomy): domain Eukaryota; kingdom Metazoa; phylum Chordata; class Mammalia; order Carnivora; family Felidae; genus Prionailurus; species Prionailurus bengalensis. Next base: position 79,220,123 of record NC_057353.1, on the reverse strand, counting down.
CATTTTTAATTTTTAATTATGCACCCTTCCTAACCTTAAACCTAGCCCAACAAACTCAGTGCTCATAACTACCTGGCCCAAACAATTTTCCCAGCTTTCTTTCCCACCTCGGCCATATTATGTTTGAAATTGCCCCAATTAGGACCATGACCCCTCAACAGTAGTATATTTCCTACTGGATCTGCTGGGAATTACCATCTCCCTATTCCAACTTGTCTTGATCATTCAAAGTGTACGTTAAATGCACATCTCTGTGAAGTTTCTTCAGACTCATCTGTTCTGTAGAATGTATACTTCCTTCCGTCTCCACAGTTCACATACTTCTGTTAAACACATCACATTTTGGAAAATAGCACAGAACGAGGTAGGTGAGCAAAGCGGTGATTTGGAGCCCAAGTGCTCAAGTTAGAATCTAGATTTCACAACTGGCTAGCAAAGTGATCTTAAGCAGTTTGCTTACTCTCTTTCAACCTCAATTAGGTCTTCATAAACATGCAGATAATCACAATAGCTGTTCTAGGACTAAATGCAGCAAGGCATGTAAATATCTAAGCACCTGGCACAGAAGCTGTGTTCAATACCTATCCACTCTCATCATTACCATCAAGATATCATCATCCCCATTAGCAGCACCAGCACCATCATGCCATGAACAATATCACCATCCTCACCATCTCCATGATCCTCATCATTATCACTGCCATCACCACCACCATCATCATCATCCCCATCACCACCACCATCATCATCACCCCCATCAAAGCCACCATCAACACCACCATCATCATCATCAACATCATCACCCCCATCACCACCACCATCATCATCACCCCCATCACCACCACCATCATCATCATCACCCCCATCAAAGCCACCATCAACACCACCATCATCATCATCAACATCATCCGGATCCTCACCATCCCCAGCACCATTATCAATCACCACCTTATCACCACTACCATCACCATCATTATCATCAACAATACCATCCCCAGCATCATCAACTCCCTTATCACCACCATTAACACGATCATCATCCCCATGATGGTCGTCCCACTGGCGGCATCATCATCATCAAGATCAACATCACTATTGTTATCATCTGTGCTCCTAGGTTTGTTTAGTTCTTAGATTTAGGAACTCCTTGAAAGCAGGCTTGTGTTTCTTTCATCTTTATATCTGTAGCAATAACAGAAAATGTCCAGCCCTACAGACAGAAAAGCTATCTAATTTGGAGGAATGCAGAGCTATTATAATTTTGTCCCATTTTACAGATGACGGAATTGAGGCTCAGTGGGTGAACTGACTTCCCTGAGGCCCCCAAGTTACTTATAGCAGAGCTGGGGCTAGTACGTAGGCTCCTCTCATTGTTCCATGGTTCCCCTTCAGGCAGCGGCTTAAGAAAACAAGAACTGAGAAAGCCTAGGATCCCAAAGCTTCCAGGAAGAAAAAATTTTGACAACTGGGTTTCAACATTCCAGTGAAAGTTTTCATTTTCCAACAGAGAAATGAAACACACCAACAGACGGTGGCCAGACCACATATGACAACAGAATTCTATCCTACTACCTCTGCAGCACCAGCCAGGAAGGCAAACCACCTCCACGGCAATCCTTCCAGAACAGTCAGGAACTGGGCAACAGTGGCCAGTTTCCTTTTTTGCCTCTACTTCTAACTGAAGACCAACCAAACATGCATCTAACCCAACCACACAGAAGACCCATTTCTAGTCAACCCGCCAGCTTCCCCGTGCCAACGAAAGCTAATCAGGGCATAAAGCTTTCCCACTCCTCTGCCTGCCTGCGGGTCTTTGCCAAACAACAGTGATAATGGCCGAATCTTTTGCTATGGCAAGTTCTGGATAGATAGCCTCTGTTTGTTCTCCTTTGGGTGGTCTTTGTTATTTTTTGCATATTTGAGATGAGTAACACTTTCACATGGCCAAACTAACAAGAAGACATTACAAGACTAATGTGAGAGATAACATAACTGAAATGGCAGAGTTTACCTAAGGAAACGAATGATCTCCTGCACACCCAGGCTATTACCCCCCGCCCCCACCCGGGCTCAGGCCCTCCAGCCAAAGCCACCACAAAGGTGCCCCTGCCTCTAGTTCCTGGGACAGTAGCGATGGGGGGTGAAGGGAGACCTATATCAATTCACACGATAAATACGCGTTGTTTTGTATGGTAGCAACCAGCTACACGTGAGTGTACGCACTTGAAATGTTGCCAGTAGGAAGTAAAACATACTGTAACGTACACACCAGAGTTTAAAGACTTAATTTAAAAGAGGTAAAACATCTCATTAATATTTTTATAATTACGTGTTTTAAAAGTGTTAATAAAATATGTCATTAAAATTAATTTCACCTTTTTAAAAATATTTTAATGTGGCTACAAGAAAATTAAAAAGGACTCCGTGGCTCACATTAAATTTCTATCAGACAAGATGGTTTAGGCCACAGTGAATGTGAATTCTAAGCCTCTCAGCTGGACATCCAGACTCACCATTCTGTGGGGTGAAGGAACCGCAGAAAGATCCCACCTGTTCAGCTTCTAAGTACTCCATATTCTCCAGAGTTGAAACAGATTTCAGGCCCCCAACCTTGGCCGGTACCGGTGGTCCTCAAAGTTTTGTTCCAGGATCAGCAACATTCACACCTCCCGGGGACATTTCAGAATCGCAAAGGCTCAGAGCCAGACTCAGAACTACTGAGTCTGCAAACCCGCCCAAGTGAATGTAATTCCCACAGAAAGGCTGTGTCTCAGGTGCCCTGGGGCAGGCATTGATTTCACCTGGCCATTAGTAATGACCCTTCACCCCCTCCACCCCCACTAACAAAAACCTTTAAGTGTCTCAGGCGGTAAGGACCTCAATTTGGAGGGGCACCTCTCCCACCTCAGGGGATGGGCCATCGTGAGTTCCTCATCGGATACTTCTCTCACCTGCTTTGAAGCTAAAACTAAAGGTGGCCCGAGGGCTGGGTTCTGCTCAGGGGATGATGAGGCAGCCTGTGATGTCTCTGCTGTGATAGCCTTTTCTCTTTGATGACTGCAAACCCCCCCCCCTTTTTTTTGTCTGACCCTCTTATCTCCTTCTTGAGAAGCTTTTGCAGGAGGACAGGCTGTAAGCAGCTATGGTCTCCTTAAATGTCAAGGAAAAGGCCAGGTAGACAACAGAGGCTGACCCGGAGTCGTGACGCAGCTCAGCTCCTGTAACACACTTGGTCCTGCCCATCTGTGTCCTTCCGCTGGGTAAGGTAACGACACATCCTTTTCCCGAAGCCCCCTGTTACTGGGGTATTCCATTACTGGCTGCCGAACACATTTGAAGTTATATAAACCTCAGGCCTTCCATGTCGATTGAAATTCTAACCACCTGTCAAGGCCCACGCCTGTTTCACACTTGAGCTTTCTGTGAGACCATACCGTGGCTCTGTCAGTGACAGTGTTGAATTCGCCAGAGCCTGTGATCCTAGAGAACAGAGACCATTAAAGAATACATGCCTCCCGCCACCCCCCACCCACCGTACCCTCACCCACTCCATTGGTGCCCCAGGAACCAGCTCGCTGCAAGGAACCCCTTCCCCATAGGACTTAGATAAGACTCACGATGCCCCTGTTTACTGTGACGAAACCACACCCAGACCCTCCAAGTCCCCATTTCTTGCCTCATAAGTGATGATCCGAAATGTGTGTCCCCACTGAGTGTAAGAATAAGATGCTTTTTCGTCAAACTTTCCTGAGGTTTCTCTCCTTCCCGAGACCCTGAATGTGGCCCACGCTGGGCTCGCTGAGCCTCCCTTAAGGAACCTCTTGCAAAAGGCTGGCCTCAGAGAAAAAATGTCCCCACACTAGTTCTTTCTAGACTCCTTCGCCTCTCCCTAAAAAAGAAAGGCTCTTTTTGTCTAATCCTTGAGAATCTCGCAGATTTCAGGGTTTATCCATATTGTAACACTTCCCTCCCCCGTCTTGCAAAAATCCTTGGGAATAGCCTCTCCTTACCTAAATCTGGATTGTTAATCACTCCCCCTACACACACACACACACACACACACACACACACACACACACACTGCCATAGCGAGCCTCCAAGATGGCCCCGTGGCCCCACTGCCCAGTACACACAGCTTCGTGTAATCCCCCATCTTGAGCTCAGGTTGGCCTTAGCGATTCGCTTCCGGTGAACAGAATACAGCAGAGATGCTGCTGTGTCTGAGACTAGGTTGTAAAAAGCCCGCAGCAGCCATTTGGGGTGCTTTCGCTCTGTCTCTCCCATCATGCACTTGTCGAGAGCCAGCTGCCAAGCCACGCCGACACTCAAATCCACGCGGCAAGTAACTCAAGTGTCCTGCTCAGAGCCATGTGGCAGACGTGGAATGGACACCCCACACCCGTCAGACCCTGAGATATGGCAGCCACGGGGTTGAGGCCTACTTTCTGAGAGACCCTGAGCCAGAACCCCCCCAGCAAAGCCACACCCGGACTCCCAACCCTCGGAGACAGTGGATGCGTGCTTCTTCTTCTCTTTTCCTCAGAGACGAAGCAGGCTGTAACTCCCTTAGTCCCTGCTGTTTGGGACCTACTGTGCATCTATTCTTTGAGGAAATGCCCTTTTTAATTAAATGTCAGTTATTGTTAAATATTCTTATATGTCGATCTCTATCTTCCTAAAAACTCTTGTACAAAACGTTTTAACTTCAAACTGAATACCCTTCTTCAACCTTCACAGCCGTTGGTTTTCATTTACTTTTATTTTTAAACCTGAATTATAGCATACAGCATCCTAAATACACTCATTTAAACATGTTTATACTGATTCATTAAAATAATTTAATGGGCGTGGGCAATTTTTGTATATATTATTGATTTTGCTGGCCTCTTCGCTTCGGTTATCATTTGTTTATTGTTTGTTTTTTCGAAGTTTATTTTTATTTATCTTAAGAGAGAGAGGGATACATAGAATCCCAAGCAGACTCTGCTTTGTCAGCACAGAGCCCCAGGCAGGGGCTAGAACCCATGAACCCTGAGATCATGACCTGAGTCGAAATCAAGAGTCAGATACTTAACCGGCTGAGCCTCCCAGGCGTCCCTCGTTGTTTGTTTTTATTGGGAAGTTTGCTTCGCTAAAGAGGAGATCATTTGGATCCAGCCCGGCTCATTCTAGGTGACTTTACAGTGCCTGTGTTTTAGTCTTCTAAAAAGTCAACAAAAATATATTTCTCCTCTTGTTTGCTGGAATATGTTCATATTAGTTGTTTTTTGCTTGTCAAGGCATATTTAGGTGCTTGATATAGTGTGCCATTTTCAGTGCTGTTTGTCTTAATAATAGCCATGCTTTGTAGATTATAGACACTGTTTCCTCTCATTTGATACTTGTACTAACCCCAGAGGAAAATAAGAAAGCATTTTTATTATTCCCGGTTTACAGAGGAGGGAACAGGGGCTCAAAGCAATTAAGTAACATATATTCGATCCCGTGGCCAGTAAGAGGAAGGATCCAGGCATTTCTGCAAACCCTCTGTCCTGTCCACGGAGCACTCTTCGGGGATTTTCATGCAAGTACCCCGGGGAAACTGAGTCATGCCCATTCCTGTTCCTTCATTGGGTTCTAAATTTGTTTTTCTGGCTCATTTTGGCCAGGGGACTTTCTCTTCATCTCTGCCTCTGCCTCTTCCTTCTCCTCCCTTGTTCCATCCCTTTCCCCTTGAACTCTAGTTCAGGTCAAGCCCCCCTTAGGGGCACCCAGCCTTTCTCTGTGGTGGTGTGCATAGTGCAGGCCCTTGCCCTGGCCCAGCTCCTGCCCCTTCTGTGTGTTTCCCCCCTCCCTCTTCCTTGTTAGACCCCCGCGTGCATAAGGAAGATGCAAACTTGGAAAATATGTGGGCGGTACTTTTATTCAGCTGAATTCCCTGAGCACCAAGAGAGTGTGCTCAGGAGTTCAACTTGTCTTTCAAAGACGCTTTTGGTGCCCCAGTGGCATTTCCTGTGGCCCTGTCATGTCAGCCACACCCGTAGAGACTTGTGAATAGCAACACATCTACGGCACTTGCTTTGAGTCTTTTCGTCCTTCGCCTTAGGGCCTTCTCTGAAGCCAAGGGAATTCGCTCAGTGTCTGTACAAAAGTGCTGTCAGGAAGTGTCTGTTGCTTGTCTTCTCCTCATTGATTCTTAAGTGTTCTTTTGTATTGTGGACTTAAGACTTTTATCCGGCATGCATTGCAGGAATTTTTTCCCAGTCCATACCTTACCTATTAATTTGCCTAAAGATACCTTTTTTTAAATGTTTATTTATTTTTCAGAGAGTGTGAGAAAGGGAGGGGCAGAGAGAGGGGATGGACAGAGGATCTGAAGCGGGCTCTGCGCTGACAGCAGAGAGCCCCATGTGGGGCTCGAACTCACGAACCGCAAGATCACCACCTGAGCGGAAGTCGGAAGCACAACCAACCGAGCCACCCGGGCACCCATAAAGATGTCTTTTGATGATCATATGGAAACAATTTGTTGGAGCCCAATGTTTCTTTTATTTTCTGTTAGGATTAGTACTTTTTTGTCCTAAGAATTCTTTGCCTACATGGAATGTATCCTTTTACAAGCTTTATGGCACTAGCTTTTAAAATTTAGTCTATTATTCATGTCAAATTTCAAATTTACACTAAATAAATTAGTGTATCTATATGATGATTGAAATAGAGATTGAGAGCTTTTTAATATGGATCCCCGAGTGTTCATCAAGTTGACCTTGCTAAATCCATTTATCAGTTCTACTTTTCTTTTTTAGATTCCCCACCGACGGAATGGGAAGAGATATTTGCAAATGACCTATCGGATAAAGGGCTGGTATCCAAAATCTATATAATTTTTTTGCTCGATTTAAAATAATTTTAAAATTATTTTATTTACTTATGTGTTTATTATCGTATTAGAGAGAGAGAGAGAGATAATGCACAAGTGGGGGGTGGCAGAAGGGGCAGAGAGAAAGGGAGAGAGAGAGAGAGAGAGAGAGAATCCCAAGCAGGCTCTACACTCAGCTCCCAGCCCAAGATGGCCCTCAAACTCACGACCTTGGGATCATGACCTGAGCCAAAATCAAGAATCAGTTGCTCAACCTACTGACCCACCCAGTTGCCCCTAGAGTCCTTAGATTTTTCCATTTCCCAAATCACGTCATCGAGAATGCAGAAAATTTGCATTCCTCCTTTATAATATGTGTGTCTTCTCCCCACCTCCTGCGTTTTGTGTTCAACGTTGTTTCTACGTGATGAGAGTGGGTGTCTTTGCCTTGTACCCGGTGCTGGAAGAGAAGCATTCAATATTTTACAATTAAGTATGATAACAGCTATAGATTTTTATGGATTTTGTACATGCCCATTATCAAATTGAGTGTGATTCCTTCTATTTCTGCTTAATGCGGATTGTTATCATGAATAGTTATTAAGTTGTATCAAATAATGTTTATTCTTCTATTAAAGTGGTCATATGACTTCTTTTTTTATTGAGGTATTATTGATTGCTACTCTTAATTTGGTGAATTACATTGGGTGATTCTCAAATGCCGAACACACCTTACCTTCCTGAGATAAACCTCACCTCGTCACACAGAGCGATCTCTCTATGATTTACAACTCAGCCACCAGCTTTTCCAGTCTCTGTTCTACCACCTGCTTTTGGGGAGGTCTGTCTCCGTTTTGCTTCTTTGCCTCCAAGCTTCAGCCACCTGCTACCCATGCTCAGTGAAGGCCTCGTGTGTCTGGAGTAATCTCTCTCACTCTCCTGCTCTGCCTCCATCCAAAAACAAGCATTTGCACTTGGGAAAGTCTCTATCCAACTTGGAAGATCTCCCTTACCTCTCCTACCTGCCTTCAGCGTACTACCATATGCACTTGGAGATGGCCCTGTGGAAACATGGTGGCAGTCGGCTACAGCTAGCTTTGTGATGGGACACTGAGAAATTCTAGTCCTTCATAGGAGCTCACACATGGCCATTAAGAGTCTATCAAAGTGTGTGCTGATTCCATACTTTGGCTATTGTTGATAATGCTGCTATAAACACTGGGGTGCATGTGCCCCTTAGGATCGGGATTTTTGTACCCTTTTGATAAATTCCTAGTAGTGCAATTGCTGGGTCATAGGGTAGTTCTATTTTTAATTTTTCAAGGAATCTCCATACTGTTTTCCAGAGCGGCTTCACCAGTTTGCATTCCCACCAAAAATACAAAAGTGTTCCACTTCCTCCATATCCTCGCCAACATCTGTTGTTTACTGAGTTATTAATGTGAGCCATTCTGACAGGTGTGAGGTGGTATCTCATTGTGGTTTTGGTTTGTATTTCCCTGATGATGAGTGGTGTTGAGCATCTTTTCATGTGTCCATTAACCATCTGGATGTCTTCTTTGGAAAAGTATCTATTCATGTCTTCTGCCCATTTCTTTACTGGGTTATTTGTTTTTTTGGGTGTTGAGTTTGATAAGTTCTTTAGAGATTTTGGATACTAACCCTTTATCTGATATGTTATTTGCAATGTTATTCTCCCGTTCTGTCAGTTGTCTTTTAGTTTTGGTGATCGTTTCCTTCACTGTGCAAAATCTCTTCATGTTGATTAGGTCCCAATAGTTCATTTTTGCTTTTATCTCCCTTGCCTCCAGAGACCTGTAAAGTAAGAAGTTGATGTGGCCAAGGTCAAAGAGGTTGCTGCCTGTTTTCTCCTGTAAGATTTTGATGGTCACCTACCTGTCTCACATTTAGGTCTTTCAAATGTCCATCAACTGATGAATGGGCAAAGAAAATGCTGTATATATACAATGGAATATTACTTGGTGATCAAAAAGAATGATATCTGGCCATTCGCAACAATGTGGATGGAACCAGAGTGTACTGTGCTAAGTGAAATAAGTCAGGCAGCAAAAGAGAAATATATGATTTCACTCATACGTGGAATTTAAGAAACAAAACACATGAACATGGGGGAAGGGAAGGAAAAATAAGATAGATGGAAGCAAACCATAAGAGACTCTTAAATACAGAGAACATTTAGGTCTGAGGGTTGCTGGAGGGGAGGTGGGTAGGGGGGTGGGCTAGATGGGTAATGGGCATTATGGAGGACACTTGTTGGGATGAGCACTGGGTGTTACATATAAGTGATGAATCATTGGGTTCTACTCCTGAAACCAAGACTACACTGAATGCTAATTAACTTGAATTTAAATTAAATTCAAATAAAAAAAATTGTGTTCTCATGCTTCCCTGCCACCCTGTATGTCACATTCACTCTTCCTTCTGCTCTGCCCCCAGGGATGAAACCAGGAAGAGTTCTACCCTTCTAGAATTGTATTTCTTTCTGCCCATGTAGATCTGTGACTTAAAAAAAATTATCGTCATTTAATTTATTCAGCTTATTCTTGTTTTTGGGGGGGGGAGGTGGGGACAGTCTTGAGAATTTCTACATCCTAACTGAAAGGAATGAGCATATCCTTCTCTTCTTTTTTACTTCCCTTAAATTCAGACATAGTGCATCCCTGTATCTAACCAGTATCTGAGAAAGCTTCATCTTGGTTATACTTGCAGATATTTAGAAAATGAAGAATCTGGATTTGTCATGCAGGGCTTGTCTTATTGAGTCATCAGTAGGAACATGGATTAGTAGAAATGAATAGAGCCTTAGAAATTAGCAAGACCCCCTTCCCATATTTTAAAGTATAGAAAACTGGCCCAGAGGGGACAGAGGGCCAGCCCAAGGTTAGTTACAGAGTCAGGACTCTGACTTGCCATACATTTATCTTTCCACTTTTGAAGTGCCTGCTTCTTAAAGCCTCAGTTCCCACCCCAGTAAAATAAGGGGTTTGGATCAGATTAAAGGCTGGTCCCTCTCAGCACCGTGATTCTATTTTTTCCTTTCATTGTGCCTGCCGGAGCTTTCAAGAATGTCAAGGACATGATCCACGTTACATCATTGGAGGACCTTTCTATTTATGTGTAAAGGTTTGTCAGACCACGTCTGGATCGCAATTCCGGGAGAAAGAATAGCTTACTGTTAAAAAAGAAATAATAACCACAATGAAACAATCTTTAAATTTATTCTCACCAAGTCCAAATGTACTCATGAAAATATTTATTAGGTATTGTCCAGCATAATAAAAACCCCACAATTTCCGTGTTCCTCCATTCCCAGAGATGACCGCCATTAAGAGTTTAATCTACAATTTGCACAACCTGTATGGGCTCACATCACATCTGTGTCTCTATCCCTCCCACAGGTAGTTATTGATTTCCTACTGTGTGCTCGAATACTCTGCCAGATGTCGGGGTGCAGCGATGATAAGGTAAACGGGGTCTCTAGTCTCATGGATTTTACATTGCAAGGATGGAGGCAGACAAGAAGTAAACAGATGCATAAACGGCCCACAAGTAGAGAAGGCAGATTGACTGGGAAGAGGGCTTCCCTGCAGAGGATGATGGGAACATGTGTCTCATGCTGATCTGAGATCCAAATAACACAAAGGAATGAGACATTGTAACGCATGAGGTTGGAGTCAGCTGGGGAGAAAATGCAGAGGCCCAGAAGAGGATTGAGCTTAGTGCATTGGGCCTCGGGGGGCATGACTGGGGCGTGCAGAGAGGGGGGAGCAGAATCAGATGCAACCGAGAGCCGCTTCCACGCCACTCAGAGCCTTAGCCCGGGAACACAGGTAATAGGCTGAGGGCAGCGAACAGTTGCTGGGAGGTTTTAAGCAAAGACTTCAGAGTCTCATTCATAATTTAAAATGGGATAAATACAGTCACACATGTATAATGAATGCTTATACTAAAATAGCTATATGTTTGTACATATATACACATTTTTATTGAGGATGTAGTCCACTGTTTTAGAAGGATGGGATTTTGCTGTGTATCCTCTCTGCCCTATCTTTCAGGTAAGGTATTCCAACCATCTTCACTTATCAGCTTCTAGAGATCACAGGCAGTTCTTGCACAGCATTGCACAGATTGTAATCATCTCCTCTTTGGAAAGGGGACATCATGGCGAGGAGGCAGACATATCGTCCTGGCAGCCAGGATGCCTGGGCTCCTAACTTGCTTCTTCCGTGAACTCTCTGTCTCATCATAGATAAGTCCCTTCCCCTCTCTGTGCCTCTGTCTCCACATCTCAGAGTCCTTTGGCTTTGACATCCTGTGACTTTAAGTAAAAATCTGACATAAGCAAGACCATTGGGGGGGGGGGGGGGAATTCCGCTTTGACTGCTCCTGAGCTCAGAAATGCTGCCAAGTCTTTTCCCAGAAGACAAAATTGAAACAATTAATGTAATGAGAATACTGATCTCAGAGAGGGCATCTTCAACTAAATAAGGAGAATAACTAAATAATACTCGAGTTATACATTCAAAGTAGCAAGGAGGTAATTTGGTCCAACTCCCATTTGAGAATTTGGTGATCATCAACATCGCCACCTAGTGGTCATCTGGCTTGATGTCCAGCAGAGGAAGCCCACCCTCTGTAAGAATCGTTCGTGCCTTCTCCCCTGAGAGGGTCAGGATCAGCCCCCACCACGTTGAAGAAGATTTGTTTGTGCTAGGTGCTTCCACACCAATAATGTCTGATGGGGACTTCCTGGACTGTAATCTCTGCACTGGGGTGTTCATGTTCTTTACAATGTGACCCCTGCAACTGAGTCCCAACAACCTGGCCAAGAGAGGGTGCTTCCCGGGGGCAGTGAGGCTCAGGCTGGTCAGAGGCCAGCGGTGTTCGCTGCCGAAAGGGGTGATGGCAACTAGCTGAGATTCCGTCTTTGAGGAATTCAGCACGGGGGTATAAATAGACCCATAGTGTAGGGGCAACACTAGAGATACCCTCCCAGGATGGTGGGTTTGCCTTCCCAATACCCAGTCACCCTGCCGTTGAGATGTGGGGTGAGTATGAGATCCCTCCGTAAGCTCTAAGGGTGTTTAAGCTAGAAATACCAACTGCATCCCCCTCGCTGTGTTGACTAGCCTGGGCCAATAGATGTCCAATATTCTCCTAGCCACAGGGAGTGACTTGTGAACTCAGGATTTTGCAGGGAATTCTGAGAAATTGGCTTCTACTTATGGTTTGAAAACAAAGGCTTGGAACTGGGCCCTCTGCTGGTGTTTCCCTACTGAGAGGAAAGGCAGTTTGAGAAGGAAGCAGATGTGCAGAGGTGGGCAGAGCGGGGAAGCTTGCAGAGAGACAGGATGGGCCTATGGAGCTGTCCTAGATCTTACTCTCCTATCATCAAGCTGGTTTAGTTTGAGATTTCTGTTACTCATGAGAGAAAGGGGTGTGTCCTCTCAAAGAGACAGGGGTAGGATGCATGTGCTATATCAATGTCAGATTCCAGCAACCCCGAGTTCTCTCTGCCTGAGGCTTGATGATCTGGGCCAGACCTTCGAGCAAACTCAGGTCCTGAGAATTCTGGGCCCTGGAACTGGGCACATCTTCACCCTCCTAGCTGGGTTTGTTCCACAGCATCTTGTGGTCACCTTATTTCACAACACACAACTGATCATACCCCCCATCCTTATTCCTGCTTGAAACCTTTTATCTAGGTTTTTAGTGATTCTAAGACATGGAACAAAATTTCTCCTCTGGTCTATAAAGGCCTAGGAGAGGCTCACTCTTGGGTCTTCCTGACCTATGTCACTTCCTTCTAGAAGCTAACTGCTCTGGTCCACCCCCTAGTTCTTTTTCAACGTTTATTTATTTTTGAGACAGAGAGAGAGAGAGCATGAACGGGGGAGGGGCAGAGAGAGAGGGAGACACAGAATCAGAAACAGGCTCCAGGCTCTGAGCCATCAGCCCAGAGCCCGACGCGGGGCTCGAACTCACGGACCGCGAGATCGTGACCTGGCTGAAGTCGGACGCTTAACCGACTGCGCCACCCAGGCGCCCCCACCCCCTAGTTCTTAATACAACCCTCACATGTCACCAGCTCCTGGAAGGATAGAGTCATATCCTTCCAGTAGGTGTGTTTTGTGAGCCCGTGAGTGCAGACACCAGATCAGCTTGTGTTCACCATTTTCTTTAGTTCCTGGCACAGAAAAGTGGGCAGGGAATCAATGGATTAATGAATGGATACATGAATACATGATTTTCCACCATTAGCTAAACAGGTCAGCTCTTGCCAAACTGACTCTATAATTAGCCTTCCCAGCCAGCCAGCCAGCCAATGATATGAAACCCCTAGAACCATGAAATCAGATTCCAAAGGTTTTCCAGGGCACCTGGGTGGCTCAGTCAATTAAGCATCCAACTCTTGGACTAGGCTCAGGTCATGATCTCGCGGTTCGTGAGATCGAGCCCTGAGATGGGTTCACACTATGTGTGGAGCCTGCTTAAGATTCCCTGTCTCACTCTGCCCTTCTCCCATTATTGCACACGCATGAGCACATGCTTGCTTTCTCTCTCTCTCAAAGATAAAATACAAGAAAATAAAGCAAGATAAAACTGAGGTTTTTCTGGATGTTGCATGCTATCAGAAAGTATGGGAAGGACGCAAGAGCAGGGTCCCCTGCTGAGTGATGCCTTGGGAATTGGTCAATTGTGGAATTATTATTATCTGTTCTACCAGACTTATGGAGAGACTGTAGCTCACCCATTCCCCTAGAGTTTAAGAAATGAGTCTAATTGATTTCAGGGGCAGGGAATGGCTTTTATAAAATGCATCGTCAAGCCCTTGAGGTACATATATGAAGAAGGCACGAAAGTTTACGTATTTCTTTGTTTTGAAGTCACAGCATCTGCTGTTCTCAGAGCGGCTCTTACCACCTGCCCCGGGGGAAGAAGTTCAGACTGAGATGCAGGTTGAAAGCCCAGGTTTCATCCCGCACTCCACCACTTGAGAGCATACATTCTCAAAATCTAAACATGCATTAGAAGTCCGCCTGCCTTCCTCCTCGTCTTTGTGGACACGGAGTTGGGAAATCGGATGACTCAGCAGCTCAACACTTGATTGGCATCCTTTCCAGATCCCGGTGGGAAGCGTGGTGGAATAGAGCTCAGACCTGGGTGCCACACGAGCGTGGAACCCTGACTCCGCCGGTACTAGGGTATGGCCTGAGACCTTGCGCTTGAACTCCAAACCTGCTTCCTGACCTTGAAAACAGGGACTCTCCAGCGTTGTGGGCATTAAATACAATGAAGAAGAAGCAATGAGCAGAGCACTAGTCAGTATACAGTAGGTGCTCAATGAACCTGCTCTTCTACTTTTGCCCATGAGCTCAAAATCTGCCTCAATGTCTTGTTATCCAGCTCAGGAATTCCAGATCTCACTCTGGGGAGAAGGGGCGTGGCTGGAAGTCCCGACGGAGGTGACAGCCAAAGGCAGAGGAGCCAGACACGTTCATGTCTGCGTCAGAGGGCAGGGGGGTAGGTCTTGCCAGTGGAGGAAAGGGTTCTGCGATTTGTTGCCATCGCTTCTCTGTAGACACAAGGGAGACTCGGGCAGAGCAGGCCTGATTCCATGTTGCCCGAGCAGTAAACTCAAGATCCCCTGCCCACCCTGTAAGCTCAGTGGGCACCACTGAGAGTGGAAGCCAGGAGACAGGAGTTGTACAGCTTGCTCCTATGAATTGGAGTCAGACAGATAAAGACAGAACATTCTGTGAGCTTGGAAAATCAGGTCCTCTGTGCCCCCCTAAACTGCAGGATATCAGAGATGGAGATGGTCTTAAAGAGATTCTTGCATTTTCCCGAGGCCAGAGAGGGAGCATAAGTCCCCCACGGTAAACTGGAGGGTTGGCGAGACTGGAATGTGCTTGTCTTGGCCCCGAGTTCAGTAATTTTCCACTTTGCCTCTGCTCAGATCATGCGTATGGCAGTTGTTTCCGGGAACTGGAGTCTGGGGGGCGGGGGGGAGGCTACAAAAGTCCTGAGGCTGGAAGGCTCAGCCACGCTGCCTGCACGGCCTCTGGGGCAGCAGGTGTGCAGACAGAACAGCAGCCCACCCACCTCTGCCCTCCCTCACTCTCCGACTCCGGACTCGCTTTCCCTCTCCCCTCCTCCACATCCTCCTCTGTAAATCAAGAGAGGTGGACCTGACATTCCAGAGGACCCCATCGAGTCCGAAGTGCCTGTGGTCCACCTTCCCTAGTCAGAGGCCAAGCCCACCCACTGTCTCCTAAACACCCCACCCTGGACATAGTCCACAGCAGAAGGCATTAGTGGAGAAGCTGACAGAGGAAAGGAGAGGCATTAAGAGAATGGCACTAAGTAAAAAAAAGCCACCAAAAAGAACACAGTGTAGATTTCACTTACTAGAAAGGTCTAGGAAAGGGGGGGTCCACAGAGGCGGGAAGTAGGTGGCGACTGTAGGAGTTTCCATGTTCCATGCTCTAAGCCACAGGAAGCGAAGAAGGACCTTCACACGTGGCATCTACCTGAAGCCAGGGAGGGACAGGGCACGAAACGGTAACGATCTGTGATTGATCTCCGCGAAGCTGAGATCCAGAGAGAAGAAATGATTTGGAAAGTGACCTGTGTGCCTCTAGGCAACAAGGAGGGAGAGGGACCCTACCCCACCCACCCAGGTCCCCGGACACTTCCTGATGAGGGCAGTAAGTCATGACCAAATGGGAAAGATGGCTTGGCTGTATCTCACGGGGCCTCTGAGCCACCTTTCAAAGGCTGCTCACTCGGCCCTCCCAGAGGCTTTGCCCTTGGCGCCTGAGAACCACACCTCCCTCTCTCTCCAACCCCCCCCCCCCCCAACCCGGGCCTCTGGGTTTCCTGGGCAGCCCCCACCCTCAACTGCTTCCAACCCAACTTACCCGAGACCCTGCCCTACAACATCTCGTTCTTTCTCATGGTTTCCGCTTCTCAATGTCGGGCTGCGTCTCCAGACCCTTTTCCCTCACGGTCTCCATTGGTGCCTGTCCATGTGCATGTTGAGTTTCCACAGCCCATGTACCAGCCATGCCAAGCCCACGTCCCCAGTACCTTCTCTGCCAGACCTTCTCTCATTTTCCATCTTTACTGGAGGGTGGAGAAACCGCAGAAGCAGAAAGCTGAGGGGTAGTATTCCTCAGCTCATGACCCACCAGCACGGTCGCCATGAACCCACTCATCTCATTCTCCCTCACTCTCTCCATCTCTCCCTCTCTCTTGCTCTGCTCTGCCTCTCTGTCTCCCTCTGTCTCGCTCTCTCTTTTCCTCTCTCCATCTCTGTCTCTCCATCTCTGTCTCTCTGTCTCGCTTTCTCTCCCTCATTCTGTTCTCATTTCTTTCTCTCTCTTCCTCAGTGATGTCGCTTGCCTCCCTGATGGGTAACTGCTACAACGTGTTTGAGATGATTCCCTGTATATGTGGGTACCCTTGTGGAATGTGTGTTAGTGATACTGTGCTGGTATTTCATTTCGAGATGTGGCCGTGTGGCTCAATGTTCCCCTGGTTTGTTCCTTCTCACTGCTTCCTGTGCCATAGGAAGCACAGGCGCTCACACATTTTTCCTGCGACCCCACTGACGGGTGCCTGGGTTTTCTTCTAATGCCTCTTGTGCACAAACAGAGCAGAAACGAGCCTCCTTGTATATGCTCGCTGTATAGCAGCTTCTGTGCTGGGTCATTGGCTGTGCACCCGTTATTTCCACCAATTCTGCCTCCCTCCCCCCACCCCCGATACAGGGGGAGCAGCAAGCTCGCTAAGCCACCAGCACTCACCACGTGCCCTTTGACCCTTCCCCTCTGACCTGCTGAATTGCACTTCCTCTCGTCACTTTTGTCACGGTAAAAAGTGATACCTTTAATTGTTTAAATTAGCATTTTTTAATTACTGAATTTGGACATTTTTAACAAACACATTAGTAATTTAGGCTTCCCCGTCTGTCAGTGGGCTTTGTACAGCCTCCGCTCATATTTCTTTGCCATTGAAGCCTCTTATTTTATTTTATTTTTTTATATTCAAGAATCTTCCTTTTTTTTATTACCAATATAAATCATGTATCTGTTTCAGGAGCTGGAAGAATCTTTCCCTGGCCTGTCATTAATTTCATTTCTATTTCTTTGAGTACGGATCATTATCTTGCATGCAGTGAGAACAGTTCCTGCGCCCCCACAGTTGGGGCTTTCTGTGTACCTATTCTGTCACTCTTCATCCCAGCTGACAGCCCCAACGTGCACCGTCTCAGAGCCCACACCGCTCATCATCCCTAACCGCTCCCTCTCCCTCTCTCCCGACTGCCAGTCACCAGCCCTGCCTGTTCTGGAACTCTGCTCCTGCCAGTGCGCTCGCTGCCCGGCTGCCTCTCCCCAGCTCTCACCCGGACTGTCCACAGCCTCCTGACTGGTCTCCCTGCCTCCAGCCCCAGCCCTCCTCCTTCTCTCTCCCTGTCCTGACTGCTCGATGAAAGACCATTCCAGGCACACAGCCCAACTCTATCCCCCAGCACCCCCAAATCCCTCGGCGGACCCCATCAGCCTCAGCAGTCTCCCTTAATACAGCTGCATACCAGCATGGTCAGTTGAGGCTTTTTTCCTTTTTATTCAGAATTCCTAGACCCCGACCCAGAATTACAGAAGGAGAATATCGGAGGACAGACTTGCAAAGCTATTTTTTAGTAGCTGATTCACATGCAAGGCAGACTGTCTTTCCACTACACCCTGCATGTGGTCCTGTTAGACCCCAGTCCCAAAGATGGCATGCCTCGCTCCACGGGAGGTTGGGCCAGCCCTCTGTGCCCGTGACTCCCACCACGCCGGGCCTCAAGTGCCACTGCGATCATGCTGGGAAATTCGTTCTTTCAATGCACTAAACTATTGTTTGGTTCTCTGCCTTTGCAAGATTCACGCCACCTTTTGGGGGATTTTTTTCCCTTGCCTTCAATTCAATTTACTTCTTCCAGTATTCGTCAGCCCACCCCTTCTTCAGGATGCTTTCGTCTTGCCAGCCACCCTCACTGATGTCGCCTTTCCCTGGTGTCACTATGGCGTGTGCCACCGTCATCTGCCTTGACCCTCATGTTTTCCAGCAATTTGTCTATATGTCTGTCTGTTTCACCAGACTTGGAGCGCCTTGAGATAGATCATTGTACCTGGGATAATGGGTCTAGAATTTCAGAAGTGAAAAGAAGAAAGATGAAATCTGATTAACGAAAATCTCAGGGCTATCTACAGAATTGTAAGGAATTGTAAACAAGAAAACGGCCATTTGCTTAGAGGCACAATGCCATCTTTCATAATACGAATGAGTGTGAGCTTTTGAGCCCAGGGCTCAGACCGCAGGCTTACTGGGAGATTCAGTTATCTGTAGCTACTGAAGAAACCACTTGACACTGAGTGCAACAACAAACAAAACCCAATAATTTACCATTCTCATCATCATCTCATAGTAGTATTGCTACTTCTCATGGGTAGTGGCCAACTGGACTCAAAGACTCTCACTCATGGTTTCCCATTCAAGTGCAATCAGATGTGGCTGAGACGCTTCTCTGAAGGATTTGTGCTGCATATCTCTCAGCTGGGGCTGGTTGTTGATGAGGGCCTCAGCTGGACTTGTCGGCAGGGGCTCCCCCACATTGACTCTCCACGTAGCCTGGATTTTCTCACTGCATTCTGGCTGACTTCCAAGAGCAAGTATTTCAAGAAAGAGAGCAAGGAGCCAACATCATTTTATTTCACGACCCTAAGCCACATAGGGTCAACTTCCCTACAGTGCACTGGTCAAGGCAGCTACAAATATCCACCAAGTTTCAAGAAGAGGGTCACACACCGCTCCTGTGGATGGGGGGAGTGCTGGGTCACACTGTCAGAAAAACACATGGACTCTTGCTATGGCTGCACTTGGAAACACCACCCTCCCCATCAGTAAGCTACTGAACATCTCTGAGACTCAATCTTCCCGTCTGTAAAATATGGACAAAGCACAAACTTCATAGGAATGTTAGTTGTGAGGTTTAAAGATGATATCTGACTTCTGCTCAGTACACATTAAGCATCTGCTACGTGAAAGCAGAAATGGGTTGAAAATGCCTGAAGTACACAGGCATAATGCATCCATGATAACCATTTGCTTCAAACTCCCTGTGGAAAATGGCAACACGAAGGGCTCAAAGTTGGAGCCTCCATTTGGGAATGGGCCTTTATGAAAAAATAGCAGAGCTGTAAATTACTGTAAATGGTCCCCTCAGCCACCACTGCTCCCCTCCTGCCTGTTCTCACCCTCTTTCTGAGTTGCTTTCATCCAGATCTGGGCATATTTCCAGCATCCAACACCCTTAAGTGTTTTGTCCTCAAATATTTCATTTTGGAAAAAATCCAGGTTTAATTAAATGAACAGCCCAGTCCTAAGGAAACGACAGAATATGCCCATTTATACTAAAAGGGGTTTTGTACGTCTCTCTTCCTTTTCATCTTCTTATGCCTCTCATATCCACAGATTCCCCTCCCCCCCCCCACAGATCACACTATACAACACACACAAATTGTATGAAAGAAATACAAGGCCTAGTTTTTTATCATGCAATAATTTATGCTTATATACCTGACCGTTGTCAGACAAAATGGCTGAATGATGAAGACATATACATATACAAACACACATACAAAGGATTTGTGTAATATGTGTAAACAATAAGGCAAAAAGAAAAAAAGTCACCATGAACATATTACCCAAATAATAACTACAGCATGACAATACCAATGAGTCAACAGGAAAGCTACCGCCCAACCCATCCTTTCTGCTTTCTGCCAAAGGCAAGTTTCAGTCTAAATTTTGAATTTATTATCCTCCTGCTCTTTTAAAAATACACTTACACTATACATGTGCATTTATATCCTCAACAATACGGTATTTAATTTTGCTAATTTGGGGACTTTAAAAATAAATGCTTTCTGAAGCAAAGTGGATAATTCTGAGATGGGACCTGGTATAGAGTAGTAACTATCTTGGAACATAGGAAAGTGAGTTACGGTCAATCTGAGGTATTCAAAATCAGTTAAAAGTAACAGCAACACCAGCATAGTTCTTGCATGTAAAGTACATCTATAGGCTTGTCCTACAGACCTCCAGCTTAAAACCCTTGACTTTGCAGGAAAAAGTCTGAGCCCCCAAGTCATGGATGCAGGGCTCCCTAAAATCTGTCCCCAACTCACTAACTAGCTTCTTATTTCACTTGCAGTAATAAGGATGTGGAGTGACCTCATTATATATGGCCAGTAGAAGTGTAGATCTGTCAGAATGCTATGGAAAAATTTTAGTGCTAATTATTAAAGATGGTACACCCAAACTCCATGACTGAGCAATGCCATTCAACATAATATATAGTCAATAGAAATGAATGTGTATCAAAAAATATATACAATAATGTTTTATCTAGATTTATTTATAGCACCTAAACTATAAGAAAACGTACATTAGGAATTACCAACATATATTCCATCCCACACACATTTCTTACAATAAGACATCAATAGGGGCACTAGGGTGGCTCAGTTGGTTGAGTGTCCTACTCTTGATATCAGCTCAGGTCATGATCCTAGGATTGTGAGATCGAGACTCGTGTCAAACTCCTTGCTCAGTATGGAGCCTGCTTAGGATTCTCTCTCTCTCCCTCTGCCTCTCTTCCCCACTCATGCTCTCTCTCTCTCTCTCTCTCTCTCTCTAAAATAAATAAATGGACATTTTAAAACAAGACAAAACACTTAGGACATTAGTACTTTTCCATTGAAAGGTAAAGTTTTGTTTTTTCTTTCCTTGAACCTAGACAAAGTTTTGTAGTTGCCTTGACCAATTTAATGCAGTGGAAGTTATTCTGTGTGACTTCCCAGTTGGAAGCTAGGTAGTAAAAGGAAATTTAACTTCTGCTTTGCTCTCTTACTCCCTCAGAACACTCAGTTTTGAAACTCAGACACCATATTATGAGGAATCTCAATTCACATGAAGACACCTCATGTGGGAGCTCATATCTCAGCTGGCAACCAGAATCAACCACCAGGCATGTGATTGTAGAAAACAGCCTTTCAGCTGAGCCTCAGATTTTGCAGAGTGGAGGTAAGCCTGCCAGACTGTGCTCTGTCCAAAGTCCTGAATCTATAAGTACAGTAGGTGGGCTTGTGTCATGCTACTGAGTTTTGGGATGATTTGTTATGCATCGTAACTGGGACAGTTATGCACAAAAATGAATAAACAACACACAAAAAGTTAGAGACGTTAGCAGAAATGAGTACATACTGATGAGTCCCTTAACACAGAGTTCAAAATCATGAAGAACCCATTCTATAGTAGTAGAAGTTGGAAGAGTGGTTACTTTTCAGGGTGTATCTACTAGGAGGAGACAGGAAAGAGGATTCTAACATGAAATAATTTCCTGCATCTCAAACCGGGAGTTTGTTCCACGGCTATATTCACCTGTAAAAATTCATCAAGACTTACACAGCAGATCCCAAACTGTTTATTCAAAAACAAAGCTCACACAAGCAAACGCAGAGCTGTTCTGATTGAGGTGGGTGTGAAGCTCCTGGGCCCCCTGGTTCTGCTCCTTCTCATACCAGATTCCTGGAGCTCCACGGGAATGTGGTCGTGACCAAGGGCGTTCTGGTTTTCTATGCCATCGTCTTCGTATCTCCGTTACCTACCATTGTGTCTGGCATGCAACCGCTGGTTAATAAATGCTGAATTCATGAGTGAACGCGTGCATGCAAGATAGCTTTTATTTGTCCATAGCCCTACAAGAGTTCCTTCTGGTGGGCAGAGAAGAAAATCGCTTGGAAAACTTCTGGAACTGCACTAATTCTTTCAGACATTTAAGTGCTCTTTAAAACCATTGGACGAATTACTGTCCATTTTTAAAATTACTGTCTATTTTGTAATTTTTGTTCTTCCGAGTAGCCTCCCTTGTTGAGTGGGAGCTTAGACTGGCCGTCTCATGCCATTAACCCTAGTTGCTATTTACACAGTGAGGTGGGCACCTTCCTCAGAGGAATTCTCAAAAGAGACACCAGTCACATTTAAGGTGTTAATAAACCACCATGTTTCGTACACTTTCTTCTGCTTGTTAAAATTCTCTTCATTCTTTAAAACTTTAATTAAACATTTTATCCTTCTTAATGTATTTTCTAAACTCTTTAGACAGAATTGATGGTCCCCATTAGAGACTATATATTTTACTGCGTATATACACAATTGCTAATGTGTTATATAATGGGATATATCCCGTCAAGGGATATATATATATATATATATATATATATATATATATCCTTGACTTTATCAAGAGGGAAGTGAGAGATCTTAAAAGGAATGTCTACCGAACGGTTCTCATGTCCCAGCAATATATAAAAAGAGCTATATACTTTGACCAACAGGGATTTATTCCAGGAATCAAAGTTCAGTTTAATTTTAAGATTCTAACCATTTTAATTTGCAGATTAACAAAATACAGGAGAAAAGCAGAGAGGAAGAGGAAAAAAAAGATGCCTACCGTCATCACCTTTAATCAACTTTGTCCTGGACACACTAGCCAGGCAGTCATGCACACAAAAATAAATAAAAGCCATAAAGATTTAAAGTGGAATTTAAAAAGCCATTTCTCTTCATAACTGACATGATTATGGATGTAGAAATTGCCTAAATACATAGCTAGAATTAATAAGTCAATTTAGCAAAGATGCTGAAAATAAGAAAATATAAGTTCTATATAAAAAGCAATTATGCTTATATATTCTAGCAGCAACGAATATAAAACCAATCTTAAAACACTACTATTTATATTTGCATAGAAAAATTACCAAGTACATAGGAATAAGCCCATAGAAATATATGTAATATTAAAAGTTATCAAATAACTGACAACAAATCTAAGGAAAGGTGGGTAAAACTTCCACACACAGCCATGCAAAGTGTTGCTGAGAAAAATTAAGGAACACCTAAACAAATGGACAGATAATCATGTTCATGAATCGAGACACTTAGTATTATTGATATTTCAATTCTCCCCAAATTCATTTATAGAGTCAATATAATTCCAGTAAAAATCCCAAAGATCATTCTTTATATGTTAGTGTTGTAGATATTGATAAACAAATTGAAATGTTTTATGGAAATGCTATGGACATAGAAGAGCCAAGACAATATTAAATAAGAAAAAGTTAGAGACTTATAGGTTTCAAGACTTAATATGAAGCTAAAATAATCAAGTCAATGTGGGTATTGATACAAAGATAGAGCAATCAGTCAAAATAGACCCCTACATGGACAGTAATTTGATGTATAGTGACATAGACTTTTACCGGGAAACAATCTTTTCAATACACTTTGGTAAAAAATGTCTACTATATACTATATCCTGCTACATACATGGGAAAATGAATTTTTCTCCCTATTTCACAACCTAATTTGAGGACAATCACATGAGTAACTCTGAAAGTTAAAATAATCAAGCTTTAGAATAAAACAGTAAGATATCTTCACAACCTTGTTTTAGGAAAATATTTCTTTTTTAAATTTTTTTTTATGATGCATTTATTTTTGATAGAGAGAGACAGAGGGAGGAGGGGCAGAGAGAGAGGGAGACACAGAATCCGAAGAAGGCTCCAGGCTCTGAGCTGTCAGCACAGACCCTGACTCGGGGCTTGAACCCACAAACCGTGAGATCATGACCTGAGCAGAAGTCGGACGCTTACCCAACTGAGCCACCCAGGCGCCCCAGGAAAAGATTTCTTAAGTAGGCTACAAATCACTAATCAGATAAGAAAATAAGACAAATTAGAACTTATTGAAGCTAGGAAATTCTAATCATCAACAGCAAAATCGTAAGATGTGATGAGTTGGACCATGTCTCGGTGACAGCATCTGGGATATGTGCCATATCCTGTGCACCTCTGTAGCCTGGGCCCATACCAGAACCTGGCACTCATTAGTGTTGGGGAGGGTTTGCTTTCTCCCTGTCCTTCTTCTTCTCCCATCTGGTGGCCTCTTGCTGGGCCATATTGGCATGAGTTTCTGGCACTAGCAAAGAGATCAAAGGCCCTCCATGCCTCTTATGAAGACTTGAATCAAGGTCTGCTGTCTGATTGTGGGCGCTTTATTCTGCAAATGTTCAAAAGGAACCATTTCAAATAGCAAGGATGGAGGATTTAATCTGAATGGTTGAGCACATGCACAGACCACGATTCATGTTGCCAAAAAAATAAATAAATAAACGCATACATCTAGGAAACAGACTTTGGAGTCAGGCAGACACAGGTTCAAATTTCAGGAATAGAATATATCTGTTGGTTTTAGACTAACCACTTGCCCTGCTGGTTCTCATTTTTCTTATCTGTATTGGGACAACTGTTTAGTTGTTTGCTTTTAGTGATTAAAATACTGAAATCTATTCCATGAAACACCAATTCCCATGATGCTAACGAATATTCCACAATTGTTCCGTATCAAGTATGGTTCAATAGTTCTGAATAGAAATAATGTTTTTAACTTTGTGACTCCTAAAGAGATTTTTCTGGAGAAAATTATAAATATCCATGGAAGGACCAGAATATTCAGTTTTCCAATGCATCTATGACCCATGGAAACATTTTTCACAATAAAGGACTAGTGTTCTATGAACACACACGGGGAAATGATGATGTAGAACAGAATAGACATTTCAAAATGCTATCTGATATTATTGTTATCATTGCTGTTGTTGATATACATATTATTAGGTTATTAATTATTACTTTGCAGTAACAGTAATAATGCAAGAGGCCAAAATCCAAACAAATCTAAGTTGCAGTTCAAAATTCATAAAGCATCATTTTCCAAACAAAACTTTGCACGTTGGATTTTGCTTGGCCCTTCTCCTCTGAATTCTACTAGTTTTAAGATAAACAATTTGAAAGTAGACAAATCCCTTCTCCCCTTCCTAATTTGCATGATGGCTTGTAGAGATGGGACTGTTCCATCATAGTAGAGCTGATGCCATTGTTTTTAATTAACCATACAGGGACTTGAATAGATTCAAAAAGAAAGAAAAATCCTGAATGTACTCAGTTACCTGGGTTAATGACTAAAGAAGTCAAAGAAACAACATAGCTGTGGGCTTACATTTTCTTGATTTTCCTACATGACAGCAGACTTAGACATACCACTTTGAATATCTGTAATTGTCTGACTTGTTATAACATGGAAATAATGAGAATGTGGACAGAGAAAGTGGTAGACTCACATACTTCTATAATGCCTGTCTTTTCTTCCATTGCCTTCCTGGCTTATGCTATTAATTCCATGGAAAGTTTGAATCATAGTAGTTGCTAGGTAATGAGTGATTTTCCATTATTCATGAGTACATTCTTGTATGCAAACAAGAGCCTCTATGTGTCAGCATTTGTTTTACCTACTGAGATAGGGGCCCCAGACACTGCACTTCTGGCTCTTGGCCCTTCTGTCACCCCCAAAGTCTCTGGGATACATGGAATACCAGAAAGAACCCAGGCCTGGGGCTCTTGCCTCTGGGTTCTTATCTGGACTCTTCCTCTGTGGGAATTTGGGCAATGGTCTCTGTCATTCTTATTCTCTTTCTGCTTTCTAATTCCAAGACCACATGGCTTCAGTTGAACATTAAAATGAAACCATTGGGTCGGATGAAGAATCTGGGGGTCCTTGGTTTGTCGCTGGTCCGAACTATCTTACAACTATCCAGCAGGTATTTCCTTACTAGTTACTGGGCTGTAGGTAACTAGAGAAACAGAGAGGCTCCCAATACAGTAGGGGACATAAACATATGCCAATAAAATAATATGGTGTGAACATTCAATACTGATAGGAACATGCTACCAACCAAGAGACCAGAGAGGGGCAGAGTGATCGCAGCGGGCCTCACAGGGGAAGTTACACTAAGGCCAAGGTGTGAAGGCTGAATTCAAGTTTGGCACCTGAATAAGGTGTAGGGATGGGCACTCTGGGTAGAGAGAACAGCCCGTAAACAAGTGCAGTGAGACTGAATACATAACTGGACAGTGGCCAGGCCATCTGACCCACAATCTGCAGCATGAAGTCCACAAAGCCAACCCAGTAGGTAGTCTAGGGGTTCAAACTACCATCTCTAGTAATCGACCCAGGCAGCCAAGCAATAACCCCATAACAGTCAGCCCCAAAGGGCCATTTCTTGGTTAATAACTGACAGCTTCCCTAATTCTTGTCCCCCACCTCCAGTTTAGGACCAGATGGAAAAAGAAAGAATATTCACCCCTAAGCAACCACACAGGATGCCTCACTTGTAGTTATCGCCACCTCCATATCCCCCTGTACGCCCCCCCCCCAATCAAGGCACACCAGCCTTCCCTTTCTTCCAGTATAAAGCTTTCTCTCTCCTGTCTGCCTTTGAGTCTCTGCCAGACGCAAGTGATGATGGCCAGAACCCTTGCCATAGCCAGCTTGGAATAAATAGCCTTGGCTTGTTCCATTTTGGGTGATCTTCATTTATTTTTACAGCACAGAGGCATAAAACTGGATGTTTTGTGTAAAGAACTAAAAGTGTATACTTGGAGGTGGTTGTGTGTGTGTGTGTGTGTGTGTGTGTGTGTGTTTCTCTGAACACAAATATGTGTGAGTTGAGGGGAGGGCAGAGGCAGATGAGTTTGGATAAATGGGCAAAAACAAGGCCAACTAACCTTTTGTATAATATAATAGTTAACTACTGTTGTGTAATAGTATTACCACAGTATTAGCTGCTTAAAACAACACACATTTATTATCTCAGGTACTGTCAGGCAGGAATGCTGGCACGCCTTAGCTGCAGTCAAGCTGGGGCTGGTCTCATCTGAGGCTTGACTAGGGAAGGGTCTGTCCCTGGCTTTTGTGGCTATCGGCTGCATTCAGTTCCTTATGGATTGTTAGTCTGAGGGCCTCAGTTTCTTTCTGGACATTAGCTGTAGGCAGAAAAATGCACCCTAAAGATGTTTATGCCCTCATCTCTAGAATTTGTGATTATGTTCCATGTTCTCCTCTCTGCAGAGGAGACTCTGCATAAGGACCTTGGGTGGGGGAGTGTCCTCCATTATCCAGGTGGGCCAATCTAATCATGTGAATCTTTAGAAGTGGGAACATCTCCCAGTGGCAGCCAGTCAGAGAGAATCCTGACCACAAGAGAACAGTTGAACTCTTGCTGGCTTTGAAGATGGAGGAAGAAGGTCATGAGCAAAGGAGAGTGGGAAGCCTCTAGAAAATGGAAAAGCAGAAAACAGGGGCTCCCCTAGCTCCCCTGGGAGGGAACCTTGATGTTAGCGCCTTGAGGCCCTTGTCGGGCGTCTGGGCTCTAGAGCTGCAAGTGAGTAAATCCGTGGTTGTTTTAAGTCACCGAGTTTGTGGTGATTTGTTAGGCAGTGAGAGGAAACTAACACAGCCACCCTGGGTGTCTTGCCACATGGTCCTCCCCATGGGAGCTCACAACATGGCAGCTGGCTTCTCCAAAGCCAACAAGGGAGAATGTATCCTTGCAAGATGGGTTATAATTTTACGCAACATAATCACGCACATCCAGATCATCACCTTTGCCACATTCTCCTGGTTAGAAGCAAATCACTGGCCTTGCCCACACTCAGAAGAGTGGCTACACCAAGGCACCAACACCAGGCGGTGGGGGTCATGGGGAGGGGCCACTCTGGAGCCTGTCTGTCACAAACACCAGGTGTTTGCACCTTCCCGCAGATCAGTGGTTCTGTCTCTTCTCTCCTCTGAACATTGGAGCGACGCCCACGACCATATCTGTTGAAGCCATGCCTTCTGATTCCGAGGAGCCTCACAGTGGAGGGACTCAGAGCCACTGGGGTCCCGAGCGGTGGGAATTGCTGCTGTAGATATGCGGCAACACTGTGAGATCAGGCTTGTATTTCCAAATGGAGCCTCTGGCTGCAGCGAGGGAGATGCTTGACCTGAACCCAGGCAGGAATGGTGCACGTGGAGGGGAGCTGTTTGAATCAAGAGCAATTCACACAGTGAAACCAGTTGGAATTGAAAACTGACCAGATGAGACCAACTCTGCGTGGGGAGGTTTCTTTCTGCATGTCTGTGCAGGCAGAGGTGCTCTGGACAGCCACCTGGTTTGCACACTGCACAAAGATCCCCGCCAGGCTGAATGAGTGGCCTGCTGAAGTCCTGCCCAGGGGGTCATTCGTCTCACTTGTCTACCTGAAGATGGTGCTATTTTCTTTTTTTAATGTTTATTTACTTTTGAGAGAGAGAAAGAGAGTGAGAGCAAGCATGTGGGGGTGGGGAGGTGGGGGAGAGGATCCAAAGCAGGCTCTGTGCTTTTAGCAGAGATCCTGATGTGGGGCTCAAGCTCACAAACCCTCAGATCATGACTTCAACCCACTGAGCCACCCAGGTGCCCCAAGGTGGTGCTATTTTCTAAATCTCTTTAGAAGGAATATCCTTTTATCATTTGCAAGTCCTGTCTTCACTTTTACAAATGTCTGCACAAAGTAACTGTCACCCGCTCCCTGGACACAATGCTTAGAAATCAGTTGCATTTTGCTATTCACTCAAAAGGAGGTAGGCTCTAACTTCATCTTTTCTTTCCCCCATTGCTAAGCAGGCTCCTTCATTTATATGATCCCCAGGGCCTATACCAGTGAGAGGGCGCCTGGTACTTGGTAAAACTCTGTTGCATTGAAGTGACTAATTGGTTTGCAAAGGGACATGAGTAATGAAGCTCCCACACTGGGGCTGTGGTGAGGACGAGCCCGTCACCATGCCACCACTATGGAGGCTGCCTTGAATGCCAGGGTCTACGCCAGGCAATTTGCATTCACGACCCTTGCCCTCAAAACAACCCTATCGCATAAATATCCTTGCTCTCAATTTCCAAATAAGAAAAAAAAGGGGGGGGGGGTGCTGAGTAGGTTAACTAGCCCAGGGTGGTAGAGTTAGGAAGCACAAAACTGAGATCAAGCCCCACCTTCAGACACCAATCTGATGTGGTTTCCTCTGTGAAGTGCCTCTCATCGTAGATTGCCCAAAGGAAAAGAGAGTCAGGATCACAGGAGCCAACTTCTGCCAATCTGCTCTTTGAGATTATTTTCCATCTGGGTTGGGGGAAGGGGTAGTGTCTAATGCTGTATTTTATTTCTGCAGTGAGTCTAAACTATTCACAGTCCATCAATGCAAATCTTTATTCCCACAGTTTATCATTATTCACATACGTGACACCCATAATTCAAATAAGATAACTTCTACAGGAATGTAAATTATGGGCACTGTCAATCCAGCTTCATAACCCCAGATGCCCGTGGTGTTACGTGTTAGATTCATCCTGTACACACAAATTTCAAGATGATGCATTCTAGCCAGCTGCTAGTCCAGAACAAAGCATGTTGGATGAAGGCCACATGGAAACACTGCTTTGGACAGTCTGTTCTAGAGGAGGAAGGATGAGAAATTCATCCGCTGGCTCATTCCAGTCTCCTTTCTTGATTGGTCAACTCAATAGCGTGTTAACTCCTTCCCAGTTCAGGGATCGTTATCTAGACCCTGCAGGAAGCCTCCGGGGAAGCCAGAGCCTCTGGTGGTCCAGCCTTGCCCACACACGGGCGTGGCTACCTCTCTCTCACAGGGTAATGATGCATATCAGGGCTCCTGTACTGGGGCAGCTGTGCCCAGACCTTTACGGCAGCACAAAGTCCAGTGGTCATTACCAGGACACCACTTTCAAGGAAACAAGATGTGGGACCAAGAGCTGGAAGCAGGGGCTCAGCCAGGCTAATGTAGAGTAAGGTGTAATTTAGGTCCAGTTCAGTCTGAACAATAAACTGACAAATGCCTAGAGAAACAATGTATCATTTACAATGTATAAATACAATAGGATGCAACAATGGGTCTGAACCTTGTACAGACCAGACACAAGAATCAATAGGCACAACAATCATTAGAGTAGATCTTTCAGAAGCTCAGACAAACAATGCCTAGAGTTTTTGGATGATTACTCTTTAAAAGAATTTAAAAAATGAGAAGTGGAATGGAAACCATGGGAAAACAGTAATATGCTGGCAATAGAACATCCGGGAATGAAAATAGATATTGGCATTTTAAATAACATTAGTGGGTGGGCGAAAACACGTTAGAAGAAGGTGATGGGACAGTATGTGACCTAGATGTTACATGTGATGACATTGCCATATCACTCCAAACATAAGCCACACAGATAGAGATAGAAAAACATGAAAGATGTGATTTAACAAGGATCTTGGGAAAAGGCATAACATGCATCTAATGGAAACAAGGTGATGACAGTGTTAATATGTAGTGAGAAAATGACCAGAAAAATTGAGAACTGCCTAGAATTGCTTAAGGCTGTAAGCTCTCAGACTCAGGAGGCACACGAATCCCAGTACAGATGAATAAACAGAAAACCACACCTTGGACCCATTGCAGTGATACTGAATAATGCCAGAGGCAAAGAGAGGCTCTAAACAAACAACTCAGGAGAAGAGAGATTGCCTTCACTGGAATGGCATTTGACTAAATTACTATGTTCTAGGAAAGGTATTTCGGTCATTAAGGTGTTTGAAGCTGCAGGATTTTTCCATCCTCCAGACTCTAGAGAGAGGACAGCTGAGGATACAGGAGACATTCAGCCATATGGAGTGAAGGACCCGCCAGGACCAACCTGCCCAATAACCCTCCTGGTCTTAGTCCCAGTGAAGCGTTCCCCCGCTTCACCCCCCCTTCCACCAAGGGTGCCATGTCAAGAAAACCCATGCAAATGAAGAGCAACCAAAGGTGGGCTGAGTGATCCACGGTTGAGCTCTGTTTGATTGGACTGGCTTGAGGGGGAGGTGGGATAGTTTGCCAAGGAGAGAAAGGGTCAGCTACAATGGGGGTGCACTTAACGACACAGAGGATTGCCGTGAAACTGAAGCATGGTGTTTGCCTGTCCCTTCTTTCCTATCATGTAAACAGGCTAAGTGTTTTTAAAATTCATATGGCCTCCTTTGCACAGTCTCTCACTGTTGGCCCCTACCTGGTGAAGGTAGGAGAATCATCAACCCTTAGGATGGAGCCCTAAGTCTCTGCTCTGCACAAGTGCAGAGTTAGGGACTATGATCTCTCCGGGCAAGCACTAAGTCAATGTAGCTTTGGCTACACCCTGTGGATCCCTGGATCCTTCTCCTTCCCCCAGACCATTTGTCCAGGTTCCAAGCCTGCCTGCCTCAAACACCCAGTCATTTCTCCCTTATTCTCATGCCTGTACCCCATCTGTTTGTTTTTGGCCGGAGGACATGGGGACACTGGGTGAAAACACAGCACAGCCATCTAAACAATGGACTCCAAAGAGAGAAAGGAAATGTCAACCTCCTTTTAAGGCAAGAGCATGTTTTCGTGGCTTTTTAAGGTGTCTTGAGAGTGTCTGATCTCAATGTTCTTGAGGGAATGAAAAAACCAAAACAAAAAGCAAAAAAGAATTAAATAAAAAGAAACACAAGCTGTTATGCCCACAGGCTGATTGCCATCTCTCCCAGAGAAGAGGTCCTGTCTCGAGGCAGTTTTGACAAAGACTGCTCAGATGCCCTGAAGGAGGTCAGGCCTCACTGGGCTGCATTACCTGTTTAAATTCCTCCTCTTCCAGAGTCCCTTTGGCTACTTATTTTTAAAAAGACAAGTTTCTCATTATTTTCCTCTGAAGAAGCAGTCAGTGGGGAGACCGTCTACCTGGGCAGAAGGGACTCCAAGTACTCTCGAGTATGAAACGGTCCAGTGGAGCAGATCAAGGTATCTGACCTTGAGACCAGGAGGGACCAGGACGCATCTGTCCCTGGACTTCCACATTCAGATTTGCTCGCATCCACCTCCAGGGCAGCAGGTGACTTTGTAAAAGGCAACCCGAGCCTGTGACGCTTCTTATGCTCCCCCTTCATAGGCAGCCTCCAGTCCCAGTGCCTGCACAAGACCTTCCCCTCATGACCTGCTCCTGCCCATGTCCCCAGTGCCAGCACCTCCTGACCCCATGTGACTGCTTGGAGCTGCTGAGCCCCAGCGCTGCCCCACACTGCTATCCACTGGCTTAGTCTAGGCATATGCCTCCTCCTCTCCTTTGACGTTGTGTCTCCACTGAAGCCACCAAACTAACAACCACTATGATCCAGATGTGAACTCAGAACTGAGAACAAGAGGGTAGCCCCTGGCATCTGGCAGCTCACCTGGTACCTTCAGCCAGGCCTGGTGTTCTCCTGCTGAACATCGACATCAGACAAGGCCACTCCGCCCATAACGGGTCACGAATAACGACTCCGTTCAAACCACGAAAAGGACCGAACACGCCCCGCTCCTGGCTAAGGGAGTGACTGCCACCTCTCCACCCATCACAGCTTGAACCTCACTCTGGTTTCCCCAGCATAGCGGAGGTATTCCTATAGGTAAGGCTTGGGTCAGATGCCCAAAATTACCTGCTTCTTCCTTGCATCGAAGGCAGAGCATGGCCCGCTTCCTGGAACCCTCCCCAGCACCACCAGACACAGACCCACATCCCATAGAAGTCTTTTCCAGGAGCATCTTCCTGAGATGTCCCACAGTTCCTCTGTGTATGCTTCTCCCTCACTGCCACCTGGTAAAGTAACATGTTCATCACAGGTGTGCTCCTGGAAGTGACTGGCCAGAGGCCACTGGCCGTGACTTCATCAGAAACCCTTCCATTCTCCCTCACCCAAGTGAGTTATGAGTGCTGGGTTAGGGGAGAGTTTTGGGGGCTTTTCTCTTGGCTTTCATGGCACTCAAAGCAATGCTTTCTCCCACCTCTCAAGGCCCATGTTACATTTCTTCAATAATCCACCTTTCTCTCTCCAGCTTATAAGTGAGGGCTCACTGAGGCACATGTATCACTGGAAGAGAGCTGCCTCCACACAACCAGCCTCCAAGCGGAGGTCCCTCCATATTTAAAAGAGTGACATGGCGGTGTGACAGGCTGTGTGACTTCAGGGAACGTAAGACTGAAGGCAAGACTGTGAGATAAAGGAAAAGGGTTTGTTTTTGTTTTTGTTTTTGTTTTTTGCCAATGTGGATCCCTCTCCAATAAGCCAACTTGGTGGTCTGGCGGTCTGGTGGTGGTGCAGATTGTGTGCCCATTCTGTCATCTCCCAGGCTCCCCCCTCTGAAGGTAGAACCCACTTCTGGCGGAGGTATTCCTATAGGTAAGGCTTGGGTCAGATGATCGTATTGTGTCTACACTACCCTGTGCGTGGAGCACCTGGTGCATACTAGGTGCCCATAGATATGTTTTGGATGGTTGGTGAGAGCTGCTGAGCCCCAACACTGCCCCACATGGACACTGCTATCCACTAGCCCTTGGGGCTTTCCCAGATTACTGGAAAGGGTTCTCCTCTTTGTTGCCTTTGTGTCCCTGACTCAACACATCAGAATTCTATTCACTCTTCAAGGCTCAATCCAAACGATGCCTCCTCCATGGAGCCTGCCCTGGAACTCACCATGAGAAAGAGTCACTTATTCCTCTGTATTTCCTGAAGAGGTCAGAAAATGGGTATGGAGAAAGGGGTGTATGGGCAAGAGCGAAGACCGAATCCACCCACAGTATGGAGATGCTTCTACAAGTTCACCTGGATTTTGCCCATCCATTCCATCCCATGCCATAGAGAAAATAGTCAACACATGAAAATACCATTTTATCTTTGTGTTGTTCTCCTTTATGAAGCAGCCATAAATAGTAGCCTCATTACACAATGCAAATTCCAATTAGAAGCTCAAAGCCCAGAAGCAGAAGGATGGGTCTGCTCCCTGCCATTGTGAGCAAACGAACCAGTAATAAATCACCAGTCAGCAAAGAGAACAGGGCTTGAATATCTCTCCTTATTGCTTTCAGCCCTGTAAACAGTGCTGTGAGGCTGGCATTCAGGAGGAAAGAATTTAAAGTCATTTAAAATTTGTCATGAGTTCCATCTTTCCAGCTAAGTTATTTATAAGTGCCCAAAAGTAAGGGACTCCTGGGTGGTTCAGTCGGTTGGGTATCCAACTTTGGCTCAGGTCATGATCTTGCAGTTCATGAGTTCAAGCCCTGCATCAGGCTCTGTGCTGACAGCTTAGAGCCTGGAGCTGCTTCAGATTCTGTGTCTCCCTCTCTCTCTCTCTCTCTGCCCGTCCCCCACTCATGTCCTCTCTCTCTCTCTCTCATGAATCCTTAGAATTATATGGGATGATGTGCATAAAACCTTACATGGTGCAGAGCAAGTGTCCCTCATT
Source organism: Prionailurus bengalensis (assembly GCF_016509475.1). Taxonomy (NCBI): domain Eukaryota; kingdom Metazoa; phylum Chordata; class Mammalia; order Carnivora; family Felidae; genus Prionailurus; species Prionailurus bengalensis. The sequence continues at coordinate 79,185,952 of NC_057353.1, read as the reverse complement.
CAGCTGTCTACCAACCAGCCTGTGCATGGACTCACACATTCATTCCCATTACTGCTCCCCACTCATTCATCTGAATATATACTAACATCTACTTATCTATTAACACACTTTAAAATACACTCTTATTTACCCAACTGTTCACGCTCACATTCATTCATATGCACGTATATGAATTATTTCCCTGGCATATCCATTCATTTACCCAACCACAGATTCACTTGCTTATTAATATATTTACGTGTCTGTTAATTTATTATGCATTCCAATATATATTCAACCATCCATATGTGCAGATTCATCCATACACTTACTCACGTGTCAATTCATTCAGTGATACATAACTCGTGGAAGTGTTCACTTATTGTTTATCCATTCATCCACCAACCCATCCTTCTATTCAGCCATTAATTCCTGCACTCACTCAGAGATCCTTTCACTTACTCATCAACTCACATAGCCTGTAATCCATCCACGTGTCCTGTAATCCACACACCCACACATCCATGTGTGCGTACATCCTCTGTCATCTTGTTCGGTTAGAAAGGACCTTGGAGACTCTTATCTGCCAGCTCTGGTGGTACAGATATAGAGAACCCGAGCCTCCATTTTTTGAAATGCCGCTTTAGAGGCAACCTGATGTAACAGAAAGTTAGGAGTTTTTGGTGTCTACGATTAAATCAATCATAATTAACTGCCACTTCCTGGTTGGGTGATATCAATTACACCTTTTGAACCTAATGTTCTCCTTCTGGAGAGTTGTGAGTTGTACACACAATTATATGTAAACGTTTTTAGGATGATTGCAGAATACAGTTCCATGCAAGCCATGCAAGTCCCCTCCTCTCTCCCCCTGCGGCAAACGGGACCTTGTCCCACCTCTCCACCGGCATCCAGGCATTTGTCAGTCACCCACCCTGGGTTCCTCCCTTAACTCTCGATCCTTAAAAAGAGTTGAGTCTAAGAAGGTCTTCCCCAGAAGCTCCTCCATGTGGCTGCTCTCTCCTGGAATACCCTTTGGTCCCCAGTCTTCGGGGCGTGGGTCAGAGCTCACCCTGCCTTGGGGCTTCCCCGACCTCCACAGCCCCTTAGCTCTCCCTGCTCTGGGCCTAGAGAGTCGCGTTAGCCATCAGAGACTGTCCACATTGGGTTGTGTTCTGCCCTCGGAGTTGCAGAAGGCAGAAATGAACCATGAACTGTGAAAATGTTCTAAAGGGAGATATGGAAAAGCCATCTGTCTGTGGCCAGTAAAGGCCACCCACTGACCCTGGGGTGGGTTTGGGGGTTGCTGTTCACAAGGAAAACGAAATCTATGACTCATTCATGTTGGATGGTGCTGACAGGGAGAGAGGTCACCTGGAGGGCACAGGCAGAAGTGGAACCTTGGGTTGGTTCAAAAACCACAGAGAGCAAATGTCACCAAGGCTGCGGTCACCAGCTTTGCGCTGGGAAAGATGAACGGAGTGTGATCTGAACATTGCGTCGCCTAAAGGCGGGCTGCAGGGAGGGTACGGTCACACAGCTGTGCTCTGTGCCCCCGGCCTTCTGGGTCGGGGTGGCCGGAGTTGTCCAGGAGGCCAAGCAGAGTCAGGGGTACAGGCAGCCAGAGTGGCTGCAGGGAGCCAGCAAATGTGACTGGCTTTGTGTTCCCGCTAGACCAGACCTTGGTGCTCTCTGGAACCCAATTCAGAACTTTGCTGGAAGAGCGTCAACGTTGTCAACCACACTGGAGTTATGCAATGTCCTGCAGAGGGCTCAGACGTGGTGGGGTGGCGGGAAGGTAGCATCACAGCTAGAGCTTTGAGAAAAATAATTCTAATGAGGATTATAATGAGGACAGTGATAGGAGCAGCCTGCACATATCCAGCCCCGTGCCAACCCTCCGGGGCACCAGCGCCTCCAGGCCTCTCTGCGGCCACAATGGGAGCTGAATGTTGCTTGCCCTACATTACGGACGACGGCGTCACCTATCTGTGGATTGCTAACCGGCCCCAGTGTTGTGCTAAGCACGGGCATGCAGTGCCTCACTCACCGCTCACGGTGACCCCACGAGGGAAGGACGACTACCATCCCATTTCACAAATGAACAAACCAAGGCTAGCGGGCTTCTAGCATTTGCACACAATCATATGTCATGAGCTGGGTTGGAACCCACATCTAAGTCACTGCAAATTACCAGCAGAAAGTCTGCGGGGGAGGGGAAGGTCAGGGACCGTGGAGGGCAAGGGGGCTGGAGGGAAGGGCAGTGTTGCCTGGAGCAGCTTCAGCCTAGGGGAGGGGTGCAGACTGGGGTTCAGAGGGGCGGCTGCACTTGCCAGGGTGGCCTTGGGGAACCAGCTCATCACTTAGACCACCCACTTCCGGGGAGTGAACAGTAGCCGCTGTGGAGATGAGGTCCGTTCCCAAATCAACGTGAATGTGCTGCATGCTACATGACAAAGCAAGGACACAGCATACGAGGTGGACAAGACCAGACTCAAAAAGGCGACAGAGTGAACTATGCCATTTACATAAAACGCCCAGGGCACGCAATCTCGGGAGACGGAGAGGAGATCCGTGGTGTCAAGGGGATGGACAAGAAGGGGTGTGGGAGTGAGTGTTAATGGGCACACGGTTTTTTTCGGTGGTGGGGGAGGGTGACGAAAATGTTCTGGAATTAGTGGTGATGTTGAACAACCCTGGGTATATACTAAAAACCCTGAATTATGCATTTTAAAACGATGAATTTTGAGTCATATGGATTACATCTTGATTTTTTTATTAATATAATTTATTATCAAATTATAAAGTGTGCTCTTGGTTTGGAGGGGAGATTCTCGTGATTCATGGCTTCCATACAACACCCCGTGCACATCCCAACAAGTGCCCTCCCTCCTCAATGCCCACCGCCATTTCCCCCTCCCCCACCCCCTCATCCACCCTCAGTTTCTTCTCTGTATTTAAGAGTCTCTTATGGTTTGCCTCCCTCTCTGTGACTATTTTTCCCCCTTCCCTTCCCCCGTGGTCCTCTGTTAAGTTTCTCAAGTTCCACATGTGAGTGAAAACATATGATATCTGTTCTTCTCTGACTGACTTATTTCACTTAGCATAACACCCTCCAGTTCCAACCACATTGCTGCAAATGGTCATGGCCAAGTAGTATTCCATCATATACATATAAACCACGTCTTCTTTATCCATTCATCAGTTGATGGACATTTGGGCTCTTTCCATACTTTGGCTTACATACTTTGAAAGTGCTGCTACATCTTGATTTTTTAAAAGGTCCATTTCTTTCGACAGTCACACCGTGTGTTAATTTCCAGATTGTTTTTTCTACCTGGAGTAGGTGCTTATATCAAGAGGGAGGGAGCAGGGAGGGCAGGGGCTGACGCTGTCTGAATCTGAAGTTCTCAGCCCTCTTCCTCACATGAAATCGTTAAATCTGCACCTTAGATCTTTGAGCACATGTGGCTGTGCTAATCTTCCTTGTGGGAAACCAAGGCTCCAGGGGGGATTTCGGGGGAAGGTTTGTAGCCTCGTAACACAAGCAGACAGCAGGAGAAGGGCCTGCCCACGACTACGACTAACAGTCAGACAGACAACGTTAATAATAGTGCTACTCCGCACGTATGGAGAGGCTACTGTGCTCGCTCGGGGTGCCCTTCTCCCCGCGTCATACTTGAGTCTCCCAGACGACCGGATGAGGCAGGCGCTATTATTTTTTATTTTTTTAATTTGTAGCTAATCTGCAGTGCAGTACTGGTTTCAAGAGTAGAATTCAGTGACTCATCCCTTTACATACAGCACCCAGTGCTCATCCCAACAAGTGCCCTCCTTTATGCCCAGCACCCATCCAGCCCCTCCCCCCCCCCCAGCAACCCTCAGTTCGTTCTCTATCGTTAAGCAGGTGTTATTCTTATTCTTTCCTTCTAACTCCAGCCCAGAGAGGTTCGGAGACTTGCCTGAGGTCACGCGGCCACTTGGAAACTGGATGAAATGGTGGCCGTGTGCCGGGGGAGGGCCCTGGCGTCACATGTGGATGGGCACCATGGATTGTGCACAGGGCCCGGAAGAAGAAGGCTCAGCAGGTAAAATCTGATGGGCTGCCCTCTGCATAGGAGGCATCATGCTCTAGAAGCACAGGGTACCCAGCAAGGGAAAGCCTGCTAAGGAAAGCACTAAGGTTTCCGTTCCTGTAGGCATCCAAACAGAGGCTTCCCAGGAAGGGATGCTGAGGGGTGGGCTCCTGAGGAAGTGGCAGGTTGAAGCCGAGGACCCCCCAGAGCCCAGGAGCACTCTTGGCTTCAGGGGATCCTCAGACAACGTGCAGATGTCTCCGGGTGTATTTTTCTCAACGTTTATTTATTTTCGGGACAGAGAGAGACAGAGCATGAACGGGGGAGGGGCAGAGAGAGAGGGAGACACAGAATCGGAAACAGGCTCCAGGCTCTGAGCCAGCAGCCCAGAGCCTGACGCGGGGCTCGAACTCACGGACCGCGAGATCGTGACCTGGCTGAAGTCAGACGCTTAACCGACTGCGCCACCCAGGCGCCCCTCCGGGTGTATTTTTCTGTTGTGACCCACATATCTCCCCAGGGTCTGGCTTCCATCAAGGTCAGGATTGAGGTTGGTCAGCTGACAGGCAGAGCCAGCCATTTGTTTCGGAAAACACAAGAATCCCAAAGTCTGGGATGACAAAGAGACATGACTGGTTGTGCTTCACAAGGAAACCCTGAGCAGATGGATGGTAGATTTGCCCCTGGACACTTGCATCGGTGACCCCTCTGACGGCAGGCTGGCTGTGTGTGTATATTCTTAAATTTTCCCCAAGGCTGGATAGAAGATTAGATTGTAGTCACCTTTCTACAACCCAAAGGAAAGCAGGTCTCGACCTTCTCCATACCTCAGTGGAGACACCTCTCCTGTCTAACTACCGCATTTGTTTCTTCCAGGTCTTCCTGGGGAAAGCCCTCGGTGTCTTCCAGAAAGAAAAGGAGCAAGGCATTTACTTAGCTGGGAACTAGCTGTCGAATCAGTTCCATCGTGACCGATTAGCCACTTTGGAATTCTCACAGATAGCGTGCCCATCCAGCATCCCTCACCTGGACGGCATTTCAAAACGGAGTCACCGTGACAGGAGGAGATGACAGGGTACCACTGGAGTGGCCATCTCCTGTCTGCAAAATGCTCTCATGTCTACAGGGGGCTCACGTCACCCAGATTTGGTCATTCCATACCTGCGTTATCTGTTGTCGTGGCCTGTGGCCACATGGAGGTATTTGAATTTAGATTCATTAAAATTAAATAAAATTATAGGTCCAGTTCCTCAGTGTTGGGACAGGCAGTCTCATGCAGGCAGACTCTGACCGCCACCCAGCCCTGTAAGGAGGAGACCTTGTTCCCGGATCACTTCCTTACCGAGGGATAAGGAGCCCACACACCCGTGCGGGAATATCTTTCCTCGTCAAGTGCTGCTCGGCTTTGCTTCAGCGTGTGAGCTCATGGCTCTCAGGTACCCCCCACCCAGCTCTCAGTATTTCAGACTCCAGCGGAGAGGGGTCCTCCCTTGGCGACTCTGGGACCAGGATGCAGTGGGCAGAAGTGTTCAGAGGCCCCTGGGCTCAGCAGGCGGTGTCCTACTTCCCTGTGTTTGTAACCGGGGCACGTAATCTGTGGGACAGTCTGGGGTGCTCACCACACTGCAAGTGCTCAGTAATCACATGTGTTTCCAGAAGATTGGATGGCCACACAGACAGGCCACACCCTGGCTCTGCCACTTAACGTGTGTCCTGTTGAGGAAGGCACATACCTCTTCTGAATCCCTGGTTCTTCTTCTAAAACCTGACGGTAATGGTACCTATGCTGTGGGTCTGTCCTGATAGTTAATTCTGATAGATAATTGAGATCACACACACACACCTACACACACACACACACACACACACACAGACACACCTACATAGACACACACACCTATGCACATACACACACAGCTACACACACATACACACACAGACACCTACACACACACATACACAAACATACTATATACATATACACACATATAGACATACATATATACCTATACACAGACACACGCAAACACACCTACACACACACACACACACACAGACACCTACACACACATTCACATACACACACAGACACACCTACACACACACACAGACACACACACACCTATGCACATACACACACACCCACACACACATACATACACACACAGACACCTACACACGCATATACAAACACATACTATATACATATACACACACACCTATTGACATACACATATACCTATACACAGACGTACACAGGCACCTATACACATATACACACATACACATACACAAACACATATACCTATGTGCACACGCGCAGATAGCTGCACACATACACACGTAGGTACACACACATACACACCTAGAAACATATGCACACATACAAACATATGAACATACCTACACATATATGTGCACACGTACAAACAGATGTACACATATAAGTACACACAGGTACACACATACACACTTACACATATATCAGCTACACATATACATGTGATACGTGAACACACACATACACAAATACATACCTGGACACATACACATCACAGAAATACACACTCACACCTACGCACACACACACACATGCACCTACACACCTAAGGCTCCTCGTACACAACTTGAACTCGGCGAATGGCAAGAACGTTTGGGTCGAATTTCCTTAGGCTCTAGCTTTCACTCTGCTTGACCGAGGCTGTCTCCCCCCTGTCCCCCACTCCCCATGAAACTGCACATCAGATGCAGGAGACATACCATTTATTTGACTCAGTTCGGTTCAATTGGGAAACAGAAAACCACTCTGCGCATTTCAAACGAAGGATACAGTGGGTTTACCATTGCCACGTCTCCATTACAAAGTACCACGGACTGAGTGGCCTGAACAATAGACATTTCTCCTTCCATGGGTCTGGGCCTCAGAATTCTCAGTTCAAGGTGTCATTGGGGCTGGTTCCCTTTGAGGCACACGAGGGAAAATTCTTTCCAGGCCTGTCTCCTGGCTTCTGGTGGTGCTGGCAAACGTTGGGATTCCTTGGCTTGTGGACCCATCACCCCAATCTCTGCCTTCATGAGGTTCTCTGTGCGTGTCTGGGTCCACATTTCCCCTTTTTGAGAACACCAGTCATATTGGATTAGGAGTCCACCCTATGACAGTCTGACCTCTTCTTTAATGACATCTACAATGACCCTATTTCCAAAGAAGCTTGCATTCTGAGGTACGGGGGTTGGGGCTTCCGCATATGAGTTTTGGGGGACACGACTCAGCCCACGACAGTGGAGAATCAGGACACAGGGAATGGAAGAGCTGATATGCCAAGCAGAGGAGAAATCATCCACAGCAGAAGGTACTGCTGCCCTTGGTCTGGAAGATACATTCACAGATCCTAGAAACCAGGGCTGTCAGGAAGGAGGTAGAGCCACACTGATACAATGGAGCCGGGACTGTGGGGGACACGGTATGACCAGACGACGCTCCCAAAATAAGAGAAAGCGAGGTACGCCGCCTTCTCTCTCCCGGCTGTCCTCATCTTTCTCCGGGGCTCAGGCTGGCCATCCCCACTGGGAGTTGCAAGGACCCGTCGCTGCACTGGGAATTGGAAGGGGACCGTGGACGTGAGAGGGGGCAGACGGCAGCCAGTGTCACGCTCTCACAACCACGTGGGGAAGGAATCACCACCCTCGCTTCACACACAAGGAAACCGAGGCTCAGAGCTGTTGAAGAACTTGCCCGGGTCCCAAAGCCAGCAGCGTGAGAGCAGCCGCCCCGGGCCCGTGGCTCTTGCTGCTATGCTGGCTCAGCCTGTGGAATGGCAGGATTCTGCGGGATCACATGTTCATCCCTCCCGGGACCTCCGGCTGCGTCTAGCGTATATTAGATGGCAACAAGTGCTCGAAGAATTAGAAATGGCAGTGGACGAGTCATTGCCTCAAGGGCAGCAAAGAGGGCAGGTGGCCTGGGATTTAGAGAAGAGAGGAGCATGTTAGCCCGATGGTTCCTGCAGCAGACCGGGTGCCCGGAGTTGGGTTCTGGGGACCTGGAGGGGCACAGATCAGAGCCAGAGCTCCGGCCGGGTGACCGAAGAGCTTCCAGCTCAGGCCGGTCTTGGTGTCTTTGCTTTCCCTGCAGGGTCCCATGCCCCCCTTACCTGATGCGGCGGGGATGTATTTAAGCAGAGGCTGTAAGCACAAATATACAAATAGAACAGGCAGGTGTTTGAAAAGAGAGAGCAGCATGTCAGAAATGCCAGCCTGAGGACAGGGACCTGACGGGAGGGGCACTAACTGTGGCAAACTGTGACACCCACCCTTCTGGGGGCACCCCTCCACCTCAGCCCACATGCACTCCAAGTGGCCGTGTAGCCCGCCTGTTCCGGAGAAGTTGGTGCGTGAGTTTGAAAGTGAAATTGCCACCTACTGTTAGTCAGATGTTTAACTAACAGTAAGGGATTCCGATCGCCCTTTCACACAGTGAAAGTGACGATAACAGTGATAACAGTAATGACGAGAATGTCGATCCTGAAGGCCTAGTCTGACTGTCCTGTCCTTCTGCCCCAGAGAAACCGCCTGGCTCCCATGGGCAGCCTGTCCTGTGTCCTTATCTACCCACTGCGCCTTGGGAGACACGGGGCCTTTTTCATTTTCTTTCTTCCTTTCTGCCCACCTGTGCCCCTTCCAAGGCAGTTTTATTGGTGCCGTTTGTAAAAGGCCTTTCCCGTCGTCCCCAAGCCTTTGCCTCCCCTCTCTGAGATAGCAGCTGGTTTGGGTCTGGGCCCCACACACAACAGCCAGCCTGGGTCTGGTGCTGCTGGGATGCACCTGTGCCACGGCAGGTCCAGGTGCAAGTCTCTGTCCAGTTCTGGGGATCGGGACAAGGTGGAGAGCCAGGTCTGTGTGTGGCAGCTGGGCAGAGGCTTGGCTGGCCGTAGCGATGCGTAGGCCCCGTGCGTGGCCCAGTTCCCGTGCCCAGCAGTATGACAGAACCCAGGGTTGGGGGCGGTGACATCAGAGGTTCTGAGAGAGAAGCTTTACAGCAGAGAAGTATGGGGAACAGGCCAGGGCAGGAGCCAAGGGAGAGTCCTGAGGGGGTGCTGTGTGTGTGTGAATGTGTGTCTACACACAGCCCAGGATCAGGGATGTGATGCACGGAGGCCTTTGAGGAGTGTTTGGTGAGTGCTATCCCTCCTTCCCTTTGGGGGTCTGCATGCCTGAGCCCCGGCTTCCTGAAGCTGAGGGAAGACGCCTGGGGGGAGGGTGGTAGGGGTGCAGGGCGGTGAGAGGTTGGGGAGAAACTCAGCCAGAAGTGGTTTAGCTGATGTTCTGTCGTTTGGCTTGCCACCTCAGAGGGAGACAGAGGGAGACACAGACGGAGAGAGAGATGCGGAGAGAGACACAGAGAACATGCTCCCCTGCGGGCCGGGCCGGTGCCGCCTGGAGCCAGCAGTCTCCCAGAGGTCCCTGTGTTCCGTGGGCCTTCAAACAGCAGCTTACTTGTTCCTGAGGCTGGCTCCCGGGAGCACCGGGCTCTTTGCCAGCTGTCAGCTTACAGGTCCTGGACCCATTCTCCCTGGGCTCAGCGTGCTGGCCGCACTGGCATCCAGGAGGCACTGGGTCAGGCAGAGAAGGACGATTTGCCAGGAGGCACGCGGTCAACCGCCAGCTTCCTCTTCGGACGAGGCCGGTAACACAACATCCTGGGTAGGGTGTGTGCACCGCATGTCGGGCTGAATCCCACGTCATCCTGTGCTCTCCTCAGGATGATCACACAGGTTGGGCATGGCTATGGTCTCTGTTTTACAGGGCATGAAATCAAAGTGCAGAGAGGCTGATGTTTTGCTTAGGAAAACAGTTTTTAATGGTCAGAGCTACCAGATTGAGTTACCTTTTTCTTTTTCTTTTCTTTTATTTATTTGAGAGAGAGACAGAGAGACAGAAGGACAGAGACAGAGCACGCAAGTGGGGGAGGGGCAGAGAGAGAGGGAGACACAGAATCCCAAGCAGGCTTGCATTGTCAGTGCAGAGTCTGATGCGGGGCTCGAATTCACAAACTTGTGAGATCATGACCTGGGCTGAAACCCAGAGTCAGAGGCTTAACCGACTGAGCCACCCAGGTGCCCCTTGAGTCATTTTCTTGAACACCCATGTGGTTGAGAGTCTCAGATCGTCTAAGGACGGGATGCTCAGGCAGTTCTGTATGATCCTGCCCTTAGACACCCCCTCCCCAGAGGCCCGCACTCCTGTGCGTCCAGCTGTTTCTTCTCCAGGCTGCAGAGTAGATTCTGGAAGAAGGAGCGAGCGCACCCCTCGTCCATAGACCTCAGGAGGTCTAGAGTGAGCTTCTGGCTCTGCCCCAACTCTATCCATCTTTTTACTGGCCTATTGATTTTTTATCTTATTTTTATTTCACTTTTAAAATTTGGGGGCGCCTGGGTGGCTCAGTCAGTTGAGCGTCCGACGTCAGCCCAGGTCATGATCTCGCAGTCCATGAGTTCGAGCCCCGCATCGGGCTCTGTGCTGACAGCTCAGAGCCTGGAGCCTGCTTTGCGTTCTGTGTCTCCCTTTCTCTAACCCTCCACCGTTCATGCTCTGTCTCTCTCTGTCTCAAAAAAATAAATAAACATTAAAAAAATATTTTTAAATTTATTTATAATGTAATTTTCTCTGAGTTTTTGAGCTTCTTTAACATGGAAGCTCCTCTGGTTGCTGACTGTACAGTTTTCCCCTCGTGTTTGAGTTAAGGCTGATCATTGCCCCCAGGCACTGCCTTGTCTGTGTCCCATGATGCATTTCAGGTTGGTTTTCCTTAATACTCAGTGTAAACTATTTTCTGATTTCCATTGCAATTTCTTTCTTTCTTTCTTTCTTTCTTTTTTTGACCATGGGCTACTTAGGAAAGCATTACATAATTTACAAACATTTGGGGATCTTCCAGATATCTTCATCTTACTGTAATTTCCTAAATGAATTCCATTTTGTTCAGAGAACATACTGGGTGTGCGTTCAACACCTTAAGAAATGGTTTAGACTTGTCTCATGCCCCAGCACATGCTTATGTCAGTGGATCTCAACCAAGAATGGCCCGTGTCCCTTCAGGGGAACTTGGCCATGTCTGTAAACATGTTTGTTTCTCACCTCGTGGGTAGGAGTTCCGGATGGTGCGAACATCCTGCAATCGATCCACGGAAGCTCTCCTGCCCCCAAGACAGAACTGTCCAAGAGAAAAATGTAAATATCGCTGATTCGAGAAATCTTGGCGTATATTGTTCTGATATGCTCTATCTTTACTGATTTTCGCCTACTTGTTTTATCGATTACTCAGAGAGTGGCATCCAAATTCCCACCTGTACCCGGGAATCTGCCTCTCTTCCCTTTGCTTCTGTCTGTTTTACAAAGCTCTATCCTTCAATGCATCCTGAGTGTGTACCCTTGAGAAGTGGACACTTCTACCATCATAAAAATGGCTCTGTTCATCCCTCTCTCCCCGACCAACCACCCTTCCCAACATTTATGTGACCGGTTTCTTAGGCTTACTGTTCGCATGGTGTGTTTCACACGGCCTTTTTATTTTCTAACTCCCATATCTGTGTTTGAAGTACGCGCATTACAGGAAGCGAACGGTACGGCGTTGATTGTATATGTCCTTGGAAAACCTTGCCCACTGTTTAAACCATTTACATTCAACACAACTATTTATAAGATCGGGTTACAGTTTATCGTCTTGGAATATTTATTTTCTCCATCCACGGTCTTTGATCCTCTCTTCCGCTTTTTCTGCCTTTTTTCATGTAAGTCTATCTTACCTCCTATATTGACTTCTTTTGAAAAATGACCTGGTTTCATTAATTTAAGCTAGGGAGTTCTCACATGGCGGAAGATTCACAGATACAGTGCAACACACACACATCTGTATCTGTAGAGAGCATGGAGTATACCTTCTCCATTATCGATCATGACCCTTGATGCAAACGTGCACAATACAAAGTTAACCCTTGTGCTGCTACTCCTCCACACGTTTAAAGTCCAGTTCAGGAAAAGGCGGAATCATAGGAGCAGAGGGCACGTCAGTGGCTTCCCAAGACCAGGAGCGAGCAGGGAGAGAGTGACAGTAAACCCTCAGAAGGAGGTAATTCCAAGCAACGACAGGAATGTTCTGGGTCTGGATTGTGGTGATGGTTACGTGACTATGTGCATGTGCTTCAGTGAACTGAACACCCACAAGGGTGAATATTAATTACTATGTATAAATAAAGCATAGTTTATTTTTTAATGTTTATTTATTTTTGACAGAGACAGAGCATGAGCGGGGGAGGGGCAGAGAGAGAGGGAGACACAGAATCGGAAGCAGGCTCCAGGCCCTGGGCCGTCAGCACAGAGCCCGAACTCACGATCCATGAGATCATGACCACAGCCGGAGTCAGACATTTAACCGACTGAGCCACCCAGGCATCCCTAAAGCCTAGTTTTAAATAAAGACAATATGGAAAAAAGTTAAAAAGCATTTTATCAAATGCCCATTAAAAACAAAAAAAAAAACCTGTTGGACCAGGGGGTCAAGACATAATAAGAATCTGGGATAAATGCATAAAAATATCTCAGGAAGAAGTTTTGCTTTTCTCTTCGTCTTGAATACTAAACTTTATAAAAAGAATTATCTATTTTTTAAAAAAAATGGGGGCACCTGGGTGGCGCAGTCGGTTAAGCGTCCGACTTCAGCCAGGTCACGATCTCGCGGTCCGTGAGTTCGAGCCCCGCGTCAGGCTCTGGGCTGATGTTTCAGAGCCTGGAGCCTGTTTCCGATTCTGTGTCTCCCTCTCTCTCTGCCCCTCCCCCGTTCATGCTCTGTCTCTCTCTGTCCCAAAAATAAATAAACGTTGAAAAAAAATTAAAAATAAATAAAATAAATAAAATCTTATTGCCTTTTTAAGTCCCTTTCTTCATGTTACCTTATAGTGTCTGCTCTGGAGAGAAATAGACATCTATGACTCATGACAGGTGACCTTCAGTTAACATTGTATAAATTTCAGTGTCATGTAAGAGCTTTGTAAGAGTCTGATCCCCCTTAGAACGTCTACCACCTTTGTCCTCTTCTGGTCACATTGTTTTTATTATTTTTTATTGTTTATTTATATATATTCTTTTGAGAGACAAAGAATGTGTGCTAGTGGGGGGGGAGTGGATGGGGAGACAGAGACAGAGAGAGAAAGAGAGAGAGAGAGAGAGAGAGAGAGAATTTTTAGCAGGCTCCATGCTCTGCATGGAGCCCAACCTGGGGCTCGATCCCACGACCCTGGGATCACGACCTCGGCCAAAATCAAGAGTCAACGCTCAACTGACTGAGTCATTCAGGCATCCACCCCATCATATTGGCTTTTAAATTTCTAACCAATGATATTTAAAACTCGGGGTACCTGGGTAGCTCAGTCGGTTAAGCACCTGACTTCAGCTCAGGTCATGATCTCACAGTTCGTGGGTTCAAGCCCCTCATCCTTCACTGGGCTGACAGCTCAGAGCCTGGAGCCTGCTTTGGATTCTGTGTCTCCCTCTTTCTCTATTCCCACCCCCCAGCATGCTCTCTGTCTCTCAAAAAATAAATAAAAAACAATTAACATTAAACAAAACCTCATAATATATTGTTATTATTTTTGCTTCTAACAGCCAATTGCTTTTTTGGATGCACATAAACGCGTGTGCCTGGGTATGTGTGTTCACGCGCACACACACATGCACGTATACGTGATAGTAATAAAAAGATACTTTGTATTTACCTACAGATTTGCTTTTCCTCATTTTCTTTCTTCCTATTGGTAGATCCGAGCTTCTTCCTGGCATCCCTTACCTAAAAGCTGGAGAATTTCTTTCAGTGTTACTTACAGTGAAAATCTGCTGGATATGATAAAACTCAGGTTTTACTTGTTTGAAAACGTCTTTGTTTTGCCACCAATTATAAAGACCAATTTTGATGAATGCGGCAGTGTTTTCTTTCTCACTTTAAAAATATTATTCCACTTATCTTCAAAGTGCATAATACTGCATTGTTAACTGTAGGGACCACGTTGTACAGCAGATCCTTCTTACAAAAACAAACAAGAAAAGGAAACCAAAACCACCAGCAGCAGCAGCAAAAAAAAAAAAAAAAAAATGCACAGAAGGAAATTTTGGGAAGTAATGGATATATTTAGTGCTTTGTTTACCGTGACTGTGCCACGGGTATACTCATAGGTCCAAACTCATCAAGATGTAGACATTAAAAGTGCGCGAATTTTTGTGCATCAATCAATCACACTTCAACGGAGCTAAAAAGAAAAAGATCCTCTGGAGGGCAAATCGGGAAAACAATACACTGTTCCACCGTCTTCTGGTTTCTAGTTTCTAATGAGAAGTCTGCATTGTTTTGTATTCCTGTTCCCTTATGTGGAATATGTTGTTTGTGTTGTTTGTTTGTTTGTTTGAGAGAGAGAGAGAGAGAGAGAGCAGGGGAGGGGCAGAGAGAGGGAGAGAGAGAATCTCAAACCGGCTCTGCACTGTCAGCACAGAGCCCGACACAGAGCTTGAGCTCATGATCCTGAGATCGTGACCTGAGCTAAAATCAAGAGTCTGAAGCTGAACCAACTGAGCCCCCCAGGTGCCCCTGAAATGTGTTTTTCTTTCCTCTGGCTTGTTTTTAATAATTTCTCTTTCTATTCTGTTTCCAGCATTTTGGCTATGATGTGCCTAGGTGTGTTTTTCCACGGACTTAGCCCTGTTTGGAGTTACCTTGCTTTGGGGGGTTGATGGCTTTCAGCAATTCTAAAACTCTTCAGCTGCTCTCTCTTCCAATACCTGTCAGCCCGGCTGCCTCTCCCCTCCTGCTGGCCCAGCTACGCACGCTGCTGACTGCTAGATACTGATCTCTGTCTGTCAGGTGCTCTGTGCCTTTCTGCCCGAGATTCTTTTCTTCCTCTGCATGTTTCGGTTTGATATCTGCCATTCATCCCTCTTTATTCACGTTTACCGCTCCCGTCCTCTGCTTTGTTCCTGTTAAGCCCTCCAAGTAGATTTTCCACTTCTGATTTCACATTTTTCATTTCTGGCATTCCAATTTTGGCCTTTCTTATAGTTTCTGTCTCTCATTAAAATTTCCCAACTGTTCGCATGTTATACCATTTTCACTATTTTCAGTCCTTTGACATATTTTTTTGTTGGTGGAATTCAGTGCTTTATATAAAGTCCCTTGTAAAAACAAAACAGAATAAAAACAAACTGAAAAGAAGGGGAATGGGGAATTTAAAAAAAAAAAAAAAAGGACGGGAGGCCATTTTTCGCATTTATTTTACCATCTCTGTCTTCTAATTTTGAAAGCCCAGCATCTAGGCTGTCTGGTTCTGTTACTACCGATATTCCTTCACTTGACCATGGGTCACGGCTTCCTGCTTTGGGTGGGTTTTACACTTTTCTCATTCTGAACCAGACCTTGTGTGTAACAGAGTGGGGGAGATTCACCCAAACAACATTTCCCTACAGATAATGGCACACTTCTCCTGACAGGGCACCGGTGCGGGAGGAAGGAGTCTACTCGATTTGATCAGTGGTTAAACCAGGACTTTTGGCACTTCCCTTTAGATGTTTGCGTGAATGGCTTCCGTTATTTTTAAAGAGGTGAGAAGACATCTCCTTGGGATCTGAACACTGAAAACACTCTGGAGATCTCTTTATGACTGGTAGGTCTCTCTCTTATTCTCTCTCTCTCATTGTCTCTCCTCGGACACCAGCTTTTGGGGTCTCTGGGAGTAATTTTATTCCTCTAGTTCCATCCCTGGGCGTCCACACCACAGAAGATCTCCGTTTGCCTTGTTCCCCCGACCCCGGCCTCCATGGGCACTGCAGGGAGAACACTCAGCTGAGTCTTGGGTGAGCTCAGACCAGATTGTCTCAGCTCTGTTTCCTCGCATCCTGTCTTTGGAGGTCCGGTGTCCCACCCGCAAACTTCAAGGGTCCCCGCGGTGCCCTCAGTGAGGGATTAGCAGGACTCAGAGGGATTTCTCCCTGCCCTTCGGTCCTGCCACGCGGTGGGGGAGGAAGCACCGAATCAGCAAGACTTGTGACTGTCATCACGCATTGCTGCACGCCCTGCTATACAGTTCCCTCCATGTGACGCGTCCTTGTGCCTCCTCCCCACCCCAACCCATCACGTAAACATCGAACCTGGTCTCAACTGAGCATCGCGTGTCCTCCCAGCCTGGATAGTGGGTCCTCCGTGCGTTTTCCTATCATCTGATGCTGCTTTTTACCAACATCTTGACATCGCACATCTTAACGATCAGCTTTATTCTCTGTCTCTCTGTACAGCGAGCTCCTTGATGACAGGGGCCACATCTCTTTCTTGCTGTGCCCCCTGGGCCTGGAACAGTGACCAGCACAGAGTAGGTGCAGAGTGCACGTTGAAGCCACATGGCTGGGCTTGGTGCCAGATGAAGTCATCGAGGGATGTAAGAGCTTGATTTATGCCCACTGCTGAATCATCCTCCCCAGTTGGCTTAACAAACTGGTTTTCTGGAGGGTTCAAAGTCAGAGTTGATGCCACTTTTTACTGAGCAAGCAAGAAAGAGAACTAGTACAATAATGACAAAGGAAATCTTGATGGAGTGACATTTATTTTTTTTTTAATTTTTTTTAACATTTATTTATTTTTGAGACAGAGAGAGACAGAGCATGAATGGGGGAGGGGCAGAGAGAGAGGGAGACACAGAATCGGAAGCAGGCTCCAGGCTCTGAGCCATCAGCCCAGAGCCCGACGCGGGGCTCGAACTCGCGGACCGCAAGATCGTGACCTGGCTGAAGTCGGATGCTTAACCGACTGAGCCACCCAGGCGCCCCTGATGGAGTGACATTTAAAGGGTGCTGTCAGGAATCCAGGTCTCCTTGTCAGAGCCTCCTCGTGTGACGTGATCAGATTTGTAGCCATTGGCCTCATTGACTAAACAGGGCCTGGAAGCTGGTTTTATCCATTCTGTTCATTTTAAATAAGATGACCAAGGCCTAGAGAGAGTTCCTTCCAACCTTCCAAAGAAACATAGCAAGCAAACTGGAAATAGGAATTTTACCCTTAGTCTACAAGACAACAATTCAAATATTTAGGGTGCCAAGCATCCCCACTGTACCCGAATTCCTGGCCCACAGCATGCACACTCATGACCTCCTAGAAGCCTCTTAGCACACCCTGTGTGGGGCATCTCCTGCCATCCTCACTCTTGGAACCAGTCCCTGCCCCCTCTCCACGATGAATGTCATGTTCTGCCTCCTCTGTGCAGCCCACCCTGATGGCCCACTGTCTGCCCCCCTCCTTGGAGATGCCCAACCCCATCCCTGCCCTGGTCCCGGCACTTGTGATGCCAGACCGTAGGGTCTGTTTTCACATCCGTTTCCCCACTGGGGTGGACACACTTCCCATCTATGTGTCTGGGGCCCAGACTGGGACCAGCAGGCTCACGGTGGGGACTCTATGAGCGCTGAATGGTGTGGTAATCTGACTCCAGGTCTGTGTCACATATTGGTGTGGTCGCTTTCCTTCTGTAATACTCACCAATCCCCTCCAGAAAAGGGCCACCAGCCCACTGTTACAGAGGAAGAAACTGAAGTTTGGACAGGTTTTTTTTTTTTAATGTTTATTTTTTGAGAGAGAGAGAGAGAGAGCAGGGGAGAAGCAGAGACAGGGAAACACAGAATCCAAAGCAGGCTCCGGGCTCCGAGCTGTCATCACAGAGCCTGACTCAGGATTCGAACTCACGGACCCCGAGATCATAACCTGAGCTGAAGTTGGACGCTCAACCGACTGGGCCACCCAGGTGCCCCAAGGAAGCTCGGACCGCTGAATCGAGTCATTTGAAGGTCAAGCAGAGAGAAGACCTAGATTGTGAGTCTGGTCTTCCTCTTTTGATCATATCTTAGGGGAGAGAGAACAAGAGGGGGAGCCAGCATGATGCATCCCATGTGCATAGACGCTGGTCTATAGTCTGGCAGTCACAATTCAAGATCGTTTGCTGAACATCTATCTGCCTAGATATAGACCCATACAAAAATATATGTGCACCTTTGAATGTGAATATATACATGAATGCATATATGTATATACACATGTCCTGTGTGGATGTACACACACATAAACACAGGCATGTTCGTGATATCCAGTCAACATGTATTTACACATCTAGCATACTACATTATATAATCTAGATATATATGACAGGTATACACATGCATGTCTACAAGTTACATACCAGCCCTGTTTAGATGCTACAAAGCCCTGCATCTTTCTGCTCAGTAGTGCTGTGCATTTATGTATCTGTGTCTATCCAAGGCATAAAGCCACAGTCCACCTGCCTGATTCATTCTGCCCTGTCCTTGTAGACCTAAGCAGCGACCATCCCTAACTTCCCGGTCAGGAGCTGTTTCTGGTCTGGGTTGAAGTCATTCAGTCTGACCTTCCCTCCCAGCCGTGGAAGGGCATTAACTCAAGTGTAATACAATGAGTGGTCAAATTAACAGTGATGGAAAGGCAGGAAAGGGGGAGGACGGTGGGGCCGGACGCTCACATTCTATATCCTGAGTCATTGCACTGGGCAGACGAGACGTGGAGTCATTTTTCTCAGAGGAGGTAAGCCTCCACCTAGAGACAGAATCTGCAGCACTGGGGGGGGTGGGGGGTGGGATTGCCTGTAGAGCCCCGGAATCTAGGATCGCACACACAGAGGAAAAGGGGCGCTCAGGGAGGTTAACAACCTTGCCCTAATCTGACCGGAGTTAAGGGGAAACATGGAGTTGGGTTCAGGGCTGTCTCCAAGGCGTAACCCCTTCCTGCTCCTTCCCGTCACCTCCAGAGAGACTAGAGATTTCTTTTTAAGGAATTGGCTTCTGCAATTATGGAGGCTGCTGAGTCCAAACTCTGAACTGTGGGCTGGCAGCCTGAGACCCAGGAGGAGCCAGTGCTACAGTCCAAGTTCAAAGGCCCCCTGCTGCGAGAGGGGGCCGTCGGTCTTTTGTTCTATTCAGGCCTTTAATGGATTTGATTAAGCCCCCCCCCATTTTGGAGGGCAATCTGCTTCATTCATTCAGATTCCACCAACTTAAATGTAGGTCTCCTCCAAAAACACTCTTACAGAAACACTCAGAATAATGGTCGACCCCATATCCGGGAACTGTGGCCCAGCCAAGCAGACGCATAAAGTTAACCATCACAAGCCCGAATATAACCAAGCCCACCTCCCCCACCCTTTGGCCTCGTATGTAGCCCCCACTCTCTACATGGCCCTTCAGTACTGAGGCCAGCAGCCCATTGCAGAGTCCGGCTGGGCTCCTGAGAGAGAGCAGCTAACTAGCTGGCTGTCTACCATGTAGGCCGCATGGACCACAGGCGGATGGCCTCCCAGGAGCGGCCACGCCCAGTCCAAACCGGCCAATCAGCTGTGGTCGAGGTGGTGGTTACGGTGGGTACCACCCCCCCCTACCCCCCCCCCCCCCCCCCCGGCACGACCGGTGTGCAGAAAATGTCCCCGGAGGGGGCAGGAGCCAGGGGACAGTCTGTGCTGAGTACCACGAGGACCCGGTCATGGTGGGAAGACTCAGAAAGGAAGCAGGTGCTTCGATTCACCCCTCAGTTCACCCCTCGCCTCGTCATCGGGAGTGCTGTGCTGTGTGCTCATGCACAGGCCATTCACCAGATCTGCTGCCCCGGGACCCACGGGAGCCCTGAGCTCACGTGTGACTCAGCATCAGAACCGGGGGCCCAAGGTGTGAGGCAGCAGGACTCCTTCCCGCATGAGCAACAGAGACGGGTGAGGGTGCGTTTTGGAGAAGAGTCCGGCCGGAAGGGCTTGGGGTAGGCACCTGGCAGGGCCTCCTAAACACAGCAAATTAACCTCCCTCCCTCCCCCCCTCCACAGTTCACTCCCACTGAATGCACCTTCCCTGCATTCTAATGATGCGCCTGCTTTGGTGCAAAAGACCAACGCACGGCTGTGCCCGCACCAGCTGGGACCGAGGCCGGCTCAGAGAGGGGCCAGAGCCCCGAGGGGTGCGGGTCATGTCCCCCGCAGCCCACCAGGGGGCCCATCCTGTCGGGGGATCAGCCCTGGCTCAGTGCGCAGGCCATCCCTCTCAATCCCTCTGCACTGGCTCCTTGGTGAGTCTGCCCGCAGAGCTCCCCTGTGGGGACCAGGCCAGGCCAGCCAGGTCACTGTCCCTGTGCAGCCAGGAGATGCAGGGGGCCTGTTCCCTGCCTGAAGCTGGAACCACTCCCTTTGCACCCTTCTCGGTGCTCATCCAACCTGCCTTGGGAGCTCGTACAGCCAGAGAAGCTTCGTCACTTGAGAAGAGACAGCAAAAAAAGTGGCTGTGCTGGGTACCCACCATGTCTCACCAGGGACTGCACTTTCAGTGGCGTTTAAGCATCCTGGGCGGTGCCCCAGGCTACGGCCCAGCAAATGCCCTGGGGTAGTGCTGGTGGATGAACTGGCAGGTGATTGTGGTCCACATTTTAGCCACATGGGCCTGAGGCTTGGGGTGGAGGAGGCTGCCCGGGCCACGCAGCTAAGGAGGGGTGCTGGAGTCCAGGTAAGGCTTCAGGGACTCCGGACCAGGACCTGCACCCGGGTCCATGTGACGCTGGCTCAGACCCTTCTCCGGCCACCATGATTAGCGAGTGCTTTCTTCTTCTGAGCTGGCACCTGTCTCCCTGTGGCTCATACTCTCAGTTTCAGGTTCTCCCTGTCGGGGACCAGGACCGAGACCAAGGACCCCGCCCCACTATTTTCTCATATGAGCTCCGTATTGATGTGAAGGAAGGGCGACCTTCCGCACTTTCCTATTTGACAGGCTCCAGCTGAGAGCCGAGATCTCACTGAGTCACTCAAGGGTCTGGACTAGAAGTGGGGGCACTGAGGGGCCCGCTGGTGCAGCAGGGGCACTGCAGGGAGGAGGGAGAGCTTCTGCCCAGGGCAATGGGCAAATAGCAAAATGACCTCACTCACTTTTCTCCAATGCAACTCTTGGGTTCCTTTGTTGATAATAGCACCCTCTGAAAGAAGTTTGGGGTGAGCCAGGTCAAGAGCGCCCCCAGCTCAAGGGACAAGGAAAGACTTGGAAAGAATGGCTGTTGCCATGAGGGGTGGGACACATGGATGCCCTCCTGGCGGGGGGGGGGGGGCATCAGGTGTCTGTGGAGGCTGAGCGGGGTCCCAGGAGGTGGGCCTGGAGGGCTGAGGGACAGGTGGGCTTGGCTTGGGGGTGGAGGGGTGTGGACCCCATCAGCCTGGCATGGGTACTAGCCGTGGGCCTGCTGGGATGCTCTAGTGGCCCTTTGGGTGCTAGGCCCCCACGCTGCTGGCTTCCACGGAAGGTTAAGGAGCCCCTGCCACCCTGCAGCACTCAGATGTGGCTCCCAGGCCAGCGACCTTCCCACGACAGCTGCCTGCATGTCTCCTCACCCCACCTGCCCTTCTCCTGGCTCCAATGCCCTGGGTCCCCCCAGGAGCATCAAGAGGGGCCCCCAGCCCATGCCCACTCCCCTGCCTGGCAGACCCCGTCCACAGCACCAGCTTCCCCCCTCCCCACCCCCCACCCCAGGCCTCTGCAGTGTCACAGTCACCAACTTTGGTTAGCAAAGCGTTTATGGAAATGGTCCCCGTGAAAATCAGTTTGGGAACCACTGCGTGTAGAGTCACGGTGTTCTGGAATTCTGGAGTATGTTCCTGGGGCTGTGAGTCGCACCCAGAGGATCTGTGGAAATTTGTTGAAGCTGGTATTTCTCAAATCATCACGCTGTTGTTTTCCTTGTCCTTTACTTCCTTGTCCTCCTCTCCTTCTCCCCCTCCTTCTCTTTCTCTTCCTTCCCATTGCCCCACTTTTCCATGAAACATCTACTTATATCTCATAGAAGACAATTTTAGAAGTATTCCTCCGAGCCAGTCCTGACAGGGACAAGACCACTCTACTGATGACGCTCTCATTAGGAGAAGTGTCTGGAAACCAGCTGCCCCCTCCTGCTTGTATCTGGATGCTCTCCAGGTGGGGGAACCTTGGGCATTTGCATCTAAAATCTATTGTCTACAACCTCCATCTTGTTGAGAAACCACATTTCTGCCTCAGTTTCCTGCTCAGTACATGGCTCCTGTCTAGGACTGGAGGTCAGCCCAGGGACCCAGGGTGTTCGGCTGGGACCCTGGAAGGGGGAGCAGTCCCCTGGGACTCTAACACGTACCTGATCCTGCTCTAGGCCAAATATCTGGAACCACAGCTCTGCCCTGCCTGACTCCAAGTATCCTTCCAGCCCATGGGCCCTTGCTGCTGTTCCCACCCACCTGGGATGCTCTTACTTGTGGTAAGTATTAAAATGGCAATTGTAGTATATGGCAGATAGTTTACATGTGTCACTTAATTTAATTCAATATAATTTAATTTAATTCAATAACAACAGTGAATGCCTCCCAGAGGAGGAAACTGAGGCTCACAGAGTCTAGCCTCGGTGCTGTAACTCTCACGACAGTCCCCTGCAGTAGCCTCAGGGCCCATTGCACACAAGCAGGAGGAGGAGGCTCCCGCCTAAGGTCTCCCAACAGAAGGTAGATACCTGTGTCTTTGCTCTACCCGCCTGTGTGGAAGGTTCTGATCCAGGCAGAATTGGGTAACGCCTCCTGGGAAGTGGTGGTGATGGGGGCGGCCAGCAGTGTCCCCTCCTTGGGTGAAGACTGTGCCCTCATGTGCCCCAGCTCAGAAGGGCCTCTGGGATGGGTAGTTTTATGTATCCATCTGACTGGGCCACCAGATCCCAGGTACCTAGTTAAACATCATTCTGTGGATGTCTTCAAGGGTGTTCCTAGAAGAGATCAACATTTGAATCAATGGACTAAGATGGCCCTCTCTAGTGTGGATGGGCATCGTCCAATCCACTGAGGGTCTCATTAGAACAAAAAGGAAGAGGAAGGGAGAATTCGCCCTCTGCCTGACTCCTTGAGCTGAAGCATTGGTCTTCTCCTGCCCTTGGACTGGAGCTACACTGCAGGGTTTCCTGGGTTGGTCTCCAGCTTCAGACAGCAGATCATGAGAGCTGTCAGTCCCCATAACTGATGAGTGTTCTAGATAAATAGATAGATAGATAGATAGATAGATGAAAGATAGATAATAGATAGGTAGATAGATAGGTAGGTGGATAGATGACAGATACATAGATACATGGATAAGTAGATACATAGATACACAGACACAAAGATATATAGACAGATGATAGATAGATAGATACATAGATACATAGATAGATACACAGATACACAGATACAGACATACAGAGATACAGAGATATATAGATAGATGATAGATACATAGATACATACATAGATACATTAGATACATAGATAGATACATATATACATAGACACAAAGATATATAGACAGATGATACATAGACAGATACATAGACAGATACACAGATACATAGATACAAAGATATATAGATGATAGATAGATAGACAGATAGACAGATAGATAGATACAGATACCTAGATAGATACATAGATACATACATAGATACATAGACACAAATATATAGAGACAGAGATAGATAGATACATAGATACATAGACAGATACATAGATCCATAGACACAAAGATATATAGACAGATGATAGATACATAGATACATACATAGATACATAGACGGATACATAGATACAAAGATAGATAGATACATAGATACATAGATCTATAGATACATAGAAGAGACATGGGGAGAGAGATAGAAAGAGAGGGAGAGAGAGAGAATTTTACTGGTTCTGTTTCTCTGGAAGTCCCTGACTAATACAGCCTCATGCTTGGTTTGGCTCTGCTGTCCCCATCTCAAAATTTTTAGCAATTCTATTGTAGAACTTGTGTTTTGTAAGTGAAGTGTCATGGGACGATGGAGCAGGTGCATAAACACAGAAGATGTGTACAATGCATCCCACCCTTGCTCTTCAATGGCCCACAAGCACAGAGATGCAGGGGACCCCAGAGCTCTTGGGGTTCAATGAGACTCAGAGGGAGTCCAAGGTAAGTGCATTTCACCTGTGACAAGGGAGAGGGGGGCGGGCAGAACTTGCTTCCAACACAAAGGAAGGCACTGGAATTCTAAGACTAGAACAAGCAAGGAACTCTGTCCCATCTTTTCTGGTTTCTGTTACGTCCCTGTTTGGATCAAGCATGGATGTGAAACATGATGAAATGTGAGACAAATAATAGACTGGACAAAGCGAGGTCCCTTCTCTCTGCTCTCTGCTCTCTGCTCGTAGGTAAGCAGAAGGTGGGGTGTGTTGTGAATGTGCACGTATCCATATGTGAGAAGCGGTCAAGTTACTTTTGTGTAACATCTCCATTATCTGGTAAGATCAAAATGCACATGCATGTAACAAGCTACACAACACGAATCCTGTAATTTTGGTAATTCTGCATCTAAGTTAAATGCTCTTACATTTGCATTGAAAACCGGCCTTGCACAATATAAAGATGGCTGGTCAAATTCATGCCAGCAATGTAAAATGCTATTTTTCTCTACTTAGAATGGCATTAACTAGCAAATAAAAAGCCACAATGAAAACTGGAGAGAGGGACCATGGAAGGAATAAAAACAAAAACGAAAACAAAAACAAAACCTTTTACATCTCAGTACTTTTGACAGCACTTTTTTGAACAAGGCACCATGTATTTTCATTTTGCACTAAATCCTACGTATTATGAGCTAATCCTGAACAGAATATTTTAAAGTTGAAAGGGAATTGGGAGGACTGTATTCTAATTCTCGTTTTACAGACGTGGAAAGAGGGCCAGATCAGAGAGTGGGTGTGAAATCGGGAAGGCTGCTCAGGCTTCCTGCGTCATCCGGCCCTGGCAGCTGCCCCATAGGGACCCTGCCTCGGGGCTCTGAGAGCTCACGAGCCGCCCTGGGCAGGGTCTCTTCTCAGAAGCTGCCGTAGGTCCAGGGCCCGGCCAGCCCGGCATTCGTGAAGGGCCTGTTCTGAGGGCAGAGGCTGTCTGTGTCACTGTTTTCTGAGAAAGTCCCAGGAACCCTGCCTCCTCCCCAACAAAGTGTCTTTAGCTGTGTGAACTCTCATGCTGTGAGGCCCGTGGCCCACCGAAAACCCCCATTATGGCCCACACAATGCATGAATGCCCCACTCCGCCTGGAATCCTGGCCGGGAATCCCGGCCTTATTCACTGTATTGTATCTGGATACAGAAGGGCGCCTGTAGGTATGAAGAAAAGATGGGGGGGCACGTCTTGCCTTGGGCATGGAAGACAGGGTCCACCCTGTGGTTGTGGGGCCTCCACTTTCCCACGGCTCCTCCCCTCCGGCTTTGGCCTCATCCTACCAGCTTTGAATCTGAAGGTCATTTCCAAGGTTGACCTGTTGAGTACATCTTGGATCAGAGGAAAAGAAAGGTGCTGTATTGGGAAGGGGACAGGACTGCAGAAATAGAAGCCGGTGGGGGGAGGGCAGCTGGGGGTTGGGAGAGCCACAGGCCCAGGAAATGCTCTACGTGGCCTGGGTTGGGGAGCAGTGCCACTGACCTTGCTTTAGAAAAGGCGGTCCCGGCAGCATGTTTTCTCCCAGATTGGAAGCATCTCATTCCTGGGTCCCTGACCGGACCTGCTCATTGCTCCCTACGACTTCCCCTGCTTTCGTCTCCTGTCTGACCCACCTCCTGCTCCTGGTGGGCTCGGTGGGCTCGTGCCCAGCCGGCCTGGCCCTGCCCCTGCCCCTGCAGCTCTCCCTGCCCCTGGCCCCCACCTCCCTGTGCAGACTCAGCTTGGTCCTGGCCCTAAGTCTGCAGGGACTTCCACGCCAGCTGACCCTCTTGCGGTGGCTCTGGTGCAGACACTGGGCCCCACCTCCAGCCTGTGTCTCCTAGCCATTTTTCCCCCTAAAATGAAACTCCTTCCGTGTGTGTGGTGGCCTCCGATGTATATCAGAACTCAAAATCTAAATATCTAGGCTCAAATTCTGACTCTCCAGAGGTGGGAGCTTGGAATGGCTTAACCTCTGTGAGCCCCCAATTTCTCATAACTGTCGAGATTGTTGTGAGGTTCAAGCGAGTCAGACCTTCTAAATTGGAACTGTGGGGGCTGGAGCCTTTGGATCGCTTTTAAAATTTCCCCGGTGAGGGGCACCTGGGTGGCTCAGTCGGTTGAGTGTCCGACTATTGATTTCAGCTCAGGTGAGGATCCCATAGCGGTGGGATTGAGCCCTGCATCGGGCTCTGTGCTGATGGTGCAGAACCTACTTGGGATTCTCTCTCCCTCTCTCTCTGCCCCTCCCCTGCTCTCTCTCTCTCTCCTCCCTCTCAAAATAAATAAATAAATCTTAGAAAATATATATTAAAAAATAAAATAAAATTTCCCAGGTGATTCTGAATCTGGAACCACTGATAAAGAGAAACGCAGACAAATAGCAAGGACCCCCCCAAAGGAGGGTCAGGTTGGGCAGGGGGGTGTGATTCTGATGGTTAGGTTTTGGCCCTCAGAAGGCTTCCGTTGCAAAAAACATTAGTTATCCGGGAAGAATAACCATTGGTCCTCTGTGAGCCACTACTGGTAGAAGTGAAGAAGAAACTTCAGAGGGCAATTGGCAGCGAGGACAGATGGGGAGGAAGCTCTGGAAGGATGTTCCAGAGCCCCGGAGCTAAGAGAAGGGACGAGGCACTGGGCCTTCACTCTGTAAACCCAGAGGCCAAGCCCTGCTTGCCAGGGTCAGCTGCCACTTCCCAGCCCTCTGAGCTGGGGCAGGGCACGTCCCTCTCCAACATCAGCTTCCGTATCTATAAAGGGAAAGATAAACTGGTGCATGTTTTCTCCAAGCGTGGTCCAAGGGATCAGGCATCAGAGCCAGGCAGGGATTCTGTCAAAAAGCAGATGATGGGGTTTTACCCCCGATCTCTGAGCCAGACTCTCTAGGGCATCTCAGCCAAGTCTGAAGCCCATTAAAATCGAAAACAAGTTGCCTGCAGTTGTAGATGCTTTTTCTAGCTCTGATGTCCCAGCATGGTGTTCTCCAAAAAGCACCCCGTTCGTGAAGAAAACTTGGAACACATCTCACTAATGTATTTGATTTTATATAAAGTATGTGTGAGTGTGTCTCTGGTTATAAATGCATTTTAACAACATAAGACATAGCCGCAAGTGAAATTTTTCAAGTTGCTATAAAAATAAAGCTTATCTGGGGGCGCCTGGGTGGTGCAGTCGGTTAAGCGTCCGACTTCAGCCAGGGCACGATCTCGCGGTCCGGGAGTTCGAGCCCCGCGTCGGGCTCTGGGCTGATGGCTCGGAGCCTGGAGCCTGTTTCCGATTCTGTGTCTCCCTCTCTCTCTGCCCCTCCCCCGTTCATGCTCTGTCTCTCTCTGTCCCAAAAATAAATAAACGTTGAAAAAAAAATTAAAAAAAAAAAATAAAGCTTATCTGAAGTGTATATAAAGAGGTGAAAGATCCAGAAGACCCAACACAACAGTGAAGAACAAAGTTGGAGAACTGATACTACCCAAGTTCAAGACTACTGTAAAGCTACTGCACTCAAAACAGTGTGGTTTTGGGGGGGAAAAACCCAACACATAGATCAGTGGAACAGAATAGAGAGCCCAGAAAGAGACTCACGTAGATATAGTCACCAGATCTTTGACACAGGAGCAGAGGCAACACAGTGGATCAATCACGGGGCTGGAACCAATGGATGGCCACGTGCAAAAAAACCCAAATCTAGACACAGACCTTTCACAGAAATTAACTCAGAATGCATCATACACCTAAATGTATACTTCAAACTATAAAACTTCCAGAAGAGAATACAGGAGAACACCTGGATGACCCCGAGTATGGCGATGCTATTTTAAACACAACCCCAAAGACACGATCCATTAGAGGAATCATTGAGAAGTTGGACCTTATTAAAATTAAAACCTTGTTGGGATGAGCATTGGGTGTTGTATAGAAGCCAATTTGACATCAGTTATATTAAAATAAATAAATAAATAAATAAATAAAGCTGAATTTAAAACATTGAAAAAACTTCTACTCTGCAAAAGACCACGTGAAGAGAATGAGAAGACACACCAGAGAGTGGGAGGAAATATTTGCCAAAGTCACATCTGATAAAGGACTGTGATCCAAAATATACAAACAACTCTTAAAAAAACTCAACAATAAGAAAAATACAACTGATTTAAAAACTGTGTCAAAGACCTTAAGAGGCACCTCACCAGAGGAGATACACAAACGGCAAGCAAGCACATAAAAAGATGTGCCCGGCTGACTTTGGCTCAGGTCATGATCTCATGGTTCAAGAGTTCAAGCCCTGCATCGGGCTCTGTGCTGGTGATGCAGAGCCTGCTTGGGATTCTCTCTCACTCTCTGCCCCTTCCCCACCTCTACACACACTCTCTCTCTCAAAATAAATAAATAGGGGTGCCTGGTGGCTCAGTGGGTTAAGTGTCCCACTTCGGCTCAGGTCACGATCTCATGGTCTGTGAGTTCAAGCCCCGTGTCGGACTCTGTGTTGACTGCTCAGGGCCTGGAGCCTGCTTCTGATTCTGTGTCTCCCTCTCTCTCTGCCCCTCCCCGACTCACACTCTGTCTGTCTCTGTCTCTTTCTTTCAAAAATAAATTAACATAATAGATACATACATAAATAGACCTAAAAACAAAAAAGATGTGCCCTATCATACATCGCCAGGGAAATTCAAACGAA
Source organism: Prionailurus bengalensis (assembly GCF_016509475.1). Lineage (NCBI taxonomy): Eukaryota > Metazoa > Chordata > Mammalia > Carnivora > Felidae > Prionailurus > Prionailurus bengalensis. The sequence continues at coordinate 79,157,161 of NC_057353.1, read as the reverse complement.
AACGACAACAGAGTAACACTACCACCTACCAGAATGGTCAAAATCCAGGCATGGACAACACCACCACATGCTGGTGCAGATGTGAAGCACCGGGAACCCTCCTTTCTTGCAGAATGGTACAGCCTCTTTGGAAGAAGTTTGGCAGCTTCTTATAAAACTAAACGTACTCTTGCCCTATGGTGGGGTGGGGGGAGGGGGGAGGGAGGAGGTAACACCTTGGTGTTTACCCAAAGGAGCTGACAATTTACACCCACACAAAAACCTACACATGGATATTCAGAGTACCTTTGTTCATAATAGCCAATATTCGGAGGCAATCAAGATGTCCTTCAGGAGCTGAGTGGGTTAATAAACTATGGTCCATCTGAACAATGGGATATTGTTTGGCTCTAGAAAGAAATGCATCATCGAGCCACAAGAAGACACAGAGGATGCTTCACCGCATATTACTAGTGAAAGAAGCCAATCTGGAAAGACGACACACTGTATGATTCTAAGTATATAATATTCTGGAAAAGGTAATTATGGAGACAGTGAAAAGATCAGTGGTTGCCAGGGGTGAAGGGAATGATGAATGGGTAGCACAGGGGATTTCAAGGCGCTGGAAATACTCTGTGCAAAATTATCATGATGGATACATGCCATTATACATCCAAACCCATAGGGTGTATAAGACCAACAGCAAACCCTGATGTAAATTATAGACTCTGGGTGACAATGATGGGTCCATGTAGGTCCATTAGTTGTAACAAATGCAGCCGTCTGGTGGGGGACGCTGATCAACAGGGAGCCTATGGGCATGTGTGGGGCGGGGGCTACATGGGCAACCTCTGGGACTTTCCTACCAAGTTTTCTGTGAATCTAAAAGAGCTCTAAAAAAGGCATTTAAAAAATAGAAAGTCAAACACAATTAAAAATCTACCTAAGGCAGGTAGGAACCCCTCCCCTCCCCCATTTGACCATGTAAAAAAAGGGGTCACATAAAAGCGAAGTTAAAGGAAAGCAGTGTTTCAAGGGGTCTGAGTGCCACAATAAAGCAACAACAGATTGTATGAAACTGAATGAGCACAAAGTCTGAACGGCAGCTTTCTGGCACACACCTGCCCCCGAGCCAGACAGGGCAAGGAGTGTAGGTGCCTCGTGGGCAGCAGGGACTGGGCCAGGAGCAGACCCCGATCCCTCATAGAGCTGCCTTTCCTGGTGTTAGCAAGGCCTGCCTGCACGTACTCTCCGAGCCCAAATGCCCCAGTGCGGCAGGCCCCCGCGTGTGGATGGCTCGTCTAAGACCGCAGGGCTCTCTCTGAGGGGGCCATGGTGACCTTTTCTGAGCGCCTACAAAGTACCAGCACTTGTGGCTAATTTCACCATGTACACTGTAGTGATGCTTGAACTACATCCTTGACCCCATGTTACAGGTGCCGAGATAAAGGCCTGGGATGATGGTGGGCATGTTGTCCAAAGTAAGGCGGCCATATAAGTGACAGGACAGGGAGTCAAGGTCAAGTCTCTAAACTCTCTGCCTGTGTCCCTCAAGAGGTTGACATTCTTTCTTTTTTTTAAAATTTTTTTGAAGTTTATTTATTTTGAAAGAGGGAGCATAAGTGGGGGAGGGGCAGAGAGAGAGAAGAAGAGAGAGAGAAAGAATCCCAAGCAGGCTCTGCACCGCCAGTGCGAAGCCCGACATGACACGGGGCTCGAACCCATGAACCGTGAGATCGTGACCTGGGCCGAAGTCGGATGCTTAACCCACTGAGCCACCCAGGCGCCCCAAGGGGCTGATATTCTGATAGGAAGGCCTCCCTCTGAGACTATGTGCAGAGTCCCCCTTCTCTACCCCCCATCCCACCCCCACCAGGGGAAACAAAACCAGGCCCTTCCAAGTCTTTCCTTGTCCGGGCAGCCTGAGGGCTGGGCTGGTCCGGGATGTGCAACCCCCCACCCCAGCCTAGTCTCACGCTGTAAATATTTGTAGGGGCCTTTCCCACCCTCAGCAAAGGTGGGTGAGTGCAAAGCCAGGCCGGGCATGTGTGCACAGGCAGTTTGTCAACATAACTGATACTGCTGAGCAGAGGCCCAGTACAAAGGGTGCTTGCCGAGCAGATGGGGGAAGATGTGCAATCCCTATAATATAGAGAGGCATGTAATTTAGGGATGTGGGTTTGTTTTTCTTGAACAACGGGGACAGATAATGCTGCCCTATGTAGTTGGGACTGTCTTTGGAAAGCACAGACACTCATTATTTCTCTGTCCTGCGTTTCTAGCTCTCATTGCAGAGGCATCCATCACAGATGGCAACACTGGGAGCCATCCATCCTCGCTGGCCTCCTGGGCCCCGTTTCCTCATCCTCCAGGCCGCCCACGTGTGGACACGGATTGCCCTTCGGGTAGCAGCGAGAACTCCCTGGCAGCGGGGCGGCGAGCGAGACTTAAACCTCTCCATGCTCCCATTTTCTCATCTTTACAAGATGAGAGGACAACATCATCTTCGGTGTAGTCACGCATTCATTCATATCAGGCATATTTAAGGAGCAGGCGTCACATGTCCTCTGAGCACTGACAGAGACGGCTTTCGCCTCAGTCCGACCACCTATGAAAGCACAGAGCAGATCGTAGATGCTTCGTACCTGTGACTCTCTTACTCTCCCCCCTTTCCTAAAACAGAAGTTTATAAATCAGCCTCGCATCTGCAAAGCCCCTGTGGCTTTTGCTCTGCACAGGATAAAAGTCCATATTTCTTTCTGAGGCTCTAAACAACTAAGATATCCAAGAAAAATGTATCTATCAAAATTTAAATTATCCTTTGACCACGTGGGCCGCTTCTAGCAACCCTCCCATAAATAAACGCAGGTAAGCACAGAGTGAGATACGCATACGAGGATGTTTATTGCAGCCTGTCGTAACGGAAGAAAGAGGTGGACATAACCATCTATCAGGTGAGGAACTTTGAAGGAAGTGGCAGTCCTTCCGTACAGCCAGCTTAGGGACGCACGTCCTCACATGCTGTCTGCCGTGTGATGGGCATCGAATATTGGAAGGACAGCAGTGCCACCAGGGAATGGAAGGTGGCCATTAGCAGAATAAGGTAGGTCTGAAGGAACCGACCTTGACAGGTGCCCAAGATGTAGGGTTGGGTGAAAAAGAAGGAAGCCACAGCCTGGGTTGTGTAAGGAGTCTGTTCTCATTTTAGAGAGTAGGCTGTGTCTGTGTCTGTGCCGACAAAATATCTCAAATGAGTAAGAAATATTAGGAAAGCTACAGAAGAAATCTCTTCAATCAAGACTTTTGCAGAGAGAAATGGGGAGCCCCACTTTCCTGATCTGTTTTATTTTTCCCATTTACCAGCACAGCACGGGCATCACCCTGTGGTAATGAGCACAACAACCCTGTATCACCATTTGGGTAACTTCCCAATCCTTTGTTTCACCGATCCCCTCGGGCTGGACATTTTGACTACGGCCAGTTCTTTACGTTTATAAATAATGCCGATTTGAACACTCTAGGGAAAATATCTTTGCTGGTAAATAACACATTCTTGGGAGTATAATTGCTGTCATTTTTATCGATGTTACGTCTGGCCGTCTTTGATCACTGCTCGCCATTTACTTGATTTCAAAATCAGCGAAGGGCCCAGCCTTTTACTCGTTCTGAGACAGAACAAACCGACCTCTGAGGCTCGCTGTCTTCACCTGAAAAATGAAAGTCTATCCCTTGAGGTGCTTCTAATGAAGGAGATGATGTCTGAGGGGAAACTCTGAGGTCACAAGCAGCCACTCACCCCGGGTGCCCGGGAGTCTTAGGAGGGGCGTTGCGGATGTTGGCGTAAGGATTCGCAAGCAGGGACGCCCAGGGCACAGGGTTTGCACACACGGCAAGAAACTAGCCCAGGAGTTGATGAAGCGGATTGGGCAGGGTCACACCATCAGCGAGTGACACAGTCTCTTGAATTATTCTGCAGGGAACAGGGCACAAGATCCAGAAGGAGGAGATTCTGCGTTGCCAGGAAACCACAGTTTGATGTCTCAGCAGACAATTGCAGCTAATTTTCAGAAATTAGAGAATCTTAGTACTAATAGGAAACTTCTCAAGTCATTTTGACGACAGGGATATAGAAGGAAAAGCAAGTTTGGGGAAGAAGACAGACTGGGTTTGAAGTCAGGTGAACAATGGTGGCAATTCCTTAACGCCTCCAAGCCTCTGGTTGTGGGCTGGCGAAACAGGAACCTAACTACCTCTGCCAGGTGAACCACCCCTCAGGAATACGGGGTGTGAGTGCCTAGCACACAGGTACTTACCCAAAGGCCGTTGCTATTGCTATTGTAATTGTTATTGCTGTTACAATTTTTATTATTACTTTGCTCTCTCTCTTGGAGAAGCTGGGGAGTCTCTGGAGGAGACATCGAGTCAGAGACCACGTTGGCCGTGTAACAGCTCTCCCCTGCCCGGGCCGGGCACTGTCCTAGGATCTGGGGGCGAAGCAATGACAGAATTCCCTGCCCTCTTGGATCTCGTTTCTGGCTGGGGAGACAAAGAGCAAACACAAGTATAAGATACGCTGTCAGAGGGCACAAGGGGCTTTGAGGAGCCACAAAACCCAAGAGGGAACAGAGAGAGATGCGGGGCTGGCTTAGATTTTTCGAAATGTTATCTGGCTCTGGTAACAGTGACCCCAAGATCTGCCCTCTTAATAAATTTTTAAGTGTATGCTGCCACGTTAACTATGAGCACACTGATCTGGGCTAGGCTCTCCCCAGTTCACCCCAGTTCAGGCCCTGTAACAATGGGTGACACGTTTGACCTTGCTTTTCACAGCACATAAAATAAAATAAACATGCTTATTTCCTTCAGGGTGTTAACCTTAAACATAAAACAGTTATTACACCAGCAAAAGTGGATTTATTCAGGAATAACAGAGAACTGCAACTCAGGACATGCAAACTATGGAAAAACCATAGGCAAGCCCAACACACACAGGATGGGGAGCATGATTTTGCAGAGCAGGAGGGAGCTGGGAGAGCTGATGTGAAGCAAAGTCCCCTGGAGAAAGGCAAGAGTTCAGGGTGATAAGGTTTCTCACCCATGGAGTGGCAGGGGTGGGCCCTCTCTTATAGGAGGGTCAACGTGTATCTTTCCCTGTGAGGGCCTGTAATTGATGATTCTTCCCTCCTTGTGTCTTTTTCTGTCCGCATCAGTAATTGACATTTGGGGACTAGGGCTCCCCCTCCCCTGCTTGCCCTTTAGGCCCCAGGCTGCCAGTGAGCTCTGCCTTTGCTAATTTCCCCAAGCGCCCACATCCTGCTGCACCTAGTTTGCACCCCCAATGTCTGACTCCAGTACACTTTCTCAACAAATGTGGAACTAAATTGAAAAGTTCGATCTTGTAGTCCTCTGTGTCTGGAATCTTGAGTTCCAGTCCCTTCTCCCTCTCCGTCGGGGACTTCTTTTCACCTGTGGTTACAAGCGGGGGCTGAAGTTCCAACCGGCACCTCCAGACTAGCCTAGGGCTCCCTCCCTCCGCAACAGTGGTCTGCCAGCCCACCACCTCCCAGGGGCTGTACAAAGCCCCACACTGGCCGCGCTCCTGCCCCTCTAGAGCACTTCAGGGACTCCTGGTCCTCAGCTCAAGTCCACACGCCTCTGCAGATCTCCCCAGCCCCCATCAACCACCTGACCCTTGGCCATTAGCCACCCCTCCCCCCAAACTCTAATTCCAGGGCCTCCTCCTTCCTTCACACAGGGGCCCAGGGGGAGGCTTCTCCCATTGTTTAGTCTCTGCCTCCTCAGTAGGGAATCTAGAGTTTGCTCGCTCCCCCGCTCATTCTTTGACTCACCTATCTACCTTGCGTCCTTCACAGCGCTCAGGATAACTCAGTAATGCGATGTGGTGAGCCACTACCCAATGCCCCGGCTTTCTGTCCCCTCCCCGTCCAAGGTGCGCAGAGGCAACCCCCATGGGGTTAGAGACCGTTAGAGACCATGGGAACAGGCCCCGAGTGTAAAACGCTGTGCACCTGGGACTCCTTCTGTTGGGTAATTGTTAAACTACTTGTCTACACAGCAGAACCAGGAGGCTGCCAACATATGACCCCACAGATACAGAGGACCGGGCCTCAAAAACTACCAATCAATGAGCTACCTGAGTTGCCTGCCAATATAGACCAATCAGGACTAGGTCTTTTCCAACCAATCAGGAGGAGGCGCTTTTCCCCCCTTTCCCTCCTTAGCATAGTGGGCGGGTGTGGGAACCTGAGATGCGCAGGATCCCCCCTGCTCTGGTCTGGGAGGCCCCCCTGAGCGCTGTCTCTTGGTGCTCTGTCTCCCTGTAGCTTGAGCTATAGCCCTGGTAAAAGCCTTACCCGTGCCTTTCACTTTGGGGTCCGGCCTGGTTTCTACTACCTGTAACAAATCCACCCAGCACCTGGACGGTCGGTCAGAGCACACACTGGACATGTCACAGCTGAGAAGTGAATGTGCCATCACGCTCTTCTCCACCTTACCTGTGCCTCTGATAAGCAGGGCACCTGTCTCAGCCCGTCAGCAACCCGCATCAGGGTCTGGTTTCACCAGCATGCCTCCTCTGCTCCATTTAGCCTGCACCTGACACTCTGCTGGGCACCAAGTAGCACTCAGTAACCAGGTGTGAAGTGAACTGTTACGGGCAGCTGGAAAATAACACAGGAGAAGACGGATGGGGCTGGATTGTTGAGAATTCCCTGGGTGGTCACAAATGAGCCCCATACTGCCTGTTTATTAAATACTACCAAGCAAGCAGCCAAATAAAGATGCCCCGAAGTTTAGGAGTCTGACTGGGTGGGTGGGGGGGGGGGGGGGGGGGAGGATGGAGGAGGTCATCCAGATTAAACCATGCTCTCATCTAGTTCAATTTACTCCTGCCTGGGCCATTTTTAGGAACAGAGTTCAGAAAGAAAATGTAAAAGAACCCCCTGGGCCAGCACATGTTCAGAGGCTGGGAAGCGCATTAAAAGGAACCGGAAGTATTCTGTGGACCAAGGAGAGGCTGTGAAACAACCAGAAGTGTTTATTTGCAACCCCAGAGACAAAAAGTCTACAAAGTGTGCTCCTGGGAAGAGGGCAGGCTTTTAAGGGCCAGCCCCACAAGGGCGGAGTGAAACTATGTGATACAAGATTGGCTCGTTAGCTAACCAGGGTTAACATTATTTCTATTCCAGTACAAAGTGGAAGAAAGCCTTCTGGAAGGTGGTGGAGGTGCAACGGACAAAAGTCAAGAGTTCATGGTGTTCCAAAAATGGAAACAGGAGAGGCGCCTAGGTCCTGCTTCAATATCCTTCTGACGCCTTGCAGTGACTCTTAGCAATGCTGACTGGGCTGATCAAATCTTCGCTTCTCCTCAGACCTACCTGGCTCCCGCCCCCCTCTTCCGGGGAGATCCTGGCAGGCGACAGAGGTTCTCTCTGCCTTCCAGGTCCTCATGTAATAATAAGGGCATGGATTCCCCCCCTCCCCCAGGACGTAGAGCGGGCCAGGAAACAGGGCCACCTGTAGGAAGAGGCAGGTGGGTGCTGGGACAGGTGTGGGGCTCTCCTGGCAGGACAAAGGGCAAAGCCAGACCCTCCGCCCCGCCCCTCTGCCCCTCTAAACTTTCCAAAGTGGCCGCAGCTGCTGCTTAGTGGGGAGGGGAGGGGAGGGGGGGCTATTTCAGACCCGGCTGTAGGCTGTAAAAGGGACCAAAATATCCGGTGGAGTCTATAACTGGACAGGGAGTTGTCAGCCCCTGTCCCGGGCTTCCTAGGGCGGCCTCCTCGCCGCCTGGAAGCCGAGCTGCCCCGGCCCCTTCCCGCAGGGCGCACCCTCCCGCGGGCTTGGTTCCCGCCCCCCAGGGCACAGACCTCGGTCCTCCCGGCCGCCGCCGCCCCTCCCGCCGGCCCTCCTCCCGAGCCCGCCCACCGCCCGCTCCTCCCTCCGCGCTGCGAGCTGGGGGCTCCCACCGCCGGCCACTTTGCCCCTGGGGGGACCGAGCAGCTTTGTTCTTGGGCAGCAGCTGGGCTGGCTGCCGCCGCTGCATTTCTCCCGGAGGACCTGTGTCCCCTCTCCTTATGTGTGTGTTTTTCCAGCACTTTCTGTTTTATTTTCCAAGTTCCAAGCCTTACCTTTTTGCTTTATTTCTTTAGTTATTGGTTTTAAAACTAGCTCTTTCTAGGCACCCGTGCCCCCAGACTTATTACAAGCCTTATCTCAAGACTGAGATTGCTAGATCTTTTTTTGGTGGGGGGCAGAGTGAGAGGGGTCGCTGGCCTGTGACCCCTCCACCCCCCAGGAGGGGGCCGCCTGGGGCTGGCTCCTTCGAGGACACTGCTTCCGGTGAATTCCTGCCCTGGACTGGAACCCTAGCTGGCATCGTTTGCAGCTTCTGCCCTGGCAGGTAAGTCCCGTGTTCTCTTCCCTGGAGGCTGCCGGAGGTCACGGGGCTCCAGACTTACTCGGTCTCCCCATGGTGATGATGGAATAGCAGTGGGTGCCTGGAGCTGGGGAGGGTGCCCTCTCCGAACTGAGCTGTTTCCTCCTGGAACTTGAATGTTAAGCTGTTTGGGGGTGACCTCAGTCCTGAGCTGCCGGGTCTGTGCTTTTCGGACTTCAGGGTAAAATGAAGCCAAGTCAGTGAGAACCTACCCGTCTGATTTGAGGTGAGCAGCTCCAGGAGGCAGGAGCCCGGAGGTGCCTGCAGTGTGTCAGATGCAGAGACTCATTTCCAAGCTGCTGCTTTTATAAAGTTGTGGAGATAGCTCAGCCTCTTCCAACTTTCCAGTAAGAAATCTGGAGTAAAGAAATCAAGGAGGGGGGCGGGGGGAAGGAAAGGAAAATTGAAACAGCAGGGAAGGGAGAGGAGCTTACCTTCCGTTTTTGTATTACTTTAAGGGAACTCTGCCTTTTTGGTGGAAATTTGGATCTCTGTCCTATCTGAGCAGTTTCTTATCTCTCTCTTCGCGGTCTCGAACCCAGGGGCGCCGTTTTTGTCCTTTGTCCTGTGTGTCATCCAACGCAGCAGGCCAGAGTTTCCTGTCCCAGGTTGTGAAGGGTAACTTGAGTTAGTGGTGTAATTGTAGCATGTGCCCCACTTCTCCCTATCCCCACGGAGACTCTGAGACGGCAGGGGCCACGCTCACTAGGGTATCCCCCGCCCCGAAGAAGATGCCGCCCCCTCGGCCAGTCCTGGGGGGCTGCTGGATCCCTCTCCCCAGCACTTCGTTCTGCTCCTGGCCACCTTCCGGCACCTGCCCCACACCTGTGACCCTGCGCAGGGCCATTCCAGCCCCAGATCCGTCTCATTGATGGTTTATGCCCAGCAAAACCCCAGACAGCCAGGCACCTGCCTGTGAGAACCCCCCGGCTTTGGGGAGAACCTTGGGACCCCTTCTAGTTTATTTAGTTCACTGCACTGTTGCAGGAAAGGTCTAAATTCCCCAGGGCTTCTGTGTAGTCAGAGGCAGGCTGAGAGGGGTGCGCTGCCCGGCTGTGCAGCAGGTGCAGGTGAGGCCAAGCTGCACGGCTGCCCTTCCCTTCCACTCACAACCCTGTTGCTTTACGTGGCTTCCTGAGCTGGGGACTGTCCACACGAGCCTCAGTTTCCTCATCTTGCACATGGAGGCGATAGAAGGGGTACGAAGGACCGTTCTGGGAGAGCTGGGCATGAGGTAGGCATGCTGCCCATCTCAGCGGCCTCTGCTTGTCAGCCCTGGGGAGGCAGCACCAATGCCCCGTCCTAGAATTCCTTGTCATTCTGCTACTCAGGGTCTGACTGTGACTTTGGGCAGTCGTCACCTTGTTGCCGGGCCTCTCATGCAAGGCCAGAGACTGGAAGAGATGAAGAGTTTCTTTCTGGGGACACAGGAGTGACTCCAGGGCATCCGGGGGGCCTTTACAATTTTCAGAACAGGGGCACCTGGGGGGCTCAGTCGGTTAAGCGTCCGACTTCGGCTCAGGTCATGATCTCGCGGCTCGTGAGTTCGAGCCCCTTCTTGGGCTCTATGCTGTCATCACAGAGCCCGTCTTGGATCCTCTGTCCCCCTGTCTCTCTCTCCGCCCCCCCCCCCCCGCTTGTGTGCTCGCTCTCTCTCAAAAATCTTCCAGATTTCATCACATGTCTAAAAGAGCCTTTCCACATCTTCAAAATGGTTAAGTAAGCAGCTCACAGGCTGATCCAGCCACAGAGTTGTGAACTTGATTTTAATTTAAACTTGATTGAATTGCTTGCCAGGAAGTTGTTCGGCAGATTTTACGTGCAAATCTTAATCTTTGTCTTTTCTTGAAAAACAAGAAGATGGACAACTTGTCCCTTGCATACAGTCAGAGCAGCTGTCCCCTTTAGCAAGGTGGATGCCCTCTGCTTGTCCACGACTGTCTGTGTGACCAGCAGGGTCTCGTTGGACACTGGAGTTTTCCGGCTCTGGACTGCATGAGCCAGGTTCTCTCTCCCTCCCTGATTCCATTCGAGGAGGGTTGTTGATAAGTGCAAGTGGTTTCAGAGGGGGAGAAACCAGGATTCCTGGGAACAGAAGCCACGGCTCATGTGGAAGGGTGATTGCCACCGTAAGAAAGGTCATCCAGTGCGGGGTGGCCACGGTGGCCTGCAGGAATGTCCTGTACAAGACATAGTTGATCTTCAATCTTGGTCCTAGTGAGGGAAGTTTGCTGGACGCTGGATTCCAGCCCAGGAGGGAGAGCTGTGCAGAGACAGAAGGAGCCATTCAGCAGGGGTGGGGGGGTGGGGGGTCCCCCAGTACTGCAGGTGTTTAAACAAAGGTTGGATGGCCATTTCACATGGCTGGTGGAGGGTTGGGCTGGACCTTGAACGCTTGGGCCTGGTGTATATTCAGTCTTTTCCCAGCCTGAGATCTTACACTTCCTGAGTGTTTCCTCTCTCTCCTCAAAATTCCGCTAGTCCTCTCCTGCCTCCTCTCTCCCTTCAGTCCTGCTGCTGCTGATGATGAAGGCTGACCCAGCTTGTGTGGTCACTGAGGGCTGGAACCGTGAACTCTGTGTGTCATTCATGTCTCGGTTTTATGAACAGAGAAAGAAAGGACCTGTGATTGACTTACCTGAGGCCAGGTGGAGAGAAGATGAGGCGTCAGGACTCAGAGCCACTTCTGAGGCATCAGAGCCCCTTGTCACTTCTACAAAGACCTGTTTCCACATGCTGGGAAAATGTCCCCTCAAAAGGGCCCATCCTTACTGATGCAGGCCCACAAGAGGAGCCAGAAAATGAGCCCAAGGTGATTTTTCAGGGTGGGAAAGGTCTCTGGGAATTTGTAGCCAATCCACTACCGAGGAATTGAACACATGCCAGGTTGCCTGACACAAATAACTAGAAGACCAAGGAAGGACAAGAGCTGGTGAGAAGAGGGGAATTGGGATCCCCGCCCGCATTTTACAGATGAGGAAACAGAGTCCAGGAAAACAGGAGTGACTTCCCTGCTTTGTATTTCGAGAAGGGGGTCTCAAACACAGGTCTCCTGGGGTCCCAGCACACAGAGGGGTTGACCCTTTGGTCTTCCTTCCCAGGGTTTGGCATTGTGCACCTGTGGGTGTGCACACGTGTGTGTGTGTGTACATGCATGCAGGTGTGGGACAGGGTTGGTACCATTTTGTATTGCTTCTTGAAATTCCTTCAAGTGGATGAGCTAACCATCCCCCCTTGCTACAGCCATGGGCATCTTTGTGCACGTGGCTTCCTCCACGTGGCCAGGACATGCTCAGATCATTCCCAAGGACTAGGGTTTCTGGGCCAAAGCATGTGGGTGTTTCAGTGTTTTCGGGAGATATCAGGACTGAGCATTCGTGAGAGACTGAATACCAAGTAATGTCACAGCACAAAATAAAGGAGGTGTTGGTAGAGACCCAGGGGACGTGTAGAGGGTGGGCCTTCCAGCGCTGTGCTCGCGAAGACGCCAGGATCATTCTGTGACAAAGCCATCTGACGGCCGAGCTCCATCCTACTGCCCACTATGGAGGCCGAGTGCCACAGCCAGTAAACTCCCGGTCCCTGGAAGCTTGTTCCTTCTAGTTAATTCTGGCTGTGTTCTGGTGGATGTGAGAGTATCATTTAAATTTTTTTCAGTTTGGTTCATAGTAAAATACGGGGGAAAGAAGGGATTTACACCATCTTTTGGCTGGAACTAACTCAAGGGAGAAGTCTCTGCTCTAACTACATACTGGCTTATCCCGGACGCGGGAACTGGCCTTGACCACCTGCTTCGCCAAGTTGCTGGGGGGCAGTCTGCTCCTGAGTCCAAAAAAACAAGAAAGAGCCAAGTGGCCTAAACAGCAAAACAAAGTGTCACTTAAAAACAAAACAACTGTTATCTTGTTTGTGATTATGGATTCAGAGCGACTGCACAGGGCTTTGCCAGATAATCACCCCTTCTAAGGGCGCTCTCATCTGAACACTGTGCACTGAGCATCAGAGCCACCTCGCCCGACCTCCTTATCTGCTGACTGCATCCCACGTCTCTGGCCACCTTCCCTTGGCCCCCCTCCCTGGACAGCAGAATCGCTGCTTCCCACGGCAGCCTGAAACGCATCATGGAGTATCTGGTTAAAAAGTCTTCCTTTTATTGAAATGGAAGCTCTCCCTACCACTTCCGTCTCTCAGTGCCTACTGTGTGTTTTTGGAGCTACTTGGCATAACTTAGATCCCATTTCCTGTGACATTTTTTTTGAGCTGTGTAAAACAAAACCAAAGTGCTCCCTGAGGCTATCTGAGATTAAGTGCCAGTTGGCCCCAGGCTGAGGGCTCGGCATTCTGACTTCCATCATTTACTCCTGTGAATTGGCTGTGCTCTTACCCCTTGTACAGATGGACAAACTGAGCCTTAGGACTGTCTCACACTTAGTAAGCTGCAGTAGAACTGGGATTCAAACCCACATCTTGGCACACAGCTCATGCCCTTAACCAAAATTCCAGACTGAGTGTCTAAGGTAAATGTATGGAATTCATCCAAAGAGGCAGATATACCATTTGGAAGCTCTTTTTACTTAAAAAAAAAAAAAAAAAAAAAAAAAAAGTTTTCTCATTAGGATGGTTTCAATTACAAAAGTAATAAAAGCATATTGTTACAAGTGAGGCAATATTGGCAAACCCCTGCACCCTGCTTTAACCAATAGTAACATTGTGGCAAATGTCCTTTTATAACATTATATCCAAACATATACATGAATCAAGACCCCGTGTTTGAACAATTCAGGAGCAGTAACAATGAATTCTAAAACGTGTTTCTGTAGCACAATGTCTGGCTCATAGGAAGTACTCCATTAATAATTGAAAGGTTGAATTGTATTTTGTTTTGCTTGGTCTAATGCTTGCTGGGAGCCCACGGGGCAGTGGTGCAGGGGTTCCATTTGCTTTCAGCAAAAGTGATGGACAGAATGAGACCCTGGGTGGATTGCTTCCAGGTCTCTGGAGAAACACCTAATGGCAAGCCAACTTTTTTCCTTTGCTCCCAAGCTGCTGTGAGCAAGTAACCTTGGGCTCTCCGTGCGTGTTGGATTCTTTGGTCCACCTTGACCGCAGCAGCCCAGCTCCTCGTCGTCCCCCGCTATAGTCCACGATGGGCTTGTCTGTTTCTACCGCCAGGCAAGGAGTTCCTTGAGATCATGGGTTCCGCTTTATTTTTCGATGAACTACCAGTGTCTACACAATGCTGGGCATAGTAGGAGCTCAACAAAATCCTTGTAGAACAGAGTAATTTCAAAATGGTGTTAATCAAGTACGTGGTGTGTGGTAGGTATTGGATCAATCACGATTTAAGTCACAGTTCGCTGAGTGAATGAAATATCGGAGTTGGAAAAGTCAGAGGGATACTTCCGCCATCTGGCACAGTGCCTTACACAGGTGTGCCCAACAGCTGGGGCTCAGGGCGAGCTCTGTCCGACGACCAGGCAGGTCTGGCAGCTGTGCATTGTTGAGGCCCACACTGAGCCCAGGGACCGGCCTGTGTTGGTGGAAGAGGTCTGGCTCATGTGTGAATTTGGCCCTCCTATTTGCTATCTGCGTGGTTTCCAGCACCATTTAGAACATCTCTGTGCAGGAGCCCAGAGAAGGAGCCCAGAGAGCATAATGAGTGTCAGCCCAGGGCCCAGGGATCTATAGTGGGTGAGCAGGGCTGACGTCCTTAGCTGCTGGTAAGTCAACTTCCTACCTTTACAAGGTCATAGTGGCCTCAGGACTACCGTCCAGCCACTAGCTTGTTCTTAGACCAAGTAAGAAAGTGCCGGAACCCCTTGATCACCTCCTCCCTAAAGTCATTTGGCAGCTGTGTACTGCGAATGTAAATATAGATGTCTGGAATTCCTTGTGTCTTAGCTTGGCCACTTCACACTAGCTCTTCCCACAGGGGTCCGCCCAGTTGCTGTTCGTGCTGCTCCGAATGCTAGGCGTGCTTAGGGGCTGAAGGGCGAATACAACACGGCCCTGATGCCAGGCTGCTCCGTGTGCTAAGGGTAACGGTTCGGGGTGCTCTGTGCTGGGAAGGACAGAAGAACGCTTCCCCCCAACAATCGACCGCTTACCACGCACACACTGGCACTGAGGGTTTATGTACCCCCAGCCCCGCCCTGGGGAGCTTCAGCAAGCCTGGAGCTATTCGGCGATCACTTTACATACGAGGAGACCCCCAGAGAGGTTCCGTGACCAGCCCAAGGACAAGGGACCAGATAAGAGCAGAAGCCTCTGCTGCGGGCTACTCCACGCTACTCCTCACTGCTCCTCTGTACTCCTCTCTCTGGTCTCCTCTGTGTCAGAGTGTGACTTACCAGGGCCGGGGTTTGATGTAAGGCTCCCAGGATGGGTAACAGCGACGCTGAGTCTTAGGGAAAGAGGAGAATTCGCCACGCTCTTTCTCACTGATGTGCTCCTCCTTCGGGCCGTGCCCTACGTGCACGGTCGCAGAGGCAGAAACTCTGCCTTGTGGGTCTCCATGTCGGGGACTCTGGCGGGGCCTTGGGGTGGGTGGGGGATACAGTGCTTGTGGCACGAGTGAGCCTTCGTGCCGGTGAGTGGTGGGGGCGGTGCGGAGACGCATGACTGCGTGGATGGGGGGCACGTGGGCAGCTTCGATGAAACAATGAATGAGGAGGCCAACACACGGAGGGGAAGAGGGGTGAGTGAGTGGGTGAGTCCTCATTGCCAAGCTTCCATCAGCCATGCCTGACTGGTCTTCCAGGTGGGAAGGAAAGAGGGCGGGTTCGCGGTGGCCCTTGGCTCCCAACACAGCGTCTCCAGAGGCTTCTCTTCCGTCCGCCCTGCTGCGGGCTCCCGTCAGCGAACGCTCCGACGATGGGTCCACAGCCCGGCTTTGCCAGGCACAGCCAAGCACGGAGGCAGGGAAGGCAGCTCCTCCCACAGGTCCCTGGAAGGAGAGGCGTTCTGGGGCTTCCGCTCAGCCCTGTCCTGGGGTCTCAGCGCCGTGATGCCAAAGCCACGGGGCTCCTTTAGGAACCGAGCTGGAGATCCCAGTACCGTGTCAGCTCGGAGACCTCTGGCGTGTTGGGGTGTTTGTGAATCAGTTCCCTGGAAAGAGAAGCGACCCTGCAGATTCCTGGGGCCACCCCATGCATCCCTGGCCTTCCTCCCGTGCTCGTGCCTGCAGAATGACAGCGGCTGGTGGGGGTCTGTGGCAGTACCTTGGGCAAAGAGAAACACTCTTAGCGAGTAGGCAAAGGGGAACTCCTGTGTGAATCCACAGGCTTGCTCTCTTCTCGGGGAGTAGAAGGCTCAGGATTATTTTTAAAAAAATTAAAAACATGAAAGAGATCTCCCCATCACTAATGAGGTGAAGTACAGAGTTAAATGTAGTTTACACACTTGATCTGTGGATTGGTTTGTTTCTGTTGCATTGATACATGGAGGGCCTGCCGTGGGCCTGTCAGCATTCCAGGCAGGGAGGAAGAGAGACCAGAGACACGATCCCTAAGTCTGAGGAGCCCGGTGGAAAGCACAGACCAATAAGCAGGTCGACTTTATTTTATTTTATTTAAAGATTTTTTTTAAGTAGTCACTGTATCCAGTGTGGGGCTTAAACTCACAACCCTGAGATTGAGTCCCATGCTCTACTGACTGAGCCACCCAGGTGGCCTCTAAGTAGGTCACTTTTAAAAAAATCGTTATTTATCTTGGGAAGGGGGGAGTGGCAGAAGGAGAGAGAGAGAGAGAGAGAGAGAGAGAGAGAGAGAGAATCCCGAGTAGGCTCCGTACTCAGTGCAGAGCCTGATGCGAGGCTCATTCTCATGACGATGAGATCATAACCTGAGCCGATACCAAGAGTCAGATGCTCAACTGACTGAGCCACCCAGGTGTCCCTAGTAGGTCAATTTTAATACCACTTGTGGGGTGCTAAAATTCAGGGGTTTGTGGGAGCCTAGAAAAGATAGTGACACACTTCCTGCCTGGGAAATCAGGGAAGGCTTCCTGGAGGAGGAAGCGTATAAGCTGGGCTTTGAAGCATGAGTAGGAGTCTGCCTGGCAAGGAAAAGACATCATCTGAGGCAATGTCAGAGAGTTAGGAAAAGAAAATTCTGGGGTGTACAAGGAAGAGAGAGAAGTCTTTGAGGTTGGAGAGTAAGCTTCATGAGGTTGGGTGTAGGGGCCGTGAACCTGAAAAAGGAGGTTGGAGCCAAATTGAAAAGGGCCATGAAGAGAAGACTTTGTGCTGGGAAATGATAGGAATGGACCTGTCTCATCCGATGATACCTGTGCTGAGGGTGAGCACACCCTCTGCAAACTCAAGAGTATAACATGGGAATTTATAGTCTGGTCCAGGTGTAAGGGTCTCCTTCTCAGAAGGGACACTGTCCTCAGAGCTTGGGGGGACTGTGTGCCCTCGGGCAGAGTGGGGATCAGAGATGACAGGGGCTCCACAGGTGGGGGCTCCCAACAGCCCTCTTGCTGGAGCCCACCTGGGGGAGACCGTGCCCCCCTGATCCCCACTTGGCAGCCGCCCTTTCCCTCAGCTTCCCCATCCAGAGATGGCTAACACCTCTCAGACCCCTCCTGTTCTAGCACCTTGACCTTAGAGGTGTGCAGGGTACCTTGCAGAGTCACGAGCACCCGTTACTGGGACGTCTACACCTGCCTGTGTGCGGAAGAGGGCAGCAGAGTGGGGGGCTGGAGCAGACATTGGGGTGGACCCCTCTCAGACCGAGGTCTCGAGCCAGATGCTGTGGTTCTGCAGAGATAACCACTGGCATGGAGTAAATGCTGGAAAGGGTTCTCTGATGAGGATAACTTCCTTTAGTGGAGTGCTGGCAGCTTTTTTTGTTGTTGTTGTTTTGGTTTTGGTGTTTGTTCTTATGGCCACCATTTTCATTTTAGGGTGCTGAGCTGGGGACTCGAATGGCTCCGCTCAGCTGCGGGATGAGGTTACAGGCGGGCTGGGAGACAGGAGGTCAGAGCACGTGGCTAGGGAGTGGTGGACACGGGGGCAGAGCACAGTTGCTCTGGCCCCACGGTCCACAGCTCTCCCAGGCACCCAACTGTCTCCCATCCCCAGGGCTTCACGACTGTCCCCTAGGAAGAGGGGAGCCTGCTGGGGACGCCACCTCCAGAATCAGTGTGGGTGCCTTGCACTGTTTATACCCCTTGCTTCATCAGACCAGACGCTGCTCAAAATAAGTTAAACAGAAATATCTTTCTGTGTCCTCAGGACCCTGTAATCCGAGACTGTGTCTTGTGAAATGACCCGAGACGGCGTATTCAGAGGGGAAAAAAGGAAACAAAAGAAACTTAAAAATGGGGAACAGTTCAGTACTGAGGACGTGGGAGACGTAAAAACAGGATCGCGACAGCTCTAAGATGCTGGAATGAACTAATGGAGCGTGAAAGAGCATCTCCTCCGGCCGAAGGGAGGGCGGTCCCCTGTCTGTGCTGCCCTGTTGGCCCAGAAGGGACGCTGGGTGAGGGATCTGGATGGACTTTGGAAGTCAGCCCCGGAGGGGAGGCTGAACTGGGTAATTCCCGGAAAGCGGTCTAAAGTGGGTTGAGAATCAGAGCTGAAAGGAGGAGAAGAAGAGGCAAGATGCGGAGTGAGGACGACGGTTAAGGAACCGGGGAGGCTGCGTGTGGGAGGCTGACTGGGCTCGGGCAAGCGGGGGCCGCACCTGCTGGCCTGGTTAAGCACACGCACCTGCTCTGTGCTTTGCGAGGGAAGGAGCCTCGGCGTGGATGGGCTGGAGTTTGAGAAGTGAGGTGGGGAAGCGTTGGCTTCAGACATCACAGCTGTGGTGCCTCTGGCCTCTGGACAACACTGGGGTAGGTGGCCAGGTGACGGGTGTCGTCTCCTTCCCCTTGGTGTATGGCTTCGTTCTCCATCAGGATCCCCCGGGTCACGGCAAATGGCCTCCAGCATCTCTATACTTAGCGCTTGCCTTAGAAACGTACCCCTCTCCGGACACGCCAGCAGAGCTCCCAGAGATGGCCCCGCTTGATTACATGCTTGACCCCTGTCGCATTCCAGCACCCAGGATGCCGATGGGAAGCCTATGCTGGTCTGGTTTGCTGCCACCCCGCTGGCCAGGCACGTGGGGTCCCCCCACGTGAACCACATCAACGGAGGGTAGGAGGGCAGTTTCTGCAAAAGCAAAAGGTGAATTCTGCTACAGAGGAAGGGAGTCTAGGAGGGAAAGCAGTGGTGGGACCAGGCAGGGGACAATCCCTGGGGTGCAGGGGCTCAGGGACAGACGGGAGTGGTCCCAGGGTGCCCGATTATATGGCCCTTCTCTCCCAGCTCCCCTAAAACTTTATTTTCTTAAAGTTTATTTACTTTTATTGGGGCCAGGGGGTGAGGGGAGAGAGAGGGAGAGAGAACAAGTGGGGGAGGGACAGAGAGAAGGAGAAAGCGAGAGAATCCCAAGCAGGCTCCACACTGTCAGCACAGAGCCCGATGCAGGGCTCAAAGCTACTAATCGTGAGATCATGACCTGGGCCAAAATCATGAGTCAGACACTTAACCGACTAAGCCACTCAGGCACCCGTCCCCTAAAATCCTTTAGGTTCAGCTTCTTTGTGGAACTGAAAATACGATTCAAAGTCAATGAGCATTTCCCTGTGTGTAATTTTAAGCACGAAACTCAAAGCACTGGGCTTCAGGGGCCCCCGTCTGCCCTGGACCGACCCTTCCGCTTACCTCTTGGTTTCCTTCCAGAGGCAGCCGGTAACCCCTGGATTGGGTGGCCCAGAATGGGAATCCAGCCTCTGCCATTAATAACCACAGGGCCTTGAGCAATGTCGTGGTCTGGGGTTTCCAGTCTGTGAAACAGGACAGTAACTCTGAGCACATGAGGCTATTGTGGGGCTTCCGTGGGACTGAGTAGATGGATGTCCATGCTGTGCACCTGCTGTGTGATTGGTGCTCAGAGACTTACTGGACTTCAGGTTCGGATCCCTTCTCTCTGGGAGTGTCCACCAACCTTGAGGGGATTGGAGGGCGGCAGCGTGTTTCCTGCTTACCTGCCAGACCTGTCAGACAGATGCAGGAGGTGATTAACAGTAATAATGTGGGGCCCCGAGGTGGCTCATTCAGTTGAGCGTCTGACTTCAGCTCAGGTCATGCTCTCACATTTGTGAGTTCGATCCCCGCGTCGGGCTCTGTGCTGACAGCTCAGAGCCTGGAGCCTGCTTCGGATTCTGTGTCTCCCTCTCTTTCTGACCCTCCCTTGTTCACACTTTGTCTCTCTCTCTCTCTCTCTCAAAAATAAATTAAAAAAAAAAACCTTCAGAAAATTATTAAAAAAAAAATAGTACTAATGCTAAGGAAGCCATCTTTGGACAACTGAAACTTGCTGGTATGTGGGAACAACACCGGTTTCTGTTCCCCATCTTTGCTCTCAGCTGTGCCTAATCAAAGTCCCTTTCTTTTTTAAATTTTTTCAATGTTTGCTTATTTTTGTGAGAGAGAGACAGAGACAGAGCATGAGCAGGGGAGGGGCAGAGAGAGAGGGAGACACAGAATCCGAAGCAGGCTCCAGGCTCTGAGCTGTCAGCACAGAGCCCGACGCAGGGCTCAAACCCACGAATCGCGAGATCATGACCTGAGCCAAAGTTGGACACTTAACCGACTGAGCCACGCAGCTGCCCCACCCCTCACTGGGTTCTTGGGAGCAGGTGCAGATGGTGAGGTGGGGGGCAGGTGTCTGAGGGCTGGGGCCACTTCCCAGGCTGTTAGTTTCAGGAGTCCAGGAACTGATGGAGGCCTTTTATCCCTCTTTCTGGATGTCTGGCTCCTTCCCATTATTCAGATCTCTGTTCAGTGTCCCCACCTCAGAGACTGTCCTTTCACAAAGAGTAAAAACTGTCCTACCCAAGTCATCTATCCCTTGACCCCACTGTGTTCAAATCAGTTATTCTCTGAAACCGTATTGGTACTTGTTTCCTGGGTTAGTTTTCTCCTCTTTTCCTGGAAAGCGGGCTCCAGGGAGGCAGGGATATCGCTCTGACCCAGTGATTAAAACAATGCCTGGCACGTAGCCGGAGACTCGGGAAGTACTTGCTGAGTTAGTGAATCGACGACCGCGGACCGTGCAGGAGAGTGAAGCAGTGGGTGCTGGCCTCTGGGTGAGGATTGCCTTCCACGCCCTTCGGGGACCAGTTTAAGAAATATTTATTGTTCAGAGAATAGACAGAGCTTGAGTTTCATTCACAGATTTTAGCAACTGGGAGAGAAACCAGTGGCATCTCGCCTCTTGTTAGGGGGAACAAAATAACGGATAGGAAATCTCTGCGGATTCCATAGCATAAAGAAGGAAACCATGTCCCTCCTCCAATTCTGTCTCCTTCAGTCAGAGGGATCCTGTGCTTTGGCGGGGTGGGGTTGAGCGGGTTCCATTTACATCTTGGGATGCCTGACTGAGGAGGACACATGACTGGACGCATGTTCTTGCCCAATGGCAGGACAAGTCTCCTGCGGGCTGGGTCCCTTCCTTGTCTCCCCTCCCACGAGGCACCTGGTCACACGCTGCTGTTCTTTGGAGGACGGGGACCGGTCCCCTCTCTGGTCCAGTGACACAGACACTGAATCTAGGAGCACAGTGGCCCGGGATTTAACCCCAGTTCTGTCACCTCCTGACCGTGTGATCCGCGGCACAGTCCTTAACTCTCCTGAACTTGAGACCCCCTTGCCGGCTTGTTAGGATGACCTAAAACAATGGAAGTGAAACCACAGCATGGTGCTGACTCAGTCTACCTCTTGTCTCATTGTGCCTTTGTACGGTTGCCCGTCATTACCACAAACGTGTTGGCTCAGCTGCCATTCTGTAGGTTTTTTTTTTAATTAAAAAATTTCTTTAATGTTTAGTTTTGAGAGAGAGAGAGAGAGAGAGAGAGAGAGAGAGCAGGGGAGGGGCAGAGAGAGGGAGACACAGAATCCGAAGGAGGCTCCAGGCTCTGAGCTGTCAGCACAGAGCCTGATGTGGGGCTTGAACTCATGAACCATAAGATCATGACCTGAGCCAAAGTCAGATGCTTAACTGACTGAGCCACTCAGGTGTCCCTAAAATTTTTTTAATGTTGATTTACTTTTCTAGAATGTCACAGAGTTGGAGTCATACCGTGTGTAGCCTTTGCAGATGGGTTTCTTTCACTTTCTGATATGCATTTAGGGTCACTCCGTGTGTTTTCATGCCTTGAGAGCTCGTTTCTTTTTAGCGCCAAATAGTATTCCATTGTCTGCGCCACAGTTTACTTACCTGTTCACCTGCTGAAGGGCATCTTGAGTGATTCCAAGCTTTGACAGTGATGAATGCGGCTGCTGTAAACGTCCACGCGCAGGTTCTTGCGTGGACAGAAGTTTTCTGCTCCTTTGGGTAAATGCCAGCGAGCGTGATTGCTGGATCAGCTGGGAAGAGCTCGTTCGGTTTGTGAGAACCCCCCGAACTGTTTCCCAAGGTGACTGCGCCGTGCTGCGTCCCCAGGAGCCGTGAGTGCGCGTCCCTGTTCCTGAGCGCGCGCCCCTGTTGCTCGCCGTCCCCGACAGGTGCTGTCCATGCGCATGCTCCGGCCACGCCCAGAGGTGTGTGCTGGGATCTCGTATTTTACAGTTTTCTGACGCTGCATGACGTGGAGCTTCTTTCCGTGTGGTTACTTGCCGTCTGTGCCTCTTCTTTGGTGAAGGGCCTGGTAAGAACAGCGTCCCATTTGTTAAAATAATTTTTAACTTTATTTGAGAGAGAGAGAGAGAGCGCGCAAGTGAGGGAGGGGCAGAGAGCGAGGGAGAGGAAGAGAGACTCTTAAGCAGGCTTCATGCTTAGCTTGGAGCCTGACTCGGGGCTCAATCCCATGACCCTGGGATCATGACCTGAGCTGAAATCCAGAGTCTGACGCTTAACTAACTGGGCCACCCAGGTGTCCCCATTGACCAGTTTTTAAAATCAGGTTGTTTGGTTTCTTATTGTTGAGTTTCAAGCGTTCTTTGTATATTTTGGTAACGGTTCCTCATCAGGTGCGTCTTCTAATATTTTCACATTCTCTGTGGCTTTTCATGCTCTTGAAGTTTGTCGGCCTTGTTGTGTAGTTAAAAGTGCCCCGTACACGGTGCTCAGCATAGAAGTCCCATAAAAATACTGGATCGGAGAAGGGAGCAGAAATACAGAGGTGCCCTAGTGTGTCCACTTCCATTCCTAGGTGTAAGGGGAAGGGGCCCACGCAGCATCGGAGGTGGGAGAATTCTCTTGCTATACCCCAGAGCTGTGACCACCCCCACCCTGTCCACCTTTCTGGGGTGTCCCCAGCCCCACTTTCTCTTCCGAGCTCTAGACTCAGTTGTCTGTCTTTGGCTTCTCCACCTGGCTCCCTTCTGGTGCCTCAGACTCAGTCCAGGGGGCAGCCCCTCATGCCCACGACCCGCAGTGACCAGCTCCAGTGCTTAAACTGGGAGTCTGGGCTCCCCACCCCCAAGTTCTCCTCTCTCCCCTCTGCTCCCTGCTGGTCACCCATATCATGGCATCTGCAGTCATCCCAGGGGAGGTGGTCTGCGTCTCTTACTTGGCCCTGCACCGCCCTCCTCACCCCCCCCCCCCACCGCTCCACCTGGCACTCTGCAGGATGGATGTCCATTCCTGTGCCTGAGAGCTTCCACTGGTCCCAGGAGTTCTCCAGGCGGTCTGGCCCCTTGCTCTGGGCACCACACAAGTCCCTAGGTGGTCTTTATGAACACTCTGTCCTCAAACCTAAATACCTGCCTCTCCACAAACCCTTACCTTCTCCTTTAGCCTTCATTCCCGCCTGCAAAATACTGCCCCCCTTGCTTATCCCACGAGTGGTCCTCGAAGGGAGACCATCCATTCCTGGTGCAGGCAACCCTTGTCCTCCTGGCTACTCCCCTCTCACCTTCCCAGGCTCAGCTCAGACATCACCTCCTCCAGGAAGCCTCCGCTGACCTCCCGGGCCTGAGGTCAGTGCTTGTCCTTCCTTCTACCAGAGCTCTGACCGCAGGGAAATGTAAGCGTCTTCTCGTTTGTCTGTCTCCACCATTAGGCTGCAGTCCGTGCACAGAGTGTCCTATCCCACGGGCCTGGCACTTAGTAAGTGCTAACATTAGCTCAGACTGAGAATCTCCCCTCAACATTGACTGTGGCAATGTTGGCCGACATTTCGCTTTATAAAAGATTATCACACCCATCGCCTCATCTCCTCTACAGATCCACGAAGGAGGGGATATCGTTCCCATCTTATAGGTGAGGAGACAAAGGATTGGAAAATCACAAAAATAGCGTGCCTTAAGCACTCACTGTGGTCAGGTATGGTTCTAAGCTTTTTACATGGAGTGACTCAGTTAATGCTTCCTGTCACTTGGGTATACCGATCTTATATGAAAGGGCTGAGGTCCAGAGAGGTTAAGTGACGCCCTTGGTTTGCACAGCTAGGAAGAATTCTGGTCAAGAAGCTTCATCATCATGCTTGCTGCCCCGGGAGAAGCCAGTGCCCCTGACGGTTCCCGGCAGACGAGAGGTACTCTGTACGGATTTGTTGACTGAGGAGGACTCCCTCTGGGTCACACAGAGCCAAGTTTGAATCTAAGATGCAGGCTTTCCAGTGCTCCCCTGGCTTCCCCATTTGGGCTCTCGAGCAGCCTTGCAGAGAGCAAGCCGTCCGGCTCCCTCTTCCCCACAGCCCTGCAGAAGGGCCCTGGGACCTCAGAGCTCAGTGGTTGGGCTCCTCGTGCCATGCTTCTGTGTCTCCACCGGATTCCTGCCCAGAGCATCGCCTGTCACCCTGGCAACATGTCAGCAGTGCCCCCGTCCACCCGGCCCCTCCCCCGCAGCAGGCAGCTGCCAGACCCTCTGTGCAGACCCAGTGTGCTCTCTGCCAGGGCTGCCCTCCAATGCACCAAATCTCATTTTCTCCCTTTAAATTGTGTTCTGCTCAGTGTCTCCCCCTCCTATCCCCCCCCCGGGAGCTGAATAGGGAACACTGGTTACTATGGCAATCAGCTGGCTTGTGGCAAGAACTCGGCTCAGCAAATTAATTGCTGGACTTTTGGAGGCTAATGGCCGAGCTCTGCCTCCCAGGGACAGGGTGTGGCCTACATCATGCCAGCTGGGCAGCTGGGCCCTGGAGAGAACTCAGAGACTGGAGAGAGAGAGAGGGAGAGAGAGAGAGAGATGGAATCATGGCACCCGTGCTTTCTGGGACTGCCACCTGAGGTTGGCTGGGGAAGGCAAGGAGATGGGCTCCCCCAAACCCCAGCTTTTCTGCATACTTGGTCTGTGCTGGCACCTTCCCGGAAAACATTTTGCAGAACCCTCACAGCACCCCGCTGACGTAGAGATCGCCCCCATTTTATGAGGATAAAACGGTCATTCATATGGCTAAGGAGGAAAGCCGGGACTCCATACCAGAATCTGCCCGCCTCAAGGGGTATTTTGCCATGAACATTGCAAGTATTCCTGGGCAGAAGGCCATCGTGTCCTCTACAATCTCTTCCAGAGGAAAGAAGCATAGGGAACATTTCCTAGCTCAACCCCTGAAGCCAATATCACTGCAATCCCAAAACCAGGCAAAGACATTCCAAGAAAAGAAAAAGACAGACCAATATCTCTCATGAACAGAGATGCAAAAGGCCCTAACAAAACATTAGCCGATTGAATATGAACATATCTACAAGAAGAGGTATACAGTCTAGCCAAGTGGGCTTTATCAGGTCTCTGAGGCTGGGTCAGCATTTGAAAATCAGTTAGTAGTCTGATTTAGCCAAATTCTCTTCCCTCTGGTTATTATCAGCTTTCTTCCCTGCTTTTGCCCTTTATGTCCTTCTCTTCTTTTTTTTTCAATTTTTTAAAAACTTTCGTTCATTTTTGAGAGACGGAACAGAGTGTGAGCAGGGGAGGGGCAGAGATAGAGGGAGACGCAGAATCCGAAGCAGGCTCCAGGCTCTGAGCAGTCAGCACAGAGCCTGATTCAGGGCTTGAACTCACTGACCGCGAGATCATGACCTAAAGTCGGGTGCTCAACCAACTGAGCCGCCCAGACGCCCTGTCCTTCTTTTCTTTCCTGTAAGCTGGGTGATCAGAATTTGGTTTCATTGACTGTATCCTTTGCTTGTTTGCCCACGCCGTGTCTTTACTTAAGTAGTTAAGTGTTTCTCCAGCCAGGTTCTAACAGCCCGAGCTATTTGGAGCCTGGCCTCTGGACAGATTGCCCTGGGACCGCATCCCGGCCCTGAGCGGTGGAGTCACAGGCAGGTGGCTAAGCCCTGGGTGCTGTTTCTCACACAGCACACTGAAGCTCCTGATACCTGCTGTTTGGATACTCTGGGCTCTTAACCTGTGAGGCCCTCACCTGGTGTGGTACTTGTTACGGTTCCAGCAGGAGAGGGCATGTTCGGTGTCCTTCCGGCCTGAGGCCAGTCCAGCTGTCATGACTGGCCGTGTGCATCTAGCGAAGTTGTCTGGGCCGCCGCGGGCACCTGCCAGGTTCATCGCTGGGAGGTGGGGGAGCAGGGCGGCTTGCGAGTTTGCCGAGACCTCAGGGAGGGTGTTGGCAAAGGCATTGCATTTCCAGGGCACACAGTCGGCAGGCTCTCCCCGGCCCTTTGTCGAGAGGGAAACACCCAGACTGGGGATTCTCAGCCCAACCAGTGCTCACTGGGCCCCACATGGGGCAAAATAGCCGGCCTTTGAGACGGACGGTGGGGACACATGCCCCCCACCCCACCGGGGAGCTTACAGACAAGCGGTGATTGTCTCTGAGTGCCTTGGGTGGCCTTTCACACACACGCGTGCATGCACACACACACACACACACACCTGCTCTTTGGCAGTGGGGTGTGCCCTGGGTATGTCCCCTGTTCTCAGCCTCAGCTTGCTCTCCTGTAAAGGGGGATGTCGACACCCGCCCCTTGGGGTCATTGTAAGGATGGAGAGGCACCGTGTGGACAGCTCAGAGGATCTCAAGCGGTGACAGGCTCGGCCCAGCTGCAGGGACCCTGTTTGGCGGGTGGCCTCAAGGAGCAGGTCTGGGCTGCGTTGAAGTCCCAACTCTGGCTCATGTCAGCCGTGTGGACTTGAGAGCGGTCGAGGCATCAGGCATCAGGCCAAGGGCTTTGCATGCAGTCGTATTATTCAGTTCCTACGACAGTCCCTCGCAACAACCCGCTGTGGGGTAGGGTGTGTTATTATCTGGGTTTCGTATGTGGCCTTCGTCATGCTGAAGAAGGTTCCCTATTGTCTTAGAGTGTTGAGTGTGTTTATCGTTAAAGGCAGTTAGATGTTGTCAGGTGTTTCTGTATTGGTTGGGACACCGTGTGTCCTTTGCTCTCCTAGCGAGGGCATCACATGGGTTGGCATGTGCGTGTTGAACCAGCCTTGCATTCCTGAGCTGAATCCCACGTGGTGGCGGTGTATAACCCTTTCAGTGTGCTACTGAGTTCAGTTTTCTAGTCTTCCATTAAGTACGTTTGCATCTTGTTCATAGGAGACATTGGCCTCTTGTTTTCTCTTTATTTGTGTGTGTATTTGGGAAGTTATGTGACCAAGATTCCTCTAGAAACTTGGAGACTATGACTTGGAGGAAGAAGCCTGGTTTCCACAATGAGGGAAATTATCAAATTTCTTGAGTCCTGGAAAAACACTGGACACTATGGCTCTTACCAATTTATCTCCTCCGTCCACATTCTTACTTATTTCATTTTAAAAAATGATGGCTCAGTAATTGGTGGTGATATTTGGACTTTATGTATCCACAGAGGTCATGGAAAGAGAGTGGGCTCCGTGCCCAGAAGGCGCTGGGGTTCCAGTCCCGGTCCATCCTCTGGTGACCCGGGGACAGACTGGTATCTTCTCCGTCTCAGTCCCCTCCTTTGGCACGTGGGGACGATGATTCCTGCCTTGAAGGGTCACAGGAGTCCGCTCAACAATCAGAAAGTACCTGGCACACGACAGATAATCAATGGCAGCCATTCAGTCACTTTCATGGCTTTTTGAAATGTCCGTGTTCTTCAAATGAATGGCTCCTGGCCACCCGAGATGATGAGATGACGTGACCACGTGGCTCACTACTGAATCTAATATTTATTTGTCAAATGTCCACTGTGTGCTGGGAACTGTTCTAGGTTCTGGGCAACAGGAAGAACAAGGACGAGTCCGTGCGTTCATATAGCTTTGAAGGATGAGAAGGGTGGGCCACCCGCGGGACTTGCCCTGACTCTGTGTCTCTTCTTCCCCTGGACCCTCAGGTCCTGACCCTTGGCCTCTGCCCCTTCATATACGATTTTGGGAAAGTGTCTTTCTTCTTGCTCCCGTGGCCACCTCCTGAGTATCGTACTTTTGGGGTATTGTCATTTGGGCTGTTTTATGCCCTGTGCACTTGCGAGGTGGCCTTTAGTGCCCTGGCAAGACGAGGGCAGTTTGCCCTGAGGGTGGCAGGGACCAGCATGGGAATTCAGGTACCTGTCCTGAGAAGGGTCCACATACCTGTCCGTGTGGCCAGGGACGTCTCCATGTGCCCTGCCTTCTCTCTCCTCTGGGACTTTGCACATGCTGTTCCCTCTGCCTGAAATCATCAACGGCCTCTTGTCTGTTGGAGTCCTATTCCGTTTTCCAAAATTGGCTTGTGTGTCACTCATCCAGGAGTCCTGGCCTACCCCTGAAATAACCATGTGACAGCACCCCCTACCCCTTGCCGGTGCTCCTGTCACCCCCTGAACATCCCTGTGCTGGTGTTTCTTATCCTGTCTTGCCCTGGCCCACGTGTCACCTGTCTCCCAGGTGTCATTGCCCTTGGGGGGGAGGTGGGTCAGAGCCCTTCACCTGCCTGCCCTCAGCACCTGGCACAGGAGGGCAACTGACAAATAGCTCAGAATCCTATTAGCTGTTTTCCCTTTCCTGTCTCATGGCTTAAACAGTGACAAATACTTTTGGAAGCGGATATCCACATGAAAATAAGATACGCAGGAGAAATACACTTAGCTAGTGAATGTCATACAGCAAAGAAATGCATCAAAAGTAAGAAAAATAAAAACCCAAACAAGGTCTCTCCTAGTGAGTTGGCAACGACTGAGGGGATGGTAACGTCCGTGCCGCCAGGGATGCGGTGAGGGGCTCCGTCATATGCTCCCGCTTGGCGGGAGCCGGTACAGCCTCTCCAGAGAGAAGCTTGGTCATTGCTTTGAGGGTCCTTTCAAGATATGTCACGGAGGGCCCTAAGGAAATAATTACATGCGGGCAGAGGCTTAGGTACAAAGATGTCCTCCGGTAACATATCAGACAAATGAAACTGCCTGTCCCACGTCCCGACGTGGAGGTTGCGATCAGAACGTGGTGCCGGTGCCCAGGCATGGTCCCGCGGGGACGGCAGGTCCTCGGGGCGCATTTGCTGGTGGCCGGAAGCAGGGAGGGTTGGGTGACCCCCACGGGGCAAGCGTCCTGGGCTCGCTCGCGCGAGGGCCACGCCGTTGGCTGCGAGAGAGGTCGGCGGGGGCGCGGAGTTCCTCCCACACGGGCCGGGGCCCTTCTCTAAAGGTGTTGTCTTGTCCACACAGGGTATGCTCCCGTAGAGCCTGGTGCCGCCTCCTCCTGGCCGAGAGATGCGTGTTCCCACGCGCGGGAGAGCCGTGGCCTGCCTCCTGTGGCTGCTGTTGCTGTGGAGCGGGGACGGCGGCTGTCGGGCCCAGAGGGCAGGTGGGGACGCCATAGAATGTGCCAGACGGGGCACCGAGCAGCTGCTGTGCGTGCCCGTGCGTGGGGGTGGGGGTGCGAGAGAGTGAATGAGCGTGCAAGAGCCTGAGGCGGTGTGTTTGTGTGAAGATTGTGAATGTGAGTACATGTGCACGCGTGGATGAGTGTGCAAGGGTCTGGCTGAATGTGGTTGTGCGGGTGCGAGTTTGTGTCTAAACGAGCGTGTGCAAATGAGTGTGCATGTGCAAGAGTCTGAGGTGCGTTTGTGTGTACAAAAGTGTGTGAAATAACCTGAGCGTGTGTTTGTGTGAGCCTGGGTGAGTGTGCGAGTACATGTGTGAGGGTGGGTTGAGTGTGCAAACGTGTGGGTGTGAGTCTAGGTGTGTGTGTTTGAGTGTGTGTGAGCATGTGGGTGTGTGAGTGTGTGTGCAAGTGTGTGAGAGCATGTGGGTGAGTGTGGGGGAGGGTGTGGGAGAAGAATGAGCTCTGAACACACGTCCCGAGTGGGCCGTGGGGTGTGCAGAGAACCCGCAGGGCCTTGGGGACGGAGGGCAGGGGTAGGACGGTGTCGTGTTGTCCTGCTCTGGGAGGGATTTGGGGACACACTCCGGGGGACATGGACACGCTGGGGTCCAGCCAGAAGAGGCGGCCAGGACCGCAAGGGCAACGAGACTCTGGAGGAGAGGGGGGAGAGGGGAGTGGGAAGTTCACTGCGGAAGAGGCGGCCGGGGGCAGGAGGGGTGAGGTGTGGCGGTGGTTGGTCCACGCGCTTGAGGGCCTCCTGGGGAGGGTGCCATCAGCATGGAGGCGTGAAGGAGGGATCAGGAACACGAGCTGGGTATCAGAGCGCCGAGCACAGAGCCTGCTCTCTGGGGTCCTCGAGCAGGGAGGTCACCGGGCTCTAAAACACAGCCCCATTTTGCAGATGAGGAACTGAGGCACAGACAGGCCCGAAGCCCCCAGCAGGGGAGGAGTGGGAACACAGGCGGGTGCCCGCCTGAGCCACGCCAGGTTTCTGAGCCTGCCAAGGAAACACACCCAGACAAAAACCCCAGGGCTTATGTTTCGGTGTTGTTTTCCCCAACTCTCCTCATGTATTTCTCTGCCCAGCTCAGCTAGCTGGGAAGACAGCAATGACCATGGACGTCCCAGTCTTCATTGGAGGAGTGTGGGGCTCTGCGTCCACTGAGACGGTCCTGAGAGCACAGTGACATACGGGATTATTAAAACAGAAGTGCGGGGCGGGGGGGCAGCAACCATCTCTCCCAAGCCCTCATTTTGTAGAGTCGAACACGTGGGGCCAGAGGGGGGCGGTCACCTGCAGGGCTCACACACACAGCCCTTACCTGTGGCAGAGGTGAGGGCACCGGTCCCGGGGTCAGGGCCCTTCCTGAGACACACACTTAATTCTCACGTGCACATGATGCAGTCCCTTCCCTGACCTGTTCCCCCCCGCCCCCCGAGAGAATGTACTCAGAGCTCCAAAGGGCCCCTGGGTGAGACCTCAGGAACAAGAAACCTTCTGCACCCTTAAAACAAATGTGCTCAAGGATTTCAGCCCACAGGCTGGGTCCTGCTTGGTCCACGGCAGCAATTACCCTGCCCGGGCTAGCACACTATTGTCCCAAAGACAAAAAGATGACCTTTTGTGTCAAGGAGAAAAACTCCCCGGGAATTATCTCTTGAGTCCACACATCTGGGCAAGCACTCCAGAAGCTCTAATCCTGTTAGGGAGCCAGCCGGTGAAGGTGGGGGGATTTACCTCTGCTCCAGGCAGCACAATGCAGCATGGGTTTAAAAGGTAGATGTGGAAAATTCAACAGTGGCCCTGGCTTAGGTGCTTAGGTGGGAATAGGGATAAGGAAGTATCTGTGTGTGTGTGTGTGTGTGTGTGTGTGTGTGTGTGTGTGTGTAATACATGCAGAGTTCTTGTTTTTCTGTTTTTTGAACTTAAAAAAATTTTTTTTTAATGTTTATTTACTTTGGAGAGAGAGAGAGGGAGAGAAAACGCAAGGGGGGGGGGAGGGGCAGAGAGAGAGGGAGACACAGAATCTGAAACAGGCTCCAGGCTCCGAGCTGTCAGCACAGAGCCTGACGTGGGGCTCAGACCCACGAACCATGAGATCATGACCTGAGCTGAAGTCGGAGGCTCAACCGACTAAGCCCCCAGGTACCCCTGAGTGCGGTATATTTTACGTGGTCTATAATGCTGGCATGCTGTGAACTGTTCAAACATCCAACGAGAGTGCTGGCTAAATAAATTACGTGCACCTGTGCAGTGGAATCCCTGCAGCCGTGGAAACCGGCCGCATCACCCTGGAGATGGGTTTCTAGCACATCGCAGGAGGTGCGGAAAACAGCCACGTATGAGTGTGTCCCACGTGCACTAGGAACTATGCAGAGACACAAACCAACAGGTATACACGCTGCGGGTTGGCAGTGCTGACTCTCCGTAGCTGGAAACATAAGCATTGAAAACATTTTTGATTGCGTTTTCTGCAATCCTGCATTATTTGTAGTAGGTTTAAACAAACAAACAAACGATGCAGTCACTGCATAACCAAAACCAAAACTATTTAGGAAATCGGTACAATGGTGTTCCCTGAACGTTGACCCCTTTTATGCAAGGGGTCACACGTTGGCAGCTGAACCTCACAGCAAACTTGGGGACGCTCATCACCATGAGAAGTTAAGGAACCGAGGTTTTGCAGCTTTAAGGCAGCCAGACCAGGGCCCCCGGGAGTGCCCCCCCCCCCAACCCTTCCAGGCCCAAGGGCATGACCTCTCCCAGTGCATTTGGGCCAGGTCGCCCTTCCTCTCCCCCTGCAGGCTGCAAGACCGTGCACTACGACCTGGTCTTCCTCTTGGACACCTCCTCCAGCGTGGGCAAGGAGGACTTTGAGAAGGTGCGGCAGTGGGTGGCCAACCTGGTGGACACCTTCGAGGTGGGTCCCGAGCGCACCCGCGTGGGCGTGGTGCGCTACAGCGACCAGCCGGCCACGGCCTTCGAGCTGGGCCTCTTTGGCTCGCGGGAGGAGGTCAAGGCGGCGGCGCGGCACCTGGCCTACCACGGCGGCAACACCAACACGGGCGACGCGCTGCGCTTCATCACGCGCCACAGCTTCTCGCCGCAGGCCGGCGGCCGCCCCGGGGACCGCGCCTTCAAGCAGGTGGCCATCCTCCTGACCGACGGCCGCAGCCAGGACCTGGTGATGGACGCCGCGGCCGCCGCCCACCGCGCGGGCATCCGCATCTTCGCCGTGGGCGTCGGGGCGGCGCTCAAGGAGGAGCTGGAGGAGATCGCCTCGGAGCCCAAGTCCGCACACGTCTTCCACGTGTCCGACTTCAACGCCATCGACAAGATCCGCGGCAAGCTGAGGCGCCGCCTGTGCGAAAGTGAGTGGGTGCGGGGCGCGGGGGGCGGCGGTGCTGAACTGCTCAGCGGGGAGGGGTGGGGGGCAGGGGACAGGGGCCGAAGGCAGGGGACGGGGTAGGGGCCGATAGCAGGAGCAGGGGACAGGGGCTGGCGGTGGAGGCAGGGGCGCGTGTCGGGGCAGGGGCTGATGGCAGGCGCAGGCCGCAGTCCACCTGCCAGGGCTCAGTGACCAGGGAAAACCAGTTCGGCGCTGGAGGCGGGGCCCACACCCTGGCTCCTCCTCAGGCTCCGCCTCCAGGTCGCGGGGTGGATGGAAATTAAAATGGGGCTGGGTCCTCAGCCCCACCCACCCTGAGAGACTTAGAGATGGTTAAATGCAAGGCAGTGGGATCTGCATTTCTGTGGTGGGAACATATCTGCTACCTCCATGGCTGTTGAGGTCAGAGCCCTACACACAAAGCCCTCCCCCTAAGGCACATGGCAGGTGAAATATATGGGGCCCTCTCCTCTCCCCAGGGATTGCCTTGAGAGGTGGGCCAAGAAAATGGGCACAAGGCAGGTTCCTGTGACCCCCAGCCAGCCACTTACATGGTTGGGCACTGCTTGTCTCAGAGGCCAAGTGCTGTTGACCTGGTGCCCTGAGATAACCCGAGGTTGTCTGGAATCTGTTGACTGTGGCTAGGGATGGGGGATGGGGGAGGTTGGGCAGCAGGCAGGGATCTGACCCTGAAGGCTGACCTCCAACATCCTTGTTGGATCATTCCCAGGACAGCCTCCCCCAAAAGACAGGAAGGGAGAAGTGGGTTTTCCGTGCACTGGCCTGTGTCCAGCTTCTGTTCTGCCTGCTGCATTGGGGTGATATTTGTCCTTCCTGGGTCATGACCGGTGTTTGGTACCCACCCCCCCCCTCCCCCAGCCTCCAAGACCAGCAGGTAGGGGCTGGGAGCAGAGTCCCAGCCTCTGTTTTGCTGACTGCTTCCGGGGACTGAGAACGCCACCCCTTGTTGGGGACAGGGAAGCCTTGGGGTTGGGGCCAGCGGTGGGAGCAGCTGGCCATGACTTGGGAGAGCCGTGAGGGCCTGCTCCCAGGAAGGGGCCTGGCCTGCAGCCCTGTGAGAAAACAGCTAAGCTGTGTCTGAAACAGAACGCCCTCGGGCCCTTTACCTTTCTGTGACTCTTTCCTCTGTTGGCCCCGCTCTACTTAATCTCCACTCACTTATTCGTAGATACGTGTTGGAGATCTAGTGTGTGTGGGTCCTTGTGCTGATTTCTGGGCCTGTAGACAAAGAGAAGACAAAGCCCCTGCCCTTGGAGTGTTCATAGTCTAGATGGCAAAAAAGACGCATAAAAAGGGATTTAATACAGTGGGGGTGACCTTAATAAACGTGCCACAGAATCTCAGGGGGTCCTACCGTGTTTGTGCTCGGTGATGACCCTGAGAATGAGGGAGGACTTCCTGGAGGAGGTGACGCTTAGACCATTTAGCAGGACATGCCTGAGCTGTAGGATGAGGGACTGAGGGGTGGTATGATGCAGTCTGTGAACAGTCATGGACCTGTATTGCCGTGGTAAAGGAGGGAACTCGGGTTGGTGGTTTTGTATGATTGTCCGACTCTCAGTAAAGGAGGGCCTTGTGTGCTCAGATGAATTGTGGAAGGGTTTTGTGCAGGGGTGTGACACAGTCAGATAGGAGACCCTTTGTAGGACTGCTGGAGAAATTCAGGGACAAACGGTGCTGGGGATAGATGGAGCACGAGGACTATACCCATTCCACAGATGAGGAGATTGATGCCCTGAGTGCCAAGTGAAGGAAACCTATGCAGTAGTGTAGAAGGCATTGGCCATGGACTTTCCCTTGACCCGCATTGCAACCATGCACATCATGGCGATCTTTACACAGCATGCAGCCTGCTAGGCTCCCGGAAGGGGCAGCTGCTAGGCCTGTAGCAGGAGCCAGTCAGGATGGGAAAGAGCAGGGAGGCAGGAGAGGCAGTGTGGTAGGGCCAGGGCTCAGGACTGACCTCTGAGCTGACGAGAGTCAGGCCCAGTCGGGAGGCCGAAGTCCCACGTGGTGGCTCATGGGTGCTCCTCTAGACCCTGCCCACTGGCATTGTGTCTTCCTGCTGGCCTCGGTCCAGACTGGTTCTCGAGTTGGGCCAAGCAGAATGTAGATTCTGAAGAACTTCCATGCCTGGGGGTTGGTTCTAGGAATGGCGAGGACAGCCCCAGAGAGGCCAAGTCACTGAGCTGTGCTCCCCAGTTAAAGCAGGGCTGGGGAGGGAATCCGGGGCTTCAGCCCCCACGCGCTGGCCACCCCCCACCAGGCCCCGGGACTCAGGTTGCGCCATCGCTGACCTCGGTTCTGAGTCGAGGACAGCGTTCCGCTCACAGGCAGTAGAGGACCCCACTCTAATGGGCTTGGGGAATAAAGTAGATTGACCTCACACACGACAGAAGGGCCAGCGGTCAGGCGGGCTTGAGTGATGAGCCCAGGCCTCGCTCAGCTCCTGCCGTTTCTAGGTTCTTTCTTGGCCTAACCCCGTCCTTGGCAGCCTTTTGTATGTGGGTCCTGGCACGGATGGCTCACTGAAGAGGGGTGGGGTCGGTGAGGGATACTGAGGCCCTGAGAATGGGCAGCGAGGGAAGCTGGCTGATGGCAAGGGCGGAGGTGTGTCCAGACCCCCGTGGGGAGAGGAGGCCATGGAACAGGAGCCGAAGTCCCCTCAGGCAAGGCACCTGATGCCTCAGCTATGGCCTAGAGGGAGCAGGAAGGAAGCCCCCACCCGCCCTCTGTCCCTCACCTCGTCTCCCCTCCTCCCCTGGCCTGAGCCTGTCTGACAGCAGCCAACAAGGGGCCCAGGTGATGGTGACATAGTAGGGAAGGAGGGGAGAAGAGGTGTGTGGGGGGGCACGTGGGGCTACCTGTGGAGAATCTTAGGGCCATGTGAGACTCCAGCCCCAGGACAGACAAGACTGGGGCCCAGGGTGCCTGGATTTGGTCTGACAGAGAAGTGTGGGCCTGAGACTCTCCCCAGACCAAAACTGTAGCTCCAGAGTGGAAGGAGGCTGACTGGGGCCTAAACTACATGACCCTGTCCTAGTTTCCATCCCCACCCCCCTCAAGGGAGGATGTGTGACTCATGCGGGGAAACCGGGGCCCTGTGACCAAGAGAAGTGGACACTGATGCTGGCCAGCCGGGGACACCACATATTCCCCATGACAACGCTCAGAAAACTCACAGTGGCCGGGGTCCTCCAAATGCCTGAACAGACAAAAGATTTAAGTTATGCTCAGCTGTCTGGAGGGAATCTGCTTTTGTAAATACAGATGTAAGCTGACTAGGGCCTGGTCTATTCTGGTGATGAATGAAACAAAATCCCCTTACAATTGCTTCAGTTAGAAACAAAGCAAAATAAAATAAGATAGCTAACAGGAAGATACCGAACCGCATCGAGTAAGATTAAATCCAGGAGCATCACAAAATCCAAATGACCAGAAGTCCCTGGGCACAGAGGAGTTGCCTTTGGGTGACTTTGGAACTCAAATAGGAGCTGTTCTGAATAGGGGCTTTGCACTGATGATCTGGAAATTTGCAGACTAACGGCGTGGGGTTTTTGGTGTAGTGATCATTCAGTTGGATCCGACCTACTCATTCATTCATTCGGCAACCACACGCTGAGTGATTCCTCCTTTGGGGGACATGCCAAGGGCCAGGATGCGGTGATGGATCGGACATTCTTTTTTGTCCTTGGGGACCTTTTGTCTCCTTGAGACGGCAGGAAAGTGGCGGCTAATTACACGATGGAGTGTGGACACTGTTACCACGTGCAATTTCACGTGTCTGGTAGTTTATCTGCCCGGGGTCTGTCTTCACACACAAGAATAAGCTTGACGAGGGCAAACTCTGTTCCTTGTGGTTTCCGAGTGCCCGGAACAGAGCCCGGGAAGTGGAAGGAGCCGCCTAGACCTAAGGGTGGAGACTGGCGGTTAGTTCTGTGTTTGCTGTTGTGATATGCATGTTAGAAGTACTGCCCTCTTCCAAATGCAAAGAATAAGAATATTCGGCAAACCCGATATCATTCCCAAAAAGAACTGAAATATTGAACTCACCCGTATTTTGGTGAGCGGAGACAAACGGTTAGATTTTGAAGGCTGATGAAGGTCTGGAAAAGGCGGGCTGGCTGGGATGGGCTAAATCATGCCAACGATGCCACCCGGCTTCGTCGAGTGGGACAGACTCAACGCCACCGGATGTGAATGAATGGAGCCAGGGTATCTGTTGTTCCCTGAGCACCAGACGCTGATGCTGCTGCTGTTGATGGACTGAGGTCCAACTGCATCCAGAACCCATTTTCCCTCCAGCTTGGCCACAGATGGGAGGCAGGGTGGCTCTGAGGGACAGCAGGCTCCCCGGGGCTGCCCTTCAGAGGGGAAGATGAACCTTAGGTCGTGCACATGGGGTGAGGGGCCAGTGTCTGCAGCCCTAAGGCAGCACAGGTTGGGGTCTGTGAGCCGTGGCTGGTCTGGTCTGGAAGCGCAGCTGAGAGGGACCAGGTGAGCCGAGGAGGGGGCAGTGTGGGAACAGGAGGGGACCTGAGATGGACAGAACATCTCTGGGGTGGTGGTTGCAGAAGCTTCTCTGTCCCAAGTGTCCCTGGCCACCTATGGACCTGACCTGTTTTTCTCAGGATCTCGAGATGCCTTTGTTCAACACTCTGCTAAGAACTGCATTCGAATTCCAGCCTGCTATCCTGCCACCTAGGTCACGGCTGCAAATAGGATACTTCGCGCTGCTAATTTATTTGTTCTAATGTGTTTACGACTTAACCCTGTGCTCACATCCACCGTCAGAGTTCACGTGTGCCACACACACCCAGTGCTGGCTTGCACTGTGACTGCCCCTGAGTGTCCGTGATGACTAGGTCAGAGTCACTCCCCAGGGTGGCCCGGCAGGCAAGGAGGAGATCTGGGAGTTTACCCCCAGTTCTGTCTGACCCAGGTCCCGAGTCCTTTCCAGGAAGTTGTGGTGTTCAGGGAGCATCTTTAAATCGCCATGTCATTAATGTCTCCCCAAATTCCCAGCACAGATCTCCTGGCTCTCCCTATGCTGTGGGCAGCACTGAGGCACAGGGGCCTGCATGGCTTGCCAGGGGGTCACAGGGAGATGTGACCATGTCCACCGCCATGAGTCAGGCCTGCCAGGCCGCCCCTCTGTGATCCTTTGGATTTCTGATGCTGAACGGTGCTGGTTCCTGCTGCAGGCCTGGCTCACATGGGGACCAGCGGCTGTTTGCTGAGCAAATGAGTAAAGCTAACAGTATGTGGCTCACTGTCCCCCCCCCGGCCTTGGGCTCATGCAGGGAGGTGCCTCCGTGTCGTGGCATCCGCTCCTGCCTCTGCGGCCTGACCGGGTTCCCAGGGGACTCAATCTCAGCCTGGCTTCCTGCAGTGTGTAGGGCGGACAGGGCCCAACCCCAGAGCACTGGCTGTAATTAAGAGCTTTCTCCACCCCGGGCTCTGTCGTGGCCACAAAACAACCTTTATATAGCTTATCGGGTGGCGTGAGTGAGCCTGTGGAATGCCAGCTGGCCACAGCTGGACCCTCCTCCTCCTTCTATTTTGGGGACACTCGGTGGTGGTCCTCTCTCCCCTCTCCCACGAGCAGGAGCCTCTTTCCTGGGTACTGTCTCTTAGCTCCCAGCCTGAGACCCTAGTGTGGGTTTCCCATGTTTCTGTGGTACATTGTCATAGGACACGTGGTCACCCTGTCTCTGTCTGTCTCTTGTTGGTGTGTTTGTGCTTAGCTGTGTTGCTGTTCCAATGAGAGTCCAGACTCCTGGATATTATAGTTACCAATATGGTGGGAGGGGAGAGGCGGGGAGAGAGAGGGAGACTGACTTGTTTTGTGTGGCAGGGAGATTAATTTTATTGTTCCCCTGTGACTCTCACTGGAAAAATGTTGGCATCTGTACCCCAGCTCTACATTTAATCAGTGGGTGCCCCTGCTTTCGTTCCGTCCCCCCGAGCCCGGCTCCCTGTGTGCAGGATGAGTGCCTCCTTACGCACTCCTTTGTCATGATGGGGCACAGGTTAGCCCCGCTGTGGGCACTGTGGCCATCGAAGGCTCACCTTGCTCTGTACTGTGCTCATCAACAGGCCATCGCCTTGTAAGTGAGTTATTAGGTTCACTTGATAATTTGTTTTGTCCTTTTTTCTTTTTGTGGTGCATTTTCAGTAAACAACACAACTTAGTTACATAGTTAGGAATGGACTGGATGGACCTTTAAAGACACCACCTGACAACTGTGGATATTTTAAGGACTCTACAGTATTGGGTTATTTTTTTCCCGACACATTCTAACGGATCCCCTGTTATCTCACAGACATTGTTCTGAGGCGCAGGGTTCCTCCTTGAATAAGACACCTGTGATCCTGCATGTAGAGTGACATTCCTAGAGGGAGTCCCCTTGAGAAGAGAATTGAGTTGAGCTTGGGATGGCAAGGATCAGTCCACGCCCAAGAGCTCCAGGCAGAGGCAGCTGGGGTAGGTAGGCGTGCAGTCTGCATGCTGGAGGAGGGGGGGGGTTGTTACCCCCCACTTCAGGAGGTGGAAATTGAGGCTTCGTTTCCTGGCTTAACATTTCCAGGTGTGTGCAGTAGTAGGAGTCCAGCCACGAGTCTTCCCGTGGCCAGAAGTAGAGCCCGGAATACTCTGTCCCCTTGATGACCGGTAGTAATGCCCAAGAAAAGGGCTTTGGGTCAGCTGTTGGCATGCCTGGGTCACACATCCAGCCTGAATTTCTTTGGGCCTCGTCTCCCTCTGGACCTGAGTGTTGTAGTCCTCAAAGAAGACACGGCCTGCTGGTGGCATTGACCCCAGTGACCACTTCCTTCTGACCACACTCCTGCCTCCATCCACATCCTTCTGCCTGCCCGGAGACTGGTGGTACCATCAAGGCACACACCACACACACACACTTGCACGTGCAAACCCTATGCACACACCACATACAACACACACACCACACGTGCACACACACACCACGTGTCCACAACACAAAAACCACACAGACACGTGCACATCTATACACACACCACATACAACACACACACCACACACACACACTTGCACGCGCAAACCCTATGTACACACCACATACAACACAAACACCACACATACCACACACACACACTTGCAGCGCAAACCCTATGTACACACCACATACAACACACACACCACACATGCACACACACATCACGTGTCCACAACACAAAAACCACACAGACACGTGCACATCTATACACACACCACATACAACACAAACACCACACACACCACACACACACGCTTGCACGCGCAAACCCTATGTACACACCACATACAACACACACACCACACACACACACACACACACACACACACACACACAGACATATATTCTCCTTCCCCAACACACACACATGCACACACATCACACGTCCACAACACAAACACCATATGCACATCTATACACGCAATGCATACAACACAAACACAGAACACACACACACACACACACACATATATACACACAGACGTATATCCCCCTCCCCCAACACACACACACGGGCATCTGGGAATGTGTGTGGCCGCAAGACCCAGCTCGTCCTCTAGATGGATCTGAAG
The DNA here is from genome assembly GCF_016509475.1 of Prionailurus bengalensis. NCBI lineage: Eukaryota > Metazoa > Chordata > Mammalia > Carnivora > Felidae > Prionailurus > Prionailurus bengalensis. The sequence continues at coordinate 79,116,985 of NC_057353.1, read as the reverse complement.
GCCCGGGAGGAATCTGTGGCAGCATCAGCTGTGGGATTGGAGCCGCCACGTGGATGTCTGTGGCTTGGCCCTTGGGACCACATCAGCCTCAAGAAGCAATTCCGGCCGGGCCCGCCCTTTACCTACGGGTCATGGGGAGTTTCTCCTGGGAAAACTTGTGATCAGGGTCACTCCCTAGAAATTGTAATCGGACTGCCTAATTCTGATGATGTGCTGGGACATTTCATAAGAAAATTATGGGAAATGATGGAAAACTGAAGCCAGCCTTCAGTTATTTTTAATTTGCACACATCCGGGAAGGCGAGTGTCCCCAGCTGTGCCCAGCCAGGGCCGTGCCTGGAAAGGGTCCCTGGGAGCTGTTCAGTGTGTGCCCCTGCCTGACTGCTGTCTCTTCCTGAAATCAAGACCCATGTGTCAAAACTGGACATTCTGCCCGTAGCCCCTTAGAGCCAGGGAGTGTGTCCCACTGTGCTGGGGAAGGGGGGAGCGTGTGCTGTCACACCCCCCACCCTCTGGACGGACCACCACTCATGTTATTTCTGGGTCCTGGCTTCTCACGATAGTGTAGTACTGTCTCCCTCGTGCTGGACTCCGCATGTGCCTGCATGTGTGTGCCCGAAGGCGGTTCCTCCAAGAGTGTGCTCAGGCAGGGCAGTTCCACTTGGCTGGAGCTGGCGCTCGTCACGCCCAGCTCTGCCTCCCCGCCCTCTGAAAAGTCAGACCAGGTACCTAGCGTCTTCCAGCCTCGTTCCGGCCGTACAGAGAGGATGCTGGCACCATTCCTACGCTGTGGAGTGTCGTGGGGGGTCTCATGGATTGGACATGGGAAGCACTGGGCACAGTGGTGGCCCTGAGCACATGCTATGCACTTTGCTTTTGCTATACACACACACGCACACACAGATACACCCACATACACACATATGCACACATGTATGTGCACACACATGCACATACATGTGTGCACACAATTAGCTGTATTCGCATACAAATACATGTGTGTACACATATACAAGTATATGCACATGTGAATGCACACAAGTATATACATGCATGCATATGCACTCACATATATGCAAACATGTATACACACATGTGCACACATATTCATATGCATATGTATATGTGCATGTGCACATATAGAAATACAAATGTATCCACACATACACGTATATACACACATGTATACATGCACAAATATACATATGCATGCATATGCACTTACATACATGCAGACATGCATGTACACATACACATGTGCACACATGCATGCAAGTATATACACATGCATGCACACATGCACATACATACGTGTACATAAATGCACATGCATGTATATGCGTACATGTGTGGAAACACACGTGTATGCACATATACACGTGTGTGTGCATGTGAAATTTGTGTATACATATATAACTTACATATAACACATACACAAATTTTATCTATGTATATGTGCACGTGTACATATACTATTTTCTGGAACGGTGATTGAGTTGATTACCTTTCACTTAGGGAGGTGTTTCTCAATCTTTCTTTTTTTTGTTGTTATGTCCCCTAAACGACTCTGTGTAAATGTTGCATTTTCCTCCCAATTGCCTCCTTCTCTGAGATTGAATACAGTCTCTTTATGCTGCTTGAGCTTGGGTGGGCCCAAGCCATGGGATCTCTTTGACTTGCTCACCCCCTCCCTTAAGCAGTGTTTGCCCCTGGGAAGCAATATGGCCCCTGTGAGAAAGCATCGTTTTGGGTGGAGGGCAGGAGTCCAGGACGAGAATTCAGGGAAGGCCTGGGTTCGGATCCTGCCTTCTGTCCTTTAGGAGATGTGACTTTATAGTCTTCTCATTTAGCAGATGGGACTCAGATCTAAAAGCCTGGGTTAAGTCCAGGTTTCTGTTTGGACAGATTACTTTCTTAAGCTTTAGTTTTCCCTGTTAGATGGAAATGGTAATAGTACCACCTACTCCCTAGAGCAGGGGGAATATGCACTTAAAAGGCCCCTTTGGAGCTTGTACGCAGGGGACTCATAGTTTCTGCATTGCCAAGACCCTGATCTGAGGCAGGGGAACTGGAGTGGAATCCCAGCTCTGCCACCTGCCAGCTGGGGACCCCTCAGCAAGGGCATCACCTCTCAGACACTTGATTTCCTCTTGTGTAAAATTGAGATGATATTTACCAATCTGGCAGCTCATTGACTGTGGTTCTTATTATCACGGGGTTATTGCACGATTTTTATGCAAAGCCTGTATGAAATAGAACTTGCCAAACATCAGAGTGCCCAAAGGTGACGTGGCAGGATCTGAGCCCCCTGTCACAGGAAGGGAATCTAGCAGAATCTAGAAGTTTATGGATCCTGAGCTCTGTAATGGGCACCGGCCCATTCAGGAAGGCAAGACTACAGCCCGCAGAGCAAATCTGCCCAGGCACCAGTTTTTCAAATTAAGTTTTGCTGGAATATGGCTTGCCAGCCTGTTCACATATTGTCTGTGGCTGTGTTCCCACCACAACCTCGAGCTGATCAGTTGTGACAGAGAGTGCATGACCCACAAAGGCTATTTGCACTCTGGCCCTTTACAGAAGAAGTTTGCTGACCCCTGACAGTGTGTTCTGAGACGATGGCTGGGAATCCGAAGTCACTGTCACTAAGTCTTCTGTGACCCTGAGTAGGATATTTTATGGAGGCCTCAGTTTCCTCCTTGGGTGTTGAATGGGGTGAGTGGGATTCCCCTTAGAGGCTCCCTCTCCTCTAGCACAGTCAACGGTCATGCTACCCCCATGTGTGCAGCTGCGTTATGGATCCCTGCTCTGTTTGTCATTTTTAGGGGTCACCCAAGATCCTTAAGAAAGCCTCCTACCTTCCCTGGCCTCAGACAAGGATTCACATCCCAACTGGACTGGACAGGGCCCTGGGTCAGATGCCAATCAGTGTCCTCCCCATGGCACTGACTTGCCACAGGGCCTTGTGCCAGCCACAGCACCCCTTGTCCCTGGTGCCGTCCCACTTAAGCACCCACATGGGCAAGACCATCTCATTTACTGGGGTCATGTCATGCCAGGCGCTTTAGAAGCTCACAGAGGTTGGACTACGTGTTTCACACGGTGGTTTTAGTTTAGAGTTGATACAGGGGTACAATTTAGTGGCCACAACTAAATTAGTACTACTTGCAAAATGTAAATATGCATACACACAGCCTCTCTATATATGTCTGTATAGGAATATGCATCCATATAATTAAATACGTGGAGAAAGTGCAATTTTGAGAGCCTCTCATATCCTGCAGCTGACCTCGTCCTAGCTGAACTTCATACTTGCCAGAGAGCAAGTGGGACCCGGGGGTTACACAGCATCTAGGGGCTTTCCAAGAAGAGTTGGCTGAGTAATTGCAATGCTTCTGATACAAGTTCACATTTAACTGGAAAGTGGAAGGAAATCTGCTGGTAAAGCAGGTTCTAGGTGACTTGTTTTGCTGCAAAACGTGTCTGTCTTTGTCCTTTTAATTATAGGCTCTGGTTTCTTTGAGTTCAACCACCTATCCCCCACCCCCACACAGACACACACACACACACACTAAGACACAGGGCACACGCATGTGCATGCACGCTACTCTGCTGTTTACCAGTTGTGTGGATTTGGGCAGGGGACTTAACCTCAGTTTCCTCATCTGGAAACCAGCATGCAGAACTCTCCCACGTAGGCACATTGCAGAGATTCTGTGAATGTCTGTCGAGTGTATGGCCTGAGTGAGCGTAGAGCCGGTCCTCACTGCCCCCAGGTTCCCTGGTTCAGAGGGGCATCAGCCAGCGTGCAGAGAGGCCACAAGACTAGCGAGTAAACATACAGGAGGCAGAGAACGCAGCCAGCTCCTGGGGCCCATTCCCACATTCCTACCCTCCTCGCCTGGTGTCCTCGATGCAGAAATTTAGTCCTTGGACGCGAAAATCACCCGTTGACGCTATTCTCTGCTCACTGGAACCTGGAGGTAAAATGGGCTGCAGAAGTCTTCACGGTTTCACATCAGGCCCAGGTCCCTGTGCTGGGATCAGGAGGGAGAGGGGCCCTGGCCGGCTGGACCTGTGCAGGCCAGCTTCTCACCCTCCTCCTTGCTTTGCATGAGAGCGACACCTTGGTGCACATTCTAGAAGGGGTGACTGGGAACGTCTGACTGGGAACTCTGGCTCAGCAACGGATTATCCTGACATCACACAGGTGATCAGCCTGTGTGGCACATTCTGTTGTCACTAGGTGGGCAACAGGGCCTGGCCCAAGGGAGTCTAAGGCACTGTGGTCCACGAGGCATTTGTGGATTCGACTCCACAAAGGGCCTCAAGCACCTAAAACCAGATTTTTTTTTGGATAAAGTAATTTGTTGTCAACAGAGGCGATATATACAACGGAAGATGGTGAACAGGAGGGTGGGAGTGAGCGGGGTCCCCATGGGCTTCTTTGGCTCCCTGGTCTAGGAGCTTGAACAGGTGGGGGAGAGAACGGACAGGTGGTTGCTGGAGGGCGTGGGGGGAATGGAATTGGTGAAGGGGGATGAAGAGGTTTCAACTTCCAGTTATAAGGTAAATAAGCGATGGGGATGAAAAGTACAGCATAGGGAAAATAGTCCATGTTGTTGTAATAACTGTGTGAGCAGGTGGTAACTACGTTTATAGTGGGGTCATGTCGCGATGTATAAAAATGTCAAATCGCCATGTGGTATGCATGAAACTGATGTGATACTGTATGTCAACTATACCGCAGTTTTTCTAAGTTTATTTATTTATTTTGAGAGAGAGAATCCCAAGCAGGCTCCATGCTGTCAGCACAGAGCCTGACTCAGGGCTCGAACCCATGAACTGTGAGGTCACGACCTGAGCTGAAATCAAGAGTCAGAAGCTTAACCGACTGAGACATACAGGTGCCCCAACTACACTGCAGTTTTTAAAAATTGAGGGAAAAAAATAAAATAAATATTGAGGAAAAAAGAAAATAAAATAAAGAGGGAGCCAGTAACCTTGCAGTGAGGGCCTGTTAAAATTCTAGGCTAGAGAGAATTTTCTCTCTTTCTCTCCCTCCTTCCCTCCCTGCCCCCCTTCTGGAAGCTCAGAGTTGAAGTCCAGTGTTTGCTATTTATCATCTTGTTACTCGTCGTGTAATCTTTGCAGTTGGCTTGTCCATCATAAGACAGCTGCTCCCGTGAAGATTCAATACACTGAAGTACAGAGGATGCTTGGAGTAGCGCCTGGCCCAGAGGGGAGCCGCCTGGCACACAGTAGGTGCTGCCTGGCCCAGGGGGAGCCGCCTGGCACACAGTAGGTGCTTCCTGGCCCAGAGGGGAGCCGCCTGGCAGACAGTAGGTGCTGCCTGGCCCAGGGGGAGCCGCCTGGCACACAGTAGGTGCTGCCTGGCCCAGGGGGAGCCGCCTGGCACACAGTAGGTGCTGCCTGGCCCGGAGGGGAGCCGCCTGGCACACAGTAGGTGCTGCCTGGCCCGGAGGGGTGCTGCCTGGCACACAGTAGGTGCTGCCTGGCCCAGGGGGAGCCGCCTGGCACACAGTAGGTGCTGCCTGGCCCAGAGGGGTGCCGCCTGGCACACAGTAGGTGCTGCCTGGCCCAGAGGGGAGCCGCCTGGCACACAGCAGGTGCTCTCTGTTGCCCATATGCCCTTGCGGAAGTCACATGAGCTGTCTGGCTCAGTTACTCATCTGAAACATAGGAATGAGAAACCCATCCGATCGTTTTGCTACAGCATTTTATCCATCAGTTCTGGAAGTCTTGATTAAGTGCTTCCCGGGAGCTGGAAACTGGCTGCAGGTGATGGGGGTGTGGGGCTTCACGTGATAGGCACAGCCCTGTTCACACAGAACTTCTATCTCAGGGGGAAAAAAAACCAACACATTAAAACGTTAGCATGTAAAAAATATGAGGGAAACCACAATGAGAGAGCACCTCACACTTGTCAGAAGGGCTGTTGAAAAGATTCGAAATAACACGTGCTGGTGAGGAGGAGGAGAAAGGGAACCTTTGTGTGCTGTTGGTGGGAATGTGAATTGGTGTAGACACTTGGAAAACAGTGTTCCTCAGAACATTACAAATAGAACTACCCTATGATCCGCCAATCCAGCTCTGGAAATGTATCCAAAGGAAGTGAAATTGCCTCCTGGAAAGGATACCTGCACCCTCATGTTCGTTGCACCATTATTTACAGAAGCCAAGACGTGGAGACAACGTAACTGTCCGCATCCACGTGTGGATGGAGGGGTAAAAGGTGGTAGTGTAGAGGTACAATGGAGTATAAGAAACTGAGGGAATCCTACCTTTGCAACAACGTGGATGGGCCTTGGGGGCATTATGCTGAAGGAAATGGGCATAGATGGGCATATGGGGCGGTGTTCCCCAAGAAGAGGGTTTAGGGGCGGGAGTGGGTGGGTGGAGGGATTGGCTGGAAACGAGGAAGTGTGGGTAGAGAGTTGAACGGTGAGCCCAGCACATAGTAATGGTCTCGTGAGAAGCCAGAGGCTGGAGGGACTGGGCAGCTGGTTCGTGGTCAGCTACGCGGAGAAGGAATGGCAGCCCCTGAAGCCCCGTCAGCTTCGTTCTCCAGGTGTGGGGCGGCAGGTGCAGCAGAGCCCGGGCTGTGGGTGGGGGAGAACCACAGCTGTGGAGGAGCACAGAGGCAGGTGACCCCTCCACATGCCACCCCAGGCTGGCCCCTCCGGCTGCAGACCCCTAGGGGCGGTGGCAGTCTGTGATGGGACGTGCAACCCCAGCGGGTGCCCTGGACGGAAGGAGGGCACGTGGGCAGGGGCCCCACCATGTCCTCCGGCCTCAGCTCATCTCTAGTTACAGCTCTGCCTTGGCCAGCTGCATTGGTCCATGGGGAGGTGGAAAGGCCGCCCAGCGGTTCTTCCTGGACATCTGGCTGTGATTTCCCACCAGCCTCACCAAAGCTCTCCCCCGCCGCAGGAATGAAGCCAGTGGCCATTCTCAGAACCCACCTCCACCAGTGCTTGGGGGAGAGGCCAGAAGCAAATGAGCAGCTGGGCCGGCCAGGTCCCCTTCTGCCCCCAGGACCCAGTAAATGGGTCCCGGCCTTGCTGTCTGCTCCCATAAGGTGTTCGGTGCCTGGCAAGGTAGAGGACTGAACCAGGATACCCTGCCCTTCCCTGGGGATTGCCTGGGTCACATGCTCTGATTGTGGGGACATGACCCTGAGCCTGGACTCAGATGGGTCTGATCCCAGGCCACATGCTAATGGAGGGAATGTGGCTGTAACTAGAGAAAAAGAAATCGCACCTTATCCTGTTTGCCCATCTCTGCTGAGAACCACAGAATGTCCCTGTGGGGAGGCATTTGGGGCTCATTCCGCCTGCCCTGTGCTTTCCCGGGACCGCATGGGGAGGTGCTGTGTCCCGGCCACGGAGTGACTTAGGGTCAACTCTGCTGCCAGAACCCGGGCCTTCTTCACGCCCTGTCTCTTACCTCCTCCCCTTTCCTACGGGGACTCTTGTCTCCTCTCCTTGGGGCAGAGTGAAATATCTTGTGAGAACCCCCCTGGATTCACGTGATACGTTTGCATCTTTCTGCTCCTTTGTTTTTATGTTTCTGTCTGCTCAGAATCCCTGGAGGGAAGGAGGAGGCTCTGTTTCCTTACCTGTGGTCTGTACAGCAGCCTGTCATGTAGGATCTGCACCTTGTGAGGCAGCCCTTGGGGTGCCCCTCCTCCTCGGGTCTCGCGGGACCCTAGAGTTGTGGGTGACTGTCAACAGACTGGGCATGGGTGACGGTCCCTCCAGAACCAGGTCGCACGGTGAGAATGGGCAGGAGGGAAAGGCAGATCGCCGCTTGGTGGAGACGGTGGTGGGCTGAGTGCTGAGCTGGCTGCTTCCTGTACTGGCTCACGAATCCCCCTGGGGACCCTGAAGGGTGGGCATCCAGAGCGTGGACCCATTTCTGGGATCGAGAAAACTAGCCTCGGAGGCTGTAAAGACAGAGGGTGCCGTGCACTAAGGCAGCCGCTCACTCCCTGCAAAGGAGCCAACAGTACAGAGACAGCCATGAGGAAGCGTAAGGAGGTGTTCGCTCGGGTGGGTGGGACGGACAAAATTGCCCCCAGGCAGCGACTTTGGGTCAGAGGTTTTGCATCAAAGTCAGAAGGCAAAGCTTTGGGAAGAAAAGTTCCGCGTTAGAAGCCAGATGCGTCATCCTCAGGACCAGCTTTCCCGTAGAACACACTTCCTGGCTGCTGGCATTTCCTGGGTTTGGCCTCAGAGGACCTTTGAGGGATGGGAGGGGGGCTGTGGCCGTGCACCCTGTGTGGTGGAGGGAGGTTCGGGTGGGGTGGCACCGGGGGGCATTTGCTGGCATCAGATTCCTCCCTGTAAGACCAGAGTCCTGGACCGCAGGGGCATCCTGTAGGCCCCTTCCTGATCCTCAGTTCTGGCTGCTGGCGTTGTGCTGTGAGAATACTGGTTCTAGAAGTCTCTCCATTTCCCCTGGCAGCCCAGCTCAGCCGCTGACCTTTCCTGCCTTGTGCGTCTTCCCCTGCCAGACTTTGGGGTGCGCTGGGCAGATTGCATGGGGTGTGCATTTCAGCCAGGCCCAGGTCTGCCTCCTGTCTCTGCCACTCACCGCAAGGTGACTTAGACAGACCGGGGAGCCTCTGTGAGTGAGCCCCAGTGCCAGCTGCAAACTGGGAGAAGCCAACCCACCGGAAGGCTGTGGAGAAACTTAAGTGAAATCTGCTGGATGGTGGGCTTCAGGAGGGCACGGACTTTTGCCCTTTCTGTTCCCTGTGGCCTCCCTGGCATCCAGGCAGTGATCATGTCCCTGCCGTGGTGGACACTCGGGAATCATTGATTCATGTCCTGCTCTACTCCCTAATGGTTAGCGTCCCAGGAGAACACGAGTGTCTGAGTGAGCCCCTGCCCACCGCTGGCCACAGACCCCACATTGCTGATCCCTGCCCCCACCTGTCCTGTGAGCATCTCACGGATTCTGCTCATTTAAGGGCTTCTTGAGGGTCCCCAGAGCCCTTGTTGGACAGACAGATCACTTGACCCACGATGGTCCGCAGCCTGCCGTGGCCCAAAGATGGGGGTAGTGGGGGTCAGACAGACCTGGATTTGGATTTTGCATCCCTGATGCTGAGTTCTGTGACCTGGGGACGAGTCGCTGAGTCTTGTGAGCTCACAGTGGGTCACTCTCCTGCTGCTTCGACCTGCTTTCCTCCAGCTCACCCTTCAAGTCTCAGTGGAGGCGTCCCCGACCCTCCAACCAGCTTGGGGCCCGCTGTGTTCATCCTGGCCTCGCCTTACAGCTTCCCGCTGGCTCTCATCACCTGCTGGAGATGTCAGTGCCTTATTTGGCCGATTTCCATCTTGTCCACTGGCCAGCGCCTCCCTGAGGACAGCACATTTGTCATTGGGCCCATTATACCCCGGAGCAGCTCCGGGCCAGGTACATAGTAGGCATTCATTAAACGTGGGATGAAGGAAAGAAAGTTCGCACTTAGGTTTGGTGCCTCTCAGATGCCAGCTGAGCCTGCTGGGCCAAAGTGGCCAGGACCCATGTGGCACCTGGGTGCTGGCCGAGGGCTCTGGTGCCCTTCCGAGTTCCCATGGCACCGCATCTCCTGCCCCCAACTAGAGGAGGTCCTCGGGGCCTGTGCTGACACCTGCTGGTGTCCAGCGCACGGGCACTCCCAAGGGAAGGGAGTTCCCAGGAAACCAGGGACCTCTGAAATCCCACCCTTCTTGGGCAGCCACACTCTTATGCTAACTACATCACCTACTACCTGGACTCAGTCGCCCACTCTTAACTCTGCAGACATCTCTTCATTGGCCTGAATTGCAAGCCCTGCCTTGGGTCCCCAGGCTTTCCTGAGCTGGCGTCTTCCTACCTTCCTGTCTCCTCGAACCACTCAGCGCAGGGCTTGGTCCCCCTCCCCACCCCAGGGCAAGCCAAGCCCCTTCCTCCTCAGGGCTCTGTGCCCCTTGCTGCTGCCTGCTGCCTGTTTGCTCTTGCTGTGGCTGGCTTGTGCCCTTCTTAGCTCTCAACCCAGATGTCACCCGGCCCAGAGGACTTCCCAGACCAGCGTATCCAACGTGCACCCTGGCCCCCACAGCCAGCGCCCGGACATATCCCCTACATATTTCCTCCACAGCACGGAGCATAGCTGATGGCCTGCTGGCTTCTGTCTGTCTCTGTTGGCCTTCTGCTTCCTCCACTAGGCACGTGACCACTGAGAGGCCAGGGCACGTGTTTGCACTCACTCCTCACGCTGGGAGGTATGTGCCAGGCCCTTGGCAAAAATGTATTGGCTGAATGAATGAATGAATGAACGAGCACTCATTAGGTGCCAGGCTCCATGCCAAGAAGTTCCCACTCACTATCCCATTTAAGCTGCAAGATTACCTCTGATGGGGAGATGCCCCCCACACTTACATCCCTATTTCCAGATCTGGAAGCATGCACGAGGGGCAGCTGACGTCAAAGAGGCGAGGTCTGCTGACTCCAGGCCACGTTCCCCATCAGCCGTAGAGAGCACGGTCTCCCTCTGGCCCTGTTTCAGCCTCACCTTACCGCAGAGAGCGAGCACGGGCTGGGGCTGGGAGAGGGGAGGCGGCCTCGCGTTCTCCCGGCCGAGGCTGGCAGGTCAGCTGGTGCAGGCCCAGCAGGCCTCCAGGCCTCCCAGGCTCACTTCTGCAAACGGTGCTTACAGCCACCAGCCCTCCTGCCTCCCCTCCCCCGGAGCCTCCTGCTGGCCAGCAGCAGTGTCCCAGGGCCCGGCTGAGACCCGCTTTTAAAAAATAATAATAATTGGACGCCTGGGTGGCTTAGTTGGTTGAGTGTCTGCCTTTGGCTCAGGTCATGATCTCACAGTTTGTGAGTTCGAGCCCCACCTTGGGCTCTCCGCTGTGAGTGCCGAGTGTATGCTTCAGACCCTCTGCCCCTCCCCCTCACTCTCTGTCCCTCCCCGCTCATGCTCTCTCTCTCAAAAATAAACAAACCTTAAAAAGATCAAAATAATAGTAACAAAAACCTGAAAAGACTGCACTAGTAAATCACATTCAAATCTTTAAAGCAAATTTGAAAATACAAAGATACAAAGAGGAGACAAAGAATCACTCCCAAGTTCTGCCTCCCGGAGGTAACCACGGCCTAAATATCCTGTGCCCTTCCTGATGCCCCAATATGTGTGTCTGTGGGAGCCAGCGAGAGGGTGCTGGCGTCACACCAAGTTGAACCCTCTTTCTGCAAACGAGCTGCCTGATTGAAGTGGGTCGTCTCGGCACTCCTAGCCTCAGTTCTCTCATCTGCAAGATGGGCTTGATGAGCAGCACTGATTGGTGCCAGACGGGACGCCTCAGTCAGCAGCCAACACACAACCCTGCCTGCGGGAGCTGTGATCCCAGCTTACGTGCTCACGACTCCCGCAGGACCTACTCCCTCCACTCCCGCGGCCTGTCTGGATGATGGAACTGCTGGGGATTTGTGGGGCGTCTGCTGCACAGGACTGGAGAGTGGGAGCTCACAGGCTACAGCGTCTAAGTAGCTTCTGTGAGAGAGAAGGGGCCCCTGTTTGGGGTTGGTAGCCATCTTGCTGTCTGTCCACTCTGGGGTCCCCAGTACCCAGCTCGGAGCCTGCTGTAAAGGGTCACAAGCGAACAGGTGCGCGGGCAGAATTTAGCCAGCACCTGGATCCTATAGGTACAGGGTAAGGAGGCCCGTCTACAACAAGTCAGGGCCCTTCGTGAGTGGAAGGTGCTGCCTCCAGAGGTAGCAGCCGGCCGTCTGTCTGTGCAGGCTTTGGAGACGGATGAACTTGGGTCCCCGTCAGCTGGGTGACTTAAGCAGGTGACTTTCGGAAAGACTGCGTGGTCAGGAGCCAGATGCTGGATTCATCGAGCCGCCTGTATTGTTAGCGGGCTCTGCGGCCTTGGACCATCCATTTACTAACTTCCTTAGGCCTTTCTTTCCCCATCTGTAGATACTAGCACTTGCCCCTTGAAGCTGAAGGGAGAAGTGGATTCACTGTGTTAATGTGTTCAACATGCTCAGGACGGTGTCTGGTGCCCAGCAGCCTCTACACGTGACCGTCTGCTGATCACGGAGACCCCGCTGCCCCCAGCAGAGCGGAAACAGTCTGCACGCCCAGTGCCATACTGGACGTGTGGGTCCTCCATCCCTGGGAGCCACTGGCATTGCTGTCATAGTTGCTACTCACGTTGTCCCGGGCCCTGGAGCCTGGTGCAGTGTCGGCTGGCTCTCTAGAGTGAGGGTGACTTCCTGGCTGGCCTCAGAGCAGCGAGGGAGCTGTTCTGTGTGCCTGCTGGTACCTGATTCACCTCCTTCCTCCTCTGCCTCTCCTCTGGCCTCTCGGAATGCCAGCACCTCGTCTGGGGCTGGCTGGACTCCGTAGTGGTCACTGCGAAGTGCTGGGTGAGTTGAAGGCTTCCTGTCTGTTGCTCACCGAGACCTCGGGCTCTGCTCCCTCTTCTGTGGTCCTGCTGATTTGCCTTGACTGCAGCCACCGTCTCTTCTCCTAGATTCTAGACATAGATTGACCTTTATTTCACATCCGGGTTCTCCTCTCATCCTGGGGAGTTCCTTAACCTTTTAGCCTCTGTTTTATAAATCTGTGTGATGGGGGGAAAAATCCATCCCCTAGAGTGTTTGTTGGGGGTAAAATCTCCAGCTGGGAGATTGGCACACAGTAGGCAGTCAATAGTTGCCGGCCCTCTCTTTTCCCAGACGAAGACACTCTTGGCTGAGAGCCTGGGGATGGCATGGCTGTGTGTTCTCTAGACGGAAGTGTGGACGTGTCAGCGCAAAGCAGAAGGGCATCCTGTGCGAGCAGACTTTCCCCTTCTGCCATGTGGTAAACTGAGGACAGCTGATGTGTTTTTCCACACAAACTACAGTGAATTCCTGGTTTTTTCCCTCTGGAAGAGCAGCTCTGGTCAATCAGCAGCTGGCCTCTCTTGAAAGCTTCTGGGGGAAATAGAAGTGGTTCTGTGGGCAGAGAGATCTTTTTCCTCTCCAGAAGTCTAGAATATTCTACCTACCCAAAGACCAAGGAAGAATGACCATAAATCAGCTCCCAGGGAGAAGGTCTTTGTGATCAGTCATATTCTTGCTCTTTCAAAAAGGAAAATTGACCAAGTAACCAAGAACTAAGTACACATGTTGGACCCTGAGGACTTACCCCATCCTCAATTCCAGAACGGCTTCTCAGGTTGATACTGAATGATTTCCAGGTACACCCATATTTACTGGGATAGTGAAGATAATCCAGTCTGTCTGTGGCTCCTTTACCAGGAAAGTAATGTACCCGTTCTTACCACCCTCTTGAGTTGTCCTTGGGCATCTGGAAAGAGAGGCAGCTTCCAAATCCTGGAGCCTGGCAAATCTTTGCCACTCCCAAAAAAAGGGAATGTGTGCAGGTTTGGGATGCGCTCAACTACAAAAAAAAAAAAAAAAAAAAACAAACCGCTCCTGTGGCTCAAATGGAAGTGTGTTTTTCTTACCCTCTTCACCCAGCCTTGGATTGCTGCTGTTGGAAGTCCCTGTCTCCTCAGTTGTCCTTGGAAGTCCTGCAGACATTATGTCCCGCCATCTAAGGAGGAGGGAGAGTCACCTTGCCAAGTGCATCTCCCTATCTGTCCCGTTTTATCAGGAAAAGCAAAGGCTTTTTGAGAGACCACCCCTCTGCCAACCACAGCAAACTTCAGTTACTTATTTTCTCGTCCAGACCTGGGTCACGTGTGTGTCCCTAGCAGCAAGGGAAGCTAAAAAGGTGGAGGACAGAATAACCTCTGTTGGCTAAGACCGGCCGCCAGCCAGCCACAGCTCTTCTCCTTGGGCTGAAAAGTGCCGTTTGGAGTGAAGGGGGTATTCTTTTAGGGAACAGGTAGCACGGGTGACAGGGTCTGTCAGCCCTCCATGGCAGGAGCCTGGGTCTGGGACATTTCTCACTTCTCTGCAGCATCACGACGGAGCCCGTGCCTGGAAGGCCATCCAGTAGTGACTTCTCGGCTTAGCTGTCACTGGTCATTTCCAGCCATCACGAACTCGGGCAGCTCTGACACTTTGTGTCACTCTGTCCCCAGTCACCACAGTCAGCCCATGAGTGCCCTGAGGGCAGGGATGGTAACTTGTCTTTTATCCCATTTGCGGGTCCCTAGAACTAGCTCTGTGCCCGGAACATTTCGGGACCTCAGATATTTTAGTTGAAGTAAATGAGTTGATGTGGAAATAAATAGATCATTATGCAAAGTGTGGAAATATCTTGGCCAAACAGATACAGTTATAGGCTGAGAGGGACTTTGGATGCTGACCCTGTGTTCCTGCCAAGCAGGTGAACCCAGAGGCCCCAGCATCCCTGCAAAGCCTGGCTGGAGGGGGTAATTTGGGAACCATTTGTCCTGACGTACTAAGTCGGCTATAAATTGCCCCTTGATCCTCTCAAATGTATAAGCGTTAGAGATGGCCCCAAAAGGGGATTGGCAGGTGGTTTGGGGAACGAGTCCTTAAAGCGGTTTGGGCAAAAGTTCTAATGTCTTTGAAAAGAGCCTCCGTCTTACCTGTGCTCATGGTCCTTGGACTGTCCTTGCACATCTGGGTTTGGGAATCAGGTCACAACCTCGGGATATTTTCAGAGACAAGGCTCAGTGGCCCTGCCTGCCCTGAGCTCCAGCCATCAGTCTCCAGAGACTTGCTCATAATCAAGGATAGAACCTTCTGAGTCAGTGCATTCGCAGTGACGCATGACCCACAGCCCGTCTCACTGGCAGCCTTCCAGGCAACTGATGGTCACCCCACAGCTGCCGCCGTCCTGGGCGGAGCCGTCTAAATATTGCACGGGGCCTGGATCCTCTCTTGTATTTGGTCCTAGACAGACAGCGTGGTGCTGTTTCCAAAATAACCCCTTCCATGTGGCTCGTCGGACCTCGCGGTGCCTTGTAAGATAAACATGAAAAATACCTCCACCCAAATCGGGGAGTGTTTTCCCCTGGCTGCTGATGGTAAAAGGGGCCCCAGACCGGCCCTGCGCTGAAGCACGTGTGCCCTGAATATGAAAAGAGGTCATCGCACACAGAACAGATGGGGGAACGTCTAATGAGGGGAGGTTATAATAGTGACATGGAGAGGGCAGGGTCTAGGCGAAGGAAAGCAAGATTCCTCAGGTGCTGAATTTGACGGCCACCCTTCCTCATGCCAGTCCTGTGACGAGCTTGAGGTGGCCCAGCCCTCCAGGCAGCCCTGTGCTCAGTGCGTGATTTATAAGGTCTCCCCGTCAGAAACACTTGCACGGAGACAGAAGTTAAGGGACTTATCCAACACACTGTGCCAGTTGGTCAGGAGCCTGACACTTGAATCAAGGACTTTAAAATTCTAAGTTGGGGGGCACCTGGGTGGCTCAGTCGGTTGAGCGTCCAACTTCGGCTCAGGTCACAATCTCACGGTTCATGGGTTCGAGCCCCATGTCGGGCTCTGTGCTGACAGCTCGGAGCCTGGAGCCTGCTTCTGATTCTGTGTCTCCCTCTCTTTCTGCCTCTCCCCCTCTCGTGCTCTGTTTCTGTCTCAAAAAAAAAAAAAAACATCAAAAAAAATTTTTTTTAACTCTAAGTTGGTGCTCTTTCTGAGATTTTTTTTTTTAAATTTTTTTTAATGTTTATTTATTTTTGAGACAGAGAGAGACAGAGCATGAACGGGGGAGGGTCAGAGAGAGAGGAAGACACAGAATGTGAAACAGGCTCCAGGCTCTGAGCGGTCAGCACAGAGCCCAACGCGGGGCTCGAACTCACACACCGGGAGATCGTGACCTGAGCCGAAGTCGGACGCTCAACCGACTGAGCCACCCAGGCGCCCCACTCTTTCTGAGATTCTTAGGGCAACTGAGTTTCTGTCTCTTCCAGTTTTTTTAAGTGAAGAATCATGAAGACCTTAATATGAGACATTAACGTAATATCCTATAATGAAGTTTTGCTTTTATTTTCTTCTGTAAGGCTTACTCTATTGCCTTCGGACAGTTGAGCAGTTTTCTTCTGTTGGAATGGGACCTGAGGCTCCTCGGGGTAGCATCAGGCGACACCTTGCCGGTGGGCCCCCAGCACACGTTTCCTGCTCTATGGGCACCGCTGACTTGGAATCTGTATGTGTGTGTTCAAGCCTTTATAAATGTTCCCTCTGCTGGTGCCGCTCTCGGGCTTTCGTCTGTCTGGCTAGGTCTTAACTGTTCCGTTAAGGAAGCCTCGAGAACCACCGTTTCCAGAAGAGCTTTCCTGACCTCCCCAAGCCTGGTGAGGTGTCAGACCTGTGTCCCAGATCCCCCAGCAACCACGCCCGTCCTGTCACTTATTACACTGTGTTGATCATGTCACTTTTGGTGTCTGACTCCCTCTAATGGGGGACTGAGTTCCTTGAGGGTAGGGACCCTCCTTGTTTGTGATTCAGCCCCAGTACAGGGCACGGTATTTACAGAATAGGTGCTCCACAAGCACACGCGGGCGTGAACCTGTCAGCCGTGTGCGCTGCCCCCACGTGTGCCCCGGGCACTGGCCATCCTCCACGCCGGGAGCTGGGGGCTCCGGGTGCTGTCACCTTCCCCAGAGTGACTGTGGGTGGCATTTGCTCATCCAGCTTTTGTCTTCTCTTGCTTTTCTCAGACGTGCTGTGCCCCAGCGTCCGTGTGCAAGGAGACCGATTTAAGCACACCAATGGCAACAGCAAGGAAATCACAGGTAAGAGAGAGACCGCCGGCTCGCCGTGGCGCCCTGAACTGGCCCTGAGCACGGTCCTCCTTGACGCAGGGCTGGCCTCGCCGACCTCTCCGCCGAAGCTTAATGGAAGGAATCACACAAGCTGGGCAGGTGGCAGCCCCCTCCTGCAGGCTGTCCAGCCGTGAGCAGCCATCCCGTTTCCATCTGGGAGTCAGTGGTGACCCTATGGGAGCCCCTAAATAATGCATCAGAACGAACGAGTTGGGGGATGAGTAAGTGAATGATGGGTCAGGCTAGCGAAGGAATGGAGAGACCAGTGCATTCGGAGTGAGAGAGAGAGCCAGAGTTTTTAAATCCGTGAGGGGGTGATAGGAGATAGTGTGCCCCCGGCAGCAGAAATCCCCCTGCAGCGCCCCTTCCCAGGCTGTCCCCGCCTGACGGGGTGCACAGGGGACGTGGCAACGGCTGAGTGGGCTTCCCACCCTCCTGAGAGCCACGAGCGTGGGAGTGGGGTGTGCTCCTCCCTGTGGCCCGCACCCGGCAAAGCACTCTCTGAGTGACGATCTCAGGGGAGTCTCCTCCACATCCAGGCCGCCAGCCCCGCCAGGTGCAAGGGGGCCAGGCACCCCCTCCTTGGGTGGCTCCGGAGCTGGTCTGCATCCTCCGCTGGGGGCTGGGAGGGGTCAGAACCAGGCGCTTCACAGGAGCTGTCCGGGCGACACTCTCCTGGGACGCTGCTGAGTCAGGGTGCCCCCGTCCACCAGAGATGGTGCTGTTCTCAGAGATCTGCGTGTTCGTGCTCAAGGGACGTTTCTAGAATAGGTAGAAGACGGCCCTGGCTGCTCGCACAGCAGGTGAAATGTGTCCCAGAGTGATTCGGCCCTCAGGCAGTGTCTTGGGGGAAGAAACAGCCCGGCTTTAGTGCCCCTCATTCCAAGGTCCACGTTTGACCCAATTCCTGGCGGTTCCCAGTGGGTTCCAGCTGCAGTCACCTGCCGGGGTGGCCCGCTTAGTGCCACACGCTTCCCCCACTCCTCTTCCTCCCTGTCCCCGGTCCCCACTCCCCCATCAAGTGCCTCTGGAAGGAAGACGGCTTTAGTCTCCCGGTGCCTGGTGCCCGGGGTGCCGCTGGTGTTCAGTGAGCAGCCGTCCCTCCCAGGGCCCTCTGTCAACCCGGGAGATGACGATGGCTCTCCTCCTCTTTGCTTTCATAACCCCATTCCCTTGCAGGGAATATATCCATAGCTGCCTTGCTCTGCCCAGGCTGGCACGAAGCTTCTGGGCAGTTTGACATCAGTGTTCCCGCTCGCTGCCTTGGCAATCCCCATCCGTGCACTGAAGTCCGTGTTGAAGGCAGATTCCTACCTGCTGCATTCTCCGTGTTTGACTTTGTGAGCAGGGAATCCCTCACAGCAGGATCTGGCCGAAATCATTCACGATCTGGGGTGTGTGTGTGTGTGTGTGTGTGTGTGTGTGTGCGTGTGTGTCCCTAGAAGGGAACAGATGTGACAAGAGGGACGTTAATAACAATAATGGTGAAAATCGAGCTCACTGAGCTACAGTGTGTCAAGCACTTTGCACATGTGCTCTTGTTCAACCCTCGTGATACACGAGAGAGGCACTGTTTTGTGTTTTGTAGTTGGGGAAACTGAGGCACAGGTGCGTTCAGGCAGGCAGACCGTGGGAAGGAAGGAAAGGAGAGAGGAAGGAAGAAGTCACAGATGAATTAGCGAATCTGCCTGTGTCACTGCAAGTCAGATGGGCTTGCCTGCCGTCCTGTTTCGTTCTGTGGAAAAGAGCCCAACTGTGTTTCCTGCTGATGCTTTTTAAAAAAATTCTTAATGCATATTTATTATTTTTGAGAGAGAAAGAGAGAGAGTGTGAGCAGGGGATGGGCAGAGAGAGAGAGAGAGAGGGAGACACAGAATCCAAAGCAGGCTCCAGGCTCCGAGCTGTCAGCACAGAGCCCGATGTGGGGCTTGAACCCACAAACCGTGAGATCATGTCCTGAGTCGAAGTCGGATGCTTAACCGACTGAACCACCCAGGCGCCCCAAGAATAATTGATTCTTGCTGGGAAGAGTCACTGTGTGTGTGTGTGTGTGTGTGTGTGTGTGTGTGTGTCCAGGGAACACGTGTGCACACCTGTGTGGGAACAAATTCTTCAGCCTCTGGTATATGAGGAGCATCCTGCTGACAGTCTGTCTGGTGACTGGAGAGAAGCGGGCACTCTGTTCGGAATCCGCAGCCTCTGTCTGCAGCCGTTGGAACCTTCCTGAAATCTCCCCTCCCCCTCTGCGGGCTCCGAGGCTCCCAGGAGGTGAATCGTAGCCCAGGCAGGCACCCGTCACACACGGCACCCATGCCCTGTTGGTGCAGTGCTGTGCACACGGAGATCCGACTGGGTCTGTCCTCTCCTGTAACTACAGCCAGCCCAGAGGGAAGCCCCGCCATGTGGAAGCTGGATGGGGTTATGGAGAGAGGAGTCTCAGACCTGCCAGTTAAATACAGTTGGGTAATTGGAATCGTTTGTCCTTTGGGAAAAAATGGGGTTCCTAAAAGCCTCAGTTCCAGACACCCCCTCAGATGACTCTGGCAGGTTTTAGGGCTTACCAGGCCAAAACAGCCAGGAAGGGGAGAGGGCAGGCAAGGCGGTTGGAGGTTTTGGTCTTAGGCTGGTCCTGCTGCTCCCAGACCCCTGGCATCTCTGAGGCCCAGTTTCCCTGCCCGCATAACCTTACGTCCCATATAGTGTCTCTGAGGGTCCCTCTCGGCGCTCATAACTGAATGTTCCGAGAGTTTCATGACTGCGGGTGGAATACAACTTTCCCAGGAGATTGGCTGTTTGCTGCTTAAGAACATGCTAGGTTCGGAGCATTTCTGAAATGTGGCCATGGGCATTCTGGATTCTTCTCTCTTCCCACCTGAGCTCCTGCACCCAGATACTCACCGAGGCACCCCCCACTACACCTCTCAAGTGGACCCTGGCCCGAGGCCTACCCCCACCCCTGCCCCCCCTTAGCAAGTCTCATCTCCCAGGCCTCCCTTTCCTGTCTCCCCACTGCCAGAACGACCTTCAGAATAGAAACAGGGTTGTGTTTCTTTCTTGCTCTGAAGTCCTTCATGGTTCTCCATTCCCCACAGAAGGACACTCCAACTTTGCCACGTGGCCGACAGACCCAGCCTGGTCTTCCCCCGCCTACCCCGTTCCCAGCCAGTGACCATGGCTCCTGACATCCTGGAATAGCCAAGATTCTCAGAAGGAACTGGGCTGACTCGGGCCCCCTGACCTTTACACATCCAGTTACCTTGGATGCCCTTTCTTCCCCCTGTGTCTGCCCACCTTTTATTTGTTCTCCAAATCCAGGCTAAGCTTTGCCTCCTCTGGGAGCCCTCCCTGACTGCTCTTCAGGGGGATAAGGGAGAGATATCCCTTGTGTTTCTGCACAAGCCCTGTAGTTCTCCCTTCTAATCATTTACCCACAGCACCGACACTGCTTATCTATGCGTCTGCTTCTCTCTAGACACTACATTTTGGGGAGGCTGGGATTTATCCTGTTCATTATTGGGATCTGCACAGCCAACAGGGAATCCTTCTGTCTTTCCACAAAATGTGCTGCAAATAAGTAAACCGGAAGCTCCTGGCTTCCTTAGAGGCAGAAGCATGAACTGGATGAAACTGGTCACAAGCTGGTGAGAAAACGTCCCTAGATGGGCCCTGTGCGCCTTGGCCAGACCCACTAAAGACCCGGGAGTGAGCGTCGTGCCTGAGGAGTCCAGTAAAGGTCCATTGAGTGCAGACCTTGGAAGGATGGGCGGGGAGCCCGGTGGGCACTGGTGTGGAGCAGGTGCACACAGTTGACCTGGGCCATGGCTGACGGTGTCGCTGATGCGACCTGTTTCAGCTGACCCCGTGATTTGGGGGGAGGTGGACCCCTGCAGTTCCTGCACTAAACAACTGCTTCTTTATCACGCGGTGCCTCGCATCAGAGTCCATTTACCTCGGGAACGTTTTTTCATTTTCCTTCCCAGCCTTTTCTTTCTTGCAGGCAATTCCTCTTTTCTCTCGGTGCCCTTTTGTTACCACCGGGTTAATTGCTTGTTGTTCAAAGCTTCGTCGTGTTTAAGTCTTTGTTTTTATTCCTTGTTTTTATTCACCGAAACCCATAAAAGTGGAACCAGAAAGGAGAGCATATGCTTGCTTTTTCAAAACCTGGAAAAAAACATTCTCCCACGTGTAATGGCTTAAGGGAAGCCCAGCTTAAGGTGGCAGTGTCTAGGGACCGTTGACAGAGCTCTAGGGGAGCAGGTCCACTCTGCTGTTCTCACTGTTGAGGGGAAATCTCTGGGCACGTGTCACCCAGATTGCAAGCACGCTGTCTGAACACAGGCCGCTGCTCCGTGGGAGCCTCCAGGGGCCAGACACCTGCCGAGTGGTGGCCGTCCGCCCCACACAGATGAGGCAGAGAGCTGTGAGGGGCTTAGTACCTGCACCCCCGTTGTGGAGCCGCAGAGTCTAAGGGCAGGGATGGGGTCCGATGTGTCTGACTGAGATGCTCTCCCTCTCCCACTTTCCTTCCCTTAACTGGGGGCAGCTTCTCTTGAGCAACAACCTGACTCCTCCAACCCCATCACCTCCCTGCAGGGACCGCCCCAGGCAGGCAGGACAATCAGAGTGTTTCACAGATGAGAGAGCCCTCAGGGACCCACCGGCGCCGGGCCTCTGGGTGTGCCAGGTACAGGCACCTGCTGAGCGCGGCCCTGCCTGCAGGAATGTGCGAGATCCTCGAGGTGGCGGCCTGCGGGGCAGGCCGTTATCCCAGCCTTGGCAGCAGAGGAGACAAGAGGACGCAGACCGTGCGCGTGGCCAGTGCTGCACCAGCTTTCAGACCCAGGACGGACTGTCCCCAAAACCTCCTCTGCTTGTTCTGCCTTGCTGGGGCCCAGACGGGCTCTTTGCCATTTGGTGTCTAGTCCGTGGAACCTGCAGGGCCTTCTTGGCCAGTCACCCCGTCCCCAGGCGGGCCCCCCGCCGTTCCCACTGCCGGGAGCTTCCCAGCACGTCCGGGTACAGGGCCCAGCACGTGCGGCAGACGTTTGTGTCTTCAGAGGGCCTTGCACAGGGGTGGTCAGTTCTGCTAGCTGCTCCCAGCTGGGCCCCCCGGGCCCTCTGGGGTGTAGAGCCCAGAGCAGCAGGGACCCGATGCCTTCTGTCCCCAGGCAATTCTGGAACAGCAGTGCCCAGCCCCTGCTAAGGAGGCCGTGGCCGGGCCCGCAGAAGTGCAGGGCGGGGGGTGAGAGAAGGGGGCTTCTCTCCTTATTCATTCAGCAGGTGTCTCCCAACATCTGCTGCCCTGACCTGCCCCCTGCGGGAGAGGGGCTGTTCCCCGCCACATGCTTGGTCCTCTACGACCAGGTGGCGGTCGTGGGGCTCCGGGAAAAGTGGCAGAGCTCTTGCCAGGCTGTGAGGCTCCTGGGGATTTCACAGAGGACATGAGTCAAAAGGTTCCCTTCCTGGTCCCCAGCAAGGGCTGCTGACACTGACCGAGCAACTCCCAAGCGGCAGCTTCCCTGGGGGCGCTCTGTCGGCTCACCTCACCGAAATGCCACGACAGCCTTGCGAGGGATTACTCACTCTGCTTTCCCAGTTAAAGAAACAGACTCAGACGATCTGACAACTTCTTCAAAGCCACCCAAGTGTCTTAGTCCCTTTGGGCCAGGAGAACAAAAACACCATGGACTGTGTGGCATATAAGCAACAGGACTTTGTATCTTCTGGTTCTGGGAACTGGGAAATCAAGACCAAGGCACCTGCAGACGTAGCATCTGGTGAGGGCCGGCTGGCTGGTTTATACATGGCTTTCTTCTCAGTGTCCTCGGGTGGTGGAAGGCAAGGGAGGTCTTAGGGTCTCCTTTATAAGAGCAGTGATACCACCCATGGGGCCCCCCACCCTTGTGGCCTCATCATCCCCCAGGTCCCCCACCTTCTAAACCCATCACGTTGGGGGTCAGTCTTCAACACAGGAGCTCTGGGGGGACACATTCAGTCCACAGCACTCAGCTGGAAGTCTGCGAGGGGGCAGGGTGCGCCCTGGGCTGTGTGAGGCACTCTGAATGCCTGAGGCGCATTGTTCCTGGGGTTCACTCCCTGCTTTGACTTGGAGCCCCACCTTACTGGCGGCCTCATCCTTGCTGAACTGAGGGGTTCTTTAGTGCAGAAAAACCGGATCTCTGAATTCTCTGGCAGGCAAATGATGCAGTATGATCGGGAGACGGCTCTTTCCGGTCATGGCGAGAATCGGGAAAAGATGATATATAGTGATCAGTGCTGAGAACACAAAAGAAGATCAAATTCCCCCCAGATCTCCCATTTGATCTATGAAAGAACTGGTTCCAGGGAGGGGTAAGTGACCCAGCCCCACCCCTGAGCATTTATTCAGAGCTTACTATGGGATAGGAGAGTGATTACCTTCTCATTCAGAGTGAAGAGTCCGTTTATGGCACCTGACATTTAGTGAGCACCTACTATGCACCAGGCATATGCTGACCTACTTTCTCCTTTATTTTTTTAAATGTTTATTTATTTTTGAGACAGAGTGGGAGCAGGGGAGGGGCCGAGAGAGAGGGAGACACAGAATGGGAAGCAGGCTCCAGGCTCTGAGCTGTCAGCACTGAGCCCGACATGGGGCTCGAACTCGCAAACTGCGAGATCGTGACCTGAGCTGAAGTCAGACGCTTAACCAACTGAGCCACCCAGGCGCCCCTTTACTTTCTCCTTTAAAACTCAGTGTGGCCTCCCGAGGTATCACTGCTTGTCATTAGAGCCGGAATGTGTTGTCCACAGGCTCTCTGCCAGTCGATGGCTTCTGCACCTGCCCACACCCACTGACTGCATTTCTTGTCCTCATTTGGCAGATGAGGAAATTGAGGCCCAGAGAGGTTGAATAACGTGTCTGAGACTGAGCAGGTAGAAGAAATGTAGGAGTAGGGGTTTGAGCCCAGATATTCCCTGTTCTAGAGCCTTCACTGCCCCATACTGCTACTATCCCAATTGTGCAGAGACACAAAAGGTAATGAGCTCAGAAAGGTTAAGATGCACGCTCTAGGTCACACAGCTCTAAGTGGGGCTCAACCCGCAAGTATTTGACCTTCCAGGTGCTGGGTGCTGTCTCTTTATAGTCTGTCCAGGGTAAAGCGCACTTGCCAGCCTAGAGTTGGCTGGAAGTCCAGTGTCATGAGTTTGTGCTATGGGCCAGGCTATCATGGGAAAATAATCGATACAGAAACTACTCTGTGGGCCCCTGTATGGTAGATGCCCTATGAAGAGCTTTGTATCTTATTCGAGCTTCAATACAATCCTATGAGGTACATTCTAAAACAACCCCGGTTTTATAGATGATGAGACTGGTGCTCAGAGATATTAGGCAGCCTGCCTAAGGTCACACAGCAAGGACCCTGTGGTCAGGAACAGTCTAGACCGGCCCAAGTCTGCCACTCTAACTCTCATTCGGTGCTAAACGTTTCCTGTCCCTGCTGTTTCTTACACCAGGCTTGGAGCAGCAGGGTTTAGTGGTACAAGATGGGTATATCATCACCGTACAAGCCCTGTGACCTCACCTTGTGGCAGCACCTTAGAAGGTTGGAGATCCCCCACAGTCGTCCTAAAGTCTCGTGGCTCAGGTGTCGCCCGGACCCAGGGTCGTGTTGGCCCTGGGGATGCAGACACGAGTGCTCCCACGCGTGCCCTCCATTGGCTTCCCTGAACCTGCGTGAGCTTTCCCGTTGCCCGAGGAACAGAGTTTGAGCCAGTAGGCCACGTTGTCACCTTGGTGTGGGCACTGTGCTCAGGCTCCTCTGAGAACCCGCTGTCCTGGCCTGTGGGACTCGAGTCGGGACAGTCGTGTAGGGGACGTGGTAAGGACGTGCTGCTGGTGGTGGGTCCATCGTGAGCGGTTCTCGTGGCCGCCCTATGGCCGTGAGTGTCATTGCCCTCCCTTCACGAACAAGTGGCCGGTGCTATTCAAGTGGCTGATGTCCACATGGCATGTGCCCGAGCTGATCACCCCCTCGCGTCCCCAGCTCCCCCAGCGCTCAGGTCATGACTTTTCCTTTACGTACATCACCAGGGCACACGAGGTCCTCTCTCAGAGCCAAAACAGAACAGAACAAAACAAAGTGTTTTTTGCAAAGTGTTCCTGGGGGAGCTTCCTAACACCTGCCCTGGCCGGGCAGCCAGGACACCTCCCATTTCTTTGGAAAACTCGGGTCTGCAGTTTCTCCCGCATGTTCCCCACAACTGGAAATGGAAGCCGCACGTCTCCTTACTTTGTTGTTGATGTTTTCTCCGAATTGTATTGAGCAGTTCCCTCCGCTGACATCCACGCCCGCTCCCCTCGGGCAGGGTGGGCAGCTCCCTTTGCGGAGCGGTGTTCCCCTCCCTGGTCTCCCGGGCTCCTCCCCTCCACTCACCCCCGCTCTTCTCCTTGACAGGTTTTGACCTGATGGATTTGTTCCGTGTGAAGGAGATCCTGGGGAAGAGAGACAACGGAGCGCAGAGTTCCTATGTCCGGATGGGATCCTTCCCTGTGGTGCAGAGGACAGAGTGAGTGCTCGCCTCTCCTTCGGGACTTGCCCTGGACGCTGGCAAAGCGTGGGAAGGGGGCCAGGCAGCTGTGGTTGCACACTGAGCACTGAGAGGGGCTTGAAACTACTCAGCGCCCTGGGGAGGTCGCCTGGGGAGGTCAGAGACAAAGCGACCGAGCCACTGCCCTGGGAATGCAACCTGTTTCTTAGCAGATCTGTCACTGTTGTCTTTATCGGTTCCTGGGTCCTTCTGTACCCTTCTCTCCATATGGATTTGGAGTTAATCATTCATGCACGCATGTGTGTTTCTGTCAGTTCGTTAAACAACAAACATTTATGGCCATAGGTAACGTGGGGCCCCCTCTGGACCAGCCACTGCGGTCCATGTCAGGCACAGCACCGCCCAGCCTCACGTAGTCGGTTTGGCCACTGGCACCCCGGTTTCAATGTTTATTGGGTGCCTGGCCTCACACAAGTTATTGGACGCCCCAGTGCCTCAACTGTGTCCTGTTTTCACCAGATGTGAGTGTTTCTGCCCCGCAGAATTGTTGAGAGGATTATAGCACACATTTGTCCGGGGGCTGACACCTGTTGGGTCTCTGGTCAAGGGCTGATGATGATACCAAAGTCAGCGTTCCATTCTGTCCACTTTGAGGCAGACAGATCTTCTGAAAACAGAAGTGATATTTCATCATGACTCTCCTTCTCCATCCAGCAATTAAAGTTCCTTAATTGCTCCCAAGTGTCCCAAGGGCAAGAAAGGTCCCATGTGTGATGCGACCCATTCCTACTTTTTTGGCTTCAGCCTTATCCCCTGGCTCCTTGTCTGGCTCCTCTTTCTCTGTTCGGGGAGCTTCTAGGCACCTTCTACCCACCACAGGGCCTTTGTTCATGCTCTTCCTTCTATCTGAGACTTCCTGTTCGTCCTTCAGACCAGTGCTGAACCATGATGCTTTCAAAGATGCCTTTCCTCACCTCCGAAACGACCTCAGGCCTCCCCCTATCTTGTCTCATTCCAACCTGCATTCCTGCATAAAACAAAGTGGCCAAGTTGCAGCTAATTACTTAATGGTGTAATTACTCATTTAGACTGTCTTCTCTGCTCAGCAAGAAGCCTGAGGAGGGAGCTAAGTCTGGTCTCTGCTGCAGAGCCAGCATTAAAATGAACTCTTCCTGGAGGAGGGGATCATTCAGTATCTGTGGAATGCATGGATGGATGCATCAGTCCGTCCCTAGTTAGTGAAAATGCCCCGTTAGGTCTGATCCCAGCAAACGTGAGCTGGGAACACCAGGCCACAGAGCTGGATTTGGATGTGTGCGTTTTCTTCTGTTTTTTTTTTTTAATGTTAATTTATTTTTGAGAGAGACACAGTGCAAGTCTCCAATGAGACCCTTGGAGCTAACAGAATCATGGCTGCAGGTGCCGATCTGTGCGGCGTTTCTGGAGCGGTGGATCTGGGCTCCAATTACACTGAGTCCTTCTGAGAGGGGATTTCTATATGGTACCAAGTTGCTTTTTTTTTTTCTTGTTAAGTTTATTTATTTTTGAGAGAGAGACAGCATGAGCATGGGAGGGGCAGAGAGAAAGAGAGAGAGAACCCCAAGCAGGCTCCGCACTGTCCACACAGAGCCAGATCTGGGGCTTGAACTCATGACATAATGAGATCAAGACCTGAATAGAAACCGGGATTGGAAACTTAACCAACAGAGCTGCCCAGATGTCCCCCAAGTTTGTTTTAGTTGCAAAACGTGGGAAACAAAATCAGACCCAAAGAAGCATTTCTTTTTTTATTAATGTTTATTTTTATTTTATTTTTTTTATTTTTGAGAGAGACAGAGACAGAATGCGAGTGGGTTAGGGGCAGAGCGAGAGGGAGACACAGGAGCAGAAGCAGGCTCCAGGCTCTGAGCTGTCAGCACAGAGCCTGAGGCGGGGGTTGAACGCACGAGCTGTGAGATCATGACCTGAGCCAAAGTCGGACACTCAACCGACTGAGCCACCCAGGCGCCCCAGAAGCTCTGATGTTTCAAGGGAGAATATCATTCTTGTAATTTTTAAAGCTTTAGATTCATGCACAAATGTATAGACAGGTGTAATTTTTTATTTGCAGGTGAATTGTGTGCATACGAAAAGGGGTGTCACTTTCAATATTAATGTTTTTCTCACATGTATAATGTTTAATGGGCAGTTTACACACCTTGTCTAATTTATTTCTCATTACGGTGGGTCAGGGGAGCAAGGCAGGTATTATTGTCATCATTTTTGCCATGTGACGACGGAGACTGTAAGTGGGATAGTCGTGTGTCCACCATCATGGGGTGCGTACGAGGCAGAAGTTGGCACAAAGTCGGGTCGTCCATCTCCATGGCGTTTGTGTTTCCCATTGTGATCTTGTTATCTTCTGTGTTACTTGTGGAAGGGATTGGTTTGGGCCACTTTTGTTTCCTCTAGATATTCTCTGTCAATGCCCATTCCCCCTTCCTGATCATAATACCTTTCTCATAAGCTATATATGCTTGTATGGGTGCTTATGTTTATATAAATGTCCTCAGAAAAAGTCCTGGTCTCTCTCTATTTATCTAAATATAGAGAGACAAATATAGATACAGATTTGTAGATCTGTGCTACATAGATCTGCTTATCTGCAAGGATCCATCTGTATTTATCTATGTGTATATAGATGTCAAACGTACACAGATATGTGTTGTTTCAAAAGTGTAAGAAAAAGGTGTGTTTGAAAAAAAACAGTTCCGTGGTTTGACTCATTACTGAAATCAGAAGAAAAATGAGATGAAACGCAGTGTCTATTGTGGCAGCAAAGCCCATGTCTGTGCAGTCAGGTGAGAAAGGCCCATCTTCTCCCTGTGGGGACAGCCACCATCCTCACCCCTCAGTTCTTTGGGGGCCCGTTGCTGAGTGACAGGCTGCTCCTAGTGCCTGGAGGTGAACTGGGTGAAATCCCGGCTCAGAGAATGACTCTGAACAGCGTGGGCTCCCTCCCAGCTTGGATCTGAGAACCGAGAATCCCACAAGGAGACCAGTCTGTGCTCACAGGCTCTGCAGCCAAATCAGGGGTCCCAGAGGGTCTGCGAGCTGGGAACCAGGAACCCAGACGCCTCCTCATTTCCCTTCCCGGCTTTCTGGCCAGACGACTTCCACCCCCTCCATTGGAGAAGTCAGTGCCCTGCAGTCCCCAGGCAGGTCCCTGCCCCCAGAGCAGGACGTGGTCCCAATGCGGCCAGGTTCTTTGGGGTGAGGGTGCCACCAGTGAATGGTTAAGGGAAGAGCTCTGGGGACAGGGCCCCTTCTCCGTGTGGGTCTCTGCCCAGCTACCTACCAGCCAGATTGCGCCCTGTTAACCCTCAGCTACAACGTGATGATCAGATCACCTCCTTTGTAACTCCTGTGACGAACAGTTTTCATTCTTTTTCTTTTTAAAAGTTTTTATTTATTCTTTTTTATTTTTCATTATTTTTTTAAGTATTCATTTATTTTGAGAGAGACAGAGAGAGAGTGAGCAGGGGCGGGGCAGAGAGAGAGAGAGAGAGAGAGAGAGACAGAATCCCAAGCAGGCTCCACACTGTCAGCACAGAGCCCGACGAGGGGCTCAAACTCACGAACCATGAGATCATGACCTGAGCCAAAGTCAGACACCCTACCGACTGAGCCACCCAGGCATCCCTCAACAGTTTTCATTCTGAACGTGGAGGGCAAAGACAGGAACGGGACCCTCTGAGCAGAGCTGAGGGGAGCTGAAGTCCCCCCAGATGAGGGCCTGGCTCCCCACGCTGGGCAGGGACCTGGGGCTCTGCTCCGTGGAGACGGGAGGATATCCTGGGGCACAGGGTAGGGGACCATGCAGCATGAGACACAGCAGCTTGGCCCTGCTGAGAAGGAGCAGGCAGGGGGAGAAGACGGGTACGTTCGGCTGCATTTGACCCGAAGGGTGGGTGGGTGGCAGCTTAGAGTCTAACACTGGTTTTGTCGAATGGTGATGGTCGAGTCAGGGAGGCTTACATGCACCAAGGGGGTACATTTGAAGGCCTGGGGAGACAGTGAAGGGGCCACAGCAAAGGTCTACAGAGGCTCATCTCAAGGCCCCGATCGAAGGAGGCAGTAAAGACAGGTGAGAAGGTGGATGTTAGAGATGCTCAGGAGGTCATTCGGCAGGACGTACTGACCCACGGGGCACCTGCTCTCGGGAAGCGTGAGAGATCGTCCCTTGCAGCCCGCACGCTCATTGCTAAGCCCACTGTCATCCTTCTCCGTCCCCCTCCAGGGATGTGTTCACACAAGGTTTGCCTGATGAGTATGCCTTCGTCACCACCTTCCGGTTCAGGAAAACGTCTCGGAAAGAAGACTGGTACATCTGGCAGGTCATTGACCAGTACGGGATCCCACAGGTAGGAGCAGCCGTGTTTCAGGGGCCAGAAGCTTTCTGTTTCCTTCTCGTGGGGATGGTGTCATCCGCCATGTTTTCTCCAGGGCCATCCATCCTGGGCCCAGGAGATCACAAGTCTGGTGTATGAAGCCCCAGAGAGACGTGGCTTCTTTCCCTGAGGGCAGGTCCGTTCCTGGCACTCTGGGTGGGGGGAGGCAGGAGACCTCATCCCTTCCTGCCCTACAGGTGCTCAGCCGAACCAGGGAGGTGGCTCTGTTAGAGCGGCACAGCTCATGATATAGCGGAAGACGTAGCTCAGGGTCAGCTAGTCCTGGGTTCAGATCTTGTGTCTGTGCCTTTCTTGGTGTGGGCCTGAGACATGCGAGCTTAGCATCCTGAGTCCTGATGCTCCTCGCGGTCACGTGGAAACAGCTGCCACGGGTGGTTGGGGAAGGTGGGGTGAGCCACGTCTCTCGTGCATCTGGAACAATGCCTCTTATGTGACCATGTGTTACATCGCTTCCCTTCTTACGCCATTCTGCTCTTACCCCGAGTGCTGTTCTTGGCCATCTCAGGTGCGTTTTGTCTTTCCGCCCCCTCGAAGGTAGAACAACTCACCAGCGGCACGCAGCCAAGTCAGGAAGCGGGGTCTCAAAGTCAGAGCCATTGGCATAACACGCTGGTTTGAGTTGCAGGCGACACTGAGTTTTGTGCCCTTGCCAAATCCCCAGTGCAGGGACCGTCCCCATCTTCGTCATTTACCCTTGTCCCCTTTTGAAGACGTACTCCTCTTCAGCGGGCGGACACGGTCTGTATTTTCATTTGAGGCTGAAATGGAAACGTGCTCAACTGGACCCCAGTGGCCACACTCGTGGGCTGTGGCCAGAGGACACGCTGCTCCACATGGCGAGCTGCGGGCCGGGCCGTGTACCGTGGTGAGGGCTGGACTCCGATGCTGCACGGGCTCGTTGATGCACCCCTGCTCTCTGTAGGGACAAGAGACCGTCCTGGGCACTTCGTAGATCGAGGCTGTGGGTCTTCTTCCCAGCCTGTTGCCATCTTGCCAGGAGGGGACTGAGTATGTGCGGGTTGTCCCCTGCCTGAAGGAAAAGAGGGATTTGAACCCAGGGAGCCCAGCTCCGCGTCTGTCTCTTATCCACTGTGCCCAGCTGGCTCCTGTCTCCCTCAGTCCTGCTAAATGATGTTTCCAGAGCATCCCTGGTCAGACTGAGATGCGAAACGTTTTCGACCCTGACAGCTGAGTGCCCTGATTTCCTGAGTGTGGGAGGCTGGACGGAACAGATGAGGCTCCTCTCCAGAGGCCGGTTGTCTGGAGGGCAGGCAGCTCATGGTGTCTCTCATTCACATCCACCTCTGGCACGTGGGTCTTCCTTCTCCAATTTCGCAGGGTCTGGTGCAGTGGGACTGGGCCCCCGCCATGCATTCTTGCGGGGCAAACCCCCGCCCCCTCGTCTGGGTTCTGTTCCCTCATGGCATTTGCAGAGCTGTGTGGGATTGCTGTCTGCCATGTCTGCGTCCCCCCCTCCTCTTTCCGGAATGAGCCATGGGCTGGGACACTACAGAGCCGTGCAGAGATGGCCCGCCTCGGAGGACCTCAGGCTCATCTGCAAAGAGGCACCTGGCGTTTCGATTTCATTGAGCGAGCCTTGATGGAGCACGGTTCCCTGGCGGTCTGAGGGTGGCCCCTTCTTGCCCCGGGGGGCATACTGGCCAGACACAGGGAAGATGGACAGAGGCCTGCCGGAAGGGATGTGTAGGTGGAATGCTGTGATTCTCTTAGTCCTGCAGACCTAGATCTTTGTATCTATCCATCACTGCATTTAGTATTTCCAACCACACTCGCGTTGGTGTTGTCCTCACTGGTCATCCACTCATTCCAGATACGATTGAGGGACAGGAAGGAGGCTGGCCCCGCACATCAGAGATGAGGCTCCAGAGGTTTTGGGAGGGGACAAGGTTCCTTGTAAGCAGTGGAGGGACTTCTGTTTGAGCCCAGGCTCTGGGAGGTGGGCAGGTCCAAAACAGGAAGACCGATTTGGAGACTGCTGTAGTCATTGAAGCAAAGGATGATATTGACCCAGACTGCTAGTAACACTAAACTGGGTGGAAATGGTCAGATCCTGGATGTATTTTGAAGCCAGATCCGGTAGGATTTGCTGATGGATCTGAGCCTTGAGGTGCCTTCCTGAGGTCCCCAGCTGGCCCTGGTAGACACAGGACTCTGGCCTGCCAGGCGCCACTCCGTGCTCTGTGTCTTCCAAAGAAATTTACATCCTGAAGGGAAAGCCGTGTCCTCATGAGGCTCCCGCGGTGGTTCAGGGACCCAGGACTCAAACATGGGAAAGCACTTTCTAGAAACAGAAGACCACGTTTAATAATAGAAATATTAGGGTATGAGGATTAGAAGTGTACTAGATTGTTGGCCAGGGTTCATAGTTTTCTGTGTTTTACCAACACAGCACGCAGTGCAAAAAAACCCCCCAAATCTCCCCCCTCCACTGTCCGGAGGTCACGTGGGGCCCAGAAAGAGAAACCAGAGCACCTGGGTGGTGTTACAAGAGCTGTGGCCGATGCCCAGCAGTGCGTGGGCACCTTCCTTTAACCTGAGGGCTCTCATTCACTCATTCAGTACCTTTTTTTGGGGGGAGTGGCACTATGTGCTGAGTGTTGTCCTCACCCCTGAAGAGAGGGCAAGAGAGACAAAGTGCCTGCTTACAAGGATGGGGCAGGACAGTCAGGAAACAGGTGAGCAAGAGAAATGAACACTGACCAAGCACTCTGAGAATGATAACAAGTGAATGGAACAAGCGGGTGGAGAGCACGTGAGCAGGCTGGAATCCAACTCTGTGTGTGTGTGTGTGTGTGTGTGTGTGTGTGTGTGTGTGTGAGAGAGAGAGAGAGAGAGAGAGAGAGAGAGAGAGAGAGAGTCGGAGAAGGCTTCCACTGCGTGATGCCTTTCAATTTAATCCCTTTTTCATTATGGCTAATACTCAGAGCAGCACCTGGAATATGGTTGACGCTGCATAAGTGTTTTACATACACCATGTTGATTCACTTAATCCTCATAATGACTTGGTGATATAGGTGCCATCATTGGCGCCATTTTATGAATGGGGAAATGGCACAGAGAGGTTAAATCACTTGCCCGAGGACACACAGCTCAAAAGTGACTTGCCGGTTCGGGTGTAGGCAGACAGCCGACAGCCCCAGTTTTGGGAGAGGGTTTTAAGAAAGCGGCCAGGGTTAAGGTTGATGATGAGGTTAGGGGTCACAGTTAAAGAAGCCGACAAGGGATACTGAGGTGCGTCCTGGGATTAGTAACAGCAGGAAGCGGCACCTAGGCGGCCTGGGCAGGGAAGGTTGGTGGTTCCTGGAGGCCGTGGGTTCTGGAGCCATGGAGGAGAGCGAGTCCTCACGTGGCCTTGGTGTGTGGATGGACACAGCCACACCGCAGGGAATCAGGCCCCAGACCCTGTCTTCCTGCCTAAGGTCTCCATGCCGTGGGCTTCCCATGGGCCACGCTGATGAGAAGCCAAAGGGCACAGGAGCCCAGGTGCGGGAGTCCTTAGAGGTCAGACTTGGGGTGCCGGAGCTAGGCAGTGAGGGGTGGAGCATGGGCATCAGGGCACATGAAGACTGGTCCCACGGGGGGGGGGGGGGTGCAAGAATATATTCATTCCTTTACTCGCTGATGAATACTTTTTTTTTTAATGAAGGCTAAATTTGTTTTAAGTTCATTCATCTATTTGAGAGAGAGAGAGAGAGAGAGAGAGAGAGCATGGGAGGGGCAGAGAGAGAGGGAGAGAGAGAGAATCCCGAGCAGGCTCTGCTCTGTCTGCACAGAGCCCGATGCAGGGCTCAAACCCATGAACCTTGAGATCGTGACCTGAGCTGAAAGCAAGAGTGGGACAGTTAACCAACTGAGCCACCCAGGCACCCCGTGAATTCTTCTGTCTGTACGTTACATGTAGAAATCCCCCTTACCGTCATGTGTCTGTGTTTCGCACTGTCATATTGCTGACACCAGGCACCTTGCTTGCCTGTTGCAGATGGTGCTCAGTGAATACGTGTAAGGGAGGAAGCATGAGGGAGTGTCCATTCATTCATTCATTCATTCATTCAAAGAACAACAAAAGTAAAACTTTCTTCCAGAACTTCCTAGGCATTTTGCAAAGGGCGGGGCGTCCTCCAGTGAATGTGAAGATTCGTGACTCCTGCCCCTAAGGAACTTTATCCTCCTGGGGCTTCAGTTTCATCCCAATGGTGGGAGACAGTGTGGGGTCTCAGCCTGGCATCTGGCTGGGCACGTTCTGTTTGGCCAACCCAGGGTTTTACGGAAACCAGCCGGGGTTCCTCACTGGTCTCGGGACTCGAGCGCTTTGGCGTGAGTTGTCTCGCAGAGTCACAGAAGTGCTCGTCCTGCATGGTGCCACCAGGCATGGGGTTGTGGCCCCTGGATTCAGGTGGAGCCCAATTATTGCATGCCCAGTGCAGGCTTAGGACAGCCTGCAAATTGGCACCAGGGCTGAGGAGGGAACTGAGGCTTTGCCCAAGGTTGCCCAGCAGAGAGGGTCACGGCCAGGACGTGACTCGGGATTCTGCAGCCCCCTCCCCCCTCGCCCTCTCTCCCCTTGGGTCGCTCCCGTGCAGCTCAGGGAGCCTGTGGTCCTCTGCTCCCCAGGTCTCCATCCGGCTGGATGGCGAGAACAAGGCAGTGGAGTATGATGCCGTGGGCGCCATGAAGGACGCCGTAAGGGTGGTGTTCCAAGGCCCCCGGGTCAGTGACCTCTTTGACCGGGACTGGCACAAGATCGCCCTGAGCATCCAGGCCCAGAACGTCTCCCTGTACATCGACTGTGTGCTGGTGCAGACGCTGCCCATCGAGGAGCGGGAGAACATCGACATCCAGGGCAAGACCGTGATCGGCAAGCGCCTGTATGACAGCGTGCCCATCGACGTGAGTACCGGGACGCGGGGAGGGAGGAGGCTCCTGCGCCCAAGGTCCTGGGGTCACCAGGGGAAGGAAGCCTTGGGAGTCAAGTGCCCTTGCCTCCCCCAGACTTGTCCGTTTCATTTGTCAAGACGTCACCTTGGACTGCTGTAGGAGGGAGGACCCCACCTCAGAAACTGTGTTGGGACCCAGGGTCCCCTTCATTCATTCATGCATTCAGTTCTTCATTCATCTGGTCATTTTTCACATGTATATTGAGCACATGCTGTGTACCAGGCGCTGTCCCCAGCCATGGGGACATCTGTCTGCATATGTATCTGTAGGTAGTAGGTACGGAGAATTCTAAAGTTCCCTGTGTATTTAACTAGAGGCTTTTTTTTTTTTTTTTGCTTTCTTGTCTGATTGTAGAAAATCTGGAAAACACAGTATATGCAAAATAAGTAAAAAAAAAAAAAATCGTCCTCCGTGCACTGCCCGGGGATGACAAGCGGTGATAACTCGGTAATGGTACCAGTGTCCTCCCGTGTCCTTCCATCAGTGTTCTTTCTTTCTGCTCTTCCCGCCCCCTTTTCTCTCCTCTCTTTTTCTTTTTCCCTTAATTTGTATTTCTTTCCTCTGGAGCTGCCTCCGCACCTCCGTGCACACAGACGCGGGCACCGTAAGTGCACGGCCCTAAGATGCACATGCGAAGGGTGCTGACACTCCCTGCGTTGCGATCCCTTCGAGCCCAGGCAGCCTTACCTGCCACAGCAGGAGCATCCGCCTCCCAAGGAGTAATCAGATCACGATTTGGGAAGCTCTCTCTCCAAAACCACCTCTTATCCTTTCTTACGCTCTCACGCGTGTCTGTTATCAAAGATGGTGTTGTTGGAGGTGAGCTCAGTTCTTTGGAGTTTCTGCAAACGATCCGTGGTTATCCTAAATCCTAAATGTAGGCAATCCTAAAATTGCTTTTTGCTTTTCTTCCTAAGAGGATGGGTCAAAGCTTTTCTTCTTTCTTCTAGCTGCTTCAATACACTTTATTACACGTTGTGTTTACTTACTGATGCTTCCCCGTGCTAATCAGCAAGCCTTGGGTCTTGAACATGGTGCCATGTGTCCAAGGACACTTTCCTCATGAGGAGCACACCTGCCTGTCGAGTTTGAGCTGTAGACCAGCTGATAGGGTTCCACTGGGGCATGTGCCCTTACGATCAGTGATTAGGTTGTAAGGTAAACCATTTTTGACTTTCGCACATAATGTAAATTTCTCAGCAAAGTGCCTGAACATTTATATGCCTACCACCGATGTACAACAGTCCTATTTTCTTAAGTCCTCACTGGTATATTGAATATATTTTATTTTTTAAAAGATTTTATTTTTAAACAATCTCTACGTGCAACGTGGGGCTTGAACCCACAACCCCGAGATCAAGACTAAGCCAGCCACCTACTGAGCCAAGCAGATGCCCTGATGTATTTTATTTTTAAATGTTTTTGTTTTGTCGATCTGATGGGCATATGATGGTATTTTTTGGTCTTTTCCACCTGTATTTCCCTGCTTCTGCCGCAAATAGCCATCCTGTGTATTTGATTGCCCACTTGACATCCCCTCGGTGATTGGGGATGCCCGTAGCATTTGCCTGTTTTTATGATTATGCTGTGTGGTTTTTTTTTCTAATGACTTCTAGATAATACGTATATATTCTGAATATGAATTGCATATTTATTATACGTTGTGAATATTGTTTCCTGATCTGTCAAGCACAAACCATAAGCTAAAAAATTGAGTAATTTTGAACACCTCAAGATTCAAGAAATGGTGTTATGGCCAAAAAAAGCACCATAAACAACGTTAGAAAGTCTCTTACAACTTGCATTGTTAGCTGAAGAAGAGATTGTGAACATTGCCAGTATGTACAGATTCCTTAAAATGAAGGCCAGAGAAGGCTGGCCAGAGGGAGTAGGGCAGAGGAGAGACGGGGCGGAGGGAGGCAGGCGGCACCCACGAGCCGTGCCCGCGCGTGTCCACCTCCAGTGCCCTCGAGTGGTCCTGCCGTGGTCACGCACGGAAGCGATCTCAGCTGTGCCTACTTGCTCCTTTGACCTCTGCAATGGAAACCAGGCTGATGCTTTCCGTATGTCGCTGCTGACAGGGTGAAATAAGATAGTAGACGTGGGCCCAAAGCAGAGAAAGAAAATCCTAAAAGCAAGTAAAGCTACCAAAATCGTCACTCAGACTGCTGCAAATTCCAGCTGAGAGCATCACGGTGTGCCCGCCCCTTCGTGCCCCCACCCCGCGTCCGATCCAGGCTGCCTCCCAACCTTAGGAAGCAGACACCACGAACACCTCAGTTCACGGCCGGGGAGAAGGACGCTCCTTGAGAAATGTCCTGGGTTTTCTCAGGTCGCAGAGCCAAAACATGGCAGAGTTGGGATTTCTGCTCAGACAGCCCGTCTTCAATGCCCACCTGCAAACCACGCCTTGGCTAAGACCACGGGCGTCGGGGCCTGGCGAAGACAGAGCTGTGGCGTGTGCACGATACAAGTACGGTCATGCCAGTCCCCGTCAGAGTGTGTGTTATTGTCACAAGCACGACCCCTTTAACCCTCCCCACACGCCACGGAGGGGGCATTGCTCCTGTGCTACAGGTGAAGAGTCCAGCTCAGAGACAGTAGCTGGTTTGCTTAAGCACCCCCGTCCCTGCCAGCCCTGGGCCAGTGTGGGGTGAGGCAGGATGGGTCTTCGGAGCAGCCTGTCGGTGAAGCCTGTGGAAAGGGCAGACGTAGGGCAGGGAAAGCTCAGCGTTGCATCTGAAGATGTTCCTTGGGGCTGCAGGGAGCAGGTGGATGTGGAGGAAGGAGGGGTGGGCGGTTAGGGAGCAGTGAGAGGCCCAGTGGCTGGGGGCCTCCTCAGGGATAGTGAGGTTCCTGGTGCCTCCCGCTGAGGGTGGGGGGTTCAAGAGGAATGGCCAAGGAAGCCGACGGGCATGTAGGCAGGGGGATGCGGTGAGGGTGCCATCCAGCTGGGGGAGAGCTGGGGATCGGAGTAGGGGTGGGGAGGGGCGATCCTGGGCCCTGAGGGTGGAGCTTGTCTGGGATGC
Organism: Prionailurus bengalensis; assembly: GCF_016509475.1. NCBI lineage: Eukaryota > Metazoa > Chordata > Mammalia > Carnivora > Felidae > Prionailurus > Prionailurus bengalensis. The sequence continues at coordinate 79,079,254 of NC_057353.1, read as the reverse complement.
TCGCGATGCCAGGGTGGGGGGCCCTTCCCCATCCCTGTCCAGAGGCCCCGCCGGCCTCCCCTTCCCTGTGTCCCAGGCCTCTGCCGGTCTCCCGAGTTGGTCAGTGAGGAGCATTCTCCCTCTCGGAGACCAGAGGGATTCACCTCTCCCACCCTCCACCTGTCCGGAGCCGTCTCCTGGCTGGTGCTGGTGCTGGGGACCAGCACCCGCCACCCTCCTCCGCAGGGTCGGCACCTGGGTCTCTAGGGCTGCCTGCCCGGCTGCTCTAGAGCAGGCCCCCAAGCCACGGTCAGCGTCTAGCATGGGAGGACCGCAGGGACCAGCACACCTGTTGGCGCTCTTGTCCTCCTTCCATCGTGCCATTTTGGGGGTCCGGCAGGCACCCCCACCTGGCGTCTGCACCCTAAGCGCTGGTCTGGAGCAGAGACACCTCACTCGCACTTTGCCTGGTCCTGCCCACTGTGCCCTCGTGCTCCCTGGGTTCATCCACATTGCAGCCCCGAGAGCTCATTCGCCCCATTGTCCCCATTGATTTGTTTATATTTAAATGTTTATTTATTTATTTTGAGAGAGACAGAGACAGGGCTCGAGCGCAAGTGGGGGAGGGGCAGGGAGAGAAGGGGAGAGAGAGAATCCCAAGCAGTTTCCTCACGGTCAGCACAGAGCCCGACGTGGAGCTCGGCCTCCTGACCCTGAGATCATGACCAAGAGTCGGATGCTTTACCGGCTGAGCCACCCAGGCGCCCCCACGTTGTTAGCAAGGAGGTGCGGGCACAGAGAGGTTCAATAACTTGCCCAGAATGGCCAAGTGGGTAAGCGGCTTCACAGTCTGCTTGTGGGTTCCGTCCTTTACTGGGTGTCTGGGACCCTGGGTGTGCGTCCTGCCTGACTCTCACCTTCGATGGTCGCATTAGGCCCTTAATTGGCCTCTTTGCACCCCCAGTGTGGAGTCTGGGGGCTCGGCGGGTCCCTTTCTCTCCTTTGACCACGCCATTAGCCGAGTGTCCACTTTGTATGCCATACTGGGAATCCCAGAACCTCTGACATTTGTCAACAGAATACCACACCCATTTCCCATTTCCAGCTGGGTTTCTAGCTTGAAAACAAATCCTAATGAAGTATGTGGCAGGAGAATCAATAAATTCCTCAGCCTGTTGTCAATCTTGCAAAAGCATGGGGTGGTCCAGGGCCTTGGACACAGCCAGAGAGACCACAGCACGGCTGCAGCTCTCCCTGTGACCCCCACATGCCTCTGTGCCTCACCTGGTCCTCACCCAGTCCTGCGAGGGTGCGTTACCGCCTTCACCCTACAGCAGAGGACACAGAGGCTTGGGTTGGCGTGCCTTGACCAGCTGTGACGAGAGGAGCAGGGCTGGGACCCAAACCAGATTTCAAGCTCCCTGCACTCCCTAGCCGGTTACCCCGGTGCAGCCAGAGAAGGGTCACCAAGCTGCAGGTGGTGGACCCTGAAGGAAAGCCGGGCCAGGAAAGACCACCTAGGCTGTCGTTCAGTCAGAGTTACTGAGAGCATCAATGTGAGCAGAGAGCTGAGAGTCGAGTGGGGGCCAGAGGGACGTCAGCGGGTAGGTTCCTGGCTTGGTGGAGGGAGGAGACCAGACGCAGGAGCAGGGTGGCCAGAGAATGATGGGACTTCAGGTGGCCGGAAAGGGGTCCCTCTGGCTCCCAGACCCTCTCAGCCACCTGGGAACCTCTCTGCCAGGCCCGGGTGTCTGTGCTCTGACCGTGACCCTGCGCGTCTGTCTCTTTCTTCCCCGGCCCTGTCCTCACAGCCTTGCCAAACGGACCAGCTGCTGGGTATGTGTTTGCTAATGAAGAAAGCAGGACCCTGTCTTGAAAATGGGCTTTGTTCAAAAGCACGACTGTATGTTTTGTCATTTTCTCCTGTTCTGCGGGCTGGCGTCTCACAGGAAGTAAAACAGACAGACGGATGGGATTGTTAACTGAACTGTGGGGTGGTGGGGTTATATCCCTGGGGCACCTTCTAGAGCCAGCAGGATGAGGCCAAGCACTGAGCAGCCGCATGGCGGGTTCGCTGGGGCCCTCCAGCTGCAGCATAGGCCAGCCAGAGGAGGGTAAAGGGAGGCACAAGGCCAGGGGCACGTAGCACCCATGTTTAGTAAAATAAGCATCCCTCTATTCGCTGGTTCGGCTCAAGTTCCCTCGACAGATGTGTGTGCATACACCCATGCATCCTTCCAACCATTCATTCTGGGCCTCTGGGACTCTGCCGGGTGCCAGAAACGGTTCTGGTGTTGGGGATCCAGCGGGAAGACAGGGGAGAAGAGATGCCTCACGGGGTCTACGTGCTGGCAGGGAAGCAGGTTTTGAAAAGTAAACTAAGAAACGTGCACAAAGATGTTTCGCGGCAGGGGACATAAAGTGACAGGCGATGGGGCCTGCACTCAGGTGGCACTTGTGGAGGTGAGGGCAGCATGGTCTGGGGAGGTGACTAGGAGTTCGCTGGGTTTTCAGGGAGTTTCCTAGATGAGGGACCCCGTGTAAACGCACGGATGTGGGAAGCCAGGAGGTTGGGTGCTGTGGGATGTGAGTGCGGAGTGAGGGGAAGCACCCCTGGAAAAGCAGGCAGAGCCAGGTGCTGGGGGACCCAAGCGTCCCAGAGAAGGCCCAGGCTTTCTGTGCAGACTGTGTGTGCACGTGTGTATGCGTGGGCCTGTGTGGGCCTGTGTGTGCATGTGCACATATACACGTGTTGTATGTGCATCACACGTGTGTGTTGTGTGGGTGTGTGCATATTGCACATGCTTGCACGTGTGTGTTGTATGGGTGTGTGTGCAGACGCATATGTGTGCCTGCGTGCACGTGTGTGTGTTCATCTGTGCGTGCACGTGTGTATTGTGTGGGTGCAGACGTGTGTATGTGTCCGTGTGTGTGTGTGCATGTGTGTGCATGTGTGTGCATGCTGCACACCAAAACCCTTGTAAGTTGTGTTGAGGGACTGCGGTGTTAAAGGGGGTGAGGGAGGCACATTTACTGCACAAAGTTGACTTGCGCAGCCGCGTGGAGATGCCCTGTGGGTTGGGCGTGAGGTACTTTCGGAGGCTTCCAGAGACCGCGGTGAGAGCGCCCTGAAAGGAGCTCTAAATAAACGCGGTGGCAGTGACGGGGGGCCTAACCTGCCGCCTCCAACCTCCTTGCACTCTAGAAGGGCGCGCAAGTAGGTGACACATAGGCTCCCCCTGGAGCTCAGCCCAGGGCAGGGGGTGGCCCGGGTCAGACCAGAAGGGACCCCGAGGAGGAGGTGGGGCCTGCTGGAACCATGGGGGCTTCGGGCTGCTAAGTCCCCCGGGACTCACCCCCATCCTCGTTATCCTTTCCAGTTTGACCTGCAGCGGATTGTGATTTACTGTGACTCCCGACACGCGGAATTGGAGACTTGCTGTGACATCCCCTCAGGCCCGGTGAGCAGACTCCTGCACGCAGAGGAGGGGAGGAAACTCAGAGGGACAGGGGTGTCCAGGGCCTAGGAACCGGCATCCAGGGGCCGGGGTGTGCCCACCTTCGGAATGTGGCCTGAAAGGGCTCCGTTTCCTGGGCATCCGGGGTGTGGGTTGGGAGTCATGCAGGCCCCCGGTGGGGCTGCAGTGGTCCTGGCCTCAGTCAGTGCCCTCAGGCTGCAGGCCGAGTGCTGGGGCCCGGCTGCAGGGAGAACAGACAGAGGCTGGCAGCATGGCCGTGGGAGGGACTGACCCGTGATCAGAGCAGGGGAGACCGAGGCACCTTGGTCTGGTCGGCAGAGGGGAGGAGGCAGCTCGCAGGCAGGACTGGGAAGTTCAAGAGAGACCAGAGTTTTTCCCCCTGACTCTCGAGGCAGATCAGCCTCCCCCTGGGACCTCTCCACTTCTGCCCCCTTCCAGGCTCTCTCTCTCCAACCTCTCTAGCAAAACCCGGTCCCAAGGCTGCTTGGAGGGTGGGCTTAGTGACAGGGCCTGTTCCCAGGGCTGAGGGCTGAGGTCCTCGCACAGTGCTCAGTGGGCCCCGTGCTCTGGATGTGGTGATGGAAGCCGCCAACGCTCGGGGTTTAGAGTCACACAGGCCTGACTCCGGACTGAGGAAGAGAAGGAGGTCAGGTAAGGGTCCATGAGAGCAGAGAGGTGGGAGGGGTAGAGGTGGTGGTAGGGAAAGAGGACATTACCAAGCACCTGCTGGGGGTCAGACACTGAGCCGTCCCACTGACTCCTCCTCATTGTGCATCAAGATAGACACACCCTTACCCCCATTCTGCAGAGCGTAACACTGAGGCCCAGAGGGGTTAGCAGTGCCTGCAGTTGCTGAGAGGCCAGCGGCTGAGAGCAGGTCGGCCCAGGCCCTTCTGACTCCAAGGCCTCAGGAGCCCAGGACCTGCGGCCAGACATGACCCGACCTCCCCCCCACCGCTCAAGTGCAGGCTCCTTGGGTTCCTGGCTCCCGTTGCGTGCTCCCCTGCCAGGGCTCTGTGCAGAGTCAAGAGCCAGGTTCTAACCCACTGGGATTTCCTTTCAGTGCCAGGTGACTGTGCTAACGGAGCCTTCGCCCCCGCCCCAGCGGCCTCCCACCGTGGGCAGTGAACAAATCGGGTTTTTGAAGACCATCAACTGCTCCTGCCCGGCTGGAGAAAAGGTACCCTCCCCGTTTGACCCTCAGCCCCCAGCCCAGAGCCCCCAGGGCTGAGCGGGGCAGGGTGGTCACCACGAGCAATGGTGGAGGTGGGAATTTCCCATCATGCACGAGGTCGGCCAGGGCGGATGGCCCCAGGTGCTGAGGGAGCCCTTCTTTTTCCTTGGACTCTTGTGTGTTGATGTTCCAGCTCATGAGGACGGGAGCTCTCAGACCCGTTAAGGTTTTCCTGGATTTAACTGTATTCCTGAGGTTTTTGTTGGCTCCTGCTGGTGCCCGCTCCACTCACATGCAAGTAATCAAACCAGATCTGGTTTGCGAATGAGGTTCAGAGTAAGCAGCATATAAGGAGAGTTTTATCTACTCTGCTTCTGATTTACAAACAGAGTGTTTCTATGAACACTACCAGCACCATCCGCTAGCTTGGATTAAAGGTCTCCTCCGGTGCCCGAGGCCTTCACCTCTTCCGTTTTTCTGTAGACCGGTGGCCTTTTTGATAAGACACAACAAAAATGAAAACACAACAAAATGAAACGCCAACATTTTCCACTGTTTGAGCAGAAGAACTTAACCAAACACGCGAGGATGCCAAAAAGCAGTACTGTGCTGGGGAAGGTCCCCGCGAGGTTCTGCGGGGCCCGTAGCCCAGGGCCTTGCCCCACGGCCTGCAGTTACATCCCCTGCTGCATCCACCCTCAGCTCGGGGCCAGCATCCCCGAGGTGTCGGTGACTTTGCAGGGGCCGAGGCAGACGGAAAGAAATGTGAAATCATGGTCAGGTTCGCGGGAATGGACATACTTTCAGTACACATGTCCTGGCAGGCAGACTCCCTCCTTCTCCCCTCCCCTCCTCCTCCTCCATCACACCTTCCCTCCCTTCGTTCTCCCTGGAGAGCCAGACCTGGGGAGACAGGGAGCCCTCAGGAGCTCTCATCAGGTGAGGCTGGCAAACGCTGGCCCGACTTGCTGAAAGGAGCCAGCTCAGCCTTGCCGGGAGCTGAGGCTTTTTCCGGGCAGGGGGTGAAAGTGGAGGCACCTTGGCCCGGTGCCCACTGGGTTAGGATGGGAGACGTCGGACAGGGAGCCAGGGGGAGCACACAGGGCTGGACAGCCACCCCTCCCCTGGCCCTGGCTTTTGCTTAAGAACCCCGAGTGAGAGGCTACCATGTGTGGGGCTTGGGTGACCATCAGCTGCACACAGACAGACTGCAGGGAGGGAGGCCAGAGCCAGTTCTGCCCAGTCCAGACTTTTCCCCTGAGCCCGGCTGTGCCCTGAACATGTCCCCCCGGGGCCCTTGTGGTCCCTGGCACAGACCTGTGGGAGGGAAGTCTGGGGTCAAGCAGGCCTCCCCCTCCTGCTCCCCTCCCACCCCTCCCCACACTGAGGCAGGCTCCTGTGGCCTTTCTAGCCCCATTTCTCTCCACTCTGCTCTCCCAATTTCCAGGATTCCTCGCAGGGATCATGACCATTCTTGTCTTCTGGCATTTGCGTAGACCACCCCCCCCCCTTTATCTGGCTCATGCCTTTTCTTCTCTCAAGATGTCCCCAGGGAATCCTTTCTCAGCATGCTGTCGTCTATGTGAATTCCCTTCTCCCTCCTTGTAGCCTTCCCTCCCTTCCTTCCATCATCCACCGTGTACCCCTGCAATAGCTATTTATTCAGCACCTGCTATTTTCAAGACCCTGTGAGCCATTCCTCTCCCTGTGCTTCCATCTACCCTAATAATGATCACATTTGGATTCAAAACCTCTACCCGTCTTCACTTCCATCAGGTAGGTTTCAGATGGCAAAGATTCAATCTTGACATAGCTGTGTTTTCAGCCACTGATGTATATAGCCTGATTTTATTAAATAGTGGTGGAACTGAGGGACAGGTGGATCAGGTGTGAGGATAACGGGCCGATGGCAGCTGGAGAGCTGGGAGGGAGGGACAAAGGAGCACACCATCTCTTGCCGCAGGACAAGGTCTTTCCTCTTCAAGATTATCTTTCACCTTACACATTCTCAGCCTCCAATTCTGGTGGCATCACCCAGGAGTCCATTCCCGGATTCACTCACCCATGCCTTATTTTTGACAGTAAACAGTAAGCACCCACTTGTGCTGAGCACCGACGTTTTAAGACACATAGTGCATGGTCCTCCGAAGTGCTCCAGTGTGCTGTGGAGCCCGGGAATGCTGAGGTGCTCCCGGCCTGGGGGGCTTGCCAGCAGGCTGCTTCCCACACACAGGTGGCGGGAAGGGGGGGGTCTTCTCCCTCCCCCAAGAAGAGGCCACATGGAAGAGCTTCAACAGCCACCTCATGAAATAGGGGTGGCCTCTGGATCACCATCTTTAATACTGTAGAAGATAGGGTGCACGGGGCCAAGGAGATGTAACCATTCTCTCCTAGGAGGCCGAACTCGGACAAGGGCCATGGGAAGACTTGGCTTCCAGCGCTTTGAGTCTTTGAGTCAGTTTACAGAACACTTACATTCTTCACCGAGGTCAACGTGCCTTTTGGGTCCGTGTTTGCCTCTCTAGAACCAAACGTGTTGCCTGTAAACTGTGTATCAGGCATTCCGATGGGTGCTACATGAGGTCAAACACACAAAAGATTACTCACCCCCATACACGTGCAGATGACATCTGTGAATGCGTTGAAAAACAAACGTGTTCCTGAAGTGGCAAAGTACACAGCGTTGGCAGTTTTAGCGATGGGTGTTACACATGTGTAAATGTAAGTGGATATGGTGTCCCTTCCTATACATCAACGTGGCGAGATGTACATACGTACCATTGTATGAATCATGTTCCGTTTGTTTTTAGCGTGACGCTATTTACAGGCACCCACAACTTAACAGCTCAGAATTTTTGATCTAGTAATAAGGTCTTTTACACAAATAGCATTTATTTTATTTTATTTCAATTTCATTTTATTTTGAGAGAGAGAGGATGAGTGGGAGAGGGAGGGGTAGAGATGGAGAGAGGAGAATCCTAAGCAGGCTTCATGACCAGTGTGGAGCCTGATGCGGGGCTCGATCTCACAGACCATGAGATCATGACCTGAACTGAAATCAAGAGTCGGACACTTAACCAGTTGAGCCACCCAGGCACCCCAACAGATAGCATATATTTTATAAAGTGAACAATGTTTAATTAGGCTACAGACATGTATTGCTTTGGTATTTTGGTGAATGATAACTATAGGAACCATTAGCAGGCCACACGATATTTTTTAGCTTAAGTGGTGGCCTAGCTGGGGTAAACATGGCCCATGGGGTACCCATCTTGTTTGTCTCTGTCTGAATTCCGCTGATGGCTGCATAGAGGTGATACCAACGTATCCCATGTAGTTTGAGCTTGAGATCAGGGGTTCTGAGCCCCAGGAAACCTTGTCCAGCTGGCTGGTCACAGGGGGATCACTCAGAGACTGGCCTGGGAGCACGTGGGGGGATAAATAACTAGTGAGGACAGACGGAGGGAAATTCAACAAAGCCTCACTGGTTTCTTTGTCCTTCTTCTTACAGGGCGAGAAGGGGTCCGATGGTCCTGTGGGACTCCCCGGCCCAAAGGTCAGTATGGGCACTGCTCAGGGGCATTTTGGGGCCCAGATAAGCCTTCGCCATGCTCTGTAGGTAGACACAAAAGCGGCATGATGGCCCTGCGGTGTTGGCTTCCACCGTGGTTCAGGTAGAAGGATCGAGCAGGTGGTGTGGAGTCTGGAACCTCCGTGTCTCGGTCTGAAAACCTGAGTGAGAAGCGGGGGGCTTAGAAAGCCCTGGCCCTGACCCTGACCCCATTTGAGGGGCTCACCTCTCCATGGTCGGTTAATTTTGTGTCAGTCCTTTTAGGCTGCTGCATTCCAGAAACTTCGGGGTGGGGCTGGTCTGAGTCTGTTTAGATGGGCCTGTTATATTTTTCTGTAAGTTGCCTGACAGTCTTTTTTGCACGAATCGTCCAGACTCATGAGTTGCTCAAAGCCCAGTGCCTCCCCGTGGGGGCCCCCTCCTCATTCATGCAGCCGCCTCTGGGGCTCCCCGCCTTCCTGGGTTATTAGCGCTTACAGAGCTGGACAGGGCTGTCTTCTCATGTGGTTCTCTGGTCTCAGAGAGCTCAGACCCAGAGGGATGCTAACTGCCTGTGGTCACACAGGCGGGCGGAAGAGGTCAGTGTGACCCAGTGGGCGTTACCTGGTCTGCTATTTGAAAGAGGGGCTGCGTGGAAACCCCCAGAGATGACGCCCTCCCCTTCTATCCCTCTCTCTCCCCCCTGCCTCCTTTCTCCCCTGACTCTGCTGGGCTGGGGAACATGGTCTCACACACACACACACACACACACACATACACACACGCCCCACCTGCTCTGCTCTGCTCCCCTCCCCTGGTGCCAAAGGAGAGCAGCTCGGGGTGGCCCAGGGTGCCGGGCGGTCCTTGCAAGGAGAAACACAGGGATTTATGCCTCACTGGGCACCCCCTGGGCTGTAAGCTCAGCCTCTCGATTGTCAGATGGAAGTAAGGAGCAGAGGTGTCTGGGGGGCGGGGGACGAAGTGGAGAGCGTTTGTCTGGAACAGTGTTGTTTATGGAGTGGCTGTGCTGTGCTGTGGCTGAACGGATCCAGGGCTGGGCGGGGACCTGAGCAGGGAGGATGAGGCGGGGGGAGGGGAGACTAGGAGGAACTCGGGCACTGCCACCTGGAGATGCACATGGCTCCCTCGGAGCTGATTTGCTGTCCTGAGGCTTCAGCCTCACCGGCCAGATTGTCCCAGGCTGAGGCTGAGACTGTGAGGAAAAACCCGTGGGTTCCAGTGGCCCCATTTATTTACCCACATGCAGCTCAGGTCGGGTCCACAGTCACGGTCTGGTGACCCCAGGTGCCGAGAGGCCCGTTCTAGTGCAGGACGTTCCAGTGAATGAGAGTCGCATCCCCAGCACTCGCAAGCTGGCAGCAGAGAGGCATGCATGGGATCGCCTGTGGGGAGAGCCAGGGTAGAAAGCCCGTGGGTCCAGCAGACTGCATGGGAGCCTCTCGGGGTAAAGAAGGCAGGGGAAGGGCATGACAGGCCAAGGGAACAGCATAAGCAAACTAGCTTAGGGTATGAAGTGTGAGGTGGGAGTGGACACAGGTGAAACTGCACACCAGGAGAGGAGAAAGACAGGATGTTGAGGCTTCCTGTGTTGGGTACCCAAGCCCATCTTGGATTGGCTTCTGGTACAGTTGGAGGCGGCCCCACTCCCACACTCAGCCCTTGCAAACTGTTTCCTCCTCTGCCTGCCCTCCCTGTCTTCGTGCACTGCTGGGAGGGCTCAGGACCTTGTGGGCACAGACTGGGCATGCAAATGGCCTCAGGGGGCCCTGGCTGGCCTCTGGCAGTTTCGGAGTACCTTCCTGCTTTCAGTCTTATGTGAGCTCATGACTGCATGCCCATTTCACAGAGGAGGAGGCCCAAAGAGTAATGATGCTCTCACGTTCAGCGGCAGAGCAGGAGTTTGAATCCGTGCTTCTCACTCTCCCTTGGGGGCTGGGCCATTCCCAGAACAAACATGTGATGCTTTCACCCACTCGCTTTCTCAAAACGTCCTTCATTCCGGAATTAAGAGGTTGGGGAAATTATGTAGACACTTCCTCCCTCTCCGGGGATGGGAGCATGGCCTCATTCCTAAAAGAGAAACTTTTAAAAAAATGTTTGTTTGTTTGTTTGTTTGTTTGTTTGTTTGTTTGTTTGTTTAGAGAAACAGAGGGAGAGAGAGAATCCCGAGCAGGCTCAGCACTGTCAGCCTATAGCCTGACTTGGGGCTCGATTTTGACAGTGACGAAATCAGCCGCTGCCAGGCAGTCGGGACCAAGTGGGCAGTGGGCAGGGGGATCCCTGCCAGGGGGCTTGACCCAGTGCTCCTCTCTGGTTTCCACCCCTACAGGGAGCCACGGGAGCCACTGGATTGGCTGGAGCTCCTGGACCCAAGGGAGAAAAAGGTGACATGGTGAGTACGGGGCTGATGTGGGAGACCCGGGGCTTCCCCCAAGCGTGCATGTTGCCACAAGGCACCGAGCCCCTAGTGGGAGCCAGACACCGAGCTACACGCTGCCCCGGAATGGAGTCGAAGCTCTTCTCCAGGGCACAGGAGGCCCACAGAGGTGGCCCCAGCTGTGGCCCCAGCCCCATCCTGCACCTGCACCCCTCCCCCCACTGATTCTGTGCACCCAGATGGGCAGCTAGGAGTCTCCAAACTGGTCACTTCTCACTGGCCAGTGCACATGCTCTTTCCTCCATAAGGAATTACTTTGCTATCTTTCCACTCCCGGTTTTCCTCTCACCTCCCCTTTCTGACTGGCCCCTCTTTCCTCATATCCACATGAACTGTGTAGGGTTCTCCAGGATATCCCTGTGGCCCCCGGAAAAGAAGCAGGGAACAGTGTCTGCCTGTGACTGGGCACTGGTGTCAGATGTACAAACAAAACCTACAAAGTAGGCATCACAGGGGTAGTTAAAGAGCAAGGGGGAAATCATTCTCTTATTTAAAGTTTAGTTGTTTATTTTGGGAGAGAAAGAGAGAGCGCATGATCAGGGGAGGGGCAGAGAGATGGGGGGAGAGAGAGAATCCCAAGCAGGCTCCACGTGTCCATGCAGAGCCCGACGTGGGGCTTGAACTCACAACGCTGGGATCATGACTGAGCTAAAATCAGAAGTTGGACGCTCAACCAACTGAGCCACCCACGTACCCCAGAGGGAAATCATTCTTAAGGAAAGGCAGGTGTTATGACAGCATCACATCAAATCCAGAATCTAAGTAAAGAGAAATTGCTAAAAAGAAGAACCAAATGGAAATTCTAGAGCTGGAATTGGAACTGAAATGAAAAGGGTAATCAGTAGAGCGTCTTGACAGTAGGTCTGAACTGGCTGCAGAAAGAGCTGACGTTCTTGCAAACAGATCGATCGTGATCATGTAATCTGAAGACTAGAGAGAACCAGGAAGGCAGAAAATGAGCAGAGCCTCGGAGTGGACCAGAATGCTCATAAGGGAGCAGAAAGCGTATTCAAAGAAATAATGGTGAAAAAAATTCCAATTATGGTGAAAAGCAGTATTGTACCTGTTCAAGAAGCTCTGTGAACTCGAATCAAGGTAAGCACAAAGAGATACGTCTCAGAATGATTGTAGTAAAAGTGCTAAAAGAGAAACTTTAAAAAAATGTTTATTTATTGATTGATTGATTGGTTGATTGATTGATTTAGAGAAACAGAGAGAGAGAATCCCAAGCAGGCTCAGCACTGTCAGCCTATAGCCTGACTTGGGGCTCGATCTCACAGACCATGAGATCATCACCTGAGCTGAAATCGAGAGTTGGTCGCTCAACTGACAGAGCCACCGGGGTGCCCTGAGAAACTTTTGAAAGCAGCAAGAGAAAGAAATGAGTCACCGTGTACAAAGAAGCCCCGTAAGAACATTGGCTGACTGACCTTCAGGAATCACAGAGGCCAGAATGCAGCGGGGGTGACCAGGGCAAAGTTGTTCATCATGGCCGTGTCCGACTGGGCATCTAACAAACAGGTGTGGTGACAATGGCACAAGGTCCAGGCAGGAGGGACTAGAGCTGTGTAGGGAGCCGTGTGTTTATAAACCCCGCTGGAAATAGTATGAGTCTGAAGTAGATCATGATAAAGTAAGATGTGCCTGGTACACCCAAGAGCAACCTCTAAGAAATGAAACAAAAATATGCAGTGAAAGTGGTATTAAAGATATTAAGATGTTACTAAAAAATACTTTATGCCAAAAAAAGTCATAAAGGAGGAAAAAAGAGACAACAACAAAATGATAGGAGACATGCTTGTTCCAGAAACATACTTGTAATCCAAGGCACTTGTATATCAAAGCGAATTTCGAGAACCATTGGCTCAGTTGTGATCATGTGACACTTGGCGTCACGTCCGACTCGTATTGCAAGACATCGCTCGTTTATGAAGCAGACATTTATTAGAAATGTTTGCTCATCTTGTGGAACACTCGCAGAACAAGTTACAATCCAAGGTTTTACTGTGTGTCAGTAATCATGCAACATGTTCAGGCTGGACATGAAAACAAGATCAGCTCTGCCCTGTCTACAGCCGACACTTGAGATTCAAGGGTGCAAACAGCTTGAAAGTAAGACGATGGGAGATACATATTCTGAAAATAGAAAACTTACAAATTGGGAGTGACCGTGCTAATATCAGACTAAAAATAGACTTTAAAACCCGAAGCTCATGGAAGTAAAGAGGGATATTTGGTCATAAGAAAAGTGTCGGTCTTTCAAGCATAGATAACAGTTGTAAACACATGGGCACCTAACAAGAGTCCAAAATCTGTGAAGCAACAAGTGACAGAATGGAAGGGAGGAGTAGGTAACTCAGCGGTGATGGTTAGAGACCTCAGCGCCTCCCTAGTGATGCCAGTGACGCCTACAGTCGCCAGGACGGTGGAGAAATTGGGACCCTCATAACATTGCTGGTCCAAAATGGCGCAGCTGCTTTGGAAAACACCCTGGCTGTCCTTAAACGGTTAAATTACCATGTGACTCAGCAGTCCCACTTGGAGATATATATTCAAAAGAAATGAAGACATATGCTCAAACAAACCCTGTGCACAAATGCTCACAGAAGCATTATTCATAATAACCAAAAAGTAAGAACAACCCAGATGTTCATCATGTGATGAATGGATAAATAAGATATGTGATACACTCACCCAGTGGCATGTTATTCAGCAGCAAATTGGAGTATTGCCACATGTTATGGCATGGATGGACCTTGAAACTGCTTTGCGAAGAAATCGCCACTGGCTGTGAAGCCAGCTGTCACCCACGTGTCATGGGATTACATGTATATGAAGTGTCTAGAGGAGACCAGCCTACAGAGATGAAATTGATTCGTGTTTGCCCAGGACAGAGGGTGGGGTGGGGGGGAGGACACAAGGAGTGACCGCTAGTGGGTGTGGACTTCTTTCTCAGCTGATGAAAACATCCTGGAACGTTGATCATGGTGGTTGTTGCCCAGCTCTGTAAATATGCTAAAAACTATTGACTGGTACACTTTATGTCGGTGAATTACACAGCAGGTGGATTATATCTCCGTAGAGCTCGCAAGGAAAAAAAAATAATGGTACCATAATATTGGGTTGTTGGAAAAATTAAATGGGGTATTACCCACGAGAATCAACACTCAGTAAGGGTTAGCATCTCTCCTGGAAGCTCCTGGGCAGGGCTGACAGGAAAGCATCTGACCCTTTGAGACCCTGGGGTGCTGATGCCATGTGTGACATCATGTCTGGAGATGCTCTCTAGTAAACCTTTGCTTCCTGCTTTCCTTTTCTAGGGCAGGGGGCCTTTTGTCTATGGAGAGAAGGGTGAAAAGGTAAGCATGTCCCTTTTATCGCTCCTCTGGGGGCTGTGCAGCTGGCCAGGGAGCACAGTGTGGAGGGTCGCCTGGGTTTGGGAGAGGTGGTCCACTGTCATGCCGTCCGTAAGCGTCCGAGGGGAGCAAGTAGCCTCAGCGTGTCCTCCCCTGACTTGGGCGGTTGGAGCACGTGCCGTGGCCAGCGCTTCCCGGCAGCAACGAGCATGAGTGAGCACGATTGGAGGCAAGTGTCCCTGTAGGACGTGGGTGGCTGACACGTGAAGGAGCAGAGGGTGCTTGCTGGCACCCGTAGGGAGCAGGACACGGAGCCACAGAAGTGCGTTGAAGAGCAGCACTAAGGAGGACGTTAAATAGAGCATGTTCGGGCCTCGTGTGCAGTTTGGGAAGGTCTGTGCACGGTCGGACACGCTGGGCAAGTTTGAGTCGCAGGTGCCAGATGGGTGTGAGGCGAAAGGACCAGAGGAGTCCTCAGGAGGCTTGCAGAAGTTTCAAGGGGAGATGGTGAGGAGCAGCGGGAGAGGCAGGCAGGGCGGTGGGGGGGACGGGAGGGAGGCGCGGGCGTGTTCTCCCCAGATACGGGTGTTGCACCTTCTCTCACTTCCTCATGACAAACAAAGCCCGACAGATCCTGGACATTGTGGTTCCTTCTGAAGAAAGCTCTTGTAAGTGGTTTGTCTATACGGAGAAATAAAAATCAGGGTGGCACTAAAATGCCATTCGTTGACTCGCACGAGCCATTAAAAATGTACCTGCGTGCCCCCCCCCCTTGCCCCGACCAGGAGACAGCCACAGGACTTCTAGGCGTGCATTTGTGCTAATGTCTCACCAGAGTGCAGGACTCAGAATGCACCGCTGATGGACCCTGGATGGTTTTGTCCTCACACCCTCGCGTAGGGCTGGCCGTACGAGCAGGTGCCTCTCTGTCCCCTTACTGGGGAAACAGCTTTCATGTGGCCAGCCCGTTCTCTCCCTGCAGGTACCCTTTTACCAAGCACTTTCACCCCAGAGGTTTCCTCCACAGAGATAAATCACGGACGCACAGAAGTTCACACTCCGCGTTTTTCTCTGTGTAAGTCGTGAGACTGGACACAAGCATGTGCCGTGTAGTAGGCAGGGGGTGAACTAAGTTACCGCACAGCTAGGGAATGCAGTGGTACTCGGGGATGCCGGACCACATTTAGACCAACGATTAATGACCTAGAAAATGAAAATAGTATTTTGTTAATTTTGAAAGCACATGGGAAAACATCTATCCAGTGTGACCCTAGCCCTGGGTGTGTGTGTGTGCACACGTGTGTGCACACACAATCACTCCTACAGGAGAGCAGTTTGAGAGCCAGCGTGGTACACAGCACAGCATGACTTTGCCACCAGTTTCCCAGTCTGGGTGTCCTGACACTGAAGATGGGACTGGCGGCCACCATCCATCCTTCCGGTGTGGTTTAGAAGCCCAGTACCTGGAGGCAAGATGCTCAAAGTCAGTAACCACTTTTGTCTATTGTTGCCAGCTTGCCAGGCTCCTGTGGGCCCGGAGCACAGGGATTAGCAAGAGACCCGGATGTTCCTATCAGGACTGGGGTTGCCGGAGCCCTTGAAGTCCGGGTGCTGGGCCCGGGTGGTGCTTGGTGGGCGATACCAACATGCGTCTCCTGGACCAGCACGTCCTCTGGCTGGAGAGGTGTCCCCAGGCAGGAAGTGATGGGCCTCTTTTCTCTTTTGAGCAGTAGGTGCTGCTGGGCCTTGTCTGTTCTGGTTTAGCTCAGAAGGAGCAGCGTTATTCTCCTGATGCCTGGAGCCACCTCCCTGGTGCCCCAGACCCCTGCCTGCAGCACCACATTCAGGACTCGAAGCTGCCAGCTCACAGTCCCAGCCGGGGAGACCTTCTCACATACTTGGTGCTGGCAGGACAGATGGGCCGCTGGACAGACTTCTACCAGTTCTGGCTCTGTCCTTAGTTGACATTCTCTTGCAGTTGGACATTTTTAGCAAAGTCTGAGTCTGGAATCTGCCACATATTAGCTGTGTGATTTGGGGTGAGTCACCTCCCTCTCTGGGCCTCTGCTTCATCATCTGTAAAAGCGAGGGGGTGGGACGAGATGATGCATAAAGGCTCTTGCAGGCGGCAGCTCTGAGACTTGGGAATCAGCCCAACCCAGCCCGATTCCCCAGGGCTGTCTTCTGCAGCTTAGAGTCTCTGCTTCCCCCTCGAGAATGAGCCAGGGCCAGGGTGGGTCACGGGGACTGATAGAGTCCACAGAGCAGAGAAGGTCACCGGTGACTAATGCATTTGGACAGGGCCCAACAAACTTCTGCACTTGAATATTGTCCCCATAGCAGGTGCCTCGAGTGAGGGGATTGGATGGACTAGAGCCCAGTGGGTCCAGGGATTGTATTTCTCTGATCGTGGCTGTGTGTCTTGTGTTTCTGGCATGTAATTAACTGTGAGGATGTGTGTTGGCCTCTAGGAGGGCCAGCGTGCCCCATACCTTAGGTCTCGTGATGAAGACAGTGCATTAGGGAGGGCACTACTTACGCACATTTCACAGGTGAGGAGAATAAAGCTTAGAGGTCAAGTGACCTGCCCAGGGTCACAAGTTAATGGGATGGTGGGAAACATAATCACTGGTTATTACTAAAGGGAAGGGCAGGCAGCTGGAGGGCTGATTAAAGCCCCCCTTCCCCAGCAGCTGAGAAAACTGGCTCTCAGAGAAGGTAGGTGACTGGCCCAAGGTCACGCGGCTCTTGGCCTCCTGATTCTCCTTGGCTCCCACATCAGATGCCCTAGACCATTGCATGGTGCCATGTTCCTGGACTGCTTCTGCCCCTTGTCTTGGAAGCTGATCTCCTCTCTGGTTCCCATATTCACCAGAGAGTTCTTGGGGCCAGTCTCCCCCAGTGTTTTAATATATGTGAAATCAGACTAAGGTCAGGGGGGCAGCCTTTTAGGGGATGCCCCCAAACTGCTGCCCACAGCCCAGGCGTTGTGGCCGTAAAGGGAGAGGAAAGGATGAACCTCCGAAGCATCTGGGGCACAGCTGGCATCAGGCATGGGCTTTGCCACATGAGCGGATGGATGAATGGATTTGGGGCTCCGTCACCCAGGAGTGAGGACCAGCTTCACCCAGTAGGGAGATCACAGACTGCGTGGAGGAGACCCAGCTTCAGAATCTGGCTCCACCTCGTGCTGACCCCATGTCCGTCCTTGGTCTACTCTGAGCCTCAGTTTCCTCTTCTGTGAAAGGGGGAAGGGGATGGTAATGGTTCCCACCACCGAAGGAGGCAGTGTACATGAAGGGGTTGATGCAGTGCCTATCGAGCTGGTGATGCTCTGTTCCTGTTACTCCCATAATCTTCAGTTAATTTCCAGCTCATTTGGTGGTGGTGATGAGGGCATATAGCCGCTGCTCTGGGCTGGGCTGGACCAATTCGGGTGCAGTCAGAGAGAGCAGGGAGGGGTGATGACCTCAGTGCCCTCTGCCCTGGGTTCTTCCCTGCAGAGAAGATTGACCAGCACAGTGAGACGCTGGCATGAGGGTTCCTTTGGGTGGGCACTGAGTCGGTCTGGGTGCCATGGAGGTGAAGTCTGCGGCATTAGCCAGACCGTGAGCCCCACCAGTGGAAAGATTTAGAAACAACAGAAACAAGACCAAAATGTGAGTTTCCAGTGAGCTTCTTCGTGGTGCATCCTGGGGGTCTTTCTGCTGTGAGGACCAGTGCTGCCTCTGGAGGAACCCAGAGCCACTGGGTTGTGTCCCGTTCCTGGGCCCACAGCGCCCTCTGGTGTCTGCACACCAGAGCATCTGCTCCAATTTCCCTCTGCAGGGCTCCTGCCTAATGTGACACTGGGCACATCTCTGCCGTTCTGGGGCTGTCGTCTTTTCCTTAGAAACCTGGCACCTGGGGGGGAAGGAAGGAAGAGGAAGTCTTGGTTTTGTGCTCAGACCTGGGTTCAGGTGATGGAAGGAAAGCAGGTTTGGGGAGCCGGGTAGACATGGCTTGGATCCCAGCTCTGCAGAGGCTGGGTGATCTTCGGCTGGTGTGTCCCTGAGCCTCAGTGTCCCCTCTGTAAAGTGGGTGCAGTGGTGCCTTCCCTGTGTGGCGGTTGTGGGGATCATGGGAGGTTGCTCATGCTTGTAAAAGCACCTAGCTTAGTCCCCGGCTCAGGTAAGCACACGTAAAAATCCGTTCCTTGCCTTTCTTGTCCTTCTGCTGGAAATTGCCAAAACCCAGAGAAGAGTAATGTGTGTTTCTTCATTGGAAAGCATTCAAGTACCTTGTATGAGAGAGGGTGGTGGGCTCACAGAGCCCTAAAACCTGGGTTGGGGCCCCCGCCAGGGGCTCGTTCACCGGTTCCGTGGAGGAAACAATGTGCCTGAGCACAGCCATGTGGTCCAAAGTGTGATTCTTGCGGGTCCCTAGATAAGCCGGGTTGTGGCCTCCACCTGCCATGCTGTTGACAAACACTCAGGACCCTGTCTGAGCCTCAGGGGACCGAGGAGCAGAGGACAGTCACACCAGCAGAGCACCTCAAGGGTTTCCTAGGATAGTAGGTGTTGTACTGGGGGGGGGGGCGGTGGCGAGAAGATGCATCCCCCCAAAAATGTCTAGGAAGTTATCATGAGCACAATTCATATGAAAGGAAAGACAGAAACAGAAACAAAAATATCACAAGCTGACTCTGTCTTTTGTAAGTACTCGTGACAACTACAATGGCAACGAGAAATGGGAAACAAGCTAATGGAGTATCACGTTGCAGCAGCCAGATGGGCATAAGTGAGAATTAGGAACACCTTACGATAGGGAGCTATGCATGCAACATAATGCAAATGAAATAGAGGCCAGGAAGCCCTACGTGCTCACACATAAAAAGACGTGTGTGCGGTGCAAACAACCAGCACGTTGGGGCAGTGGGATTTGGGGGGTTCCATATGTCTTGTTAATTACTCTTCCTGGTGCTACAACATCTGTAAACATTTAACCAAAGACTAAGTCTTAACATAATGAAAATCCTTTTAAATATAGTACATTCACAATGTTTGTGCGTGAAATCCCCAAGCGGCGTGATTTTGGAGTGCGGAACCCTGGACGGCATGACGGCCGTGGATCCAGATGGCAGGACAGGGCAGTGGCTGAGGACTGGGCTTTGGGAACCTGGAGCTGCCCCTCTCCTGCCGCATAACCTTGGGGAGGTCTCCACTGCTCTTAGTGCCTCAGTTTCCTCTCCTGTGCATAAGAGAGACTAGAAACAACCACGCTCTCCTAACGTTGACATGAGGGTTCATTAAATAAGGGGATCCAGGAAAGAACTTCACAGGCCCCTGCTAAATAACAACTTCGGCAAGCATTAGCAAGAGTCAAGTGCAAGCCATCCACACTCCAATTCCCTGAGCAGGAGGATCCGTTCAGACACATTATCTAAGTTAGATCCAACCATACAAACTCAGTACTTGTGCTTCGAAGCCTGGAGGCAGATGTTCTCTCCCTGGGCCCGCGGCTGTGAGGATGACAGCCTTGATGCTCCTCCAGCCATTTTTGCTGCAGTGAAATGAGCCAGTTGGAGCAGGGCGAGGTGACCCTCAGAGGTCGGCCCCGAAATGGATCCTTGTAAGTGATGCTGCTGAGCGACCATGCGGACAGCATCTCCGGCTGCTCAGACACACCACACGCTGCATTTCCTGCCAGCGTTGTCTTTATGAACAGCAGCCGGCACTAATACTCCCAATTAGAGTGGGGTTGGGGTGTGGAAGGGGCCCCAGGCAGGGCCAGTCAGGACCAGGGTATGGAGGTGGGGCAGGGCTGGGTGCCTGGAATGGCACACCATAGGGACAGCATAGGGAGAGAGCTCCACAGCCCCTCATCAGTGCTGCTCACACCTTGCGGGTAACAAGGGCATTTGAGACCCGTAGGGGACGAAATTGGGGCAGAGTGTCCCATAGGGCCATGCTTGGGTCAGCAACTCAGTACTCAGCATTTGGTAGAAGGGAAGAAACTCGAAAACAACAACGACCAAAAGTCCTTTCTTAAGCATTTCTGCAGAAATCCATATGGCGATAAATAAAAGTTCAGATGGATTTTGTGCTCAGATTTCACGGTGTGGTGCACCAGCAAAAATACACGAGCAAACAGAAGAAACTCGGCCGAGTTTTATTGGGCTGGCTGGCTCAGGTCACGCAAACATCAGTTCCTTGTCTTTTATGGCTTTTTTCCAATCTTCCCGGGATCACAAACCCGACAGGACAAACTCGGCAAAGGAGGAAACTGAGTCAAACCAGTAGCCGAGGCGTCGCCTTCTCGAAATTTTGACTGAATGTCCTGAAGGGAATGCCAGAGCCGCGAGCAACGAGCCGGAGTGACCTGGGGTCCTCGTGTCCTAGGAGAGCCTTTGTGCGATGGGTCATCACGAAGCTGAAGAAATAAGATGCTGAGTGGAAAACTCAGGAGAGTCCAAGGCCATCAGGATGCAACTAAGGAGGGTTGTTCGGAACCAGGTTCATAGTGGTTGGCAGAGGCAGCCTGGTCCCTGGGTCTGGAAGACTAGGTTCTGCACGTGTTCCCCCAAGGACAAAGAGGCATCCTCCACGTTGCTGTGGACCCTGACGTCTCCAGCCTCTCAGGAAAGGCAGCCAGCTGGAGAGAAATTGGGGACCCACCTGCCAAGAAGTCACTCCCAGCAGTGGGGCAGGGCACCTGGAAGTCCTCAGTTCCAACTGTCCTTCTCTGAGACATGCCATCTTGTCCGAAACATGCAAGTGGCCATGAATTTATGTTTGGTTATAAAATGCTGTTGTGACGCTGGTCCCTACTGAGCTGTGCTCAGCATCAAGCGTTAGCTGGCAGATAAAGTCCACGTGTTTGGAGCGCACTTCACACCTGCTACTGTGACGGGGCCCCAAGACACCCTTCTCCCCCTGCATCTGTGTCTTGCCGATTCTGCGCTCATGTTCCCAGGGCTTCCTCTTGGTGTTTCTCCTCCCTGAGACTGCTTCCTCCTTGTGCATCCACCAGTGTGCTCTGCCTCTTGGAATACCAGAGATGCTTCTGACCCAGTAACCCTCGAGCCCTCATGCATGGGGCCAGGAGGCCCCGCAGGGCACCATCTCATCCATTCCTCTCTCCGCAATTCATGGCAAAGCCATTGAGTCTTGGAAAACACACACATTGATGTTTTCACTGGAAGATGCTGTAGGAAGAGGGCAAAGTAGTTTATCATATGCTCTGGCTTGCTCAGAATCCTAACAGCTACCCATTTAGGGGCACACAGGGCACCCTAGGACTGGGGAGGGACAGTGAAATGAGGGACATGAGCCTTAAGGTATGATTAATGCAACCGTTTGCACCTGAGAGCCCAGAGGATGATGAGGAGTGTCCACAAAAACAGTCACTGGCCACTGCGCAGCTGATTGGGCAGAGCAGGTAAGAGCTAGGAATGATCCCATTTAAGCCTGGTCTGAGCTCCCTGAGGGCCTTTCCTGTGAAGCCTTCACGGCAGTGCCTGGGGATCTTATTGTGGGGAACAGTCAGACCAGCTGTCGCAATGGCACCAACATGGCAGACACACTGTGTGCTGTCTCCAGGGTAAAGGACAGGTCCTCCCCTGAGCTACTTCTTCTCTTTGGTGTCTTTCAAGGCCAGGCTGTCTGAAATTGTGAGGTGACGTATCATGGAATCTTTGTAGAATGGCTTGCAGAATTGGTGGGGGGTGAAGAGAGGGCCTTGCCACATCGGGATTTTCTTCCTCTTGCCTCCTTTCCAGACCAGGGACCAGGAAAGGTTTCTAGAAACCACACAGTGCTACTTGTACATGTGTGGGGTTTCTGGTGTAAGTGAAACGTGGCACAGCAAGGAGCAGTGGGCACATTTTTATTTCATGGATTCTTTCTGAGAGGATGTGGAGGCATTAGCAATAGGAGCCATGCACAGTCCAACGGCCAACGTGTGGGGATTTTATCTGGAATGGCATAGTGACTTCGTCTCAAAGAAAGTGCCGTGTTGTGGAAAGAATCCTAACCGCTTTTATTGAGCTCTTGGTGTGTGCCAGGCTGTTGAGTTTGAGTATCAGCCTCGTGCAGCCTCTTAGGGAGTCTGGGGCATGCCCAAAGTCACAGAGTGACCCGCTGTTATCCATGGCACTGGCCACTGCCAGGTTTCTACCCTTCTCCGAAAGCAGTGCTGGTATCTGGGAATCCTTGACCCCCAACAACTGTGTCCCTTGTGGGAATTGGCTTATTTCATGTAATGACTGCATTGTGGAGCTTCTGAGCCATAAAATGTAAATTATACGTGCGTGTTTGTATGTGTGAAGCTCCTAAGATATATTTATGCCATTGCCTCTAGCTCTGGGTTCCTTTCTCTTTGCTCACGGCTGGCTTAATCAGCAGCCCCATCTCCTATTGTTAGCCTCTGCATTAATGTGCATTATTCATGGTTATCGAGTTGGATAACTGTGGTTGAAGGCCTTCTATTTTTATAATAATTAAAGGGTTTAGGGGAAAATAAGTTTAGCTGCTTCTCTGCCCTCACGTAGCCTTGTGGGTTGGGGGCAAAAGACGGAGAGAAAAATGGTGCCACAGCCCCTGTCCGTGGTGCTGAAGGACACGCTGGGGAAGTTTGAGTTCACGGGATCTCACAGCCCCAGGCAGAGCTTGAATAGGAAAGTCTGCACCTTTCCCCAGCTCTGTCTGACACTCAGGCACTTGCCAAGTCTAATGGGCCAGTCACAGGACCAAGGGCTTAGTATAGGAGGTGGGGAGCACTTGTGAGGAGGACAAATGCTGGGCTGTAGGACCGTTGGATGGGGCAGGAGACAGGGGCGGCTAAAGACGTTGACCCTGGACACAGCCTGGTAGCTTCAGACCCTGCTTGGCCACTTGGCAGCTGTGTAACATTGTGCAGTTCCTCAACCCCTTAGCCCTTACTTTCTTCCTGTATAAATTGGTGACTGATACTACCTGTCTTAGAGAGTTGCTCATAAGGACAAAATGACCCAATGAAAATAGACTTATATTTGTAAAAAAAAAGTGCTCATAAATATTAAGTATAATTACCATTACACCAGCATAGTGTTACATTTTTTATACGCCAGATGATGTCTTCAGCATCCCGGCCATCGGTGAGGTCTTATCCCCAGGGGTGGCTGGCAGTTGTGAAATGTCCGGGCTCCCGCTGTCTCCTGAGGATGGCCTCACTGTAAGTCTGTCGGCCTCCCAAAGCCTGGAGAGTGTTATTGGAAATTTGTGTTCCAGATGGGGTGTGTTGTGGTATGGGGTGTCCTTTCCTTTCCTCCGTTCGTATAGAATAATTTGTAGAGCCTCTAAGACTCTAACAGCACCTGGTATCTGTGAGCACCGTGGTCTGCCAGGACTCGTGGACATGCTACTTAGCCTGGAGGTAAATACTGCTGCCCTCATTGTACAAGTGTATTCACCATGTGACCAGGAACCATGTGAGTTTCTCTCTCCGTGTGGCCGAGCCAGGAGCTGTGCTCGTGTTTTCTGACCCCACAGCTGGCATTTATCAGTGCTGAGCAGTGTTTCTCAGACTTGCCAGCATCTGAATCACCAGAAGGGTTTATTAAACCAGTGTGCTGGGCCCCACACCCAGAGCGTCTGGTTCCATGGACTGGGAGCCGGGCAGAGAATCTGTCTTTCTAGGAAGGCCCAGGCGATGCTGATGCTGCTGGCCCAGGAGCCGCTCGTTGAGGGCCACTGCCCAGGGGACTCCTCAGACCCCACCTACAGGACCTATGGCCTCTTACCAGGTGAACCAAGAGTAATACTAATATGCTTGTCTAGCAATGAGGTGATCTCTTTGTCAACATTTGGAAAAAAGTCTGATAGTCAGTTAACCAAAAGAACAGGGGAAGTATCTTCTCTATCTTTTCTCTGTATTTTTCCCCGTGAGTAACCACATAATTCCTGGACCTCTGGTTTGACAGCGGGTGTGGGCGGATGACTCCTGCCCCTTGTTACCCTCCTGGGGGCTCCCAGTGAGACCACAGAGGCAGTGTGTGGGGGCGGGGGGTGGGCAGAGAGGTCCACCGAGACATGGCTTCAAGGTCCTGAGACTGAGCTGGGGAGAGCCCCTCTTCCCTGAGCCCTGCTTATCTCCTGTGACGGGTTTCACGTACATCATCTATTGTCATCCTCTTAATCTGAGCGACTTCCTTTTTACAGGTGAAGAATGGGAGTTTGGGTAGCTTACCCAAAATAATAATTTCTGATGCTTGTCTGAGTTTCCCTACCTTTAAAGCCTTTCCCCATTGTCTCCAGGCATCTAACCCACCACCTTGGGCCAGAGGTAACAGTCCTTCTCGTGTTACCTTTTGCGCAGGTGAGGGAGCTGCGACCCGGGAGGGGAAGTTGCTCATTCCACTCGGCTAACGGACGGCAGAGGCTCCTTGCCGGCTCATACCCTTCTCCTCTGGTCTAGTCCTGTTGCTTTCCCTTCTATCTTGATCTTCATTTCTCTCTCTTTTCTTTCCTTCCTTCCTTCCTTCCCTTCATTTCCCTCCTTTGGTTATACTTTACCATGGATCCTTAGCTACACATATCCCCTTTAAAACATTCCCTGCACCTGACTTGACCAATTCCTGGAGCATCTCCGTTCTTCTCCTTTTTTGACCCTCCCCACAGGTTTAAGAATGTGTTTCTCATTCTCAGGAGAGTGCAAACAACTGTCACTTTAATTACGTCCACACCCCTTTTTCCATCTGAGAGCAGTGTGGGTCTCTATCCTACAAATGATGAAGTGGGGCTCAGAGACAGTGAGTGGGTTTCATGACGGGATCGGGCAGGCGACCCAGGGCTGTAACTTGCCCTTTGCAAAGACGCTGCCGTCAGCTGATGGGGAGTCCACCTGGGGGATTTTGGAAGGTGTGTTATAGGGCATGGTGGTGTTCTGGGAGGCCAAGCTTAGGGGGCACAAAAACATGCAATAGTTGAGGCAGGTTGACAATTTTCATAAGAGCAGAAACCCATCTGATAAATGCCTGGATCTCATGAGGATTTACAAGTGGAAATTTCTCAGAATCTGTTTTGCAGTGCTGGCATGGTTATCCTTATCTTTTAATAAGATTGAAAAGAGATGCTATCCTCTTGGACAAAGAAAACATTCGCCTCTAAAGAGGCATCCAGACAGTTTCTTAGATGACAAAACAAGGGTGGCCCTCCCATCATGGAGAAGTGGCTGGTTTCATGATACCAGTCGCCTAAAACCAATTTGCCAAGATGCTCATGTCCTTGGGATGCACAAATCCTGTACCTAGATTTGTGATCTCTATTTATACATGAAGACTGAGTGTTAGAGCATTTCACAAACTAGACCATGACCATCTGTACTAAGTGATGGAGGGTTTGAAACCACAGTTTGCTGGCTCTGGTTTTCTACACCTGCTGTCTTCCGTGCCCCTGAGGTTTTCTTACCCACAAGCCTACCTTTAAAGTAGAAGGGCCTCTCTACTGTCTCCCTTACAAGCCCACAGAGCTTAGGAAGGGATTGAAGCACACAGCACTGGTGGGGTCTTGTGCCAAGCAGGCAGTGTTGACAGGGAGATGCTGATGCCCTGACACCCCTACTCATGGAGCTCCTGTCTAGTGGGTGAGACAGATTCACCCAGAGACATCTACTGGGCATCTATTGGAAAGCACCACCAGGGCTGGAATGTGACAACTGGGCAGAGGGAAAGTTCCAGAACTCTGTGGAGTTCTCTCTGGCATTGTCTCTGGTCTCCTCTCTGGCTCCCTTTATTAGATGGTCCTGGGAGCTCCAATGCCCTACTACCCTCCTCCCCTTTATTCCTGAGGCAGGAGCCAACCCAGACACCCCTTCCCCTGCCTTCAGCTACAGAAGCCAGAAGACAGACTGTCCTTTCAAGGACCCACCATCTTAACTGGGTAACCAGCACCTGGGGTGAGCTCTGCAACGGCTCCCACAATAGGCCTGATTCTGGAGGGAAGCGCCATTGAGGGCAGGTCCTCAGAGTTGTAGAAAAGCAGAGTTAAGTGGGCAGGGGTCCCTGCCATCTGCAAATGCACATGCCATGCACTCAGATTGGTGCAGGATGGGACAGGGGATAAAACAGGGGTCTTGGAGATGAGGCAGCTGGGGAGCTAAGCCTGCTGCCTTATGCCTGACCACCAGCCTCCTGGCTTCATGCGGAGCGCCAGCCTCCGGTCAGCCAGTTGAGGGAGCTCTGATGCTTTCCCAGGGAGTGAGGGTTGGCTGAGGCCGTGGGGGAGGAACTAGGTCCTTGGAGAAGGGGAGCGAGGCTGGGCGCCCAGGCACTGCTGCCTCAGCCTGCCCACCCCGGCCATGCCAGCCGCTAGGCAGGCTCGGGCAAGTGTGGGCCCTCTGTGCCCATGTGTTCCACGTAAAGTGAGGAGAAAGACACTTGTGAACATGCCCTGAACCAGTGTGTGCAAACGCTGCTCAGGGGCAGAGTCTGGAGCCCAAAGATGGGCTTCCGTGTACAGATGCTGTAACTTTGGACAAACAATAGAATCCCCGTGCTTCCATTTCATAAACTGTGAAATCAAGATTGTAGTCGCGTCTCTTTTGTAGAAGCGTCCCGGGAGGAGTCAGAGGCATTGCTGAAAGGGAAGTGCTCCGTGCTTGGCATGTGGTGAATCCTCAGCGGGGCCTGTCGGCCAGTAGCAGCCTCTTCAACGTCGCTTATTGTTATGTTATGTTGGTATTAACATCGCTGTGATGTTCCCAGTGGTTCTGCCACTCTCAGTGCTAACGGAGGGGTGCTAACGGGTGTTCGGTCCGCGCTCGGAATCTCAGAAACCACTTCCGCCTGTCCCGGGTGCCTCCTTCACGTCTGGACCATTGAGTTCCAAAGTAGGGACTCATCCGCGAGGCAGGGCCTCATCCCCATTGTGCGGACGTGTAAATGGTGGCTGAGAAATCGCCTGTCGTGGCAGCCTCTGCTCGTAAGGAAGCTGCGGGCAGTTCGACCCCAGAAAGTGTGCCCGCCGACTCAAACTTGTTCCGAGGGAGCAGCGGCCACAGAAAACCCTGGGTCCCTAATACTGAATGACCTTTCATCATGTGAAGCATCCGTAGACTGCTCACCTGCCCCCTGTATCGACCAAGGACAGCCACGTGCACCTGAAGACCAATGAGGAAGTCTCCTCCCTCCCCAAACCATACCTAAGTACGATGCTGGCCAACTGGAGACCGTCTCGACTTTCCTCCTCCTACTCTGTGAACAATTCTCCTTTCTAGCCCTTCGGAAGCCTTGCCAGTGGCGGCCTGGATTCTTTAACGCAAGGGTGTGAAGGCCTTGGTTCTGCCCGTGATGAGGCACAGTGAAGTGTACATGCATCTCCCCGTGTGCCCTGAGCCACCCCAGCCCCCCACATGCCCTGTGGCCAGATCGAGTGGGCAAGGACACTGGAGAACCACCATCAGCAAGCATAGTCAAGTCTTCGAGGAAGCCTGCTGTAAAGGAACCTGTTTAACTGAGTTTAACTCTGTATTTCACAAACCCATTTGGCCGAAGAACCCCCTACCTTCCCACACCCCCCCCCACAATTAATTACAAATCAAACTGGTGTCACCCAGAACAACTTTGGAAATGTTACAGGGAGCACCGTGGAGACATTCAACACTTACAAAAACTTTGCGGTGGCTGTGATTGTTCCCATTTTACAGAAAGTGAAACTGAGACCACAGGTACTAAGCTGTTTTCCCCAAGTGTCCCTCCTTCCTCTAAGCGAGGGTGGCGGGAGCTGGCATTCAGCCTACTACGTCCTTGATGCTTCATCCCCCCGGGATGCCTTGCCTGGAGACATCCTCCTCTGGAAGCTTCCACCCACGCCAGCAAATCCCTTCAGTCTCCAGGACGGGACCCTCCTGGCCTGAGCGTAAGAACCAAGCACTTACTGGCAGATGAGTGTGTTGTGTGGGCACAGGTGCCCTGTCTCCACCATTAACTTGCTCTGCGAGGACGGGAGGACACACCTTGTATGATGTGGCACACACATGGCACATGGTTGACGGCATCATTTCCCTGCTGCAAGTGTGCCTGGGGTGGTGTGGTTCCATGTAACCCTCAGCGATCATGGGCAGGAGCTATGATGACTGTGTACCACCTGCAGCCCAGTGATGCTCCCACAGCTGAGTGTGCACTTTCTTCCCCAGCCCTCGCTCACCTTGCGGTGGTCCTGCTGCTGGCCTCCTCGTCCACCAGATGACAGGCCAGTGGCACATGGCCTTCCAGAGTGGCTGGTGTGAGGTCACACAGCTAGAAAGGTGCAGAGCTGGGACACAGACTCACGTCTGTCTGACTCCAGGGCCCCAGTTGTCTGTCTGTGTGTTTCTGTTTTCAGTGTCACACTGGCTCAGAAGGGATGTTGAGTCCGTGGAAGGCACTTCATAGAAATTTTAGAAATTTGGTATGTGTGTGCATGTTTGCAGACACACATTTGCACACACACAATTTATAGGTGAACCTGGAAATGCACAATGTCTGACGCACCTTTGAGAAGCAGGACCTGCCTCGCGGGGTCATTGGCAGTCTGTGTAAGACCGTAGAGGTAGAGGACACAGTGCAGCACGGTGTTTCTAAATATTTCTAATAGGTTCATCAGTTCGCATGTTTGTTGAATGTCCAATAACCTCATTTCACAGATGGGATAGTCTGGAAAGCAGCATTGACTTACTCAGTGTCCCACAGAAAATTGACGGAGGGAGGGAGCCGGGCTGGAGATCTTGGCAGAATCCTTTGACTTGAATCAAATGGTGTCCAAGTTGGATGGGAGCTCAGAGATCCCGGAATCGCTGTTTTTAAATGCCCCCCACCGTGCACTCCCCAGGATGGGTGTGGGAGTTGAGCAGCCTGGCCCATGTCCCCCCTTCTTCCCCACAGCTGCCCCATGAGTGTGCCTGTCATGGGCTTCTGCATGTGATCCATTAGAATGGAGTGTGACCCAGCAATTGCACTACTAGGTACTTATGCAGAGGTTGCAAAAATGCTGATTTGAAGGGGCACATGCACCCCCAATATCTAGAGCAGCACTATCAACAATATCCAAATTATGGAAAAAGCCCAAATATTCATCAACTGACGAATATATAAAGCAGATGTGGTATATATGCCACATATACACTCCACATACACACTCCACATATACACACTCCATATATACACTCCACATATACACTCTCCACATATACACTCCACATACACACTCCACATATACACTCCATATACACACTCCATATATACACTCCACATATACACTCCATATACACACTCCACATATACACTCCACATACACACTCCACATATACACACTCCATATATATACTCCACATATACACTCCATATACACACTCCATATACACATTCCATATACACACTCCACATATACACTCCATATACACACTCCATATACACACTCCATATATACACTCCACATATACACTCCATATATACATTCCATATACACACTCCACATATACACTCCATATACACATTCCATATACACACTCCACATATACACTCCATATACACACTCCATATACACACTCCATATATACACTCCATATACACACTCCACATATACACTCCATATACACATTCCATATACACACTCCACATATACACTCCATATACACACTCCATATACACACTCCATATATACACTCCACATATACACTCCATATATACATTCCATATACACACTCCACATATACACTCCATATACACATTCCATATACACACTCCACATATACACTCCATATACACACTCCATATACACACTCCATATACACATTCCACATACACATTCCACATACACACTCCATATATACATTCCACATATACACTTCACATATACACTCCATATACACACTCCATATATACAATGAAGTACTACTCATCAATCAGAAAGAATGAAATCTTGCTATTTACAACAACGTGGATGGAACTAGAGGGTATTATGCTACACAAAATAAGTCAGAGAAAGGCAAGTATCATATGATTTCACTCGTGGAGTTTAAGAAACCCAACAGATGAACATAGGTAAAGGGAAGAGAAATAAGATAAAATCAGAGAGGGAGACAAACCATAAGAGACTCTTAAATACAGAGAACAAACTGAGGGTTGCTGTAGAGAGGTGGGTGGGGGTTGGGCTAAAGGGAGGATGGACGTTAAGGAGGGCACTTGTTGGGATGAACACTGGGTGTTAAGAGATGAATTACTGGGTTCTACTTCTGAAACCATTATCATACTATATGTTAACTAACTAGAACTTAAATTTTAAAAAAAGAATGGAGTGTGCCCCAGCTTAAGAAATCCTTCTAGATACCTGTTCTAGCCCGGTGGTGCTCAGCCAAGGGCGATTTTGCCCCTCAGGGACCTTTGGCAGTAACTGGAGACATTTGATTTTCAGCACTGGGGAGTGCTGCTGGTGTGTAGGGGTGATGCTGGGCATCCTGCAATGCCCGGGGCAGCCCCCTGACAAAGGAGCATCCGGCCGGATATCGATCGGGTCCAGGTTGAGGACATTGTGCTTTGGGTGGGTGACTCTGAGCCTGGAGCGAGGAGGGGCCACACTATGATCGGGGAGGGGCATGGGGCTGTCAGGTGCGTACGGACCCCTGGGGGTCTTGTTAAAGCACGGACCTCATCTGATGCAGTAGGTCTCCGGTGAAACCCGAGAATCTGCATTTCCTGTGCTCTTTATCCTGCACTGACTGCTGCTCTCTTTCTCTGTCCCAGGGTTCCCTGGGCCTGCCCGGTCCCCCTGGGAGAGACGGCAGCAAAGGCATGCGGGTATGTCTGTTCCCACCCCTCCCCACAGTCAGCCGCCTGCTCGGAGCCCATGTCCTTGAGGGTGGTGGCCTCTGCCAGGGCCAAGCCTGAGCTGGGGCTCATTCATACTGGGATCTTCCCAGGTCCCTGTGGGTCAGCCTAATCACTTCAATGACACCGGGCACCGCCTGTGTGTCCTTGGAAGCCATTTTTAGCTGACAAGCTACTCTGCACGGAGGTCTTGTCTTTGTGCCCAGACCTGCAACCAGGTCCATGTCCAAAGTGGGGGATTCGCTCACATTTCCAGTTCGAGGAGCAGCTGAGAATACACCCCGTCCCCTGCACATGCCCCAACCCCCCAGCCTCCCTCTTGTCAGCTCCCAGATTCCCCCTCCGCATCCCCTGCCTCTGAGTTGACACAACCCCCAGAAACCCAGATGAAAAGTGATCTCTACTTGGGCGGGCCAGTCTGCTCCGGGGAAAAGGGATCATCCTCACCAGGAACCCAAAGAGAGACGGGTTCTGTGTTCCACCTCCTCATGCTCCGTTTGTGATTTCCAGCACGTGTGAGCAGGTCTCGGAGTGGGAGCCTTGACTATGAGCCCCTCCTCTGTCTGTGGCCTTTAGCACTCTGGGACAGGAGGTCTGGGGGTGGAGACCGGGAGAGAAAGAGGGGTCCCGTGCTCTGCAAGACCCCTCCAGCTCCTCTCCTGGTGGCCAGTCTCCTCCATGCAGACGGGGATTCCTTGTCACTATGCTTTCTCCGCCGTTGTGTCTGCATGTCGTTCCCTTGACCTCCAGCAGCAGGAGCAAGGGGGTTGGGATGTGCCGCGTGGGGTAAAGACCCAACTCCCTTGTTCATGGCGAGTCTCCCAGGGAAGCCTGGGTCTCCTTGCATGGACGGCCACCTTGTGTCTGTGATGGGGTTTGAATTCCAGACACGGATGCCCCTGAGATTTTGGGCTTCCCTGGCCTGCCTGGACCTGTGTCCCAGTGGGTTGTGACTGACCCTGTTTTGTGTGTGCAGGGGGAGCCGGGAGAGCCGGGGCTTCCTGGAGAGGTGGGAATGCGGGTAAGTGTCACTCTCGGCTCTGTTCCTCTGATGTTTCCAGCAGATAATTTTTTTTTTTTGAGACAGAGAGAGAGAGAGGGTGCAAGGGAGCGAGGGGCAGAGAGGGAGGGATGCAGAGGGAGAGAGAATCCCACAAGGGGCAGAGAAAGAGAGGGTGAGAGAGAGAGAGAGAGAAGTGGGGTTCGTGCTCACCTGATGTGGGGCTCGAACTCAAGAACCACCAGATCATGACCTGAGCCAAAGTCAGATGCTTAACTTCCTGAGCCACCCAGGTGCCCCTCCAGTCGATAAATCTTGATGCAAAGCCAATTGTTTTTGGTGCAGAATAGATCCACAAAGGCTTCCTGTATAACAGCACGCACGCTTGTGTGTGTATATCCTCACATCTATGATTTTTCCTAAATTCTTACAAAAAGTGAAGCATACCACTGTCTCCCGTTTATCTTTTTTTCATTTAACAACAGATTAGAGATCTCTTTCCACACCTGTTCTCTCAGTCAGTGCACCTCATTCCATGATGTGGGTGCATCATAATTTACATAACCTTTTCCCTATGATGACCCTACGTGTTGTTTCTAATTTCACTGGTCTTTCACCAAAATCAATATGGTAATAAATGCATGTGTGTGTGTGGGTGTGTGTGTGTGCATGCTTCTCCTTACATACTGTATTTTATTTCAATAGGATAGATCACAAAAGTTGGCAAGACTTTGCCTAAAGAAATGCACATTTTAATTTTAATAGATTTTTTAATAGATATTTCCAAATTTGTTGCCTAAAATCCATAGCAGTTCGAGGTCCAGGCCGCAGAGGAGCCTCAAGGCTCTGCGGACTTCTGTTTCGGCTTTGTCAGGACTCGCCCGGGCTCTGCAGGCCCCACGGCAGAGTGTGAATGACGAGCGACAGGAATCAGGCAGGTCGCTCCGAAGCTGGGCACAGATCCGGGCCAGACGGTGGGGAGGCCGTGGGACGCAGGGCAAGTGGAAATGGAAATGGTTCATTATAGCTCGGAGGCCACACTCCAGCTGTTCCTCGGAGTTGAGCAGACAAGGGAATGAGTCCTGGCAGAATCCTGCTCCACCAGGCAAGGGGGGGCGGCACGAACTCTAAGCAGAAGGGGGCAGCGTGTGGTAGGTGAGGAGCAGGGGTCTCTGGGTCTTGCCTCTGTTCCTGCCTCTCCTTCCCCTTCCCACACCTTTCTTGGGAACCCTCTTCTGCAGGGATTCCAAGGACCACCTGGACCCCCCGGGCCTCCTGGACACGTTGGAGCTCCTGTAAGTAAAGGCTTGTCTCTGGAAGGGTTTCTGTTTTCTTCTGCAGGGATTGGGACCCAGACCCCTGGCGAATCCCCCTCCAGAGTCTGTACACAGAGGACCAGCTGCCTTGGCACGTGTCAATGGCAGTGAGGTGCTGGTGTCTCTTCTTACCAGAAATGCTGAAACATTATGGCCCTTAGGAACCTCCTGGAGGTCGTTTAAATGCACGCTTCTAGGACACCATTCCCAGACAGTGACACGGCTGCTTTGGGGGAAGCCCAGGAATCTGCATTTTTACCCAGCAGCCCAGGTGTTTCTGACACATGAGCTAAAGAAGCTTTTTTTCCCCAGCTGGTCCAGTCCGCCACTCCAGAAGGGGTGTGGAGTCTGTCAATTCCCTGCCCCTAGAACAGTGCTAGACCCACAATGAATGTTCAGTAGCCGCGTGCCCCTTGAAGCAAGCGATGAGCAGATAGACGTGATGGATAAGGAACAAAGTGGCTTCGTGGATGTCTCATCATATTTTTGGTTCTCAGTAAGAGATTTGAGACTCTCTCCAAATAAAAGAAGCAATGTTAAAGGACATTTTCAAGCATGGCAGCCGGCATTGCCTTGGGAGACTTTTAACACCTCTGATCTCTGTGTGACGGGCCAAGGCATTGGGATGGAATTAAAATGACACAGATGTCCAGCTGCCCCCAGAGGCCTGGGCGGGCCATGGAGCCTCTGCCCTCTGGGATAGCGGCCTGTGGTTCTGGCCCTGTGCCTCTTCTCCAGGGACAAAGGTGTAGGTGTTATTCCTAGAATAGGTAATAGGGCCTGGGAAACCTTTAGCATCTTCTCCGCAGAATGTCCAAGGATCCTTTCTCCAGGAAATGAGAAGAGAGACTGGGGACCAGAGGGGGTTCCCATAGTAATGCATCCACACCTCTCCAGTGGGGCTGTGCACTGAGCCGTGGGCCTGGCCCTCGAGCCTTCCCAGGAGAAGCTTTCATCGGCTGGTGCTGGTGGCCCTGGCATCTCCCTCCGGACCCGGCACATGGGAGAAGAGCAGACGCTCCGTATCATTCTCAGCTCCTGCTTTTTTAGTGTGGGCAGTAGCCTGCCGGCAGAACTTCTACAAGATTCTGGCGCTAACCAAGTGATTGATGCAGTCACTCACTGACTCATGTATTCATTCAGCAGGTGCTTATGAATATCAAGTGGCAGGCATGTTCTAGACTGTGTGGGGGTGCAGTATTGAAGGAAAGAAGGCACCGCCCTCTGGGGGCTCACATTCTCCTTGGGGGAGTCAGAGGAGGTGTCACATGGGGCTTAGTGCTGGGAGAAGAGGAAAGCCTGGTGAAGGGGATAGAGGGTACTGTGGGCGGAGCAAGGGGTAGCGGTTGCGTTTAGATCCTGTGGTCAGAGAAGCCCACGCCTTGGCTGATGCTTCCCTCAACTCTGCTCGCAGAGTGGAGGGCGTTCTTAGCATAGGATCTGGTGTTGCTTCTCAGGAAGGTGGAGTGGACGTGACAGGGCGGGGGCCCTCTCCCCAGAGGAGGTGGAGGAATGTGGCTTTAAGGCACCCAGGTTTCATGACCTGGATTTCATGTTCACGATGGGATCATAGGTTCTGGGTGGCAGGGGAGACTGACTTCAGAGCCACATTCCTGCCATTGGCCGGGCCAGCTCAGGGGCCAGGTATATTCAAGCCTAGTCTGGAGGACCTGGAGAACCCCAGCCAGAAAACCGGCCCCAAAAGCTCACCTCGCACCCTGGTGGGGACCTAGATGCCCAGGCCTGATGGGGGGAGCACGGGATGCTGTACAGAGAGAGTTCTGGGAGATGGGATCTTCACCGCCTTCCCAGGCAGGGTATCTGTGGGCCCCCAGACCTTCAGAACAGAGCAGCTGGGCTGAGCCGTGTTTCTGATCTACCCCTCTTCCCACAGGGTCTCCAAGGAGAACGAGGTGAAAAGGGAGCCCGAGGAGAAAAGGTATTTACGTTTGCCTCAACCCATCACCACAGCTTTCCATAGAAAGAGGAGGAGGGTGCCTGGGACTGCCCACGCTGTGCTTGCTTGTGAGTGCACGCGTGTGTGTGTGCACATGGGTGCCTGTGCGTGTGTGTGTGCACATGTGGCAGGGAAAGGCTGGTGCAGATGGGGCATTAATTTCCCACCCTAAATGTCAGTTCTGGGCCAGGAGGGTGTGGGCTCGGTACCTGCAGGGACTATAGTCCAGCACACAGACAGAGTTTGGCTTCCAGGCCAGAGGGGTTTGAGAGAGCCCGGCCTGGGACTCAGAAAGTTCTGGTTGCTGCCATGGGCTCACATCTCACTTGGCAAAGTTACATAACCTCTGTGCTTCTCCATTACCCTGATTCTCAAACCAGAGGAAGGGTGTGCGGTGACCGCCGTGGTGTCGGGGACCCCCATTTAGTCTCTCTCACCAGGGGTTGGGAACTGACCCAAGCTGAGGCTCCACCCCCACCGTGGCCAACACCCTGGAGTGGGGCTGAGGGCCGCCGTGCCTTCATTCTGTGCACTAGGTTACCACAAGGGGACCCTTGGGCCAGAACTTTCCACTTGTGCTCTTGTTCAGCTGGGTGGAAACAGGACTGCAAACCCACCCCCCCACCCCCGGCCTCAACCTGCCCATAAGGCATTGGGAGCCTCTGCCCAGGCCCATCCCTCAGATCGAGAGCTGGAACTCGGCCCTCCCATGCTGAGTCAGGTTCCAGATGCTTTTTCAGAGTCTGTCCTCAGCAGTACATGTTCCTCTAGTTTTATAAGACATTTTGAAATTATTTTAATTCTGTATCAGTATATTTGGAAAATTGTAAAAAACAAAAAACAAAAAACAAAAAACGAACAAACAACATAGCCCCTAGTCCTGCTATCCAGGTACAACTATGGGGAACGCTTTGGCCCATTTTCTGTAGGACATGTTCCTATAGATCTGATTTCTTTTTGCAGAGACGCACATAATATATTCAATTTTGCAACCCGTCCTGTCTGTTGTCCCTACATGCAGTATTTTTGCCCAGGCTGCTGTAGGGTTTTTATGAGTCATTTTAAATGGCTGCATACCATTTCATTGCATGAATAGACCATGATTTATGTGCCTGTCCCCCTAGTATTGATCATTTAGGGTTGTTTCCAGTTTTTCGTGGTTAAAAATAATGCTTGGGTGAATATTTTTAAACCGATAGCTATATTTAGTCATTTAGTTTTCAAATGTAGGGTTATTTCTTTAGGCTGCTGTCCTGGAAATGAGATTACCAGTCAAAGAAAATGAACCTGTTTGTGGCTCTGGAAACACATGGCCACGTAGCTTTTCCAAAAGGTTCTTTAGAGTAAAGGGAGACAGGAGCTAGCATGGTACCCCACCTGAGGCTCCAAAGCATGATTTCTGTGTGCATATTAAATTTTAGGCATTATATGGGGCGCCTGGGTGGCTTGGTCGGTTGAGCATCCGACTTCGGCTCAGGTCATGATCTCACGGTCCGTGAGTTCGAGCCCCGCGTCGGGCTCTGTGCTGACAGCTCAGAGCCTGGAGCCTGTTTCAGATTCTGTGTCTCCCTCTCTCTCTGCCCCTCCCCTGTTCATGCTCTGTCTCTCTCTGTCTCAAAACTAAATAAATATTTTTTTAAAAATTTAAATTTTAGGCATTATAACTTAAAAAGTGACGTGTGACGTCTCTTACCCCATGCTCATCGGGATTTGTGTCTCTTGGTTCTTTTGAGAGTTTTAACACGGTCCCGCATATTTGTCTACCAGAAGAGCTCCTTTCTGTGGCTCTCTGCTCCCTTGTTTACCTCTTGGGGACCTGAAAGACGGCATTTGGAATAACTGGAGATTCAGGCATAGGGTGGCATGGCTTGAGAGGCAGCTCAGAGTCTGCTTTGAAGCCCCTGCCTGAGAGCAGGCAGGATTTGGGAAACGAAGCCTGTAATAGGGCTGGGCCGTAGAACAGTGAGAGGGAAGCCCAGGCTTCCAAAGTGCACAGTGAGCTCAACGTTGATTCTGGATGAAAGCCCAGACCTGCAGAGTTCCACCCTGGCTGTCACCTGGGGGAACTGTCAGGGACCCAGGCCTGTGCCCTGGCATGGGGTTCAAAACAGGCCTCCACTTGCAGTCTCCCTCAAGCTCCTACTGGGGCCTTTCCACTTTAGCGCCCCTAGGGCCCCTATAGTCATTTGTACCAAATCCACGTGTCTTTCCCACACGCACCTGTAGACCCCTCGCAAACTGGGCACAGTGCTCATGCTGCCTTCATCTCTGGGTCCTTGCTCCCTGGGGGCACCCTCGACCCAAAGCACATGACCAGTCCTCATCCGCTGACACGTTGGTGTGGCACTGGGCACCCGAGAGGAGCTGATGCCAAAACCAGGATTGATCTCCAATTACAGAAGGCCTTCACTAACAGGTGGATGAACTTGGACTCTTTTGGAGAATGCATAGGATGGGTTCGGAAGGTGCATTCTAGCACTCGGGCTTAGATGATGTCACAGGGGTGGATGGTGAACAGGACGCTGCGTGGACCATGTCACGTTAATTAGGAAATGCCATGGACAGAAGGCACGGGGCGCCCAGAGCAGGAACACAGCGCCATCTGAAAGATGCTCCTCCAAGCTTCCTGGTTGTAGCAGCTCCTGCTGAACCAGTGAGTTTGGGTTTCCCGGGGTTCCAGTGAAGACTGCAGGACAGAACTCACAAGCCTCGTGAGAGCCAGCTCTGTCACTCGTGGGCTGGGACAGCCACTTGATGTACCAGAGCCTCAGTTTGCTCATCTGCAGAGTGGAAATACTGATGTCTTCCCTGAAGCTGGCTGGGAGGTTGGATACGTGTTCAGCACATAACTGACACTTCCACAAGTATTTCCTTTCCCCACCTGTGCTTTAGAGGAAATTCAGTCTGTACACACGCAGGAGTTTGTTCTTTCCAAAAGTCTGCTTTGAAGTAACAGCTTCTTCCCATACAGCATGGGGCTGCTTTTCCAGCAAGCTTTGGGAGTCTAGGTTAAGGCTTTTTTGTCCAGCCAAGAAATGGTGCATTTCTTTAAATTTTTTTTTTAACGTTTATTTATTTTTGAGACAGAGAGAGACAGAGCATGAACGGGGGAGGGGCAGAGAGAGAGGGAGACACAGAAGCGGAAGCAGGCTCCAGGCTCTGAGCCATCAGCCCAGAGCCCGACGCGGGGCTCGAACTCACGGACCACGAGATCGTGACCTGAGCTGAAGTTGGACGCTTAACCGACTGAGCCACCCAGGCGCCCCAAGAAATGGTGCATTTCTATCAAAATCCTGAATTATCAGATCTGGAAAGGACCAGAAAGAAGCCTGGAGATCTCTCCTTATTTACAAATGGGGAACTGAGCCCAGAGGCCATGATTTCCTGATGCCACGTGGCCCGTTATAAAGAGAGAGTGCTTAGGAGTTCCTCAATTCCAACGTGGGCTTTCCCCTCCACGGCACACCAGGCCTGAAGTGGTACCAGGAACGTAGGACAAGTGATGTTCCCCTGAACTCTCTCTGCAGATTGGCCATAGCCCAGCCCCCTGCAGGTTTCTAACAGGGCAGCTCAGGAAGTAGAGGGCCACCTTCAGATGACGTCCAGGAGAGGCATCAGCCAGTGTCCCTGTTGGCCTCGGTCTCTCTGGGCTCCACCAGGTGGCTCATCGTGGCATAGAGGAAGTCCACCATTTTGGAGCCCGCCTGCCTGTGTTTGAACCCCAGCTCTGAGCCCTGCAGACCGTGTTACCTTTGGAGAGTTATTTAACGTCTGAGCCTCAGAGTCCCTCATCGCTGAGGGTGACTGTGTTACATGAGGGCCACCAGGAGGATCAACGGAGTTAAGATTTATAAAATGGGTAGAAGAGTGCTGGGAAATATGTGCCATGTGTAAAGGGCAGGGACACAGAGAGGGACAGAGACTGAGACAGAGAGAGACAGGAAAAGATAGAGAGAGGGGGGAGCCCGAGCCTGGGCTATGCAAGCTCAGCTTCGGGTATGTTTCCAGCTTCCTTGCTAACTTTCTGGGCAGCTCTGAGGAGAGCTGGCCCCTTCTCTGCACCTTCATCTTCCCAGATGTCAAGAAGCCTGGACTGCATCATCCCGTAGGCTCCTTTCCAGGTCTTGTATCCGATGGGTACTTAAAACAGTTTATTTTCTCGCGAACCTCTCTGATTTCTTACCTCAGCAAGAAGGAACTTTCCATCTCCCTTTGAGACAGGCCCATCAGTTGCCTGGCCTTGCGCAGCTCGGAGCCAGGCCGTGGAGAGCCACTGCCCGTCCATTACCGAGGCCACCTTCAGACAGCAACACAGTGGGCGCTCTGTGTAAGGCGGGGGACTGCCCTTTCTTGAAGCCTCTTCCAGAAGGCGTGGAGGCTCTGAAGGTGTGAGGGCATCCTGGCAACTGAGGGGCAGTAGAGCCTGAGTGGACTGTCCAGGGACTACTGAGCTTGGGACAGCTGGCAGATTGCAAAGGGACTCGGGTCACTAAGGAGCCAGAAGGTGGATACAGTGTTCTGTCTGGAAAACCGGGCTGCCAGGACAGCTTTGGGTGGATGTGACGCTCACACTCCCGAGGCCCAGGGGGAAATGCCCTGGTTTGGGGATACGGGAGCCAGGGCATGGCACCCAAGGAAACTGGTAAGGGCACCAGCTTTGGAATCAGAAAAAAAAAAAAGATGCTCAGACTGGCTCTGCCCATGCTGGCTCTGGGAACTCACACAGGCTTCTAACCCCACGTCCTGATCTAGCAGTGCCTGCCTCGGATAGTGGCTCTGAGGGCCTGGCTGAGCGAGTTGTGAAGGCAAGTGCAGGATGTGGCCCCTGGTAGGGGCTCCCTACATGTTAACAGAATGGGAGTTTTGAAGGGCCGAAAGCCATGATCCTCCCTGGTGACACCGGCCGCCACCTCTGCCTTAGAGAAGCCCCTCAATCCTCCTCGTTCTTGGCGGGGGGGCAGGAAGAATTGCCCACTGGGTCTCACTGTGACAGGTGTTTGGCAAACATCCCTGACATGCTGGGTGCACAGAGGCATGTTCCCTCTTTCACTGGGTGAGCGTCTACATGGCACATGCCCAGCAGACACATGGCCCACGCCCCTCCCACACTGACCTGCACACCAACACCCAGACCTGAGATTTATCAAGGGCAAGGGTGGCTTCCCGCTTTAATGGGGCACGCACTCCCCCTGGTGTCAGAGATCCAGAACTGCAGCGGGAGGGCTTGGCATGGAGAGGGGCCCTCGGAGCTTTGCAGGCAGGAGTGATTCCTCCTTTGAGTCGTTCGACCCAGGATGATGCACTTAGTCTCATAGGACTGAAGGGCTGTCAGACCCAACAGAGCCAGCCTCGGCCCCCCGGTGTCCGGAAGGTGCTCGGGATGAGGACGGGTTCCCTTGCACCTGCATGCACACACACGTCCCTGTC
Organism: Prionailurus bengalensis; assembly: GCF_016509475.1. Lineage (NCBI taxonomy): Eukaryota > Metazoa > Chordata > Mammalia > Carnivora > Felidae > Prionailurus > Prionailurus bengalensis. The sequence continues at coordinate 79,038,739 of NC_057353.1, read as the reverse complement.
AGTTAAGGATTGTGAGTGTCGGAAGAGGTCTCAGGGTTCTGGGAATACAGCCGCCTTTCTTCTGTCCTCGCGTTTCGTTATTTCAACCCAGTTGGGAAACTGAGTCTCAGAGCAGGGTAGACTCTGCAGGCGGCAGCCCACGTTGGTGGAAAACCGCATTAGAACTCAGGTCCCTGACCTCCAGCTTCGGTCCCCTGTTCACATCACAGCCCTTGCTGTCCCGTGAACTTGACTCTGCTGGCCCCTTGTCTCTGGTTGATTTTTCTCTCCTTCCCCACCCTACGTAGCCACTCTACTCTGCTTAACTAGCTTCTAACGTTGCACCTTCCACATGCCACACATTGTTCTATGCATTTTGCAGATATTGATTGGCTCACCCAATTCTCACCAGAGCCTTAAGAGGTAGCTGCTGTGTTTATAGATGGGAGACAGAGTCAGAGATGCCAAGTGACTGGTCCAGGGTCACACAGCTTGGGATGTAGGAGACCCAGGCTTCGAGTCTGAGTTTTGGGGTTGACTGCGGCTCCCTGTACCTCTGCACCCCCCCCCCCCCGCCACCACTGGGCCCTCACTGCCACTGTCTGCCAGGAACCAAGCAGGTGGGCAGCTGTCCAAACCCTGTCCTCTGTTGTGCTGATGCCGTCAATACAGTGGTGACAAGTCAAACAAAACCATACAACGGCAAAACAAAACTAAGTCTCAGACTTTACGTGGGACATGCCCTTTCTAGTTCTGCCTCTGGCCCCGTTCTTCCCTTTTGCTTCCGGTCGCATGCCTCAGCTGGGCTTCTGTAGGCACTTCGGTTAGAGACCCTGCTCCGTGGACAGCTGTCTTCTGTCTGTCTGTGTCTGGGCTCTCCCTCAGCTTCTCTCTCCCCTCGTCCACCCTGGCCTGGTCATTTTCCTCTTCCCACATCCCCCTGCTGGTGAACACAAACATCTGTCGGCACTCTGGCTGTGTCCCACCTGGCCCTGCTCTCCGCGTGCTGGCTGGGGACAGGCAGCTGGTGCTGGAGCTCACCTGTGGCTTTCCCGAGTTGCTTCTGGGAGAAATATTGCTTCTGGGCCTCACTGATCTTGATGTGCAGGTGCAACGGAGTAAGAAATGGGGCTTGAGCAACAGGCAGAGCCCTCTGCTTTGTGATAGACCTTGTGAAATTGTACTCAGTTGACACGGTTTTTTTTGTTTTGCTGAACCCTGGGGAAGTGCCACATTCAGGGGTGACATTTAGTAGGCTGGCCCTGTCTAAGGAAGAGAGCTCTGGGCTGGCCATCAGGAGACCTTGTCTTCAGGCCTGCCACTGTCACACAGGTTCTGTGTGACCCTGGACTACATATACCCCTAAGGTCAGTTTTCTCACCTATAAAGTGAAGACACTGGATTCCATGGGTTCTGAGACCTTGTCAGTTCAGTGGGAGAGACCAGAATGCTCCCCCAGTGTCCTCTGCTCAGGCCCAGGGGCAGTAGAAATAGAGGGGGAAGGGTCCAGAGACCCAGGCTCTGTTGTCAATGCAAGCACATCCTGCCGGGGTTGAGTGGCTTTCCATCTGGGCCCCCGTTTCCTCATCGACGGTCTGCCCTCGGACCTGCCAACCTCATGGCAGGTGGAGGACGAGAACGTTGGTAACTAATGTGGAATTAGTTGGCAGAGAGAAAAATCCTCTCTGTTTGCCCAGAGCTCATGTAACGAAGAGACGTTTTTAGAGAATGAATGTGTAATCGTGCTTGAAAATGGAAAGGTGTACATCATTGTTCTAGAATTTTTGAAATCATTTCTGAAGGGCAGAGAACGCGTATGCCTAAGTTTACTTAGATGCGGGAGAGAAACTACAAAGCAAGCTGCAGAGCTGGGGAGGTGCTGGAATGATCCCCAGGCTCCGCTCCGGGGCTGTGGGCAGCAAAGAACCTGGGGCAACTATCGGTGCCTCGCTGGGGCCCTGGCTTGGGGGTGCTGAGTTGGGTGCTCCTCCCCTGACCTCTGCTTCAGTGGGCCTGTGGGAAGCGTCAGTGTTTGCCCCCAGACTAACAGAGAAAACAGGTACCCAGCAACGGCCAGAGGGAATGGAAGCATTCAGACCAAGAAGAAAAGCTGATGCCTCCCCCCTGTCGGGTCCACCTGACCCTGTGGTTCCTGGCTGTGAGCTGCAGGGAGGTGACTCGTTCCCTGCAGGCAGGCAAATACGACCAGCGTGGCAAAAATGAGCAGAAGACCAACACTCTTCACTCATTCAGAGGAAAGCGACATCCTGAAAGATACACCAACCTTTAAAATAGAAAACAAAAAGGCAAAGAAGGAACAACTTAGTAGATCAGTTATAGAGAAATACAGTCAAAAGAACTTTCACGTGTAGCCTTCTGGTCACTCAATAAATGTCAGTGGGGGCCACACTGCGTCTCCGGGCTGGGCAGTGGGGGGTGCCCTCACGGGAAGGGTGAACACATCTCAGGCCTCATGTGAGCGAGAAGGATGGTGACACAGGTAATAGATGCAAATCGAATTAATGGCAAAATGAGGGACACAGTGAGACAGGCTGGGGAAGGATGGGTGTCTAATTTGAATTAAAAGGCCAAAGAGATGACTTTGAAGTGAGCCCTGAAGGGTGCTGAGGAGCCAGCAGAAGGAACAGTAAGCACAGCCTGTGGAAATGAGAGAAGCCGCCATATTGGGGAGACTCTGAGAAGGAAGCCATGGTGGCTGGGGTGGCACTTAGTAGAATGTTCATATTAGCATGGACCCCCTCCCCCCCCCCCGTCATCAGCTGAGTTCTCAGTGGGGAGAAGACACAGCTGGGGACATTAGACAAGGAGTTATCCCATGAGAGGAACACACCAACATCTGTGGACTTTGGCTCAAGAGAACCGTGCTGGGCTGGGAGAAAGATGGCGGCATCTGCTCACCACCTGTCACAAGCACGTGTTTTGGATAGGTTATCTCATCCCTTAGTCATAGATGTCTTCCCAGGAAGGGGTTATCATCATCCCCGTGACACGTGGTCAACAGAAACAACCTCAGAGGCGAAGTGACTTGCCTGAGATTATACAGCTAAGAAAGACAAGTCCGGCTTTGAACGCAAGCAGGTGGGCGGGCGTTGGATGGGTGCGTGAATAATCGCTTACTGTTAGCCAGCAATTCACTTTTAACTCCAGGCCCTGGGGACGTAGTGGACGTTCATGCATATCCACTGGATGAATGAATGGAGAAAGACATGCTCAGTTTTATGAACTGCATCACAAACCCCACAAGTCTGTTACTTGCACCCTAGGAGATGAAGAAACTGTGTGGTTCCAAGAGGCTACATGGCCTTCCCTTGGTCACAGATTTGGGAAATACAAAGCAGAGAATAGGGATCTGGTTTCTCTGACTTTTGACTTACGCACTTTGACCCCCGATGCACATATATTGTAGCCTGGTGTGTGTGTGTGTGTGTGTGTGTGTGTGTGTGTGTGTGTGTGTGTCTTGTATCCAAAGATGCTGGGTTGAGAGTAAAGATTAGAAGAGTAAGACGCTAAAAACCTTTGCATTCCCTGATCATGGCCCTGACCCCAGAGATGTACATTGGTTCTTCATGTCTTCATTTTCCTTCCTTTTCCAGGGGGAGCGAGGCCTGGATGGATTCCCTGGGAAGCGTGGGGAGACGGGAGAGCAGGTAAGCAGGCATTGGCTCTGGTGGCCTAGGCTTTGTCGGAGGACAGGATCAACTGGGGCCAGATAGAAAGCTCTGCGGGGCCTGATTGCCTTGGGCTGTGGCTCAGCTGGAGGGTCCAGGAGGCCCAGTGACCAGACTCCAGCTTAAGGTCATACAGTCCTCCTCCAACACCAGGGTATTGGGATCCCTGAGAACACACCCATTTCAATACGTTCTAACCTCGTTGACCCATGTGACGATTGCAGTAAAGGCCATGGACGACGTGCATGTGATGTGTTCATTGGTGTCTCTTCTGTGAGAGTAAAAGATTACAAACAACACGGAAGCTTCTCAGTAAGGAACTAGTCGAACAAATCAGGGGGTTATAGTTGAGCTATAACCATATAGTTACAGAGGAATAATATGAAGCCATGGAAATTAATGAAACTCCTAACATGCTGATAGGGACGTTCCATAGATACTTGGTTAAGTGGAAAGTACAGGCAAGTGTAGATTGGTGTGGGAAATTGCATTGAGGACTTATGCAGATGTGCACTCTCTCTGAAACCTACTTTTTTTGTTCATGGCCTCCAGAAGAGGCCCCTCACTGACTTGTGGAAGGGAATGGAAGGGAATTCTCATGCACACAAATTTTCAACCATGGGAGGAATGTGTTGTCCAAAAAGTAACTAAATTTAATTATTTAAATGGTTAAAGCTGTAAATAAAACCTAAAATTCTATATCTGCTTGAAGACAATTGGGAAAATACGTATGTGTATACCATAACACATTATCAGTCCATTAATATGTTCATATTACTAGCTTAGAGATAAAATAATAACATAAATTAACTAAATTTGATATACAAATCCCTTGCCATGTATTAATTTCAATATACTATATTGATATAAATTAAATCTATGGATAATCTCAGCACCCCCAAATAACATCTTGGTTTTATATGTATTGTCACTTAACAAATTGGAACAGTACCTTTTTTTAATTTAATTTTTTATTTTTAAAAATTTACATCCAAATTAGCATATAGTGAAACAATGATTTCAGTAGATTCCTTAGTGCCTCTTACCCATTTAGCCCATCCCCACTCCCAACCCCTCCAGTAACCCTCAGTTTGTTCTCCATATTTATGAGCATCTTATGTTTTATCCCCCTCCCTGTTTTTATATTTGTTTCCCTTCCCTTATGTTCATCTGTTTTGTCTCTTAAAGTCCTCATATGAGTGAAGTCATATGATTTTTGTCTTTCTCTGACTAATTTCACTTAGCATAATACTCTCCAGTTCCAATCTTGCAAATGGCAAGATTTCATTCTTTTTGATTGCCGAGTAATACTCCATCATATATATATATATACCACATTTTCTTTATCCATCAATACCTTTTTGTGTCTTGCCCCTTCCTTTCACATTATGTCATAAACATGTAGCCATTTTCTTAAATATTCACCAGGGACAGGACTCTAGTGACCACTTAGTATTCTATGGTATGAATGTGCTATCATTTATTCATTTTTGTTGCTTAAAAATATTTATTGCGTGCCGCCCCTGTGCCAGGGCTGACTTTTTTTTTTTAATGTTTATTTATTTTTGAGAGAGAGGCAGAGCACAAGCAGGGGAGGGGCAGAGAGAGAGAGGGAGATACAGAATAGGAAGCAGGCTCCAGGTTCTGAGCTGTCAGCACAGAGCCCGACGCGGGGCTCGAACTCAACGAACCGTGAGGTCATGACCTGAGCCGAAGTCAGATGCTCAACCGACTGAGCCACCCAGGCGCCCCAGGGCTGACTCTTAACACTAGAAATACGCACCTGCTGATGGCCCAGAAGGAAAACACCCTTCTTGCAGGGGAAAGGTGACCAAATAATGAACAGCAAGTCGGAAGATACTGATGGTGTGGAGGCAGCGGTGAGGGACAGTGAGCCTCATGGAGGGGGTCCTCCTATGAGGGGACACTTGGTCTGTTCTCATCTTTGGTGTTCATAGGAAAAAAAGGAAGCAAGAGAGCTCACATATACATCTTTGAGCACATCTCTAATTATGCCTTGAGAATGAGCTCCTATGAAAGTCCCTTGTCCACGGGGATGAACACTGGTTGTCCATCTGCCTTCCAGATTCTTCCTCCTTTTAGGAGGAGACTCACAGGAGGGCCCCCGGGGTGGGGTGGCTCAGGACCCCTCCTCACTCCGCTCTGGCGGGAGCTTTACCTCCTCTGCTCTGCACTGGGACCCTCTTAGAAGACTTCCTGGTGGGAACCCCGGGAAGGAGGAGGGCAGTCTGTAGCATCTCCCACACTGGCCGTCCAGGGCCTTGGTTTTCCCTGCTGCACTGGCTGATCCTAGCCCAGAGTCCAGGCAGCCCTTTCCCTCCGCCCTCCGCCCTGGAGACCTAACTGGTCCTCAGCATCTTCTGAAGAGTCCATGATGCCCCACAGATCATGGATGCCTGCTTCCGCCTCTCATTGGGAATTTCTCCAATGTGTCCTCATATCCTTCAGGAAACTGTCCTTGCCTCTCAGAATGGGTGTTCCACACACTGAAGTACGGCTAAGTCCAGAGGGGACCACACGGAATGTGACATTTGGCGGGGGTGGGGGGGGGTGGGGGGGGTGTCACTGAGAAGGAATTTTCCAGCAGGAAGTCCCATCCAGGAAGTCTGATCTGTGATTTCTGGGGGGAAAATGCAGATGAGAGCCTTGGGGCTGCAAGGCCCTGACCTCCTCCTTCCTGGCTTACTGCTGGTGACAGTCCTCCTTTCTTTCCTCCAGGGAAGACCTGGCCCTCCTGGCGTGGCAGGGCCCCAGGGAGAGAAGGTAAGCCGGGCCTGGGGAGAGACAGGCTCTGGGCTCTGGGCAGGTGGGCACGGTCATGGCCACCTGAACAAATCAGGGCCCAGGCTGGAGTTCTGGGAACCGAGTGTAGACAGAGGTGATGAGCTGGGCCTCAGGAATTCAGCTCACAAGAAATTTCTGGTTATTTTATTTAAATTTTGTTTTCCTACTTTGAGGAATAAAAATCCATTAAAAAAATCCCTGTTATATAATACCCAGACATTATTAAAATATTTTGCTACTTAAATTGCTTTTGGGGCTAAGGCAGGCTGTGAATTAATACCAAACAAAATCTGACAGATTCTTCCTCTTCTCCTTCCATTTTTCCTTCTCTCCTCTCTGCAACATTTTAAAAAATGTGGTGTTTTTTTTTCTTACCAGAATAATAATTCTGAAAATGTACTGGATCTTTAATAAATAAAATAAAGATCGCATCTCATCATACTGGCCATGTCCTTTAGAACATTCAACAAGGCCTCACTCAGTAAATTTGCTGCTTAGAATTTCCGTATCTCAGTGGGGAAAAAAATGCATGTAAAAAGTCTTGGCAGATTGTGAAATGCTGTGAAAATGTACATGAAGACAATAGCTTTCCTAAGCATGCAGGGTGGCAGGGAAAATTAGGAAGGGGTGGTGTATTCTGGGTTATGATAAGAGGAAAAGAGCATGAGTTCCGGATTCTTCCATGAGCCCTTAGGAAGGGCATCCAGCATCGGGTTTGAGAATAGCTGGGGAGAGTGGGAGGGGGAGGAAGGGGTGGGGGGAGGAACCCAGGTAAACTAAGGTGGATTCAGGCCAAGAAGATCACATCTATTCAGGGTCACACCGTGGAGCTCAGGCGAAGGTCACTGCCTGGTTCGCACGAGTCCCAGCAAATGCAGAGAGAGGCTGCTGTGACTCTTCATGGAAGCAGACAGGGTTTGTGTTATAAATAAATAAACAGATCTACAGGCTGAAGAAGCCTCACCTTAGGAATGGCGGCTGGAGAATGTTGATGTCTTCCAAACTTGCTCACTTGGGCTTCAGTTCTAATGGAGTTAAGTTATTCTCTCTCCCAAGTATTTTTAGAGTTGAGATTTATATTGTTATATTATCCTGGTGTCAGGATTTTAATATATTCTCGCAGTTCCTTGACAGGGGATTCTAAATTCTAAAATAAGTCATTTATTTCAAGTCACTAAGAGGGAATGATCCTTGAGGTTTGGGTCTAGGTGACTCCTGCTACTGTCTGTGTGTGTGTGTGTGTGTGTGTGTGTGTGTGTGTGTGAGAGAGAGAGAGAGAGAGAGAGAGAGAGAGAGAGAGAGAGAAATTACCAGCCTTCCACCTCATTTATAGATGTTTTTGGTTTTTGGCCCCTGCAGTTTGGGAAGCAGCTTAGTTATCACTTATTATGATGAATACAGCAGAAAGTCTAAGACAAGGTGACGGGTCATGGCAGTATTTGGGTCATTCACTGGAATAACCAGGAAACCAGTGATGCTCAGGTGATAGGATGCCTCACAACTCATTCTAAGAGAACATCATCTAGACAAATCTTAGATGTTTTATTATTTGAGAAAGCCATCAGAACCACAAAGCTGGTCTTTGATACGTCCTGACTCTACAGATGAGAGAACAGAGACCCAGAAAATTAGGGTGTCTTGTTTCAGACCCCACAGTGGCCTTGGACCAAGGCGCACAGGACTCCCTGCCCACACAGTGATGGGCCACAGATCTCAGTGGCCGGGACGTGCTCCTTGTGCCGTGTTAAGAGTCTTACTTGACTGATCCTATGCTTGTGTTGGTTGTCTATTGCTGCATAACAATCTTCCTGAACCTTGGAAGTGTAGACCAGCCGTCAGGTGGTCTCACATCATCTCCAAGGGCCAGGATCTAAGGCAGCATATCCTGGTCCAAGGTCTTTTGTGAGGTTGTGGCCAGGCCTCCAGCCAGGGTGTGGTTAGCTGAAGAATCTGCTTCCAAGCTCACACACATGGTCTTCGTCAGGGCCTCGGTTCCTTGATGGCTGTTGGCCACAGGCTCTGCTTCTGCATTACACGGCCTCTCTGTAGAGCTGCTCACAAAAGGGGAAACTGCTTCCTTGGAGCGGGTGGTGAGTGACCTGAGGTCGGGGTGATGTGGGTCCACATGGAGGCCACCATCATTGTTGTAACTTTATCTCGGAGGCCGCACGGCGTCCCTTCTGCTGTGCGCTGCTTGTCATGTGGCCTAGCACTGGCACTGTGTGGGAGGTCACTGTACAAGGTGGGGAACACCAGGAGGCGGGGGCTTCTGGGGGCCATCTGGGGGGCTAACTACCACAATGGCTAAAATGACCATTGCAAAAAGGCATCACCTATGTAATAATGCAAAGAAATGATTCACGGACAGACTATTAGTCTGTTCTATTACTTACTAGCTTTTTGACCTTGAACAAGTTCCTAAGCATCCCCATCCCTAAGATGGGAAAGAGTATCAGAGGGGAAGAGGACCTTAGAACAAGGCCAGGCAGATGGAAAGGCTCTGGTATCTATTAGCTACAGACACACAATTATTACGGATGAACGACGGGATCGTAGTTTTCCTTAATAGTGATTTAATAGGTCAGGACACTGGCTGTCATAGTCTGTAAAATTACCTGAGCCGGTGAGAAAGCACGTACCCGTTAATTTCATAACTGTTATCGAAAATTCGCTCTTTATAAGTGTGATGATGATGAATACAACAATAAATACTACAAAAGTAAATGTGGAAACGAGGCTGAAGCATAGTGGAAATGAAAGAAAGGCGATGAAGTCATGAACCCAGAAGATTCATTATTCAGCTACATGTATCTAATTATCTCATTTAAACATATGTTTATATGTGTGTGTGTGTGTGTGTGTGTATAAGATGGCCACACAGAAATTACAGTATAGCCCAGAATGTCTTCGAAGAATCATGTTACCAAAATATTAACAAGGTTTCTGGGAGCCTAGGGAAAAAATAATCTTGGCCGGGGGTGGGGGTTGAAGGACGTTCATTCACGGAGAAATGGAGATACGTGAGCCGATTTCTGAGGGCATGGAAGTTGTCACGTGTAGATGTCATAGGAGCATCTGGAGAGGGTCTAGAATGGTAAAAAAAAATGCAGTGTGTGAGTGTGTGTGCACATCTGTGGGGGTGGGTGCGTGATGGTGCCACAGAGAGGAAAAACCAGCATCGTGAGGTGTTTCTGAGGTAGGACCCTGTTACTGTAAGTGCAAGACAGAGACAAGGTACAGCAGGAAAGGTGGGTGCTCGTTAACTCTCAGTTTTGCTGTGTAGCCAAAATTCTGCAAAAAAAAATAAAGTCTATTAAAAGAACATTTAGTTGGGATCTTAGAAAATCGCCTGATGCAACGTAAACAGAAATACTTTTCCGAGTCTCGGGCAGCCAGTGGGGACGGTGGAGTTGTGGCTGTGTCAGTGGCAACGAAAACACACCCTGTCCACATAGTGGGACCTCCCACGCAGCGCAGGACCACGCACGTGCCTGGAGTCCCTCATTCTGGCTCCTCGGCGTTGGCATTTAAGAGATGCTTTCATATTTATCCAGAAGCTCATTCATCCTTTGCTAGCCTACTCAATAGCACTTTGTTCTTGCTTCCCCACGCTCCCTGAGCTAGTCTCAGGGGAAAATGAGGAGTTATATCCCCAAACTGTGTGTAAGAACATGGGCTACAAGTCGTATCCTTGTTTAGAGCTATGGGGCACTAGAGTCATAGCAGTGAAGATTTTTCTATGGCCACAGTCACCAAATATGCCCCCACGTAGAACCAAGATGTGGCTCACACCCTGGAAACCTGATGCAGCCACAGCTGTCATAGGCCAGGTGACCCGGAGGTGCTGGGGCAGGGGACACAGAGCAAGTCTTTTGCACCTGATGACTTCGTGAAAACAGATAGGAGTGATCACAGCATCTGTGTTACTTCTTTGATAAACATGAAATGCTGACCATGTGCTGAACCGGGGACTTGGCACAAAGGATGCGCCATTAGGTGTCATCACCACCCTGGCTGTGTCCACTGTGATGCCCGTACCGCAGGTGCTCACTGAAGAGTGGACCAAGAGCTGGAAGGGACTGTGAAAGCACCAACCGGATTCTGGGCTGGATGCGCAGAAGGGAGAAAATAAAAGCTCCTGTGATCTTGGTACAAAGATAAGAATTAGATGCAGAAAATCTGTCAGGAGGAGGGAGGGAGGCCCAGCATGGCGGGAGCATGAGCTGGGGCTCAGAGGAGGCAGTGGTCCCATGGACTTGTGTGGATATCAAGGGCCCCGAAGGGGGGCGGGACCAGCAGAGGAAGGTGGCAGAAGGTACACTGGTGACGTGTGTGTCATTTCTGCGCAGGGTGACGTGGGGCCTGCAGGACCTCCTGGGGTACCGGGCTCTGTGGTAAGTGGGCAGCCATTCCAAGCGGTGGCAATCCCAGGCTCATGTGCTGATGGAATTGGGTGTGTGGAAAGGTCCTCGCCTCTAAGAATGGGCAAGAACTCTTCTGACCCCGTGAGCTGGAATACAAGACTTTGAACACTAAAGGTGGGATAAAATCGGAGAAGAGTCAGAAATTGCTGCGTTACAGCAGGCTGTGCAAATACTGTTACCAGAGCTGAGGGGAATGGTCGTTGAAAAAAGACCACCCTCTTTGCTGACGCATGGTTTGTCCCACAGGTGCAGAGAGAGGGCCTGAAGGGCGAGCAGGTAAGGGGAATCCGGGTCCTCCCCCTGTGGGGCTCCAGGTAGGAGCAGAGATGGAAAGTCTACCACCGTGGGGGTCGAAGCTACTTTTTGAGCTCAGATGGAGCCTTCCAGAGATGGGCCAAGTTGATTTTCTACCAGGAATGCACATTCCTGCTCTATATCTCTGGGTCGCTTTTTGGAACTCCGGACATAGACTCTGAGTCAGCAAAGGGTCCTGAGTCATGGGGATGGGGGAGTTGTGGCTAATGTGTGTTTGGCTTCTGTTACCAGGGAGCTCCAGGACCACGAGGCCAGCAGGGCCCACCTGGGCCACCAGGAGCTCCGGTAAGTCACCGTCTCATCCCAGGGTCTGCTCTGAACACATCTAGGTCTGGAGCACAGTGGTTTTCCACCTCTGAGCTCTTTGGTATTGCAGAAGCTGGTCCCATCCCCTCAGGCGACAGGCGGTGGTGTTACCATCTTACACAAGAGCGGGCTGAAGCCTGACCAGTGACATTACTGGCCACAGACCAGGCAGTTACCAAGTGTGGAACTGGAATGGAAACCCAGACAGCCTGACTTCCCAGCACCACTCCCCCAGGCAAAAAGAGGTCATTAGTGGGATTTCTGGTGTGCAGTCTGGTGTTTAAGTTTCCATTTACTTTATTTAATGTTTATTTTTTAAAGAGAGAGGAGGGACGGGGGGCAGAGAGAGAGACACACACAGAATCTGAAGCAGGCTCCAGGCTCTGTCTGAGCTGTTAGCACAGAGCCGGATGCGGGGCTTGAACTCACAAACCACAAGATCATGACCTGAGCTGAAGTTGGATGCTTAACTGACTGAGCCACCCAGGAGTCCCCTAAAAAGTAGGCTCCATGTCTAATGTGGGGCTCGAACTCAACGACCCTGAGATCAAGAGTCACATCCTGGCAACATGCTGCTGCCCCTTTCAAATTACCATGTCTTATCGAAGGTAATAAGACGGCTGTTACTGTGAAATGTCCATAAATCAGATTTATATGAAGCCATCAGGACCCATTCCTCATTAGGGTACATGTGTATGGTTTTGTTGGGGTGAAGCTGGAAGAAATGTAGCAGATTTCATCTAGCAGATGTTTAATTCCAATATAATTAGAACAATTTCATATCAAAAAGTTCGGGTCAGAAGCGCCACCTGTCTCTGTAACCTTGAATGTCTTGTGTAACTTCTCTAAGGCTTGGTCTCCAGAGCTCCCCACGATTATGATAACCGTTGGGAGATTTAACAGTAGAAAAAGGCAGGTAATGTGTGCTCTCAGTGTTTGGATTTCTGTGCATACATGCATATATGTTTCAGATCTATAACTGGCAAGTGCTGAAAGTCTATAGTATGTATGTTTCTGTGCAAACATACGCATGTTAAATCTGCAAGAGCGAAGGTATTATTTTTGTTTTACCAATGAGGACCTTAGTACAGAGATATTGAACGGATTGTACACACACAGCTATTAAGAAGTAGAAATGAGCTTTGGACCTAGATATGTCTGTCAAACCCATGCTCTTTTTACCTCTGAGTGCACAAGGTAGTGATACTTTTCTGAAATGTATAAAGGGGAATTATTTTCTTCATGTCCCCCACTAAAGAGTAGGAAACTAACAGTGCCTAGCCCTGATGAATGAAGACACAGCCTTCTTGACCTCTCATTCTGGATCCTCCCTTTTATGCAGATTTCCTTACGATAAATGAAGCAGGGGACAGAAGTAAGAACCCTTAAATGTTTGTGGTCAAATATTAACACTGGAGTTAGAGGGATGAAAACACATGGGTAGATGTCATAGTTTAATGAAGGAGATAGGAAAAAAATAACTGTTGAGTAAGCACTTGCAATCTCTAGATGATTAACGAGATTCCCCGCGTGTGTTGTTTCTGCAGTCCATCTTGTGGGACAAGGGCACACAGCCCTGAACCCTCAGCACATTCGGACACCATAGTGCCTGAACCCTGTAGCCCCGGATGGGGCTGTTTGAGGTTCTGAAGCTGTCCCCCCTGCTAGATGCTCTCCATAGAATGGGACTTAGTGCAGAAAGTGTGTTGGTGATAGAATTCTATTGCAAGGAGTTCAGAAACACAACAGCCTTCCCCAAGACTTGTTGAAAGGGAAACCCGTGAGGAGAGACCAGGACTGGAAGATTCTGAGGACAGGACCGATGTCTCTCCCCTGTCTAAATACACAGTTTATCTCATAGTGGGGACTTAGTTCATGCTTATAGAGGAGTGGCCCTCTAACGCTATTCAGGAGGAGCACTAAAGTCGGGCCTGACTGCTGTGTGAGCTCACAAGGAGCAAGACGGCCACGGAAGGAAGGCGCTTGGGATTGAACTGCAACGTCTGGTCTCATGTCCCAGTTCTTCCACCAGATAGCCCTGTGTCTTTGCTGACGTCACTTACCCTCTCTGATCCTCTTTTCCCTTATTCCGTACCTAGAAATCATCATCACCATCGTCATCCACGTGAACGTCCTGTGAGGGCTACATGAGCTCATGTGCCAAGCCGTGCTCCGTGCAGCCTTATTAAGCCCAGTACCCTTATCAGTTGCCATTTCTGTCTGGTTTGAATCCCCAGCAGCACCTGGCCCTGGGCCTTCCGCAGAGCAGTCGCTCCCTAAATATTCATTGGCTTGAATCAAACTGAGAAGCTGGCTTCGGTGACTTCTGTGGGGAATGGAAAATTTTGGAGTTTGTGTTCAGCAGTCCCAGCGAGAGGAAAACGTATCCCCTTCTCTAAATGGAAAACAGTGCACAGTGTTTTGCATCCAAATGCTGGAGCTGTCCAGGAGGCGTGCAGCCTTCATCCTTTTCCCGAGACAAGACAGGCCCTGGCCATTTTATCAATGTCTGCCGGAGCGAAATAAAGAAGGGAAAGTGCACGGATCAAACGCAAGGTGTTTGTTGATGCTTAAGGAAAACTCGCTTATGCAGAGTCTTTCCTCGCTGTGTGCCCTGAGCTCAGCAAGATAATCCTTGTGGGGAAAGGAGATTTAAACCTGTAGTTTCTGCAGGCTTTCCATTCGTGTGTTTATTTCCATGGTGTTATTAAGAGAAAAGAACTTGGATCTAAATACAGTGCTGTCACTTAATAGTCATGCCAAACCTGGCAATGGTAGCTCTCTGTGTGATAGCATTTGTTGACAGTGCGGATTTGGAAGAACAGAGGGGGAGCTTCTGGCCAGGATCCACCTGGGAAGTTGCCGATCGAGCCACAGAGCCGAGGGTCTCATTTGACCACTGCCACCACATGCCTCACTCGAGGTGCCATCACGTGGGTGTAAATCAGGGTGCGGTCAGGAGGGTGGTGGGAGCTGAACTTGGGGCTTCTGTGTCCATTCTTCATGTGGTCCTCACATCCACTCGATAGGTGGGTTTATCATCCTCGCTTCAGAGAGGAGCCACCTGAGGTTCAAGGATGCCAAGGGACTTGTCTGAGGTCATGCAGCAGATATGGAGGGGGTCTTGGGGGAAGGATTTGAATTATCAGGTCAGTGTGACCCCTTCCTGCACCAGCGTTCCTTACTCAACTGAAACTGATCTTTCTTAGATAGTTTTGTTTCTTTGTCCAGACTGCCATATTTTGCACATCACTGTGGACCGAGTCATATACCCCAAGCTAGTTCTTGCTGAGCCAGCGACATTCATGGGATATGGCACTGGCCTTACAGCTAAAAACACTTGGGTTCCAGACACTTCTTTTGTGTATGTATTATGCAAAGCTCTAATGCAAGGCATTTGACCACTACTGTGTTCATCTTTAAAGCGTGGATGGTGTTGCCTACATCTTGGTTGCTGAACATACTTAATTCGGTCCGATAGGTGTGCACGTTTCAAAGTGTTAAAGATTTGGGGCACCTGGGTGGCTCGGTTGGTTAAGTGTCTGACTCCTGATTTCAGCTCAGGTCATGATTTCACGGTTCGTGAGATCAATCCCAGTATCAGGCTCTGTGCTGACAATGCAGGGCCTGCTTGGGATTCTCTCTCTCTCTCTCTCTCTGTCTCTCTCTCTGCCCCTCTCCTGCTCACATGCACGTTCTCTCTCTCTCTCTCCCTCTCCCTCCCTTTCTGTCTCAAAAATAAACAAACATTTAAAGTGTTATAGATTTGAGGGGGCAGGACTTTTTTCCCTCCTGACCTCCCAGTTTCCCCCATTGGGATAGGATGGTATTTTCCTACCCACTGAGAGTGAAAAGGCCAAGTATAACCTATGATGTTGAACTGTGTTTGACCATGGTTTCTTTTTTCCCCCCTTTCTCCTCCTCCTAAAGGGTCTGATGGGTCCCGGAGGCAAGGCTGGACCTCCTGGTTTGCAAGGTCTCCGGGTGAGTAACATAACATGTATTTCTTTTCTGATCCCTGGCTCACCCATGCCAGGGACCCCATTTCAGCAGCTCAAACAGAGGGCATGGTGCCGTCTTGTCCTCTTGAAATGACTTGGAAGCAGATTGAAGGGTTCGATTTAGTTCACATGTGGGTCTGGAGTTGGGTCCTGGAGACGTGGGGATAGGTCTGTTGTCTGCCCTGAGTCATGTATATAGAAACCCCCAGCCCTGTGTGATCAGAGCCCCCAGCAGAAGGGAGCCCACAGAGAGAACACAGAGAACTGAGAGAACACAGAGAAAGGCAGGACCCCCGGGGCTTCCTAAAAAAAGAAGTGATATTTGAGCCAAGTCTCCAGGAAAGAGTTAAAAATAGGGATGAAAAATAGAGAGCTGCCAATAGGCTATTAGCTACTTTAGTTGAAACATCCATATTGTTATTGAGCACTGTAATATCTCAGGGTATTTCATTTAATTTAACTTGAGTTAATTAAGCACCTGTCTTCTTACCCAGATTGTACGTACTTTATGGGTTTGATTCGCCGCTAAGCACAGTGTCCTGTGGCTGAAGGCAGACGGATGAAGAAGCACAGTGAGGCTAGGTGTCCTCTTTGGTGTCCCTACAGTGACTGACATTGCCCCCCACCCCCCAAATCCGTGTCCCTAGTTCCTAGCAGCGTGCCTGGCACAGAGTAGGGACTCCGTGTTCGCTGACCTCTGGTGCTTAAGCCTGTAGCATCTTTGACTGGTTCACATAGAGACTTTCCAAGGGGCCCAGCTACCGAAGATGGGGTGTTCAGTGTCCCTGCAGGTGCTCGGTCAGAGGCCAGGCGGCCACTGGTGGACGGGTGGGAATGGGGCCTTCATCTGGCAGAGGCTGTCCAACCCCCTCTGTGGCCTCTGTAGCCCGGAGATTCTGTAGCTCGGTGAAGTGGATGGTGTTACGGATGTGCCGTGGATTCCCTCTGTGTAAGGGGGCTGGACCCACCCTCCCATCATGCTTTGTATCCTCAGTTCTGAAACTGGGCGACCTGCTTTTATGACTCCGCAGACCCCAACCAGTCCTTACCCACCAGTGAACTTCCTCCTTTGGTTTTCAAACACCGCTGCACCCTATAACCATCTTGAACCCTTACGATTATAAAAGGAACTTGTTTGGAAGCCTAGCTGGGACGTGGAAAGGTACCATGTAGCAGGGTTGGGTGGGAGAGCGGGAAGCCTTCATCCCACTAGAAGAACTTGGATGTTCAACCTCAGATTCAGCATCACCAGCCCGGGCCTCAGTTTCCCTGGCAAAGCCGGGTCACTTCTCTCCTGTACAACGTGAGGGCCCTGGACTGTGCAGCAGGATGCACCCGGGTTTGAATCTGGCCCTGCTTATGGGCAGCTGTGTGACCCGACAAGTCACCTAGCCTCTCTGGGCACGTTTCCTCCGTTAGAGTGGAAGGCATCGCCACCGGTCTGGTTTTGGGGAGAAAGCGTGCCCAGGATGGGGTTGCGTCCTTGGTGAGCAGCAAGACGTGGCAGCTGTCACGACTCCCACTCCCCCAACTTGCTCACGCACAGCCTTTTAAGAGAAAGCAGCAGTCTTTGTACGTTACGTAATTGATGTTTAGGTGAGCCTCATTTCGTCTGGTGTCAAACTGATGCAAACATTACTTTTCCTAACGTAGAATTAGATGCTGAGTGGGGCTCTTGACACAAACATGACTATGAAGGTGGTTTTTTTTTTTAATTGACATTTCTATCTAATTGACTCTCCTAGAAGAGGGGAGGAGGGGAGAGGAAACCTCTTGCTTGGAGCTTGCTTGTTGAGGCGCACGCTTCCTTGGCCATGACTTCTTGGCCCCCCAAGGGCCATTCGTGTGTTCCCCAGGATGGTTCTTGTCCAGAAACCCAGAAACCCAGAAACACCTTTTACTCCTAAGGTTAGCACCAGCCTGCCGTGCACTGGGAGCCTGGCCTGTCCCAACCTTAACACTGGCCAGGGGCCCTGGGACTTGGATATGTGCACCAAGAATGGAAATTTGAGGGATAAGACAAGGAGACCCAGAGAAGGAACCAGGGTGGAGGGGAGTTCTATGAACTGAGGTATTGAGCTCCATGTGCCAAACCCCAGCACTCCTAGGGAAGTGTTTATTGGCCCCCTTTGCGCAGAGGAAGGGCAGTCTCTGATCTAACACCTCCAGCAGCTGCCCCTCGGGGATGCGCACCTGGGACTGTGCGTCTCTAAAGCCTGACTTCTTCTCTCCTCCCATGTGTCCGTCTGCCCACAAAGCTCATGTCATGCTCTTATGACGCGCGGGCACTCAGTTAAATGCTTTGGGAATCTCTGAAGAGATTATGGTCTCAACTTCCAGGCGCTCACACAGCCTGAGGGTCCTGAGAAATATGGACAGATAACCCAAATGCCTCGGTAGGAGCCCTGCGGTGTTCAGCAGAGAGGGATCTGGGTGGGAGGGGAGGGCACTGAGAGGGAGTGGGCTCTGGGGACAAGGAAAGGGGATGTCTGAGGTGGCCTTGCAAGAGCCAGGACATTTTAGCAGGAATTGATGGCTGCACTGGAGAGGGTGATGCAGACATAGGAAGTGCCCCCTGGAGAGGACATCCTGCCTCTGCACAGAGAGCTGAAGGGGAGGGTGGTGGCCCAGACCAGGGGCAGGAGCTATGGGAGCACCCATCTTGGCCCAACGGTGTGCCAGGTGGTGGGGACACACAGGGTCTGGCACGGGAGAGTGAGCCAAGGGCCACGGGCAGGGCGATGTATTAATGGAGGGAGGGCTCCTCCCTCGTCCTGCTCCCTGTCATGAATGGAGGCCGACCATTGTGTGTCTTTGGGGTCCCCTGGCTCTCCAGTGGTCCTCTGTGAGTCTCTGACTCGGGCTGGGGTGCACCCCATGGATGTTGCTATAGTCCGGTGGCCGCACCACTGGGCAAACACTGCAGAGACTGACTGTGATGTCAGTGTGGGCTGAGCGGCAGCTTCCTGCTCAGTCAGCCTCTGGCTGAGTCAGGAAAACCCGAGACAGAATGACTTACTCAGAAAATTATCTGTCTCTCCTTCCCTCACGGTGACCTGTCATTTCCTCGTCATCTGCTTCAGCTGAAACATCACTCCCTGGTGTCACTGCACACACTCAGGCTATAAAGGGGAAGAGACAAGACAATGACAAGCCACAGGATCCAGGAATTGAGACGTTGAGACTAATGTACGGGCTAGGGAAAGGGATCCGGATCCTTTATTTTAGAGATTAGCAACAGGCAGACAGTGTAATCCCCGGCAAGGTAAACATGTTAATTTTGGACAAAGCTGGATTTTTCCACAATGGCATAGTGAAATGGGAAGATCGGGAGCCAGGCAGCCCCCATGCCCACCCCACCCCCGGGCCATCCCACAGAGTTAGAGCACACAAGGCACCCCTCTGCATAACATCGGACCATCATCACCCCGCTGGGCTCCCTGCCTTAGAAGGAGGGTGGTGATGCTACCTTGTTTCTCTTTCTGAGGTTTTCTTTTCCTCCCGCTTGTCTGAGCCAGGCATTAGGAAGGGGTTGATGGGGAGCACTGCTACATAGCTGAACATTCCAGAATGTTCTGGAAGCAGAACCAGCTGGAGCTCAAGGCTACTGAAGCATTTGGGCACTCAGAAGCATCCACATGGTTGACTTAAAAAAAAAAAAAGCAAACTCTTCATGCCCTCATCATTCACCCCAAAATAGACACCTTGTCACTCTCACACCAGCCTATTTTAATTTTTGTAGAGGACTTCTATTTTTTTCTTTCTTGAGTATTTGTTTATTTTTGTTTTCACGGATGTAAGTCTGTGAGAGCATTATTTTTGTATCTGCAGCACTTAGAAGAGTGCCCCACGCTCGTAAAACATGTATATTTTTATACACACATAAAAAGTGCATAAACAGAACATCTCAGCATATAAGATAGGCATAAGTGAGTAATGTTGCAGTCAGCATCTAATGCAGCCAGAGTGCACGGGTGAGTGGCTCATGCTTGCATGCTTGTCGCTGCCTGGGTGCCAACTCTGTGCACAGCATGAGGACGACAGGACCCAGAACCTGGCATCTGGTCACCTGGGCCCTGGCCCTCCATGGCGCATGCTCCATTTTGAAGAAACGAGGCCTATCTGCCTCATTAAGGGGTCCCAGGGTTCCCATTGAAGAACTTGGGTTCTATCTGCACCTCTACTTTGGTTTTGCCTCTACCTTGCTCTGTGCTGCTGAGTCCCGCCTGACATAGCCCCGATGTTTTCTTTCCTCTTCCCTGGATAACCAAGGGAAAATTTTTTGTGTAAGAGAATTCTGTGCTGTCAGGCATTTCAATTTAATGCAGAGCTTGGAATGTCTATAAAATCATCATGACAGAAGGGATCCCTGAGATGGACAGGGTCACTCAGGCCTTTGTCACTGCCTTTCCCACGAGCTGGTGACAATCTCTTTGGGTCCTTTGATCCTTTTTCCAACATCTTCTGGAATCTCTTCTCTCATCAATAGGTGAGAACCGAAGAAGTGACCTACCAAATATGATGCCTCCCTTCTTTCTAGTGATGGAGTGATTCCCAAATGTCTCATGATGTGCCTGATTGCGTCTGTTGCTTTAAGAACATTTTTAAAAATTTTCTAACGTTTATTTATTTTTGAGAGACAGAGAGCATGAGCAGGGGAGGGGCAGAGAGAGAGAGAGAGAGAGAGAGAGAGAGAGAGAGAGAGGGAAACACAGAATCTTAAGTAGGCTCTAGGCTCTGAGCTGTAGGCACAGAGCCCGATGCGGGGCTTGACCTCACAAGCCATGAGATCATTGAAGTCGGACACGTAACCGACTGAGCCACCCAGGCACCCTGAGAAAATATTAAGATGGGATCTGTAGCAGGTGCAGAACTAATACCAGGTAGGAAGGAGAAAGCAGTGGTTGCACGGAGGAGGCTAAGCAGGCACTTAGCTAGGCAACTGTACCCATGTTTCTCACTGATTTCTGCAAGGATCCTGTGAGGTAGGGCAGTTTTATTCCCATTCTGCAAATGAAGAAACCAAGATTTAGACGTGTAAGTCAGATTCCTCCATGTCATGCGGAGTATAGATGATGGGGCAGAGATTAGAAGTGAGGTCTGCCTTCTCCAAACCTTGACTGTTTTTGCGTTGGAAGGCAGTGTGTGGGTGTGTGTCCATGGAGGCACCAGAATTCTCATCTGGACATCAGCAGTCTTGGTGGCGGGTGCCTTGGAGAGGTCTGAGACCCCTTAATAACTGCCAGTGCCCGTTCAGGGGATGCATTGGATACACATGGCTTTCATCCCCAGCCATTGCCCTTGGAGCTGAGGGTCTCCTGCTGAAAGCGATCGGATCCGTCCGTTCCGTCACTGGTAGATTTGAGGAGGGAAACACGGGTGGTCTTTTGTCAAGTGGCAACTTGGGTTGAATTTGTTTTACCTTTCCATTTTTAAAGCCCTTTTTTCTTGCTCTTCCCTACTCTACCAGATGGTAACAGCATCGTTTGGATCACAGGCTACCGTTTGATTCATTGCATGGCATGGAGCCAGGGTTTATATCAGGACACCCTAGGTTTTCCCTGAGCACCTGGTTTCAGCTCTAACCAGTAGAAAATAATCATCAGTGACATTTGGAGGCATGGAGAACAGGAACTGAGCAAAAGACCATACGGCACGTATTAGAATCACTTGCACCGGCAACCCCTTCAGCTGTGAATGGGCCTGCACATGGCTGTGCTCACGCGCCCTGGCTGGGAAGGAGCTGCTGTTCTGCATTTGCAGGCTTCCTCTTCTCTGTGGGCAGATAGGCAGCCTTGGAAAGATTAGTCCCGCTCAGCATCCTGGCATTAGAGTGGCTTGAAAAATCGGCCCTCGTGATAAATTACAAACACTCACCCAGATATTGTGTAGGGTAGCAATTTAAAAGAGAAGAAGAGAAAAATGAAATAGAGAAACAGGCTTATTGTTAGTAAAGTAGTTCTTTGTTGCTGTAAAATTTGCTCTGGCCAGCACTTCTCAAATCCCCACAGCCAAGTATAGGTCCAAAATGCAGAGGTTACATAGCTGCTGCTGCATCCACCCCTGCTAGAGCCACCGCCTTCACCCCTGCCCATCCCACCCACCCCTATCACTATTACCACTTTAACCCCCACCCTGCCACCATTACCATGACCACCGCCGTCACCGTCATCACCGTCACCACCGTTACCACCACCACCATCACCATCACTTCCACCACCACCGTCACCACCACCATCCACCACCACCATCACCACCATCATCACCATCACCACCACCATCACCGTCACCACCACCATCATCACCACCATCACCACCACCATCACCACCATCACCACCGTCACCACCATCACCGTCACCACCATCATCACCACCATCACCACCACCATCACCATCATCACCACCACCACCATCACCATCATCACCACCACCATCACCACCACCATCACCACCATCATCACCATCATCACCATCATCACCACCACCATCACCACCATCACCACCACCACCACCACCACCATCACCATCACCATCACCACCATCACCACCACCACCACCACCACCACCACCATCACCATCACCATCACCACCACCGTCACCACCACCATCATCACCACCATCACCACCACCACCACCACCACCACCATCACCATCACCATCATCACCACCATCACCATCATCACCACCATCACCACCACCACCACCACCATCATCACCACCACCACCATCACCATCATCACCACCACCACCACCATCATCACCACCACCACCACCATCAACATCACCACCACCACCATCATCACCATCACCACCACCACCACCACCACCATCACCACCACCACCACCACCATCATCACCACCACCACCATCACCACCACCACCACCACCACCACCATCACCATCACCATCATCACCACCATCACCATCATCATCACCACCACCACCATCACCACCACCACCACCACCATCACCACCACCACCACCACCATCACCACCACCACCACCACCACCACCACCATCACCATCACCATCACCACCACCGTCACCACCACCGTCACCACCACCATCACCACCACCATCACCACCACCACCACCACCATCACCATCACCATCATCACCACCATCACCATCATCACCACCACCACCATCACCACCATCACCATCATCACCACCACCATCACCACCACCATCACCATCATCACCACCATCACCACCACCACCACCACCATCATCACCACCATCACCATCACCATCATCACCACCACCACCACCACCACCACCACCATCACCATCATCACCACCACCACCACCAGCATCACCACCACCATTCCTACCACCCATCATCACCATCATCACCACCACCACCATCACCATCACCATCATCATCATCACCATCACCATCATCACCACCACCACCACCACCACCATCACCACCACCACCACCACCATCACCACCATCACCACCATCATCACCACCACCACCGTCACCACCATCACCACCGTCACCACTGCCACCACCACCACCATCACCACCACCATCATCACCACCATCACCACAATCACCACCACCACCATCATCACCACCACCATCGTCACCACCATCACCACCATGACCACCACCACCATCATCACCACCACCATCACCATCACCATTCCTACCACCCATCATCACCATCACTACTACACATTTCCTAATGGTAGATCCTGTGCTGAGCTTTCTCTAGGCATTATCTCATTTAATTTCTGTGGCACTGTTGGGAGGTAGCAGTTTTGAAACCACGTGTGTTTGATACATGGTCTCTTACGCACTTCAGGGACTCAGAGAAGCCAGAATCCTGCTTTTACCCTTTTTTCATCATCATAGCCACCATCATACTCCTCCTCATTCCCGTGGCTATCTGTTATGTTTGCATAATGCCTTATTAGACCTTGTAAAGCGCTTCCTCAAATATTGGATTATTCCTTCCACCGCTATCTTTTCAGATAATTACAATGATTATAATTTTTTCCACATGAGGAAACTGAAGACGCAGCAAGTGGCTTGCCCTTCCCCATCTACCTAAGATTCCAACCTCACTTTCTTATACTGTAGAGGAAGGGGGTCGGAAAGGACCATGGAGAGCCCCCTTGCTTATGCCGTGTGGCCAAGTCCTCGTAACTACTTACCTGGAGCTTTACGCCCCATCCCAACTCAATAGCCTCTCAGGCAGTGCATATTCAATATGTTTTTGTCACATTTCTCATTATTTCCAGGGCTTCCTGGAAGAGGAGCACTGGCCTGGGGTA
This sequence comes from Prionailurus bengalensis, assembly GCF_016509475.1. Taxonomy (NCBI): domain Eukaryota; kingdom Metazoa; phylum Chordata; class Mammalia; order Carnivora; family Felidae; genus Prionailurus; species Prionailurus bengalensis. The sequence goes on along the minus strand of NC_057353.1, from coordinate 79,014,934 downwards.
CGATTTTGACAAGTTGAGATGGAATGTGGGTGTTACAGACAGAGGTGGTAGTGTGAGCAAAATCTCAGAGGCCAGAAGTCCTGGGGGAGTGTTTGGGGGGCCAAGATAAGCAGCTTCCCTGAGCTGTTGCTTAGGGATTGGAGCATGGACACTGGACACTAGATCTCAAAGGCATGTTAGACTCACAGGGCCATCGATTTCCAGGTAAAACACCTCAGTGTTAACGTGTTTTAGACAACAAGGAGACCCTGACCATTTCAGAGGTGGGAAGTAACTCAGGCAGAACTTTCTCCCTTTAGGAAGATCACCTGCCAGGATAGGGTGTATGTATAGACAAGTAATGGAATTTGTAAAAGGCACTGGATGACCCAGAAAAGTCTGGAGGGAAGGGACTGGGCATGTGAGCCGGTCAGTTCTGTGGTTGCAGGAAGGCAGAAAGGCAGGAGAAGGAAGGAAGGAAGGAAGGAAGGAAGGAAGGAAGGAAGGAAGGGGGAAAGGGAGGGAAGGAAGGAAAGAAAGGGAGGGAAGGAAGGAAGAAGGAAAGGGGAGGAAGGAAGGAAGGAAGGAAGGAAGGAAGGAAGGAAGGAAGGAAAGGGGAGGAAGGAAGGAAGAAGGAAAGGGGAGGAAGGAAGGAAGGAGGAAGGAGAAGGAAGGAAGGGAGGGAGGAAGGAAAGGGAGGGAAGGAAGGAGGGAAGGAAAGGGGAGGAAGGAAGGAGGGAAGGGAGGGAGGGAGGGAGGAAGGAAGGAAGGAAGGGAGGGAGGGAGGAAAGCTTTGAACGGCACTGGGGACCGCTCTGGATGCTGTGGGTGGAGATGTGAACATGGGTGCTGGAGTTGGCCAGAGACTCCCCTAATGTTTCTGTGGGTGACCCATTCAAGATGATGCCACCTTGTGACCACAGCTAGGATCACAAATTGCTTTCTTTCCTCTGGCCTCTTGCCACCTTTTTGCTTTTTTCCTTCTTGCTGAAACCCAAAGGCTGAGATATTTGCTTGCCCAGGTGCACATGCTTACATGTCTTTCTTGCTCACCAGAACCTTCCTGTCTGCCCACAATCCTCCTTTCCCAGGCCAGATTTTTTTTTTTACTGCCCTGGCATGGGAGCCACTCCTGACTCCATACCTTCTGTAGATTTCATTACCACCTTAGGTGCTTATCCCCCTGAGCATCAATACCCTGTATACAAGGTCCCCGAACTTCAGTGAAGCAGGCAGCTGCTGAGACCTTGTACCTCCCTCCAGAGGCGGTGGGCCATCTGGGAGAGGGACACAGACGTGCACCCCAATCAGATCAGCATTTTAGTTAGTAATTCAGCTCAACAACCTGAACCTTCATATCCCTCCTCCTCCCTTCCGATCCCTTCCTACCAACCATTAAGTGATCCGATTCTCCATTTCAGCCTTTCCTCTGCACAGAGTTACTTTGCGGGCCTGGGTTCTGAATTCTGATGACTGCTCACCAGGCCATTCCGCCGACCTTGAGGGAAAATGGTTTATTCATCTTGTAAATAACCGGTGACTCTCGGTGGAATAACCTGCCAGCAAGTGGAGGGGTGCCTGTCTCGATACCAAATGGAAGATGTCTGCTTTCCATTCCCCGAGGGAGGGGAGCTGGCAGCTCTTCGCTCTCTTGTGACCAGCCCCCCGATGTCTGCATTCATCAGAGCAGGATCGGACGGAGGCCCAGACAAATGCCTCCAGGCCTGGCTCATTTCTGAAGGTGTCCAGGACCGCATTTTGAATTCTCCCTGACAAGTGTCGAGAAACGCATCCCGACCTAGGCCTCGCTGCACCTCCGAGCTGATGTGTTCCGTGGCTCAGGGGGTATGGATCTGGGGCTCCTGAGCCCGGTCAGCCTGCTCTCTCTGCAAGTCTGCAGATGTCCATCCAGCTTGTGTCTTCCTATCCTTGTGCATCCCCCTCCCCCTCTCCCCACCAGGGCTGTTTCCCGGCCGTTGTCTGGGCTCAAGACCACGTCAGTCCTGAAGGGCGTTGTGTATCCAGCCCGCAAATGTTTCCTGAGTCGCCACCATGCGGCAGGCAGTGTTCTGGGCCCCCGGGCAGAGCACTGCACAAGAGCGGAGCCAGGCCCTGTTTCTGGGAGGCTGGCACCCCAGTTCGGGCAGGCGGGCAGGCAGTGACCAAATGCATCTGTCAGCGGTGTATCCAGCAGCGGCACAAAGAAAGTGAGAGCTGGCGGCAGGGCGGTTTGGGTTGGGCTGGCCAGAGACCGCGTGGACAAGAGGGGCTTGGAGCAGAGACCGCGTGGATGCCTGGGGAGCCCGTGTGCCGGGCAGGAGCAAGAGCGGGCAGAAGACGTGGAGGTGGGAGCGTTGAGCTTGGCGCGGGGGAGGGTGGGTGGCGTTGAGCTTGGCGCATTCTTCCTGGAGGAGGGCACTGGCGTGGCTGGACAAGGAAGAGAGTTTGAGGAAATGAGCCGTGCAGGGAGCGGGAATGCAGTTCTGGAAAGGAGGAAAGGGCCTCCCAGTTTGCTCTGAGAAGTGTTGCACTGTGAAGCCGACCTGAGTTCTGCTCTAAGAATGTGGTTCTGGTGACCTTGGGGGGATGGCGGGAAAGGGGAAGCGTAGGGTCAGGCGTGAGGGAGGATGGTCCAGGAGGCCCCCAGGCTGGCGCGGAGGTGACAGTGGAGGCGGGCCCGCGGTGGTGTGGCCATGGTGAGCTCCGGGAACAGACTGGCCCCTCGCTCCGTCCTTCCTGCTGCTTCCAGCGCCAGCACAAACCGGACCCCGTGGTGTCCTTACTCGGCATCTTTGGCCCCTTGGGCCGCTCCCCTTGGTGCAGGGCACCGACGCTCTTCCTGACCCCTGCTGACCTCGTTTGCCACTCCCCTGCCCTGTAGCCTTCCGTCAAGATCACATCAAGGCTCTGCCGAGGCCCTGCTCCCACTTGCCTGCTCTGTCCCCTGCACTGAATGTGTGTCCCACTGGGATACTCTAATGTCCCCCTTCAGTGCTACTTCAGCACCTCCTCCAGGAAGTCCTCCCAAGACCTTGCGGCAGACCTACAAGTTCCGGGTGCCCTGTGCACCTGTGCTTATCGGGAGTGTTTAGTCCCAGGGGCTCAGGTAGGCCTTCCTGCGAAACCGCGAGCTCTTGAGGCGTTGGCCGAGCCCCGGCAGGACCTGCGGGTCTGGCACGGAGCAGCGGGAGCGTGCGGATGAATACACAGGAAACAGCCGCAGACCTGGATCTCGGCCTCCATCCCAGTGGGCTAAGTCGAGGTTGGGAGACTCTGGTTTTAGGACTTGAAGCTCCTGAAAGAACATTCCCTCCCAGCTCACCCGGACTTCTGTGCAACCGTAAAATCCTCGAGCCTGAACAGAGCTGCGTCCCTGAGACCCCGCAACAGTCCCCTGGAGGCACTGACTCACCATGTGACCCACAGCCCTGGGGGAGGGGCCACTTCTGAGAGGTGGGGGCTGGGGAGACGGTATCCTGGGCTTCGCAGGCACTGAGGGCTCATGGAACACGGGGAGGAGGGAGAGCAGGCAGGGGGGTGGGGGTGGGGGCCACCACTGGGGCTGGCCTGGGCACAGACCAAGGCAAGGACGAGGCCTTACCTGGGTGTTCTGACTTCCTGAGGGAAACTAAGGAGGAAAACGAAAAGTCCGCGGTTCCATCATTCAGATGCCCGCTTACATAATATATACCCTGTGTCCTATGCAGTAAACCAACCAGAACACCCCTTACCCCTATACACAGGGCTAGATTCCCAGGTTTAATGAGGCAGGTCAGCCCCCCAAGATGACCCACTGGAGTCGTGACAATAGCCTGGACTGTAACAGCAGCCAATCAGAAAAGGCCGTAATGACCTACCTGTCCGTGTGTCCGTTTCACCCTTCCTGTGGACATTCCATAGCTGTGGGCACATCAGGGTGACCGTCCACATGCGGATACAGGATGAGCCAGAGTCAGCTGCTCAGGGGAAACCAGCAGTTACCAGCAGATTGAGTGATTTGCTACAGTTATGGTTCATAAACAGAAAGAAGGGGAGGAACAAGGGAACATGTGCACACGTGTGTGGGCACTCGTGAGTGCGTGTGTGTGTGTGTTGCTTGTCTACACACAAAATGCCTCTGCAAAGATGAGCCAACATCTGGTGGGATTAGCTGCTTTCAAGGAAAGGAACGGAGTGGCTGATGGCAGGATAAGGAGATCCTTCTGAAGGGTCCCTTTCTGTACCTTGTAACCTTGGGGCTGTGTGTTACCAAAGCCATCTACGTTGCAGAGCTGGGATCCAGTGCTGAGCCTCCGTGACCCCAGAGCCTGAGTCTTCTGCCCCAATCCCAAACCACTTCTCTCTGGAGGCCATCCCGCCAGGTGGGGGGTTTGAGAAATCCAGATGGAAATGTCCTCTGAGACGTTACTGCATTGGTTCTGGGCATTACCTGCCTGCTGTTAATTTCGGCTTCTTCTTTTGTCCTCAGGGGAAGAAAGGAGAAGTGGGCCCGCCGGGAACCCCTGGATTGCTGGGGCCGCAGGTAACTACCGCCTTTGCCCTCTGGTCCCTAGCAGTCCTGCTTCCTCTGGTTGAAGAAGCAATTGGGTGGCAGTTCCGAGGTTGGTCACCACAGTCTTGGATGGTCACCTCATCAGAGAGAACGCTTGGTGGGTCCTGGGTCCTCTGGTCTCCCCTTGCTCCCCCGGCCTCCCATCCCTGTGCTAGGAGAATGGCCACTGTCTGCTCCCCCAGAGAAATTTCGGCCGCTGGAGGGCAGGCCGCGGCGACACAGTGACGCCCACCAGCCAGCCGCGCCCTGCACAAGGTGCCCCATGATGGAGCTCATGCAGCTGGCCAGACAGGTGGGGAGGAGGGGCCTTCCCGGCAGGGCCTCAGCTCTGCAGGACATGACCCATGTGCAGGTGTGGATAGGCCCGTGTTGGGCTGGAGCTCCCGGTACTGAGCAGGGGGGGGGGGGGGGGGGGGTTGGCTGGACCGTGAATTCAGAATCGGAAGGGGCTTAGCCGAGGGACCAGGACAACCCAAATGGCACGCTACTCCAGGAGGCCACAGACCCGAGCTCTGGTTTGTGTCTGACTTCCAACACACTGTGACATTGGCCAGCTCCCTCCCCCTCTGCGGGCCTCAGTTTACCCATCTGTAAAGTGATGGGGTCAGGGCCCCCTTCACACTCTGCTGTGCTGTCTCACTCCCTGGATGACCCCTCCTCCTCCTCGCCCCCCTGACTCCTTCGGTCTTTCGGACTCCTCTCTGGTGGGACATCCTCTGGCCCTATGCTTTCTCCAGCTCCCCGCCCCCACACATGTGCAGTCACTTGTGGTCCCCTGGGAGCACCAGGTGGGGACGCTGTCTCTGTGGCCGTGGTGGCAGCGAGCAGGGCGCGTGCAGAGTCAGTCAGCCTCCCTCTGGCTCCTCCGTGAGCCGCAGGAAAGCAGTGGGTTTTAGCGCCCACCTGTTACTGGACCTCTCCCTCCATCTGTCAGGCATCCATGCTGGAGAAGGTGCCCACTGCGCGTCCGAAACCAGCTTTCACTGCTCGCTGACATGTAAAGTGTCCTGATGAGTGATGGGTGCCTTGCACGCCTTCTCACACTTCATTTCAGCACCTCCCATTCGGGCCAGATATGGCACGCCATAAGGGAATGTAAAATCAATCATAATTCATGGTCTTCTAAAGATTCCGCATTCGCTGTGGCATTTTGATGTTAATAGTGAAAAATAGAGTGCTTTTTGTATTTGTTTTATTACCTTCCTTTCCAGTGAGCAAAGCTTGTGTAGTTCAAATACTGGCCGTACGTGCTGCACCATCAAATTCCTTGAAGCTACAGTTTTTTCCCCTGCCTACAACTTTCTTTTTTTTTCTTTTTTGCTACCTCAGAAAATAGATTTCTTTCTTTCACTTTTAATTTTGCAATCCGTTCCATTCGTCGAATGTTTACCGAATGGCCAGGTATGGAGCTGGATGCCATTCACGTAAAAACAATCCTGCTTTCCACAGCAGGCGTTTCCCCGGAAGTAGGGTGCTCTGATCCATCCAGGGATCTCAGTGGTGCAGAACCACATAGTGTGGAGCCTAGAGAGGAATCGCCTGGCACCACTGACCGGATCGCCACCCGATGGACACTAAGCTGTGTCCCAGCCAACCACGCCCAAACCAAGAGGCAGTGTTGCTGTGGTGGGTCTCTGGCTGTGTCCCCTAATTCAGCCCTCCCTCTCCACCAACGGCCAAGGTTCCTCCTCGTTCAGCGGAGTCCTCCGTTCGATGGGTATGAAGTACCCACTGTGTGCCAGATGCAGTTCTGTGAATCAGAAGGGGCTGTGACATCTAGGTAGCCACTGTGCGCGCCCGGAGGAACCACGGGTTAGTGGGGCAGAGAGGCCCTCCAGGTAGAGGGACCCGAATTCTGGGAGAAAGGGGAGGCCGTCAGCCTCTCTCAGGGCCCAGCGGTGGCTCCTACACTGATCTGGAGAATCCGCATTGATTCTGTTGTAGAGTTTTTGGCTCTGATGGGAAGAAGGAAGGGAGATCAAGTCTGTTTCTTCCTGCTTTTGTCAGACGCTCTCTTTAGCGTTTGTATAGAATTGCGACTATTCCTTACAACGACATGTGAGGAAAGAAGGTGGATCTCATTTAAAATCTAAGGAAACTGAGCTCAGAGTTTAATTAGCTCTGTGGAGAATGGGATGAGCCAGAACCCCAGCCTCAGAGTAAGTGAGGCCCCAGGGCAGCTGGCATCCCGAAGATGCTTTTTGGTGCCTCTTTTTCAGGATGAAAAATTCCACCTGCTGGAATGTTTTAGAATAAATAGACACATTCCTGACATCATGGGTGGTGGCTCCCGTATCCTGGCAGCCGTTTAGGAAAAACGGAAGTCTTTGTCTCGTCTGGTTGGTGTTTGCGAAGGCAGTGTTGCATGGGGTGGCAGTGAGGACGGACAGATGTCCCCTGAACTGGTAGCCAGGAGCGGGGCCGACCCCACAGAGGACCGGGGATGCTGTGGGCCTTGGCCTCTACACAGAAATCTGCTGCGGTAGGTAGTCGTTATGGCTTTGCCCCGGGTGGACCCATCCTGAGGGGAGGACTCTCAAATTATGAACAACCCCCCCCCCAAAACAAATCACTCAAGTAGGGTGATTGCTGTGCTAATTCATGCAAGGAATCTTCACGCATCTTCAGATCCCATCCAACTCCGTCAAGCTGTACCAATGGGAACTAGGTGGTTATTGAGAAGAACGACTTCCCACTCCTTTATTAATGATAATTAGACTAATTGGTTATGTTTGCGTCATCATCGCAATTACCGCGCACGTTAATTAGCTGCTTAATCACCATCGTATTCGAAGGCTCAAATGCTGTTTCATTAATAATAATTAGGCAGATTGGTGCGTTTTATCAGTAGTTGCTCCTTAGTCGCTCTCGTTGGTAACAATTAAAACAGCCATCATTGTGTTGTTCGCATTTAAGTCTGTTGGCTGACTTGTTACTCTCAGGAACAATTAGATTAACTGGTTATTTGTATATTTTTATTAATGACAAAAGGAGAAGAGAGTGAAGAGAAGAGAGTGCCTGGGAAGGCCCCCAGTGTGCTGGGCTAGCTCGCGCACCCTCGTTCATGTACGCAGCAGGTGGCGGGGAGGGAGGGGCGGGGGTGCTTGCAGCCTTTATGCTACAGCCGTGGAGACTGAGGCACTGAGGCAAAGTGTGTTGCCTTAGGCCACTGAGGGAGTGTGAGGCAACCTAGCACTCGGCCCGGCCCATCCTAGACCAAAACCCTATTTTTTAATCTCTGTATACCATCATGGCTACCATTAGTAAAGGTATCAATAGTCAGAGAGTTTCAGTTTAAAATAACGTAACTTATGGTCTTTAATTCAAATGCTGAAATAGCAGACAGGAGGAGTCCCTGGGTGGCTCAGTCGGTTGAGCCTCCGACTCTTGGATTTCAGCTCAGGTCATGATCTCACGGTTCGTAGGTTTGAGCCCTGTATCGGGCTCTGCACTGAGCCTGGAGCCTGCTTGGGATCCTCTCTCTCCCTCTCTCTCTGCCCTTCCTCCGCTAGTGTGCGCGCTCTCGCTCTCAAAATAAATAAATAAAACATTTTTTAAAAGTTTTTAAATATTTATTTATTTTTGAGAGACAGAGACAGAGCATGAACGGGGGAGGGGCAGAGAGAGAGGGAGACACAGAATCGGAAGCAGGCTCCAGGCTCCGAGCCGTCAGCAGAGAGCCTGCCGCGGGGCTCGAACCCACGGACTGTGAGATCGTGACCTGAGCCGAAGGTGGACGCTCAACCGACCGGGCCACCCAGGCGCTCCAGTAAAGACTAAAACAAATAGCAGACAGGAAGTTCTGCCCTTGGTCAGAAACCCTGTGCGGGTCTAAGACACCTCCCATGGTTTCCCGAAGAAGGGACGTGAGTAGTGGTTTTCCAAGCGGCCCTTCCTCACGCGACTCCCCGTCTCCTGAGTTCAAGCACGTCCGCGTTCTTCTCGACTCGCCACCAGCCCAGCTCCTGTCCGGGCCAGGGCTGCCTGACAGCTGGCCAAGGAGAGGTCAGTTCCACCTCCCAGATGATGGTTCTCCTTCCGGTTTCTGGCAGCTCACACCTTGTTCTCCTCCTATAGTCTGGCTGCTGGGTCTGGGCCTGCCTGTTGCCTCCTCGTCTTTCCATGTCCTGAAAGAACCGGAGGGTCCCATCCGCCGCCTCTCGCGGGATCTCATGCAGGGCCCCGGTTCTGCCCACCCTCCGGGCACAGACCGTGCACAGATCTCGGCCCCCCACAAGACTCCCCTGGGTCCCTGCCGCACGGAGGCTCCACTGGGGTGCTGCCCGGCCTCACACACCTAACGTCCTCCTAAAGAACTACCGAGGCCGCCTTCTCCTCCACTGTGCTCCTCCCCAGTGCTCCCCATCTGGGCAGTGGCGCCACACCTACCCGCCTGTGTTGGGCAAGCACAGTCGGGTCCTCGACCTACCTTTTCCCGTCACACACCCTAACTGTGGTTAAACCTCACCCACTCTGCCTTCAAAACATACCCCAAGTCAGACCAGTCCTTGCTGTCTCCACGGCTAAAGCCCAGGTGGGGACCACTGCCACGCCTCACCCCTGTTCTCCCCGAGGGGCCCTGCCACCATCTGACTAGCCCTTCACACTGACTCAGACTTCTGTGCTGGGGCTGGTGCCCAGGCAGGAGGCCAAGATAGTAATAAAACTCCCAGCCATGGGGTGGCGCTGGGCTCCTGGTCTTGCCTTAGCTTGTTTGATTTGAGCAGTGTAGGCCTCAGGATCCCACCTTAGAGACCAGGGTGCTGGACCTTCATAAAGAAAGGAACTTGCCGTATGGCTGGGAGCCAGCAGGTATGGGTTCCATTTGCTTCCTCAAGGACTAACAGGACCCCAAGTGCAGGGACTTGAAATAGACGGGGACCATGGGGCCATATATATTAAGAGAGGAATGGCCATCCCCGGCCTATGCCCAGGTCCTCCCCAGGCCCGGCTCCTGCCCCACTGATCCTGTGGCTCGCCAGAGGCTGTATCCAAAACCATCTCAGTTCCCGCCACAATGGACGTCTGCTCTGCGTGAGGTGTCTGGGCCCCTGGAGGAGGCTGATCGCAGCCCTTCCAGAATGTGGACATTAGAGCCGAGGCCAGGCGGCAGCTCTGAGAAGAGCCGCGTGTCCCTGCATGACTGTTGAAGGCACGGTGAGGCCCTCCGAGCAGCGTCCATGGGCACCAGCGGCTGTCTGGCTGGCATTCCGTCCTGACTGCTGTCCCCTCTCCCCACCACGTGTTTCTCATCTGTACACACAAGACGCTCCTTGTCAGTGAGAGGAGGCTGGGGCCAGTGGCCCACCCCCTTCCCTGCTGGAAATGGGTCCCCAGACCCTCTGTCAGCCATGCCCACTGCTTCCGGCTTCTCTGTCTCTTTTAAGTGGCTGCTATAGAGTTTAATTACTGTGTAGGATTTTGCTCTTTTACCTGAGTGTGCAACCTCAAACAGGTTGTTATTAAGCCCCTACTGTGTGCACAGCAGTGAACCAGGTGCTGTGGGTCCCTACAAAGGAGGTGGAACAGACCCAGTTGAGCCTGTATGGAAAGTTCTGGTCCCACTTAACACACACACAGTCTTTCAGGAGAACACCATCCAAGGGGTGACTGGGGTTGGAACCGAGGGCTCAGACCCACATCCCCAAGCTGTGCAGACACTTTGCAGGGGTGGGTACAGGGAGGAGGGATGACGGAACCAGGGTCCTCGCGTCTGAATGCCGGCTTTGTCTCCTGTCAACTTTCCCTCCCAAGGTCCTGTTCTTCCTGTATAAAGTACAGTGGAACAGACCCACTTCGTAGGATTCCTGGAGGACAGAAACGAGATACAGTGTGTAAAGTGCAGGGCAGAGGGAACACCGAGCGGGAGTGGCCCCTCCCTAGGCCCTTCTTCCACTTCCGTGTTTTCTGCTTTCTCCTATGGATGCCTGCTTCTTTCCTTGTGCTTCTGGTATTTTCACCATTACGGTGAACATGGAGTGTGATTCCCAGACATGTTAGCTCTTCAGGGTTACTGGGAGAGTGTTTCCAAAGTCACTGTCCCCTTGCGCTTGGCCCAGACCTGTCTCAGAGTCCAAACAAGGGGCCCGCATACTCTATTTATGACAAGCTTTCTGGGTGATTCTGCAGCAGCCGGCCTGTCAAGGATCCTCTGGAGATGATGGCTGTGTGGCTTTAGCGGGGGTGCTTACCCTCTCTGGGTCTCAGTTTTCATTATTGTCAAATAAGGAGGTTTAATTTCCAGTAGATGATCACGAACAATCCTCTTACTCCAACAGTCTGTGGGACGGCAGCATCCTGAGGGGTGTTTGCAAGACACAAAGGAGGAAGGGGACACAGGGTCAGAGGAATGAGCTTGTCAGGAGGCCAGTTTTCTGGAACTTTCTGGAATGTTGGAAAGAGCACGAAATGCTCCAGGGGCCATCACTGCCCCTGGTGTGTAAGGAGGGAAGAAGACTAACATTCCCAGATTTCGAGCAGAGGCGGTGCTATGTGGGGTCAGGAGGGGCCTCAGAGAAGCTGTGTGCTGGTGGTGAGGGGGCGTGAGAACCCCAGAGGTCATGCTGAAGCAGGGTCACCTGGAACGTGCCTTCTGGAGGGTGGTCCTGGGACAGTCACCTGCAGGACTCTCGCTTGGCCAAGAGGCGAGCGGAGCTGAATTGGCTCAGCCGGGTGGTGGGTCTGAATGGCTGTAGGGGTGGGGCCACGAGCCTTCTCGGTGCATTCCCCCGGCCCTCATCCTGCAGGGAGGACCCTGCCCAGGCCACCATCCCGCTCTGCCGGGCCCCTCAGTTGTGTCTGCTCCAAGCACACATCTCCCAACCAAAGTAGATGCCACCCGCAAAGACACACCACGACTGAGCAGGTACAGGGACAGCTAGGTGCCGATGCACCAAAAATTCCGTTTCTGTGCCCATTGCTGACTCGCGTGCGCCCCCAGTGGCAGGAAAGGGAACAGTCCACGGGAGCAGCAGCCCTTGCCATTTGTTAGTATTTATCGCCCTCTAGTGGCGGTATGGCATCATTCTCCCTGGATGCACAGGCCCCTCTTCTTAGTGCCCCTTAAATTCAGTAGACTTCTTCAAGCATTTATTGAGCACCTGCTGTATGCCACGTCCTGCAGTGGTCCCTGTGAGAGATGCAGAGGGAGCAAGAGGGGCCTCTGCCTCACAGGGCATGTGAGTCCGATGGACATGGTTACACTGGCCTTGAGCATGGAGGAGGGAGCAATTAATCCAGGCTGGAGCCCTGGCTTGTGATTCTGTTCTGCTTGTGGAGCACTTCCCTCCCTGCGTCTGCTCCTGGCCACAGGTGTCCCAAGTGTAAGCGAGGGAATGGAGAATGGAAGCTGGAGAGTGGGTGTCCAGACTGGTCTGCAGAGAATTGTGGGGGGAGCTTTCATGAGTACGTTTGTGGCCCCACCCCAGACCTACGGAATCGGGGGGAGGGGCTGGGACAGGAGGCCCATGTCACCCACCCTTGGTGATTCCATGCTGACTGATGCTCGGGAACCACCGTCCTTCAAGATCTTCGGTAATGCTTGACCCAGTGCGTGTGTACGTAGAAGCGTGCAAGTGCGTTCATGTGTTTATTTTAAATGCTCAAGTGCTTGAGATGGAATAGATAATATAATAGTTATATACGCATCGCCCCAAATATAACAGATGTCAACAATTTGCAAATTTTATTTCAGACCTTTTCTTTTTTGCTTTTGTTCCTTGTTTGTTTGAAAACTAAAGCATTACTAAGACAGCTGGTCACTGTGTCCCCTTCCCTCCTCCCCTTTCAAAGGATATCGTCACCAGGAGACTGCTCCATGCAAGATTGTCACCCACATTTTACTTTTTCTTTCCAGGGCCCTCCAGGACCACCTGGTGTCCCCGGTCCCCTGGACCTGGAGGCCCCCCGGTAAGACTGGCTTTGATTTTCCCCTACAGGGGCGCTTAGGTACAGAGTTCATGGCCCATGGGAACCAGGAGCATCTTTATGTGTGGCCATCTGTTTGTCCTTAATCGAAGAGGAGAGCAAAGGCATAAACAAGGAGGACCCCAGCCTCTGGGCCTTCAGACCCTTAGATTAGTCTAGAAATACCTCTTGAGCTCTTGGAGCACATTAGTTGGCTGCTTCTAGAGACAGACACATGGATGGAGGTACGTTAGTGTGGGGGTGCCCATTCGGGTGCCTTTTACTAGTTCGTGATTTGGTGCTGAGGCAGCCAGAGGGCCGGGGTAGACACAGGTCAACACGCTCCCCACACACACTTGCTGTGCAGCAGGGAAAATGCCCCTGTAGGCAGAGGGTGGGGGTGGGGCCGGCCCAGCAACCAGCGAGGGCTTTCCACGCATCCCACCTGCTAAGAGCCAATGTGGTGGCTTCTGACTGCAGGCCAGACATGGTGTGACGATTGTGTGTTTCACAGTGGCCCGCACTAAGGACGCTCAGATGCCCTGAAGTCTATGCAGCCTTGTGCATCCTTGTCAGAGCCAGGCGCCTGGGGCCCGGCCAGGAGAGGCACTGGGGAAAGGCTCTGATGCTCCAGAGAGGCCAGACTAACCGTTCCCATGTGGTTCCCTTCTCAGGGTTTACCTGGAGAGATCGGCTTCCCAGGAAAACCTGGGCACCCCGGGCAGGCGGTGAGTTCCCCGGGGTCGTCCCCGCCCCCACGCTTCCCTGGATTCCATTGGTCTATGCTGGGATGGCTGGGTGCCTCCAGGTCTGCTGGCCAGTTGCTGCGCCCTTTCCTCCCCTGGCCCCTTCCTGCTGTGGTGCCTTCCACGAACTCAGTCTCCTGGGATTGCGGCCCCAGGGTCCTCCAGCCAGGGTGCAGATTGGGGCTCCCTCTCCCCAGGCCACCACCTTTCTTCTCATTACCTGGAGGCTCCTGAAGGCTGTTTAAAGTGACTTATTGTCCCTAAGAGATACCTGCCAGGGGGAACATAAATAAAGACAGTGGCTGAATGCTTCCTGTCCTCATCCTGACTGCCCTTCCTCACTCCCAAACTCAGAAGATCTTGGGGATCTGGAGGCTCCCTCCTGCCTTTTAAGCCCCGAGGATGGGGCTCAGAAACCTTAACATCTTCACTCCTGTAACGGGTGTGCCATTAGAGCTGGGTGTATCTCCTAGTTCTGGCCCTGAGCTCCTCAGCGCCCCGTGGTAGGTGTGGCCTGTGAGCCTGTGACACCTTGTGACGGCACGATCATCCTCATAGACACGTAGAGGACCCTCAGGGAGGCCTCAGCTCCACTGGAAGGGATTTCCTTACAAGTAGTTTTCTCTCTCTCCCTCGTGGGCCGGGGGGTGGGGAAGCCAGCAGAACCCACAGCCCTGGCGGGGATCCGGACGCAGCCAAGGTGATGGAGCTGAATCAGACCGCGTAGCACCCGGCGGCAGTGCCCCTTGGACCTTTGGCAGGTCCGTCGGTGGCTGTGGATGGAGGTCCCCCAGGCAGCAGGGACCGTGATGGCTGGGATGTCCGCATTCTCAGCTCTGCTGAATCCCCTAGGATGTGGGCCATCCATGCAGGGGTGTGATGCACACTCGGGGGTGAACTGATCCACACCTAGAACACCTGCTCCGTTGCAGCGTGACCGGCAAACATTCACGAACACACAGTTAATGGCAGCGTCACCAGTAGACTTTTTCCTCACGTGGCGGTGTCCCCTGAAAGCTCAAACACTTTATTTAAATTTTTTTTTCAACGTTTTTATTTATTTCTGGGACAGAGAGAGACAGAGCATGAACGGGGGAGGGGCAGTGAGAGAGGGAGACACAGAATCGGAAACAGGCTCCAGGCTCCGAGCCATCAGCCCAGAGCCTGACGCGGGGCTCGAACTCACGGACCGTGAGATCGTGACCTGGCTGAAGTCGGACGCTTAACCGACTGCGCCACCCAGGCGCCCCTGAAAGCTCAAACACTTTAACAATCACACCTGATCTAATGGGCTCATCAAAAAGTGTGTTGGTGTGAACGTTCAGAGGAGGAGAGAGAGTCGTAGGCAGAGGAAAAAGTATTTGAAGGCATGGAGGGTGTCGAGGGAGGAGGTTATGGCCACTGAGAGTTTGGGGTGCTACTTCTGGATTCAGTGTTTGCTCCTCCGTGAGCTCATACTTCCACGGAGGCCAGGTGAGCTCCCCTCCTGCCCTTCCAAGGGCCTTGACTCCTGTGACCCCTGCTCTGGGGAGGCGGGGCTGCCCTCCCAATAGGCCGCCAGCCCAGACTAGAGACACCAGGAAATAAGAGAATCTTAATTTGGGTGTCAGGAGACCTCTTGGTGGAATAATGACCAGGTTTCCTAAAATAATAATCATTTTTGAATAGCACTTACAGCTGCCAAAGTGATGACATGTAAAGTGTCATCTTGAGGGGAAAGGATTTCCCTCTGTCATGGGGGTGTGTGTGTACCTGGTCCGCCACGCAAGGCTCAAGGAAAATCAGAAGAGCAAACAACTCTTAAATAGCAGAAGGAGGAGCCAGGCAGCGGGGGGTTAAAAGCCCACGTGTCCCCATCACCAGGGCTGAGCCTGGAGTCCACCCCTCAGCCCTTGGGACTCTTTGTCCCTGTGCCTATAACACCACCTGTCCTGTCGGACAGGTCTGGGGGAGGAGGCAGCCTGTAGGGAGGAGAGGACACAGAGCCCCTCAGTGTGGCCCTTAGAAAGCATAAGGCAGACTTGGTGAATGCCAGCCCAGGAGACTGGGAAGGGGGGACATGTTGGTGGAGATTTCCCAAAGAGAGAGGGAAGCAGAAAGCAGAGGTAGTGAAGGACCGTCGGCCCCCTCTCGCCCACCACGCACGTCCAGAGTGGCCGGACCCCGGATGCTGGCCAGAGGGTGAGGGCCGTCTCCCTCATCAGGCGTGTGTAGGCCAGCCTGGTCCCACAGAGACGGCGGCACACTGGCAAGAGAGCCCCCCTGAGGAGGTGGGGTGGCCCCCAGCGGCTGGCCAAAAGCCACTCGGTGCAGTCTCCCTAAACTCGTGTCTTATTTTGCTCTGCTTTTTCTCTCTTGACCAGGGCCCACCTGGAAAGGACGGGCAGAATGGAGCCCCAGGCCTGCCGGGACCCAAGGTTGGTGTGCACGGGGGTGGCCGGAGTTTGGGGCCCAAAACGCAGGAGGAAAGGGATGTTGGATTGCTGGTAGATTCTAAAATACACCGATGGCTTGGGGCCTGGATCAGGACTCGGGAATGTTGGGGTTCACCAGGTCAGACGTGGGAAAGTCCTTCACTTCTGCGTAGGTGACTGAGCCAGACAGAAGCATGTGGAAGCCTCGGGCTTTCCCTCAGACGTGTTCGGAATACGTCTGTATTTGCGGGGAGGGACAAGGTTCAGATACTTGTAACCTAAGAGACTTTAATTTTAAAAATATTCTGGTGCGGCTCATCATGGTAGGAACATTAGGAAAAGAGTCAGAGGTTAATATCATAAATTTGGGAAGCAAGTCCCCCGTTCGCACGCTGCAGGTGAACAGTTACAAGAGCACAGCATGAATATTTGCGTGAGCGAATTTGATAACCTTCCCACCAAACGCACGTAGGCTCAGCACGTATGCCCGTAACCATCCGCGAAATGCGGCCTTTCGATATTACGGGAGCATCCTTCATCCTTTTCAATAAGTACCTTACAACCTCCACTTTTTCCCGACCAAATACAGAATAAGCATGCATTTGACTTCATTCCACGGGTATTGAATGTAAATATTCTCCGTCTTTCTCCCTTGGTTTTCACGACGGAGGAAAGCGCTAACCGCTGATCTTGCAGTCTCAGAATCGCTCATGTGACCTCTTCCGTGCTCCCAAGTCTCTCAGTGAGAGAAAAGCACAGTTTTCTACCCAGTTATGTTTCTGTAAAAACAAACCCAAAGCAGAGGCCTGGAATGTGGAATCTGAGAGGTTATACAAGCTGCCACCCCGGTACGAGTGGTTCTCCTCCTGAACCAGACGGTGACTAGCACTGAGTGTGTCCCCCGAGCCTGGCCCTCTCCTGCCAACCTCTCTCTGCATTCCTTACAGGGGCAGCCAGGAGAGAGAGGGGAAGACGGTCTGCCTGGAAAACCCGGCCCCAGGGTATGGACCCCGCCTCCTCCCCGCCAGTGGGCTCTTCGGAATGGGGTGTTTAGGCTGTGTGTGAACCACAGTTGACGGTGTGAGTGGTCTGGCAGTTGGGGTCTGGTGGCCCCCGGGGCTCGGGTCCCACCGGGACAGACACAGGCAGCGGGAATGACCACACCACACCTAGGACAGAGGGAGGAGGGCCAAGCGGGTTCCTAGGGGGACCTGTAGCTGAGGGGTCTCAAGGAGAGCTGTGGCCTTAAGAAGAACTCATCACTGTCCAGCTCACCTGGCAGTGAGGAACAAGAGGGGCTTCTCTCTGTCTGTCTGTCTGTCTCCCTCCTCCCCCTCCCCTCCTCCTGGGGCTCTGGTGTCCCTCCAGAGCTCCCTAAAGCCTGGCCCCTACTCCTGGCTGATGCGGTCTGTGGCATCCAGTCCCCACCTCCCACCCTCACCCCCTGCTCCATGGTCCCTGCATGCTGGGGTCTGTGGGGGAGGCAGAGGCCACTTCCCGTGTCTTTGGACAGGGCACCTCCTGTGGGAATGGGGACCCCAGGTGCTGCGTTTGGATGGCTGGCCCTTGGAGCCCCACCTCTTGGGCTAGAGTCTCCTTTTGTCTCGAGGACCAAAGCTCAACATCTCAACATCTCAGATTTGGCTTGGGCTCTGAATGCAGTGAGCACAGACCATGTGGCGTGTGTGTGTGTGTGTGTGTGTGTGTGTATGTGTGTGTGTGTGTGAGATATGTGTCAGTGTATGTGGGGTGCATGTGTGGTGTGCAGGTGCAGGTACGTTGGCTCTAGGGGAGTCCGTAGAGACAAGAGATTGCCCCAGGCACTGCCCCTGCCCCTCCCACCTGCACTTCACTGGGCTATGAGCTAGTCGAGGGCAGCAACCGTGACTGGGTCTTTGTCCCCTCCGCTCGCCCGTTCCCAGCCAGGGTCAGGCATTTGGCAGGTGCTCAGTAAGGGTTTTCTGCATGGAGGATGGAGGTCACCTCAGCCCAGCAAGAGCACAGGAGTGGCCCGACTCTACAGCTGCCCTCTGGAACGCAGGACCCCGATCACCCTGCTGGCCGGGGAAGGTGTTCTTGGGCCAGATGCGGGGCCCCTGGCGTTGCTTTGCTTTTTCATAAAGTGGCCGTTCTCTAGAAGACCAAAAGAAACCAGAGGAGAAAAAGCAGGTTAGAAAGCACCTGGCTACATCAAGCATACCCACGTGCTCAGATGTGGACAGAACCTCCCGAGGTCCACCAGGAGACCTCCTGTTGTCTGGATTCCAGACTCCCAGGACTCTACCTTCATGCCCCCGTGAGCTGTCCTGTTAACCACTCACAAGACGGTGCTCCTTCGTACTTTAAGAAGCAACATTTGCATTTAAACAATGTGCTTGCAACACAAGCTTCACGTTTGGGATTCCCCAAATCCCTGAAATGTCATAAGTCATCTGCTGCATTGTGTCCATGCACGCCCCGAGGTGGCTGTGTGGGGTGAATGTCATGGTCTTAAAAACACCTTTCGGTGTTTGGCTGAAATTCTGCCCTTTTCCAGAAAGGACTTAAAACGCTTGCGCAGGTTTGCTGGCTTGACCTGGCAGATCGTATGCTGTGAACCATACTTCAGTGTTGTATTTTCCCAACTTTGTAAATCGGTGAGCCCTCCCGGGCTTACACGTGTGAATTCCCACACTCTGTCCACTGGGCTTCGGATGCAGTCTCTCCCCTGTGCACGCGGGTCCCCAGAAGGTGGCCATTGATCACATCATGCACGGGAAGTGCTGGGATGAGCTCAGAGAGGCGCCCTCAGGGACTTCTGTGGTCTCCCCGCCTGTGTGTTTTTGGTTTCTCGTGGTCACTAACTGGAAGATTCAAACAGCCAGGCCTACTGCGCCAGCTCACGTGTTGGTTTTGCACGCTTTCTAGTGCAAAGTGTTTAAAACACTTCGCTGGGAAGTTCAAAACTATGAATGTGTACAGTTTTCGTACTTTCTACAACGTCCTTGGTAGCCTCAGAGAGGATCTGGCCTGGGGTCTTGTTAACTTTATTTTGGTAAAATGCCAACCGAAGATTAAAATCTTCCAAGGAGATTACGGATAAGTGGTGGACGGCGGGCTCATGCGTCTGTCAGGGGACGGCCCTGGCTTGCAGGATCGACCTTTTGGGTTCACGTCAAGAATTCAAGATGCTGCCCGGTCCTCCGTCCATTGTGCCTTTGACTTCAAGCTCACGGCACGGATTCATGAAGCGCTTCCAAAGCCCTTGAAGACGTCTTATAAGCAAACCCAGACCCTCAGTGCCTTCCTCAGCATGTGAGAAGCAATTCCCACGGCAAGGATGTTGCCGTCCTGGTAGATTTAAAGTGCACGTTTTAGTGACAGGTGTTTGCACAATCTCGGGCAGCGTGGTTCTCGCTGATGGTGCCTGTAAACACCGGGAAGTCGGGGGATGGGAGCGTGGGGAGAGTTTCTCTGTGGCGACTCCAGTGTGAGTTCCCCTGCTGGCACCAGACCTTCCGCATCAGATATTGCTGTGTTGTTTAATGCTGAACAGTGTTTTGGGTTACTTTTTTCTTTTTCTTACCTTCTTCTCTGAGACGAGGGGATGGTGGAGGTCTTGCCTACCAGCTGAGTCTGGCGTAGCTGCAGGGGAGACCATGATGGGCACGGAAATCCGGAAATCATTCATTCATTCATTCATGTGCCCGTTCACTTATCAGAAAATCACGTTTCCTTATGGAAATCTACGCCGATAGCGTAATGGGTGTCAGAAATTGTCCAGAATGGTTCTCAAGACGCATTGTTGGTTAGAGATTACAGTCCCTCCCCACCAGCACACACACGCACAGATTTGAGTCAGTGATTTATAGGGAAACCCAGCAGCTGGATGCGTTGGGATCAGGGAACAGTCCCCTCTGGGCCTGTGGCTCCTTCAACCCACAGCAAAATGCTAATTAGGAACCTAATGGCTGAGGACTAAACGTCATCCCATCTGCTGGAACCAGTGTGTAACTGTTTGGGGGTTTGCTTTCTGGTTTACCAGAATTTCACCCAAGACTTGGTTTTATTGTAACCCAGCATGGGAGCCAACAAAGAAAGCTCTGACCCACCTCCAACCCTGGGGCTGCCTGTCTGAACGGCAGCCACAAGACAGTGGTGAGCATGGACGTGTTCATCAACGGCTTCTCCCTCATCGCTGGACCCAGCGTGGGGCCTGGGCTCCCCTTCAGTTAGCACAGCTCAGAGCTGGACGGACCTATGAGTCCCTGATTTTGGCCCCTCATTGTTCTGAATTGTAGGCTTCAGGATGAATGGGTTCACCTGCGTAAACTCTGTCGGGGCGATCTGAGATTCTAGCAGGGGTTCTCTCTGGGGGAAGTGAAAGACGTTATAAAGGCGTGTGGAAGGCCTCCCTCCAGAGAGGCCGGGCGCTTGGGTTTCCACAGCCTGCGCGGCTGCATAGAGTGCGGGCCGTAACCCTGCTATGCACGTGCCTGAGAATCCAGAGATGCTGCTGTGAACGTGTGGGGCCAGCGGGGGAATGACCACCATCTCTGCAAATGTCTGTGGGACGTGACGGCATGTCTGTTATTCTGTCTCCAGGGTGAAGTTGGGGAGCAGGGCCTGGCAGGCCGACCTGGAGACAAGGTCTGTTTTCTCTTTCTTTCTTTCTTTCTTTCTTTCTTTCTTTCTTTCTTTCTTTCTTTCTTCTTTCCTTTCTTTTTTCACTTTCTTCCTTTTCTTCCCTTCCTTCCCTTCCTTCCCTTCCTTCCTTTTCTTTCTTTCTTTCTTTCTTTCTTTCTTCTTTCTTTCTTTCTTTCTCTTCCTTCCTCCTTCCTTCATTCCTTCCTTCCTTCCCTTCCTTTCTTTCTCTTTCTTTTTTTCTTCCTTCCTTCTTTCCTTCCTTCCTTCCTTCCCTTCCTTCCTTTTCTTTCTTTCTTTCTTTCTTTCTTTCTTTCTTTCTTTCTTTCTTTCTCCTTCTCTTTCTTTTCTTCTCTTTCTTCCCTTCTTTCTTTCTCATTCATTGATTCATTCATTCCATTCTTCAGTCAATGCATTCTCTCATTGTGATGCCCTAGGCCTGTATCAGTTCCCTCTGGGGGCTCACTTCCTTCATCTCACGCATTCATTTATTTACCCAATGATTATCAGCATGTCCTATGCATCCTTCACTGTGTTGGGCTCACAGCCATCAACCAAGAGCAATGACCAGGTGCAGTGAGTGGTGATATGCAGGTGTGGGTGGGAGGGCAGGAGGGAGGCCCCTCACTCACACTTGGGGAATGTTGGGAAAGATGACAAGGAGGTGTCATTGTGTCAGAGTCCTAAAGGACAAGGAGGAGGAGGAAACACCCAGACAGGTGTAATGGGTTCCTGGTGATGAAATGGGCTGAAGTGAGAAAAAGCTTGGAGACACCCCAGCGAGCAGATTCTCTAGAACCACTCTGCTCTCCGTGTCGTCCCCACTGAGCCACAGTCTTTGGGGACAGGAGAGCAGCGAGGGGAGAGCACCATCTCGTGCATGGCCTGGTGCACAGGGGAGCCTCAGTGAGCATTGAGTGGACAGAGGTGCCATGTTTTTTCCACAGGGAGAGGCAGGTATCCCTGGTGCTCCAGGATTTCCAGGCGTGCGGGGACAGAAAGGAGAGCAGGTAAGTGACGAACCTCTCCTGTGCCCCTGCAAAGCTGCCCCCTCTGGAGTTCAGTCCCTGGAGCAGTGGGTGGTCTTGGCTGGGGCTTGGGGGTGTTTCCCCAGGTTTATGGAAGAGAGAAGGTAGGGGACCAAGCTTCTCTGGTGTGTCACCTGTGGCAAAGGGACAGGGACTGAGAGATCTATCTGCAAAGGGTAGACCATCTTCAGATGGAATTGATGGGAACAGGGTGGGATGTCATGACAGGTGCCTCGCCCCTAATGACAGCCAGCCGCCCAAGTTGGGCCTCACCTTGGCGTTTACTGATAAGGCAAGAGCAGGTCAAGAAAAAAGGGATTTTGCCCAAGGTCCTCTTGCTCTTATGGGGAAAAGGCAGGTGCTGAGATCTGGTGTTTCCCAGTTTCATCTTTCACCGCAGGGCGAGAAAGGGGAGCTGGGCCTCCCAGGCCTGAAAGGTGACCCAGGCAAAAAGGTAGGAACTGCTGCTGGCCTCCTGGTCCTCAGTGACCCGAGTCGCCCAGCCTTCCTCGTGAGCACGTGTGTGGTGCCTGTCGTGTGGTGGAGAGGGCGCGCGTCTCCGAGACAAAGCGGGGTCTGGCTTGCAACCTGGTGGCGCCTTGTCTGACCTCTCTGTGCCTCGGCGTGCTGGCCAGACACGCTCCGCTGACCCTTCCTCAGAGGGCTGCTGGGAAGCGTGACTCCTGTCCTGTGTGTGAAGTGAGGTGCCGTGGACTCAATCGGGACAACCCGACGGGGGTCGTGTTACCAACAGCCGCCCAGATGAGGAAGCTGAGGCACTGCAAAGTGGCCACATCGCTCTCTCAGGGGTGCGCGAACAGAGCACGTTGCTGTCAATCCCCAAGCCCCGGCAGCCGGTCGGATCAGCGTCCTGGCTCCTTGCAGGGCAGAGCCTCTGGACGGCCTGGCCCGTGGGCGCCTGAGCGACACCCACGGGGGCTTGTGTCCCCCCTTCTCCCGCACAGTGGTTCTCCCCCCCCCCCCCACCGTGTCCCCTCCTGTTTCCCGTTCTCGGTCCGCCTGTCCTTTCTTGGCTCCCAGAGGGGCCTCCCACCCACTTCCCTCTTGGGCTGGAGGCTGAGAGCTGTACTCCAAACAGACCCGTCTAGAAACGGGCAGGGCGTCGTGCTGTCAGTTTCTCCAGAATCGCAGTTTTCGTTTGCGAAACTCACTTCCAGGATGCAAAGGACTCAGTGAGACCATAAAGCTCCTTTTATTGCTTTCGCAGAACAGTCAGGCCCGTGGCAGAGTCACATTCACGCGCCCAGAAAATCTGGCCCCTCTTTTTCTCCAGAGAAATAGGTGGTGATGATAATTCTGGTCGAAAATCCAGAACAAGACATTAAGGCGACACTGTCCCCGTCCGACTGTTTCTTGCACGTCACTGCCTCTGCTTGCCAGTCCGTTCCTGGCCACCATCCACGACACGCGTTTAAACTCCACGGCATCTGAAAGTGGGTACAATCATCTCCTTTCTCAGCAAGGGCTGCTGAGGGCTTCACGTTTTCCTGCAGGAGCTGGGATCGGAACCCACCCATCTAGTTAACTCCGGCGCTCAGGTCTTTCTGCAGCCACGAAGAGGGGCCACGGGGGTCTTCCCTGGCCACCTGCTGTTCCTTCCTCCTCACCTTCCCCACCCTGCCAGTGCTGGGGAGGTGCTGGCTGTACCCGAAAGGCAGTCTTTAGGTCCTCTGGGTTGGAGACACGTTTCTCCTCCAGTCCTCTCCTCAATAATACACACCCACACATTCCCTAGTGTCGACATAAAACGAACAAACCATTTTTTTTAAATTTTAAAGAGAAAGGAAAACAGTTTTATTCAAGCCCAAGTTAGGACAGTGGCCTGGACACATGATCTTCACTAAGAAGAGAGCCCTCTAGGGGACAGACGTGCTGCAGGGTTATAGATGACTTTACAAAAAGGGTTACAAGTTGTCATGACATTCCAGGACGTTCCAGGGAGTTACAGACTTTCTCTTGGGGTTTTAGTATGTGCAAAGCTGTATGACTTTAATCTTACCGGAACCAGGGGGGGGGGGGTATTGTTTTTCCCATCTTTATGTTTGGAATGCTTTTTTCTGGTTATTGTTATTTTTTAACAAAGCAGATGTATGATATGTGCTGGGGCAGAAATAGAGCCCGTGCTCTGAAGGTATTCTGAGTCATTTTCATGTTGGTAAATGTTAAAGTGTAGCTTCCCTGGGAGCCCGGGGCCCACACAAATGAAACATTGAAAATTTCCTTTATCACTGGGAAACACTCAACTTCTGATTATTTGGACTTTTTCATTTGAGGTATACTGGGTTAAATGAGATTGCTTCTGGAGCATCAGGAAGTCAGTGTCAGGAGAATAACTGGGTCAAATCATGTAATGCAAATAGCACCAAGAAAGTGTTTTTCTTTAAAAACAAAACAGAACAAAACAAATTCTGGAACTTCAGCGAAGGCAATGCTGGTTGGGTTCTGAGCTTAAAACCAGGCTCAGCCATGTGCTGGGTATGACTTCAAGCAGGTGCATGAATGTTATGTGTCATTACCCTTATTTATGAATGAAATCGGCATACCAAAGTGTCTGCATTATAGGCATTTCTATGGAGATTAAATGAGTTAAGGGGTGCCTGGGTGGCTCAGTCCTTAAGCGTCTGACTTCAGCTCAGGTCATGATCTCATGGCTCATGGGTTCGAGCCCCACGTCAGGCTCTGTGCTGACAGCTCAGAGCCTGGAGCCTGCTTCAGATTCTGTGTCTCCCTCTCTCTCTGCCCCTCCCCAGCTTGTTCTCTCTCTCTCTCTCTCTCTCTCTCTCTCTCTCTCTCTCTCTCTCCATCTGTCTCAAAACATAAATAAACATTAAAAAATTTTTTTTAAAAACTTAAAACATGTATAAACATAACCTGGTAACTGGAATTAAATACCGTATAACCATGCAAATAAGACAGA
The DNA here is from genome assembly GCF_016509475.1 of Prionailurus bengalensis. NCBI lineage: Eukaryota > Metazoa > Chordata > Mammalia > Carnivora > Felidae > Prionailurus > Prionailurus bengalensis. The sequence continues at coordinate 78,990,749 of NC_057353.1, read as the reverse complement.
AACAATGTAACTATGTTTACCGTATTATTATTGTTTGCTAAGAGTGGCCTTGTCCCTGTCTAAGCCAGCTTTATTCATTCCTTTGTTCACTAACCACACATGGAAAGCCTGCCACAGTCCTGACCCCGGGCCACTCGGAACACGTGTGGGCACAGACATCCAAGTCCAGGCATCATGTGACACACGTGGAGTGACAGGATTTGGGGACCGTGTGCTCTCTGTAGTCCCTCCTGCATGGCGCTGCCCAGTGCCCCTCTCCCCTCAGGTCAAATGTACGGATTTCCTCCCTACGGGGCCCCTGCAGAAGATGATCTCAGTCAGCCCCCATATGATATGAGCTGAATGTACTATTATCAGTATATCGCAAAGAGATAAATAAGCCCAAAGAGGTAAAAAGTGTATAAAGTGGTAGATTGAGGTTTAAAGCTCTAGAGGCTTAACTCCCACACCTGTGTTGTTTACAGGAATGTAAATGTGTCCCCTCAGCCCCCTGCAAAGAGCCCATCCCCTCCACACGGGCCGGAACAGGGCCCGTGGAGTCTGTAGGGGGCACATGTCTTTGTGCCCAAGGGCGCACAATGGGGATGTTTGCTGTCTCGTGGGTTGTGGTGGCAGGAGGCAGCCTAAGTGTCATCAGCAAGAAGATGGACAGTGGGTCACTTTATCTCCGCATTCACACTGGAGTAGCATCGAGTGATAGGAGTGATCGACAGCTGCCCAGAGTGGCCTAGATAATTCTCAAAACATAAGGTTTTCGTATGTCTGAAATAGTCTCTAATTTGGAGTCTGTCTTTCATGGTAGAGACCGCGTGTGTGACTCTGTTGCCTGGGGAAAGGTGTCCCAGGATAAGCAGAGTTCGCTCGAGGATAAATGGTCATTTCTTTTCTTTTTTTTTGTTTCTCATCCAGGGTGAAGTTGGTCCTCCCGGCCCCCCTGGGTTACCTGGAACGGTAGGTTACACTGCTTCTCATCCTCTCCTTCTTTGAATCCCTAAGGCAGCCCCCCTCCCCCACTCTTCACTTAGTTATAGACATCTTTTTAATAGAGATTGCCTGTTCCTAGGTCTTGCGATCCGGAAATACATGAGCATCTCTAAGAACCACCTTGCACTTACTGATTTATTGCTTTTGTGCAGCAAGCACGGTTACTATTTAGCAGAACACTGGTTAGACACAGAATATGTACCCACCTGTTGCATAGGGGGAAGTTGAGGTCCAGAGACAAGCAGGGGGAGACTTTGTCCAGAGTAAGACTGCACGTGGATATATAACCATGACTCATGATTCCACCCCATGCAGGTATGAGGGCAGGCATTGTGATTGGTGTTGAGTAAGAGCATGGGCTTCGGAGCCAGGAAATAGTGGGCTTGAGTTCCTGAGTCCCTTATCTGCCATCAGCCAGCACTGATCTTAGGTATATTGTTTAACTTCAAAGACCTCACCTTCTCGTCTGTTACGAAAAACTATTATACCCAGCTATAGTACATTTCTAGTGAAAACCAACTGAATTAATACAGGGTATGTAGTATAGTTTCTGGTACATAATAAACACTAAATTAAAAACAACTGCCATATGAATATGGGAGCATATTTTGGGTTTTTTTTTTTTCATCTTAATGTTTCTTCCCAGCCTTAGTAGTTTGTGCTTTGATCAGTTGATTTTGGGGAAGTTGAACATGGCTTCAGGGTTGGCCAAGTATGGATCACTCGATTCCCAAAGTAGAGAACCGTCTAAGTATGGAGGCCAGGAGATGAGAGCCTGAACACCCGGAAATCCCATCTGCAGGATGACAGAAAATCATACTCTGTGTCATGTGTGTTTGTTAGATCATTACTCCCCTGTTCAGTCTCCCCCCACACTCATGCCTGTCGGAATGAGACTCAGCCATCCCATAAGGGTGTTAGAAGAATCTCAGAATTCTATTTAGAGCCACAAATGGTCATATAAAACTTTTGTGTGATACTGGAAACATCTGATGTTGGCAGGCATGCAGGGAAGTGAGCACTATTGTGCTGTGTGAGGGCAGACTGGTAGCACTTGCTTGAGGAGTTACTCAGTATTAACGTATCGTAAAGTGTGTGCTTGTAGCTTAGAAATGCCGCTTCCAGGCATCTGTCCCAGAGAAGTGTTTGCACTGTGTGTATTTGAAAAAACGTGTACAGGGACATACATTGTAGTTTTACTTATAATGAAGTATTATAGGCAACTTACGTGGCAGAAAATGAAGTAAACCATAGGATAGCCATATCCTGGAGTCCTAGTTTGTAAAAATACACACACACATGCATGTGCACACACACGCACACACACAACGTATGTGGCCTTGAGAAGATACTGGCACGCAACAGAGATGTGGTGGAAAACCCAGCATGGGCTCACGGCCCAGCCGGTGGGGCCACTTCCTGAGGCGCACTCACTGGCTGTGGGAGTTCCGTGAAGCAGTTTGCGTGTCTGCCTCCCAGTTTCTTATCCACACTGCAGGGAGAACGGATGATTGACCTCTTCATTGCTGTAGAGAATATGTGGCTTTACACGTATATACAAGGACCAATAACCATATGTTTGCTGTTGATATTTGTAGAATTCGTGTGCAAAGTCGTGCATTTTTATACATTCATAATTGTGTAAGAGTACTTAGAGAAACTTGCTACACTGGGAAACGGTGGTTTCTTCTGGAGAAGAGACTGGTATTTGGGGACATAGAGGCTAAGGTTAGGAAACTTGCTTTTACCCTTCTGTTTTGACTTCATTGTGTTTTCAGACTAGAATCTGTGATGTTCTTTTGCCCACTCACTTATTTTTCTGAGCACCTGCTGTGAGCTAGGCACTGGTGGTGTTTGGACCCCACAGAGCTTCAGCCTGGTGGGCGAGACAGACTCTAGTCCCCTGGTGGCCCTGAAACACGTATGTGACAAATTATAGGAAATGCCAGCAGGGGAAAGAACAGGGTGCAGTTAGGGAGAGTAACAAGGGGACCTAATTTATATTTGGTGGAGGGGAAAGGGGGTCTTGGAAGATGAGACGTTGAAAACAGCCCCAAGGATGGGCTGTGGTCAACCGGATAAAGGGAGGATGGGAGTGTGTTTCCAAAGGACAGCAGGTGCAAATGCCCTGTGGCTAGAGAAGCCATGGCATCTGTGAAGCACTAATGGCAGTATGGACACAGGGTGGGGCTGGAGGGCCACGTGGCTCTATGTGCCCGGATAAGGAGTGGCCAGAGGGCGCCTCCCCTGGTTTCTTCTCACACGCCTCATGCCCAGGGGTGCTGCTGGTGACAGACTCTGGGGGTCGGGGGCGGTGTCCCAGGGTCCAATTACTCACAAGGATTCTCCATCTCAGCCCAGGGCACCCTGAACAGAGAAGGTTTCATCCCCACTTTACTGATGTGGGAATGGAAGCTGACAGATGGTCACAAAGTTTTAAGTGGGGGTGTGACTCCGGGTCCCCCATCTAACCACAGTGCTTTTCTGCCCTGCCTTGATCACCCCTCGGGGACTTGAAAGAAATATGTGATTGTACCTGTCAACACGAATCATCACTAAAGGAAATGCTGGGGCTGCGTTCTCCCACGTGGTCAAGTCTCTTAGAGGCAGGTGGTTAAAAGCAAGTCACATCTTTCTCATTTCTGTGCTTTCCTTTTCAGACGCCCCTGTTCACGCCTCACCCCAGGATGCCAGTAAGTAGCAGCGGCCCCTGGGGGGCTGCAGGTGCCCTTTGGCCAGACCTGCGCTGCCTGCCTGCTCTGGCTCCTGACTTAGCCCCTCCACACGGGTCTGCAGGGCGGCTCACTTCCAGATTTGTCCAGACAGCTGGGCGGTGGCGGGGGGGGGGGGGGGGAAGGGCCCTGCAGGGGCCTGGCTCGGTGTCAGGCAGGCATGCCAGGGGCCTGGAGGTCACCTCTTGCTGGCTGAGGGTGAGGGCCAGCCCTCTCCTGGGTTAAGGTTGGGTCTCCGCTGCCCAGAGAGCCGGTGGTCGGGAGGAGAGCAGGTCAGGTGGCGGTGGACTGAGGAATCCCGGGGAGCATTACTGAGGATGTTGGCCTGAATGGGTCCCAGAGACTGAAGCACACTGGGGGGACCCGGGTCTAAGAGAGGCCGTTCGGAGGGAGGACAGTGGAGACCCAGCCAGCTGCAGGGTGTGGCTGGTGCACGGAGCTCTTGTGGCTTCTCCCAGAGACTAAAACACTCAGCAAGGAGGCTCATCATCGTGGCAGCCGCAGGGAAGCCTTTCCCTCCTCTGTCCATGAAAGGCTCTCGAGAAAATAAGTTTTTCCAGGATGACCTCCGCTCTCGGCAGCACTATGGCCCGAGGCGTGCACCTGCTTGTCCCCTTTGCTCTCAGGACGGGGTCCTCCTGTGGCTGCTCCAGGCCGCATGGCCGCTGAGAGCCCGCACACATCCACATTTCAGTAGTTGTTTTGTGGGAGCGCTCGGTGTTGAGCGTATACAACTTAGAAAGCTGCAGCGTATCCTGTATATGTGGGGAAAGATAGGAGCTGGGGCAGCGAGCCAAGGAGTGGAAGGGGCAGAGCTTGAGCGCATCTCGCGTGGCAGGTGCCGGGCTGCCAGTGCTGACGCTGTCCCTGAGGGAACTGCACATGTGCCCCGTTTCACAGATGACGACTTGTGGGTCAGAGGAGCTATGCAGGTTGCAAAGCGCCTGCCTGGGAGATAGGCCGTGAGATGGGTTGTGGGCTGCAAGGACCTGCCTGGCCACAGCGGCTGTCCCCACCTGCCGAGAAGATTCAGGGCTTGCCCTGGTGGTGGCCGCCCACATCACAGCACCCCAGTGTCTGCCTGTCCCAGGACCACCTCTCCTGGTCTCCGTCCTCTGGGTCTCTCTCCCTCAGACCCACCCTGAGCCCCTCCAGCTGGAGACAAGCCTGCAGAGGCGGCCCCTCCTTAAAGGAATCGCTCCCTTAAAGATGATTTCCAAGGTATTCCAGTTGGAAGGCTCATGAGGGAGAGTCCGGGCCTGCCAGGCCTCCCCTTTGAACCCCAATCGCAACACTTCCTGTAGGGTCTGAGCCTTTCGGAGATCAGGAAGCCACCTCAGGTGCAAAGTGAAGAAATTGTGTCTATGGGGAAAAAAAAAAAACGGTTCATTGTGGATTATTGCATGAGTCTCTCTGGGACCAGCCTCGTCGCCATGGTAACTGTACTTGTGTTGATGGTTTTGAAAAGTGATGTTTGACGTCTCCTTGCTCTCCTGAGGCATGCTCCCTTTGAGTCCCTGCACATGGCGCAGGGTGGCAAAGTCCCAGGCATAATTAAGCAAGGGAATAGAGAAGGCTGGGAGGAAAAACCCACCTCCCTCTGTCTGGGGATGGAGAAGGCTGCTGGGGCTGGCTGGGGGTGGCACCCGGGGAGGCTGGGATGCCGCGTGCAGGTCTGCGGAGGGGACCCAGTCCTTCACTGGAGGAAGGAGGGACAGGCAGCCTCGGGCTTGGGGATGTTGCAGCTAAGAACTCAAGAGGGTCTTTGTAAGGGGTGGGCAGGGGGTGCTGGCGGGTGGCGAAGAAGCAGCCAGCTAGGAAGGGTCTGGGGCGGCCTGACTCCACCCCGTCAGCCTGCAAAGGAATCTGCAGGATGCCAGCCCAGTTGCAGGATGACACTGAGCCCAAAGAGGGTGTTGACGTGGTTGACGGACTCACCGGTAGGGGGCGCAGCCTGGAGGAGAAAGAAGCCACTCACACCCGTGCATTCAGCGGCTGTGGATGAGTACCCACTGTGTGCTCCTGGAGTGAAGGCTCTGCTTCCTGACTGATCCCCAGGCTGGGGCTGAAAATGGCTTGAGCACCTTGCCTGTGAGTCCCCAGGGGTCCCTCCTGTGGCCTGACGACTGCCATCTACAGTCCCTTCCTCCAGCTTCTTCCTAGTGCATCACCCAAAAGAACCCCATTAGCCCTTTTGTCTTTGTGGGTTGTATTGCCAGTGACTGGAGGACCAAAGTGTCTCGAAAGTCCCCACAGCAGGGAGGAAAGTGTGCTGGCAGGAAAGTATTGCTGTCCCTGAGGAGCAGAGCTGGAGTGTGTGATGAGCTGGTTTGCTCCAGAGGAACCAGTGAGGTCACACCTGTGTGGGTGCCACGGAGCACTTTGCAAAAGCCACCTCATTGAATCTTGGCCACAGCTCCCCAAGGTAGACCATGCAGATTCCATGCCACACAGGATGCAGAGAGAGAAAACCAGCCAGGACTGTGCAGATGCTAACTGGGCGATCCGCCAGTCGCTTGGGCGAGGAGAGCAGGTGGGAACCCCAGGCAAGGTCTCCGGAGTCTGCCTGTGCCCGGGGAGAGAAAGCAGCCTGTCTTCCGGCTTCTCCTGCACCTGAAGGTTTAGGACTAGCCCACCCCAGGCTCCCTAACTCACACGTTAGAATTTGCCTTCTAGATGCTTCCAGGGGCCTCCCCAGACTTCCTGGTCTCTGGAGCCTTTGCTTTCAAATTCCCTGCCTATGCAGGCCTTCTTTATACCTTCCAGGAAGTACTCATCCCAGTCTCTCCTGCGGCCTTCCTGCAGATGGGGACCTGGGGTCTCCCTAGACAGCCCGTGGCACTCAGGGACAGCACTGGGTCCTGCTCCTTTAGAAGGAGCCGTGCACGGCCCTTCTAATACACAGGCTTCCATCATTACCCTGCTGTCTCTAGAGAGCTCCACAGACCCCCCCCCACTCTCCCCTCTGGGGCTCATCTCTGCTGCCCCTTCTCTGTGCCTTCTCTGTGTGAAATGGAGAACTTGCCTGTTCATTTTGTAGATATGGTCACAGACGACCCTATGACTAAATACTCTGCCCGGGGTTATAGAGCCAGCACAGTGGAGAACAAGTTCTAAGCCAGTTCCTGTGGAGCTGAGGCTGTTTTCACCACGGTCCACTGTCTCCATCCATCTCCCATCCTGGCCCTTCAGCCCTGAAAGGTGGAGGCCTGAGTGCTTTCCAGGGCCGCCCTTGATGGAGACTCCTGTCTGCCCACCTTCTCACGGTCACTGGCAGGGAACAGGGTGAGGCTCTCTTGTCCCTCCATCCTTCCTGGGAGGTGTTGGGAGCCCTGGATGGGACACCAGCAGATCAAGAGAGTGACCCGTCTCCTCGCCTATTAGATGACTCGATCCTGGGCAGCCCCCGATAGTGCACACCTTTACCTGGCTGTGGCCCACCTCTTCTTCAGCTAAAGCTAGACACGCCAATCTAGCCATTGAGGGTGCAGCCTTGAGTCCGCAGTCTGTCAGGTCCCTTGAGCAAAGCCTGCTCCCCAACTCCTCCATCAAGACAAGGCAGGGACGGGGCTCAGGGTCCGAGAATCGCCTTTCTGCTCAACAGTCCCTCTATCACTGTTGACCGTCTGCATGTGCAGGGCTTGGGGCTGGAGGGGGTGGGGACAACAAACAAGGGTCTAAGTGCTGTGTGACAGGTACTGCGGAGAAAGACACTGTGACGCAAGTCCCTGAGTTTGGGGTAGCTTCCCTGAAGAAGGGATTCTTGATCTTGGATTTGAAGGATGAGAAGAATCATCAGAGTCCAAGGTCAGGGGGCGATAGGGGAGAGGACCCCAGGCAGAGATAACAGACTTTGCTAAGGGGTCAGGTGCAGAAAGCGGACAGGAGGGGCCGGTGTGGCCTGATCTGGGCGCAGGGCAGGGTACGTGTGCTGTCCTCTGCTTCGCCAACAGGGAGAACGAGGGCCGAAAGGAGAGAAGGGTGATCCCGGCATGCCTGGCGAGCCGGTGAGGGCCCTATACCCTGTGTTCTGCACCCCACGCACCCCGCCCCCCGCCCCGTGCACCTGGTCGCAGGGCATCCAAAAGCCGTGTGACTGCATGTCTGAACTGCATGGTCTACGCACAGGATCCCCACTAACCGAATCCAGCCCCTTCCTCCTTCCTCACAGCTCCAAGGATGTCCCCACCGTGGATCCCATACCAAACCCACTGCACGTGTCCCCACCCCACCTGCTAGGAACCAGGGTGACCCCAAGCCAGACCCACTGCCCTTGTCCCCGCCCCACCCCACCTGCTAGGAACTAGGGTGATGACCTAGTTCCTTGATCGTTCCATTGCAGGGATCTCAAGGCCGTCCTGGAGAACTGGGCCCTCGGGGACCCATCGGAGCGCCGGTAAGAAACCCTCTCTCCGACTGTGGGCTCTGAGTTGCAGAAAACCCTGCCCACCCGCTGTCTCTCCCTGTCCCCAGTGGCCCTGCCTGCCTGGCATTTTGGGGCAGCCCAGCAGGGGGCACTACCACAGATGCTGTGAGCCCAGGGCCCCCGGGGGCCCTCACAAGGCACCCAAAATGCAGCTCTGGGGGTGGGCGCTACCTCTGGACCCCTGGATGGGGAAGTGATGCTAGGACACGGGGTGGTTCAGATGCAGGAAAACCCTCCCACCCTCCCCTCTGACTGGCGGCTCTGGTGTATCTGCTGCTGGTGCGGATTAGCATTTTTATTTTGTGGTTATTTTTCTCTGCTTGAGCTCCTTAACTGCCTCTCTCTCAGGCACGTTCTCTGGAGAGTTCCCTTTGGACTGACCTGTCTGGGCTCAGATCCCAGGGGTGCCACTGGCTGGCTGTGTGCACTTGGGCCGCCCTGTTCCTCTGAGCCTCGTTTACATAAGGTGTCTGTGCGAATACCTATACCCGGGGGGTGGTGAGGCCAGAATAAAATAACCACAGGCTGGGCTCCAGCGGATGGACAGACGGCCAGGAGGTTGTGATTTCCGCGTGCTGTGGACTCTGCTCCCTGCCCAGTATCCATTAATGGATTCCGATGAGCAGGGTGTCCCTGAGATGGTCCCACATGGGGACAAGGACAGCTTCCCCATGATGTCTCACTGCCCCCTTTGTCTCCCGGGCAGGGTGCCAAGGGACAAGAAGGCCCCCGGGGGGCACCTGGAGCGGCTGGAAACCCTGTGAGTCCTCATGCACTTCCCGGGGGGCCCGCAGAGGGAGGCTGGGCCCGCATGTGCCCTGGGCTCTGGGCTGACTGTAGGGAAGGGCCGAGTGGTCGGCCAGGGCTGGGCGCCTTGGAGCAGCAAGGACCAGGAGAGATGTCCTGGTCTCTGCAACATTACTCGCGCTTCAGGGCTTTGTCTGCAAGCCCAGCCCGTGACAGGAGTGTCCTTCCACACGTGTGGGGGATGCACACAGGGACACACAAACACCCCCTCACACTTGCACACATTCTGAAACCAGGGCGCACCTGTACTGTGATGCACACGCCCCTACAGAAACTGTCAGCACGCGGGCATGGCTAGGGATGCATGCAGACAGGTGCCTTCCTGCACAGGCCTTCTGAACTCTCTGCCACTGTGCCTGGTCTCCTGTGGGGCCGGGATCTCCGTGGGGTTGGCGCTGGTGTCCCCGGGCTGACAGAGCTACTTGTCACGATGCCACTGGGGGAGCAGACCACCTCCGCACCGGCTCTCCCTGGAGCAGGAGTGGGAAATGACCACCCCCATGCTCCTGGGACAGTGGGTTAGATGTACCCGGCTGTAGTGTGCTTGCATAACCCAGGCCATCCGTGCACATGGCCGAGGGGAAATGGGGCCAGCCAAGGGCGGTGACCGACATGGATGTCCCAGGGTGGGGGCAGATAGCAGGCTCCTCCCTGCCAGTAGAGAGAGCCCTGGACGGGGTGCAGCCTGGAGGGAAATGGAAGCTGCATGCAGGCAAGGAGGCCTGGAAGATAACACGAGGAGCCTCCAGTCCTTGGAGAGTTCCCTACTTCCCCATCTCCATGGTGTCGACCCCCGCACCCCCTCTCGTGGAATCTTCATTAACCATGAGCGTTGCATTCGAATCCACTTCCTCCAGGAAGCATTCCCTGATGCATCCGTCAAAGTGAACACGCACACACTCATGCATGGGCACACTCACACGTGCACAACACACACCCTCCACGTCTGCCACCTCTGTGCCTTGGTCTGAAGGAACCTCCTGTTTCCCACGTGCGTGCCAGAATGCACTCACTGGAGGTCTGGCCAGTGTGCATGGGGGAGGAGGTCACCTTCCCTGTGGAGGGAACTTCGGGCCAGGAGAAGTGCAGCGAATTACCGTGAACGGAAGAGAAGGCGGGCTTACAGACACACTGGGGAAACCATCTGTAATCACTACGTGGGGCCTTTCTAAACTCCTGCCTCTGCATAGGGGACTCCTGGAGCTGCAGGCCTGCCTGGTGCCAGCGGCCCCCCAGGAAGCGCGGTGAGTGATCGGGGGAGGGCCGGGGCGCCGGTGCGGGTCGTGGGTCAGTGGTGCCCACCCACCAGGTTCCCTTCTTTCTCCTCCCTGCAGCCCCAGGGGGTAGCCATCCTTCCTCCCACTTTACGGATGGAGAAATTGACATCCCAGAGAAGGGCACCTAGAAAGTGAAGCAGCCTGAGGCTCTAGGTCGCTCATGAGACCACCAAGTGGTAAACAGAGCTGTTGGGACTGCAGAAAACCGCAGAAAGCCTCTAAGGGTCAGGCGGGTGCTAGTCGGCCCCCGAGTTTGCCGTTAGAAGAGACAAAACACACCTGAAAGGTGCAAACGGGTCCTGACCCTTAGGGTCCCTCTGCAGGTCACTTCCCAAGGCCTCTGCTTTTCACCTTCTAAAGGGAGAGGGCGGCCGCCCTGGACGGCGGCTAACGGCGGTGAACAGCACCCTGTCCCCGGTGTGCGGAGTCCCCTCCCGCGGGGCCCCACGTCTGCTGACGGGCTAGCTCCGAGAGCCGCCGTAGACGATTTCAGCTTTAACGTTCCGCCATAAAACACCGGTGGCATAGTCAAGAGCAACAGAGAATTTGTCTTCCTAAAGTAGATTGAGGTCGATCCTGTTTGGTCATCATCAGCCTTTATGGATCATACTCACAGCACTTGGGAGGACAAATACGGGACATTGTTACACGCCAGGCTCTGTTCTAAGCACTTTACGTGTGTTAGTTCACCGAACCCCTTCGACCCTGCGAGGTGGATATGATCACCGCTTCCATGTTGCACGAGAGGAGAGGGAAGCACAGGGAGGCTGAGTCGTGTCCTTAGTGGTCGCCAGGGATGGTGCTGGAACATGGCCTTATGTCGCTTCCAGGGACCAACCCTGCGTTCCTTAGCCTGAGGGTTTTCTCTGGCTTTTGGAGACCACATTGTCCAGCCATAAGACACGTGGTTTTTAGCACCTCTGGAAGCAGCCCCTAACTGATGGCTGTGTGGACACCTGGCTCCTTCCCCTGGGCACCTCCAGAGGGCGCGTCCTGCCCTGGCCCCTAGAGCGCCTGCAGGACTGAGCTCCAGTCACATAAACACATGCTATCTGCCCATCCGCCCCATTCTCACTGCTCTGTTTCCCTCCTGGGGTGTCCGTGGGCCGTTTGCACTGAGCCTTGTCTCAGAGTCAGGCTCTAGCTGATGTCAAGGACACAGGTGGAACGGGTCCTTGGTGTGGAGCCTGTGTCCCTAGGTCACCCTCAGCCTCCCTGGTGTCCAGTGTAGGCTGCACCCTGCCCTCTTGAGAGCCACAGTCCGGGGTGGGGCAGACGTCCAGGCAGACTGGGCTCTGACACAGGGGTGTGTGAGCAGATGCAGGGTGGGGAGGCAGGGAGGAGATGGCCACCCTCTGGTGAATTGAGTCAGGGATGGGGAGCCCATGGGCACAGAGCTGTAGCCTTGGCATTGGATCACCCTTCTCTGGGGGGTCACAGGCCATCTTGAACTTGACCATGTGAATAACCTGTCTGTTTTCAGGGCCCACCTGGCATCAGAGGCCCCCCTGGAAAAGATGGGGAGCACGGTGAGAAGGTGAGAAGGGGCTTGTGGCCAGCACGCGGCATCTGTTCTCAGCTTCCTTTCTTTTCAGTTTATTTATTGAGAGAGAGAGCACGAGACAGCGAGCATGAGCAGAGGAGGGGCAGAGAGGGACAGAGACAGAAGCCCAAGCAGGCTCTGCACTGCCAGCACAGAGCCCAGTGCGGGGCTCCAACTCCCGAACCCTGAGATCCTGACCTGAGCCGAAATCCAGAGTCACTTGCTTAACCGCCTGAGCCCCCAGGGCGCCTCCACATTCCCAGCTTCTTAAAAGGCAGCAAAGGTGGAGGCAGAGGGAAGCTGCTCAGGCCTGGGTTAGGGCACTGGGGTCCGAAGGGACTTTCCAGGCGGAGGAGAGAGAAGAGAAGGCCGTGCGGCCCCCTCTGGCCAGCTCGCGGCAGACCTGTATGTCGGATAGGGAGACTGAGGCTCTGAGAGAGCAGGAGATTCGCCCTACCCCCCACAACGAGGTCTGCCTGACTTCAAATCCTGCTTTCTCTCAGTTCGGTACACCAGTGTATCCATCCCACACCTCGTGTGCGCACTTAAGCCTTCCCAAGTATGAGAAAGAGTGTTTATTTATTAGGGGCAAGAGAGATATGGTGTCTGCATGAGACATCAGCACCCCAGAGGCAGAGGAGGAAGGTGCCCAGCCTTTCAAAATCGGGTTTCACTTGCCTTCTAGAGCATGCCTCTGGGGTTTACTGCTGAGGCCCTGCAGCCGACTTCCAGGGCGTGGAAACCAGGGTTCTGAAAATCTCACACTCACAGGACAGCAACCCCCACCACATGCACGCAGATAATCCACCCGAACGTCAGTGTGCCAGTGTGGATATGACAGATCCCGGGTGCCATCCGTGCACTGGGATTTTCTCATCTGTGAGACGAGGACAGTGACATGTTGGTGGCAGGGTGTGAGGATTAAGTACCGAACTGGCATGCTGGAGGGCTCAGCACAGGGCAGGAGAGGAGATCCACTGTGAAGCCCGCCCTGCCCCCCATGAGCAGTGTCCTGTCCAGGACAGGTGTCCTCTGAATGGCGGACAGTCCACAGGGGCCCCCTTTAGAACAAGCGCCTCAACGTCTTGATCCCGATCCCTTCTAGTCCACACTTCACCCGGGACCTTTTAAAGGAGCGATCATGTTGTCTTTTCCATTTGGGCAGAATTAACAAGAATAGATGTTACATTTACTGGATTTTAAAATACCTGTCGCAGAGAAAAACGGTCAGCCAACCTGTGGAACATATCTTGAGTTTTCGGAGTGTTGATGATAAGCCCTATAATAATCCTTATGTGGTGCAGGTGCTAATTTTTGTTTGGAAGGAAAGTAATGCCATTGTAGATGGTGGCAGTAAAAAGAGAGCACCCAGAGGAAGCCCGGGGAAAAATAACCCTGGCCCATCTTCTTTGCTTTGCTTATACCACGTCTGAAGATTGGGCTCTATTCTGGACACGTTGTAAGTAGAGAACTGATGATCTGGAAGGGGGTGACCAAGGTGCTGGAGGCTTTGAGGTCCAGTTGAGCCGAGGAGTAAATTAGTTGGCATATTCACCACCAGGGGGCACCAGACACCTCTCCTTGGCTGAGCGGGAAGCCTGGGCTGAGGGCCCAGGCCCAGGGCTGTGCTGGGAAGGAGACCCGAGTGGTCCGCAAAGAGGTCAAAAGTCGTGGTGCCAGGACATGCTCTTTCTCTGTGTCACGTGTCCAGTGACTGGCCTGAGGTTTGGGGAAGCCGATCCTGCCCTAGGCTTGCATGGAGGTGCCCTTGCTTGCCCCCACCTTGGTCCTTAATGCACCCCCTGTCCATCAGGGAATGTCTGGAGGCATTTACACTGCAGCTCAGCCCAAGGGAGCCCTGCCCTGGAAGAGAAGCCCTCGTGGCTCCACCCACACGTCACAGCCAGGGATGCCACATAGGGCTGGAGACTGTGGTCCTGTTGGGGAGCATGTGGGTGTGCATTGGCACAGAGAGGCTCGAAGCCCAGCTTCCTCCCTCCCCGGGTCCTGAAGCTCTCTGCCTCTGGTTTTTCCTCCCCTGACTTCAGAGCCCTGAGCAGTGTTCCTATCTCTGAAGGCCTCCACTGTGAAGAGGGATTAGATTTTGTCCGCGGAACACCAGGCTTGAGGGTCGCATGTCCAGAAGACTTCTGAGACGGCACTCTTGGCTGAATGCAAAAGACGTGTGTAACAGGGCTGCCCAATAAAGGAATAAGGCCTAGGAAAGTGGTGAGCTCTCTGCTCTTGTAGGAATTCAAGCAAAAGTGGAAGGACCTCCCACAAGAGATGCACCGGATGCTTTCCCCGCGGCCCTGGGTGGACAACTGGGCTCTAACACTGCAAATGTCCTGTCCATTCCCAAGTCCTGCCTCGTATTAGTTTACCAAGTCTGCTGCAACAAGTGTCACTAGCTGGGTGGCTTACCCGACACAGGTGGACTGGCTGACCATTCTTACCACGTCTGGGAGTCCTAAATCGAGGTTTCAGCAGGGCCGGTTTCCCTTGAGGGCCACGAGGGAAGGATGTCTTCCAGAACTCTCTCCTTGGCTTATTGATGGCTGCCTTCCCCCTGTGTCTTTACACTGCCTTCCCTCTATGCTGACCTGTGTCCAAATTTCCTCTTCTTACAAGGACACTAGTCATACTAGATGAGGGGCCGCCCTCCTCCAATATGACCTCAACCTAGCAACGAATTGCCTCTGCAAAAAAGATCCTACTTCTCAACTGAGGTATGGGGGATTAGGACCTCAGCATAGAAATTGTGGGGGACCCAGCCCAACTTATTATATATGTCGTATAGAACAGTCAGAGCATCGCCAGGAATCCTACCGGTTGGCTGGCTCACCCACCCCTGAAAAGCTTACCTTCTGCACGCCATTGATCCTGGAAACTGTCCACCTGTCTTCCCAGGGAGCAGCAGGTGAAGAAGGGAGTCCAGGACCAGCTGGTCCCAGAGGTGATCCCGGTGCTCCCGGGCTCCCAGGGATACCCGGACAGGGAAAAGATGGAGAGCCGGTGAGTGTCACAGCCAGGGCGTTTCTGTGCCCATTCGACCAAGCTAGAATTCAAAAAGACAAGGGAAAAGGGGACAAAAAAAGAGAGACTGACCGACTCTCAAGGCTTACGTGAGAGGGTCCACATAAATCCATGGAGCATGGAGCCAGGGAAGCATTTATTATGTTAACTATGGTCCAGGCACTCAGCACCAAACATTTAATCTTAACTACCCTGGAAGTGAGTGCTTCTTTTTTTTTTTTTTTTTTTTTTTTTTTTTTTTTAGCCCATTCAGGCTACTATAACACAAGAGCATAACTTAGTGGTCTCTAAACAACAGAAATTTATTTCTCACAGTTGTGGAGGCTGGAAGTCCAAGTTCAGGGTGTCCGCGTGGCCAGGTTCAGGGCCAGAAGACCCATTCTGTTTTGAGTTGCAGAATGCCTACTTCTCATTGTGTCCTCACATGATGGAAGGGGTGAGGGGTCTCTCTGGAGCCTCTCTTATGAGGACACAAATCTCATTCTTGAAGGTTCCACCCTCATGTCCTGAACACCAAAGTCCCTGCCTTCTAGAACCATCTCCTTGAGCCTTAGGATTTAACCTATGAATTTGGGGAGGACACAAGCATTCAGACCATAGCAGTATTATCACCCCTATACTATTGATGGGGAATATGAGGTTTGGGGAGGTGAATCACTTGCCAAAGTCACAGAGCGTGGCTGTGAACCCACAAGAGACTGGACCCTCGCCTCTTCCTCCACTCTGGCTCGCTGGCAATACATGCAAATGTAGAGTTGTGATTTTAATTCTGGCCGTGCATCTGCATCAAGCAAAACCCTCAAGCCTCAAGTTGAAGATTCTTCTCATTGGCTCCCCCAGGTCTTGAGGTCATGGTAGACAAGAAAGAGACCAGGCTTTGGAGCCCATGGGCTCTGCTTTGAAGCCTGGCCTTGCCTGTCCTTGTGGGAGCCTTGAGTAGAAGGATCTTAAGTAGGAAAGCAGGCTAAGAGAAACTGGGATTTGCTCTGGGTCACACACAGGCGAGGCGGTAGGTGGCAGGGTCAGAATTCACACCCAAGACACCTATAGCTCAGAAACAGTCATTTCTTTTGTAAACAACAGGCCACGGTGAGACCCCTGTCTCTCTCGAGCCCGCAGCACAGGGTGCGCATGGCTTGGCTTGTGGAAGATGGTAGATGTTCATTTGTGGTCCTCTCATTGTCCTCATGTCATTCATTTCCCCAGGGGCTTCGTGGGCCACCCGGATTACCTGGACCTCTAGGAACCAAGGTAAGTGTTTATCCAAGCAAATCGTGATGCTGTGGGCTGTCCTGCAAAAGGGACCGTGCACGATTGTATTGTGAGCATCTCTGGTCACTTCTCAGCTCCACAGTTAATCACATTCTGCTTGACTGAAGACTCTACAGGGACACTTCCCTGAAGTTATCTTTACACTGAATCATTCGTTCTTTGACTCATCTGTGCCCCGATCACCAGTGAGTGCATTTATGATTGTATCTGTTGCTCACATCCACTAAGCTGCTGCCACATGTTGGATCTTGAGGTGGGCCGTGGGATGGCACTGATGTATGTGACATGTCCCCAGCCCTCTGACAGCTCACCAGCCAGAGGGGAAGGCAGATGAATGAGTAGGCAAAAGCAGACCAGTGCTAGGATAGAGGGAGGCTTGGGGCATAAGGGAGCTCCAGGGAGGCTCCCCAGCCCAGCCTGGTCGGACCGGAGAAGGCTTCATGGAGGAGGTGATGTTTGTCCTGATTTTAAAGTGCTTGCAGCAGTTGGAAGGGGAAGAAGTGAGGAAGGGGTTCCCTGCAGGGGTACTTACAGGGGAGAAGACACTGAGGCAGGACACGGAATGTGTTCAGAGACCAGGACGTACCGTGAACGCACCCACCTCCAATGAAACATGGCTTGACCAACTCAGATGCTTGAACGTAAGCATGTGGCGAGTCAGTCAATGATGGATGGACATTGAGATGTGTTTTTTCTTGCTTCAATTTAACATACATATAAAAGACCACGTTAAAATCTTGTGTAATTATTTTTTTAGCCACTTGTGTGTATTTATGAAAACGAGTTTTAGTAATTCTTCTTGTGTGCCTTCAGTGCCATTTTCTGTCACACCCAGAGCCACTGTCTTTTTTTTTTTATAGTTTATTTATTTTGAGAGAGTGTGTGTATATACTTGCATGACTGGGGGAGGGGCAGAGAGAAGGGGAGAGAGAGAATCCCAAACAGGCTCCATGCTGTCAGCGCAGAACCTGATGTGGGGCTTGAATTCATGAACCATGAGATCATGACCTAAGCCCAAATCAAGAGTTGGATGCTTAACCGACTAAACCACCTGAGTGTCCCCCAGAGTCACTTTCTGAGTCAGCCAGCACTTTTCTGCAGCATGCCCCCATCCGTCCCACCTGTGTTAGGATATAGCGCTTCTGGAAGCCATGATGGGAAGATTTATCCCAAACCCCAGATTCCCATCCATTTAATGGTAACTGTAGTTTTTATTCTATAGCTGTATCTTTAGGATCTCAACAACAGAACCACAGAATGTGTTGCTTCTTAAATTGTATGTACGTGGCTCATTCACAAGAATATCCAGGGTAAGAAGTTTGAGGCCCCCAAATAATTGCTGCACCTACATTACACATCTTTGCTGCATGGTTTCCCCCTATTCAGGCAGGTAGCCTCTGTAAGCAATCTAAGCTTGCACCGATGGAAGTCATGGTCACTAATGTGCATCCTCTGGTAGCTATTTTGTCATTTGCAATCAAAGAAAAGAGAAATGGGAGTGTTCTTGGGGTGATCTGAGCAAATATATGGCAACTCCCTATTTTCTGGAGGAAAAAACCCAACCTTGGAGACAACTTTTCCTGAATTTGGAGGCATATAAAATAGTCCCACGTGCCTGGAGTAATGGCCACGTGTGGAGAGGAGCAGAAGGCAAGACCCAAGCTCTGGAGGATCTTATGGATCAGCCACCAGCCTAAGGCATGCATTTGAGCCTGCTGTGATGTGCTGAGCCCCACATCTGGGTGGCAGTGCTCCTGTGCTCTCACTTTTCTCCCTAACAGGGAGCCTTCAGCCCCTTAGAAGAAAGGAAGGCAAAGGCACCAGAAATGGCTTAAGATGTCCTTTTCCTATGATTACTATTCATGAGTTTAATAAAATCTGTCTCCCAGGCAGAGTTCGGGGGAAAATCGATGATATAATACAAATAAAAATAGTTGCCTGACCTTGTGCTGTCAGAGGTACATGCTCAATAAACATCAGTGATCCTTGGGGTGCCTGGGTGGCTCAGTCAGTTGAGCATCTGACTCTTGATTTCGGCTCATGTCATGATCCCAGGGTTGTGGGATCGAGCCCCATGTTGGGCTCTGTGCTGAGCATGGCGCTGCTTGGGATTCTCTCTCTCCTTCTGTCGCCTCCCCACTTACACACACATACACACACACACTCTCTCTCTCTCTAACATAATTCAAAATTAGTGATCCTTATTATTAGATCACCCTGTGGAGTCAGCTTTAGGGTGGCAGCAGGAAGATGGGGACCTAGAGAGCCCTTATCTATTTCTGCAGCCATGTTGGGAACCCACATGGAAGTGGATGGAGGCAGCACTGAAGAGAGAGGCAGGCTGAGGCTCCAGGTGAGGAGTGCAGAGAGCCTTGACCTGGGGTCCACTTGACCAACCAGTGTCACCTGCGGGTGACCCAGGGTTAGACATGGCATCCCTTTGGCCAGATGTTTTCTCCTATTTAAAATGTGAGGGATGGAAACAGATGACCCATTCCCATGTTGATATTGTATACATGTATAAGTTAGAATGTTGTTTAGAAATAAAGATTTCCATACTTAATTGGCACTGGGAAGGTAAGTTTGAATTCAAGGACGTCTTTAGTTGAAGAATGGGCTGTTTGTGGGTTGGAAGCAGGGAAGGATGAAGAGAGATACAGGAGAGCGCCTGCTGAGTGCCCCCGCTGTCCATGGTGCTGACCAGAAACCCCTGGCTGGAGGAAGGGAGCCATATAATGGTTTTCAGGGCAGACCCCCTTCCTAATTACTTAAACTGCAGGAGGGTTCTTAAAGAAGCCTTTCCTTTTCTTGGGTGGCACTCATTTCTAGCAAAATGAACAGGCTTTGCCTTCATTTTGTGGGTTAGGGTCACAGCTCAGTGACCTACAAGATAGATGGCTTGAAGCAAGTGGTTTACTCTTTCTGAGACCCTCTTGTCCTTTTCTGTATAAATGAGTAAAGCATATTTAACTCCCAAAGGGCTCCTGTGGAAAGAAATGATATCATTCTCCGTCCACGACCTGCACTTACTCATGCATTTCTTTCCTGGACACTGTTGGACTGGCCCAGAATGTCCTGCAGCCAAAATATTTTCTAGAGTCCCTATCACAGATTCTAGCTCCTGTGCCCTCTTTGTTTCTTAATCATAAGCCTTTTTCCTTTAGCTGGCAGAACATTAAGGCCTTTTGCTCTTTTCTTGGAGTCTTTTTCTAAAAGTTTCAGTCCATTAAGCTGTAAAGTGTTGTTGCTTTGGGGAAATGTTAGCATCATCATGGGCCATAAACACAGGAAAGGAACCAGGTCTGGCTACCTTGCAGAAAAGAATAATCAGAGACTCAGATTCCAGGCTGGGCTGAGTGTTCCCTCCTGGCTCTATCAAGCTCCTTCCTCTTAAAATGTTGATTTCGGTCAAAGGCAGAATTTAGTACCTGACAAAATGTTGGCAGTGATGGATTCACTCATTCCAGCACTCAGGAAATAGCTATTAAAGGCTGCCCCTGGTGCCAGGTCCCAAGCTGGGCACTGTGGATGCAAAAGTGTATCGACCTTGTACCCAACACAGGGTCTGACTCATCCTAGGTACTGGACAAATGCTTGTTCAATTAATGGGTAGGTGAACAAATGGGAAGTTTCTACTCTTAAGATACTTACGTAGATGCCAGAGGGTCAGACAGACACAATGGGAGAGCAGCGTGTTAAGGTTAACGAAGACACACGCAGACATGGGCGGGAGGACAGACAGGAGGACAGGCAGAGGTGGGTTTATGGAAATGGGATGATTGGGCTACTCTTACTTGATGGGTCAGCGTTTGGAAGGTTAAAACATGAATGTTTGGTGTGTTTAGCTGGCAGTAGTTAGGGTTTGCTGGTACGTAAGAGAGAGCCTTGGGAGCAAGAGGGGAGCCAAGCTAAAACAAAATGGTAAGACAATTTACATGAAACACTTTAAAGAGAAACCGAGATGCAAAAGGATATGGATTTCTCTGGTTTTTACGTGTGTTTATTTTCTGTCTTCTAATTCCACTGATAGAGTAATAATAACACATTTATAATACTCAATGTTAAATTGTCTCTTACCTTTTAAATGAGTCTTCGTAAGATACATGGGAGAATGTTCTCTCCCTTTTTTGTTGATTGACGAGGGCCCTAAGGTACAGAGAGGCTATGGGATTCACCCAGGTTCCAGTACCAGGTGGACACTGTCCTGAAACTGGACCTACAGTCACCTGACTGCCTGTTTGAACTCTTCCCATGTGGCTGTCTCATTGGTGCAGTGCGTTTGTGACTAACACATCATGGAATGTGTTCATCCTTAGTTCATTACACTTTTTCCCCATTTTTCCTTATTTCTGGACTTCCTCCCTTCCCCACCTTCCCCATGCATGCAAATTAGATTTTCTAGCCATCCGATCATCTCGTACTTCTCAGAATAAGCCATATTACATTTTTCTAAAAAAACACAGTGTTCCATCCAGGACTTCTAAGAGAATTTTAAGAGGGGCCTATTTACAGAGGCAAGGGGGAAGGGGCATGGGGTGCTGTGGCTCTCCGGAAGCATGGCCTCAGTGGGCCTGGAAGGACAGTGGGTGCAGATGGTGTTACTAGAGAGAGGTTTGGGGTTCGGTTCATCTCTTGTGAGAACTTCACAAGTCCTGTCCCTCCTACTTTCCATGAACGAGATTTCTCTTCAGCATGTGTTGGAAATGGGCATCGTTTGATCTTAGAACCTATGTCACTGCTGGTAATAAACACACAGCAAACATTGGTCAAATGAATATAACTTTGATACTCATCCAGGCAACAGACCTACTGCAGGAAAACTAATCATCTTAGAAACGTTACTTTTCTTAAAGGTCCAAAATGTGAAATTTTCCAATCAACGTGATGGTTAGAGGGAAAGCTGATTATTAACGGGATTTGTTTCATGCTTAGAAACATAAACCTTAATAAGCGATGTGTTGCCTAGCAATGTCAGGCTCCACCTCAAATCAGATTGGTGCACATTATCTCATTGGCTTCTCATGGTAACCTTCTAAAGCTCTTTTCGTTTGTCATACGAGTTAACTCATCCCAGGGATATTAAATAGCTCGAACAAGATCAGCCACCATTTCAGTGTTAGGCTTGGCTAGAGTTCAGCTGACCTAATACAGGTGCACAGTCTTGCACAAAATTGATGGGGCCCTGTGTGTTCTGGGCCGAATTTATTTTGGAATTAGAAAGGTAGTAATTTGCAAACTCTAGCTGTAGCATTTACTGTGGTGTGTGGGCCAGCAAGCCTAGTCAAACTCTTTAATATTGATGCAACAGAAGCCTGGAAGCATCCATACAAAACGGGATAACCGAAGGGTGTGAGGAGCCTGTGTCGGCACCAGTCAGGCTTTGCTGCCAGTTGAGTTAGGGTAAGCCTTTGTGTTCAGAGGCTGAGGATTTTGAAATTGTGGATAAAATGGTGTGATTCAGTCTCAGAAGTGGCAGACATTCTTTTTTCTCTTCCCATCGAAGTCCAGAATGACGGGTGCGTGAGAACAGAAAGAGCCACGGCAGCTAACTTGCACGGAGCCCTGAGCCAGGCTGTGCGTCCAGCATGGCGCTCTGCATGTGTCCTCTGGTTTTGTGAGCACGACCACCTGCTGACCTGGCAGCTCCTGTTATTACCACCCCCCACCCCCTCACCCCACCTCCTCCTCCTTTGTAAATGAAGAAACAAAAGCTCAGGGAACTTGTCACTTTCTTGAGTCAATAGTGAATGAGTGTTGGAGACAGAACTTCAGCCCACCCTCTATTAACCACTATTCTTGAAGGCAGTGGTTATAGCTCAGTCATCCTTGCCTCTCCCAACCCCTGGAAATGTGGCTTGCAAAATATAGGTACTTGACAAAGTATTGGTAAACTGTTGTTGATTTGGAAACTAATTGGAAATGTAGGTACATAGTAAAATCTGGGGTGTGGTCAGGATGGGAGTGTGATGAGGTCTGGAGAAGGCACAGGAAAATTTGGAACTGTGGTCGCATAAAGGGTGATCATCTTGTTACAACCACACTGGGAGCCATGGTCAGTGTTGGGGCATGGTACCTTGAAAGGTGCATGGTCACAATTGGTGGCTATGCGTATGTGTGGTGGACCGGGTGGGTGATGGGCTGCCTAGGGTCTGTGGAGAGACACGCGGAGCCCAGGAGGCAGGAGAGGTGTTGATGGACAGCAGTCGGGACGGTATGAGGGGCATGATTCCTTTTGTACACGGGCTCTCTGCTGCTCGGAACTGACCTCCTAATCATATTTTTCCTCTTTCTAGGGGGACCGAGGTGCACCTGGGATCCCCGGCTCCCCTGGCAACCGTGGCGACCCAGGCATCGGGTTGGCTGGCCCTCCTGTGAGTCTTTATGTTTCTAGCACTTCCTCCCTCACCCTCAGGCCACACAGCCACTCCCTGCTGGCCCCTGAGTGAATGTATAGCTTGGGCTTTCCTGCAGAGACCCTCCCTTTCCAGCTAACTTGGGAGCGGTTCACAGTCCTCCAGTCCATTGGGACCTAGACCCGTCTACTGGCTTTGTTCTCAAACTTGGTGTAGTTTGTGTGGGAATAAGGCTTTGGGGAAGAACTGGACTTGTCCAATTGAAAGAGGAGAGAACAAAATTCATTAATATTAAAAAAAGATCAAAAATGACTCACTGGCCAAACTTTGCAAATCTGAGTTGTAGCCCGTGAACCTGAATTGACGGGGAAGGGGTGTGATGTGGGGGAAACAGCAAGCTCTCATGTACTGTAGGTGTAGTGAGTTCATTACCCCTCTTCCTCCAGTTAGTCTACAGGTGAGGACATGAATGCAATCAAGGACGGTTTTCATACAGTCTCCAAAATGGAATCTATGCAGTGGTCCTTAGATTGGTAGTTTGATAAATAATGCACATCAGTCTGGTGGATATGAGTCTACAGACTCCCTAGAGGTGGTGACTTTAGAGCTTAATCGAGATTGCAAGGACCAGGGATGCCTGTGCCTCCATCCAGGTGGAGGATAGCGGTCAATATTTTCAGCCAGCCTCCACCTGAATATCTTGAGAAATGGAAGACACGCTCCTTTGAAAGTTAATGCACCTGGATTTGGAATGTAGGCAACTATTTCTATAGAGAATCGACATTTATTAGAATTTTTTTTCCCATTGAGAGTAGGAATTTGGTCTTCTGTGTCTTCTACCCCTGGCCTCTGATTCTTCCCTTTGGTGTCAGAAAGATCACACCTCCTACCCCCTTGGACTGCATTGTAGCCTTCAGAATTTAAGGCCAGTTTCCAATCCTGGTGATTTGTCTTCTGTGTAGTCCCTTCTTTGCTACCAAGATACACAGCACGTTAATGACGCACCTTAACATTGTATTGACTTTTTTCTTGAGAGCCATGTTGCTCGGCCCTCTTGGGCTGCTTTAACAAAAATAATCATAGACTGTGTGGCTTATAAGCAATAGGCACTTATTCGCCACAGTTCTGGAGTCTGGATGTCCAAGATCAGGGTGCGAGCAGATTCATCGTCTGATGGTCCTTTTCCTGATTCATAGATGGCTGTCTTTTCTCTGTGTCCTCAAAGGGTGGAGGAATGAGGGACCTCTCTCCAGGTTCTCTTTTCCAAGGACACTAATTCCAGTCATGAAGCCTCTGCTCTCATTACCTAGTCACCTCTCGAAGGCCCATTTCCAGTTACCATCATGAAGGAACTTTGGTTTCCATGTAAGAATTTGGGGAAGACATAAACATTCAGTCTGTAGCACCTGTCTTACTATTATTGAAAAGAAGCTCAAATGCCCAGTCCTTTTCAAATGCTACTACTAAGCCTCATCATATCCAAACTATTCATGCATTGTTGTTACCGCTATTTAACCCAGTCTAACTCCACCCCTATTCTGGATATAAACCAGAGCAGCACATGACCCCAGTCTCTGCTTGGTTTTGCATTCAAGAACTACCGACCCCAATAAAAACCCATTAAAGGAACCCTAATTTTTGTCTCTCAAATAATTTGAGAGGAAATCCAGTTTCTTACCCACAATATCACTTATAAAACAGAAATTCCCTTTTCTCCCATCTGTGGTCCTCTTACATACCACCGTTGGTCTTGGGTCCCTCACTCTGTCCCTGAAATTCTCCAGGGAACCCCCCCCCTCCAGCTTGCCTCATTTGCTCACCACCAGAAATGACCACAGCCCTTCCATCTCACATGGGGTGCGGGGCTCCTGTCTCCTTAAAAGTGCCTGAAACCATGGAGCAGGCATATGGAATCCCCTTGGGAATGTCCAGTTTTAGTCTGTCTTTCTTCCAAAGAAATTCTCAGAACAAATCTTCCTGCTTCATTACATCAACCGTATCTTTTGTCTTTGGCTATTTTTTTTTTTCTTTCAGTTTTTTGGTAGCTGGAAGGAACAGGGTTCAAGCGTTGTTATTTCTGAAACCCTCCTTCTCCTGGGGCCTCATCTGGAGTGAGGATTCTGCCTCATGTAGGAATTAACCCTAGAATAGAAAACTTTTTGTAAGGGAAGCTGTAAGGTGAATGTAGGGCTCTCCGTCACGTAGCAGGTCTCTGTAGATCCCGGTCTGTTCCCTACGGGCTTACCGTGTCAGGCCCTTAATCAGAATGCCAGTCAGTAGAGGGGGACATCGTCCACCCCACCTCCCGCTTCAGAGCCAGCTAAAGTAAGCCATGAAATATGTTCATGCCTAAGTGATTCCACCTGAAAAGTAATTGGCTGGCTGCAGCCAAGGGGCTATAAATCAACTCTTTATTGTCTTTCCTCTTCAACTTATTACAAGCTTCCGTGGCGGACGAAAGCTTACTGAATTTTCATAAATCCTGTCTTTGGCCCCTTGCCTAGGCTCTTGATGACCTGGGAATCTGCACAGAGGATGCAGGGGTGCGCTGAGAGTCAGGGGAGGTGAAGGAGGGGGTGATGCCAGGGGTGTGGGTTCACCAGGGACTCAGCTGCCTCTTTACGGGACCAGGGCCATTTACCGAGTGGTCTGTGTCTGGCCTGGTGCCCAGTGTAGAAACCTGCGTACCCACCGCCTCCTGCAGTCCTGTGAATGTGCCCTACCACTGGGTGAAAGCTGCCTTCTGCAGAAGCCTCTCCTGAGAACAGGGTTCAGTGCAAGGAGTTTATTTGGGAAATGCTCCAGAAATCACTACTTGGGGGGTAGCCTGTGGGGGAAGGAAGGGAAGTGAGGGAGACTGTGTTCACGAGCAGGCTTGGGCTGTGGATGACTAGGGCTTCCTTCTGCTGACAGCCCGGGAGAGGTGAGAGGCCTGGTGTATCGCAGAGTTGTTCTCCAATGGGGGGGGAAGGCGGGGGTGTATGTGTGTGTCCACTCCTGTTGGCCAGCAGGTGGAGGCTGCTCCCTGCAGGGCTGACTCCCAGGAGCTCTCAGCCTGCCCCGTCCTCAGGCCAAGAGTTGTCCTGTAGCTCCAGAAAGCCTGGGATGCTGCCAGGTGCCAGGGGGAGGGGGCATTTGGAGAGGGGCGCTGATGGCTCGACTACATCACTGTTTTCCAGGTTAACAATCTGAGGTTCATGAGGTGGAGTGACTTGGCCAATGTCACATAGCTCGTCCTGTGCCAGGGCCAGGATGCACATCACCTCCCACATCCTCCCAAAGCAGTTCTCTTCGCCTGTGTCACCTCACCCGGTGGTTTCAGCAGGATGAGCAGGATTATCCATTTCCATTAAGCGCTCCCATTAAGGATGGATCAGCTTATAAGTTATTCTTCACGTCCTCCCTTCCCTGGCATTATGCTCTGAGGCCTTTGGAATCCGGGAGCAGTGCCGACCCCGCTGGAAGGGAGCCCTGGCTTTCCCTGCCAGCCTGTGCACCTCACTGGACAGGGATATGGGTGGCAAAGCAGTTGTGGGGGGGTTGGCTTCTAGATTCAAGACACTCACAAAAAAACCCTTTAATCTCCAAGTTGCCTCTGATCTTCCTTTAGCAAGGTTTTATTGTTGTTTTTTTTTTAATTTTTTTTTTCAACGTTTATTTATTTTTGGGACAGAGAGAGACACAGCATGAACAGGGGAGGGGCAGAGAGAGAGGGAGACACAGAATCGGAAACAGGCTCCAGGCTCTGAGCCATCAGCCCAGAGCCCGACACGGGGCTCGAACCCACGGACCGCGAGATCGTGACCTGGCTGAAGTCGGATGCTTAACCGACTGCGCCACCCAGGCGCCCCATAGCAAGGTTTTAAATGCTTAAAAACGATCCAGCTTAGGCCTGAGGGCAGATCACAGTGCTACTGAACCTCACCGAACCCAGGAGCTCGAGGTCTGCAAGGGCGAGATTCCCGCTGACGACCGTGTTCCCTGATACCCACGCCTTCTGATTCTGTCAGTTTCTTCATGGGTGAAGTGCCTGTAATTTCTGTAGCGGCAGCAGGGGTGTCGTGAGGTTACATCATGATAACATTGGTAATGACACCTGGCCCCTGCCTTTGACCTTCTGATGTCATAAAAATCCTCCCCCGACCTTTCCTTCCCGTCTACAGTCTTTTGTACCGACGCCCTCCTTGGTGTAGGTAGTCGCATGTCAGTCAGGACTGGCTCGCTGTTAGGCTGACAGCCCGATGGAAGAAAGAAGCATGGAGCTGATGATGTGCAATAAAATGTGTCAGTGTCCTAACAGTTTTTTTTTAACTCCCCATCATCTAGGAAATAGTATAATAAGACTAGAGATAAAAGCTCCTGAAAGGTGGCAGAACAGTAACCCCAGCGAGCCCGATGGTTGGCCTCCAGGGGGCAGCAGTGAGCAGGGGAACCAGGACCTGTGGGTCCTGTTCTCCTTTTCATGTGCCAGTGAAGACAGAGAGGTAACACCACTTGCCTGAAGTGACAGCTGGGACTTGGCGGAGCTAGGGTTGGGCCCCAAGCATCCTGCCGCGCTCCAGGCAGGGCAGCGATAGTGACACGTCCATGCTGGCGAGTCTTCATGGGACGGCGTCTTCTCCGCGCACCGTGGCTTCTGAGCTACGACTCAGGAGGCTAGCGGTTGTTCTCTGCCCCTTTCTTTATGGAGATACAGTTGCCACACAGGGTCACGTCGGTTTCAGGTTGTACAGAAGCGTTGCGTTTTGTTCATGTGTCTTATCTGCCTGTTTGGTTCCGTTCCTTTGTGTAGGAGAACCAGAGAGCCGCTCAGGTCAGGCCATCCCAAGAAGGAGGCTGGCCAGTATTCCTCGAAGGGAGTTGGTGCAGCCACGTGGCCACTTATCTGGCCCTGCTGGGGGACATTTCTCAGGCATTTCACTATGGGCATTTCTCAGTAGTTACCCCAAAGCTGATGCCCAGGGAATGTGCAGGTCTTTGCTCACTGACACGCACTCCCATCCTGTTCTGTGCACAGGGCGAGGTGGGGAGGGTGTGGATGGTGAGACACCCTCATACCCTAGAGCTCTGCATATGACCAGGAACTGAGTATCCCACTCGTGGTGTTTAGATTCAAGTCTTGGTTGATGAAACAAAAAGATTTTTTGTTTAATTTTTCTGTTTGTTTACTAATCCATTTTGAGAGAGAAAGAGCATGAGCAGGGGAGGGGCAGAGAGAGAGGGAGGGAGAGAGAAAATCCCAAGCAGGCTGTGCACTGTCAGCACAGAGCCCAATGCAGGGCTCAAACTCATGAACTGTGAGATCATGACCTGAGCCGAAACCAAGAGTGGGACCCTTGACTGACTGAGCCAGCCAGGTGCCCCCAAAAATGTTTTAAAATAAGTTTCCACGGTCACTTCTGGTTGGGAGCTCTCCTTCCGATCTCTGTGGCTGATCTCAATTCCTTTACAGTGGGCCAAGCTGTTGTTCTGGCCTCGTTTGGCCTCCCTCCTACCTCACTCCTGGATTTCCACCCTGGCCTCCCCGCCTGGCCTTCTCCAGCCACTGGGGTGCCCACACCACCCCAGAGCCTGGATCTGAGCTCATCCGTAACTCGTCAGCCTCTCCTGAGGGGCACTGCAGGCCCTTCTCACCCAGGCAGACCTCAGCTGCCCTGGGAAAGTATGGCTGCAGCCACCAGGCATTCCCATGTCAAGGAAAGTAACTGTTCTTTCCTGTGCAAAGCTTGACTTCTCCTCTGCCGGGGTCGTGCTTGCCCTTCCCTGCCTGTGAAGCCCACTGGCCTCTTCCCCCAACCTCTCTCCCCTGGCATCCTCTGGGTAAAGCCTCCCCCAAGTCTCTCAGGCAGGCGTCAGCAGCTCTGGCATCTTTCAACCCAGACCCAGTGAGTCCCCATTGGTTATTAGAAGGGTGGGTTTCCTTACTTGAGCACTGAGTGTAGGCATCCTCCGTGACCACCACAGAGCCTGGCACACGTTAGCGTTCAGATAAAAGACCGTGGAGCAGAAAATTGCACCTTGGTGTTAGGTTATCAGTGGGGAGAAGGGGTGAGAGGTGACCAACCTTCAAAGGAGGGAAACAGTGATGTCAGCATAGCAGCATAGCAGAGGAAAAGTGTTTAGCCTATCTAGAGCCTCTTGGGGCTTTCAGTTTTGTGAGTTTTCACTGTCTGCAATTATCAGCAAATAACAGAAGCATTGTGTTGCATGTGTATGCATGTGTGTATACTATGTGTGCATACTACATATATAGTGTATGTGTGTATATAGTGTATATGTGTATATATGGTGTATATAGTATATTTATAGTATATGTACACACATACATACACACTGTATATACTTATATTTATCAAGCATATATATTTTATATTTATGTAGTGTGTATGATATATAATGTATATGATATACATGTAGTATAATATACATTTAGTATATAGTATACATATATATAGTATATATAATATACATATAGTATAATATACATACAGTACATAGTGTGTAGTATACAGATAGTGTATATACACGCATACACACACTATACTTATACTTATTGAGTATATATACTTTATAATTATGTGGTGTATATAATATACAGTGTATATAATATACATATAGTATAATACATATAGACCCCATAGTATACAGTATACATATGCATACATACATATACACTATATGTATACTTACATTTATCAAGGAGAAATTCAGATACACCAAAAGAATATTTTGGGAGAATAGCCAAATGAGCCTCACGCAGCCACACTTAGCTCTAACAACCAGGATCCCTGTTCAAGGACACTGCTTCCTATGCATCCTCAACTGCCCTCCATTATTTTGAAGCAAATCCCAGATGTGTCTCATTTTATCTGTAAATAATTTTGGTATGTTTCTAAAAAGACAGTGACTTTTTAAATGCAACCACAGTTTCATTATTACACTCCCCAAAGCAATTTCATAACGTCATCAAATATCCAGTCAATGGCCAAGTTCATATTTCTTCCATAAATGCCATGCTTCCGTAGTTCTCTTTTGTTCGAATCAAGACCCAAATAGAGACAGTAATTGGCTGATTTTTTTAAAATTTCTTTTATAAATATGTAGACTTCCCTCCATTATTTTTTCTTTCCTTTTGCAGTTTATGTATTGATGAAACAAGATTTATTTTTTGGTCTCATAGAGCTTCCCACAGTCTGGAATTTGCTAATTTACTAGTTTAACACATTGCCCTGTGCCTGCATTTTCTATACATCAGTAATTGGGCCTAGAGCCTTGATCAGATTCAGGCTTGATGTTTTTGGCAAGACTTCACAGGGAGTGTGTTCTTCCATCAGGAAGCACATGATGTCTGGTGGTCTCTCTCGTGGTGATGTTCACACTCTTTGATGTCCGATGCTTAGATCAATTAGCACATCAAGGGTTGCAAATTGATGCCTTTCTTGTTCTACCAACTCTTTTTTATGGATCTGCTAGAATGCTTCTAGATGGAGGAAAGGTCCCTCAATTATAATTTACATACTCAGTGGTACAATTCATATGGTACAATACATATGGAATGTTCCAGTGTTCCCCTTCAGTTATTTTCAAATAATGACTTGATTCCCTAGCATCTCACAAAGATGATTAATTAGGTACTTTTGTTTTTCATCAGTAATTTTGAACTCATGGATTCAAATACATTTGATGCGTTTTTATGTATCTTGGTTATTCTTCCTGTTGATGCGCAGGTTGTCTTAGCCGATGCCAATAGGAGCTTATCCCCGTTGACCCTGAGTACCTTTGACAAAAGCCTAGCAGTCTCTAATCGTGTCCTTGCTTCTTGGAATGACAAGGTGCTCTAGGTTTGTGTACATTCCTTGTCCAGATCCGGGATCAGTCATTTCTCCAGGGAGCTGTTTCCTTCTAGTGGAACATGGTACCAAAGGCCAAGCTATGTGTGTTGGGGTAAAGTGGCTGTTGAGCAAGCATGTCATAGGGCATAGTCTTGGAAAAGAGGGTTGTGGTTGTTGAAAACATGCTTAGGCTTCACGTGTAAGAATGCTATTATACACACCATCCTCCTCAACACTTTCATTAAATTTCTTGAACATATACTGACAAAAGAGCTGTGAGGGTGGGCCATGCACTGAATGGCTTAGTTCTCTACTTAGAGCATCTGTTTTCACTTCTGATCACTCAAGGCAAGGTGGCCATCTAGCTCTGCATTCTGCGTGGGAGACCAAAGCTCAGAAACAAAGTCACTTGCTTAAGGCCAAACAGCTAATAATCGATAAAGCTAAGATTTGAAGTGAACGCCTTTTTGACAACAGAATTCATCTTTCACATGTGGATTTTATATGAAGTAACGTGAGAGAGAAATTTGGAGCTCAGTGTAATGAGCAAGTTAAGTGCTTCAGGTCGGTCATGGAGTTTCATTTAGAACCCAGGGTGCCTCTGAAGTGACCTGGCAGTGTTCCCCTTGCTGGTAATCAGTTGTCCCTGGGTCCTTCCCTTGAGGAATGAGTACAGTCTCAGTAGAGAACTACTTGGAAGAGCGTAGACTTCAGATGTGTGTGCATTGGCCCATGTATACATTGACTGACACATGGCGGAACCAATGAGAAGTAATGCAGGGAAAGTGGCTTCAGAGGCAAATAGACCCCAAATAGAAGTAGGTCTCTTGTCTTATCTGCTTGACTTACCTGCTTGCCCGTAGGCCTCTGGAGACTCCCCATCCTTTCTTCAGTGCACTTAAGAGGATGCTACCTCTGTTTTATCAGGTAGTTCTGGAATGACTTTTTGTTTGTTTGAGAGAGAGAGCGCGCTCACATGAGCTAGGGAGAGGGACAGAGAAAGAGAAAGAGAGAGAGAGAGAGAGAGAGAGAGAGAGAGAGAGAGAATCTCAAGCAGGCTCCACTCTGGGCATTGAGCTTCATCCCATGACCTGGGATCATGACCTGAGCTGAGATCAAGAGTCAGATGCTCAACTGACTGAGCCAACTGGGCGCCCCATCTGGGACATATTTAATAAGCAGACTTTAAGGTTACCTGGCTTGTCATATTACCTGGCTTGTCAGAAACCTATGCATTTATGTGCAATCCTTCTTCCTCTTGGGAATATCTGGGAAGTTCTCCTGGGCTCTGCCACACAGAGACGCAGGATACGCTAGACTGGGCAGGAGGTGTGTTAACCCCTCTGTCGAGTGACTCCCGGTGTGGTTTGGGCAAGCCCCAGTCTCCTCTGGCCTGTCTCTGATCATCAGTGAAAAGTGAGCGTGATTACACCTGATTCCAAAGTTCCCATACTCTAAAATGTTCATTTTGATGGAGTCCCATTTGCTCTGCTGTACTTTGCCGTAAATGCCACGGGGCACTGTGCTGAGTGCTGGAGAGACCATGCCTAGCAAGGTGCTCAGTACCCACCTGACCACGCAGCACTCAGCCATTCAGCGGGGAGGACAGGCCGCCGAGAAGTGAGGCTGGTCTCCAACCTTGCGTCCTGGATGGGGTGCATGGAGGGGCTAGAAGACATCTCTAATGAGCATCCCATGAGGAGCCAGGGAAGGCTTTCCAAGGTGGTGACATCTCAACTGAGAACCGAAGTGTGACAAGAATGTGTCCAGGTAGAAAAGCAGGGCACGCTCTTCCACGCAGAAGCATAGCATAGGGAAGATTCAGGGCAAGGGAGGGTTCCGCTCACGGGAGGACCTGAAACCACACACTAATGCCTTAATCAGTGGCCACATCTTAGATGCAATATCCAGAAGCCAAATCCTAAGCTGGATGCACTCATAGAAGGGCAGACCAGGGTGGGGAACATCCCCTGTTAGGAGGTGGGGGCCACCACAGCAGCATCAGCCAAAACAGGCCATGCTGGGGAGTCTGGCCCTGCGTGTGCCCCCAGCATGTCCCAAGCAAGACGAAAGCACAGCACGAGGATCCTGGGATGCTGGCTCCCACCCTGCACCAGAGGTCCAAACTAGAGATAAGCTCAGTGTCAGGAACCAAGTGGGTGCCAGGATAAGGTGGTACCTGTTCAGGGACAAATGGAGAAAGTTCCAGGACGATCTCCATGGGTGGCATTTCCGGGTGTTGTGAGCAGGTGTGACTGTGGCTTAACACCAGAGGGCAGTTAGCTACTCCTTCGAGGACAGTGAAGACCTGGCTTGGAAATCATAGCTACGGTATGTTTTACGGTATTTCCTTCTGACTTTACTTACTTGTTTTGTTTGTTTGTTTCTTAGGGACCCTCTGGACCACCAGGAGACAAAGGGCCCCCGGTACAGTATGAGTGAAATGAAGGGCTGGGCTTCATGGAGAAATTCTTTTCTAATTAAAGCAATTTTATATTGGGGCAGCTAAATGAAAGTGGTTTCTGCAAATCCCTAACATTAAACAGTTCCAATCTCTAGAAAATAACCGCCAGTCTCTGGAGTGGTAGATTAGGAAGGGGATGGGTGGTCATCGAATCCGGTGTGTGCGTGCTAGAGTTGGGCAGAATGAGACTGGCTTTGCTTTTTTGGCGTCTCTGCATCACAGAAGGACAGCATGGCTTGACGAATTTTATCTAGTTACCAGCAGAACTGCCTTTGAGTCCTGGCTTCACCACCCCCAGCCACATTATCCTGATCAAGTTGGGGGGAGGGATCTCTCTTAATCCGTAAAGTGGGCATGAAAGACCCATGGGCCTTTGCGGAGCTCTGATGGACTAAATGCGGTGAAGCCACAGGAAAGCTCTCCATAAACATTTGTTCTAAGGAGTGGCCGCCATGGATGATAAGCATATGCATGCATTTACCAGGAAAATGTGAATTTCTACAAACTGCCCCCAGAGCGGGAGGAGCTGCATATTAGCACCGATGATGACATATTTTGCATGAAAATTCTGTGCACTCAGTGAGTTCTGAACCGAGAAATGGCGTTTTTATACCCATTTTTTATAGATGAGAAAACAGAGGCTCAGAGCAGTTAATTGATAGCCATCAGATTTCAGAACAAGTTAATGTAGCATAGCAATAGGGTTGGTGATATGGCGGATGGGGCTCCTACAGAGGGGTCGATGTGAAGGGGACATTTTGGGAAGTCCTCAGAGAGGCAGGGTTTGCTCCTGAGCTGCCGTGTGGCACAGTTCCGGCACCTGCCAGAACAGAGAGCTGATTCTATTTAAGGAAGGTTTCCACAGGAAGGGAGAGCCACAGTGAAAAATACGTGTGAGAATTCCTGATACTGTCCAGAAATTTTCAACAGAATGGGAATGATTTTCTAATAGAAAGTAATAAATGTCCTCTACGTAGTGGACACTGTGCACAGCCGGCCAGCAGCCCACCAGATGCAGAGGGGTGAGCCCCGGTGCGCTCACCGCGGGAGCTGACCCTGTGACCCTTCCACTCAAGGAAGGGGCCTTCCTCCTGGGCCTGAGCAGGAGGGCTCACAGGGAAGGTGTTCCAGAGCATTCTGTGTGTGTGTGTCTGTGTGTGTGTGTGCGCGCGCGCGCATGTGTGACACTCCCACTTCTACAGCAATGGGGAAATGAGTAATCACTGAGCAGGGAATCTTGGCACCTGCATTATATCAGATTCCTCATAGTAACAGGCCATTTGTACAATGGGAACCAACTATTGCCAAGGAATGGGGGACCTAATTTTGCTTAAGCTGTTGGCAAGTGACTTACCTTCTTTTTTCCTCAGGGATCCCGAGGCTTACCCGGATTCCCCGGCCCCCAGGGACCAGCTGGCCAGGACGTAAGTAATGAGAAATGGTACCCACTCAGCTGGGGTTATTATGGACCCCCCTGGAAGCCCACCTCCACCGTCTCCCAGCCTCCCCTTGACCAAGGAACCCCTGGAGGAATAGTGCTTCTCCACTAATCCCTGCCCCTTCCCCAGGAACATTTTTAGATTTTTGATCTATGACCCAGGTTGATCGTGACCTATGATTTTGTATTGTCTAGTTTTATTCCTTATGCTTTTGTGTTATGCTTTCAGAACCTCATTAGCTCCCAGTGTCCCATACAATGCCTCCTTTTTTTTTTTTTTTTTTTTTTTTTGTCAATTTCCTTACCTGGTCCTATCTGCTCAAGTCAGGTGCCATGGACTTTTTCTCCATGGACTTGTTCCTGACCCATCCCTGCAAGGGCTTTCTCCCTTATCTGATACTAAAGGTGCATCACTTCTGACATCGTGACGACGGTAGTCATCTCTTAGTATCCATTGTCTGGCTTCTGCTCAGATAGATCTGAGCTCCAAGAAGATAGGGACCATGTGTCTTCTACATGGGTGTTGCTCACTGCATCCTCTGACCGGATGGTAGGCTGGCAACAATGAGCTCCTACGAAGCAAAGATGTCTGGCGCCATTAAGCGGTAGCATTTACTCTTAGACATGCATCTCTCCATCTATACTTTCAGTTCACTATGGGCAGGGACGATCAGTCACCCTCCCCTTCCCTTCCTTGGTTCCACTGCAGAGGAGGAAGTTACACTCTAGAACTTGTCCACATACTCTCATTTACCTGCCCCAATCTCAACGTGCTATTAGAACCAGTCCTGCTCTCCAAGCTGGCCCTTTCACCTGTGTTTGGAGAAGGATGGTGGGATGTGTGCAGGAGCCATTTGCAGCTTTGCATTTTGGATAGGAGTCATAGGAGGGTTGGCATATTCTAAATATTTGCCACAGTTGAATACCTTCTGGGAAGCGTTGAGTGCTCGGCTGAGGTTGCAAACCATGCCTTTTTATTGGTGCCAGTCTTTACGGTTGGGTGATTTTTTTCAACCCTGTTACACTTGGCGGATACAGAGGTGGGGGGGGCATGAGCAGAGTGGCTCTGGATGATGAGCTTAGCACAGTTAATGTTTCATTTCTTTCTTCTCTTAGGGTGTACCAGGAAATCCAGGAGAAAGAGGGCCTCCTGGCAAACCAGTATGTCATCTCACTGTTCTGGATGAATATTGACTCTCAAGTCAGGGCTCCAGTGAGAATAAAACACAACTCAGATGGTGTGAGAGGCTGAAGGAGGGACTTCTCACAGAGCCACGGGCGGGGGGCTGATCTGAGATGCTGGGGAGCCCAGAGATAAGCCACGGTGGGAGGCCGACATGGCCATGACCCTGACCCCAGTTTTCAGCACCAAGCGAGAGCACAAGGGTGGGGAAGGGCTGCCAAATTGGAGCTGTCGTTGTGGGTTCAAGGCCACTGCCAGAGAGCTGGGCCCAGCATGGGAGCAGGGTCTCCCCAACTCCAGTTTCCTGAAGGTGGCTCTCCTTGTCCACCTTAGCCAAGGCCAGCAGGTACTTAGCCCCATGACACATTCCCCACGGTGCAGCCTCAGGTTGTTGAGTAGGACAGAGGGTAGAGAGTGGATCTGGGGGCGGGCAAATGGACCCCACTGTACCTTGCAAATTCCTAACTGGCCCATTTCCTGCCCCTGTCCAGTATGTGAGCGCCATCTGGTTCCCCTTTTATATGATGGGAATGGTGGTAGCCATGGGGTTGCTGGGAAATGGCTGGTCCACGTGCTGGCTCCTTGGTGGTCTAGCCCATGGCTCCCGCTTGCCGGGAAATGACTGGTCCTGCACGTTGGCTCCTTGGCGGTCTAGCCCAAGGCTCCTGTGGGCTCCCTCACGTGCATCATGTATATCCCCCATGTTGCTGTTGGCAGAGAAGCCCAAAGGCTTGGCCAAGTGACCCAGCCACTGGATGGGGTAGAGGGGGCCCTGCAAGAAAGGAGTGGTGAAGATGAGCGATCCAGGCAGGCGGGCAGCGGTGCAGACGTGGGAGAAACTGGTCCAGTGATCCACTGAAAGACGTTACCCAGGAGGGAAGAGAGGGTAGCATCAGGGCTGGGGATTCTGAGCTCACAAGGGGGAGATCATAAGTCTGGTTCTGAAACCAAGATGCTCACGTGCCAGAAGCTTCAGCTCAAGCTGGACCTGAGAGCGTGAGTGTCCTGTAGGCCTGACCTTGAGGACTCAGACAAGCACCCAGGGCTCAGAGGCCACTGTGGGTGCCAGCAACCTTCACACCCTCTCCTGGGGTGCCGGGCACAGAGGAGACCTGGATGGGGATCCTGGTCTATTCAGAAGGGTTCCGGAGGCCGTACCCGTGCGACACATGACAGGTCACGTGAGAGATTAGGGACTGCTCACTCACCCTCCTCCTCTGCCCAAGCCAGCTCTGCAGCAGTGAAGTCAGCCCCGCAGAAGCCACGTCATTAGCCCGGTGCAAGGCCCCGATGACGCAAGGGGAGAGTAAGGTTCAGGCCGGAGACTAAACGGGGGTTCAAATGACCTCTGCCAAATCTAGCCCTTGACACCTCTCTGCAAAGAGAATTAAGCCAGCACACAGACTGCTGGCAATGTGCAGAAGCATGACTGTCATAGCTGGTCACCTGCAGAGGGAGAGGGAGAGAGGGAGGGAGGAAGGGGGAGGGAGGGGAGAATAGAGGAGGGAGAAGAAATAGGTCTGTTTCTCATCACCATTAAATTCACTGAATGCACTGCCCACAAATGGTCCCAGATACATCCCAGTAGCTGTTGGGGTCTCTGCTCTTGCTGGTCAGAGGGGGTCCCCAAGCCCCCTCAGGCTCAGTCATTCACCGGGAGGACTCCTGGAACTCAGGAAGGCAGCTCCACTCACGGTGACGATGACAGTTCCTTATGGAGGGAGGACACAGGTGGCAGCCAGCACGGAAGGATGCAGAGGCACGGAGCACAGGGCTCCCCGTGTGTCTCCCCTGGAGGGCATGTGGGGACAGCACTTCACTCCCCAGCAGTTTCCTGGGGTCGCACGGATGTGAGAGGGCAGCAGGTGGTCGGGGAAAGCATGGCACGTCACCCAGAAGGGAAGCTCACCCAGGCCCTACCAGGTGAGGCGTGTGAGGGCGTCGAGGTTACCCGTCAGGAACTGGCAAGGTCAGAGTGAGTGGGTTTGGACGCCCCTGGCTGGCTGAGTTCAGCCTTTACTGCACGGTCCCAGAGCACTTCTCCGGCACTGCACCCACAGGACTCCTGTGCTGGGCATCCCCGTCCAGGGTTGGGCCCCTCTGCGCCTCTAGCGGGGACTCTTGGGCAGCGGATGGGTTGAGGGTGAAGCCCGTGGGATCGAGGGAGGCAGGACAGGGTGGGGGAAAGGCAGTCTTGGCCTGACCCCATGGGGATCTGGATCTGTGAATGGCACCACGGCACTGTCCCACCTTGACACGAGGCCACTGTGTGTCACCCCTGTATGGGTCAGTCCTGCATTTCCAGCCTGCGTCCCCGGCAGCTGGTGGAGCGATACACGAGGAGGCGAGGAGGGCTCAGACTGGCCTCAGCACTTCCCACTGTCTGTTTGCCTACCTGTCCGGCACTCCTGGAATGATCCATGTGTGAGTGACTCCTCAGAGGCCAGCCTGGCAGACGGCTAAGCACCTTGTGCCCACCCTCGGAAGGCACTGCACCCCACAGGCCCGTTCCTGTCTGTTCTTATGTCACCTACCCCGAGAGGATTATGGAAGAGGGTACAAGGCATTAATTAAACTCTTCCCCGAGGCCACGCTGCACCTAGACTGAACATCTGCTCCCTGTTCTGTCTCTCTGTGAGTGCTGCCTGGCTGTGTGGTCTGGTGTGGCCCGACTGATTACACAGGGGGCTCTCATGACTGCATGGAAACATCGCAGCTCATGCGATGCCAGCAGCATGCACGTGTCCCGATTTGAACAGTATTAACTTCCCAGGGAAAAATGTAAGGCTTCAGGATAAAACCTCTTTCTGCTTTTAAATTAAAGTTTTAATAAACAATATTGCAGAGGTAGGCCTTCCTGCAGAGGGTCTCGCTCAGAACGAGGGAGGTCTCGGCTTCTGTTGTAGCAGCCGCACCCAAAGTGAGCTCTGCCTATGGGGCTCGCACTGCCTGGGCACCTCCAAATCGGAGTCTGCCAGCCTTTGTCCTGGGTATCCACCTTGGGTCACAGTCCAGAGGGTCGATAGAGCACCTGTGCCCGGGAGACCACACCCATCCACAGTCACTACCAAGGTTATCCTGGGCAAACGTACGTGGTGCCACCGACACATGGCTTTGGTTAGCCGCAGGGTGCGGCAGGAGCCCTGGAGGGTCAGGGAAAGGGGTTTGGTAGCCTGGAAAATGGTATTGGTGTCAGCATCCCCAGGATGCTAGAGGTAATTCATAATTCATAAACTCGAACACAGACTTAATCAAAAGAATTCAGCAGTGTATGTTCACTTGTGGCCACAGGCTTCCCTTTTATAGAGGAAAATCTAATACCTTCCCCCGGAGACTGGATTCTCTGGCACTCTTTCTCCGTTGCAGAAGTTAGAAGTTTGCAAAATAACCATGTCCCTCTACTCCAGTTCTACCTAAGAATTCTCTCTTCCTTCAGTGTCTGCCTTTTAAGCATTGCTTTCCCTCCAGCTGTGTGTTCCTTATACCCCAGTATGAACCCAGCCTCCACCCCACCTTGGCCATAATCCTAACACAGCACACTCCAACTCAGTGGGTTTGACTGCAAATTTGGGGACCTGCAGACTTCTACGTACATACCTTCAGAGGCTCTGTAATTACCCCTGACTAATGAGATCGCCTTCCCAGAATTAGCACTCCTTCAACCCATAATGAAGGGTGAGGATTAGAATGCAATTTCACTGGGGAGAGCTGGAAAAGTGGCTTTAAATTCATAGTAGGTTGTCAATGACTGATGGCAACGGCTCCTACCCATCTGGGGAATCCAGGATAGTGCCTCCCTTTGCCTTCCACAGCACCCATATGACCTATGAGGTTTTGGGGGGGGGGCGGGGAGGAGAGGCCACCAGGAGAACCGGCCAGCAGAAGGGGACTGGGGACCAGAAAGGCTGATGTCAGTCAGACTTGGTTAGGACTGGCAGCCTGTATGGTGACCTCAGAAGTGACTTCTTCCCGTGCCACCTCGGCTTGGGACATACGCAGGGCTTTTTGCATGGTGTGCAGGGCACAGATGAGTTCTGCGTGATGGGACGCACTTTGAAGCCCTTACACTGTCTGAGCTAGAATGCGATACACTGTGTGCACGTTCCTGTGTGTGTCCGTATTGACTTCTTTTTACTTTGGCAGGGGCCTTCTTCTCTACTGTCTCCAGGGGACATAAATCTCTTGGTCAAGGTAAAAGCATGAAGCAAATGTGCATGCGTTTTGAAAATGGTGATGGGGAGTTGGAGATCTTAATAAGTTGTGGGGGGGTTTGTTTGAACAACCGTGTGTTAGTGTCAACGAGGCCAGCAGCAGTATTTGTTGAGAACTCCCTGTGTGCCCGGCGATGTCCTAAATCCTCTGTCTCGTCTGGCAGCCACCAGCCATGGGTGTCAATTTAACTTTAAGTTAACTAAAATTAAATGCAATTAAAAATTCGGGTCCTTGGTCCCACTAGCCACGTTCCAACCACATGATGGCCAGATGTGGCTAGAGCCTGTCTTATTGGAATGACACAGATACACAGCATTTCTGTCCTCACAGAAAGTTCTCCTGTGCAGGGCTGTGCTAAATGCTGGGTGTGTATCTCTCTCTTCTACAATTGCTCTAGGAGGTTGGTACCGTTTGCATTGTAGGTTGGCATGCAAGGAGCCTGAGACCCTGAAGGTCGGTGTCTTTCTAGGAATGCAAAATCCAGTCCTCGCTGATTTCAGAGACTGACCTCTAACCCCACACAGGGCTGTCTCTCGTGTTCTGAACAGGGGGCCGTAGGCAGAGTCAGGCAGCTTGGGTGTGCGTCCTGCCAGTGCAAGGGCCAGGGTATGGGTGCAGGGAGGTGAAGGGTGCTGCTGGGCCCCTTGGCCGGGAGGAGACCAGATCTGGGTTCAGACTTAGATGGTTTTCCGAACCTGTCCATCTTGTCCATGAGTGCCGAGAGCCCTGAGAAGCTGGACATCCCTCTGCTGAGATTGAGCCAAGACCACTAGGTGTCCAGGTGCCTGACCAAGGGCCTCGGGCCTTAAATGGTGGAGGCCAGGACAGGCTGTGAGCAAGACAGATGCGTAAGGTCTGTGCTTCAGAAAGAACAGTCTCACTGCAGTGAATGGGGAGGACCCTTTTCCTGGCTCTGTGTCAAGCCTTTGTCTTAATTTAGGGTGAAGCTTGGCATTTGTGTGATCAGCCTCTTCCTCACTTCCTGCAATTCAAACACTTGGGTGATGTCAAAACAAACAAACAAACAAACAAACAAACAAACAAACAGAGTTCATGTCTGAGAGCAAGGGAGGAAAACAAAAGGGAAAAGAAGACCTTTCCAGAAGCCTGAGATTTGTAATCTCTGTACACATTGAGATGCCTTGATAGAAAGTTATACATTTTATTTTTTTTTTAAAGTAGTAGTAGAAAGTCTTTCCTGATTTTAATTGACAAGAGAAAGCTTTTTTCACAGTCAAGGACATGACAAGAAATCATTACCTATTGATTCAATTCCTTGTTTATCGCAGGGTTTTATGAGCCTAAATCATTTCTCATAATTCCATTGCTCTAGAAGGAGCTGGGTTTGCATCAGCCCTGTCCCTCCCCCGCAAGGATTTCTACCTCAAGACATCCCAGCCTTTCTGCCAATGATAACAGTAATGTGGAGCCTCATGCTTTATGGCTACAGCATTGAAAATGACATTTAGTCAGCTTGGTGTTCCTTACCTGCTACAGGGTGCAGCTGTGTTCATCAGAGCAGCTGGGCACCCCGGAAGGAAGTGGGCACCCACACTCAGGGTGATGCCTGAGGCTCCCTGGAGCCATGGAGCTGCACTTTGCCTGGAAACCCTGTAGACAACAGCCTGGGGCCAAGTGGGTTTGCCCAGGTCAGCAGAGTGTACTATTATCGTTCCCTACTTTATAGCAGGTTAAAGACTGCTGGTCTGGGCCAGGTGGCTGGTGGAAAGTCCCTCCCTTGCTGAGAAGGCACCTTTTATTGCAGAATATTTATCTCTGCCCCCAGGAATTTATACCATCACATACTTCATTCTCATAGTTGGAAAACTGCCTGGGTAGAAAGTTCATCTCCTAAGAGTCCTGGTTAAATGAACTTCCACAATTGGATGTGTGCCCAGCAAGGTCATCCTCAGGATATCTCCATCAATCAGATGGCTCCCTTGGAGAAATATTATTTCATCTGATCTTCACAAACAACCCAGTGGGTGGGCGCTGTTACGTCTGCATTTTACCAAGGAGGAGGTTGAGCCCAGCTGGGGAAGGCATTTAC
Source organism: Prionailurus bengalensis (assembly GCF_016509475.1). Taxonomy (NCBI): domain Eukaryota; kingdom Metazoa; phylum Chordata; class Mammalia; order Carnivora; family Felidae; genus Prionailurus; species Prionailurus bengalensis. The sequence goes on along the minus strand of NC_057353.1, from coordinate 78,949,140 downwards.
TTGTTCAAGGTCACAGAGCTGGATGATGGCAGTGCTGAGACCCAAACCTAGTGTGGCCAGCTGCAGGCCCCTGTGTTTAACGCCCCTGTCATCTGACTTCATCTTGCATGGCCCAGAGCTTGTGACAGCTACCTGATAAAGTACAAATAGGTGGGGAGTTTCCTACCTGTCACCTGGAGCTTGCACGGTGGCCCTTTGGCAGGGATATTGCAGCAAGGATTCAGGTATCTGGCAAGAGGTTGGGTAAGATGACCTGGAGGTTCTCTCTACTCCTGGAAAGCAACAACTGCTTTCTTCACAAAGCAAAGTCTGTGGCATTCCTCCCTTTGGTAGGCATTTTCTGGTGCATTTACCTGCTGTACTGTACCCTGCTGACTACCAACCCAGTGAGCTGGGTTTGATGAAAACATCCCAGACAAAAGAAAGGGGGTAGAGACCAGAGGGAATCAGCATTTATAGACCCCACACAAAGAACCCTGCAACACAACTGGGGCTCTGCCTGCATTATTTCATTTAGATTTTGTAACAATCCCCTAAGGAAGGAGAATGACCCTACGATAAGGGAATGGACTCAAAGGCATTGAGTGAGTTGCCTGAACAGCTCGGTTAAGTAGAGAAGTTGGCAGCCAGTATTGATGACCAAGGGCATCTTATCGGCAGATGAGGCAAGACAGTAGATTCAGGGAAGGAAAGACTAACAGAAATCGCAGGGGTACATTGGCAGCTAGATTCGTTGTGCTGTCACCATGTGCCAGGCATGGCATCAGGCATTTTTCATGCATTATCTTGTTTATTTCTCACCGGACTTTGAGGTCCTCTGTTCACAGATTAGGAGGCTGAGACTCAGAGGGGTGAAGCCAGGATCCCAGGTGGGCAGAGGCTTCGTGTGGTCTCTTGCAAACAGAACCCTATTTAATCTCAAGGCATTTGGGGTAGCCCAGGGCCGGGAAAAACCGGGGGTCCCAGGGGCCAGAGTGAGCATAGATGCGACTGCAGGTTGGGGGGCTGCTCTCACTGTGTTCCCTGGATTCCTGGACTGGGTCAGTGTGGTAAGTCCAGCCCCCACACTGTTAGGTCTGGGGACCTGCTACAACTCATCTTCAATGAGCCATCCTACACAGAATCTGTGACGAAGACAGACCCAGGCTGCGAGCCCTCCAGAAATTGGAAAGAAATAGGGAGGCGGGGAGATTTTATATTAGGTAGATACAGATAACCCCTTCGTGGTGTGGATCCCACCACAAAGAATGGTTCCGGATCACCACTGTGTCCACCAATGCCTCCAGCCACAGCTCAGTGGCCAGAATCTCTGGTGCCCGCAGGTTAGCCCCATTCCCACAGAGCATACACCCATCGCTGCAAAGTTTCATAGAGATACCTCGTTTGAAAGAACCATAAGACAAGGTGTAGGAATAGGGGATTTCCTCCCAAATCTGCTATTCTTCCAAACAAAACACACCAGCCAAAACTAGTATACTTTGGTTTGTGTCTTTCACCTTCACTCCGTACACCCCAACATTTGGCACTCCCCAGCCTCTAGAAAACATTCAACCAGCAGCTCAGACCACCTGCTAAAAGAAGATGGCACAAGACGTCAAAAGGTCAGAGGGTCAGTATGGCAGTTGGGTTGGTTAGTTCATTTACTTATTGAACTCGTGATGGGCAGGAGGCTCTTTGCTCTGAATTGGACATGTAAAGATAAAGCAACTCTACCTCTGTCTCTGAGAGCCCACACCTTCTTTTTGCGTGGCGGGGAAGGGACGGACCTGTACACGGACCACGTCAGCAGCGAGGCAAGTACTTCAATAGCAGGAGTTCCTGGGGCTGTGGAAGCAAGAGTCAGAAGCAGTCCCCCATCTGAAGCAATCAGGAAGGCTTCTTGGTGCAGGAGATTTCTAAATACTCTTCAAAGGTTACATACGAGGGGTGCCTGGGTGGCTCAGTCGGTTAAGCATCTGACTCTTGATAACTGGTTCAGGTCATGATCATGTGGTTCCTGGGATTAAGCCCTGCGTCGGGCTCTACACTGAGCATGGAACCTGCTTGGGATTCTCCATCTGTCTCTCTCTCTCTCTGCCCCTACCCCACTTACGTTCTCTCTCTCTGTCTCTCTCAAAGTAAACATTTGTTTAAAAGGTTGAGTAGCAGTGAAGCAAATGAAAGGAAAGTAAGCCATTCAGAGTTGCTTTTGTGAGTCAGAGACCATCCTGAGTTAGAGACCAAGAAGAATGCTCAGTTACCCACACCGTCACCTTTAGTATGCACACGTGCAGCTGCCACAGGCCTGTGCACATGCCTCTGGTGGAGCAATCAGAAGGCTGTGGTTGGTGCATTTGTTTTGTGCCGATGGACGCCATGTAAGCATGAACTCTTCAAGATACGTACTCACCGGGTCTCAAAGCAGAAAGGTGTGGAGCCCAACTGGATGCTTTGCAAGTAGTTTTGCACTGAGGGAGTCACTGAGTGCAGGCATGAATTGAGGCTATTACCTAAATGCACTGGGAATGATCTCACATTATTCTAAGTGCCTCCTCTGTATGATCTCATCCAATCTTTGTCACACGAGGGGAGGGAGGATTGCAGAGAAACTAGCAGGACTCTGGGATAGGACACAGGCTACAGTGTGGTCAAGCCAGTGAGTTTTATTTGCTGCACACTGCACTCCAAACTGCAAGGTCTTGGGATGACACAGACAAATTAGAAATCATGTTCCCTGGGCTCAGAGGACTTCAGAATCATGCCAGGGACATCACTCACCTGCCTCAAAGAAGTAGAGCAAAGGTCAGTTCCTGGGACCGTTTATGAAATGCTTGCTTTGGACAAAGAACAATGCCAGGTGTGTGTGGTCACATTGGGTGTGTGCCCATTGCTTCCTTTGTTCCACTGCTTTGTGTACAAACCACTTAGGCAAACGCACAAGACAGAGAACTTGGCTTCCAGCTTGGTTCTGTCGCCAGCTTCAGAGATGGGACATGTTATTTTGTAAGAATACTAAATGTTTGCATCAAATCTGTAATGTTATTAAATGCTCACAGGGAGTGGTGCACTGTTGACATCGTTGTTGTGGGCTCCACTTCGAGCAGTCTGGCTGGCTAGAAGTAGAGAGAAGGGAGGGAATAATCCAGATGTATCAGTACTAAAATCTAATTTAAGATTAAGAGAAAAATGCAAAGTTAGACACAAATGCTCTGGGTCACGACTCGATCCACCCGTTTGCTTTTATATCACTTGCACGTGTCTCCTTTTGCTCTACCAGTAACTATTACTTACTGTCCCCAGGATGTGTGCAATGACTGCCCTCCAGGCCCCCCGGGCCTTCCTGGTCTGCCAGGTTTTAAAGGGGACAAAGGTCTCCAGGGAAAGCCAGGGAGAGAAGGCACAGAAGGGAAAAAGGTAAGGAGAAAGGGGGAAACTTTGTCCTTGTCACCGCGATGAAATGTATCATCTTTGGAGATCACAGCCCTGCCTTTCTGGTACAGATGTCGGGGGAGCCTACTCAAGGGTGTGAATATGGGAGGCAGGGGGTCATCTTGGGGACTGGCTGCCCCATTAGACGTGGGCTATGCCCATGAATGCATGGTCACACTCAGTACTGCCACACCCTTTGCTCAGACATGCTGGATGGAGGCAGGAGACGGAAATTTCAGCGGGAAATCAGTGAATAGGTGTGTCAGGGCAGCAGCTTGCTGGTGACTCTGGGTATAAGCTCCAGACACTGATTCTTACTGGGTTTTTTTTTTCCTGTTCCTGCTACAGGGAGATGCTGGGCCCAGGGGCCTCCCAGGGCCTCCAGGAATCGCTGGACCACAGGTCAGTGAGCCCTCATTGACACTGAGTGTATCCTTTCTGCTCATGTCACTGGTTAATCCAAGTTTGAGGAAGAGTAATGTCCAGTGTGAAGGAATAATGGTTTTAAAACAATGACACCCACATTCAGGGTCTAACCATGGCTCCGACTCTCTCAGTGACCTTGGGAAGGGGCACTTGAACTTCCTGAGTCTCAGGTTACTCCTCTACAAACGCCTCAGTGGTTGAATAATGAAGTGAGCTAGGGGGTTGGAATGGGGAGTCCTCATTGGTTAAGACAGGAGCTTTGGGGTCAGAGGGCTCTGAATTTGAATACCAGCCCTGGGTCGAGTCAGAGCTGTGTGGTCTTAGGCAAAATCTTTGACCCTCTGGACCTTAATTTCACCTCCCAATAATAGAAAGAATAAAAGCAGCATCAGGGGGCACCTGGGTGGTGTGGTTGGTTAAGCGTCAAACTCTTGATCTCAGCTCAGGTCTTGATCTCAGGGTCGTGGGTTCGAGCCCCATGTTGAGCTCTGTGCTGGGTGTGAAGCCTATTTAAAACAAAAACAAAAAAACAAAAGCAACTTCAGGGATTTGTTAGAATTGGACGATGTAATGCACAAAAAGAACTGGTCACTCAGTAAATAACCTCATTAGGCAAGTGCTGTGCCAATGTGGGTGAGTGTTACTACCACTCACAGGAATGACGAGGCACCCATCTAAAATGGGCAGGGAAGCTCTGTGATTTCATAAAGCCAGGGAGACCAGGCCGGGAAGAAGGAGCTGTGATCTCGGCCATAGAACAGGAGGGGAGGCTCTGGCAGCCGAAAACAGGTGTCTGGGCTGTGTATTTGAGCTCCTAGCGGTGATGGTACATAGCTCTAAGCGCGAGAGACTGTGTGAGTGCAGACGTGGGGCCAGGAGGGGAAGAGAGCTGACCCTCCACCCTCAGTCACCTTTCCCCACCGTCAGTGCCCCTGGGGGCTGTCCCTGATCACTACCTTGGGGACCCTGTGCTGTTGCAAGCTATGCACGCTACCCTACCCCGACATTCAGGAGCAAATGTGTCACTGTGTCTCTTCCTGTGGCCTGGCTGGGACATGGCGTGGCTTGTCTGACATTAAATTCAGCAGAAAATTGTCAGTAGGAGAGAGCGAGCTCAGGAGCCAGACCTCTGGAGTTGGCATTCCCACTCAGCAATGACCTTGGGCTAGCTTCTTACTTTTGCCCTTCCCTTTCCTGCTGACAAACTGAGAGGTATAAAAGCAGTCACCTTCCAGGCCTGTGACCCTGAGAACTGCTGAGGGTGCCCCCACCAGGCCTGGCACTATGCAGACCCAGCACCAACCTGCTTCTCCTGTTTTTTTAGCCCGTGGGGTCACAGCAGTGACAGGGCCGGGACTGGGGTGAGGACCTGGACGTAAGATATAAGAGAAGCCCAAAACCTCAGTAACCAAGATAAATAGGACTTTAGTGCAATATTTTAAAAAGTTTAGAATTAGCACAGTTGATTCACAAGGAACAAAATGTCACTATTTTATTTTTAAAGTTTTTTTTTTAAGTTTATTTAGAGAGAGAGGGAGGGAGAGAGAGAGAGAGAGAGAGAGAGAGAGAGAGAGAGAATGAGTAGGGGAGGGGCAGAGAGAGAGGGAAAGAGAGAATCCCAAGCAGGCTCCTTGCTGTCAGCACAGAGCCTGATGCGGGGCTTGATCTCATGAACTGTGCAATCATGACCTGAGCTGAAATAAAGAGACTTTTAACTGATGGAGCCACCTGGGCACCCCAAAATTTTCAATAAAGATGGGACCTAACCCTACACTTGAACCATTCACCTTCCTTAAACCCCTAATCCCAGCCGTGTGGGAGCCCCATTTATTTACGTTTGTATAGTTTGTTCATCTCGGATTATTTGGCATGATTTTGACTTTGAAGAACACAGCATTGTACTATTATTAATTTTGGATACTGAGCTTTCCAGAGCTCCTTACATGTTACACCCAGGCCAAGTGCTCACTTGCCTTGCTCTAGGGTCAACCCTGAAAATGGGGTTGGACCTCTTATTATTATATTAGAAGGCAAGGAAGCCAACACTGTGGGGTAACAGCAGGGCGCTCCCTGGAACAGTTGGGCATCAGGATGGCAAACATCCAGATTTCCCAGGCCTGCCTGGCAGGCTAAGACATAGAGTGTTTGTGATCCATAGACTTTGTGAAGTCTTACAGGGTTTTGACATACCCAGGGCTCTTGCTTTAGGAACTACAGCTATCAGGTTTTAGTGTAGATGGAATAAGAGATTTTTTCCTGGGCAGTGTTAGTTGAGAGACACCCGTAAAGTGTAGCATCACCTGTGCTATTTACCCTGAATTACTCCCCCTTTCTGGGGTCATCAGCTGGGGCTAAGCTCCTTGCCTGGAGGATTCTGCAGGCTAGTTTCAGCTGATCCTTAAGTAACCTTTGCTGTCAACTCACAGGCTGCTGGGTTTAGCCTCTGCTGAGGAATGGCTTTTTATGCAGAGAAACAAAAGCAAATCAATTAAACAGATAAGGAGTTCCCTCCACTAAGTAGGGATTGTTTTCTTTATCGGCCCAATCCCACTTGAAGTGCTGGTGTCTTGGGACAATGGCTCTGCCTTTGTTCCTTGATAATTTGCTTCTAGAGAGGATTTGTTCCTTTACATATTCAGAGAAAGCCAAAGAATGCTTCCACCCAGAAAAAGAACAGAAATTAGTGCTGCAGCTGAAAGACAGGGTTCTAGCTGTCTCCACTTGGGAGTCCATCATGACCTTGAGAAGTTGGCAGGTGTTAGGGTCCACCCTACATAATGAGCTCCCAGGCAGTTACAGTGGGCAGCATACGCAGTATGCTCAGGTTACCTGCTTTACAATATCATCTCTTGCAATGGTCAGCATCATGCTAGGAGGTACACATATTGTCCCATTTTACAGATGAGGAAGCAGAGGCTTAGCAAGATTTAAATGCCAGTACTACCAAACTACTAAGTGATACTGCAGAGGGGAATCCCTGCTGGCAGGACTCAAGGACCTCCTACCCCCTGTTAGTATCCCCTAGGGGTTTAACCCTAGTAATATTAGGACCAACTCCAGCACCAAGGACAGCTCCTGGTGAGGCGGAGGCTTCCCCTTACCACCACCTACTGTTGGGGAAGTGAGTCACAGAGGAGTTAAATAGCTCATCTGAAGATTCACAGGCTTGCCTTGATTCTTGGCTTCAAACCCAAGCCACTCCATGCTCGTTATTCATCCCACTCCACTCTCCAGAAAACAGACGGGAGGACTGTTTCATTTTCTCTCGCTTATCAAACAAGATCTCAGCTTGACCTGCAGACATGAAGATGAATTTGTACACTGAAAATGCTACCAGTGGCTGAGCACTTACAAATATTTTCTCGTTCTTTCGTAGCCAGACGTCCCTGTGTTCACTGGTCATGTGCATCACCAAGGGCATTTGTTTGTTTGCATTTGCAATCCTGCATCTGGGAAATCAGCTTCCCTAAGATTTATCTTGCAGATTTGCAGCGGCTCTGACTGCTGGCTGGACCTGGCGAGGTCACTGTCATGATCAATTACAGCTTCATTCTAGAGCTTTCATACTGCACAAAACATTGACTTCCAGGGATGGGGTCTGGGGATAGTGGCAATTTATTTGACTTTTCTGAATCGAGGGTCTTTCGTCTCTAAAAGAAGAACCATATGGCCTATTTCACAAAGAGGATGTTGAGGATTAAACAGGGAGGCATTTACAGGGCATCAGGCGTGGTACCAGCTGGGTACAAGGAAGTGCTGGGTACATCTAACTGTAAGTGGTCCTCCTAGTGGTTTCTCTGTTTGAATGAATAACAACTGTAGCAAAGGGTCAGTAGAAGAGTAAATGGCTTGGGGCGCCTGGGTGGCTCAGTCGGTTGAGCGTCTGACTTCAGCTCAGGTCACGATCTCACGGTCCGTGAGTTCGAGCCCCACGTCGGGCTCTGGGCTGATGGCTCAGAGCCTGGAGCCTGCTTCTGATTCTGTGTCTCCCTCTCTCTCTGCCCCTCCCCCGTTCATGCTCTGTCTCTCTCTGTCTCAAAAATAAATAAACATTAAAAAAAATTTAAAAAAAAAGAGTAAATGGCTTGAAGGAAAATAATGCCATTGGGCAAAGTGTTACTTACGAAGGCCACCTGGAAGAGGTGATTTTAGTTGCATTGGAAAGTGAGGCAGGGATGTGCCAGGCATCCTGGGGGACAGGTTTTCTAGGCAGTGAGATAGCCCATGGAAATCCAAGGACAGGCCTTATCCTGCTAGTAGCAGAGACTTCGTTAATTTGAGAAAGTTTAGGCCCTGCCCTCAACAGTCTGTAAACCCCTTGAGAGAACTGCCTTTTTGGTGGATTCACAGAAACCCACATCCTTAGAGCAGCCCTTGGTAGGAACATGCCCTCTAAGTAGTTGTGATATCGTGTGCTTAGCACACGGTGACGTAGAAGAAATGTAATTAAAACCGAAACAGAATCTCCTCCCAATCCAGAAAACCTCTCCACTAAGGTGGAAGAGAAGGAAAACAGTCCTGTTATTGAGTAAACATGGCTGCAGAGGGTGAAGCACGTCAGGCAGAAATCTCCCTCTGTCCTGCAGCCAGGCAGCTGCACCTGCTGTGTGCAAGTCCTCAAGACCAACAATAACCGGGCCTCAAGGAAGAGGACTTCATAGCACCAGGTGTCACGTACGTTCATCCTAAATTTTCCTGGCAATTCGGTGATCGTCTGTGTTAGTCAGCTTTAAAGAAAGGAAAAACGGGCTGTCCGTCTTAATGACGAGAAGTGTTCTGCAACTTGGAGCAAGGTGCCTGGCTTTTCACTTGGGCTCCCTTCCCCACAGAGGCTTGGAGACAGAGACCGAGGCGGGGGGGAGTGCTCTCTTTCTGGATGATTGATTACATTTCAAAGGGACGGTTGCCAGGTCCTTGAGAGAGACATTTCTGAATCCTAGATCTAGCAGGACTTATTTAGCTGTTAAAAGGATTTACATACATTTCAAAGAGAAAGAACCCCACAGTGACAAGTTTTCTGAAGTAAATGCTGTAAGAAAAAGGTTTGGGGAGAGAATCTCTTCCCTTCTGTTCATGGGGAGATTTAAGCCCTTACAATGACTCTGAATAAAGATCATCTAAGAGAACTGAGCTAGTAAGGAACTAGCAATCTCCCTAGAATATAAAGTCCAGGTGGGCAGGGACTGTGTTGTTGTTTTATTGGTTGCTGTATCTCCAGTGCTTAGAAGGGTTCCTGGAGCATGGTGAGTCAGACTTCCAGACTATAGATGCTATGTTCTTGACATTAGAAAACCCGTAGGACAAGGTGTCATGCCCAGGAAAATAGCCAGAAAAGTAACTTGGGCAGGGAGAGACAGGTTGAATACAGACAGATCTGCATTAGAGTCCCAATCTTGCCTTTCATTAGCTGTGTGACCTCAGGTGAATGACTTAACCTCTCTGGTCTTCAGATTTTTTTTTAATCTATGCACTCTGGTAATAACCCCCACCTCCTAGAGTAGTCTTACTGACCACGTTACATAACACAGGGGTGCCTGGGTGGCTCAGCCTGGGTGGCTCAGGTTGAGCATCCTACTCTTGGTTTTGGCTCTCACGGTTCATGAGTTCAAGCCCTGCACCGGGCTCTGCCCTGACAGTGCGGAGCCTACTTGGGATTTTCTCTCTCTCCCTCTCCCTCAGCCCCTCCCCAGCTCATGCTGTCTCTGTCTTAAAATAAATTAAGAAACTTAAAAAAATAAATACATAAATTAGATAACACAGACACGTTGAATATTTTTTGCATCAGCTCGGGATATAAACAAACAAACCAACCAAAAATACACAAAATGGGATCTCATGTGGGAAGGGCCCCCGGCAGCATGCGGGGCGGGGGGGCGGGGCGCGGGTGTAGGGGGAGGGGGGTGCTGGTAGAGGCTCGGTAAATGTCAGTCCTCTCTTCTGGAAGGAAGTGAGTCAGGGGTGGGGGTGGCTGTGTATGCTTTGATCCTTAGCTGCAGCGGAGAAGGAGACAAGGACAACTGTGGAGATCCTTGAGCTGCTGACATTTTCACTGCTGGGACTTGAAGGTTGAAACCACCCTAAGCCCAGACTGAGGACTGGGATTTGAAAAGGAACCATTTACTCTTAAGGCAGTTGTCCTGAATGTCAGAGAAGCCGTGTGCTATTCCGTCACTTCTTTTCATTGAGGTTATAATACGGCCTGCAGACAGTGTGCTGGCTTTATAGACTTAAAAGCAGTAGAAATAATGACATGTAAAAATGACGGAACAAATGCTCTTCCCCTTTGAACCTCTTTTCTTCTCTCCTGCACACTGGCCTTTGACATTCTACAGGCATTAGTTCACCTTAGGCTCCCAACGCACCTCGGGCAGGCGGCCAGGGAGCATTACGAGGTAGTTACAGCCATCGGTGAGCTGCTGATGTGGGACACAGTGTGTCCACACGGCTGGGCCCATGGTGAACTGGGGGACTCTGGACTTGGAAGGGCTCCCCTAGATTGATCTGCCCCCCCATCCTTTATTTACTGGATGTGCAAACCCAGAGCAAAGAGGGGCTATGATCTGCTCAAGGATGCACAAACAAGATGTGACAGGCCTGGAAACAGAGCCAAGACTGACTTACTGTGAAAGACTTATTTTACTGCATAATGCCTTCTTTTAACGGAACTGACATGTTTTTGTTTAACGACGTTTTACCGAAATACATTTGTTACCGCATTAAATGCAAAGCCAAAATGTGTGACAGTTAAGAGAGATTAGAACTTTTGAGTGTTACTTCCAAGGTTAGTCTATGAAAAATATTTTTGGTGGGTTGCATATTGTGAGTGTCTTGACCACAGTGACGATGACAGTGGCGGTGATGATGGCGATGGTGACAGTGACAATAATGATGGTGAGGATAATGATAATGATGGTGATGGTGACAGTGACCATGGTGGTGATGGTGATGGTGATACTGGTGATGCTGATGCTGATGATGACAGGAAAGATGACAGCTAACAATGAATTTATCACTAGCTCATGCACTGTGTAGATTTTAGGTCACTTAATGCTCACAACAACCCCATGACAAAGGGGTTGTATTAATATTATTTTAGGAATAAGGAGACAGACAATTGAAGCAGGTTGCCTAATGACAGACTTACTAATGACAAAGCCAGAGTTCAAGTATAAAATAATCCAAAATACTAATTATACTAATATTTATTGAGCTCTTGCTGTGTTCTGAGCTCTATGCTGTACTTTCCAGGCGTCTGATTTTATTATCCCAACATTTCACGGGGTAGGCAATCACTATTTTCTCTATTTTATAGAGAAAAAAGACATCCTATAGTTTGGGGTTGAAGTGACCCACTCCAGGTCGCACAGGTAGCAAGGGAAGGAGCAAGGAGGGAACATATGGGCACAGCCATCTCCCCCAGACTGTGGACACTGCTGCCCTGTCCACCTTCTCAGCTCCCCCTCCTCCCCACCCTACACCTGCTCTGCAGGGCCCCCAGACCCTGCTGATTCTGCTCCCTCCCCTCCCACATCCTCATACCCCAGTTTCCTCCTGACCTCCCCTCCTCTCTTCATGCTGGCCCTTCCAACCCAACCCACACTGCGGTCAGGGAGCCCTCTGGAAACCGAGGACAGTCACGGCTCCTTCTAATGGTTTCTGGTGCCTGCAGCTCCATCCAGGTTCAAGGGGTAAACATACAGGGCTCTCAGTAACCCCCACCAGCACCCCACAACCCCATTAAGGCATTCCACCATCAGTTCCTCAACCAGACTCCCTTAACTTCTCTCTAGGACACCCTGCCTGGCCTACAGCTCAGACTTAGTAAGAGTTGATGAAGAAAGAGTACATGAATGAATGAATGAATGAATGGGTGAACGAAGGCATGCGAGCTTTTTTCTTTTGCAATGTAGTTCTAGCAGAATTTCCTGTAATTTTCTTCCTTTTATTTTTCTCCCAAGGGAAGTAAAGGAGAGCGTGGTGCAGCTGGTGAAGCTGGACAGAAAGGTGACCAGGTAAGAACTTACTTTATAATGAACCTGGAGAGGTATCACTGTTCTTCCTAGATAAATTTCATTCTGCCATTTCTGACATCACTGCTTGGATCTTCCTTGCCTGCAGCAGGATTTTTTTAAACCACATTTTCATGGTTTCCAAACTGATTCCTCTGGTTCATGGTGATATTCCCCTTCCCCAATTATCTGAGGAGACTGCCTTTTCTGGTTTCGTTTGGTTTTGCTGGACTCTCTGACCTTTAGAGCTTTTTCTTTACTGAAATGGTAGTCACCCATTACAACATGCCCCCTTCTTTCCTCCCACCCCCATCATTCCTCAGGTGCCTCTTGTGTAACTCACAGTGCTAGTTGAAATCCTCCATGATGCCCCTCTGCACTCAGTGCCCAGCCAGCCCTGCTGGACCACGTGTCCGAGTGCACTGTAAGGTAGCACCCGTGACAACAGAAACCCCTCTTTCTGCGGATTCAAACACGGCAGTCCCGTCATCTTTTATCCAGGGTCACCGATCCTGCAGTCCCAGCTCCCCAGCCTCCAGCAGCCTTTCTGCCATTTAAACTGGCTACCTTCTCCTGCTTTGCTTCTGTCACTCTTCCCTTTTCCTTTTCCTCTTTTGCACCTGTGCTCCCCCCATCACCCCTCTGTGCATCTCTCCATCGGTCCTCCTTGTAAACCGGCTGCATGCCAGACACAGCCCCAGGCTCTGAGATGCATGGTGCGTAAGGACAAATCCCTGACCTCACGGGGCTTTCTGTTCAGTGAGAAGGTGAGGCAGGTGAGCAGGTACTCCAGAGGCAGTGAGGGAAGAGCTAGCTATGCTCAAGGTCTGAATGACGTACTTAGCTAAAATTCCATCTGTATTTGGAGAAACAAAATGTGTCCAGATTATTCTTGCCATAGTGAATTTTCTTTTTTTTAATATGAAATTTATTGTCAAATTGGTTTCCATACAACAGCCAGTGCTCCTCCCAACAGGTGCCCTCCTCGATGCCCATCACCCACCCTCCCCTCCCTCCCACTCCCCATGAACCCTCAGTTTATTCTCAGTTTTTAAGAGTCTCTTATGGTTTGGCTCTCTCCCTCTCTAACTTTTTTTTTCCTCAAATATAGTACATTCTATCCTGACTGTTACAGCTTGTGTTTTCCAGCAGCAGGAGATAGAGGTGGAGGGCAGGGAAGTCTCTTCCATGGTGGTTTGCGGTTTATTTGATCCTGTAAGACGTTGTCTTACTAAAACTAAATGTTACACGCAATACGCTCTAGCTTGCTTAGCTCCTGCTTTAACACACATGGACTCCTCTCTGCCCGGAGATGTGAATCCCTTTCCTAAAGTAACTGCAACGTTATTATAGTGTAGATGCCATAATTCAGAAGCCGGAACAGTTTCCATTTGGGAGCATATGTTGCGTGTGCATGTGCATTTATTTGCTTTCAGATTGTTATCATGGGGTGTCTCGAGCCTACACAAAAGTTAGAAACCATAGTAAGAAGACCCCCACCCTTAGACCTACCACCCAGCCACAGGATGTTGTAGCCATTATGGCCGCTTCTGTTTTCACCTGTGTCTTCAGCCACACCGTCTTCCTTCACATTATTGTGAAGCAGATCCGCTTTCAGGGTAGGTTTGGTTTTGTAAATACTGTCAGATACTTCCTCAACCTCTGGAAATACCAAGAATATATTTAAAAAAAAATAAGGTCTTTTTGTTGCCAGCGTCTTTATCCAAAATTGTTATCGGAGTGAGAAGCTAGAGTCTGGATTGTCATCTGATGTTTGGTGGCTGCCAGAGTGAAGAGCTTCTTAGGAGTCGTTGTTAAGAACTGCCTCTTGGGTTTCCCTAGGGTCATCCTGGAGTTCCTGGTTTCATGGGACCCCCCGGGAACCCTGGGCCACGGGTAAGTGATGATTTTGAATCCCCTCCTCTTTTGGCTTTGACATTTGAACGCATTTCCATACTCCCTGGAGATGGGGTCACGTTGGACATTGCTCTTACTTTGAGGACTAGGCTGACACCTGAACGGTGTCTCAGGCTGACCGGAGAGCGTGGGTCCCTGAGGCATCTGGGGTTGAGGACCAAGTGATATGAGTGGCACCAATGGGCAGTGAGGCTAGGGTGCTTGTAAGGGCCAGGAGGGTGTTGGCAGGGATGGGCAGGCTTGGTTAATTCTTAATCTGTATCTAGCTTGGGCAAGGGAGGCCTGAGATCACTGCAAAGTTAGGATCTTAAGTAAAAGATATAGAAACAGATTCCCCTGTTCCATAGGAACCTGTCCCACGGCAAGAGACTCTGGGAATCACAGCGTCTGTATAAGCACAGATTTTCCTGGGTTTACTGGAGTCAATAATAATAACAACTAATAATTAGTATTATTCAGTACGACCATTTTCTTTAAAAAAATTTTTTTTAATGTTTATTCATTTTTGAGAGAGAGACAGAGACGGAGACAGAATGTGAGCAGGGGAGGGGCAGAGAGAGGGAGACACAGAATCTGAAGCAGGCTCCAGGCTCTGAGCTGTCAGCACAGAGCCCGACATGGGGCTTAAAGCCATGGGCTGTGAAATCATGACCTGAGCCGAAGTCAGACACTTAACCGACTGAGACACCCAGGCAACCCAAATTAGGTTGTTTTAAATGCATTTTTTTCAATAAAATCATATGAGAGCATGAAACCACATCTTTCACTTCAGAATCAACTTTTCCAGCAAACTCATAGAAAGTAAATTCGCTACAAAAGTATTCAAGCTTTCCCAGTTTACTAGAGAGCCTACCTTAAATCTCTGATACTCGGCTTACTTCCCACCTGCCCCCTGCCCAGGGTAGGTGCGGTTACCGTCCTTTTCAGTTTCTCAGACTTAATGCCTCACCGCTGCCTCTCTGCAATGAGCAGGTGAATGACCTTGCAGGGGATCTCTGAGTTTACTATCATTGAAGTTCACAAAATTCTGCATTTTCTTCAGATGAATAATTTCACTTAAGAGATCCCTTTGCGGGGCACCTGGGTGGCTCAGACCGTTGAGCCTCCGACTTCGGCTCAGGTCACGATCTCACAGTCTGTGGGTTCGAGCCCTGCGTCGGGCTCTGTGCTGACCGCTTGCTCAGAGCCTGGAGGCTGCTTCCGATTCTGTGTCTCCCTCTCTCTCTCTGCCCCTCCCCTGCTCACGCTTTGTCTCACTGTTTCTCAAAAATAAATAAATGTAAAAAAAAATTTTTTTTTTTAAAAAGAGATCCCTTTGCATCGTATTTGAATATGTTATTAGATTTTGTGACATCTGATAGTCAGGCACAAGAATTAAAAATGATCAAGGTAGCAATGTCATAGGTAATGGGGAGAGACATTGGCATTGAATTGAGGAGGGACATTTGAGAAGGAAATAATTTTGTATTATACTTCCCATATCATAAAGGCTGTACCTTCCCTGTGTAACCTAATAGCTGAGAGGGCCCCAGAGTAAGTGATGAGGGAAAGCCCCACTCCCACCCCACCCTGGTCATTCAAAGCCTATAACACGTCTCCCCCCACCCCAACCCCCCTTGCAAATGAAACCATGTGCTCCTCTCATTGGAAATTGTTCTTTGACAACTCTAGGAAAGGGCTCCTGGCTTATCATTCTCATGCAAGATGATGCATCTGAGATTCAGAAACAGCCACCGTCAGAGGGTGGCTGAGTCAGCTAAGCATCTGACTTTAGGTCAGGTCATGATCTCACGGTTTGTGGGTTCAAGCCCTGCATCAGGCTCTGAGCTGATGTCTCAGAGCCTGTAGCCTGCTTTGGATTCTGTGTCTCCCTCTCTCTCTGCCCCACTCCCACTCACGCTCTGTCTCTCAAAAGGAAACATTAAAAAAAACGTTCAGAGACAGTCACAATCAGACTGCAGCTGGTCTGCCTCCGACTGACCGATGTGTTCTTCAGTTCACTCGGTGGATGTTTCCTGAGCATCTACTTTGTGCTGTGCCCTGGACTGTTAATCACCTTTGGGAGTGGATCCTGGTGAGCTGCCCATTCGGGGTCAGTGGCCAGTCATTCTCGAGAGCAGGATACCCTCCTGGTCATTGTATTGTTTCTTCGAGTGCTTATATGTCAGACCCTGGAACCAGGGATGTGGAAACCAAACGGACAAGTCTCCTTAGAGTTTATTTCCTGGTGCTCAGTTGGCATCCTACCTTCAGATGAAACCCTTAACCCCAACTGCCTTATGGGACTTAATTCCAACTTAGCTAGGTTCCAGAGGAGAGGATGCTGGAAGTTTTTGGCAAAATGATACGGAAGAATCCTGATTTGTAGTAGAAACTCCATTGTTCTATTAGGTTTCGACTAGACGTGTCATTTCCCTGTAGCGTCCCAGCCAGAGAACCATGAACCTTAGGCTCTTTGTTCCAATATTATCAATATCCCTTTATTTCGTGAACATTTACTGGGTCCTTACCTGGCGGAAGAGGTGGGGAAAAATCTGACTGCGTCTTGTCCTCGGGAATTTGCCTGACATGGGAAACAACACCTATCTTCTGCAGCTGTACCAGACTTCCTTGAGGTCCACCATGTAGCTGTTTCTGTAGCCCTAGAACTTGGCCAGGACTTGGTATGATATGGGCTTCCTACAAGTTTATGTGAAAAAAAAAACACTAAAGATCGCTGGAAAGGTATCAGTAAGACTGCAAGAGCTTGTGTGTTTGTCCTCCCATATTTAGTTAGTATCCGCCATGTTCCTGGTCGTGGGCTGGCCAGCAGACGCACCGCTGTCATCTGTGCTTATGATAACGGAGCGCCCTTTATGGAGAGCCCTTAGTACGTGCCGATGCTGACTAACTCCTTGTATGTATTAACTTTCTCAATTCTCTCAACAACTCAGCTGAAATAGGAGCTCTTTTTCTCCAGTTTACAGAGGAACTGATAGGCACAGAGGAGTGGAGTAACGTGGAGAGCCAGGACATGGACCCAGGGACGCTGGCTCTGAGAGGGTGCACCCCAACTGATACCTTCTATTCCATGCTAAGCACACTGCAAGCACTGCCTCATTTCCTGCTCCCCTCCTCACAGCCCGGACAATAAGATCACTTCTACCCTTTCACTGACAAGGAAGCTGAAGATGGGAATCGTATACCCCTTGACCAAAGCTAGAAAGAAGCAGTGTATTCGTTAGTCTAAACAATCTGTCCCCTTGGAGCATCTGGGGGGCTCAGTTGGTTGAGCTTCCAACTCTTGGTTTCAGCTCAGGTCATGATCCCAGGGTCATGGGATCACTCCCCGTGTTGGGCTGCACACTGAGCATGGGGCCTGCTTGGGATTCTCTCTCTCTCCCGCTCTGTTCCTCTCCCCTGCGAGTTCTCTCTCTCAAAATAAATAAATAAAAATTAAAAAAAAAAATCTATGTCTCATCTGCCAGCCAGCCCAGCTTTCATTCATTCATTCATTCATTCATTCATTCAAGAAATATTGAGTGCCCACTATCTCCGAGGCAATGTTTTAGTTCCCAGTAAAGGAAATCATCAACAAACACTAGGGTGGCAGATGGCGATAAAGGCTATGGAGGAAAATGAAGGTGTCAGGAGAGGCAGGCGCTTTGGAGTTTGGATTTGGGAGGTGGATAATTTCTCACTGAGCCGGGATGAGGACGAGGGCAGGCTGTGCGCTCTGAGCCTTGGGGGACTGGATTTCACACAGGGGGAGCAGCAGGGGAGGGAGCTGAGCGGACTCACCCTGCCGCACTCACTTACGTGCATAGAACTCCTCTTTCATGGTTCCATGCACTTCTCATCCCTGGGTTGGCACAACCAAAAACACCCTCCTTATTAGCCTCGAAGATAAATCCACTTGTTCCTTCTTGCCTTCTGTCCCCAAATGTCCCCTGATGTTAGCCAGAGGCGTCCACTCTGAAGTGAGACAGTCGCCGGCTGGCTGGCGACTACTCTGGTCCTTCCTGCCCCACGGCTGCTGTTCCCCTGACATCTTTGTGTTCCCAGAGACCAGACCAGCATGTTGAGGGAGGCGGGGGCTCCCAGGAGCACCTGTGGTTCTGGCAGCCGGGGAGGGGCTCAGGACGCACCCTCCGTGCACTGCTTCGTGCACAAAGAGGCGCTAACCATCTCTGTTGAGATCCTCACAGCAGACTGACTTCCTGCTCTGTCGTCCTTAGGGAGCGGATGGCGTTGCTGGGGCCGCTGGACCTCCAGGGATCCAAGGGCCGCCGGTAAGTTCCTTAGCAGACCAGACCTGCCCTGAGTCTGTTTGGGCTTCCCAGAACCCAGGTGTTCACAGGCCTGGTCCTGGTCCTCCCTCTGCCTCCGTGGCTCCTCATCCTAAGTATTCACAGTCTTGCAATGAAACCATGGGGGAGGGGAGTTGTTTGCTTCCCATTGGGACCGTGGTTTCTTGCCTCTGACATAAACGTTTTAGAGCACTTGGGTGGTTCAGTTGGCTAAGTGTCCAACTTCAGCTCAGGTCATGATCTTGAGGTTCATGGGTTCAAGCCCAGCGTCGGACTCTGTGCTGACAGCTCAGAGCCTGGAGCCTACTTCGGATTCTGTGTCTCCCTCTCTCTCTGCCCCTTCCCCTGTTCATGCTCTGTTCTCAAAAATAAGTAGAAAAACGTTAAAAAAATTTAAGAAATAGAATAATAAAATTAAAGTGAAATAAAATAAAAAAGTAAAATAAAATAAAATAAAATAAAATAAAATAAAATAAAAAATAAAATAGGTTTGGATGAATGGCCTGGCAATCCGGGATTCCAGAGTCTGGTTTACAACCAGCTCACACAGGCCCTGTGGGTGTGGTTCTCTTCTGAACAGGCACTGGGGAGGGGAAAGGCTTGAGCCAACCCGCCCTGAGGCTACAGTATATTTCAGGAGGCACGTTGGACAGGAGTAGCTCCTGTTACCCAACTGACCCAAAAAGGAGTGAGAAGTCAGAGAGGGGAGTCACACAGGACTCTGCCTGGCGTTCCGAGCTGGCTCACAGGCAGGTCAGCCCTCCCCTGGCATCTCTGGGCTCTGATGCCAGGAGCTCTTGAGGGATCAGTTAGGACAGTTCGTCCTAACCTCCTGCTGGGAGGAGGAGGGCAAAGCCCAGTGGGTTTGGGTTACTAGTCCAAGGACACACAGGTAATTAATGTCCAAGTTGGGAGTTAAGTCACTTTGGAAACTCCCGATTCAGTGTCCTTCTGCCATTCGACTCTGACCCACTGTGGGGGATGGCCGGGCTGGGGGCTGCGGGGATGTTGGGATCCAAAACTAACAGCCGCATGGATCGGCTTTTGTTCACCATCCAGCCAGTCCTCTTGAAGCTGCCCCCCTAGAAGTCCCAGGCGGAAGGGAATATAAAACCTACCGCAGGCAGCTTTGCACCCATTCTCGGACACCAAAAGATCTCCCCCACAAACACAGACCGTTTGCCCCAGGAGAGGAAGATACAGCCCAGATGTGAATCTCACATACCTCGGAGCTAAACTGTATTGAGTGAGACATCGATTCTGCCATGGGACCCTGTGGCAAGCGATGGCTGTGCTTGAAGCTGCCTGGGGTCCCGATATTTCACTGTATACATCAAACCAGAGTATGCTCCGAGTTTTCTTAGCATAAACAATGAGTATTGGTAGGTTAAAAAAAAAAAGAAATTTAAAAAGCTAAATGGGACATAATAAAAAAAGATACAAACTGAAAATATTTCCATTATATTTTGAAATGAAGCACATAAACCATTTGCCAATCTTTTTGACATAGAAGGAAGGCCTTACTTCGATTTTGGGTCCCCTAGTGGAGTCTCTTGTCGTTATTCTTGTAAAAAGAACATCTACCCACTTACTGTTTGCTGCTTCTTGAAAAAGTGGTTTGAGAATGTAACACCACCTGTGAAGCAATTTGAATGCAGAATCCTAGATCGTTAGGGTATTTTTTTTCCTAATCTTTTATAGCTATCTCGTTACAGCCATCTAGATAGTGAGTCATCTTTGTAAAATAAAGTCTTAACTTAAAGATCATTCTTTTTCTTTTTCCACCTACATTTAGTTGGGTTACCTAATGAATAATTATGTAATTTCCAGGGTGCCTTGGGTGGCTCAGTGGGTTAACTGTTTGACTTTGGCTCAGGTCATGATCTTGTAGTTCACAAATTCGAGCCCCGCGTCGGGCTCCATGCCGAGTGTGGAGCCTGCTTAAGATTCTCTCCTGGGGCACCTGGATGGCTCAGTCGGTTAAGTGTCCGACTTTGGCTCAGGCCATCATCTCGTGGTTCATGAGTTCGAGCCCTGCGTCAGTCTCTGTGTGGACAACTCAGAGCCTGGAGGCTGCTTCAGATTCTGTGTCTCCCTCTCTCTCTGCTCCTCCCCCACTCAAGCTCGCTCTCTCTCTCACTCGAAAATAAATAAAAAAGCATTACAAAAACTGTGTAATTTCCACAGCAAAGCACAACTTGCACAATACAAACAGGATTAGGACCAAGCTGACCTCTTGTGTATCTTCAACTCACATCATGGGGTTAAAAAAGCCCAAAATAGTAAATATTTTAGTCTTCGTGGGCCATGTGGTCTCTGTCGCAAATATTCAGCACCGCTGTGATAAGATGAAGTCCGCCATGCACAGTAGGTCAACAAAAAGGTTCCACTGTGTTCTGATACAACTTTATTTGCAAAAGCAGTGAGGGCTGGAGTTTGCTAATTCCAGTAGTGGCTCCCTACTAGGGTCTTTGGTAAAACAGACCTTCAGGAAGGAATCCAGCAAGCTCCATTATCAGTATTTAAAAATCCCTAATGATGCTGAGTCTTTGTTCCAAGTTGACAAAAAAAAAAAATCTACTTTGTTTATAAAATCTGTATAAATCTGAATTAAATATCAAAATATCTTCGCCTTTGGTTTTCTTCCAAGAAGCTAACATCACAAGCCTTAAGGATAACCTCATTTTGTGTGGCAGGTGGATTAGAATGTAAAACCTGACATCGGCATTTTACCACTTCAAAAGAAACAGTGGCCGGAGATTATAAAGGCGTTGGGGCCTCTTAATTAGAGACACAGGTGACATAAGAACACTCATCCAGATAGAAATGATAGCATTGATGACTTCATCTGATTGAGAAGCTGTGTTTGGCAGTGATGTGTGTCTGGCGAATAAAATGGAAAATGAAGTATGAATTAAGGCAATTTGGTAAGCATAGTCTTTCAAAACACCAGCTATAAACTTGGTAGGAAGTTTAGGAGCCTCCAGACGAGGGGATGGTGACACCAAACCATCTGTTTAGCCCCAGGCCAGCTTTTTGCTTGTGTTGGATCCCGTGTGCCCAACAAGGTCAGGAGCTGTGGTCAGGAGCTGTGGTGCTGCGTGGTGAGGGTTTGGCCCTCAGGCAGTGTTGAAGATAAAGTACAGAGCTGGGGCTGGACCCAAGTGTTGTGGACCCCAAGCATCTTCTTCCCACCAGGCATTTCCATCTTCAGTCCCCCTGAGTCCATGTAACACGCTGGAAAGCTTTCCTGTGTGCACATGCACCTGCCGTGATGTGCTCCACCCTGGGCGCCTCTCTGCTGTGGGGCAGGCAATGCCTGGCAAGCACTTCGCTTCTCACTGAAGATGCCTGCCAGCCCGTGAGGGCAGTTCTGTGTGAGATCGTTTCCTTCCAGAAAAGCCAGTCTGAGAGATCTAATGGTGTTTTTGTGTCTTGCATCCTTTAGGGGAAAGAAGGTCCTCCTGGCCCCGAAGGCCCATCTGGGTTGCCCGGAATCCCGGTAAGTGAGATTAAACACACACACACACACACACACACACACACACACACACACACAAAATGCAACCAAAAAACCAAAAACCTGGTTTTTCTACTACAAAAATGAGCAAACCAAAACATACTGCACCACTGTTTAGGTAAGACATGGTCACTGGGGGAGTTTCGAGTATTACAGAAAATGAGAAGGAGAATCACTAACCAAAGCCAAGTTAGTACGTTTTTGGTGGGGTCAGTCTTAACCTCATTCTTCTATGCAGCATGCACTGTTGTTGTTGATTTGTGTAGATGATGTTTTTATCTCTCTCCACACACACATATGTGTGTATCCACGGTTAAGATCTCTGTCTCACACACACACACACACACACACACACACACACGCACAACTGTGATAATGAACTATTTATGATAAAATAAACACTTCTTATTTTCCACACTGGTATTAACTGTTCATACACTTATTAAATTTTATATACACTCTACCCAACGCATGTACCATAATATATATGATCATCCCTCTGTTGCCTCATAAATCTTATCGTTATTTTTTTTAAGACTATATTAAGCTATTTTGCGTGCATGGCACTTTTCTATGTAATGGCCCTCAAAAGTGAGGTTCACGTGTCAGGTGTAATAATGTCTGAGGTTCTTTATTTTTTTTAATGTTTATTTTTGAGAGAGAGAGACAGAGTGAGTGGGGGAGGGCAGAGAGAGAGGGAGACAGAATCCAAAGCAGGCTCCAGGCTCTAAGCTATCAGCACAGAGCCCGACGCGGGGCTCGAACCCACGAGCCAGGAGATCAGGACCTGAGCCAAAGTCAGACGCTTAACCACCTGAGCCATCCAGGCACCCCTGAGGGTCTTGATACACATTGCCAAATTACTTTCTATGAATACTGTTCTGGACTTTTAAATTTAATATACTTCTCAATAGGGTTGAGCTCTCTAGTTAGTTAGTAAGGCTGGTCCAGAGAGATCATATGCTGCCTCCTCCATTGAGAACCCATCCCTGTGGAGTTGGTGGTCTGGCCCGTGCCTGCTGCTGGGCCTCTACTGGCCACAGCCCCCGACCCCGGCCCTGCATACTGTATTGTTTTATTGCAGCCACACTGGCTTCCTTTTGGTTCGTAGAATGTTCTTCCTCCTCTCTTTTCCAGACCACAGGGCCTTTGCCCATGCATTTCTGTCTACCCACAATGCCTCTTCCTTACCTCTTGCACCAGCTGCTTTTGCCTTTGCTCTTTTGCATCCCATCTCAGGCATCACCCCCTGGAAGTTTTCTCTGCACCCCCTAGGCTGGGGCAGTCTCTCCTAGTCTCTTTTCCTTTCCTTGTGAGGGCCTATCTCAGCGGTAATCACATCTTTATTTGTGTAATCGTTTCATTAGTGACCCCTTCCTCCAATGTTCATTAACTTATTTGCTCATTCGGCAGACTCTACTTAGGCACCCACTGTTTGCTAGATATGGAAATCTAACAGAAAAGTCCCTGCTAATCATGGGGTTTTGCTCTAGGCTGTGGGTTCTAGAAGACCAGGCTTTGGCTTTCCCACACATAGTGAACACCCGGCAAATACTACTTAAAGAAACACATGGATGAATGAACTGGTCTATCAGAGCCCTCCCTCCTCAAGTATCTGAGAAGTGACTGCACTGGTCAAAGACACATTTCCCAGGCACCACTGTCAGCTCTCCCTGCAGCCATGTGACCCTGGGGTTAAGTAACGTGTGCAGGGCGCACAGATCTTAAAAGATGTGCTGGGTTGAGAAACCCATGTTGGTCTACACTGCGGCCCTGCAGCCTAGCCTGTCCTGGCAGCTGGAAGGTACTGACTGATATAATTCTAGCGATGGTGAAGCTAAGGAGAGAAAATCCTGGTCTGGCTTTTGTGCCAAGCCCTTATCACCACAGCCCTAGCGTACTGGAGGAGAGAGGCATGGCTTCCGGTGTTGACTTCACCATTTTCTTAATAATGTCCCCTTAGCCCCTCCACCCTGTCCTCCCTTCCAGGGGAGGTCCTGTCTCTCAGACATAAGCCAGGCCTGGGCACATGCTATCCCTGCAGCCTCGGGAATGGCTTCCTCTCTCTCACCCCATCCCCCACCCCAGCCACTCTGAATGCCTTTGCCTCTTCCATATCATTCCTGTGTCAGAAACACTTCCTCTCCTCTGCCTGGAGGATAAGAATCATCGTAGCTTCGGGGCACCTGGCTGGCTCAGTCGGTTAGGCGTCCGACTCTTGATTTCATCTCAGGTCATGATCTCATTGTTCATGAGTTCGAGCCCCGCGTCGGGCTCTCTGCTGACAACCGGGAGCCTGCTTGGGATTCTTTCTCCCCCTCTCTCTCTGTCTGCCTGTCCCCTGCTTGCTCTCTCTCTGTCTCCAAACAAACATTAAAACAAACAAACAAAAAAAGAATCCTCATAGCTTTCATGTGCACGGTGCGCACCCCCTGATGGGCTCTGTGCAAAGAGCTTTCTGCATGTTATGACATATGTACCCTTTGCCCGTGGGCCCTCTCAGCAGCTCATGCTGAGGTCTGGACTGGACGTCATTTTCTCTGGGAGGTGCCCTGAGCCTCCCCAGGGGCTTAGGTAGAAATCTGAGCAGTGCTCCAGGAACACTCAGCCCCCTACACCATCACAACACAGATGCAGCCACACACACCCGTCCATCTCTGTCCACCTGCACCACACCCTCCCCAGCACAGCGCCAAGTGGTGCTTCCTAGATCTGGGCTGACCTAGGCCAGAATTCGAGGAACCAGACAGACCCAGCCGTGGTCCCCGCCAGTATGTGGCCTGGGGTCTCATGGAGAAGCCAAACAGAAAAGGACGAAACCATTGACACAGAGCATGCTGTGCTATGTGGTAGGTAGAGGGGGGCCCAGGGGCCCATAGTGGACACCCAAGCCAGACCTGGAGGGATGTCTGTGGAGGGGATGCTTGAGGTGAGTGTTCAAGGTCAAGTAGTCAAGGCTGAGAAGGACGAGAGGGGTCAGGAAGAAGGTACTCCAGGTAGAAGGAGGAACGTGTAAGAGACATGGATGTATTTACATACAGGAACTGGCTAGAAGAAATATTAAGTGTTAGGGGTGCCTGGGGGGCTCAGTCGGTTAAGCGTCCAACTTCGGCTCAGGTCATGATCTTGCAGTTCATGGGTTTGAGCCCGTGTCAGGCTCTTTGCTGACAGCTGGGAGCCTGGAGCCTGCTTCGGATTCTGCGTCTCCCTCTCTCTCTGCCCCTCCTGTTGCTCTCTCTCTCTAAAAAATAAACACACATTTTTTTAAAAAGACTAAGTGTTAGGAAGTGGCTTCTGCTTCTGGCCAGGGCCATGGGGGGCGCACTGTGACTTTGCTAACACTCATTGGGCACCAACGGTCGCTTCTGGGAAGGAGAGCCACAAACCTCACCATTTATTAGGCACCCCTCTGTGCCGGAAAGACCCTTCGTATTCCTCCCCCTGCAGTCGGGGAGCATCTCTTTCATTTACTGAAGGTGCAGAAGCAGGTTCGGAGACATTAACGGGCCGCTCAGCAGGTCTGCCTGAGGCAGCTCCTCTCTCTCGGAAAGCCACCTCTCCTTCTCAGACGATTCCGTGGGCCACACACGGCCCTCCTCTGCATTTCCCCATGTGGCACTCGTGCTGCTCCCACACATCATGCCTTTGCCCCCAGGGGGTCCTCGGGGTCTCCAGCCAGAGTCTCCAGGTCTCCCGCCTGGCCACGCTTCCTCCTGTGATTGGCTTCCTCTCCCACGCACGCGTCTCTTGACCTCCCCCCGCTGCTGCATGCATGGAGAAAAGTGCTTTCTGGGAAACTCTTGATTGAAAAGAGGCCCAGTACGGCCCGGCTTCCATAGCAGCCCCACTGGTTTCCCTGGTTAACATGGTTATGCCAGGAGCGGCATTCGGAAAGGGTTACGGGTGTCCGTTGAGCATTGGACCAGCGCCCTGGATGGCCACGAAACTTAGATTCCAGTCCACGGCGGCTTCCCAAGGTGCCAGGCCACTGATGGCTTCCCCTGCTGCCAGGCCACTGGTGTTGAAGGCACTGATGAGGAATGACGCCTGGTGTCCTGAATGCCTACAGCAGCAGAGACAGCCCCGGTGCTGGGGCCACGTGTCGATGCTGGGTTAGTTCTGCCTCACGGGCAGGAGCTTCCGTTCTGACCGCCTGGTAACTCTGTGGAGCACACTTGCCATCTCTTTTTAGGAGCAGGGCACTGAGGGGCTGAGGATATCGATAATTTGCCCAAGATCAGGTGCCTAGTAGTGCAAGAAGGATTCAGACCTTGGCTGGGTTGACTCATTTTCCCCACTGCCCTGCTGCCTGGTTGCTTTCCTTCCCCAGACCCCCACGCTCACCCCCAGTCCAGGTGGCCCAGGATTGGAACCTAAGTCTGGGTGATGTCATCGTCATTGTATAGAATTCTCTTTCCCGTTTGCAGAGACTTGAAGAATAACGGTCTCTTAGGGAAACCTGAGGCTTCTAGTGACCTCCTTAGGGCAAGGAGGCTGGCCATGGGGACGGAATCCCAGCTGGATCTCACGGAGAGAAACGCCAAGTGTTCACAGCTGTTCGTAACCCACACGTAATCTGTGTTGGCTCCCTGAGCCCCCGTGTGTCCCGTGCTGCCCTGTATCTGTCCAGTGTCCCCAGTGTCTCCATCAGAAGCTGCATCCTTGCCCACTCCTTGCTGCATTCAATCCCGGAGGCCCAGACATGACGCTCTGGTGTCCCAAGGTTGTCTTCATGACATGCCTACTAGGGGCTTCTGCAGA
The DNA here is from genome assembly GCF_016509475.1 of Prionailurus bengalensis. Lineage (NCBI taxonomy): Eukaryota > Metazoa > Chordata > Mammalia > Carnivora > Felidae > Prionailurus > Prionailurus bengalensis. The sequence continues at coordinate 78,922,810 of NC_057353.1, read as the reverse complement.
TCAACAGAACCAGGAATGATGCTATTGCAAGTTTTTGCCTTTCCGCTCTGTGCCAGGCGCTGTGGATCGGAGATCCCAGCCAGAATTGTGGTGTTGGGAAGAAACCAGGAAGTCAAACCAGTTCTGTGTGTTCAAGTGGCCCCTTAGCTGTTCAGTGTGACTGTAGCCCAGCACTAGGCATGTGTCCCGAACGAAGCCTGTGTCTTCCCTCCCGGCACCTCCAGTACCAATTGGATTTCTCTTGCAGGGAGAAGAAGGCAAAGAGGGCAGAGATGGAAAACCAGGTCCTCCCGGGGAGCCGGTAAGGGACTCTCAATTTTTTACCATTTTATGCACCAAATTAGTAATGTCTCCGTTAACAGCTGTTCTTTGTGGACGAGCTACTGTGACACAGGTGCAGCAGGAGTCACTTTCTCTGTGTTACTTCATTTATTTCTTCTGATGACCTTACAGGGTGAATGCTCCTGTCCCCATTTATAGCTGAGAAAATGGAGTCTCAGGGAGGTCCAGTGATGGGCCCAAAGTCATACGATGGGCTGGTGATAGAATCACAACTTGAGCCTGGGACTTCAGCCTGGCCTCTGCATTTTTTTTTTTTTTTACTGCCCCCTTCAGCCTCAGTCCTGTTGACACGGGAGGGGAGCTGGGGCAGGTAGACGCCGGCTGGAGTAGAAGCCTGATACCCTGGAAGCCTGTTATCCCCACCGAAAACCTGAGCGTTCTGGCTAGCTCCAGGTGAAGGGAGTTCGCCCTTTCTTCAGCTTTGGCCTAGAGTTGCAGGTTTTGCTTTTTCCCCTTTTCTTTTTCTCTAACGTCACCTGCCCAGGACACACAGTGAAACAGACCCAGTGCTTGGGAGGGAGTCTCTGTGCCCCAGCGGCAGTTGGTTGGAACAAAAAGTGGGCAGGGGGTTCTGCCGACCCGTATCTGTGGCCTCACTGTGGTCCTGCACAGTTGCCTGCTTCTCTTGCCCGTGGGTCAGGGCCCGTGGGGCCAGCATGTTTGTCTCCCCAGATCCCTTCCATGGCCTCAGTACTGGGGGGAGCTGGAAGGTGGTGTCTGGGCCTCAAGACCCAGCCCTCCACACGCCCACCCATGGCAGAGCGTCAATGATGGCGTGCCCCTGCTAGTATATTACGCAGCCCCGAGGAAGGTATTCTCCAGACACTGCCGTGAGCCTTCTCTAAGACGCATGGCAACTTGGCCAGAATCGCTGGACAACCAAGCGAGGTGAGACATCAGCCATCGGCGGAAGGCACCAGCTCATCTCACTGGTAATGACGTCAGGACGTCAGTCTTCCCCAGCCGCCCTGGTTTTAAGTCCTGCTGAGGTCAGAGCTGCAGAACCCTTAGAGCCACTAAGGGGGACTACACAGAAGTTTCTACAGCGAGGTTTCCAGTTCCATTTAATTTGGTCATAAACTGTTACGACTTCTGCATCTTACACGCGAGTTGCGGGAAACACCTTCTTCATCATTTTTCACTGCTTGCCAGATGCCGGAACCAGAATTCACTGCTGAGAGGAAAAGAAAGCGCTTCGGGCAGCAAGCAGTGTAAACAAAAGGCCCCTGCCAAGCCACCAAAGGCTGATGCCCAGCAGAGCAGCCCGTGGAGGGCACGTGGCAGTTAGTGGGGTGAGACTGTGGGAGGGGAGAGAGAATGGAGACCGTCACTATGTGCCCGGCTCGCACTGCGGCACAGATGCTTTGTTACCTTTTCCACTGTGACCCCCAGAAGATCCCCATGGGGTGTGGTGTAATTATTGCCCCAGATGAGGAAACTGAGGCACAGAGAGGTTAAGCAGGGTGGCCAAGGTCACACGGCTGGTAAATGAAGCTTCTGGGACTCACCCTCCAGAGGCTGACTCCCGAGTTCAGTGCTGCAGGACAGAAAGTCAACTTTTTTTTTTTATGTTTATTTATTTTTGAGAAAGAGAGAGACAGAGAATGAGGGGGAAGAGGGACAGAGAGAGAGGGAGACACAGAATCAGAAGCAGGTTCCAGGCTCTGAGCTGCCAGCACAGAGCCCATTGCGGGGCTCGAACTCATGAGCTGTGAGATCATGATCTGAGCTGAAGTCGGACGCTCAACCGACTGAGCCACCCAGGTGCCCCAGAAAGTCAACTTTTCTCCAGGTATGTTATTCTGAGAGTTGTCAGGCCTCGGTCTGCATCCAGTGTGTTTATGGATTGCCTCTTCCAGTTAGGCCTGTGTCAGGCCTTGGGCCTAGACCAGTACGAGACCAAGTCTGTTCTGGGCATGCGGTGGGTAAGTCAGTACGTGAGGAGGCAGGGAGTGGGGGCTTAGCAACTCCCAACTGGGAGCCTTCCGGAGTGTGCCAGTCGCTCACTCCGGAATCTCAGTGTGTGGCCTTTGTGACGCCTTCTCTCTCTGAGCGGCCTGAGAAATTGGCCTGGGAATGAGCGGCACAGGATCCCATAAAAGCAGATCCAGAGACAAGGATTTACGGCTGATGGGGCACTTGGGAAGTGCTCCCAGGAAACACAGAGGGCATGAGGAAATGAGACTGGGAAAGATCCCCATGGGGAAAGCCACCGACATCAGGCTAGGGAGTGAGCCCCTCCAGCGGTCAGCCAGGCCAGTGTCACTGGAGACCCTCTGAGAATTTGTGAGGAGCTCACTTGGAATCCATGCCCCCAGCCCTGCCAGCCAGTCCATCCATCCGTCTGTCGATTTCAAGCCTTTTTAAATTGAGGATTGCTCCGGGAGGCATTAACGAACACATTAACTTCCACACCTCAATGTCAGGCACGCCCGAAGGCCGTTCTGCACACAGCTCTCAGCCTGAGCAGGGACTGCTTACCGATGATGGGCGCCCCCCCTCGGGGAGCCAAGCGGATGTGGTTGGAAAGCAGTAGCATTTGCTACACTCGGTGTATTTTTTCAAGTTCCTATGTGTTAGGGACGTGGATGGACAGATAGACAGATAGTAGATAGACAGATGGGTAGATGATGGATGGATAGATATGTAGATAGATGGAGAGATTGGTTAGATAGCTTATGTTCTTATATGTTAGGGACATGGATGGACAGACAGACGGCAGATAGACAGATGGATAGATGATGGATGGATAGATAGATACGTAGCTAGGCAGCTTTTTGAGTTGCCTGTTGTGTCATCTTTATTAGGAGGTATTTGAGTGATAATTATAGTGTATAATGATGTACAGAGACTCTGGAGCCAAAATACCTGGATTAGAACCCCAGCTGTGTGACCTTGAACAGATCACTTAACCTCTCTGTGCCTCAGTGCTTGGGCCGATGGAAAGCGATCATGCTTCCCTCAACGGGTTGCAGTGAGGCCTCACTGCCAGAACACGTGAGGCACTCAGTTTGTGTCTGGCACGTGGAAGGCCCCCAGGAGTTGCTGACTGTTATGCTCGGACCAGTGATGGGCATGTCACCTGAGGGCAGCAGGTGTGGGAGCCAGGCTAGGACCATGTACCTGCGGTCGTAAAGCCCTGGGGGCGGGGGGGGGTTGGGGTTGTGCTGAGTTTGCAACTGAGAACAGGTCCAGGGAAGGGAAGATCAAGATCACACGGCTGGACTCGAATCAGTCACACAAACCTGCCCCACCCCCTCCTCTCCGCGATTTTCCCTCCAAATCCACAGATGCGCCTCACTCTCCTTCCCCACTAATGGGCCCCATCAGATCCTCAAGGTCTCCAGGCTGTGAAGAGGGGAATGTGGGGGAAGGGCATCTCCTCCTGTCTCAGTGAAGGCAGGATCAGATGCTGCCCCACCCCCCCATCAGTCGGATGTGCCCTTTCACCGGCTCCCTGCCCCTCCACACACCCCACCCCAACCACATCACCTGGACTTTAGCTCCCAGTCTCTCGTTGGCTGTTATTTGTGGCTAGTTGTGCCCAGGGCAATGCCAGGCTGCTGGTGGTGAAGAGTTTGAATGGCCCGGGTGTCCTCACAACTTCTTGTAGTAAAGAGAAGCTGGGCCAGGGAAAAGGAGGGGTGAATGGCAGACCTTCCTGTCCGAGGCAGCTGCCGGCTGAGATGAGCAGCCTTCGGGGATGTCGCACGCAGTGGGGTTCAGTCTGGCTTTGCCGTTGATGAGCTCAGTAAAGCTATGGCTTCTCTGAGCCTCAGTGTCCCCAGGTGTGACGTGCAGCAGTTGATAGCTGCCTTGAAGTGGTTCGGTGAGTGAGCACAGAGTCTTTGAGAACTCGGGTGTCTGCAGCATTTTGCATCCAGAGTAGAGCACTTTTGAGAACGACCAGGGGCCACTAGGAACAGTGGCTTCAGAGAGGACACCCTGTGTAACCAGCACAGTCCAGGGAAAATCCAGGAGCGTGTAGCCTGGACACGTGGGGGGGATTGGTACGGACTGAGGTGGAATACCGTGCCGGGAAGGAGAGTTGGCAGGGGTGAGAGACTGGCCGCTGGAAACCTAACGCCGTGAAGCCCAGGTGGCCAGGAGGGAAGATCCTTATCATGGTGTCCCCAGGCTCTTCTCTTCTTTACTCTCAGGGCAAAACTGGAGACCCGGGTCTACCAGGACCAGAGGGAGCCCGTGGCCTGCCTGTAAGTGCCCGTGTGTGTGCGTGTGTGTGTGTGTGTGTGTGTGTGCATGCGTGCACGTGCATGCTTGTTGTCCATAGTACAATGCAGCCTCAGCCGCCCGGCTCCTGTGCTGAGCCCGCCCACTCTGGATTTCCAGAAGTACCTCTCTTCCAAGGCCCTGGTGCTCGTACGTAATAAATTCAGTTCTTTCATGTATGCATGGCTGTAGGATTTATTTTCCAAATGACAACCATTGTTGCCATGTTGTTCTAAGTTTTCTTTGTTCTTAACCTGTTTACGATCATTTTAATGGGATTTCTCTGGATGATAGAACCTAAAAAGGAGTCTTAATTTTGAACACTTTCCATGGCTAAAGGTTTTTTCCCCAATTACGAAAGTAACCCATTCTCCTTGTGTGACAATGACAATGATGGTACTAATACAAAAAGAATAAGAAAAATAATGTTTTAGAGATTAAGATAGAGTTACTTGTAATTCTATGACACAGAGGTAAAGCTGTGTTCACATTTTTGTACATTCTTTCCAGATCTTGGGGATGTAGGTATGAATTCTGTATGAATTCTGACTTTTATTTTAAGTATGAATTCTGACGTGTATATTTATATATCAATCTATATCTAGCTGTCAAGCTATTATACATGTAAACATACATAGATAATTTTTCTATAAAAATGAACTCTGTATTTGGGGGTTATTTTTTTGGCTAAATGTTTTACTTCTTCATAATTTCAAAATTGTTTACACAATTCCATAAATTTATTTTTAGAAAAAAACATTATTTTTAATAAAATTCCTAAAATCCAATTATCTGGCAAGAAGTAAGAGATCAAAATGCTACTTCTATTTCCTTAATGTGTTTTTCTGTTAAAATCAATAACTCACCTGGCTAGTATTCAATAAGAAGGAACTGGAACACAAAAAGCAATTTCCTTTTTCCTAAATCTCCTTGCTTTTCACCTGATTGTCCTTTAGGAGAACAAAATCTAAGGATGGGGAATATTACTTCCTATGGTGGAATTAAAACACAGAGTTAGTGTTGGCTTTTTTTTAAAGGTGGTTCCTGGCTTATTGGAGGAGAAGGTCTTCCTTTTAGCCAAGGGGATCCATTTGCTGGGACCCGTGTTGGGGCAAGACGCATTTCTCAGTTGAGACTTGCAAGGAATCCTACCTCAGTGCAGGTGCAGGGGTTAGAGACCCATGTTCTCTGGCTGGCACAGCATAAGTCAGAGAGCAAGGCTTTGAAGAACCACACGGCCTCTAAGATGGACAAATGTGGGTTCAGCTTTCCCCTTGTCACTTACTAAATTTCATCAGGAGACCTCTCTGGACTTTTGTGTCTTCTTCTATGAAATGGAGATCAGAATATCTCCCAGTTCTGTAGGGTGGTTGTAAGCATGTAATGAAGCGTGTGAAATTCCCAGCCGCGTGCCTGGCCCCGCGGTGAGGCTCCCTCCATTGATTTTGTCCATGATTATATGGGAAGAGAGCGTACCAGGGGTCCCAGCTCTGGGATGGCTGGATTTGGGATTCTCGTGTCTTCGAGGAAGGTGCTGGGGCCCAGGCAGGCCCTGACCGTCTCCAGGGAAAGAGAACTGGCCTGTGTTGAACAGCAGAGAACACTTGTTTATCTCTTAGGCGGTGCTGGCAGCAACTCGGCCAAAGTGAGTTCTATCGCCATTTTACAGACGTGGAAACTGAGTCCCACTGAAGAGAAGTAGAGTAGCCGAGACCCCCGGCTCCCAAGTGGTTCTATTTCATGGTTCTATTCCAGACCTGATTCCAAAGTCGGCCTTAAGGGTCCATGAAGCCCCTTTCCATAGATTAATTCTGCAAAGCTATCTATGCCAGGCAGGTGCTTTCAGTCTTCTCATTTTGTAGGTGATGTTAGGACTCCCGAGGGCTGAGCTGACTTCTCCGAGGTACAGTGGTTGATCTGAGCCAGCTTCCTTTTTGTCCTCTGCCTCAGTCACTGACGCTTCCTGGCTGGTCACCAAGTGACAGCCCGGCTCTGGTGGCGGCACCTCGTCTAATCCTCACCACAACCCCACAGACAGGGGTCACCTCCCCAGGGATAGCCGAGGCCCCTGAGGCTCAGAGGGGGGGCCACGTGGCCAGCGGCTTAGCAGGGATGTGAAACCCACCCGGCCAGGCTCCCGGCCCCTGCGTCCCCTGCATCTCCTGGAGCCTGAGAGCTTGCACCTGTCCCCACACCACCTGCTGCTCTGGAAGCCTTCCCCAGAGCCCCCCTCCCAGAGGCAGGTGAGGTCACACATTCTTACCACCCAAATCTGGAGAAGCAGGGTAAAGAACATGTTCCCAGGGTAACAGCCACCACATCGGAGAGGCCGCTAGGTGGTCTCTCTTTTCGGACGGCCAGGCCCTGTGGTGGCCTTCTCCCCAGCCGGGTCTTCATTCGCTTTTTGGAACCAGGAGGTAAAATCAGGGGATAAGGTGAGGGGAGAGCGTGGTGGGGTCAGCCAGGAGACATTGGCCTTGGCTCTGGACAGCCTGGTTTGGCCACAAACTGCTGCCTCCCGGAGCTGAGGGTGACAGTGGGGAGGGCGTGCTCTGCGGTCAGACAGACCTGGGCTTGGGTCATGGCTCTCCCGCTTCTGCCTGTGACGGACAGGCCTGAGCCTGCTGCTTCTTATGTAAAACGGGGGAAAGACGAGCCATCTCCCAGGCCTGCCGTTTCACTGCAGTGACAGGATGTGGCAGGGGCTCCACGGGGAGGGATTTCCTCCCTCTTCTCCTCTGCTACCGTCTGAGCTGCGTGCACGGGCTCTGCTCACACAGGTCCGTCGCTCTGTGCCAGCCGCCGGCTGGGGACCGGCTGGCCGGGGGCACTGGGTGCTGCAGGGGCTCAGAGCGGTGCTCTGGCCAGGATGCCCGGTGACAAAGGTACGAGGAGGGCCTCGGAGAGTGAGCGCGTGAGGACTGAGGGAGATGGGGCTGGAGACAGGAGGCTGGTAGGGAGGAGGCCTCCAGCCGGGAGGAGTGTCCCGATGAGGAAGGGATCCGCCGGGAAGAGAGGACATGTGTGCACGGGCCTGGAGCGGGAAGGGAGTGCCTAGTGTGCAGCCTGCAGAGGACACAGAGCCTGGGACGTGGCACGGTGAGGTGGCCAGGTGGGCAGGCGCCCCTCAGGCGGGGACCGTGCCACCTGGGTGTCAGCAGGTAGGGAAAGCGCCCCGAGAGCAGAGCTGGTGAGATGCCAACCCAGCGGTCAGGAGAGTGTGCAGAGCAGGGACAGCGGGAGGGCCTCGGGTCTGGGCAGACCTGGATCTGAATCGGATTATTTTCTGATCCTGGGACTTTGGGCAGGTGTTTTCTCTCTCGAGCCTCGGCGTCCTCACACGTGTAATGGGGTTGTTACACAACAGGCTGGTCTGGCTGTTAGAAATGATGGTGTCAGCCCTGCTAACGGCTTCCGCTTTGCTCGTAGGGCTTGACGCTCTGTAGCGGTGCATCAGGTGATCTCTGTGCAGGGAGAGCCCAGCGCTGTGGCCCAGGACAAGGCTGTTGGGGGGGGGGGGGGGCTGGCCACAGCTGCAGGAATGAGGGAGGAGCCCTGAGACCCACCTGTAGAGTGAAGGCAGGGAAACACCTACTCCAGGGGCCAGGCACTGGGGGTGCAAGCCAGACGGGGGAACATCAGGACGATGACGCTCAGGAGGACATGGGGCGACACCCTGACTCGCTGGAGCATTTGTAGGAACAAGCCTTGCAGCTCTAGTCATGGTGCAGAGTCACCCCGTCACCCAGCATCAAGGGCCTAGCCTCCGCCTGGGGTCTAGAATGTGAGGCGTCAGGTGAACCACGGCGAGAGGGGGCGCCCCTGTCACCCCAGGTGCCTGCCCCTTCTCGCCTGTTCAGCCTGCCCTTTGGTGGACTAACTCCTCTTTCTTCCAGGGCTTCAAGGGACACACAGGCGACTCTGGTGCACCGGGCCCCCGGGTAAGTGGACGTCTAGCCTTGGCGGCCGGCCCAGGTGGACGTGAGCTGGTGCTTCTAGACTGAGGGCTCCTGGCCCCGCAGGCCAGCACGGCAGCCGGTTGCCCGAGAGAGGACAGTGGGCATCGTGGGAAGTGCCATGCCTGGTCTTGGTCTGGTTTTTCTAAACGTTCCTTCTGGGGGGCCAGACATTGAGGTACAACCGATGTGACCAAATCAGCCCGGAATCAGGAGGCCTCTGTGGGCTGTGCTGCCCGCAAGCCGTGCAGGGGGCCCAGGGCTAACGTTCTTCCCTCTCCTTCGGATGCCCCAAACAGAAGGAACCTGGAAGGCTGGTCAGACCCCCAGCCGTGCTCCGTTTAGGGACGGGAAAGCCGAGGTGTCCAATGGGTCAGCCACTGAAGAGGCAGAATTCCCCGCCGGTGTGCCTGGCCCTTGGGCTCGGTTTTGCCTGTGGCTTAAAGAGGCACAGTGGGGTCCAGGCCCTCGCAGCTGGCCGTGCGGGCACTGCAGACCCCGGCTTCGGCCAGGACTCAGTGGGGCTCTTTCTGGTGAGCTGTGCTTCTGGGTCTTTCCGCCCCCCAGGTGCACAGAGACCAGGCGCTGGCATTCTGCATTCTCTTCCCTAACGTGGGTATTTTGTTTCTACTTCCCCCTTCTAGGGAGAGCCTGGTGCCATGGGGCCCCCTGGCCGGGAAGGGTCGCCAGGAAAAGATGTGAGTGTGGGTGTCCTGTGGGGCCCGACTGGGCCTGTGGAAGGGGTAGAGAGAGTGGACAGTGTGCATCCCTGAGGGCTCTGGAGGTTGGTGCCTGTGGAGGCTTGCATAGGCAGATTCTCGGAACTGTCCAGTGATGTCTCTCACCTGCCGGCCCCTGGGGTCCTCCTTGGAGTCCTGAGGAGGCCCTGGGGTCTGGGTTTCCAGCCTCAACAGTTGGGGCCTGTGCCGCCCCGTAGCTAAGGAGGCTTTGCTGAATCCATCTTTCATATCTGTTAGTATCAGTGGTGGCATTTTGGGTCCGGCCTCACATGGGCTTGAATTTCAGTATCTCCCAGATTATCTCTCCAGCCCGGCTGCTCCGCAGTCTAATGAACCCACCATCATGGCCACCACTAACATGTGCTGTGTGGCATTTAAATTTTTTTTTAACGTTTATTTATTTTTTAGAGAGAGACAGAGTGTGAATGGGGAAGGGGCAGAGAGAGAGGGAGGCACAGAATCCGAAGCAGGCTCCAGACTCTGAGCTGCCAGCAGAGCCCGATGTGGGGCTCGAACTCATGAACCTCAAGATCATGACCTGAGCCAAAGTCGGACACTCAGCCAACTGAGCCACCCAGGCGCCCTTCTCATGGACTTTTTGATCTTGGGATCAGGGCAGGGCAAGATATCTTTTACCCTAGTCCTATAGATAGAAAACCTGAGACCCAGAGAGGTCCAGGGACTGACTGGTGGTCGCACAGGCTGTCAGAGGTGGGAGGAGGCGGCCTGGGTGGGATCTGTCAGCTCTGCGTGCCCCTGGGGGACCAGACCTCATATGTGACACATGTGGGGGGTCTGACATGTGTGGCTGCAACTTGGCCTCCTGGGAGTGGTTATTTGCTCAGGAGCATGGGCACAGGGTCCATGTCCAAGGGGTCCAAGAGGTCCAAGGGGGTCTCATGCCCACCCTTTATATCCGTCAGGATCTGCATTTAAATCCTGGGGAAGTGCACCCCGCCCATGGCTCTTGATGCGCATTGTCTTCTTGACTGACCTGTTCCATGAGATCATAGAGCTAGAAGGGCCTTAGAGGACCAGCCAGGCTCCCATGTTTCACCTCAGGAGCAGAACTGGCTTTACAAAGCCAGTCTAGTGTGAGCAACACCCTGTCATGCAGCTAAAAGCAGAACAGCTGCATTGACCCCGGGCAGGGCCCTCTCCCAAGCCCTGACCCCGGAGGCACCTCTCAAGGCCAAAGAGCAGCTTGAAAATCCATTCCCTCTCAGTACAACTTATAGCCAGTTGCATGGAAGGAGCTCCCCAGGCAGGAGTGTGGCTGAGCTTAGCTCCCCTGGCAGGTCAGGGAGCAGCTGGGACGGGAGCCTAGGATGCCAGACCAGGGGGCAAGTGCTTTTTCCCTCTTTCTCAACTATAGGACTCTCTTCGTTTTAGAGCTCCATTTTCTAGAGTGTTTGAGTCTGCTCGGTGGGGAGCATGGCCGAGCTTCTGTGTTTTCATTCATAACATGGCAGAGAATGATAGCCATGCCACGAGGCTGCTTGGAAGACCAGGTGGTGGATCACCACCACGTTGCACCCTGGAAGGCACTGTGTGCACCGGCAGTGTTTTTCCTACTGTGGCTGCAGAGGCAGGAGTGAGTTCAGTCACCGTCCAGTGAGTCAGGGACAGACGTCCAAGATGGCTTCTCCTCAATGGCTGCCTCCCTTAGTTCAAAATGGCGCTAGCAGAAATCGCTGTGGGATCGGGTGGACGGTGTCTGAGCAAGTAAATAAATAAACCAGGTTCACGCATTTACTCATCTACATGAAATGAGTTCGTCCATGCTTGGAATCATTGGAGATCGGTGATGAAGGGTCTGAACAGTTAAGTTGGGTCTCTTGGGGAACATGATGAAGTTTGGTCCACATTTGAAACTGTGTCTCCATTATCTGCATGCATCCACTTTGTGATAACGTGACCCCTCTCTGTTCCAGGGTGACACTGGACCCACAGGGCCACAGGGTCCCCCAGGACTAAGGGGCCCACCGGTGAGTGTTACTCTCCTCTATGTTTGCCTGTTAGCCCAGTGACATTTGGTTGGCTCATCCTGGTACAGCCCTGTGTGTTGTTTAGAATTGACAGTATTATAGGGGTGCCTGGGTGGCTCAGTTGGTTAAGCGTCTGACGTCGGCTCAGGTCATGATCTTGTGGTTTGTGAGTTCAAGCCCTGTCTCAGGCTCTGTACTCACAGCTTGGAGCCTGGAGCCTGCTTTGGATTCTGTGTCTCACTCTCTGTCTCTGCCCCTCCCCTGCTCATGCTCTGTCTCTCTCTCTCAGGAGATGAATAAATGTTAAAAAAAAAAATGGCAGTATATCCTAGAATTTGGAAATAGCTACTGCCCTAAGCCCCACTAGTGCCCTACTACATGTCCCCTAGGCTATTTTCTGGGACCTCCTGGCATGGCAGGGCCCTGTAGGACTTCCCTTAGGTCATTCTAGTGTGTGATGCATGATCTGTGTATTAGTTTGCTGGGGCTGTCATAGCAAAGAACCACAAATTTAGTGGCTTCAACAACAAATTTATTGTCTCACAATTCTGGAGGCTAGATGTCCAAGAAATTTCCTGTCTTACTATTCCAGAAGCTAGAAGTCTAAGATCAAGATGTGGACAGGCTTGGTTCCTTCTGAGGGCTGTGAGGAAGAATCTGGTCTGTTCCCCTCACTTAGCTTCTGGAGATTTCCTGACAAGCTCTGTTGTTCCTTGGCTTGTACAACATGACCCTGATCTCTGCCTCTGTCTTCACATGGCATTGTCCCTGCGGGCATGTCTTGATGTCCAAATGTGCCCCTTTTCTAAGAACACTAGTGGTATTGGGTTGAGACCCACCCTGCTCCAGCATGACCTCATCAAACTAATTACATCTGCAGTGACTTTGTTTCCAAATAAGGTCCTGTGCAGAAATGGCACAGTTGTGACCCATGCTAATGATAGAAGGAATCATACAGAATCCAAATTAAAAGAAGATTCTCTTTTCACCCCACCTCTACTAGACTCCAGAGGGAGCCACTGATAATAGCATTTTGTGTTTATTTTAAAATGTCTTCAATGCACCTATAAGCATGTAGATAGAATGCACATCTGTTACACGACACTTTATCTTTGCAGTTTGCTTCTTTGCATGGTGTATGTGTGTGTGTGTAAATTTTGGATGAGTATGGAGTAGATGAGTGAACAGCCTGTAGCATAGCTATACGTGGGCTTCCTGGGTCCCAGTTACACAGCTGGTAAGAGCTGTAGGCAAGACTTAAACCCAAGACTTTCTGACACCAAATCCAATGCTCTGCACCTACCATGGCCATGGCCATGTTCTTTGTCCTCAGAATCCTACCGGACACACCTGGGACAGGTCTTAGGCATTTGAATGCCACATCTTTTTGGAACTCACCAAGGGGCGCCTCTTTCTTGCCTGGTGGGGCCACAGTGACTCACATCCCCCTTTCTACACTAAGTCTGGAGCCTGGGGGATGCAAAGTGGCCAGGTGCCTCCCACACCCAGTCCTGGATCCCCTGCGTCTGAGGAAGGGCATGAAGGACAGCTGTCAGACCAGGATGCGGGCAGCTCAGTGAGCCTTACTGTTCTAGGTGTTTCAGCAGTGGGACACATGTCCCCTGTGTGCAGTGATGGATACATCATGTGCTGGGGGACTGGCCACAGGGAGACACCAATGCTCAGGAGCAGGGCATTTGGTGCTTTGGGGATTTCCATCCCAGCCCTAGCTTCATATTTTCAGATCACTGTCTGACCGTGTTCTTCTCCTCTTTCTGGAACGTGGCATTTGCTCATCCAACAGCATGCACTGGGTTAGGGAGCTGAGCTGTCCACCCCCCGCCCACCATTGGTGGTGTCAACCTGCAGATCCTGGGGGCATCAGCACCATCCCTATATGCAGGGACCAGGAGGCTGACACCCGGCAGGTCTCCTCACCAGGGACACTTAGTCCCTAGGGCTTGGGATGCCCAGCCCCTTTACTCTTTTTGTATGCATACAGACCAGAAACAGATACTCAGTACAGCTGTGGTGTTAAACTTTCGTATGGGATGAGGAGAAAATGTCCGAATAAGCCACGGGGCAGGAATGTAAGGGCAGAAAGATGGAGAAACCCTGCTCTGGAGCCCCAGGCACCCGCTGGGGCCCCTTCGGGCCATCCTGAAGCTTCCACACCCAAGCTCTGGAGTTAAGCTTGCATCTTGTTTTACAGATTGGGTGAGTCCATAGAAGGATCACCACCCCCCCCCCAACCCCTCTGGTCCTGCTTCTTTATCTGTAAAGTGAAGGGAAGTTGTGAGATCCAGTAGTTAAATCAGTGAAGTTCTGGAACAGTGTCCAGCCCTCGGAACGTTCCCAGCACTGGCCCCCTCCAGGGTCTCCTGGCACAAAGTGGCGTTCTGTACATCCTTGATGAATGCCAGTGTGTTGAGGGGCATGGAAGAGGGAAAGGAAAGCAGCGTGTGGGGAAGAGCGAGTACTCTGGGACAGGTGTGGGGAGGGGAGATGCTGGCAGCAGGCCCCGGGGGAGGATGCCAAGGGCCTCACACCCACATGCAGGAGATGGGCCTTGGCCTGGAAGCCCCGAGGTCCCCAGAGGTGGCTTTGTGTTTTTCTAATGTGCCACCATCAGTGCTGAGTGGCCATCACAGGGACTCCGTAACCAACAATAAACCACTAGAGTTTGCCAAATACTTAGTTGAACGCATTGAGGAGGTCCTAGGTTATCCCTCTGATAACCTCTTTCTCACTCAACTGGAATCGATCGGCCTTCCCGAGTGAAGAGAAGATTCCTCGCAACCTCAGCAGGTTCATACAACCTTGAACCAGACACGGAGTGGTTATGGAGAGCTTCCAGGAAATACTGGCAGTCCCAGTGTTGGGGACACGTGGGAATTTACCTATTCGCTCTCTGGAATCCTACGAGGCCGGGGCTCTGACCATCCCTGCTCCCAGATGAGAAACACAGGCAGAGAGGTCAAGTCACTCGCCATAGATCACACAGCAGGGAAATAGCAGAGCCAGGATTTGGACTCAGGCAGTCTGATTCAAGAGACTGCAGCTGAAGATCTACCTGGGCCTGTGTGTGCCACATTTCCTTCTCAGAAAGATCACCCTGGTGGGAGGTGCGCCGAACAGGAGTTTGGAGCATAGAGGAGGGGCTGTGGTTTCCAAGACAAGTGGGGCATGAGGAGTGGCCTACAGCCCAGGAGGGAGCCAGGTCCCAGCCCCTCCCGGCCCCCAGCGCCCTGACAGGTGACAGGTGGCTGCCCCGAGCCGCCCCTCCTGAGTACATCCGCCTGTGTTGGCACCGAGGATAACGTGTCTTGGCCCTTATCCTCTCTGCAAACCAGAGGGAGGAGGAGGAGAGAGATAATTACCATAGGGATGAGCCAAAGCACATATTTTTAGAAAAACACAGATGGGCTGGTGGGTGGGCGGAGGGAGGTGCCGGGAGGAGCCGCCACATCACATTCCCTGGAGGGGTCCTGTGCGGATCCTGGGCTTTCTCTGTGCCTCGGCTTCCTCATCTGTGATACAGAGATAAAGATATCCACCCTTCAGGCTTCCTGGAAGGATCATGTGAGCTGTGCCCCATGAATCATCCATGGTCACATGGGCACTTCTTAGGCATAAGATGTGAACCCTATTTAATCATGATCACCAGCAAGTCGTGTCTCTCATGAGACACAGGGCTGGGCTCCGTGCTTCCTGGGTTCCAATCTCAGCCCCTTCACTTCTGTCTTGGGCAGGTTGTATAGCCATTCCGTGACTCAGTTTCTCCATTTGTAGAATGGCAATGTTTGTATCTGTTGCGCGCAGCGAGTGACTGCGTGCAAAGTCCAGTGTGTAGGACGTTGGCTCAGACAGCGTTAGCTTCTTTTTACTATAACATGTTTCCCTGAAGCTGACTCACTGGTGGATGCGTGCTTCACAGATTATAGGATGTTAGCACCTTTTGGTTACAGGATCAACGGAGAGTGGTTTCCTGGGATGTTCTTGGTGCATTCATTCCACAGAGTATCTCCTGTGTGTCTGGCACGGTGCTAGATGCCGGGCATAGAGAGGGGCAAGACACACACTATTCTTTGGGCTGCTCCCAGCAGGGAAGAGAGCCACATAAAGACACAGCCATCTGGTGGGGGAGGGTCCCGAGACAGAGGAGAGTGGTGGGCAGAGGCAGTGACTGACCCAGCCTGCTGAAGCCAAGCTGTGAACTTCAGCCTTAATAGGAATTTGTCTGGTCCTCAACGGCATAGCTAGAAGATTCTTAAACTTTCTGATTTTTGCACTACCAATGTATTTATCACAATTTTGGGTGTGCACAAAATACCCAACTCAGAGCATGCGAAATCATTTGGGTCAGTCCTGGATTCTGGAATGAGCGGACCCTCAGTTTAGTGGTTCCACGATTGTGCGCAGCCATTTTTCCTGTCTGTGTCAGTATCATCATCTCTTGGATATAACTGTGCCCCTAGTGGAACAGTAGAATGCAGTTAGCACCTGGACAAGCACCCTAAGCTGAGAACAGCACTGCCGTGTTCTGAGCACTCTTGTGTTCTTCCTTAAGACAGCCTCTGAGCTGAAGGATGGATGGATGGGTGGATGGATGGATGGATGGATGGTGGTGGGTGAGTGGAGGTGTGGGTGGATGGATGGGTGGATGGATGGTGGGTGGATGGATGGAAGATGGGTGGATAGGTGGATGCATGGGTGGGTGGGTGGGTGGATGGATGGATGGATGGGTGGGTGGGTGGGTGGGTGGATGGGTGGGTAGATGGATGGATGGGTTGGTGGGTGGTTGGATGGATGGATGGATGGATGGATGGATGGATGGATGGGTAGATGGGTGGGTGGATGGATGGATGGATGGATGGATGGATGGATGGATAGGTGGGTGGGTAGGTGGATGGGTGGGTAGGTGGATGGGTGAATGGGTGGATGGGTGGGTGGGTGGGTGGGTAGATGGGTGGATGGATGAGGTCATGATTATTTACTACACCTGTTCTGTGGGCATCACTCACCAACCTAGGCTTTATCATGCCCACAAACTCATTTAATTTCACAATATTATGAGTGAGGTGTTATAGGCTCCTTTTATAAGTTGAGAACTATCCTCTGAATAATGATGTGGCTTACTGAGAGCCAGGCTGGCCTGCATGACAGCTCTCCATGTGAGATTGGGTTCTCCACATCCAGCAGTCTCTCTGTTCCACTGTCCTGTTCCTCGATGTCCTGGTAGATTATTACTTGTGTTTCTTCCACCAGGGTAAGAATGGATCACCGGGATCTCCAGGAGACCCTGGCCCTGCAGGAAGCCCTGTGAGTACTCCCGCGCCTATAAGGTGGCATCAGGGCCAGCTTTGCAAGGGGCATGGCTTTCACATCACAGATTGCCTGTTCTCTACCCCTAGAAGCATCTGTGGGAAAATACGGTATTTGAATGATAGAAATAGGCTGGAAGTGAGAGGCTCCAAGAAGGACCCCTTTCAAAGTCTAAAATGCATGCGATTATGCACTTGGTTCTCTGTACCAGTCATACAAAGGTACATGCCTATTAAGACTAAAGAAGCGTGTAATAAGGTTGCACTCTAGACGCTGCATATTTTTAGAGGATGGAGGGACAGGGTCAGGCCTACCAGCCGTTACCCGAGTAAGGACAGGGTAAGTGTGTAATGTGGGGATAGGTATGAGACAGATTGTCTGAAGGGGGTATTCCTAGTAGTAAGGAGGTGGAGACTGGGGAGGGCAGGAAGAAACAATGGGTGGGATCCGTGGGTAGTGGAAGGAGCATCCAGGTCACCGGATTTGGGATTAGGTCTGGTAGATGGGGAGACATGCTGGAGAAAATGGTTCTCTGATGGACTCAGGGGTCAGATGAGTCAAATCCTTTCCACAAGTCTCCTCCCAGCCTAGCCTTCTTGTAACCACCACCCCACCCACCCCGGGCTTGGTGAGTCCAGCAACAGTTGTGCTGGACAGTGGGCAGACCAGTGGGCTGGCTAACTGTCGTCATTGTGGAAATGAGAGTGACCCGTCCGTCCTGGTTTGCCAGGAGCCTCCCTGGTTTTAGCCCAGAGAATCCTGCATCCTGGGAACCTCATCATGCTCAGGCAAACCGGGCATCTGGTCACCCCAGTGGAGACTCATCTTTCTGTTAGACCTGGGACAGGTGCACTAGAAGAACTTAAACTCCTTAGCGAATGGAATGACTGATGTTTCTCAGAAGCCATGGCGTGAGGCTTGTCACTGCTGGTGAGATGAGATGGGACCGGGCCATGAGTCTGGCTTCGTGCCTGGCACAGAGCTGGCCCCAGAAGCGCTGACTCACACATGTGGCCACCCGGAAGGGCTGGAACTGAAAGAGTCCCCAAAACTGCTCCCCAGAGGCGATCCTACCAAACCAGGAGCCTTGCTGTGCTATTGGGAATAAGTGTACTAAGGGCGGCTTGGAGGGGCCACACACACACAGACACACACAGACACACAGACACACACAGACACACACACACACACACACACACACACACACACACAGCAGAGTGTTTTTGTTAAATTTTTCTCCCATTTACTTCTGTTGCTTTGATTGGGAGGAGATGTTTCTTGTCTTGCCCCAGCCCCAACAATGCTGTCAGGACACAGGGTAGCCTCCCGACCAGCTGCCTTCCCGTACCGGAAAGGGCCATTCTTCTCTTTGTTGACCCCTCAGAACACAGCGGGGTTACGAGGCTTCTGAGTCTCCTCGGGTCTGCACTTGACCTTGCAGCGTTGATATCTGTCCTCCCTCTGCAGGGCCAGAAGGGGAACAAAGGAGACCACGGCAGCCCGGGACTCCCCGGCTTTCTGGGTCCCCGGGGGCCTCAGGTAAGCAGAGAACTCCCTGGGGGGCCAGGTGCCCAGCTCTGGTAGAGTTTCCACCCACTGTGTCTTCAGGTCCTCCCGCTCAGGTCGTGTCACGGTCACGTCATGGTGCCGAGGTGGCAGTGTGCATTGGCTGAAACAGGCACTCACGTGTCACCTGCGTGGGAGTCTCAGCTCCACCACCGGACCTTGGGCTGCTCTCATAGCCTCCTCTGTGCCTTAGTGTCCTCATTATTCCAGTGGGGATGTAAGAGCATACACCTGCGAGCATTAGGTGAGGTGATGGGTGCACAGAGCCCAGCAGCGGTGCCCAGCCCAGGGCATCCGCTGCGTAGGTATAGACTGCTTTAATGGTGGTTGGGCTGGGGTGGTGGTGCTAATAACGATCCTAAAACTTCGAGGACCGTTAGAAACCATGTTAAAGGTGGTTGAATTTGGGCTGCAGGGTCAGAACATGTAGGTATTTTTTTTTGAGGCCGCGTGGTCAGTCCGTGCTCCAGCTGGACCTTGAGTCCTGGCCTCCTGACTAGCAGGTGTGATACAGGGATGCCGTCCGGTGATCTTTGCCAGGTCTCTGGGCAGAAGAATGCTGAGGCATCCAAACGTTTCCAGCCGGGCTCCTGGTGCGTCCCACATGCCACGGTCCACACCGTGGGCTGCCAGCCATGGCATGAGGGTGGTATGTCCCCTGCAAGAGTAGGAAGCTTACCCATGTTCCTGTCCGCTCCCTCCAATTTAATCCTGGCCCCCAAGGATGCCCCTACCGCCCAGCTAGCCCAGCCACTCCCGTGGCCACTCCTCTTTTGCCCATTTCTACCATGTAGCCCAAGCCCTTCCATGGCTCCATCCACTGATTTTTACTTGAGGCCATTCACTCTGTTGCCCAACTGTTAATGGTCCAAGCTGCCTCCCCGATCCCCTTCCTGACCCCCTGGGAGCCATGTCGCTGCCAGGCACCCATTCTTCTAGACTTGCAACCCTGGTTCTTTCAAGTCATGATGATAGCAGAGTACATTTTGGCAAGGTACAGCCTCTGCTCCCATTGTGCAGATGGAGAAACTGAGGCACAGAGAACTCGAGAAAATTATAAGGAGATTGTCCAAGCTCACAAAGCCAGTTACGTGGAGCAGCCAGGATTGGAACCCAGACTGCTCGCTCTAGAGCCCAGTGTGTGTCTGGTGGCTTATTTTACACTCTGAGCCCACTTCTCAGGAGGATCCCCTACCACAGCTGGACACTCTGTAAAACCCATATCCCGGACGCCCTCCTGGTGGAGTCCCAGCCATCCCGTTGACGGGGAGCCCAGAACCGGTGCTCCCCTTGCCACTCTGGGGCGGTTTGTGCCTCCTCCCGCCCTCGCTGACTAGAGAACCCTATCAGAGGTGTCCTTGGTCGGCTGGACCATTGATTGCTGCCTTCGCTGGAACATGACTTGGGTGAAAATGTCTGCTTTGCAGACAATGTGCTGACGCTGCAGAGCCAGCTGATACCTTGTTCTGTCTTGTAGGGGGAGCCAGGAGAGAAGGGCATCCCAGGCAAGGAGGCAAGTATTGAGTGCGCCGCCTCCCTTTGGCCGCACTTCCCTGTGGGGGACGCTGGAGCGGCTGCGCTGGCTCCGTGGGCAGTGACACACACAGGCTCGTGGCGCCCGGCTGGGTCCCGCGCGCACTTCAGCGCCCCGCTGTCGCTGTGTAGATCCTATCTCGTTGTGCACGGGGACCCACCCATTCGGCAGCCGGTCCGGGGTGCCTCTTTCGCTTACATGTCTCTGTGTCCAGTGTCAGTAAATCCTATCGGTTGCAAGTTCGAAATGCCACTGCTCTGTCCGGTTCTCCCCATGGCTTATGCGAGGACTCCAGTCCAGGCTGCCACCATCTCCTGCCTGGACGATCGCAGTGACCACCCACCGCCCCCCCACCTCCGTGTCCAGCCTTTGCCCTCCCCACCCCCACAGCCCCCTCCCGCCCGCAGCCCCTTTGCAGAGCACACACAGGACCATGTCGCCTCCCAGGCTGGCCTCCGCTCTGCCCTCCCTGCCCTTGCTGGAAGCTAGGTGGCCTGGCTCCACCAGCTCCCCTCTGAGTCTGATGCCCAGGAGCTCTGCCCTTCAGCCCCTCAAACCTGCCAAGTTCTTTGCCAAGGGCTCTCATGCACACCGGGGCCCTTTTCCAGAAGCCCTTACCACGCCCCTCCTCACTCTCCCACTCCTTTGCATGCCTGGTCTTGATGAGCCTGAGGTCTGTGCCAAAACGTTGCCTGTGTGGACTTTTCCTCGGCCACTGGGACACAGTGACACCCCACTGTGCTGTGTCCTAGCACCCTGCTCTGTTGGCCCAGGAGCCCGGCGAAGAGCAGGCGGCAAAAATACGTGATGAGGAACCGAAGACGGAAGGAACACAGAGAAAGGTTTTTTCTGCAGCTGCTGGCGTGTCCATTTCCCAGCCCGCACACGCCCTGTGTGGGGGACAGCCATGTGCACTCTGAGCCTGAGGGTTACTCTCCTAGCTCAGGGAGAGAGGCAGGCAGCTTCCTTAAAGCCAGATGGAACGGCTTAGTGTGTCGCAGCCTCTGCCTCCGCCCGAGCCGTGCTGTCCACTCATGGGCATAGTGCTTGCTCTCCGATCCCTGTTTCTTCCTGCTGCCTAGATCGAGCACAGGGGAAACGGCCCCAGCTCGCACTTCAGAGCTGCTCCGCCACTCTCTCTGGCTCCCTGTTGCCTATGGGAATGTGTCTGGCCTCTGAGCAGGCCCTGAGTTCTGCCCTGAGCCGACCCCACGCTCTCTCCAGTGTGAGCTCCTGCCTCCTGTGCCCCATGCACGCCACGGCCCCAGTCCTGTCTCCAAGGCTTGGTCTTCACTCCTCCCTCCACCTACAGGGCCTGTCCCTGTACCTCTGCCTGTTAGGTTTTATGTGTCCTTCAAGGCGCCAAGCCACCCAACACACAGTCATGCACTTCTCTCGGGGTTCCCGAAGCATCTTTTCGTGTTTCTATTAGAGAAATAAATGGGTCTGCCCTGTGTGTAAGCTGTGCCCCCATCTGGCCGTCAGCCGAGCCGCGAGCCCCGTGAGAACAGGGCTGTGACTCCCTCTTCTCTCTGCACAAGTCGAGGGCTACAGGTGCACCCGCGTGCCAGGGCTGATGTGACAGGTGTGACCCCATCTCAGAGGAGCTGCGGAGTATTTGTTCTACTTCCTTCCTTCTCTGCAGACCCCTTCTGTCTCTGCAGCAGGAGACAGGGCATGAGCCCCAGGCCGACTGCCCCCTGCTTCAAGCCCTGGAGTTTGTATTCTTGAACGGAGTGCACAGCAGGGTTTGGAGGGACACGGTGGAGTCTGGAGGTGGATGAGCACAGGACCTGCCTTCCAAGTGCTTGTGGTCCCAGGGGAACGCCCCCTGTCACCTCATGTGGGGACAGTGGCAGTGAAGCATCAGCTGGTGACAAGGGAACCCATGCATGCGGGCGGACACTGGCCGGAGAGCTTTGCAAGGGAGGCGGCAGAGGGGCTGGGGGCAAAGTGGGGTAGAGAGAGATCCCAGCCACAGAGGGTCGCAGAAGCAAGGAGGGAGTGTCCTAGCAGTGAGGACCACAAGGCTGTGTACCCCACCACCGGCCCCAAAGTGACTGCCCTCCCGGAGGGGTGTGGGGTCCCTACCTAAGTGCTGGGCGGTCAGGGAGGGCTTCTTGGAGGGGAGGCCTGAAGGCCACGTGGGATTTATCCTAGAAAAAGGGACAGTGATTAGTCAGCTTGGCCACCACACCGTTACCCTGGACTGCGTGGCTGAGAAAGACATTTCTCATGGTTCTGGTGGCCAGGAAGTCCAGGATCAGGGTTGTTGGCAGATTCTGTTCCACCCTTCCCTAATTACACCAGCTGGCTACCTGTTCCCTGTGCCCATTTCCCCATTTCCATCATGGGGCCACCCTCACGACCTTATCTAAACCTAAATAGCTCGAGGAGGCCCCACCTGCTAATCCTCACACTGGGGATTATGGCTTCAGCATATAAATGGGGGGGGAGGGGGCACAGACCTTGTGTGCATGGCAGAGGGGGTGTGCTGCAGGCAGCAGGAAGATGGGCTGCAGGGGCCAGGAGGCAGCGGGACCACATGCTCCCTGCGGTGGGCAGTCACAGAAGTTCTTTGGATCAGCGGGAGGCAGGGCGGCCCGGCCACAGGGGCAGTGAGCACTTACGGAAGCCCACGTCCTGCAGGGCCTCCTGGGCGTGTTTGGTGAGAGGGTCTGTCCCAGAAAAGGGCAGAGGAGGAATCCTAAAGGCGCCGGGCAGGGGCTGGTGCTGTCGGTGCCTCGTGGGTCTCGGCAGGAGCGGAGGAGGGAAGGAAGTTATGCCTACAAAGTCTGGACAGAGAGGGGCTCTTGGAGGGGGGGGCCGCTGGCTTCCCTGGTACCCCTTGTGCTCGGCACAGGGTTGCCAGTGGGTGGCCCTAATTAAGTGACCCTCGTCCTTTGGACTCATTGCAGGGCACCCCCGGGAAGCCCGGAGAGCCAGGACCCAAAGGAGAAAGGGTAAGTGAGGGAGGTAGTTCCTGAATGTGACCTTTGCAAGGGGGCGCGGGGACCTTGTCCAAGGTGGTCAGCCAACAACAGCCAAGCCTGGAGAGCTTGCCGGCCCGCTGCCCCCTGGAAAATCCCTGGCCCACAAAGAGATTGTTGTAGTGAATGTTGTTATTTTTCCTTCCCTTTTTTTTTCTTTTTTGGATGTTATTTTAAGGAGTAAAATCATCACAATTACAAATTCAAACGCAAGTGTTCTGAGACTTTGACAGATTTCCCTCTCACCCCGGACGAGAGCCTGTGTGCATGACGTGCTCGGCTCCCAAAGTGCCAATTTTCCAGGAGCCAGATTTGTCACTGGAGGTGACAAGGGAACAGATTTTCCCATAATGAGTCGCCTTGGTGCTACCCTCACAAAGCCTCTCTTTCCATTTCTTTCCTCCAAAAAACCACAGGGAAAGTTTTTCTGGGTTTGGTTGTGGGTTTTTGTTGTTGTTGTTGTTGTTGTTGTTTGGGTTTGTTTGTTTTTTCACCAGAAATGCCAGTGTGGGAAGGAGGTGTTTTCGTACTCGTGACAACTTCTGTCCTCTTTAGAGGAATCAAACATCTCATTTGCCCACAGCCCTCCATTTGGTCAGCAGTCACACTGTCACACTGTTGCACGATGTGGATGTTGCAGCCCACACCCCACACCACACCCCCGGCTTGTTTTCCATGGTCCTGCAGAGAATTTATCACTGCTTTCTTTGCAGTTTGGATAGGTGAGGAGTTGGGTTTCTCCTGTAGGCTGGAGGAGACAGAACGATAGCAGCTGAGAATGTCAGAGATTGAACCCCCGCTGGATCTCTCTCCCTCCTTCCTTCCGAGCGACTGGATTCCTCTGTGCTATGGCTGTTGGTTCCTAAGGATGGGACCAGGGAACGCGGCTGTGGCTGAGGAGGCATTGACAGTCCCCCACGCCAGTGTCATACAAGTGTCCCCGGGACCTAAGGCTGCCAGGGGTGGCCTGAGATTTGGCTGGCAGCCAGGGAGTTCAGACTGCAAATCTCTTCTCTGATACCTAATCAATAAATGGAGAATTGCCTTCTCCCTGTTAAGTGGTTTAGTGGAACATTGCCAATCCTTTGCCCTCCTGGGAACGTTTGAAATCTGGGACGAGTCCTCCCCCTGCAAAGTGATATTGAGACACTTAATGAATAGGAAATGCTGTACCGCAGCTGGGATACGGCCTTGGCATTCAGGTGCACGAAGCCCTGGGACTCTCACTGACCCCTGATCGCCAACCTGACAACGTCCCCATGAAATGCATCATGCCCTTAAGTCAGGCCTGCCCCTGGGATTTGGCTGAATTAATTTGAAATTCACCGTTCTTTTCGTTACTATTGAAAAAGCTTTAGGGACATATAGTTAACCATTGCAAATTGCAAAAACGTGGCTGCAGTGAAAAGCAGTGTCCTTTATGGCCCCCGTCCCCTTTCCCAGGGTCCATCACCGGACATTTTCTTTCATGTTCCAGCCCTGTGGGTGTGTGTGTGATAAATACGCATCTGCCTTTTGTTAACCCCCTGGAACATATCAGACCTTGTCCATCATTTGGCTCTTTTGTTTCTCATTGGAGCATCCGTGTTGGAGGTAGTTTTGTACCCGTAGTCTTCTTTTCCTTGGCTCTGGGCCATGTCCATAGCCACGTCCCATTTCCAGCTACCATCTTGCTCCCCCTCTTTCCCTGTGTTGCTTCCTGCAGCAGTGGAGTCCTGGTAAACCCTGAGCTCGTCGAAGTGCCCACCTATTTTCAGACACACCAACACGCGAGACTTGCTGGTCAGACCCACACTTGCACATGGGCAGAGGACTGGATGGTCCCGTGGTTGCCATGGCTCCCAAATCACCGATCCAGGGCTTCGAAGTCTGGGTCAGGGATGGGGAGCAAAGCGTCCCGGTCAGTGTCATCCCATGTGGGCCCAGCAAAACTGAGAATAGCAGGAAGTCACCTGCAAGTAGGACTCCTCCGTCTAAAGAGTAGCTGTGTCTGTGCGGCTGACAGCAGACCAGTGGAAGTGGCCCACACCCCCGGGAGTCAGGCTCAACAGGCAGATGGAACCACACGCACTGTGATTGGAAATCAGATCTCTCCTCTTGTCCTCTGCAGACTACCTGTGTGACTGAGACAGGTGGCTTTGTCTCTGGAGCCCTTGTCCTTACCGTGTCCTTACCTGAGACACAGGCGTGCGAGGACTGAGGTCTCCCATCCAGCACCCCAGGACGGGGGATGAGGGGGCCCCCTACGGCTGCACACACCTGTCTGTGCTGGGTATCCCTGCCAGTCCTCTGCTCACTGACGTGCTTCTTCCCTCTAGGGAGACCCCGGGAACAAAGGTGACAAAGGACCCCCTGGTGGGAAGGGCCAGCCTGGGGACCCTGGAATCCCTGGTCACAAAGGCCACACAGGCCTGATGGGCCCCCAAGGACCACCTGGGGAGAATGGACTGGCCGGGCCCCCGGGGCCTCCGGGACAGCCAGGATTTCCGGGACTGAGGGTAAGGATGCTGATGTTGCCTTACACTTGGGAGATGCTGGTGAGGTGTGTGACCATCAGAGGGACCAGGTTCTGGATCCCCCCCATCTGGGCCTGCCCGTCCCTGCCCAAGGTGGGAAGGAGACGGTCTCCCGACTGGTTTGTTGTGATGACTAGGTGAGATGGTGTGCACAGTGCAGGCAGTGCTGGAGAGTATAGTCCCTCTCCTCCTCCACCCTCTGCTCCATGCAGTGAGTCCTCAGGCCTGACTGCTTCAGGCTCCGGCACCAGTCTTCCCCGGGACCCAGTGTAAAAGTCGACTAAAAAGCACACCAGCTCTTAGCTGTATGAGCATCCCCCACGGGATGCGGAGGGCTTGCCGATCCGGCCGATGCCTGGGTCTGTCATTCCTCTTTTCTCCCTATCTGGGGCACTGGCTTCCCCTCTGGGTCTTCCTTTTCCCAAACATGAAAGGACAGGCTTATTCAGAGCAGTGTTTTTTCTTGAAACACGTTTTATTCTAGTGGCAGAACTCTCGTTTTACACAAACCTGTACCATGAGCACACGTGGGCTACAGAGAAAAAAAAGCAGAGCTACCCTGGTGTAAGTGGTTGTGGGGGAGGTGGGTTCCTGGCCGAGGTGACCTCACCTTCCCCCCTCTGCAGCCCTGTGGTCCCCTGGGGGCCCTCCCGTCCTCAGAGCACAGGCTCAGGTGACCTCCAGTGTCCCTGCCAGCTCTGACCCTCTATGGTTCTGTCACTGCCCGGTGGTCTGGGGCAGCCAGAAGCTGGGCTCTCAGTCAAGTCCAGGAGGGGGACTACAGGGCACGGGGGGCGGCAGGGGGAAGCTTCCAAAGCCCTTGCTGAGTACTCCTGGTCCTGCTGCCCTGCGTAGCAATGGAGGTCCTGGGACCGGCATATAAGATTGACCAGGAAAGAACACCGAGAATAATGAAGTGGAATCCAAGTCATGGTCCTACTGGGCACCTCCATGCCAGGTGCTGGGGCTGCAGATACGAGTGCAGGGAGACCCTCGCCCTGAGGGTGGACACTGCCCTGATCCAGCGGGCATGGTGTGAGGACTGCTCTTACAGATTCCTCTAAGAATCACATGTCACCCTGTGAGCCCAGGGTGTGCTCTGCTCCCCTGGCCCATAGACTCAGCTTCTTTGAACCCAAAATCAGGATTGTCAGGCACGTGGGTAGGGCCAAGGTGAACAGAGCAAGGAAAACCAGACCCAAGAGTGGCCAAGCAGCTGGTGAGGGAAACCGAATATGAATCCATGCAGGAGGCAGCCTGTGGGCTGGTCTAGAAGTAGACAGGACTTTGGCAGGGAGAGATTTGGGGCCAGAACCTCTCAGGTCTGCTGCTGGGGAGATGGCTTCTGCAGAAGACATTCCAGATAAGGAGCGGGAAGGACAGAGAGAGAGAGTGCCAGCAGAGGCCTTGGGTGACTGTATAAGATGGGAGGAGGCCGCCTGCGTGGCCAAGGGAAAGGGAGCCAGTTCTGGGAGTGATAAGGGTTGGACCAGGAAAGCGTGCTATGCGTTGTCTGTGCCTCCTGGATTCCGGAGCCACCAGGGGTCTGGGTGGCAGGAGTTCACGGGGAAGGTAAGTAACCCGCCTCCCGTCCCTTCCAGGGGGAGTCTCCCTCCATGGACACCCTGCGGCGGCTCATTCAAGAAGAGCTTGAGAAACAGCTGGAAAGTGAGTAGCTGACCACGGCTGGCCACGTAAAGGCCTCTTGAGGGTCTGGGAAACAGTCCCTCCTTCACCCTTCAGGACCTCTGCAACCCGGTTTGGAAAAGGCTCTAGGAGAGCAGCTCACACGTAGAAACCATGCAGAAACCAGAGGAACACCGTGCAGGCCCTAGACCCACAGACCCCTCTCGGAGCCTGTCTTTACCTCGCTTTAACGCCTCTCGTGAGGGAAGCTCACCATCCACAGAACCATCTGTACCACCATCGGCCATACATCCTGTGCGTTCGGTCCCGAGGGGAGCAGGGACACACAGTGCTTTCAAGGCACTAGATTCCTTATTGTGAAATCCCAGTCTTGCATGAGCCCGGCACACAGCAGGTGCTCCAGAAGGGAGCAAGGTCGGAAGCTAGTAGTAGTATTGCCAGCCTGTGGGGCCTGCCGTAGGTCAGGTGGTGTCCTAAGCACTCACAGGGTAACTCACAGAAGTCTCCCAAAGGTCAGGAAGCATGTTTGATCATTAGGAGCGGAGATGCTGAGTAACTTACCGGAAGCAGAACATCTGGTAAACGTCTGAGCTGTACAGGCAGCCTTTGCTGCAAAATCCCTTCTCTTAAGCACCACCTTCTCCCACTGACTTCCCTCTGTCCTGGAAGCTGTTAGGAGAGGAAAGTTGTTGACAACCTATGATAGGGAAGGTCAGACATCTATAACTCTTCCCAGACCCAGATGGATGAAACAGGAAGGCATATTCATTCACATGCTTGTGTGTCAGAGAGTTACTTGCGCCCGGCATATGTCAGACTCTGAGTTGGGTGTGGGGACAGGGCGTTGGACGAGATGCTGCCCATCCCAGGCCACAGAGTGTCCAGGCGAGCATGGTCCCTCTCCACACGCAGGGGAGCCAAACACGATTACCTGGGGCAGATGGCAGGGGATGGGGGTTTGGGTGGGGCCGTGGGTTCCAGAAAGGAAGGCAACCCAAGGCTGGGATGGTGGATGCCGCTGGGTGGGTCACATCCTGAGGTCTCCCATGTGGGCATCTCTGAGCTCTGCTTTCTGGGTGTTAGATTTACCAGTGGCAGAACTGGCCTCTCTGCCCTTGGGGAGTTTCCAGCCCAAGAACAGAGACAAGACCCTATTTGGGAAAAGTTCAGATGGAGCATCTCCTGGGCAGAGTCCTTTCTTCCAAACAGCCTTTTGAAGAGGAAGCATCAAGGGGCGCCTGGGTGGCGCAGTCGGTTGAGCGTCCGACTTCAGCCAGGTCACGATCTCACGGTCCGGCAGTTCGAGCCCCGCGTCGGGCTCTGGGCTGACGGCTCGGAGCCTGGAGCCTGTTTCCGATTCTGTGTCTCCCTCTCTCTCTGCCCCTCCCCCGTTCATGCTCTGTCTCTCTCTGTCCCCAAAATAAATAAATGTTGAAAAAAAAATTTTATAAAAAAAAAGAAGAGGAAGCATCAAGTCCACTTTAAGGATGAGGAGATCAAGGCTCAGAGAAGTTAAGCCCGTTTGCTCGGGTCTCAGACCAGACCGTACCCCACCTGCCACCTCGTGTGCTGTGGGAGGACAGTGGGCTGTGGGAAGACGGTCCCAGGGCTCTCAGAAGACCCCGATTCTGCCCTGGTTTTACCACCCAAATGCCGGGGGCTCGGGTGACCCCCCCCCAGCCTCTCTGGGTTCTGTCACCCACCTGCAAGAAGAAGGGCTCAGGCCTGACCATGTTTGACTCTCTCAGTGGCCACCAGATGGGCACTGTGTCCCCACTGCGGTGGAAAGCCGTTAGACCTCTGTTTTTGTTTTTGCTTTGTTTCTAACATTATTCATTTTTGAGAGACAGAGCATGAGCAGGGGAGGGGCAGAGAGAGAGGAAGACACAGAATCCGAAGCAGGCTCCAGGCTCTGAGCTCTAAGCACAGAACCTGACATGGGGCTCAAACTCACAGAGCACGAGATCATGACCTGAGCAGAAGTTGGACACTTAACCAACTGAGCTACCCAGGTGCTCCCCTCTGGGTTTTTGTTTGTTTTTTTTTTAACCAATTCTGTAATCTTAACATTTTAAACATGTAAGGATCCTAGACAACATCACGTCCAGCCCTTCAGTTTATCGATGAGAAATTTACTCGGATAAGTCACTAAATCGCTTAAGTGGCTTTGTGTGAGCCACTTAAGTCCCACTGCCAGCCTCCATTTCCCCAGCTGGCAATTATTACAACTCCACCTGCTGTGGGGACTGTCACCACTGTCAGTCCCGCCCCATTCGGAGACACCAGCGTCCCCAGAGCACAGTCTTAATGCCTTACATCTTGTCCCCATCCTCACACCCAGCTGGTGGGGTAGGTGTTACTTCATTGCTTCCATTTTCCTGACAAGGACGAGCAGGCTCAGAGAGGTCAGGTAGCTTGGCCGAGGCCCAGAGCCCGCGTCGGCTGCACTGCTGTGCGCTGGCTTATGTTGTTGGCCTTCTGTGCTGGTCTCCTTGGTTCTGAACTTCATGGTGAATTGCCAGCTCATGTTCTGTCCATCACCCTCTGTCCTGAACATCTCTGTTCTCCCTCCTCTGCAGCCAAACTTGCCTACCTCCTGGCCCAGAGGCCGCCGGCACAGATGAAGTCATCTCAAGGCAGACCTGGGCCCCCGGGGCCCCCTGGAAAAGATGGACTTCCAGGAAGGGCAGGCCCCATGGGCGAGCCAGGGCGGCCCGGACAGGGGGGTCTGGAAGGGCCGTCTGGACCAATAGGTCCCAAAGGTGAGTGGGGACCCTGAGGAGCCGTGCTTCACGTGGAGGAGGGCTGGGCAGGAACTGCACTCCGGCCAAATGTGCTTAATCTATCCCCTCTCCTCCCCCTGCAGCTCGGTAACACCCTGGGTTTGGGCATCATGTAATGTTTTCATACTTGACATTTTTGGAAGATTATGCTCCCGCCAGGAAGATCGAACCGGCTCCCTCCCAACTTCCTTGTTGTCTCCTTCTCCCCTGCTCTAGCTGCAGGGGGTATTGCAAAATGCCCTCTTGCCCCCTCTCAGGGTAGAGCTAACTGAGGTGAGAACTGCAGTCTCCAGGCATATGGGGCATTGGACGCCAGCTTTAGAATTGAACAAAGTGGCTTGGAGCTGGGGCTTAAAAGGCTGCTACCTCTCCTGCTCTCAGACAGAAATCTCATCTGGGCATGGGCCCTCTGGACAATAGCAGGTCTCTCCTCCAGGGGGTGGCACCTGTCCCCCTTAGTGCATGGGGGCAGGCCAGCCGGAACGCACTCTCTTTGCAGGCAGGCAGGTGGGAAAGCAAGAGGGAGAACCAAAGCCAGCCCATCAACCTGATGATTCACTGCTCTCTGGGGAGGGGTGAGCACGAGGTGGGGGAGGGGTGGGCGGGGGGGTGCAAAAAACACAGGATTTCTGTTGCCACTGGGGTATAGCAACATGGATGCCCCTAACATCCTCCTCTTTCCACCTGCCAGTTCCTTACTAATTCTCCATTCGTTCGTTCATTCATTCATTCGTTCATTCCCTGTGATGTTTCTCCTACTGAAAAGTCTTTTTGTTAAATTTGTGTTCAAGTCCTATCTCTTTGGGTACATAAAACAAAATACATGAGATAAAGTCAACAAGAAAGCATATAGCATAGAAAACATCAGACTCTGACAGAAGACAGACCAAATGTGGTAAATTACAACAATAAATAAGAACGGAATAAAGTCTCCATGAACTAGCAAAATATTTTTAGTTTGCAAAAGAAAATATGTTGCATAAAGACATTTCTGGAAACAACACAGCAAAAAAAAAATGAATGATGAAAAAAAAAAGTTGAGAGCGTGTAATCAAATCTGTACAGTATTAACTCAAATATAATCTTGAGTTTCCTCCCAGGGGGAAGGGACCCTCCCTCTTCTGAACTTCTGTTGTGCTTGTAAATTGCTATGATGGTCCTTAACACATTCTGCTTCCTTTAGAATGTTCTCTGTGCCCTGTTTCATCTTTTACTGGATTTCAAGCTTCGTGAGGGTAGATCTGTGTTAGCAAATGCCTGTAGGGTCCAGAGTATTGGGTTTGTTTACTGTTATCACCCAGTTCCTACAGGTTCAGGTGAAACGCTGTTACAACACAAGGTAGGGCAGGCATGCTCAAGTGGATGTAGGTGGACGTGTGCCTACATAGGAGAGGGATGCACGCAGGGGCCCCAATGGGCGTGTATATACAGAGAGGGCGTGTGGCCGCATGGACCTGTGTGTATATACAGAGAGGGCGTGTGGCCGCATGGACCTGTGTGTATATACAGAGAGGGCGTGTGGCCGCATGGACCCATGTATATGTAGGGCGTGTGGCTGTGTACATCCGGGTGCTGGTGTTTGAGTGACTCCTTATGTGTATACGAATGTACGTATATATTTGCTACAATATGCGCAAATGCACCTACGTGTGTACGTAATTGGGCAGTTATGTGCGTGAACACATGTTTATGTGAGGCTGAGGGTGCATTCGAAAGGTGAGTGTATGTGAATGAGTGTGGGGAGTTTGGAGTCCCAAGTGTGGAGCACGTGAGAGCGAGGGGGGTTGGGGCAGAAGGCTGCAGCGGCCGTGGGCTGGCCCCACACCCGCTGCACGGTGCGGCTCCCTGCCTGTGCCCTCGTCACGGGTCTCCACCACCTAAGGCGCGTGTTCCTCCCACAGGTGAGCGAGGAGCCAAAGGAGACCCGGGTGCACCTGGAGTTGGCCTCCGAGGGGAGATGGGGCCGCCGGGCATCCCAGGTAGGGAGGGCGCCCGGAGTCCGGGGTGGAGGGCATGGAGGGAGACGCCCCGGCTCCCCAGGGACATCTGCAGAGAGAGGCCGGGTTCAACAGAGAGGGGACAGGAACGTGATTTGTTTTTATGAGTTCTTTCTAAAGGCCCAGCTTCTTGCTGAAAAAACTGTAGTATATCCCATGAGTTTTTGAGGCTTATCATATGAAACGACCCTGAAGAAAACGGAGTTGGGGTTACAAAAGCCCGGGCAGCACCGGGAACCGCGTGCCCCCTTAATCCTTCCCAGTGCGCGTGAACTCCTCCTGCTGCCTCACTATGAACACATGATGTTAATTTTGCTCACGGCGGCATTTTCTAAACTCGCTGGCACGTGTTGCCACCCCATTGCCAATTCTCAGAATGCATTTTGGGGCCAACCGGCAGGGTGGGCAGCAGGCCCGGCTTGCCGGGGGGGTCTGCCTTCCTGGGACACGGGGCTTGCAGTTTTACAACCTGGACAGCTCGGCCGTCCCGCTCAGTGGCCGCGTGGGGAGATCTCTGCCGCCCGGCAGCACCGTGGCCCGAGATGAGAGGTTATCAGTAGGAGGTGGCAGAAATGAGACTGAATTCTTGCCGAAATCCACCTCGCCCAAGTTCCCGTTTTTATTCACGTCTAGTTTACATGCTCACCCGAGGTCATTTCTGAATATGAGGCCCACAGGTAATTTTAATTTTAGTATTTAGTATTTAGGTCTTCTCGATTTTCTGAATTTCCTGCACTGGACATGTGTTGCCACTCTCATTAGAGAAGACAACTGAAAATACATCATCAGCCTTAATTGTTGACAGCTTGCCTACTTTCCAATAGCTTTATAATATTAAGAATAGTTTTTAAATAAGGCAACTCCAAATAAAGATCAAAAGGCAGAGCAGAGACCGTTTAGAAAGGGGAAAGAATTGTATCAGCGTGAGGTTGAGATAATGACTATACTGAAGTGGTCCTGGCTGAAGGCATTAATGACATTCTGGTCTCAGACTTGGTCTAGGCAGGGCTATAGACTAAATA
This sequence comes from Prionailurus bengalensis, assembly GCF_016509475.1. Lineage (NCBI taxonomy): Eukaryota > Metazoa > Chordata > Mammalia > Carnivora > Felidae > Prionailurus > Prionailurus bengalensis. Next base: position 78,890,174 of record NC_057353.1, on the reverse strand, counting down.
CCTACTCCCAAGGCATTCATGAATTTTGGAGATCATGAAATGTCTAAAGATCTATTTAAGGGGAAAATCTACTTTTTGTCTCTTTTATAGGAAGACTCAGGTTTTCTAACATGATGACTTAGGAGGTAATAGGATTAGCTATAACACTCAGCAGTGAGCTTCCCAGTGGCCAAAGCAAAAAGGGAGATAGGCTGATTATTTGTGAAATTATAATGCTTCACGCACAGAAGAATAGAACTTGTGCCATAGGTAATATTTCTGAGCCTAAGTTTTGGGCTGTCAGTTAGCTGCATCCTATTTATGTTTTCTTGGACCATGACTTATAGAATAGGTTAATATAGTCCAAATATGCAGCTCACATTTAACCTACAGATAAAGCCCAGAAACTGCAGGATATCTGGGACAAGTTGGATACTGGGTAATAGATACTGGGAATTGGGGATGATGGTTAACTAGGAGGGATGACAATTGGGATTCATCTCCTAGAACCACGCAAGAGCATAGAAAGCCGTGTTTCTCATCCGCCTCATGTCCCTGCCCCCCATCCACCCTTCTCTTCCTCTCCAGCAGCACCCTGATTGCTGCCCCAGTCCAAACAAAGCCACCCCCTGTCCTGCATATTCAGGTGGCCCTGCTTTGTGGTGTCCACATGGATTACTCTACCCCAGGCGACTTCTCAGCCCATGGGGCGTTTTCTCTGGGCATGTTTCTTGTCCTCGGTTCACACTGAATGGAAGCAGTGGGAGCAGGGCTCATGAGCCCCAGAAGGGTCCTGAACACCTTCTGTTTCTTTCTCTCCTTGGACCAGGTCAGCCCGGGGAACCTGGCTATGCTAAAGATGGGCTCCCCGGGGCCCCCGGCCCTCAAGGGGAGACGGGACCAGCGGGACACCCTGGCCCCCCAGGCCCACCGGGGCCCCCTGGCCAGTGTGACCCCTCCCAGTGTGCCTACTTCGCCAGCCTCGCTGCCCGGCCAGGGAATGTGAAGGGCCCCTAGAAGATTCCGGAATGCCAGGAGGTGGCACTGAATTTCTGAAACTTGAACTCAAAGCCTGATAAGAAGCCAGAGGTCTTGAAACATTATAGTCACATGTTTTCTTTTTTCTTTTTCTTTTTTTTTGTCTTGCTTTTATCATTTGTTTTGTCTTATTTTCTTGAAAGACCTCAACATTATTAAAACCAAGAGATGCTGCCGGTCGGTCAGATTATTATTAATATTATTATTGTTTATTATTATTATTATTGTTATTATTATTTCATGTAATAATGCTCCACGAGTTTTCCCCTCTCCTCCGAAGCTGGGAGAACTTGATTGTGGGGCAGCGGGTTGTTTCTGGGTTCTTCCGACAGCCCCCGTCTGGAGTGGACCTGCCCATCTTGAGGAGACTCTTGGTGCTATGACACCCTGACCAGACATTTGCCAGATTTACCTCTTTCCTCACAAGGAAGCTAGGAAAGTTACGGCAGTGGGCTTCCATTCTCCGCCATGCCCAGGAGAGACACGTGAAGCAGGAGGAGAAAGAGCGTGCAGACACGAAGGACGTTCTCCCCTCCCGCGGGGAAGTGCACTTGGAGAGCACAGGCTCGGTCCTTAGGGAGCAGACACGGCCACCTCAGTGCTTCAGGCTCGAGGACGCAAAATCACGGCACTTGACTTGGCAAAGGCTCCTTGGGATCCTGTGTGGGGGCCGAAGACCGGAAAGCCGATGTGAAGCCGTGGACGGGACTCCTCCCAGATCCTCAGTGTTGGTTCCACTCACTTGAATTGTAAAGTAAGGGGGTCCGGTGGCCACTGCCGTGATTTCCGGATGGTGGGCTGGCCGGGGGTGGGACATCTGTGCCTCCAGGGTTCTGCCTCGGAAATAAAGCGCATTGTGTGTGTGTGTGTGTGTGTGTGTGTGTGTGTGTACCTGACAGGTGCTCAATAAATCTGAGTTTCCTCTTCGGCCCTGCATGACGATTCCGTTCTTATCTCCAGTGTCCGCCTGCCTGTGAACCAAACCCTTTAAGGCCTGAGATGAATCATTGCGTCCTGGGGGGCGGCAGGGGGACTGGGGCCAGGCCACCTGCCGATGCACAAGAGGGTGGGTGAGGGTGCGTGAGCCAGCTCCGGGGCGATGCACCGTCATACCCCCCATCGGGGCAGCTCTGTTTTGTCCATTTTGGCGGAAGCCTTTTCCATGTGCCCATCCGTGCAGGGTCACAGTGAGGAGGGGACACAGCCAGGGGGAAGGCTGGTTCCGGCAAAACTCGGGGCATCATCCTGCCCTTCCAGGGGCCAGCTGATTCACCGTGGTCTGAGAATTACTCATCCAGCACAAGTTCATGTCTTAACTGATTGGTTAATTGATCCATCCATTCATCCATTCGATCACCCAGGCAGTCACCACTCTCAGACTAACATATGCTTGTCAAGCACTTCCTTTTTATCACCTCTGTGCCACATGCTTCCGATTTGGGAACCCGAGGAGTTGGAAGGTTCCATGCATGAAGAAGTATACTGCAGTGATTTTAAAATAAGGTCCACAGCTGCCCTTGTCCAGTTGGTTGGTGCTGAGTCTGGGGGGTGGTTGGGGAGCGGGGTCCAAGGGCAGCCGGGTGCAGTGCCTGTCCCTGCACACAGACACCCCCTACCTGAGCCATTTTCATGTTCGCCTGCTCAGTTCATCCTGACAGCCATGTAAGTAAGACACAAGGGCTGGAGGGGACAATGTCAGCAACCTTAGACATCCTCTCATCCAGCGACTTAAAACGTTTTTGACCATGATCCACAGCAAGAAGTACAGTTTCTTTGTGACTCAGAGAGTGGGTATGTAAATACAGAACAGGAAACATTGGGTGATTTGACATTTATCCTGACCACACACAACGCCCCGTAACATTTACTCTTCTATTTTATTTTATTTTTTTTAATGGTCCTCACAGTCCACTAACTAGATGTCATGACTCACCAATGGGCTGCGACCTACAGTTTGAAAAATGATGCTCTCGTTTAGAGGGAGACTGAGGCATGGAGAGGACCTGTGGCAGGCCCCAGAGCCTCGGTTGAATGCGATTATCTGAAGCCCTGCACATTTTCTCTCTGCACATTTCATTTTGCTCCTGTATTTTACGCCTTTCATCCATGCCTGAGAACGGAACTAGAAGGAGGGTTTTCTCTTCCACGGGAGAATGACCTTGGTTAAGACCAAAGGCTGCTCTGATCGTTGGGGTTCTAGGACACTCGAGGGGGATGGCGAGAAGGGCCTGAGCTTTCCTCTTCCGGGGATCTCTAGGACATTCAGCTCCCCAGTGTGGCTTGGGAGAGGCCATGCCTACAGGTAACGAGTGGGATGCATTGTCTGTACTGAGCCTTTTCCAGGCTCGGGGTCTGATGCATTTCTGGAAACACGTGAAAGCATTAGCACAGTTGAGGATTTGCATGGTTTCCATTTTAGAGTACATTAATATGGAAGATGATGGAAGTGTGTGTGTTGGGGGGGGTGGGCTTAGAAGGCAGCACTCTTAGGGGGCGCCCGGGTGGCTCAGTCGGTTGAGCATGTGACTCTTGATTTCGGCTCAGGTCATGATGTCCGTTTTCTTGGGTTTGAGCTTCGCATAGCGCTCTGCACTGACAGTGTGGATCCTGCTTGGGATTCTCTCTCTCTGCCCCTCTCCTTGTGTGCGTGTGCACACTCTCAAAATAAACACACTTAAAAAAGAAAAAGAAGAAGAAGCCAGGACTCTTTGGTTTCTTAGAGAACTTCCATCAGCCTTGCCAGGACCACTGCTCCGGAGAGCCACATCCAGGACCACTGTGTCATCTGAATGGGCTCTGGGGCGGGGGAGGGGGAGGAGGGGATGTTTGATAGATGACGCTCATGGTGCCTGGACTGAGAACTGCAGAAAGCTGGAGTTATGGGCTAAAGAAATGCCACAGTGGTGTTTGAAGGCCACACTCCTCCGCGGGCCCCAGGGGTTCTCGAGGGGCCTTGTGAGCAGCTGGGAGGAGAGAGGGACCAGATGGGGCTTCCGGTCGCCCCAACCAGGAAAGTTCTCGTTGCCTCTCTTTGGGCTTTAGGAAACAGGTGGTTTTCGTGCCCACGCCGCTTTGTGTGTCCCTGACCTGTGCGGTCCTCGTGGCCGGGCCAGGGTCCCACCTCAGGAGTCATCACGGTGCTCCCCACTCTTTGGGTTCATGGCTCTCCCAGTGCCCCGGAGGCCTTTCTGCCCAGAGATGCAGGGTGGCCGGTTCCTGCTCAGGGCGACCCTCTGTCACGAGGGGTGGGAACCCCAGGAGGAAGGCCCCTGCCTCCCTCACTCTGAAGGGATCATTCAACGATCATGGTGTGATTCTCAGACCGTCCCCGGGACAACAGGACCCTAGCAGCCCCCAGCTACTGTCCCCATCAGTGATCTTCTCAACAATCCGTTCTGGCGGCTGTCCCTGCCTCCCTGCCTGTGTCTCAAACTACCCTTGTGTCCTTGGGTCAGGCTCTGCTTTCAAGAAAACCCCACTAAGGCAGGTGCATCCGAAAGGGAGAGGCCTGGCCCGACAGCAAACGTACAGCAGGCAGGCGAGGATTACACAGAGCCTGGGAGCTCATTCTGGGGCAGCTCGGTTGGCCATTTCCTGTCACCTGGGAGAGCCCCAGGACCACAGCGCAGGGACGCCCCCACCTGCCATCACCACGTCAGGCTTAGTTTCAGTGGAAACTGCTTGCCCAGGACGCAGGGTGCGGTGTCCTGACCGGGGCTGGTGTTAGCAACCTGGCACCCTGACCACCTCGCATAGCCTTTGACGTGGGCCCCTGGTGAGACCCTGCCCAGGGCATCATCGCCCCGGAGACTCCAATGAAACACGGGGGTCCTGGCCTACACAGAGAAGCTCTGCGCCCAGCCCCTCCCCCAGGGCATGCGTTATTTTCTTTGCTTCTGAGGTCGCCACTTGCTTTCAATTCGGTATGTCTGTTTTTCTTTTCTTCTCTGCGGCCTCCTGGAAATTTTTCAGCGCGTGGCCACCAACGGTTCTATCCTTTCCTTCCCACACCTCTTCTGGAGTGGTGACATCTGTATTTTGGCTGTAACACTTCCTGAGATGTGAAATCCGGAAGCCACAGTAGGGAGGGAACACCCCTCACCACGGTCACCACGCAGGGCTCGGGCGTTCCCCAGCCTCCCACAGGAGGGGTGAAGGTCGGGTTCAGGATCTCCAGGGTACCTGTGCATGTTACGCCCACCTCTGTGACCCTTGCATGCTGTGGGCACCGCCCAGGAAGAGCACGGCATGTTCAGTGAGGCAGGACAGGACGCTGTCACGGGCCATGCACATGACTGGGGCTTTTCTCCCGGTGATGTGGCCCTGAGAGGTCATTGGTATCCGTTTCCCCAATGTGTGGATGAAGTCCCAGCGTGGGAGGGAGGGACGGGGGCCAGAGCTGCCTCAGGACTCTGAGCTGGTCAAGTAGAAACCCTCGGGTAGTAGGAAGGTGGGGTGGAAATTTCTAGATCACACAAGTATCAGCAGATTCTGGGGAACCTCCAACAGACCTTTGTTCCAACACCTGTTATGCACCAGCCCTGGGGTAGGCCTGTCCCCAAGGAGTTGTCATCTGGTGACAGGGTGGGCACCATGTCAGGGGGAGGCACAGGACACACTGTGCCATAGTCACCAGGTGGGATTTGCCTGGGGCCGGCGAGGTGTGGGGAGGGCACCGTTCACCCAAAAGGTAGAATTTAAACTTGTCCAGGGCACTTTGAAATGCAGAGGGGAACGATTCCCACCACAAGGGACATTGCAACAAGGTCCAGGTATGTCTGTAGGGAGTCACTGCCAGTCAGAGCCAGAAGGCAGCCTGGTGGTCACAGGCCCAGGGCTTTCCCACTGACGGTCCAGGGCGAGCTTTTCACTGGTCCATCAAACCCAGGGCATCACATTTAGAGGGTGATCCTTTGGGGTGCCTGGGTGGCTCAGTCGGTTAAGCATCCAACTCTTGGTTTTGGCTCAGGTCAGTATCTCATGGTCATGGGATCGAGCCCCACGTTGGGCTCCGTGCTAAGCATGGAACCTCTTTAGGATTCCCTCTCTCCCTCTCTCTGTCTCTCTCCCCTGCCCTTTGTCCCTCCCTGTCCCCGATCTCTGTCAAAATAAATAAATACTTAAAAAATAGTTTAAAGGGGGCTCCTGTGTTCCCAGACTGGGGTCTGGCTAACTTTCACAGTTTAAATGTCTTATCCCGTGAAAGAGTGTGTGGGGTGGGTGATAATATTCGTTTGTTTGTTTTTTAGGTATTTACTTGCCAAAATAAATACCGTGGTCTCATATTTTCACATCAGTTCCCAAGATGATGTTTTAAACTCTCAGTTCATAATTCCCACATCTGAGAACCCCTGGTGTAGTCCAAACCCTTATTTTTTTTTTAAACAAATGGGGGAAAATGAGGCTAAGAGAGAGAGTGATTTTCCCAGTATTTGGGTGCAGAGGCTCATTTCACATCTTCAGTAAAACCCTCACAGGCCACGTGATCAAATTTTACAGGAAAACTTTGCTATTGACACTATAAATGTTCAGATTTGCTCCAGAATCACTGAGTCAGGGTCTCTGGGGGATGAGTAATGTGATTTGCAAGGATATGCTTGGTCCCATGGGGTCTACCTACCTCCAAACCCTTCCTTGGTGCCTTCCTGGGTGCCTGATGCTGCCCACTTTTTAGAGTAATGATTGTTTTCAACCCAAGCTTAGGGCATCAGGCTTTAGGAACACCCAGGGGTGGCCAGACTCCAACATGCCAAAGATTTTCAGAGCTGCAAAGGTGAGGGTTTCATCCCTACCTTCTGAGAACACTGCCATGTTTTTGGAAGGGACACACAATGCACATGAATGGCCCAGGGAATTGGGTTCAAAGCTGCTGTCTCCAGTGTTTTCCAGCCAGCCCTCACTCTCCACCTGCTAACTGACAGCCACAGTGTCCCTGAAGTATTCTGTCCTTCCCTTGGTCACCCTGGGGAAGGAGCTGAGAGAGGGCACTCTGTGCCTCGGGAGAAGACCCGGAGTCTGACACAGGTGCTCAACGGACACACAGCAGATGCTCGGTGAGTGATGGCTGAGGCCGGCCTGGGGCTTCCCAAAGATCCCTGAGTGTGTTTGAGATCCCGGGGCTTCTCCTGTGCGGGACTGGTCATAAACGCTCACTCCTCTTCCCGAGGGGGCAGAAGAGGAGTGGAAGCCTGCCGTGTTGGCCGGGCTCAGGAATCGCTTCGTTGTCCTTCTTGTCGAGGCTGGGGCCTCTGTGATCTGCGGCCCTCAGGCTCTGGCTTCTGCGAGCCAGGGTTTGCAAGAACTCCCCCTGACTGAGTCCAGGGGCTGTTCCTTTGCCTCACTCGGTCCTTCGGGGGCCGTGCCGGTGAGGAGGCCCACGTGGGGCCTTATGCGCCCCAGCTGTGCGAACCCGGGGCCTCCACGGATCAACCCGACGACTTCAGTGTGGGCGTCCTCACCTACGGCGTCCTTCCCAGGACTGGTGTGATTTTCCGTTCTTCTTCCAGCTTTATTGAGATATACTTGACATAGAACGTTGTGGACTTCCAGATGCACGCAATGATTACCACCGTGACGCTAGGTGACACATAAAAGCAGGGCAAGCTGATCTACCTGTGACATCACCCCGTCGGTCACTCTTTAAGAACGGTGGAGTCAACTTTGCTCATGCATTTAAATCCCTCTAGAGAAACCTTTCTTTTCAGGCCATGTGGTTGCTTTACTTGTTTTCTGAAACCTTCTCATTTAGTCTTCAAAAACACTTCTGTGAGGGGCCGGATGGTGGGTCTTTAACCCCTAAGCAGTTAGGAACCTGTCTCCCTCTCCCTCTCCCTCTCCCTCTCCCTCTCCCTCTCCCTCTCCCTCTGCCTCTCCCTCTCCCTCTCCCTCTCTCTCTCTCTCTCTCTCTGTCTCACACACACACATAGACACACACACACACACACACACACACACACACACACCAGCTTGACTCTCCCACCACCAGGAGGATCATGCTGGGGGGTGCATGGAGCCCCCGAACTCTGCAGCCCCAGCCTGGGTGGCCTTTGCCAGCTTCCTGCCCGTGCTTTCTTAGGAGCAAGCACCTTCTCCGGACTGGATCTGAGGGCCGGATGCCACGACCTAACTCCAAATGTGCATTTCACCAGCGTTCTCCTTGGGAAAGAAGGTATCATTAGTTACATTCTTAAAAGGAAGGGAGTTTCTGGCTCGTTTGGACACCGTCATGGAGGTGCTATCGTTTTGCTTCTCCTCCTTTCTTTTCCTTCCTGGCTTCAGGTTCCTCCTATGATGCCATTCTGTGCGGTCAGGGAGATGATTGTGCCCTGTGGCCATAGACACTAAGTTATTAAAACCATTTAAAACCATGGAACTGGCTCACTTGTGAAGGGAGAGAACACGGGGGCCAGGGACCAACACAGCCCATTTTCCAGATCAACTTTCCGGCTGTCTCCACCTCTTCTAACCCCGAGGGTCAGGAAACAGGGAGTAAAAAATGAGGCCACTGACCTGGATCCAAGGAGGCCTCACACCCACAATGTGACCTCTGACTGCATAATTAACCGTGATCCTTCATGTGCCACAAACAAGCTGAGGCTCTGGAGACATTTGTGAAGTTGTCTGGGCCAGTCTCGCCGTGGTTCCCTTCCAGAAGGTTCCCTGTAGTCCGACGAGAATAGAGAACTTGGCGGAGTTAAAGGGCTGGTGGCACTCAGAGCAGGTCTATTCCCCAGTGGTCGGAGTGGGTACAACGGTGGAGACAGGGCTGGAAGACAAGTGTCTTCCCAGATGGACGCTGGCTCCTAGAAGCTTGGCAGACTTGGTGTCAGGCGCAGGGGACAGTGAGGTGATCAGGACACCGGCCCATTCTGGAGGAAGTCCCGGTCTAGACAGACCTGCATACAATTCATTCCAAGACCCAAATCCTGGGCAACACGCAAGGAGACAGACAGACATGCAACAGAGCCTTACAATTTAATTTCATTAATACTAGGAAAGACAAGATCTAGAGATGTTATGGAAGGCTCTAGAGTAAATTTTTTTAAACCATCTTCCAGTGTTCATGCCCACTGAGCATCTGAAGCCTCGACCAGTTTATCATCCTGAGGCCAGGTGTCTTTAGCCTCGTTTTTATAGAAGAAGTGACACAGTCTAGGTCACACAGCAGCGAGCAGGCAAGGCCTGGCACCAACGGGGACTCTGTGGTGGCCGGCTTCTCCTCCCCAGACTCGGGACCAGACTCAGGAGGGGCTGGAGGGGATGCGAGACCTGGCTACATTTTCACTCATTCGCTCAGCAGATCGAACCCTTGTTTCCCGCGAGAAGCCACGCCGGAGATTCGGTGGTTCCAGCGTCCAGTCGTGTTCTCCGGAAACCAGAATGGTCTCATTTCAAGGGGAGCGTGTTGAGCTGAACCATTTCAGGACGTGCGCGAGCCTCCTCCGCACGGATTCCTCTGGGCTGTTGGGGAGCCGCGGACGGACTCAGGATGCGCAGCGCACTCGGCCCCAGTGAGGGGGTAGGGGGGCTGCCCCAAGAACGCCGATCCCGACCTGGACACTGACACGTGGAGAACCAGTGATATTTCACCCGGAGCAGAGAGGGCAGGGGGCTGTCGCCATGAGCCATGGAGCCACAGGCGGTGAGCCCCATGCTGAAGGGTTGGCCCCCTCTGCCTGGACCCCACCGGCCTGCGGGAGCAGCTCCGAGCTGGAGGCCAGGAGCCCCTGCACCTGCGGGGTCTGCCCTTGGCCAACAGCAGCTTCCCTGACCTGCCTGCATCCAGATGCCAGCTGTGGGCCCTCCTGCTCGCTTGGCCACCAGACTGTGGGCTCCCGGGGCCCTCAGGAACTTGCAGGGGCAGGGAGCCTCCTTCTGTCTCCATCACACTGGAGACCTGGCCGGGGAGCTCTGGACCCCGGGGAACCGGCCCCAGGCCTCTGCGGCCCGACACATTCTAGACTGGGGTTTGGGCACCTCCCCAGGCGTGTCTGCTGCCCAGGGCCCATCTCTGTGCTCGGTCACCTCCTCTCTTCAGGGCTCAGCCGGCCAGGAGGCCTGGGGTTCGCCGGCAGCCTGCTCTGAGGGAGGCTAAGCCCTGGGGTGGAAGCACCTTGGCTCTGGCGGAGACCGGGCAACCTTCCCACCGGGAGAACAGGTGAAACTGGCTCTCAGTCTCCTTGTGTGGGAGCCTCCCTGTCCTTCGCCTCCTCCACAACCTCAACCAAAGGAGCTGTCATTTCATCAGGGAACTTGGAGGTGCGGGGAGAGGTGGCGTCGCTCCGCACAGCCAGCCTGGTGCCTCCTCTCCTGTGCGCCGCTCCTCTGGTCCCCTTCCTCCTCCTCCCCTCCAGGCCTCTGCTCTCTGCTGGCTCTCTCCCTCCCTCCCTTCCCGTCCCCCACCTCCGTCTCAGGCTCCGCCTCTCCATTTCTCTCCAGCATGGAGCCAGGTTTGCCACCTCCCCCGCCCCACCCCTCCCCTCCCTAAACTGGACTGCTCTCCACCCCCCCACCCCAGGCTCCCTCCAGCTTCCTCTCTCTGGTTTGCTCTCCCTCATCTCTTTCCCTGCATGTCTCTCCCTCTGTGTGTCTCTCCCTCTCTGTCTCTGTCCCCCTATCTCCCCCAGTTCCCTGTCTCTCTCCCCGTGCTGCCTCTCTTCTTTATCTCCCTGTGTCCATCCAGTTCCCCTCTCTCTAACAAATCCATCCCTCGCTCCAACTCATCTGTCTCCCTCCACTTTTCTCTTTCCCTTTATACATAGTCAGCCATGTGTTGTCCACATGACTTCCTGCCCCTCCCCGTGGCTCTCTCCCCCACCTCCTCCTGACTCTGACTCTCTCCCCTCCTTCTCAGCACCCGCCCCTCCCTCACCCCTGCTCTCACTCCAAGCCCCCTCCAGGTCTGCCTGTCTCCGAAGAGCCCCCTCTCTGGCTACCCAGCCCTGTAGACTTGGAGCCCAAACAGAGCCAGCCTCCGTTCTCCATTCTCTGGGCCAAGGGGGCAGAGGCCCAGGGACCAGTTCAGCAGGTGGGAGGAACCTCCCTGCCCAGAGCAGAGGTTCTCTCGGAGAGAAGCTCTGAGGTCCAGGCCCTCGTGCTGCCTGCCCTGACAGGGCGTCCATTCCGTGCATGAGGACAGAGGTCTGCAATGTATCCCTCACCAGCCCGGGGCTGCACAATGGGCTTTCTCTCAGTCCGAGCCCATTCTGTTGCAGAGTTAAGGGTTTCTCTGCCCTCTAGTAACAAGCAGGGCTCTTTGCTTTGTTTGACGGAGTGCGTGCTTGTCAAGGGCTTTTCTCTGTTTAGAATCCATTTGTTAGAGCCTCCGCTCATAAAGCTCATAAAGCACGGTCATTAACAGCCACATTCTCTGTGTCTGGAATTTCAATGCAGTCGATGATGTTCACACACGCACACTTCGGGGCTGCGGGTCGGAGATGGGCTTCCTCCCCACCTCGGGTTCGTCGCAGCCCCCCGTTCTCTCTGGTGCCTGGTGGGGGTGGGAAGGCAAGTCCCTCTGAGCTCTGGCTCGCAGCGTGCCCCAGGCTCCATGCCCCCAGTTTTCGGAGCATGCCCTCTCCCAGCTTTGGTAGCTGCAGGGTGGTGACTGGCACTCCCAGCTCCTCCTTCCAGACACTTCCACATATGTAGCCATCTGGTCTCCTCTGTGTGGTGTGGCAGCTGCCTCTCCAGCCCCAACTCTGAGCATTACAGCCTTCAGGTCCTTTCCCACTTGGCCTCACCCGGGACCTTTGGGTCCCCCAGTGCCCTGCTGTTCCCAGCCAAGCGTGCCCCCTCTGCCAGGAAGCCCTCACCGTCTTCCACGCCATCTTCGGCCCCTCCCGGCAGTTCCCCAACCTGTCCTCAGGGTCCACTTGAGCTTCCTTGGTGCCTGGAGCCTTTGCTGGCATTCCAGAGGGGGCATCGGGCCCTCACGTGGCCATGGGAGATGCCTACAGCCCAGCCCCCACCACCCCCCCCAGCAGAGGCCTGTGCACCTGCAGTGAGGCTTGGATGCCTGGCTTAGATGCAGGTGAGTTCCAGCCCCCACTTTGCTGCCTCCCACCATGCCGCTCTGGCAAGCCCTCCTCTCTCCAACGGGGAACAAAAGTAGTGCCTTCGTTATAACGCTGGAGGGAATTTCAATACGGTATTCTACGAAAAGTGCTTACAGTGACATCTGGCATAGAGTAGTATGTAAAAAAACACCAGCTGAGATTGCCACCACCATTGTTAACATTATTAACATCATTCGGGGAGAGTTTTTCTGTATCTTCTTGCCTTTCCTGCTCCTTGAGCCTCTGGGGACCAGGTAGCTGTCAACAGACAACAGGAGGCCGGAAGGAGCTGGCCACCCACCTTCTCCTGCCCGATCGTGTCACAGGGATCCGGGTCCTCAGGCCACAGTGGATGCTCCCGTTCTTCCACCAGGAACCCAAGGACTTTCCCTCCCTCCTCCCAGTGATGAGGCCGAACCGAGTGGTGGCGGGTGGGTAACCCCCTCAGGAGCCTGGCGAGGGGAGCTGATAGAGGACTGAGCTGATGGAAGCTACAGATTATGCAGGTTGTGTCTGGGGCAGGAAGAAGAGAGTCGGGGAAGCGACCCCCACCAGCCAAGGGCATGGCCCCAAATCTCCTCCAGGTCAAGGAAGCCTCGAGTCAACCCCAGGCTCAGCTGAAATACACCAGGGAAGTCACCGGACACCCCCTTTCCACAGGGAGGTCCCTGGGAGTTGCTGGTGTTGTTTATCACGAAGACTGGTGATGCATCCTTCCTTGACGTCCCATAAGGTGTATTTCTCATCTGTCTATAGGCTGAAAATGGCTTCCACGCCTCCAGCTCTAAGCCAAGAACCACTGGGTTCTTTCCAGTTTTGTCTCTCCTGTCCGACACGGAGGACTGGGCCCCATTATCCCTAATACACGTATCCATGTGCTCAGGCCCCGTACGGCCTCGATCCCACTGTCAATGGGCACCTGCCAGGTGAAGACGCTCCACCCCCACAGCCCCACGGAGGTCCCCCTCGCCCACCATGGCTTTGGCATCCGAGCTGGCTGTCCTCTCCCTCACCCCTACATGGGCTCCCTCCTCGCCCCCTGGGGCTCTGGCACCCACACTGGATGTGCCTCTTTACCCTGCTTGGCATCTGTACCTGTTTTCAAGACCAGTGGAATGCTTGTTCCTCAAGAATCAAGACAGACCCAACACGAAGCACCATCCACGAGCAGAGTCAGACAGTGGACTTTTTTCTGCAAACCGAGCAGCTGCCTGACCACCCAGATGTGAGCCGAGACTGGCTCCGAGAAGTCAGGTGAGCACCTGCTTCTGCTCTGTGTCCCCGGAGCCATGCCCTCCCCTCAGGGGCCCTTCCTAGAATCCACTCCGCCCTCTGAGCGTGGCATCCAGCCGTCAAGTCCTCGGCTGTACCTTCGTCTACCTGTTCTACGCCCTGTAACTGACCAGAGAGCAATTGTTAATAAGACACCATTTTAGACACGAGACAGTCAATAGTTAAAGGATAATTATTCCTGCTTTAAGAGACTTTTATTCTAGTGGAGATACAGAGAGACAGGAGATACAGAGATACTTGAAGACACAGACGCACACATATGATACAAAGGTACTGAAAGGGACTATAGGGGCACCCGGGCGGCTCAGTCAGCTAAGCGCCTAACGTTGGCTCACGTCACGATCTCACGGTTTGTGAGTCAAAGCCCCCATGTCAGGCTCTGTGCTGGCCGCGAGGAGGCTGGAGCCTGAATCAGGTTCTGTCTCCCTCTCTCTCTCCCCCTCCCCAACCTGCACTCTGTCTCTCACTCTCTCAAAAATAAATAAACATCAAAAAAATTTCTTTTAAAGAAAAGACCTGTAGGGGCCCCCCCGGGCGGCTCAGTCAGTTAAGCGTCTCACTTCGGCCCATGTTGTGATCTCACAGTTCTTGAGATCCAGCTCTGTGTAAGGCTCTACACTGTCAGTGCAGAGCCTGCTTGGGATTTTCTCTCTCCCACACTCTCTGCCTTTCCCCAACTCACACTTTCTCTCTTTCGAAATAAATAAATAAACTTAAAAAAAAGAAAAGGACTATAAATAAGATAGAACGGGGTAATATAGAGTACCTGTCTCTGGGAGATTAGAGGAAAAGTCTCTGAGATCACATCTGAGCGGAGATTCAGATGTTGGGAGGGAGGTGGCCAAACAAGGGCCAGGCAGGGAAGAGAGGGAATCTCTAGCTGCAGTGCAAATGTCCTGTGGCAGGAAGCACCATGTCATGCCTGACTCTGAATGGAGGGTCCGTGGGGGAAAAGGAAGAGAGATGAGGGCAGGGAGAGAGAGAGCTTGTCCGGCCTTCTGGAACTGAGTAGTGGGCTTGCTTGGATTTTATTCTAAGAGTCATGAAGACCTAGTGAAAAGTCTTCAGGAATGTCCCTCTGGCAGATCTGGGGGAGCAAGATGGGAAGCAAGTTGGCCAGGAAGGAGGTGTTGCAGGAGAGGAGGATGGGCTGGGACTAGCCCGGCAGCTGATGGCAGGGGGAGCAGATATAACCGGCTGTTTGGCATGTTTTGGAGGTCCTGCTGGAGGACGGTACCGTTGTGCGGAGGGAGAGCAGGACTCTTACATTTTGGCCTGAGCATGGGGGGAGCCGACAAGTGATCCAGCGAGGGATCCAACGCTTCTGCTTTGGAAAGGTTAACTGGGATGCCTGAAGACTTCCAGAAGAGACAGACGGTGGGGCTGGACATGTGTACCTGGAGCGCAGAGAGGGGACCCAGGTAAGGGTGTAAATCTGAGAGCCTTCAGCAGAGACGGTGTCTATGGCCACGGCAGTTTGGGGAGGACCTGCCTCCACACGCCCCCCCGCTCTGGGAGAGGAGAGCCCAGCCCCGCGCAGCGCGGCTCCATAGATCCTAGACAAGGAGGCGTCCGGGGAAAGCCTGAGGAGGAGGCAGCCAAGTAGGCAGAAGCCAGCCCGGTAGGTGCGACATCTCCACGCAGAAGTGGGGGCACCGCGCGACCGCTGCTGGAGGGCCCCCCGATGGAGTCTGGGAGCAGAGGCGGCAGGTGCAAGCGAGACTCAAGAGGCTGCCGGGGCCCGTTTCTGGGCCGGGAGGGGTGTGAGTGCCTCGCAGGCTCGTTGGGGAGGAAGTGAGTTGGGATTGCTCGGTGTGGAGGGGTTTGTAAGGGATTCTGCCGGAGGAAGAGCAGGGAGGGATGTGAGGAAGGACACAACCGTGTCTATAGATATGGACCCGTGTCCACGTCCACACCTACCCGGATCCACATCTGTCTACACCTGTATCTCCGTGTCCCGACCCGTGTCTGTGTCCACATCTACCCGGATCCTTGTCTGTCTACACCTGTGTCTCCGTGTCCCGACCCGTGTCCGTGTCCACATCTACCCGGATCCACATCTGTCTACACCTGTGTCTCCGTGTCCCGACCCGTGTCCGCGTCCACACCTACCCGGATCCACGTCTGTCTACACCTGTGTCTCCGTGTCCCGACCCGTGTCCGCACCCACACCTACCCGGATCCACGTCTGTCTACACCTGTATCTCCGTGTCCCGACCCGTGTCCGCGTCCACACCTACCCGGATCCACGTCTGTCTACACCTGTATCTCCGTGTCCCGACCCGTGTCCGTGTCCACATCTACCCGGATCCACATCTGTCTACACCTGTGTCTCCGTGTCCCGACCCGTGTCCGCGTCCACACCTACCCGGATCCACGTCTGTCTACACCTGTGTCTCCGTGTCCCGACCCGTGTCCGCGTCCACACCTACCCGGATCCACGTCTGTCTACACCTGTGTCTCCGTGTCCCGACCCGTGTCCGCGTCCACACCTACCCGGATCCACGTCTGTCTACACCTGTATCTCTGTGTCCCGACCCGTGTCCGCGTCCACACCTACCCGGATCCACGTCTGTCTACACCTGTATCTCCGTGTCCTGACCCGTGTCCGTGTCCACATCTACCCGGATCCTCGTCTGTCTACACCTGTGTCTCTGTGTCCCGACCCGTGTCTGCGTCCACACCTACCCAGATCCACATCTGTCTACACCTGTATCTCCGTGTCCCGACCCGTGTCCGTGTCCACATCTACCCGGATCCACGTCTGTCTACACCTGTGTCTCCGTGTCCCGACCCGTGTCCGCGTCCACACCTACCCGGATCCACGTCTGTCTACACCTGTGTCTCTGTGTCCCGACCCGTGTCTGCGTCCACACCTACCCGGATCCTTGTCTGTCTACACCTGTGTCTCCGTGTCCCGACCCGTGTCCGCGTCCACACCTACCCGGATCCTTGTCTGTCTACACCTGTGTCTCCGTGTCCCGACCTGTGTCTGCGTCCACACCTACCTGGGTCCACATCTGTCTACACCTGTGTCTCCGTGTCCCGACCCGTGTCTGCGTCCACACCTACCTGGGTCCACGTCTGTCTACACCTGTGTCTCCGTGTCCCGACCTGTGTCCGCGTCCACACCTACCTGGGTCCACATCTGTCTACACCTGTGTCTCCATGTCCCGACCCGTGTCCGTGTCCACATCTACCTGGATCCTTGTCTGTCTACACCTGTGTCTCTGTCCCGATCCATGTTCACGTCCATCGACATTCCACCTACACCTACAACGAGACAAATACATCCAAATACATATAATATACAAATGTACATCCTTGAATCTGAGCCTGGGAGCTCAAAGTTGCTTCCTTTACCGTCTCCTGCCCTACTTTTGGCATCTTCCCCAACGTGTGCACGTGTCACTCACACGGGCCTGGGTCCACGTGCCACGGCGAAATGAGGGAAGGGTGAGTGGATGGTACAATCAAAGCAAGGCAGCGAGAGGCTTTTCAAAAGCAAGTGGAAGGGCGCCTGGGGGGGCTCAGTCGCTTAATGGTCAGACTTTGGCTCAGGTCACGATCTCGCGGTCCGTGAGTTTGAGCCCCGCATCGGGCTCTGTGCTGACGGCTCGGAGCCCGGAGCCTGCTTCGGAGTCTGTGTCTCCCTCTCTCTCTGCCCCTCCCCGGTTCACGTTCTGTCTCTCTCTCTCAAAAAAGAAACATAAAAGAAAGCAAATGGAGGTTGATCAGGCAGCGTCTTGATATGAGACTAATATGGGGATTTTATTCTGTAGGCCAGGAGAAGCCAGGAAAAGCCTTAAGGCAAGTAAATGAGGTGATTTGGCCCAGGCTTCAGAAAAGCAGTCACTCGCTGGATGTTCGTACGTGAACTACTGAGGAAACGAAAGAGAGGGATGGAGAGAGATGTTTGAAGGAAATAATTGAGAGGGATGGGAAGGAGAGCACACACAGGCAGGAGCGGCGTGTTGGACGGGGATCCAGCTAGAAGCTGTGCCGGGAGGGAGACGGAGCCCGGGCCGGAGGGGCCCGGAACCAGGCCGTGTGAGCGAAGGGGCTGGAGAGGCAAAAAAACCCCTGAGGAACAGGCCTCCCTTCTGGCAGGGAGAGCACATCTCACTGGCTTCGAACCAGACCATCATCAGGGACGTTCTGTTCCCCGCCCTTGCCAGAGTGACTTCTGTCCCCGGCCCTCTCCAGCCCCGGGGTAATCAGTGCCCAGGTGAGAGAGTTTTGTAAGGAGATAAATAGCACAATCGCCTGCCTGTGGTCCTCACGACGCTACGGGCACAGGGCGGACGTTAACTTGACTGCTGCTGCTAACACATGATGAAAATCTAATCAGGATGTTCAAGAACTGCTGGTCCTACTCCAGTTTGCGGTATGAATCACGGTTAATATTTCCCTCCTCCCCCCCGGCCCCCGCCAAGGGCTCCTTATAACCTGTGCCGTTGGCTTCAGAAACGCAATCAATTACTACGCCAGCCCCGGTTGTAAGGACTGAGTCACGTTTCACATCCATGTGTGTGGAGGGGTTAAGGGTCTTTTTATAGAGTTCCTGTTGAGAAACTTGACCCAGAGTCGTCCTTGTCCAGCCTGGGGGCTGGTCTCTAGTCCGGGTGAGCAAGGAGGGGCTAGCCAGGGGAAAATCCTCAGCACCCCATCCATCCAGAGCCACCGGTTCAGAAATAATAGGAGGACCGACATCCGACCCAGGGCCAGGGCTGGGGAGGCATTTGAAGGGGGAGACACACAGGATGCCAGAGCCCTGTGGGGCGGCCTGTCGGGGAGGGCCCCGCCTGAGAGACAGGAGCCAGAGACCAGTCCCGAGTTCAGAGCCTTGCGGTCTGCACTCAGAACAGACCCCAAACCCCAAGAGATCCCTTCAGGATACGTGGTTCATGAAACAAGTCCGTTCCTGTCATTCCATGGGGTCCCCTGTCATTCAGGGTAAAAACAGGATGGCTCACAATAAGGTGTCGTGCCTTCTGTTAGTGACGCCAGCCTCCGGCACCACCGTCGGCCACCCCGACTTTCTCTGCCACTTCTCCAAGCCCACCTGCTCTGCCTCCACGCTCGGCCCCTTGGTGGGCCTCAAACATCCAGAGCAGACCGCCCCGCCCGAGGCTTTGCCCCTTTGCGGCAGCCCTCCGTGCCTGTGACTCCTCCCACAGAGAGCCGCCCGGCTCAGTTACTTCCTTTGGTCCCTACACACCAGTCACCTGTGTCTGTGACTTTCCCGGAGAACCTCATGCAAATTACCCCCTTCCTGATCTCAGATTCCTGTTCACTTGAATCTTTTGCCTCCGTACCGGTCAGCATCTGACGAGTGTTTATCTCCCGTCTCTCTCCTCTAAGAATAGAAACTCCGTGGAGCAGAACTTTGTTTAGATCACTGCTCAATCTCCAGAGGCTACGCCAGTTTCCGGAGTCCGTGGGTGCTCCGTTAATATTTATGGAAGGAACACATAACCTGGAGGTTCTCCACACGCCGACCAACAAGCACTCGACGAGTCAGGAGGTATCGCAAGGGAGTCAGGAATTTGTCATTACCCAGCACAACTAGTGAGCAGTGACAACAGCCACTGTCCCTAACATCTAAAGCTTGACACCTGTCATGAACTTAATCCTGATGGCAAACCTCCCAGTGAGGTTACGCTATGAATGGGGGTTGTTTTGTTTTGTTTTGTTTTTTATTAACGAATGAAAACAATAAACAAAGGCACAGAAAATTCAGCCACTCACCCCAAATTCAACAACTCGTGAATGGAGACTTTAGAGTCTGTGTTCTTAGCCATGGCGGTGGTCATAAGCGCTGCCCCTAAAGGCTTCCAGTGTTCCTGCGTTTTTAACACAGGTTTTTAACACAGGTGTGCTTTAGGACAGCACACACCATGCAGGGACATATGGGGCTGCACCGGGGATAGAGTAGACCACCCAAGGCTGCAAGACACAGAAATACGCTTCTGGTGTTGTGGCAAGCTGAGTTCTGGGATGGCCCCCCAAAGTCCCGCTCCCCGGTGTATATGCCTTCTCCCAGTTATTCAGCCAAGCAATGGTGTAAGTGCTGCTGAGGGATTTTGCAGATGTGATCAAGGTCCCTAATCAGTTACTGAGTTATCAGGAAGATTATCCTGGGTGGGCCTGACCTAATCAGGCGAGTCCTTCAAAGGGACTAGGCCTTCCCTGAAGAGAAGATTTGAAAGGAGGAGGTCCCATGGCAAGGCCTCTAGAGTGGCATCTAGGAGCTGACAGTGGTCCTGGCTGACAGCTAATAAAAAACTGTGGACCTTAACCCTAAAACCACAAGGGAATCAGTTCTGCCGACAACCCGAGGGGGCTTCCCTCGTCAGGGCTCCAGACGAAGACACAGCCCCGGCTGGCACTTCTATTTCAGCCTGCGACACCCTCGCTGGAGGACTCGGCCAAAACATGCTAGACTCCTGACCCGCAGAAACATGGGGTGAGATCAACGTGTCCTGCTCTGAGCTGCTGGCTCAGGCTTATTTGTTATGCAGCAACGGGGAACTAAGACAGGCTGAGGTATGGTTGTCGTTAGCGGTGGTGGTCCTGCTGCAGCATCATCTACACATTTTGGCGGATAAAACCACGCACAACTGCCTCCTTGAAGTACCTAACACGCTTGTAACGATCCGATAATCAATCACGCATTTCCTGAAGCAGATCACGTGCTCCGTGACTCGAGGGAGACGCTCTCCGTTTTCCTCACTTTGGAGCCCTCAGCATTTGTTTTGTTTGTTTGTTTTTTTAATTTTTTTTTCAACGTTTATTTATTTTTGGGACAGAGAGAGACAGAGCATGAACGGGGGAGGGGCAGAGAGAGAGGGAGACACAGAATCGGAAACAGGCTCCAGGGTCCGAGCCATCAGCCCAGAGCCTGACGCGGGGCTCGAACTCACGGACCGCGAGATCGTGACCTGGCTGAAGTCGGACGCTTAACCGACTGCGCCACCCAGGCGCCCCGGAGCCCTCAGCATTTGTGACTCTGCCCCGTGGTGGATATTCAGGGAGTGTTTGTGGGAGGAACACACGAAGGAGAGGAGAGCATCATGCCCAGGGGTGGCCCCATGGAAGGAGAAATCGATTCAACCTGGGCGAAGGAAACGCTCAGCGGGGTTATTGGTGAGGGTGAGGGCGTGGGGCAGACAAGGTGGGGAGGGATCCCAGGCATAGATGACTCCATACAATATGGCAACAGCCTGGCCCCTGGGAACCTTCCCCAGGGCTGGGGGAAGGCTGCGGGACGCAGAATTGGCGAGGTGGAAAATTAAAGCATGCGCCTGTGCAGATCTGTCTGTGCTGAGAACATCAGCAACTTCAAAATGTCTCACCTCATCTGTCTGTGACAAACTCAGGATTCCACTCCAACTGGTGAAAGCCGTCAGAAGGTAGCAAACAGTAACAGGAAAGTGTGAAATGACAGAGTTTGTGTGTGTGTATGTGTGTGTGTTTTCTCAATAAAAACATACAACTGGAGCCTCACAAATCATTTTGGGCCAAGATTAAAAACAACCCCCCCCCCCCAAAAAAAAAAACCGTATCTTAAAGCTGAAATCCTTACAAGGATTATTTTGGTCGGACAATTGTCTATGACGTGCAGCTCAAATCATTCAAGCAGCTGAGACACAAATATATATTCTTTTGTGGTAGGTTTGCTGCTTCTCTTTCTCTGTTCAAGACTCCAGACTCAAAAATTGGACGCAGATGCAAAAATTGGGTGCGGTCTTGTGTTTCAAGGCTGCGCCCTGAGACCAGAGGTTTAAAGAAACAATAGTCTGTATCTCTCCAGCTCAGATCGTGTGCAGGGGCTGTGCATGCATTGTCTCAGGACGTTGCACTGGATCCGAGTTCACACCTGGGAAAGGCAGGAGTGGGAAGCAATCTGATTTTCCCAAGGCCGTAGAGGTACACAGGGCACAGTGAAGTTTTGACCCGGGGCTACGAGATTTCAAAGTCCATATCCTTCTCGTGATGGCAAACATTTCCAGAGTTGCTCCTATTTAAATAGCAACTTTGGGTGGATGAAGCATGTCTATTATCTCATGCGTTTCCCCTAAACATTTGGGGATCGGTGGGGCATTTTGAAGATGAAGAAATGAGTGATGAAGGAAGTTGACTCTGTTCCCTCTGTGTCTCCCTCCCAACGAGACAGGAAGGACAAGACTTGGTGACCTAG
Source organism: Prionailurus bengalensis (assembly GCF_016509475.1). Taxonomy (NCBI): domain Eukaryota; kingdom Metazoa; phylum Chordata; class Mammalia; order Carnivora; family Felidae; genus Prionailurus; species Prionailurus bengalensis. The sequence goes on along the minus strand of NC_057353.1, from coordinate 78,868,604 downwards.
TTAGTATCTTATTTCCCGAGAGCCAAGGTGTTTCCCCCAGACTTCCAAATTTTAGCTCTGGACAAACCCTCACCATGTGGCTGATGCCCAGGGCAAGGGCGCAGGTGTCCCAGACCTGCCTTCTTACTGTCTACCCCAAGTTATAAATCCAACAAGTAATGCTAGAAAAGTGTGATCTTGCTGGGGGACAGACTCTCAGACACCGCTCCACCAAAACTGGGCATGCAGTTTTAAAGCCTTAAAACCCTGTTCTCATCTCATACCTCGTCAAGGGTACAGACCTCACTCAAACATGCCCCAGCATAATGACTGAGCTAGCCCCAAGGAGCTGCGTGTCTATCTATGGGTTACTGTGTCCTTAGCCAAAGCAGGGACATTTCTATACTAACAGAGAAATGAAGAATGGACCCTGGAGGTGGTTTAGCAGCCTTGACCTCGATGATTTGTTTTACCAGGACCTCTCAAGTTGCAGCGTTTGGCCCACATTGGCTCTACATACAGATGGGTAGGAATAGACTTCTTTTTCATAAAGAAAAAGGCTCTAGCTCATTTTTTCCTGAAATCCAAGGATCTGGAGATCCATCTTTCATTCCCCCCTGCTTGGTTTGGTTGGAGTCAGATGCAGAAGGGCATATCTGTATTATAAGAAAAGCATCCTTTCAAGGACAATGATAAATGCCAAGTGACGGCCTCCCAGTCAGGGATACCATGGAGGGGAGGGGACGGTGATCTGTGGAGCTCATCATCTACCAGAAGCAGGTGGGTGGCAGGTAGAAAGGCCAGATGGCACACTTTGTGATTTTTTTAGGACGAGAATTTCATGCTTATGTTTCTGATTTCTGATCAAAAGCTCTTCGATGTGCCTTGTGGGTTAAACAAATGGTATGGCTTATGACTGCCAGTGTCTGAGGTCAGATTTTAACTCCTAGTCTGTCTTTCTTCCTCCATATGGAGGCCAAGAAGAGAGGGGCTTGGCTCAGGTCCCATGGTGGTGAGTGGCAGAGCAGAAAATGGATGGAGAATCCCCAGCACTCTGTCCCCAGCTCCCTTATTATATCAGACTGTTGCCCTAAACTGTCAGCAGTTCTCCAAGAGATGGAATCTGTGCTCACTGCCAAGTGACCACACACATAACAGGTGCCCAGAAACCTTGCTCGGGTTCTCGGGTCTTCATTGATTCTGAATCTCAGGGGCATCAAGCCCAGATTTGTCTCCAGCTCCTCAGAGGACAATAGTCCCATATTTGGACCTTGCTGCTTTTCCGAGTCAGTGGAACCAGCTAAATAATGGAAATGATAATTTATCGATGGCGACAATGGTGCTAGCAATGAGAAGAGAGCTCACGCTCTCAAGGTACCACACACCCCACCAAACCCCTAACAGTGTCCCACCCAATCTTTACTATACAACAATGTAATTACTGCTATTTGCTTCAGGCAGAATGAAACTGGGTTTCAGAGAATTTAAAGGGACTTGCCCACAGTCAAAGAGCTAATTGGTAGAAAGAGTTCTGTTTCCAAGCCAGTTTTTAACGACTACTCACGGAGCTACTCAAACTGGGATTACAGGTTCAGAGTTCCCTAAGTTCTCTACAGGATGTTTCAATGTTTTATTTCTAATTTAACCTAAAATTAAGATGAACATACTCTGGCTCACCTGGGTAACTACCTTACAGGAAACTTTCTGGGGCTGCATTTGTGTTTGTGATTATGCTGGAACCTAAATCATAGCATTCAGCTTCTAAGGCAGTATTTTTCCCCTTGGGGTCTGGGGACTCTCTGGACATTAGCAGATAAGGGTTTTCGTTGATGCTCTGAGAGGTCTCGTTGGAGAAATACTGTACTAACCTCTACTGTGTTGAAAGCCAAAGCTCTTCCCCCTTGGAAGAACTGGAACAGTAGCCATCTTGATGCTCTGAAGGTTGGCGTGGAGCACCAGGCCCTGTGGCGTTTGCTCACATCCTCACAGTTCTTCTAGAAGAGGCACAACCCAGGCCCGTAGCTCTCTCAGACCCCAGCACACCATGCCCTCCAGCTTCCCTGAGTCTTGGGTCAGGCATGTGTGCACTTCCTCAGCAAGGCTCTCCTGCGGGTTATTGAATCATCCAGCATGGACCAGATGCCCCCACGGACCCAGTCTGTCCCTGTGCACTCAGTCGGTCCCTGTTTTGTTCTACTGAGGTATACCTTCATCCCCAGCCACTGACCCCAATGAGCTAGAGTGGCACTTGTTGAGACAACACCTTGCATAGGCTCCCCCACCAGCTCCCACAATGGTGCATGGTCTAATCTTGTGGTAGAGCCCCTCCCTAAGGAACGTGGTGAAAACCTCCAGACAAGGGAAGGTAACCTGGCTATGTGTGCATGTGCAACATTCCTCACGACTCTGTAACACAGACTGCCCATTCAGACTGGATGTTACCGTATATGGGAGACAAAGGAGCAAACATTGTACAAAAGGCACCCCCCCCCCAACCCCACTCCACTGCACTCGGGTCTCAGCCTTTTGGGTCTTAGCCGCACTGAGCCTGTGCGGGCACAAATAAAGCTGCTTCCTGGAAAGAAAAGCCTCAGTGTCCCAACTCTCTGTGTGTGACTCACGACTACAGTCTCGGTAACAAATCCCTGCTATCTATTACTTATTGGTTTTCTGTCCTTTGGTCCAAGCTTGAGTGATACACGGTCCCTGACTCAGAAATGTTGAAAAACAAAACGGAACCAATTACCACCTTAGAGCTTTGAGAACTATAACTCACACCATGCCTAAATCCTTGAGCTTATAGAGAGGTAAAGTGGACTGAATAATTAATTCACTTTCTGCATATGTGCACAGTTAGTTCTGCTATAATGCAGTGTATCTGTTCCTAGAAGTTGGTGTGCTGTTCACAATCATGGAGCAGAACCCACAGAGCTTATGGGAAAACGGGGCTAAGGACACAGCACTCCAAGTCATCAACAGTGACATGATTTAAAAAAAGAAAGTTAAAACAGCGCCATTGTTTTGTACCAGAAATACACAACTGTTAGGATAAATACGGGGGAGAGGGGGGCACAGGCTTCCAGGGATGGAATGACTAAATCACAGAGATAAGAGATACAGCATAGGAAACAGAGTCAGCGGTGCTGTGACCGCGTTGTTCGGTGACAGATGGTAGCTATGCTCACGGTGTGCACAGCATGATGTATAGACTGGTCGAATCACTGCATTGTGCACCTGGAACTCAGGAAACATTGTGTGCCAACCTATCTCAACAACAGAATTGGCGCAAAATTGGAGACAAATATGGTGCTTTGCCTTGAAAAAGACCCAGCGTTTGCTTGTGGATACGGGCCTGGGAAGGGTTACGGCTTGTGAGCATCGGAGGGTTACCTGATACAGGATGCACAGTTGTCATACCCCTTGGGGGGAGGTGGCTCATGACACATGGTGAAATGGGGCAGCCCAGAGAGGGTTGAGGGGTATGTGTTCTGGTATTCCTCCTGGGCCTGATTTAGTCGGGTGCAGTTTTCTGTGTTCACCTAGTGCTTCTCACGGACAAAATCACACAGGAGCAAGCACAAAATTGGCATCATGTGCAGATTGCCCCCCACTCAGTCATCTCAAATGTATATGGAGGCTGTTATGGCTAATATAACATATACAGATGGGTTATAGATGATTGGAGAATTGGTGCATTCAAGAAATACTTAGCTAATTTAGCATATCTGTATTTACTGCCTTTTGACTGTCAGCCAGGCACAGATTAAGCCCATAAGAGACATCAATTATCGGGGCGCCTGCGTAGCTTAGTTGGTTAAGCATCCGGCTTCAGCTCAGGTCATGGTCTTGCAGAATCTGAAGCAGGCTCCAGGCTCCGAGCTGTCAGCACAGAGCCCGATGCGGGGCTCGAACTCACAAACCGTGAGATCATGACCTGAGCCAAAGTTGGATGCTCAACTGAGTGAGCCCCCCAGGCGCCCCTCATTGTTTTCTTTAAACAACCCCCCAGAGGTTACTCTGGATGAACAGACATCTGCATTGATTGTCATGGCTGTGAGAAAAATCATAGAGAAATGTGATTACAAATAAACTTTTACAGAAACTCCCTCCAGATTTCTTGAGTACCTACTGTGTGCCAGATACTGTCCTAGGCAATGGAAAAGGAAGTATGTTGGTGAGAAAAAAATAATAAAGATCCCTGCATGATGCCCCACGTGTAGTAAAAGCCAAACAAAAGAAATACATTTTGATCATTAAAACAAACAAAATCTACATTTTGCTTGGATTACATTTTGGGACACAAAATGACGCTGTCGAAAACAGGGAGAGAGATATATTGGACAAATGTGCAGCATTGGACAGTTAGGAAAAGGGGATTTGAGCCCTGGTTCTGCCCTCAAACAAGCCATTTGTTTCTCTGGGCCTCAGTTGCATCGTCTGTAAATGGCATGCTAATTTCTATCTCAAAGGATTTGGAGGAGCATGAAATAAATACACCCCAAGTTAAAGTGTCCAGTCCTGTGCTTGGCATATGGCACTCAATATATATTAATTGACTCTCAAATTGAATGAATACGTTAGGTACTACTCAGGAAGATTTTATATGGTTTAATGAGGGGGACATCTCGAAACAGGATTTAAAAAATCTGTTCATTGTCGACCTTTACCAAACGACTATAGTTCATAATTGCTAATAACCCTGCCCTGGCATCTCCCAGAGCCACAGCTCTGCCAGGGTAAAAAAAAAAAAAAAAAAAAAAAAAGAAAGAAAGAAGGAAAGATTGAACATCAGACCTTAATATATTTATTTTGCAAAGTCTTCAGGCTGCCTAGCAACCATTGAAGTTTCTAGCCTTTTTTATTTCCCTCAAATGTTCCCCAGTCACAAAAACACACGTTCCCTCCTGCTTGAGGAAAAAGGAGTGTTCAGTGGTTCATGACCTTGATCTCAGCATCCCTCCTTCCACCTTCTCTCAGGGAAGAAGATCCTCCCCCAGCAACTTTTTCAATCAGCAAGTGTCTCTGAATGAGTCGGTTTCATGTAGGCTCCATATTCTTCGTGCAATGATTTATTCTGCTTTCTAGGGTGACCTTTGGCCCTGTGGGAAGAGTGAGGAATGCATCAGTTGGGAAAGTAGAGGAAACCCCACTCCATAATGTCTCCATCTCACTTAAGTTACCTCGTGGACAGTGGACATTCTTAGTCTATCTGCTCAACTCACACAAACTGAGCCCCAGATAGAGAAGGGCACACCCTGGGATCCAGTGCCAGAATCACGGTCAACATTCAAGAACTTTGACTTCTGATTCAGTGATGTCCCTGTGACCTGCGCTGCCCTTGAAATGTGCACAGCATTTGGAGGAGCTCAGTCCTAGAGATACTTAACCACGAAAACCCCACGTGCACAGAAGGGTCAGATAGGACCACAGTTTCCATCCTTTAAGATCAGGGACCATGCTTCATCTTTATGTAACCCAGATATTGGGTGAAGCATCTCTGAAGCTTTCTAGGTAAAATGGACTTGGCCTTCTGAATTCCACAGGCTGTGGTAGCCCACAAATCTCCTCCAACTGTATACAAATTTGTGAAAGCTGTTCATTTCTTTTATCTCATATTCCCCTTGGTTCTACTGCCTTGTAGCTTTTCTCTACCATATTGATTGAGATGTGACTCCTGGGTCCCTTCACCTGTCTCCTCAGGGAAACAAAAATGCACACAGTCCCAACAGACAATAAACTTCATCAGAGGAACTGAGTCCTACTGAGGAGCCAGTGGGGAGGTGAGCAGTGAAGACAGGAAGGCAGTTGTCCAGTAGATCACTAAAACATTTGCAGTAGATATTTCCATTCCAAAGTATTATCCTTGGGCATCACCCCTTAAAGCGGAAGAGCTAGGGCAGAATTCCAAGAATAAGCAAGAGTGGACACAATCTCTGGAAGTCTAGCCTCAGAGGTAACACATCAGTCCTACCTTCTTCTATTGACCAAGGAAAGTTGCAAGTTTAGCCATCCCCCTACCCCGTTCAAGGGGCGGAAACGACCACACTACCACTTGATGGGAGGTGCTAGCTGCCGTGTCTATGTGATTATGGGATGGGGGCCCTGGAGTAGCTTCTTCGTCACCTATGCCAAAGGGCGGAAGCTTCCAGAGTGACTCATAAAACTGAACAAATTAGGGGTTCTGTAAGAGGGGAGACTATACTGTTTCCCCAGTTGGATGCCTCTTAGCCACTGGGCTTGCTGACCTAGCTGACCTTCTTGGAGCAGGCAGCAGAGCTTTGGGGGAGGTTGGCTTGGTAACAAGTTCAGGCAGAAAATGGAGAGATGACCACTTTCCTCATGTTTGTATTCTGAAGATTTATAGCAATGGACGCAACTCATGCACAGGCCCCAGAGCTTGGGACCACGACAGTGCAAGCCTGGGCTCATTGAGGACCCTCACACATGGCACTGAGAAATTCTTGCAGCAGAAGAGTGGAGAGCATCATGTGGGTCAGCCTCTGTGGGTCAGCAAAAAGACGTGGTCTGGTTGGGAGGGAGCCCCTTTGCAAAGGGGACACAGTGAAGCAAACATCCACCATCATCAAAGTTACCACATTGGTCACCTGTGGAGCTCCCTCCTCTCTGCTCTCTTTCCCCAGGTCAGAGGCTACCACCGGGAAGAAAGAGGTGGGCAGATAAGACCATATTCTCTGCCTTTGCCGTCGTGTTTCTAGGTCCACTAATTAAGCCCCAATTCATCTGCACAGGGAACAGGGTAATAGGGTCAAGATGTAGGGAGCCTTGAGTCAGAGAAGGAATTGAAATATTAAAATGATTGGGTGAGCCGTAGGAGTTTAACCAAGACAGTGTCAATAACTGAACATGACTTAAAATATCATTGAGGGGCGCCTGGGTGGCTCATTCAGTTGAGCACCCAACTCTTGATTTCAGCTCAGGTCATGATGTCACAGTCCATGAGTTCCAGCCCTGCATTGGGCTCTGTGCTGACAGTGCAGAGCCTGCTTGGGATTCTCTCTCTTCCTCTCTCTGACCCTCCTACATTCTCTCTCTCTCATGCACACAAAACAAATAAATAAACTTAAAAAAAAAAGTATCTCTAAGTGTATTCTCTTTAAAGGTCTGTAGGTATAGACAGTGGGGAATGGGTGAGGGCTTTTGAGGTGGACCTTTACTCTTTTCCTTACATTTTTGCTGCTGGTTTAAGTTATCACAAAGTATTAGTCTTAAAACATTTTTTCTTCTGCCTATTTACTCTGTCATTAAACATCAGAGCCATGATTTCCTTTCTGGAGAGAAGAGGAGGAAAGATATTAATTTTCCAGCAGAAGGAGAAGTGGATGGGGGAAAGGAGATGAAATGTCCAGAAGATTAGTTCTCCTGGAAACAAAAAAAACACTGGGAACACAGACACAGATAAAAGGCAATGCAGGCTCTTGGAAACTTCCATCTGGTTCTCAAAATGGAATAAAACTGAAGGAGAGTGAACAGGGAGAGCATTCTTCATGAATTCATCACTTTTTGCTTATTAAAAATTTAAAATTGATAAATACCAGAAAAAGTAATAAGTGAAATTCATTATATATAATAAACTGATGCTTGAGTACTTGACACAGAGTGAATCTGGCTGCTGTTGACTTTCTATAAATACCAAAATTTAGTGATTGTCCCTGAGCTATTCATTAAACTTCAAAAGTCAATGAATAATGAATAGAAAATCCATTTGTTCATTAACTTGAGAAATGAAAAATATCTCCCTCCCCTGTTACGTCCCTGATGAATTTGGCTCTGAAACAAGTTAGCAGGTCTATAAACATTCCTCGGGGCTATTTCTGGCTCAAGAACCACCACTTTTCTCTGAAGTGATGTGAGTCTGTCGACACCCACTACGTTAGAACCCAGCCTGGACAAGGTAGGCTGCCTGGGGCTTCATTCAGGGGGGTTTTGCTACAGGGAGGACCCAGGATCCTTTTACCACAATATAGCGGAATGTGCCCTCAGCACCCTCGTGACCAATAATCACTGTGTGCAAGGCAGAGACTGATTTGGGAACACAGATTTTATTTAGCTATAGTCGATAGGCCACGGAAAAGACATTTAATTTTCTTGATTCTCAGTTTGCTCATCTGCTATAAACAGAAGAGGAAAAATAAGACTGCAATGTATTCGATGGCTTCCGTAAAGAATTACCTCCAATTTAGAAATCACACACGTTGGGGTGCCTGGGTGGCTCAGTTGGTTGAGCGGCCGACTTCGGCTCGGGTCATGATCTCGCGGTCTGTGAGTTCGAGCCCCTCGTCGGGCTCTGTGCTGACAGCTCAGAGCCTGGGGCCTGCTGTCGATTCTGTGTCTCCCTCTCTCTCTGCCCCTTCCCTGCTTGTGCTCTGTCTCTCTCTTAAATATAAATAAAACATTAAAAAAATTAAAAATGAAATAAAACCACACACGTTTATGACCTTACGCTTCTGTAGGTTTGAAGTCACACACAGGTCTCGAGTGGCCCAAATCGCTGTGTTGACTTCCTGGCCTTTTCCAGCTTCTAGAGTCGGCCCACATCCCTCGACCCATGACCCCCTTCCAACATCTTCAAAGCTGGCGACAGCAGGCAGAGTCCCGTTTACGCCATCACCCTGACCTTGCTCCCTTGGCAACACCTTTCTCTGACTCTCCCATTTTATTTAAAAAAAATTTTTTTTCAACGTTTTTTATTTATTTTTGGGACAGAGAGAGACAGAGCATGAACGGGGGAGGGGCAGAGAGAGAGGGAGACACAGACTCGGAAACAGGCTCCAGGCTCCGAGCCATCAGCCCAGAGCCTGACGCGGGGCTTGAACTCACGGACCGCGAGATCGTGACCTGGCTGAAGTCGGACGCTTAACCGACTGCGCCACCCAGGCGCCCCGACCCTCCCATTTTAAAGAGCACATGTGATGACTTTGGGCCCTTCTGGATGGGCTCCCTGTTTTGAGGTCAGCTGATTAACAACCAGAATTTCACCTGCAACTTTACCTCTCTGTTGGCCATGCAATCTTAACATATTCGCAGGTTCAAGGAATTAGGATGTGACCTTCTTTGGGGACTGATATCCTACCTCTCACGTCTTGCAGGATTGCTCTGAGGACCTGAGGGGCTGAGGTTAAAAAGTCTTGTGTAGCGGCCAGTGCGTATGAGGAGGTTAGTAAATTGTAGCAGTCCTTGCTGTTTGTGGTTTCAAAACCTGATCCTCGTAATCAACTTTGGAGGCTGGACAGCTGTTATCACCCCCATTTTACAGAAGAATAAATTGAAGTTCAGAGAAGTGAGGAAAATTGCCCAAAGCTAGGAGCTAGCCAGCAAACGGAGGGGTGGGCTCTTTTTTGGGTCCTTTTCAGTAAATCTTGCCTTAGATTCTTGGGTGGGATCAAAGGAAAATTTTGAAGGACAAAGCAGTTTCTGACTTTTGGGAAAGGACGGCAAAGCCCCCAGTCATGCCTCTCTGCTGGGCTGGGCCAAAGCTCTAATGGAAGGCATTAGTCAAATTGGAAACAGGCTGTTCTCATTAACCACAGGGAAAACCCCATTTCATGCCCAGATGGAAAGCATCCCACTGTTCTCAAACTCTGTTCCCCTTGCCTGTGGTCTGACTTTAGATCATTCCCCCAACCCCTGCTTCCTGGGGTCTTCACGGCTCACCCCAGGGACGGCGTTGCAGTCTGATTTCTGGAGGCTCCCTGGGGCTCACAGTGGGGCTGGGTGTCAGTCCCCCAGTTCGCCACCCAGCAGGGACAGCAGATTCGGCAAGAGGTCGCCGAGAGTGGGGGACATGCTCCCAGCTGGGCTGTAGGAACTGGGTTTTGCAGACAGAAGGGTGAATGGGGCATCCTTGTTATAATTGACACTGGGCAGGAGAAAAGAAGACAAAATATTAAAAATTTTTTTGATGTTTATTTATTTTTGAGAGAGACAGAGCATGAGTGGTGGAGGGGCAGAGAGAGAGAGGGAGACACAGAATCCGAAGCAGGCTCCAGGCTCTGGGCTGTCATTGCAGAGCCCAATGAGGGGCTCAAACTCCCGAACTGTGAGATCGTGACGTGAGCCGAAGTCAGACGCTCTACCGACTAAGTCACCCAGGTGCCCCTCCCAAGAAACATTTCTTGATCGCCATTTTGGGAGCGAGCACGGGGGACATGGAAATGTTAGGACCACATGTTGGCCCTTAATGAGCTCCCAGCCCAGGGGAGCCCACAGACAGGCACACGGAAACCCATGGCAGGGCTGAGGCCCTGCAGAGAAGGCAGGAGACAAGCCATCCGTTCTAGTACAGGTCAGGTGTGTAGGGGCAGGAAGACAGGAAAGCACGCCAGACCTACATCCAGGACAATCCGTTGTGGAATCATTCTGTCACAGACAAGCGATGCCGTCTGAACCTCCAAGCTCCTCAGACCTACAATGGTAGGAAGTGCCTGCCAACACTGGGCGAACGTAATGGCCGATAAGATGTTGTCTACAATCTAGAATCAGCTATCATCCAGGAGAGCAAGATCTCTTCTCTGCTGAATCCCTAGTAGAGCCATGCCTGGCGTATGGTACACAGTCAATATCTCCCAAATGATGGAGTAAAACGAACCAGCTTTGCAAACAACAAAATGCTGACCAAATGCAGAAGACTTTCTAAAGTCTGAAAGAAAACTTTACATGCAACATCGTTCACTCAATAAAAAGTGGAAGCGAGCTAATGGCGATAAGTAAAACAGACCCGTACGCTTGGGGTATTTTGCAGGCAATGATAATTGTGTTCACCAACCCAAGAAGAGATGGAGAAAATGTTTATCTTATAAAGACAAGTGGACGAAACATAAAATGCTCAATCTTATGTATGATATTTTCACTGCTGGGTACAAAAAATAAATTCTGCAGTTTCTTGTTAAAAACCTATAAAGAGGAAAATCAAAGCATAAAGGGAAACATATTACTCTGTTAACAGAGTATGTCTCTGGCTGGTAGGTGAGTAATTTTGTTTTCTTCTTCCTGCCTCAATATCATTTCCCGATCCTTTCAAATGAGTATGTATTACTTTTGGAATGGAACAAATCATAAGCCCGTTAAAGTCCCGGCCATGTTTCTTATGAGGATGTGTATAGTGAATATTCTCTTCGTGGTCACTAACTTGGTGTTCCTATGCTGCCTCATTGAGGACGGCACCTCCTCTACCAGGAAAACAAATCGGTTCTGTGTCACAGACTCATTGCTGCTCAGAACCGGGATCCTGGTCACTGCCGTCACTGCACGTTATCTTATTTGAGTCACGGTATCCCTGGGGTTAGCCTTACTTTAATGCCATCATAACTACCCTATTGTGAGTCTTTCTCATGTCCCAGACCCTGGCTAAGCATTAGCATCCATGTGCATGGGGAACAGAGCCAGGGCTCACAGAAGTTAGGTAATTGGAAGCTGCAGAACCATGATTTGAATCTTAACTTTTGTCTTACTTATTTATCTTTCATTCATTTATTCATCTGCCATTCTCTCCTATGTAACTAATGTACTTCCCCTGTTTTAAAGGGTCGGGTGCTTAGGATATTGACAGCTGTGCGAATCGTGTGACATGCTCCAGGGCTCCGGGAAGTGTAAACCACTAGGGATGGGAGACTCTTGCTGGTGACACAGACCTCCAGGGACACAGGCTGTGACTCGTGACTCATGCCTTCCTTGAGTAGAAGGGCAGGGCTCTACTGAATAGCACAGTGGTCCCTCCCTTCCTTCCCTCCCTCCTTCCCCCTTTCCTTTCTCTCTTCCCTTCCCCCTTCCTCCCTTCCCTCCTCCATCCCTTCCCTCCTCACTTCCTCCCTCCCTCCTTTCCTTTCTCCTTCCCTCCTTCCCTTCTACCCTCCTTTCCTTCCCTCCCTCCCTCTTTCCCTCCTCCCTTCCTCCCTCCCTTCCTGTGTCCCTCCCTCTTCCCTTCGTTCCTCCCTCTTCCCTTCCTTCTTCCCTCCTTCCCTTCCTTTATTCCTTCCTTCCTCCCTTCCTTCCTCCCTCCCTTCCTTACTTCTACTCTTGGACAAGTATTTATAGAACACCATAAATTGAGTGCTGCTGTAGGCATTCCAGAATAATGATGAACAAGATAGAAAAGATCCATAGTCTCATGGAGCTGCCTCCCAGGAGTCCCAAGAGCTAACTCATTTCATTTCTCTGCCCCTCATAGAGTGTTGTCTCTATTCCATTCGTTCATTCATTCATTCATGAATTTTTTTAAATTTTATTTTCTCTTCTTTTTGAAAAAAAAATTGTTTCCTGTTTTAAAATTTGCTTTGCCCTCTCATCTGGGTTTGCTTCTAACTCACTGTGCTCTTCAAGGCTCATCTCTTTATCCTTCTTGGCCACACTTTCTGTACCTGTGATCTTTATAAAAAATAAACCAATGTCATGCACCTGCTTAATATCTTCCAAGGACTTCCCATCATCACAGCAGGAATAAAATCCCAAATCTCACAGCATGACCTATAAATGCAATGCAGTGTTGGGCTAGCACAGTGTCTGGTACATAATAGATGCTCACTGAATACCCTGGGGCAGGGACTGTTTGCTGCCCATTTTTGCACCCCTAGAGCCTGGCACAGTGTTTACGTTAATCCCAAGATGTCCGTGCAGGGTCACGGGGATCAAACACTCCCTGGCTCCAAGAGCACCACTCATGATTACAGGCCACGGGAAAGGTGCCCTTGGAGCTGCGCAAGTCACAACCTCTGCTGCTGCACACGGCGTCCCCGAGTCGACGGTAGGTCCCGTTGGGGTCCTATTGTTGCTATCAACTGTGGACACTGCCTCCAGCGTTGAGGCTGCTGCTAAGCTAGGACTTGGGTGTGGCTGGGGTGTCAGTGCTGATGACCTGCTCCGCTGTGACCTTGGCCAGTGTTGCCCTTTACTTAATTGGATCTGGGATAAGCGGACCTTTCCTGGCAGCATGACAGAGTGTCTCCTGCCCACCTTCATGACCTCTTGCTAAGAGGAGTGTGTGGGCATATGTATTCGTTTCCTATTGCTGCCATAACAAATTACCCCAAACCCAGTGGCTTAAGGCAACCCAAATAACTCCTTCTCTTGAAGTTCTGGAAGTCAGAGTCCAAACTGGGTCAGTAGAGCGGTGCTTCCTTTAGAGTCTCCAGGGGAGAAGTTACTTCCTTGCCTTTTGCAGTTTCTAAAGACCATCTGCATTTTTTAGCTCATGATCCCACATTAGCCTGACCTCTGGTTCCATCAGGACACCTCTGCCTCTGACCGTCCTGTCCCCTTCGTATAGTAAGCCTTGTAATTACCCCGGACCCACTCAGATTGCCCAGAATGGTCTCCCCATCCTTAATTTAATCACATTTGCAATGCCCTTTTACCATATGTGGCAACCCGATCCCAGGTTCTGGGAACGAGGGTGTGGACATCTTAGGGCGGTGGGGGGGGGGGCACTGTTTTGTCGACCACGGTGCGTGCGTCCCAAAGGAAATTCCCACTCACCCTCTGATTCAATCCAGAAGGCTCCGTGTTGTCGGTTCCCCGTAGTCCACCCTCCGATTAGATCCATTGGAAGAAATGGTTCTGCAAAGGAAACAAGTAAGCTTGTTTGAAATGTCGGTTGTCCAGGCTCTGAGATGACCTTAGACCTATCGATCTGAGGTGATGAGGAGCCCTGTTATGCTGAGACTCAAGATTCTCTCTTCCATGAAGTCTTCCATCGACTGAGCATCCCCTCGGCCCCAGGCCGCTCCCCTGGAGAATCTGACTCCGGGGTCTGGGCTGGTGCATTCTCATTCACACTTCTCACTCCTACTCAAAGGGTTTCTTAGCAGCAGAAGGGTTTGGAGAACCCCTCTCCCACACTGCGAATCCATACCCTGCCCTCTCTGATCCCCACCCTCTAGCTCAAGACCCCCCCGGAAGAAGGGCAGGGGTGTGGGCACGCATTTACTGGGAACCTGCTGGATGTTGGACCCTGGGCCACATGTAAACAATTTCATCTAATTCCCATGATAACCTGGAGTGTCGGCATCGTAATCTCCATTTGGCAGAGCAGGGAGAGGAGTCACAGAGACGGGTACCAGTGCCCAAGCTGGTAAGGAGTGGGGCTGGCATTACGGCTGCATCTGTCCAAACTAAGCTTCATTCTCTTTCGCTCCGCAGAAAATGTAGCAACGATTTCACCGGAATGTCTTCCTGAGCAAATAGACATTGAACTGACTCACATGTCATGTACAATAAAATCTCTGACTACGGAGCCCACTAGAGAGAATCCATAAAATAAGTCATTAGAAGGAAGAGTGTGGCTAATGAAGACAGCCCATCTGTAGGGTGTCTGCTGAAGCGCGTCTTACTTTCCACTCATTTATTGTTTTCCTTTTAGCCCAAATCATTGGAATAATTGTGTGAATTTTCCACTTTACTCATTGTGTTTAAACACAGCCACGGCTTGCTTTCACTGTCACAGGAAAATCGGACAACAAACAACCCAGCAGAGACTGGACCAGTCATTATTAAGAGAAATAGAGGGGCTGGTAAATGATGTCATTTCAGCCAAACCTCGGGCCTCAATTTCCATTCATGGAGCGAAGGAGCTTAATTGAAAAGCATTATTTGCAAATGGATAAAGAGGGAGTAATATGTAGGAGCCTGATTAAAAATAATGGCTGGGAGTTGAGTTTCCTAACCACATATTCTAAATGTACTGTGTTTTCTTAGAAAGTTAAGGGAACAAATGGCAGAATAATGTACCTTTAAAGCCAACAGTTGCAACCTTGTGGATGGATTTCACAAGAAGTCCTGTGGTAATACAACTCTGTCAATTCAAGTTCATCCAAACCAGTGCCTGCTGACAACACAGAGCCCACTTTGGATCCTCTGTCCCCTTCTGTCTGCCCCTACCCTGCTCGCTCGTGCTCTCTCTCTCTCTCAAAAAATAAATAAAACATTCATTAAAAAAAAAAAAAAAAAAGAAAGAAAGAAAGAAAGAAAGCTTCTCTGGGCACCTGGGTGGCTTAGTCAGTTAAGCATCTGACTTCAGCTCAGGTCATGATCTCACAGTTCATGAGTTCAAGCCCCGCATCAGGCTCTGTGCTGACAGCTCAGAGCCTGGAGGCTGCTTCGGATTCTGTGTCTCCCTCTCTCTGACCCTCCCCTGCTCACACTGTCTGTCTCTCTCTCTCTCAAAAATAAATAAATGTTAAAAAATTAAAAATAAAAGCATTCTTTGTAGTATTAGAATGAACTAGTAAAAGTAGATAAAGGCCACTAACAGATTAGTACATCTTATTCTACACTGAATAATTTTGTCTATTGTTACCCTTATTGTTCTTAGACACATCTGTTGTAACCTTATGTTTGGTTAGAAAAATATGCCCAGCACAGGAAAATAAGGCCAACAGAGTACAGCAAATCCTTACAAAGTCATCATAGGCCATTGTTTAACCAGCGCACCCAAGGATCATTTAATTATCTAGAGGAATTTACCATCATTTCATTTTGAAACTTGACAGTCCTGTGTGGTATTTCCCGATTACTTGTCAGCTTTCTCTAGTAATGAGGCAGATAATCTGTGTCCAGTAATAAAAGATAACCTTGAAGGCTGTGGTTTTAGTACATTGTAGAACACTAGCTCGTTTTGTTGCTATTGTAGACCATTTATTTCAGGCTGGACTTCCTGGGGACTATTTTGCCCACCACATGTGGAAAGTTTCTCTGATGAATGTGGTCAAGTAGCAACAAACAGAACCAGACCAGATCTAAGTTTTATCTGCGATCCGCTTGATCATGGGCCTTCTCAGTTACCTGGGCCAATACGTTCCAATTTATTTCTTTGCATTATTATTTTAAAATTTTTCTTCCATTATTTTACGTTGGGCGCTTACTTGCAATCATGACTTTTGACTTTTACAGAGGGCGCTAAGTATAGCAGAAAGTTTTATTGTTTTCCTTTTTTTTTTTTTTTTTTGTAATTTTGGAGATTGGAATTTTGTTTACGGGCAAGTCTGAATTTTCCTGGATGCCCTAAGGGATGAGATTTAGGAGGAAACTATTGTTTTGCTTTTTAAGCAAGATAAGTCGTCAGCTACTTCTCAACCACAGTCGGAAAAACCACCTTGAATCACATCTTCATTGATGTGCAAAGAACCACTTGAATGGTCTCTTTTAGTCACACAAATGCAAATGAGTGAGTGTCCTTTGGTGCCTGAGGAAGAATATGCAAAGCTGGTCACTAGAAAGGAAGCAGAAAGGTAGGATTACCTGTGGAAGAACAGGTCAATCAAGGCCCCAATCAAGGGCAATGGAGGCAAGTGAAGTAAAAATTAAAGCATCTACCAGTATTTTACTGAGGAGAGCAGCCAGAATTAGTGCTTTTCTCTTAGAAATGGATTATTAGGTTTTCCAACATGTCACCTGACCTCAGAGAATTTAGCACCTCGGAGAATTCAGACCGTCATGAGGTTGTTTAACACGCAGGTACATTGTGTATTAAATTTGTCCAAGGGGGTGCCCTCCAGACTGCTGTCTTATGACCTCAACTTACATCCCCTTGATGGGGTCTTGGAGTGGTCTTGATCATGGGGCTTGATCATGGGTCATGAGACCCCTCAGATAGGCTCTGGAGCTGACGGCCAAGAAAGAATTCTTGAGACGTATTTGGTGCACGTATTTATTAAAGCACAGGGATAGGAGACATAGGCAGAAAGAGCTGCACTGGGGTTGTGAGGAGGGGCTAGTTATATCCTCTTGAGTCGGGGGAGGTAGAGACAAAGGAAGGCCTCCAGAAGGACTTTCATATGCTAAAGAGGACTCCTAAAATACCAGAGGCCTTGTTATTGTCAAGCTAAGGTTGTTTTCCCTCTAGTAAGGCATTAACTTGGAAGAGTTGGGAGTTTCTGGAGAAATGTTACACCCTGTATTTGCCTCACATATTTGTCAATGGGCTGCAGGTTATAAATAAATTTAATTTTACCTGCCATTTCCTTCTGGCCTTTGTTCCCCACATAACTACGGAGGGGAAGTGATATTAGGGCTCTAGGAAACTGAGTCCATAGGTTTCTGGAGATTAGGCTATTGATAAAATTGCCTTTCCTTGTAATTTACTAAGATATTTGTAAACTGATGGAGACTCCTGTCCTGAATGACTGTGGTCTCTATCAGTTAACCATTTGTTTTCCTTTGTTCTTGGGCAGCCAGGAGTGCCCCAGGAATATCACACACACCACACCCGGTGGAGGGTAGGGGGGTGCGGGTAGGTGCTAGCTTGTGCTGGCCCTCCGCCCACCTCATGCTCCTACATCACCACTGCGCATCAACATTCACCCCACACGTTTCCATACTTGCGTACTTTTGGTCTCATAAAAGTAGTCGCTGCCGGGATTGCATAAAGCCACACTCCACACTTAGGACGGACATCGCTGATGACATCACAAATTGCTATTTGTCAATGTACCTGTCGAGTATATGTTAAGGTTAAAACAATTCATCGGACCTCTAGGAACATATTACTCGTCCGTTTGTTAATAAGTTACACAACACGGTTGACTTCTGCTTACTTTATATTTGTATGAGAGCTGGGATTTTACCTTCCTAAAATAACATCCTATAAAAATATCCTTTTGCAGTTTTGAAAACCGTTCGCCGAGATGCCCTGTGGATCCACCTAACAAGCTGGGCAAACACTGATGATTGAGGATGGAAGGGGGATAGTGTTCCACAGGAGGGACCCTGGGCAGATTTAAATTCTAAAAGCCCTATGTCTAGCACACCTTATTCCTTCTTCAGGACGCGGGTGAGTGTCCCCTTCCTTTAAGAGCTTGCTCTTTCTTCTGGGCTCCTGAAACATGACATCATTTGTTTACAACGTTGTGACTCTGAGACCATCCTCTTTCTCCACGAATGGAACATGAGAATGGTGTCCTGGAGGGGCAACTAGCTTTGGGTGAGTGTTATTCTGTGCTTACCTCATTTAAATGAATCCTTAAACCAGCCTTGCATGGATGCACTATTATGCCCGCTTTCCAGATGGGGACACCGAGCATCAGCGAAAGATCTGACAGCTTGTAAGTGGCAAAGCCAGCTTTTGAAACCCAGTGCACAAGGCTGCCTGTTGGGTACCAGAGCTGACTCATCTTTACAAGTGAAGTTCACAGTGTCCGGCACGTCCTAGGAAGTCGGTAAGTATTTGTTGGATGGGAGGAAGGGAGGACAAGCGGAAGTGGGTTTTCCCTTTCCAGAGTCTTGGTGTCTGTGCCCCTTCTCTGAATACATCTCAAGCAATTACGCGGCATTGGGGTCCCTTTATTGAATCCCGCTGTTGTCTACACCTGCCTTCTTATTTACTCCTCATGGGTCCATGGCAGGCACTCAGATTCTGAGCCCTTATAGATTGTGCAAACTGGCTGTTAGGTGCTCTGTCTTGGGGTCAGTGCAGCCCCCCATGTCCCCCGATGAGGACTAAGCCAGCTGTAGGTCGCGTTAGCTTGTGCTGACACAGTGCTCAGGGCCATTCTGTAGGAAAATCGACCGGGGCACTTTGAGTTTATGTCCTTCTGGGTAGAATTAACAGATGAGACGCAGGATGCCCAGCTAAGTTAGAATTTCAGACACCTTTTTAGGAGAGTGTTACCCGTGCACTCTTTGAGGCATACTCATACTGAAAACGCTTTGTTGTTTACGTGAAAATCAAACTTAACTGGCATCCTTACTTTTATTTGCTGTAACTGGGCAACCTTAGTCCGACAAGGAGGCAGATCCTAGCTTTCTTCAGAGTGCCTTTGACCCCTTCCTTTTCTTTAACTGCCTCCCCCCACATCCAGCCAACTGCTGAGCCCTGTAATTTTCCCTGAGATAACGAACTCAGGCTCCTTTGTCCCTACTCTGGGTCTGGCCCTTACCAGCTTTTGTGTCCTAGAGTGACCCCACCTGCCTGGGGGCCTCCTGCCCCCAGCGTCTGCCGAGCTCCCTCTCCCCCAGAGCCAGCAGGTGTGCGAGCTCAGAGCACCCCGCTTCGTGGTGGTGGGGAGTTTCTCCCTGAAGGTTGTAAGCTGGGCAAGTCTCTCCTTGTACACAGCAGGTGCTAAATAAGTAATAGACAATCTGAATTGGATACTTGTTTGTACCCTCAGCTGAATAGCAGGCTTCCTGCTTTCTAAAAGACGCTCTGGAACAATTGGTCACGTGGTTTCGAATCTGTTCCGCGCACTCTAGGGGAGATGCAGTAATGTGTCAATTAACTGGTTGATTATGCAACGAATATATAATTTTCATATTCATAAAGCAATCATCTCTTATTAAGATTTCTTCTCCATTTAAATGGAAAGGATCCTTTATGTAGGATGGTCGTACATTACTTTTATATCAGAAGACATGCTATGCGTTTTCTCTCAAACATCAAAATCTTAATTGGAGCATTTACAGGTTCCAGAGATGCACTTATGTGACGACCGAAGTTTGTGGGGTGGTTTGGGTTCCTGCAAAACGATGTGGGCAAGCATGACTCCCGCTTGCATGGTGAAAGTCACGGTCGCACACACAGGAAGTGGAAGCTTTGAGTGGGCTTTCGTGTCTTAGTCCTTTTGTTCCTTGAAAGAACCCTGGAAGGAGGCGATGCTGAGGACATTGTCCTCATAGATGTTGTGACTGAGGACAGGGTTGAGCAACTCCCTGTAGGTCACAAAGCCACTGAGTGGACCTCAGTGTCAGTGGGGTCCTAGGGAGAGAGGGGAGGATGGGGTTCCTCATAGGGCTCAGCCTCCCAGTGTCTTGGGGTGCCTGGTCGCCCTGAACTTCATTTCTCCCCTCTCCCTGTGTAGACAAGAGGGTCACACAGGACTGGCGAGCCCAGGGTTCTCTTACTTACAAAGGGCTCGACACGTGTTAGTTGTCGCTATTGCAACCAACCCCTACCTCTGAGACCCTCGCCTAGCAAACTTCAGTGTTTTCTGAATCTCAGCACAGCCTGACTCAGAAGTCACCTTTGCCCTTGACCCATGTGCACATCCCGCCTCTCCTGGTCTGCTCTTGGCTGCATCCGCCAGCCTGCTCGGAACCGAGGAGAAGCTCCTGGTTTGTTTTGTGATGTGCGCTCTGATCTCAATGTAAAGCAGAGCAAGCTATGAAGGAAGGGCCACCACTCCATGGTCCCATACCAGCAGATTTCCACTCATCCCTCTGCCTTTGGTTATACCCCAGGGACTCGAGGGAGGGAGGCCAAAGTGTGGATGGACGGATGGACAGGTGGATGCATGTGTCAGGAGGAAAGATGGATGGATGGCTGACTATTAAAATACACAAAAGTCTGAAGTGCAAAATTTTAGGTTGTTTGAATTGCTGGGGAGCAAGAATCTCCCGTCCCCTCAAGGTCCTTCCAGCAGGACTAAGAATATAGGAGACAGACTAACAGAAGAAAATACGATTCAGTTCGCACGGTATGGGAAATCTACGCATACGTGGAAATTCCAAAGCCAGTCAGGCCAAATGAGGCATATATGTCACTCTGAACTAAGGAGAAGGGAGTAGGGGTCTGGGACTTCAAAGGGAAGGAACACAATTCACAGGAAGATGAAACACAGTCAACGTTTGGGAAACCAATGTGCTGGGCCCCCTGGGGAGCAGCAAGACATAAGGGGCTTGATCCAACAGGCCCGTGAGTTCCTGGCCATCCTCCACACTTGGTTACTACCACAATGTAGTTCAGTGTGGTCGCTCTCTTCCTGGAGCAGGCCTTCTACCTAAATCCTTTTCGGGCTGTAGAGGGGGAGGTAAAGTGCTTTTCTTGAATCTGCTGGGTTTTGATTGCCTTTTTAAAAACACTTTTTTTAAATGTTTATTTATTTTTGAGAGAGAGAGAGAGAGAGAGAGAGAGAGAATGAGTGGGGGAGGGGCAGAGAGAGAGGGAGATACAGAATCAGAAGCAGGCTCCAGGCTCTGAGCCATCAGCACAGAGCCCGGCGCGGGGCTCCAACTCACAAATGGCGAGATCATGACCTGAGCCAAAGTTGGACGCTTAACCGACGGAGCCACCCAGGCACCCCTTGATTGCCTTTTTTAAAAAAATGTTTATTTATTTTTGAGAGAGAGACAGAATGCGAGCCGGGGAAGCGCAGAAAAAGAGGGAGACATAGAACCTGAAGCAGGCGCCAGGCTCTGAGCTGTCAGTGCAGAGCCCGATGGCCGGATGTGAGACTTGAGCTCGAGAACTGCAAGATCATGACCTGAGCGGAAGTCGGACACTTAAGCTACTGAGCTACCCAGATGCTCCCCCCTTGATTGCCTTTTAACTACAAATCATCTTCATGGCAAAGTGCACCATACTGGGGTGGCCTGCTCCTGGCCCCTATAGGATCAAGGTGATATAAAAAATATATTAAACCACACTTATTTTTGCCTGGTGACCTAAAGAACGGTTTCGGTATGATATTTAGAAAATGCGGCAACAGTGGAGAGAATTAAAAGCATCTGCACTCCCAACTCCCAGAACCCATCTCGGTTTTGTATACTTTCAGGGTGCTATTTTTTATCCATTTGTTTTATATTTTAAAAAAAGGAATCACACCATAAATCTCTTACAAAATTGATTTCCCATTTAACAGAACATGTTCCTTTATTCTTAAATACATTGAAAGCACCCATTGATAGCTGATTAATGGCTTGCCACCTTTTATTGTATTCAACCGGTGTCCTCTCTGCAGCACAGGAAAGCATTCTCAGCAAGTCTGTGTCACTGCAGAAAATGCAAGGGTGGTCACCCTGGCATGGCAGGACGAAGGCTATCTCCAAGCCCACTGCTCTGTGCTCCACTCTGAGGATGTGCAGGTTGGATCAGGAACGGACCTCAGCTCTTTCACACCCACTGGGTTATCAGAATCAGGGGGCGTCTTGAGAAGGAGGCTGAAGGTTGTTTCATGCATTTGGTCTTTTCTGATTTATCTTGAGATCAAACGATTTGCCCAGCAGAGAACAGCTGCCGGTGCCTCGTCTAGGTCTGTGTGTGCCCAGGTGTGTGTGTGTGTGTGTGTGTGTGTGTACATGCATGTGTGCGGGGATTGTCATGGCAGTCTAATTCTGATAAATAAGCAGTTACCTGCCAAACAGCAGGCAGGAGGGGAGCCGAGGCACCCACGCATGACAAGATGTAGGTGGTTTGAGAAAGCTCGAGCTGTGTGTCTGGAGCACCGGCTGCCTCCCAGAGGTGGCATCCCGCGAGCCAGGGTTCCAGCTGCCAGGGTTCCATCCTGCTCGGTACTTTGAGCTTTATGCTGCCTGAGAGCACGCTCCCTCCCAATAATAATTAGCATTTGTAATGCGATTCACAGTTCTTGGAGTGCTTTCTTAACTCCCTGGTTCTCCCAGCTGTGCTGAGTGATGGGCTCATCAGGGGTCCCACGGCCAAGACGTGTCCAAAGCCCTTCTTCAGAAGCCTCTTCAATTGTCCCCACACTGAGTGAGCTGCCCTCGGTGGGCTTCCCATCGTCTTCCGTGATCCGTTCACGGACTGGTGAGCCCTGCAGGTTGCTGAGGGCTCCCGTGCTTCCAGAACCAACCACGGTGCAGGGGCCACAGCGCACCCTCTGGTACAGGAAGAAACAAACACGTGGACATGGTATTTCCTCCTGCATTCTTTAGGCTGAAACCTACTCCCACCCACACGCTCACGGAAATCAACCTGTCAAATCCGTCTCCATCCATCATTCCTGGCCTCTCTTCCTGCAGTGGCAGAGATGTGAGCTGCCTTCTGAGGCTCTGGGTCTGCTGTAGTGTGAGGGGAGAAGGGACAGCCAGGGGTGCACGCACCCCCAAGGTAGGCTCCGTATATCGCATCACAGATCTTCAGAGCCAGGGAAGACCTGAATATATATTCCATGCGATCCTTGTTCACAGGACGCCCAGTGTCACAAAGTCACTGGTCCTGGAAGGGGACCAGAGATGCTCAGGTCCTGGACAGCACTGAGTCCATTACCTGAAGACGGGACGAGAGACATGTAATTCTATCCTCCCCACCTGCCTTATAGATAAGGAGGGCGTTCTGTGGGAGGGAAGTATGGTTGGCCTTGGGAAGGACGGGGTGGGGAAAGATCTTGGAAACTGGCCGAGGGGATTAAAAGAATCCTGTGTCTAAGGATTGTGCATTATAAACTCAAGAATGGATACCTAAAGAAAGGTGTTTCAGAGTCTTTGTTCTTCACATGGAAAGGGTGTAGAAATCAAACTCAAATCTCCTTTGTTCATCCCTTTCAAAGACAGAATTCCTGGCCACCCAACTGTATTCCTTGTATCATAGGCTGGAGGCCCACCCCACCTCACAGACAGAGGGGGTCAGTGCCCACGGGCCCATCTCTGGCTGCATGTGCCCCTACACCCATGTGTAATTCACTCAGTGCTCATGGCTTTGAGCCAAAGCAACTCTATGCGGAGAAGGCACGTGGGTTCTCTTTCCCCAGAAGGTTCCTGTGGGCACAGTCTGCTCTTGGAACTGTCTGACCTCCTCTCTGGGGCACGTGCAAAGGGCTGAGTTTGAGGGGCTTCTGCTGTGGATGTTAGACATTTTCAATATGGGGATTTCATCGAACTGCAGACATAAGGCACAGTTGTAACTGTGCTGTGACAGCAAGAGTTAATATTTTCTGAGCATCCTCTCTGTGTCAGAATCTGTAGCAGGCATTGAGTATGGGTTGACCTGTGTCCCTCCAAAATCCATATGCAGGAGCTCTAACCCCAAGCGCCTTGGGATGTGACTGTATTTGGAGATTATGTCTCCAAATTAAGTTCAAATGGGATCACTAGCATGGGCCCTACTCCAGCATGACTGGTATTCTTACAAGAGGAGATAAGGAGGGAAGGCAGTGTGAGGGCGCAGGGGGAAGATCCCATCGATAAGCCAAGCAGAGACTTCTGAAGGTCCTGCCTTCACGGCTGTCAGAAGAACCAATCTTGCTGATGCCTCGATCCAGGACTTCTGGGCTCCAGAACTGAGAGAATACACTTCTGTTGTTGAAGTTCCCAGTCTGTGGTCCCAGTCTTATGGTGGCCTGAGCTGACTGGAACCACACTTTACCAATATTGCCTCAACTCATCCTCATAAAGAAAGAAGAATGCTGAGGTAAGCAACAATAACAAAAAACAAAACAAAACAAAACAAAACCCCAAAAAACAGAATTGTGGCTTCTGGCACAGTGGGGGGACTTGGAAATTCTCTTGATTTCTCTTGGCCTCACTTTTTACATCTGTTTAAGTAACAATAACGATGATTACCATTATTATTATAAGTGGCAATGGCAGCATGCTTACGTGTGAGGAACACATACCACGATAACCCTGTACAGTAGGAATATCTCTATGAACGTTGGAAAATGAAGATGTGAAGGTATAGAGGGGCTCAGAGCCTACTTAAGAGCACACTGAACAGGAACTCAACCCCAGGCAGTCCAATGCCAGGCCTGAGCTAGCCGGTCAACATCTGGGGTGAGGGGCCCAGACACTCATACCCCTGACCTGGGCCCTGACTTCTGCCGGCCCCTGTGGTATTCCCCGAGTTCTTCCTTACAGACAAGGTGGTTCAGGACACGGGGAGCCCTGGAGGATGTGGAGCTTAGCAAAGTCTTCAGGGAGCCCTGAGCCAAACTGATGAAATGAGCAGGGTTGGCCTGACATTCAAGCCTAGAGATTGGTCCTTTGTCAGTGGTTCTGGAGGAAGCACCCTCAGGCAAAGGTCACAGGAGAGCAAAACTGGGGTCCCAGCTCCAGCATTTACTGGTGAGGAGGCTTGAATCAAGGAGCACCACTTCTGTGCCCACGGGGTAACAGAACTTGTGTCTTCCAGGAGGCTTTGGGGAGAACATCAAGAGAAGGTCACGGCAGTTGCCTGGGATATTTGTTCCTCGCCAGATCTCTTCATCTCTGTGCCTAAGTTTTGCTTCGTGTAAGCTGGGGATGATGGCATCTAACTCACAGGTAGCCATGGGGACCAAAAAGGATGCTAACGGTAAAATCCCTGACTCAGTTTTTGCCAATATTGGATAAATATATCAAGAATCGGGAGCAGGAGGCCTGTTTTTTGCAGGGATGGAGACAAGGGACAAAGAAGGAAGGCTCCCCATGTGCACATGCAAATGTGCCAGATGAGATGACCTCTGTGACTGCAAGTGTTACAGTGTCCCTATATACCACAAACCTGCAGGAACGCCCATTTTCAAAGAATCCACCTTACATGGACCCATGAGAAGACACAGCCCCAGGAATTCTTGAATCTGCAGCATCTGTGTTTCCCACGCCCCACTTCTCCCTGTGGCACGTGCCGGCTCCAAGCTCTCTCTCCCCCAAAGTCCTGGGGTAGGGGGTGGATTCCATGTCCTGGGAGTGACTCCTCAACTTCGCGGTCTCCCTGGCAGTGCTGGGTACTGATGACATGTAACGACTTTGGGATCAGAAAGACCTAGATTGAAATCCCGCCCGAGGAACGTCCTTGCTGAACGTGGCGTTCCACCTATCCAAGCATCAGCGATTCATCTGTAAATTGGGGAGAATGTTGGGACCTGTGTCATCGTCCTGAGGTGAGGACTAAATTGCATAATGTGCGTAACACCACGTGGGACGGAAGGTTAGAGCCTCTCACCTCCGGGTCTCCTCGTGTCCTTGCCCGTGATGTCACCAGGACTGAGCCTAACCTTGACCCAGCCCCACACACCCCCACACCTGTTCTTTTCTGGTCACGGGGGTGTTTTTAGCTCCCTCCCTCCCTCCCTTTCCTACAAATATTTATACTTGAGCTTCACAGATCTCTCCAGTTCCGAGCTCTGTCACTCCCTTCCAGTCTGTCATGACCTATCTCTTCATCCACCATCAGGCAATCACCCTACTTTGTAGACCTCTGAGCTTCTCCGTTCCTGCTACCTTCCCTTGGAACCCAAGCGCAGTCCAGTGACCTGCTTCTATCCCAGCACATCAAACCAGCCCTATTTTCCTTCTCCTCCTCAGATCCACATTTTCTGTTTTCCTCAAGCCTTAATTCCAACCCTTCCTCTCCGGGCAGGCGAGCCTGCTTTCTACTTCCCAAAGAAGAGACAGCCCATCAGGAAACAGTTTCTTCTGCTTCAGCTCTCCATCATCTTTCAAGACACGCCACTGTCTCCTATTTCCATCCTGCCTCTGAAGAACAGAGCTGTCGCCACAGGTCCGTCTAACCCCCACCAGGCAGTGGAACCTCCTCCTCTCGCTCCTGCAGGGACCTCACCTCCTTGCCTCCCCTTCTCTCCTGTCTCTGCAGTCCCCTCTTTAGGGTTCCTTCGTCTCAGTTTATAGACAGCCTCAATCTTGAAAACAATCCCTCCTCCGTCCTTGGGGCTCTGCTAGTGATTCTATGCTTTCATTTCCCAATGAACACTCTTCCCCCAATGATTTTGTAGTCCAGTTAAATGTTCAAGAAACAGACTACGGTTCATATTATATAAAGTATTTCAAGGAAGTAAAGATGGGAGATGCTACACCTTACTTTATTTGTTTATGAGGTTCCCTTTTTATTTATTTATTTATTTTTAAAAATTTTTTTCCCAATGTTTATTTATTTTTGGGACAGAGACACAGCATGAACGGGGGAGGGGCAGAGAGAGAGGGAGACACAGAATCGGAAACAGGCTCCAGGCTCTGAGCCATCAGCCCAGAGCCCGACGCG
The DNA here is from genome assembly GCF_016509475.1 of Prionailurus bengalensis. Classification (NCBI taxonomy): domain Eukaryota; kingdom Metazoa; phylum Chordata; class Mammalia; order Carnivora; family Felidae; genus Prionailurus; species Prionailurus bengalensis. The sequence goes on along the minus strand of NC_057353.1, from coordinate 78,841,969 downwards.
GGGCTCGAACTCACGGACCGCGAGATCGTGACCTGGCTGAAGTCGGACGCTTGACCGACCGCGCCACCCAGGCGCCCCTCTATTCTTTCATCATAAGTATACTCTCCAATCCCCATTACCTGTTTCCCTTATCCTCCCGCCTCCCTTCCCCCTGGTGACCCTGTTCGTTTTCTATAATTTAGAGTCTGCTTCTTGGCTTGTCTTTCTCTCTTTTTCTTTCTTTTTTTTTCTACTTGCTCATTTGTTTTATTTCTTAAATTCCACATATGAGTGAGAGCATATGGTACTTGTCTTTCTCTGACTGACTTTTTTTACTTAGCATTAGACCCCAGCTCCATCCATGTGGTTGCAAACAGCAAGATTTCATTTCTTTTAATGGCGGAATAATATGCCGTGGCACAGTTGACTTTAAAACGGTCGTATAACCTTGATTCTACAGCCAAACAAGGTCTACAGCCAAATAAAGGAAAATCTTATTGAAATCTTATTAATGAGCACAATGAGACAATTTAAGTAAAACATTGGCTGTCTGAAGAGGACAGTATATGCAAACAGATGGTACATTGTGACCTATTGGGGTTTATTCCAGGAATGCAAATTTACATCAATATTATGGAGCACATTAAGGCAACCTACTCTATTAACAGAAGTGAAAAGAAAAATCACATCTTTATCTTAACAGAGAAAAGAATATTTCCTAACATGTCAATTACCATTTGTTATTTTTAAAGTTGAATAATACAAGGGTAGAAGAAAACTCCAGTAAACCGGTAACTTATGAGTTACACTTAAAATAATGGAAGGAAGTATGCAATACTGAATTGTTCAAAAGCAGTCTCTTTAAAAGAAGGTTAAGGCAAGACTTCTCACAGCCATTCCTGTGGCCTATGTTCTGCAGGAGAGCCTTGCCAGGAAAGAGGAATAACTGTATAAAACAGGAAAAGGGGGGCGCCTGGGTGGCGCAGTCGGTTAAGCGTCCCACTTCAACTCAGGTCACGATCTCGCGGTCCGTGAGTTCGAGCCCCGCACCGGGCTCTGGGCTGATGGCTCAGAGCCTGGAGCCTGCTTCGGATTCTGTGTCTCCCGCTCTCTCTGCCCCTCCCCCGTTCATGCACTGTCTCTCTCTGTCTCAAAAATAAATAAACGTTAAAAAAAATAGGAAAAGGAAGAATCATAACTATAATTATTCACAGATTACATGACTTTCTTGTAAAAAAAATTTTTTTAATGTTTATTTATTTGACAGAGGGAGAGAGAGAGAGAGAGAGAGGAAGAGCACGAGCAGGGGAGGGGCAGAGAGAGGGAGACACAGAATCCGAAGGCAACTCCAGGCTCTGAGCTGTCAGCACAGAACCCGATGCGGGGCTCAAACTCAAACTGTGAGATCATGACCTGAGTCGAAGTCTGATGTTTAACTGACTGAACCACCCAGGCACCCCTACACGACTTTCTACATAAGAAACTAAAAGAATATATAGACAAATTATTAGAATTAGTAAGAGAATAGAGATATCTGGCCAATAAAAAACAAGACTACAGTCAATTGCATTTCTGTCTACTGATAGTGAGAAAATGGGGTTTTTTTAAGGGATAAATTTAACTCAGAAACAGAGAGGGGCACCTGAGTGTCTTAGTCATTTGAGCATCCAATTCTTGATTTCAGCGCAGGTTATGATCCCAGAGTTGTAGGATCGAGTCCTGCACTGGGCTCTGTGCTAGACATGGACCTTGCTTAAGATTCTCTCTCTCTCACTCTCCATTCTTCCCCTGCTCTCTCTCTCTTTCTCTAAAAGAAAAATTTTTAAAAAGTAGATAAATTAGTAACAGACACACAAATGGTACCTAGGTCTAAATCTAACAAAATATTCAAGTGACTTAATAAGAAATTATAAAGTTTTATTGCAATAGAAGACTAACATAAATGTATAGTTATTTTCATAAATACGTCGGTTACTCCAAATTGCTCTGTGGATTTAATGCAATTCCAAAAAAAAAAAAAAAAAACCTAAATGGCCTCATTATGAAACTTAACAACACCTAAACTTTAAATGAAGAAAGAAATTTTGGTCCCATTTCTTCCAGACCCCTACAATCTGTGTTGTCATGAATAGTTGCTACATTCCTGAAGAAGAATCAGGTGCCCAACGTTCCTACTAGATCAAAAGTTCAGTGCAAAACTGCAGTATTATAAAGGGTTGCATCGTCTTGTTAAGAGGGAAAGAAAACTATATCAATGGCATGTGTGGACTGCCCAGAGCCAATCCCCTTGCAGATGCAAGTTCATGCACCACGGAGTTGGCCTGGCAGATTACTATGGGGGTAGGGTGGGGACAGGGGCTAGATGAGGAACAGTGCTAGGTAAGTGGATGGAAAGCTTAAATGTAAAAACTAAAGACGTACCATTTAAGAATTAATAGGATAGCAGAGGGTTTTAATGGCCTCAAGAGTGAAGAGTGTGCCCAGAGAGGGTCAAAAAAGAGCAAAGATAAAGAAAAAAGGGTAAATTGGGCATGAGTAACACTATGGAATGTGGATAGATAGGCAAGAACCACAGGTTTTGAGAGCTGCTGATGTCATAAGAATTCCTACAAACCCGTTAAGAAAAAGATAAATGATCCAATAATAATAATCAGCAAATTACAAGCATTTAATTAATTTATTTTTTAATTAAAATTTGTTTTAATGCTTATTTTTGAGACAGGGAGAGAGAGAGATAGAGAGAGAGAGAGAGCACAAACGAGAGACCTGCAGAGGAGCAGAGAGAGAAGGAGAGAGAATTCCCAAGCAGGCTCCATGCTGTCAGCACAGAGTCCAACGTGGGGCTCAACTCACAAACCGTGAGGTCATGACCTAAGCTGAAATCAAGAGTCAGAGGCTTAACTGAGTCACATGGGCACCCCAAAATAACAAGTATTTTAGATAAATGGTCAGTAAGCATCTATAAAGATCTGAACATCATCAGTCATCAGAAATGCGCAAATTAAACCCAGTTCTGAAGGAGATGCCATTTCCAGATCCATCCGATTGGCAAAATCACAGCCTGACCTTACCAGGTGTTGAAAAGATGGGCCGCCGTGGAAACGAGTGTTCCCTGCTGATATAAGCGTAAAATGATGCGCTCACTTTGGAAAACAAGGTGCTACGACTCAGTTAATTGGACTCTGTAACTCAGCAACTGTCTTAAATATAGAGAAAAACTGGCAGGGGTATACCAGGAAATGCACCTGAATGTTCGTGAATATTCCTGTTTATCTGAATATTCATAACATCCTTATTGGAAAGAGGGCACACACACATACACAGGGGAAATGACCCAAGTGTCCCTCAGCAGTAGAATGTCTTCATCCCTTTAGTGGAAACCTGTCCTTAAAGAAAGTCTTATGTAGCGACGAGGACATATGAATTCAGCTACCTGGGCCAATATGATTGACTCTCAGAAGCCTGTGAAGGAGGAAAAACAGGTCTCAGAATACGTATAACTTCATTCCTGTAACGAAAATAACTACACCATGCCCTTTAAGAGCTATATAGGTAGTAACATGTAGAGAAAGCATGGCACTTACTACACAGAATTCAGAGTAACATCTGGTGGGGGCAAGCAAGGGCACGGGATTGGGATTGGGGTCAGAAAAGGACGTACGGTATGAGCAATGTTCTTTTCCTTAACTGGATTGGCTACGCCCACTTCAAATTATTATCTTTTAAGGAACATGTGTGTTCCCACCTTACGTACATGCATAATATATATATGTATATGTATATATTTTTATCTGCTTAATATGAAAAAAAACCCTTAAAACAAATAAGAACTACACTCAATCGAGGGAGAAAACACTGGGATCACATAAGAGTCATATATCGAGCTGAGTTTCATGTTGAACTTGCCCTTTTTCATCAAGGCAGCAAAGGCAAGGAGGGGATGGGATGCAGGTCTGGTGGCCCATGAACTGCCCACATCAGAGGGGGTCTTTGTGGTTTTCTTGGAAATCTTGTCCATTACAGAGAGGAGAAGACTGAGGCTCAGAGAGTCAGAGTGGTTTTCCCAAGGTCACAGAGCTACCTACTTGCAGAGTCGGTGTTAGAAGCAAGGTTTGTGGCTCCCTGACTATATTATTCTAAGCAGGTTATCACCTGGTCACTGAGCCTTTTGTAAACACCACGTAACAGAAATGAGAAGGAAGGTGAGCCACCAGTCACTCGTGTCTAAGGAGCCAACAGAAGACTGTAGGAGTCTGGCAGGAATGGGTCTAAGGTGTACTGGGTGCCCGGTAGGGGCCGGGTCTGTGCTGGGCACGTGCGCACACTGGTTACTGAATGTCTTCGAAGATCCCACAGGGGCAGCGTTCACATCCTATTACACAGAGGAGGAAATGAGTCTCTGAGAAAAAGGGATAGAATGTGCTCAAGATAAATTCTTCTTTATCAGTCGCCAAGGGAAGGTCTTGCTGGAACGGGGCCTGGAGTTTCTGCAGACACGAGCGATACTGAAGTCCCAAACTCTTCGACTGAGACAAGTGAGAACACCCTGGCCAACTCCCAAGGCTGTGTCCTTTATAAAAGGGAGAATTTGTCCCCAAAGTACTAGTGTAGTCATTTAATTTAATGGCTCACCAACTTAAAATGATGGAGATTAATTTTATATATGTAGGGATATCCTTTCTTGCGACGAAGAGTGGTATCATTATTGTCCAACTTAGTAAGGGTGTCGTTAAGCTCACTCTCCACTCAATGATCCCCCCCCCCTTTTTTTTCAAAGTTGCCGATGTTCTAGAAACACAAATGATTTATTTGTTACCAACTAACTTCTTTTCTCGGTAGTGATTCTAGCTTTTCTCAGCAGTAAAGTAATGAGCCTCCTTAAGTGTGAGAAGTCAACATAAATCCTGCACCCAGAACTGCATCAGCCACTCATTATACAGACGTTCCTTACAAGTCCTCAGAGTAGGCTGGAGGAGGTCATGGGGAGGAGGTGACCCCAGGTTGACCCGAGAGCTGGCCCCAGGCAGTCGGAGGCCTGTCCCCCTCCCCTGTGCTGAGAATGTATCTTCTACCCTGTTTCTACCGGGAAGCCGTTTTCAAGGCCTTGAGAAACAATGTGGTGTTGCCAACCTTGGAAGACGTAGTGAATGACCCTCTTAGAGCTTCTCTATAAACTCTGAAGATCCTGGTGGCTGGGGACAGAGATCCCCTGGTCTTTTGGCCAAGACAAGCCTTGCAAGTAAGTCCCCCTGTTATCCAACCTGCCACCTGCCCATCTGGCATTTAGTGGGAAGGGACAGGGATGCTGTTGAACATTCTACAAAGCATAGGGAAGCCCTCATGATGAATCATCTGGTCCCAAATGTCAATAAAGCCGAGGCTGAGAAACATCGTATTAGATGATGATAGTGAGATCCCTATATGATGTGAAAACATAAGCCACACAGATAACAGAAGCCATGTTACTGAACAGTAGTATTTCCTAGTGGCCAAGAGCAGGGACTGACCGTTCACATCTAGGCTTGGCCCCTTATAGCTGTGTCTTTTAGTCAAGGTCTGCCACCTGGCCTCCGTCTCCTCCCAAGAGGGCTCTCGTCGGGTTGATGTAAAGATGAAATGAGCCACTCTATGAAGTGTGAAGGAGCTATAAGAGCTCAGTTGTGCGTCTGCTGCTCTCACCGTCGCACGAGCTGCAAATAAAGCAACAAGAGCAGAATGTGATGAAACAAAAATGTGAAGGCCTGGGCTGATGTGCTCACATGCTGCTAAGGAATCTCCCTCCAAGACCTATCCCAAAGGTGTAACAGAGTCAGCCTCCCCCCGACGCCCCTGCTCACCCCGTGCCAACCAAACTGACCTCAGTTGGTCAAATTGAACGTGGTAACCAAGTACCTGTCACAAGTGCAAAGATGGTTAAAGCAAACTTCTGCTTTTTGGTGGGCAGGGCAAGACAACTACACGAGAGGAAAATCACATCAAAATCTATTCAAGTGAAGTTTTAAAGTGTAGTGAGCACCATCTATATATTCCAGACAGTATGACAGGGGTTGGGTAAAGAAAGATAAAAAGACTCAGGCTCTTCTGTAAATTTCCTTCAGAGTCCTCAGTTTAGCGTGGGAAATACATTTTTTTACATAAGTAATTATACGACGAGGCTCTGAGGGCATTATCCAAGTGTGTGTCAGAGGCTCAGTGGAGGAGGTATGAATGTTAAGGTAGATCTGGGAAGGTTCCATGAGGGGAGGAATACGTAGACACAGGTTTGAAGCATGAGCAGGAATTCGCGGATGTGCCAGACAGTCTGGGGCTTTCTGGAAAGTACAGGCGGTTTCGTATTGCTGGACCAAACAGAGCAGGAATCAGATGTCAGCTGGCTAGGGATGGTAGGCCACGAAGCTTAGAGCTTATTCTGAAGGTCTCGAATCACTCCTCAACAGTCTTCAGAGTCAGTGATAGCACCAGAGTTACCTTTTTTAAAAAATTTATTCATTTATTTAAGTCATCTCTACACCCAACGTGGGGCTTGAACTCACAACCCTGAGATCAAGAGTCATATGCTTCTGACTGAGCCAGTGGGACACCCACAAAGTTGATTTTTAAAAGATCAATAGGATGGGGGCCCCTGGGTGGCTCAGGCCGTTGAGCGCCCAACTCTTGATTTCTGTTGAGGTCAGGATCCTAGGGTCGTGGGATTGAGCCCTGTGTCGGGCTCCACGCTGACCATGGAGTCAGCTTAAGATTCTCTCTCTAGGGGCACTTGGGTGGCTCAGTTGGTTGAGCATCTGACTTTGGCTCAGGTTATGATCTCACAGTTGGTGGGTTCGGGCTCTGTGCTGACCGCTCTTCCGATTCTGTGTCTCTCTCCCTCTCTCTCTCTCTCTCTCTCTCTCTGCCCCTCCCCCGCTCACACTCTGTCTCTCTCCCTCTCTCTCAAAACCAAATAAATGTTAAAAAAAAAAAGATTCTGTCTCCCCCCACTCAAGCTTGCTCTCTCTCTTACTCTAAAAAGAAAAAAAAACATCAGTAGGATGTGTGTGACAGACGGGTTCCTGGGGACATCGGAATTAGGGGGATCAGTTGGGAAATAACTGTGGTATTTCAGATAAGAAATTGGGTGGTCCCAGGCCAAGGTGGTGGCACAGGGGTGGACAGAAAGTGTGATGGATAATCCAGCATCTCAAGCACCTCCTCTATTTCATCAACTTGTTCCAACATTAAAAAAATAACAGCTCAGGGATATGCATACATAGCCCCTACTCCACAAGAGGTCCGGTGTTAGGTTTTAATCCATTTAATCTTCATAGTAAATCTGTGACATGTATTGTGTTATCATCCTTGTTTTCCGGAAGGGGACCTTGAGATACAATTAGCTTAAGCTGTATTGTAAAGGGTACATAGCAAGGGAATAGCAAAGCCAGATTTCAAGGCCAGGCAAGCTGCCCCCGTCTATGTTCTAGTGGCAGGAAGCGAAGTTTCCCTCTCTTGGGGATCTCTCTCCTCTCAAGTTGTTGTAAAACAGTGGGGGCTTACACAGTCCCCGTGGGAGGTTACTCCAACATACTCCCATCCTGTGGAGCTCCCTGAGTCTGATGAGTATTTCGTGACAGTTGCTTCTTGTTACCACAGGATGTCACCATTGAAAACCTGTCTTCTAAGACAGTGTGAGAAAATGCTGGTCCCTCTGCTGTGATTTTTTACTCATCTTGAATGGGCTCCAGCCCCTGTGAGGGAGAGCAAGCTCAATCCTATAGAATCAAACTTGGCCAGGAGGATCCCATGCTTCTTAGCTGTCTGTCTCAATGCTCAGCTCTTTCAAATGGGGTGTCACCTTCTGGCTGCACCGGAAGCCTGGGCTTACATCAGGCACTGCGTCTGTCCCAGAATCCCTGTCCTCGAGTCCGATCTGCCGCTGCTCATCTCAGAACATAAGACTAAGATTCTACCCATTTCCTTAGACACCATCACTCACAGAGTCCTGTTGAAGAAGATTTAAAAAAAACAAACACAAAACTGTCCCAGAGTCCTGTTATAGATGACTCTGAGAGCTATTTACGTGGCGGAATTGACAGAAGTTGGTATTTAATTAGATGTGTGGGAGATGAGGTGGGTAGAGAGAATGAGACAGGGGACCAGGGAGCCCAGGATGACGTTGAGTTTCTGGCTCGTTTCTGGCTAGTGGGTCGTTCCCTGAGAGGGAGGGGGACGGCAGTGGAGGGCTATTTCCTGGGCTCGCCATGGGGATTTCCCTTCCAAACCTCCAGTGGCCCCCTAGTTGCCGAGAGCCTCACACTGTGGGTCTGAGATTGTACCAGTTTGGAGTGAGGCATTGCACGGAGCTTGTCCATGAGGGGGGCAGTGGTGAGGGACTCTCTGGGTCCAGAGGGCATCACTCCAGCTAGACAATTGATGGGTGTCATGTTGGCCACCATGGCCCATGGCCACCATCACTGTCATCGTGGGGAAGACCCTGGGGCCTGACACATAGCGAACATCTTTACAGTGCCCTAGTCCTGGCACTGGTGACCGTGGGCTTCTGGAGACCTCATATCCTGTCTCTGTGCCCTCCTCTCTCCTCACCTCCAGTCCATGAGCATAGCAGGACTGAAGAGCCAGGCGTAATGGTAATAAGTCATCATACTATTGTGCCCAATAGGAATTGGGGCAGTGGGAGGGGTGGGCCTGGGGCCACATCCGTTTGGGACATGTTGCACACTGCATCTGAAGTCCTCTCCAGGTTCATTAAGCTTCTAGATACAGATGGTAACACATCATGCATGTGTGTAATTTATTTTTGGTTCAAAAATTTAAGTTTCATAAAGGCGCAATTGAAAGTCTTTCTCTCGCCCAGACTTTGTCCGCGGGGTTCTCCACCCACCCCAGCCCCACAGCTAATAAGGTCTACTTTACACGTTTCTTACATAACCTTCTGACGTTTTTTTTTTTTTAACGTTTATTTATTTCTGAGACAGAGAGAGACAGAGCATGAATGGGGGGAGGGTCAGAGAGAGGGAGACACAGAATCGGAAGCAGGCTCCAGGCTCCGAGCTGTCAGCACAGAGCCCCACGCGGGGCTCGAACTCGTGAACCACGAGATCATGACCTGAGCCGAAGTCGGACACTTAACGGACTGAGCCACCCAGGCCCCCTCTTCTGACGTATTTTTATGCCCAAACAAGCAAATTCAAATATGCATTTGTGTCCCCCCGCCCCCCCGCTTCTTTCCCAAGAGTTTTCTTATTCCAAACACTGTTCCACACTTTGCTTTTTCGTGTAATAATAATATATCCTGGAGATCTTCTATTGGGGCAATTGAAACACATCAGGCTACAAGCCAACCTTGTGCTGCAGGCATATCTGCGCTGCTGGGGACCAGCAAATGCAGAGCGAAACGCTGGGGACTTGTACTCACATTCAAAAATAAGGCTGCATAACAATGCAATGTTTATGGCAAAATAAATGGCACATTATTTTGATCACATTTTAAAGGCAAAAAAATCCTGAGAGAAAAGAATCCATATTCTCCTTGGAGAGAGATAAATATTCATTTATTTGCCATACGGCAAATGTTTACTGAGCACATATGTTGTCCAAGGCTCGGGTGGGTGCTGCGGGAAGGACACGCAAGGTAGACAGAAGGCCCTCTGGCCTCTGGCCAGGGCGGCAGGGCCCTCTCTCGGTGATACCCACCTCACCCTCACCGCATGCTCTTCAACCAAGGGTGACTTTCCCAAATTGGGGACCCAGCCTTTCTCCTGCTTAAGCTCCTTCAATGGCTCCCTGTGGTCATCAGGGTCGAATTCCAGCCCCCTCACTTGGCTCTCAAGGCCCCTGACGTGCAGCCCTGAACCTCCCCTGGCCAGCTCTGCTCCCGCCGTCCTGGATCGCGAGTGTGGATAAAAACCGGTGCCGGCTGGCTTGCCTCCAGGCCTTCGCACGCTCGGGTCCTCTCCTTCTGGACGGAGCGTCCCCAGACTTCACTTTCCCCTGCTTCCTCTTGTCCCTTCTCGCAGGCATTTTGTCCCGTCTTGCAGGCATTACCGCCCTCCAACCCGCAACGGGAGGAGCCGCGAGTCACCGCGGCTGCTGGGTTTACAAGCTGTGGTCCCTGCTGGGACGTGAGCCGGCGCAGCCCACTCTGCGGGACTGCGCCCTGTCCCCCCGTCGGGGGCCGGTGCCTCCTGTGTACAACGCGAGGGCCACGAGCCCTTCCTAACAGGGCGGGCGAGAACTGGGGGCCTCCGGGTGTGCAGCACCTGGCGAGGGGTGCTCGGTACATGGCAGCTGGTCCAAACCTCCTCCTGCCACTCCTCCTCCTCCGGCCCCGGGGGCCACGTCTCACGGAGGTCTGAACCCCCGACGGCCAGCAGGGCGCAGGTGGGCAGCACCCCTGGGCTCGTCGGTGGGTCGATGGCCCCGCTGACCTGGGGGGGGGGGTGGGAGGCAGAGCTCGTTCGGGGCTCTAGCCCCTCCCGGGCCGCTCCCCCGGGGCCGCTCCTCCCCGTGGAACGGGCGATCCCCCCCCCCTCCCCGGGGGTTCCGGGAAGGGCCCGGCCACGCGGGAGGGCGCCTCCCGAGCGCTCACTGAGCATGCTCGGGCCCGCGGGCGGCGGGGGCGGGCGGCGAGGCGGGCGCCCCCCACAGGCCGGCGGGCGGCGAGCCCGGCGCCGGCTCGCGCGCACGGGCCCGGGGCGGGGCGCGGGGTCGGGGGCGAGCGGGCGGGGGCGGGGCGCGGGGTCGGGGGCGAGCGGGCGGGGGCGGGGCGGGAGCGCGGGCGCCGCGGAGAGCCGAGCCGCCGGGCGCCAGCGCAGCCGCGCCGCGTCCTCCTCCGCAGTGGTGGCGGCCGGCCCCGGCCCGGTGCCCAGCCTCGCCGCCCGGGCCGGCTCCCGGGGCTGCCCGGAGGGCCGCGGCCGGGCAGCTGTTGCGCCGCGAGGGGGCAGCTGCGGAGTTCCATAACCATAGCAACCGCATCAGCACCGCGGCGGCGGCGCGGGCAGCAGCGCTCGCTCCTCCTCCAGGCAGCCTCGCCGCGGGCACCGGAGACCCAGCTCGCGGCCGCCCGGACCCCGCGGAGCGCCCACCGCCGCTGCGGAGAGCCGGCAGGGAGCGAGCCGGCGCGGCCCGGAGCCGAGGGGAGCCCTGCAGCGGGAGACAGGTAGGTGAGCGCGCTCGGGGTCGGCGGCTGCAAACTCTCTCCTCGGTGGCAGTGACGTTTCTGGAAGCGTGGTCGCTAGTTGGATGGCTTTCTGTTACTTAACAGGGATTCCGCCGCGAAATGTGGTTTGTCTCCTTCGGTCTCCCCCTCGGTCGGACCGTCCTCTGGTCTCCAGGCACATCTGGGCAGGTCTGAGAGGGCAGGAGGGGAGATGTGGGGTGACAGGCGGGGAGATCCGCTGGGTCAGTGAGGGGGTCCCCGCGGAAGTCCCACACGGAGGCTGAGGGAGCACATCCAGACCCTGGTGCAGGCAGGTCCTCTGAGCCCGTGAACCGCCCCCCCTCTACCCCCCCCCCCCCCCCGCCCCCGGGGCAGGTTCGGGAGAAGCCCGTGTTGGGGTGAAGCGGGCAGTGGTAGCGATGCTCTGTGATCCGGGCTGACCCAGAGACCTCTTCTCCCTGTGGCTTGGCTGGGGACAGGGGTGTGGGGGGTGGGGGGGGGCACTGCAGCTCGGCTATGACATGGAAAGGGACCAGAGCGCACACCAGCTCCTGATCTGTAAAGTCGCCTTCAAGCCCAGCAACCGGAGGGGACATTTGGACAAGGGAAGTAGTAACTATTATTGTTTCGGGACCCAGGGGTGTCCCTGGAGTTCATCATGTTATTGCCTTTGACTGTTGGGGGTGGGGGGGGGACTAGATAGAAAATTATAAGTGAGCAATCAAAATGCCCCCTCCCTGCCTCCTCACCTCATTTCTATCCCCCACCTCCACCCACCCCCACTATTGTCAGCAAAACAAAGCTGACATCGAGGATAATAACACTCTTTGTCCCCCTGGCCACCCAGGGCTCTAGCCATTGGCAGACTATCCCACTTGGAGACAGAATTTCGCTTCAGTTCTCTGTTTGAACTAGGGAAGCATTGGTTTTTCTTCAGGTTCTGATGCTCCTGCTATTAAGAGATGTGCCAGAGCTGAGAAGCACCTGTCCACATGGAGGGAGGGACTGTTAACCACATGTGCGGGCTAGAGAGAGGGGCAGAGGTTTGGGCAAAGATTCCAGGCCCCGTTCCGTGGGGGCCAGGACCCCAGAAGAACATAGAGAAGGGAGATAAAGTTAGGTGAATAATTTGGATCTACAGGCTCTTGCATATGGGTAAGTGGGTCTCTGGGTAATTTCCAGGATGGACAGCCACTGACTTTTGTAGGGCTTTCTCTTTTTATCCTAGCCTCAGGGGACAGTGGTAAGTCCCAGTTAAAAGGCCATGTTCTTTAATTGGGCTTTTAATTTATGCTGTAGTTATGTTGCCCGAGGGGATGTGATTTGACCAGCATTTCAGCTGGGATTCATGTCGTAATGAGGATGGTTTTATTGTATTCCAGGCAGATGGTAAGGTGTAGAGAAAAGAGGACAAGATCTGGAGTCAGAAGACATGGTTTTGAGCTCTCTTTCCACCATACACTCGCTGTGTGACCTTGAGGTGCTCCTCTCTCTCATCTATAGAATGGGAATACTAAATTCTTGCACCTTGCCAGGCTCTTGTGACCATTGGGTGGGGTGATGGAAGGGATGGGTGGAGAAAGGCTTTTCGAAACCTAACACGCCGTGCAAATAAAAAGGATCGTCATCATCTTCCGAAGAAACTCCCTTGTTCAGATCAGCAAATCATTAAACGTGAAATGGGGGCAGAAATATTGGTCAGTGACTCACAGTTGAAATGCTGTAGTGTGGTCCAGGATACGCTCAGGGAGATACAAAGAGGGTCTTATCAGGGTCAGCACAGCATGTGATCCCTGTTTACAGATGTTGAAAGTCAAGAGCTTTGCCATCCAGTGCAGTACGCTCGTTTGGGAACACCGAGGTCTGCTCACCCCAGAGTTGGACGAAGCGTTCCCACAGTGTCAACAGGGATTTGCACATAATAGGGACTCATTTAAACGCCGGTTGGATGGATACGTTGGGCAGAGCTCCTCGTGGGCAAGATTTAACCTTCACACAGCTCTGCTCCATAATGGCACATATTTACCGAATGTTTGTCCAATTTGACTGAACGCTTTCTGCTTGACGTCATTGGTGAGGGAACCATAATTTTCTGGAAGGAGCCAGGACTGCCTTCTACCATTGTCTGCTCTTTTAAACCCCTCCTTTTGGTCACGCTGGCCTCTCTGCCTGGAACGACCATTTCCCACTTCGTCTTCCCTCTGCGACCCAATTCCAATGCCCCTCCTGATGGGAAGCCTTCCTGCTCTCTTCTCTGCGCCCCCACGGCACTTTGGGCCTGCTCTCTGTCAGCCTGTGCTGTGTCACATGGTCATTGCTTGCCCATATGTCTGCCGTCTCTAGAGTTCATGCTTCCTGAGGGTGGGAACCTTGCCTTATTCTACCATGGTTGGGGCCCCAGCACCTGGCATACAACTGCCCCGGTGAGCAGTTGAGTAAGTGAAGGAGCCTTATCTTCAACATGACCACATGCCCAGGAAGAGGCTTGCACCAGGGCTGCCCCGGCCACATTCTCCCCGTCTCAGTATGTGCAGCAAGCCTGAAGGATGCTTGCTGGGTTGTTGTGCATTATTAGGGTCAGCCCACTGAAGCACAGTGAAGGAGAACAGAAACACATATTTTGCCTTAAAATGCTCATTTTTTTTTTCAAGTGGGTACTTTAGAATAACTGTAATCTACTGTTGAATGGCCTTCATATAACATTTGCTGAAAACAAACTCAAAATGTATTTGTCTCCTTTCAATTTCTTTCCTTGATTTCTAGTATTATGGAAAGGGACATAGACTGGATCAAGAAAGGCTAGATTTGAATCCGGTTGTAAGGGACCCAGACATAGGACACTTGATCTCCTCATGCCTCAGTTTCCTCACTTGCAAATTGAGGATGATATTACCCATCTAACAGGGATGCTGAGAGTTTGGAGTGAATGGATAGGTGTGCGGTAAAAGCAGTTCATAAACTATAAAATACTATACTCAATACATTATTTATCTTCCTTAAATTTTGTTGTTGTTGTTGTTCTGGGAAATGAGCAAAATCTCTATGTCTGATTACATAGCACCAGACGAGATGGGCTGGAAATTCTGGCTCTTCCACTTGTGAGCTCTGTGTGACCTTCAGTAAGTCGTTTTGTCCCCATCAGCCCTTTGCCATATCTGCATAGCATTATAATAACGGCTACCTTTCAAGATGGATCGGGAAGATGTACAGTAAGGGAAGTGCCATGATATCTGTAATTTTCAAATGATAGATATAATTGCCAATCATAGAAGGTTTCAGAAGTTTTTGAAATGCCCCTGATGCATTTCCTCCTTGTATTTTGCCTACCTTTCTTACAGAGAGAGAAAGGGAAGGAGAGAGGGAGGGAGAGAGAGAGAGAGAGAGAGAGAGAGAGAGAGAGAGAATACTAATATACCCAGAGCTGTGTTTTTCATGCAAGATACCATGGGGGAATAGAATAAGCTAAAGATTTAGATTTGCAGACTGAGCCCTCGTTCTAGCTCTGATACTAACGGCATATGGACCGTCGCTCTGTGCCTCACCTCAGTTTCTGGGCCTCAGTTTCTTCATCTGTAAATGGACTGGATGATTTCCATGGCTCCATCTGGCTCTGCTTTTTCAGTGTTTCCATATCCTAGTCTACGTTTCTCTTCACCAAAGCCACATCTGTGGCTCTTGGCTGTCCTTTTGGTCAAGACTCATCACCTGTCCAGACTCTACATTTTAATTCACCATAACCACCATATTTCCCTTCTTTTAGAATTCTCCCCAGTCTAGAAGGCCAGTGTCCCTCAAGAGGACCCTGGGACTTAGGACGTGCATGCCACCCATCTTTGTCCCAGCCCAGTTCTTATCCAGCCCCAGGCAAGATGCTCTGCTTCTCAGTCCACGCTGAAAGATCACCTTCATTCAAAATACAAGAAACTGTATGGATAAAGCCCGATCTTACTGGGCGAGCTGGAGGAGATTTGTAGACATCTCTAATATTTGCTGAGCTTCCCAGGCTCTGGGTACTCAGCAGCATGAAATGTTTGTGCTCAGACATGAATCACTTCTAGGTAGTTGCACCCACCTCAGGAGTGATTCCTGAGGGAGATTCTGGCACCACAAAGGAAACTGATGCCATGGGCCACCACCCTTTCCTGTGGCTTTCCACCTCTGGTGTGGATGGACAGGCGCTGTGGGGTGCCCAGTACAGGAGATCTGAATCAGTAGAATGCTGCGTGCCACTCGGCATGCCAGGCCCTGAGGGCCAACTGCGAACGAGCCAGGGATCTGCCCCATGTAGCCCAGCGGAGACTGGAGGGAAGGGCCATCAGAAGGAGGAAGTGACCTGGAAATCCCTGGAAGCAAGAGGTAACAAAGAAATGAAACAGATGCGCAGGACTGGAACATAAGGAATGGAATGGTGTCCCTTGAGGCTGGGGAGGTAGTGAGGGGCTACATCTCTGAGAGTTTTAGGAGCCGCATTAAGGAGCTTATGCTCTAAACTTAAGGTCCGCAGAGCCATGGAAAGGTTTGGAGTTGGGCAGAACGCTCTCCCTCTAGCTGCAGAGTAGAGGTTGGATTCTAGAAGATGGGTCAGCTGAGAAATATGGTGGCATCTTAGGACACTTGGCAGATAAAACATGACTGAATTCAGGCAGTGAGAGTTGGGATGACTCTTCCTGTCTGCATGATGGACAGAAAGTAGTGAAAGAAGGAACGCTGAGGAGGGAAAGAGGGAGAAGCATCAGATAAATGAACATACGTATCATTTGTCAAAGAGATATCAGTGGACCACTTTCGACCGTTGGTGCAGGTCAAGGGGAGGGAGGGCTCATGGTGACGCTAAGGGCTTTCTTTCTATCCCCACAGCAACCACTCTGGTTCCAGCCCTTCATCACTCACCTGGACTAATACACCAGGCTCTGAACTGACCCCCCCCACCCGTCTACTCTGTACGTGGCAACTAGAAGGCTCTTTGTAAAATTAAAATCAGACGTGATGAGACCACTTAGCAAATTTCAAGTAGACAGTACAGTACGGTTAGCTGTCGTCACTGTGCTGTGCATTGGATCTCCAAATCTTGTTTATCTTGCATAACTGACACTTTGTACGCCTCGACCAGCCCCAGCCTCTGATAACCGCCGTTCTACCCTCTGCTTCTGTGAGTTTGACTGTTTTAGATTCTACACTTAAGTGAGATCAGATAGTATTTGTCTTTCTGTGCCTGGTTTATTTCACATGGCATGATGTCAGGTCTATTCATATTGTCACAAATAGCAGGACTTCCTTATTTTTTTTTTTTAAGACTGAGTAATAGACCATTTTATGTATAGACCATTTATCCTTTACTTATGTAGACACCGATGGACATTTAGTTTGTTTCCGTATCTTGGCTACTCTGAATAATGCTATGGTGAGTGTAGGTATATCTTAGAGATCCTGATTTAAATTCCTTTGGGCATATAGTGAGAAGTGAGATTGCTGAGGGTGATTCCATTTTTAATCTTTTGAGAAGCCTTCATGCTGTTTTCCATAATGACTATACCAATTTACTTTCCCACCAACAGTGCTCCAAAGTTCCTGTTTCTTTACCTCTTCATCAAACTCTTACCTTAATTTTTTTTTAAATAGTCATTTTAACAGGTGTGAAGTGATATCTCATTATAGTTTTGACTTGCATTTCCCTGATGATGAGTGATGTTGGACACTTTTTCATGTATCCCCTGAAGACAGTCGAGAAGACATACAAATGGACCTTCTTTGAAAATACATTGATTCAAGTCCTTTGCCTATTTTTTTTTAATGTTTATTTATTCTTGAGACAGAGACAGCGTGTGAACAGGGGAGGGTCAGAGAGAGAGGGAGACACAGAATCTGAAACAGGCTCCAGGCTCTGAGCTGTCAGCACAGAGCCCAACGCGGGACTCAAACCCACGAACTGTGAGATCATGACCTGAGCCAAAGTCGGATGCTTAACTGACTGAGCCACCCAGGCGCCCCTGCCTATTTTTTTTATTGGGTTCTTTGTTTTTTTAAGTTTATTTTTATTTATTTTGAGATAGAGAAAGAGAGAGAAGGACAGAGAGAGAGGGAGAAAGGGAGAATCCTCAACTGACAGCCCAGAGCCTGATGTGGGGCCAGAACTCATGAACCATGAGATCATGACCTGAGCTAAAATCAAGAGCCAGATGCTGAACTGACTGAGCCAGCCAGTGCCCCATGATTGGGTTATTTGGGTATTTTTTGCTATTGAGTTGTATGAGTCCCATATATATTTTGGATATTAGCCATCTATCAGATCTATACCCTCCCTTTCTGTAGGTTGCCTTTCCATTCTGTGGACTGTTTCCTTTGTGATGCAGATGACTGTTAATTTGATGTAATCCCACTTGTTTATTTTTGCTTTGGTTGCCTGCACTTTTAGTATCATATCCAAAAAACTCATTGCCAAGACCGGTGTCCAGAGCTGTTTCCCTATTTATTGTTTTAGGAGTTTTTCGGTTCCGGGTGTATGTGCAAGTCCAATCCATTTTGCTTTTTGTGCATAGTGTAAGATGAAGGTTCAGTTTTACTCTTTTCACGCGAATATCAAGTTTCATGAACACTATTGATTGAAGAGACTATTCTTTCCTCACTGTGCCTTCTTGACACCCTTGTGAAAGATAAGTTAAACATATATGTGTGGGTTTATTTCTGGGCTCTCTACTCTGTTCCATGGGCACGTGTGTCTGTTTTTATGTCAGTACCATATTGTTTTGATTACAACAGCTTCGTCATATAATTTGAAATCAGGAAGCGTGATGCCTCCAGCTTTGTTCAGCAGTGAAAGGATTTATCCTGGGAAGACAGGTACCCATGGGCATTTTGGATTCAGGCTACGGTATAGAGAGTGCATTGGAGGGGCATAAGATGGGAAGCATAGAAACTTGGTGGGAAGTGATGGCAGGAAATCCAGGGTGTATGGAGGCAATGATGGCTGCAGCCAACGTTAAGGTAATAGGAGGAAGAGAGAACAAACTGGAGAGATATTAAGGCAGTAGAATGTTAGGAAGTATGGGACCACCCGGGATACGGTGTCTAACAGTGGAGAGGCATCAGGGATGACACTCAGTCTTCTGACCTGGTCTGATGGAATGGCCTTGTTGCTGTCCGCTGGCCTGGGGACGCAGGCGAAATAACAGATCTTGAGGGGGAAATGATGAATTCTGTTTTGAATTAATAGACTTTTAGGTCTCTGAGGACATCTATGTACATTTTCGGCAATTAGAGATATCAGGCAAACTCAATAGAGTTCTTGGCTGAATATAGACTTGGGGAAACATCAGCGCATGGACGCTAATTGAGAGCATGGGAGTCGAAGTGATCACCCAAGGGAGGTGTATAGAATGAGGAGATGAAGATGTCCTTTTATCACCAGCTCTGTCTCCCACTGCCCTTGCAAAAATAAAACACAAAACACAAGTGCACACTCGATAGCTTCCTCGTGCCTTCAGGGCTTCTCAACCGTGTTCCCACATTGCTGGCTAGGACAGATCTCCATCTGACATTTCCATGGCTCCTTCAAACCCTCGTCTAAGACTTTCCTTTTAGGGGTCTTCCTGGACCACCGCGGCCAAACAGCTGCCTCTAGTCTCCAGCCACGGAACTTGCTGTGTTTTTCTCCATAGCATTCATCCCTGCATAAGCGTTGGCGTTATTATTACAGATGTATTTGTTTGCTTTTCTTATTGACTCTCTCCTCTGTAAGATGGTGAGCTCCGCGGTTGCAGGGACTTCGCCCTGTTTACAGCTGCACCAAACACTTAGAACATTTCCTGGCACTCAGTGAGCCTGCGGCCAATATTTCTCAAAGCACATATAGAAGAAAAAAAAATACCAGGAATCTTCGATAATGGAATGACGCCTTTTCCGTTTAAAAACAAATAACCATAGCCTTGTGCAAGTCGCATTTAGAACTCCTGGTCCGATGGTGGCCTTCCAGTTCAGGGTTACCCTGACCCATCTAGTCTCCTTTTTCCTGGGACTGACTGTTCTGGTTTGAAAACTGCACATTTTGCCTGCTGGGAACGCCCACCCCCAGTCCTGGACAGACCAGCCCGGTTGGTTTCCCTGGTTCTGACATGTGTTAGCCACCTGACCCTGGACGGGTACTCAGCCTCAAGGGATAGTCCTAGCTTAGATCCTGAGATGTAGACCTCCTGCCTACATCCTTAATATAGAGCCTGAAGTGGCTCCTGGACAGGTGCTTGATTGAAGGGTGCTCTCGGATGAAAGGAGAGCTGGATAGGGAAGAAGATGGACAGTGACGTCCATGCAGCCCTATCGGCTCTCCCGGCTCACACAGGGAGCTCTGGGGCACACGTGGTCCCACAGCATTTTCCACCTTTAGGCAAGGTCATTTCCATGGATCCGATTGCGGGAAACATATCCACCAAGGTATTCCTGGGCAAAGCAGCCTGGATCAGCCGAGGAAAATTCTTGGGAGAACACAGCAATGGTGGGTTGTTAACAGCTAACACAGCAGCTGGGGGATGGGTGTCCCAACCTGATAGAAGGCGTCAAGGTGGGGCACTGGTTACGTCCGCTACATTCTAATTGATATTTCCACTGCAGCCCTCCACCCCGAGTCTTTAAGACAAAGATGCTGCTTTGGGGCTTATGACATTCAGTCATAACACTCTGTGATCCTCATAGGATGTCTGTGTCCTAAGGAAGTCACGAAAACATACTATAAGAAAAATCTCCCTGAACTTTGTACTGCTGGGAATCCAAAGAACCCTGCTGTGGATTCCCTTCCTGATTTAGTGGTACTTTCTCCTGCTCATCTCTCTCTCTCTCTCTCTCTCTTTTTTTTTTTTTTAACGTTTTTTCATCTTTGAGAGACAGAGCATGCACGGGGAAGGGGCAGAGAAAGGGAGACATAGAATCCAAAGCAGGCTCCAGGCTCTGAGCCGTCAGCACAGAGCCCGATGTGGGGCTCGAACTCACAGACCATGAGATCATGACCGAGCCGAAGTCAGACGCTTAACCGACTGAGCCACCCAGGTGCCCCTGCTGCTCATCTCTTAAAAGCATCATTGGTCAGGGCAAATTGCTGTAGGGTCCCAGCTACACAGGTACCTACCAGCCCAACCAGTCATGCACTGGCCTTTTGCTCACACCCTGCTCTCCAGTCACTGAACATTCTGGTACTGGGACCATGGTTTTCCTCACCACCCTGAGTCCTGCTGTTATCTTGAATGCCTTCCAAGTCCAGCTCAATGACTCTTGTAGCACCTTGGCCTTCACCTTCTCAGCTTAGATAGCTTTTCCTGCCCTCCACTCGGCCATACCTTCATTCATACATCACACTTGTTATATACACCAAATCATTTGTTGAACATCACCTTCTCTCTTAGTTTTGCTTGCTGAATTCTTCCACTAATGCCATTTTTTATTTCATAGAAATCTCTGGCCAGTGATCTCTCCTCTTTTAATTCATTAACCCTCTTTTTCTATAACCCCTCCTTACTCCACTTGGGGGTTCTTTGGTATGCAGCTTCCACAATACTCTTTCCAATAACCTGCTAATAATTCCAGCTTTTCTCTGGGATATTGTGTGCTACTTTATCTGCAGTGACCTTAGTTTCTTTAAAACAATGATAATAGGCAGCCTATAAGGATTTTTTAAATGTTTATGTATTTATTTTTGGGAGAGAGAGAGTGAGCGAGCACAATTGCACAAGCGGGGGAGGGGCACAGAGAGAGAGAGAGAGAGAGAGAGAGAGAATCCCAAGCAGACTCCGCACTGTCAGCCCAGAGCCCCACGTGGAGCTCGATTCCACAACTCTGAGATCAGGACCTGAGATGAAATCAGGAGTTGGACGCTCACTGACTGAGCCACCCAGGTGCCCACCATAAGGAATTTTTAATGAAAATTAAGTGAAAAAATAAAAATAAATAAACTAAGCTAAATCAAATCTGTTATAGTACTTGGCACCCAGTAGGTGATTAATCAGTATTCTGATTAAAGGCTAATGTGTCTACTGCAATGTCAACTAAATGGTGGTCAGATTGACCTTCTGCTATGGAAAGTGAGGAGGCTGGATGAGACTCTTCCTTGAGTGGAACATGTCCGTGGCTCCGTGGGGTTAACCATGGGGTATCCATGCTGTAACTTCAGAGATGTTCATGCTGTAGGGGTCTTCGAGGGCATCAGATGCTAAGTGATAAGCCATCACTTATGTTTTCAGAAGTGTGACAATGAGTCATCAAGGAAAAACTAAATCACAGTCTGTAAACTCTGCTGAAATAAGGCAGGGGAGTCTACTTTCTAAAATGAGTTGCATCAGAAATTGCTAAAATTAAATAGCAAAGTATTTAGTGTTAAAGGAGTTGGTATCAGTTTTCTGGAAAATTAATTTCTGGGCACATATCATCATAGCTGAGATGTTACTGTAGGAAAGGAGCAGAGAACCAAACTGGTGGTTTTTGTGAAAACTTGTTGATCTTAAATCAGAACATAAAATATGCTGAAGAATAAATTGGCTTTTTTTTTTTTTTTTAGTTTGTTTAAAGGAAGTGTTTAAAGATAAGATTATCCTTGGCATCTTGTGCCCAAGGTAGAATTCATCAAGCTCGGTATTTTAACATGCTGACTTGTGTTGGCCTTTTGGGAGAATAAAATGAATATTAATTTAATTGCTTCTGAATAATAGAATAGATTTCCTTGGTTTTCTTTCTTTCCCCTTCTTCCCAAGAGCATGGAGATGCCGGAGACAAAAATGATCATAAATCATCTTTAAGTGACAGGTCAGAATCAGATTACGTGGTGGTGCAGATGGGAGGGAAAGGAAGCTCATTCTAAGGACCTACAACATGCTGGTGACTGTCGTTAAGCACTTTCCCTGGTGCTACTTGTATCTGATCCCCATACAGGAGCTAGTACCAGCCCTCTTTAGGGCTGAGGAGGTCCCGGCACAGAGAGGGGCAGTAACTTGCTCACAGACCCACAGCTAGCAGGAGACAAAGCCTGGAGAGGTTCTCTCAAGTCCATCTGACCCCAAGGCGTGTCCCTTTTCAGCCACCCTGCAGGTGTCCCTTGTGAAGGGCATTTAAAAGTCAGCTCTAGATCATAAAAAGCAAAACAAAGCAAAAAACGCAGAACAAAACTCAAGAACTGTTCAAAGTATTTGGCTTTTAAGCACTCAGCTGTGTGTGAATTTGGGGAAGCGGGGAAGCTTCTGTTTGACTTGGAATGTGAAGAGGGTGAGGAGGGGATTTGCTTGACGATCCCTAATATCAGGTCTGTTTCCAACGTCCTTTGATGCTGGACTGTGCATGAAAACTGCAAGCATGTTTATTTCGAAGGGCTCTTTAGAGAATTAGGAGCCTGTTTAGGTTAAAAAAAAAAACAAAAAACAAGAAGTAATTCAGGGCAGTCTGTGTTCTCCCTAGTTGTTCAGGTAAGTGGTCAAAATTCTAGGTGTTTACCTTTTCGCATTTATACTTTATTGACTATGTCAGACCAAAAAGAGAAAAAAAAAACATTTACTGGGATTACAGATCTGTCATTTCTCCTTTGTGTGGTTTAACTGAGTGTCTCCTGGATATTTTCATTCAGAATTCAGTGATTAATGTATGTGTCAAAACTCTTGGTCTGTTGATGTAATAGATTATATACATTAAACTTAAAATCAATATATTACTTTTATTTAAAAATTTTTTTTAAATGTTTTATTTATTTTTGAGACAGAGAGAGACAGAGCGTGAGCAGGGGAGCAGCAGAGAGAGAGGGAGACACAGAATCCAAAGCAGGCTCCAGGCTCCGAGCTGTCAGCACAGAGCCCGACACAGAGCTCAAACTCACAAACCGCGAGATCATGACCTGAGCCAAAGTCGGACGCTTAACCAACTGAGTCACCTAGGTGCCCCAGTATATTACTTTTAATATGTATTTCACCTTAAGTTAAAAGTCAGGCTGGGTTGCCTGTATTGCGAGTCACACAGGAAGGCGTTGTGCACTGGGCCAGAAGCTTCCTTTGCATGTAAACATGGGGTCCTGATTACGGCTGCCAGGGAAACGGAGAGTGAGGGGTCCTCGAACAGGGGGCTGGTTGATCTGTTTACAATTTCAGCACAATGTGTTTTTGCCCCCCCCACACACACACACACACACACACACACACACACACACACATACATGCACACCCCCACACCTTCATCTAGGCAACCTCTTTACTGATTCACATTCAACTCGATTGTCATCTCTTTGGAAAAGCCTTTCCCTGTTGCTCTGATGGTTGTTTCCATCCGTTCCTTCTGGCCTCCCACAGCAGCTGGGCTTAGCTTGACCACAGCATCATCCTGTGAGAGGCTGTTGGGTGTGATGGTCATGCTCTGCTCCCAGCCTGTCTCTGTTCCTATTCGCTCAGCCCCACTCCCGGCCCTGATGCACCCAGCAGCGATGTGCAAACACATTTATCTGAAGGTTACAAGGAGAGCATTTGGGTTCACAAAGTCCTGGCCGTGTTCCAACTTTGCCACTAGCTCCGACTTGGAAAATTATTGAACTTCTCTGAATCTGTTTCTTCATCTGTAAGACAAGGATAATAAGGCCACTTTTCTCCTAGGTGGCCTGGACGATGAAATGATATGCCTACTGTATGTATGCAAAATATTTAGCAAAATGCCTGATACGTGGCAAAAGACTAGAGAAAGAATGGCTAATTTGTTAGTAAAGGAAGTTTGATAAAGTACATATTATATGCCACACATCATGCTGCAGGCTGGGGTTGCTGTTGAGAACAGGACAGACTTGGTCCCTCTCTCCTGGAACTTGTGTTTTTCTAGTGGGTTGAGTTGGGAGAAGCCAGAAATAACACTCAGTCATTTCTTTTTTCTTTCTCTGCCAGACAGTGCTCTTAAACATTCATTCATTCGTGCATGCATGCATTCATTCAACAAATATGTGAACACTTTCCCTGGTTCAGACACTTAACGTGGATTTTCTCATGTAATCTTCATAGCAGATTTATGAGACAAAAAACATCCTTACCTGTCCCTTTTCAGAAATGAAGATGCTGAAGCTTGGGGAGATTGGGTGGCTTGCCAGCAATTTCATAGAAGATCAATCTCAGAGCCCAAACTCCAAATCAGAGCCATTTTTTTTTTATATATTTTTTTTTTATTAAATTTTTTTTTTCAACGTTTATTTATTTTTGGGACAGAGAGAGACAGAGCATGAACGGGGGAGGGGCAGAGAGAGAGGGAGACACAGAATCGGAAACAGGCTCCAGGCTCTGAGCCATCAGCCCAGAGCCTGACGTGGGGCTCGAACTCCCGGACCGCGAGATCGTGACCTGGCTGAAGTCGGACGCTTAACCGACTGCGCCACCCAGGCGCCCCCAGAGCCATTTTTTTAAGGTTTATTTTAATTTTTATTTTTCATTTAAATACAAGTTAACATATATGTAATAATCATTTCAAGAATAGAATTTAGTGGTTCATCATTTACATATAACACCTAGTGCTCATCCCAACAAGTTTCCTCCTTAATACCCATCACCCATTCGGCCCATTCCTGCCCCCCTACCTCCTTCCAGCAGCCCTCGGTTTGTTTTCTGTATTTAAGAGTCTCTTACGGTTTGTCTCCCTCCCTATTTTTATCTTATTTTTCCTTCTCTTCCCCTATATTCTTCTGTTTTGTTTCTTAAATTCCACTTATGAATGAAATCATAGAATATTTGTCTTTCTGTGACTTATTTTGCTTAGCATAATACCCTCTAGTTCCAACCACGTTGTTGCAAATGGCAAGATTTCATTCTTTTTGATCACCGAGTAATATTCCTTTGTGTGTATATGTATATGTGTGTGTGTGTGTGTGTATATATATATATATATATATATATATACACACACATATATATATATATCACATCTTCTTTAAAAAATTTTTTTAACATTTATTTATTTTTGAGAGACAGAGGGAGACAGAGAATGAGGAGGGGAGGAACAGAGAGAGAGGGAGACATGGAATCCAAAGCAGGCTCCAGGCTCTGAGCTGTCAGCACAGAGCCCGACGTGGGGCTTGAGCCCTTGAACCGTGAGATCATGACCTGAGCCGAAGTCAGGTGCTTAACCAGCTGAGCCACCCAGGCGCCCCATATATCACATCTTCTTTATCCATTTGTCAGTGGATGGACATTTAGGCTCTTTCCCTAATTTGGCTATTATTGATAGCGCTGCTATAAACACTGGGGTGCATGTGCTCCTTTGGATCAGCACTCCTGTATCCTTTAGATAAATTCCTAGTAGTGCAATTGCTGGGTCGTAGGGTAGTTCTATTTTTAACTTTTTGAGGAACCTCCATACTGTTTTCCAGAGTGGCTGCACCAGTTTGCATTCCCACCAGCAGTGCAAGAGGGTTCCCGTTTCTCCACATCCTTGCCCACATCTGCTGTTTCCTGTCAACTCAGGGCCATTTGATTCCAAAGCTATTCTCTGAGGCTATGTTATTCAACGGAGACACTCAGAGTGCTCGGAGGACAGTGCACACTGGTGCTGGGATGAGTGGTCCTGCTTCTTTTAGGCTCAGTTCCCCATTTTTAAAATGAAAAGGCTTGAAGAGATCATTCCTAGTGTCCTTTCTGCTGGGCTTCCTTCCACTTAGAAATCATTTCTCTTCCCTTTGAATTTGCTCCTTCTTGGAGCCCGTCTCATGCCTACGTCCCCTCATATATGCTAGCTTGCCTTCTCTCTTTTAGTAGCTGCGTACGCATGCGTGCACGTGGGGTCTTCCCTAGGAGGCGGTGTGAAATTCAAGGTAGAACGTACTTCACAGTCTCTCTTTGTCTACACTGCTTTCCTACCACAGTTGTACACTAAACATTTGTGTCATTTAATTGCTCAGATGGGATTTTCCTGTACAATCTGAGCGCACCAGCCCACAGAAGTGGGGCAATCCCAGTACATCAAAGTGCAGGTGTTATGGAACCGGTGGATCAGGACAGCTGAGGCAGGCTGAGAGCTGCTCCCCATACCAGGTCCCCCTGAGCTGACAATGGCTGAGAGTGGCTGTTGCTTCACTCCAGCCTTCTCATTTCCCAGAGAGTCCCTGTGGAAGCTGCATGAGAAGATTAAATTTTCAGGAATGATAGATCCAGAGCTCAACTCCCCAGGGTCCGTAGGCGTCCAGACTCAGCCAACGTCCGCATTGTTTAGCCTTGTTTATTATTAGCCCAGTCTAGCCTGTGTGGTTGGTCCCCAGGAGAACCTCTCTAGAAAGTTCCCGCCTCAGGGTCTCACTCGCTCAGAAGGAGGCATTGAGCTTGCTAGTGGGGGTAAGCTCCAGGGAATAAACATCAGGAGTTACTTTGGTGGAAAAATTAGGTACCCAGGGATACCATTTGATTCTGTATCTTTTTGAGCAGAGACTTCAAGGTGCTTTATAACTTAGAACCAAGACCTGGATTTTATTTCATTTATTCATCCAGGAACTGTTACTGAGCACCTGTCTTGGCCCAAGTCTAGTGCTGAGGATACAAACAAAGGTATAATCATCATCATTATCTTCCTCATCATCCCAATAGCAAAGGTTATTGAACTTATTTTAGAAAGGCATTATGTTAAGCACTTTGCATGCATTTAAGTCTTTAATCTGTAAAGTGCACAACTCCAAGAATGCAATTCACATTTTATTCTACACACACCTGAGGGTAGGGCACAATATCCCTTAGAGTTGTGTTACCTGGTGGCCCTAGGGATGTCTCTGTTTTACAGATAAATAATTTAGAAAGGTAAAGGTCACAGCTTTAGTAGGTAGAGGTCATGGATTTAGAAGTACCTTTAAACATATTTTGAGTGCCTGATAAGGCAAGAGCACCGCTCTACAGGTTTCAAGTTATGGATGAGAAGGCAGATGATTAAGACAAGGGATCTAAAAGGAATTCATTAATTGCTACAGCAATAACAGCCATGGAGTGGTCTCTGGAAGGTCAGGGGAGAGAGAGGAACTAGAGAATGAAGGAAGGTGCTGTGGAGGAGGTGATGTCTACCTTGGTTTGGATAGGCCACTTGTACCTCTACAGGCTGGGGCTGGTGGGGAAGAGCCATTCTGAGGCAGAAGAATGCCACCACATGGGGTTTCCAGGGGACTGGTTCGTAGACCGGCTGGAATGACGAGGGCTCTCAGAGCATGTGGTGATGAGGAGGTGGTAGGAGGTGGGGGCGATAAGGTTTGCAGGCATCGGAATGGAAAGAGGTGTCATGGCAATGGGTTGAGGTTGTGTCTTGCGGGAGAAGTCTGTGTGGCTGTGCATCACTCAGAACTGGGTTCCTCTGTAGCAACAGAAAGACCGTGGCAAATCCAAATAGAGTTGTATTTTTCTCATGTAACAATAGGTTGGCTTGTATAGTTTCTTGTGGGAAATCATTAAGGACCCCGGCTTCCTCCTGCCATTTTTAGCATGTAGCTTTTTCAGATGCAGGCTTATGAGACCTCTTCTCTACTATCAGGCATGGTGCCCGTATCCCAGATATGTAGGGGGCAGGAAAGGCCAAGAGAAGAGGCGTGTGTCAGCCATGTTCATCTCTTTAGATCAAGAAAACAATAGCTTTTTCCTAAACGCATCCAGGAGATTTTCACTAATATCTCCTTGGTCTGAACTAGGTCTCGTGGCCACCACTGACCAAAGAGACATCTGAAGATGTGCTTATCTGGGCATGTGGTTGTGTCAGAAAAAAAAACAAAAAAAAATCAGGGTTCTGTTTAGCGAGGATAAATATTGGATAAGAAACTGGCAGTGCCCACCATCGCGAGTGACGTGATCAGCTCAGGTTTACAAAAATGGCTTTGGGAACCACCAAGGGGCAGATCTTAACAGCCATCAAGGTGGGGGACTCATAGTGAACAAGTGGATAAATAAACAGATGATGATAATATAGGGCAGGGAAGATCAGTGGTGAAGTGGGAGCCAAGTGAAGGGGTTCTTCACCTGGTGTGGGGCATGGTGTGGATGGGAGTCCCCAGGGGAGGTAACCATGGGGCTGAGTGTAGGAAGAGTGTGGGAAGGTGACAACAAAGAAGTGAGGACACTCAGGAGGGTTTGGAGGAAAGAGATCACGTGACACTTGCTGGCAAATGTAAATAATTCATCCTACTGAGCAGGGTAGAAAGGGAGAGGGTGTGAGGATTGAAAGAGAGGCAAGGGCCAGCCGTAGGGTCTTCTTAGCCTCAAACAGACATTCAGAGTTACGGGGCAGCCATAGACCGCCCTTGGCACCTGCCATCTCGGGAGACACAGGTGTTCCTCTTCAGAGGAGCCTTGGCAGCAGCCATACAGCAGACAGTTGAGGTGCCAAGAGGAACAACCCACACTGGATGGTGCACGTTCCCCCCGGCTTAAAGAGCCTCATGCCTTTCAGGAGCCATTTATCTCTTGCAAAAACTCCATAGGCATCCCTTGTAAAATCCCTGAAGTCACATGCTCGGCCCACACATTAACATATTTTGGGAATAGAAAGTAAGGCACCCTATCAAGTATCCATAGTTCACCCAGTCCAGATGCAAAATCTGCCTGACTGGGGTCATTTTACAGTAGGAAGTATAGTTTAGTGCTACAGTTGACATGAACTATCGCTCTGTTTCTGGGAAAGCTGACCTAGAAAGTTTGTCCATTGGTTAGGATCTTAATGCAGAAGGGGAGACCCTTGCTAACCCTTTGTCCAGAACCCTTTAATTTGAAAAGTTTTGGTGTCAAGTTACCCTGATTAGGTTTTTTGCATAGGAATCATTCTTAGGCTCTGTGGCAGATTGTTAGATAGGGCCATCAAAGGGCCACATAGCTAGATGGGAGGCTATTTTGTTTCTTGTTTATTTTTAAGAGACTTCACTTTTTAGAGCATTTTTACATTCACAGCAAAATTGAGCAGAAACTACAGAGAGTTTTCATGTATCCCCTGACCCCCCCACCCGCCACTGCCACATGCACAACAT
Organism: Prionailurus bengalensis; assembly: GCF_016509475.1. Taxonomy (NCBI): domain Eukaryota; kingdom Metazoa; phylum Chordata; class Mammalia; order Carnivora; family Felidae; genus Prionailurus; species Prionailurus bengalensis. Next base: position 78,812,876 of record NC_057353.1, on the reverse strand, counting down.
TTTCCGCCATCAACATCCTGTACCCCAGTGATACATCTGTTACAGTTGATGAACTTACACGACAACATCATTAGCACTGAAAGTCCATAGCTTACATCAGGGTTGTCTCTTGGTGGTGTATATTCTGTGGGTTTGGACAAATTTGTAATGGCCTATATCCACCACTTTAGGACCACACAGAATTGTTTCCCTGCCCTAAAAGTTCTCCATGCTCTGCCTATTCATCTGTTTCTCCTTCATTCCCTGGCAACCACTAATTCCTTAACTATCTCCATGGTTTTGCCTTTTTCAGGATGTCGTATAGTTGGAATCATACAGTCTGTGGTCTCCTCAAGTGGGTTTCTTTCACATAGTGATTTGCATTTAAGTTTCCAACATGCGTTTTATGACTTGATAGCTCATCCCTTTTTAGTGCTGAATAATACTTCATTATCCAGACGGTCCAGTTTCTCCGTTCGCCTAGTGGAGGAATCTTGGTTGATTCCCAAGTTCTGGCAGTTATGAAGTAAGCTTCTATAAATGTCATTGTGCAGGTTTTCATGGGGACATGTTTTCAACTCATTTGGTAAATACCAAGGGGCATCATTCTGGATCACAGGGTAAGAGTATATCTAGTCTTGTAGGGAACCGCCAATCTGTCTTCCCTAGGGACTGTGCCATTTTTCATTCCCGTCAGCAGCGAGTGAGAGTTCTGTTGCTCCACATCCTCTCCAGCATCTTGTGTTGTCAGTGTTTTGTTTTCCAGGGAAGACCTGATAGGGCCTGCAGATGGAGTGAGCAAATTCTAGAACTGTTGCGGGTTTAGGATGGACAAATCTTGGTGATGGATTCGCTTTGGGTGTTAAGGGAGCATGTTGAATCTGGATGGCCCTGATTCCTTTTGGGGTGACGGGATGGATAATGATGCTACTTGCAAACACAGGGGAATAGAGGGGGAAAGGGCTAAGCTTTTAGAGCTGTAGTATGGTGTCTCTTCAGGAGACTGGGTTTTGGGAAGGGTCTGGGTTGAGGATAGAAGTACAGGTGTTATTGGCATGAAGGTTGTAGTTGAATGCATGAGATTTGATGTGACTCCTTAGTTAGAGAATTTGGATATTTTGCTGCAGAAACATAAAAGAAGAGATGAGGAGGAAGAACAGATATAAAACTCACGTAAGAAGAGGGAGCTATGACTGAGTCCCTGTTAGGCACTGTCCTCTGTACTTACCACCTGACCTTTTCTCATTTGTCCCTATAGTTGTGTGACATAGGTAGGTTTCTTATTCTCAATTTGCAGCAGAGGAACTGAGACTTAGAGAATAAATAATTTGCCTAAGGCCACACAGTTAAGGAATGACAGGCTGGCATGTTATTTGGAGTCGGTTTGGCTTCAAAGTGCTCACTCTTTGCTCAGCCATTTACACCATCCTCCACAAACGGTGTAGGCAACACTGTCCACTGTATTCCATGGGCGCATTTGAGCTCTCCATGCTGGACAGAAGGAACCAAGGGTATGTTTACTCCCTGTTGACTGGCTGACTCCGTACAATGGTTTTGCAGCCCTCAGATAGAATCACTGAATCTGTTTAAAGTTTCCCCCCCTAAAAAGTTGATAAAGTCAAATAAAACGTGAAATACTGATCTTTATGTAATGTGCATAACAAATCCATCCCAAGGCACTGTTTATAGAACTGTGATCCCCAGGGGTAGCTTGTGTTTATAGTTTATGTACAATTTACATAATGCTTGGACTGAGTTAAAACAATAAAATTACGACTGAATAGACCATCTCTCTCTCTCTCTCTCTCTCTCTCTGATATTGGTAGGTAAAAAAAGAAATAATCCAGAAATAACTACCGGTTGGTCAAGGACAATTCCGTTCTTGTTTGTTTTCACGATTGTTTTTTAATCGTCCCAATGATGGCTGATCTCTTGGTTGTATGCTAGTGAATTACTAGTGCATTATTCTCTTTGGCAGCAAATAGCTGCCTCCAGTATCCAGAGAGTCTTTAGGAAATTGCTTTAAAAGACATTAGGCTGAATCGGCTTGGAGCAATGGCTTTCGTTCCTTAGAGTATTGTTCCCATTTCAAGAATGACCATCTCCTAGCAGTTAGAAAGGAAATGGTTATAAGAGTGTGGAGCTCCCTGAGGTGTATATATATATATATATATATATATATATATATATATATATATATGTTTCTAGTAGAATATAGGCTCTGTGGTGGGAAGCAGCAGGACAGAAGCCTGGGGAAGTAGCAGGGACTCTATCTTAAACTGTGTAAAGTATACTAAGGATGCTGCGCTTCATCCTGTAGGCACCCAACAAGATTTGTAAGCAAGGGAATGACATGAAAAGACCTGATATTCTTTTTATGGGAGTGTTCTGTGACCATGAGGGTGTGTGGCTATCGGTTGGGTCAAGTTGGATACAGGGCAGTACTTTTTATTCTTAACACTTAGTTTCAGATTCTCCTATTGGATCCTCCATTCATTTTCCTCAGCCAGAAGCAGAAGTCCCTCTTCTCATATATGCCTCTGTTAACCTTAAAAATAAAACTGTCAGCTGTTCTGCAAGCAAAATGGGTTTATTCAAAAATAGCAGAGGATGGCCAACTGGGGACATGCAAGCCACAGAGCAAAGGCGCAGGATGCTCTTTTATAGAGGAAAGGGGGAGTTGAGAGGGCTGTTTGTAAGCTAAAAGCTCACTGGAGTAGACTGGGAGAGTGCAGTCTAGTGGCTTCTCATTGGCTGAGCTGTGACAGTCTCTCATTGGCTGGGCTGTTGCCGGGGCAAGAGAGAGCCTGTCTGCCTCGTCCTAGGGTAGTGGAGTAGTATGGGCTTGACTTGCAAGGTAGGACTTGCAAGATGCATCTCTTCCTGTCGGGTGTAGTGGTAGAACCTGAGAGCACCCTTGCTGGCGGCCCCAGTCACCTTCCGTGAGGTTTCGCTTGATTAATTTTCACACCTCTCACTGGCCCATTTCCAGGCCATCTCTGTCCTCTGAATCTTCGTCCATTTCCGTCTTTCCCATCATGACCCTGGTGAAGCCACCATCATCTCAGCTCATTTGCAGGGATGGTCTCTTGGCTGATTTCCCCACATCCACCAGCGCCCCCCCACCTCCCCCCCCCCCCCGATTCTGCGGTCCTTTGCAATTTCTCTACATGCAGATCTGCTTCTGTACCTCCCACCTCTCACTTGGAATCACTCAGAGGCTTGCAGGTGCCATGAAGAGAACTTGCTTCAGTATGACAGATTGCTCCCTCTCAGCCCCACATTCTCCCTACTCTCTGCTCTTTTGTTTCCCAAAGCAGTGTTTTCTGGAGTTAGAGGCACACATTCCAGGGATTGCTTAAGAGGGTTCTTTGGAGCCCAGACAGAAAATGCTAGCAGTTTTATGTACATTGGTTTTGTAATTATAAAGTAGGAAATTGGGCTTTTTAATATTTAATATCTTGCACGATATTGGTACCTTCACCTGTCTACCTGTCAGGTGGTCATGTGCACTGTGACAAGTGTCCTGAAGGAAATGGGGGTATTCCTACCTAGTCAGGTTGGAGTGGTATCCTTACTTGTCCATTCAGATTCAGTTTATTTTAACAATATGTCATTTCCAGGGCCCAGTTATGTACATTGTGGGTTATCACATTTCATTTTATTAAATGGCCTTTACAAAATAAACTGTAAAATGTTCCTGCAAGGAAACCACAGATTGAAGACAATGCTGATAATTAAAATATGAATGAAATCAAATAGGAGGTTCGTCTAGCTGCATTACATGTTAAAAAAACAAAGGGGATCTAATTAAATAATATAATAAATTAAAAATAGTATCCAGAAGACCATTTGAAGTAGAGATTTATGCTTATCCACATTCACTCTGAGCTCTGGCGTCTAAATATACTGATACTTGAGCTATTATTTAATGTGTGAATATAAAATGAACACAGAATATGATATCTGTGTGCCTGTGTGTGTGTATGGTTTTTATTATCTGGTTGTAGTGTGTATTCCAGAACATTTAGAAAACTTACTGAAGCTAGGTGTTTTCTTCTGTCTTAGGGACTCTGCCTGAGATACAGCTGGCTTCTTCCCATATATGTCTTTCAGATTTCAGCTCAACTATTATATCATTCATAGCAGTGATCCTTATCTTTAAATTTACAATTACGTCTGCAGTTATCTTATTATCTTCCTTATTAGCCTGCGTGCTTCATGTGGGAGAGAGCGTGTCTGCTTTTGCTAACCTCTGGAGCTGCAGCCTCTGGCCTGCTGGCCACCACATTCTAGGTGCTGATTAAGAACTGGTGAATAAATGGAGCAATGAATACATGTCAGGTGTTGTGCTGGTTGCATTATACCTGTTACTATGTTTTCCCAATCAGCGCTGCTACTTGTAGAATATGCTTAGAGCTGTGTGTTAGGAATTGTCACCCAAGCCTGTTAAAAAATAATTAAGAAACAAAACAGATGAACATAGAGGAAGGGAAGGAAAAATAAGGTAAAAACCGAGGAGGAGGCAAACCATGAGAGACTCTTAAGTACAGAGAACAAACGGAGGGTTGCTGGAGGGGAGGTGGTTGGTGGGGGGATGGGCTAAATGGGTGACAGACATTAAGGAGGACACTTGTTGGGATGAGCACTGGGTGTCATATGTAAGAGATGAATCACTGGGTTCTACTCCAGAAACTAATACCACGCTGTATGTTAACTAACTTGAATTTAAGTAAATAAGTTAAAAAAAAAAACAACAGTGGTTGAAACTCCCACCCCTACTTCCCTTGGTGATACTAGGTAGCGTTAGCATGAAGATTCAGAGAGGTTATATCTGCTCGTTCTAACCCTGTGTTCGTCCTGCCATGCCATGTTGCTTCAAGGCAATTTAGGTTAATGATTAATCGAGGAATCTCTGACACCTGGGTTTCGAGGGCAGAGGGCTTTCCATCCATCCCTTGGTATCGTGTGTCCATTGTTTGTAATGGGTGGCTTAATGCTCTGGTTTCCCTGGCCCGTCTCTCCCTACTTGCTTTCTCTAGTCCTCAAATGTGCAGGGTTATGTTCACACAGATGCACGTTCCCTTCTCAGACTCCCTGATTAGCTTTTTGTGTTACATTAGCTGCCACCTAAGCTACTTGGGACTGTACAGAGAAGTGCCTGGTTACCGACTGCTTTCTAAAAAGTCCCACTTCCCCTTTCCTTGGCCAGACCACGCCCGCTCCTCTTAAACCCTTTATCCTCGAATTCATTCATTCCAGGAGCTGGATTACTTTTGTTTTCCTCTGCTCTTCCCACCATGGGGAAACTCTTCTAATTTTCAATTATTTTCTTACAATTTTTTTTTATTTCAAATTTTGGAGTTTAAGAGGATGCTTTGTCTGAGCTGGCTGAATCAAAAGTGAGTTGTGATGGGTGCAGGTGGAACAAAGTGCCTGGTATTTAACGGGTGCGCTTATATTGCATGTAAATTTCAGCGCGCTTTCAAACAGAGGAAGGAAGACTAGACAGAGGAGAATAAAGGAAGCGGTTGAAGTGGGATCATGATAGAATTGATTGGTTGGGGACTGGGAAGAGTATATGAAAATTTCATGTTAGTGAAACGCACAGGCTTTCTTCTGTCCATGGATAATGAGTCATGAAAAGCGAAAAGCTGATGAGTCAGAAGGCACAATGAAGTTATTCTCTCATTTGATCTCCTTGACACACGTAAATAAAGTCGTGTTCGAGGAATGGAAGTGTTCCATTATGAGGTAAGAAAAGCAAAAAGGACTTTCAAATACAAACTGCCTTAGAGTTTTGACACATGTCAGGTTCTGTAAATTCCTTAGGGAGGTGGTTTCACAAAAATTTTATTACTAAAATTTGCTGTCACACAGAAAAGTTGAAGAAAGGAGCAGTGAATACCCACATTTCCTATACCTGGATTTAACAGTTGTTAATGTTTTGGAATATTTGCTCTATCTGCATATGAATATATGCATATTTTCCTAGATCGTTTGAAAATAAGTTGTAGATTCCAAGACCATACAACCCAAGTACTTCAGCATGCTTTACAAAAAGATATTCTTTATTCCGACTCCAGTGACATTATCACACTGAAGAAAACTGACGATTTCAAAATACCATTCAGTGTATATTCCACATTCATATTTCCCCAGTTGTTCCAGAAAGTTGCCTGTAGCTATTTTTTTTAAAGCAGAATCCAATCAAAGTATATGTATTTGTTTTTTTTAAATGTTTTATTTTTTGCTTTTATTTTATTTTAAAAATTAATTTATTTATTTTGAGAGAGAGAGAGAAAGAGAGAGAGAGAGAATCCCAAGCAGGCTCTGCACTGTCAGCGTGGAGCCTGACATGAGGCTCGAACTCACAAACCTTGAGATCATGACCTGAGCTGAAATCAAGAGTCGGATACTCAACCTACTGAGCCACCCAGGCACCCCTAAAAAATGCTTTTAATAGACTTTTTTTTATGCTGTTTTAGGTTCACGTCAAAATTAAGAGAAGATGCAGAGATTTCTTATATACCTTCTGCCTCTGACATGCTTAGCCTCTTGTATTATCAATATCCTCCACCAGACTGGTATGTTTGTTACAATTGATGAACCTCCGTTGACATATCATAATCACCTGCAGTCCATCGTTTACATTAAGGTTCACTTTTGTTGCTGACATACTGTGCGTTTGCACAAATTTATAATGACATGTATCTACCATTATAGTATTGTACAGAATATTCTTCCTGCCCTGAAAATCCCTGTACCTATTCATCCCTTCCTTTCACCTAACCCCTGCCAACCACTGATCTTTTTACTGGTTCCATAGGTTTGCCCCTTTCAGAATGTCATGTAGTTAGTTGAAAGTATACAGCATGATTGACTTACTTCACTTAGTAGTATGTATTTAAGGTTCTTCTATGTCATATCAGGGCTTGATAGCTCAGTTTTCTTTAGCATTGAATAGTATTACGTCGGCTATACCAGATTTTATTCACCCATTAACCTATTGAGGGACATCTTGGTTGCTTCTGAGTTTTGGAAATAATGAGCAAAGCTGCTGTAAACATCCATGTACAGGTTTTCATGGGACCATAAGTGTTTGGCTTCTTTGGGCAAATGCCAGGGAGCACGATTGCGGGATCATATGAGCATGTTTAGCTTCAGGAGAAACCACCCAACTGTCTAACAAAATGGCTGTGCCTTTTTACATTCCTGCCAGCCACAAGTGAGAGTTCCTGTTGCTCCATATCGTCACCAGAATTTGGTGTTGTCAGGGTTCTGGTGTTACACGTGTACGGTGGTATTGCATAGTTGTTTTATTTATTTATTTTTTAATTTTTGTTAATGTTTGTTCATTTTTTGGGAGACAGAGAGAGACAGACATGAGTGGGGGAGGGGCAGAGAGAGGGAGACACAGAATCTGAAGCAGGCTCCAGGCTCTGAGCTGTCAGCACAGAGCCCGATGCAGGGCTCGAACTCACAAACCACGATGAATGAGATCTTGACCTGAGCCGAAGTTGGCTACTTAACTGACTGAGCCACCCAGGTGCCCTGCATAGTTGTTTTAATTTGTATTTTCCTGACAACCTATGATGTGGTTTCATATTATAATTTGCCATCTGTATATTTTCTTTGGTTAGGTCTTTGACCCATTTTTTAATTGGGTTGTCTTCTTATTGTTGAGTTTTGGGAGATCTTTGTATATTTTGGATAGCTATCTTTTATCAGGTATGTCTTTTGCAAATATTTTTCCTGGTCTGTGGCTGTCTTTTCATTCTCTTGACAATGTCTTTTGCAGAGCCAAATATTTTAATTTTAACGAAGTCCAACTTACCAATTCTTTCTTTCATGGATCATATCTTCAAGGCGTGATCTAAAAAGGCATCACAAAATCCATGGCCATCTTGATTTTTTTCCTGTGTTATCTTCTAGGAGTTTTACCATTTTCATTTGCTGAGTTTTTATCGGGAATGGTGTTAGATTTTGTCAATGCTTTTTCTGCATCTATAGATATATTCATGTGATTTTTCTTCTTTAATGTGGTGATATGAGGGATTACATTTTTGAATGTTGAACCAACCTGGCATACTTGGGATAAATCCCAGTTGGTTGTGGTGTATAATACTGTTTATACATTGTTGGATTCACTTTGCTAATGTCTTGTTGAGGATTTTTACATCTATATTTATGAAAGGTATTGGTCTGTAGTTTCTTGTTATGTCTTTTTCTGTTTTGATTTTAGGGTAATGCAGGCTTCATTGACTCAATTAGGAAGTAGTCCCTCTGTTTCTATCTTCTGAAAGATAGTGTAGGAAATTGGTAAAATTTCTTCATTAAATACTTGTTAGAATTGGCCATTGAACCTATCTGGGCCCAGTGCTTTTTATTTTGGAAGGTTATTGATTATTGATTCAATTTATTCATAGATATAGGCCTATTCAAATTGTTTTATTTTGTGTGAGTTTTGGCACATGGTATCTTTTAAGGAATTGGTCTGTTTCATCTAGGTTATCAAATTTGTGGGCATGGAATTGTACATAGAAATCCTATATTATCCTTTAATGTCCATGGGATCTGTAGTGATGTCTTCTCTTTCATTTCTCATATTGGTAATTTGTGTCCTCTGTTTTTTTTCTTAGTTAGCCTGGCTAGATTCTTATTGACTGTATTGATCTTTTCAAACAACCGGCTCTGATTTCATTGATTTACTCTACTGATTTCCTGTTTCCAATGTTAATGATTTCTGTTCCTTACATATTGTGTTTTTAAGTTGACAGGAGTAAGGCTCAGTCTGGTCTTCTAATTTTCTTGACTAAGAATCTGGAGAAAACAGTCTATGAGATGATATATATATAAGCTTACGAAATTCTCTAGGGGACCAACAGAATATTTTATTGATACAGACTCTGAATCTGTAACTTTCTACAATATCGCCATTTCCTCTATTTTAACTCTTTACCTATTAGTTATATAATGTACAACAATAAATTACCAGTACGTCATAGATTTTTAAATTATTTTCTTTGACCTCAGAATTATGCATATAATCAATTCACTTACTTCCAATATGCATCCAAACCAGGCTGAAGAGATCTGGTTTACTTCATGCTCTCTCCATGTTTGTCTTAATTGCATTATAGCTGATAATGAGAATATTTTTTTTCTCCATTTTCCCTTTATTTTATGCAGTGCAGGAAAATGAGATGAAGCACTCAAATGGACCTCCAAACAAATACCATTATGATACAAAGATCGTTGTTTTATGGAAAGTGAACAAATTGACTAGTAGGTGGAAATGAATGGTAATGCTTGGTATTTAGTTGCTGGATACAAGTCTAAATTTGAAATAAGAAGAGTGGTTTAAGTGTAGCAGAGTAAAAGTTGAGGTCCCACAAGACAACAGATGTGTGCTAGAAATAGCCTGCCTGGCTGTTTTGGTTAGAGAATAAAGTCTTAAGTAGCCTGGCTGTTGAAAAAAGAAAAACTACACACACATGCACATACACCAGTTAGTGGAGCTTATTCTGAGCTCACAGAGTGCCACGTCTTGCTGGATATTGGCAAGCTACCCCACATTGTTTGATTCTGAATTTTGCACAGCTACATGACATGGTCCAGCACGATCCTTCAACTTTCTCTTCCCAGCCCTCCACTCATAACATTAACAGTTGGAGAGTGTTGGCCAGTTGTCTTATAAAAATTCCCACATGATGGAGTTGTCGGTTTGTTTTCTTATAATGTCATTTATCTTGTTCTCTGTCCCCAGTATTTCAGAAACAATACAACTTAGGTCTAAGGCAATACTGTCCAATATAACTTTCTGTGATGATGGAAATGTTCTATATACATTGTCCAGTAGGGTAACCATTAGCCACATGTGACGATTGAGCACTTGAGATGTGGTTAGTACAAGCAAGGGAATGGGTTTTTTGTTTTACTTAATTAATTTACGTTCCGCTATATTGGATAGCACAGATCTAGAGGCTTGAGAACATTCGCGTTCAGTATTTCAGCAAGAATGCTGTTTTTAAGAAGATGTTTTTAATTTGTTTTGCATTTCTAGAGGAAGGTTTTAGTTCTTTTCACCCTGAAGTGAACACTGGGTTAAATTGGTCAACCACTGACAAAAAGTAGCATGAGGTGAACCACAGACTATGGTTTTCGATTTATAGCATAGGTTTATAGCATCGGCCAGGCACAATCTTCTGATCAATATTTGGGGAAGACAAATATTACACAGAACTTTCGACTCACTCGGAGTTTGCCGTTTGAGTGAAGAGGTGAGTTCCTGGAATACAACCAGGAAGCATACGTTTCACCATCTTTGGTTCTGGGAGCTGCTTTCATTCTTCCCACTCTGTCACGCCTCCTTAATACACATTTCCATGTGGTAATAGGCAGCATTTCACTGATGACACAGTTGCCTGATCCTGAATCATCAAAGCAAGGCTTATATAAATTCGCCACACCACATTTATTAAGGAAAGGAAAACACTTTAACAACAGAAATTGATGCAAACATGACGCTCTCCCATCTCCTGAACTACACCAAGTAAATTAAACAGAACATCCCCATACTCTGTATAGTTAACCAGGAGCTTGGAAGGTAGAGAGGCTTCTGATAACGTATTCGAGTTGCACTGGCATGGATGTATCATCTCGCATTACCTCTCATCCCGTAAGATACATCATTCATGTTTCAGTGTTTTTAATTCACTTGTTCCATCATTCATTCCTTGAGCAAACGGGAGTGAACGACTTCTAGTGCCAGACATCGGCTCTTCCACTGGGCATCGTCCAGTGGGCACTCTGGTGGCTGCCCCCCTCCCTTGATTCTTTTTAAAAGATTTTTTATTTGTTTCTTGATTTATTTTGAGACGGAAAGAGAGAGCACAAGCAGGGGAGGGGCAGAGAGAGCACAAGCAGGGGAGGGGCAGAGAGAGCTGTGGGGCTCAATCTCACGAACTCTTGAGATCACGACCTGAGCTGAAAGCAAGAGTTGGATGCTTAACCCAGGCGCCCCCCCACCCTCCACTGCTTGATTCTTATACAAACCCGAGATGTTCCTGCCCACTTGATCACTTCGCCCCTTCTTACGCCCTGGTTCCTGTTCTCACCTCCTCACCCAGCTTTTCCAGGCTTATCTGCGGGCTTCCTTCCCTCTCAGCCTGACACTGACCTATTTCCTGCTTCTGAGTGAGATTCTGACCCACTCTCTTTAACTGGGTCGCAGTGCAGCTGTCTTGCTCACTTTGACCTGTCGGTAGTTGCTTTGCTAACAAAGAGGTGTCGAGCAGTGGCTGGTTTTCTCCATGACTTGTAGGGGCCTTGCTTTCCACCAACCAGGTGAACAGAAGGGCTGTGTGGGCAGCGAGGTGCAAGGCAGACTGACAGGACAGCAGAGAGGTGTTGGCTGTTTGCAGTGCTGGGCTCCTGGAGCTTTCACTGGCTGCACGTGGCTTCCAGAAGTGAAGAGTGCATTGGGGGGAGACGGGGGGCTTGAGTGACGGCACCCAGAGGGGCCTCAGAATGGAGATGGCATTTGTTGGCGGGAAGAATGGACCCACATTCACGAAAGAGGATTCCAGAACAATTAAGAACAAGGTCTCAGAATGAAGAGAAGAAGGCATCTGGAACTCGGACAGTCCTGAGTGCCTATAAGTAAGCCGGCCCGTTACTTACCTTGTGATCTGAAGACAAAGTCATTGGCCTTGGTAGCCCCCAGCACGTCAGCTGTGATTTGGGGGATATGACTTTCCCCTCCCAGGAAGGTGGAGATTACTTGAGATGATGTGTCTGAGAGAGCTTTGTGCAGGTCACTTCCTATGCACCCACCGGGAAAGGATCCAAGAAGGGTGACGGAGCCAGGTCAGCTGGGGCGTGAAGTCCAGCAAGTGAACTTGGGTAAATGCGGCTCGTTCCTTTCCCTCACTCAGGACCACTCACATTGTGTCCCAATATTTAATTGGAAGCCACGAGAGCCCGGCTCAGTTTGTGTATCCTTTTCTCTTCCTGCTTTCAACTTGACAGTTTGTCTCCTGTAGCTGCAGCCTTTAATTTTCTTAATTGCAAAATTGCCCTCAAGCCGATGATTCCGGCTGGCTGCTGTTTCCTCATTAATTGTTCTTTAAACAATGAGTACAGCCCATAGTTTGTCCCAGCCTCGAATACATTCTTCTGCCCTTGCTGAAGCATGATCGTAAGGCAGGTACCTTCTACATGCCAGGGTACAGAAGGACATGGCTTCTGTCACTGTAACTGCCCCATTCCAGGGCCCCGGGTGGGCTGTCCTGTGTTCTAGGCACCTGATGCAGTGTTCCAGAATGTGCGGATGCCTTTTCCACGAGAATAGGCTCTGGCTTGTTTTTCTAGCGATCCGGGCAGCAGGCCCACTGCCTTCCAGCCCCAAGGATCTCTGTTGGGATGATGGCAGAGAATCCTGAAACCCTTCCATCCTGGTTTTTTCCATCTCAGAATCACACTGCAGCAAACCTCCTGTCTGCCTTGCCTCCTTACTCAGAACATTCTCTTTATCCCGAATTCTGAGGCTAAATGAAAGACAGTGAAAAGAGACCCCAACCTATGAGTGTCCCTCAGGCTAGGGGGCTCAGAGGTGCACACGGCACTCTTGCTCCCAGGGCATACGTGTTATGTTCTCTGCTGGTGTCGCGCACCCCATGGGGAAGACTTTGAGAAGTCCTTCTCTGGAGGTCTGGAGGTCCCCCTCTGAGAGGGGTATTATTGGTTGAGTCCCAGCTTGAACTGAACATGGCAGACCAAGGACATGCCTCTTTGCATCTCTGGAGGGAGTGAAGAACCCATCCTGGGCATCAGGTCCACCTCCCAATATATGCTTGGTTGACCTTTGCTTACTGACGTCTTAGCCATTTGACTGTCCTTCATGCTAGACCACAGCCTTCTTGAAGTCAAGGAGGGTGCCCACCTTATGCCTCCATTTTTATTATCTACTGGTGGCTGGCCCACGGTTTTGACAGTCAAATAATACCTGATGCGGAATGAGTGCTCTCTGAGCCTGTCTTCTTGCCTGAAAAATAGGTGGCAGGTACTTACCTCATAAAATTGTAGAGCAAATTAAGTTAGATAGTACAGTTTAAGCATATAGTACAAAACTTGCTGTATTTAAATGCCCAGTAAATATTGGATCTTGTTGTTATTACTATTATCTGCTGTTATTATCAAGATTACGACTATTTTCTGTCTTAATCTAGACCCTCTTCCAGACCTTGAACCGCCTTGCTTCTTTGTATCTCAGGCTGGTCCTTGATAGATGGATAACTCCTCAGCATTTTCTTTACCTTTTCTTATAAAAAGGCACCAACTCCCTGTTTTCAAATGAAATCGGACAAAAACTCCCTATATTGAAAGACAGAAAGAAACACCACTTGGATTGAATCATGGGTTGGGGGTGGTTCCACAGCCTCACTCCTTGCCGTGGCTTTCACCCAGTCTACCTCTCCCCTGTGCCCTGGGGCACCCATTCTAGCCCAAGGGCTCTCAGGAGGACAGTTAGGGACCCTCAGCTCTATAGTTCTTTCCTGACTCATTGCAAATATGTGCTCAGCAGTAAGACTGCTTCTCTTGGAGATGACTTAGTTTATGGCAGAACACTGGGGCCTTAATCCCCACCCTCTTGAATCCTTGAAAGAACTTGGATGTGACTTGCTCTACCAAATAGGAAAGCATTCTGCAGAGCTCCAGGAACAAAAATAAATGCAAAGAGCCATGGAACAAAATGTGCTGTCCCCAAACGACCTTCAGGATGTGATAAAGTGGAGATCAGCGGAGGGGAAAGAAGAGAATTAAAGTATATGTACATTTGTTCCTTGAAGTAGTTCCATTGGATGGGTGGAGATATTTAGTAATCATTATTGTTATTTTTTGTACCTATCAAGCCAACCATGAAGTTGACTCACGTTTCTGAGATGAGACCCGCAGCTCGATAATGGTATCAGTGTCATTCGAGAAGAATGGTGGCCACGTGAGTCATGCTGCTCTAGGTGGGTGGCTATGAGCGACTCTTTCCCCACACTGGTGGGTTGAATACAATGGAGGAAAAACATTATTTTTGAGTATGTGCTGATTTTGAGAAGAATCCGGGGACAGGGTCACTGTGACCATGGCCATAGAGGGAGTTTAGATCCCAACATAGTTGCAGTGCGCTGTGAGGCCCTGGAGTGACTTAGACATTTGAGGACTGAGCTTTATCTTTTGTTCAGTAGAGTAATCCTACTAATTCCATAGGGTTATCATCAGGAAGAACTGAGGTATGTGCTAGAAACCTTGTAAGGATCCCAAATACTGTAACCTGGTAGAAATGGGATACTTGTTAACGCTTCATTTGTATGCCTTAAGTTGAATTCTGAAACCAAGAGTGAGTCACATGTCAGTCCTGAGGCCATCTTTTAACTGTTTTTTTTTTTTCTGATAATTTCTTATGTGCATACTCTGCCTTTATCATGTCACACTATTACTCAAATCCTTTTCAGTAGTTCCTTCTTACCAAAGGGCATGAAATTTCCAGACTGAAACAGACCTTTTTGGACTTCTGGTTTTATTTCCTTTCTTACGAATGAGACCTGGTATCCCAAAGGGTGAGTGTGCCCTTGAGGAGCAACGACCTGTTCCCTGCACCTGGACCACTTCCTGGTTCATGGTAAATACTTAATACCCCTGTAGCTCTGAGCTGCCTTGGAGTGTCAGCCAAGATGACTGTCATCTCTAAGTACAAGTTTTGACTCATGGTGGCTTCAACTGTTATTTATTTAACAAGCCTGGAGGTGATCAGTTCCTGACCTTTTTTTCCAATACGTGTAAAAAAAGGATCCACTCTGTTTTCCAAATTAAGTTCTTCTTTACAATCCTTAGCTATTTGACTTGTTGCCTCTTAGTTACGATATGATGACCACAGCTCCAAACATCACATCTCCGTTCAAGGAAGAAGGAGAGGGGGTTGCAGCCACAGACATTCTCTTCCCTGTGTGTCTCTTTTTAACAATGACCAAAAAATCTTGCCAGAAGCCTCCCAGAATATTTCTCCTTTTATTTCATGAGCCAAAGCAGGATTATGTGGCTATTTTAACAAGACGGAATGTCTTCTTTTCCCCTACCCTTTATAGTCAGAGACCAGCAAGAGAGGAGGAGACTGGGAATGAATAGCTCTTGGTTTGGACAGCCCATAGCATCTGCCATGTTGGTATAATGGGCTAATACTCTGTTGGGATAATACCCTGTTGGTGTGAACAGCTCCAGGACTTTTGCTATGTTTTTTGCTCTCCTCCACATCCAGGGGGCTCTGTTTTACCTTCTAGACTTTGTATTTCAGGCTTGGAAGGAAGGTTTCAGCTCCTGGGACTGTGGATGTCTTGGGATATCAATATGGCACTGGGTTATCAAACGCATGGGCTTCAAAGCCAGACAGTCCACGGAATCTCCTATTCCTGTCTCCACTGCTTACTAGCTGTGTGCCTCTGAACAAGTCATGTCCCTTATCTGCACCTCAGTGTCTTCACCTGAGAAATGTAGGGGGCGCCTCTGCGTCAGAGAGTGCTGTCAGCAGTGTGTGTGATAATACAGGAGAGGGATTAGCGCACTGCCCCACTCACGGTGGGCTTTGCCTACAGGTGAAGCGATACTTACTCATAGGGCGCTTACTCTGAGCCCAGCTCATTCAAAGTGTTTTTGCATCTATTAAATCAGTAAATCCTCCTAACAGACTCAGGAGGGAGGTGCTGTTATTATATTCATTTTACAGCTGAAGGAACTAGCCCTGGGATATGAAGTAACTCCCTTAGGTCACCTGGGATCGAATCCAAGGCGTCCTGGACCCATGCTTATATCCAGTCATGATGCTTACATGATGACTCTTACAGACTTTTGGGAAAGAAAGTCTGGTGATTAGTTCTCCAGTTCCCTTTGCAGTAGGCTGGGAAAGGAGACAGGAAAACCCGAGCTTTGTGCATATTAGAGCTTTGGCTGGAGGATGCTGGGAGCCCCTCTGCAGGATCTGAGCCCTACTCAGTCGGGATATGAGTCCGAGTCTGTGCAGAGCTGAGGTTCAAGATGGGGTTGTCCTTGAAGAGGATGGGATAGGGTAAGCCTGGCTATATATCACTGTTTCCCACATTTGAATATTATATCAACACAGTCTGTTTTCTCAGGATCACCCCAGCCCTTAAGGAGATGGTTGATCAGGCATTAACGGTCTTCGTGGTTGTTGATAATCTGAGGTTACCACTTTCTGGCCGCAGACAGGGCAAGAAATTGGAAGATTTTCTGAAGTGCTTTTCAACTTTCTGATTTCTCGATCCTGCAGTCTTGGAGGTTTACAACTGTCCCCATCCTTGTGCCTCCCTTCTTGCCAGCTCCCCACTGCTGTTTCTACCTTGTTTATCTGGCTTTTTCCCCTTACAGCATTTTGGCAGTTGTGAGAAGTAGCTCTGGAACAAAATCAACAAATTCCCTTAATGCCCCGAAACGGGTACTTTTGGATCCTGCTGATGTTGATGGCAAAAAGCTCGAGAGCTGTGAGGTCTTCCTGTGTTTGTTCCATCGGCTACTCTTTCTGCCGAGTCCCTGTCATTGTTCATCACAGAACCTCAGAGCCACTGTGGTCATACCTTTCCCCATTTCTTTCTGCTCTCAGCAGATTTCTGGGGGACTGGGTAGATCAGAAGCCAAGACTTCCTTGTATTTGCCTGGGCTTATCTGTGTAAGGAATTTCTGCACTCGTGTGCTTGTGACCACCAGTACGTGCTGGCAGTTTTGCAAGTCAGAAATCCCACATTTCACTTTTTCTCTCCTTAAATTAGCCATGTGCTGGCAGGAAAATCATTCGCTACTCTCTCTGAGCTCAGTGTAATTCCTAAGGCAGCAGCGAATTAAAAGAGCCCCTAAGTCAGGGGTCAGCAAACATTTTCTGTAAATGGCTAGACAGTAAATATTGTAGGTTTCCCAGGCCATATGGTCTCTGTTGCAACTACTCAACTCTGCTCTTGTAACGAGAAAGCAGCCCTAGACGATATCTAAATGAATGGCTGTGATTGTGTTCCAATAAAGTTTTATTTACACAGACAGGAGGTAGGCCAGATTTGTATTAGGTTTGTTGCCAGGAAGGAAGCATGAAATTCTCTGGGCATGTCTACCCTCTCCCATATCCAGGAAACTTTTCCAGAGTCTTTTGATTCTCTTCCTCCCCTCCCCCACCCCCTGCCACTGACCTTGACCATTATAGTTCAGGCCATCATCCCCTCATGTGGATTATCTTATCTAAGATTCTGCTATCTTGCCTCAGATCTCCATCCTCCCTCCTCCAATCTGCCTCTCCGACTCCCGTCCCCCTGCATCCACTTGTGCATCCCTTCATGTATTCATGCAGTAAATATTAGGTTCCTCCATGTGATAGGCTGCCACGGTGCTAACTGCCGAGTTTTCAAAGGTAAACAGAAAAAGGCATGGGCTCCACAGTCACTGAGCTTACAGTTCTGTGTGGAATCCTATAATAAGAAAGCCATAATATGCTCATGAGAATGTATAATTGGCCATTGTTGTGAACACTGTAAAGCACAACGGATGATGAAGGTCTTTATAAAAGGAGAAATGAGTATCAGATCCCTGCTTCACACTCTTTGCTGGTCCCTGGGCACTTGGGGGAAGGTCCCTGAGTTAGTGTGAGAGTCACCTGGGGCCTGGGTGGTACTAGGGCTGCTTTTGCCTTCTGCCGTGTTGACTCGTTAGGCCCCATGTATTAGTTTCCTAGAGAAGTCATAACAAAATCCCACACCAGGTGGTTTCAATGACAGGCATTTATTTTCTTGCAGTTCTGGAAGGTAAAGTCCAAGTTCGGTTGTCAGCAGGGTTGGTTTCTTCCAAGGCTTCCTGACTTGTAGGTGGTCGCCTTCTTCCTGGGTCTTCACGTGGTCTTTCCCCTGTGTACTGTATGTAGTCCTTGTATTTCTTTGTGCATCCACATTTCTTCTTTTTATAAGGACACCCATCAGGTTGGATTAGAGCACACCCTAATGGCCTCATTTTCACTTAATCGCCTCTTTGGAGGCTCTCTCTCCAATTACTCTGCAGTACTGGAGGTTAAGGCTTTAACATGAATCTAAGGGGTCTAAGTCAGAGGGGTCAAAATGCCATCAACAAGAGAAATTTATTTCTCACAGTTCTGGAGGCCGGAAGTCCAAGGTCATGGTGTCAGTGTGGTCAGGTTCTGGAGGGAGTCATCTTCTGAATTGCAGGTGGCTGACTCCTCATTGTACCCTCCATGGAGAAGGAACTATGGGTTCTTCATCCTATTAAAATGGCACGCATCCCGTCTTGGGGACTCCACCCCTATGACCTCATCCAAACCAAGGCCCTCCCAAAGGCCCCACCTGCAAATACCATCATCACATTGGGATTAAGTTTCAACATATGCATTTTGGGCAGGGGGGGGAGGGCACAAACATTCATTCCATAGCAGGGGGACACAACTCAGCCCTTAACACATTGGAAAGGGCTTAGGATCTGAATTTTCTATGACTGTCTCTGGGTGATGCTGAGGAAGTTGATTGGTGCATCATACTTCGAGAACATCTGGCCTGGATGATGGTATGCTAAGAGCCTGGTGTGGCACGCAGTGCGGACCATCGTCTGCCCAGATGCTGTAGCCTTCTGCATCCCATGGCTGTCTTGTGCACCATGATGGACATGCCTCTGGCTTCTCACTGTTCGCCTGCCTCCCTCCTATTTGCACACACATACCCTGTGCCTTTTCTCTTTTATCTGGCTCCTGGCCAGTCTTCCAAGATCTAGTGCGACCCTTGGTTGCAATCCCCTCTCTTTTCTGGAGACATTTTGGCTACTCTTTTATTACTCTGTATTTTACATTCTACATTAAAGTTTTCTTAGTGTTCCTTTTATTTTTCTCTTTACATCTTCTTTGTGTCCCAGTTTCATTCTCCCCAAAGTTCCCCGGAATGAGTTTCCTGGCCATTCATTTGTTTCATCTTTCCGTGTAGGCGATAAGAGAAATAGGGGATGATTTGAGGAAGGGAGTGTGGCTGGGCTACACCACTCAGCTCCCCTTCATGTCGCTAAGTACTGATCTATGTGGGGCATAACCTGGGTTCTTTGCTTTTACTCTTACAACATGAACGTCCTTTTCATCTTCCCTTTGATGGGGAAGAATGTGCTTCTAAAGAGCTTCAAGAGAATGTGGGGAAGCCATCTTTTGGTGTATATTCTAGTGAAGATGAAGGCTATGAACACTTTAAAATGATTTGCCTTTTCCAACCGGGTGCCTAATTCTTACATAGGAGGTGGTGGGACTGCTCATAAGAGATCCAGATAAACCCACCTGTCAAAAGTCCCATGACCTTGAGGGCAGGCTTCCATGGAAGCACTGTCCAATGCCTTCTCCCTAGGCTGGGTGCAGGGGTTAAATGAAGGAATAGACACAAAGAAGCAAACACCTGTCCCAATCTCGTAGTCTCTCCATGAAAATGCTTTCTCCCAGCTCCCTTCACCCGCTTTTGAAATGGACTTGTTTTTGGCAAAGTGTAAATCTGCAGTTCAAAGACACAAAGGATTAGGAAGATTACCTGGCATGGTGGATCTCAATTAGCAGTTAGTTTATTCTGATGACTCGAATGTGAGAGAAGCCAAAGCATTTTGACTACATGTCCAATGATATGCATGAGGGTTTAAAATATAAATCTGGAGATTTTCACAGTGTTGTAGCATTTGGGGGATTTTGTAGCTCAAACCATAACATAAGGGAGACCCACAGAATCCTGGCTTTAATTCAGATCCCTATCATGTGTGGGATGCCATCATGTTGTTGACTCATTTATTTATTCTTTCAGTATACCTTTACAGAGCACCTACCACGTGCCAGCATGATATTTGATCCTTACATGCTCTTCTGAGTAGATCATTCATTCCCCCCATTTCGTAGGGGTAAGAATTGAGGCTCAGAGAAGTCACGCCAAGGGCAAACAGCCTGGAAGTTGTGGAGCCTGCATACGGATGGGTGTATCTGAATTCATAACCACCATTCTTGGCCTTGGCATCGATTCCAGCATGACTCAGCCTACACAACAGTTATCTACTCTGTGAATGATGGATCAACTTGGATACCATAGCAGTGACACTGTCTTGTTGTCTCCTGTCTCTTTCCATTCTTTTATTCACCCATCCATACATCTATCCATCCACCCATCCACACATCTACCCATCTACCCACCCAACCATGCACCCATGTACCCACTCATCCATCCACCCATCCACTCACCCATTCATCCACCCATCCACTCACATAGCCATCTGCCTATCTACCCACCTACCCATCCATTCGCAGGGAGAATAATGCCAGACAAGACAGAAGCAGAGTCAGAATTTAGAAGTAGTGGGTATGTCGGACTTAAATATTTCTCTCTTCCTCAGTTTCCTCATCTGTAAAATGGGGGAATTATTATAGCAATGATGACAACCTACCTTTTAGTTTTGGTGTGAGGATTAAATAAGATGATACACTTAAAACTCTTAGAACTGTAAAGCTCTGGCACTTAGTAATCATTATCATGCCATTGTTATTTTTATTATCATTTCAACTGTATATTTTGATAATTTATTATTTCAGCTATATGTTATACTTAATTTCACAAGGCTGGCTGAAACTTATTAAGAGATGCAGTCAGATCAACTACTTGGAATTTATAGAATATGACAACCTGATTACTCTGGACATCAGTGACTTTGAAGTCTGTGATAGCCGTGTGGACTGAGGCACCATGGCTGTTTACATGTCTCCATCTGTATGGAGACAAATTCTCACATGTCAGAGAATTTGCTGAGCAAACAGACAGAACCAGCATAACTGCCTGGGGACAGAGTTAACCTCCATGGCACTTCAAAAGGACCTGTGTACCAACAACTGTGTTTTCTGGATTCAAAGCAATCACTTCTGCATTAAAGTAGAGCCACCAAAGACTTCCTTTCTGAAGGTCACACACACTTACTCCTAGTTCCCACACTGGCACCCTGAATGGATTGGGCAAATCATTTGGTGAAGTTAGGGCTCCACTCTCTCATTTATATAACTCAGGACCCATCTGGTTCCTTAAGGTTCAAGTGAGATCATCCCTTTACTCAACATGTTGGTTGAATACCTACCACGTGCCAAGCCCTGGGCTGAGGGCTGATAATACTAAGGTGAGGAATGGTGGACAGAGTTCTTGTTTTCAGGGAAACTTCAGTCTTGTGGAGAACACAAATATGGTGCATGTAGCTGAGTACCTTGCACACAGTAGGTCCATGCAATGAGCTTTCCCAACCCCTGCTGATCCCCAGCATCAGAGTGAGCTTAAACTAAATCTATGGCTACGAGGATCCTTCCGCCTCCCTTTTTTATTGTTAAGTGTTGACTGACGAAGGAAGAAGGCGAGTAGTCGGACCCTAGTATTTGTCTGAGTTCTGCACTATTTGCTTTGTAAATTCAAGAGAGTTTTATAATATGTTTGACCTTAGTTTCTTCCTCTGTTTAATGAGGTAGTTCAGAGGGATAAACTCCCTAGTCCTGTTCAGGGGAAGATGCTAGAATTTGACCACCGTTTTGTAACCCCTGTCAGTGGCACTAAGACTATAAATCCCTAAAAAGCCACCATTCCAGGGAGGCACTGAGGACAGTTATTTTCCACGTGATGGATGAAGGGAAAGGTGGACACAGACACGGCTGTCTTCCAGTGATCCACTTGACCGTAGCTCAGCCCATTTCCTGGCTGGAAGAATGGGCCCTTGAAGAGAACCTTGCCCAACTCAGTGCCTTAAACACTCAGGCCACTTGTCACAAAGGCTTTCTCAAAAGCATTATTTTCCATCTTCAAAGCTGTGGACTTAAAAGGAGCTCTCCTGCGATCACCTTCCTTTCTGTTGCCTGAGTGGACTTGTTCTCTTCTGCCACCTGTTTGGATGAGCTCAGCAGTCACCCCGGGCCATGGAGTCAGGACACAGGAGTTCCAGGCATAGCTCTGCTTTCTTAATTGCCTTAGAAAAAAACACTTGCCCTCTCAGGAATCAGACTCTTCTGTAGTGAAATGAGAGTGTAAGGTTGTCAGGAGTGCAGGGAAGATCCTCGCACTTTATGTAGATGTAAAGGATTTCCATCTGGAAGATGAGGGCTAATGTTACCTGTCTCTTGGCAGTGGTCACATTTAACCTCCCTGGTCTCTCATTCCTTCTCTGTAATCTGCAGCCTGCAGCGGTCATCTCCAGAAGTGGACTGGGTGAACGAAGTAAGAAATTGCGGGTTGTAGTACGATAGAATTCATTTTGTTTTTGTGAGTTTCATGCCTACAAAGTGATAATCTCTTTTAAAAATAGCACCACCTTTTCTGTTTAAATGCAGTTTTAATTTTTCTTATATGTTTATTTATTTTTGAGACACCGAGAGAGAGACAGAGCATGAGCAGAGAAGGGGTAGAGAGAGAGAGGGAGACACAGAATCCATCACGGCCTCCAGGCTCCTAGCTGTCAGAGCAGAGCCCGACGCGGGGCTCGAACTCACGAGCCGCGAGATCATGACCTGAGCCGAAGTTGGACGCTTAACTGACTGAGCCACCCAGGCGCCCCTTAAATGCAGTTTATATTCCAGCCTGAATCAGGTCAGCCATGGGCCCTTCCTGTCCCTGGGATCACACCCACTATCCCAGCAAGGTACCCTCGGCCACTGTGCTTGGCCTTCACCCCAGTCAGTACAGCCCAGCACAGTGGTTATTCCTATGAAGAGCCTGTGAATGCTTCTCACCATCAGACTGTGAATTTTTGTTTGGCCAAAGTCCTCAATGGTTGGCATGTAGCAGACACTCAGGCAGCAGTTTTGTCCTGTGAGTTAACTGGGGCCTCATGTGGTCTCCAATGCATTTACAGTAAACAGATTGCTTTTGGAAAGAAACAGGACGATACCAACAACAAAATGGAAGAAATTGAAATATGAGACAAGCTCTCCAAACAAAAATGGGTGTGGGGAAAAGGGTTCTCTCTGGTAGAACAGGAAGTCATCTGTAAAACCCTCATGTCTGGGGTGCCTGGGTGACTCAATCGGTTAAGCGTCCAAATCTTGATTTCGGCTCAGGTCATGATCTTGATGAGGTTTTAGGGCGATGGTGGGGTTCACGGGTTTTGGAGCTGACGGCCAAGAAAGAATTCTTGAAGACATCTTTGGTGCAGAAAGGTGATTTTATTAAAGCATAGGAACAGGACCCCTGGGCAGGAAGAGCTGCCCTGGGGTTGTGGAGTGTAACTGGCTATATACTGTGGACGGAGGAGGTAAAGTCAAAAGGGAAGTTGCCAAGGAGACTTTCATATGCTAAAGAAGACTCCCAGGATACTGAAGGCCTAGCTATTGTCAGGCTAAGGTTGTTTTTCCCTCTAGGAGGAGCATTAAGGTTAAGAGTCCAGGGAGTTCCTGGACTTTAGGCTATTGATGGCATTGCCTTTTTCTTGTAAACTGGTAGAGACTCTTCTATGTTTTTTTGTCCTTTCCTGTTTTGGGGTATCTGGGAGTGACCAAGGAATATCATACACGTCCCACCTGGGAGGGAGTGGGTGCTAGCTTGTACTTTGCCCTCAGCTTGCCTCACGCTCCCTCATTAATCTCGTGATTTATCAGTTGGATCCCTGCATCAGGCTCTGTGCTGACAGCTCGGAGTCTGGAGGCTGCTTCGGGTTCTGTGCCTCCCTCTCTCTCTGCCCCTCCCCTGCTCACGCCTTGTCTCTCTCCTGGAAATAAATAAATAAGATCCTCACGTTCTTGGGGCACCTGCCTGGCTCAGCCAGTAGAGCATGAGACTCTTCATCTCTGGGTTGTGAGTTCAAGCCTCACGTTGTGTTTGTGGCTTACTTAAATACAAAGTCCTCACCTCCTCTCTCTGCCCATCTCTGGAATCCCCATGCCGACAGTATGGTCTCCTAAGCACCTTCTCTCTGAGTCCTGCTTCCTTCCCCAAACCATCCTGACACCCACCCCCAGGAGTTTTCGTCCTCTGCTCTCCTTCAGGAGTGCTGCTGTTAATTCTGTAGTTTCCCTGCTTCTGATTTCACCCTTAGATTAGCTCTACCCTGATCAGCTCAATAAAGCGGATTCTTGGAGGGGACATGATTAGCAGATAGGGGTAGGATGATGGGAGGGACCCCCAGGGACCACCCTCATGTATGGTACTGAGTGCTCGCCCGTGAATACGGACACCTAGCACACTGTCCCCTTGCCCTGTGTCTTCAGGTCACCTGGATATCATGTGACAGGTGGCACATGTCCTCGTTGCTGTCCTTTGATTGCTGTTGCTGTCTCATCCCCCAACAGAGGGTTTCAGGTTATCTGCATCAGTTGTGTCCACCTTTCTGTCCTCAGTGCCTCGAGCCCTGCTTCTCCCAAAGTCAGTGCTTAGTAAATGCTTGCCGACTGAATTAATGTGATAAATGACAGTTTTGAAAATGAAGATGTCTTGCATTGACTAATTAGAAGCTTAATTTGTTTGAGTTCTGCCTTCCAGGTTCCACGTAAGATTTTAGAAGATCACACGATGTCTCTTTGTTTGCTTATTTCCTGTTTTTGTTCCTTGCAGCGAAAGGCCCGGACACTTCAGTGCACACATATAGCTGACTTAATGAAGTGAATTCACATTTCCTGGCTCGTTTTGGAGAACTTCTTTGGAACCAGTAGGACCTAGTTAAAAAACAAACAAGTTTATTAGAGTTAGATAGACTAGATTTTAAATTCGGTCCAAATCACTTACTAGTTTGGGAACATTAGTTTCCTGTTCTGTTATTTGGGGTCGGAGACCCCCTTCACACAGATGCCATGAGAAATGAGCCTTTCACTACCGGCATTGAAATCGATCATGGCCCCTGTGTCCCCACCTCACACACCTCCACAAACACAGTTGTGTCTGGGGGTAGGACCTCATGGAGTTGTTACATTCGGCCTCATGCCAGCCTTAGGATGGGTCCGGCCTCATCAGAAGCTGCCATCCGGCTGCAATCCACTAACTTAATTAAAGGTAAACTGTCCTCCAGGTAAACCATGAGGTGATGCAGGCATGCTCTCCCGAGAATCATTGTCTAGTCCTTTCTTTTTTTTTTTTTTTTTAAATTTTTTTTTCTCAACGTTTATTTATTTTTGGGACAGAGAGAGACAGAGCATGAATGGGGGAGGGGCAGAGAGAGAGGGAGACACAGAACTTGAAGCAGGCTCCAGGCTCGGAGCTATCAGTGCAGAGCCTGACGAGGGGCTCGAACTCATGGACTGTGAAATCGTGACCTGGCTGAAGTCGGACGCTTAACCGACTGCGCCACCCAGGCGCCCCTGTCTAGTCCTTTCTGATCCGTCAGGGGCATTGCATTAAAATCGATCCATTTCCCAAACTCCATTGCTGTTCTTTTCTAATCGAATTACAGACCCAGCT
Source organism: Prionailurus bengalensis (assembly GCF_016509475.1). Classification (NCBI taxonomy): domain Eukaryota; kingdom Metazoa; phylum Chordata; class Mammalia; order Carnivora; family Felidae; genus Prionailurus; species Prionailurus bengalensis. The sequence continues at coordinate 78,787,431 of NC_057353.1, read as the reverse complement.
ATAGAGCACCAGCCCTTCCCCCGGGAGCAGGAACTCCCCTGCACAGCAAGGCTCTTTGACACAATATGGTTTGCCTGGAATTCATCACTCAGGGGACTTGGTGAATTGAAGATCTATTACTTTTTTACATTCTGCGTTCTGTGGAGTGCCTGGCATAATGTTCTGGCCACCTTCCAGAATTATTTTCATTGCTTCTCTTCCTCCCTCTCCCTCTCCCTCTCCCTCTCCCTCTCCCTCTCCCCTTTGGCTTTGTTTTATTTTGCTTCGTGTTTGGTGGTGGAGGTTATTTGGAGATAATGTAGTAAAAAATATATCAGTTTTAGGTCTGAAAGGTAGAACCCAAGTCCCAGATACATAGAGTCATTTGACATTAAAAAAATATTTATTTAATTTCAGAGACAGAGAAAAGGAGGGGCAGAGAGAGAGGGACAGAGAGAATCCCAAGCAGGCTCCACACTGTCAGTGTAGAGCCTGACATGGGGCTCCTGAGCAGAAATCAAGAGTCAGATGCTTAATCTGCTGAGCCACCCAGGCGCCCCATGGTCATTTGACATTTAAAAACCTGTTGAAAGGCGATAATAAATAGCATCTGCCTGAGGGATGTTGTGTGTGCCTGGCATATAGTAAGTGCTCCACAAATATATGTTAAGCAAATTAAATCTTAAACACAGAAATACACACACACACGCACACACACACACACACACACACACGCACACACACACACACACACACACACACAGGCGCGCGGGTGCACACACACAGTGATCTATAAAGAAATGTCAGCTGTCAACAGTTATCATAATTTCCATCTTCTTCATATTAAACTTGATTATTTTTTTTCAACGTTTATTTATTTTTGGGACAGAAGGAGACAGAGCATGAACGGGGGAGGGGCAGAGAGAGAGGGAGATACAGAATCGGAAACAGGCTCCAGGCTCTGAGCCATCAGCCCAGAGCCCGACGCGGGGCTCGAACTCACGGACCGCGAGATCGTGACCTGGCTGAAGTCGGACGCTTAACCGACTGCGCCACCCAGGCGCCCCTAAACTTGATTATTTTTAAAGTCGAGACTCAGACTCAGAAAACCTGAATTCTAATCTTGCTTGTGCAGTGCACCTTGGACAAGTCCTAGAATATTTTGAGCCATCTACTTTCTCATCTGTAGAATGGTAGGGAGGAGACAGCTACGCACTCTTTTCCATCCTTTGCCTACTGCATACACACTCATTTATCCAACTTCATATGCAAAATCTTCAACTAACTGGCTCCAGTCTATACCTCTGTGTATAAATATATACAATTCTTCAGCACTCTCCTTTTCTACCCTCTTACTGCCCCCTACCTCCCAGGCTTCTTCTGTCTCTCTCTTTTGTTCAATAATTGTTTATTCAGTGTCTGTTCTGTGAAGGCATTGTTTTAGGTAATGAATAAAGCAACAAATAGACAAAAAATCCCTTGCTCCCATGAAGTTCGTTTGCTAGTGGGGAAAAGTATAAAAAAGCAATAAGCAGGGGTCCCTGGGTGGCTCAGTTGGTTGAGCATTTGGCTTCAGCTCAGGTCAGAATCTTGTGGTTTGTGAGTTTGAGCCCCACGTCATGCTCTCTGCTGTCAGCCCGTCAGCCCAGAGCCCACTTCAGATCCTGTCCCCTCTCTCTCTCTCTGTCCCTCCCTCACTTGTGCTCTCCCAAGAAATAAATACATATTTTAAAAAAAAGCAATAAGCATATGGCGTGTCGGGCTGTGTTAAGTGCAATGTCTTATGTTCTTTACATAATCACAGTACCGATGGTGAAGGAGTGAAGATTCCCACTTTGGTCTGAACCCAACCTAGTGCCCCCATTCGAGGTGTCAGTGTCCCCCTCCTTCCCAGTTAATGGCCTGACCTTCACAGAAGAGACTGGGTGAGTGTGCAGCTTCAACTTCACTCGTAATTGTGCAACCTGCATAAATAAGATGGGGTTTTTGATTTGTAGCCTTGTCTGTTCTGTGGCTTCTCTTAAAGCTGCCACAGAAACAGTCTTGTTCTCTGATGGGTAGAGTTGACATGGCCGATTGAAGCCCAGATCTTGCTTTCTCCTTGTTGTCACTCCAGCGCGGTGAGAAGTGTCCATCCCACCCAGTGTCCTTAACTCTAGCCACGTTCAGCAGCCACGTGGTCCTCAAGCCCCTTGCTGGAACAGGCGCCTCCCAAGAAGGCAATAAACGAATTAATCATCATACCACTTGGTGTGATTATTAGTGTCCCATTACCATGGATTATTAGTGTCCCAGTTTTCACCAACACGGAGCTCAGCACTTATTCAACTCCAGAGGCACAAGCAAACCCATCTTTGCGGGTGTGTTTTCTTGGATGACTTCTACCAAGGAGAGTGGTTCTTGAGGCCGCATTAGAAAAGCAGAATCATCAGTAGTGTTTTCAAGCAGAGCTTTTTGGTATAGGGAGTTGATTGTGTCAGCATTGGAAGGTCGGCAGAGCAAGAAGATTGGGCTGACTCCGTGATTAATCACGAATAATTACGATTATTGATGACATATTGATTAACGATGTTACAAGAGGCAATAATTGCCAAGGCGGGGGAACCAAAAGGAGGAATTGGAGCCACCAGAATTTAAGAGCTGAGGCCTCCAGGGAAAGCAGCGGCCTTTAAGGAGGGCCTGCTGCAAAGCTGTAGCTCGGTCCTCTGGGGTGGGCTCACTGGAGGCGATACTTTGAGTGACAGGGAAACACAATCCACGCTGGCGGTGGCTCTGAAGTGAAGGGGTGAAGGGTGCCAGAGGAAATCGATGTCTGAGGCGGAGCCGTGCACCGTGGCTAGGGCTGCACGGACTGGAATTGAAAACATGAACGAAGGCCATCTCCCCTCTTTGCTGCTGTCCATTTGCCCTCTGGCACCTTCCTTTGGCAGCATCCGATGGGAGGTCAGCCTACGCGTGAGGCAGGGTAATGTGCTTTGCAGATTCCCAGCTCCAGCTAACAGAGCACGAAGAGGTGGGCTTGGAGCTGTGAGAGGAAAGGGACATAACCCACACCAGAGCCTGGAAAGGCCAAGCCAAAACCAGTGGGCTCTACAGCCTACCTCCTAGAGCTATTAAATTATCCAGAGTGTCTGCTGAGTCCTGGCCCTAGGTGGACCCATCCCATAGTAGTGACGATGGTCATGGTGGGGGTCAGGACTGACAGCTGCTGTTCAGGGAGGGGCCTTATGTGCAGGTGCTTAGCACGCCCGCCTCATCCACACAGGATGGCTCTTTGAATTTCGTGTCCTTCACTCCCTACCTGCAGCTAGTTTTACCAAGTCTTGCAAGGTTTTACCTCCTGCATATTAATCCATTTCTTGGTTCCCTCAAGTATGATAGTTTCAGGCTTGTACCCCTTTTTTGTTTCATTACTACAGGATTCACCTGACCTCCTTCCTTCTCTGTGTTTCCCTCTCATCCTTCCTTCGCACTGCTAGCAGATAATCTTTCTTCTAAAAAAAACCAAAAAACAGAAACCAAATTGTATCGCTCCTCCAGTTAAACCATTTCAGTGGCTCACCATGGTGCACAGGATGAATCCAAACCTCCTAATGTGGGCTCAACGGGCCATTGATGATGGAGCTGAGTTTCTTCTCGTGTGTCACGTGCTCTCATGCCTCCTCGCTGCCGTCCGTGTTCTGCCTCCACCTGTGATTCTGTCTGCCCCTTGTCCATCTGTGCATAATCTCTGTGTACATCAATGCTTCCTCCCTCGTCGCCTCTTCTCTGAAGCCCTTTCTCATCTCTCACCTTTCAAATCAACATGTACGTGTGTGTGTGTGTGTGTGTGTGTGTGTGTGTGTGTGTGATCACAAAGCTATTTGTATCTCCATCACACTTTTTTATTATCACTGAGTTTTAGGCAGAAGTGGAAGGGAAAGAACATAGACTTTGGAGGTAGACAGTCTTGAAGTTGAATCATAGGCCTGACATGGAAATGCTAGGTGTATTTGTCCAAGTGACTTGCCTTCCTTGAATCTCACCTGCTGTGTCTGAAAAGTGGGCTCTACGGCCCACTTTAGAGAACTGTTAAATTAATGAAACTGCATCATTAATTTCCTCCCACAATGTGTGGCAGGCAGTGGGCTTTTTATTTTTTTTTAAATTTTTTTTTTCAACGTTTATTTTTATTTTTGGGACAGAGAGAGACAGAGCATGAACTGGGGAGGGGCAGAGAGAGAGGGAGACACAGAATCGGAAACATGCTCCAGGCTCTGAGCCATCAGCCCAGAGCCCGACGCGGGGCTCGAACTCACGGACCACGAGATCGTGACCTGGCTGAAGTTAGATGCTTAACCGACTGCGCCACCCAGGCGCCCCTCCAGTGGCTTTTTAAATAACTGCTAGTTCCTTTCTTTGACCCAAGTATGGCTGGTCACCCCACTACAGTCTAAGCTGCATGAAGTCAGGATCAAGTTTCTAGTTCCGTTCCCACAGATCCTGGAACAATGTGTGGCACGTAGCAGACAATCGTGCATACAGGGTTTCTGGAGAGGTCCTGTCTCCCCTTCAGCTGGTGTGCTTGGGGGTCCATGCCATTCTTTGGGAAGCACTACGGCCGGGCACAGTGATGTGCACTTGGGCAAGGATGAAATCAGAGAGTGGCTGTTCAGTACCTGGACAGTCTCTGCACTAGAGAGCTTGAACCAAAAAACAGGTTCTCTCTCTTTTTGGCAATGTGCATCACCCTCCTCAGAGAATCTGAAGGACCTCTTGATAACCTGCAGTCAAAGGGAAGCTCGGAGTGCTTCCTCTCTCCATGTGATGCCTCCCTTTAATGGTACCTGGGTTTGTGTGCAGCATTTCCTTTAGGGCTCAAGGTGAGACTGTTGCCTGTGATGTGGTGAGGACCATGGACGCCACACGGTGTGGAGGAGCGAGCATAGGCTTTGGGCTCATCCCTGATGGCATCATGTGTAATTAGTTACTTAACCCCAAAGCTTCATTTATTGCCCTGTGTGCTGTAGAGTTCCCTCATACTGACCACACGGGACCATTATGAAATGACAATTGGGCATTCACGTGGAGGAACTTTGTGACCTGGAAGAATACTGTCTTTGTGCCGGCCCTCAACAAAGATTTCCACAGATACATGCTCTGGAAACTTTGCTTGGTAAAGCTCCCCGTGGATAAATGAAGGCCTTCAAATGGGCAGGAGTAATTTAATTTCCATGAAAGTTAATTGAGATCTGTGTTTTCTGAAGGCTAATGGTCTGGTGAGAGATGTCCTGAGTCAAGATAATGTGATGACCTACTTGTTTTTTCAGGTACCGGTTATTGAACAGAAGTCACATCTGTCACTGTTAACCTGTTTGCACAGTGACCTCTCCTGTCTCACCCACCTAGTCTCCCTGGCTATTATAGGGGAAGAAGGTCATCCCACTGAAAGACATGAAATGCCAAGGAGTAAAATACAGCCCCCAGGAAGCTTGGTTTTTGTAGTTGCTACATTTCCTTAAGCAGCCAGACCAGTATTTGCATAGGGCTACTCTGTGCCAGGCACAGGCTAGACATAAGGTCCAGGAAGAAAAGCCATGACCTCAGTGCTCAGAGGCTTTCCTTTTTATTGGCGGTGGGAAGAAGATTCAAAAGAAAGTGAAAATGTCATGGAATATTAGAGCAGCCATGATTCTATGTAAAAAATGCACAAGGTGAGGATGTTCCATCACTTAGGGCAGTTCCTGCTACTTTAGTGACTTTAATGATTCCTACCAGCCCAAGATAAAATACAAATCCCATATTGTAGAATCATAGAAGGAGATAAGAAAATCAGCCACCCCTTACCCCAGGCATTCTGTCTTCTGTTTTATTTATTATATTCAGGCCACTTACCATGATTCAGAATTTTACTATTTTTTCTATCTCTCTGTATGCACACACGCACATATAAATCGGCACGTGCACATAGGCACACACACATGCACAGTGCACATGGAGAGGCATCCTCTGGATACTTAGATCAATGAGTGAGGGCTTTGAGGAGCAGGTAGGACGGGATGCATGACATAAGGTTTGAAAGACCCACATGAAATAGTTTCAGTTGTCAATTATATGATGTGAACTAATTATCTCACACAAAACAATGATAATCTTGGTAAATATAGAACAGAAGTTTCAAGAAAGCTGGGAACTTGTTAGAACCAGTTCTAGAAGTATTCCTGGATGGAACCTGCATGTGTGCAGTAATTATCTGTTGAGTTAATTAATTGATGAATTAATTAATTATTATACTGAGTCCCCAACCTCCTGCAGCTAATCTGTCTATACTGTGTTCTGAGATATTTCAAAAGCTAATATCTTTGTGAGACATAAACTGTCCAACCTTTTAGGATTCTTTACTTTTTGTTTTTCATTTCAAGTAGGGGACATGCAAGCCTCATTTTCTTTTCTTTTCTTTTTTTAGGATTTCTTTCTTTTTTTAAAATGTAATTTATTGTCAAATTGGTTTCCATACAACACCCCGTGCCCATCCCAACAGGTGCCCTCCTCAATGTCCATCACCCATTTCCCCCTCTTTCCCACCCCCCGTCAGCCCTCAATTTGTTCTCAGTATTTAAGAGTCTCTTATGGTTTGCCTCCTTCCCTCTCTGTAACATTTTTTTCCTTCCCCTCCCCCATGGTCTTCTGTTAAGTTTCTCAAGATCCACATTATGAGTGAAACATATGGTATCTGTCTTTCTCTGTGTGACTTATTTCACTTAGCATAACACTCTCCAGTACCATCAGTGTTGCTACAAATGGCCAGATTTCATTCTTTCTCATTGCCAAGTAGTATTCATTTTCATACATAGCTAATTTTCATTGATTGCGAGCATATTTTCCTTTATGTCATTGTGTTTAGTCATAATGTTTGCTAATTCCGGTATCTGTGTCATCTTGGGGTCAGTCTCCATTGATTATCCTTTTTTTTTTTTTTAAGAATAGGTCACATTTTCCTGTTTGTTGTCCTGTTAAACTCACTTTGGACTCTTTCCTGGATATTGTGAATCTTGTGCTGTGGAGACTCAAGATTCTATAATTTTCTTCCAATGAGTGTTAGTGTTCCTGTCGTCACTTGTTGCCTTCTTTGTTGTAGTGGGCAGTTAACTTGCTTAAACTCAGATTGCAATCTCTGCCTTTTGGGCAGGAGTTTAAATCTTGGGTAGTTATTTTATCTTTAGTTAGGCTTCTTGGAGTCTGCTCTATGCAGGCATAGTTTGAGGTTCAGCCTGGGATTTGGACAGAAAATATGTACAGACTGTGTGGTTCCCTTCTCTGTTTCTTTCCCTCGTAGATTTCTGCCTCACTTCACAGACGTTGACGTTGTCCTGAATTCTGTCCTCTGGTCTTTTGGGCCAAAAGACTATAGTCTTTTATAGGCATGGCCCCCTGCCTTCATGGTAAAAGCCATATAAATAGGAAACAGTGAGTCAATAAAAGGAGTGCAAAGTGAACTTGAACTTGACTTAGCTGATATTCGAAGGCACTCAAATTCCCTTTCTTTTTCCTGTCTTCTGCTATATTTTCCAGCTTTACTCCACATTCTTGCTAAGGAAGCAGAGGGAGTCCACAGGACCCTGGCCCTCAACTAGATGGTGTAGTGCTGTCGCCTAAGTGAGAGACTGGGAATTCTAGGAATGCCTTTTCACTTGAGAGCCCCTTGAGTAATAATCATAAAAAGATGTTATAGTAAAACTTTGCATTTAAAGTGCCTCTTATTCTTAGGATGTCAAAGTGCTTAGCAAACACGAATTGCTAGAAACCTTTTAGATTAATTAAAATGAGCAGATTTCCCAGACAAAGAAGATGACTGTTTTTGTACTTGCGATGTTTTTCACAGGTGAGCGGACTGACACACAAATACGTTCTTTTGTCAAATCAAGAGGTTCTGAGAACAGGTGAATTCAGCCTGAGCACAGCAACCGTACTGCCCAGTTTCATTGCTTTTCAGAATAATACTGATGACAATATCAGGGATTCATGAGTACCGTGCTTGTGTGAGAGTATTTGGGCTGATAAGTCAGGCATGCTGGCTGGCACTTGGGGTGCAGGAGGGCGTTGTTTCCTCCCGGTGCCCTGGGAGGCAGATCTTCCCTTCGGTTTAGGCTGCTGTGTGGTGGGTCTTATTTTTGCTTTATAGCCCAGGAAATGGAGGCAGTTCCACTTGCTGTGGGTCCTCCAGCTAGGAAGTGTCAGAGCTGGGAGTTTTAAAAAAATGTTTATTTATTTTTGAGAGAGAGAGAGAGGGAGAGAGAGATTGATTGATTGATTATGAGCTAGGGGGCAAAAAGAGAGGGAAACACAGAATCCAAAGCAGGCTCCAGGCTCCGAGCTGTCAGCCCAGAGCCTGACATGGGGCTCGAACCCACAAACCATGAGTTCATGACCTGAGCTGAAGTCAGATACTTAACTGACTCAGCCACCCAGGCACCTGCAAGAGCTGGGATTTTGACTCAAGTTTGTCAGATTCCTATATTCTTCTCTGTATTTTCTGTATTCCTATAGATATTCCTATATTCTCTACCAATATCATTACTAAATATTACCCTTCTCCCCATTTCTAAACTCCTGGGAAACATACACATTCTCGTCAGAAGTAGCAGCTCATCACAGACCCACTGGGAATGGGGGCTCAGTATTGGCCATTAGAGGACACGAGAGCAGAGGTTAGTTGAGGTCAGATGGGAGGCCATGCAAAAGAGAGCCAAGGCACTTGGACTTTCTTCCACTCTATATCGTCCTGTTTGCCAGTGCTGATATTCAGCACTCAGCTGTCCAAAGGCAAAGGGAAGGAGACTGCCATTCTCTCAAGCAGCTGCAGTGAGCAGACACCATGGCAGACATGTGGCCAAATGGTATTCTCACGAAAACCCTATGAGCAGGTTCCCATCTCTATTTCACAGAGCAAGAAACTAAGACTTGAAAGATTAAAGGAATTTTCCAAGGTTGCCTAGCCCTTAAAAATTGTCAGCAGCTTGTTTAACTTCAAGACAGTTCCCTGCCCTTCTCACACTGCTTAAAAAGTCACATTCTAATCAGATCTGATGGCCAAATCAGTCTGAATGGAATATGCCCACCTACGTTGACATGCTACGTAAGGATTTTCTGTTCACGGTGGACACATGGTTGCCAGGTTGTTTCCATTTGGAGACTGCTGTGGTTTTCCAACCTGGTGGTACCAGCAAAATACAAGAGCATAGTCCCATTGTGCCCATCCCAGCCTGGGCATGCTCACCTTTACAGACGGCCTCGCCCAGAGATAAGCCCAGTGGTGTGCCTTTGCGTTCTCGTTGCCACTTTGTTCGTAGAATTGTTTATGAAGCCCAGATCCGCTCCTGTGCCTCGGTCTTTGACGCAGGGGGATGTGCTGGGAGCACAGACCGGACTGCCCTGTATTTCACAGAAGCCCGGACTCAGGCGTGGTGTTCACTGGCAGAACCGGCAGGCACTTTAATCCCTGCTGTCCAGCTCAGATGGATACATTTCCGCCAGCGTTTGTGTGGAGTGAGCCATTTCTCCACGACGCGCTGCCGAGGCTCCCCTGATTTCACCCTGACCACACGTGGCGGGAAGGACAGTGCGGGGGGGGGGGGTTTCCAGGGAAATGGCAAAAGTGCCCAGAGGTAGATACATGTTCCTGCCACATTGCGCCCCATGGACTTCTCTTCTTGTGAATCCAGGTTTTCTCATCATCAAATCACTGGGGACACTGCTTAGTTCCATGGTGACCCTCTCCAGGGCCCAACTGTCACATCTAAGATAAGCCTGGAAGTAAATGCTCCGTGTGTAAAGGTGGAGGACTCTGGATGTACCCTTTAGTGGCACTTTAACGGTTGTTTCAAAGTGGGACCACTCCAACCCCGCCCCCTGCAGGCCAGTAGGGCACATAGATTGTCACAGATGCTGTGGCCCCAACGCCAGGAAATGCAGGATATTAGGAGGTTGAGATAGCTCTGGGCAGCATGGCAGAGCTTACGAGGTGGTTTTGAAATATCTGCTGAATCCAGAGCCCCGGCCTGCAGCTGATGACTGGAGTGGCTTACTCCAGTTCCACTGGGGATCAGATTTGAAGTCTCCCCTTGTTTTTTTTTTTTTAATGTTTATTTATTTTTGAGAGAGAGAGAGAAAGAGAGAGCAAGCAGGGGAAGTGCAGAGAGAGAGGGAGACACAGAATCCGAAGCAGGCTCCAGGCTCAGAGCTGTCAGCACAGAGCCCAATATGGGGCTTTTACCCACGAACCGTGAGATCATGACCTGAGCCGAAGTTGGACGCTCAACAGAAACTTTGTTTTTATTTATTTATTTAAAAAAAATTTTTTTTAACGTTTATTTATTTTTGAGACAGAGAGAGACAGAGCATGAACGGGGGAGGGTCGGAGAGAGAGGGAGACACAGAATCTGAAACAGGCTCCAGGCTCTGAGCTGTCAGCACAGAGCCCGACGCGGGGCTCGAACTCACAGACAGTGAGATCGTGACCTGAGCCGAAGTCGGATGGTTAACCAACTGAGCCACCCAGGCGCCCCTAGAAACTTTGTTTTTAAACAAAGGAGTGACAGGAGCAAAGCTGCAATTTAGAAAGATTGTTTTGAGAGCAGACCAGAGGGCAGTTGGTGGCCTTCAAATATGTGTTTTGGTTCATTTGTGGGATTTATTTATTTAATTCTCAGGGAAACTTGACAATACGTGAAAACTTCCAAAACTTTATACATGAACTATTTTTGGATATCGTTACTGTATTCTATAAATAGTATTTACTATTTGTTCTTGCATTTAATAAGTAATATAATAGTATTCTTATGGTATTTGAATACAGCGCTGACACCACGTAGTAAAACAGCACACCTCATCCAACGAAGGTAATACTCTAAGCTTGCCAAGTGGTTAAGAGGCGTCAGTGGGATGCCGAGTGTGGACCCTGGCGCCTGGCTTCAGACTGGGAAGATCAGAAGCTCCAGGGGGAAGAGCGGGATGTGCTGCCCCAGCCTTGTGGTTGGAGGCAGGCAGTGAGACTGCTTGGGGCTTGTCCTGGAGCTGAGAGGGCCCCGGTCTGGTGCCACCGTTCAGTGGTTCCACTTTACAGGTGTAGACCCCCCCACTTACTTGAACCATGCATTTCATATTACCTAAGAACCAGGTTTGGTTGGTGTCCCCAGTTCATACCGAGTTGACAGGTTCAGAGATAATTCGCCTCCTAACTGCTAAGACAGTGTCCTAAGATGATGGTAGACAGCAAATGTTATAGCCACGGTGCAGACAGTTTTGAATGTTCAAAAAGGAACCGTAACGTGGAGTCACTCTGATACCATTTTTTCATGCTTTCACCTGTAAGACAGGGAGGGAGCATCAGAAGCATGAGATTTGGCATCTAACTCACCTTAATTGGAGCCCCAAGGTTCTCTTTGTTACTAGCTGTGTTATCCAGGGCCAATAGATTGCTTATGTAAGTTTCAGGTTCCTCATCTATGAAATGGGAACACTCACATCTACCTTGACTTTGAAAAGCATAGAGCAGAGTCATGGGCAGGGCAGACACTCCATATGTCGCCTCTCTTTTTTTTAAGCTTTCCTGATTATTTTTACTCCCAAAGAAAACGAAGGCTCAGAATTGAATAAATCCAAGAGCTTCAGAAACAACATTAGATTCATATTTAGACAGCAATTAATTTTTTTCCTTGGGTAAGAAAAATTGTACATTTGCTTCTAAAATATGAAGAGCGGTGATTATGATTCATGCACACATGATTCATAGTGAGAGCTGGAGCTGAAACACAGCTAAACTAATAATATTTCGTCCTTGTGACTAAAGCTTATCTAAGCTTAGAATGTGTGCCCGCAGTTAGAGCAAAGAGTCCCAAGGGCGGCTTTGCTGATACTTTGATTTGGTGACGGGGTACAAGCAGAGAAGGTATTGTCTCCTCATAGCCCACTTTCCCAATGGGGTGCCTTTGCATTGTCTGCACCTGTTCCCCCCTCTGCACCTGCTTCGTTTCCAGGTATGGTTGATTTCTGGTAACAGTGCCTAGAGCCAGACTTCATCCTTTCTGCCATGGATTATTGCAACAGCTCATAATGGGTGTCCCAACCTAATATTTCTTCCTCTCCAGCAGACATATTCTCTCTCCTCTTGCTGAAGTGAATTCTTAAAGCACTGGTCAACTGTGTGGCTGAGAGGAAAGGTCACCCGCTTGGGCATTTGCCATTTTCTCACCATGTGACTCTCTGCCACCTCACCTTGCTGGGCATGAATTTCATCATCTATGAAATAGAGATTCCTGCTATATAACAGTCTTTTTTTGATGAGGATTAAGTGTGTATGAAGTAGCTTACACAATTCCTGAAATAAAATAGGTAGACAGCAAATTGTGTTTGTTCTTCATTGGCCCTTCATCACTGGAAAAATCATACCTAATTTTATTGTGGCATATTCCGTGTGCACCCACGACGACACATGCCCCGCGTGTGCCCTCCGCCCTTTGCTGTCCACATACAGCACACTATTTCCTGTCTCTTGCCTCACTGTTCTCACTTTGTACTTCTCCCCATCAGAGTCTCCCAGGAACTGATGCTCGGATGGATACCATTCTGTTGTTTTTCTCTTCTCTGTGCCTTTTGATAGGGTACCTGGACTGTTTCAAGAAAGTTAAGTCTTCGGGGGGCCCTCGGTCCCCAGTAGACTAAAACAAGCAGAACCACAGATCTGTCCTCAGGTGTCTGATTCAGTGGATGTTCGCCAAGAATGTCCTGTGCGCGCTTGCTGGGTAGTATGGATCTCGAATCGGTCACTGACCTTAAGGATTCACACCCTAAGAGGAGACGAGAAGGCAAAACGGATCCACCCCTGAGTGCATACCGAGGAGAATAAGAAAATTACCAAGATTGGCTGGGGAGAAGGGCTAAACAGGAGGTCACTCAGGTTTGCGGGATATGATCAAAGACTGAGGAAGACCATGGGATGAGAGGCTGTAACTGAAGAAAAGCAGTTTCTGCAGACAACTTGGAGCAGTGGAGACCACGCAGGCTTTGGACCTGGCTTAAGAAGGATTTTGAGAGAAGGATTTTGAATAGCGACAATTCACTGTACCTGGAAGTTCTTTCACAAGATCTTTCCAAGCCCTGCTCCCCGTCCTGCTCAGGGCTGTGTTTGGAGGTCATGTCCTATGAGTCCTTCTCTGAACACTCTTTCTAAAGGTACCTATGGCCCTTGTGCTGACCACAGTCACTCTTCACATCAGACATCACTGGTGCCTAATGTCCTCTCCCCTGCCTGTGCCCCCAGGTTTTAAGTGCATAACCCTCCAAAAATGATTTAGGGGAGAGGAATCCCACTCCCAGCCCTAGGGACTGTTGCCATTGATGTTAGTCCAGTATATTGGTCCCCTTCCCCTTCCAACGTTTATTTATTTTTGGGACAGAGAGAGACAGAGCATGAACGGGAGAGGGGCAGAGAGAGAGGGAGACACAGAATCGGAAACAGGCTCCAGGCTCCGAGCCATCAGCCCAGAGCCCGACGCGGGGCTCGAACTCACAGACTGCGAGATCGTGACCTGGCTGAAGTCGGACGCTTAACCGACTGCGCCACCCAGGCGCCCCCCCCTTCCCCTTCCAGTGCCTGATTCAGAGAGGACAAGGAGACTCTGTTTTGGAAGGTGAGCCACTGAGGGACATTTTGGGGATCTCAGGGAAGGATTGCTTTTTTTCCTCGCAAGAGAGGCACTCTTAAGACTGGTGTCTTCTCGGGGCGCCTGGGTGGCGCAGTCGGTTAAGCGTCCGACTTCAGCCAGGTCACGATCTCGCGGTCCGTGAGTTCGAGCCCCGCGTCGGGCTCTGGGCTGATGGCTCGGAGCCTGGAGCCTGTTTCCGATTCTGTGTCTCCCTCTCTCTCTGCCCCTCCCCTGTTCATGCTCTGTCTCTCTCTGTCCCAAAAATAAATAAATGTTGAAAAAAAAAAAAAAAAAGACTGGTGTCTTCTCTTTCTGATGTGGAGCCTCCCTGAAAACCTAAGGGGATCTAGTCTTGGATAAAGCTGTAACTTCGAAGCCCGAGAATGGGAAGTTGGGAGGAGCCCAAGAGCATCATGACAAAAGTGACCGGGACACATGATGCCCTCTTCCTCTGAATCTTCAGTGACAGCGAAGGGATGGTAATGCATTTCTTACATGGCTGCATTGCTTAAGCCAGAGATGGGCAAATTTTTTCTCTAAAGGGCTCGATAGGAAATATTTTATGATTTGCAGGCCATGTGACCTGTGGCCAGCGCCTGATGCTTAAAAGCAGCCATAAAAGAATATGTAAATGAACAGATGCAGCTGTCTTTCAGTGACACATTTTTATCAGGACAGGCAGACACCAGCCCAGGCCCCTGGGTCACAGTCTGTGGACCACTGATTTCAGCCATTGAGGAAGAATTATCTGTTTCAGGTACAGCTGTGCCCACTAGTGCATTTTTCTCCTCCTTTACCCTGGTTCACCTGATGAAAAGCCACATTACAGGAAACTAATTATTTACCTGTTTGATGATGTAGTTTCTCTGTTACTGGAGTGTAAGTTTCAACATGGCAGGGACACATTTTCTCTTATTCGGCGCCTGGCATGGAGGAACTCCCCAGATGTGTGAGGGAGCGTGTGAGTGAGTGAATGAACGAACTTGGGGGAGCTCATTAATCTCTTCTCATTTCGGTTTGAGTTGGATTTTGGCTATTTTTAAAGATTGACGGTGATAGTAGCTGGAGGTGCATATAAATCCCGTGTGTACCTGTTGTGTCCACATAATTACACAAAGCAGCCCCTCCCACTTTCACTCTCAAAAGTGTCCTGAATTGGATGATAAATTATAAGATCACTCTAAAAACAGCAACTGTTTGTAGAGATTTGTTGTGTGGGGGACATGGCGTGAAGCTCATTTTAGGCATTATTTTATTTATTCCCTTACGAAAGCTGATGAGGCAGATGCTATTATTCCCATTTTAGAGGTGAGGAATGTGAGACTCAGAGAGGTGGGCTTTGTCCATGGACGCACAGCCGATGGTGGAACCAAGATGTCTGATTGCAGAGAACACGGTCCTAACTGTTACACTCCAAAGATGCCTGTAATGATACCTCCCATCCCACACTGCCTTTTGCAAGGTGTTTCTACCAGCGGCATCTCTTTCGAGTCCCTTGGAATCTGGGCCAGCCCTCTCACTGACCTGACAAACAGGATGTGGTTGAAATGCTGCTGTTGATCTTCCAAGCCTGAAGAGATCTGCAGCTTCCATTCTCACCTTCTAGAACGTTCTCTCTTGGAGACCGGCACCAACTTGAACCCTGACCTCCCAGCAGGAGAGAGATGCCGTGTCCAGAGAGGCCAGGCACCATTTTGCATCTTCCAACCCCAACTGAGAACTCCCTGGCTGGGTGTGGAGTCAAAGCTGGGCTCTGCTCTAATGCCTGATCCATTGAATGGGAAGCAAATAAAATCGTCGCTTTTAAGTCAGTGGGTTCCAGGGTGATCTTGTTATGCATCAGTAGGTATCCAACACACATGCCACACGTCCTCGTGGAGTGCTTCTGAGCATTCCAGGTGGTGTGTGTGCAGGTGTCTGAGTGGGCGTGGCTTGCAGGTGATCAGCAAGTGGCGACTGCTCTTATCGGTGCCGATGGAAATGGAAACCAGGGCAGCACAGGGCAGAGGGGGCGCAGCAAAGGCACTGGAGGGACTGAATGCAGTAGTGAAAACTTTACACGAAATCTGCAGTCCGTGTGAGCCTTCCTCTCTAGGAAGTGCTACTTTAGCTGGAATTTCATGCTTCGGGCGCCGCGGCTGTATAAAGTTTCAGTTACGTAAGAGGAATACATTCTAGAGATCTACTGCACAATGTTGTGCCTGTAGTTAACGATGTGTATTGTGCACTTAGACGTTTGTCAAGAGGGTTGGTCTCATGTTCAGTGTTCTTAACCACAACTTAAAAAAAAATGTATGCAGGGGCGCCTGGGTGGCTCAGTCGGTTGATCGTCCAACTTCGGCTCGGGTCATGATCTCGCGGTTTGTGAGTTCGAGCCCTGCGTCGGGCTCTGTGCAGACAGCTCGGAGCCTGGAGCCTGCTTCCAATTCTGTGTCTCCCTCTCTCTCTGCCCCTCCCCTGCTCATGCTCTGTCTCTCTCACTCTCAAAAATGAATAAATGTTTTAAAAAATTTTAAAAAATGTATGCAATAAGTCTACAAAGTACTAGGAGGAAAAAAAATGATGCAAGAACTGGGCATAGTGAGAGGACTGTTGCATCTAAAACCTGCAAAGCTGGGGCCCAGGAGTCAGTTTTGTCCCTTGCTTGCTCTTGGTCCTGAATTGATCTTCCCAGACCTCAATCAGTTTCTTTGTCATTTGTGCTGATTGGAGAGGATTTCTGAAAGGAGCCTTCCAGATGTAAAAGAGCCTTCCAGAGCCTGTCCAGCTCTGAAAGTTGAAGTACCTATGAGCAGATTTTCTCTGGTGCCAAGATGGCATCTTTGATCTCTGCTCTGGGCTGGATGACACCTCTGCATCCACACTCGCCTCGTAAGCTGATGTTTTAACCAGGCTTAATGCAAACCATAATCACGGCGTGGGACTTGTGGATAGTCATTATCAGAAAGCTGCTGCTGCTCCAAGCTTGTGAAAGAGGCTGGGGAGGAGGTACCGAGAGCAAATTAGCCTCTCAGAGAAGTGGGAGCTAGTCGGCTTTCCCATTCCTTTGCCATCAACAAGGTGCTGCTTTCTTTCTTTAGGTGCCAAGAAGGTGCCATTGAGTAGAGGTTGTCACACGGGGCTTCTGCTCACTCACACGCTCCCTACATTTTTCTCCACTGACGGTGGTGGCCACAAGGGTAGCAGCTGTACTGCTGAGGATGACAGAGATCCCTTAGCCACCTACAATGGGCCACCCAAGGCTTCTAGGACATGGGCTTGAGGCCTGAATGAGACATGGTACTGTCCTTGCGTTACTCACAGACTATTGTGGAAACACTTAGGGGGGTTATTACAGTGCAGCCAAGTAAGTACAGGTCATACCAGGATATTAACTCTGCCTGAGGATGTCTTCCCTGACCTCTGAGACTAGATCCAGTGCCCCACAATCTGGTTTGAAAGCCCCCTGTACTTTGCGCTCATAGCATTTACTGCAGTTGGAAATTGCATTTGAGAGCCATGCGTGCGAGCCCCCCTTAAAAACATAAGCACTGGAAGAACAGGGAGGTGGCTTTTTATGCACCATCGAAGCCTCTGTACCTTGGCTACTGACACTTACATTGTAGGCCTTTGGGGACAGTTTTTTGAAGGAAATAAGGGAGTACAAGATCTGAGAAGACTTCTGAGAGAATGAGATATTTGAATTAGGTTTTGAAGGTTAAATGGAAGCCTGTATTCGAAACAGCAGGAACAAAAGTAAACCTAAAAATATTGACAATTTAAAAGAAAAGCGTGACCCCATTAGCCCTTTGTTATGGAATTGGCAGAGATCCCTGCTAGGACTCACTGACATCTGAATCTTTAGGAAGGTGGGTTTGTGCGGGAGAGAGCCTGACATAAAATCGTTAAGGTTGATGGTTCTAAGCCCAGGTCCCACGGCTGCACAGCCACTCTGAGCCCCCGTTAACACATCTTTAAATTGAGGAGAACATTCTCTGTCCTCTTAAGATAAAGTAAGTAACACAGGTGGATTGTTTGGCTGCTACAAATGACACTGCATACATACAACTCCAGTTTTATGATTCCTCTATCGCGTAAAGCATGATACAAAGACCTAGGCACTGAAATAGACCTCCACCTCAGTTTCCCTGACTGTAAATGGACAAATCATGATTGGGTTATCATGAGAGACAGCCTTATGTCTGGACTCACTATGCTGAAAATCTGTCAGTCAGTCTTCAGTGACAGGCTGAGCTAGTTTGGGATAGAACATTTGGTGTGGCAACCCACCAGACCTGGTTTGAACCCCAGCTCCTCTTGCTCCCAGTTTTGTAAGAAAGATGTATTACTTACTCACCTGGAGCCTCTGTGTCCTCATTTAAAAACTGGGATAATGATGCCTAATTTCCTTGGTCCTTGCTAGTTTGTTTCATAATTTGTTTATTTTAAAACTATTCAATGATGTATCCATATTGTTTAAGGGATAGATTGGATTATAAGTTAATGTATATAAGGCATGTGTCCCAGAGCGTGACACATGATTGATACCCAATAAATGACAACTGAGGATGATAGTAATGCTGTTACTGTTTTTGGAGGAGCAAAGTATGGGAGTTAAAAAGTGGGAGAGGACTTTAAGGAGGTTGCTTGTGGTGTGTGTGTGGACATTAACGGGTTGATGAGCTGGGAATTGCAAGAAAACAGAACACCTAAGTCGAGACCAGTTGCAGCAACATAATGGGTTGAGTTTGGGATGCATAAGGGGTTTATTATAGCAAGAATGAAAAGTACATCAAGGCAATAGAGATTGGAATATGGGAAATTACCAGGGAATGCTATAAAACCTGTCGAAACATTCTACATTGTACAACTAGATTGGCATAGCTGTGTTACAGGATCTTCGTAAGTCCAGTTTTAGTAGATATTGCTACCTAGTTTTCTAAACTATGGAGCCCATTGAAGTAATAGCATTGATAGGATGCACTCACTCAATGCAAGCATTTCCTGTGCCTGTAACTTGTTGGTGCATGTTTCCCAATTTAATTATCATATCCTCTTTTGAAGGTAAATATTACAATTCTTCTCTCATGGGTCAAGGCTTTGAAATGTAGTTTTTGTTTCAGGATAAAACATATGACTTTTGGAAAAATCAAGGTAAAAGACATATCTCAACACATCAGTGTCATGGAAGAAACTTAAAGAAAAATCTAATTGAAACACACATTTGTATAATCTCAATGGAGTTTCTCAAAGTCAAAAATCTAATTTCACCAGTACCCAAATCAAGAAACAAGATCATCCGCATTCCTATGAATACCCTTTGTGGTTTTTCCAATTACTACCCACCACCACTGCCAAGTGTAGTTACTTGTCCTGACTTCTTGAACTTTATAGACATGGGGTCATACAGTGTATGACTCTTGTGTTTCGTTTCTTTTACTCAAACATCATTATGCAACTCATCCATCTTTCTGTATGTAGCGGTATCTCATTCTTGTTACCATACAGTGTCCAAAGTATGAATATACCACAATTCAGTCACCCAGTCTACTAAGATCTGTATAATCTCCACTGTTGGAGCATTACAAGAAGTGGTATAGACATTCTTACATCTGTTTAATTAATATATCTATCTATCTATATCTATCTATCTATCTATATATATATACACACAGACACACACACACACACACATATATATATATATATATGATTTCTGTTGGGTATATTATTGAGAATTCATAGCTTTGTTACAGGGTGCCTGCATATTCAGTTTTAGTAGATACTGTACATAGTTTTCCAAAGTGGTCATATCAGACTTACTGCAGTAGTATATAGCAATTTCAGTTATATTGTACCTCCCCACACACTTGGTATTGCCTGCCTTTTTCACCTTGGCCATTCTGGTGTGAAGTAGTATCATCTTATGATTTTAGTTTGCATTTATAAGATTGTAAATGAAGTTGAGTAATTTTTCATATGATTATTGGTCTTTTGGCATAGTATTTTGTTGTATGATTTGAGACTTAAGTTCCTTCTTGCTGAGCTTACCATATTGTACTAAACTTATCTAGTTCCTATGAATTCTTTGATGGCATAAACTGAGCCTCATGTGTGGTTTCAGCACCTGGGACAGTGTCTCAAATAATTTGTTGGCTAAAGCTCAGGTGAAGAAAGCTCAGGGTCCACGTTGAGTGAGAAGTGAAGCCAGGATGGAAAGCCAAGCCTGGCAGATGCTAATCCTGTGTTCTGACTACTCTAAAGAGGGTGAATAAGACTTGGTTCATCTTTCCTCCTCCATTGCCTCAGAGCAATTCTAAATGGAATGTCAATGGATCCAACGAGTGGAGTCTTCATGAACAATGGGGATTCTAATATGGCCACTGTAGAGAGTACACCTGCAAGGGGTGAGACTGCATTCTCTCTGAACAGTTTTATGAATTTAAGAATGGGATCTATGCCAACTCTCTCCACAACCACATCTTATTGATGGGGCCTTGCTCAGAGTGATATTTGTCTTCTCAATGACTACACTTGATGTTTGCAAGTAAGTGCTTGTAGGTGAAATACAGTGCCTAAGAGTATGTGCTTTGGAATCTAGTTTTGCTTCTCATTTATTCTCTTTGAACTTGGGTTGAATCATTTGTCTTCTCTTGAGTCTTTTTCAAACCTAATTTTCAGGTAATCTCACCCACTTCCAAGGTCATTGTAAGGATCAACTTGTCCATGAGTATAAACTACTCTGGAGAGCTCCTGGAAACTTAATCACTCACTAGCTGCTAGATCTTATTATTAATGGTAATACTTGGAGTGTTAAAAAAGATAGTGGTGACCATGTGGTCAGCCCAACATGGCTTCGGGATGCATTTGTGACAGAACTCTTTTGAATTAAGAGGCAAATCAGTGGAGTAGACTATGGCTACCTGGCATTGCAAAGGTTTCATGGTAGCAATGCATAGAAAGTATATTTTGAAAAGCCACCTGAGAAAGAATATTTATAAAATGCAATGCTATGTATGGCTCAGAAAATATTGTGGCCAAGGGAAGGAAGAGGTTCCCTGGAAGACTTGGGTGGGAAATGAGGCTAAGAAAGTACACTGAGGCCAAAACAGAGAGTCTTGCGTGTTGTGCCAAAAAGGGGGACCACACGTTCCAGAACCAGTGGAGGCACTTGATAGAGTAAGTAGATGAAGCCATTGTTCAGGAGATGGACCTACAGGGAGCTGAAGGGTTAGAGTAAGTTACTGTATCACTGTCATTAATTCTTGGACTCTGGAGAGCAGTTGGATTGCCCCTGGGGCCATATCACCTTAATTAGCTTTTTGCACTGATTTACTGCCTCTTGTCCTGTCTTCAGACACTTAGATCACTTATGATCTCCTGCAAAGTCATCTTTGGCTCTGCTCTTTGGGAAGCATCATGAGAAGTGGAAGGAGGTCGGCATAAATTTGAGAGACCCGGGTCCCCAGCCCTGTCACTGATGCTACCTTGCTGTGCCCTGGCCTCCCTGGGATTTCCAAACTCTATATGGAGAGAGCTGGCCTGGAAAGTTACCCACTGTGCAAAGATTCTGTGATTAAATCCTTTGTAATCGTCACGACAGATAGCTAAATTGGGAGCCGTGGAGCATTGCGTGAAGG
The DNA here is from genome assembly GCF_016509475.1 of Prionailurus bengalensis. Classification (NCBI taxonomy): domain Eukaryota; kingdom Metazoa; phylum Chordata; class Mammalia; order Carnivora; family Felidae; genus Prionailurus; species Prionailurus bengalensis. The sequence goes on along the minus strand of NC_057353.1, from coordinate 78,766,151 downwards.
TCAGGGAGGGAACTGCTACTTATTGGACACCTGCTCTGGGCCAGAAACTGGGTGAGGCCCTTTCCTTATGGTGACCTAGCTCACCAATTCAGGTTTTCCAAAAAGGTAGCTGTTTTTCTGTAGTGGAACCTCATTTCTATGTTAGCTTCCTGGCCATAGATAACAACAAAATCCAGAATTTCTCTGCACTCTTCAATGAGATTGAATTTTTGGACTTGCAGAAAGCCACAGAGGTGGAAATGGAACCTGAGGGTGGGAGACTGGGTGGTTCGCCCTTGACCATCAGCTATCCTCACCAGCGTTCTTAGAGTTTATGTCTTCCCATGGGATCCTCAGTCATCAGCCTCTTGTCCCTTACCCCAGGGCTTCCACTCTTGGCTCTCTGAGCCTTTGAGGTCCTTCTGACAGGACACCAGTTGGTGCCTGAGGAACTCTGTGAACCTGCTGCATCACCAAGCTCAACCCAGGGATGAGGACATAGGTACTTTCTGCACAGAGGTTCCTCCAGGTCATCTGGAAATTCTCACTTTTTCTTTATATTAAGAGCGCTCAGCTGGGTTTGAGGGTGGAGGAGCTTGGGGACTCTTAGCAGGGAATGAACCGGGGGTGCAGTCATTTCTGCTTCCCCTTCCAGTCTCTCTCAAATTGCTCTCATCCCATCAGACTTTATCTGGTTTCTAGGTTGGGGAGAGGGAAAAATGATTACATTCTGAACTTCTTGTAATTCCTGGACTTTTGAAAGTCCAAAATCTTTTCTGTCAAATGACAGTCTTTCCCATTAAATTCAAAAGTCTGTTTCAAAACTTACAACCAGGGACTGGCTTTTCTTGTTTTATGTCTGCAGTTCCAAGGTGCCCGCCCTCTTCTGGAGGTGGGGAATGCAGAATGCCCAGGTACCCCGAGTGGAAGGTGGTGCAGGGAAAGCCGTCTGTACTGGAAGAAACAATCTCTTTAGAGTCGCAGTTTTGCTCTGTCAATGTTATTTCCTGAAATCATCATTGCTGTCCATTGTGTGAGGCTGTGCAGGCCCATTATGGTTTCTATTTTATGGATGTAGAAACTGAGACTCAGTGGCTGGGTGACTTTGTCCCAGTTTACATATCCTCGGAAAGGAAATATCACATGTCCTCTCTATTTATTACCTAGCTGGAAACTAAATGAGCTGTCTTGGGTGGTTGTGATCTTCCCATCTTTGGTGTGTGTGTGTGTGTGCGCGCGCACACGCGCAATGGGTTTAAAGCATATTCAGTCATTAAATTATCTCAGTAGTTCCCAAGTATTTAAAAGTCCCTGATCTGTAGATACATTGCTCAGATCATAGAGCTTTGGATGTTCTATGTGCTCACTCTTGAAAATAAAGCCCTTATTGGAGGTGGGTTGTTGGGAGGTGAGGGTGGCTGGCCTAGCCAAGGAAAAGGGAGGGATGTGAAAAATGTGTGCCACCCTCTCCCCAGATTTGCTCTGCATGTTTACCTGGTGATTTCACAAGCTCTCAGATGCACAAGGAGTAGGGCCATATTGTTGGCTTTGCTGAACTGAGCCAATGGTGTGTGTACCCAACTGTCATCTGAATATAGAAATGGTAGAAGAGTATGTGTTTTTATTCCATTTTTTCTTTTCCAACATAGGAGTGAACAGCTTTCAGATTTATGTTGAAATTGTCAGCAAAAAATGTTCAAGGGAAAATTAGTTTTTGCCATTCTTCTTCCATTATCCAACACATCCATTCATTCGATAAAAAGTGATGAAGCACCTAGGGTACTAGATGAAAGAGTGTTCATCCCAGTCATAGTTCAGTTTCCAGTGTTTTCTGAGAAAAATGAATAATTTAAGCAGACATATACTCGAAATACTTCTGAAATCTCAGAGAAGCAATGTGTAGGCCAAATGGGGTGTCTTGGGGGAAGATGTCCTAAGTTACTGGATAGAATGACCCTTAAAGTATGTTATTAAGAATACTTAAGAATTAACTGGAAGATAGGAGGCTCATCAAAACAGAGAGAGCAGATGAGCAAAGGCTTGGAAATTTGAGACAGATGGTGAGGTGGAGCACATCTAAGCTGGAGAGTGTCAACAAGGCATGAAGGACGAGAAGGGGGAGGGGGAGACTTTATGGATGCTGGAGAGAGGGAGCTGGGAGGGACTCTTCCTCGGTGTAATTCAGACCCTGCTCATTGTAGGGCTTGTGTCTTCCATTTTGCTGTGTGCTCTGGTGAAGGTAAGAGGCTGTGAGTACAATGGAAACATTGTTGGAATTGTAAAACCTTCAAACTAAAAGGGAAACAGTTGGGGTCTCCCAGCCGCAGAGAGAGAAGGCTTGATCATTCCCAAGGATTGGGCATCTCTGTTGTGTTAGACACTGTTCATCCTGGCCTAACTGACTCAGAAAGAAGAGCTGGGGGCAAGGGTTGTGTGCACACAGTACTAGGTTGTGATCCTAGGTTGGAGGAGAGAGGGTCAGGGAAGCAAAGCATGGAAGGATAGAGAGCCACTGGGGGCGCCAGCCAGGTGGCCATCTTTACAGTTCTGGTTTTGTATTCCCGCAGGTGCCAAGGGCAGTGCCTGAGAAGCAGTGTAAAATGTATCTCAGGCTGTCCATCCTGGCTGCCGGGAGAGAGGAAATCATGTATTTGTTGTTCTGGACAGAAGTTTGTTCCAGATGGGGTTAATATCCCAGGGGTGCGAGAGGGAGTGCGTTGTGAGACTCAGGCAAGGTGGGATCAGATTCCACTCCACTCACTGGAGGTTACTGGAGCCCCAGCAGAACTGGTCATCCCTGAGATGATTTGGATCAGAGTCAGTGAGGCCAAGATGTGAAATAGAACATGAAAAGCTTCCAGAGGCATACTGCATTAGTTACCTATTACCTCGAAGGTCAGCAGCTTAAAACAACAACATTAATGATCTCACAGGGTTGCGAATCTGCCTGTGTGCTTAAGCTCTGGGTGATCCGGCTCAGGACTCTGCATGGTACAATGAAGCTGTTGCCTGGGGCTACATCCTCTTAAGGGTGATCCCCTTTCAAGTTCACTGAAATGGTGGTCTGCAGGATTCAGTTCCCAGAGGGTCCTCTGTTGGCTGGGGATCCCTCAGGCCCTTGCCATGGGGCCCTCTTCCTGGGGCAGCAAGCCCTTATCAGAGAGAGCAAGAGAGGGCAGGCAGAGTGGGAGCCAGAATCTTTGTGATCTTGGGGGAGGGTGACACAAGGTCATAGATACCAGGAGATAAGGCCTAGGGGGGCCCCTTTAGAGGCTTCCTGCCACACAGAGTATCGCATTTTACGTTCACAGGAGTCCCAAGGGCATGATCCTCTTATGCCACGAGGAAGTCAACTCAGAAGTTTGACATTCTCTCCTCCCGGAGCCCTTCCTGATAATGTCAGCCCCACTGCTGGGGTGTCTACTCTTCCTGGGTCTCCCTTGCCCACGTGCAAGCACCCTGTGACATCCCCAGTCCGACCCTGGCCTCGGTTCTCAGGTCTGTGCTGTGGCTCTGTCTCGCTCCCGCTGCCAGCACAGAATACAGGCAGTATCTTGGGACAACAGTTTCAGCTGTCGGCCCTGAAACTGGACTTTTGGGTCTAAGTCCCAGCCCTGTAGCCCTTGAACAATGGGAGTAGCCTCGCGGGCTTCCGTTCCCTCCTCTTCCACGGAATGGGAATACCACCAGGCTCACAGTCTCTTTTGAAGATCGCTTAGTTAAAGACACGAAACACACTCAGAACGGTGCAGGGTTTTTCTTGGTATTTAATGGTCTCTTTGCACCTCGTCCCCGAGATTCTCACCCTCGACAGGATTGCCGTGGGAGGGACTGTCCGCGCGTGGTAGGTGGTGTGCCCACATCTCTGGTCTCCCCCCACTGACTGCCTGTGACCCTCTCCAGTTGTGAAAACCCCAAATGCCTCAGGGCCTTGCTGGCGGAACTGCCCCCCAGTTGAGAACCTCTGCCCTGTACCCATCAGAAGGTCAGGGAAACGTTTTGAATGAATGACTGGGTGGGTGCTGAGGGGGTCCTGTCTTTGTGATGAGGAGAACAAAGGCAAGGGAAATGTAGCTCAGCTTGAATCTCCTTACAGCTTGCGGCCCACTGAATAAATAAATCCCCGAGACACGCAGAGCGTTCCTCAAGGAAGTCATGGTGGCCCTAATGCTGATGCCTTGCTAGAGACTGAAAGCAACCTTCCCTCGAGAATAGCCAGACCTCCCAGGATCCTATGACTCTTCTTTCGCTTGCAGAAGTCCCTTTAGAGACTTAGCTTGTCTCTCCCCCACCCCCTCAAACTTAAAAGTATATAATTAGTCCCTCCTCACAATCACAACGCAGCCCTTTCTGCCCACGGATCCTGTCCCCGTGCTATAATAAAAGCACCCTTTTGCACCGAGGCTGTCGCAAGAATTCTTTCTCGACTGCTGCACAGCAGGGCCCCGCATCACTTGGAGAGGGGACGGCGCAGACTGGAGAGCCAGAGGAGGGAAACGAATGTGCTGAAGGGGCCGAATTTTAAGGTCACTGTGCCCTGAGCTCAAGGTCAAGGTCAAGGCCCAGCCCACTGTCCTTTGGAGCCAGGAGCCGCTTCATCTCTGTGGCATTGTTTTCTTGTCCGTAGAACAGAGATAAAAATCCCTACTTTCAGGATTGCTATGAGAACTAAATCAAACAATGTCTGCACAACAGTGTGGGACACTTCAGCTGCCACAGCACCAGACTCCCTTTTAGCCGTGGAGCTCCATGTTACTGGGTCAACAGTTTGGTGCACTGCTTGAAAAAAATCCTCCTGAGAAACCGGCCTGCAGATCACGGGTGGTTCCTGGGCCACTTTCCAAGGTGGTCGTGGTGGCTTCTGACAAGTGGGGCGTGTGAGTGGAGGGTGAGGGGCTTTGCCTGGGCATTGGAAAGGTTGAGCAGAAGGGACCCAAGAGGCTTCCTTCCAGAGAAGAGTATGTGGTTGAGGGGTTGTCTTCTGGGATCAGCACTGAGTTTTCCTGTGCAGTGAGTGGGGGCAGTATTTTCTCATTTGTCCACAAACTGCAGTTATCTATCTATCTATCTATCTATCTATCTATCTATCTATCTATCTATCTTCTCTTTCTTTTTTTGATATAATTTATCGTCAAATTGGTTTCCATACAACACCCAGTGCTCACTCATCACATCAGGGAAATACAAATCAAAACCACACTGAGATACCACCTCACGCCGGTCAGAGTGGCTAAAATGAACAAATCAGGAGACTACAGATGCTGGCAAGGATGTGGACAAATGGGAACCTTCTTGCACTGTTGATGGGAATGCAAACTGGTACAGTTTATTTATTGATTTTTAAGTTTATTTATTTGAGAGAGAGAGAGAAGGAGAAAGAGAATCCCAAGCAGGTTCTGTACCGTCATCGTGGAGCCCGATGTAGGACTCGAACTCACTAACCATGAGATCATAACATGACCCCAAATCAAGAGTTGGATGCTTATTCACCTGAACTACGCTGCCCCTCTGCAAACTTCAGTTTAATCTGCATTATTTACCTTTGCACTGGGAGCAGACACTCAAAGCTATGTGGCGTGGTGGCTGAGAGCAGCGACTCGGGAGGCAGACCGGAGTGGTGGGTCCCAGCCCTGTTCTGGCTGTTGGACCTTGGACAGGTGACCCGCTCTCCCGTGCCCTTGTGTCCCCTTCAAGAGAGAGCACCCACCCCCTCGGGTGGAGGTGTCAGACGATCGGCGTCTGGCCCACGGTGAGTGTTTTGTGCACGTGACAGAGCTGTGGGTCCCGCCTGAGGTGGGACATGGTAGAAGAGAGGCTGTCCGGTCCTCTCGGACCTGGCTCAAGAATGTCCAGGGCTGAGTACAGTGTTGGATGTGAGAGTTCTTCTCTGCTTATTTAGGCGTGTGCTCGTGTGTGTGTGTGTGTGTGTGTGTGTGTGTGTGTGTGTGTTAGCATTCTGACTTATTTACTTGGGAACACTGTCCCTCGTGAGGGTTTTTTTTCGAGCTGTGTTATCGAAGGATGATTGACCTGGGAAAAAGCATACCTATTTAATATATTTAACTCCATGAGTTTGGGCTGATCAGTACATACCTGTGAAACCATCACCACCATCACGGCCATGCATATCCATCATCTCCTACAGTTTCCTCCTGTGCTCTTTCCTTTTCATATTCTAATTATATTCTTTTTTTTGTGGTAAGAACATTGAATATAAGATCTACCCTCTTCGCACATTTTAAACTTACAACATTGCATTGTTAGCCGCAGGTGCGATGCTGTGTCCTGAACGTGCTTGTCTTGTGTAGCTGAAACTCGGTGCCCTCGGACCATCATCTCCTCGTCTCCCTCACCTCCTTACCCCTGGCACAGCTACTTCTCTACTGTCTGCTTCTATGAGCTTGACTTTTTACAATTCCACATATAAGTGAGACTGTACAGTATTTGTCTTTCTGTCTGTGGCTCATTTCACTTAGCCTGATTGATGCCTTCCAGGTCTATCCATGCTGTTGCAAATAGTGGGATCTTTCTTTTTTTGAGGCTGAATAATAGTCCGTTGTATGTATGTACAACATGTCCTTTATCCATTCATCCATCATTGAACCATGAAGTCATTTCCATTTCCTGGCTATTGTGAATAATGCGGCAATGAAGATCCTGGTTTCAAGTTTGTTTATTAACATTTTTTTCAATGTTTTATTCATTTATTTTTGAGAGAGAGAGAGAGAGAGAGAGAGAGAGAGAGAATATGAGTGGGGGAAGGGCAGAAAGAGAGGGAGACACAGAATCTGAAGCAGGCTCCAGGCTTCAAGTTGTCAGCACAGAGCCTGATGTAGGGCTCGAACTCATGGACCGTGGTGAGATCATGATGTGAGCCAAAGTCAGATGCTTAACCAACTGAGGCACCCAGGTGCCCCAAAGATCCTGGTTTCACGTCCTTTGGATAAATGCCCAGAACTGGGTCTGTTGGATTATATGTTGGTTCTGTTTTTAATTATTTGAGGAGCCTCCATACTCTCTTCCATAAAGGCTGCACCAGTTTTATATTTCTCATCCTGTGTCTTCTTGAAAGTGCATTCTGTTTGCCAAGCAAGTAAGAAGTCCCTTATCTGACTTTGTGGGACCTACCATAATACTAGAGATGCCCTGTGTGTGCCACACCTATGGGAGGGGTTGATGCTGTCTGGGAGGAAATCTTCTAAGCACTCCTGAATCTGCAGGTTTCCAAGACCCCAGGGAATTCGGAGTTCACCTTGCACTGCCTTTTCTTCTGGTTTGCTTTCTACGAGAGCCCTATTGTTTGGAAGGCTTCTGCAGCAATCTCTCTTTCCATCTCTCTCCCTCCCTCCCTCCCTCCCTTTCCCTCTCTCTCTCTCTCTCTCTCTCACACACACACACACACATGCACACACACACTCATGTGCACACACACGCACACCAGGGACAGACACGTAGCAGCCACTCAGGAACTACTTGTAGCCACCTGACCAGCAAGTGAACAGTACAGCTATCCATGGAGGGCAGGACTTGCCCAGGTAAACATGCCTAAGTTCCCAGGATGTTGGTCCTTTCTGTGAAGAACCACTTAAGCCAGATGGTGCTCAGAAATGATCATGTGAGTTTTCTGTCATAGCTTTACCCTGTAATGTATCACCCAGGATGATGTGACTGGCCTATCAGTCACATCCGTCACCTGGCTCTTAAGAAAGGCAACGCAATTGGTTGTTATTGCTATAGGAAAAGATTACATTAGATAGAACGACTGTCATCCTTGGCCTTCCCAGGTCCCATTGCTGTGTCAGCGGGGGTTAAGAGGCCATTTTTCTTTCTTTTTGCTGAAGCCTGGGAAAATAGATGTGAAACGTCCCTGGAACCAACATTTGGCTCAGAGCCCAGGCAGGTAAACAGATGGATTCCTTCCAAGCCTGTGGCTGCCGCTCAGGGAAGAAAGACAACATGAGCTCTGTGTGTCTCCTGTGTGCTTCCTCATCATGGTTTTCCGTTGCACCACTTCTGGTTCTGTGGGATGGGGGTTGCAAAAGGGGCAACCAGAGTTCAGAACGTTTCAGCAGTTTGCTCAGGTTTACAGAGCTGGGAGAGTTTCCTTGTCTTTCATAGGGGGGCATTTGGTTAGGTTACGTTTTCTGAAAGAGTATATACTATCATCTATCAGTCCAGGTGAGAACCCACAAAGTAAGAATTCCATAATCAGGGAAGGTAGAGAGATACTCTGTACTTTTTGGAGTGGCATAGAGGGAATAATTATATCAAAGGCTCTGAGAATTCCTGCAGTCTTGACATCTGCTTAACCCACTTTCTTCCAAGTTTCATTGAGCATGGAAACCACTTTTCATGTAACAGCAACTGATGTTTCATATAAGAGTGTCCACGTAGGGGTGCCTGGGTGGCTCTTTGGTTGAGCACCTAACTCTTGATTTCGGCTCGGATCATGATCCCAGGGTTGTTAGATAGAGCCCCACGTTGACTCTGCACTGAGTGTGGAGCCTGCTTAAGAGCCTCTCTCTTTCTCTTTTTCTCTTTCTCTTTCTCTTTCTCTTTCTCTTTCTCTCTTTCTCTTTCTCCCTCTCTCTCTCCCTCTCCCTCTCCCTCTCCCTCTCCCTCTCCCCCCTCTAAAATAAAAAAAAAAGAGAGTCCAGGTTCATAATTGTGTAAGTAAATGCCCAATTACAAGATCTCTAAGGGCTCTCCCTTTGGGCCCCAAGCATTCTGTGAGTTTCCTCAATTTCCAAGTTGCTTGCTAAACACACTGCACAGTGAAATTCTATCAGAGGTATTGAAATGTTTGCTGGTTTATTATGCAAAGTCACCAAACTTTAGACAATAGATTGCAGATAGTTAAGCAGTGTTTCGACCCTTCATCTAAGACAATATTTCTCATACTTTTCAGTCCCATGTCTGGAGTATATTATAGTTTGGGATTTGGAGGGGTCACTTCCCATAGGAGTAGAGTGAGGGTCTGCATGGACCAAGGAGAAAAAAGATGTTGGCAGCCTTGGAAGGTAGTAGGTGCCCTTCTTGCATGGGTTTAAGCAAGGGCTGAGCCACAGCATGCTAAGGAATTAGGGGGGTTCCTCAGGTTGCACCAGGCAGCTCCTTCCACATTTGGGGTTCTGCTGGAGAGTAGGCGTCTGACCTACTTTTCCTGACTCATCTTTTCCAGTCCTCCTCCTCCTCCTCCTCCTCCTCCTCCTCTTCCTCCTCTTCCTCCTCTTCCTCCTCTTCCCTTCCTCCCGTTTCCATCCAAAGGTGGTGGTCGGAGGCTAAGATGAGAGAAGTCAGGGAGACACTGGGACCTCAGCTTTACAGCATGGCCAGGCTTCTGGTCTACCACCCAGTCTCTGACCCTACCCCCCCAGCCATCCAAAACCTGAGAGTTGACATGCTGCCATTCTGGATGAGGCTCTGGGTGAGTGGTGCAGTGCATTGCCTTATGTCTCCTGGTCTGGGACATTTGTATCCACCCTGAGTGAGCTGGGGTATCTGAGGAGTGCATCTGGCTCCAGCATTAGCCAGCCTTCCTTTTGACATTGGGCAGAATCCTGGCCACGCATTGCCGTGCTTCCAAAACACCCAAAGCCCAGGTTCTAGAGAGATCCAGCACGGGAGATTCCTTGACCCTGAGCGTCCCTTCACCCATCTGATATTTATTGGATCTTTACACAGTGCCAAGTACTCACAGGAACCCTGGGGAATAGATACAAAAGAGACCTAAATCCTAGGGCTTCTGGAATGAAAGGAAAGACAAGTGAATAAGAAATTGTCTATGTGCTGGGTAAGCATAATGGACGCACAAACAGGCATCAGGAGGCCAGAGAGTATGCATGCTAATTAAAGGCTGGCTTTAAGGGAAAATTCAAAGTATATGGTTTGCTAGATAATTTCAACAGATGATGATATATATTCATGGTTTCTCTCTATAACCTTGCCAAGGGTATGCTTTTTACCTGCAAGGCCAAGTGAGCTCAAGGCTTCCTTCTGTTTTAAGACTTTTTGTTGTATTTCCATCTTGTGCCCTGTGAAGAGGGGTCGGTCATTCTGACATGAGTATTTCAGTAGTGAATTTTGCTGTGAATATAACTGGTCACTGGGAGGTCTACGTCAGTCATGTTCAAAGTAGCTGTCAGCTGGGGTGCCTGGGTGGCTCAGTCGGTTAAGCATTGGGTCTTGATTTTGGCTCAGGTCATGATCTCAGGTTCATGAGTTCGAGCCCTGCATCAGGCTCTGTGCTGATAGCGTGAAACCTGCTTGGGATTCGTTCTCTCTCTCTCTCTCTCTCTCTCTCTCTCTCTCTCTCTCTCTCAAAACTTAAAAAAAAAAAACAAAAAACAAAGTAGTTGTTTAGCCTGGGAAGTTATTAGGTAATGACTATACTTCATTCAGTCATTTATTTTGAAGCATTTACTGGGACCCAGCATTGTTCTAGGTACTGGTGATTCAGAAATAATCATTTGTTCAGTTTTTTCAATACTAGATCCCCCCCAGTGCCGCCAAGGAACTCTTGCAGAGACCTTCCAACCCCCTTTGTAAAGTAGAAGGGGTTTGGTCTGCCCATGGTGGGGGTGGTGGGGCCCCTGAGCCCCATTCTGTCTCTAAGTTCGCTTGTGGATCCTGAGGAATGCCTCTCCCTGCTCAGGGGCTAAGGGGTACTATCCGAAAACCACTCATTTAGAGAGGAAATGTTCGGGTTGAGATTAGAGCTCAGCCTCTATTTGAGACCAAATTTGAATCCTGGTCTGCCACTTAGGTGACATAATCTGTGCAAGCCCCCATAGCTTCACTTGTAAAGGGGCCGCAATGAGAAGGCATACCTTAGGGTGTTGCTGTGGCTATGGTGATCATATATGGTCTCGTTCATATGCAGCCACTTCTGAGCCCTGATGGTGATGCTATTAATAAGTACTGGGACACTAGACGTTGACAGGACATTCCGGGAAAATAAGGACACACAGGTTAATTAAGATGATGCTGTGAAATGACAGCCTTAATTTGGTGTTTTAAAAAAGTTATTATTTCCATTATTCTTTGGTTAATGAGGAGACAGACTAAATATCCATAACAAGGTGTTGTGGTAGAATGGTCTCTGTTCCAGCGTCTGGGGGTGGGGGTGGGGGTGGGGGTGGGGGTATGCGTTCATGTCCTCGTAACAGGTGTTTATTATTCTCCTAGTCAAACTTCGAGAAAGCGTCTGTCAGATAATTTCCTGTGTTGTGTGTTTGGGGGAGTCGAGGCTGGCGGCAGGGCTGGGTCGGGGTGGGGACTGAGCAGGCATCGAACACAAGGCATTTTGACGGCTTTCTCTTGGGGTTTGACCGCTGACATCTCAACAGCAGTTCTGGCTGCTTCCCACGGCTTTTCAGCATTTACATCCTTTTGCAACCATCGCACCAACATGCTGCGCTATGATTACTTACTGAAAGGTCTCTGCTTTGAGAGGATGTCCCCCACCCACACCCCGCTCCCTGCACCGCCTCTCCCGGCCCCCCAACCCCCCTGTAGGAGCTCCTGATGTCCCCTGAACAAGCCTCTCCACACCCCGGTGGTGGGTCTGCAGGTTGGTCAGCCGGACTCCTTTCTCCACGGACTCCGAACTTGGCTGGTTTTTCTTAAAACCTGTGGCTCACTCTTCCACGTGCTGTGAGCATCTGTCCCGGGTTACCTGAGGCTAGCAGGGGCGGGGAAGGGAGGTAGGAAGGTTCTGACATGGAAGTCGGGCAGATTTAATGTGAAATCATCCATAGAAGAAATGCTATTTTTAGCAGCATCCTTTTGGCTACAGATGCATCCTCCTATCCTTGAAAAACCAGTCATTGTCTCCTTTCTCCCCTGGGCCTCTCCACCTGCACGGACCCCCTGGGAGCACCCCACCCCCCAAGTGGGTATATGCCTACTCTTGGCCCCCATTGGCACTGCGTTGTGGCATTGTCCCCGTTTTACAGAAGGTGCCAAGCGGCTCACCCAGTGTCACACGGGCCTCAAGAGCTGGCTGCGGAACCGTGGCCGCCCCTGAGTCTGCATAGTCTGGGGGCTGGGAGGGAGGGGCAGAACAGATTGCCTGTTGAGGGTTAAGTCCAGGGAGCTCCAGCACCCAAGGAGAGGATGTGCAAGGGCACCAGAGGCTGGGGCACACTTGCTCATGTTGGGAGGCAGTGCCCACGGGACGGGGGCGGTCACCCCAGCTTGGCGGGCCGTGAGCCTCCTCGCAGGCGGGCCGGGGCCGCTGTGGGCAAGCGACGGGCACGCCTCTTTCGTCTCTGAGGCTGACAGACCCAAGTGTGTCTGGTCTTCAGAGGAAGATGTTCTGGGGACATGAGCCCCGAGATCAAACTTCTGGAGCTCTTGTCCTGTGGGAGATGGAGATTTAGTCCGGGCACATCTGAACCAAGAAGTGGAGCCCGAGGAGGGACGGGCAGCCTTGAAGACAGAGAAGAGACAGAATGATATCGTAGTTAAGTTTTTTTCAGAGTGAAAGAATTAATTTTTACTGAGCTATTGCATGCAAGAGTAGCATAATACAAGCATGTGTCGTATTGGGGATTGTATGTTTTCACTGAAGTGAGGCTGACATAACATAAAAGTTAGGATTTGAAGGGTTGATTCAGCATGTTCCCGAGCTGTGCGGCATCACCTTGGTCCAGTTGCAGAACGGTTTCATCCCCGCAGAAGGAGAGGCTGGATCCATGTGGCAGCTGCCACTCCTGCTTCTCGCCACGTCGTGGAAACCACAAACTGCTATCTTTTTTTTTTTTTTTTTTTTTTTAATTTTTTTTTTTTTTCAACGTTTATTTATTTTTGGGACAGAGAGAGACAGAGCATGAACGGGGGAGGGGCAGAGAGAGAGGGAGACACAGAATCGGAAACAGGCTCCAGGCTCCGAGCCATCAGCCCAGAGCCTGACGCGGGGCTCGAACTCACGGACCGCGAGATCGTGACCTGGCTGAAGTCGGACGCTTAACCGACTGCGCCACCCAGGCGCCCCCACAAACTGCTATCTTTAAGGATTGACCTGTTCCGAACATCTTATGGGAGTGGAATTGGATGACCTGTGACCCGTGTCTGGCTTTTTTCGTTTCGCATAATGTTTTTGAGATGCGCCCATGTTGTGGGGCTGGGCTTTGCACGCTGGCCCAGTTTTTCCAGCGCTCTTGGACATGCGTAGCAGGGCCCCGTGCAGGCTCACAGATGCTCATGGAGTCCGGTCGAACCGAAGCAGTGCGCTGATCTCGGGCAGCATAGGATCGGGACCCATCACCCGGTCAGGTGGCTAACTGCTCCGCTCTCCCACCTGGGTGACTGCACAGCCCAGCTCAGCACACGTTGGCTGGGGTCTCAGGCAGGTTGGTCAAGGAAGCCTCTTTTTCCACACCTTTAGCTTGTCTCCTGGGCCTCTCTGGCCGCGTGACTGAATGAGCCACGTGTGCCCTGTGGATAAATGCGAGGGCCACATGTGTGCTTCGTGGCCCATGGAATGAGCCACGTGTGCCCACGTGTGTCCTCTGCAGAGGAAGCAGGTGCTGCCTCGGGGGCAGCTCTGGGGAGAGGGCAGCCAGGGGCTCACCGCACAGTGGCAGGCAGGGACACAGGGTGAGCCGAGTAGGTGGCCCCGAGGCTCCGGACGAGGACGAGGTTTCTCCGAGCGTGGGAGGGTGGATGGTGGGGGAGCAGGTGGGGCGACACAGGCCGTGGGTCTCCACATCCCCACCACTAGGAATTGTTACACACAAAGTTGCCCTTAGCCTTAAGTAAATAAATGAATGCATCCATCCACTAATATTTACTGAACCTTCACTAACAGTGTGTAGGGGCTGGTGGTGTTGGGTGCTGGGAAGACAGGACAGGCGACCAGCTCACGGTCTAGCCCCCTCTTCATCCTCCCCACCACGTCCCTGTGTCCTGGGAACTCAGGAGATTAGGTGGCACCTGAATACAGTCAGACAATGAGTTTATACTCGGGCACCTGGCTGGCTTAGTTGGTAGAGTCTGTGACTTTGGATCATGGGGTTGTGAGCTCGAGCCCCACACTGGGCATAGAGATTACTTGATGAAACCATTTGGGGCACCCAGGGGGCTCACTTGGTTAAGCGTCCGACTCGGTTTCAGCTCAGGTCACGATCTCACGGTCCGTGAGTTCAAGCCCTGCATCGGGCTTTGTGCTGACAGTGCAGAGCCTGCTTGGGATTCTCTCTCTCTCCTCCCTCTGCCCCTCTCGTGTGTGCGTGCTCTCTCTCTCTCTCTCTCAAACAATAAGTAAATCAACTTAAAAAAAGAGAAGAGGATGGGTTTATGCTATTTCATGTGGCCTACACAGCACAGCTGCCACTGTCCACACTCTGTCCCTTTTCTTCCTTATCCTGAGCCTCACACACTAACCCCTGTGCTTCCCTGATGGACGGCGCCCAGTCAGGGGCATGCACAGGGCTTACACTTGTTGGTGGGAGGGCACCAGCTGGAGGAGCCCTCCCGGGTTCCGCAGCCCTGCCCAGGAAAGGGCAGGGCCGACTCCTGCTGCATGTCTGGCCCCAGAGCTGCCCTCTCATTGCACGGATGGGTAGACTCAGGTTCGTAAACAGAAAGACTAAAGGACACGAACGTACAGCAGGGAAGCCAGTATTGCAGCCCTGAGGCCCCGAGTCCTGTTGTTGGGACGTCCGCAGAATAACTGTAGTGCTCTGTGGAGCCCAGGCTGGAACCCAGAGACCGTGGTGGGGATTTCGCGTGTGTTGTTTTAATCCTTCCCCACGTGAAAAGGGGATTTCTGTTCTCACCTTGCCGATAATGAGAAAGAGGTGCCACTAAAGTCATCTCTTTGTTAAGTGGCAATGTGGTTAAAATCAAGATCTTCATGAGTCCAGAATTTCTCTGCTCTCTGCCCCCAAAGCACCGTGATCAACAGTTCTCTGTCACGTTCAAATGTCCAGTGCCGAGCACATGATTTGGTGCATAATGTGCTCAGTAAACGTTTGCTGTGTAAATGAGACCTACTTCCAAGGACACCCACCTAGGACCCAGTAGAAAGATGAGATCCCTCCTCACACCTGCCTGCATCCAAACCCTAGAATCTGGTGGGGCCGAATCTTGAGGAGGTCGGGGGTCCGCAGCAAGGTCACCCAGCTGGTAAGTGGCAGGGCACGAATGCAGAGTCAGCCGTGTCTGGCCCTCCGAGGGCTCCTTTGGTTTCCGCGGCTCTCCTCGCTCGGAGCAGAGCGCATCTGCTCTGCCAAGTAGCGGCCAAGCTTCCGACGGGGAGAGGAGCACCGCCTCTCCGCCGGGCTCCTTCTATTTCGGGGCTGGTGGTTCTGCAGGGGAATTCCTCAGAAGACCAGGGACCGTGAGGGGGGCTGGGGGGCAGAGGTAACGGCAGGGCCGTGCAGGCAAATTTATGTACAAGTGGAGACATTTAAGTATAATTAATGTCACTGCAGCCTTATTAGATGAATGGCACTTGGGGTTGGGACGTGTTTTTCTGGAAGGCGTGGGCGGCATAGAGAAAGCAGAGGGATGAACTCCCTGCATCAGGAGCATCCCGCTGGGTCAGTGGGGGTGCTGTGCGCGTGTGTGTGTGCGTCTGTGTGGAGCAGGTGGGGAAGGGCAGAGATACAGAGGCAAACAAAAGTCTTGAGAAGGGACACGGTGACCCAGCTGTGCCCAGACCCATTAAGTGGTTTACCTTACGTGGCTGTGTGCACCCCCATCTCTCAGGAAATTAGGTGAAGCGTGTACAGGGGTAGCCTCACTCCAGCCCCGCTGTTTCCCACTGCACAGACCCGAGTTAGGATCTGTCTCCACCAGTCAGTGGCGCCAGGACCTGGGCCACGGTGGCCAGACTGAACCTCAGCGAACTCCTCAGGAAGACGGCAACACTGACCATCGCGGGGCTGCTGTGGGGTCCAGGGAGAGCCCGCACCAAGGACGGGGAGCACGGACGGGTTCCTTGGGCGTCTGCCCTCCACAGAAGGAGGGCTTTCCAGGTCACCTCCTCCAACTGCATTCTCTGGTGACGGAGAGGTTCCTTGGCCTCCCTGAACCTCTACTCCCTTATCTGTGAAATGGGGATGATAGTAGCCGTGCCCAGAGTTGATGGGAGGTGGAGCGAGTGGATGTGACGGCGCTCATAGCCCGACTCTTGGCCTGTGGCTTGTTCTTATCCAGTCCCTAGCTCCTGAGCTGCGGGCCCCTGGGATGAACACGGTCCGCAGATGGGTGTTGTTTGTCCTGCAGATGGTTTTGAGAACCACTGAGTCATTTCCAACAGTTGATATCAGGAGATTGCACGCAGTAAATTCCGTGTCTGTCTTCTGTTGGAGAACAGATGTGGCAGCCCCAGGCCTTCTTTGCCAAAGGGCCACGGTCCCTGGGGCTCCGGGGCGCTGTCCTCTGGCCCATCACCTGGCCCAAGTCCCCATGTCATAAAGGAGACCGAGCCTCAGAGGGTGCACGGCTGGGTCACAGGAGTGTGGTGTGCCCATGGAAGATATGGCTTCCAAACATGGGTGTTATAAACCCTTGGTCGGAACTTTGGCTCTTATGTCATTCCATCTGTCCATCTGTCCATCTGTCCATCCACCTCTTGATCCCTCCATCCATCCATCCAATAGTATTATGTGGGTGCTTATCTCCCAAGGACACCAGAGTCTCCAGAGACACCCAAAGAGATACTGCAGGGGATAAAAGCGTGAGGGTGGGAGAGGGGGTGCTCAGTGGGTGCTGGAGAGTCAACTGCCCGACGGTGAAGCCTGGGGACACCCACTGAGGTTCTCCTCCATGCAGAAGACCTCACACCGAAATTAAAATAATCCTTTCAGGCAAAAGGCGATTTTCTGCTAGTACCTCTGCCCCTCCAGCAGGTAAGCTAAGTTTTAGCAAGTAAGTTCATTGTTTATAGACAACCCTGTTCTTGGCACATAGCACACTCTCCAAATACTTGTTTTGGACTAAATCACTGTCATAGAGACTATTCCCACCTTGGAGACTGACACTAAATACTGCTATGTTACATACTGCTTCAAGTCTCTGAGAAGTCCTGCAGGGTCAGGAGTTAACCTTGTTTATTAGTCTGGTGATGAAGAAACACTTCATAAGGAATACATTCAGAGCACAGTCTGGGAGGTAGTTTCTAATTCCTTCCAAGAGGCCTGGGGAAGGGAAGAAGGGGGGTAGAGCAGTTGGCATGAGCAAGAGACTCCTCGTGGGGAGTCTCTGGGGTTGGCTCTGTGTCTTCGAGAAGGTGCGGGAGGGGGACTGGCTGATGAGGAATGTTCTGGTGAAAGATCAGGCTCCCGCAATGAATCTGTGTGGCTCCTGCCTTAAAATGCATTTCCCTCCCTGCTCCTGCCACCTGTTGGCTTCATTCACACGTTAGTGAGAATTACTCTAATTAGCTAATGTTTTCACACACAGCAAAGTGCTACTTAGTGTTCTGGCCTAGGGAGCTCCGTGAAGCAGGTCCTACCTAGGTCCACACCACTTGGGAGCGGGAGCTAAGTTTGGGTGCGGGGGCTCCTGGGCCAGAGGCCACGTTGAAGAGTAGTTTGCAAAGACAGTTTGAAAATCAGGAAGGCAAACATTTATTCAAATGAGATGATAAAATCCCAAGCCTATTTGAATGTGTGACAGTCGATATGCAAAGTGTTTTCCATATGTTACGTAGTTCTATCCAATGGATCAATTAATATGCAGTCCTATTCACCAGGCCCCCTGTCCCTCGTGCTCCCTCCTGGGCTAGGCGGTGGGGCTGGTGAGACAGGTGCACCTCCTCCCTCCCTGAGCCCTGCCTACTGGAGGCACAGGCTTAGCAGGGTCGCTGAGAGGCGCTGGGACCACCACCACACCGCCTCGGTTATAATCTGGGCTTTACTGCTTACTTAGCTGTGTGACCCTCAGGCAAGTTACTTAACCTGTCTGTGCCTCATGTGCAAAATAGGGATCATTATAGTAGTACTTACTGCCTGGGCTTTTTGGGAAGATTGCGTTGATTGTGGGGCCTGACACGCAGGGAGACTCCGCTCAGCAGATATTAGCTAATGTGATTGTTAGTAACAACCATAATGAGCAGGCGGTGATCCGGCTGAAGCAGGGAGGGGACTGAGGGCCTGCTAGCTAGTCTGCTTGGTTTCAGAAGCAGCTGGCAGGTGAGTCCTTCTGGAAGGAAAGCGGGAGGTTGCTGGGTTGATGAGGTTAGATCCAGGCAGAGGGATAGTCTACACAAAGCTAGGCTGGAGGAAATTATGAAACAGCTTGAATATTCTGGAAGCCAGTAGGGTCTCTGTGATGCTGGCAGGTAGAGAGGTTGACGGGGTGGAGAAGGGGGCTGGTGCTGGAGGTGGGGCTTGGGAGGGGCCAGTCTTGCGTGGAGGGCGGGTGGTTCAGAGCACTAGATCCTTACCCATAAGATGGGAATAATGACACCCACAGTCCAGGAGACATTCGCTGCAAGGGATCGGGACAACCAGCATTTCCTCAAATCCTGTGGCTCCGAGACGAGAGAGAAGGAGGTCAGCTAGGCGAGAACAGGTTTGCCCGCTTGCAGGGGGTGGTGGGAGGGGCGGGGGTGGGGGGGGGTGGCCTTGCAGCTTGGGAACAAGTGCTCTTTGGTTTTGGAGTGGTCTCCTGCATCCCCTTTCTCCCTTGCTCATCCCATCTTCTAAAATCCTGCTGGACAGTCTGGATCCTGGGAAGGTCCCTCTGCGGGTGACTCCCCTTCTCTGCCTGCCCAGGTGGCCCTGACCCCTGTCATCACTGTTCCTTCCCTGGCTTCCCCTTCCAGGTGCAGATTGCTGAAGGTTCCACATGACTTATTTGCTGTCCCCAGTGCCACACCTACTGCTGTGGAGGGGCCGGGACGGAAAGGGAAGGGGGCAGATCCAGATATGGCCACCTCGCCACCTTCGTTCTGTCTTCTCTGCACCCTAGAGTATTATAGTGATCGGCACGCACATGCGCAGTGACTGAATTCCTCATTCGTGAGCACAGGGTAGCAAACTAGGAATTATGTCTTCATTCAGATTTCACAAATATTTCCTCTTCACCGGGGTATACCTGTGAGATAGGGCTGCCAGATGAAATATAGGAAGCCCCGTTAAATCTGAATTTCAGATAAACAAAGAAATAGTCCATCTTTTTTTTTTTTTTTTTTAGTGCAAGTATGTCCCTCATTTTGCCTTACTTGTTGTCTTCTTAATTGCTGTGTCTGGCCGTGCCAAATGGAGAACAAGGTAGACCAGGGTTATCGCAGCGGGCGCGTGCACACACTAAGGAGATGAATAAATAAGACGATAGAAATAGAGTGAAAGTTGCAATGTGGAGCATTACAATAGGGCATCCTTGTCTTAGTTGGCTACGTGCTGGGGTCCTCTACTGGATTTGGGGCTAAATTGTTCAGGGAGAGAAGGTTCAGAAGAGCATGAAGGAGAGGGATTTGGTCCCCCCTGCCTTTTTTTTTTTTTGTGGTAAAATACACAGAACATACAATTCACCGTGTTTTTCCATCTCGAAGTATAGAATTCAGGGGCGTTCAGCACGTCCACGGTATTGTGCAGAGACTGCTACTGTCTTGTCCCAGAACATTTTATCGCCGCAAAGGGAAATCCTACACCCATTAGCGCTCCTTCCCCATCCCCCTCTCCAGTCCTTGGAGATCACTGATCTGCTCTCTGTTTCTATGGCTTTGCCTATTCTGGACGCTTCTTATAAATTATGTCTATAAAACACGGGCCTTTTGTGTTGGCTTGTTCACTTAGCATAGCATTAAAGGTTTGTTTTTCATGGCTGAGTAGTATTCCACAGTATGGAAAGACCATATTTGTTTGTCTTTTCATCAGTTGAGAGAAATTTAATTCATTTCTACCTTTTAAAAAAATTTTTAAGTTTATTTATTTATGAGGGAGCACGAGCAGGGAGGGGCAGAGAGAGAGGGAGACACAGAATCTGAAGCAGGCTCCAGACTCTGAGCTGTCAGCTGTCAGAGCCCAACGTGGGGCTTGGACTCACGAACCATGAGATCATGACCTGAGCTGAAGTCGGACGCTTAACCGACTGAGCCACCCTGGTGCCCCTCTACCTTTTGATTATTGTGAATAATTTTTTTTTTTTAAAATTGTTTTTTCAACGTTTATTTATTTTTGGGACAGAGAGAGACAGAGCATGAACGGGGGAGGGGCAGAGAGAGAGGGAGACACAGAATCGGAAACAGGCTCCAGGCTCTGGGCCATCAACCCAGAGCCCGACGCGGGGCTCGAACTCACAGACCGCAAGATCGTGACCTGGCTGAGGTCGGACGCTTAACCGACTGCGCCACCCAGGCGCCCCTATTGTGAATAATTCTGCTGTGAACATTTAGGAATCAAATTTTATTTGAATGCTCATTTCAGTTTTCAGGGCTCCATAGCCAGGAGTGGAATTTTTGGGTCCGGTAGTCGTTCTGGGTCATCTCCTGAAGGAGCTGCGAGCTGTTTCCCCAGTGACTGTTGTCATTCCCACAGCGACGTGCAGGGGCTCCCGTTTGTCCACATTATTGCCAGTACTTGTTTTTGGTTATTTGCTTGTTGTTTATAGCCAGCCTAGTGCAGGTGACCTCATTGCGATTTCGATTGGCATTTCTCTAGTGACCAGTGACGTTGACCCTCTTTTCATGTGCTTGTCGGGCATTTGTACATCTTTAGAGGGACTCGATTTTGCCGAAAGGTGAAAGGGAAACTGATGGGCTTTTACAGCAGGGGATTCTAGGAGTAGATTTTTATGTGAACAGACCTTCTGGTTTCTGGGTGGAGAATGGAGGAAGCAGACAGATCACTTGGGGAGGTATTTTAGGAGTCTGGGGGAAGAAAATGGGGGTTGGGTGATGGTGGTTCACAAGCTGGTCGCTGACTCTGATACTGGATAAGTCACATCACCCCTGATCCTCAGTTACCTCCCCAATGGAATAGGGGTATAACAGCACTGACCTCATAGGGCACATTAGGATTCAGTGGGGTTGTGCTGCATAGAGCCCACTGTGGGCCTGGCTCCAAGAGGCAGAACAGCCGGGCCACCTGGGCGGCTCAGTCGGTTAGCCATCTGACTCTTGATTTCGGCTCTGGTCATGGTCTCACCGTTTGTGAGTTCAAGCCCTGAGTTGGACTCTGTGGACAGCATGGAGTCTGCTTGGGATTCTTTCTCTCCCTCTCTCTCTCTCTGATCCTCCCATACTCTCTCTCTCTTTCTCTCTAAAAATAAATAAACATAAAAAAATTATCAGGAACAGCTTTCTTGGCAGCAGCTTGAGGGTGTGGCCTGGCTCAAGTCTGATGGGGACCTTGAGGACCTGGTCCCTTGGCATCCAAGGGACCGTTTCATCTCTGCCTTGTTGCTGTTGGTTTTGGGGGACAGCAAGGAAAAGGAGAAGAGAAAGGAAGGTGGGATAGAGAGGTAGATATATCTCAGACTGCATTTTCTTCTCTCTGTCTGTCTGTCTCTCTCCAAAGTTCCACTTGTGGACAGATTCGCTTGGCCCCAGCCCACAGAGCATAAGGAAGCCGGAGGCTCCGGGCTCTGTGCAGGGCTGGTGGCAGGGGCCACGGGAGGCTGGGCGGAGAGGAACAGAGGTACAGATCCTGTGAAGCCTGGGCCCCACCTCCCTTGGAAAGTCTGGTTCTGTTTCCACCTCTGTTGTCACCTCTGTGCTCCCCACTCAGCCTCCCCTATGATGCTCGGCTTGTCTGTGCAACCGTATGTAATGTTCATGGAACTGTGTACCGTGCGTCCTTAATTCCTGAATGTCAAATAACACTTTGTATATGCCAAAATATGTCAAGTTGAGTGGGGGATAAGCACCACGGGGTGCATTTCATACTTGCTCAGCCTTTATGGGTCCCGTAAGGCAGTCTCCTCTCCCGGGCTAGTCACCAGGCACAGAAGTGATTGGACCACCCCACGGCCCTGGGGCAGGCTTCCTGTGTAGTCACCTTAGAGTCCTCGCTGTAGGGTATAGTGACTCCCTGGTGTCTCCTTTCCCTTCCTTCAACTCCCACTTTATGCGTCTGTGCCTCCCTGGTGTCCAGTGACACCCTTGAGTTAATACGAATAATTGCTGAATGACTGAATGAACCAGTGGGCTCCTCGTGACCAGGGAGGTAGCCCGAGCACCTTTTGCTGAGACGTTTATAAAGGGAAGATTGTTTTTAAAATTTAAAAAGCATCAGTTCATGATTAATTCATGCCACCAAAACAGGCCGTTCATTGTCATCTTATAAAGATTAATGTCCAAGCCAGTACGAAGGTTTGTACTTGAAGTTCGTTCTGTATCACACTTGAAGGTAACTGACAAAATCCCGAACATGGCTGGGTCTTCTCCTGTCCTTTTCTTCCAGGGCCTTCTTTCCAGCCTCCCCCCGCCCCTCCTCAGATGCGCCACAGGACCCTGGGTCTGTTTTCTGGGATGTTTTTCATCCTTCTTGCTGCTGAAGTCCCGTAGCCCAGCCCATGCTGCTGCTGTGGGGCCGTCCTGACACTTAGTAGCTGTGGGGCCACCCCTTGGCTTCAGTTCCCTCCTACAAAACATGGGCATTTTTACAATGATCTGTTAGATTGGGTTTTGAAGATTAAGTGGAGGGGCGCCTGGGTGGCTGAGTCCGTTGAGCGTCTGACTTCGGCTCAGGTCACGATCTCGGGTTTCGTGAGTTCGAGCCTCTCATCAGGCTCGCTGATGTCCCCCTCTCTCTGCCCCTCCCCCACTTGTGCTCTGTCAATAAATAAACATACAAAAAGGCAAATTTAAGTGGGATAAAATGATCAAGTATCCAGACTCAGCTTTTGCGAAAGTTCTGCTCCCCTCCCCCCAGACCTCCCCTGTCCCCTTTGCTGTAAGCGTGCCTTTTCTCGGCCCTCAGTTCCCAAATCCTGTACTTTCTTCAAGACTCTGCTCGATTTTGACCTTTGGTTCATTCAGTAGAGATGTATGCAGGGCTGTCTCCTGGCCAAGCCCTCTGCTGCCCCTGGGGACACAGCAGCCCCTTGGAGTCGATGAGAGCCTGCCCTTCCGGAGGGAGGGAAGGGTCCTGCGGTGAGGGGTGCTGCTTCACATACAATAAAAGACGGTGACGTGCTATCGAGGAACTGGGAGGCAGTGAAAGGCTCCTTGTGAAAATGACATTTGAGCTGAGACTAGGAGGAAGGGTGAGGACCAGCCCCTGGCAGGCTTCAGAGAGAACCTTTGAGGCAATCCTCATGTGGACCCCAGCTCGGTGGCTTTGCAGAACAGTGAGGGGCCTGTGTGCAAGGGCATCTTAAGGAAAGTGAATTACTCAAGGTAGAGCCAGGAGGCAGGGCGCATGGGGCGTGCTGGCCATGGCTTTGATGAGGAGCTGAGAGAGGCCACCGGAGGGTGACGTGAGGGGGCTGACTTCTTAGAAAGACCCCCATCCTTCGTGCTGCTGAGAAGAGAAGGGACACTGGGGGCAGGGACCAAGAAGAGAAGCAGGGACACCAGTGTGGAGGCTTGTGTCCACCAGGCGAGTGTCCAGGGAGGCGATGGCGGAGGAGGGGACCAGTGGCCAGCCTCTGCACAGAAGGTGTCTTGAAATGGCAGGGCTTTCCAAAGTAAATGTTGGGGCATCCAGGACCATGGTGTTCTCGCCGCCTTCCTTCCCCCTGCCTCCGTGCTCTAATACAGCCATTCTCATGTGTTTTTAAGTAAATAATAGGGATCCCTGGGAAAATAGAAACACAGAATGCTTGACAGCCCGCCCACCTGTACATCGGCTGGCTCGAATACTTCCTGTGTGTGGATCGCACTTATGGCCCTCAGTTTCTGGTCCCCTAAGAGACACGCGTGCTTTCTGCAGACGAGGAAAACTGAGGCCCTACTACGTTCAGCCACTGGCCTTGGCTTTACAGAGAAATACACACTGGTTGGGATTTGCAAACACAGCGAGTCTGGCTTTCCAGACCCTGAGTCCAAGTAGCAGCATGGACTCTGGGTTCCTCTGGGCTTCCGGGCTCCTGGATCTGAATCATTGATACTGGAGCTGAGGGAGAGCATCAGCCTCATTGATGTTTGGATCAATAGACAACGACGGTGCCCAAGGGGGCGTTGCTGTGGTTGGGAGGGATGAGGATACTCTTTGTGGTCGTTCAAGGTCACGAACTTTGCTGGTCCTGGGATTCCATCTGGCCCTCGAGAGTAGACACGTCCAGACTGATGCCTGCACCTGCCTTGTCCCCACACTCTCCACCCGTGGGAATCCCTCTTGGACTCCTCTCTCCTGTCCTGGGACACCTTCTCTCTAGATCATGCCTGCAGGGCAAGTTTTCAAGGAAATGTTGAATATGAAATGAAACCCCTCCATTCATTTTAAGGGAGACTGTTTCTTTTTTTTAAATGTTTTATTTATTTTTGAGAGAGAGAGAGAGCGAGAGCGCATGAGTGGGGAGGGGCAGAGAGAGAGGGAGACACAGAATCGGAAGCAGGATCCAGGCTCTGAGCAGTCAGCACAGAGCCCGACGTGGGGCTTGAACCCACGAACCGTGAGACATGACCTGAGTCGAAGTCAGACGCCCAACCGACCGAGCCACCCAGGCGCCCCGGGAAGACTATTTCTAACCTTGAACAGAAGAGTTCTTGTTTCTCTGAATTACTCTCTTTGGGGTGCTTTTTGTCGCCCTGAAAATAACGTTAAACATAGTAGCAGCTACTTTGAGTGTTTTCTGTATGCCAGGTACCGTAGTGATAAGTTCTTCACTTTCTCACACTAGCCCTGCGAGGAAAGGCTTATTAGCCCTATTCCTAGATGAGAAAATCGAGAACCAAAAAACAAAGGGACTGGCACCAGGAGCTCATAAAGCATTGGCGTTGTGGCAGTCACAGTTTGGGCCCCGGCTTTGCTACTCCCCTGCACGGAGCGTCTTCTCCGTACCCTGCGTGGCCTGAGTTTTCTCTTTTGTTAAGAGGAGGAGTCGGGCTCACTGCCCCGTGAGGCTCCTCCAGCTCTGTGGGTCTGAAGCCACCAGGGGTCTTCCCCAGTGGGATCCGCGCCCCCGGCGGTACCTGCCGGCCCCACAGGGGGAGGAGGGACGAGCAGCACCTGACTGGCTCGCGGAGCGCAGGGCAGACTGAGTGTCCCCTTGCTCTCGGTGCCAGGAGCCTCGGAAACACGGCTTCACACTGCTTCTCGGGCCCTCCTTCTCCTGTCCCTGCTCGGCTTTCTATTTTGGCTGGGAGGGTGGCTGGAGGAGGGCACCCACGCGTGTGTGAGAAAGTCGAGAAGGCTTGCAGATCTTGTGGGTGGTCAGTGAGAACACAGACGTGGGCTGAGTCACCACCGCACTTGGGAAGCTAAGGACGGGCGCCGGCAAAGCCGGAGGCCCAAGTGCGGCGGCCGCGCCTGAAATGCCAGCCTTGACTCATTCGGTGGGGGCCCGGAGGCTTGCAGTCACCTCCTCTCCTGTTTATGCTGAGGCTTCAGGGAGGGTAAATAGAGCACTCCTCTGCAGTAGGGGTGGGGGGGGGTGCGGTCTCCTCACTGCAGTCCTCCCCCCTGCAGGCTCTTCTGTGGGACCCACCCAGGCCCGATGGCCGTCCCTTCCTTTAAAGAGCTCAGAGTCTAACCTGAAGGAGAGTTGTGCCTCTAGAACATCACGGGCCGCTACGGCCTGCACACAGCCAGCTGGGGCTTGTGTTGTGGGTGGTGGCGGGGGGGGGGGGGTAGGCATGGCCGTTCAGGAGGGGCTTCCTGGAGCTGCTGCTTGGACCTGTAAGCCTGGGAGCTCATCAGGTGGAGGTGACAGGTGGGCCGTCCAGGAGCACACATGCACGCACGAGTACACACCCACTCAGGGGTCCGCGAAGGTGGAGAGAGAGGCGAGCCTCCGTCCACTGTGGCCACACACTCCGCTCCTGGGTGAGTGCCCCGGGACCTGCCCCCAAGGGCCCAGAGCTTCACACGGTTTGGGGTATTGGTGCTTCCTTGTGTTTGGTGTTTGGGGGGCCTCTGCCCGAGTTTGCCTGTTAGCCTTTTACGAGGTTGTGAAACCTTGTATGCCATCACGCCTGCGTTCTCAGATGCTGCTAAAGAGGGGCACAGAACCTTGAGGATAACAGGAACTCAGCATTGCGTGGGGTGTTTCTATTTGCACTGTCTTGACACATGAAAAAAATAAACACGTACGGTCCATTTTGGTTTCCACACTGAAGGGAAGAAAACGCTTTTAAACATCAGGCGGCCAGCTGGCTGGGGCTGCATTTGCTGTGATGCGTGAGTCAGAGGTGGGGCGTCTGGCCTTCCCTCTGCCTCCTGGAGGCTGGGAGACCCTGGAGCAGCTCACAGCCTTGCACTCATCAGTGCAAGGGGCTCATCCTTTCTCTCCTGCCATGTCCACGGCATTTTTAAAGGGTTTCTTCCTTATCATAATGGCTTGTACTTACTAAACATCATAGGCCAGGCTCCAAAGCAATTTCCATTTGGGGAAATTGAGGCACAGCGAGATTAAGGTCTTGCCTGAGGCTGTAAGCTGCTGAGGGTTGAGCTCTGAGTCCTTTGACCTGGCCAGGTCCAGACAGGCTGCCCGTGTGGGTCACAGACTTCTCTGTGCATCTTTACGTCATGGCACTTATCCTCGTGAACCCGTTGTGACCTGGCTTTCTCCTTTCTGAGCTGTGTCTTCTGAGGGCCTAAGGGCCATGGCTCAGTTGTCTCTGTGTCCCTGGTGCCTTGAGTAGTTCTGTGTACTTGATCCCAGTGTGTTGAAAGAATGCACATCTCTCTGAGATGGTCCTCCTTTGTTCCTAAGCAACAGCTCTGAAAAGACCCTGTGGGCCCATCTTCCGGATGTGAACACTCAGGCTCAGAGATTTCACGTGACTTGTCTAAGTTCCCATGCAGAGGTGAGGCCCCGGGGTGGGGAGCTCATGCCAGTGAGATACTCTCACAGCAGGACAGAAGCCTGCCTCCTGGATGACCCTCCCTGTTTGCCGAAGAAATGCCGATTTTCATGCTTAATGGGATCGTTTTTCTGGAACACGTAGCAGGGATAATGCCAGGCCAAAAACTGGAGTTCTTACCTCAGCAGAACGTCTGCCTGGATTAAATTGCCTGGGGATGGGCATCTGGTGGGGGATGGGCATCTGGTGGGGGATGGGTGGCTACAGGTGACTCAGAAAGATTTCCAGGGCACGCTCCTTGTCTCGGACCCCAGGGCCGGCCGCACGTCTGATGGGATGCTCGCCCGCTTTCTGGGTCGTGCCCTGGCCGTCCCTTCTCTGCCCTCACCGTTCTTTGTAGCATGAGAGGCCCCCTTCCTGGACCACGCTGTAATTTACAATTATAAAAGATATAAAAAGATTCATAATCTTTGCAGCAGCAGCAGCTTTTCATGCCCTTTTCATAAAGTGTGTGCTAACGCATGTGAAGATCAACACGCTTTTTTTTTTTCATTTAATCTTTTCAAAGGCCACACATGTGGAAGACTGACGTTTTAAAAGGAAAAAAAAAATACGTCCTAAAGGAAGATGTGTTTGTAAAAGGATTTGCCTCTAAACAGTATCTAATGAGGCCCTGAAATCCTGGTGTCTCTCCAGATCACAGTTGTATATACCCTTCTCGGCAACGGATCTGTCCCGAGACACCCAGTGGATGCCTGAGTCCATCGGTAGCACAAACCCTGTGTACACTGTGTTTTTCCCTGTGCGTCCGTACCACTGATAAAATTTAATTTATAAATCAGGCAGAGTGTGAGATTCACAACAGTAACTAATAACAAAACGAAACAATTATAACAATACCGTAATGAAAGTTAGGGAATGTGTTCTTTCAAAACATCCTATGGCACTCACCTTCTTGTGACGATGGGAGATGATCAAAGGCCTACGTCGCGAGATGTAGCAAGGAGGCTGACACGGGCACTGTGACAGAGAGTGGGGGCTACTGCGGGGATCATGTTTCCACCCCGCGGTTGACCGCAGGTGATGGAAACCACAGAAAGCAAAACTGTGGATAACGGTCGGGGGAGGCACGGTAGTCTTAATATTTTTAACAAATTTCCTCAGAGGCAACTGAGAATGGTCTAAACGTGTGAGGAAAAATGCGAACCACTGATGAAACATTTTAGAAACATCGCAAAGAGAAGCACAGTTACTCAACGTTAGTTGATGTGGAGGCCGGGCCTCCAGGGCCCCTGGAACTTCTAAAATAGAGGAGGGTGGCCTCGTGCCTTGGGGCTGGATTCTGTGAGTGGCCTTTTGAGTTTCTGCCAGCGGCGTTGAAGGCAGAAATAAGATGATAACTGCTGGCTGGTGACTGATTGCCAACCGCCAGGAAATGGTCAAGGTTCCTTAGTAGACACGTGACGCTCTCTGGTCCTCGGCACCTGATGCACTGGCATGCTCCCTGCGTCCCTGGAGAGACGGCGTCCTCACAGGGTCTCATGCAAGGACTCAGGCTCAGCTATGACACCGGAGGGGGAGGGGGGAATAGTCCCGGCAAGAGGGCGGTGACCAGGACAGCAGGGTGATGGCTTTGGAGATGGAGGGAAGGGGACGGATTTGAGAAGCTAACAATGGTCAGAGTTGACAACAGGTGTCTCTGGGGGTGTCTTAGACCATTCCAGTGGGCTAGAACAAAATACCAGCCTGGGTAGCTTATGAATCACAGAAGTGTGTTTCTTGGGGCCCCTGGGTGGCTCAGTTGGTTAAGTGCCTGACTCTTGGTTTTGGCTCAGGTCGCGATCTCATGGGTTCATGGGGTCAAGCCCCACATCGGGGCTTGGGATTCTCTCTCTCTCTCCCTCTCTATCTGCTCTTCCCCCGGCTTGCTCTCTTGCTTGCTCTCTCTCTCTCTCTCAAAATAAATAAATAAACTTTAACAAAATTAAAAAAAGAAAGAAATACGTTTCCCATGGTTCAGGAGGCTGGAAGCCAGAGGCCAGGCGGGGAGCATGGCCTGATGAGGGCCCTGATCTCGTCACAGAGCCCTTGTGCCCTCATGTGGCAGAAGGGGAAGGCAGCCGTCTGGGGTCACTAATATAAGGGCACTGATGTCATTCCTGGTGGCTCCACCCTCCATGACCTACTCGCCTCCCAGAGGCCCACCTTCTAATAAGTTCACTTTGGGGATTAGGTTTCAACATACGGATTTGGGGGGACACATTCATACCCGGCAGGGGGTAAGGGGAAGAGAGGACTAAAATCCAACATTGGTCAGCACCAGACAACTGGGTGGGTGGTGGGCACCCTTCTACAGCCTTGGGGTCACTCCTCACACCTCCAGCATAAGGAGTGGAGAGCCCTCTATCTCCTGGCCCCGTGACCAGGGCAGAGGCCCGCAGGCCACGGTTTTGGAAGAGAGAACCAGGAGTCTCTCCCACCCACACCATGAATTTTGCATGTCTTTGAATAGACCGTTCTGGGTGGTAGTGGTTTACAACTGAAGGAAAGCAAACACAGAAAGAAAAATCTCAGTGAAACCTGATAATGAAAGGAAAAGCAAATTCGAAACGCAGCATTCATACAGTTATTAACAGTTATTCTTGGTGAAGTCAGCTTTAGGTGTCCCTGGAGGGCTGGGAGTCACATCTGTTTTCAACCCTCTGTGTTACCCCTGGGGGGTAAAGCTTTATTAAATATATATATATATATATATATATATATAATTATTATTTGTTAATATATATACATACATATATAATACATATATTTATTAAAAAAAATATATATATACACACACTTAAAGTTTATTTATTTTTAGAGAGAGTGTGTGCAAGCAGGGAAGGGATAGAGAGAGGGGTAGAGAGAGAATCCGAATCAGAAGCAGGCTCTGCACTGTCAGTGCCGGGTTCAAACTCACAAACTGCAAGATCGTGACCTGAGCCGAAGTCAAGAGTCGGACACTTAACTGACTGAGCCACTCAGGTGCCCCTGGGGGGTAAAGATTTATTATCTCTCTCTCTCTCTCTCTCTCTCTCACATACATGCACACACGCTGCCATGAAGACCTTGCTCCAGATGCCACGCAGAATTCCTGCTTTCTACGTGGCAGTTTACGTATCCAGACCACTTTCTGAAGCCCTGTAAGAAGTGGGGCTTGATTCTTGAAAGAGAAGCATCCAGTATTTGCTCCCAGAGGTGCTTTCTTGCCCTCCTTAGGTCACACGGATGGACAGCAGGTGTAGTCCTCTGGTCTCTGGTTCCGGAATTGGCCGCGTGGGTCGTTTTCCCATCAGACCTGGTGTGAGAGGCGGGTGTGTTGGGGTCCACACTTCAGCACGAGTGTTCCCACATCCCATTCTGAGCCTCGTTAGGAAGTCTGGGTGTAGGACCCAAGAATCTGCTTCTGTGTGCTTCCTACGTGTTGCGTGTTGTGTCAGCGACGCTCCTTGCCCCGGATGTTGAGGAAAGCTGGACCACCCACGGTGTGGTCCCAGCCGTGCTGTGGTTGGGGAGATTTAGGATAACGTCCTGCCCTCGTCCCCAACGTGTTCCTCCCTGCCGCTTCACGCTGCACGGGTCATGCCTCGTTCTCCGCACCTGGTGCCATCCTCAGTGCCGAACGTTTCTGGAAGGGCTCACCTGGCCGGCCTCGTTAGGTTTCTCTAACCACAAGCAACACGTTCTCTCCCCCCGTAATCGATGCCTGTGCTCACACTTGTTCATGGTACAGGTCCTGTCCTGGGTGGCTTTGCTCTTCCTTGTTGAATTCTGCCCCCCTTCCGTGGTCACACTCTGGCTGCAGCTCTGTTTTCTGATGCTGTCCCTCTATTCGTTAGTTCCACATGTACTTGTGAACCTCTACTGTGAACCGGCCACCGGGTGAGCCGTGGAGTCTTCAGAAAGCCGTAAATAGACAGGACTCCTATTTCCAAGGGCCCTGAGTTTCTCTACCCTCAAGGAAGAATGAGTAACGTGCTTGATTTTCCAAAATCGTGTTTCCTCGTTACTTTAATAAGACCCTACTGGCAATGAAAACAGTTTAATACTTCACAAAAATCCGTTTCGTTAGTTACCATTGCATATCACTCTCTTGTTTGGCTTTTCCTTGAAGTACAGAAATCCAGGCTGTGAGAGGCAGTGTAACATGCATTGTGGGTAACTCGGCAGCAGGTGGAGATTGTTCCAAGATGGGGCTCCCTGACACAGCAGCTCTGTTCTCTGAATCTCATAGCTTGTTCTTGTTAATCTGAGCTAAACATGGTCTGCCTGGGGATTACTGGGTCCTAGAACATTGTGGCTGAGAGGGAATTCAGCTGTCGCTTAAAAACAACACAGGGGCTGGGGATCCCTGAGCAGTAGGGCCCCCTCTTTTGCCTGGACACTCTCTGTGATGGGAGGTTCATTGCTTCCCAAGGTGTGAAGGTGTGCTTCGCGAGATGGGCCCATCCCTAGCTGGGCAGATGTGGGGTTCCAAGTCTCCCAGAAAGGGCAGGACTGTGGGTGATGCTCAATAAAGATCGTTCTGAATGAATGCAAACCTGAGGCAACAGTAAGTTCACCACATTCTGTTTCCACTCGCTCCCCTGGCTGTGCCTTCTGTAATAAAGTTGACAATAGGGGCGCCCTGGTGGCTCAGGTGGTTAAGCATCCGACTTTGGCTCAGGTCACGGTCTCACAGTTTGTGGGTTCGAGCCCCGCGTCGGGCTCTGTGCTGACAGCTCGGAGCCTGGAGCCTGCTTCAGATTCTGTGTCTCCCTCTCTCTCTTCCCCTTTCCCTCTTGTGCTCTGTCTCCCTCTCTCTTAAAAATAAGTAAACATTAAAAAAATTTTTTTAAGTCGTTAACAATAGCCAGCATTTATCAGGGTTCATTCTGTGCCGGGTCCTGAATGCCTTATATGTGTTAACATTTTTAATTTAACAACCCCATGAAGAAAGTATTATTATGGCTCCCATTTTACAGAGGAGGATGGTGAGGCCCAGGTGAGCGGGACCCAGCCGGCTGCACGCCACAGACCAACCCCGCTCTCTCCCCCACCCACAAGGAAGGCCACTCTGAAGCGTGCGTCACATCGTCTCTGCCAGAAGCAGCAGGGGTCCTTGGCCTACCCTCACCTTTCTCTCAGGTGCCCGTGCCCCAATCACGCTCGCCAGGTGCCAGCTGCCCCCACACAGGTGCCAGCCTCCCACCCACCTCCCCTCTGGAGACCATCAGGCTGTCCTCTACAGCGAAGAGTCTCGTTCTTGGTTTCTCTCTTTTTTCTCCTCTCTTTGCCTGTTGGTTTTGTCTCCTAAATTCCACATACGAGTGGGACCATATGGTATTTGTCTTTCTCTGACCTGTTTCACTTAGTGTTGTGCTCGGTAGCTGCATCCGTGTTGTTGCAAATGACAAGGTTTCGTTCTTTTTTACGACTAATATTCTGTTCTCTCTCTGCATATTTGTATTTATATTTTTATGTTTATATTTATACTTATACACAGCACATCTTCTTTATCCACTCGTCAGTCAGTAGACCCTGGGGCTGTTTCCATAACTGGGCTGTTGCAGACCATGCTGCTGCAAACATCAGGGTGCACGTATCCCTTCTCCTCACTTTGACCTCCATGACCTCGGACCAGGCACGGTCTCATCACTTAGAAGTCTGCCTTCCCAGGGCCACCTTCCCCGAGCACCCAGGACTCTTTCTCATAGTCCTCAATCACCCTCCCTGTGACTATCACTTGATTGCCCTGTCCCAGTCTTTTTATTTTTTAATGTTTATTTATTCTTGAGAGAGAGAGAGAGAGAGAGAGAGAGAAAGCATGAGCATTGGAGGGGCAGACAGAGAGGAAGACACAGAATCCGAAGCAGGCTCCAGGCTCCGAGCTGTCAGCACAGAGCCCGACGCGGGGCTCAAACTCACGAACTGTGATATCATGACCTGAGCCGAAGTCGGACGCTTAACTGACTGAGCCCCCCAGGTGCCCCTGCCCTGTCCCGGTCTTGGGCATTGTGAGGACAAGTCAGCTTGTCCACTTAG
Organism: Prionailurus bengalensis; assembly: GCF_016509475.1. Classification (NCBI taxonomy): domain Eukaryota; kingdom Metazoa; phylum Chordata; class Mammalia; order Carnivora; family Felidae; genus Prionailurus; species Prionailurus bengalensis. The sequence continues at coordinate 78,733,240 of NC_057353.1, read as the reverse complement.
TAGGCGTAGCACCTGCATGTGCAGGAGGCCTTCAGGGAATACATGTTGGGAGTTGAGCATCTCAGGGCCACACGAAATGGGGTCGAATGGTTGTCGCTTGCACGGATGTGGCGGTGGTTGTGGTACGGAGTTAGTGCGGAGATGTCTGTGGATGTGCCATCTGGTGTGTATTGTGGGTCGGGTGTGTTGGTGTGTATGTATTATGTGTGTATGGTAGGTGTGTGTGTGAGGGGTGCCTGGGTGGCTCAGTCGGTTGAGCATCCGACTTCGGCTCAGGTCATGATCTCGTGGTCTGTGAGTTCCAGCCCTGCGTCGGGCTCTGTGCTGACAGCTCGGAGCCTGGAGCCTGCTTCCCATTCTGTGTCTCCCTCTCTTCTCTGCCCCTCCCCTGCTAGTGCTCTGTGTCTCTCTGAAAAAATAAGTAAAAATATTAAAAAAAATTAAAAACAAATCGATGTGTGTGTGTGTGCATGCTTGTGTCCGAGTGTGTTCTGGGTGTATGGGTGTCATGTGAATGTGGGGCATTTTGAGTGTGTGCCACGTGGCTGCTGTGTGCACCTGTAAGGTCTGGCTCATTTGTTACACAGCAGTAGCTACACCCACTAAGAATCCATACACTTTCTACTTTGAGAAGTCAGTTCTACTGTGTGGGCAATGAAGGTATTGCAGTGACTGCTCTCTGAGCCATTCGTATATTTACGAACACTGTTGTTGTTGTGACTTATTCTCCCATAGAGCTGGCATCGTCTTGCCCAATGTGAAATTTTTAAAATGAAATCTGACTTATATTTTATTTGTTTAAATATTTTTTCCAAGTTTTTTTTTATTTTTATTTTTTGAGAGACACACCAAGAGAATGAGCGAGAGAGGGGCAGAGAGAGAAGCAGAGAGAATGCTAAGCAGGCTCCTCACTGTCCGCTCGAAGCCAGACGTGGGGCTTGAACTCATGAACCGTGAGATCATGACCTGAGCTGAAACCGAGAGTCAGAAGCTTAACTGCCTGAACCACCCAGATGCCCCTAAAACTGGTCTTTTAAATGTGAGCCCACCTTCCTCATTGACTAACTGGGTATTTGGTTATAATGAATCACATGGTCTTAAAAAGGAGCATGCAGCTTTCCACCAATAAGCTGTGTTTGCATTTACTAACAAGTTCTAGCTTATTAGTCCTGACTAGTAGGACGGGAGGGTGCATCTTCCCAGGGGAAAGCAACATTTTATGTGGTATCCTCCATGCATTAAATTTTTTTTTTGGTATAAATATTAATTCCCCAGGAAAACACTGCCCCAGCTGTTCCGCCAGCAAAGGCCTGAGGTGGAAAACTACCACGTTCAGGCTCCTGGCTCAGTGCTATTCTTGTGCACGGCCGTGCCACCCCCTGGGTGCGCCGGGGCCAACGCTGCCCGCCGCAGAGACCTCTGGCGGAACGCACGATAGAAGCGTGGGGTTTGGCCTGCGGCTTGAATGTTAGTCGCTGTTGCTCTCCCTCTGCTCCGTAGTGTGTAGCATCCTCCCAGAGTCAGGGATCAGGGAGGGTCAGGAATTACTGACCCTGGTAACCCCAAGCAGGAGTCGGATGTCTTTGCTGGCTCTGCAGTGTTTAAAGGATTGAGAGCAGCGTAGGACGAGGAAGCGGGGATGATGGAACTGTCCCTATGTTTCGTGTGATAATGAAACCCAAGTGCAGAGTGGCCTCCTTTGCTGGCCCTCTCTCCGACTCTTCCTGGAAATGCCTTGACCTTAAAATTGAGTGGTGGGACGCTGACCTCGGCTAGGTCAGGTGCGCACCCCGAGGGCTCTCCCTTTAGGGAGATGGGTTTTCAGCACACTTTGTGAGCCAGGCCTTTCAAGCTGGGCTCGTCAGCTTGAAATTCCATCTTGCAGGATTTATAGAGGTTGTGTTCTCAGATCTGCCGCATTTCAATTGGGTAAGTTGAATTCCACATCTTCAGAAACGGTTCCCTGCGTGGCACCTTTGCCAGAGCTGAGATACAAAGTTAAGAGCATGTTAGTGTCTTAGGCTCTTATTCTTGGGAGCTGGCCTGGCGTGACCCCACTGGCTACAGCGAGGTCGGGCTCCGAACCACAGCAATGGTGGTCTGGTCATTGAGGCATCTGGGGAGCCGAAGGAAGAGGGGCTTTGAAAGGAGACCTAGGTGTCAGCTAAGAGAGACCCTCTTAGCTTCTCTCCTTCTCTCCTTCTCTCACTCACTGTCCCCTCCCCAAGATCACGTCAGCTCCCACCTAGTGACCACCTGCTGCTTCCCCAAGAACCTGCTCTTTGCAAGTGATTACCTCCCGTCCTCTGCAGACTCCTCCAGGTAGCTCGTATCACCCCATTATGCATGGTGGCAAACTGAGGCTTGGAGAAAGTGAGGGCACCTTCTAAGGTACACACCGCTTGAGCAAAAGCTAGATGAAGAAGACGGCTCCAGATTAGAGCCTCTCGGATCCCCTTCCTTATCTGCGTTATGCGGCAAGAAGCTTGGTCACAAATTTCTTCTTGGACAAAATCAGGCAACTTACATAAAATACTCTATGCAGCAGCAAGAATATAGTGGGTGCTCCATAAAAGTCACTTCTTTTCCCTTCCTCCAAATCACTGGTATCTAGATGGTTTCATATCCTCAGAAAACTCAGCCTACCTTGAGTTGACCTTGAGTTTTCCTATGGCAAACCAAGACTTGGACTATTTTAATTTCCCACCCAACCCTCTTGTGGTTGGCCCTGTGGTCTCCTAGCTTGGAAAATTAGCATTCTGTCAAGTTGGGCTCAGCATCTGCTTGGCAACGGCACCCGCTCCCTCTGCCTACTGTGCTTGGTAGAAAACACATCTGTCCTTGCCACCCCGGGCACCTCAGCACTGTAGAGGTGGTATTTATGCTAACAACGATAACGTCGTTTTCAGTTACTGTTATTAATCATTACGCATGTCAGGACATGTGCAAAGTGCTCCGTGTGGTAGACTCATTTAATCTGTCCATTAGCTATGAGTTTTGTGCCGTTATCAGGGCTCACGTTACAGATAAGGAGACGTTAAGGGACACAGGTAGAAAGCAGAAGAGCAGGGATTGTAGCCCCGTTGGCTGTGAGGCACATGCTCATCACTGGGACGCTGTTGCCTCCATGGCACCGACAGATAAGCAAGGGCGGTAGACTAACCCGCCTTAGGATTAGGGTAACTGGGTTCAAGTCCCGTCCTTCCGGTGTGAGCCGAGTGACATTAAGTGTGTCTTCCTCTCTGTGTGTCTTTTCCTTTAAAGGAAACTCTGAGTGATGACATCCAGTGGGCACACTGTGGTCCTCATTGGTCAGATACTTGGGTCCCCCTTGTGGAAGCCCAGGCTCTCTGTGTTTGGCTGACGTGATCTCAAGCTGTTAATTTCTCTCTTGTTTTTCAGGTAATGAACCAAAAAGATCATGTCTGAAGTACAAGGAACGGTTGAGTTTTCTGTAGAGCTACATAAATTTTATAATGTGGATCTCTTTCAGAGAGGGTAAGTATGCGTCACTGTTTCTATTTGTGTGTGTGTGTGTGTGTGTGTGTGTGTACATATACAGTTGACCCCTGAACCACACGTGTTTAAACTGTGCAGGTCCATAGTACATGGATTTTTAAATACAAAATAGTATTGTGAGTGTCACTTCTCTATCATTTTCTTAATAACATATTCTTTTCTCTAGCTTACTTTCGTGTAAGAATATAGTATGTAATATAACATACAAAATATGCGTAGTTGACTATGTTATCAGTTATCAGTAAGGCTTCTGGTCAGCAGTAGACTGTTAGTAGTTAAGTTTTTGGAGAGTCAAAAGTCCTTCATGATTGTTGACTGCGTGGAGGTGGGTGGGTGCCCTGGACCCTCAGTGTTGTTCAGGATCGTGTGTGTGTGTGTGTGTGTGTGTTTAATTTTTTTAACATTTATTCATTTTTGAGAGATGAGAGAGAGAGAGAGAGACAGAGCATGATTAGCAGAGGGGCAAAGAGAGGGAGACACGGAATCCAAAGCAGGTCCAGTCTCTGAGCTGTCAGCACAGAGCCTGACGTGGGGCTTGAACCCACAAACCATGAGATCATGACCTGAGCTGAAGTCAGACGCTTAATCGAGTGAGCCACTCAGGCACCCCATGGGGTGTTTGTGTGTATTTTTCCTGGCAGGGAGTGGAGATGATAAGGGCAGGTTGTAGGGCATTTGGATTCATGAGGAAAGGATTTTCATTATTTTTCCTGTCAAGCGTAAAATCCAAATGTTTAGTGCAGTTGAAAATCACCCATATATTGACAGACACTTGAGAACGCGAATCTCTCCCCTCCCTCCTGCCCTTTCGTCTATCTTCTCTCCTCCGAGTTGCTATTTCCATTGCATACAGTAGTCAGTTTGAGGGGGAAGTGAATTTATGGGACATGAGGCTTGCTTGGGTAGCTCTGATGATAAAAGGTGTCTGCACGACCAGCATGTGTGGGGCCATCTCCCAAAGTTGCGCATCGTAAAACCTGTGCCTCCATTTCTCACAGACTGAAAATGTATGATGTCCTCTGTAAGTACAGAAGTAGAACGTAGTCGCTTGCAGTGTTTGAGGACATACTCTGATTTTGGCGTCTCACACGCATGATCGCATTAGGTCGTCACGATAGACTTACCTCTCAGGGTCATTGCAAATAAATAATAAGGTGAAATGCTTACGTAAAGCATCCAGACCCGGACCAGGGCCGTATACTCACGGTGACTGCTACTACTTTCCTTGTGTTGCAGACCAGGGGGCCTAAGTTCATAGTAACTGAGTTTGTGATGTGTTCAGGTTAACAGAGCCAAACAGGAGGCATCTATGTTGTGGAAAACCACCTCCGTGCTTCGGAGCCAAAATATAACTCGAAGACAGCGTTTGGGTTAAAGAGGAACAATAGCTTTATTGCTTTGCTGGGAAAAGGAGGCTGAAGCAGGCTATGGCCTTCAAAAACTTGCAAGTCTTCCCAGAGGACGGGGCTGGAGTGTTTTATAGGGACATACAGGATCTAGCCGGTTTTGATAGGAATGGAGTATGTGCTGCCAGCCTCCTTAGTCCTTGGTCTTTTTCAGGGATGGTACCACGTTCCTGAAACCAAAGAAGGGAGGAGGGGAGGCTTGTGGAAAAAAGGAAAAGGTTACTTTAAAAATCAAGATTTGCCCAAGCACTAGTGCAGCCGTTGTGATTTTTGTTCAACTTTATGTTTTTAAGCGGTTCCATCTAAACGTTTGTTTTTGCTCTGTAACCAACCACCTTAAACCTTAGTGGCTTAAAACAACAGCTTTCGATGTAGCTCATGCATCTCAGGGAGGGCAGGCAATGGGAGCCGGGCTCCAGTCGGGAAGGTTCTACCAAGCTGGAGCAGGTTGTAGGGCATTCTGGATTAATGAGGAAAGGATTTCCGTTATTTGTCTCACCAAGTGGAAAATCCAAATGCTGGAGGCAGCAGGCGAGCCGGGCTTGTCTACCTGGCAGGTAAGTCCTCCGAGCAGGAGTGGAAAGACACACAGCCTCCTGCCAGCTGTCCTCAGGCTTGCACGGGGTGGTTTCTACCCTGCACAGGTGGCCTTCTGCTGGCCAAAGCCAAGTGCAAGAACAGTCTGGGTTCAGGGTAGAGAAACAGAGACAGTCTCTTGATGGAAGGGGACCAATCTGTGACACTTTGACAATCTTGCCACCCAAGGTTAGTCTCCAGGTTCAAAAGGAGGCTGAAATTAATGCTTCAAGTGCCTCTTATATGTTATGGCCCCTTCTTACATAAGGTAAAATTCGGTGGCTGGGCCGTTTTGGTAGGTGACCTGAATCAGATGGTGAGGGGAAAAGGAAACGATCTTGGGACCAGTTCTGTTCCAGGGACAGGGGCGCCTAGGAGTTCTGGAGCTGGATTTTTGAGGGAGCAAAACTCTGCCTCCTCTGGAAACCCGTCACCGTGGGTCAAGCTCATCGCCCTCCTCACTTGGTCAGAAGTTGTATGGTGGAGTGAGAAGGCTCTGGGCTTGGGGCCGGACCTCCCGAGTCCCGGCTTGGTTACTGCTTCTTGGAGCTCCTCTGGCGTGTCCTTCCACTCTGCCTTTCAGATTCTACATTTACGAGAAGGGAAGCATTTCGGATAATGTCATGTGTCTATCATAGTGTGAGGCACTTCTATTCAATATCTCCTAAATCCTCATGACCAACCAGAGAATGAGTGATATTATCTTTATTTTGACCGACAGGTAACTGGGATCAGGGCAGTGAAATGCTACACACCTGTAACGTAGCAGAGTGGGGCTCTGGGGCTGAATTGCTCGGGGTCTGATAAATGAGCCTGGTCTCCAAAGTGGGCTGCCTTCTCCCCAGGGCTGCACAAAATATCCACCAAGATGTGGGCAGAAAATACTAACACTTCTGCTTACGATGGTTTTAATCAAAACTAAGAGAGAAATCAAGCTTCGCTGATAATTAGAATCCACACTGATCCTGGAAACCTTGTTGTGTCCACACGGCACACAGTGATGAATCCCACTTAGTAGCTCCAGCATCAAATAAAAGAGGGCTGTCCCACAGCACACATGAGCTGACGACCTCACCCTCGCAGTGCAAAATACTGCAGTTTGTGACTGGGCAGTTACCCGCACCTGTAAATTGTTTTCTACCTTTAACTGCACCAACCGTCACAGACTAGCAAGTGGCTTCAGAACAGATACCGTAAGGCTGTCATGAATTGAAGGTGGCATTAGTAATTAAAGCATAGCAAACAGCAGGAATGACAGAACCACACTGGTCCTCTCTTGCACAAGCCTGGTCACACACATGCGGAGATGGAGTGACAGGCTGATCGGATGCCCAAATTAGCAGACTGAGAGATTTGAACTCATTTAAAACAACGATCTGATATATGGCTTTGTCACCATAATTATTCGTAATGCACCTTGTCCTGATTGTATTCTGGGCCTTCAGGCATTGCGAGGTCTTGTATGAGATCATATCCATTGGCAAGACATTTCTAGGGACACATCCAGAACTCAAAGAGGGCCCCGTGCCGTTGGTTAAGGGGGTTGCAAGATGAGCGTGGAAACCATGACTCTCTCAGCAAGCCTAAGATCCTCTAGATCCGTGTGTTTTGGGGAGTCATTTTGCGTAACCCTGCGCTCACCACCAAAGTCTGATATTTAATCAGGCTAAATTAAAATCCGAACATTGAATCACTGCACTATGTATATTTTTAGTAAGAGCAAAAAGGTTATGTGTTCCTTAAAAGTAATTGATTTTTAAAACATGGATTATTACATTCCTTCTCTGATCTTTTCAAAGACCTTTTTCTATACTTGTAATGCACATCGCATAGGAGTATACAACTGAACGTGCATGTGATTATAAATAAATGTACATATAGAGGGGTTGCACGCTTGAAGACGTTTCTACTTTATGAAATCCTTGGCACTTGGTGGCCACTGGTCTAGTGGGACAAGGGATCTCACAGATTTCCTCCAGCTCCTCATGCTAGCACTCTGTGGTGTTGGACACTGATATGGATAAGGGTATTATCTTGTGACTGAACATGCTTGAGGGTGGGCTTCATAGCAGCTATGGCCGTGGACAGGTTGGGACGTCCATGGATGGCCGTGGACAGGCTGGGACGTCATTGGGTGAAGCAGTCAGACCTCTTACAGGGATGGAGTGGGTTCTAAGATCTCTAGGGCCCCATCAGCAATAAGACCTTGACATTAAGAGCCCCCAGTCCCCTAAGCCCAGTCTGCAGGGGGTCGCGGACGGGCTAGGCGTGGTGCCAGCCAGGATTCTGCATCTGCCAGAGGGGATCTTGACAGGCACGGTCGGTGGTGCTCAATCGCTAAGGATTTTCCTGCCCCGAATCCCGCAGGAGCCGTGCTCACAGTGAGATGTAGTTACCTTACCAGCAAGCACTCCATGGGGGAGTGATGACCACCATCCAAGCCTAGTGGGCAAGTTGCCCACTGCATGAAAGAAGACGGAGGATTTCCACAGGCCATTCAAGGAAAAGAAGGCAGCATCGGGGGAGGCTGGCCCATTTTGAGGGTGTGAGGATGTGCCTCAGGACTCTGCAGGAGGTAGAAATTAGGGTTGGGGGTTGCAGAAGAAGGAGTGTGCCCTTAGACTGAATTCGACTGTGGCCGCCCAAGTTACAACTGTTTCTCCAGTTGATGAGAAATGCCCCTTGTACCTCCATCCGACATCCCAGAGCATCACTGCCCATTGTGAGACGCTGGACCAGAACCACGTGGATGCAGAACTGAGCATATTGCTCCAGATTTTGCCCCAACCGGGGATTATTTGCTTCTAGCACATTTACGTTTGTGGATGGTTTTTCTAGTCCCAGAATGCATGTTGCCTTTGGGTGATGTTTGCTTTGAGCAAACAGTCAACTTGCATTTATCCAAAGTCTACATTGACTGACGAAAATTCCCAAAGGAAAAGCCTCTCCTGAAACTGGTCAACAGACATTGGTGAGTTGTCAACCCGTGCTCGGCAGCAAGACTCGTCCTGACAAAAAGGCAGGGAGGCCTGGGGAGCCTGGCCTGGGGGTCAGACCTGAACGTGAAGCCAGACTCTGACACTTGTAAGCTCTGAGGGCATGAAAATATCCTTTCAGAATGCTGAGAGCCACCGTTTTGTCACCTGTGAAGTGTCTATGACATAGTCTCATGGGGTCATCAGAAGTCTTATGGTATTAGTTGCATTAATTAATACACGCGGAGCACCTAGCATGGTGCCTGGTATCTCCCAGGTACTGTCTACGTTGTCACTCCTACTAATGAATCCTTGTCCCCTGCTTGTCCTTAATGTGATTAACGGAGTCACCATCCAAAAGGGTTGGTGTGCCTGCCGTGCCTTCCTGGGTACAGCCCTCCAGCTTGCTTGCACTCCCACCCCTCCCACCCCGAATGGTTTGACCTTAAACTTCTGTGCCTTATTGTCTGTGCTCAGGTCAGTCTTGACCCTTGTCCTTCTAATACCTACCTCGAAAATTCTACCCTACCAAGCTCCACCTTAAATATAACCTCCTGTGCAAACTATTTCTGTACATTGATATTTACCTACTGCATTCAGCCCAGTTTTTATGAACACCTCGTTCCCATATTCTTAAAGCCTGTCTGTCTTGTTTTACTCTGCTATCCACTCACACAGTCATTGCTATAGACGCTAATGAGCATACACTGTTGTAACAGGCTCTAGAAACGTGGAGATGGGAGACTTGTGCCCACAGAGTGTTTACCGGCTGACGAGGGAGGCAGACACACACATAGGAAATGGCCACAATGTGCGATAAGTTCTGTGACAAAGACAGGCTTGGGGTGCTGTGCAGAGAAACAGCGGAGGAACGCCAGCCTGTGGGCAGAGTCAGAGGAGGGGCCCTGGCAGTGGATCACACAGAGCTGTCGCTTGAAAGGTGGGTGGCAGTCAGCCGTGCAGAGGACCTGGAAGGGCAGGACCACAGAATGGCCCTCTGGTGTCGGGAAGCGGAGCCTACCCAGAACGCCATGGTGAAGTGAACAGAAAGAAAGAAAGGGGGGAGGGGGATCACAGAACTTAAGACAGCCAGTCCCTCCTTCGACTGGCCACTATAGTGATGTTAATGTCACAGACGTGCTGAGATAACAGTGGTTGTCCTTCCTGGCTTTGTTCTCTTGTCAAATGGCTTTAGGCTCCTTAAGGGTAAAGACCCAATCCTACGTGACTTTATATGGCCAGTGCCCAGCCCAGTATGGGGCCTGGTGCCTCCTAGGAGATCAATGACAGCTTGTGTTTGCCTGGGTCGAACTTTCTGCTGCTTTCAGAACTTCCTGCAACTCAGGTGAGGTCACGTGGATCTTTATTAAATGATATTAATCATGAGAAAACAGTTCCTAATTCCTAATATGCTATTTATTTTTTTAAAAGTTTATTTATTTTTGAGAGAGAGAGAGAGAGAAAGAGAGTGTATGCACGTGGTGGGGAGCGGCGGAGAGATAGTTGGATGGAGGATCCGAAGCAGGCTCCGTGCCGACAGCACAGAGCCTGATGTAGGGCTCGATCCCACAAACCATGAGATCATGATCTGAACCAAAGTCGGACGCTCAACCGATTGAGCCACCCAGGCGCCTACCCCCACCCCCCAATGTACTATTTAAATTGATGCACCTCAAAGTGTGGCTAGTCACCATTCTGCTGCTGTTAGAGATGCAGAGTTTTGGTCCTGGCTCAGATATAACCAAGTCAGGATGGCTGGTTGTGAGGCTCAGAAAACCATGTTTTCACGTGTTTTCCAGGTGAGTCTGGTTGAACAGCGCAGGACGTTTCTATGATAGTGTCGGACTAGGCCATGTGCTAGAATCATCGGCAGAACCCAAAAATCTACCCTGCAGACTAATTAAATAATCTCTAGGGCGGGACCCCAGGCATCAGCACTTGTCAAGTTTCCCTGTAGGAGACCAGACCTTGCCTCCCTTTGCACATACAAGCCCTTTGTTCACAAACCCATGGAGAGCCTGTGTTGGCTTTCCAGTGTGGATTCTGGAAGCCAGAGAGTGGAAGGGAGGGTTTTATTTTATTTACAACTATTTTCTCGTAAGGAAATACGTAAGTGGACAACTAAGCGTAAACCCATTATGTGGATGTCCTAAGTCATCAATTTCTTATATCTCATTTGTACCTATATATGAGGTTGTGAACCTTCATTCCTACTACTGTTTGCCGAAAAGGGAGCTAGCATTTGTCCTTGAAAACGTATTCATATTTCACTTTAGATCTTAAGTCAGACAAAGCTCTACATCAAACTGACTTTCTTTCAGAGTGCAGGTTTTCCCCGACGGTCAGATTCATCTCCTGGCCTTTCCTCCACACCTCCTCTTCAATATCACTTAGAAGATTTTCTGCCCCGGAGGTTGTAGATGATTACAGATAAATTCTGTCGTCCCCACACAAGAGTTGCACGAAACGGCCCACAATCAGTATTATCAGATCTGATGTCTAAGGTCAGACACCCATGGAACTATTAGGATTGAAAACCACTTTGAACGAACTCACACGCCTTTTCTCTACCAGAGTGAACACGGTTGAGCCATAAGTCAAGGGCCTCCTGGAAGAAAATGCCATCTTGTGTTTATGCCTCGACATCCCCACCAGAACCTAATGGCCAGCGACAGCCAGCTCCCTGTGAAATGAGTTAACCAGCCCTGATGTGCCTTAATAGACTCAGAAATACAATTATCTTTACTCGCCAGAGATCAATTAATTGATTTGTCTGGTTCTGTCAGAAACAATCCTTTCCTTCACTTCTCTTATTAAAATATGTTGTGATCCTTCCCATTCATTCCCTCACTTTTGAAAGGGAGCAGGGATTATAAATGGTTGTGAGCCCCATTGGACATTCAGCTTTGCCGGGTAGAGGAGCGCCCCAGCTATGGCCCAGGGAGTTCGGGGTGCATGTGAACCCACCGGGCGAGCGTCTCCAGGGCTTTGGCTTTGACCAGGGCACATTTGCTGCAGAGACAGGGCGAGCGCCCTGATGAACGGTCAGTGGGTAAGAGGCCATGGATGTAATGATACACCAGTTCAGTCCTGTGACTCTCCACATGTGCAAACCCACAGACGCCCTTTGTGTGTAAGTCAGTGTGATTTAGGATTTCTATCACTCAGAGTCAAGGGCTCCATCTAGCAGGGGGAATGTGGGTAGGCTCCAGAGTCTCTAAGAATAAAATTCCTTATTACTGTTTTAATAAGAATTTGATCTCCCTGTAAACAGTCATTATTAGAAGTTTTCCTGGGACGGTGGCTCAAGTCCTGATGTGTAAGTGGGACATTCTGGATTATTTTTCCAGAAAGTCCACATTCCTGTCAACAATTGCCCTGTCTCATTTTTCTCTTCTTTTGCCTTTGAATCTGCGACTTCCTGAGCCTGCTGCTTTAAGCCTTTTATCCTCTTAACCCCTGGCTGAGGACATGCTCAGCAGGCCTGTGAAGAAGAGACCCTTCCAGGGGGCTGAGTGTGGCCTGTAGAGGTGAACATGCCTCTGGTGAGCTGCCCACAGGCCTGTGTGCCCCCTGGGGGCATCACAGAAGAGGCAGAAGCCCCTGGGCAGTGTGGCCCTTTCTAGTTTTGAACTCAAAGTGATTACAAGAACACAAGGCAGGCCCCTCAGGGGAGCGAAAGGCGTCTGGTCCTGAAGGCGATAGAAGGAATGAGCACAGACACAAATCTTGATTCGGATTCTGTGTCTTCTGTTATCAGCCGGCTGCCCACAGGCAAGTTGCTAACCTCTGGTCTCTGTTCCTTCCGTGGTTTTGCAGGATCGTTGTTGGAAGCCAGCGAGGTCGTATTTGTAAAGCTCCTCGGTAGACAGAGGTCTGGGCCCTGCGGTGGTAGCCGAGATGGCCTGAAAGGGGCCGCTGATCTGGCCAGAGTCTGAACTGGGCCTTCCTTCCTATGTTTTAATTAGGTGCTTTTTTTTTTTTTTTTTTTTAAGTTTATTTATTTTGAGAGAGAGAGAGAGAGAGAGAGAGAGAGCGAGCATGAGAAAGGGAGGGGTAGAGACAGGGAGAGAGAGAATCCCAAGCAGGCTCTGCACTGCCAGTGTGAGCCCACACAGGGCTTGAACCCGTGAACCCTGAGATCACGACCTGAGCTGAAATCAAGAGTCAGACGCTCAACCGACGGAGCCACCCAGGCGCCCCTGAGCAGATGCTGTATAGTCACGACCCCTAATCCCCCAGGAAGGGGTAAAGTCTTCTTGGTTTTACTTTTTTGTTTTTTGTTTTTAAAGTTTCCAGTGGAAAATCTAAATGGACTCCATGCTGATTCGTATGGGCCTCCGTGGGAGAGACTCTGCTTCCTGTTCTTCGCCCCATATTTGAGGTCTCCAAAGTGAAAAAGCCACATTTATTTTTGTTCCCAGCCTTAATGGGATATAACTGACCTATAATGTTAAGTAAGTTTAAGGTGTACGTGTGCTGATTCCACACGCATGTATATTGTGGAAGGTCACAGTATCTTTTAGCAACTTCCAAGTGCACAACACATTTCTGAAGTATTGCTTTGGGAACTCCTGTAAAATGTCCGTAGAGCTCTAGTAAACCGCAGATGTTTCTTCTCTAGAAGGTTCTGTGAATGGATCTTGGGTCAGAGGAGAAGGTGTAAGGGAGTGAGGTCCTTGAGGGCTCCTGTTTGATTTTTCTTCTTGTCTAATATTGCTCAAAACGCTATTTTATATACACATGTGTTTTCCTTTACAAAATGTAATAGACCAGTTTGTTCTCTATTTTTTCCCTTGCCCTGCTTTTTGTTTTTTAATTTGGAGACGTTTCACTCTTGATAATATGAACCATTTATCCTGAAAATGACTAAATTTTGCTGCTTCTTGTGCTTCGAAGTCACTGGTAATGTTGGTAGAGATTAATACTGTATTTGAGCAAGCACTTTTATCATCCGACACGGTGAGGAAGGACATGACGTTCAGCCTAAGAGTCCTCACTCCCAAGTCTGTATCCCACCTCCTCCTGAACCCCTGTGGGAGGCGCAGTGTGGAGCTCTGAGGATCGAGCTCTCTCGCAGGGACTCTGTGGCATCGGGCAGTGGATCTCCACCCGCTCGGTGAGAGGAGCTTTTATGAACCGCAGAAGTCTGGAAATGCGTGTAGCCGAAGCTGGGACCCTCCATGGCTCCAGCGGTCCCACAAGCTGACGTTCAGGTCTCTGAAGTGACTGTTTGGGAACTTCTGGGAAGAGGGGAGTCACCAGTAGAAGGCTGGCCCTTTCCTGCTCTTCCTAAAAATAGGTGAATGTTTGTGTTCATCAACACGCTCTGTGTTTCCCCCAAAGGGTAACATTTTAGGCTTTCTTAGAACAATTCTCTGTAGTTTCATTTGATGAAACCATCTCCTGAATTCTGTCTCAACTCACTAGACTCCACCAGAATTTAACTGGGGAAGAAAATTTTAAAATTCTGGATCACTACAAAATTGATAATTTTGTAACCCCATAATTTAGGGAGTGTTATCCCTAAATTGCAGAGGACGCGGGGGCTAACGTGGGTTCGGTGTCTGCCCAGGTATGCATGTGTGGCCAGTGGCCAGAGGGAGAGGTTCTCGGACCCAGAGTTGGGCATTCTGTCTCTACCCTACCAGGCATGTTTGTTTCCCTTGGGTCAGGATGGATGTTCGGATGCTGTGATGTCTTTTTCATCCCTTCTGTAAACACTTTGTACTTCTGCAAACAACAAAACTACCGAGTGCCACACTCAAGGGGAAATCAGACTCAGACTTCCTTTCCTTGCTGCCCTGCACATGCCTGGATATCCTTGCATTGCGAGAGGATGATGTACGGGGAATTGAATCCTCCCAGCCAGTGACTGGCAGGCAAGGGAGGCACTTTCTCAACCAAATGTATCCACACCTCCATGACACAAGTCCTTCCCCTAAATAGAACCCTCAATGATGAGCATTTGCTCCCCCTTTCTCTTACCCATTAGAACTTTCCTGAATGTCATCCTCCTCAAGAGGGAACATGTGGCATCCCTCCCATAGAATTCCCATACACAGCGCCCCTGGTAAAGCAGATCAGCCTTATTTCCTGTTCCTCTGTTTATACATTTATAAACTTGTTGATTTACTCATTTGGGGGACATTGGGCTCTGTGCTACCCTAGGATTTCTGGGCAAAACAATGAGAAAGACAGAGTCGTGAACTCAAGTCATCCACAGCCGACTGTGGGAGTCAGGGATGCAAGTCAAGAAATCGATGTCCCAAACAGGACAGCAAAGCAGGGACAAGGACTGCCCTCCCCCCCCCCCCCCCCACCCCGGAGGCATCGGGACAGGTTGCCTGTGAGAGGGGGCTCTCTCATCAGATAAAGGCTGGGAGGGAGTCCCAGGCATTGAGAACCGCATGTGCAATGGCCTGGAAACGAAAAAGCATGGCCTCTCCTGGGAAGTGCCACGGTGCTCAGGTGCTCAGGACAGCTGCGTGAGGGGGGTCTTTTCCCTAGCGTGGGCGGGGTGGGGCTAGCCCTGGTCATGGTGAAGGGCCGATGTGTTGTGTCCCGTGCCTGGGATGGCGCTTGTAGATAAAGAGATAAAGGAGGGCTACGGGACAGTCTAAGTAAGGGAGTTAGTGATTGCAGGCATGGTAGAAATGGCTCTTTGGAAGGATACTTAGGGTCTTAGGGTGGGGAAAACGAGGAGGGCAGTGAGGATGGCTCGGAGGGAGAAGACCTGGGAAATGCTGATGCAGAGGAATCAGAAGAACTGGTGCCTTTACGTAGTGTTGAGGGGGAGAGAGGAGTTGCAGTCGAAATCAGCTGTTGGCTTGAAGGAGCAGATAAAGCCGAGGCAGAGGAGGACCAGGCAGCTGGGGTAGGCGATGTGTGTCCACCAGTCTGGAGGCAACACGGGAGCTGAGTCCAGAGGACAGGCAGGAATCTGGGCTGGGATTTGTCGGCTCGTGGGCGTACTTGAGCCTGGCTCAAGCCCTTCAGGGACCGGTGACCCTTTGGGAGCTCAGACTGCGTGCCAGGACCTTTGGTATGTCAGCTCACTCGGCGCTATTGACAGCCCTGTGAGCTAGGCAAACGGGCCAGCTCATCTTCCAGGTGGGTAAACTGAGGCCCGGAGATACCTGGCTGTATCTGCAGCAGAGTCAGGGTTTGAATTCATGGCTGGCGGTCCTCAAAGCCAGGACTATCGACACTGTTCTTTATTCTGTTGGCAAGACAGACCCCAAGAGAAAAATCACAATTTAAATACATTTGGAGGTGAAGAAACACACGAAAGTGTCTGAGCTAAAGCTGTTGGGGAGGTGTCAGAAGCACCAGAAGAGAGGAGAAATGGCAGAAGTGAAGAAACGCAGAAACGTGAGAGCCTGAAGGAGGGAGCGTCCCCGGGGTCACATCCTGCAGAAAGATCAAAGGGTATGGGGACCCAGAGTGTCTTGAATTCGGCCTCCGGTGGTCAAGGCCAGCTTTTGTCAGAGCAGTTTGTCTGTAGATGGGAGCTTGGAGCCAGAGAGACTGGTGTGCAGAGGCTGGAAGCTGGCCCTGCGGAGGGAAATCTCACCTGCCTCCTGAACTGAGCTGTGCTGTTCCCTGTGATCAAGCCAAGTAGAGCTGATGGGCGTGGCCATGGCCCACTTGCCGCCTCTCTGAACTGATGCTAAAGGGGTGGGAGAGGAGTCCCCAGAGGGCCCCTGGGGGAGGCAAAGTGCATACCAAGGAGTTGTAGCTTTTGCTTGAGGAGTTGGTGCAGGAGGGCTGAGTATGGGATGTTTTAAGCAGGGGGATGATCAGATTTGGACTGGAGCAGAGAGGAGCAGTGCCTGCCTGGAAGGGGATCAGCACACGTATGTTTGAATTCATATATACTGGGTGAGGGTACTCACAGGAACAGGGTAGCAATGATGCAGGAGACCTTTACTGAGCTACGTGACAAAGAGGTTTCTTACTGTGTTCCAAATCCTATTGATTAGCAATTTCTAAGCTTTGTATAAAGCACAAATCCCACCACTGATCTCTGTCTTCCCATGACTTAGTGAGCAGTGGAGCCATAAGGAACAGTGATGAAATGGAACCAGTGTGCTTTATTTGTAGCTGGGAAGGTTCCTAATACTCTCCCCTCACAGGGTATTGAGAAAACAGATCGGACAATGAGGATTAGGCATAGGCGCGAAGGCCAGACTGGGATTTCTTCCTGTCTCTCCCTACTCCCAATGGAGATAAATCTTTAGACTCAAGTGTTTAGAGGCAGCGGGGAGGGAGAGGAAGAGGAGGGAGGGAGAGGAAGAGGAGAGACGATGAATGGATGTTTGCGTCCCAGGAGGGGCCTGGGGCCCATCGGCTGAGCCATAGTTTCTGAATACAAGGAATAGATTGCAGGTTGAAGACCACTGCACATGGTTGTTAGGATTTAAGGCAAAGTAACCTTGCCCTTTATTAAAACGCATCCATCCCATTCAACATCACGGGCTTTAACCAATCAAATTGGCAATGTCCCTCTCTGGACATTCACTTCCTGGGTCACCCGGTCCCCTTCATTTAAATACCATTCCTGTGCCACTGGCTTCCCGGTCAATGGCATCAGCCCCTTCCCTCTTCCAGATTTCAGACTTGCCCAGCACAAGTTTGACCGATTATCATCTTGTCTATGTGACACAGAGACCAAACACCCATCTTCCACCTTCCCTTCCAAACCTCTTCCATCAGTCACCCCCCCACCCTTGGTTAATGGCAACCCCGTTCCCTGGTTGTCAAGACCGACCACTTCTTGACTTCTCTCTGCCTCCCTCCTCATGTCACTGCAGCCAGAAATCGTGTTGGCTGTCTCTTCAAAATGCATCCTGAAGATGACATTTCTCACCCCCTCCTGCTAATGCCCTGGTTCAAGCCACCATCTGTCCCATCTGGAATTATACTATCGTCTCCCCTGTCTGATCTCTCCGATGTCACCCTCGGCCATCCCTAATCCATCACAACGTAGAAGCCTGATGGTCCTTCTAAAGAGATGCTTCTGTGTTCCAGCTCTCCAAGAGCCCTTCGGTTTGCTGTGAACAAAGCCAGAGGCCCCGTGATGATGCTATTCTTCCCTCCTTCATGTCCCTCCTGCCACAGAGGTCTCTTTAGTGCTCCTTGATTGTGCCAGACATGATCCCGCAGTAGAGCCTTTGTGCTGATCTCCCCTTGACTCTTCCAGGTCACTGCTGGAGGCCCTCTCCTGTGGCAGGTGCTGCGATGTGCTGGCCAGGGGCTCCAGCTGGGAACTGCTGGGCTCCCACATCTGGGTCCTTCCCGGGGGGGGGGGTTTCCTAGTTAGGAGGTCTCCACCTTGCCCAAAGTTGCATGCACCCCTTCCCTCCACTCCAGGGCTGCTGACATCCAGTGACTGGTTGATGGGTGCCACAAAAGCCTGTTCCCCTTGCCCCCATCAGGGGCATCTGTGATGGACCTTCCCAGGTTCTGTGTTCCCATGGACTGGCCGAATCTCCTGTTGCAATTATATCTCCGTCCATCCATCTCTCCTGCCCTCCAGTTCTCTCTCTCCCATGGCAGGTGTTCCTGAGATCACTCCCCAATACATGTTTGCACACAGATTTCCAACTCAGAGACTCTGTATCAGGAAATCCAACTTGAAACACCTGCCCTGACCACCCCTCTAAAGCTGCAGTCCCCCCACCCCCACCTACCCTTTTGGTTCTCTGGCCCCACAAACACCGGTAACCTTGCTCCATTTCCATGTTTTTGGTTGGTATCTGCCTTCCCTCACACCGACCGTAGGCTGTAAGCTCCTGGAAGAGGGGATGCCTGGTGTGTTCCCTGATGTCAGTCGGATATCTGTAACTGGGCCTGGCTCATCATAGTTGCTCATCAAGTGTTAACTGAATGGGAGGAATCGAGAGGTAAAGGTTGTGGTTGACACGCACAGGACCGGGGGCTGTGTGTTCCCTGCACCAGGGTGGCGGGCACCTTGAGTGTGATGTCCAGGAGTCTGGGGTCCCTTCCAGGACCAGCAGGAAAGCACATCAAAGGTAACTGTTGTAAGCGTCAGGACTTGGTGGTGTGTCGGTTTCCCAGGGCTGCACAATGGAGGGCCAGACACTGGGTGGCTTACCCAAGGCAGTGTCCTTGTCTCACAGGCCTGGAGTCTAAAAGTCTGAGATCAAGGTGCTGGCAGAGTCGGTCCCTTCTGAGGCTCAGTGGGAGAATCTGCTCCAGGACTCTGTCCTGGCTTCTGGTGGTCATGTGGTGGTCTCTGATGGTCTTTGCTCTGCTGACACATCCCTCCTGTCTCTGCCTCCATCTTTACGTGGTGCCCCCCTTGTGTCTTTAAACATCACCTTCCCTTGTGCGTGTCTGTCTCGGTGTCCACGTTTCCCCTTTCTATAAGGACAGTGGTCATTGGATTAGGGCCCAGCCTAATGGCGTCATTTGAACTGAAAAACCTCTGTAAAGATCCTCTTCCCAAATCAGGTCACATTCTGAGGTCCTGGGGATTAGGATTTGAGCATCTCTTTTTTTTGGGCCCCCCCCCAAATTCAATCCCTAACAGGTGCTATCTCCCAGTTTGTGTAGAGGGAACGGGATTTGGAAACACATGCCAAGGCCTGACCTGTAGGCGGAATGGGGATTTTGTGTAGATTCCGCCCAGATTTGCTCAGCACCGAGAGCGCTCCAGGGCTGCGGGACTTCTGGTGTTAAACCTGTGGATTCCCCGGGCCAACTGCAGTGAGCCGTCACCCCCCGGGGGGGCAGGGCACGGGCTGAGTGATGACCCTGGGGAGGTAAGTAGGTCACATTGCAAGGACGTGGGATGTCGAGACCATGGATATTATCCCATGGAGAGTGGGCACCATCAGGTGACCAAAGTGTATGGGCCTGAGGTCCGGCAGTCCTGGAAAGAAGCTTGGGTGTCATGCAGGTCAGTTGACTGAATATGTGAATAAGAGAGCTGGGCACATTGGAGGGGACTTTGCCTGGTCAGTCCTTAGACAGCTGGGCGGTGGAAGAATCCTCTCAGAATGTCCCATTTCCTGATTCCTCGTGGAGGCCTTTTCTCTCTCATAACCAGAATACCCCAAAGTGTGTTCAGGGGAGCACTGGTCCCACGCGGGCAGCCTGCCATAAACTTCTGGGATTTTCTCTGCCTCCTGCATCACGTTGCGTGTGCACGTGTGTGGATGCATGCACACACGTGGGGTGGGAGGCGTGATGCTGGTGTTCCAAAGCGTATCTCTTGGAGAATGAATCACTCTTTCCCCCAAGTTGCCTTGTTCCCATCCATCGAAAGGGTGGGTCCGCAGACTTGTTCTGAGTTGGATTCGATTAGCGAGTGGGAATAGTGCAGCACTTGGAGTTCAGGTTGTCCAGCAGCCTTCTTTTGTGTAAGGAGGACGTGGGTGAAGCAAGGGGGATGGCATTTATATTCATATTAAGTACTTTGTGTAGGATGGTTTCATTTACATCTTTGACATATCATATAATGAGGATACTTCTCAGTCAGATGAGGACCCAAGAGGCTCAGAGATTTTTCCAGTGGCCAGGATGTCGGAGCACCTGGGTTTAAGTCCTGGCCCCAAGACCTCAGAATAAATGTCATTGCAGACAGGTTAGTCTATCTCCCTGCATCCAAAAAATATAGATAATGAGAGTTCCTGCCTCCTAGGGTTATTGCAAACAAAAAATTATGTGTGCTTACTGTTCCCGATAAATTTTCGCTCTATTTATTATTAATCATCATCATCATTGTGGTTATTGCACAGATTGCCCAAGGGATCGCTACCTCTGGTTGGTGGCACGTCCAGAATTTACACCTGCACCTGGATCAGTGCAATGCTTGTGCATTCCTGCACAGCTGACCCTTGAACAAGGCGGGTTCGGAGTGCACGGTCCACTGGTACACGGATTTTGTACAGTGCAGCACCGTGAATGTATTCCCTCTTCTTAAGGGTGTTCTTAGTACCATTTTCTTCGCTCTAGCTTGCTTTATTGTCAGAATACAGTATACAATACATACAACGTGCAAAGTATGTGTTCATTCTTACTATCAGTAAGGCTTCCAGGTAGCAGTGGGTTCTTAGCTATTTTATAGGAAGTCAGAAGTTTCAGGAGGATTTTTGACTGCACAGGGGTCAGAGCCCCCCCCCCCCCCAATTCCCATGTTCAAGGGTCAGCTGTACATGCTGTGCATTGCTGAGTATCTTAGCACTTTGAGTATCTTGGCTTGCAGAAAGGATTGTTTGTATGGGACCACAAAATACCTCTACTGAGTTCGTCCATCCATCTATCCACAGATTTGTTCATTAATGCATTCTTTCATTCATTCGTTTTTCCTCTCATCATACGTATATCAAATAGGCAATAGGAAAAGAAAATGAACCAGCTTGGGCTTAGCCCCTGCTATATCCCAGGGACTGAGCCAGGCGTTTACCTACATCATTTCACTTAATTATCCTGCAGGAGCAGATATTATCTTTCCTGTTTTACACACGAGCAAACAGTCTGCCATAAAGAATAAAGCAAAATATTGTACCCGAAGTTGTGCAGGCTGCTCAGTCTCTTTGCTCTGCACCTGCCCCTCCCCTGCTTGGAGCATCCATCCACCTGCCACATTCTCCCTGGAGCCCCTTCTCAGATTTTCTGGTCTTTTCTCAGATGCCACCTGTCTCAGGAGGCCGTTGGCTGGCTTAGCCTGGGTCAGGAGCCCCCTCCATGCTGTCCTTTGTTCTTCCACTTCTGCTCACCACCTCCCTGGCTTGTACTGCACGGGCCTGGCCCCTGGGTCCCATCAATTCCTACTCCCCAGGCTTGCCACCCAGGGCTGGCGCAGCATGGCTCTCAGCTAAAGTTTGTTGATAAGTAGGTGATTTGGGTTGACATATTTTGACTGTCCTCGCCGGTTTTTTGAACCACAAAGTGGTATTTATTGAGTGTCTACTGTGTAGTTGAGACAGGTCCGGATGCCACTTTCATGGGAGTGACCCAGGCCGAGTAGTCCCTGCTCTCACGGAGTGTCGGTCCGGCGGGAGAGCCAGCCATCAAACCTAAGCTCCCTTTTCTCAGTGGATAATTCAGTTTGGAATGCACGCTGTGATATAAAGTGCAGGTGGCCGTAGAGGTATGCCAGGAGACACCTCATTTCGATTGAGGGCTCAGGAGAGGCTCTTAGAGGAAGTAGCATTTGAGAAGAGACTTGAAGGTTAATTAAAAAATAGCTGAATTTGAGCGAGAGGAAAGAGGCCACGGGAGGGGCAGGCAGAAGGAGGGAGGCCCTGGGCAGGAACACCTTAGTCCAGAAAACACACTGAAGTCCCCATGGCCGCTGGAAGGTGAGCCAGGGCCAGGTTCTGTGTGGCCTCCATGCCCTAGGGAACATCTCCCCTGTGTCACCTTGAGCAGCCTGCCTTTGAGAATTATAGTCAGCCACACAGGACTGAACCTCAGAGCCATTCTTAACCCTTCTCCTTCTCTTGTGTCTCTCCTGATCCTTCTTATCCTTCAAAGGAAGTGCCTTATACTTACCTGCACCAGCCTCACTGCTGCCATCCCAATCCAGGCCATGTCACCTCCCACAGAGCCTGTCACTGCCTCCTCCGGTGTCCCTGGGCCCTCCCCGCCCCCACTCTCCCTGTGTTGTCAGCACGGCAGCCAGAGGGCCCTTTTAGAAGGGGAGCCAGGGAGTGTCTCTGCACCAAACTTCCCACGTCCCTCTGAACAGAAGCCCAAGTCCTGGCTGTGCCCTCTGAGGCCCTTCGTGACCCTCTGGCCACTCCAAGCCATGGTCCTGTTCTGCCTGCACAGACCCCTGGGGCCTATGGGACACACCTGCGACACTCTTACCAGTATGTGCGCACAGCACAGTATCTCACCTCCCATTAAGTCTTTGCTCATGTGACCTTCTCCTGTCACGTTTCATACCTGCAGCTTCCTGCCAACCCCCTTCCCCGCAGCAAACCACACAGGTAGCTCATCTGTGGTGTTTGTATTTGTTTGATCCTCCTGCCGAGATGAAGGCTGCCCAAGGACTGGGGTTTATCTGTTCTCCTCACTGGTGGATCTCAGCACTTAGGGTACTGCGGACAGGGAGCAAGTGAGGAGCCACTGTGTGCTCAGTACACGGAAGGAATAGCATGGGGAGGGAAATGGTTCACCTGGCATTTTATTTTTAAAAATTCTGTATTTATTTCGAGAGATAGAAAGTGTGTGTGTGTGGGGGGGCAGTCATGTGCCCGAGATCAAGCCGGGGAGGGGAAGAGAGAGAGGGAGAGAAAGAATCCCAAGCAGGCTGCATGTTGTTAGTACAGAGCCCAATGCAGGGCTCGAACCCACAAACTGTGAGATCATGACCCGAGCCAAAATCAAGAGTCAGATGCTTAACTGACTGAGCCACCCAGGTGCCCTGTCATTTTATTTTTTTGAAGTTTTATTTATTTATTTATTTATTTATTTTTTCAACGTTTATTTATTTTTGGGACAGAGAGAGACAGAGCATGAACGGGGGAGGGGCAGAGAGAGAGGGAGACACAGAATCGGAAACAGGCTCCAGGCTCTGAGCCATCAGCCCAGAGCCTGACGCGGGGCTTGGACTCACGGACCGCGAGATCGTGACCTGGCTGAAGTCGGATGCTTAACCGACTGCGCCACTCAGGCGCCCCAAAGTTTTATTTATTTTTTAAAAAAATATGCTCTACCCCCAACATGGGGCTTGAACTCACAATCTCAAGATCAAGAGTTGCCTCCTCTTCTGACGGAACCAGCCAGGCTCCCATCTCACAGCCAGAGGGACCTCGTAAAATGCCAAACGAACCAGAAAAGAGCTCACTTGGCATTTTAGAAGGTCCCTCTGGCCTCTAGATGGGACCCGTGCCACTCCCCCCAAGTGAAAACGCACCCCCTCCTCCCGCACCCAGCCTCTTTCCTTCCCTCCCTTGAAGCAGAGCAGGGGTCTGGCTTCCGTGTGAAGCCGCTGAGTAGGGATTAGAGAGTACGACCCTGTCAGTGTGGTCGCTTATTGAACGAGCGAAGGAGGCAGAGGGTTGTGGTCCGGGAAGGAACGCAGGCACAAGTGCTCTGGGTATTGAGTAGTTTATGTGATTAGAAGGACCAGAATGTGACAGAATTGTAGAGATGGGATGGACAAGAGGTGGTCTCTAGGGATGAGGAACTCAGGTCCAGGGGATCCAATAACCCAACCCGGAGCAGGAGAATGTCTGTGGACCAGAGTGACATGGGCAGGGCAGGCGCGGGGGGACGGTGAGGTCCACGGACAGCAGGGGAAGGTGGAGTGAGGAGGGATGGCTAAGTAGCACCAGCTTACCGTTCGCGCTGGGCAAGGGGCTGGGGTCCCAGTGGTCTGGAAGTGGCCACGGGAGCCACTCCGCCTGTGAGTCCAGCTGAGATTGTGAAGAAACCGACGCCTAAGGCAGAGGGCTTCAGGGAGCCAGTCCTCAGGGAACACAGTGGTTTCGGTCACGACAAGGAGACATTTGAGGACAAGGAGGGAGCGTTTGAGGGCTTTTGCTGATTATGACATGAGCGCTCCAGGGTTCACGGTGGTCAGGGTCGGGAGGCAGCAGCAAGATCAGGGCTCGGTCAAGGGCAGGGAGGAGCAGAACATTATGGGCTGCTGGTGTAGTAGAAGATAACCAGGCAGGGCTGCAGTCTTACCCTTTGGACTTTGGCTGTGAAAACAGAGTCGGTCTTGTAGTGGAGGCTGGTCCTGGACTAATCTCCCCTTGGATGCTCAGACTCAGTGTGGGAGGCGAGGACAGTTCCTCCAGTTTGGGGTCAGCCCCGGTGCCCATAAACGGAAAGCAGAGGTGGGATGAGCCCCGAGGCCCTTCTACCATGGTTGAGGAAGGAACTCCTGCCACGTGCTCCTTCCTGCCTGTGCATCCCAAGAGGCAGAAAACCCAAAGCTTCTTGAAAACCGGTTCCCTCTGCAGGTTCCCTCTCCCTCTACTTTCCAGCCCTCCGTCCCAGGTTTCTCCTTTGAACCTTATCAGGATGCAACCTGTGCTTTATAGGACAGACTCTCAAAGGAGAAACAGGCAGGTGTACTTCAGGAGTCCAAACATTTCTACTGCGGCATGAACTTAAGGGAGAAAATGGCACAGGTCTCTGAGCGTATAGAGTTCATCGTGGTCAGTCTGAAGATCGCGCACATGTCTTTGGGTGTGTGTGCCCATGTGCATGTCCGTGGGCGTGCGTGGCTGTGGGCACATATGTTTGTAGGCGTGCATGGCTGTGTGCAGGCATGTTTGTGGGTACACACGTGCATGCTTGATTAAACAAATGGCCAAACAGACCTATGTGAACCCTGTCCCACAGAACTGGGGACTCTGGGCTTCGAGGAGGGACCCTGTTATTTTCTTGTGTTCCTTCCCCCAAGGGATTTTTTTTTGGTTTAATGTTTATTTATTTTTGACAGAGAGAGAGAGAGAGAGAGAGAGAGACAGACAGAGAGAGAGACAGAGCATGAGCAGGGGAGGGGCAGAGAGTGAGGGAGACACAGAATCGGAAGCAGGCTCCAGGCTCTGAGCTGTCAGCATGGAGCCCGACGCAGGACTCAAACTCACAGACTGCGAGATCGTGACCTGAGCCGAAGTCGGACGCTCAACCGACTGAGCCCCCCAGGCGCCCCCGCCAAGTGATTCTTTGATTATCCACCTCATTGTGCTAAGAATTAAGTCTTTCTGAGTGTTATGGTCTCCTGCTCAACCAGCTGCTCAGACACCCCCCTCTGTCCCAGGGGTCCACATGGCTGTGTTCTAAGAATAGTTTGAGTACCAATGTCCCTTTGGAGTCACCTGGAGGGCTCTTTGTTATAAGGCCAGGTTAAAGCACCATCGCCCTTCTCGGATCTGAAAGGAGGCTGTGCCTTTTGCTACCTTGTCACTGGCCATGCTAATTTAGAGGTCAAAGCAGGGACGGATAGTCCTGCTAACAATGAGCTGACGAGCTTCTGGGCAGATGCCTGGTGGTGCCCAGAGAGTCACTTTACTTCTCTGGCTCCCAATTCCCGATCTGTCACTCAAGCCTGGATCCACGTGCTCCCGGGTGCTCCGGGATTGACTGGGGCCCTGCTTCCTTGGATCCTGGGTTCCTACTGTCATCTCTCCGAGCTCAGTCCACGTGTTTTCTCTGTCGCGTAACCTACCTCACCGTGTTCTTGTGGGGGTCATAGGTGAGGAAATAACGGAGATCTTAGCACAGTGCCTGACACACACTAGCTAGGCAAAGTGCTTGTCACATCTGCTGGTTTGGGGACACCAAGATCATCTGAAATAAGTGTGTGCAGCAGGAACTTGGTAAAGGTTCGCCAGACAGAGTGAGAGGGTGTTTTTGCAGCACCCCGTCCCTGCCCTTGCTTGGAGAGCTTGATCTCCTCCCTGCAGAGAGAGGCCTTAAGTTTTTGCTTTTGGGACAGGAGGGGTTGTGATGGCAGGAGGTCATGTGTGAGGGCAGTGGAGCCGTATCAGGAGACGTTGCATTTTCTCCCATTTCAAACAAATTGTGGTAAATACATGTTAAAAAAAAATATATAGGGGCACCTGGGTGGCTCAGTCGGTTGAGCGTCCAACTTCAGCTCAGCTCATGATCTCACGGTCCGTGGGTTCAAGCCCCATGTCGGGCTCTGTGCTGACAGCTCGGAGCCTGGAGCCTGCTTCCGATTCTGTGTCTCCCTCTCCCTCTGCCCCTCTCCTGCTCCCACTCTGTCTCTCTGTCTCTTAAAAATAAATAAAAATATTAAAAAAAATTTTTAATGAAAAAAAAGAAATATATGTAAGTGAAGAATCACTAAATTCTCCTAAAATCATTATTATACTATACATTAACTAAGCTGCATTTAAATACAATTTTAAAATAAAAATATCAATACAATATTTATATTTGAAAACTAAAATTTATAAATATATAAAATATAATTTTTTTAAAAAATTAAAAAATAAAAAATAAGTGTATAAAAAAAAGAAATGTACCATTTTACCGCTAAGTGTGCAGTTTTGTGGCTTTATGCATATTCCCGTTGTTGTGTAACCATCCCCACCAACCATCTCCAGGACTTTCTCATCTTCCTGGCTGAAACTCCACACTCATTAAATGCAAGCTCCCCGCCCCCTCCCCTAGGCCCTCACACCACCTTCTGTCTCCATGAACTTGGTGACTGAGGGACCTCATACGTGTTTGCTCTCTTGTGACTGGCTCATTTCAATCAGCACGTCCTCCACACTCATCCATATGTTGTAGCAGGTGTCAGAATTTCCTTCCTTTTTCAGGCTGAGTGATATTGCATCGTATGAATGGATCACACTGTGTGTATCCGTCCATCCGTTGATGGATGCTTGGGTCGCTCCCACCTTTTGGCTACTGAGGCTAATGTTGCCACGGCCGTAGGGTGCCAGGATCTGTTCAAGGCCCCGCTTGCACTTTCTTTGGGCACACACAGTGCCAAGCCCCTTTTGAGTACTTTGTGCCAGGGTCTCTCCTAGCTGCCAGGAACAAAGGAGAATTTAGAATTTAGAAATTTAGTCCCTGTCCTGGGGAAGCGCTTGGGCTTGTGGGACTGTGTAGCCCAGGGGGGCAGGGCTGATACGGTGACCAAGAGATCCTAAGAGGGCATGGCCGTCAGATGGGGCCTTGAAGCCGCCTTCCAGGGTGAGTGGATGTAAAATGGTGCAGTGACGTTTGGGTAGAGCAAGCCGCCTGGGCCTAGGGCTGGAACATTCCGGGATGCGGGAGACATGGCTTGCCCAAGGTGAGGAGGGGATATGCATGGAAGGGCCAGCTCACAAGGAACCTTGTGTGCCAGTCACAGGGCTATGGGTGCTATCCGGTCAGGAGGCTCTCTGAAAGCAGAGAAGCATCATGGTCAGGAACTCGGTTACAGATACGAGCAGTGAGTAGGTGCATGGATCCCGGAGTCAGGCCGCCCTGGGTTTGCTCGCTAGCGGTGTGACCGCAACACGTCACCCACCCTGGAGCTGTGTCAGCATCCTGTTTGCGGGTGACAAGACGGGTCATAGCTTGGACACGGCGATATGGGTAACACGGAGACAGTGGTATGTACGTGGATAGGGCTCTTGTAAGATATAGGGAGTCACCAAGATGCTCATCACAGAGCTGGAGGCAAGTGCCCCATGACTGTCACTGTCCTGTTGTCTTTCCCTTTGTTCTGGCTTCATTTCAGAAGAGGCTCCCTGGCGGTGGCAGTGTGGGGGGCTGCTGCCTGCACGGGGGTGGGGGGCAGAGACGCTCTGCGTGTGAGTGCCGGACTGTCCTTGCTGCACGAGCACCCCGTGGCCTGCTGTCCATGGGCAGATGGTCAGGGTCCCAGGGAGGGGCTGCAGGGGGTAGAAAAGGAATTCTTGCAGCTTCTTGCCCATCCCCAAATGATGAGTTGGGCCTGACTCCCAGAGATCACTGGTTAGATGTGAAGAAATTAAATCCTAGAGCAGTGCCTACAGGGAGCAGGTCAGGCTGGAAGGGGCGGGGA
Source organism: Prionailurus bengalensis (assembly GCF_016509475.1). Lineage (NCBI taxonomy): Eukaryota > Metazoa > Chordata > Mammalia > Carnivora > Felidae > Prionailurus > Prionailurus bengalensis. Next base: position 78,705,263 of record NC_057353.1, on the reverse strand, counting down.
CAAGGCCCCACCTCCGCCCTTCCCTCCTCCGCCCCTGCCCACCCCACATTCTGCTGGACTGGAAGCCAAGGACCCCTTTCCTTGGAGGCCAGCCCTGCCCAGGGCACCAGGGGGCCTAACTGAAGGATGTGGGGTGGGAGGGGTGAGTGGGGGAGGCTCTCCTGTAACACGGAGCAGAGAGGGATTGCCTTTAGATTTTCGTAGTGTTTTAACCTTGATGCGGCAGCACTTAGCTGACGGAATGCTCTCATCACCCTCTAAACGCAGACAGGGCCCCGATTTGTCAAAGCTCACTGCACTTGCCTGGTCTCCGCAGTCCCTTCCCCTGTTTTCCTGACATCCTGGAAGCATGGTGGAGACGTTAGGGGTTCCTGACTCCAGCCCACCCCTGACCTCCTGGATTCAGGGTAGCAAAGAGGTAAATGGAGGTGGTAGGGGTGGCCAGTGGTCTACATTGTTTAGCCGTAAAATATGTTTAGTTAGTTGTTAAAACATGATGCATTTGGCTTATAAAATGTGAATTAATGCCACATCGCTAGCTAGCATTCTTATGATTGTTGAGGGTTTTTAAAAACACACACAACAAACACATTGCACATTGCTTTGATTTGTATACAAAAACAGTAGGAGTTGGAATCTGGACGCTAGGGGAGAAATTTAAAATAGTAAGTGTGGCTGGAGTATTACCTAACCTCCACTGAGTTCTGGTGGCCCCTAGGTTGTCTGTCACCCTGCCCTGGGGCCCCGTGGACGCCTCACAGTGGCTCCGTGACAGGGCATTTTCACCACAAGGACCGGTCCGTAAACTGGAGCTCAGAAGACCACGCTGAGCCCCTAAGTCCCGTCTAGTGCTTTGTGGGGAACTTCCCAAGGTCCATATTACGTTGAAGACATTTATCCTGTTGCACAAAATGCATATTCATTAATGCAAAGTAGAAAGTGCCAAGTAACAAAAATCCTATTTCTCAAAACCATTGCTGAGCTTTTAGAAAGCTTATAGCTCTCTCTGCATGAATATAGATATGTGTACATACTGTCAGCGTTTTAAACAAAAATAAGGATTCTATTATGTACGTCGAACACTGAATTTTTTCTAATTGTTTACCGAAAGCTGAGTGAATGAATATTTTCTAAGGACATCTACAGCCGTTTGCTGTAGACCAAAACTCTGAGTGATGTGAAAATACACAGGTATTGCCAGAGCAATACGGCCAGAGTGAGGCGGAGGTGAGGATCAGGAAGTCGGTGGTCAGATTTCGGCCACCAGAGTGGCTCAGGATTAAGTCGAGTACTCATTCCTCAAATAAACAGGTTGAGGAAGCAGTTTGTAGAAATCAATAAGGCACACGTTTTTCTGGCAAGGAGCTCACAGCCAGGAGCTCGGGTTGAACAGATGAAATGCACGTGTCAATCCTTTCCTGATCCGTGCGGAGGCACTGGGAGGCTGGGTGCCTGGCATCGCACTGGGAGAAACAGGAAGGGGCATAAAGATAGGATTCTTCTGGGGACAGGCTGCTGGGGAGGTGGTGAGGCAGAGTCCCCAGCACAAAGCGGTAGCAGCCCCAGGCCCTTTGGGAGTAGAGGATGGGGGCGGGTGGTACCGAAGGCAGCTGTCAGCGAGGGAGCCTTTGAGTTGAGTCCTGGCAAGGAGGACAATTCCCAGGATGTTTGAGGCTGGCGTTCCCAAGGAGGGGCAGGCATGTGCAGAGGTGTGGCAGTATGTGAGGGCAGGAGGCGTGTGCAAAACAGCGGCACGTTTTAGCAGGTGCAGAGGCTGCCCCCCGAGGCACCTCGTGGGTGTGGCTGCAGCTCCCAAAACAAAGCCATGTAACTGGCCAGGCTTTTCTGCACTGTTGCTGATCTCTTTACCAGGGACGAGAAGGAAATCGCTCTTTTTGTCATTGGCGCCTTTCTTTCTGAGTTCCTACTTCCCTTTACATATTTTTTTATTTTAATGTTTATTCTTTATTTTTGAGGGGGGGGGAGAGAACGAGTGGGGGAGGGGCAGAGAGAGGGAGACACAGAATCTGAAACAGGCTCCAGGCTCCGAGCTGTCAGCACAGAGCCCGATACAGGACTCGAGCCCACGAACCGCGAGATCATGACCTCAGCTGAAGTTGGACGCTTAGCCGACCGAACCACCAAGTGCCCCTGAACTACTTCCCTTTAAAGCTGAATTCACATATCCCTGGTTTCCTGAGAGCCAGGTTGAAGGAATGGGTTGTAGCAAATACAGTCATGATGGTCCTCACCAGACAGAAGGGCCCATATGAGCCCCTGACTGTGGCCGCATCGTTCAAAACCTGGAAGCAGGGGAGCGCTTGGGTGGCTTAGTCAGTTGAGTGTCTAACTTCGGCTCAGGTCATGATCTCGTGGTTCGTGAGTTTGAGCCCCGCATCAAGCGTCTCTGCTGTCAGTGCAGAGCCCGCTTCAGATCCTCTGTCTCCCTCTCTATGTCCCTCCCTGGCTTGTGCTGTCTCTCAAAAATAAATAAACATTTAAAATAGAAAGCTGGAAAAATAAATAAATAAAATAGAAAGCTGCAAGCAGAGAGAATTGCGGGCCATAGGAATTGGCTCACAGATGTACCTTTTCCTTGCGGACAAAAGAGGGCAATCTTGAACTAGTGGAGGGGGTCACCTGGGCTCCAGGGAGTGTGGACCACGAGCCTTGGACTATGAGCCAGGCATCCCAAGTGCAAAACCGAGCTTGGCTACCTCCCTGTCGAGAGCATCATTAATCAGAAGGCCGGTGGACAGTCTCTTATTTGTACCTGTCCTTTTTACTTTTTCTTGCAAAGAAGCATGGAAACATGGCTGGCTGTCTCACTGGGAATTTGGAGTTTGGTTCTCCTGCGTCAGTCTCCTGGAAAGACTCCTGGGTCAACTTGGAACAGGAGTCAAGTCTGGGTTTCAGGACTTCGTAGTTCAGTCTCCTGATTTTCAACATCCGGACAGAGGGGCCTGGGGACATTGGGGGACTTGCCAGAGACTGGAGTCGGGGGCAGCAGTGCCTCTAGGACTTGTGACTTTCCTCTCTTGAGGAATCCCGTGGCCACACAGCAGGAAAGCTATGCGTGCTGGAAACCATCTCAGAGTTCTGTGGGGCCCTGCCCAAATTCTGCTAACTTTCTTTCAGCGCAGCTTTAACCCAGCCTACTGTGTGTGAAAGACTGGAAACCCAACCAATAAGACAAAGAAAACCTGGGGCTGGGGTGCCCGGTGACTCAGTCCGTTAAGTGTCCGACTGGCTCAGGTCATGATCTCATGGTTCATGAGTTCGAGCCCCGCGTCGGGCTCTGTGCTGACAGCTCAGAGCCTGGAGCCGCCTTCAGATTCTATGTCTCTCTCTCTCTCTCTCTCTCTCTCTGCCCCCACACCCTACTTGTTCTCTGTCTCTGTCTCTCTGTCTCTCTGTCTCTCTGTCTCTGTCTCTGTCTCTCTCTCTCCCTCCCTCCCTCAAAAATAAGTAAACATTAAAAAAGAAAACTTGAGACTTTGGGAAAATGATGGGTCACTTGAGAGTAAGTAAGGGCTTTTTTCAAATCTCCACTAATCTGTTATTAGTGTGAGGTTACTAAGGGCTGACTGTATTGTCCCATCTTTGGAAGAGCTTTCAAAAATCCCAGCTCCCTTGAATCTTTGCTGTGTGACCTTGGGTAAGTGAATCAATCTCTCCGAACCTCTTTTCTCATATGTATTCTGGAATAATGCCTACTTTCAGACCTACTTATAAAAAGAAATGACACTGTTTTCTATCATCCTAAAGATAGTAGAGGCATTTTATTTCTTCACAACTTACATCATAATAGCAACCATTCGGGGTTTGCACATTAGTGATTAAAATGCCCCAAAGACCCTCCGGTAGTACCTGGTATGCCTGAGTCAGGCGACAAAATATATGCCGAAGGAAGCAAAGTGTATGTCTTTCTTCAAATAATGCATTTACGATTGGAGCCTTGCATTACTCAGCAGTTTGTGTTTTGGGGTCTCTGGGTTAAGTCAGAGAACATTTCTAGCACCGACTATGCATGGCGTGCTAAGGACACAGGAGTGAAAATGACAGATTTACTGAGAGAGGCTGACAGCTCACCAAGGAGATGATTAATTGCCTGAAACTTCCAGAATATAAGTCCTGCTAAGAAAATGTGGGGTGGGGAGGCAATGAGAGGGCACAGGCTTTGAGGATGGACAGGACTGCTCTGAATGCCCCCTCTGCTAATTGTTAGCAGCCGAGCCTTGGGAAAGCCACTTCACCTCATGGACCTGTTTCTTTCATTAATAAAATGAAGGTGATTGTACTTGGGTGGTTCGCTGAAGCCCACAGAAGAGGTGTCCTCCTGGCCCGAACTGTGGTATGTGGCAGGATTCAGTGCCTGGTAGCTAGTAGTTGTACTAATTTTATTTTATTTTATTTGAAAAGGGCAGTGCCCTTGACATTGCCATGGGGCAGCGAGGGTTCTCTGTGCACCTGCCGTGGGGCTGCGGGATGAGGGGTCTGCGGCTGCCCCGGGTTTGCTCTCGCAGGCTTTGCTTGGCTGTTTGCTCTACCCCGTCCTCCAGGACAAGCAGAATACAGAGAAGTGCTGGACTGCTGTCCACCGGAGGGACGTTGCCCTGAACTGCGTAAACCAGCAGCCGGAGCTTTGAACTCATAGCACAGGGAAGGGAAAAACATAAAAAGAGGCCACTGATGGTAAAAATGAGTAGCTGTGGAACAGCGGATGCGCTAGTTTTATAGAGATAGGTGTGTGTGTGTGTGTGTGTGTGTGTGTCAGAGACAGAGAACAAGAGAGACAGGGAGGCAAAGAGGAATAGAGACAGTGAGCTTGAAGAGACTGGCTGGGGGGAGGCAGCCCATCAAAGAGCAGGCTGTGTACCAGATTCACACTGGCTCTCCCGGGTTCAGTCCAGTAGAGCCTTGTTACGCGGTCCCTGACTCTTAAGCTTTGGGAATGTTTTCCCTCTTCCTTCTGGTCAACTCATTTCACATTTAGATAGTGCCATCGATGTATCCAGCTTCCTGACCCAGGTCTTCTCAGCATGGAATCGGGCTTTTTCGGGCATGATAATAAAGTCTGTACCGCTATCCACAGGCATGGCCAGAGCGCAGCCCATTGGCCGGCCGTGGGTGGTCCTGTGTCCTCTTCTGTCTCTAGAGCTTGCAGCCATGCTGTGAGGCGCACCTGCTCCTTGCCACGTCCAGCCGAGTCCGGGGTCCCTCCTGCTACCCGGCTCCACACGTCCACCGGCCAGCAGTTCTGCAATGGCAGTATGCCTCATTCCACAACCTCTTGCTTTAAACACCGCCCCCCCCCCCACACTGTAATTACAGAGCACATCTCTTAGTCAGAAGGAGCTAAGGGACTTCTTTGTTGTTCTGTCTGAGCAGTTTTGCAGAAATAAATTTGACTGATGAGGATATGGGAAATTTTTACACAGGCGGGGAAATCCCTTGAAATCTCCAGCCTGGCTGCAAATCCTGGCCGTTTTCATATGAAAAGGCAATTAAGAGACAGGGAACCCAGGGAAGAAGACTAACCAGAGTTGTGACAGTTTCTTCTCCATAGAAACACATTCTGATGGAAGGGGCTGGAAATCGGTCAGGGATTTTTCCTCCGAGAGAACAGTTCTGGCAGATTTGTCTGTCTGTCTGTGCGTCTATCAGTCATCCAGCTGCTGTCATTCAGGCTTTGGTGGCCTGCTTTATCTGTCCTCACAGCCCGTACATGAAATATGGCTCCCACCGGATTGCTTGAGACAGGAGGGGAGGTAGACGGTAATCATCCACAGGGATGCTGGAAGCATCTTGCATTTTCCTGAGTATAGGCATGTGCAGGCCCCTCTTGTAATGCTGTCTCACATACTCCTTCTAGCCGACCTACCAGACGGGCATTCTTATCCCTCTTTGACACATAAAGAAACTGAGGCTCAGAGAGCTGAAATGATTTTCCTAACGTCACACACCTGGAAGGTGGCAAAGCCAGGATTCAAACCCAGGTTTCAGTCTGAAGACTGTACCTCCTTCCATGAAGACTTTCTTTATTTGAATACTAATGGTAGTAAGTACATTAATCAGCTAATGATTATTGGAGACTTACTCTGTGCTGTGCTGAACGTTTTTTTTTTTTTTTTTGTCAACCGCACTCAGCCTGGTGAGTTGGGTCTGATTGTTTATCTTCATGTTACAAAGGAGGAAATGGTAGCTCAGAGAGGTTAAGTACCTTCTCTCAGGTCACACATCTGGGAGGGGAAGAGTCTGGAACAGAACAAAATTTTGTTCGATTTCACAGTTGGTGCGTTTAACCACTGCACTTAATTCTCCGTGAAGGGTGGTGAGGCCATCTGTTTACACAGTAGCAGATATTAGGGTAAATATTTGGGAAAGAAAGATCTATGCGTAGTCCCTCATTCCCCATCCTGTACTCCAGCCAAACTCAGCTCCCCACTATCCCTGTGCTCTGGGAACCACCCCTCTGTATTTTTCCAAGTTTCCCCTCCACCTCAGATGTCGTTCCTTCTTTCCCGGCATGGTCTAGACCTACCCATTCTTCAGGGGTGAGCCAAGATGGCATGTAAGCTCCATCAGTACTAACGTACATTTATGAAATGGGTCAAACCCGGGAGAAGTCAGGTGAACTCAGGCGTAGCAATTTGTAGCATGCACAAAATTCCATTACAGAGCACCTCTGTCTCCCAGGATCTCAGTCATGGTCGGGGTCAAAGCCTGCATCTAATACTGAAGAAGGGCACTGTAGGTCTCCGGGCAGTATGGATCTGTGGAACACAGTCCCCGCCTCGTTTCCTGAGCCCAGCATCGCTCCTGCCGTGAAGGGGTGACATCAGAGATACCGCCTTCTGCCCTAGCCACTCTGCTGTCATTACTGGCCTTGAACTCCCGGCTCACACTCCTATTTCTTGACATGAGATATCTCTCCTACACACTCTATCTTTCTGGGACCAGTTTTAGTTCATCACTGCCTCCCACTGAGTATCATCCTACTCCGAGCTAACCTTGCCCTTAATTTCATTCTCCTGGAAACTCCACGAACCTCCTTATGATTATAAAAACTGGCTGTGAAGTTAGTTTTTTCTCTGCTGGGCTGTAAGATCCTTGAGGCCAGGGTCATTCTTCCCAGTCCTCAGGCCCTGTCATGGCACCTTGTACCCACGTTGGTCAGTTTATAGTTGACCACGACTAAGTAGCAAGAATATGAGGTGGACAGAAAGCTCATGGTGGCATTTTCCATCCCTGTCACTGGCATGACTTTTTAATGTTTAAACTCTCCATGCTATTATGACCCATCACTGTCCCCTGGTCACATTTGCTGGTGTCCAGTATGCATGAGTTGACCCCGATTTGAAGAATATTTTTGTTATCTTTGGGCTTTCATAGCCCCAAGCTTGCATACCACTTCGTCTTATGCTCTATAAATCTATGAGTGAGGTATGTTTTTTGAGCTTCAGATTCCACACAGGAAGAAGAGAGAAGATAATGACCATCTTTCATGGATATTGTCTAGGTAGAATGTGACATCACATGTAAAACCTGGTGTGGTGACTCACTCAGGATTGGTTTGCAGGGATGGATGGCTTCCTTCACTCTTGCTCTGATGTTGTGGTTATTATTGTAAATATTTATGGGGTATCCAAAAGCAACAATAAGGTAATTTATTCATCTACTTGTAGAATGTCTTTTCTTGTCACTTAATATCAATATATATCCTAGAATTAAATTATATCCGAACATATTGGTATAATGGGTTGGATGATGGGCTGAAATGAGCAGTCGTGTGTTCCTTCATGGCCTCCAAAAACTAGCTTGGTGGACATAGGGATCTTCTTCCCCCTTTTATGTCTACTTCCCATTAGCAACATCCGGATAGATCATAATTATAAGAATAATTACAACAATAGGGACGCCTGGGTGGCTCAGTCAGTTAAATGTTTGACCGAAGCTCAGGTCATGATCTCATGGTTCGTGAGTTTGAGCCCCACGTCAGGCTCCAGGCCGTGGAGACTGCTTTGGATTCTGTGTCTCCCTCTCTCTCTGCCCCTTCCCTGCTCGCTCTCTCTCTCTCTCTCTGTCTGTCTGTCTCTCTCTCAGAAAATGAATAAAACATTAAAAAAATTTTAAAAATAATTACAACAATATTTTAGAAGGAATTGTTGCTTACAGGGTCTCATGAACTATGCCAGGCACTCTGCCTGTAGTATTCCATTTGTTCCTCACAACGACTCATTTTTAAGACGAGAAAACCCGTGTACAGAGAGGTGAATGGATTACTGAAGGTCACACATCACTCCTAAGTGACGAATCCGGTATTTAACACCTGGTCTGTCTGAGGCGAAAGCCAGAGCCCTTGGGTTCCCCAGGGTGTCTTCATGATCCCTCTACATGAGAGACCTGTCCCCACCCTCTGCCTTCTTGGAACTGGATGTTGAATCTGGTCTTGCCAATTAGAAAAATTCTCTCTGCCGAGCCCCTGGTCACAGTGTGATATTGCACAGCAGATTTTCTGGTCTGAGGTTTTAAATTACCCATGTCGTTTCAAGCTGTGCAAGAAGCTTGAAAGCCTGCTTCTCCCTAACCTCATTTAATCAAGCAACACAAATGCCAAGAAAATCAAGTGTTACCTCAAATCAAACGGGAAGAGAAGTGGCACCTGTTTGGTATGCGCTATGTTCCAGACATCTTGTGATGAAATCCCACTCCATATTGGCTCTCAGGAAGGGGTCTTCATTTTACCTGCAAATGGTTCTTTTCTGGGTGATGTGGAGACTGACACCCGCGAGTTTGCTGAGAGCAACATGGACACATGGCCACTCATGCAAATTAGAAACCCTGTCTGTGTTGACTCATTAGGTGGGAACAACAGGTTCACTAGTGAGTGTGAATGAAAACAGCAGAGGGAGATGCAGGGATGGCGAGGTGCTGTCCAGGGTTCTAGACCCTCTGAGATCCCATTTCTTACCTATGGTGTCTCCAACTAGGCTCCTGTGTTGCTGCTTTGAGTTTCTTAAGAGGCTTCTTGTGAATAGGGATGGTTGTTCGCAAACAAATCAGGATATGTACAAGTAACAGTAGCAAAAAGAATACCCATCATTTCTTAAAGCCCAGTATTCCTCTACACATTGATTCTCATTTCTGTCTGTATCAACTCCAGAAGGTAACTGACCATCCCCATCTGCAAATGAACAACTGAAGCCAGGAGAGTTTAAGTTGTCTTAAGCGGCACAAAAAGCATCATGATTATTGTTATGCCTACTGTGGTTTGACTTTGGTTTTATTTTTTTAATTTATTTTATTTCATTTATTTTGTTAAAATTTTTGTTTATTTTTTAGTTAGTTAATTTCAGGAGTAGAATTTAATGATTCATCACTTTTGTTTCGATTTAATGTAAGAAGAGGGGAAAGAGGTAGAGCTACATTGATAAGACTTTGGAATCTATACTCAGAGTGCACACCTTAAGGTTATTCTTCCCTCTGACTCATAGGAGAATTATCCCAGGAATGAAAAGAGTGTCAACTTCGTTCAATGAGGTGTCTTGGAGCAATAAATAGATTTTTCCTGAAGGCTCAATAGTTGGAGTCCCTCCTAACTGTGGCTTTCTTAGAACTGTTCCAGACTGCCCCCTTTGTAATCTGTGTGGGCTCCATGTTTCCTTTGGTTAAAAGAATGGAGGGGTGGTCCTGAGGGGGAGCTGTAGGGTGCTGAGAAATGTTAAAAAACTGGCTCAAAAAAAAAACACGTTTGTCAATTTCCATGGTGTAAATACTTCTGCCATGGCCAGTGTCAAGCTATCAACTTGAGGTCAAAAAACATGAAGTTGTGCACTGTTGATAGACTACTGCATGGTCAGGAAGCACCATGAAAAATGCAGTAACCATTTTTTTAATTTTTTAAGTTTATTTATTTTGAGAGAGAGAGAGAGCACAAGTAGGGTAGGTGCAGAGAGAGAGAGAGAGAGAGAGAGAGAGAGAGAGAGAGAGAGAGAGAGAAGAAAGAGAGAGAGAGAGAGAGAGAGAGAGAATCCCAAGTAGGCTCTGTGCTGTCAGCACAGAGCCCATTGTGGGGCTCGAACTCATGAACCATGAGATCATGACCTGAGCCGAAATCAAGAGTCGAATGCTTAACCGACTGAACCACCCAGGAGCCTCAACTGTGTATGGGTTTTTATAGACATTTAATTCAAAAACAATTTGATTGAACAAATATTTATTAAGTGCCTGCAACTCAAAGCTGTTATTATGAGAGGCAGAGAGAGAGAGAGAGAGAGAGAGAGAGAGAGAGAGAGAGCGCTCTAGGTATGTGCAGAAGGTTAACCTGAGGTCTCTGGCTGAGTCCTGACCTGTACATTTGTGTGAGGAAACTACCCAAGACTGAGGGGATTTTGAAAAATCTTATTTCCGTACCTGCAAGTTGGAATGCAATATACAATTCTAAGAGTTTTCATGAAAAATTATTGTGGTTTCTGTCGGCATGAATGTCACATGCTGCTAGACACAAAGGAGAGGAATAAGGGCAGAGGAGGTGCCTAGTTCACAGCTGGAAAGGACACAGGAGTTGGCAATTTTAACCTTTGACCACCCACATCCCTGAAGTTTTCAGGACAGACACATACATTCACAGCATATTCATAGAGTTCAGCTAAAAGTGCTTTATTGTCACCTGGGGCTTTAGCCCTAACCCTGTTGGAGAGTGCCAAGACTTAGGTCCAGCTTTATGGAGAGGACCCTTCTCCCACACTAAGGACTTTAAACTCTAGTGGACAAAAAGACCTGCTTTGTTTCTACCCCAGAATTCTAATCTAGATTCTTAGATTTTAATGCCTCTGCTGCAAGGAAAAGCTCAGCTCTCCACTGTCCGGAGAAAAGACAGTAAGAGAAGTCAGAATGCCTATGTCATGTCTTCTAAGTTTCCGCTTAGAGAAAATATGGCTCTGGTAAAGTCTGGAATCAGATTCTATCTGTAAGGATTGTGTTTGGCTTCAAATGATCAAACATGTGACTGATCCTGGCTTAAAAATGATAAGATGTCACAAGAAGTCCACATCTGGACTTCAACAAGGATATGAAGGACTCAGACTTCTGTCTTTCTGCGCACCATCCTTTCCACGTGGCTTTTATCCTCATGGCCAAAAGATGGATGTTCTAGTGCCCACTGGTAGTTTCTTTCTGTATCAAGTCAGGAGACAAAGTCAGAGAAGGGACAGACAGCCCCAAGGATCATGAAACCAAGACTTCTTCTTTAAAAGTGCTGTTCTCTGGGGTGCCTGGGTGGCTCAGTCGGTTGAGTGTCCGACTTCGTCTCAGGCCATGATCTCACGGTTTGTGGGTTTGAGCCCCACATTGGGCTCTCAGAGCCTGGAGACTGCTTCGGATTCTGTGTCTCCCTCTCTCTCTCTGTCCCTTCCCCGCTCACGCTCTGTCTCTCTCTCTCTCTCAAAAAAAAAAAAAAAAAAAAAAAAAACATAAAAAAAATTTTTTTTAAGTGCTTCTCTTTGCTCCATTGGGAAATGTATCCTTTTCTCTCATTAGCCGGGAGAAGATCAAAAGATCTCTCTTAGCTGCAAGGGAGTCAGGAGGGGTGAGTGTTTTTAGGTAGGCATATTGCCTTCTCTGGCAAAATCTAGTTTTTGTTTTGTAGGGAAGGAGGGGATTATGGATATTGGGCAGACAGTTCATGGTGTGAGAATCACATAGACCCTTCTGGATCAGCAAGGAGATAGGAATAAGGAAAGAGAAGGGCCATCGCGGTAGACATCAGTGGAATCTGAATTACTGTAATCATTATGTTTTGGCCATATCAAAGTATCTAGGCAAGTTTTGCTGAAATATTAGAGTGGATTTTTCTTGAAAAAGCATCTCATTATTTGCTGTTGAGGCCAATAAAATCCAGCAGAGTGGTTTGTAGTCCTGTTGTGGGTGGATACTGTCAGAACAGATGAGTCAGTCTATGAATGTACAGTAAAGATGTATTGGTCATTTCCTGGGTCTTTTTTTTTTTAAGTTAATTTTTTTAGACTACCAAGGCCTCTCTTACTGGTCTGACTTCCCTGGCTTCCCTTTTAGGCCCAGAGAGTTTTCCCCAGGGACCTGTGGGTCTTGCACTGACCTGTTAGGTCACACAGCCAGTCGGGGCAGAGATCCAGAGTTCGCACTCTTACCCGTGATGCTACATAGCCTCAGAAGACTCCAAGAGGAGGACTTTTTCTTAGCCATGTGGACACAGCTGTGTCGTAGCAGAGCATTACATCTTATGCCTACCGTTTTGTATCAAGTGCCACGTGCCACAGGTATCTCTCAACCTGTCCCACCAAGGCCATCACCTCTCCCTCTGCTTCACCCCAGCCATGAGGTTGGAGGATAGATTGGGATCACGGCCGGGGGAGGATGTGTATATAACACACGCCTCAGGTAATAGCAGCAACAATATTTTCTCTTTAATGAAATATTAAAGGTTGAGCATCACACCAAGGGCTTTACATGCACGTCCTGTTTACATCGCATGACATTTCTGTGAGGCTGTACAGATATCATCACCTGTGAGGAAAGAGTTTCAGAGAAGGAAAGTGATTATGTGAAGACTGCCTGCTTTGGGACCTACTCCAGAGTCTCGGTTTGACCCTTTTGCAAACACAGTGATTTGTACTTTGGGTCATGTTGACTGCCTCTGGGTCAGAGTGGTTATTTCATATCATCCCTGATATGAAAGTGATTGCAACAAAATGTCACAGATCTCTGTATTCCCATTATAGAATGTCATTTCTAGTTTTGCGAGTTTTATAAAAATTGCATGTGGATTCTTAGTCACTCGCAGAGTTGTATATGTTGCGAGTGGATTGTATAACCCCATGGTTTTTGAAGGAATCCGTTATTGGATTCTTTCTTCCGTTCTTCCCTTCCTTCTGTCGTTCCTTCCTTCTGTCCATCTGTTCGTTCGTTTGTTCGTTCCTTCCTCCCTCCCTCCCTCCCTCTGCCTTCCTTTCTCCTCCCCTCCCCTCCCCTCCCCTCCCCTCCCCTCTCCTCTCCTCTCCTCTCCTCTCCTCTCCTCTCCTCTCCTCTCCTCTCCTCTCCTCCTTCCCTCTCCGTTTCTTTCCTTTTCTTTTTTCCTTCCTTCCTTCCTTCCTTCCTTCCTTCCTTCCTTCCTTCCTTCCTTCCTTCCTTCCCACTCTCTCCCTCTGCCTTCCTTTCTTCTCTCCTCTCCTCTCCTCCTTCCCTCTCCATTTCTTTCCTTTTTTTTTCTCCTTCCTTCCTTCCTTCCTTCCTTCCTTCCTTCCTTCCTTCCTTCCTTCCCACCCCCTTCCTTCCTCCCATTCTCCCCCCCTTCCTTCCTCCCTCCCTTTCTTCCTCCCTTCCTTCCTTCCCTCTGACACCGAATGCCAACTATGTGCAAGCACCATGTTAGTTGCTGGAAATACAGAGATGAATAAGAACAGCTGGTGGTTAGTGGATATTTCTATAATCAACCAAGAACAAGTGTTTATTAGATGATTTTCTCTTCTTATACAGTGCTAAGAGCTCTAAGGAGGAATACAAAAGAAGCAAAAGATAGCATTCTTATTCTAAAGGTGCTTTTGGGAAAACAAAGGGAAATGCATTAGCGATCAGAGGGAGAATGTGATTGGACTCCTGGTGGTAATAGTGATGGGGAAGTTAAGGGGAGGCTAATGAAGTTTAAAGCACCTGTGTTTGCCTCCCCAGATAAGAGCTTGGTTTTAATCAAATGGCCCTATGTTTTAATCCCTAAACTTTCCATTATGTAGCCGTGCGACTAGGGGAAAATTACCTAACCTCTCTGAGTCACAGTTTGTATTGTTAACATGGGGGTAATCATTCCTTTCCTTTCGTTTCGTCATGATGAAGAAATTTGAAAACCTATATACATTAGTTTACTACAATTGCTGCAATAAATTGCCACAAATTAAATGGCTCAAAACAACATAAATTTATAATCTGACAATTCTGGAGGTCAGAAGTTTGGAATGGATCTCACTAGGCTAAAATCTGGATGTTGGAAGGACTGTATCCATTTTGGAGGGTACTAGGGAAGAATTTGTCTCCTTGTCTTTCCCAGCTCATATAGACTGCCTGCCTTTCTTAGCTGATGGCACCTTCCACCTTGGCTGATGGCAGCGGTGGCTGGTAGGGTCTTTCTCACATTGTTTCACCCTGTCACTCTCCCTCTTCTAACTCCTTCTTCCATTTGGGAGGACCCTTGTGGTTACCTTGGGTGTACCCAGGTAATAAAGAATAATCTAATTTCAAGGCCAGGTGGTTGGCAACCTTCCTTCCATCTGCAATCTTAACTCTCTTTTATCGGTTCTGGAGATTAGGACGTGACCGCCTTGGGAAGGGGCATTATTCTGCCACCACATTATGTAAAGGACATAGTTTATGCCACTCTTATAGATGGAAGCCAATAAAGTAAAAGATGACTAGATTTATTTATTTCCCAAAAGGAGTTCTCTGCAAGTCTACACCACTGGAGCATGTAGCATACCGTCTGGAAGTTTCTATCTCCTGGTCTTAGCTTCTTTCTTCCTTCTGACTGGAACTTGCTCTCCCATCACTTGCGTATCCTCCAAGGACTTAAACTAACTCCTCCCTCCTTCACAGTGTCTTCCTTGAACGACCCCAGCCAGAAGAAGGTGGCTCTAAGACGGTTAAGGGAAATCCATGTGGGAAATAATCAGGTCATTCCTGGAGATGTGCTAACATTACTTACTGAACGTGTGAGCTTGGACAAATCCCTTCATCTCCAGAGGGTAGTTTGCTCATATTTAAGATGGAAATCACAGTAAGCATATCAAAGATTTCCTGCAGGGATGAAATGATATAATGTATGTCATGTTTGACACATGGTTTATGGATTTATGACCTGGCAGAAATTCGTGTCAGATTGAAGAGAATTATTAAAGGGGTTTAAGCATTCTGTTTAATCAGAGCAGAGCCCAATTGAGCCAGTCTCACTGAAACTTATTTCTTTCAATAAGTGCCTGTAAAGCATCTGAAGTTCAAAATGATGACTGATTCCTTGAAGTAAGATTCAGCAACACCAAATGATTTTAAGGAATAAGAACTCAGACAGTGCTTTGGAATTAGTTATAAAAGGTTTTAATTTATGCAGTAAAATGTGAGGGGTGGCAGGCTAAAAATAAAAAAAAAATACATTTCATCTTTGGCAAGGAATGCTGGTTGCCCTTTGCTAGCATTACTACTTTGGGTCGGTAGCTGGGTGTTTCCAGTGGCCCAGTGTCCGCTCTGGTTAGCAGCTGGGATGGTCCTTTCTCTCACAGAGGATTTGTAGAGGACCCAACAAGATTGCGTACATCGGGGCTCCTGATGCATAACTGCTCCAAGCACAGCCTGACAGAGTCATGATGCGTAGCCTCTGGCGATGATTGACCCATTTCTTGTTCAGAGAAGAAGACATTAGAATATCAAAACTGGAGGTAGTACATGGGATTTGCCTCTCTTCTTTTGATGATGAAATTATGGAAATGCATAGGTCTTTTATTAAAGAAACACTAGAAGTGACATTTTGTATTTGTACAAATCAGAGTTTGCCGATTGGTGACGCCAGGGGAGTTAGCCTGCAAATGTGTCGACACAGCGCTTGATTGTGAATGCGATGGCCGTGGTTGCTGCCTCCAATGGTTTCGCTCTTGCTGTTGTCACTGTCATTAATTTATGAAGCAACGGTTAACATTTGAAAGATGTTTTATCAAAAATCCCAATTTCGATCTTCCCTGGAAAACCTGAAAGATCTAACAGTACACGATCAGCATCTTTGCACAGTGGTAATTAGCAACTGCTGAGGACCAGCTGTCTGCTACGGACAGGGCAGGGACTTTCTTCTCTGGCTTAGTCTCCCTCACCCAGATGAGTGAGGTTACTTGTTGTGCCCCTCTGGGGATCTCACAATGGTAGTAAACTGCCTCTGTGTGATGAGCCATTGATCCTCAAGGAAATATAGAGCTGGGAGTTGGGAGCCTCTGGTCACAACTTGTTTGTCAACTGATCAATACCTAACCTTGTTTTAGGTGTGTTTCTGTTTAAGGCAGTGTTTGCTATCTGTTTATTATCTGTCTACCATCTATCTATCTATCATCTAACTGTCCATCTGTCATTTGTCTATTATCTATCAATCAATCAATCTATCTGTCTATCCATCCATCCATCATCTACCTATCCATCCATCATCTGTCATCTACCTATCATCTATCCATCCATCCATCCATCCATCCATCCATCCATCCATCATCTATCTACCCATCTATCATCTATCTACCCATCTATCATCTATCTATCTATCTATCTATCTATCTATCTATCCATCCATCCATTATCTATCTACCTATCATCTATCTATCTATCTATCTATCTATCTATCTATCTATCTAGTTTTGATTCACTAACCTTGAACTCATGGCCAATAGCACTGTGACTAAGGCCTGAACGAAGTTCATCTAATACACTGTTGTCTCTGCAAGGCACATCACAGCCTTCTTGCAGTTAGGGACATTGGATGGCACTACAGTGTGTTAGACGAGCTTCATTCAGGCCTGAGTTACACTGCTAGGGGTCATTTTAAATAGCAGAGTCACCCACAAAAAGCACAAAAATACAAAATAAAAAGTGGCACCAAGTAGACTGTAAACAAAATTTGTTTACACCATGAGAACTGAAAAAAGAAAGTAGTATTGCCTTAGCTCGATCTCAGGTGGAAACATGCGCGTGAGGTGAGTCAGACCTTTCTCCCCAGGAGCATGTCTGGGTGACCACAGAGGCCGTGAGTATTGAGTGCGAAGTTACAGATGACCTTTAGCAAGTGGCAGATCCACAGATACAGAATCCATAAGTAATGATGGCCAACGGCATGTGATTTGCAAATATTTTCTCTCACATGTAGCTTGTCATAATATAATCCTCTCAATAGCACATTTTGCGGAACAAAAGTTTTTAACTTTGATGAAGTCGAGTTTATCAATTTGTGTGTGTGTGTGTCTGTGTGTGTGTGTGTGTGTGTCTGTGTGTGTGAGAATCATGCTTTTGGGGTCAAGTTTAAGAACTCTTATCCCTAGATTTTATTTTTTAATTTATTAAACATTTTTTAATGTTTATTTATTTTTTGAGACAGAGTGAGACAGCACACGAACAGGGGAGGGGCAGAGAGAGAGGGAGACACAGAATCAGAAGCAGGCTTGAGGCTCTGAGCTGTCAGCACAGAGCCTGACGCAGGGCTCTAACTCATGAACCGTGAGATCATGACCTGAGCCGAAGTCTGACGCTTAACCCACTGACCCACCCAGGTGCCCTTGTCCCTAGATTTTAAAGTTTTCTTTTATTTTCTTTCCTAAAGGTTTAATAGTTTTACATTTTTTCCTATAAGTGTATGATCCACTTTGAATTAATAAATTTTTGCGTAAGGTGTGAAATTTAAGTGGAGCTTTTTGTTTGGTTTTGGTTTGGTTTCTGCCTACGGATGTCCAGTTGCTTCAGGACCATTGACTGAGAAGGTCACCTTTTCTCCATTGAATTGCTTTTGAAACTTT
This sequence comes from Prionailurus bengalensis, assembly GCF_016509475.1. Classification (NCBI taxonomy): domain Eukaryota; kingdom Metazoa; phylum Chordata; class Mammalia; order Carnivora; family Felidae; genus Prionailurus; species Prionailurus bengalensis. The sequence goes on along the minus strand of NC_057353.1, from coordinate 78,687,702 downwards.
GTCAGAAATCCTTTGAGCAAAGTTGTGCCCTTGTTACTGCAGAGGGAGGAGGGTAGAAATTTTAATTTTTAATTATTCATTAAATTAATAAATAATTTTTTGAATTAATAAATTTTTGCGTAAGGTGTGAAATTTAAGTGGAGCTTTTTGTTTGGTTTTGGTTTGGTTTCTGCCTACGGATGTCCAGTTGCTTCAGGACCATTGACTGAGAAGGTCACCTTTTCTCCATTGAATTGCTTTTGAAACTTTGTCAGAAATCCTTTGAGCAAAGTTGTGCCCTTGTTACTGCAGAGGGAGGAGGGTAGAAACTCAGGCCCCCCACATGGTCTGTACTTAAACCAGGGTTGTTGAGGTTCTCCTTACCATCCATTAGTAGGCAAAATCTGGCCCCCTTCTCAAAGACCTTCTCTTGCTGGGCGAGGAAGGTGCCTTGTTAAAGCTTTGGTAGGAGTGGACCTCGAGGCTCCCACTGGCCTTTGCCGGGATGGACGGAGGTGAGACCACAGTTTCTGTGTGTAGTGTGGCTGGAGTACAACTACTATTGGCTAAAAGTTTTCTGTCGTGCTCGGCTGCCCCCTTTCTGGTTTTTTGTCTAGAGGAAGCAGGCATTTTTGTTGGGGATTTTCTTTTTCTTTCTTTTTTTTTTTTTGTCTGCAGCCATTAGAATCTCTGGATAGCTGGCTTCTCTCTGGGACATGTGAGGCAAAAAGAAAATGTGGAGAACTCACCACCCTGTCTCTCTTTGGTACTTGAGGTCCTTAGACTGTTTGATTCCTTCTTCTGCAAAAATCTTGTGTTCACCTATATTGTCTAGAGGTTTTAGTCGTATGTGGTGGGAAAATTATATCCACTCCATCTTTCCTGGAAGCAGATGTCATGGCAGATATTTTTTTTTTTAAGTCATCCTTTTACAGACGCAGAAACAAGTTCAGAGAAGCTGTGTGGTATCTTCTAAGTCACACAGCTCACAAGTGAGGTCACCCAAACTCCAGCTGTGACTCTGGTCCCAGTGCTCTGTGTTCCGCATCTCCTCCGCTCTCCACACACACGTAAAACGAACACAAGACCATCAACAGAACCTCCTGGGGGGATATTCAGCACGCAGCATCGCCCCCGGCCACAAGCTCAGTGAGCCATCAGAGATGGATGTGTTCATGGCCCATTTTACCTCTGTTTCACTTGGTTTTATGCACATTCTGTTTCACAATGAGCTTGAAATTGGTGGAAGGGGAGAACAATTATGACGCCAGAAATGTTCCTAAGAGCTTGCGAGCAAAAGGGCCATTAATTGCAAGGCACGGAATTGCAAAAGATGCCTCTGCACCTGTGGAGGCAGCGGACAGATCAGAGGCTTTGCTGATGGCGTGGGAACCCGCACGGTGTCCTGAAATGATGGGATTTGGAAATGGGAGTGACATGTTAAAAATAAGGGCACAGAAATGCACTGGGAACAGCGTTTGGCCGTACCCCCAGGATCGACAGCTCAGCTGTTGTGTTTCTAAAGGAAGTATTTGTCTGTGTTGCAACAGGATAGCAACTCAGTTTGTGTATGGATTCTGCCCCACGCATTAAAGCTTCCATTTTCCCTTAGAATGGACTTTTCTGACTAAAGAAAAACCATGCCCCTTAATGTACCTGTGCCCTATGACCAACCCACCTATTCCTTTCCCTGTCCCTTCTGCCGCCAACCTTGCATGTGTCTCGTACGATCTCCTGTCATCTCAACTTCCTGTTTCCATCTTGGCCCCGTCCCATCCCTCTCCCACTGTGGTGACACAATGAATCCCTCTTTGGTGCCAAATGATCATACATGCTGCCTAGAAACTTCCACGGTTCTCTGTGGCATTTAGGACTAAGTCTGGTTACTTTTGGAAGAAGCCAACAGTAAGGGGTCTGATCTTCATCAGCCTGTCCTCTGTTCCTTCCATAGGTATTACCAGATCCGAGTGACCTTGAAGGTGTCCTCAAGGATCCCCCACAGACTGAGCGCCTCCGTCGTCGGGCAGACAGGTGAGCAGCGGGATGGGAGTGGGGTGCTTATTCTCCACCAGTAAACCGTCATTTCTCACTACATGCCAGGGCGTGGCAGGGTGCAACGTACATGGTAGCATCAGTAAGTCATGTTGCGTGTCTGATGCGTGCATTTTGGAAACGGAGACCCACTGTTGGCGTGGCCATGTGTGCATGATGGAGCCCGGCTGAAGGAGAACACCCTCTCCCAGGGATAACCTGGCTGTGAGGGGTTGGCCAGGGTCAAGTCAGGGAGAAAAAGGATGGCAACCGGCCTCCAGCAAGTGGGTAGGAAGAATCCTGTTGTCAATCCTGAGAATCAGACCGAGTAAGCTGGCAGGTTAATGGTTCTTCTCAGACACAAGGCGGGAGTCAAGATCAACACTCCAGCTTTGGGAGAGGGAGTGCCAAGGACAGCCCAGTTTCTAGCTTTGAGAAGGCTGGGTATTAGGGGGCATCCGGGGCTCCCTGCTGGTGCTCAGTGCGATAGGGTATTGAGTCCAAAATATGGAGCTTCTTACACAAGAAATGAGGATCAGCGCCAAGATGAAATACGTTAGTCAATTTGGGAGGATGTGTGGATCAATCATATTTCTAGAAGGAGAAAGATGTTGGGGTGGAGTAGAGAGAAAGTAAGGAGATAAGAAGACGGAATTATGGAAAGTTGGCTGAACTTTAAAGATACAAATAAAGGTAGTAAAGATTATTGTGGACATTGGATCTGGTAGAGTCAAAAGCTCTGGTCATTGGTATCCTTCAAAAAATTCCTTTTGGAATTTCCCTGGTAATTGGGCCTCTTCATTATTGGCAATGATACTCTGGTGAATAGAATTGCATTCAGCTCGGGCGCCTGGGCGGCTCAGTCGGTTGAGGGTCCGACTTTGGCTCAGGTCATGATCTCGTGGTTTGTGAGTTCAAGCCCCGTGTCGGGCTCTGTGCTGACAGCTCGGAGCCTGGAGCCTGCTTCGGATTCTGTGTCTCCCTCTCTCTCTGCCCCTCCCCTGCTTGTTCTTCCTCTCTCTCTCTAAAAAAAAAAAAAAAAAAAAAAAAAAAAAAAAAAAAAAAAAAAAAGAATCGAATGCAGTTAAATACCCACAGATTGGCGTGTACTGGGAGTGTAGACCAGCCAACAGGGTCGGCTTAGCTCCACCCTGGGGGAGGCGGGGGAGGGGCAGGGCAGAGCAGGCTGCTCAGGCCACCCAAGAGGACATCACAGATTGTAGCTGGTTCATGGGCGGAGCCTGTGGGCTAGAAACAGAAAGATACTGGAGACCCCCTGCTCCTCCTCTGGCCCTGGGTAGAGTCCAGCATTAAGTAATAAGTCTTCGCACTGCCACAGCGTTCCGTGTCTTCCACTCTGCTCCTCTCTCTGGCGAAGAAATCAGGCAGCTGAGACCAAGTCTCCCGTGCCCCGTGAGCATTCAGGAAGCCTGCGGTGCCCTGCTTGGTGAGCGCCGTCTCCATCCCAAGTTCTGCCAGACGAAGGTCACTGGAATTGGCTGAGAGAGTAGGAACCTGACGTTGCATGAACTTGTGTGTAACCCCAGGAGTTGGCAACTTGGACTTTATTTCCTTAGCTGAATAACGAGGATAGGGGTACCTGAGTGGCTTAGTTGGTTAAGCATCCGACTCTTGGTCTTGGGTTCAGATCATGGTTCATGATCATTGGGTTCATGGGTTCGAGCCCCACGTTGGGCTCTGCACTGACAGTGCAAGTCTGCTGAGATTCATTCTCTCTCTCTCTCTGTGTTTCTCTGTCTCTCTCTCCCCCTTCCCCATGTTCTCTCTCTCTCTTCCCATCAAAGTAAATAAATAAACAATTAAAAGAAAAGGATGAGGATAAAAATCCATCCTCTGTCGTGTTCTTGTCTTAGAGACGATAAAGGAGGACTTTTCACATCCACAGAGAGTACAAATGTCAATTGCCAGGATAGGAACTGGCACAAAGGAAGTGCCCAGTCAGTCTGACCTGTGAGTGGCTACACGATCTGGGGCACGAGGCCAGGTCTGTTCTCAGGACGAGGCTGGGACGCAGAAATCTGGTGGGGCTGGCACCCCAGCCCCCCTGCCGACAGCCATCCCCAGGTAGCCGACGAGGACGCCATTCCTCCCCTGTGACTCTAGAGCCTGAGCTCAACTCCTTGTCACCAGTGGAGCCTTCTCTTGGGGCTGGCAGTCCCCACCAGCAGGCGGCTTGGAGAGAGGAGGACTTGAACCACAGAAACAGAGAAGAGAAAAATGAAATGCAGTTTGGGGGAGGAAAAAAAGGTTGCTTTTTCTTCTTTGGTCTTGTTGGACGTGGGGATAATTAGGGTACGCTTGCTGTGCCCTTGGGTTTTACAGGAGCATAATATTGAGATTGACTGCTAACAGAAAGGCCAGCGACAGTCACAACAAGGATTCCTGCATGAGGAAGAGACAGAATGTGTGGTTGCTTACTCAAGGTGAATTTCCGATTGTATCACGTTTAGTTAGATATGGCAGCGGCACCAAGAACACCAAAACTTCGTGGTTTAGGATGATGATTTATTCTTGATGTTTTCAGTCGGCTGGGTTCAGCCAGGTCACACATGTGCTGCCCTGAGCTGAGATTTCTGCAGAGAGGTTGGATTGTTGACGTCTTCATTCACATGTCTGATCCCTTGGTTGGGATGCTCGACTGCCCAAGGCAACAGCTGAGGTCCCGTCTCCAGCTGAGTGGTCTATCTTCTTATACGGTAGCTCAGTTCAGAGAGAGGGAGAGAGAGAGAGAGAGAGAGAGAGAGAGAGAGAGAGAGAGAGAGGAGATTCTAGGTCTCTAAAGGGCTGGGCTGGTAACTGCCAAGGGGTCCCTTCCCCAAAGTGCAAGATCAGCCCACCTTCAAGGGGGAGGAGGAGTATACTCCATCCCAGGTAGGGCGCCCTCTGCAGGTACAACCATGAAGGAAGTTTTAACAGTGCTGTTTGCATACAATCATCCAGACCTAATTTCCATCACGTGCACGTAGTTCTAAGGAAGCAAAAAGAAAGAAAAATGTATGTTTAGACAATGAAGTAGGATATGCTGAAAAAAGAATCAGAAGGAGTCAAAACACATGGGACCTAATGATGTCTTTATTTTTACATTAGTGGAGTGGTCTTGCGGGGACAAATGATTTAATTTGGCTTTTCTGTTCCATTTATCTCTAAAACAGAAATGGAAAAAGCATGCCATGTCCAGAGAAGCAGAGCTGAGTAGTGGTGAGAGCCATAGGCTCTGAGTTTTGCAGGTTCAAATCCTACGTCCGACACCTGCCAGCTGTGTGGGTTTAGAAAAGTTGTTTAGCCAGTTTGAATTTCGGGTTCCTCACCTATAAAGTGGGGCTGGTAAGAGGTACCTACCTCTTGGGTTTGTGTTGAGGATCGAATGAATTTTGCAAAGAAATGTCTGAGAGTGGTGCCTGGAGTGCACAGCGAGCTCATGGCACCTGTTAGCTGGAGTAAGTGTCCCTTCTGTGCGGACAGTGGTCCTTTCTGAGCAGCACTGTGGCCCATGCTGGTCCCCGGGACACGTTGCTGGGGATGGGCGTCTGCCTTGCTGCTGTGGGGGAGCTCAGAGTCCCCTGAGGGAGGCAGAGAAGTGTCTCCCGAGTCCAGCAGAGATGGACCTTGAGATGGGGTCCCAGGTGAGGTCTTGAATTGGAGCGGAAGCTGGCCCCGCAGACAAGGGTGGAAAAGGATGATCTGGGCGCATGCAGCAAAATGACTGGGGCCTGAGCGGTGCAAGGCGTGCACAGGACACTTGTGGGGTGGCGGGGGGGGCCAAGGGGAGGAGAGAGAGTACTGCAGGCGGGGCTGGGGGCCACGTCGTGCCCGACCGAGCCCCCCAACTTCTTTTCATCAGGTTGGCCCCAGGAGATGCGCGCACTCTGAAGACTTATAAACCCAGGCTGTTCAAACGCAAGAGGTTGTCTCGTAGATTAAGGGGCAGAATTTTACATTTTTGTTCTCTTTTTAAACATACCCTTTCTCTGGCAGCCACAGTCTGCGGAAACGGTTTCCCAGATGATTTAGATACTGCTTCTCTGGATGTGAAACAGTTTCTCATTGAGTTTCCCAAGCTCGACGTTTATGGTTAGAGTCTGTGAATAAGAAAAAATAATTCCCCGCGTGAAATGCAGCCATTGCCTGTGCACTGTCCTGTTTCCTTCTTTCAAAATGTGCTTAACAGGTGACTTGGGGAAGGTTTCTCTGGGAAACCGATGGTTTCTTCTCTTGGACTACACTGTGAGGGGCTCTGAGCTCCCGCCAGCCAGGAGCAACTGTCCCCCTGGGCATTCTAGAAAGATCCCAGCATTACGGAACAGACGCACGTGCCATCACCTGTGATGGATGGCAGGTCTGCCCCTGGAACTGAGGGCAGGGCACAGAGGGGGCCACTTCTCCGTGGATGTGGGTGCAGTGGGGGTGGGGGGCGGTGTTTGGCCCTGGTGAATCTGAGGTCCACGGCATCTCGGTCATTACTGAAAACAGAGAAGTATCAGTTATAGGTGGTCGTGTGATGATGTACTGAGGCCAGGAAGTCTCTCTGCTGTTCCGGAACTTTTCAGAAGCCTCCTACAAGCCAAAGCACTGCGACCTGAGAGAGAGACAGAGGTGAATTTTGACCACTTAACATGTGAGGCTTGAGGTGTAACAGGGAGAGAAGCCAGAAGTGAGACATTTTAAAATGTGGTTTTGGGGTGCCTGGGTGGCTCAGTCGGTTAGGCGTCCGACTTTGGCTCAGGCCATGATCTCGCTGCTCGTGAGTTCAGGCCCCGTGTCGGGCTCTGTGCTGACAGCTCGGAGCCTGGAGCCTGCTGCGGATTCTGTGTCTCCCTCTCTCTCTGCCCCTCCCTCCCTCTCTCTCTCTCTCTCTCTCTCCCTCCCCCGCTCATGCTCTGTCTCTCTCTCTCAAAAATGAATAAACTTAAAAAAAAAATTTTTTTTAATGCGGTTTGGCTCGATTCAAAGCCTTGCTTACCGTTTTTGGGTCTCATAGAATTGTTTCCTCTCTTCTCCTGGGGTCAGGGCTGTGGGTAAGTGGCAGGTTCGCACCTGTGAATAAATGTTAAGTATACTGAATTGTGACCCTTTCCTTTCACCAGAGCGGTGCTATTGAATAGATTTTGCAGTCTCTTCCTTCCCAGAGGTGTTAACAAATTTTCCCCTTGGGGGGATGGCCGCTGAGGTCAGTCCGTGGGTCCGGGAACTTCAGATCTTTGAGGCTGTGTGGGGTGATTAGGCACAAACAGGCATCTGCTACTCATGGCTCATGAAGGCCAGAGAAAAATAGCTCGGTAAATTGTGGAAACATGTAAAAATTACCATGATTAGTTTTAGTAATGTTTTGAGAGGTGATTTCCATTTCCATTAAGTGGAAGCAGTTAAGAGTTTCATCGTGTAGGGGGCGGGGTGACATTTATTCTTTAAGAGAATCCATCTCATTTCTTTTCAGGGTCCATTAAAGTGCACCTAAATGTCAAATACGCCTGTTTTCATGGCGAACACTACGCAGGTAAAACACTCGAACTCCGGGGCTCTGAGTACCCACCTGGGGCCGTCAGGAAGGGTGTCTCTGGATAAACCGAGACGTTAATGGAATTTCTCCCACCTGCTCAGTTTCTGGGCAGCAGTCAGCTCAGAAACACTGAAGCCCGGGTCCCTCCTGGTCGACCCTGTGGGCAGGCCAGGAGTCTGCTTTGCCGGCTGGCCCCGAGACCCAGCTGCCACTGGGGCCGAGCCACTCGTCCCTCGCCCTTTGAGCTCGCCGTGGCATCCTTCAGCCTGCTTGACCTGCAAGTCCCTCCCGGGAAGCTCTCTCCAACCTGCTACACCACCCTTCTTGCGTCTCTGCCTCTGCCCTTGCTGTTCCTTCCACTTTGCATGCCTGTCCCTCCCTCCCGCCCCTTCGGATCCACGAGATTGGCAGAAAGAGCCGATGCCGGTTCTCTGAGGGCGACGTCCCGCCCCGGGAAAGTGGCCAGTTCCCCGTCGGAGCATCTCACAGCTACGTGCTCACAGCACGCACCCTCCCCGTTTCCACGCTTCTCTTGCACCGCGCAGCGTGCTCTCATTCACGGGCACCTGGGAGCTGGCTTTGGAGGATCACCCCAGGCTGCTGGGAACAAGCACTTCGTTCAAGATTTGAACTTGCCTGAGGCCTCGAGTCCCATCGTCCCCCGTTACCACCCCCGACCCCTGCCTCGCACCCGTGATTGTTAGTACAGGGATGGGGAAGCCCAGCCTCTTGTCTCCGGATGGGGCAGGCTGAGATGTAACTCATGTTCCAGAGTCCCCTGCGGGATCAGGCTGGCTCCCTGAAATGCACTGTGTGTGCCTCCCCCCTTCCCCTGCCCTGGGTTCCCCAGGCTTCTCCCACTGGAGCACATCCATAAGAGGTCACCAGCACGCAAGCCCTCATCTCTGGGCCCGCTGCTTTATCATCCGCCTCCAGAAACCACTGGAAGCTGTATAGCAGTTAGTTGTGTTATAGGAAGTAGAGTGTGAAGTTAGCCAGACCCGAGTTCACCCGGGTTCCTCGTGACCCTGTGCCCAGAGCCTCTGTTTAGCTCCCTCTGTAAATGGGACACCAGTGGTAGAAACAGTAGGGCTGTTTTGGGGATCAGGTAAGGTAACATGTGTGGGTACGTTGGGAGCCCCCATACGCACACGCACAAGGTCATGGCCTCCTTGCTTCAGCGCCCGCCACGTTTGGCAGGAACAGTCTCCAAAGCCACCCCACGTTTAGTGTAGCTTCTGTGGAGGTTCTCCGCATCAAACCCCAGTTTCTGAAAGTCGGCTGTGTGTGAGGTGCAGTTGAAGCAGGGGCGCCTGGGGGATTCAGTCAGTAGGCGTCTGACTCTTGGTTTCCACCTAGGTCATGATCTCACGGTTCGTGAGTTGGAGCCCTGCGTTGGGCTCTGCGCTGTGAGCACAAACCTACCCGGGATCCTCTCTTTCCCTCTGTCACTGCTTGTGTTCTCTCTCTTTCTCTCTCAAAATAAATAAATAAACTTAAAAAAATTATTGAAGCAGAGCTTGATGGCAGACCCTGCTGTCTCAGAGCTCAGACACGGTGGTGGGGACCCAAGAGGCCTAGTGACAAAGGCAAGGAGAGTGACGAGGGCCCAGGAGGAGGAAGGCCAGGTGCTCAGGGCTCGGGCAGCATCCCTGGGAGGGCCTGAGTGCTGTTTCCCCGGGTCTGACTCTGCCAGGCCAACTGACCTCCAGGTGTCCTGACTTCTGGCCTGGGGATGTCAGGGCTAATCTCTGTCCAGAGACCAAGGAGAGCCCCCCAGCAGGTCCTCCCAGCCTCAGCCCAGCTGGCGTGGGCACATCTGACCTCAGTCTACCTGGAGCGGGCACACCTGTGGTGGGCACATTGGCGGGGGCACACCTGGCCTCAGCCTACTTGGCTTGGGCACACCTAGAGTGGACACCCTGGCCTGCTATTCCCCCCACACTGGCAAGGTTGCTCCCAGGCAGTGGCACTGCCAGCCTGCACCTGTGTGGGGGCAGCTGGCACCTGCTGAGCGTGATTGAGGCACGGGCACCTGAGAGAAAGGTGAGGGTAGGCCAAGGACCCCTGCTGCATCTGGCAGAGACGATGCGATGCACGCTTCAGAGTGGCCTGACAGAGAGAGCAGGGTCTGTCTGTGGAGTGCAGCCGGCTGGGTCCCGCTCCTGCTGGGTGACCCGGGACTTGCTGCTACCCTCCCTGGGCCTCATGGTCCTCCTCCCTTCTTCATGGCATCCTGAGAATTGAAAATGTTAATATTATGAAAGCACTTAGAAGGGAGATTGACATCCTAGGCCCTCAATAAACTTTGGGTATTTTTAGTTTTATGGAAGGAGCCAGAATCCGCAGACATGCATGAAATTTACATGGGCTGAACCGGTAACCCTGGTGGGTTTTGTTTATTCTGTAAATGTTTCTTGAGTGCCTCCTGTGTGGCCTGAGCTGTTTCCAGAGCTCTCTGAAGTCCTGGATGCCCCCGTGGATGTTGACTTCCTGGTGAACTTTCCATTACTGGAGGTTCCTAGCAGGGGTTTCCTGAGAGACCCTGGCAATGAAAAGGACATCCTAAGGTAGCCTACCTTGTTCAGAGTCCTCCTAGTCTTTTTAAAATGAGGTCGCTTTTTGACGGTTTGTGTGTTTGTTTGTTTGCTTTGATACTTAGGGATAGAAGTAAACCCTCCATGTGGAAGATGAGACTTAAAGCCCCGGAGCCATGTTGCCATACTCAGTTCTTGCTTTGGGAGGCTGCCAAGTGCCTGGAACATAGTTGGCGTTCCCTGTATGTTTGTCCAGCGGTGAATGGAAGACCAGGGAACACAACTTGGACCAAAGAGAGAAAGAAAAGAGGCTGAGGGGCGCCCGGGCGATTCAGTCGGTTGAGCGTCCAACTCTTGATTTTGGCTCAGGTCATGATGCCAGGGGCGTGGGATTGAGCCCCAAGTTAGGCTCCATGCTGAGTGTGGAGCCTGCTTGAGATTCTCTCTCTGCCCCTCTCTTTCTCCCTCTGCCACTCTCCTCCACTCATGCTCTCTCACTGTTCTCTCTCAAGTGAAAGAAGGAAAGGAAGGAAGGGAGGGAGGGAGGGAGAAATAAAGAAGAAAAGAGGCAGAATTTCATGCAATTAAACAAACATAGTGAGCTCTTGAGGGCTCAGCGACCCAGGGAGGAAGCATCTCAATGAGAAAGCATGCTGTTTCTGGGGCTTTCAATTAATAGTCATTAAAATGTTGTTCAAAAAAACGATTATTTAAAACAAAAAAACAACAAAGAGTCAAGACAGCCTCTTTCTGATTTGGCCAAGTGGGCTCTGAAAGTCTAAGAATGAAATAGATGCATGGAATTGGGAGTATCAGGGGGAGCGATGTCTGCCAGGGGAGGGGCCCCCTCAGGCCTCCACGTGCAGGGGTGTCAGAGGATCCCCTCCCTGTAGGGTCCCCTGTAGTGTCTAGATCCGCACTCCCACCCCTCCTAAGTCAGCTCTAGAAGTGAGGTGAGAGGGTAAGCAGAGAAAATACTGAAGAGGAAACTCATGTGGGGACGCACAATGAACTTGCTGCTGAGAACCTGGAAATTATGTAATTGTTGCTAGTAAGTTGGTACTAATGGCAGATAATTGGATGGTTGCCTCTTCTCGGCTCAGTGGCTTAGTTACGTGAAGAAATTCTCGAGTCTTATCGCCGTAACGTAAAGGACGGGTCCCTGAGAGTAGACGGGGCAGAGGGTCCTCATTCTTGACCTGCTCACAGATGCATTTTCATCTGGTGCCGATGGAAAGAGTGTCACCACGAAAAGAACTATTTGTTTCCGAGCTAGAGGAGGTGGTTGAGCGCACGAAATAGTGACTGCTATAAAGGGCAGAAAGCCTGTCTCTGTGTGTCCAGTGCTGCTGGGTATGTGCCCTGGCTAGGCCAGGGGCTCTCTCTCAACCGCGAGGAGTGATAAGGTCTGTTTTGTCCAGGATTTTCCACATTTAAAATGAGGGAGTCTGCACCCCCACTGCATGTGGGGATCAGGGATGGGGAGAGGGAGGAGGAACATTCTCAAGGGCAAAATTCCTGCTGATGGAGATCCTCCCCCCGCCCCCCTGCCCCCCCACCACACTGAGTCCCTAGAACTCATTCAGGACCTCCATCCGACCCCAGGCACTCCTACTTTTGATGACCCCACTCCACTTTCTAGGAGCTGTATTAAAATGTAGCAATTTCCCACATCCAATGCACATTTTTTTTTCTGTAAAATTTTTAAAATTAATTAGCTCCAGGGGCGCCTGAGTGGCTCAGTCGGTTAAGCGTCTGACTTCAGCTCAGATCGTGATATTCTGGTTCATGGGTTCGAGCCCTGCGTTGGGCTCTGTGCTGACAGCTCACAGCCTGGAGCCTGCTTCGTGGATTCTGTCTCCCTGTCTCTCCTTCCCTCCCCTGCTCATATTCTGTCTCTGTCTCTCTGTCTCAAAAATAAATAAAACACTAAAAAAATTTTTTTTAATTAATTAACTCCAAATGACTCTTTATTCGTGAACAGTTGTGATTTTTCTGCATGCTTGGAAAATGTTGCAAGTGAGGCAATCTACCTATAAGATCTTTGCAAATGCAGTGTAATATTTGTAAAGACTACATGTGACCAGTATATTATTTCGAGGAGATTTAATGAAGCATTTACTAATTTGACCTTGCAGGGTTATGTTTATCTTGAATCTCATCATTTTGTTTTCAGCTCAACCATTTAGGCCCCTGGGCAGCCTATAGACTGCAGGCATTCTGACTGTGGTGGCCAAGGCACAGAACAGTGCCTGCTGATGGCCAGTGTCCTACATGTTGGGGCCCAGTCCAGAATCGCTGGACAAGTTGAGTCAGTGGCCGTTTCAATAATAAAAAAGTGAATTTTATATTTCTGCATTTATTTTAAGAACTAAGTTTCATCATAGGCAATGGGACAAATTGGGCATTGGGCCAGGGACAGAATAGTCCGGGTTCCAGAGGCTTTGAAGGCAGAGAAAGCTGGACTGTCAACGTGGCTTAGTCTCTTACAGGCTCTGTGCCTTTGGGAAAGTCACTTGATCTTCCTGAATTTCAGGTCTTTTATCTGTACGATAAGGATCATAATTTGTATCTCACAGCATGCTTGAGGGCTTAAATCAGCATTTCCCACGGTGTGGTGTTAACACCAATATTGGTTAATAATTACATGGGGTTGTGAGTGATGCAGACATGACATAGAGGGGCTTAAGCCAGACAAAAGATGATTTTTCACCCACATTAAACTCCAGATGTGCGCAGACCACATTGGTATGGTGTCCCTGTGGCCTTCAGACCCCAAGTCCCAGCCGTCTTTCTGCTCCTTTGTCCTGAAGTACAGCTTCCACTTTCAAGACCCCCTTTGGGTCCAGGCTGACTTTTGAAGCTTTGGCCATGGCCTGGATGGAGCCACAGGCTGGACGGAGAGTAAACTAGAGTGAGGGGAACGGTGCCTTCTTTTTTGGGGGGGGGGGCGGGGAGCAGTGGCAGGCAGGTGATGATTTGCTGGGATTTATTTGTCTGGATGCACCTGAGAAACAGAGACGCTGAGAAGAGCAGCCTGTGAAGGGGGTACAATTCTAGGTTTGTCTCCGGGAAAGAGCCCGTGATTTGATGGTGGCCACTAGCAGCCTTCGTTCTGCGGTGGCTGCGAATAATGAAGATGCATTTAGGGACCTATGAAATACTGCTCCGGAATAGCCATCCCAACGGAAAACTGTCTTCATTTTCAACCTTCTTTCAAGGCTTGTGTTTAATTCAAGAAAGAAATGTATTTCAGGATAATAAATTTATATAATTAACCTTTGCTAATCTCCCTTTTTTTTTAAATTTTTTTTTTCAACGTTTATTTATTTTTGGGACAGAGAGAGACAGAGCATGAACGGGGGAGGCGCAGAGGCAGAGGGAGACACAGAATCGGAAACAGGCTCCAGGCTCCAAGCCATCAGCCCAGAGCCTGACGCGGGGCTCGAACTCACGGACCGTGAGATCGTGACCTGGCTGAAGTCGGACGCTTAACCGACTGCGCCACCCAGGCGCCCCCTTTTTTTTTTTTTTTTTAGCAAGGAGAACAGAGACGGGATCACCTCCATTATCTGTCAAGAGTATCTGGCTAGACTTTAATAACACTCATCTGTTTTCCCAAACAAGCGAAGTCACACTGCAAAATCAATGTATGCCTTTATTTGGGGTCTCAGGGACTGCAATCCGGGAGACACAGAGACCCCGAAATGGGGTGTGCTCCAAGCTGGAGGCAAGAGATAGGGTTACAAAGGCAAAAGGACTTCCATAAGGCATTGGAAAGAATTATCATAGGCGCTGACAACATTTAGACAGAGCGTCTGATCCCTGATTGGCTATTTAGTTACCAGTGTTTCATCGTTTCTGTTTCAGTCCCAAGTGTGAGGATGTTTTCCAGGATGGAGCTAGGCTGCGGTTGTCCAAAATCCGAAGTCCATTTTCCACACGGTGTGGACATGTCTGGGTTCCACCCCCCTGGGGCCCTCACTCCCCACTGTAAACAGACTCCTGAGTCACCCTTATTCTTCTTTGAATCTTTCATACTTTCGACCAATATCTCCTACGTATGGAAAGCAACACTGGTTTAGTTTTTATAAGAGAATGGTGCCAATTCCCCTTTAAATTGAATTTTGAAGCAGAACAAATTATTGCAAACAAATATTAAGCAGTGCCAGTAGAGATAGTCAGGAGATACAGTAAAAATCATCCAAGTTTTATGTAAATAACTGAAGTTGGGTAAAAGGTTACATAAAATCCATTAGTAGACATAAAGCTCTCAGCTCAGTGTCTGAGCAGTTATATTGTACTGCTAGCCATTTTTATTTCCTAAAATAGCGAGACTCAAAAGCCCTCTCGGTTTTATAGAGTGCCTTTGATTCATTGCCCTATTTGTGTGTGCCCAGTAAAAAAATTAGGAAAATATTACTTGGGACAATGATACAGAACAAAATTCGCCCATAGAGGCCAACAATTTGAACAAGATACATTTTAAACCAGAGCAGGGTTGTCCTGGAGAGTGGGGTTACCAGGTCAGGCTTTCCCACAAATTGGCTTTCAGTCCATCCGTCCAATGTCCCTTCTTTCCAATGACAGCCAGAGATAAGAGGACGGATTTATGTTAAAAATTTTCTCAGGCAGGCAAATTAACAGAAAATGCCCCTGTTACTTTTTTCCATATCTGTGTTGTATTTGGACAGTTGCAGAAAAGGCATTTCTCATTTTGTCTTGTTAGCTCATTGGGACTGTCTCCAGGAGAGGCTGTGAGGAATGTATTATCTCTGAAGTCTGGCTTTTACTCAGAATACTCTTGAAGGAAGAGTCTGAGAGTTTTGTTTTATTTTTCTATATTACTTTCTCCCCCTCCCCCCACCCTTTTTTAAAATAGCATATTCGCTTTAGGTAGGCAGTAGGTTTTAAAGACTGCTTAGCTTGACCCGGCACATACATATTCTTGGGGAAATGTTGAAATCTACACGCACAGAAACGTCAGCCTAAGAAGTCTGCTTCTTCCGTCTGTGTGCGACACACTGATCTCCTGCTGGCGCTCTCGAGTCGGCCGACCTTTATAACCTGCTCGCAGAAGCCAGAGTGCTACTTTGTACTTGCAGATAGTTCAGATTATGTTGCTTCCCAGCTCAGAATCCACAGATGATAGTGGTGATGAGGGTGGTGGTGATGGTGGTGAACAGCCGCGGCCACCAATGCTTACGTAACATTTAATCTGCCCCGGGTGCCGTTCCCACTCTTTGCAAATATTCCTCACGGCAACTCTGGAGAGTAGGTACTGTTACCACCCCCATTTTACAGAGGAGGATACTGGAGGACACATCTAGGAAGAGCTGGGGTCAGGATCCCATGCAGGCAGGCTGGCTCTTAGCCACAACATTGCATCGCCTTTTGTTTACCTTGGAGCAAAACGAGAACTCCTTGGCAGGTGCTGGTTGGCCCCGTGTGATCGGATCCTGGACATCCCCCTCACACTCATCCACTGCCCCCCCACCCCCTTCCCCTTCACACTCATCTACTGCCCCCCCACCCGCTTGCCCCTCACCCTCATCTACTTCCCCCTACCCCCTTTCCCCTCACACTCATCCACTACCCCCCTACCCCCTTCCCCTTCACACTCATCTACTTCCCCCCTACCCCCTTGCCCCTCACACTCATCCACTGCCCCCCTACCCCCTTCCCCTTCACACTCATCTACTTCCCCCCTACCCCCTTTCCCCTTCACACTCATCCACTGCCCCCCCACCCCCTTGCCCCTCACCCTCATCCACTGCCCCCCTACCCCCTTGCCCCTCACACTCATCTACTTCCCCCCTACCCCCTTTCCCCTCACACTCATCTGCTGCCCCTCCACCCACCCTCCCCTTCACACTCATCTACTGCCCCCCTACCCCCTCCCTCTTACTTTTCCTTGGATGCACCAAGCTTATTCCCAACTCAGATCTCCTGGACTTGTGGATCCCTCCACCTGGAGCCTCCCGTTCTGCCTCAGTTATTCAGGTGTCTGTTCAATGTCACCTCCTCAGAGGGGCTCCTTGCCTTACTTTTTTAAAAATAGAGTTCCCATTGTCACTCGGTTCCTGACTGTGCTCTGGTTTTCTTCAGACAACTCCAACAGGTGTTACTATATCCTCATCTATTGCCCGCATCACCTCTAAAATTTAATAATTACGCTTTCAGTGAATCATGGCTGAGTGCTCTCTATGTGCTAGGAAATAGAATATTTAAGTGTTTTGTGTATAGGAAGGTACTTAAGTCATTACACCTTCTATAGGTGATAGGTCCCTTTTTGCAGAAGGGGAAATTTGGGCCTCTGGATGCCCATGGACTTCCTCAAGGTCCCCCAGACACTAAGTTGTGGAGCCAGGACTCCAGCCCGGTGAGTCTGGCAGGTCCTGCGTGTCCCCTGCTCCACCCGCAGTGCTGAGAACGGGACCTGTGATAAGCATCCGCTGAAGGGGAGAATAAGTGACGTTGATGAATGGCCCTGCCACCCAGCTGGTCCCACAAGAGCCACCTGCACTTCACCCTGAATCCCTTCCCCGCCCTCTCTCCACACTGAGTCAATTTCCAAGTCCCATCAGTTGGGACGCTCTCCTCCTCAGCTCTCTTGGACCCCTCCATGCCTCCTGACCTGGCTATGGCTCAGCCTCGCCTCATCCTTCCCTGGGCTCAGCCTCCTCGCTGCACCTGTTCCTTGTGTGCCCCCAGTGTTTGTCAGCCATTCGCACGAACACCGTCAGCGGAGTGACAAACCAGACCGGCAGGGGCTGCGCAGCCCGTATTCCATGGAAGGGCTTAACAGGGACTGCATGTGTCATCCCAGTTTTGCTGTTTAAATATTTAAACTCATATGAAAGGTGCAGTGAGTGAAATATTTGTATTATCATCTCAGTGAATGTTGACACACTGAGGACCTACTTAAGAGCTCACCTTCTGCAGCCTGCCTGGGTTCGCATCCTAGCTCCACCTCTTTGAAACAGTGAAACGAGTGCCCGGTGCCTCAGTTTCTCCGTGCAGAATCAATAGCTAGGGCAGAACCTTCCTTGCGAGGTCATGTTGAAGACTCAGTTAGGTAATGCGGGTCCCCAAGGAGTAGGATGTCAGCCTCTGTCGTCCTCCTCATCCCCATCATCAACCCAAGCTGGACTTTCTGTTCAGCTGTGCATCACTGTGGGAGAGATGCGGCAGGTGTACAAGTCTGATCACATGACCTGGTGCCAGCAGCCCACCCCCCCCCCCCCACTCCCGCTGTGGCTCCCACACGTGAGGGGCCCGGCTGCTGCAGCTGCTCAGCACAGATTGGCACTACGGTGTGACCATGTGACAACAGACGGCATCCCAGGTCATGATGATATGGTGTCACACGCAATGTCCGCACGTACTCTGAGCTCCGCTCGCTTCGTATTTGACTTTAATATTCATGAGGAATAGTGTGAGCATGTGTTAGATATAATTAGAGACAGAACTTTCCAACAGAAATTGATGACAAACCTTTGTTTTCCCATCGGTTTCAGGGCTCTTGAAATATCAAGGCCAACAGTGATCTTGGGAGTTAAAATGAAAAACAGAACCCAGACCAGTTTTGGGGGGTGGGATGAGAACAATCAGGCATTTATCACACTGACGCTTATAAACAGTAGTTACTGTAAGTGTTAAATACACTGTGTTTCGTGCAATCAGGGGGGAAAAGCAGAGCTCATCTGTGCCTCCTTAGCTGTTGACTTCAAGCTTGCCTGTCAATCAGAATGGCTTCTTGGTTTCGTTGATTTTCTTTACCAAATGTGATACATTTGCAATATATGAACTAAATGACGCTAATAAAACCATGCTTCCACGTCTTCTGGATTTGACTTCCACGTAAGACTGAGTTGGAGGGAGGAGAAGATACTCCCCTGCTTAAAAATAATTCGGTATGACAATGTGCACAAACACCCCAGTGCAGGGAAGTCCATGCTGGCTCCAGGGAAGATCCGAGCTACAGTTAATTTGTGCAGTCACAAGCAAACACCCAGGGGCTCAAGCCCGTGGTGAAGACAAGTTTACACGTGGTTTCTGGGGCTGGTTGAACATCCAGGGGTGGGCAGATGAAAAGAAGCTCATGAAGATGCTGGAGGAGGAACTAAGAGAAACTGACCAGGGAGGGATTGGATTTCAGAGAGAAGGGCTCAGTCTCAGAGCCAGAGTCAGAGAGAGGTTCTGATATGGGGCAGAAAGCATGCATTCCCAGGGAATTCCTAAGTTGTATCTTCAGGGTCTTTGAAAAAAGCTTAACCAAGTTACCCCTTGACACGTGTCCTGGTTTGGGCCGGACCACTTCCTGTTCCCTTTGCTCTCTCTGTGGCACGCCCCTGCGTGCATATCCCTCTCTGTGTTTTCTTGGTCACGTCCTGCTGGATCATCAGATTTCCTCTTCCCACTTCCACAG
This sequence comes from Prionailurus bengalensis, assembly GCF_016509475.1. Taxonomy (NCBI): domain Eukaryota; kingdom Metazoa; phylum Chordata; class Mammalia; order Carnivora; family Felidae; genus Prionailurus; species Prionailurus bengalensis. The sequence goes on along the minus strand of NC_057353.1, from coordinate 78,669,206 downwards.
AGCCTCTGAGCAGGAGTAATCTCACCTCTTAGAATCATTCCCTAATGTTTTATCTGAACGTCCTGTATGATTCCGTTCCTCACCATGTGTTTGTGTAGCGTGTGGATTAGCACTCCCTCTAATGTGGGGGTGCTAGAATGTAGGACATTTGCATATATCGCCCTCTGTCTCCCCTGCCCTTTGCCCCTTTACTTGTACTCGGCCTTCAGAATTTTGCCCACTGGCCATTTGCCTCTGGAAGTCTCCCCTGGCCTGGCTGAGTGTCAGGTGCCTTCGCTCTGTGGCATTCAACACTGCCATCATGTATTTGTGTGAAAATACTGGACTCTTCCATTGGCTTCTATAGCTTCAAGCTGAGTGATGGCAGGAACCATGTTGTTTTCACTCCTCTTCATTCTCAGCACGTGACCCATCGCCCCATGCCTGGTTTCCCTCAGGGCCAGCAGTGGTGTTCTAGAGATAAGGGGACTAGTCTCCTCTGTAAAGTTGTAGCTCCTGAGTCCATGTCAAAGCCACCATCTGGGTTCTCAGACTAGTACCCTTTTTAACAGGCTAGACTGTTCCTCTCACCTAGGAACATATTCTGAGAAATCCATGCCCTGGGCTGGATTACTGCACTAGCTATCAGCCCTCCTTAGGAGGGACTGTCAGGGCAAAGGGATTACTAACCAAAGGAATGAAGCAGCAATGGTGGAGTTTTAGAGTTGAATCAGGAGTGTGTGAGGAATGATCATGGTCTAACTCTTCTTTCTGGTTAGTTTACACTCATGTAGAAAAGATTCTGAAGATCATGGCCTTGAAGTCTTAGACATAGGAACCAGAGGAGATAAGAAATGGGAAAATAAATGGCCATTAAATGGGAAATTCAACATAGCTTTAGGGCCAGAAGGGACTCCAAAAATTCAGTGGAAACTTTGAAGTCCCAGAGTCATTAAACGGATTGGCCAAGGTCACTAGTCAGTGGAAAAGCTGGTATTTTAAATTCAGGGACTTGAGATCTAAATGGATATTTTTGCCTTCATTAAAATTTTTGTTCCATTATGAAAAGGCCCTCCACTTGCCATTTGAGTAGTGAGGAATTTATTTAAAGTTCCCGAGTTTTAATTTCCCCTGGGGATGAAGAGGCCTCGTTTTGTTGTGCAACCAAATGGATCAAGCATCACGAAGCTTCCAGCATAGCACATGGCACTTTCATGGCAGTTGGCCCCTTGGATTCTATCCTCCCTTTTCTACCAACAGTACCCTGCCATTGCCTAGGGAAACGTCCATCTTCCTTTTCCTCAGCCATGTGGCTTACTGATTTAATTCCCAGCTGCAGGCCTGGCTCTGATTGGCTTTTACCAATCAACATACCCTTTGGTCTTGGTTCAGGGAAGGACCTGACTTCTCTCTCTATTCTTCTGGATATTGAGGCGCTGGGATATAAGTTCTAATGCCGCTGTGTCCATTTCTCTATCATAGAAAGAGAGATGGGCTGTCCATGCAGTAATCGGAGGGGGGCTAGAGAAAGGAAAAACAGAAAGGACATCAGAGTTTTGAGTTTCATCCCTAAGCCAATGAATTAAGCCATCCTTGAAGCTTGAACTGCCTTTGGGTTATGATTGGGTTTTCTTTCTTGTTGAAGACAGTTTGAGTTGAACTTCCTGGCCCCTGAAACCGCTTTCTCATGGATACAGGGGTTTCAAAAAGACTTTTCTTAACTTCCCCTTAATTTTAAAGTAAATGTCTCGAGAGATTGAAGAATAGATAGCATGACATTTCAAGGTCCACCTTACTTTGAGAACTCTGATTTGAGTGTTACAAGGACGTGCCAGACATCCTTGAAGCCAAATTTGTTGAAGAGGACTGTGACGTTGCTGGTGTCACATTAACAGGCTTGTATCCAGCCACCCCCTTCCACCTCCCCCGGGGCCAGGTCAATGGGCTTTGTAGGAGTCCTTGGTCCACAGCTCTGTGCCTGAAATCCTCCTCCAGGGCTGAGTTATAGCTTTTCTGCATCTCTGCTCCCCTTTCTCCCATGAGGCAGGTTGATTTTTCAGATGGGTTTCTTCTCATTGCAAAAGGCATGCATGTTCATTGAGAATATATTTAAAACCAAAATACAATGCAGGAATACAAATAACCCCATAATACCACCATCTCGGTCTCATATAAGCACAGCATTTGGTGAGTTACCTTCTCTTTTCAAGTTGTTTTCTCTTTCCCTGTCTTTTTTTCCCAGCCCCGTTTTCCCCTTCTCTCTCTCTCTTTCTTCCCTCTTTCCGTTCTAAAACACCTCTCTTTCCAGTCCCTCTCTGTATATATGGAAACAAAACTGAGTTAGTTCCACAGCGTTTAGCTTTTACTTTTGTGTATTGCAAATGCTGTCATTTCAGGAAGTATGCCATCAGGTAAGTCTTTTTAATTTTCTCATAATTTTCCATTTATTGGGTGGAGTGTGATGTATTTAACAGCTCCGTTATGTGGTGTGATTTGATTTCAGTGTCGTTTCTTGTAAATGATGACGTGATGAGCATTTTATGCCCCAAATCTGCCAGTGTCTTTGTTGCCTTAGAACAATCTTACAGTAGCCCAGTGCCTGGTTAATGAGCATGCATACAGATGACCTCATAAGGCCCCAGTCTTTCAGGAAGACCTGCTCGTCTCCCGGTCTAAATATAGCTACCTTGATCCAGCCACTTTTCAGCCAACTTGTTTGTTCGGATTCAGCTGGCTCTGCATGTGGCATGTTGTGAAAAGTTCCACATACCAAACAGCCAATGTTTGATACGTGTGGCAGATCACAAGAACACAGAGCAGGGAATGGGGGGTGGGCAGAGAATCCCCCCACCCCACCCCGCCACCTGCTACAGCCAGAAGAGCAGAACACGGCTTGCGGTTGGAGGCAGCGAAGCGAGTTTGCATCTTGGCCCAGCCTCAGGGGTTGGTTTTTTGCTCCTACAGTTTTGATGTTGGGCTCCAGAAAACCGAAGGCTGGCAGGATCGTAGGTCACTTTCCGTCTGTCAGCCTTAGTTTTCTCAGCTGTACAATAGGAGAGCTTACGAGCAGTGCTCCCTGATGAAATTGAAGTAGGGTTCATGAGCCAACGGGTAAGAAAGAATTCTTGAGACGGTTTTTGGGGCGTCAATGTGATTTTATTATAAAATTTATTTATTTTATTGTAGCACTCTGAGGAGTGACTGACTATGTGCTTTCTAATTACTGGGGGTCAGGGAGAGTATAAGTTTCTTGTTAATGTTTATTTAAAAAAATTTTTTTTTAACGTTTATTTTTGAGACAGAGAGAGACAGAGCATGAACGGGGGAGGGTCAGAGAGAGGGAGACACAGAATCTGAAACAGGCTACAGGCTCTGAGCTGTCAGCACAGAGCCTGATGCGGGGCTCGAACTCACGGACCGCGAGATCATGACCTGAGCTGAAGTCAGCTGCTTAACCGACTGAGCCACCCAGGCGCCCCAAATGTTTATTTATTTTTGAGAGAGAGACAGAGTGTGAGCAGGGGAGGGGCAGAGGGAGGGAGACATAGAATCTGAAGCAGGCTCCGGGCTCTGAGCTGTCAGCACAGAGCCCATCGCGGGGTTTGAACCCATGAACCATGAGATCATGATCTGAGCTGAAGTCGGACGGTTAACTGACTGAGCCACCCAGGCATCCCCAGAGAGTGTAAGTTTCTAAGGAATTTGGAAGCAAGGCTTTCAGGGCCTTGAGGGGCAAGGTGCTGTTACTTTTCGTCCCTAATGGAACCTTTAATAAGGTTACTTTTCGTCTTTTATGGAAGATAAACGTTAAGGCGCTAAGGCAGCCATGAGTTCCTTGAGGAAGGTCACGCTCTGCATGCTTTGGGTGTCTATCAGTGGACTGCCAACTGTAAGGAGATTTAATTTAAGCTATATTTTCTTGCTTTGCTTCCCTCATCCCTCACGGTATCGCCCAAAGGGCTAAGTGAGTGTTGGGAAGGAAATGGGGAGCGTTAGCCTGAGGACGGCTCTGTCCTAAGAGAGCCCCTTCCAACAATAAATAGCACTACCCGCTTCTCTGTCCGGATCTTGCTGTAAGATGTTTTTATCAGTAGCTCCTTAGCTCCGATTCAGGCACGGCGGTTGCCAAGGAGGAGAGGAGGCCGTGTGGAGCGCAGGATGCTGGTCGAGCCCTGCCCTTCCTTGTCAGGAGCTGTGTCCCTGTCCACAGCGGCCAAAGGGCGGAGACAAAAGGAGAGTAAAAAGAAAGCACAATTTTGCAGTTTCGACTTTCCCAGCCGGGGGAGCCCTGCCAGCCTTGCAGGTGCCGTTTCTGTGGCCGAGCGAGGATGGAAACCAGTGCCCAGGATTGTGTTCCGCCTCTACCCTGCGTGCCGTGACCTCGATCGTGTCACGCAGCCTCTCCCCGGCTCACTTGACGGTTCCATACGGTGGCGCCCACGAACACACCTCACCGGGCTGTGAGGAGGACTAGGCAAAATCGCAAACACCCCAAAAAGTGCATGGTGCACACGGCACATGTTCGGTGAGTGTGAAATCCCCAGAGCAGGGCGGACGGAGCAAAGGGGAGTCTAAGCAGAGGCCCCGGGGCCGGGGGGTGGGGTCATTAGTTGTGCCCCAACCACATTCTCTGACACCAGAGGTACTTAGAAAGTGGAGGTCGCCAAGGGATGGCACCTTGCTCCGCAGTTAGGGCCGTTGGGCAAGAAATGTGTGTTTGCCTCCTAGCCTACCTGAGCCTTGATGGTGATTAGAGCAGATGCATGGATAGACCCTGGGACAAGGGGAGTCAAGCCAACTGTAGGGAAGGGATATCTAAGCACCTCAGACAGTAAAAATTATAACAGAGTTGCTGCATTAAATTAAAACAACAGGGACGTCTGGGTGAGAGAGATGGGAGGAAGGAAGGAAGGAAGGAAGGAAGGAAGGAAGGAAGGAAGGAAGGACGAACAAGGAAGGAAGGGGTTTTCATCTACAAAAAACTGGACATATGGCCAAGGAAATGAGGATTCAAATTGACAGTGAGTAATGGGAGGGATACCTGTGTTTTCAGAAAAAAATCAGTGTCAGGACCTCTGTTTTAGGTAGACGTCCAGCCTGTAGAGGCAAGCCCTGAAACAGGAAGGAGACCAATGTTTCCTGCAGACCTACTGTGTGACATTGCCTCTCCCAGGCTCTGCAGGGTCAGTAATCTTGGACACATTGTTGTAGAAAAGGTTTGAGGGAGATTTTGTCATCTGGTGATTTGCCGTGGAGGAATTTTAGGTTTTTGTTTGCTTCTGTCACAAAAGTACTTTGATTACCAACCTGGCCCCGGCCTCGAGGCTTCCTGGGTGCCGGCCCTCCCGCCTGCCTGGTATCAGCCCTTGCCACCGCCTGTTTGTCCTCCAAGTTCCAGCCCTAGCGGCTTCTTCCACCCCCCACATCCCTGGCTCTCTCTTCCCCACCTCGGCCCTCTCTTTTCCCCTTGGTGTCCTGGCTTCTTCTCCCTCCGCGCTTCCCTCCGCCTCCCCAACCTTCCTTCCTCCAGATCCTTCCGGACGTTGTACCCACCTGCAGACTTACCTCCCGGCGTCCCAGATCCCGCCAGTGTCACACCTACTACGTGCCTCTTTTCTCCCTTTCTCAACAAGGTTTGCAGCCTTGGATCGTGGAAATTGCTCTTTAAGGTAACATCTGTTTCTCCATTAGACTATTTAAGCTCCCCCAGGTGGGGGAATTCGATGTCCATCTTGCTCACCGTATTTTACTGGAGAACTGAGAATGAAGTAGGCACTCAGTAATAATTTATTTCATGCTTGCATGAACAGACTTGATTTGTCCCCCCACCCCGGTGTGCACAGCAACGGTAGGAGGGAGCTTAGCAGAGGAATCAGCATCCACTGGCAATTCCATTAATTTGCTGCACAAAGAATACAACTACGTTACTTCAATGTTCGCAGTATTAATTTTGTTGCATAAGTGATCTGGGACTGAAGTCTCCTTTAGCACATCGTAAAAAAAAAAAAGGCTAAAGATACCTTTGACTACTATCTAAAGGCACGACCCCACCCCTTCCCAGACAATCCATTATTAACTTGTTGGTATATATTCTTTGCATTTCTTTCCACGTTCTGCGCGCCACGAGGTAATATGGCGATGTTGGGTTTTCTTGCTTTTTCAGAATCTCTTCACGTATAGTATTGGGGGCCATAGCAGCCACAGTCAGCTGACACTGGCTCATGAGAGCTGGCTTTGCTCATCTCTCCCCGGATTTAGAGACTTCTCCTTGGCAGTTTGAAATGGGCCATGGGTGGGACTGGTTGCAACAAGAAATCTGCAAATGGGACAAACCTGGTCTGTTTGGAAGGGCGGTTGTTAAACACGTTTGGGGGACTTCTGCAAATGGTGATGAGTAGTGAGCATTTCTGTGCATGCTGTGTGGGGAGCTCCTCAGGGGCGGTAACAAGAAGCTGCACTGCTAAATCCGTCATCGGGTGCGCAGATTTAATGTTTTAAAACAGTGACTGCCCAAAATGCCTTTCACAGGGCCCGTTTAAACTGCCATCGGCAGCTTGTGCAAAGACTAGTTCTCCACACAAATCTAGAGGGGTAAAATCTAGTGGCTTGGGTTAGTTTGCATTTTCCTGAGGAGGACCCACGGTTTTATGTGTGCATTAGCTATTTTTATTTCCCCTTTCGTGAATTTCCCCTGTACAACTTTTGGGTTTTTTTCTCTGGGTAATTTGCTCCTTTGTGATACAGTTTAGCTTCCTGCCTCCTGCCAAACCCGTCTTCCCCCGGGCCAGTCTTTGATCTATCGGGTGGAAAACCTCTTCTCCTGACTCGTGGCTTGCCCTTTAACTTTGCAGGTAATTTTTGTCATGAAGAACGTTCAACCTTTGAAGTCTGAAGTATCAAAGAGTCTGCCTCTTTGCCTGTTCACACGGTTATGATTTCTTCTTCCCAACAGTCTGAGCTTGTAACTAACACTCGCATTTACAGGAGGAGAAGCTGAGGCTCAGGGAGGTAGAGGGTGGGTCAGGATCTGTCCCTGGGTCTGTTCCGTCTCCTTATCGCTTTGCCTTTGGGCCATGGCTCCACTTGGCTACCGTGGTACGCCCCCAGGGCCCCAGCAAGCCCCTTCCAGTCCCTCCTGCTGACTCCGTCTTCCCCACAGGTCCTCTCCCTGGGCTTGTGTTAGCCACAGACGTTCCCTGCTGGGGTCTTCTTGTCCTGCCAGGTGGTCCCCTTGGGTGAGCCTTGAAACAGCACCGGGCCAGCTCCCCAGTCCATGGGCCCCAGCTCTGGTGCATAAATAATGCCTCCTTTCTCTCAACAAATTCCAGATGTCTCAGCTTATCCTAATACATCAGCCTCTATCCTGCTGACCTTCACCTTCTGAGGCATGACACGCGAACTGGCCCTCTGGTCCCCAGCCTGTGGGGATCTATATCAGGCTCCTTGAGTAGGCCCTCCATGCTTGGAGGAAGGGAGATGACACCTCTTTTCTCTCCTCCATTGGAGGAGGTAAAAATAGAGGCGGGCTTCACAGCCACGGCTCTCTCCAAACGTCTGCATACACGCTCTCTCCCAAATCCTTTCTTCCCTCTCCCTGACCTAAGGGAGGAGGGTCTGGAGCCGCGGTTCCCAACCGCTGCCTCCTGGGCTCCGCTTTTGGGTCTGGCCTCTCACATTTGTACACAGGGTTGGTCGTGGCCTCTGTCAAAGTTCAATTTTAATAACCCATAAGAATGGTTGTTTTTGTATTTTAACTAACTGGAGTTTAAATAAAAAAGACACAAAAATTTTCCAAATCTAAGAAGAAAAGAAAGAAAACCCATGATGTAGATTTTAATCATTTAAATTTCTTTTAATTTTTTTTAACATTTATTTATTTTTGAGAGACAGAGACAGAGAGCGAGCAAGGGAGAGGCAGAGAGAGAGGGAGGGAGACACAGGATCCAAAGCAGGCTCCAGGCTCCAAGCTTTCCGCACAGAGCCCGATGCGGGGCTTGAACTCATGAACTGTGAGATTATGACCTGGGCCGAAGTTGGATGCCTAACAGACTGAGCCACCCAGGTGCCTATGAATCCTTTTAAACAGGGGCACCTGGCTGGCTCAGTTGGAAAAACACGCAACTCTTGATCTCAAGGTCACGACTTTGAGCCCCACACGAGGCATAGAGATTACTTAAATAAATGAGACTTTAAAAAAATAAATCATTTTAAACAATTCATGATAAAAATGAGGGAATTTGTTTTACGTGTGATAATTGTTATAATCAAAGATCCATAATGTCAATTATATGAAGAGTTTTCTTGAAAGAATTCTGTGTTGCTGTTAAGAAAAATGGTTGTTTTCACCTTTAGACCATGAGCTCTCCCACTCCAAATTAAGCGTGTCATGTTTCCCTTAGTCTGTATTTTTGCAGCATTAGGACATTATAACTGAAGGATTACTTGAATTTTTTTGGTTTTTCCCTTTCAGGTAAGTCCCAGGAGGACAGACCCTCTCCCTTCCTTGCTGCCATGGCTCAAGTGCCAGGGTTATGTCCTCCTTACTTGGGGCTTCATGCTGAGTCATGGATGGATGGCGGATGGAGGGATGGGTCGGTGGATGGATGGCGGATGGAGGGGCGAGCATGAACAACAATACTTTCCCATCATTCCAAGACCTCATTGAAAGAACCCTTTCCCTCTCACCTCCCTCTGTTTCAGAGCTTCACCTGGGCACACATTCTCCAGTATTGATTGCTTTGCTTTAGAGCAGTTCAGGTCGATATTGTTAAAGTTTAAAGCACAATAAAAGTCATGACTCCTGACAATGAATGTTCTTGTTTATCTTCCTTGAAGTAAATGTACTTCATCTCGGCTTGCTGAAATATGTGTTGCTGGCCGACCCATATTTTTATGGACGGGCACCAACGACACTTAATAAATCTCTGTTGATTGTGCAACTGAATATACCAGGCACCGTGCTTGGCATTTTGTAAATATTATTTTATAAATCCTCAGAACAATCTTTGGAGTAGTTCTGTTCCTATTTTCAAAGGAGGAAACGGAATCTCAGAGTTTATAAGTGAGCAGAGTCAAGGAGTTGGGTGTTTCGGAGTTATTGCTGTGGCTTGGTCGTTAATTTTATTTCCTCAGGCAGATAACTTGACTTCTATTTTTATGATCTTTTTTTGTAATGGTCAGATGATAAGGAAGTGACTTTATTAAATTAAAAAGGTCACTGAGTTAATAGCTTTATACTTTTTACAAAACTAATAGTACATATATTTTAATTCCACCTTCAACAAATATCTACCAAGCAGCTACCGAACCTGCTCTCCAGGTTTTAGGTCTGTTTGAGCAGAAAGAACCTAGTGTGCACGGAGCACTTAGTCTAGTACAGGAGGTGGTCATTTGCACTCTAGCTAATGTCACGATGCTCAGAGAGGTACAGTGTGTAATGAGAGCTCGTAATCACACATTTGACCCTACGAGGGAGATCAGAGAACACCTCTGGGGAAAGGGACGTCTGAACTGAGGGCTGGCGAGTGAGCAGGGGTCAGCTGGGTCCTCAGAGAAGGGAGGCGCCAAGTGGGTGGAGGGAACAGAATGGGGGCAGGTGATATGCTGACGAGGAGGCAACGGCCGGCCAGTGTGGCTGCAGAGAAGTGGGGCACGGGAGCCAAGGGTGAGGAGAGGATGGACGGGTGGGAAGGTCAAATGGGCTTCGAGGACTCCATTGGAGTATTTTCCTTCATCCTAAGAGGTGTGGAAAGCTTTGGAAGCATTCCGATCAGGGGAACAGCTTGGTCCCTTTTGCACATTGGAAACATTCTTCTCTGGAGATATGGTGGGGGGGTCATTGTGCATGAGGGGCAGGTGGCACTGAACGAACCCCCTCGTGGTCCAGGTGAGGGCAGGGGTAGCAAGTGGGCGAGTCCGTTGGTGGCTGAGACGGAGCAAAGCCGGAGCGTCGGCCCGGGGGCTTACATTTGGGAGGTGACGGAGGTTACGTCGAAGGTGGCTCTCCTTTTCCTGGCTTCTATTCGAGGCCGGATCATAGAACCACTTACCAAAGTAAGGAAGCTTGGAAGAGAAACTAGCTTTTTAGCTTTTTTTTTTTTCTTTTTCTTTTCTTTCCTAGTGGTGATATGCAAAAGTTACTTTTCAACAGGTTACAAATGTGCGGTACCTTTGAAAATCCAAGCGGAAGATTTCAGTAATCAACTGGACGGACAGGTCCTGAACTGAGAGGACGAGTCTGGGGTAGGGACGTAAGTTCTGTTGAGTGGCCATGTGCTACATTCCATTTTATGTAGCAGACTCGGAATCCACAAACAGGCAGATTTATTGCTGGCATAGGGCTTACATCCTGGTTGCAAGGAAGTAAGTGCTGTGGAGTAAAATAAACCACTGGAAGGGAAGCGGGAGGCACCACGGGGGTGGGGAGGGACCGTGACTTTCAGAGAGGTGACTCCCAAAGGGAGTCAGAGAAATGCTACCAGCGTCACGAAAAAAACGAGTGGAGCCTTATTTCTCAGAGGCTGAGGGAAGAACATCTTTCCAGGAGGAGGAATTGACCGACATTGTGGGCCCCTGCTGAGAATCGAGCATGATGTGGGCTAAAACCGTCTTAAAATCTGAGCAGTGCGTAGGGTGCTCCCTTGGTGGTGATAAGGGACCAGAAAGAAACCAGGTGGGGCTTTTTTTGTGGGGAGGGGGGAGTTTTGAAGAGTGCGTGGGGCAAGGAAGAAATCGGGGCTGTCAGTAGGTATTCTCTGGGGAAGTTCATGGCTATGGCAAGGAGAGAGTCAGGGTAGTGGCTGGAGGGGCTTCGAGTTCTGAGTTTTGTATGCCCTTTATTTCTGACGAGGGAAAGTTGACTGCATTTAGAATCCATGTGGAAGGAGCTAGTTGAGGAGAAGCTGAATATGTAACATGAAGAAGAGAAAATCATCGAAATGGCCATTAAACGTTTACTTTTCCTCCAGCCCCATGCTACATGCGATGGCTGCCGAGGTGAACCGCAGCACGACTGAGTCCCAAGAAACTCACCCAGACGTGTAGACCGGCAGAGCCAAGACGTTGGGTGGCCCCGAGGAGTGTGGAGCGGTGTGTATGGTAGCCCCGCGTTGGGTGGGGCTGGCCGCCCCGGGGCGTTCAGCCGCCCCCGTCCCCTGACCCCGACGGCTTACCCTGGCTGACGGATGGTGGCTGTGGTGCATTAAACAGCAAGCTTTGCAGGATTGCCTCTGCGCCAGGGTGGAGCTGTGAAGACAAATGAGCATGACTTAATGGGCCATCTGGTAATTGAATCTAAAGCTGCAATAATTGATTCCGAGGACGTAGGGCTAGGCGTGCATTGATTTCGAAGCCAACTGGCTAAGCGTTGGCTGACACCCAGGCAGGTGCTGCTGTGACTTTGAGAAGCTGGTTATAGAGTTTGCTGAGACACAAAGGCTTTGAGAGATCCTTGGGAAGAGTCCTTCTGGGCCCCGGCGAGCATCCAGGCAGGGCCAGGGAGGGCCAGGAGGCAGGGTCCTGGGAGAGGAGGCTGGATTCTGGATTCTGCTGTTTATTCTACTCTTGGGCTGGATTCTCCATCTCCCAAAGCTTCCCAGTTCTTATCTGTGAAATGGGTTTATAGATGTGTGTGATTTTCTTTGTGCTGCCAGCCCCCATGTCAGATGTGTGGATTCTCAGACTTAGGACGGTGGCTCAGGGATGAAAAACGAAAAGCTGTCTTTCCTAGTGATGCCTCAGCCTTCCTTTCGGGGTAACCCTGCCCTTATTTTTGCTGGACTCCTGCTGAGCATGTAGTTTATTCAAGTACTCACCTCGGTCACCGGGAAGACCCAAATGACTGGCTTATCGTCTGTGCCTTCACATACCTTGTAAGGATAGAGAAGCTGGGAGTATGTGGGTTGGTGGAAGGTGATGCCAAGATGAACGACTGGAAAGTCGACCACGCGGCACAACAAAAGTATAAGGACACTTATAGTGGAAGAGATGTGGCATTTTTGGTAACAATGACTATGCCAGTCACTGTCTTATCACCACAATGACCCTGTAGAAGAAGAGGGTCTCACGATTAGTTTACACATGAAGAACATTAGGCTCAGAAGGGTTAACTAACTTACAGGTGAATGGAGAGTCTGAACTTGCATACAGGTCAGATTTCAGAGCCTGTGCTGTTTGCAACTACACTGACTGGGAACATCTCCATAAAGAGGTGACGTTTGAAAGGTCATCGAGACAGAGGCAGGATTCTGGGGTGAAGATGAGTCTATCGATTCATCAAAAAGTACTAATTGTGTGGATTTTATGCCAAGCACCTTGCTAGAAGCCAAGAGCACAGTGGTGAATGATGTACTCTGCAAGCTTAGAGCCACCTTTGGTCTGGTGACAGGCGCAGTGAACTGTATCGCTACACAACAGGTGTTCTTGGCAAGCAGGTGCAAAACGTTCTGGGGACAGAGGAGGGGTGATTATCCTTGCTGGGGCACTGAGGGACAAACTCCCGATGAAGGGGCAACACAAGCAGAATCTTGGTGGATGGGAAGCAGAAGGCTTAGTGGGGAAAAATGTCAGAGGGAAAAGACTATTCAAAGAGTACATACAGATTGCCCCCTTGGTGCAGGTGCTCTGCTAGACCCTCTGAGAAATATCAGTAAACAAACGGGGCTAATTGGAAAGAACTTGTATTTGGCATGGTGGAGGTTCCTAGAAGGTAATACCTCCTGACCGAAAAGAATAATTAAGAAAGCAATCAGAACCTTGAGCAATAGTGTTCATTTATCATGAACCGTAGACACCCATTTCCATCTCCTGGCTTGATGCTCATGACAACTCTGTAATTAGAGATCATACTCCCATTTTATGGAAAGCAAATTGATTAAAAGGGCATCATGGCCTTGTACTAAGGAAAAACGTAGACCCTCACCCAAGCCTTTCAGTGCCCACACCCCGCCATGTCCCAGTGGCCTAAAGAAGCTCTGGAATGTTCCTTGCAGCTTCTTGACATGTCTGTATAATTGACCAAAGGTACTGTATTGATCACCTCTGATGGGTCAGAAATGCAAGATTAAACAGGTGATGCTACTGAGCAAATTGTAACATTTATTCAAAGAAACACAATGAGAGTGGTCCCTTGTTAAGAACAAGGGTTATCTTGAGTCTAAGTCCTACACGGGCCCTGGATTCTGAATATTTCTGGTGCGTGGTGTGTGTGTGTGTGTGTGTGTGTGTGTGTGTGTGTGTGTGTGTGTGTATTGGGGGAAGTGGATAGAAGGGTAGCATCTTCTGTGTGCTAAGTGGTGTTGAGGAGTAAATGCATGGGGTTCCCAGGTGAGGACATTCACTCTAGGCTGCAGCAGTCAGAGAAAGCTTGCTCACAGTGAGAGCCTTAGAAATAGGCCAGTGAGACGGGGAGGAATCAGCTCCTGCACCAGGACCTCAAGCTCTAGTTCCTGAAGTGTCTGTGTCAAATAAGCAGGTGGCCGTTCTAACTCCAGCTGCACCTGAGACTGGCCCAGCTGTGGGCTGGAGCTAGGGGCCAGGTGCAGAAGTGCAGAGGAGGGAGTATCCCAGAGCTGGGTCAGGGTAGCAGCCCCTTCTGTCCTGCGTTTGCTGTGGGTGGAGTTGAAGGTCAGTTTCCAGGCTCAGCCAGGGCCAGGTCTGAGTCAGGGTGACCCATCGGAATCCAGTTGCATAGGACTCTAAGGGAGAGCCTGGGGACATAGAGAGATGGAGGAGGTTTGAGTTGGAGAGGGGAGCATTGGCCCTGGAATAATTCCCAAGTTCATGTGCAGATGGACGATCCTTCTGTGGCATTTGGCATGGACATACAGCAGCAGGAGAAGGAGCTGTTGGAGGGGAGGAGGGTGTGCAGGAGCCTCCGTGTCCCAGAGGACCAGCTGAGGCCATCCAGGCCACCCTGGGGGTTAGAGGGAGTGGCGTGGGGTGAAAGATTTGGAGCTGAGCACACGAACCCTGGCCACAAGGGCAGGTCTCAGCAAGGAAGGCTGGGCTGACCTGTGTGTGCCGTGAACATGCCTAGTTCATTGGAACCGGGGCAGCGTTCGGCCAGTGCCTCTGGTGTGTGCAGTTGTCATAGTAGCCATTGCCCTAAACTTTCTGAGTGCCCCCCCGCATTGGCTAGTTGGCCTGGCCCCTCCTCCAGATGCTCATATTCCCTGTGATCCTTAAATCAAGGAGTTATGCCTGGCATAGCGCATGGCCTACAGGACCCTGCTCATCACTCTGCCTGGCATTATTCTGATTGGCGGGTGCCTGCACTAACCAGTTTGGGATATTCTGTCCCCTTTCCCAAGTATAGGTATGGCCCAGGTATATGCCCTAAGGAACAGGACGGAGGAGTCCAATAGGGGAAAGGTGAGGCATAGGAGGGCAGGGTCCAGGTGAGAATGTCCTGTGATTGAAAAGAACTTCCTGGCTTGGGGAGGGGAAGGGTTGGATGTAGCCCTTGGAGCGAGAAGAGGGCTGAGGCTGCTGGTCTTTCTGGACTGGTCAGTCCTGGCGCAGCCCCAGGCAGTGGGGCTAGCCCTCCCTCAAGAGGGACGTTCTGTTTCTGTGGAAGGAATAGACAGTGACCACCTGTTCTCACCTACTGGGCACTGACTGTGGGCACTCCCTGCCATTGTAGGAGCAAGTCACGACTGTCCCCCACATCCTGTGGTTTCCCAGTCAGGCCACGGTCACCGTGGGCCGGAGAGTGGCTCTGTGTTCCTCGGAACGTATTGGGGACTGTGACTGGGCCTGGGTGTGGCCGCTGCTGCTCCCACAAATATTTGATTAGCTGCAATCACTGCTTTTCTTGGTTCTCCTTGCATATGAAGCATATGGCTGAGGCAGATGGCCCTGGAAAGTCTGAACCACATAAACAGGGCTCTTCGCCTCCCGTTTTCTGTCTCCTAATGACTTACCAGCACAATAGGTTTTGGGATTAGGAGACAAAGCCTTACACCCCAGAAAACCCCATAGTGTGCCCCTTTAGGCGCATTTAGTGCCTGCTGTTTGCCGGGGAGCGTAGATCGGTGTGGGTGCTGGCCCATCGTGAGGACGTAGCAGGAGACAGAGCCAGACTCATGAACTAGCTCTCGAGCTGAGATCCAGCTCACTTCCTCAAATGTTTATTAAACACTGCTGCCAAATTCTCAGGGATTAGGTCACTTGGAGCTTTGGGCAGCCAGACATTCTATAAATATTTGTCCGGCCCGAACAACCTCCCAGAACGCCGGCTCTGTGCTAAGCCCTCACCTTACTGCAGCGTCCACACTGATGATTTAGACCCAGCGATAACATCGTAGAGAATTTAGATTTTATTCTAAGTGCCATCAGGGGTGATGACGTCCGGTTTATATTTCATATGAATAGACGCAAGAGTGGAAATAATAAAAGCATGTTTCAACATTGAGAGAAAATCCTGAAAGGACACGGAAAGGATTCGATTAATCAGAACCACATTTTGAATGTGAATTTGCAGGATTCGCAGATGATTGATCAGGGAGTGAGGGGGAAGAAGAATCAGAGATGGCCAGGAGGCATGGTACGACTATGGGTAAGAGACGGCAGGAGAAACACATTTGGGAAACAAAATCAGAGGTTCTGTCTTGGATGTGTGAGTTTATGGTACGTATCCAACATCAAAGGAATAATGTCTCGGGGCTGAGGGATCGCGCGCACCCACGCGGGAGAGATGGGACTCTTGTCACACATTTGAGAGCTCTTAGCTTCTAAGTGGTGTATAAAGTGCTGGAAGTGGCTAGGGTCCCCTGCGGAGACCGTGGGAGGAGAGAAGAGCTCATAGGAGAGAAAAGACGTGGGTCGAACACCCTGATGGAAGTCTACAGTGCAGAGAGGTGGGAGGTGCAGGAGGAGACACCCCATGGGATCGAGGCAGAAGCAAGGTGGCCAGGAATAAGGAGCCATCTCGCTGCCCCCTGGAGTCATATTGTTATTGGCACTTTCGCTCAGAATTGAGGTGGAGGGAGTTAAATCTCACCCCACGTCTCCCAGCTGGAAAGCAAGGAGATTCTGCGTGCTTCTCCGTCCTTGCAGGCAGTGCCCCTGCCCTGGTCAAGACCGCTCTTGACAGCTCCCCAGAGCTGGAGGGCAGCTGAGGCTTCCCCTTGCATTTTCCCTGAGAGTTTTCTAGTAGCCAGTAGAATTCTGCTGTGAGTAATTTTTTTTAAGTTTATTTATTGTGAGAGAGAGAGAGAGAGAGAGAGAGAGAGAGAGAGAGAGAGAGAGAGATTGAAGCTCAGTGCAGGGCTCGAACTCATGAACTGTGAGATCATGACCTGAGCTGAAACCAAGAGTCAGATGCTTAACTGACTGAGTCAGCCCGGAGCCCCTGTTGTGAGTACTTTTTAATAGTCACATCAGCTACACACTCCTGTCCATGTGGCAGTACACGCATGGCTGTTTCTCTGAGCACCTGTTACAGGTTAGTCCCTATAGCAGGTGCTGTCACAGGTTGTCTTGCTCCACCCTGGCAACCCTTGAACAGGAATGCTCTCTCCCATCCCCATTTCACAGGGGAGGAAACTGAGGCTCAGACCGGGGTAAGTTCCTTGTTCACAGGAACACAGTGTACAAGTGGAGAACCCAGGGCAAATCCGTGGCTTTTCACTCAAATCTGTGTCTTCTCCTTGCAAAAGCAGGAGGCCATGTACTGCACTCTGCAGTTGAAATGCAGATGGAAACACCTGAGTTGGCCGGGTGGTTAGGTCCCATCTAAAGGAGGCCGGGTGGGTGAGCCGTTGGGTCACTGGAGTCTGTTAGAGGCGACGCGCTGGCCTTTCACATTTGAGATGAGATAGCACATTATGGGCTGACAGAATAGGTATCCAGTGCTGGCCTGGCTGGGCCCCTCTGACAGGTGGGTTGCAGTGGTGATAATTAAGTCATTAAGCCCGCTCGGTGTAGACGGGGCAGGGCTCGCTGCTAAATTGCACCTGCAGCCATGTTCCCTTTCGGTAGGTTCAGTGATGGCTTTGGATTAGTTGCTGTAAGCAGGAATTTCTGCTGTCTGTAACTTGAGTCTTCGTGCGGAGTAGGCTGAGTGCCGGGACCGCTGGGATTCAGAAACTTGGGCGTGTCGCCTCCTTCGCCCTGCACTCACTAATGATGGAGTCATGGGTTGAGTCCATGTGTACCCGAGTGACCACAGTATGCATAGCCCACGGTTACATCATTCCAGGACTTCGGCTGGTATTCTACTCCAAGTGATGGAGTAGTGTGAGTCCAGCGAGGAGAGAACAAAGTTGGGAAACGCTGGACTAAATACTGAAGACTCTTCCTTGTCATTGTTGTGCTATCACCAGTGACTGGCATTATGTCTAACATACCGCCTGTGTGGTTGTTGGGTTCCATAACACATATGTGAGGAAACAAGCTTAGGGATGAATGGGTGCAAAAAAGTACACGATGTGGCATCCCCGATGTACTACCTTTGACGCTGAGGACGTAACTTAACCTCTGTGGTCCTGAGCTGCTTCATGAGGATACAATGAAGACTCTCATACCCAAGGTCAAGTGAGACAAGGGATCTGAAGTACCTAGATCTGAGACCAATCCCAGGCTAGCTTCTGTAGAGCGATTTGCATTGGGTGAACAGTTTTGCATGTAGTACACCTTACAGAGAAGAGACATTTGCAAGTCATGCGGTTAATACATAATGACGTCTAGACTGCAACCCAGGGCTTGCCACCTCAACCCAAACTGGTTAGGTGGGCCATACAAGATGATGCAAATGATGCGATGTGTCTGGAGAGATGAGAAACTCATTCAGACAAGGAGGTGTCTGTGGAGATGAGCAGCTCAGGGATTACCCATTCCCTATCCAGGGACAGCTGTGTGGGACAGATACACCCCACGGGGAGCTCTGATCGTTCAGTTCCAAATTCCAGTGTCTTGCACAGGACCTGACATGTAGCAGGTGATTAACAAGGAGTTAATGAATAAATGAATATGTTTTATAGTAAAGGAAAAAACCCCACAGAAACATATTCACTTGGGATTATGGATAAGGCATAAACTCATATCCTTGTTCATTAAAGCACATTATTTTCAATATTCCAGGGACATCATATTTTAGATAGAAAGCAAGAAAAATGTCTGTTAGGGGAGTTTAGATGGATGGTGCAGTCGGTTAAGCATCCAACTCTGGATTCAGCTCAGGTCATGATGTCACGGTTCATGAAATCGAGCCCTGCTATGGGCTCTGTGCTGACAGCATGGAGCCTGCTTGGGATTCTCTCTCTTTCTCTCTTTGCCCCTCCCCTGCTCTCTCTTTCTCTCTCAAATAAATAAACGTGGTGTTGTAGGTAAGCGATGAATCATGGGAATCTACCCCCCAAACTAAGAGCATACTGTATATGCTGTGGTTAGCCAACCTGACAATAAATTATATTAAAAAAACAATAAAATAAAACAAAAAAAATGTTTTTAGTTTTTCCAAATAGCTATACAAATGACAATATGATGTGCTTCAAAAATTGAAGGTACAAGTCCATTCACATCTCTGCAGATATCTCACCAAAGTGCTTTTTTTTTATCTAAGTGCCCTGTTAGCAAAATGCTAACCTGCTTCCCTCATCTCACAGGGGCTGAGAAGACCTGGACTTATAAAATGAAATGGGATCCTTTTTAAGAAAAATTTTTTAAATGTTTATTTATTTTTTGAGAGAGACAGACAGACAGCAATCAGGGGAGGGGCAGAGAGAGAGGCAGACCCAGAATCCAAAGCAGGCTCCAGGCTCCAAGCTGACAACACAGAGCCCAACTGTGGGGCTCAAACTCATGAGCTGTGAGATCATGGCCTGAGCCGAAGTCGGACATTTAACTGACCGAGCCTCCCAGGCGCCCCAAAATGGGCTCCTTTTTTGAAAGCCAGGTTGGGAAAGAACTGGGTCTGATCCTTCTCAGGCTACTAGGGCTTTTCATGGCCACACGGATGTTCTGTTGAAGGTGGTTCTTTAGAACTCCAAGAAGCTCGTAGCCTCAACGATGAGCTTGCTTGTTCAGCCATCTGCATAGGACTTGGGGGCCCTGCCTCAGGACTTCAGGTTATTACTTTTCAGGTGACATTTATATGTTCAGTCATTGCTATTCAAAGCACAACCTTTGTGCCAGGTTAGATGGATGCACAGAACTTTCCAGCTCATGATGTAACCAAACCAACCTTCTACTCGTGAACCCTGGAGCCATTGTGAACATCCAGAGCCGTCATAGTGGGCTCCAGCTTTCCTCAAGCTACTTTTATTTCCAGGAAACAGTATTCCATGCTTTATCCATACAGGATGTTGACACCTCTTTGGCTGGGGCAAGTCTGTCCTAATCCGGTGGGTCTCCCCACTTCCATACTTCAGAAAAAGTCATCAACACCTTGGCTGTTTGCTCCCAGGGGATTCTTCTCTCCCTGTGTGGATTGTTTTATTTGGGGACAGAGTCTCCAAGAAAAGAAGCAGCTTTGATGGAGTCACAGAAGCTCATGTCCTACCTCTCTAACTTGGCAATGAGTGTTCTCTGGCCCTACCAGCCATAAAACACTTAGATGATATGGGACTTTGCTCTGGTCATTCTCTAGAGAAACAGTGAACACCTGCTTCAAGGTGGTTTTCTTTTTTGCCTATTCTTTGAAACTGGTAGAAAAAAAAATAATAACGTTTGGCTTCAAGGTAACCTTCTGTCCTTCCTGTTCCTGGAAATAGCCAGAAAATCACCTGGCATAAAGATCATCATCATTATCATCTTTATCTTACTAGGGAGTCTGGCTGGGTTTGGGGAATTTTATAGTTAAACGTACCCCTTTATTTCTCATCTCGTCTGAGTCTTAGATTCACTATGGAAAACAGGCAGGGCATGATTCTTGCCTTATTTGCACTCCGATTTCATGGCCCGCCCAAGACCAACGGTGAGAAAATGGTGGGGCAAGTTTAGAAAGCAAGTCTGCCTTACTGCGGATGTCCTGTTCTTTAGAACGGGATAAGAAAGCTGAGGTCTTGACTTTGAGTCGCTCTTACTCCAACTGTTAAAGGATTCTCACGTATGAATATGGCCTGGGTTTGAAGACATTCGCTGGTAGCTTCTCAGCATCTTCATTTGCCAACAGCCCAAGCCTCCCCTGGATGTCCTCAGGCCTGGAGGGTTGGAAGAGAATCTCCTGGAGTTTTGACCATTTAGCACACACTTGGTTCTCTGGGCGGCTCTGCTGTGCAGGCAAAACCATGGCCATGTTCTTGGAATTGGGGTGGGGTTCCTTGCACAAGTAAATGTGCCACCAGAGGGCTGCAGGCCTGGATTCTGGGGCACCGGGTACACATGCGATGAACAGCACCTACACTCTGTAATCTGCACTCACGGAGGCCCTGGGGTGGGCGGGGGCGCCCGGCAGAGGGAAGGTCATCATTCGAGCTATAGACATTTGGAGACACTGCCGAAATGCAGATTGTTGATATCACTCATTTTGGGGGGGGGGAAACCCCCCCCAAAAATGTCTTTTTACTCTGGCCTTCTGGCCTGAAACTCCAGATTGAGCTGTTTGAAACTCATCCCTTGAACAGTGGGCGCCATTAAGGAGTTCCTCTGCCTCTGCGCTATTCTCTTTTCCCTGTTCTTCTCCTCTCCTTTTCCTTTCTATTCCTTTTTCTTCCTCCTCCTACCTTCTTTCCTCTGCCTATTTCCACTTCCTTATTTCCTTTTTTTTTTTTTAAGCACACTCCACGCTCGGTGCAGAGAGCCTGACATGGGACTTGAACTCATGACCCTGAGATCAAGACCTGAGCTGAGATCAAGAGACGGACGCTCAATCTTCCGAGCCACCCAGGCATCTACCTTGTTTCCTCTTGAAGTTCTAACTGTCCTTTCAGATCCTTATGCATGGTACCGACCCTGCCACGCACAACAGCAGACAGATATTTGGGGAGACGCTAATCTCCGCCTTCTCACTGGGTCACTTGAGTAGAATCTGCTCACCCGACAAGTAAAAACATTCTAAAGAGAGATGTGGCTCTTTACTCCCCAGCCAGGAAAGGGCAGCCTCCCAAAGTATCCCAGGGTCTTTGAGGGTGGAGAGAACACACATTTTCTTCATCTCAGGGTGGCCAGTGCCTGGGATCTTTGGGTGCATAGAAGGAGGGGGAGCTGGAACAAGAACCTTCCATCTGCCCATGGGGGCTGCATAAAATAAGTTGGAGAGCCAGTCCTAGAAATTCTAGGAAGAGGCCTTGCGGAGGAGAAGAAAGTAGCATTTCCTTCAGAGTGCAGGAGGAGGGAGCCAAGATGATGGGTAAGGTGGTCCTTACTGAGGGGAGGAGGCAAGCACCGTATCAGTGGTGCCCACAATCCCAAACGGTGTCCGTGATCGGCGAGCCTTCCCTTGCAAGGAGACACCTGCTGATGTCCTACTTGATAGTAACGAGAAGATGACACAGGAAGTCCCATCAGGCGTAAGAAATGCCTCATCCTGGGCTTAATGGGGCCATTTGCGATTTGGTGATCTCTAGATACCATGGAGTCTTGTGGTCTAGATTGACAGTCTGCTCAAAAATCAGAGAAGTTTAATTTCTCATAGAAATGCGACCAGTGGAATTGTCTTCGACAGAAAGCGCCCAGACCTTTCTCTGAGCACAAAGCGTCATCTTACTGCGTATTGCACACCCAGTATGTGCCTGGTCTTAGGATCTTGATTTATTTTATGCTCTTTGTGTCTATATGGATCCCAGGTCAGAGTGGATATGCCCGTTTTTCACATGGAAAGCTGCTATTACAAGGGGTGATGTCACCTGCCCAAGAAGGCTGGGTGATTGAACTGTTTTGCTGGCTGTCCCTCCTGGTACTGGACGCCTCAGTGCTGCTCTGACCTTCAGAGTCTTTACCCCATCCATCCTCTGCCGTGCTGTCAGGCCGGCTGATAGATCAACTAGGCCTTGACAGTGATAGAGAAAGGGCTGGTGTAGCAAATAAAAACAGAAAGGCATTTGCACACAAGGATCACTTCTATTTAAAGGCCGCATCAATTTGAATCCAACGGGTCTAAATAGGGCTGCATTAGCCCAGTAATTTTATTTCCTTCATGACGAAGTGCAAATTAGAGCAGGCACATCTGAGCAGTCTTGGTAATGACCCGGGATTTTACGTGTTTTTGCTCCTTCCTCTGAAGCTACAAGACAGGTCTTGGTTTGTGTGTCACTGTGCCCTGGTGGGGGCGGGCAGTGACCCTTTGTCCCTGTTTCCAGGGGACTCTTCAGGCCATCTGAGGACAATGCACAAGGCAGTTGAGCTGTTTTTCTCTGCTGGTTGCACTGATTTTTCTTCTTATCTTCTGGGCCCTCTTTGCAAACATGCTATTTATTTTTTTCTGTAGTGATTTATAGAGGACCTGCCTTTGGCTAGGCGACAGGTGCATTTTATTCATTCACCCGAGACTTCTTTCCTTGGTTGCTAAACAGATGGGTGTGAGGATAAACCCAAGCAATACCTCGTCACATGGCAGACACCAAGATGCCCGCCTCTTTTCCTTTGAGCCACGGTCTCTCCATCCGTAGTAAAATCTTCTCTAGCAAGTTCCTACGAGGATTAGGGAAGAGTAGCCAACGTGAAAGCTTGTTGGAAGCTGTAAAGTGCCACGTGGTTGGTCATTATTATGAACAGGTAATCATTGCTTTGTTTTATGTAAATATTAGCATTACTTATTTGAGAATATTTTGATATTGTCCCTGGTGTGCAGTTTATGTGTTAAGTGGTTCTGAGAAGTTCACCCACTTGCTTTCCATACCTCTGGCTGGTGCGTGCAGTAAAGTCTCCTGTCATCATCAGACAGGTGAGTCTTCCTGAACTTGAGTTTGATTCGCAGACAGTGCTTAGGAATTGGAGTTTCTTTGGAATGCTTTGGAAGACACAGAGTTCCTTTGAAACCTTGATGTCTAATACAATGAGGATTAGCACACGTACCTAAAACTCAAGACAGAGTGTTCTCCATATCATACATGATGTGAACAACATTTTCAGGAGGGAGAGTCTAGGGGCACTGGGGAGTTCTTGGAGGAGGAAGAGGTTTCTGTCCGTATCTTCTCTGTTCTTCTCTTCCTCCCTGATTTCAGGAGAGGAGGATTACGGAAGGCTTCATAGAGGTGAGTAGGTGAGGAATTTAGCAGCCACTGATTTCCAGCCTCGGAGCACTGCACGACAAGATCGTAGGGTTTGTAAGGGGTTAGTAAGGTTCTTCTGAGATGCCAGCCCAGTTCACTCGACAGGAGTCCTTCTGTGATTTCAATCTTTGGACATCACAGTGCGTTTGGGGGCCGTTACTTTCTTTGGGCTGGACTGACCCCTGAGGACCCTGCGGGTGTAGGACGGCACTGGAACTCACGGGCTCTTACTGGGATTTGTTTTGCAGACGGCAACAGCCTGCACTCCGCCTGCGCCCACGAGAACGCCGTGCACAGCCGGATCTTTCAGATCTTATACAGGAATGAAGAGGTGCCCATCAATGACGCCGTGATCTTCCGAGCTCATCTGCTCTTAGACGGAGAAAGGGTAAGTGGTAGAATCTGCCGCCAGCCACGAGGTGCTGTCCCCTCCTCCCACCTTTTGTTTGCCCTAAAGTCTGACAGGGATTCATGGCTTTAGAGAACTCATGCATGTATTTGTTCTTTCCGGTACTCATTCTTTCATGTACTTTCTCCATCCATGTCCCACACGGTTTCCATTAACCGACTTCCTGAGGCTTTGATTCCTTCTTGCCTGGCCTGTTTGTTCATCTGTTTGGGCAGGCATTCTGTCACGGAGTCAGTCAGCAGGCACCGACTGCTCCGTGCAGGGCTCTGGGCAGGGCCCTTGGATGAGGGACAAAGCTGGAGAAAGTGGCAGGAGCTCTGCCCTCGAGGGCTTGGTAATCGAGTAGGAGAACAGGTATAGAAGCCAGCACCCTGGCAGGTGACGTGCACTCTGCTGGCTGTAGGCACAAATAAACGAAGGCGCCCCGAGGCTGGAGAGATGAGCTCTGTGGGAGGCATCGATGCTTCCACCAAGGGGCTGGCTTTGAGATGCACCAACTAAGAGTCCCTCAGACTAGGACAAATAGAAAGGGCACTCCATGCAGGGGCAACAGCATGAGGTGAAGCCCACTGACCTTGGGGCGTCTCATTCCGTTTGTTGGAAGCTTGATTGTAAAATCTCTATTCCGGGACACCTGGGCAGCTCAGTTGGTTAAGCATCTGACTTTGGCTCGGGTCATGATCTTGTGATCTCATGAGATGGAGCCCCACGTCAGGCTCTGTGCTGACAGCTCAGAGCCTGGAGCCTGTTTTGGATTCTCTGTCTCCCTCTCTCTCTGCCCCTCCCCTGCTCATGCTCTGTCTCTCTCTGTCTCTCTCTCTCAAAAATAAATAAACCTTAAAAAAAAAAAAAAGAAAACTGTCTATTCCTCAGGTTAGCACGTTTCGAGGGGATGTTCGGAGTCTAAGGCATTACGCGCACTTCCACAGTCCCGCCTCTGATTCCCATTGTCGCACTCCAGCTGCTCGTTTCCTGCTGGAATGCCTTTAACGACACGGCAGTATATTCCCATTTTAGGAAGGTCCTTTGGCAGCAGGTCCCCCCACTCACATTCCCCACATGGCGTGCAGAGCGCCTCCTGCTGGCCAGGTGCTCCCTTCCTCCTGTCAGGCCCTCCTTTCTGTCCAAGTCCTTATGGTCCACGCAGTGACCAGGTTCCACCGTGTGGCTACAGGTGAAACACTGTGGCTCATGTTTCCTTCCTCCATCCATCCATCCATCCATCCATGCAAGATTTACTGAGTACCACCGATGAGCACCTACGACGGGCTAACGATAAAATAGTGACCAAGAAAATACCCCTGGTGTCTCGGGACTTATATTTTACTGGCAGATCAATACATTTCAGTGTAGTCAAATAAATAAGTCACAGACTTCCTATCCCTGAGCTTCCCGTGGCAACATGCTCAGCCCACTTGTGGTGAGATGCACTTGCAAGGGCAGGAAGGGGGGGCCTGGCACCCTATTGGGGGTCCTGCAAAGCCATCACTGGTCCCAAAGTGGAGGAGGTCTAACTCCGGGAGATGACTTCTCTTCACGGTTGCCCAGCGCTCAGCTCCTGCACAGCCTCCACACGGGGTGGAGGTTATTCCCTGAGGACAAGGGATAGTCATGAGAGGCCTCCCTGAAAAGCCTACATTGAGCTGGGGTCCACGTGCCCAGGAACCAGGCATGCCAGGAGCTCGGGAAGACAGCATCCCTGGAGGAGGGCACAGCAAGGGCAAAGGCCCTGAGGTAGCGTGTGTCCCAGCTAACGCCATAAGGCCGAGATGTCTTGCGCAGTGAGTGGAGGGAAGGGGCAGGAGGTGAAGTTAGAGAGGTGGTGGGGGAGGGCGGCCTTAGCGCTGTGGGTGACAGGAGGGAAGGGGGAGGTTATGATTGGGTGACGGCGAGCCATTGATTTCGTCAGAAGGGCGCGGTGTTTGTCTTAGATTTTGTCCCCCGTCTTCCCATCTGTGAGCTTCTCCGGGGCCAGAGTCTCCCGTCTGTCTTTGCAACACCAGCGTCTGCCATGGGACTCTGTCCGAGTTACCCAGCAGATGCGAGCAGGTGACCTGGTTGGTGTAGTGAACAAACTGAACTTGAAATTCCTCCTTTTAGGAGGGGCCCCCTTCCTTCCAAACAGGAATGAGTATCCCTAGGGTTGCCTGTTAGCCTTCAGTGACCCTGGTCTCCTTCTTCCTTATGCCCTCACAGTGCCCACGAACACTTTATCTGTCATTGAAATCAAAAAGACCAAAACCACCCTCCACGAGCTGGGCGTGTCGTTTGACTACTGGAGCGTCTGCCCTCTGCCCTCCCCACCTGCTCTGGACCCTGGGGCTGACCGCATGCACCACTCAGCCACATCCTCCTCTTTTGGGTTCTGTTTGGGTCTAGCCTGGCAGTGATTGGAGGAAGGGAGGGGAGTGGGGCCAGAGAGTACATTCCCCAGGCTCCCATTGGGCCAGAGAGGGCTGCTTGTCCACTGGCGTGCTGGGGCTAGCTGTTATTCTGGGGCTAGCTCGTGTGCTGGGGCTAGCTTGAGTGACCCAAAGGTACACATGCTTTGCCAGCTCCCCATTCACCCACTCAGTGATGTCACATTGGTGGCCAGCAATCAGTTGTGGTGGAAAGATTTATACCAGAGAACTCGGCAATGCTGCCCATCAGGGTTTTTAGTTTTCCTTCTGAGAACTGGTTGTGAAACATTTACTTAAGGTCTCAGCTCAGGTCAGGGGGCTTGCTCCATGGAGCTTTCCCTCCAGTTCTGATAACTCGCTTGGCCCACCTCTCTTGGTCCAGGGCATAAAGGACATCCTGCAGTGACCAGTCCTGACACACCGCCCATCATCCGTGGCTTTCCATAAACCCTCCCTGCACCCTTGTGAGTCATCTCTTTGCTGAACGGCATGGATTCCTCATTTTGAGTATATCATCAGCTTCCTTTCTGGACCCAGTTTCGGAAGAAACCCCTGAGATTGTTTTGAGTTTTAAGGAACCCCAAACCAGGCTGCGTGTTCACACTTGGCTCACCTAGGTTCTGGCAGGCGAACATTACTGTATCTCTTGTCGACCATCATCCTTTGCTGTGTTGACCTCAAAGGCCTTCTGGGCAGAAGTTGCATTGGGAGGCTGGGTTCAGACAATGTTCAGGTGTCTCAGTCATCTTCCATCTGAATTCCACCACTTGCTCCCACCCCAGCATTTGTAGGCCTTCCCAACACCCAAGTTTAGCTCAGGTCAGGTTGTAACAAACCTCTGTTCTGAGGTTGAACAGGGAGTCTGTGTGGCTTCCTTTTTATACCAAATCATTCATTGCTACTACTAATAATTTGTGTTGGAGTAATCCATACAGCAGCAAAGAATGCTACAGTTAATCATTATATCCAGATCAGTGACAATTAAAATTAATTGGGTATGTCCATAAACGTTTCATATCGAGAATGGTTCCATTAGCTCTTTTCCAGTGAGTGTCTGTCTGCTTTGGACGACAAAAACACTGCTTATTGCCAGGTGTCCAGAGTTCATGTTCTGGCATGCGCACAGCCATCATTGTGAACAACAGACACTTATATGGTGGCTATGCATCAAGCATACCGTTGCGCATGCTATGAGAAATGCAGATGTGAAGATGCCTTCCACCCTGGGAGGGCACAGGTCAGTGCAAGACATGGCCGTGGACAGAAGCAGTCACCACTTAAGGCATAAGATGGGATGTTTGCATGACGGTTGCAAAGAGTGAGTGTCCAAGTAGGGTAGCTGTTTAATTTATATACACCATGTAATCCCTCAGAGGATTTGGAAAGGCTGACAAAATGCATAGAACAGTAAAAGGAAAAACAACAATAACAACAGACTGAGCCAGAGTCAAGGAAAATCACAAAAAGGGGGCGGGGAAGCCTGGAAGCCTAAATGTAAATAGGGCTAAACGTAACAGACCGAAATGCATGAACATGGCACTAGGCGTTGCTAATGGGAGCTCGCACATTCAGCACCAAGTTTCCCAGCAGCCAAAGCAAAAAGGATAGTTACTAGCCACAAGATGCTTGGTGCCCTGAGGAGGACGAGGGGCAGATTACATCAAAAAGTCTTTGTCAACAAGGCTGCGTGTTTATAGGCTTAAAAAAGAAAAGCATTTCTCAAAGTGTGATTCCTTGTTGTACCCACATCACGGTCTCCTGGTGTTACTTGTTCAAAATGCAGATTCTTGAGCCCATCACAGACCTAGTGAGTCAGGCAGAGGGTTTTCTTTTGAGGGGGCAGGGAGTTGATTAAAAGCGTTGAATTGTTATGGAATGGGTGGAATTTCTGCAGGAGGCTGTGAACAGCGCTTGATACCAAGGGTAGAGAGGGCAGGGGAAAAGCAGTGAAGTAGACCTCCCATCTGGGGAAGAAAGCATCATTTCCAGAAGGATGGTGCAGGGGCGAGAGTGGACGGGAGAGTTGAAGACACAGCAGTTAGCACCATGAAGGCCCTGCCGGACACCGTATGTTTACCTGTTGTGAAAGCGGGGGGGGGGGGGGGGGCGCCCTCAGGAATCAGGAGGAGGAGAGTTGGGATTTGGAAAGGTCCATCCGGCAAAAGGACAGAAAGTAGGGCCCAAAGCCCCAGGACATGGAGGCAGTGCTAGGGTCCACGCGGGTGTTGGCGAGCACCACAGCAGAGGCAGCAACGGTGAGGATGTGTGGAAAGAGGGAGCTGTGTTTCAGCCAAGGGCCTGTGGACCTGGGCTCAAGTGTGGGGGGTGCAGCACATCGTATAGTCAAGAAAGTTCAGTGGGAGTTGACCGTAAGGTTTGGCCACAAAATGGGCTTGGGGTCCATTGACGGTCCAGGGTAGCTGGGAGAAGATCACTTTTGGGAAGTGACAGAAATGCAGGCTGAGTTATAGTAACAACCACAGGATCTTAACACTAATACCACCTTATATGTATTCGACGTGTGTTGTGTGGTGGGCGTTGCACTGAGTGCTTTGCTTGGAAGGTCTCAGCAGCCCATCACTACGGTATTGTGGTATGTTTTGCAACACTTGCTTTATGGAGGAGGACACAGCGATGTAGAGAAGTGATTTGTCCAAAGTCACCTACCAAAGTGGTAGAGTGGAGATTTGAACCCCGGCAGTTTGACCACAAAAGCCTGGGTTTCTGACCAGTATGTGGACCCACCATGTGGAGTTGGTGTAGGAAGGGTCCTCTGGTGGCCAGGTCCATAGGAATTTGGAAATAACAATAATAACTAATATTTATAAGAATGGTCTTTGGAGACGCCCAAGTGGCTCAGTTGGTTGGTTTCGGCTCAAGTCATGGTCTCATGGTTCGTGGGATTGAGTCAGTTGCACTACAACATGGAGCTTGCTTGGGATTCTCTCTCTTCCTCTCTCTCTGCCCCCCCCCCCCCCCCCCCCCGCACACACTGTCTCTCTCTCTCCCTCTCTTTCTCTCACTCAAAAAATAATAATAAAAAAGAATGGTCTTGGCTCACATGTTGTGTTAAGCCCTTTGGGTGTATTTTCTTAGTCACACAATAGCAGTGCTCTCTAAGGAGGAAGTAATATTTAACCTCATCTACAGCTGAGAAAACCAGTTTAGAGGGGCTGATTGGTGCAGGCTACAGCCAAGAATTTCACACATGTAGCTCGATGTCCGAAGCTGCCTCCTCCCCCACTGGCTGTGATGCAGCTCAGGAGAGAAGCTAAGAATGGAGAAGAGTCAGCATCATGAATGGAGTCGAAAGCAACCAGGAAGGGAAGGCATACCCACAACACAGAGGGGAATCACACAACAAGGCCAAAGAAGCTTTGGACCCTTGACTGAATCTGGGCTGTGGGACTCACCCGCCAGCTGACCTTGGGGAGGTTGAACTGCGAATTCACTCCTACATGGAGCCTCAATGTTCTCATTTGTGAATGAGGGACAATAGTTTTGAATTCTCCGTTTTATCCACATTGGAGAAGACAGAATGGGCAGTCAGCTGCTGCATAGGAACTCTTCTGCGGATACTAGGCTACTGGTTTTATGTTCAGTGCTACACCACGCTGCTTCCTGCTGCTCAACAATGACTCTCTCTTTTCTTTCATGTTTATTTATTTTTAAGAGAGAGAGAGAGAGAGAGAGAGAGAGAGCATGAGCAGGGGTGGGGCAGAGAGAGAGGGAGACACAGAATCCGAAGCAGGCTCCAGGCTCTGAGCTGTCAGCACTGAGCCCAGCGAGGGGCTGGAACTCATGAGCCCTGAGATCATGACCTGAGCCGAAGCCTGAGCCACCCAGGCGCCCCTAAACAATGACTCTTAAAGGGAGGTGATGTCTTAAACCAAGTGATATGCATCAGTGGCTGGGCGTGCACGTGTGCACATACGGACGTGTACAGGTGTGTGCACCTTTCCACACGTGCCCATGTACGAGGGTGTGTATTTTGAGGGAGGGGAAGGCAGCCAACTGCCAATGATTAATTGAGTGGTTAGAGAAGCCAGTGACTTTATCCTGGAGCATCTTGGAGTTCAAGATTTATTGAGACATCAGTAAACCCATAGCCAGGCTCAACCCTGGCCCGGGATTCCGCTCCTAGTTCCAAAGGAATTGCAGCAAGTTTAAAACTGGGGCTTACAGTGAGTTTTTCTCGCCAGCACGCTCGGGAGGAGGTTAGGCGGGTTTCCTTTGCCAGTCCCACTTCTGAGGAACGGGCGGCAGGAGGCTCAGCTGCCTGGGTTGTGTGTACGAAGCAAGGTTTGTGATTATGCAAAACAAAGCTAGCAGAGGAAGTTATTCATAGCACTTGGATCCAGCAAAATGTTAACTTTTAAATGCTTTTTTTTTCTCCAACACATTTTAAAACCCTGGGGACCTAAAGATAAATTCCATCCATATGTCTGTGCCTGAGTTCTGCTTAACCAGGAACGTGTTTCCAAAGATGCCTTTGGGTAAGAGATTTCCATCCCTGAAGGATGAGGACATTTTGCAAAGAAACAAAAACCAACAGGAGAGGGGGTGGAGAAGAGCTTTATTTATTCCTCAGGACACATGAATACTTTCTATGTGGCAGGCTCTATTCCTAGAGCTGGGGATCCAGAATGAATTGAGACTACTCTCTCCCTTAATGATGACTGATTGCTGTGGACACTGTGGCGGGGGGGGGGGGGGTGGGATTTAGCCACAGGCCAGATGGGGATTGTCAGTGAACACCGTGAGCCTGATCCAAGTGAAGTTTGCAAATGCCAGGCCTGCATTGCCGGGTCCAGGGATTTTTTTTTTTTAACAGAAGCTGGAAACTTGCAATAGAAATGTGAGGTTGCCTGATTTTTGAATGTTTGCAATTTGTAAGGTGCAACTTGCAGCTTGGCGAGGACTAGACAGAAACAATTTGGGTCCCGGGCTTCCTGGTTATGAACCGGAAACAATTACAATAGGAAGCATTGAATGCCAAGATAGAAATTAGATACCAGGGTTTTGTGGGTTACAGGGTAGAAGGGCTCCGTCCAGCCTGGGTGTGGGGAGGAACTCATGCCCTGCCCCAAGTGTGCAGTGCTCACCTAGGTTTCCCCGCTGAGCAGCGGCAGCGGAAAGATCTGGTGTTGAGCAGGCATCCTTCCTGAAGGTGGGATGGTGTTGGAAGTGGGAAAAGAGGAGCAGAGGGTACCATCTTTTAGATGTAGGTGAGAAGCCAGCAGGTAGAACAAATAGATTCCTTTGATAATTGAGGAAAATAGGAAAGTGAAGAATGAAAGCAGCTGTGGATAGGATAGGAAATGCCAACGTGTCTCAAAGTGTAAACGGTTGAATGAAATGGACCTCAAGCCAAAAATGAAAGATCTGGGGGCGGCCAGGTGGGTCAGTCAGTTAAGTATCTGACTCTGGTCTTTGGCTCCATGAGTTCGAGCCCCACATCTGTCAGTGCGGAGCCTGCTTGGGATCCTCTCTGTCTCTCTCTCGAATAAGCTTAAGAAAAAAAAGAAAGATCTGCTTTCTTATGAAGCTGACCCCTCTTGGGGGATGACCCCCACTTTCCTGGGTGTCAGCATTCCCCGCTTACACATGGACAGCAGTGCCCACCTGGCGAGGGTGCCCGAGGGCAGAGATGATGTCACCTCTAGCATTTTCCCATCGCTAGCCAAAGGGGGCTTCTTCCGGGCAAGTTCACAGCCCCCTTTCCCAGAGCAGGTGCTACAGAACACTTCCCTCCTGCCGAAAAGGATTCCAGATCAAATCTGTTTGGGAAGTAAGGTGCTCAAAAGGCCTGCGCTATAGAAAACTTGCCTAACATTTTTTTTTTTTTGCAAATTGGCTTTTTCCCCCATTTGACTCCATAAATCCCTTCCTTCTGATTTCCTCATAATGCTCACAGATCTCCCCTCCAACCAGAGTTCTATGGACTCTGCATGGGAATTCTGCTTTATGAATAAATGACATTAACGTGGCAGTGAGGTTCTTTTCCTACACTTTGGGAATTAGGCCAGCTACATTTTTCATCTGGGCCAGGTATGACTGCTAAATCCCTTCCACTTTGTTTCTCTTGCAGGTGGAAGAGGCACTAAGTGAAGTCGATTTTCAGCTCAAGGTGGATCTCCACTTTACAGACAGTGAACAGCAGTGAGTGTCCCTGAAGTCTCCAAATCCTGGTTTCCTTCCTCCAACCCTTCCTCGTCCCTGGGGCACCTCCTGGCCTTGAACCTCAGAACATTTCCCAGATGCCTGGCTCCCAGCAGTGGGGCTGGGAGCATCTGCACGGTCACTGTAGACCGCGTGCCTTTCAGGCAGATAGCTCAAGTGCTGGGTGCACAGACAACTCCTGACTGCTTGCCTTTAGTATCTAGCACCTTCTCATACCTGACACCTCCATTCGTTTCCGGTGCAGTATTAATTAGGTCTTCAGATTGATGACCCTATGAGGCTGCAATCCTCAAGGCTCCTTCTGAATCAGAGGAGAGCCTGCCTGGATCCCACGTCTTTGTCCCAAATATCTGCTCCTGTGCTTCAACTCTCTGAAAATTGAAAACCCGTTGACTTGTGACGTGCCGATTCAACAGGCAGGAGACCACGCTCCTCCTTCCTATAACTGCTTCCTCTCAGCCTGATCCATGGCATCCCCCTCCTGCTACTCTGGGCAGGCTGTCAGCTGTAGATTCCGTCAGGTCATAAATAAATGGTCCCTGTTTCAGGCAGGTATCAGGAAGGCCACTCGAGGGTATTACCAAAACTCTAACCTCTCATCCGGTTTATGACCTCTTCACTGCCCCCCTCCCCTGCCTGCTTCTGCCACCCCCCAGCTTCAGGCTTGTTGAGGTCAGGAAACTCCCAGGGCAGGAGCAGGGCGGTGGGAGGCCTCTTCTTTGTTCCTGCCTCCTTCCCTGCAGGGGCGTGTGGGTCTCACAAGGTCACGCTCAGTCAGGAGTTAAGGGATTACAGAGGAGCAGAGGTCATATAGGACAGGTTCAATTGCAGGCAAGGCTCAGTAGAGTTTGAATCACTGCGCCCTTTGCTCTTGGGGTATCCCTATGCATTCTTTGGGGATATACCCACTAATTAGGCAAGCTTGCTCACTCCCCCACTGTAGTTCTTTGATGTAGATGCCTCCTGTGCCTGGGCCATTCACTCCTTGCTGGAAGCTCTTTTGGCATATTCTTCTTGAAAAAACCCATATCTGGTCCTTGGGAAATGAACAAAGGCACTTTAATCCCTCGGGTGGGGAACCCTGTTCCCCTGCAATCCTGCTCACTCTTCCTTTGGCCAATTCAGCCACCCTCAGTCTCTCCCCTGAGGACATATGCAAGATGATTCAGGTACCAGGACCTATGTTCCCCCAATTGTAGGGGACACAGGGCAAACACACTTGAAGTTCCCTCTCACTAGGCTTACAGTTATGGGGCAGACACTCCTTTTCCCTCTGTTCTGTTAGCAGAATCGCAGAGAATTATCCTGACCACTCTTCACAAGCTAATCTGCACTTCTGGTCTCTACAAACTTTTCAGCAGAAGCATCACATCCTCCTATGGAAAATAGAAAACCAGGTGACCAATGGTCTAATGCTGTCAGAACGACCTCCCAATCCCTTCAGAGTTCAGATGCCCCTTTGGAACTTTCTCCCTCTTCTCAAGGACTGTCCCATCCCTGAGATGTGTCTGGTTATTACAGAGTTTCCATAATGTGAGGAGTTGAGTCACATGGGGTGCTCTGAGATGTCAGTGACCTGATGTGTCTGCGCATTGAGAACGGACATCTGCTGATGTGCGGATGGGCATATCTAATGTTTGGGTTGTCAGAGGTATCTGTCCATGGTCCTGCCATGGTGTCTGGGCTCAATGTCACAGATTCCTCATTCTTGTCTGGCCCCCAAGGCCCTCAGGCCACTTGCTTCCCTCATCACTGCTTCTTACCTCTTTGTGAGATGGTGGACGCTTGGGAAATCTTATTTTCCTCAGGATTTGTTCTTCCAGCACCATATTGAGCTTAGAGCCCCTGCAAGAAGCTGGCTTTCTTCCTAACCTATAAACTCAGAAGTTAAGCCTCTGCCTCTGTTCCCATATGCCCCCTCAACCATCTGCGATTCCGATCATCCGCCCGTTTCTTTAACCCACCCTGCCTTATCTTCCTGTACCTGCTTCCTCAAAGACATTCATCCATTACTCCACGGTAGACATTTCCAAGCAGTCAGAGAACCCTGCAAATGATTCCATGCTCGGCCTAGAAGTCATTCTCCATCCCGCCTGCCTGGCAGTCTGAATGATAAGTCATGGCAGACCCAGGAGATGAGACCATCTTGCCATCAAGATGGGAGTTCATGGAGATGGGACCAAAGTGTAGGACATTCAGCAGCCCAGGCTCTGTGCTCAGCCGCCACGAGATGCTGGTCGAATCCCTGAATTGTTCCTACATCTCAACAGCCTCATTTATAAAATGGACACTATTATAGAACCCATGTCTCACAAGTCTGTTATGAAGATTAAGAGAGACAGTATCTCAAGTGTGTGGTCTGCCGAATCAATGTCTTCTTCCTCTCTGTGGCTTCCTAGATGCATGTGGGGCCGGGCTTCCACGTGCCACTTCCTGTCTGTAATACAGAGCACTTAATAACAATCAGAGCAGGGGGTTTTCATGGAGTACAAGATTAGCTAAGGGGAACAGGAAGCCAGGGACTGGGGAAGAATTCAAAATGCCATATTTTTTCATTTTCCTAAATTGGGTTTAAGGATGATGCAGTGTCTGTAGCACATCCTGGGGATACGCATTAGGCTGTGAAACATGACCCAGGCAGATGGCTTCTTTAGAACCATGTAGGCCCGAGTGGAGACCAAATAGGGAAGCATGGCATCGAATATCAGGGATTTGGAAGGGCCAAAGTCAAGATCACCCTGCTCCAGTCGGCCCTCTCACACTTGCACTTGCTACTTTGCAAAGGCCCACGAGCACATGCCTGCATAGGGACAGGAAGCTCACTCCTTACCATCAGATCCCCTCTGTCGCTGGACAGTTCTGCCTATGAGGAAGTTCTTCTTTATTTAAGGAACAAGTCCTTTTTGTGTGCCTTTCTTCGGTTGCCCTTGATTTTAATCCTTGCAACCACTTAGGAAAATTCTCAGTCTGGATGACCCTTTAAGATCAGATAAACAAGACTCTTCAATAAAGTCATCTCTTCATCTCCAATTAAATGTCAGGATTCTTTCTCTGTGTTTTGTGTTTGATCTCTTTTTGGTTCCTTTATAGGAACTCAGTGCTCAGGGTGACCTTCATCGTTTCTAAATTGAGACCCCCACGAACTGAGTTTTATCTCCATCGATTGGTTCTATCCATTATTGAACACAAAGCAGCTATCACCTCCTTTAATCTGAGTTCTTTACTCCTATTGATGTGGCTTAAATTCTTTTAACATTTTTGACACCTTTGCTCCCCTGACGTGTGCTTCACCTCCTCTTGTTCTAGCCTAAGAATATGTCTGTGATTCCCACAAGCTTGTGTCTGAATGGATTCCAAGTGACGAAGTCCAGTAGCCCAGAAGGGACTGTGTGGTCAGATGAACGTGGGCCTAGCATTTCAGTTTTGTCTCGTGACTTGGAACAAGTCGCTTAACCCATGCTGGCTTTGATTCCTTATCTGAAAATGGAATAATACTAGTAAGACCTCATATGACGGTCATAAGGATTAAGGGGAAAAACACTGGATTCCGTTCATTGTAAGGCCTCAGTAAGTTATGGTCAGAATTAAAGTGAATGTAAACGCGAATGGCTTTCTGAGACTCGGGAGGTACCCCCTTTCCCCATCCCCATCAGGTTTCTGCCTGGTAAGAGAGGAGGCTGTTGTTTGTGGTCTGTTTACGGAGTCACCCTGGGCTGCAATGATTTACTTGCCAATTTGCACACAAGCCAAGCGACAGGATTCCAGGGGGATTCCAGCCCCTTGAGCTGGGTCTTGGGAGTCTGCTCCCTTCCCTTCCTCTCCCGGTGTCTCATTTCCATCTACGGAGGAAGGAGAAGTTTGTCCTCCGAATACTCTCTGAGCTCTGGGCTCTACCCATGGAAGATGCCCCATCCATGCTTCCCAAGTGCTCTGCTTCAGAGAGACTTAGAGAGCCGGAGTGATTGGCTTCCAGAACTTGAGGTTAGCACTGGAAGAGTTTTATTTAGAGAAGAATCAGCCCCTTTTTTTATAACCAATGGCTCTGTTGGGCCTTGCCTACCAGCCAGTTCATCTCTTAGGAATCAGACACACCCCAGTGACAGAATGCTAGAGCAAAGGTGCAGGAATCCGTCTCGAAACTCGTCAGACTGTTCAGCCATTATGCTTTGGGACTCATTTATTCCTTTGGTCAGCCACTTCTTCTTTTCTATAAGCAAACATTTGGCCAGCGTCTACAGTTTGCCAGATACAATGCGAGGTATTGAGACAGAAGGACGAATTAGTTGAATTTCCTGGCCATAAGAGGTAGGACTCTGGCAGAAAACCCAGACTCACGAGGCAGTGCTGTGCTGGACGTTGGTGGAGGGAGACGAGCAGCGTGGGCGGGAGGGAGGCCCAGGGCTTCAGGGTTGACGTGAGCCCTGAAAAGGGGTCTGAGCGTCTTTCCATCCCTGGCCTGACAGCAGAGGGGGTGCTTGGTATCAGTGGCAGCAAAGCATGAGCCCCGGGGCTGCTGAGAAGTAACCGTGTGATGCCTCCTGAGTTCTCTTCCTTCTCGGAGCCTCAGGGATTTCAAACCAGACAGGGTGATTGTAGGGGACAGATCAGATGATGCGTGCATGGTGGCTGGCCCGGGGTGGGGCCATCAGGCAGACCTGCCTGGGTGACAGCAGCGATAGCTTGCCATCACTCACCTGGGCTCACTCGCTTGCCTTCCAGGCTGAGGGACGTGGCGGGGGCACCCCTGATTAGCAGCCGCACGCTCGGCCTGCACTTCCACCCCCGAAGAGGCCTGCACCACCAGGTCCCCGTCATGTTCGACTATTTCCACCTGTCGGTGATCTCGGTGACCATCCACGCGGCCCTGGTGGCTCTGCAGCAGCCCCTGATCAGGTATGAAATTACGAACATGAACGCGGAGGCGTGGGGCGCTGCCTGGATTTCTCGTTATAGTCCTTCCGCGGCGCAGCTGAGGGGGGCCGGGCTGGCCGGGATCGATGGGCGCAGACCAGAGGGGCTTCTCCCAGGAGGAGGGTCTAGGCTCTGGGCCTCCCTCGGGGGCAGGGGAGTGGTGGGCGGTGGGCGGTGCGGAGAGGGCATCAGGAGTCCAGGGCGCGTGGGCAGGGAGCCAAGGGGCTGAATCTGCCAACAACGGATTAGACCTGGCAAGACTAGATTCGGATCGGACCTGGGCCCTGCACCTGGCTTTGCCTTTTCTAACCGTGCCTTCTCTGAGAAGTCACCACATGTCCCTGAGATGCACAGTCTTCCTCTCTAAACCAGGAGCACTCGTGTCCCGTGCACAGATCTTAGTGGCTCTCAAACAAGGGTAATGGCTAGGCATGGGACAGGGACTCTGTTTTCTGCGCCCCTCCCCAGGTTGCCATGTGTTCAAATGCAAGGCCACCCATATGGCCCTGTGTTCACCCTGTCAGTGAAGCCCAGTGATGCACCGAGGCTTAATACATCCCACAGAGCTGGCAACAGTGAGCATGTTCCTCGTGTGCCTGGCATGGCCTGCTTTGTGCACCAGGTCACTTCCTAACCTTGCCCGTGTGCGTGGGCATGAAGTGGTCATGCGTGCAAAGGGACAGTCAGGGATAGAATCTTGCGATGTGGAGTCTCGGGAAGGAACTAACGATCCAGTGCCCCTTTTAAGGAGAAATTCTCACTGCTGGTGGTTAATATGCATGAGACTCCAGTCCCCACTGATGGTTGGGTAAGAGCTTGGCTCTGATCACCTGCTGGGGTCAGCCACTAGGAAAGGAGCCGGGATCCTGGCCGGCTG
Source organism: Prionailurus bengalensis (assembly GCF_016509475.1). Classification (NCBI taxonomy): domain Eukaryota; kingdom Metazoa; phylum Chordata; class Mammalia; order Carnivora; family Felidae; genus Prionailurus; species Prionailurus bengalensis. The sequence continues at coordinate 78,631,295 of NC_057353.1, read as the reverse complement.
ACGGGACCCGCAGATGCCGTTCCTGGAGGCCTTTACCCAGTCCCCGTGCCCCTCAGCCGAGCCCCACCCCAGGCTCTGCTTGCTGTGGGGGCTAATTCAGACACTGATCTGAATGGTGGACAGGATGGATATATGTCCAATCAACCGTAATCCCCAAACTGAGAAGTGTCATCCAGAGATAAAGACTAAGTGGGCTAAGGAGCATGGTGAGAAGGTTTCTGAAAGAAAGGGTGCATTGCATACTCTGGGCCTTGAGCAGTGTAGGGTTTTGACGTAGGGAGAGCCCTTGGGGAGTTAGCTCAGAGCCCATGAAAGGAGCCAAGGGCACTGAGGGTGGAGGGGGCTGGCATCATGGGCTGTGCGTGTGCCGTGCCTGGCCTCCAGCGCTTCGCTGGCAATGTGGACATTCTCCTGCCCATCTAGGGTCGAGCTCCTCCAAACTGGGCCCTGAAAAAGGAGACACCCCTGTAAGGAAGACCATGGGAATATTCATTGTTCTTTCTCAATCGCTATATCGAGGGCCTGCTGTGCCCCAGGACCAGTGTTAGGGTATGCACAGTATATCCCACGGGGGCAGCTAAGGAGATGTTGCGATAGACTTCCTTGTCTGCATTTATGGTGTTATTATACGCCAAGTGCTGCTCAGAGTTTGGCAGAAAATATTAACAGCAATCATAGGTATAATCAAAGGAAAGCAGACCTGAATTTGGGAAATTGTAGGAAAAATAGAATCCAGAAAGGGGGGGCGGGCATGAGGATCCTGCAGAGATATTTCCTGGCTGTGTGCTCGCTCTGAGGCTTGGCAAAAAGTGGCCTTGATGCAGACTTCAGGACACAGTCTGCCGTCAGTGACACGGGGCTGATGGCGGGAGGTGGTGTCCTATGAGTGGCTGGCTGTCACCTGCTGGAAGTGAGGTGATAGCCACGCCCTCCCCCCCCCCAATCCCCCGCCCTGGGCCCCCCAGCCCTGGGCCCAGGGTAGGAAAGAGGAGTGCCCTGCAGGTGGTTCTGGGGCCTGAGACTGAGCTGTTGTGCCTCAGCTGGAGTCAGGCCCGTCCTGTTGTCTGCAGCCACCAGGTAATTCCTGGGGGTCCTCTGAGTGATGTGTAACCGCTCTAGACATCTGTTTCAACATTGAAGTAAGAAGGAAGGAGAAGGAAGGGAGGGAGGGAGGGAGGGAGGGAGGGAACTTACGAAATGGGCAGTGATATTAATCCAGCAGAGATGAATAGAGTGCAGTAAGATGAAGTTCATCGTCTGTGCTGCACATGGTGACCATGTGCTTGCTTAGTGGTGGGTGGCCTAAGCTTGACCCATTTCTGGAAAGGCCAAGCCAGGAAGCTCTGGGATGAGCAGATCAGATCTGGGACCTTAAGAGGCTTAGAATTTGGCAGGGCAGAAACATACGTAAGTAACTCTAGTTCAGCAAGCCAACCATCCTGGGAGTGGGAATGTGATGGAGGGTGGGGTTGAACTGTTGGCTTTGGGGTCAGAGGGATCTATTCTGAGCCCCCTGCTGAGTGAGCGCGTTAGCTCCAGCACATGACTTAAGCTCCCCGAGTTTCTGTTGCAGTTTGTGCGGGAAGGTTATTAGAAGGAGTAAATGAGATAGCACACATAAACCCTTGGCCATGCATTCCGTTGATTAATATTTATGCAGTGCCCGCCATGCGCACATCTCGGGGTCCGATCTCGGCCTCATGTCTAGCACAGTGAGAAATAAATTTGGAAGGATAAAGGTCTCATTTAGCAGTGTAACGAATGACACATTGAGGAATTGAAAATCCATTCATTGTTTAAGAAGGAGGCATTGAAGGATAAGAGCAGAAGAATCACCCAGTAAGACCTGTGTTTTGTAAAGATCCCTCCTGCGGCCAGAGTCGGCTGGGCTGGAAGCGGTATCAGGGTGGAGACGAGAGCCAGGGTCCAGCTAGGAGCTAAGTGTCCATGTTGCCCAAGATGGCTGTGAAAAGCCATCTTCCTGCCGCTGGGAGCCCTGATACTCTCTAACGAGGATTGGGGACCTGGAAACTCCTCGTAGAAAACTTAACCTTCTGATGGAAACAGCTCCTTGCAAATCGAATGGAGCGCACAGAGACATTCAGCGTCAGAGCCTGGCTTCTCCAGGGATGGCAGTTAAAATAGAACTGTCTTTTGTTCTCTGGGTTTTATAGGAAGGATTTCTATTAGTTACCTCACAGTGGCTGGGAACAAAGGCAACCCTTTAAAATGATGGGAAACACCTGTCAAATGGGGCAAGTTCTGGTATTTCCAGAAAAGTGAGTTTCCCAGCATTCCTCAAGTCCAATCAGGAAGGAGCAGGTGAGAAATTAAAATTTAACCTCAAAAGACCTTCCGCCTTCCCTGAAACACCCTCAAGAAGAGACTCCAGTGTTTCAGCCTTAAAGGGGGCAGGTGGATTCCACTGGGGGGATTCAGATCCTCTGGAAGAGTCAGTCAAGGCCACAGTTCAGGAAAATAGCTAGTGATTCCAGTTACTAACTTGCAGTCTGCCCCCGAATATGCCATGAGCATCGCTGCTCATGCACATGTTCTCTGTTTTCCTGCAATGTTCCTTTGATCCAGTTGTAGCCAAAATGTACCCTTGCTTTAAATTGCAGTTCTGGCTCAGTTGGTTAAGTGTCCGACTTCGGCTCAGGTCATGACCTCATGGTTCATGAGTTCAAGCCCCGCGTTGGGCTCTGTGCTGACAGCTCGGAGCCTGGAACCCGTTTCGGATTCTGTGTCTCCCTCTCTCTCTGCCCCTCCCCTGCTCACACTCTGTCTCTGTTTCTCTCAAAAATAAATAAAGGTCAAAAAATTTTTAAAAAGATCGCAGTAAACAAATCAGAGTAATGACTATATTCTATTCGATTAGGTGTGTGTTATTAGCAGCGGTGGCTACATAAAGATAATAATGATTGTGTAAGGTTTTATTGTATTTGTGGTGTCATCGACATCAGCTGGAGCCTTTATCGAATGACTGCTGTTTGTCTGACGTTGCACTTGAAGCCACGTTGGGCCAGTCTCACAGAATCCTCAGAGGCCGCAGTGAAGGTGCTGGTGTCAGCTTGCCCGGCATAAGAGCTGTCCCCTCCCCATGTCATGGAGCTTATGGGCACTGTCACCGGGCTCCCAGTCTGGACAGACCAGCCTGGATGGCGGCCCCTGACCCCTGGGCCGTGCTCTATCGGTGACCCCTCGACTATCCCTCCTCCCCCCCAGTTTGCTTTATAAACTGCTCTCCAGTGTGCCCTGTTCTGAGTTCACCTTCGTGGTATCCCCTCTACCTCCCTCTCTATGCAAAATGTCTTCACAGAGAGGGGGCTGGGCCTCCGTCATCTTGCCACCTGCCACCTGACTCACTGCCAGGCCTGTGGCGCTCACCGGATACATGTTTGAATACATGAATTAAAAGCGTCATATGAACTTTATTTCCCGTCAGGGCGTTGAGCAGGGATGTGGGTCGCTTGGACTGGATCCTTCCAGGGAGATGCCTTGAGCACCTGTGATGCTCACGCCCTTCTACAGGACAAATGGAGGCTCAGGGAGGGGAAGGGTTGAAGGAGCTCACCCCAGACTGTGCCCCGAAGGGAGCAGACACAGGACTCAGACAGTAGCGGGTGGAGCCCCCGTCCTTCTGTCCCTCTGGTCCTGGGGCCTTGGAGCTGTGCCTCGGTGTCTTTCGGCAGGTGCACAGTTGGCCTTTCGGGGCATGTTCGTGTTCACAGAGCAGGCTGTGTGCCGTCTTCGCTTCCCAGGATCGCGTGCCGGGTGCACCCCTTGTCAGGCCGGCATCCTGAGGGGCAAACTGCTCCTTCTAAGTGGCTTATCTCGCCGTGTCCCACTGACAGCCCGGAGGGGCAGAGCCAACAGCACCATCGCTTTCTTCACACTGTTTCTCCCTCTTCAATCCCCCGCCTTTCAGTTTTACCCGTCCGGGAAGAGGGTCCTGGCTTGGTAAAGGCGGCCCAGACGCGGGACCGGAGCAGTCCAGCCTCTCTCTGGAGAACCTGGTCTTCGGAGCTGGGTACTGCAAGCCGACTTCCTCGGAGGTAAGGTCCACACGGGACGTGGCCCCGGGGCCAGATGCAGCTTCGCAGGGGTGCGTGTGGGCCCCTTCCTCTCACCCGTCCGTCCGTTCCTTCCTTTCTGTGAAACATATTCCTCGTGCCGGACCCTGGGGTGGACGCTGTAGGGTCCTCTTCTGGGCGGTCCCTTGCAAGGGCACGCGGTGAGCGGCTTCCCCCGGACCACATGGTAACCTGGACAGCCCGTCGGCCGTGAGCCCCTGTCAACGCCCGCCTCCGTCTCCCACTTGCTCACTTCTCTGAGCCTCAGTTTCCCCCTTGAAGAGTGGACTCACAAAGATTCAGTAGTCTTCTGGGGTTGTGTGTGAAGCCATCGGTGTGATGAGTGTGAAGGTCCTAGTCCAGTGCTGGTATTCAGTAGGCGCTCAATAAATATGCACATCCTGACCGTTCCCTTCTTCCTTCTTCCCAGCCAACTCCCGTCATTACCTCTCTGTGAGGCGCAGGGCTTTGGCCACACTCAGGGTCGCTGTGCCCAGACTTCTCCTGAGCCAACACGTCATTACGTTTGTGAGGGACTTGCTCAGAAATAACCAGCCTGCATTAGAGACGGATAGATGGAGGGGCAGATGATAGTATTTCCAACTAGCGGTGACATATTTATGTAGACACAATATATATCAAGAGATCTGTTGAAAAGAACTGGCTCCCGTGATGATGGAGGCTGAGGCATCCCCATGACCCATCCCTGCAAGCCGAGGACCTGGGAGAGAGCCAGTGGGGGGCTCTGGTCTGAGCTCAAGTGGGCAGGCAGGAGAACGCGGGTGTCCCAGCTGGAAGGCAGGCAGGGAAAGGACATTCTCTCACTGTCCCCTTTTGTTCTGCATTTTCTTAGCTGGTCAGCTGATGCCGCCCACCTCAGGAGGGCGATCGGCATGAATTCTGTCCGCTGACTCAAGTCAGTCCCCTCCAGAAACCCTCACGGAGACAGCCGGGATAAAGTTTTACATGGTGTCTGGGCACCCGGTAGCCCGTCGGGTTGACCCAGTGAGCTGTCACACAGTCCACAGTAGAAGCGTGGAAGTCTGCCTACCCAGACACGAAAGAGGCACCCCCTTGTCCCGTGCAGCCCTGCCCCCTCCTCACATATCCGGCTCTGCTGGCTCTCCTGTGACATCACCTCTCCCTGCCTGTGGCCCAGCCAGGAGGCTTGGCCGCAAAGGTGGCTGAGCCATGCGTGTCTCCATCTGGTGCCAGCCGCGGTGTCTCGTATTCTCACGATGCAAGGAGCTGAGGAGAGAGCTTCTGAGACCCTCCTGAGGGGCAGGGGACCCGGACCCGGGGCAGGGTTCTGTGCCCAGGAACGAGCAGCCTTTAAAGCCAGATAGAACTTCCTCGGTGGTGGGCTCCAAACACTTGTAGATGCCACCGAGCCTCGAGGCACCCGTGTCCTCAGCGTTGACACTGGACCCAGCAGATAGTAGCAAGGGGGTGGGAGTTCGGGACTTCCTGCTCCCTCTGCGTATCCCCAAGCCCAGGCACTGACCCTCCATTGTTAGTGGGTGCTGTGTGCGTCCCGTGGATCAGCCCCAACCCCCCTGCTGCAGGCCCAGCCCCTCTCCAGACTCCTGATGGGTAGACCGAGGCCTTCGTTGTGACCACGTCACAGGGCCAGGGCCGCTTCCCCCTCAGCCGACTTCTCACTCGCCCGCATGTGCCTCCCCAGAGGATCTACCTGAAAATCTCCAGCTCAGACCATTTCCCAGGTAATGTGGCGTAGGACGTTAGGGAATGTCAGAGATCGGTTCAAAACATTTTTGACACATGTTCCAAGACAAGGGCCTTTTCTAGGTCCACGGGAACACGTGGGGATGATTATGCTACAGCATCTCCCAGAAGGAACTCTTATGCACATCCTCTGATGCCTCGTTCAGATGCCACCACCTGTGAGAAGCACTCTCTGATTTCCTAGGAATAAGTTCTCTCTCCCAAATGTTCCCTCCGTGGTTGGCTCTAGGCATCTCTGTCTCTCCTCCGCCTGATTCTGAGCGGCTGCGGATAGAGGCCAACTCACTCACCAGCACATCCCTGGGCCCAGCACTGTGTGGGGCTGCCCCTGGAGACTGTTGAGAACCCGGGACCTGGGACGGGCTGGGACGGGGGACACGGACTCTGCCGCATCTGAGAAGCCGAGCATGACCCAGCCAGATCTCTGCCTTTGACACGGTGTGACATGGGGGAGAGAAGATTATGGTGTCAGGCACCTGCCACGCTCCCCAATGCCATGTGACTTGAGGGCGTTCATTCACCCTTGCAAACTCAGGTTCTCAACTTGAGAAAGGGATAATACCTGCTTTTAGAGAGGATTTCAGGAGTTAATATGTATAAAGCCTACAAAAATAGACTCATAGCAGGAACATGATACAGTATAGTTTTTTCTTCCCCTTTCCATTTCTTTTCTTGGCTATTTTTGGGGATGTGTGTCAAAGAAGACATCCCTGTCTTGTACCAGAGTCAGATAAAATAGCTTATTTGTGGGTACTCAGCAGTGAACTTGCTCATGGAGCTTAGCTCAATGGGTTATTTTCGGGACCTGATTCTTTCCCTGTGTATTTTCCATTTGGGTCCCATCCAATTATGCGGGCTCAGTGCTGCGCACCCACCCTGTGCCTTCCCACCAGGCACGGGCTGCTGAGCAGAGAACAAAATCCACTCCCCCTGCCTCCCCTAGGAACGGTGCATCCAAATCCCCAGGAAGCCCAGTGCATTAGCAAATAACATGGGGATCCACACAGATTGCAGCATCAGCTGAAAGGATTAGAGACCAGGTGTTGCCTTCAAAATAAGCCTTTCTGTGCAGAGACGTTTGCAGAAGCTAGAGCGTCATAGCAGAATGAGTTGACCGCATGAAACATCATGGGTCCCTTTCCCGACAGCCGGGCCCCTCCCTCCCTCCCTCCCTCCCTCCCTGTGTGCATCCCGGCTTTCCTCTTTCCCAGCTCCAGGCGGCTGGGGCTTCAGATTAGAGTTGGAGCTCCCGTCCCCTCCCCATCAAGAGCCGGCAAGCTCTGCCCGAGGGGAATTATTTTGCCTCTCTGATTTGCGGCTTATCTGTCAAAAAGGGACACTAATGCCTGCCTTGCAGGGTTGCTGAGAAGATTAAATGAAATAAGCATGTAAGAGCCTGGAGCGTAGAGCCCAGCACAAAATGCTCAGTAAAACCCTCTGTTGGATTATTTTTCTTTTGGTTTATCCACATAATTAAATCGAACGTTCCTCCAAGAGCCCCAGTGTGGTCTTGTGGGTAGGACATTGAACGAAGGGTCTTAGGTGTGGTTTTGTTCTTGGCTTTGGCACTAACCTGCTGTGTGACCTTGAGTCAGATCATTGCCCTCTCTGGGTCTCAGTTTCCTCATGTGTAAAAGAGGATTGGACAAGATGATGCTGGAGGTCCCTTTTAGTCCTTTCTCTGCTATCTTCCCTGTGATATCCCTGTCACTGCCTGGTGCAGTTGGGGACGTTTGACACATACTTGACTTATTAGTCCAGATTCTCCAGAGAAATGGAACCAGTAGGATGTGTGTATGTGTACATATACACGCACGCACGCACGCACGCACGCACAGATCGATGCTAAGGGAGTGTTTCATGCTTTTCTGGAGGCTGTCAAATCTGAAATCTGCAGGTTAGTTCAGCAGTCTGGAGACACGATAGGAGTTGCAGTTTGAGCCCAAAGGCAGTCTGCTGACCAAACGACCAAATCCTTTCTTCTTGGTGGCAGAGGGTGGTCAGTCTTTCTTTTAAGACCGTCAACTGATGAGGCGAGGCCCACCCACGCCATGGAGGAAAATCTGCTTTGCTCGGAGTCTAATGACTTAAATGCTCACCTCATCTAAAACATACCTTCACAGAAACACCTAGGATAATGCTTGGCTGAGGAGCTGGGTACTGTGGCCTGGCAAGATTGGCACGTAAGATCTGCGGTCACACTTAATAAAGTGCTCAGGATCAGGAATCCAATTCTCGAAACCAGGATAATCCCTTTCTCCCGCCAGGGATGCGGCGCACTCCCAGCGTCGCTGAGATCAGTGGTGGTGTTCCACTGCCCGGGGAGAGGATGGCAGCCTGGTGGATGAGCACAGGCCGTAGGGTGTCCTGGTCCTCAGAGCTCAGCCTCCGTGGGCAGGAGCATCGGTACATCGCGTGCCCATCCATCCACATGCTTAGTCTCGACTCAGTGCCGCCCCCCCGCCGTGTGCCGCAGGGGCCCAAATGGATGCACCTTGGCCTCTTCCTCGGTGGGTCGTGGGATCTAGTGCATGAGGCAAAGCAGTAATCGAAGCTTTAAAAATTCCGCAATAGCGTGTAAAGTATGATGCCAATCATTTCGCATTGAGTTTTTGAACACCTGTTCTGTGAAGCCGTGGACGCCCAAGGGCTCCGTCAGTTTCACCAGCCACCGTGTGGGATTTCCTTTTGCAGGTGAAGAGGCCGAGACACAGGTTTAGTTCTGTGTCTACAGTCATAGGACTGGGCAGCCTCTTGCCACGGCCCCGCCCGGTCAGTCTGCTGCTTCGCAGGGCTGGGCGTGGCCTTTCTGTGTCCACGGCGTGTGCCTGATAGAGCGAGTGTGCTCAGGAGACCTTTGTTGAACGAGCACCTGTCAGAAACCGTGGAATCCGAGAACATCTGAATGCGAGAGGACAAAAGCCCTTGCGAGTAGACGTTAGGCATTTAACTTTCCAACAGATGCATTCCACCCGATGCTTTGAGCCTCCCTGGCCCCTGGCTCACCTGTGGAAATCACAGAAGCCGTGCTGGGGAGGGGGGGACTCGTGCTCTGCCGGAGCAGATGAATGCGCCTGAGACGAATGTGTTGGCCACCAAAGTGAAATGCCTCCATGCTCATGTGACGTAGAACATACTTTCCAGACCCAGGAGTGTGTCATTGAGAGAATATTCCAGACTGTGGCTCTGGGGCCACTTTCCTGCTAAGTCAGGTGGCAGAGGGTTGTAAACCAGCATCTTCCTGGAAAGGAGTGATGCTCCCAAAGCACATGTGTACAAAGTGCTGAGCTTTACAAAGCCTTACACGCTGAGCCTTGTGGCATGACAGCCCCTCGCTGGAGGCAGGCATATGTCTGCAAGGGCTGGGTGGGGTGGAAACCGAGGCACAGGGCTGATCTCCAGGCAAAAGTCTCCCACCTCCTATATATGCCATTCTTCCTACTCTTCTGCTTCCATTTTTATTGGGCGCTTTGTACTTCACCCTTGCTTTAAATTCACCCTTGTTACTGTAAACATCCTCGTATCCCTTTCGCGAGCATCCGGAGTCCCATGGCTAAGGCACGGACGTTCATTATTGCTGTTAATGCACCATCATATTGCCTCTCGACTGCGATGCATCTCCATGAGCAGAGATGCTGCCGTCAGTCTATTCACTCATCAGATATTTATCAAGCACCTACCATGTCTCAGAGACCGGGCAAAGGGTCGGGGACACCACGCTAATGGGAATGTCAGCCTCAGCCTCCACCTGGTGGGGCATCTTCCTTTGTGTAGCCCCCGGCACCCATTCGAGGTGCTGGTCACTGCAGGTGCTCAGTTAGTGTTGGATGTAGGTGAGGTAAGCTGGTGCACCGTGAGGTTCTTGGTTACATATGAGGGGTGACCACAGCTGACATAGCCCCAGACACAGTAGGTCCAGTACCCAGGACCCAGGGCCCGCAATACTTTGGGGGCCAATGGAATGTTTTAATGTCTTGTAAAATCAAAACATATATATGCATACACACACATATGCATCTACCTGTATCTACATATGTGCATGTATATATGTAATTATGTCATTCCAATCCTGAAAATAAAATTTTAAATATATTTTCTATTTTCTAACAGATGAAAAGTCCCAGTCCCCAGCAAAGGCATAATCTGGCTCTGGGGACAATTACTATTAGCTTAGCTTTCATCTTTACTTCCTGATTACAGACACAAGAAAGCACAGCCCGGTAAACCCAGATGTTCTCCCCGAGGTGGACAGGTGCACACTTAGCACTGAGCTTTCTGTTTAGCCCCGTGCTTTGTCAAAGCTCATCACACCAGTGTGATGCCCGCCTGGGGAGTGGGCTGTCCAAGCATTTGTGTGGGGATGAGCACAGACGACTTTGCAGTCCGTGGACGCCACGTTCTAAGGTTAACTACCTGGGGACGAGTCCGACGTCATCAGGAAAACACAATCGTTATCGAAAGAAAAACATGTTTCACAGTTTTAAAAATTGTGCTGAATGATGTCTGCTATTTCAGGAATTAAGATGCCAAGCACTGTTGTACTCGCCCTCTGTGCTAAAATTAAATAGTTTATAACGTTGCAAAACAAATAGTAAATTGCTATCTGGTGCACAGCCGTGATGGGCTTTGACTCTCTGGTGGGTTGCATTCATCTGTGTATGAATCCAGCGAAAATTCCATGGGTCATTTCCACAAAAGAATATAAATCCGTGAAAGTGGACTTTTCGTGCAAAAGTCTACAGTATTGCTTATTTATGCACAACACTTTTCATTGGCGAAAACCACCGTTTTTCCTCGTCTCCTGCCTTCGGAGGCCTTCCTCCTCTCCCGAGTTTCTAGGCACGGTGGGAGGTCACGTGGCAAGGACGAGGCAGAGCAGTGTTCTCAGCATCCAGCGTGACAGGCACCCAGTCAGCACATACTGACTGATTACAAGGCCAGGGGGCAGCACGGCGCACAGGCGAGAACACTGGATTTGAGACGGACCCCTGGCAGGGCTAAGGTCAGGTTCATCCATGGATTACCTGTGAGAGCTTGGCAGGTCATTTGACCACTCTGAGCCTCTGTTTCTTCTTCTTTTCTTAAAGGGGAGAGTGAAATGTGTTCACCCTGTAAGGTTTGCCTGGGACTCAGGAGGGGAAAGATATTTCCCCCTTTGAGCATCCCTGTCTCCCCTCCTGTTCTTCCTGACATGACGGTGTCATGGTGTCACCAAACGTCACATTCACCTTTTAATGTAATTATGTCAGTGAGATGTGCTGAGCACTTACTCATGTTAGGCTCTGTGCTGAGCATTTTTACTGTGCTTCCTCATGGCTCCTGGAATAGATTCATATTATAGAGGTAAGGAAACTAAAGGTCTAGTAACTTCATAGTTGCCCAACACTGGGCAACTGGTCCCCTGCGGGGCCGGGATACATGCCCAGGTCCCACTGCATCCAGCCAAATTATTTCCACTTGCCGTCTCCTAGAACCTTCCCAGTAGGTGGACAGCCATGTTCCCCACCTTCACCACCTAGTGCCGGGCAGGTGGCAACAGCTGTCTCTGTAACCAGTGCCTCTGTGATGTTTCCTCCTTTTCGTGGTTGAGGATCCTGAGTCTAAGCCATGCCTTGTCTTCTCATTAAGGCAGCGGTCATGTTGGAGCACCCGGGTGGCTCAGTCGGTTAAGTGTCTGACTCTTGATCTCAGCTCAGGGCTTGATCTCAGGGTTGTGAGTTCAAGCCCTGCATTGGGCTCCATGGTGGATGTGAAGCCTACTTAGGAAAAAAAAAAAAAAAGCGGTTATATTTAACATTGAGGTGGGCAGAGTGGAGCGATGGTCAACAAATCAGCCCCAATTCTATCCTCGTGGAATTTGCAATTTAGGCAGAAAAAGGAAGGAGATTGAAAAACTAATCTCATAGGAGATAGACGCTAACAAAGAATTCATCTGCAGTGCTCTAGCTGGCTGGAGCACACAAGAGAGGGGCCCACCCCCAGGGTGATTGACAGAGGGCTTCCCAGAGAGAGGGACTTTAAGCAGGGAACAGGACGCAGGACTCTGAATCTAGATCCGTCTCTTGCCATGGACTAGTAGTTTCCTAAATCCTCTGTCTTCCGAAAGCAGACATTAGTAGGGGCCTTCCAAATCATTTGGCCCATCATTTTTTAGAGAGAGTCGTTTCCTTGAAACTTCATTTATTGCTTTATTTACCATGTGTTCGCAGGGTACTTATTTTGGTTGTGCTCATGTTGGAGTGGACGGACACGGCCCAGAGAGACATGTGGACTCTAGACAGGAGCTCCCGGTGCAGGGAATCAGGCCTCATGCTGGTCTGCTAGTGAAGCACAAAACAGGGCCGGGTGCTCGAGACTGGGACACAGTCCGGAAGCACTTCCCAGCCTGAAGGAGCTCTCGTCTGAATCAAAATGAGTGATTGTCAGCTGTGGAATGTCAAGGGGAGGGGAAAGGTGAGGAAAAGAAGCATCGAGGCCCAGGGCCGTGAGGGAAAGGGTGTGGCACATCTGGGGACTCCAGGGAGGCAGGGTGGCCAGACCTGGGGCTGGGAAGGTCACCAGTGGCCCGATCACTGGGGACTCTGTAAACCTGGTTAGTCATGACAGTACCACATGCGGGGGATCGGCATGATGGGATGCGTTGTCATTCTCGCTGCTCTGGACGGGATTGATGGGAAGAGGTAGGGCTGGGGCAGAATCCGCAAGAGCCTGGAGTGGAGGCCTGGACCATGTAGAGGTGAGGTGAGCAGAGTAGAGAGATGGATGGATGTCATAGCTGCAACTGAGGTAGAATGGAAGGAACTTGAAGAATCGACCTATTTGGTAGCTGTGTGTCATGGGTCATAAAGGGCTCTGCTGTGAGCTAGCTTCCTAGTAAGGAGATTTGGCACACTTGATTCACGCTAAAGTGTCAGTGGCTGAAATCATCCATTGTGGGTGACCTTGATTTAGGCATTTGCATTTTTTAATTTATTTTTGAGAGATGAGAGAGAGAGAGAGAGAGAGAACGCATGAGCACAAGTGAGGGAGGGGCAGAGAGAGAAAGAGAGAGGGAGACGTAGAATCCAAAGTAGGCTCCAGGCTCCGAGCTGGCATTGCAGAGTCAACGCAGGGCTCGAACCCATGAACTGTGAGATGATGTTGAGGCCGGATGTGCGTTCTGTATTTGAGCCTTCATTTGATAAACATCTTATTGCGTATCTAACCTGCACTTCATGCAAGACTCTGGGAGTTTAGCTAGGAGCAAGGTATACGTGCAAGAAAACACACCAATCTCTACTTAATCATAGTGTCTTGGATGCAAAGGAGCTGCTCTTATGCGGCCCCTGACCTGGTCTGTGATATGGGGGAGCTTCCTTGAGCAAGGGGAATTCAGGCTGTGACGTGAAGGATGAGACATAGCCGGAAGTGAGGGGGGGACGTAGGGCTGCCATGTACAGTTGTGTAAGTTGTATGCTCTACAAAGGCCCCTGGTGGAGGAGGTGGGTTGGGACTGAAATCCCGCCCACTTTCCACTTGCCAAGCCAAGCATCAGTAGGGCAAGGGAGCTTTCCTCTCTCCCGTTGATCCACCTGCAGGGAAACTCATTCTGGTTAGCACAGAGGCAACCCATGGACAAAGAGTGGCGAGAAAGAGGAAGAACATTTGAGCTGCGTGTACTGTGGCAAAGACCCTGGGCTGGGAAAAGGTGTGATGATGCTGTTGCAGTCCCTGGGCTGGCACCCAGTGACTGAGAGGGGGAGGGATATGAGTGAGGCTGGGGGGGGGGGGGGAAGGGAGCCGTCACCTGCAGGAACCTGCAGCCTGTGTGCTGAGGGTAGCAGGGCTGACATCCCAGCACGACTGTGATGAGCGAGTATGGCACAGATGTGAGGCACCCAGACGGTGTTCTGCAGCCCCCCAGCAGCCTCACCTGCAGCACCCGCTCTCTGCGCAGGGTTGCTGGGCTCCAGTCACCACCATACCATGAACGCAGCTTTCCTAGGAAGGGATTGCTCAGGGAGGGAACAGAAGGAGAATCACAAAGGCCTTGGCAGGTGTTGGATCTGACTCTTGTCCAGTGTTGTGTGCGAATTTGAAAACCAGGTCCGAACATAAAACACTGCCCTCTGAATGTGTGTCCAGAATCTCTGAACCAGTTCCCGCTGAATGGCAAGAGCCCATAACTGACTGTACCTAGAATATCGGTAATTCGTTTGGTTCTTTCTTGCTGTCTAGCTGGGTGGGTATCTACCAGTGGATGTCTTGATGTCGTGGAGAATGCCTTTCCTAGTTAATGGAGTCTTGATGGAAGGGATGCTGACGTGGGAGCCAGGATTTCGAGACTCTAGGACCATTTCCCCCCAGAGTGTGCACTGTGACCCCGGCAGACACACCCCGAGCATTTGGCTTGACTCAGGAGATGCAGAGCACTGGTGTGTGGGTGGAGAGAGTGTGAAGTCATCGAGGAACCGTCCCCATGTGCCCTGAACACCTACAGTTAATTAAACTGTAAGGCTAGGGTTTGGGGCGCCTGAGCGGCTCAGTCAGTTAAGCGTCCCGCTCTTGATTGCAGCTCAGGTCATGATCTCACGGTTCATGGGATTGAACCTCACATCGGGCTCTGCACTGACAGAGCACAACCTGCTTGGGATTCTCTCCTCTCTCTCCACCCCTCTCCCACTCATGCTTTTTCAAAAATAAGTGAACTTTAAGAAGGGAACCACGAGGCTCTAGTCAATGATGTAGGGATGTAGGTGATATAAGCCTCTTCTCCTTACTCTCCAAGCATCTTGCTTGATGCTCTGGGCTTCCTTTCTTCTGTGGTGACCTGGGGAGTCATGTGTTTGGGATGGCAGTGGCACAGAACAAAAGAACGAGGATAGGGAGACGTCGTTTGGAGGAGAGCCACACAGGAGATCCGCTGACCTGTATCAGACTTTAGAAAGACAAACAAACAAACTTAAAAATGTTAAGTAACTGAGATTTATGGATTGCTTGTCGCAGCAGTTAGTGTTACTTAAGAAAAAATGTTTCTTTCGATGGTCTAGCCTTATCAGAAAGCTAAAAGCATGGCCCCGACCTTAGCAATCAGGGATCTGGAAATGGAGACTCGGCTATCAGAGGATGGGCACACGAGGACCTGTGTTACTCAGAGACATTTGGTAAACTGTCACCTCTGAGGACTTAGAAGGGAGACTGAAGGCCGTCTGAGCTGTGTCTGGGGCAGGTCCTCAGCCTCGGCACTGTTGACATTTTGGGACATTTAGGGAAAGTCCATGCAGAAATTTGGGGCCTGGCAGAGTTGGAAAAGCCTATTTCTTTTGGAACAAAAACACTGAAGTTATTTTAAAAATAAAAAAACAAACACAAGAAAACTTTGACAGAGCCCAAGAAAACTTCTCTGTTGAATAAAGTGGCTTGAGGCAAACAGCAGATTAATGCATCAATTCTCCTACATATCGACCCAGAAAACTTCAAGGCAGCTTCTATTTACTTTCTATAGAGACCTGGGGGGAGAAAATAAAGAAATGCAGCTGACATAAGGGCACGGGGAAGAGACTGGAAACAAATAGATTGACAGCCTACTAAATTTTGAAGAAAATGGTGTTGTAGAAGAAACCAAAGACTTAGACTGGAAGACTGATTGGCTGTTTGGGGCTAATGTCAACCCGTGGGCCTCCTTCCCAGGGTGCTGGAGAGCAAGAGGTAGGCTTTGAATGCTGTCTGTCCCCCAGGGACCGTGCTCCCCTCCACCCAGCCTCCCGGGAGGCGGACCCAGGGACCATGAACTGCATGGACCCAGGGAGATGGACCAAGGAGTTCTACCAGTAGTGAAATTTGTGCCTCATCACGAAACCTACAGACCTATGTCTGTGGTGGGTTCCCCACTCTCCTCCATCCCTCATGGGAATGTCCATGTCAGTTTCTCCCTCCCACTCCTACTGTTGCCCGTTGTGAAGGGCAGTTCATTTATATTCTTAGGTCTTTGGTTGTTGGACCAGTAAGAACCATATCGGACCCAGCGTCCACACTGCCTCCCCCTCCCCAAAATCCGACAGCTGGAAGGCGAGGCCGTGAACACCTGTGACCAGGGCTGCCCCCCTTGCACGAGGGTGTGGCAGGTGTAGGAAGAAGAGGGAAGCAGGGTTGGTGATCAGAATAACAGTGGTGGCCGACTGGCTGTACCTCCCCGGTCCCATTTCATTTGATATGCACGTGTGAAGATGTTTTGCCAGGCCTCCCTTGCGGTTAGTTGAGGGCCGTATGCCTGGGTCAGAGCCAGTGGGATCCCTGAGTATTTTCCCTTAAAAATACTGTGTGATGCTCGAGGCTATCCGTTCATTCTGTGGTGCCTCTGAAGAGTGTATGTCAAAGTTGGGAGTGGCACAAGATGGGAGGGCCCTGGATCCCTGAGTCTCTGCTTCTAGGAACACTGCCCACAGCACTGCTATCCCACAGTGGCCTTTCTGTGAGTGATAACTCACTGAGAGCTCAGGGTTATTTGTTATTGCAGCGCTATACCAAAGACGAGAAGTCTGATGCACAACACCTGTTTAGAGACTGTAGTGTGGTCTTGAGATCCAGGATGCTTGGTGGGGTTTAGTGGAAGACGGGCCTGATCACGGGAGGTCTCCAACGTCTGGTTCAGACGTCCTCAGTGATTCCTTTAGACCCAGTTTCTAGCAGGCCCGGTGCCTAGGCTACCAAAGGAGGGACACACAGCAGGTGTAATGCAGGAAGAGAGCACACAGGATGTGAACTCAGTGACCCTCTTAAGTGATTTCCCCCAGTGATGAGAACACCCGGCAACGGACCGACTGGCTATTCGGCGACAGTGTTGCCGAGGTCTGGGTGAGTGTGCTGTGCACGTGGATACACATGGGAGCACTTACACGGGCACAGGCAGGTATGTTTGCAGGAGAAATGAAGCAGTTTCCACAAAAGTAGCTGTGTTCTGTCTTGAATGCGGCGAGCAGAGGACCAGGATAGTGGACACCTGTTTCTCCCTCCTCGGTCTAAGCCGCTAGCTGGCCCAGGCAGGGCACATGGGCCGCCCGATGGCCGGATGGAGTCCTGGGGACCGGGGGGTCATCAGGGCCCCTCCGTACAATGCAGGAAGCACCCGCAGGTCTAGCTACTCTCTCCCCTCCTTCCTCCTTTTCCCAGTCTCGCCCTGGACTGAAGATGAGCTTGCAGTTTTAAGAGGAGGAGAGAGAAATGGAGAGAGGCAGCCTCAAGGCTGACATGTATGTCACTCCCCTCTCCCCAGGAAGCTGGCTCAGGGGGGCGTGTTGTCTAGCTCAGCCTGTCAAACCTACCTTGTCGAACCCCGGCCTGTCCACCACCAACATGTGTCTTCAAGCTTCACAGCTTCGCTGCTCTCAGAGTACATGTTAACACAGGCATAGACTCAGAAGTCCAACACATGGACTCTTGGTAGCTCACGGGTGGTAAACAGCCTTGAACGTGGTACCAGGCTGCCTGCAGAGAGAGCCTTTCCCCGTGGCTTTCCCTGCAGTTGGGGACAGTGCACAGCAGAATCTCCTGGGGAGACTTTTAAAAATATTATGCGAATCTGAGCTCTACTCCCAGGATTCTGAATCAGCCCAGCTAGGCTGGGGTTTAGACCGCAGTGTTTTAAAAATCTCCCCAGGTGAGTCTGAGGCATCGTCCAGCCGAGGTATCCTGGAGTAGACCAACAGGTACAGACTTGGAGTTGGACACGCTTGGGTTCCAACCCAGGGTCTGTCACTCTGGTCGTCCAGCTCATCACCTCTGAGCTAGAGATGATGCACCGATTGGGTGCTCGACGTGGAGTCAGAGCTCCATAACGTCCCTGACTCAACTGGGGTTTTGTGTCGTGTCTGTGAAGAAGGCACAGGAAGCTCCACCGTTTATCCTTCTGCATATTCTCCTCCACCTTGTTGATTGCGAAGTCCTTCTCTCCAAACGCCTCCCAGGTCCTACCCTCTCCCCTGGCCCCAGGCTGGGTTAGGAGGCCCCTCTCTGGGCCCCAGGTAACTTCTTGCCCACTCTTGCCTTTATGACCTTTGCATTTCATTGGCATTGCCTGTTTTCTAGCCAGTCCCCTGCTAGACCACACGTGTTGGGGGCAGTGACTGTTCCTCCAGAACAACAGGTGTGTCAGAGATGGACCTTCAGTGAGTAGCTGTAGATGCTGTCTCTGTGCTTCATCCTTCTTAATGCCTGTGATAACCCTCTGAGCGAAACCGCATTACCTACATTTTGGACACAAGAAAACTGAGGCTCAGAGAGAGGAACTAACTTGTCTCAGGCACACAAATAGAAGGCTGCAGGGGAGAACCCAGTGTGGCAGACTCTGTGTATCATGTGTGTGCATAACCTTTGAGTCCGCATATGGAAGGACCTAGTCTCCAGTGTAAAGAACCTCCTCTCTCTCTTTTAATATTGTTTTCATGTTTATTTATTTATTTTGAGAAAGAGGTAGAGCACAAGCAGGGAAGAGGCGGAGAGAGGGAGAGGGAGAGGGAGAGGGAGAGGGAGAGGGAGAGGGAGGGAGAGGGAGAGGGAGAGGGAGAGGGAGAGGGAGAGGGAATGAGATTGAATCCCAAGCAGACTCTGGGCTGTCAGCACAGAGCCTGATGTGGGACTTGATATTGTGAACCATGAGATCATGACCTGAGCCGAAATCAAGAGCTGGACGCTTAACTGACTGAACCACTCAGATGGCCCACGAACTTCCTCTCTTTGACAGCAGCCTCCCAGGCTGCCATGCACTGTCCCTCCATTGCCTTGCCCTCACCAACAGCTTGTACAGAATGTTTCCTTCCCCTAAATATAGAAGAAATGCTCTCTGAGCCTCTTTGTACTCACAACTGTTCCATCTGAAAAAACACAAATTATAATTGGATCATAACTATTCATTGAGGAGTTAAAGATTTGGCACGAGTTACCAAAAGGAATGATTTTATTTTCTGGCCTGTAGGAATGCCTGAACTTGGAACAAAGAACTCCATATTTAATGGGACTGCCATTACTAGCTTTTGTCCTTGAGTAAGTAACTGACCCTTCTAGACTCAGTCTCCCCTGGTCAGTAAGGTAACAGTGATACTTGCCCCCTCTCTTTGACATATTCAGCAACTTGGCCACCTCACTGTATTCTGGGGCTGTGTTCATATTTGGTAAAACTGCAGTGAGTAAGACACATGCTATCCTGGCCTCACGAACAAGCAGGGTACTGCTGGGGGCATATATATGGCATATATATATTAAATACGTAATTACATCAATAGGTCACAAATTATTGTGATAAAGGTTATATAGAAGTGGAGCAGGTGATGTGCTTCCCCCTTCTTTCTGTCATTACATTTGTGTCTTTCCTTATCACCTCCTGGTCCTGCCCCTAATTCTGTCCTGCCCTCTTTCCAGGCATCTCTGCCCTCCTCTATGCTCTCTTCTCTTCCCTTGTTTAGATGGCTTGCTTCTCTGACCCCCTTTCCTCTCTGCTTCTGCCTCCTTCTCAGCTCCCTCCACCCCAGTCTTTCCTCTCCTCCACGTCCCCACCTCCCATTCTCTACCTCACCCCTTTTTCTTCACTATAACTCCCTTTGCTGAGAACTTCTCTGTCATCGGTGCCATTTTTGTATCAGTTTCTACTGTTTGATTTTTCTCCTCATTATGTGTTGTGTTTTCCTGACTCTTTGTATGCCTGGTAATTTTCGATTCAATGTCAGGCATTGTGTTTACCTTTTCATTTTCAGTGCTAGATTTATATGTATTTATTTATATATACATGAAATAAAAATATGAACATGGATTTATATTAACTAATACATCGAAAAACAAATACGTATATATCATTATATATACACAGAGAGAGAGCTTTGTTATGGGATGCGTTTTAACTGATTCCAAACTGGGAATCAGTTTGATCCTTCCAGGGCTTGCTTTTAAAGGTTTGCTAGGAGAGACCAGAGAAGTCTTTTGTCTTGGGATAGTTTAGCTGCTGAGACAATGCTCCTCTGAGCTCTGCCCATTGACCCATGAATTGTGAGGTCTCCCACTCTGACTTGTGGATGCCCCCATCATTCCCTGGGAATTGTCTCCTATGCTCTCATCTCTGGTGCTCTGTCCTGTGAACTCTGGGCCCTTGGCCTCCTGAACTCTCAGCGCTGTCTCCTTGGCTCAGGGAGGCTGCCCTGGCAGCCTTAGTTCCACCTTCCTGGATCATGTCCTGGAAACTCCCTATAGGCAGTAAGTAGTAGGACTCACTTCACTTGTGGTCTATGCAGCCTGATGGCCAATGTCTGAAAACTGACGCTTCATATTTGTATGTGGGTTATTTTGTTTTTTTTTTTTCCCCAGTGAGAGTGTAAACTTGATTTCTGTTACTCATTGTTGGCTCAAGCAATCACCCCTCCTTCCAACACCACTTTCGGTGGAACCTTTAAATTTAAACATCAGTATACTTGCAGATGTTGTTGTTGCTATTATTCTATTTCCTGCTTCCTTATAAACCACGAGCTGAAATCCATGGTAGCTATTTGAATACAGGTCTTGCATATTAATTTTCCTAGATGTCTTTTGTGGGGTAGACGTATATACACATGGCTTGTTTTTATCCTCCTCACCACCACCATCGTTGTCTTCACGGACGTGTCAAATACACTTCTAAGCTCTTTACATTGATTTACTCATTTAATTATAATGACAGCCTCTGAGCCAGGTTATTATTAGTGTCAACTTTTTTTTTAAGTTTGTTTGTTTGTTTATTTCTTTAGAGAGGATGCACATGGACAAGGGGCAGAGAGAGAAGGAGAGAGAGAATCTTAAGCTGGCTTCATGCTCAGTGAGGAGCCTGATGTGTGGCTCAATCCCACAACCGTGAGATCATGAGAGTCAATATCGAGTTGGACATTTAACTGACTGAGCCACCCAGGATCCCCTGTGTCACTTTTGAAATGAGGAGACAAATGCACAGAAAGCTCAAGGAACCAGCTAGCCAGCAGCATCTAGAATACAGATGTAGGCAGGGTAGCTCCAGCATCTCCAGCCTCCACAACTAGGCTATTTGCTTCTTATTAGCAGCTGAACACAGCAGGGCCTTTCCAGGTGCCCCAGAGGGAGGACCAGCATCGCAGCTGCTGACCCAAGTGACATTTGAACTGCCTTTGAAGGAGCTAGGGTCTGGAGGGAATGGTAGGTCGTATCTGAATTCCAGGCTAGAAGGATGATCCAGCCGTGAGCCAGGAGGTTCCTGTTGGAACATCGTCATCTTTGGGCAACCCAAGCATTTAAAATCCCAGTTATATACCCGCTGGAGTGCCTGTAGTTTCCACCACGGACTCTGGATCCACATTGCTATGTTCTGTTCTCGACTCTACGGTTTCCCATGTGTGAGCATGTGTGTGAGAGTGCATGTGAGGCCGGGCAAGGTGCTTATTCTCTCTATACCTGAGGCAAACTCATCTGTATGATACAAAAATATTACTGTGGAAAACTCCTAGGTTTGGGGTGAGAAGTCAATGAGTTAATTTATTAAAACATGTAAGATGGCACGAGGAACAGGCCGGCCCCCTATATGCTGTTACACAGATTATGGTTTCTGGTGACTGCTAGGCCCCGCCCATGGGTGCTTCCATCTCTCACCCAGGTAGCCCCCAGAGGAAGGGAGCAGAGCTGGCTGGAGGCCCTTGCAACCATCCAGGCAAGAACCGGACCCAGGCAATGAAAGCAGGAGGTGGGGGGAGGGTAAAGAGTGGGAGGCATTTTAGCGGGAGAATACATAGGTCCAGGTGAAGGAGAAAACCCAAGGGCAACTCCTTCTGTTTTTGATGACTTGGAGAATGGCATGGCCTTTCCCACATTACCTTGAACTGCTCTTTCGACATTTTCTCAGTCTCCAGCTCACATATTTAATCAGATTTGATATTCTTTATTGATGATTGCTGAGTGGTCTCCCTGCATTGATTAGGGCTCTGGGCATTCACTGGTCCCTGGTGGGCATTTGTAAAATTACTGAAGGCAGGAAGTCCATCCTCTGTGATGAAAGCTTCCCTCTGTAGGTTCCAGGCTTGGCGATTCTAGGAGTCACAGGAGGACCTGACATTGTGGTCTCTTCTCCCAAATATCAGCCTGTTCTCCCAATCAGTGTCATCTTCTCTTCCTGAAAATGAGTGGGACCAAAGGAATATTCCAGACCCCACACTTTGTATCTCCGATGTTATGCATAATTGAATGTGTTTGATAGTTTCTATCATCTTGAAAAATCACTCTTCAAATACTGCAATAATAAAAGATCCATCAAAGAACAGTGGTGTAATATTACCTTCTGTTCCCATGGAGACCAAATTGCTGGTGTTCAGCTGTGGGATTATTAATGGCATTTGCCCATATAACGTGTGTTGGCTTAACCTGGTAAGCAGCCCATGATATTTATCATCACCTGCAATGTGTTCAACTAATTTCAACTTACGTTTATTGCGGGGGTTTTAGGAATGGTTTTATTTGCCATTTTGATTCAATTCAATTTTCCTGAAGGCCAGATTGCCAATGCCAGGTAAGGAGTTTCTTGGCTGTGTTGCTTAGTCTGATGGGGAACGTTCTGTTCATACGTGGTGTGTATGTGTGTTTAGGGGAGACAGGTCATTGAACAGGATCCCTGGAGTGTAGACGCAGAGGCTATAGCACACATTGGGAGGCACTGTGTTATACACAGGGCTCGGTTTCTGCAAACATGATCTCTTTGGAGTCTTCTAACATCCACCAACACATCTAAGAATGAGACCCATTATAAAGGTGAGGAAACCAAAGACCTGATAGGCCAGGCATCTATCCTAAGGGCAGTTATTTGAGCTGAAATTCTAACCCACCTCCGTATAATTCTGAGTGATTGTGCTGTGCATTTGGTATACTAGGCTAACTTACTTAGTAGTTCTGAACAGCACATAAAGCTAGCCGCCTGGGTTGTTTGCAAGGTTAATGTATTTACAGTGATTGGCACATGGTGAATATTGAGTAAGCAGTAGCTCTTGTCTCCTGTTTTCCTTCTCTTGTTTGTATTTTTTCTTGTTTTTGCACAGCTACAATTAGAAGTCAAAAATGTTGAATTACTACTATTTTTGCTCATGTGCACAAAAGATTTTTGGTTAACACAAGAGCTGCATTTACATGGATTCGGTTTTTGTTTTCTGCCAAAGTGTCATTGCTCACATATTTGGAAGTAATCTGAGTTAACTGCGTTTCCATAAACACTAAATTTGCACCCATTAGACTCTACTGATTATACTTGGTATGAAAGGATATAGATTAAACGTGCATCCCATTGATAGCCTCGCTGTTGCTTGGAAGAAAGAGATCGTTTTTGTTATAGAAACAAGAACTCTCTCAATTTAAAAATCTGTCCAGAAGAAACCCTTACATTTCTTACCTTCTTCCCATGGTTATATTGTCGTGACCTTGTACATCTTATCTTGTCCCCCAGTTTGTCCCCATCACTCTACAAGCTCTGAGGAAGGGACCATGTCTTTCTTGAACATTGCTGTAGCCAGTGCCTCGGACATGGGAGGACTAACTCCATATTTGTGTGGAAATCACTGATGAGGAAAGAGGTGACTAACCCTGTGAGGGAAGGAAGCAGCAGGCTGATTTTTCTCATCTTCTGGAGGAGGATGTTGAGATTCCAAAATCAGTTCTTCTAACACTTAAGCTAAGAGCTCCTTCAACTCTACCCCGTTGCTGTCCAGATATGAGTATCTGGAGATCTATGGATAGTTCTAGCCAGAAGGCACATTTTCCATTAGTTACCACTTATGTAAACATAGGTCGTGGAAACACTTTCCAGACTTGACATCAGCGGGCACGCTGGCCAGATGCTATGTGGCGATGGTGACTTTGGTGACGGTGTGAATGACAGCCAAGGCTTACATCAGTTATCTCACTGAGCCCTCACGACAACGATGAGGCTACGTTGTAGCTATGGCGTCATCAGGAAACAGGCACCAAATGGTCTTGTTATTTGTCCAAAGTCACTTAGCAGCTGCTAAGTGAAGAGGTTTCATGGACTGTGCAGCCGAGAGCCTGAGTGAACTCCTCAGACCACTAGTTATGTGGGCTCATACCTCGGTTTCCCCCCTTACAAAATGGTGAGCCTTGCCCCTCTCTTCCACAGACACGGTTTATGTTATGTGAATGTGCTTTATGTGGTGTCCGCCAGGACAAAGGTTGCTGTGGATAAACCAGACTTCGGGGAGAGGATTCTCACTCTCCAGTCACCTCCGTCACCAGCTGATCAGGTGCTCCGTTTAGAGGCAGCCATGGCTTCCAAACGCCATCTTGTTTGCAAACATAACAGAGGACTGACCGCATATATTCCCCTAATGAGTGAGAAAGGCAGCATGTGAGTTTTCTTTTTCTCAGATTTACCCCTGGCCCACATTTCAGCATCCAGAATGAACATTCCTTTCCCGAGGATGCTCTGCCCGACCACCCAGACTGGCTACAGACCTCATGGCTCTCACGTTGCCTGCTTGGTGCAGCGCCCACCTCACCGGAGACGGTTGTCTGTGTTCCCTACCAGACTGAAGGCCCAGGACCGAAGGCAGACTATGGCCTCCTTCACCCACGGCCCCCCTCGGGTGGGCGAACACCTGCACGCTGTAGATACCGTATGCATGAGGGCTCGTAAAGTGTAACGAAGTCCCATCCCTGAGTAGATTTGTCCTCTTATTTAACCTCCCCCGACAATTGTTGTAAATTGTGTTGATAGTGGCTTCATAGCCAGTTTTATTGGAGTCACTTATATTTTTATTGCTGGTCAACAACCCACTGCCAGCACCCACTCAGGACCTCCTATTCTAAGGCGGGCACAACAGTGAAGCGCTCTCAGAATCCTGTCCCCAGACCATTCCGAGTACAGACAGGGCGCTGATCTGCAGGCTCCGAGCTGTGCTGACTGTCCCTTTCACTGTGGCATCGTCTGCCGTAGTGTTTATTATTGGAAATGAATCTCATCCCTCCCTGACTTCAGCCATTCTCTCTGCTTCACTGGCCGCTTTCTCTGGGTAGCAAAGAATCCCATTCCGTATTGATCTCATTCACTTTCCCAGGAGAACCTTGGACAAAACTGATGCTTGCTCATGGCTGCCAGAAAGGCTGCCGGTGGCTTCAGGAAATGCTCTAACCTTTGCTCAGCCTTGCCCACGGGGTCTCAGCCCTCACGGGTGGAGACATCACGGGGAGCGTGCACAGCGCCCACCGCCCTGGGTGCCTGAGCTGCACTTTCTTGAGAGTCGGTGCTGACGCATCAAGTAATGGCAACACGATCCTTGAGTTCCACTGTGCTCTCTGCCCCGAAGGCCTTTTACCTGGTTGTTTCTATCAGTATTCATCACAACCCTGGGACGTGCTAACCCCAGGGGTAGAAGTAACTTGCCCGGGACTGTCCACATGACCATGTCATCAGAGCTGGATTGCAGTATCCAAATCCAAGTGTTCGGTTTGCTACACAACAGGTGTCTCCAGTGATCACAGCCATGAATTCACAGAGACATAAGGGATGTGGTTCCACGGCCAATTTCCAGACCACGCTCTGTGCTTCCAGTCAATTAATAGAATAATATTAGCCAAACTAACGCTGAGTTCTTACCCTTTTCCAGCCTGTCTTAAGCCTGTGTACATATTCCATGATTTACTCTTTACTCGAACCCAGTGAAGAAGTGATTAGTAGTTCCCCCATTTTACAGATAAGGAAACTGAGGCCCAAGGCCAGGAGGGTTGTGAGTGATGGTGCTGGGATTCCAGCCCCAGTGGTGGGACCCTGGAGATGTCGTCTTGGCCAATACATCTCCCCAGCTGGCGCTCTCCTCC
Organism: Prionailurus bengalensis; assembly: GCF_016509475.1. Classification (NCBI taxonomy): domain Eukaryota; kingdom Metazoa; phylum Chordata; class Mammalia; order Carnivora; family Felidae; genus Prionailurus; species Prionailurus bengalensis. The sequence goes on along the minus strand of NC_057353.1, from coordinate 78,605,646 downwards.
TGGGACCCAGGCCCTTGCTGTGTGTGTTGCTAATCTGAGTGATCTTCCAGGGACCTCGGTCATCCTCGGCCCCTTCCTGTCTCATGCACTGATGCCCTCGTTGCTTCCTGCTGGACAACAAACAACTTCCAGACTTGCCTCCTTTCTTCCGAATCTCTTCCCTCTGTTCCATTTCCCCTCGGCCCCTATGAGATGATGAACCTTGAAATCATCCTAGTGACAAGGAAGAGAGACCCTCCCGCCTCAAAACCCACACCCGTCTTCATTCAGCCTCGTCCCCGCGTGTCCACACTGCTGACATCATCTCAGTTTTATTTTTACTTCTGCAAAAGGTTTTCCTTCACACTCGGTTTTCCTCCTCCTAGTATCTTCTGATTTCTTTTAAATTATTAGGTCATTTCTTACGTGACATTTCCCTTACTGGCCCAAGAAGAATGCACACGCTTTATTTTGTGCTGCAGTGGCATCGTGTGGAAACTTGATCCTAGCACTCACCAACCTGTCCTGAAGCCCTTCACCTGTGTGCTGCCACACACACCAGATCCCACAGGCTTTAAACCCAGAGATCACACTCCAGTAATCCTCTTTATTCCCTAGCCAAGCCCAGAAACAACACCCACAAAATGGTCCTTGAATAGATGTGTCCAGGAGTAACTTGGGCACCATGTAAACATGTCATATACTCTACTTAATTCTTCTTTTTTTTAACGTTTATTTATTTTTGAGAGTGAGAGAGAGTGTGAACGTGGGGAGGGGCAGAGAGAAGAGGGGAGAGAGAGAGAGAGAGAGAGAGAGAGAGAGAGAGAGAGTCCAAAGCAGGTTCCGCACTGTCAGTGCAGAGCCTGATGAGGGGCTCGAACCCGTGAGATCATGACCTGAGCTGAAGGCGGATGCTCAGCCAACTGAGCCAGCCAGGGGCCCCAAGTATTTTATTTAATTCTAAAATATGGCTGTTTGTAATAACACTAACCACAATCAGGGTTAAAAGCATCCAAAACTCTTTTCGAAAGAGATTTCTCTGCTTCGGTGTGGAAGTCATACTAGCAGTAGCATTTGAGTAGCGGAAAGGACAAGATAGCTAACGCGCAGCAGTCTCGTTTACGAGGAGAAACGGTGTGGGGCCCTGCCTGGCCGTCTGAGACACGGGCTTGGTGAGGTGAGGGCACTGAACCCGGAGGCAGGCAGCCTGGGGCGGGAGACCAGTGGCAGGGTCAGAGCAGGCTGGTGTTGGCAGTTAAAGCCGGGCAAGGAGAAGCCACAGGCAGAGGGGCCGTCTTTGGTCTCTGGAGCAGGGCCTCTGTAAGGGAGCAGGGCCACCAGTGGAGTCACCGCGTGGGGCTGAGGCCAGACGGGCGGCCGCAGTCCCCAGGGTGGATGGGGTGCTCACGTCCACTAGCCCCTGCCTTCTCTCTCCTCCTTGGCAAATCCACGGTCCCGCGGTCTTACGTGGCCTGCCACTCCTCTGCTGTTTCTTTCACGCCTCGAACCTGCCCTTCTCTTGCTTAAATCCACCAGAAGCAACTTGCCAGGGAGATAAGCATCCTCAGTATCAGATCCTCGACAAGCTAAAATCCTCTCCCCCAAGGACGTTTCTGCCGGATCAGAGAGCCAAGTGGTGAAGATTTGAAGACCTCACGTAACATAAAAGGGAATCACACGATGTTGAAAACAATACATGGAATGTAACCACCCTCTGCCCACCTCCTGTAACTTGTGAGCCTGGTCTGATGAGGAAACACGAAATGCCACTCTGTTACACCATAATGGTATTAATAAGAATAAGAGAATTAACTATAATGCTAATAACAAGGATTATCATTTTGTTCATTAGATCTACTCTTTGTGGAATGACCAAATAATGCACTTAATATCCACCAGGCATTTGGTTTGCTCTATAGCTAGTCCTGTCAACAATCTTATAGATGGCATCTCATCCCAAAATTGTTTTTATTTTTTATTTTTATTTTTTTAATTTTTTTAACGTTTTATTTTTGAGACAGAGAGAGACAGAGCATGAACGGGGGAGGGGCAGAGAGAGAGGGAGACACAGAATCGGAAACAGGCTCCAGGCTCTGAGCCGTCAGCCCAGAGCCCGATGTGGGGCTCGAACTCACAGACCGCGAGATCGTGACCTGAGCCGAAGTCGGACGCTTAACCGACTGAGCCACCCAGGCGCCCCCAAAATTGTTTTTAATAGACAGACTGAGCATGTGCACATGTGGAGCCTGGAGGAGGTTACAGGTTGCAAAGCCAGTGTTTGGGTTCAGATCGACTCTGATGATGGAGTGCACACTCCTTTCGCAAAACACACCGTCTGTCATGACTGGTGATTTCTTTTAAAAAATTTTTTTAATGTTTATTTTTGAAGGAGAGAGAGACAGAGCATGAGAAGGGGAGGGGCAGAGAGAGAGGGAGACACAGACTCCAAAGCAGGCTCCACGCTCCGAGGTGTCAGCACAGAGCCCGACGTGGGGCTCAAAGTCACAAACCTTGAGATCATGACCTGAGTCAAAGTCAGATGCTCAACTGACTGAGCACTCAGGTGCCCCGTGACTGGTGATTTTTAAGAGACACTGGTACATCTAATAGAGTTGGAGAATGGTATTTTTCTTCTTTAAGTCAGAGCCCTCCTCCAGCTAGACTGTAAAAATACATTCAGCAGAAAGGTGTTTGGGGTTTTATGATGGGCTGACAGCTGAACTGCTCGTTCGGTGTGAGTTGTGCGATGTTGTTCTCAATTAGATTAAATGTTAAGAATCCCATTTGCCAACTGCTAACAAAAACTGTTGAACGTTGCACACGGTTTGGGGAATTGCTTGCAGAGAAGAAAAACTGGAGATAAAGCACCAGTGAATCAAAGTGCCAAAGCCATCCGGGTTTCGACAGATAGAGGCGGTACTTTTCGACGTGGGGCATTAGGTGTTTTCGACACCGGAGTGCTGTTTTGACCGCGGTCACCTTAGTTAAAGAATTTACTGTCTGCGGAGCCCTTGTTAGTAAACACAGTGGTGAAGTGGCCTGTTCACGCCGTTGGGAGGCTCTGTGCACAATACTAAAAAGCGAAGGGCCGGAAGGTCCCCAGTGTTTGGGAGGCCACAGGGAAGCAGGCTCCGGTCCCCTCTTTCGTCCCCTTCCTATGCTTCCATCTCCTCAGCTCCGCAGAAAGGGAGGCAGTGTTTGCACAGTGCGGATGCTGGCATCATGGCCGGCGTCCTCACTGCCTGCGGGCCTCTGGCTTGTCCTGTCTGCTCTTGGGGACTCTGCCACATCTCCTCCCAACCCTGTAGACTGGCTCGCATGCGCCTCTCTTGTGTTCCCGGAATACAATGGTCTGTTCTTTGTCAGGTGCTCATTCTTTGCCAGATACGCTTCTAAGTACTTCCTTCCACTATCTGTCTTAGTCGCTCGTCACCACAGTGCTTGGAAATAATTGCCTTTGTTATGGGAGAGGTAGTGAATGATCACAAATACACAACAGGCTTGGGGCGCCTTGGGGGCGGGGGCTTGGTCTGTTGAGCATCTGACGTTGGTTCAGGTCACCATCGCACGGTTCGTGGGTTCGAGCTCCGCGTCAGGCTCTGCACTGACAGTGCGGAACCTGCTTGGGATTCTCTCTCTCCCTCCCTCTGCCCCTCCTCCGCTCGCTCTGTCTGTCTCTCTCTCAAAATAAATAAATAAGCTTAAAAAGTATTTTAAAAACGCATGGTGGGCTCAAGACCACACAGAAGGTACACACGATATTCAGCAGAGCACCGCCATGTGACAAGCAGTCACTAGATGTAGACCAGCATGGGAAACAGGTCAAATGCCGTGGCCTCGATTAAGAAGGGTCGCAGTGCAGGGCCAGCCCTATCACTTTGGTGCCCATACGTCTAGTAGCTTCGTGTTGGACCTGAGGCAAGTGCCAAGTAATAACACCGCACAGCAATATTTGATTGCAACGTGGCCCTAGATGTGACCAGAATTTTACTTAAAATGTGCTCAGGTTATTTTTGGTCTGTTAATCTTGACAATTTTTTTTTCTTAAGAAACTCTCAATTCCTGACACTGTCTGACAGATCCGTCACTCTGCTTCCTCATCTGTAGATGAGGCTGATGTTGACCGGTACCTTACAAGGTTGATTTAAAAGCCCTGGATACACTACGATCTATTATGCATATACTCTTGTTTTGGTTTCTACGATTTCCATGATCATTCCAATGAAAGCCATACAAGCTTTGAGCTGATTTCCTATAAAAGTAAACATCCTCATATGATAGCATCCATGCGGTAGCCTCCCATTTGTCTCGATGGCCTCTCAGAGCAGCCCGATCTGTTTCCAACGGGGGCCGAGAAAGGGCTCACATTCACTGAGCATCGTCTCCGAGGAGTCGGGAATTGGCAGTGGTCAGGTGTGTGGGCTCTGGGATCAGGCTCACCTCATTCAAGCGACAGCCATACCCTGTTCTGATCATCTACCTTTGGGACGGGCCGTTACCGTGGCTCTGGCCACCTTGCTCTCGGACATGAGTCTGGGTACTCCATGCATCTCAGGTAAGGAGGCTTATGAGGAGACACGTGGGTCTTTGGAAGTTTGCTATCAGAATGTAGAATCCATGTTCAGTGCTGATCTGCTCTGGTCTAGTTCCCAGGTTCCCTACAGAATGAGCCATGTAGAAAGAGTGCACCAGAGGTACCAGGAGGAGAGACAAGGACCCAATCCGCATGACAGACTTCATAGCTCGCAGTAAGAGAGTAATTACGGTTGCTGGGTCGATATCTGCCCCAGTGTCGGCTGAAGGAATTTAATGCCTTTCATAATTAAAATCACAAAAGCATAGAATTTTACACCTTTAAGAGACCATAGTGAACATCTCGAGTTTCCAAAACAGAAACAGTTTCAACGGTCACAGTATCCCCCTGAGACTGGGGGTACCTCATTCTGCAGGTACGTCGGAGTTTGTGGTCTTGGAACCAGCCTCTCGGGGATGGTCAGGTACATCAGAGTTTGTGATCTTGGAACCAGCCTCTTGGGGATGGTAGTAGTAATTATTCCACACTTCACGTGCTGCGTGATTAATCCAGCACTTCTGGTGGCCATTATCCCTGTCCTCACTGCCTTGCCCTTGTTTGGGAAGACTTTGATTCTGGTGAATTTGGAATAGTGCCCTGTGGGATGAAAGAGTGTGGCTATGCAGTTTTAGAACCCTGGATTTATCCCTTAGTAGTTCTGGGACCCAGGGCCATTTGTTTTTAATGGGACCCAGGGCCATTTACTTAATCTCTCTGGGCCCGTTCCACTTTGGTAAGTTTACATTATGATTTCAACTTTCCCGGAAGGTTTGGAGGACCGAATGCAGCAACTAGTGAGAAGGCAGAGTCAGAGAACAGAGCCTCAGCACGTGCCTCCCCATTTCCCCTCGCCCGGTTCACTGGCACACATTTTGTACCTGTCGTACGTGTCTCTGGGTTCCTGGGAACTGAGTTCTGATGAACACGATGTGCCTGACCCTCCACGACCACGTCCCGCCTGCATCCTGGACTCGTGCGCCTCAGTAGGGTGGCAGGGGTTGTAGTTCCCTGCATTTTATTCATTTGCTCACCCGCGTCTTTGCTTATGGTGGTTTCTGTGCTTGCTCTCATCCCTTTTCTGCCTAACCATCCGAGATTGGGCTGCAGCATCACCTTTTTCTAGGGCGCCTCCCCTGCTCGCACCCTTCCGCACACTCAGCATCGTACAGTTTCTCCTGGTGTGAGACCTTCCTGCAGTTAGGGGTCTGTGCCCCTGGTTCCTCCAGCCAGAGGGTATTTTCCTCCAGGTGGGCCTCCAGTGTATTCTCATCTCTGGAGCTTAAGTGTTTATAGCATGGCGGTGGGCACCCAGGAGGCACCAAATAGAGAATAACTGGGGTCATGATGATGCACTGACCCCATTGACTTGGTGAAGAAAACGAGAAACCCAATGGGACTCTCTATCATAATGCTTGTCATGTGTAAGCATCCTTCTAGTCAAGTAGATCAACAGTATATAGGCATTCACCCAAAATGCATCACAGCCATTAAGGTAACGTGTAAGATGGTGATGGATTATTCAGGGTCAGTATATCAAGTTATTTCATTGCTAATGAATTATTACCTTTTGAAGTCCTAAACAGGTCAAAAATCTCTTGGTCAAAAGCATAAGAGACTCTTAAAAACTGAGAACAAACTGAGGGTTGATGGGGGGTGGGAGGTAGGGGAGGGTGGGTGATGGGTATTGAAGAGGGCATCTTTTGGGATGAGCACTGGGTGTTGTATGGAAACCAATTTGACAATAAATTTCATATATTAAAAAAAAAGAAAAAAATCTCTTGGCCAAACAGTAATTGACCAGTAAAGAAAATGCCACTAAGTACATTAGTGGGAAGGATTTGTATGGAATTCTTACCTGTAAAATCGTTAGACTAACACTGTGTGTGTGTTGTGCTCTGTGGAAGGTAAGGAACTTTCCCCTTTACCCCTAGTCTTGCCCCATGACTTGCCCCAAGACAGTCTTACTCCCTGTCTGAGGTGTTAGAGCTGGAGAGTAGCAAGGGTCAGACTTGACCCCTTGACCCCAGGTCATCCTGTAATGCTAAGCCCACTGAATGTTTATGGGTCTGTGGCTTTGCCCCACAAGATACAAGTAAAAGAAAATGCATGTCACAGTGATTTGGGGGCAAGCTGAATCCAAACCGTGCCTTTCAAAAAGTGCTGTTTAAAACAGGCTTATAAACAGGAGAGAAAGCAATATTTAGGAATCAGGAATAAAAACGATGACCACTGGTCTCCTCTGGCCCTCTACCCAACACGGACCAACTGTGCCGCTTGCTTCCTGTGGCCCTGAGCACCCAGGCGATTGAGGCTGCCACAGCGAGGCAGCATTAGCGCAGTGACTGTCACCAGAGGAGATCGGATCTGCTGCCGGGTGTGAGGGGGACTGGGACGCAATACCTTCTTCTCTCCAACTGAGTGCTGAGCCAGTCAGAAAGACAAAGTAACAAGACACGTTGGAGATGAAACTGAAGTAGGAGATCATAGGGCCACTTGGGTGGTCCTGTCGGTTGAACCTTTGACTGTGGATGTCGGCTCAGGGCATGAGTTTCATGAATTTGAGCCCCACATCGGGCTCTGAACTGGCAGCATGGAGCCTGCTTGGGATTCTTTCTCTCCCTCTGTCTCTTTCTGCTCCTCCCCTGCTCGAACTTTCTCTGTCTCAGAATAAATAAACCACACCAAAGTAAACTAAACTAGGAGATCATTTGGCTTCCATCATTGACCGAGGGGGCTCCCGGATATTGAACTCTAGAGTGAACTGCTTCCCTGCTCAGGTGCAGCAGTGCTGGACGGATGCGGGCCCCCGGCTGAGCACATCCTCTGCCAGGCCTCCTCCGGGACCGAGGGGGATGGAGACAAGCGCCTCCAGGGGAGGACTTGCTCCCAAGAAAAAAGACCAGGAAGCTCCCAGTTTCTTGTCCCAAACTCACCATTTGCCCAATAAATGGGCAGAGAGGATCTGGGGGTGTCACGCAAAGGGGTGTCCCTCCACATACAAGACGCATCGAGAGCGGAGAAGCCATGTTCTCGCCCACAACGTGTGCCTCTAGATGCACTCCGTGGGACCTTGTGCGCGACGCCCCCCACGATGACCCTTCAGAGAGCTCAAGGCAGCTCTTCTGCTCCACCGCGGCCCCCCCTCTTTTCCAGCTCTCGCTTCGGTCAGCCACGTGGCTGGATTGCCCACAGGGCGGCAGTAGCTGGGAGTCGACGCACACTATGCCGTCCCTGATTCCAAGAGCAGGCGTGTGTACAACAGAGGGAGAGAAACACCAAGCGAAGTTTACTTCTCTTATGGCCGGAGCCACACAGATCTCTCTGTGGTCACTCGGTGGTCGCGTGGGGGATCCTTTGGCGCTGGAGCGATGTGCGGGTGGAGGGCAGCGAGCATATACGTGTAGAATGGAGAGACGCCTAGGCGGGAGTGTAACCTAGACTGGGGACTGTCAGGTGCCTCGCTGACCCCTGTGCCTGACCTGCTTCCCTGTCTCCTGCTCAAGGAGCCGTGTGGGGTGTCAGTAAGAGGACACTAGGAGCAACGTGGATCAAGTCGTGCTGATGCGAAGTCATCTGTGATTTCTAGATTTCAGCCACTTGTAGTAAGAGGTTCTTATAGTCCAGCCCACAGCTGGTTCCTGCGGTCTTGTGTGTTGGGGCACAAAATCGGGGACTGCTCACCCAGATAGCGGCCGTCTGTTGCTGACCAGATGAAAGAACAGATAGACAAAGGTGTTTTCCGGGATTCTGGATAGTTGGTTGCAAAGCAAAGACTAGCCCCAAGGGGTTTTGATTCTCTTCGGAATTTACAGAGCTGGGTACCTTTTTAAACCCGGGCTCTAACGGGAATTAGAGGCTCCACTCTTCAGAGCACCTGGGTGGCTCCGTCCGTTAAGCGTCCAACTCTAGATTCTGTCTCAGGTCGTGATCTCGTGGTCCATGAGTTCGAGCCCCACATCAGGCTCCACACTGGCAGAGCCTGCTTGGGCTTATCCCTCTCTACCTCTCTCTGCCCCTCCCGAGCACCCGATTACTCTCTCTCTCTCTCTCAAAATAAATAAACTTAAAAAGCAAATACTGGTACATTATTATTAACTAAAATCCCTACTGTATTTAAAAAAAAAAAAAAAAAAAAAGGAACAGGTTTGACTCTCCTGCATCCCGAAGGCGGGGACACAGGCTGACTCTATAAACTTCCTGCATCTCAGTTCCAAGAGTAAGGTCAGCATTGCGAGGCTTTCAGCGCCAGCCCGTGTCTGAACTGCTAATCCGCCACTTGCTTGCCGTGAGGCTTGTAGACAGGCTGTTTCCACACTGGGGTTCGGTTTCCCAGTCTACAAGATGGGGGTAAATAATTGCACTAATTTTGCAGGCTTGGCATAAGAATGGAATGACTAACACACATAGAACACATAATGCGTGACGCGTACTAGGGCCAAATAATAAACGTTAGTGCACTAATGCTATCGTAGTTTGCTCCTTGGTTAAAAATAAGATAATAATGAAAAATCCCCTGAATTACCAAGAAGAGGAATCCAGGGACCGAAAACTGGTATGAGGCACACAGCAGGCATCTGATGAACAGTAGCTACTATTAATAGAATTCTAGATTGTGAGGTCTGATGGAGCTTTTGCGTTCCTGTTTCAAATAAGCATCCAGAATATTAAAACCCCATTCCGTTTATGCCTTCTCCCGCAACTGCAACACAGAAGATGTACTGATATTTCTGTACAAAAACGTGCCTCACTTTCATGGGTGTGTTTGAATTAAATGAAAAGTTATCCGTGCTTACCCCGTGCTGAATGAATACCAGATTGTGTGTGCATCTCATGTAAAGTGTAAGTTGAGTGTGTTTCTATAGGACATAGAGATCCAGAGCATGATTTTTGTGGTAGGATAGCAAACCCAAATTCCAGTATCAATTCCAGAATTGTGTGAAAACCCATGGTTCTTTTTTATTTTTAAAGAAGATGTGGTATATTTATTTTGAGAGAGAGACAGAGAGAGAGAGAGAAAGTGAGCACGGGAGGGGCAGAGAGAGACGCAGAGAGAGAGAATCCCAGGCAGGCTCTGTACCTTCAGTGCAGAGCCTGATGTGGGGGTCGAACTCAGAAACGATAAGATCATGACCTGAGCCGAAATGAAGCCTCGGGCGCTTAACCAACTGAACCACCCAGGCGCCCCAAAACCTACGGTTGTAAGGAAGGGGGAGGTGAGGGTGATTTGCACCTTCAATCCAGGCCCGTGTTGCCTTGTCAAGACCCCCAGCAGATGCAACAGCCCTTTTCTCTTTTTCTTTTCTTTTCCTTTTTGTTTTCTTTTTTTTTCTTTTCTTTTCTTTTTGCTTTTCTTTTTTCTTTTCCTTTTTCCTTTCCTTTTCTCTCTTTTCTTTGCCCCCTCTTCCTTCCTTCCTTCCTTCCTTCCTTCCTTCCTTCCTTCCTTTCTTCCTTCCTTCCTTCCTTCCTTCCTTCCTTCCTTCCTTCATCCCTCCCTCCCTCCCTCCCTGTCTCTTTCTCTCTTTCTCTCTCTCTCTCTCTCTCTCTCTCTCTCTCTCTCTTTCGTCATTGAATTTCTCTCTGCTGTTTCAGGTTCAAAGACAGATGACAAACCGCTTGTACCCTCAGGGGATTCAGGTAGGGTGGTGGTGGGGGGGATCATTGTGGTCTAAGGAGGTGTGTGCAGAACCCTGGCAGAGGAGGAGCCTGGAGAAGCTTCACAGAGAGAGGACATTTGACCCAAGTCTTGGTGGTGAGTTTCAGGCAGCCAGAGGATAGGCCCTTAAAAGGAGAAAAGCAAAGAGAGCTGTGTTGTGCAACAAGAGGCAGCAGATGAGCTGGAAATGTGGTCGGGGCTTGAAGGCTGTGAATGCCGTAGTCAGGAATTTGAACTTGATCTTGTAGACAGTGGGTAACGCTGTGAACGAACTCGCACACACCAGTGCCACAGGAGGAAGGTAAGACCAGAGGGGTGAGGCCCATGAGGAGGGTGGTTTAATAATTAAAGCAAGCAGCATAGACTCAAACTAGGGCTGACGTGAGAACGTGGTAGAGACAGAACCTTCGAGACTTTTTTACAGGTTCTAAGGTGAGAAAGAGATCTGGAGTCTGGGAGAATGCAAAGCTTTTGTGAATGTTGGGCCAAATGGGTCCACTAAAGATGCCCAAAGGGAAGAGAAGGATTGAGGGGGGACAGCAAGTTGCTCCTTTTAAGCTGCCTCTTTGACAACAGGCCCCCTATCCAACCAAAGCCTGGAATGGCGATCTAGAGCTCAGGGCAGGATTAGACCTGGTCACGTAAACGGGAGAGGCGTTAATAGGAAGGTCAGAGGTGATGGCAAGCTTGGCTCTCTGTTGGGGAATGAAGGAAGTACAAAGCAAAACTTCCTGACGAACACCTCTTAAGTGCTGACTGTAAACCAGGCTCTCAGGTGAGCGCCGAGGCTTTCTTACTATCCCCACCTCTCACCTGAAACGGACGCTTCAGAGGGGAGGGGGTTAGCCCGTCACGCCATTAGCGAGTGGCTGATCGACGAGCAAGGCACAGGCCCGTTGGACTCCAGATTCTGTGTTCTTATCAAACCATGGTTCAGCAGGGACTCCAGTTGAGTTAAAATCCATTTTTAGGGGGGCACCTGTGTGGCTCAGTCAGTTAGCTTCTGACTTCAGCTCAGGTCATGATCTTGCGGTTTGTGGGTTCGAGCCCTGCGTCGGGCTCAGTGCTGACTGCTCGGAGCCTGGAGCCTGCTTCGGATTCTGTGTCTCCCTCTCTCTCTGCCCCTCCCCCACTTGCATTCTGTCTTTCTCTCTCTCCCAAAAATAAGTAAACACTAAAAAATCCATTTTAGGGGCGCCTGGGTGGCGCAGTCGGTTAAGCGTCCGACTTCAGCCAGGTCACGATCTCGCGGTCCGTGAGTTCGAGCCCCGTGTCAGGCTCTGGGCTGATGGCTCAGAGCCTGGAGCCTGTTTCCAATTCTGTGTCTCCCTCTCTCTCTGCCCCTCCCCCATTCATGCTCTGTCTCTCTCTGTCCCAAAAATAAATAAACGTTGAAAAAAAAATCCATTTTAGGTTTCTGAGAGGATCACTGTTGATGTCTAAGCTGCATAATCCGTAGGCGTATCCCTGGGGACCACCAGTGCATCCTGAGGGAGCCGAAGGTCCTTTTCACGCCCGCTGACCTTACCCTGGGACGTGGCTCGCATCCAGATTCTACCGCGATAGTCTTGTTTGATCCTTAACAGCCACTCGGAGAGGCCGCGTTGTGACCATCCGCTCTTCACCTGCTTTGTGCCTGTGGGGGGGTGGACCCTGGCCCGGAGCTCTCCATCGTGAGTTCACATGCAGCCTGATGTTCGGCTGGCCCTGCGTGAGGCCTGTGTGTCTTTCCAGACTGTTGGAAAGGACGCTGCTCGAGTGTCCTTTCTTCGTGTGGGGACACTGTGCTGTTCAGCCGCGCTCCGTGCACCGTCAGTGGAGGTGCACAGGCTCTCCCGCACCGGCTCTGCCCGCCCGGGGGGGCGGCTAGTGGGGCTTTCTGCGTCAGCCCACTCACTTTCTGAGCCTTGTGCCGTTGGCTGTTTTACAGGGGACAAGATTTGTTTTGTTCATAATCATCTCAGGCCATGTATTTTATTTCTCTTTGGATTACCATTTTGACTTTATGTTATCTGTCATCATATTGAATCAGCCTTCTGAAGATTCCACAAAGATTACCCAATGTGTCTTTTGAAAAATCCTCATGAGATTGGTATGTAGTTTTAAAAGTCAAAGTCAATATCGGACTTCGAAGATCCCTTGCCTTCAGTAGGTCCTGAAGCATTTTCAAAAGGAGGCATCGGTGATAAGGAAATTCGTTGGCAAACAGGCGTCAGGACCAGAAAACGGGATGCTCGGGGCCGCTGGAAGCAAGCAGACTGGGGGCTCATAGCTTCCTGGATCTGATGCCTTTGTTAATCCCCTGTCCGCTTTCATTTCTGCTTAGTCACAGCCACTGCAGGCAGGACTTAAATTAATGCCTCAGTCAAAGCAAGCAGGCCTGATGGAACATCTGTCCTCTGTGAGGCACGGTCTCCAGGATGCATGTGGCACACTGAGAAAGGACTCCCCCCACTTAGCACCTGGCCTTGAGAATCATTTCTTCTGCGGGAAGAGTGGGGTGACCTTGAACAAATCATTTGATTCTTTGACCCACAATCTTTTATCTATGAAACAGAAATTGAAGTTCCTACCACTTATTATTTGATCTAATCAGAAAGAGCTTTGAGGCACGGTAAGTGATAAAAGCAAGGAATAGAGAACCGCCCAGAGCCTTTTCCCACGTGTGAGTGTGTCTGCGTGTGTTTCCAGGACGTGCATACATAACACACATGTGCACATGTGTGTACGGAAGTCTTCTAGGAAGACCCACAAGAAATTACTGGACTCTGGGGAATGAGGCACTTTAGCTTGTTTCTGGAAACACTGAGATTTTTTTACCATATGTATATTCTAATTTTGAAAATCAGAATTAGAGCATCTGCTTTGTATGGTGTTTGCCAAAGACCAAATGAGGTCAAGATCAGGGGAATACCTAGATGCCTTGCGAACGGCGGATTCCTTCTTGCTCCTTGGGTCTGGGGGTCCGACACGTGCACTCTGCTATCCACAGGCTCTGCTTGTCTTTCTATAACTGCCCCGACTTCTGATCCTTACAGAATAAGGATGAGAAATGGGGATAATGTGGATTACCTGAGGGCCTAGCTGACTGAATTCTCTGCTTATGAAATGGAAGAGTCTTTTGGTTCCAAACCTCACTGAATGTGTCTCATAAGTTCAAATCCAAAGGGACCTGGTGGCCTCATAATGCAAAGCCAGGTTTCAGTCGAGGCCCTGGGGAGGGTTCACGGAAGGCCTCTCCAGTGGGTCCTATGGCACGCTGCCCACATCCCTCCTCGGGCCTGAGTCACTGCTTCTTCACACTGCCAGGGATGTTGGGAGCCTCAACCAAGCCCCTCTCTGGAGGGGCCAGTTGGCCAAGCCCCTCTCTGGAGACTGCTGTGTCTGAGAGAGCTGCTGACCCAGGCCCCACCTCCTCCGCAGGGTCACCCACACTCGATAATGGTCAGTGCATGGGTGCAGTCGTGCAATGCACGGCCCCTACTCCGAGGCCGACGGCCCTGCAGCTCCAGAGCCCCCCGTGGGATGGACTGAGGTCTCCGTTGTCCTGCACGACTCTCTCTGCCCAGTCCTACTCTCCCGCAGCATTGCCCCCCGACAGCACACCCAGCACCTCCTGCAGGCACCGCTCTGTCTCAGTCTTTTTGCTAGGGACCTGCCTTACAGCCATCTCAGAGCCAAGGGACAGACGCTGACCGGACGCCTCCATCCCAGTTTCCTGATTTGTAGCACCTCGTGTGACTCATTCATCGTGATGCTGTGATTAGACCCAGTACAATACACCTGTGATCGCCTGCCTTCATGGCACCATTGAGAGTGCAGATGAGTGCCGATGGCCACGGACCCCTATCACACCTGTCCTGTCCCCATGGACCAACTCAGTCCTCCCCGATGGCAGCAAGGAAGGAGACCAAATGAGGCAGGAGGCTGCCACATCACCCACTCACAAGAGCCTGAAGGGTGGGATTCTACCAACTCGCCGTCTGGAGTTTCTTGCAGCAGGACGGACAGGCAGCAGGGGATCGTGCAGAGCCATTTGTGTCCTTTCATGGCCCCTTGAGCAGTAGATGGACAGGAAGGTCCCACATCCATGGAACTCTCCAGCCCAGTACTCAGTGCCTTCCTCCTCTGTGGACCAAGGTCCTCCCTGGGGCTTCCTTTGTGTCCAAAGCAAATCCCTCCTGAAATTTGCCCCAAGACACCCTTCTCTCTTGAGTTTGTGCCCAAGTCAGGACTGGCCTGTGTCCTCTCTTCTGTCGTGTCTGGGTCTCCAGGTACATCGTGACTTGGCCACCTTGTCCTCATCACACAAACCATAGTTGGGTCATTATACCCGTTTAAGGCTCCCTACGTCTGTGAGCAGATGGCAACGTACGGAGCCTCTGAGGCCAACTTGGGTTCAGTCTCTCACCAAACGCACCTGCCATATTGTGTATCTAAACCCACAACTACACCCCATCTCACAGCAGTGCATTTTTCTCTCTCTTGGACCACTCTCCCATCCACCAGGAGGGTCTCTACAAATTCCTCATCTCCCTGCGAGAGGAGACCCCTCTGTCTGTCCCCGTCTGCTATGGAGTGCTGTGCAGTGGCTGAGGAACGAGACTTGTGAGTGGGTCCCCATTAGGTTATCCCAAACCTTGCAGGTCAGTGCCCTCCTCCTCCTCCTCATTCGTTGTTACTATTACTATTATTATTGCCATTATTATTATTATCGTTGTTGTTTTAATATGAATGTACAAGACAGAGGCTCGGCAGATCTCAGTGTCTTTCCTGCACAGAGAGGCAGGGACTCAAACTCTCCTTTCCCTGGAACCGTGAGCCCCTCCTCGGTTGTTCTCTGAGCCAGCCGCATGGTGGCCCCCAGCTTCTGTGTCTGTCCCGCCCGCAGGGGAGTTTCTATGTGCCCTCGGAGAACTGCATGCAGCACGCACACAAGTGGCACCGAGAGCTGTGCTTCCTGCTCCTGCACGCCTACCGGGGGCTCCGCGCCTACTTCCTGGTCATCATGAGGGACGTCCCCGAGCTGCCGCACACGGAGCTGGGTAAGGGGCCGGGCGCGGGGCACCGCAAGCCGCGGCCGACCTGCCCCTCTTGGGCCGGGCTTGAGAGAGCGGCATGTTTTTTGAGTGTCACGGTGGCAGATATGCTCCAGGTATGTGTCATGTATGTTACCTTGTTCTGGAAGGAGGGAGTCTGGGACATGCACCTGCAGGAAGTCGAGGCCTCGGTTCACCCACAGGGCACTTACTGAACACCTGCTACGTCCACCGGGCACTGCTGATACCATGTTGACTTGCTTCCTAAGGGAAAATGCCAGTTTATAGCCTTTCTTTTTTAATGAGGCTGCAGTTACAGGATTGCAACTTACAAGAGGGGAAAACAACCTCCCAAATAATACATGTATTGTTATATATTATATACATATATAAATATATACATATATATAATGTACATATTATATTATGTTATATTATATTATATTATATTATATACATATATAAATATATTTTATATAACATAATTTTACTATATATTATATTATTATATACATATATATTATATACATATATTATGTACATATATAAACATATTTTATATATAACATAATTTTAATAATAATTTTAATGTTTTACATATTTTATATAAAATGTAGTACCTGTTTCATATTTTATATTTTAATAATTTTAGTATGTTCTTATAATCATATATAAAATATATAACATATTTTATATATAATATATGTTTTCTATATTTTGATGTATAACATAATATATTTATGTATACTTTATAATATAGATATCTAAATATTTGCATATTTGTATATAAATATATGTTATACATGTTTTTAATCTGGATGATTATGGAAACCTCTCAGTAGCCATCATCTTTGGTTTTCTGGGGATGGATTGCTCCGTGCACTTCATCAGACATCATGGACATCACTGGGCCTGAATCCCTCTTTGTTGCCAGATGGTGGAACTGAGATCAGAGAGGTGCAGTGACTGCTCAGGGTCACACACAGCAGTGCACGGCAGGACTAAGACAAGAGCTCCTGCAGTGGCTCCTGGGGCAGGGTCCCTTCTATCATCCCTCTCATTGACAGCAGGTGACACAGTGTGATTCTGCTGTCAGTCCTCTGCTGAGGACCCTTTGCTTCCAGAACAGAGGCCAGGTCTTTAGCCTGGTTCAGGGTTAAGAATAGTCCTGCTGGGGTACCTCAGTTTCCCCACTTACACCCCTAGACCTACTGAGCCGGTCTTGGCTTTGGAGGTATTTATGGCCTCATACGTTGTCCATTACCACACTGCACACACCACACAAGAGTGATATCCTATTTGCATGTTTCTCATCCCCACCAGATGTGGGGTCTTGGAGAGCAGAGGCCCCCTCAGATGCCCCCTCTGTGCCCCCCCAGGCACAGATCCCTCGTACACAGTGCCTGGCCTGCAGGGTGAAGGAGTCAGTACAGGGCGGTTGATGAATGGTGGTGCCATGTTCCCATCTGGGCTTACCAGCTCTGACCCCCTAGACAAGTCAGGCACTACTCTGAATCATGCAGTAGCAACATCGAATTTTTTTCCGGTTCAGATGTTATACACACCATAAAAGCATGCACAGAATCAGAGACAGCTTACGTAACCCAAAGGGAAAATGGAGATTGCACACGGACAGTTGACTTGTTGTTTTAACTTTTTGCCCAAAGGATCTGGGTTTATTTGCTCACTCATTCACCATCATGTTTTTATCAAGCCTCTACCATGTGCCAGATGCCCCGGACACAGTCATGTTCAATATGACAAAAGTCTGCTGTGCCTGGTGGGACTCACAGACCTGAGGAAGGTGCTGGATGGGGGCAGGGGGATAAGGCATGTGCTTATCAGGACATCAGTGAGGATCCGGAGGTGTTGATGGATTGGTCCCACTCATCTGGGCAGCAAAGCTTTAAAGGGACCTGATGCCGTGCCCAAGTGCAAACCCCCGACCACGTGTCATAGAACTAGGGGAGAGTCCTAATACAGGCAGATGCAAGCATTAAATCACCACTGGCCGGAGGCCAGAGGTTCCTGCTGATCAGAGGTGAGATCGCCAGCTCCTCTGTGGGTGGCAGGGAAGGTCGTGATGACCCTCAGTGTCAGAGTCAGTGGTCTGGGTTCAGCTCTGCTGCTCCACTTCTCTGTGCTTCCCAGCATTCACCTGGCTGATGGAGATCCAAACCCAGGCCCCACATGCGTCACACACACGGATTCATGTACATCCACACCTGTAGGCACATACCTGCAGAAGTCCAGAAGAATGTGGGATCGCTCTGAACCCCACAAAGTGCTGTGTGAATGTGGGGGCCTTCTATTCCTCAGAAAGGCATCCCTGAGATGCTGTTGACCTTTATCTAGTATGAGGTCACCGGGCTCCAAATCAGGTTTCTCCTTTTTATAAATATGACCCCGTTAGGCAATTAGAAGAGAAAGAGGGAGAGTCCTCAGGCCGTGTGTTTCTTTCTGGGACTCAAACGCCAACCTGAACGTATGCTTCTTTATTGTAGTTAGCAACTGCAACTTTTCAGCGTGTGTCCATTTTATTGTGCATCTTTTTGTTTTTTCTTCCTAGAGTCCCTTGCTGTTGAGGAAACGCTTTCTCAGCTGTGCTCCGAGCTACAGGTAATTAGAAAACTGGTCCTGTGGGTCCGAAGGGCAGTCTCGGTACAGGGCCAACATGGGTGCTGGCTTGATGTAGAAGTCGGAGATGAAAACACGGGGCACGTATGCTCCCTCTAGACCTGCACCTCCTCTACCCCCTCACCCTTTGTTCTAAGTGTCACTAGACCTCTAGCTCTCTGCGAGACGCTTTGGGAGAAAAGAAACCAGTTAACAGGTCTCTGTCCCTGGAGCTGACGTTACATCTATTTGTCGATTACTCATCCATTTAACAAAACGTATTAACGACCAACTGTGTGCCTCTCCCGGAGGGTGATGGAGACTTTGCGCCTGTGCCCAGATGGCCTCAGCCACGGCTGGGGGCTAGCAGCACGATGATACTGACGATGGAAACAATTGCATTTGCCAAGGGTTCATCGAGCATGCATCGAGACTATGTGCTGAATATAGGCACTTGGCTAATGCGTGCTGTTGTTACCTGCGATCCCTGGAATACTTTCACATCCCGTTGCGTTGGGTGGCCTAGGTGCATACTGCACACTGTCCTTCTAGAGTGAGAGGCAAATTAAGGTGGAACCAAGGCTGGCAGCTCGGGGTTGGTGACACTTTAGTCAGTGCTAGAAGCTGGGCTCAAAAGACCATCTCATTGCAAAGTGATGCCCCTGTCTCATAGACCAGTGTTTTCAACCCTTGCCGCACAGCAGAAACACACTTGGAACTTGAAGGATGTGCCTTTGCCCGGGTCCAGCCTGAACCGGTGGAGACAGAGGATGAGGGAGTGGATCTCAGGTATTTGTATTCATTAAACGCTCCCCGGAGCAGTCAAAACCACAATGAGACATCACCTCACTCCTGTTAGAGTGGCTGTTACCCAAAAGACAAGAGCTGTCAAGTGCTGTCGAGGGTGAGGAGGAAAGGGAAGCCTCGTGCACTGTTGGTGGCGATAAAAACTGGAGCAGTCACCGTGGAAAACACTGTGGAGGTTCTCCAGACATTTAAGACGGCAGCTGTCATAGGATCCAACAGTTTCGCTACCGAGTAAACATCCAAGGATGTAATCACCATCCCGAAGAGACGTCTGCACGCCAGCATCCACTGAAGCGTTATTCACGATAGCAAAGGCCTGGAAACAACCTGGGTGTTCATGTGCGGATGAATGGGTAAAGAAAACGTGGTCTATCTCTGCAGTGGAATACTATTCAGCCATAAGAAGCAAATCCTGCCATTTGCGACAATGTGGATGAATCTTTTTTTAAGTGTATTTATTTATTTTGAGAGAGAGAGTGGGACAGAGAGGGGGAGAGAGACAGAGCGCAGAGAGGGGAGAGAGAGAGAGAGAGCAGAGACAGAGAGAATCCCAAGCAGTCTCCACACCGACAGCACGGAGCCCAGTGTGGGGCTCAAATTCATGAACCGTGAGATCGTGATCTGAACCAAAACCAAGAGTCAGCCCTGCCCGACCGACTGAGCAATTCAGGTACTCCACAACGTGGATGGATCTCGAGGACATCACGCTAAGTGCAGTGAGTCGGGCGGAGAAAGACCGATCATGTATGATCTCACTTACCTGTGAAACGTAAAACAAAAACCCGAGTCCTAGGAACAGAGCACAGCTCGGTGGTTGCCAGAGGAAGGGGGAGACGGGGGATGGTGGTCAACAGGTACAGACTTCCTGTTAGAAGATGAGTAGGTTCTGGGAGTGTAATACACGGTGTGGAGACTGAAGGTGACAGGAGTGTTCTGTGTGCTTGAAAGTTACTGCGAGGGTAGATCTTAAGTGCTCTCATCAAAGAGGGGAAGCATGGTAAGCAGGTCAAGTGACGGATGTGTTAACTAACCCGATTGCAGTGATCACTTCACAGTGTATGCATTTATCAAATCGTGATGCGGTACACTTGGAATGCCCAATGTTCTATGTCAGTTATTTCCCAGTAAAACTAGAAGAAAACTATTTGAAAGGAAGAGCTCCCCAGATGAGTCTCCTGTGCCACCAGGGGTGAGAGCCCCTGGTCTAAAGCACGTCATAAAGTCAGCAAAACACTTCCTCCCGGTGGTAAGGCAGAGCACAGAGGTCGTGCTGCGTGCTGGGGTGTGGAAGGGTCTAGAAAGGAAGGGCCATTTGCTGGGAGCCCTGAGGAAGGGTGGGGCTTAGGTGTCACGGTCAGCAAGGAGTCACATCACAGGCGCTGCTTCTGATACAGGTGGGGACACGTGAGGGACACAAGAAGTCTGCTTAGAGAGTGTGGAAGGAAAAGATATGGCTGGCAAGGGACCTGGATGCCACCACGAGGAGCATACACCCCCTAAACGTGGAGGTGATGAAGGCAGTGCACCAGAGGGACGGCAAAGCGGTCCACCGGGTGGAAGACAGCAGGGGCCGCTGCTCTCCCCTTCCCCTGAGTGAATCCAGGGTGGCGGCACCTTGGAAAGGTCCACAGGCTTCCAGGCCCAAGTCCAGGCTCCAGCCCTTCCTCGCGTCAGCTGCGTGATCCTGCACCTGCGATTTAAGATCTCTACGGGCCTTGGATTCCTGTGCGTGTGTCGTGCTTGTTGTGAGGGGCCCAGGAGAGAGCTCACGAGAGGACCCTGCGAGTGCCCGGCCCAGGGGTCTGCCGAGCGGAGAAAACCGGGGGTCTCAGCTCCGCCCCTTGCGGCATCCCAAGGAGGCACAATCTGCAAATTACCGAACGCTTGGTTCTAGTTTTAGAAAACGCAGCCGTGCACGGCTGTTCGTCACCCCCGCCGACCGTCTCTCCTCCCACTGCCAGCACGGTGTGCGGTCAGAGCTGGGGTGTCCCGTGCGTTCTCCGCTGGTGGCCGTGCCTGTTTCGCTCCGGTTCCCAGACAGCCAGCATTTCCCGAGTGTGCGCTCTGAGGCAGGTGCAGGTTAAGTGCTTGTGGTGTGCAGTCTCCCCCTATAACCGCTGGGACTCTGCCTTCTTTTTTTTTAAAAAAAAGGTTTATTTATTTATTCTGAGAGAGACAGAGAGAGGGGAGAAGGGGAGGGGCAGAGAGAGAATCCCAAGCAGGCTCTGCACTGACAGCACAGAGCCCGACACGGGGCTGGAACTCACGAACCGTGAGATCATGACCTGAGCTGAAATCAAGAGTCAGACGCTTAACCGACGGAGCCACCTGGGCGCCCGGAGACTTTGCCTTTATAGAAGCACTTGGCCAGGGCACCCAATAAGTGGTGGAGGGAGATGGGGTGCCCGCTCCCGGGCTGTGCAGCGCCTGGCCCTCTGCCTCAGTTTCCTGCCGTGCTCCTCTCCTCAGGGTGACCTCACTAGGTGCCGGGTGGATGGGGGGCTGTGGTCGTGACCCGGAGTCATGACACGCTGCAGAAGTGGCCCGGTCCACACCAGGGAGACCTGGCTTTGAATTCTGCACCTACTAACCGTGAGACTTTAGACAAGTTGCTTACACTTTATGGGCCTTGATTTTCTCATCTGTGAAGTGGAGACACAATCACTTGGTTTTGATTAACCTCCTTTTCTCCGAGTCGTAAGCTCTCACGCTGGCGGGCTGCGGGCTGCTATGCTGTGTGCGTTTCCTCAGTTAACGGACGCAGCAGTTCTCCAGCGTGGGCGATCCTGTTTTTCTCAGCGGATGAAGCATCAGGGCTCAGCTCACAGAGGACGGGTTGTTCGCCCAGAGTCACAGCACTTGGCAGAACAGGGTCAGGCGCCGGCCGCAGAGGCATGGAGCCCTCCCCGCCTCCTCCACGACGCCCTCCTGGGAAGCAGAATCATCATTTGCAAACCACGGAGGTGGAGCTCGTGGGGCATCCCCATGCGGCCCTGGCGGGCGGCAAACGCACAAAAAGCTGACCATCCTGTTTGCTACAGTCATCACGCGACCTCGCTTGTCACTTCTCTGGCCATAAAGTAGGTTCTGGCAACACACGTGCCCAGCAGGGCATGTGGTTCAAAGGCCGTGCTCCACTTGTCCCCGTGACCACAGAGGGTCAGTGTTTCCGCGACCTACCCGGGAGAGTTGGCTCAGGAGTTCCGATTCGTTTCAGCAAACATTTTGTGAGTCCCCCAGGACTTGCCAGGCCCTGCACTAGGCCCTGAGGACTCAGCGGGGATCCCCTTCCCTGGGGGACCCACAGCCTAGGGAAGTGACTTGGTCACTCTCGAACCTCCAGTGCCTGGAAGGGCTCATTTGTGGAATGAACGGGTGCACTCATGAATTGCAGGAATGCTACATGCTACCAAAGGTGATCCTGGTCACGCTGGTCCCAGCAAGTGACCCTGGAGCAGCTGTGGTCACCCCAAGGCTGTTGGTTCGTCTCCAGGAGGAGGTGGGAGTCAGCACGCTCATTCACCGGCTCAGCAACCCCTGAGCGTTGCCACCAGGGAGGGCCAGTGGTCAGAGGCCACTTCTGCCGGACCGCACGGCACAGTCCTGAGGATGTGGGCTGGCTGTCCAGTTTGGCCAGGCCATGTCCCCTCTGGGTGACTGCTTTGTCGCGTGTACAGGACCGTTCTCAGGACGAAATGAGCTCACACATGCACACGGTTCCATTGCCACTTGTTGGCTCTGTCCCGATAGACCCTGCGTGCTGGTGGAGGCTGCAGATACAGACACAGACATGTGTGTTTGTGGGACTTCATGAGGATGTGTCCCTAGCTAAATTGCTGTGGGGAGACAGATACTAGTGGACCCCAGAGCGTAGGCTGTGTGGGAGAAAGCCTCGTGGTGTCCAGTAAGAGGACAGTCTGGGCAATGCAGGTGAAACGGAGAGCCTCAGGGCCAAGGCCAGGCTTATGCATCAGTGAATGGGGCTCCCAGAAGGGGAGCCAGTGGGGCGACTGAGGCTCCGTCAGGGAGCCTGGGCTAACGATGAAGGAGCCTGCGTGCCCTGCATGGTGAAGAGCTTGGATTAATCCCCAGGCCATAGGGAGCTATGCAGGAAGGTGACAAGCTCATTGGGGACCATGTGGAGGAGGTGAGAAGGAGAGCGGGTCTTGGGGCAGGAAGGATGGCTAATCACATTTACAGCTAAAGCCAGTGACAACACAGGCTCGTGTGGACTGGACGCTGGCTCCCACCTGTGACACACTGGGCACTCCCTCCCAGCAGCCCTGAAAATGCAGGGGGACGCACAGACCTGTCCCCATTCATTTTGTCACAGCGGCACCTGGCCCCAAGGCGGTCTGCAACCCACTGCTATATTGACGTATCTGGTCCCTGTGATGGCTCGGGTGAGAGCCGGGCTGCCGCTGAGTCTGTCTCATGAACAGCCAGTGGGTTGCCTTCCTCCTTTGGCGCCGGACCCCTGGTTTTGAGTGATGGTGTGGCTGCGGGCTTAATTTTGTAGAGAGCAATCCGAGTAGCCCACTGATGTAAGGGTGTGGCTGGGTGAGGGGAAGGGAAGCAGGGGCTGGAGGTGGGCTTCAGCTACAGAGCTGCCCTAGTGCTGGCGGCAGAAGAAACCGAGCCCCCTCCCCGACTCCCCAAAAGGGTGCTCACAGCCCAGCAAGTATTCAGAGGCAGGACGTCGCCACCTAGTGGTCAGTCACACCAAGGAGTGAGGCGTCCCTCAAAGGGGATGGATGGAGGTGGGGGCTGGCGGGGAATCTTTTCCAGTGATTTACCAAAAGTTGAAAACATAGAGTTCTGTAGTCATGGAGCAGTTCACATGTATCTTTATGCCATGTGAATCGTATAACATTTATTAGGCGCCTACTGTGTGCCGGCCACTTTGCTCGTCATTGGCAATACAGTGATGGGGACGCTTTCCCAGGGCTAGCAGCCTGGCCAGAAAGATTTGTTCAGAAGCTGCCAGTAAGGTCAGGGCTCCACCGGGAGGTGTAGGATGAGGGGCTCCTGGCTCTCTGAGAGGCTAACCACGAAGGAGTCCGTGTGTGCGCCCAGCGGCAGGGAGGGAACAGTCACACACGCTGATGTCCTTGCTGTGCGTCCTGATCCGGGAAGGGACGGGGCGTGCTCTCTACCCACACGGGAAGGTTCTAGTGATATTGAGCCACGTGCTTTGGTACAACAGACATGCTCACTGTATGCTGATTATCTACCTGAAAGCAATTGCCAGCTTTCTTTAAGAATTCAGAAGGACTGGGTTTCCTTTCATACAAAGGACTCTTTCTTGTTTGCCGCTGTAGACTTCTAGGAGACCTTAAATTGTTGAACGGTCTTTCCTCAGGCTGTACCCTCCTAGCAGGAAATACTAAAAATATGTTATCAGGTATAAATGAACAGCTACCAGTTGAGGTGGCCTGGGTTTTTCTTGTGTTGTTTACTTAATTGTGTGGAATTTTTTTTTTTTTTTTTTTTTGGCCAGTTACCTTGCCAGAGGGTTTTGTTTTTTTTTAAATTATTTCACTTAAGCCTGAATACATCTTTGTGATGTGGTTCAAAACAATGACCCCACTGATAAGGATGTTACAAGACTTCTCACTGAATCCTTGCTTTGGTCTGTAGGTTTGGGCATGTAGGTTTCATTAGCCCAGTCACCTAGCAGAGAAACGAAAGCTGTCGAGAGTGACTGTCCCCTGTGATCACGGCGACTTCTCCCGTGGCCAGCCACAGTCTCTGGCACGGTTACTTTTCAACACATACTCTGGAGGGCACCTCACAGCTCTGATTATTTAGAGCCAGGGAGTGACAGAGCTCAGCCAGTGGAAGGTCTTTTGAGTACCATCCATTTCGGTCTCCAGTTTTAGGATTTCTCAAACTTGATATGCTTAAGAAATAGCTGGGAATCTTTTTGTTTGTTTGTTTTCTGGAAATCTTGCTAAACACAGATTCTGATTTGATCTGGGCTGGGGCAGGAGATTGTACCTTTATAAGATTTTCCAGGAGATGTCAGTGCAGGTACGACCCCCCTCTGCCATGCTGTGAGGCCGGGCACAGAGGCTGATCCCCTCAGCCTGGGCTTCCCTTCCCCAGGGAACCTCCCAAGCTGCACCCCCCACCAAGAACATCTCCACTGCGGCGTGGGGCTTTGGCAGTAATGACCAGCATGCCCTCAAGGCCCCCTCCCCTCGAATGTGGGAACTGTTCACAGACCCAGAGGGACCCGGCCACGTTGTATGATCACTCTGACGACAGGGGCCTCTTCTGTAAGTGCAAAGCTCTGGGTGTCAGAGAACCTGGTTAGTTCAGGGAAGGTACAGAGGCTTTTATTTACCTTGAGAACACAACACAGCTATCACTTCCTCCAGGACGCCTCCCTGACCCTTCTGCAGTACTCAGTACATATCTCTTCCACAGCACTTAGTAGGTATATTATAACTCTCTAAATGATTGACTGTCATGGGGCCATCTGCCTCTTCCAGGACTGGCTGTATTCATCTGTGGCTCCCCCAAGCTCCGCACACCCCTGGCACATAACAGTGACTCAATAAACTGGGGGTGTGAGAGCGAACAAAGGTGCATGGTTAGAACCCAGGTGAGCGGCAGGGGTGAGTGGTGGAGCGTTCCTCAGGCAGCTTCACCCGCAGCAGCGTGGGGCCCGGTTGCCTCCTTGTTCGCGTGAAGGGCCTCTCCTCAGTCTTGCGTGAGAAGCCCTTCCATGCCCATCATCTGTAATGACACAGGCCCAGGCGTCTGTGAGAGGGAGGAGAGTCCTCTTGCGGCCTAATTAGAAGCTTCCTTAACCTTTTCTGGAGCCCTTTCTGTAATCAACCAGGGGAAAAAATAATTCTCCCAAAGACACGTTCAATGAGTAGCTTTGCTTTCTCGCTTTTTCGCTGTGGCCGCCGAGCTCGGGGCTCACGCTGTGTTTCCTGCTTCCACTGCGGCGGGGGTGGGAGAGCCATGGCTGGGAGGTCTGGTTACCGAGGCCTGGGGTGCCTCTTACTTATGCAGAGTCACCAGATTGTTCAGTAAAGAGTGACTAGATCCCACTGCTCGTCCACCAGCGCGTAGTTATTGGGAATACAGAGAAGGCTGAGCCTCACGGCGCAGGCAAAGGAGGGCTGTAGGAACCACGTGTGGCCACGGGTGCTGTGAGCGTGGTCTGTGCGAGGTCAGGTAGGCTTCAAGGAAAGCGAGGTTTGACTTACCCTTGAGCAGGTGGATGTTTCTAAAGAATCATCGGGAACAAGGGGGACCGCATTGTGGGGTGGGGTGGGGGTGGGGGTGGGGAACAGACAAGTCCAAAGTGACGAAGGGAGGGAGAAGGGAGCTGGCTGATGAAAGGAGGTCCTCGGGGTGGACGTGCTGTCTGGTCAGAGCCTGGCACGTGGGTGTAGCCGGGTGTGTTCGGGCCACGGGAAGCGGGACAGTGTGGCTGGGGCAGGGCGTGCCCTGGGCCAGAAGGGAAGGGAGCCAGAGGTAAGGCAGGCCGTGGTGTCAGGGGTGAAACGGTGCCGAGCGCTGATGCACGTGTTTGGTGCTCATTAGCGAGGGGAAGTGGGGAAGAGGGGCCACTCCTGGTTCCACCCGAAGACCTCACATTCCAGCCTAGAGAATTCCCAGGGGCTGACCATGTCCCCCGCTCTCCCCAGCCCAGTGTTCACTTTTCCGCTTCTGAACGGCGTTGGCCACCGACGGTGGGGCTGAACCAAGAGTGGACAGTGCCCGTTTGGCCCTTGCCTCCTAACAGAGCCGCTGCGGGAAGTAAGCTTCCCATCAGAAGAAAGTGGGGCCGTTCTCCCACTTGGGAGTTTTGCAGCTGGTGTATTCATCAAAAAGTGACCTTTCCTGTGGGAAGAAGCAGCTCAGAGATGGCTTCAGTTGGTTGACACCCTGTATCTAGAAGCCAGCCCTTAATTATAAACTAACGATACCTAAAGAATTAAGCTTACTGGATTCAAAACTACTCCCTGCCTCCTTTTCTTCCTCTTAGATAGATGCCTCACTCCAGCCACCTGCCTTCCTCTGGCATCAGCCTTTAGTCCAAGGAAAGCAAAAGGCACTTCACTGTTGTGAGCAAGGCTTCGAACTTACTTTTCCTATTGTTATGGCATCCACTGAGTGCTCACGTGCTTTGCACACCCATTTTACAGATGAAGAAGCTGAGGCCCAGGGCAAAGAAGGATGGCAGAGATGGGCTTGAAGTGACTGTGGTTATGTGTCCCTGATGCATCGCCCATGATAGAGAGATCCCCAACCCTCCCCATGGTTAACTCTCCTCTGCTCGGTGGGGCTCTCTGCAAGCAGAGACCTTCTCTTGTTTGTCTTTGTGGCCCTGTTTGTTCCAAACATGTGCCTGGGACATGGAAGATGCACATCTAGTGCTTGTGGAACCCATGGTGAGGCCTAGAAGTCAGTGTCAGGCCTTGACCCCTGGCTTCTGCCTCTCCTCGGAGACCTGATCTCTCCTCTCCAGAACCAAAGTGCCCCCTTCCCCTGTAGCAGGTGGCCTCCCAGGTCTACACTCAAGCTGTCCAAAGTTCCCGTAAAGGCTCTAGGCTGGCTTCTCAAGTTGTAGTTAAGGCCACCCGTGATCCCCCATAAGGTATTTAGAGCAATGGCGGGAGGACGGTGGAGGGCAGTTGGGCACCCCCCCCCCTTTTGGGAATCAACCTACACTAGTTGGTGCTCTGAGGCTACAAAGACGTAAGCACTTCTCAGGAAGCATCCTCAATGCCTTCTGTGTAAAGGCAGCTTGGTGCTATGGGTCTGTGGTTAGACAGCCGAGCCACTGATTCCCAGCTCTGTGTGACCTTGGCTGTGCTACTGTAGTCCTCTGATTCTCGTTTTCTTTTTCTGTGCGGTGACGTACAATACCAGACGGTAATGGTAGGGATGGAGTGGGGAAGTGCCTAGGGTTCTACCTGCCAAATAGTGGCCATGAAGAACTGGAGTCCGTAGAGAGTACAGAGGACGGAACTCAGGATGCAATGCGATACAGAATCCAGAGAAAGGAGCGACGCACTAAAAGCAGAGGGGTCTTCCAAGAGGAAGACTGCAGGAGCTCCATGGGGAAGAGGTTCTTTACTACCCCCTTTTTGGCCTCTCCAGGTGTTGAACAATCCAGAGAAGATCGCTGAGCAGATAAGTAAGGATCTCGCCTGGCTCACCTCCCACCTGATGGCTCTCTGGACCCAGTTCCTAGACACGGTGACTCTGCACTCCCAGGTGACCACTTACCTCACCCAGGAACATCACACCTTGAGGGTAAGGTGTCCAATGGTATACAATCTCTAATCATGCGCGTGGGGGATCCCTTGAGGAAGCTTGACGACAGTTAGTTCATTGGGCAGGACAGGAATTGGAGTTGACTTCCATAGTCAGTGCTGGTCCTGAGTGCTGGTCCTGACCCCACCACCAGCTCGCAGGGAGGCTTTATGAACTTGTTCAGCCTCGGAAACTGTTGCCTCCACCGTTCATGAGACCCTGCCTTGGCTACCGGATGATAACAGAGCCTGCCTTGAGGGGTGTGGCGAGTGCTTAGAAAAGTGTTTTCAAATGTAAGATCTTATTCTTTGCCACCAGCTCAGGTGCATACGGAAAGGTCCTAATGCACAGTAGCTGTTGGTTGGTCTCCTCATTTACAGCAAGAGAACCAAATATCTGGGTCCACAAAGCACTTGGTGGACACACTTCCATGACTGGCTTTGCAATTCTGTTTCGTCTGCACTTACTTATGGTCACAGTCTTCGAGTGTCTTATATTCTAGTAGAAGAAATGCAACCTGAGTAAGAACATGACAGAAAGCAATGCAGGAACAGATTCATAAACATGCATTCAACTGTGTCCATAAGCCAGCTTTGGGCTAAGAGCCCCAAGTGAGAGAGGGTAGCTTTGGAAGTATTTGTTTCAGACCCCCTGGGTGGGGGGCTCAGCTGTCCTCAGTACATGCCACTTACCTCCGTTGAGCCCCAGTTCCCTCTGAAAAATCAAGGTCGTGCCCACCCAACGAGTTAAGTTGTTTACATTATCTTATTCCTCAGGTCCGAAGGTTTTCTGAGGCCTTCTTTTATATGGAGCACCAAAAAGTTGCAGTCCTGACCTTTCAGGAAAATCTGTAAGTAACCAATCGCGCGCCCGCGTCACACTGTAAAAGTAGCCACCCGAGACATTCTTATCCAAAGGTACTTCTTCCCTCGTCTCTGCCTGCAAAGGAGAGAAGTCTAGCCACCTTTGCACATTCAGGCTGCCTTTTGTCTGCAGGCAAGAGAGTCAGACAAATTGCAGAGGCGGGATCTAGCAGGTGGCAGAGAAGGTCAGTAGCCAAAGTTTTCTTTCGTTGAGTGTTATTATGGTTCTATAGACAGAATCAAGGCTTCCCAGGTCCCTGAAGACATCTGTGCTGAGTCTTTGTGAAATGAATGAGAAGTAGGTGGTATGGCCACAAGCAATGTCAGAAAAAACACAGAACTCGCTGGAGACTTCGCAGGAGCTTCTAAACGCACTTAGCATAAGAATGAAGACCAAACTGCCTCATTAGGAGGGCTGATGAATTTCTAAGTCTGCCTTCCTCCCAAATTAAAGAAAAAATGAAAACCATACAAGAAAAATCAGAGGGTTAACGAGAAATGAGGTCATTCTCCCCTAGATCTCCCTGGTGGGGAGGGACAGTTGGGTTCCCCCAAGATGGGTTGGCCTTTGCCACACGGGGTTCTTTTTGTTTCTGAAAGATACATCCACCTCAAGGAATAAATGTGGATGGAATGATGTTTGAAATGGCACAGTAGATCCAACAGGAGAAACATTATAGGTCCGCCTCCCACACGAGACAGATCTGAAGACCTTTTCGTCCCCCATGTTGACAACACTCTCTCGCTTCTTTCCACACTTCATCCTGGTGGAAAGTAGACTGGCATTTACAGTTTACCTCGCGGAGCCTGAAAGCGAGGGGGCGCCAAGGGAGACATGCCTAGGGTTAAAATAGCTTGTCTAGAAACATGTACGACCTCTCGCTCGCTCACGCGTTTCTTCATCCCATCCAGCTCTTGGCCTGGACGGGCTGAAGGGCCGTTCTCAAACTAAAATCAGAAGGCGTTAACCTGAAAAATGTAACATGGAGGGCCGCTGAGCAAAAAGGCTGCGAGTCAGGACTGTTGTAGGTATCTGCTTCCTGACTCCCGCCGCAACAGGCGAACGAACCCTAGGTGGTTGGGCCGTGCTGTGGTCCCCGGGGGTGTAAGTCCACGTGGAAGGAACAGACACAAGGGCCATTTTGTGGAAATGCCAATTTCCACATCCGCTGTACCAAGTACAGAGGATGTAACATTCGGCCAACCTGGGTTCAAAATCCTGTTCCTCTCTTGACCTACGGCAGGTCCTTGACAAAGTCATTTTTTTGTTGATTTTTTTTTTCTCTTACTGTCTCCTAGTCTTTGTTTCCTTGAAACAGGCAGGATAATGGTTGTAGAACATCCACGCCCATGGAACACACTGTTCAAGCCACAGACTCGACTCACAGAATGTTAGGTGATGACTAATACGTTACACAATCGTCTCTTGTGCCCGCGGGCACTGGGGACACCACAGGGAACAAAGTAAAGACTCTGTCCTTGGGGTCCCTCATTCTAGGGCAGAAACAGGCAAGATGTAAGTTGTGTCATTTCAGGTAGCGACAAGTAAAGAGAAACAAGTCAAGGTGAGGACACAGAACATGAGGAGAAAGGATGTGGCCAGCATCCTCATACACGGTGAAGGACTAGCTCTCAGAGAAACAAAACCCAAAACTCGGGTCTCTAGTGTTTGCTGATTTCCACTGTGTGAACGCTGGCACCGTGGTCACTTTCAAGCTGCCACTATGTGTTTCTTGCTTGTTTGTTTCAAATTTTTGTTTAGATTCTGATTAACAAACAGCATAATATTGGTTTCAGGTATAGAATGTAGTGGTCTGTCACTTATGTACAACACCCAGAGCTCATCACAAGTACCCTCCTTTTTTTAGTGTTTATTTATTTATGTTGAGAGAGAGAGAGAGAGAGAGAGAGAGAGAGAGAGTGAGAGTGTGTGTACACGTGTGAACGGGGTTGGAGCAGAGAGAGAGGGAGACACAGAATCCAAAGCAGGCTCCAAGCTCTGAGTTGTCAGCACAGAGCCCGAAGTCAGGCTCAAACTCAGGCACCGTGAGATCATGACCTAGGCCGAAGTTGGATGCTTAATGGACTGAGCCACGCAGGCGCCCCCAGGAGGGAGTAAACTTCTTATTAGGTCATTAAGAGTAAGACGCACAGAACAGAAGGGCATTTTATGTCCGGAACCGAGAACCTTCCTGGAGGAAAGGCACAGAATTTCCGCTCACATCGAGGCAGTGAGCGGGTGAGCAGGGTTAGCAGGTTCGCACGGGCGGGGTCCAGCCACCTGGGGCTCCGAGCTGCAGAGGGAAGGTGTGCCTAGGAGTCAGAAGCGTCCCTCCAAATCAGGATGGACAAGTGGCCAGACGAGGTGGAACCCATGTGTCCAGAACCATCTCGTTCAAGCTCAGACTAGATTGTGTCTCTCAAACAGCGGGTCACAGCCATTTAGGAAGATGTGACATCCACGTAGTGGATTTGGAACAGCGCTTTTTAAATGAAGTAGGCTGGGATGGGCCAGAACAAGATGGAGCAGGAAGTACGAGTGAGATGTGTTTCTGAAACTTGTTTCCTTGTGTGTCTGGGAGTGTGGGATTGCAGCACTCGTTTGCCGTGTAAAATGAATGAAAATGCCATGGGTTGCTATGTTTTATTTTTTTTAACTTTATTTATTTATTATGAGAGAGAGAGAGCAAGGGAGGGACAGAGGGGGGCAGAGAGAGAGAGAGAGAGAGGGAGAGAGAGACTCCCAAGCAGGTCGGCGCAGAGCCCGATGTGGGGCTCGGACTCACAAACAATGAGATCATGACCTGAGCCAAAACCAAGAGTCCGACACTCAATCAACTGAGCCCCCAGGCGCCCCATGGGTTGCAACATTTTAAAACGCAGCGTTGCCGTGTTTAAAACGGTTTAGAACTGGCTGGTAGCAAGGGTCTGTATTATTGTCTCTCTCTTCTGTCTCATCCGTGTCTAGACCGTGCTTTTCAAACAGTAAAGCGTTCAGGGAAAGTTGCTAGTGGAAATGTTATGAATGAAATGTGAATGTCGGTCTGAATGGGAGTGAATGCAGGAAGACCGATACTGGTGGTCTAGCGCCTGGAACAATGACCATGGATTTATCACTCTGGCTTTTATGTTTTTCTGTAGTAATAATTGTAACACTCATCTTTAAAAAGCATTCACTTTACAAGATGCTGCGTATATAGTGTTGAACACAAGAGGCACTTTACCTGCCTTGCTGATGCTTTTTCTGTTGAGAGAACTCTGGTAAGAAGCCGTGCTGAGTGCTGTATGTTCATTGGCTCGCCTAATGTTCACAATAACACTATGAGCTACGAACCGTTTTTATCCTCACTTCACCAAAGAAGAAACTGGGGAAGGACACCTGGGGGCTCAGTCGGTTAAGCGTCTGACTTTAGCTCAGGTCATGATCTTAGGGGTTGTGGGTTTAAGCCCCGCGTCGGGCTCGGTGCTGACAGCTCGGACCCTGGAGCCTGCTTCGGATTCTGTGTCTCCCTCTATCTCTGTCCCTCCCCTGCTCACACACTCTCTCTCTCTCTCTCTCTCTCTCAAAAATAAACATTTAAAAAAATGTTTTAAGAAGAAACTGGGGAAACCAGGGCTCAGAGAGGCTAAGTAGCTTATCTTAGACCACACAGCAACCATGTGATGTACACATGGACTGCTGGAGTCCAGATCCCACACTCCTAGCCTCCTCGTCATGGCTGTGCTGTATAGTGGTGATCCATTCTCCCAAAGAATACACGGAAGAACCGAACTGTGGATTTTTCAAGCTCTAAAATAGAAATATCCGTATGTTGCCAGCTGTCTCGCTGGAGTCTGAGTAAATCTGAAATGGAAATAAGTAGGTGATGAACAGGGCCCTGGATGCTGCGTATAACAGATCTCCAGAACTTTCTCGTCTTATTTCCTTGAAACTCTATGCCCTTTACTTAGCATCTCCCCATTTCCTCACCCCGGCCCCTGGCGGCCACCACTTTATTTTCTGACTCTGTGAATTTGACTATTTTCGACTCCTCCCGTAAGTGGAATCATTTGTCCTTCTGAGGCTGACTGATTTCACTTAGCATCGTGTCCTCGAGGCTCGTCCGTGGTGTCACGTGT
Organism: Prionailurus bengalensis; assembly: GCF_016509475.1. Lineage (NCBI taxonomy): Eukaryota > Metazoa > Chordata > Mammalia > Carnivora > Felidae > Prionailurus > Prionailurus bengalensis. The sequence continues at coordinate 78,572,712 of NC_057353.1, read as the reverse complement.
GACAGGATTCCCTTCTATTTTAAGGCTGAATAATATTGCATCGTTCTGCGTTTTCTTTAACCCTTTCCTGTTCATGGACACTTAGCTTGTCTCCAGAGCTGGGCTGTTGTGAATAAGTGCCATGCACATGGGGGTGCACATATCTCTTAAACACCCTGGTTTCGGTTCTTCTGGTTAAGTACCCAGAAGTAGGATTGCCCGATCATGTGTAGTTCTATTTTTAATTTTTCAAGGCACTTCCATACTGTTTTCGAAAGCAGCTGCGACATTCTACACCTGCATCAACAATATACAAGGGGTCCGTCCGACTTCTCCACATCCTCACCAACACTGGTTTTTTGGTTTGTTTTGACAAAAGCCATCCCCGGTGCGAGGTGATAGCTCACTGCATGTGTGCCCTGGAATTCTTAGTCATTTCTTTAAACACACGCTAAGCACTGTTTTAGGTGCTCGGTCACAGGCACAAAGTCTGTGCACATAATACACCACCTTCTAGCAGGAGGTAATTCCCTGCATAAAACAACCTAGACCTGACTCTCCTACAGCTCTCCTGCTGTGTTACAGTTACTTGATTGGTCACCTGATCTATTCATGGCTATTAGCTCTTTAGGTCCAGAATCAAGTTTCCATCCTGGAGGTATACACCCTAGCTTGTGGACACAGTCCTATGCACATGGGTGTCCAGTCCATATACCTTTGTAAAAAACTAAAAACGGGACGCAAATTCCACGTTCCGATGATGGCTAAGAAGTGCATATTTGAACAAAATACCATTTAAATATTCAAAGGAAGGTGCACAATATTAGGAAGTTGCTACAGCCTTCAGGGGCGCCTGGGTGTCTCAGTCGGTTAAGCGTCCGACTTCAGCTCAGGTCATGATCTCACGGTTCGTGAGTTCGAGCCCCACATCGGGCTCTGTGCTGACAGCTCGGAGCCTGGAGCCTGCTTCAGATTCTGTGTCTCGCTCGATCTCTACCCCTTCCCTGCTCGTGCTCTGTCTCTCTCTGTCCCAAAAATAAATAAAACATTTTTAAAAATTAAAAACAAAAAAAGGAAGTTGCTACAGCCTTCATGGCTTTGAGGAAGATAATACATTGCTTATCTTTTTTTTAAAAAAAGTTTATTTATTTATTTTGAGAGAGAGAGAGGGAGAGAGTACGCACAAGCAGAGGAAGGGCAGAGAAAGAGAGAGAGAGAGAGAGACAGGATCCCAAGTGGCTCCCTGCTGTCAGTGCAGAGCCAGATAGAAAGCTCAATGTCACCAACTGTAAGATCATGACCTGAGCCGAGATCAAGAATCGGATGCTTGGGGCGCCTGGGTGGCGCAGTCGGTTAAGCATCCAACTTCAGCCAGGTCACGATCTCGCGGTCCGTGAGTTCGAGCCCCGCGTCAGGCTCTGGGCTGATGGCTCAGAGCCTGGAGCCTGTTTCTGATTCTGTGTCTCCCTCTCTCTCTGCCCCTCCCCCGTTCATGCTCTGTCTCTCTCTGTCCCAAAAATAAATAAACATTGAAAAAAAATTAAAAAAAAAAAAAAAAAAAAAAGAATCGGATGCTTAACTGACCAAGCCATCCAGGCGCTCTGTATCCTTTTTGACCATAGGTTAAAATCCAATGGAGAAATGAGAAGGAAATAAAATATTCATATTTCAAATGTATATTCAAAATTCATATGTAACATATCCATATGCAGATGTTTATCATATTTGTCACCAAGAGTGCTGACTGGGAGAATTTTCCCTGGGCGCGTGTGGAGCTGTGCTGCAGGAACAGGTGACCTGCCTCCACAGCTGACAAGTGACGTGGGGGCCTCCAGAGGTCAGGCTGCTCCAAAAAGAGCGACAGTCAGACAGAAAGTAGCTACATGTGCTTAGTTCTTCTCCCAAACTGGCCAACCCAGTAAGGCCCTCTTCTCCCCTTGTGCGAGTGTGATTGAGGCAGAATGGAGAAGATGACAGAATGCTCATACTTTTCCTTCGTGGGAGGAAATAAACTCTCTCCCTTCTGCAGGGACTTGAGGAGAAGGGAATAAACGTTTCCCACCATCCAATCCTTTGAATGAGGAATACTGGTGGTTTCCAAGTCTGAAATGAAATTCCTGCTGGTGGAAGGGTATTCAGTTCATGGAGGAAGAACATGGGGCATTTTTTTTTAATCCTACTTAGAAGAACAAAAAACCAGGGCTCCTGAACTAGGGGAACTTACGTGCTAATCAAGGATGCTGGTGTCCACACAGTAAGCAATAAAAAAAAATAGCAATTTTCGATGGTTCTTAATTCTTAACCTATAGGAGGTTAGAAATGCAGGAGTAAAGGATACGTAACTTGAAGTGTTTCCTCCAAAGTACTAATTTAAGATTCCTGCCATTTAGAAACTCAGTTCCTGCTCCGCTAGAATGGTATTTGTTGCTTCCCACTGAAATGGGTGTGATAAAGTGCCCTGGTCATACAATCGCTGACCTCTAACCTCAGTGCCCAGGCCACTTAGGATACAAAGCAGACCATGGCATTGGGGGCTGGGTAGGTGGCTGGGAAGAAAGGAAGAGAGGACAGACAGATGGTGGATTGTCAGAGCCTGCTGAACATTTTCTGAATGTTTTCTTGGGATAAGGGGCTGGAGCAACGATTCTTAACACATTTAAAAAAACTTCCTTGGAGAGGTGCCTGGGTGGCTCAGTTGGTTGACTCTTGGTTTCGGCTCAGGTCATGATCTCCCGGTTTGTGAGTTCGAGCCCCACGTCAGGTTCTTTGCTGATGGTGTGGAGCCTGCTTGGGATTCTCTCTCTCCCTTTCTCTCTGCTCCAACCCCCACTTGCACTCTAAATAAATAAACAAACAAACTTAAAAAAAAAAGGCTTTCTTGGGTGCTAACCCGGTACGTGTGTCCCCAGGATACAGACCCACAGCCAGCTGTCTCTGGACATCCGGAATTCAGAGTATCTCACCACCATGCCCCCGCTGCCCGCGGAGTGTCTGGACATCGATGGTGACTGGAACACCCTGCCGGTTATCTTTGAGGACAGATACGTGGACTGCCCTGCAACAGGTTGGTCTTTGTTTTGGAGAGAACAGCGGGTCCCAGTCCTTTGCCCTATTTGTTTTCCGATAACAGTGGAACCAAATCAAGGAAGTCATTTGTCAGTTCAGGCTCCACCAGTGGGAGATGACCTTATGTCAGTGCAATTGACAGATCCATGTAACACAAGGACAGCTGCAGTAAAGATCCCCTTCCCGACTCCTCCTGGGGTAAAATCGTACCAAGTGCCTCAGTGTTTCCACCTATAGAATGGGAACCAGATTCTCCCCTCACCAGAATACCGTGAGCATAGGATGGGCATCCTTTCTTATCCCAAATGTGCAACTCAGAGATAAAATCATTTCTCTTTGAATTCTAATGGCATTCGATTCAGACTCCTATGGAGTGCTTGCTTCGTGCCATGAACCAGACAAGGTATTCGAGAAAGCAGTCTGCCTCAGCGATCAGATTGGTAGATGAGCTACTCAGCTCAGGGAGAAAAGACAGCGGGTTCCTGTGTATTTGTGTGTTTGTGTCCGAATCACAGTCTGTCTTGCTGGTGTTGCACAGTTTGTTAATGAATTGATAGCTGGGCGAGGGGGCGGGGGGCCTGATGCACACCGGGCATTCGGGAGATGTTAGTCCTCTGTCCCCTCGCACAGCCCTGCTCTTGGAAACCCCAAAGCTATCACAGGTGACAGAGCTGAAGTAAACCCCTAGTCCCTGAAAGAGCCAGAAAATACCCCGCTGGAGGTTTTACCTGTTTTATCTTTTTAATCCTATTAAAAAACAGACAACCCAACCTCCTAAGGCCTATTTCACCGAGAGAAACTGAGGCTCGGGGGTATAAATATGTATTAAAGATCATGCAGCTTATAAAAGCCAACTGACATCTAGTGTCCACATCGTGTAGGACAGTCCGAAGGTAGGGGCTCTGGAGATGGCCAGCTACCCGGTGGTCAGACAAAGCTTATTCCAACTCTGCCTTGACGCTGCGTGTGTAGGGGTGTGTGTATGTGCATGTGATCATTTTCATTACAGTTTTGTCATGTAGCTACAGGCAAGTTGAACAGTTAGAGAAGAAATTTAGAATAAGCACCCATGATCAGACCCCCTGATGGTATCATTAGGCCTCATTGCAGCCGATCTTCCAGTCTGTTTTCCTGTACATGTTAAAACAGACACCCCAGCGGATGTAAATCTCAGTCCTGCAACATCTCCGTGCAGTTGTCTTGCGGGCTGCAAGTCAACCTCAGGCTTTCTGGAGTTTCCCTGCTGGCCCTCACCCACTCTCCCCCATGTCAGTGCCCTAGACTTAGATGTGGCTGGGGGTCGTCTTTCCAGGGTCATCTGCCCATGCAGTTTCCTCTAAGCTCTACATCTAATTTAGAACCAGCAGCTTCTGTAATGTGCTTGGGACATGGGACTTGGCGGAGTCTGGGCCACCAGCACTAAGGATCCCGTCTTCCCAGAAGGACCCCAAGGCAATTGCTCTCAGAGGGTTGGCTGTCTCCTCAAGATTTCTCTCTACAGACCTCTCACCGGCTCCTTCCCCTCCCGCCCCCACCCCCATTTCCCCACTCAAAACTTTTTCTGACCTTCTTTGTTCCTTCACAAGGTGCTCTGATGATTTAATCCCAGAGCAAAACCATTAGCAAATAAAGAACTATTTCCTTTTTCCTCCAGGGGTTGGTGACCTTAATGTAATTTGCAATGAGGCCATCACATTTGCATTTCATTGTTTTAGCTAGTGAAGAAAGGGACAGAAGAGAGTCCCATTTCCATATGAAAATAGTAATATTTATTCATGGTTTGCTGTAATCCCATGGTAGATACCTACTGGGTACCAGGCACTCGCGAAGTCTGTCTGTATTGTCTGGATCCTTTTTCCCAGGTACCGTCACTCCTAGGTCCCGAGGCAATTGAGCCATTTGCCTAAGGGCCTTAAAGGTTGGCCCCACTGCCTGAATTTGAATCTTTGAATCTGTTCTCCAACCGTTGGTAACCATGTGAAACTGGGCAAAAAAATTGTAATTGATATTCCGCAGGCCTACTGTGAGCAGGGGAGAGATCCAGCCACAGAACACGTAAGAGTGAGCGGCACAAAGGCAGTTAGGAATGCATGTCAAGTAATACCATGAGCTAGGATCTGACTACATCTATCCTCTTTGGGTTAGATGTTCTGCTACTTTTTTGTCGCACAGTTGTGGCATGAAACCAGTGTTGCTAATTTTGACAGCCCACCTCCTCACTGGGCTTTCTGTGTCCTGGCATACACTGTCTGTGATCAATCAGAGGCATCTTTCATTTTTGTTCAAAGAACCCATCAATCCTCCTGTCTTCCTCTAATCTAAAGACCAGACTCCTCATGCATACAGGGCATTCGAGTTCATCCATATCGTGGGTTCTCTCTACCTGTCCAACCTCATGTTCGCCCCACGTCCCTGTTCAGTCTTATTCCATTCACACGGGATCTGATGTCTGACCAGACTGTGCACCCCAGGCTTCTGGGTCTTTGCCCTTTGCTCTTCTCTGCACCCAGCACGACTCATTATCTCCTTCTCAGAAGAACCCAATTCATATTCTCCAAGGTCACAGCCCACGTGGTTCAGGTAGAGCCAACCGTACTGTGCTGTGTATGCTTCCCAATGTTTTGAAGATCCCTTGGAGACAGAGAGACTAGTTCATTATTATTACTGGTCCCACCTCCCGTCTCCCTAACCCAGGGCCTCGTACAGGACTTTGTGCAGAGGCTCTGCCAATTATTACTCATGGATTCAGTCACACTGACGTTGTGGTTTTTTCAAACCGATGTAAACAGCTCACGAGAGTAATCGCCTTTTTTCTGCTACATTTCTGTTCTGTTCTCAAGTCATTTTATGAACACAGCTCAGGGACTATGTGACGGCCATGGTGTTAGCTGTGGGCGCACAGATATACAACACAAGCCCTTCTCTGCAGTGGGGACAGGAAGTGCACCGGTGGATCCCATTATACATGATAGTCGTGGTGGTGGTGTTACAGCACATGTGTGTAGAGGGGATGCTGGGAGTTTGCCCAGAGAACGTCTAACTTGTTGTTGGCCTTGGAAAAGCTCCCCTAGAGGAAGAGACACTTGCTCAGCCCCTCAAGATGCAAAGAACATATCGACCTGAGGAAGAGACCCATTCTTTCCCAGTCTTTGGTCTACTCTTTGACCCAGTCATAAATTTCACTCCAAGGTGTGAGCTGTTGATACGTTGTAAGTGTCTCCGTGATTCACTTCATAACCTCCTATAGTTGTTATATTCCTTTAACTTCTATGAAAACCGTATGAAGGATTTGAATGTTTTAAGTAAAATGAAAGCCTAAACCCTGTCTTCTTTTGTTTGCTGTATATGGGAAGTGAGTAACATATCAGATGGCTTTGTCGAGAGAGTGGTGGTTCAGACAGACATAGCAGGTACTTATTTTCTTTCATTTATGCTTTATTAGAAGGGAGAGAAAGAGAGATAGGGAGGAGGGGGGCGAGGGGGAGGAAGAGAGGGAGGTAGAGGGGGAAGTGGGGGTGCAGGGGGGAGGGAAGAGAAGAGACTGAGAGACAGGATGAGAGAGATAATAGTTTACCCTAGAGAAAAATAAGAGAAAGAAGGTCGTGCTGTGACCCCTGCCATCCTACCGGGAAGATCAGAGTGACCTGGGAACCTCTGTGGTCTGAATGCCACGCGGGATAATTGCCCTGGGGACAGAGCTCAAGCTTGGAGGGTTTCCCTACAGAAGGCAGAGATCTGTCTTCCCACATGTGCCATTTCCTATCGTAACTCTCCTGTGAGCTATGTCTGTGAGGCCTGCTGGTCACTATGAATCTGCCCATCCTAGAGTTGAGGCAAGTGAGCTCAGGTGGGAAAAAAAGGCTTATTTATTCTGTCGTCGTCCAAGGCCTCACGGCTGTGCCAGAGTCAGGATGAGAAAGCGGACCTTCCTGGATGCAAAGCTGTCTTTCTACACTGTCAATACTGTACAGAAGACAGGGAAGAGCTTTAATATTTAAAAGTGGTAATTGTCAAAACTGTTTTGATAAGTAAAAGGTAAATCATGAATAATGATATCTGACAGTTGTGCATTAGTGCACGGCGATTCTTACGCTGATTACCTGGTGTTCGGCTGAGTTACGCAGGTCAAGGGCACAGCCTCTGATAAGGCTGCCCTCGGTGGGTTGGAGGGCAAGCTGGAGGGTTCCCCGGGCCACCCGTGTGCCTGACCAGCTGGCTACCAATTCAGGGCTTCCTACCAACCCCTCAGGTTTGACGATTTGCTAGAACAATTCACAGAATTCAGGAAAGTGCTATGCTTACGGTTACAGTTTTAACATGGAGGATCCAAATATAGACCAGCCAAAGAAGAGACCCATAGGGCAAGGTCTAGAAGGGTCCCAAACACGAAGCTCCATGACCAGTGCCCCCAGGACTGGTCATCCTGGCAAATCAATGTGTAGTGTCACCAGGAAAGCGTATTCAAGCCCCAGTGTCCACAGTTGTTGTTGGGGTTGGTTGAATCGTTGGCCACGTGATTGAACTACTCTCCTGGGAGATTGTCCCGGTGTTATCTGGCGACCAGTGGTTGGTCTTTCTCGCATGGCCAGTCCCCATCCTGACTCATTTCCTTAGCGTAAACTATTAAAGGGCTCATCTTGAGTCACCAGGCTAGCATACGCCTTCAGGGCCTGCCAGCCACAAGTAACAAAGACCTTTCCATCACTTGGGAAATTCCACGAGTTCAGGGCTTGTCCGCCAGGAACCAGGAACAAAGCTCAGCCAAGTTTTTGATTATACCGTCAGGCTTCTGGATAATCTGTGGACATAGATTCATAAACGACAAACATTCTTCTTTCTTTTTTCTTTTTGTAGGGCACAGTTTGAGTGTTTCCCCTAATTTTGATGTTCAAACAAGTCCCGCAATAATGAATCTGAAAGACAGAGAAGAGAGCCCTGTTGTAAATAGAAAATCACCTTTCAGGGAAGACCTTGTCTCGCCCGCCATGAAACCACCCCAGATGGACTCTGACGAGGAAGTTCTGAGGTGTCCAGAGGCAGATGACAGTGCAGCTACACCAAAACACGCGGATGTGTGCTCCGAATCTCAGGTGTATCTGACAATCGGCGAGGTCCAGAACAAGGCGGCTTTGCCTGAAGATGAATGTTGGGCTGGCCCGAGGGCCGATGTTGGAACACGTCCCCTGGCAGATGAGGACCTGCCCAGAAGGAGGCCGGGTCCAGAGGATGGCCAGCCCCCGGTACTCACCTACATTGATGTGAAATCTAGCAATAAGGACCCATGCGGCCCTGAACCCACGGTGGTCATTAGTGCTCAGCACGAGAGTGGGCACTCCCGAGATAACTATGAACCCGCCAGAACTGTGCCGGGCAAGGAGGTATCAGGTACAAGTCGTCCACATGCCATCTCTTCAGAGAAAACAACACTCCGTGAGTTAAGTCCTCTAGGAAAGGTTGCAGACCGAGAGGGCAAGGTGGTGCTGCTAAGCCTGAAGCTCATCCCCTCTGAGCCCTGCGATCCACTGAACTCTGCTTTGAGGGATCCCTTGGACGTTAGGGCTTCCCCAAAGGACCCTCCCTCAGAGGAGCAGGAGGAAGTGTCGGTGCTCTCTGGGGTCATCAAGAGATCTTCTTCCGTCGTCTCCGATTCAGGCATTGAGAGTGAGCCGAGCTCTGTCGCTTGGTCCGAGGCGCGAAGCAGGGCCCCGGAGTTACCCAGCGACCGGGAAGCCTTGCAACATCCGCTTCGAAGACACGGCCTGCACAGGAACTCCTTGGAGGGCGGACACACGGAGAGCAACACGAGTTTGCCGAGCGGGATCCAGGCGTCCCTCACCTCCATTAGCTCTTTGCCTTTTGAGGAGGAGGAACGGGAGTTGGCCCTCACCAAGTTGACCAAGTCCGTATCTGCACCCCAGATCAGTAGCCCGGAGGAGTCTGCTGGAGACACAGACGCCATGCAGCAAGGTGGACCTCTTGCTGAAAGTTGCACCGTGCCCGTCAAGACCATAGACTCCCCGGGATCCAGGACGCGGGACGCTGGGGCACAGGTGGTTTCAGGTGCCGACAACCAGCAGGGCCCCGGTTACATAGACATCCCCAAAGGTAAAGAGAGTCAGTCTGAGCCTCAAGGACCTTGCTGTCTTGATGGCAGGACGGAGAACCCTCCAGGTGTGGAAACCAAAGGTCTTCATTTAAAAATACCGCGTATCATAGCCCTTGAAAACCCTGGGAATGGATCTTTCCCTAGAGTACTAAAGGAGACCCCAAAGGGCATGCCTGAGGACTTGAAACTGGAGAAAGGAGCTCGTTCCCACAGCAGCATCTCGGATGATGAGACTGTTGCCCACCGTACGGTGCCTGCGTTGAACTATACCGCAGTTGCTGACGCCGTCGACCTGGGCTCAGCAGGCAAACAGAGCAGCTCACCTTGTATCATGGATGATGCAGAGTTCAGCAAGGGAGCCAATGCTGTCCTGGAGGCTGGGCGTGAAGCGGGCACTGCGTGCCCCACCGTGACCCACTCCGTTCACTCCCAGGTCTCAGGAGACCAAGAGCCAAGGGCAGGCACTTCCGTTATGGTGTCCCACCTGCCCCCGGCAGAGACCTTCACCCTGGACAGCCTGAAAGCCGTGGAGGTCGTCAACCTGTCCGTGTCTTGCACTGCCACGTGTCTCCCTTTCTCGTCTGTGCCCAAGGAGACCCCTGCCAGGGCCGGATTCGCTTCCAAACAGACCCCATTGCCCATCACTCACCAGCCTTTGGGTTCCTTTGGAGTCGTTTCCACTCATTCTAGCAAGTTGGAGGAAGAAGTCAGTGAGAGGATGTTCAGGTGAGCTTGCTGACGGCTTACCCACCCCAGCACAGATTTGGGTTTGCCCACATATTTCTCAATTCCATGCATCCGTCGAGATAGGAGTTAGTTCCCGACTTAGATAACTTAATATGCTTCTATCATACAAGTCCGAGATACAGGACAGTGCAAGTCAACACGCTCAGTAAGCCCATCTCTCAAATACAGCCACTGCGTAAGTTCTCTACACTTTTTTTCTACGTACATCCCTATATATTCTTCTTTTGCCAAAATTGGATAGTTCTATACAAACTCTAAGGTTTTTTTTTTTCAACTTTAATATATTGGGGACTTTTCTATATTTACAGATTTATTTTTGCATTCTTATTTTAACGTTTAAACAATATTGTCTAGGTATAGCTCGATTTATTAACAAACTCCTTTAGAGATGGGCATTTAAGGTTTTATTCTTAGTTTTTATCATGAGAAACAATTCTCTTACGACTGTCACCCTACCTCCATCTTTGCACGTAGAGAGGGCAGTTCCTCAAGAGGCTTTGGGGAAATTTCGTCAGATTTACCTCCTAAGCCCCCTTGTACAATTCCTACATTTATCATCCCTTTTGCAATGCCAAAATCCATCCCTGCGTCCTCTCATTGGGTTTGTATTCCTAGTGCTCCCTCATCTATGAACTATACATTTGATTAAGTATATCGTGGAATCATTTGATTACTCTCCTACAAAATGATGGAGAGTTACCTATTAACGGTATCCACGAAAGAGATTGCACAGGCAGGCAAACTTTGGATCCCTTACTCATAAAGAACATTAAGTACCTATTACGCTCCTGTTGTCAGTTTAGCAAATAGAGGACAAGCAGTGCCCCAAGCCTGGTTGGGTTGTCCTGGCTGGCACCGTACTTCCAGCCTAACAGGGAGACAGAAAGACGAGAGAAGTGAGAGAGGGCAGCTGGGTAGACGGGATGGTTCCCGTGTGTGCACAGCTGAGCCAGGAGAAGGACCCAATCCAGGTAGTGAGTGTGCATAGAGACGGTGGCTAGGGGAAACTTTAGACACGACTACAGAGCAAATACGAGACACATGGTGATGATGGTGGTGGTGGTGATGGCGGTGGTGATGGTGGTGGTGATAAGTCTGGCAATAGGTCATTGTTTTTTACTATTGAATCAGTCTCGAAGACTGTTTAAGCATTTTGCGTATATCGCTTAACATACAGAATAGTTTTATGAGTTCGATAATCGTGTCTTCTCTTTTGCAAATGAGGAAAGGAAATGCAGAGAGGTTAGGCGGGTGGCCCACAGCTAGTAAATGTCAAAGCTGAGATTCTGACCTTAGCAGTCAGACTCCCAAGTCTGTGCTCTCAACCACCCCCTCGTCCAAGAATCAGGCAAGCCCGGTGGGAAGGCATCTCAGACAGGCCTGAACGCACAAAGGCATAGGAGTAAGCGAACTTCATTCACGCAGGGAAACATGAGCAGTGTGTTCCCTTCGGAGGCTGGGAGATGCTGCTGAGAAGCAGGTGGAGTCCAAGCCCTGGTAGCCTTGTGGGCCACTTTGGGAAACTTTCCCTCTGGGGAGATCTTTTCAAGGGTCGCATGGATCCCTAGAGCTGAACAGAATCTTAAAAGTCCCATTCCGTGCAGAAACCACATAGAAATCTGCAGAAACCAAGCCAGTAACGCTTTTCCCGGGACGCTTTCCTGGCTCCTTGTGGAGGAAAAAGCTTCCCTTACCAGCATCTCCCGGGGCCTCATATCCTGCCTTTGCTGCTCGCAGACACTTCTTTGTACATGTGCATCATTTCCACTCCCCAGCTCAACTCATCTCCTGCTCAACACGGCACACACAGCGTGGCTTCTGATTAATTAGTGTATTCTCCAGTTTTTATCAGGCCAAAGAAAAATTTAAAAAAGAACTGAAGATTGCTGGATTTCTGTACAGTGACTTATCTGTACTAGCTTCTGATATACCGTATTTCCCACCAGAGGAAGAGGAAGAAAATTTGGAAGATGGGATTCACCTGGTAGTCTGTGTCCATGGCCTAGATGGTGAGTCCCAAAAAGGGTTCCTCCGCAGAATTCTGTGCTATAAACCATTTATGATATTTATGAGTTAATTTGAGTCAGGTACTTGTTCAACTGTGTCACCAGCAACCATGGAGTGGTGGCACGTTGGTCTAGGGAAATGACATGGCCTTGTGCCCAAAGATGAGATCTCTGACACAAAAATCTTTTAAGTAAATGAAATACATAAAAAAGTGCAATAATGCAGTAATGGAATAATCAATGGAATGAAGGAAGGAAGAAATGAATAAGTAATGAATGGAACTAATGAACAAAAATAAAAGAAGGAATGGATGGATGGATGGATGGATGGATGGAATGAAATATTAATGGGATGCATGAGTAGTTAGAATGTGTGGATTAATGAGACCCATGAGTCAATAGAAGGAGGGGAGAAATTCAGTGGATTCATTTCGAGGGGCTCAGGTTAGTGGCCCACGCTATGCTGTTGCCTACTTTTATTCATTTCTCACTTATGGGGCAACACCAGGCACTGTACCAAATTCTGGGATTGCAGAGACCCAACATGGTTCCTGATCTTAAAAAGTTCTTAACTTCGTGAGATTAGCCAATGTGGTCCAAGGGAAGAGAGAAGGGAGGGGGGAAAGGCTCCTCCCTACCTTGCCCCCTAAATGACCTAGTCCCCAGTGTCAGGTCTCTTTAGGGTTTCTGAGGTCAGTCCAAAGGCGCTGTGCTGTAAGATAACAGAACTTACCAGCTCAGCCTGGACCAGAGGCAAGAACTTGCTCCTGCCTCCCCTCATGAATTTCAGCTTCTCCCTAACTGGCTGAAGAAAGCGATCAGATCAACTAGGGGTACGGGTGTCTGAGTTCTCCTCAAGCTCAAGTTTACATCATAATTGATCTGAAAGCTGGAATGTGGAACATGATTGGACATCCACTTTGTATGGACTCCAGTGCATAACTAGCGTCAGGCAAGAGAAAGGACTTCCCTGTGGCGACATAGGTGACGAGTGACAAAACCTGTGGTCACAGTCTTCTGCTGACAATTTATTAGGGAGTGGTGGTGTGCTGTCCTTCAAGGACACACTATTCTTTATACTCTTAATTTTCAACCTGGGGGCTAATGCGTTTTATTGTCTGGCCGTATGCCTTGGGTACCAGGACACTCAGTCTAACGGGTCTATTTGGTGAAGTGTCCAATAATCCAGTGGTGAACAATAGATTTTAGAGGAGGAGGAGGAGAAGGAGGAGGAAGTGGAGGAGGAGGAAGAGGAGGAGGAAGGGGAGGAGGGGGAGGAAGAGAAAGAGGGGGAGGAAGTGGAGGGGGGAGGAGGGAGGAAGAGGAGGAAGATGAAGGGCGGAGAGGCAGCGGTAGCATTGGTTTATCATATCGACTCATCAGGGGCCAGACATCCTTCGAGATCCTTGACACATATGAATGCCATTGATCATCACAACCGCCCTGCAGAGTAGGTGTTGTTATTGTCCCATTATCACTGGGGAAACTGAGTCAGGGGGAAGCTAAGTGACGTGTGTAAGTTCCCACAGTTAATGTGGCTGAGCCAAGGTGAAAACCCAGTGGAGCTGTCAGGCTCCAGAGCCCATGGTTTTGTTCTGCGTTATGCCAACAAGTTCATCTCTTCCCCTGTCCAAAAGTAGGGCCCATCGCCGTTTAAGTTATCTTTTATAAAGATCTTGTCAAGGGGCACCTGGGTGGCTCAGTTGGTTAAGCGTCCAACTCTTGATTTAGGCTCAGATCGTGATCTCATGGTCTGGGGGCTCGAGCCCTGCATCTGGCTCTGCACTGACAGCATGGATCCTGCTTGGGATTCTCTCTCCGCCCCCCGGCCCTCTCTTTCTCTCTGCCCCTCCTCTGCTTGTGCTCTCTCTCTCAAAATAAATAAATAGGAATTTAAAAAGGATCTGGTCATGCCAGTCCATTACTGAAAACTCTTCTTTGTAGCTGCCAGGAGATAAAACTTCTGTCTCAGAAAGCTCCTAGCATGAAAAGCCCTGTATGTTCCTACCCTCCCCGCCATCACCTCCTGCCCTCTCCCTCCTGCGGCTGCATCAACTCCCTGCCTTTCCCAGGGATGTGTGCATCCCACACCACTGTGTCTGGTCACCCGCGGCTCTCCCTCCAGTGAGCTGTCCCCGCTCAGCGCTGACTTCAGCACTTCCCAAATCCCAGCCGTTCACCTACCCTTCCCCAGTTTTACTCCACCCCGGTACCTTGTACTATGACTCCAAACTTCATACTGCAATTGGCGTGTTTTTGGAATGTATTTATTTTATAAAAAGAAACGTCAGATGACTACCACAAATAAAATCCTGGAATCACTGGCCACCCAGGAGAGTAATGCTAAAAGTAATCACAGTGAAACGAAGATAATCTTACTGGAGCGGCCCCACCGTCAGAAGACGGTGCTTGAGACTCACGCGTCTGTCTCATAAAGTAAGAAGCTACTGAAGACGGACTTGATTTTAAGTGGGACTTCCGATCAGAAGGGCCGCAGACACAGTGACTCTCTCCCTCGCCGGCACCACGTGACACGGGAGCTACGGTCAGCTCAGCATCAGGTGGTACATGCCCCTCTTATCTGATAGTGAATTAAAATAAGAAAGACCCTCAATCTCTTCCTTAAAATGAGGAAGCTTGGGGGCGCCTGGGTGGCGCAGTCGGTTAAGCGTCCGACTTCAGCAGGTCACGATCTCGAGGTCCGGGAGTTCGAGCCCCACGTCAGGCTCTGGGCTGATGGCTCAGAGCCTGGAGCCTGTTTCCGATTCTGTGTCTCCCTGTCTCTGCCCCTCCCCCGTTCATGCTCTGTCTCTCTCTGTCCCAAAAATAAATAAACGTTGAAAAAAAAAATTTTTTAAAAATGAGGACGCTTGTCAGGCCAGAGGCTTTTGTTCTTTGTTTTGTTTTTTTTTCCCCACCATGCCTGTTGGAGAAGGAGCAGAGAAGCTTCACCAATGTTTGAACGATGTCAGAAACCTTGTGCTGACAAGTACAGTATAGGCTTATCTACTGGGCAGAAGATCTTCAGAAAGACAAGTGATATCACACACAGGTTTTTTTATTTTATTTTGTTTTTTTAGTTTTGCTTTTTAGAAGGAGAGAGAGGGAGAGTGGGGGCAGGGAAGGGGCGGGGGGGGGTGCAGAGAGAGAGAGAGAGAGAGAGAGAGGGAGAGAACCTCAAGTAGGCTCCACGCCCAGTGCAGCATCCTACACGGGGCTCAGTTCCACAACCCTGAGATCATGACCTGAGCTGAAATCCAGAGCTGGACGCTCAACCAGCTGGGCCACCCAGGGGCCCCACACGCGGGTTTCTTTTGAAGGTCACTTCTTCAGCTCCAAGTACATAGGTCCAGACTCTACAGGGTTGTACAGGACCCACTTGTTCAAATTCCACTTCCCAGGATATGTTTATATCAACAGAGAACCGAAGAAGTTGGTAAGAGTTATGAGTATTCATACAACTCTTCGTGATGTTCCCCAAAGCCCAAGATTTCTAGGCTCGTAAACACCCTCAGTGTAACACCTGTCTGATCATATTTTCTGAGAATGTTTTGAGCTACAGCGAGTTCTCTCTCTCTCAGCGGCTGAAGGAGAGGGGACATTATCGTCCCTTACTTAGACTCCTCATGCTGAATATAAACACTTGCTACTCTTCTCTGTGAAGGCCATGTCCTGGAATGTCAGTAGGTAGCTTTAAATAAGAACAATGATGGGACCAAAGGGCCTAATTGTATTGTCAGAAATGAATAGGAAGAGGGACGCCTGGGTGGCTCATTAGGCTCAGATCTATCACTGATGGTTTACAAACTACTTTGAAACTGGTTATATGGTAAAATAGGTCACCTATCTATCCACCGACCAGCTTCTAGCTTTCGACTCTGCAGGGACCTGTTGGGGGAATAGGTCAAAAATCCATTAAGATGGAGTTGAGCGCCATAGTCTGCCTGAAATGTACGCTTAAGAATACTTGAATACGAAGCTTAGTCTGTTCTATTAGATGCATTCTCCACGTGATTTTTACGTCGGGTGCTACAAGATGCCCCAGATTCTTAAGCTGTCATTCCTCTGTCCCGGTGGTCACTGGGGACCAGACGGAGTCCATGAAGCTGGCACTTGCATGACTCCTGTTCCCAAGGACGATTGACATTTTGTTGCAGATAGAACTATGCCCCCACTGGCCGGTCTGGGGGACTTGCTGGCTGTAAGTGGCAGAACTAGACTTTGTATTAAGCAGGAAACTTGAAGGAGGGACATGTAGATGTCATATCGTGTCCCGTCAGCCAGCAAGTGGCACCCCTTGCCGTGAACAGAAGTGTCTGTAGAGGAGGAGGAGTGAGTGTATCTGTGATTGTTCTGTGTGTGGAATGTTCATGAGTCACACAGTCATGGATCAGGCAGTAATTCCCCTGAGGTAGGACTACTAGAAAGGCCGTGACCTTGTGTTGGGGGGTGGGGGGAAGCACAGGACCTCTAGGTTGGACTTGTTTTAGCTGTTTTTTTTATCTGCTTCATGAACAAATGGGACCTGGGGGGATCGGAGAAGAGGGGGAGCTGAATCCCTTGTGTGTCAGTTTTGATATGAGTAACCGTGGGTCTGGGGTGGGGGTGTCTCTCGTTTTTAGGGAACAGTGCCGACCTCCGCCTGGTGAAGACTTTCATAGAGCTGGGACTTCCGGAAGGAAAGCTGGACTTCCTAATGTCCGAGAAGAATCAGGTATGACCAAAACAATAAAAAACAAAAACAAAACAAAACAAAAAAACCCACATCAGAACTAAAAGAATCCCTCAATCATGTCCTATATGAAACCCCTAAAGTCACCCTGGTTGTTCAAGGACGCTCAGCTAGAAGGGGGGTCTGCCAGAGAGCACTGGTCGGCACTCAGATGGGTTGGGAAGAAATGAGTCATTGTTTCCTTTTGGAGGGTGCAGAAATAGTACGGAGTGAAAAGATGTCCGTCAGGTGCCTGGGGCCTTTGGCCTCTGAGCTGTCACCCACAGAGCATAAATGATGGGAGTGTCCCTGCGTCTCTACCGGGTGAAGGGGGCTGTCACAGGCGTAATTCAGCCCCTGTGATGCAGCCCTCATGGCAGAGGGTTTTAACCAGGGTACCCTGGGGACCATTGGACTGGATCTAACAGAAGTCATGAATTGGTGTGTGTGTCGGGGGTGGGGGGTGGTCACTCAGGAATGATTATATTCCGTGACCTGTTGTCATTATTTCTTGAAAGTTGTAAACGTCATGAGCAAGTGGATTTCCAGTACATCCCTTTAAAAGCACCCTGGTCAGGGGTGCTTGGGCGGCTCAGTCTGTTAAGCCTCCGACTCTTGATTTCGTCTCAGGCCATGATCTCACGGTTCGTGAGTTCGAGCCCCGTGTCGGGCTCTGCATTGACAGTGCGGAGCCTGCTTGGGATTCTTTCTCTCTCTCCCTCTCTCCCTGCCCCTCCCCTTCTCTCTGTCTCTCTCAAAATAAAGTTTAAAAAAAAGCTTAAAAAATAAGCAAATGAAAGCACCCTAGTTGCTATCAGTTTTTAAACCTACTCTGTCCTCCAGAACATTTCTCATCAAAGTCTGCTCCGCCCTTGTAATTGCTACCATGTATTCAATAACTCCTGTTAAGTTAACAGTACACAGCTGAGGAAACAGGGCCTGGAAGGCTGGGGGGTCTCGAACATAGCGGCCTCTGTCTTAACTGTGATGCGAATAGTTTACCGAATCCTTACACTGCGGCTAAGGAGCAGGCTGCATGGTCCGCCTTCAGGACTTGGAGAAGACAGGTTTGCACTGGGGAAGAACCGTCCCGGGCACAGGTCCTGTAAGCAGGAGAGCTGGCCTGCAGACGTGGTTCTGTCCCCCTCTGTGACACTGAGACATTGACCAGAGCGTTTCACCCCTCCAGAGCCTCAAGGACCATTGAATGGCAGGTGACAGTGAGCCAAAGGCCTTCTCTCCACTCCTCTTCTTCCCCACCCTGGTGAATACTCGTAAGGCCTGTTGTTCACCTCTGGAGCTGGTGCCCCGTGCATATGCAGGGAGCCCATGACACTGGCCGACAGTTCCACTAGTGAGAAATGGTTTTCATGTTGGCCCCGGATCCCCCTCCCCGGGGTTCCCATCTGTTTCCGAAAGTTCACCTTTGAAGTTATATAAACCAACCTAGCCTGTCTTCCCCATGCCCGCCCTTGAAGGTTTTCAAAGACACGGATGACGTTTCTCCTCTTCCTCTGATGCCCGCGTCCTCTGACAATCCGTGTGGAGTCACTGATGGCTTTGGATCCTTGCCTGGACGTGGCCTGGGAGTGCGGTCTCGAGGCTGAGCTGGGGAGAGGGCAGGGCTTTGGGGCCAGGCAGGCTTGGGTGCGAGTCCTGGTGGCACGGGGCTCACCCTCGGAGCCCGTCTCCTCGCGGTGCGGTGGGGCCAGCAGTCAGCGGGCACGTGCAGTGCCTGGCACGCGACATGGCGGTAGGAGCTGCCTGGTCCGTCCATCCTGCTTCTCCCGTTCGTTTCCAGCCAACCCCCCTGACTGAGGGTTCTGCAGCGTCCCGAGTGTCCTCCTTAGAGCCCCGGGCTGTGAGCCCCTTTCCTTGGCGCTGAACCCCCCGCCCCCTGTGATCCCAGCACAGTTCCCAGAACGTGCCGCCGTGGCCCAGGGAAGACCCCGCCCGACAGCCGTCCCCTCTCTCCTCTTCCAGGTGGACACATTTGCAGACTTTGACACCATGACAGATCGCTTGTTGGATGAGATCATTCAGCACATCCAGCTGTACAACCTCTCCATATCCCGAATTAGGTAAAAGGAAGCCACAGGGAGTTAATGCCGGGGGAAGAGGGGTGACCTTCCTGGATGTTGGCTGCGTACAGCTTCAGCGTACTGCCTTCCGTCCGCCACCGTGACAGGCTAACTTGTGACTTACTGGGGTAGACGACTCCCAGAGCGGAAGCGAGTGGGGGAGGAGGAACGTTGGGTAGCTCAGTAGGAAGGGACTGGGCTCCAACAAAAATCCCTCGGTTTGAACCGTTATTCTTCTAACACTCACACGTCCGAGTACCGACTGGGCCATGCAGGCTCTTGCAAGCTTCCCAAATCTCGGAGCCTCTGGTTCCCCACCCGCCAGGCGGGACCAGCCCCGGCGTCCTGTGGCACCTAGCGGAACACGTCACTGCCTGGTGAGAGGTTTCCGTCTGAGCTCGTTCCCTCCTTCCGCTGTGGCAGTTAGCGTGGCTGAAATGTTTCGCGACTCAAGTGGCAGTAAATGGCTTGTGTCTTTGTGCGTTTGCCATTTGTGGACACGGTGGGCTGTCCTTCCACGGGCATTAGCCCGCTGAGGCCTCAGAGACAAAGTATCCCTTCTATATCTCACCATGAGGAGTCATAGGCCCGTAGAGAGGAGGTGAAAGTCACAGGCCACCAGCGAGGGAAAGCAATCTCGTAGACTCCTGTTCATTTCCGTACGTGGCCTGCTTTACGCTCACCATGAGCAGAGGTGGGGCGCTGCATACCTTTCGTGTGCTAGGGTTTCGATCGACCGGCCCTCGATTGGATGATGACGGTGTGTTGGGTCCACAGATGTGTGAGTGGCCGTGTGACTGGAGCCGAGCATGTAGGAGGGTCTCAGACGGCATGAGCCGACAGCGGGCGACTCAATCAGTGTGAAATGACAGTGAGAAATGAGTACATTGCAGAGGCCGTCGGAAGGCAGGTCGTGAAGGGCCTCATAGGCCGGGCCAAGGAAATGGGGTTTCGTCCTGTGAACGAGCAGGATGGTTCAGTGCCCAGTGTGTATTTCAGAAAGCACCCCCGGGTGGCTGGGGAGGAGACACAGGGGGGCACACAGGGATGCTGCAATAACACAGAGCCCGGCCACACGCCCGCCCTTCCGGCCACACTGGGCAACAGCGGCCTCACTCCCAAGGCCTCCGTCTCAGGCGAACTGTGGCCAGAATCTGGAAACCCAGCGAGGATGGGCTAGCAGCCCCCATTCTCTTTGCCCGTTCCCCCGAATCGGGGTGGGGGAGGGAGGCGGACCCCGTGGTGCCGCCGCCCGCCCAGTCGCTGGCTTCCTGAGGCCACGCTCACGTGCCGTTTCTGTCCTAACAGCTTCATTGGCCACTCCCTTGGCAACATCATCATCCGGTCGGTCCTAACGCGGCCCCGGTTCCGGTATTACCTCAACAAACTGCACACATTCCTGTCGCTGTCCGGGCCTCACCTGGGGACCCTGTACAACAACAGCACGCTGGTTAGTACAGGTAAGACTCGCCCAAGCCCCGTCACCCCCGCCCCCCGCTATCCATTCGGAGCAGTGGGAAGATGAAAACAGAAGCAGGTGTTCTCCTCGATGGAATCTGGTGGCTTCAGAGCGTCTTCAGGCACGGGATGCCGAGCAAAGGCTTTGGCCTCGGAGAGAGGGCCTCTCGTTTGTGAGTCGAGTGAGCTCAGACTAGATGTGCCCCAGGATCTCATCTGCAAACAGAAGCGTGATGCCCCTGGGTCGTGGCTGGAAGAGACTGAGGCAGAGAAGTGTGGAGGGGGCAGGGGGCCTCGGGCTGTTCGGGCTGTGGTGACACATCCTCACGGACCAGGTGGCTTGTAAACGACAGAAGTGGACGCCTCACAGTCTGGAGGCTGCAAGTCCAAAACCAAGAAGCAGGCAGATTCAGGGCCCAGGGAGGCCCCACTTCCTGCCTCACAGGTGGCACCTTCTTTCAGCCTTCAGCATGACGACTCTGGCCAAGACATTTTCATCTCTCTGCTACTTAGTTTCCTTCCTTTTTTTTTTTTTAATGTTTATTTATTTTTGAGAGAGGGAGAAAGAGAAAGAAAGTGCACGTGAACGGTGGAGAGGCAGAGAGAGAGGGGGACACAGAATCCAGAGCAGACTCCAGGCTCCGAGCTGTCAGCACAGAGCGTGACACGGGGCTCGAACTCACAAGCTGTGAGATCATGACCTGAGCCGAAGTCGGACACTTAGCCGACTGAGCCACCCAGGTGCCCCATCCTTACTTTTTAAAATGGGGCTGTGTATGTGTGTCTGTTTGTGTGTCTGTATGAATGCATTTGAGACATGGATACGTTTATGATGTGACTGTGTATGTTGTGTACCTTTGCATGTCTGTAAACATGTGTATCATCTCTCTTTGTGTGCAGTGGTGTGTGTGTGTGTGTGTGTGCGCACGCGCGTGTGAGAATTGTTGAGGATTAAGCAGAAGGAAAGAAGAAGCTTGCTAACACACACACGCATCACCCGTAGCCGGATTCTCTTCTTCTCACTGGCACGGCCCGCAGCTTTGAGGCTCCCACAATTTCCTCTGTACTGTCAGGTTGGGGACACCACGGAGGGTAAGGAAGCAAGGTTCAATGAATCTTGGACAATGAGCAGACTTTCCAAGGTAGTGAACGGTGGGACACGTTTTCTGGTGCAGAAGAAATAGTGTGTGTAACAGCATAGAAGCATGGTGTAATCAGCAAACAACAGAAACGCAGGGTGACCGAGAGGGGCAGAAGATGACAGTGGTGCTCTCAGCAAAAGCCTAATGATGAAGGGCCCTGAGGGATGCGATGGGGGTGGACTGCCCAGCAGATGGCACGGATGCTCCCCAGGGGCCGGTGACTGCTGGAGCCCACGGAAGGCATCGGGTCTCGCTTAGCAGCTAGTTTATTAAATCACGCTCCTGACAAAGACTTCAGTGGTCCCCGATCGCCCCAATCCATTAGGTGGCACCTTGGGCCACCCCGAGGTTCTTTGCGCCCTGCCCAGCTCCCAGCCCCCTGCCACTGCTCCCCTGACCTTGCCTGACCCTCAGGGCAGACTGGGCTGCTGACCTTCCTCACCGATGGGGCAGATCGGTTGTCTGCCTTTCTGTTATTTTAAGGGCATTGCTGGAAATGATCATGACAAATGGAAGACGGCTCCTTGGCCGTTCTCTCTGTCCTCACAAACCGGGGAAGCCATCTTTGGGTAGAAACAAGTGATTTAAACCACATTTCACTTTTTTCACAATTATAATCTTGCACCGTTCCAAAAAGAACCGCATTGTATTCATTCCCTTGCGTTTGTATGAAACTCACTTTTGTCGTGGTGATGTCATAGTCCCCATCAACGTTGGTGCCCCCATCACCAAGGTCAGGGATAGACTCTGACATGGAAGCCTGATTTCAGTTTGTCTGTGTGCTACGTGGATCTGTAAGGACCATTCCTACCTACAGCTCTGCGTTTGGGATTATTTCCTTTGGCTAGATTTATGGGAGGAGGTCAAATGGGCCGAAGGGTATGGAAGTGTCAGGACTCTTAATGCTGATCGCCGTATCATTTGATTTTATAACCCCGCCACGGGTACCTCAGAAAAATTTACCCCAACTTCCCAAGAATTGGGAAGAATTGCCAAATTCCCAAGAATTGCCAAAGTGCCTACTTCCCTCTTATTTTAAAATTCACTAAAAACCACAGTTTCACGTTAACCCCTCCCAATTATTATTATTTTCTCTCTTTACGTTCTTTCTTTCGTTTTTCTTTTCTTGCGTTTTTGTCTTTCTAGGCTTGTGGCTCATGCAGAAATTAAAGAAATCCGGGTCCCTTCTGCAGCTGACCTTCAGGGATAATGCTGATCTACGCAAATGTTTCCTCTACCAACTCAGCCAGAAAACAGGTGAGGGCCTTCCTCCACAGCACGTGGCTGTGGTCACGAGTGGGAGCTGGGGGTCCAGCCGTGAGACCCCAGATCACTTCACCACGGCGTCAGCATGCTCAGGGAAGGGTGTAGTCAGGAGGCCCAGCACACACAGCCTCTTCAGCTCACGGGGAGCCCGACAGCGACTCACAAACTCAGCTGCCCCCGAGGAAGGGCACCAAAGACCAGCCGAGGTGTGCGTAGGGGTCCTCTCGGCACACAGAAGCTGTGGCTGCTACTTCCTGCCAAGCCGTCTGCGCCCCAGTCACAAGCCCTGGGTCTGCTCCTTCCCAGGTCGGGATCCCCCCACAGAAAGGGCACATAAGCACTGTCCGTTCGGGTGGGCGGTGCAGGGGGAGACAGGAGTCTGTCCCAGGCAGGGCTGAAGTCACACCTTCGCCCCCAGTGGACTAGGAGACGCACAGAGGTGTTGAAGTCCCCGTCCGTGCTGTGGGAATGAACGGAGAGCAGCAGTGGTCTGTGTGTCCAGGGAGGGAGCAGAGAGGTGACCGGGTGGCCTGCTCAGTCCTGCCGGGCAGGCCAGCCTGGCGCGGCCTCGGTCCCGTGTCCCCCTCCCCGTGGTCCTGTGAACGCTGCCCCTGCTGACGTGTCTGCACCTGTCTGAATGTGAGTCCGGCGTGGCTGCCGCCTGGTGTGGGTCCCCGGGCAAGTCCCGTCCACCGCGTGTCTGTGCCACGCCGAGCCTTCCGGACTCCGCCCGGCCCCAGGGGGCAAGGAGGGCAGAGGGGAAGCTGGACGACGGTGTGGTCGGCACAGAGAGCTCGGGAGCTGGGCTGACCCTGCAGAGCTGTCCTGAGGTGGTGCACGCGGCTGGTCCTTACGGTCCTGCCCTGTATCCGCCAGCCACTGAGGCAGGCTGGCCCCCAGCGGGTGGTCTTGGGATGTGACCTGGGATGAGAGGTCCCACCTTGCTGGAGGGGCACTGGGCTGAGGGCCTGGGGGGCAGTGTCTGCTGGCCCGTGCTGGGGTCTGAGGACGAAGGGACACGCTGTGCCGTTCGGCCCCCCTGTCCCAGCGCCGGAGACCGGCTGCAGGCAGGGAGGCGCGTTCAGAGGCCGTCTTCCTCCTGCGGGTGACGGGATGAGCCCCGCAGGTTGGGGCTGTCCCCGTTGAGAAGGTGGAGTCAACACTGGCTTTCTTCCTCGTGCACTCAGTGCCGCTGCCCAGAGAGGTTCCCTTGTCACCTGCCTGCAGCTCCCCTTCCTCCCCTTGAGAGCAGCTCTCTCCGTGCGTCCCTTCAGCAGCTGTGGCTAATGGGACAGCAGTGCCACAGCCAGCTGCTCTTCCCTCTTCCCCTCTCCCGGGGCAAGTTCACAGAGTGTGTGCGAACCAGGAGGGCAGGGGGAGCCGCCTGGTGAAAGGCACCCTCCCGGCTCCTTCAGGTCTGCAGTATTTTAAAAATGTCGTGCTGGTAGCTTCTCCCCAAGATCGCTACGTGCCATTTCATTCAGCCCGGATCGAGATGTGCAAAACTGCCCTCAAAGACAGACACACGGGTAAGCCACATGTAATGTTTTTTTTAACCAACTTTCTGATTGATTGTTTTTTTATATGGATTTTGTTTTTTCTAAAAGAGAGAAGGCACAAGTTAGTGAGGGGCAGAGACAGAGAGAGAGAGAGAGAGAGAGAGAGAAGTGGGTCTCGAACTCACAAACCGTGAGATCATGACCTGAGCTGCAGTCAGATGCTGAACTGACTGAGCCACCCAGGCGCCCCCCTCCCCCGGCTTTCTGATGTAAAAAGCCCAAGTAAATTCGTGAAATCGACAGCGCCTTTGGGCACGGGGATGTCCCCCCTCCTGGGATGGGGACCCAGCAGGCCCAGTGTTTTTCTCCAGATCCCGCTGGCCGGTTCTGCCCCGACTTCACCTCCTTCTCCCCTCCTCCCAGGGCCCGTGTACGCGGAGATGATCAATAACCTTCTGCGCCCTCTGGTTGAGGCCAAGGACTGCACTTTGATCCGACACAACGTGTTCCACGCCTTGCCCAACACTGCCAACGCCCTGATTGGCCGAGCCGCCCACATCGCCGTGCTGGACTCAGAGCTCTTCCTGGAGAAGTTCTTCCTGGTGGCAGGGCTCAAATACTTCAAGTAGTAGGGGGCGGGGGCCTTGCCGGAAGCCTGGCGATCCTCGAGAGCTTTAGCTGAGACGTCCCTGTACAGCCCGCTGCCACTCCAGGAAGAGCTCGGAGAGGAAGGCACCGAGGCAAGGAGGGTGGGGTGGGACCGGCCATTCGAGGTGCTTCCATTTTGGAGATGTGGGAAAGCTGAACCAGTACAGTAACGCAGAAGACAAGACTTTGCCCGAACCTGTCTAGCCACCTGGAGTCTCCTTCAAGATATGGAGGGAAACTATGACAAAATAAAGCAACAGAATACTTGGGAGTTGGCGAGCCCACCTTTTTATCCACCACCGGCTCCCAGAGAGATCGTTCTTGATTTGCTAGGTTTGTCCGGTATGTTTCTAGCTCATAGCTTTATCATTCTGATTCAATTAAGTGCATACAAGCATTTCAGAACTCAGGTTAATCTCTGTGCAGAAGTGGAACATATTTGTGTACATATAATCCTCGATAGATTCACATGTGCCACTCGTTCGAGACAGTGCGATGCCCACGCGATCATTCTCTCCTCATGTTGTCTCAACAAGGGGCAAAGGAATGCTTTATAAACTCCAATTCTGTTTCGTTAGCAGCAGTGGGTTGGGTGATGCAAGGTATGGGCGGGGGGGTAACGGTGATGCTCTGATGCAGGTTTGTTACAAAGAGAAGTAACTAGAGGGGACGAGGTGAGCTCATTGCTTCACCTGCTTCTCCAGACTGTCTATGCAGAGCCCTGGCCCACAGGTTACTTCTGTGATTGCTTAAATCTCTGTCTGTAGTCAGGAAAATGGACTTAGGGTAAATCTAAGGGGTAAAGCGGAAGGGGGAGCTGGGATTAATGCACATGCGTCAGGCTTCTGCTGATATGCCTCCAAAGAAATGCTATGTTAGCATTTGATGCAACTGCAAAAAAAAAAAAAAACAAATAAAACCATTACCATGGCCAGCCGCTGCTTCTCTCCGTGGAAGGAGAAACATCTAAACGGAGGAGTGCTGGATTACAAACCTCAGGGGAGCTCTAAGAAGGTGCTGGTTATCTTTCCATAGAAATGTCTTCTTGCCTTAGGAAAATAAAGGGCTAGGAGCGGTCACCATTGATAAAAACCAATGGACGACAGGGACAACAGTGAGATCAGAGAGGAGGACAACAGCCAGATTGCGGACCCAGCTTAAATAGTTAGTGGCAAATGACTTAAGGGAAGTTTTGAAAATCACCGGGATGTTTGATATGGTCTCATAGACTGTGTAGACTCTTGGCCTAAAGGAAGGCCGGAGAATCACCTAGTTATACTAAAGGAGCACGTGGACCAGGACAGTGGGGATGATTAACACAGAGACCCATCTTCAGGAGACAGAGGCTCCTGTTTCTGCAAAATCCCCTTCTAAAGTGCGGAAAATCACCTGCGACCAGATTCCCGGTCCCAGCACCTGGACCGTGACCTTAGGTCACCAGTGCCATGGTCATAAAACCAAGCAAGTCTTGGCTCATCTGAGAATTTTAGTCCTCACATATTAACAGTGAGACTTTACAAAACAAATGCAGACCAATGAGAAACCAATGCAGGTGGGCAACTTTGCAGGATCGTAGACTCCTGGGTTCCTTGTGAAAGGAGAAGGCGGGTGGGGGGGGGAGGGGTGGAGTCGAATGAGCCACAAAGGCAGACTTTCACACAATGGAGTTAGGGCTTCTCTGTGGGTCTTCTGCGAACTTTCTCTGTGTCCTAGGCTTAACCCGTATGGGATCAGTAAGTCCTGAGGGTCATTTTCCAAGTTCCCGATGTACATAGACTCTGATTACTCACGAATGGTGCCGACCCGGTGTATAACCCAGGAGGAATCCGTTCCCGCAGTGGAGCCCACGATGTGGTGTTTCCTGGTCTAGACGAGTGTTCATGGTCAGTGCAGGACTGTACGTTTGTAGCAACTTCTCCTTTTTGGCCAAATGCAGAGCCCCTCCGATGAGAGCATTTCATTTTGTGTTTCCGACACCCATCAGCAAAGCTTGTCACTCCCTGGTCATTTGCAGACCGTGTAGCCAGTGGTTATGGAGCCAGGGGGAATCTGATGACCGTCGTCTTTTCCAATAACCAGATGCCATTTTTAACTTCAATATGCTGTCTGGACATGGTAAGAACTAATGGCAATAAACGTCCAGCTGCCTGGTGCACCCCTCTTTTACAGGGGTGATCTCCTGTCTTTGTAAACCCTCTCTGGCCTCTGAGCATCTATTATATTGTGTAGAAATTACATCTCTATATTGTAAATAAGAGTGTCCAGTGTTGTGCGTCATGCCTCATTTGAAAGGCTTTTTTATGTCTCTTTCTATTGAAGTATAGATACCTAATATACATATATATATATACACACATAAATATATATATATATAAAATGTAAAACAGGGACATTATATTATTTATTATAAAAATTATAAACAAAATGCCTGCCAAGATAATGGTCTAGTATGTTTTCATTCTCAGCGTATTTTATGTTTTTTGTTTTTACGATTTGTTAAGTCTCTCAGAAGTAGTTAGAAATAAACATCACTACTATTGAGATCAACTGGAATTGGTTGTTCACAAGCCAAATACATCCAAGAAGCAGGGTGAACCTAGCGTCACCCGGGGGCAGGACTAATACCTCAATGGCAGGTTGAAAGCTCTGGAGAAGGTGAGCCCCAGGGAGAAGGAGGGGAGAGGATGGGCTCCTGCTGGTGACCGCGCTCCCCAGGTGGGTGCAGGGGGACTTCCGGCCATGCCAGATGCGAGCAGAGATAGAAGGCACAGTCCCTGCCCTCGAAGAACACAGCCTTGTTATGAAAACCGGATAGATCGAAGGTGAGGCACGGGCAGGTGCAAGGCAGTGATGGAGGGCCGGTCTTCATGGCCTGGAAAAGGCTGTGAGTGAGATATTTGCTCTGCACAGCTGGTCACCGCCAAGGGCACTCATTCACCAATTCATTCATTCATTCATTCATTCATTCACTCATTCATCATTTCATTCATTCATCATTCATTCATTCATTCATTCAGCAAGTGTGTCTTGAGGGCCTGCTGTGCTAGGAGGTCCAGGTAAGATTGAGCAGCTCGTAGTCTGCTCAGATGGGAAGGTGACGTAGGTCGGCACCCCCCGGGGGTAGGGATCAGAATGTGCTCAGAGGAGAGATACGCAGCCCACACTGGGGGTGTGTGGGGTCAGGAACAGCCTCGTGCAAGGTAGGATTTCGAAGGCCAGACACAGGGCTGAGTAAGGCTTGGCCTGGGGAAGGTGGGTTGCAGGGAACCCCCCGGGCAGGGAACGGAATGACCGAAAGGCTCGAGGAGAGAGGGCCAGGACCTTCGGCACACTGGACGGGCTTATGGAGACGGTGTCCGGGTCCCAGAGTGACAGAGCAGGGGCGTGAGAGGTCAGCCACCACGCCAGACTCTCTTCTCTTTCAGGAGGAAATTTTTGCTGTTGACACTAGTAGGAGAGTTTCAGAAGCGAGGCCTCTGTCAACCCTGTGTTCATGTCCTTCCCCTGGGTTAACTCCTAGGACAGACCCAACCCTCTGTCTTATGGGACGCCCAGGGCCACATCTGCTCCCCCCAGCTCACTTCCGAAGACAGTGGACGTGTCTTCCCCGCTCCTCGTGGAGAGAAAGCTGGAGGGAATGGCAGTTTGGTTAAACCATTGCAATTATCATTATTGTTACTATTTTCTGCTTTTCTCTTTTTCTTTTCGTGCATGGAAACAATCAGGTGAGATTCCTGCACTGGTATTTGGAGTGGCCACACTGATCGCTCTTGATCATTTGATGTTTATTTTTTTAAGTCTATTTATTTATTTTGAGAGAGACAGAGACAGCACAAGCGGGGCGGTGGGGGACAGGGAGAGAGGGAAAGAGAGAATCCCAAGCAGGCTCTGTGCTCTCAGTGCAGAGCCCAACAGGGGGCTTGAACTCCTGCAACCTCGAGATCATGATCTAAGCCCAAACCAAGAGTCAGATGCTCAACCGACTGAGCCACCGGGCGCCCCGATCATATGATGTTTATGTGGGCGGGGAACGTACGGAGCCCTTCGTTGACAACTGCACAATCTGCAGCCCCACCAGGTTGAGGTAACTTGCCCAGAGCTACAGCCCCTCATTCAGTCGTGGATATTTCCTAACAGCTGCCCACGAACCAGGCATGGGTCACAAAGCACAGGGAAACAAAAGCGAAGCAGCCCCTCCTGATGGAGTGTGCGTGAGAGAGGAGGGTAGAATGCAGAAAGCCACAGGCATGGTGAGGTGGCAAAGGCCAGTTCGGAAGGAGCCCATGGGGCTGGGGGTGGTGGTGGTGGTGCGCCAACACAGTATGTGAAAGGGAAGGAACAAACTAGAAAATAGCGTGTGATCCAGGTTTTTTCGTGAAGACCGAGAACATTGAAAAGGGCTAGGACGTGACCAAGTATCAGTGAGCCCTCACTTATGCGAGATGATGGTATCTCTCCAAGTCATGCCCATTGAATTGAAAGTCTGCTCTTGGGACGCTGTTTTTTTGGGTTTCATAGAGTATATTTCTGAGCATCGGCGATAACCGGGGCTGCTGTGTACCGTTGCACAGGTTGTGTAAAAACACATGGCAATGACACAGAGAGGGAGAGTTGTGCTTTCTTGTGTCATTCTTGCGAGGTATCCATTCCAACACCCTTAGGGAGGACGTGTGTCCGTCTTTAACTGATGGAGCAAAGCAGCATATGCTAACACCTGCATCCATGTTGTTTGTTTCTTCTTTTTCCATTTGCTTCCTCTTCCCATGCCTTATTGCGTACCTATTTTGTGCTGGGTACTGAACTGGACTATGCAGCTATTAGCATAAATCATGCAATCCTAAATAAACACTAAAAGGGTCTAGGGGGGGGATAATAAAATTTAGTGTTTTATTTTTCACTGTTAGTTTTGAAATTAACGCCATGGGACCTCCACGTTGGAGGAGGAACAATGAATTTTTCCTCCAGGCTCTGTCTGATGGTTAGCATCCTCAGCTTTGCCCTTCCGGAATCCTCCGGATTGTGCACACGGGTCTCCATCCACGTGTCACAAAGCAGGGATGAACTTCAGTGACGTTACAAGTCTTTCTGTGTCCCTTCCTCCTTTCCTTTTTCTTTTGTTCTGTTACTTTTTCGTTCCCTTTTTTGGGGGGGTGGGGGAGGGCTTTGTCCGTGGTACCTCTAGCATGATGCATAATGCTAGAGATGTCTCTAGAAAGCGCTATTAAAAAGCTAGCACAGCAAAGCCATTCCCTTCCCGCATCTTTTCAGGTGAATGGGAATAATATGCTTTGCTTCCCAGTGGGCTGAACTCTCTACACCAATTTTCATTTTAGGGAAAAGGGCCCCGGTGCCTTCTGTCCCACAAAGGACTGTCCCCGGTCTAGAGCTGGACTTCTGGACCAAATGTCAATGTGTGGATGCTGCTGAGTGATGCTTCGTTAATGTCTGAAACAGGCTGTTTCCCATTGGTGATCTCTTCACAGCCACGGTGTGAGGTGCAGAATGTGTGTGCTTTCATTCCATAGATGTGGTTGTGATTATATGGCTTTAAAATCGTCCTCAGACTCAAGCCTTCATGCTTCATCACCGACTCAGAGCTTCTGGAGCTAAACCAAACCTCAGCTCTGATTTGCTCCTTTTTACCAAATGAAGGAGCAAAGGAACGGGAACAGCGTGCAGGGCTCCGCGTTTGTCGGCGAGGACTTTCACGCAGAGGATTTCGTTTCACAGCCACACAACATACAAACGATGCTAGTTACACTTTACTTAACAAGGGTCTCACGGCTCAGGAGAGGTGGACTCAGGGTTTGGTCCCCGAGCCTCTATGTCATCTGTGAGGCCGTGATTCCTCCAACCCAGAGAAGTTCATAAATCACAAAAGCCACCCACCCATCTTGTGAAAATCCATGCCCGGGCTCAGTCTGCATTGTCTAAACCGCACTCTTGTGAGCTTTCCACTACAACAGAGCCAGCGGACTAGATGGCAGACAGCACGGTTCTGTGACAGAGGTGGGCTTAGAAAGCGTGGTCAGTAAGCACGGTCTGGCGGTCGGCTGGCCTTCCGTGTCCCTCCGCCACCGTCTGAAGGCTCTCAGTCCTGCTAGCCCAAATCCACTCTTCCCAAATCGGAATGCCTCTCCTTCCACTGTTGTGCTAGGCTGCCCTCTTCCGTTTACACCTGCTACTCCCACACTGGAATATTCACCCGGGGATCAATTCCTGTGCCGTGGGCTTCAAGCATGCACCAGATGCTTCGTGGCCTGTTCATCCCTGCTTCCCGGTGAACCTGGGCTCCTTGTCCTACCGTCAGAGATACGTTTTCTTAGGATTCCAGGAACCGCTCCTTTCTCATTCATTGTCACGAGGTCATCTGTATCCGTGTAGGTCTCCCGCACGTGTACATGCTTTTTGAGAGCAGGAACCATGCATAGACAGTGCGTTCCTGCTGCCCTCACCATTGCCTGGCACAGAGTTGGGGTTCAGTAAGTATTTTCTGGAAGGGCTCGTTCCTCTTCGGAAGCTCACGTTTTCTTCTCTAACCCCTTCGCCGATCCATAGTAGCTGATTCTGATGCAGGGAGGGGTTGACATTGGTCCATGTTTCCCCTGTAACCTTCCGAATCTGCAAGAGCAAAGTAGTTCCATGAGCTCAGACATCACACTGGAAGTTTCATTTAAATGGGAAGAGCCGTTATGTCTCCGGGGCATGCTTTTAAGCCAGTGGGGACGGGGTCAATTTCCTTAGCTATAAAATAGATCTGAAAGTACTTCAAGAGGTAGTTGAAGGGCAGAGGAGAAAGGGAAAACAGAGTCTG
Source organism: Prionailurus bengalensis (assembly GCF_016509475.1). Lineage (NCBI taxonomy): Eukaryota > Metazoa > Chordata > Mammalia > Carnivora > Felidae > Prionailurus > Prionailurus bengalensis. Next base: position 78,541,189 of record NC_057353.1, on the reverse strand, counting down.
AAACAGTGGCTGTGTCGAGTGGGTGTTTTAAAATTTGGGGGCGGGTAGCTTAGGAATGTTTTATGGCAAAAATTTGGCTAGAGGGAATTTTCTCTGTAATACACCCAGAAACTTTCTACACGGCCGGCCTCAAAGTGATTCGCACATGATGCCTTGCGGTGGGGGGATCGCCTATGAAGTGTCAGGCTTAAGCTTCCAGCATTCAGAACGTTCCATTGTGATTCCAGGGGCCTCCAAGGCGGAGTTTTCCAGCTCAGTTCAGTACCTAATTAGATGATCTGTGGAGTAAAGCTGTTTTCTTGCTCAGGGTAGCGTTGTTGGGCGGTAAGAAAAGGCAAGGACTTGGCACACAGCTGAGAACAATATTACATTAATGTAAGACTCCGGGAAGTTTGAATTCTGTAAGTGTCACTCAGAATGTTTTAATTGCATCGAACTGAGAAGACATCTTGAAATGTCTTTTAGCCCAAGGTTAAATTTACCGCGTTTGGGAAAATACCCTGTCTTATGCTTCTTGTTCCGGAAAGTTTAAAAGTTTAATAATAATCCAGGTACGTCCGGTAACTGGCACATGTCTTTGTTTGTTTGTTTGTTTTTTCCTTTAAAGAGAGCACCTCATTTTGTCCCACCTACTGTCTTGTCTGAATGTAACCTCATATGAAAGTCTGTGATTTTAGCTTCATTCACCGTTTTCCTGTAACTTACACTCGAATGTATTCCTTTTCCAACACTGTTTAGTCTCTGCCTGGTTCTATATAAGCACCAGTGACTACAGAAATTTTTCAGACAGGACCCTGCCCTTAAAGAATTTATAATCTAGTAGGGGGAGCAGACACCCACATAAACGGAAGAATGTTCGTGTAGATAGAGTAATGAGTCAAGAGAACATGTAGGAAACATTGAGAATACCATCAACCCAGTGCCCATTAAGACAGATCCCTCCTGGCATGGGAGTCTGGGCACCTCTACAGGCTCTGGAACAGAAAACCAGCCCCAGTGAGATGCTGTGGTGATCTCTGCCATGCCACTCAGGTAGAATCTCATAGCTTCGTTGGGGCCACCATCCCCAGGTCAGCGTCAAGTTAGGAAAGTCACAAAAGGAGAAGCTGGATGGTGCGTGTGACAGCCCGACCTGTCAAGAAACACCACCACTTGAGCGGCATTGTCCCCACCCGTCTGTTGTCCAAAGTCACTGGACACTCTGTGACTAGTCTCACCTAGTCTTACTACTTCTTTTCCAATGAATAGACCAACATCGCTTATCAAATAGACAAAAGGCACAGCAGTAGTGTCTGTGAGCAACACCACACTCAGATCTGACTCCCAGAGCGAGCCTGTGGCTTGTGTCTGTTGATCAGCCTGCACAGGATTCTGGAGTTTATTTTATTTTATTCCAGGTTTCTTTAGTTTTCCAATGCGACCTTCTACATTGCAGAAGGCAAAGAGAGGCAGGGTCTTTTGCATGGTCCCTTTCTCTGAAAAAGAACTTGAATGTACAGCTTGATGTCACTGTGAACTCCTAACGCGTATCTATTCTGGTGACGATGTCTGTATACAACGATCATCGTCTCCCACGCACACCCTCGCACACTGTCTGCAAAAAACGATAGTGAAATAACAAAGTCCATAGTGCCAATATAATCCCACTATTTTTCTACATTTGCTCTTTGGTTGGCATTTTGTGCAGCTCGTGATGTGTATAGATGATAAACAACAACAATAATAAAATCTTTGGACTTTCTTTTGCCAGGACTGTGTGTTTATGGGACGCACCGTAGCCACCCTCTAGGCATGTAGTTAGGGCTGAAGGAATTATTTCTATGTGTGTGGAGAGGACGTTTGGGGCATGGGTGTTATTTCTAGGATGCACACTGTAGGAAGTTTCTCGGGTTTCCCGGGGTGGCCGATCCGAGCAGGGAAGGGACTCCAAACGGGATCCTCGGAGGATCAAGGCGTTATTCAGTGAACGGGACACCTGGGTCTTTGTCCGGGCAGTCAAGGCACCCAGATTACTTGGGCTTTTGAACAACCAGAGCCGCTCTTTCAAAATGCCTCTGGAGCGATGCATTCTTGGTCTCTGGATGCAGCTTGGTTGAGCGTGTCTGGAGGGCCACGTGGGCGGGAGGGTCCTGTCTCCCGCTTTGCTGAGAGGTGGGCCAGGATGAGGGTCAGGACTACAGCCTCTGACCAAAAAGGAGCCCCTGGGCAGTTCTGTGGTTGGTGTCCACACCCCGGCGGCCACAGCCCACGGGACCGAGGATGCACAACGGAGCCAAGGACAGACCTTCTGTAGACGGGCAGACGGGCAGAACGGGGGTGGGGAAAGTTAGCCAAACCACCAAGGCGCTCTCTGGACTCTAAGCTGGAGAATGTAGCGAGCCTCCGGCGTTAGCAGTCCCAGGAGGGGAAAGTCAGAGAGCCAGCCCCAGCAAGCGCCGCGTCACCGCAAAGCAGGGCAGTGGTGGGAGGGGGCTCGCCACGGAGGGGGCAGCAAGCTGACCAGCCCCTGGACCTGCCTTGGATGGGTCCCTGATTCCAGTCTCTGTGGGATCAGGAGAAGCCACAGTCCTGGGATCCCGCGCGTTGCTGAGGACTCTGCATCTAAGCCAAGGTCAGGACCCCCGAACGAGGGGAGTTCAGAAACATGTGACTTGGGGTAAAAGGGGTTCGTTTAAACGATCACAGCTTAAAGACACTCTTCCCGAGTTTATATTCTATGTGTTTTAAAAAGTTTCTTTACATTCACTGTTCAGACAAGCCCGTGGAATAGGGGGAGCGGATGGGATTGTCCCCAATTTGGACAGAAACTTGGAGTCCGGGAGGCTTAAGGCATTAATCCCCTGTTTCCACGATAATCCTTGGGGACGGCAAGACTTACATCCGGCTCTAATTTTAGGCAAACGTTTTAAGAGTCTCTGGAACCTGAAACCGATGCTTGAAAGTGTCAGGAAAGGTGCACTGCAATTACCACAGACTACAAGGGTGCCCTCGCCCATCATCCTGGGGGACCCTCACCAGTGCCCGTGCCCATCATCCTGGGGGACCCTCACCAGTGCCCGTGCCCATCATCCTGAGGGACCCTCACCAGTGTCCGTGCCCATCAACCTGGGGGACCCTCACCAGTGTCCGTGCCCATCAACCTGGGGGACCCTCACCAGTGCCCGTGCCCATCATCCTGAGGGACCCTCACCAGTGCCCGTGCCCATCAACCTGGGGGACCCTCACCAGTGCCCGTGCCCATCAACCTGGGGGACCCTCACCAGTGCCCGTGCCCATCAACCTGGGGGACCCTCACCAGTGTCCGTGCCCATCAGCCTGGGGGACCGTCACCAGGCTCCGGAAGGCAGGACCAGGAGGGAATAAATGCAACGAAGAGCACTGCATTCCCCGGGTCCCCTCCTGGGTCTACTGGTACCTTCCATCAGTGCAGATGCAGATGAAGAAATTTTTAGAGCGGTGGCTAAGAACAGCAGCCGGGGGGGCAGGCAGTAAGGACGCAGGAGGGCACCTTGGCCCAGAAGGAATGGGAGGCAGGAGAGGAGGACAGTTTGAACCAATACACCACGTGCCTCAGGCTTCCGGTTCAGAGACCCTAAGTCAGTGTGCAGATGTGACACGTAGGGGAGCGTGCATGGGCACGTCCTTGTCCCCTGGCCCGAGAGCATCCACTGGACACCCCTTTGGTGTCGGACAGCTGGCCAGGCACTTTCGTAATCCCCCGAACCAGTGCTCCTGTCCGTGTCTCAGGGCTGAGAACACTGGTTAAGCAACGTGCCTGGGTTCACACTGGAGCTTGGAATTGGTCTCTGAGGCACTTCATCTCCTCCTCAGAGTAACCTATAAGACCCTGCTTCATCTGGCCCCTTGTCCCTCTCCCACCTAATCTGCTTCCCTCCCCTGCACACCTCCTCCCCCGGCCTTGGTCTCTCCTGCCCCACACATGGGCCCCCACCAGCACCCCGTTGCATTCGATGCTCACTCCTTCCGAGTTCGCTCCTGCCCTTCCCTCCGGCCTTTCCTGCAGAGTCGCCCCGTTAGCGAGGCTTTCCCAGTTCTCCTGATCTGGAGCCTCCCGGCTCCCCACCTGGACCCCAGACACTCCATCGCCCCCTTCCTGCGCCTCATTTTCTCCCCGCGGGCACTCAGCACCCTCAAATGCGCTGTCTTATTTACGTTATTTGTTGTCTTTCCTCACTAGAGCGCCAGCTCCATGAAGGAGGGATTTGTTTTTGTGTTTTGCTCTGCTTTCAACTTCTGAATTCCCGTGCCCTGGCACATAGTACGGCTTTAATCAGAACTTGATGCGTGAGTGAATGAACGCATGGATGGGCTTTTGGCTCACGGTAGGTGCTAATGCTCCCGGGCTAACCAATGCGGCAGAAAGGGCTGCAGCTGGCCGCCTCCCTGGGCGTCTCTAACCAGCCCTGTCTCAGCACCCGGGTCCTCTCCAGCATTCCCCTATTACCCTCTCCTCCACGGGGGAGGGGGGAACAGCCCCGAGGCTGCAGGGATACAGCTGTGGGGAGCCCCCACCCGCCGCCTGGGTCCCGCACCTGAGCGGTGCCGGCAGCACCGGCAGAGACAGCCGGGCACGGCCTGCAGGGGGCGCCCGAAGACTAGCGAATAGGGCACCCGCGGCGGCCCGGAGGTTCAGCTCCCCGGCTGGGCCCGCCCACTTGGAATCTGAGCGGGAAAGAGGAAGGATGGAAGTTATTTGGGGGAGCGAGAGAGGAGCGTGGAAGTCAGGAAGCTAGACCTTTTCGGGGCGGCAAGACCTTTTCGGATTTTTAGCCAGGACTAACAGGGTGAAGGAATTTATCGCGATGGAGGCGCGGGGGGTGCAGTCCCTGCCTCCGTCCGTGTAAGGAGAGGCTGGTCTCCCAACGGGCCCAGCTTGCTACGCAGGGAGCTAGAAGCTTGCCTTCTCGGACGGGGTGCCTGACTCCCCTCTAAAATAGGGTGTCTGCTCCTCTCATTTCCACGGAACCCCCTGCTGCCTGTGGGGCAAAGGGAATCCTTAGGAGACGCGCAGGAGGACCCAGTCATTCTCTGGTTTCACAAATATTTATGGAAAACCAACCGCTTTCCAGGTTCCGTTTTAGGCACTTTACAGAATCACTTGCCAACGTCAGCAAGAGGCCCGCCTTAATGAAGCCTGTCTCCTATCGCGGGAGCTTACGGTGACAACGGCCCTGATAAATGACCAGAGGTGATGTTTTTATATTACTGCCTGCTTCAGAAACTTTTCCCTGCTGCCTCGCGTGGCAATGATCTTTCCTCTCTTTTCCTTAGACTATTGTTTGGTCTCTGAGTGCACATCATGTTACGTGGTAACAGTATTGATCGCTTATAACTATTATTGCTAGTAATAATTAATAATATTACTAATGCCTGTTTGTATTATTAAGAGTTTGGCTCTTTCTCCCCATCAGATTGGAAGCTTCTAGAAGGAATGACCGTTGGACTGTTAATGAGAAGCAAAGCTTGGATTGACCGTTTTAGGTTGGTTTCTAGCTCCTCATCTGTAACGCAGCAGCGATAACCTACATAAGCTACATACGCCCAAAGGTTGTGGGGAGATCAGTTCCCCACCTCTTGATCCTATGACCTTGTCCCTGTCCTTCAGTTTTCTCTCTAGGGCCCCTGCTGATCTGACCCCCATGAGAGCCCAGATAAGCAGTGGAGTCTGCCCAGTCCTGCTGTTCCCAAGGTGCCAGAGCAGGTCTGGGACACAGGGACAGCCTTCGACCCAGGCTCCCAGCCCGGCTCAGGGGACAAGTGTCCTGCCTGAAGCAGCCCCCTCCTGTCTCCTTCTTGGACCTCAGCTCCTACAAGCAACGTGCACCATTTTCTTTTCCACTGAAACAAGCTTTTAAGTTAAGGCAAGTTCATCCCCCTAAATGTAACCCTTTCACACTTCTATTCTCTCTCCTGTTAAAAATACTAAACAAAATGTCATTTAAATCTCAGAGACAGTTCTAAATGGACCTAGCCAAACAGCAGCTGAGCGAGATCTCTTGGCCCAACATCCTATTTCTGCAGAGGCAGCAGGTGCACCAGCTCTATGCTTGTACAAGATGTTGTAAAAGAAAGACATAATGTAACGCTTTCCCTGACCCTGGCCCCCTGGTCCCCTGGCCCCCTGTGTCCCACCCCAGGAGAATCAGGCTCCATATGCATGGTTAGAACTGCAGTGCTTTGCAAAGACACTTTCTAAACTCCCTCCACTTCCTTTCCCGGCTCACGCACATTTCTTGAGTCTTTGCACGTGTAAGGTATGGCTGACATTTTTGCCTCTTGAGGGAATCTGTAAATATTAGTGCTTCCTCCTTACTGTCCCATCATTCATACAGAAGGATAAACTTGGACCCAAAGGTAATCTAAGGTGATTTGATGTGCAAAGTGCTCTAGGGACACCGAGGCATAGAAGATCAACGATGCCGAGGGCAGATGGAGGGGGGGCGGAGGAGGTTTACAACGAGGGTGACGTATGTCCCAGCCGTGAACGAAGACACAGAATTTTGCAGATGGGGGCTGTGGAGGATGGGGCGCAGTCACCGGAAATAGTCTGCGAAGGCACAGGAGGGTGGGGATCTGTCTGGAGATCCGTGAGGACCGCCGTGAGATGAGAATTTGGGAGGGTGTGGGGTGGGAGCTGGCTGGAGGTGAGACCCCAGCGGGGCACAGTGCTCTGTCTGGAATGGGGGAGAGTCCGTGCATACAGCGGGCAACAGAGGAACCGAGCTGGGGCCAAAAAAGACGGCTTAATATTCAATTAATGCTCTGAGTAGCACAGCAAAGAGAAGCAGAGAGTCTAAGACAAGCTGCAGGCTATGGCCCGGTGCTCACCAGACAGAGCACGTCCGTCAGGCAGACGGGTGCTGGATCGATGCTGCCCCTGGAGCAGGTGGGTTGCCAGGAAACTTGGCGTGTGTCTAAGAACAACCATAGTCTACTTTCTGGTTTTCTTACGTGTGTGTTTTTCAGTGATATTAACTGTACTGATGGATATCGTCGTGTGCCGAGGATTCTGCCAAATACCTTGCGTGGGATCCAGCTGGCTCACTGAACATCTGGGTGGCCGACAGTGGCCTTAGGCTGGCTGACCAGGCAAAGGCAGTCGGATGCCGTAGTCCCAAGAGGGAGGCTTGGTGCACGCCAGCGCTGGCCCCGTGCCTGCCTGCCCCTCGGCCCGCATGTTGTTTTGAAGGCTGAGACTCAGGTCTCGGGTCTGCTGAGACTCAGCAGCACTAAGGGATTCTGCTTACCTCAAGTGGACACCCATGGGGTGCGGGGTGGTTGGTCTTATTTATTTACTTAATGTTTATTTATTTTTGAGAGACAGAGAGAGAGTGTGGGGGAGGGCCAGAGAGAGGGCGAGACACAGAATTCAAAGCAGGCTCCAGGCTCTGAGCCGTCAGCACAGGGCCTGGCGTGGGGCTCAGACTCATGAACCGTGAGATTCTGACCTGAGCCGAAGGCGGAACTTAACCGGCAGAGCCCCTGGGGTGGTTGGTTTTAAAGGACGTATACTCCACCTTTCCCCCACACCAGAGAACATCACTTCTGCACTGGGCAGGCCCCCGTGGACAGCAGGACTTCCTGTGACACCTGCTTTTCACTCTCTTAGTCTTTTTGTTTGGGCGTTAAGTAAACACAGGCGTTACGCTGTATCCTCAAAACGCCATGAAATGTGAGTGGACATCATCCCCCAAACTGAAACTCAAAGTCTAACTTGCGGGCCACACAGAGCTGGATGGGGTGGGGCGGGGGGGGGGGCAGGAATCTGCCTCAGGGCATCTGGGTTGAGTCTGTGCTCTTAGAAACCACACTGCTGGAATCGTTTCTACTTTTCTCTTTCCTTATCCACCTTTATTTACTTCTACATTAAACGAATAGGCTTATTCCAGTTTGTTAAAGGTTCTGACGTGTCAGGTAGCAGGTGCGGGGGATAACGGACTGGCCACTCTGAAGCATCTTGTGGGCCAGGGTTTCCAGACCTGAGAAGGATCAGCCAAGGTTCTCCCGGGCTCTCGAGCCCTCGGCCACGCTGAGACCAGTTCCTTTTTCCTTATGATACAGACTCATCGGTGCCTTCAGAACCAAGAGTTTCCCTTAAAGCATCTGTTCGGCTACCTTATCTCGAGAAAATTGAGGTGCAGAAGAACATCTTGGTGTCCCCAGGCCACACAGAGCGGCCTCTTGGCCTGGGAACGGGCGGCCAGGAGACACGTCCCCAGCCCCGTGCCGGCCCCGTGGCCACCACGGTCCCCGTGTGTCTGGGTGAGGTGTGTGCCGTCCCTGGCAAGCCCGAGGGCACAGTCACCCCAGTGTTTCTCCGTCGGTGGGCAGGGGGAGCGTTTGCAAAGCCTCCTGTCCCAAATATCCGTGCCTCTACCTGTCCCTCAAAAAAATGTACATATGCCTGAAAACCAAAGAGGGGCTTTCACTCCTATTTCGATCACGAGGGTCGTCTGAGCCCCTTTAATGTGAGACCGGTTGTCTGACGAGTTCTCATTAAGTCCTGGGCTTGTAGGTTGAACGTCAATATTTGCTTTCTGCTTTCATATTATCTTAAATCCTTCCAGTAATATATTCTCCAATGAATTAATTGGTATTTTCCAGTAAATTAAATGGAAAAGGCTCTGGGCTGTGTTCTCTTCTTCATGCCCATGTCCAGTCACTCGTGCCAACGGGGCCCCCAGTGGCCTGTCCTCCCGAAGGGAGGGACGATAATTAGAAAGGAGTCACGGGGCGCCTGGGTGGCGCAGTCGGTTAAGCGTCCGACTTCAGCCAGGTCACGATCTCGCGGTCCGGGAGTTCGAGCCCCGCGTCGGGCTCTGGGCTGATGGCTCAGAGCCTGGAGCCTGTTTCCGATTCTGTGTCTCCCTCTCTCTCTGCCCCTCCCCCGTTCATGCTCTGTCTCTCTCTGTCCCAAAAATAAATTAAAAATGTTGAAAAAAAAAATTTTAAAGAAAAAAAAAAAAAGAAAGGAGTCAGAGTAATTGAAAGTGCCTATTGGGCTCAGAGCCCATAGGGAAAAAAAAAATCAGCCCTTGCATTTGTAGAAAGCTCATTTCACAGATTCAGCTTTTAAAAATACAGATGTGGGGGCACCTGTGTGGCTCAGACAGTTAAGTGTCCGACTCTTGATTCCGGCTCAGGTCACGAGCTCACAGTTCGTGGGTTTGAGCCCCGAGCTGGGCTCCACACTGACAGTGTGACCCTGCTTGGGATCTCTCTCTGCCCCTCCCCTGCTGACACTTTCTCTTTCTCTCTTAAAAAAAAAAAATAGGGACGCCTGGGTGGCTCAGTCGGTTGAGCGACCGACTTCGGCTCAGGTCATGATCTCATCATGGTTTGTGAGTTCGAGCCCCGCGTCGGGCTCTGTGCTGACAGCTCGGAGCCTGGAGCCTGCTTCTGATTCTGTCTCCCTCTCTCTCTGCCCCTCCCCCACTCATGCTCTGTCTCTGTCTCAGAAATAAATAAACATAAAAAAAATAGACTTAAAAAATAAAATAAAAATACAAATGTGCTATGTTGCCTCTGGTCTCATACCCTTCCATGGTTCCTTACCACTTTTAGGGCAAAAGCTACACTTCTTACAAGACCTGACCTGACGCAGCCAGCTCTGAACTCTGCCTCTTTTGCTCATTGTTAAGTCTCTAGAACCGGGCTCAGGGCCTGGACCGTGGAGCTTCATAACTGTTCCCTATTCTGCACTCACCCACCCTGTGCCAGGAGTCTGCTTTGGGGATGGGCATCGAGGGCGTAGAGGGGGCATACGACCCTGGGACTTGCCTCAGTCTAGTGTACAGATCGTGCCTAAGGGGCCGAGACGCGCAGAAGAGTCTCAGGGGACAGTCTCCCCAGCACAACACTTCTGTAACAGGCAAACATCAGACAGAGCGCAAGCATTCCAAGTGTCAAAGCAAAAACTGCCCTGGGCCAAGTTGAACAGGCGAGTTAGCCGTCCTTCCAGGGTGCTGCAAAGGGGAGAGAGCCCAGAGCCCAGACGAAGGGACGCTGGGACAGAGGACGGTGGGGCCTCTGCGTTGACTCACTGGCTTTGTCCAAAGGAAAGTAAGGTCTCCCCTGTGTCAGGATCCGAGGTAGTTGTGCTGCTTGGAGTGAGCTGTCCACGGAGGCTCCTAAACTCTGCTGTCTTTTCCGATGATTGAATCTGAAAGGGAAGTTCCCAGGTCCCGAGAAAGACTTTCCTGGACCGCGAAGCTGGCAAAAGGTTTTTCAGAAGACACACATCTCAAAGGAGCAGAGACAGAATTGATAATGGCAGGTGTTTCAAAGAAAATGACTTAAGAAAAGGGAGGTCAGAGACCCAGAGTCGGGCAGTCTGCCTCAAGGTCATCTAAACTCAGGGGAATGTAAAGGGCTTCTGGGTCAAAAGTTTCTGGAAATTGTCCTAAGGGAGTAGAGAAATGGAGAAGAACCCCTTCGGGACAATGTGCTAAACCTCAGTAAGAACAGTGGTCGTCTGTGGCATTTGAGACACAGTTTGCTGCCTCCACCCAGCTCCTTGTTACAGAAGCTCTTTCCTGGGCATGTGCAGCCAGGAATATGGGGGATCCCCCCGTCCCCGGAAACCAGTGGCTGAGCCTGGGAGGGCAGGCAGCCGGCATTTTTTTTTTTTTTTTTTTTTTTTGGTCTCTATCCCCTCAGGTTCATGACGCAGAAACTCTATTCCAGGCAGGTGCAGCTGGGTGGACCGGGTCCTTCTTGTCCCGCCCAGCCCCCACCGGCAGAGTGGCAGCTCCAGGCTTGGATGCCCGAGGATGCTGAGGCCACCTTGCGTCCATCCCAGCTCGCTCGTGGTGCAAAGGCCGCATGCCAGAAGGGGCAAGACAGGAAGCCCAGGGGCTGCCCCGATGCCCCTACCTCCGCCCACACGCACACACTGCCCACTCATACAGCAGGGTTGTCCCTCGGGGAAAAACATGTCCCCGGCCCCACCTCTGGTGCTCTGGGGCAGGGGATCTTCCCAGGAGGAAAGCAGGTCAGAAGGAAAAGGGCCCTGCGGGTCCGTCTGAAGGACCGACTTTATCTGGAACACACAGCGGAGCTCTCCATATCCAAGGATGTTGTTGAAAATGAGGGAGGTCTTGGGATCCCTGCAGGAGCTGAGAGCGGTCCCTGGCTGACGACCATCAGGAAAACAGGGACCTCGGTCCTGCGACCACAAAAAGCTGAATTCTGCCAGTGATACGTGAACTTGGAAGAGGGTTATGGGCTCCAAAGGAGAACATGGTCCGCCCAACAGCATGATTGCAGAGATGCTTGTGAAGCCACGCCCACAACCCTTATCCATGGAAACCATGAGAAAAGAAGCGTGTGTCATTTTAAGTCCCTACGTTTCTGGGATTTGTCATAGAGCATAGGAAACTACTACCCACCCAGAATGAACACCGCGGGTGCTCCGCCACATGCTATCCCACGTTCTGTCTTATGTCCATTTATACATCAAGGATCTGCAAAGCAGAGAGGCAACTCACCAAAAGCCACACGGCTCAGGAGGGCCACCAAGATGGGCGAGTGAGTGTTCTTTCTCCTCCGGGGTCGGGATTTCCTGGTGGACGGGGCTGCCTCAGGGCTGAGTGCTTTCTGCCCCTTCTTGTAGAAACGTCACATTATGGCTGCTCCCGTTTTGTAGTTGGAGGAAATATGACCCCAGAGGCTTGGGGACTTGTTTAAGGCGACGTAGGTAGGTCTGATATCATCACCCACTGGTGTTTTCCCTGCCACGGTTCTTTGGTTGGGGTTTGCGAGGCAAGGCCTGATGGAGCAGTAAAAAAAAAAAAAAAAAAAAAAAAAAAAGCAGTCTTGGGAATCTAAAACAACCTGCCGCTCTTGAAGCAACGAACATCGCCACCGTGGATGACGAGGGCCTAAACCCAGTCTGGGATAGGAGGGCGAGAGAGTTCTGCACCCGGAACATTAAAGAAAAAGTCCTCCCTCGTCTCTTACACAGATTCTACCAGTGCCTCCTTTGTTACCACTTAAAATTTTATGAGCTGGCGGTTTGTCCTGCTTATAGCCTAGAAACCACTAGGCGTTCTGCTGTTCCTGCCAGCGCATGTGGCAAAACGAATTTAAAAAGACGTAAGAGATCTCGCGTCTAACTGAATGGACGCACCTGCAGGATGATGCTGATCAAGCCCCAGAGACAGGAAGCATGAGGCCCCTGCATAAGTCCCTTCTCTGATTCCCGCCTTTCCCCGGGGAGAGGAAGGGTCCAGCTCCCTAAGAAGACAGACCAGCTGAGAACACACCCCCTGGCCTGTCATCGGCAGGAAGCGGCCTTGGCTAGAAAATGAGGCCAATGTGAATGACTGCAGACAGGTGGACGCGTTCTCCTGAGATGCGGGCTACTCGCAACACGTTATTTAGCTGAACCGTAAGTAGTAAACGTTTAGTACAACAGTGATCCTTGTCCGTATTCATTTTGCTTCTACTCTCCATTCTTCCATCAGAATTTGGGGTCTCTGTCCTCAGCGTGGTCCCCCTCCCCCGTGCAGGGCTCACCGATGAGGTACATGGAACCACCACGGGCTGCATGCTCGAGTCTAAAGTCAGGCGTCGCCCTCCGTACCTTCTCCTTCCTCACCGGCCCGCGCTCACCCCTTCCCTAAGTCCTGCCGATGCTTCCTTCCATCGCCACGCGCCCCACACGGGACGGCTTCTCACTGTTCGTGGCCCCACTCCCATTCAAGCGCCCACCATCGTGGGATCGCTGCAAGTTCCCCTTCTCTCTCCGCCTTTCCCCGCCTACCGCCTGCTCTCCCAAAGCAAAGTCAAGGCTTGGCAGGCTACCCTGCAGTGCCGCCTGACAGCTGGGGTTCCTTTCCTGTAACGCAGGTGCCTGCCTTAAGCATGATTTCCCGGCAGCCACTCCAGTGCTGTCCGTCTCCAATGGCCACGTTGCCGGCCACGAGACCAGGTGAAGGCGCCAACCCTCCCCTCCCTGTTTTAGGTGTCTTGGTTGATTTCCGGACCTGACCACTTTGGGCCGCCTGCTTTTTTCTCTCTCTCCCTTTGTTCTAAATTCCCACCCTTAGGTTTTCAACTCATCAACAAGGAGGGAGCCCTTGAAACCCTAAGCGCTCACCCTTGGCCCCAATAGAAGCAGAACCCCTTGGCCCCCAGCTTGTGCTTTCTCTCTGCCTGCGACGTCGCTCGGTGGCCCCAGGTGTTCCCTGTGCGCTCCAGGACCTGTGAGTAGTAAACTTCTTCTCTTTTCCCCCCAAGGTTTTGGATGATTGTTGCAGAGAGCTGCTTGCAATCATAATATGAACCACAAGGGCCGGTCCAGCCACAACACTGGTTATGGATAAGCTGAGACCGGCACGTGATACGCCTTCCTCCTTAAGATCCTAAAATGCTCTTACAGTTTAGCTGGACTAAATATCCTGGCATTGTGGGTCCTTGCTCAGCGCTGTGGCTCCTGCCCCCTTCCCTTCCCTTCCTCTCCGTGATACAGCCTCACTGAACACACCCAAACCATCCCGACCTCAGGGCCTTTGCCCAGAAGGCAGGGCCTCCGTGTGGGTCTCCTCTGCCATTCGGATTCTAGCTTGGCTTCACCTTTTCTGAGAAGCCTCCTGGACCACCATAAGGTCATCCCCTGTCCCCTGGGGTTATTCGCTGCCAGCACTGACCATCATACGGATTCTTTCAGCTTTATTGAGGTGTAAATGACAAAATTATAAGCTATTTAGGGGCACCTGGGTGACTCAATCAGTTGAACATCTGACCTCAGCTCGGGGCATGATCTCAGGGTTCCTAAGTTCGAGCCCCACATTGGGCTCGCTGCTGTCAGCCCAGAGCCCTCTTCAGATCCTCTGTCCCCCTCTCTCTTTGCCCCTCCCCTGCTTGCTCTCAAAAATAAATAAAACACTGCAAAAAAGGTTAGAAGCTATTGTACGACATGATGATCTGATGTGCAGATACAATGTGAAAAACTTTCCCCCATCATTTAATGATCACTTCCATCGCCTCACATATTTATGTATTTTGGGGGGTGAAAACTTCTAACTGCAACTTTGTATTCTCTTACCGATCTCCCTATTTCCCCCAACCCCTAGCCCCTGGCAACCACTTTTCTGGCCCATGTTTCTACGAGTTTGATTTTTTTTTTTTTTTTTAGATTCTACATATAAGTGATACCATGCTGCACTTATTTTTCCTGTTTGACTTATTTCACTTTGCATAACACCCCCCAGTTCTATTCGTGTTTTGCAAATGATGGACCTCCTTTTTGAAGGCTGAACAATGTTCCTTGATATGTATATACACCACAGTTTCCTTATCCGTTCCTCCACTGATGGACACTTAGGTTGCTTCCGTATCTTGGCTGTTGTAAACAATGCTGCAGTGAACATGGGCGTCGGATCTCTCTTTCAGAGAGTGATTTTGTTTCCTTTGGGTATATACCCAGCAGTGGGGGTTGCTGGGTCGTATGATCGTTCTCGTTTCAATTTCTTGGGGGAACGTCCACACTGTTTTCCACAGTGGCTGCACCGATTTTCATTCCCACCAACAGTGCAGGGGGATTTCCTTTTCTCCACACCCTCATCAGCACTTGTTAGCCTTTGTCTTTTTGGAAATAGCCGGCCTGACAGGTGTGGGGTGATACCTCACTGTGGCTTGATTTGCATTTCCCTGAGCCTCAGTGATGCGGAGCACGTTTTCAGGCGCCTGTTGACCATCTGTATGTCTTCTTTGGAAAAATGTCATTCAAGGCCTTCGCCCATTTATAAATACAGATTTTTAAAAAAAAATGTCCACTCTCTCCTCCAACGAGAATATAAATTTCATGAAAACCAAGGTCTTCTCCATCTTTATGATCTCTATCCAAGGCATTTGGGACAGGACACAGCATGGAGAAGACCCACAATGGGTCCCCCAGGACGTGTTGAGGGGAAACTAAGCCCCTTGCTCGCTTTCTCCTCAAAAGCGGTGGCTCTGAAAGGAAACTCATCGCTAAGATTTGTGGAATGAATGTGAGTCCCTGCAATGAGACTTTTCTCCACGAGAGGGCAGAGTTCACCGCGTTTAAAAAATGTGTCCTTCAAAGAGAGGGCCCGCCCTACAGCTGGAAACCCTGTCCCCGTGGCTTTGGTCTAAAAGCGCTAATAGTCCATAAGGGGCTCCCAATATCCGCAGAGCCTACTGTTTAATATAATTTGGTGTCTTTCCTGCCATAGTTTGAAATTAAAACGATTCAAAACGAAAGGCAAAACGAAAACTCACGCTTTCTCCTAAATGATTTTTCTTCTTACTGAATGCTATCACAGCAATAAAAGGTTCAAACCAAATAAACACATTATCATGCCTACATTTTGCATTAATTGCAAACGAGTCACTCCAGACCCCGATTAAATAAATGTTAAACGAATACTTAGAGACTGTCAGTTTGAAGGGCATTGCGTTCCTGGCTTCTCTGGGGGCATCTCCCAGTGCTCCAGCCGGCTGATGGCCTCCTGCCTATTGCTAGGTGAGGCCATGGGGCCTTACCTTCCCTCCCCTGCTTGCCGAATCAGGCCGGGTGCTCTTCTCAGGGCTAAGCCTAGTCCTCGGGAAGGAGACACTTAACCAACTGCTTCACCTTTTCTGCAGAGGTGCCCAGACTCCCTGGAAGGTGAGTCACCAGCCTGATATAGACACCTTCTTGGCCTCCATGAATATCCATCGGGAGCCCATAGCTTCCCCCCACTCATCAAGCAATTAGGCCCAATGAAGAATGTCCTTTTCCCCAACTAAGTGGTTCTTAATGTGATAGTACATTAGCCTCATCTGGAAGCTTTTAAAAATCCTAATACCCGCCCCTCCCCAGTTCAGTCTGAGTCTCTGGTGGCGAGCCTATGGATGTATGTTTTTAAATATCATGTGACAGGGAGACTTCCAAACCTTCCGTGGATCCCTTGGAGCAGGCTAACATTCATGCCATGATTCCCACATTTGCTACAGCAAAAATACCAGCATCTCCCAGGCATATGTCTTCAGGGGTAGTATTTGCTTTTTCTTTGAAAGTAATACCATCAGCCGAGAGACGACAAAGACCTGTGTCCTCTGCACCACGTAAGGACAAAAGACACAATTCGGGGCCCCATGCCAGACAGCAGAGTTCCTTGTGGCCTTTTGGATGGCATTTCACTGGTGAAGCAGAAACTTTGAGAGAAAAATGGAAAGCAGAGGCACTTTGCAGACTCGTTCATGGGATTTCAAACCCTAGCCTCCATCATGATGCTTTCAAAGGCCTATAAAAGCTACAGTGATCACTCATCACTAGGGCTTTCTGTTCACAAAAGGGCAACATATAACATCTGTCTGAAGGGCTAAAAGCAGATGTTTAAAATGGTTCAAAATGGCCCATGGCTTTCAAGTTCTCTTCGTGGTAGAATAGGTGATTGCTGAGACATTCCTCAGGCCTTTCTCTCTCTTTCTCTCTGATGTCAGCAAATACCAATCAGCCTAATTGTTCCATTGAACATCCTGTAATTCTTTGTTGGTAGCCACCTAGGATACGCGTCCTTAATAAACTGGGCAGATGAATCCAGCTGGGAAATAGGCCACTCAAGCTGGCCCAGCCTTGGATTACCACCAAAAGACTTCACTTACACCAGCCGAAAGCTCCTTCCCTCCTTGGGAACTCACTAGTCATTGTTGAGAAGGATGGATAGGAAGCCGCTCTGGTAAAGAAGGGGTGGGGTGACACGTAGCCTCTGATTAAGTCTCAGATGACAGATTCAGACAGAGCATCTTGACCTCAGCACTCTGAGCAACTTGACATGCTGGGCTAGATCCTGGGGTAGATCCTTCTTTCTGTGTGGGAATGTCCTACATTACAGAGGATGTCAGCAGGAGCACTGGCCTTGACCCGCAAGACAGCATGCCCCAGTCTTGGCAACCAAAAATGTCTCCAGATATCGCTAGATGGCCCGGGAGCAGGGTGGGGCGTCACCCCAGCCTGAGAACCACCGGGCTCAGGTGAAGTTAATTCTAACCGGGATAAAAAGCTTGTCCTAGAAAGCAGTGTTTTGTCCCCGTGGACACATCTGGAAGGAAAGAGCACGTGGGGTCTGTGCGCGGGGTCGTTTGTTGAGCAAAGATCTGAAGGGCAACCGCTGGGGAGTTTATTTGGGGAAGTATCTTGGGGTCTGGTACGGCTGGACAGGGGTGAGGCTCTGGCTGAGGAAATCCCTGGGGTCCAAACGTGGGGAAGGAGAAATGCAAAGCTGATGATGGCTCCAGGTTCCATCTAACCCTCAAAGCTGGCCAGAGAGCGGTTTTTATTTTCCCATTTTCCAGAAGAGCAAACCAAGGTACGTAGTGGCCGCAACCAAGTCCATGCGGGCAGCACTGGGATTCCCTTACGTCTCTCCTGTCCGGGAATAAAGTGGTCCCCTCCAGGTGGAGCATTTGTGGATCACCCAGATGCCCGGTCAGTTTACGAAAAAGCGAGCAGATGCCATGAGAGCTAAGGGACTTAGGGTGGGATAAAACAGCAAACACCTCTAGTGGTGTTTGCTCACACATAACCTGAGGGAAAGAAATCATGTGGGATGGCGCCGACGTGGGATGGCTCTGTCCCAAAGCACTCTTTGGTGTCCCCCCCAATCTGCAGAACAGACACTTGCGGAGTGGGAGAGCTGGGGAGAGAGAAGGAGGACCTCTCTTTACAAGGCTTATTTTCCAAATGTCTCCGTAGGATGCACACGTTGCTAACTGTCTAATGAGGCACAGATTGAAAATGGCTAAAGACTCTTGTAGTGAAACCAGGGTGATGGCACCCAGAGGCACTGTGAGGAAATTCCTCTAATTGCAACTCTTAGTTATTACCAACACGGTCCCCATACTTCAGGGATAACTGCCAGAGAGCTGTTCTCACGTTTCCTATACAATCTCGGGGAGAACCCGGAGATCTGACACAATTACCCGCTTCAGGACCAAGGAGAAGCCAGCCTGCTTGCCTTTGGAATTTTCATGTCACTCTCGAATATTCGTGCAGAAACCCTTTAAAGGGTAAATAATACGTGATAGGCATTGGGCTAAAATGGTGTCTATGTCACTTCTGTTAATATTAATGTAATGATGGCTGTTACCATTGAGTGCTTACCACATGTCAGATGCCGTCACAACGAGTTAACAGGCGTTGACAATTACATTGAACGTTTGGGGGGTACATTTGGTGTCAGGCACTGGGTTAAATGCTATGCACATAAAATATATTACTTGATCTAATCCTGATAATGTTTCTATGACATGAGTATTATTGTCAGACCCTCCGTACTGAGGAGATACGGGTTTGGAGACTAAATAAATGACTTGCCCAAAGTCACAACATCGAAGACAAAGGGTAAAAATTCAAAGTTCGGCCCTTTCGGCTCCAAATTCTGTGTTGCTCACCCTGGAAAGCTGCTTGAGGGTCACTAAAGTGTTTTCAAGTAGTATCGGACGTACAAAACGGTACACAAGTCACGAGTGAGTGGTTCAATAAATTTTACAGTTGTTTTGTGGTTTTTGTGTTTTGTTTTGTTTTTACAATTTGTACAGCCATAGACTAAACCCAGATCTTGAAACACAATAGACACTCTTGCCCCTTTTTGTAACTATGCCCTCCCAGGGCAGTCACTGTTCTGAAGTCTGCCACCATGAATTAGCTTTGCTTGACATGATACTTCACATAAATGGAAGTGGACTTTATTTCTCCTTTGTGTCTGGCTTCCTTAATTCAGCATTGTGTTTGTGAATTTCATCTACATTTTGTATTTTTTTGGAAAAAGCAGTCATGGTCACTCTATTCTACCACATGATTATATGGCAATTTTACTTAGCCATTTAATGTCTTATTTTATTTTTTTTTCTTTTATGAATATAAGTTATTGTCAAATTGGTTCCCATACAACAGCCAGCGCTCATCCCAACAGGTGCCCTCCTCCATGCCCGTCACCCATTACCCCTCTCCCCCGCCCCCCCATCCACCCTCAGTTTGTTCTCTGTATTTAAGTCTCTTGTGGTTTGCCTCCCTCCTTCTCTGTAGCTATTTTTCCCCCTTCCCTTCCCCCACGGTCTTCTGTTAAGTTTCTCAAGATCCACATATAAGTGAAAACATATGATATTTGTCCTTCTCTGACTTACTTCACTCAGCATAATACCTTGCAGTTTCATCCACGTTAGCCATTTAATTTTAGATTGATGTTGAGATTTTTCCCACTTTTGAACATCAAAAATATTGGTGAATATTAAGAATGTAATATTTTGAATATTAAGACTGTACACCCTTTATGTATTTTGGCTCACATGTGTGTACATTTCTGTAGGTACATGCGAGGGGTGGAGTGGCTGGGGAAAGGTAGGCGTGTGTTCAGGTTTGGGAGATACTGTCAATGGTTTTCCAAGGTGGTTGTACTAATTCACTCTTTCTACTAGTATTTATAGAGCCCAGTTACTCCATTGCTTCACCAATGCTTGATATTGCCATTAGTTTCCAACTGTAGACATTAGGTGACTGGGAAATGAAATCTCATCATGGTTTGAATTTTCATTTCTCAGATGGCCAATGGTGTTCAGCATCTTTCCACGTACGTACAGGTGACTTTTATGTTCTCACTTGTGTTTTGTGCCTCTAATACTTGTGTTGACATTTTTTTTCTCATTGACTTCATGGAGCATTCTATTTGCTGCATACGCTTTTGGTAGGATAGTTTATACCCATCCCAAGGTTTGTCTTTTCATCCTCTTAGTGTCTTTTGATTAAGGATGTTTTGTTAAACTTCTGTTTAATGGCTTTCTTTCATTGTGTCCTATGTGAGAACTCTATCCTAGCCCAGCATTGTGAACATAATTTATGGTCTCTTTCCAACAGCGTGGCTGTTTCTGGTCTCACAGAGAACTTTTTAATTTTCTTAAATAGATTTATACCGGTCATGAGGAGGAAATCAGAATTCATTTTTTTGTGTGTGTGTCCATCGACAGCACATTTAATGAAAAATCCATCCTTTCCCCATTGTCTGGGGAGTGTTATCTTTTTCATGAATTAAGGAATCATACATATGTAACTCAGTTTCTGTCCCTGTTCTGCTCTGTGGTTTACACGTATACCAATTCCACAATGTTATAGGTATTGTAGCTCTATAATAAGTCTTACTATTGGGGCGCCTGGGTGGTTCAGTCGGTTAAGCGTCTGACTTTACCTCATGTCGTGATCTCACGGTTTGTGAGTTCGAGCCCCGCGTGGAGCTCTGTGCTGAGAGCCCAGGGGCTGGAGCCTGCTTTGGATTCTGTGTCTCCCTCTCTCTCTGCCCCTCCCCCACTCGTGCACTGTCTCTCTCTCAAAAATAAATAAACATTAAAAAAAAAAGTCTTATTATCTGCCAGTGCCATCCAGTCCTGTCCTTGTCTGTCAGCCTTGGCTTTTGTTGGCACTCTGTAACGCCATATATATTTCAATCTGTTTCTCAATTCCTGTTTTAAAAACCTTTGGTATTTGATTAGAATAACCATAAATCTATGGTTCAGTTTGGATAAAATTGAACTACTTACGATAGTGATTCTTTCAATCTTTTGGGATGCATCTCCCCTCTCATCTAGGGTTTATTTAATTTTTCTCATTGTGTTTTGTAGTATTGTGAATATAGGTCTTGGATGTCTTTTATTAGATTTACTCTTAGATGTGTGACATTCTCATGCTATTTTAAATGGCATTTAAAAATACATGATGGAATATAGAAATGGCAAACGAGTTTTGTATTTTGTCTGCATCCAACGATGTTCTAACTTCATTTATTAATCCTAAAAGATGACTGGTCAACTTTGTTATGTTTTCTACTTTTGCAATGATAGCATCTGTAAATACTAATACTTGGTTTCTTTCATTTCAATCCATATATCTTCTTCTTAAATATTGGGTTTTATTGTACTGGCTACAGTAGTGTCTATAGGGATATACCTATTAAGGAAGTTTGCTTCTATTCTTTGCGAAGAGTTTTTCTTCTACATCATGAAGTGATATTGACATTAATAAGATGACATCTTTCCATCTACTGTGATAATCATATGATGGATCTCCATTATTCTGTTAATATTGTAGGTTATATTGGTCAAGTTGCAATTATGAAGCCACTTTTACATTTTTATTTTTTATCTAAAAGACTTTAATGTTTATTTATTTTTGAGAGAGAGACAGGGCACGAGCGGGGGGGTGGGGGGACAGAGAGAGGGAGACACAGAATCCGAAGCAGGCTCCAGGTTCTGAGCTGTCAGCACAGAGCCTATGCAGGGCTTGAATGCACGAACCGTGAGATCATGACCTGAGCCAAAGTCTGATGCTTAACCGACTGAGCCACCCAGGTGTCCCCACTTTTACACTTATAAAATAAGCTCAACTTGATTGAAAAGTATTTTATGTGCATTTTATTTTATATCCATTACCTATCCATTATGTATTAATATTTTAAGATTTTTGCATTTGCGTCTGTGAGGGAGATTAGTCAATAGTTTTCAATTGTATTACTTCCTTCTTAAGTTTCCATATCAAAATTATGTTGTGGCTTCATCAAGCAAGCCAGAGAATTTTCATTACTTTCCTATTTTCTGAGGAGGAAGAAAGAAGCACGTCACTCGTGTCGTTTCTTCTTTCAAATGCGTGGAAAGATTTACAGTCTGGCCATCTGTTCCTGAAGATACTTACGTGTACATATTTGTTGTTTTTAACATATATGATTACTCAGACACTATTTCACCTTGTTTCAGTTTTTGAGAAGATGTATTTTATAGGAATTCTTTCATTTTATCTGCATTTTCAAATGCAGATGTTAATTATTTATTATGTATTTTTAATGGCTATAGGACTTAGAATGCTGTCTTGTTTTATCATTCTCAATATCTCCTTGTGTTCTCTCTATCTCTTAAGTCATTCTTTCTAGGGGCATTGGGATTCTATTGGACTTTTCACAGAACCAACCCTGTGCTTTGTTGGCTTTTATCTATGGGAAATTTGTTTTCTGTCTCATGAATTGTATTCTTACATTGATCATTTCCTTTTGCCCATTCTCTTTGTGTTTAATCTGCCATTCTTCTTCTAAATTCTGCAAACATGTATTTGGATTATTGATTTTGAATAGTTCTTTAAATTGTATAGACACCGTTAACTGTAAATTCAATTATTTTAACAGATAAAGGGTATTCAGTAACCTGGTTTTTTTTCGATTGACCTTTTGTAGTTTATGTCTTTTAAGGACTTTGTCTATTTCACCTAGATTTTTGAACATATGATATAACTTTGTGCATATTTCTTATTACCCTGGCAATGTCTAGAGAATCTATAGAGCTGTGCCCTCTTTCATTCCTGATATTGGCAACTTGTGTCTCCTCTCCCCCATCGTTATTCGGTCTGGCTAGTGGTTTATCATTTTTATTGATCTTTTCCAGGAACCATTTTTTTCCCATTGATTTTCTATTTTCTTCTTTTTACAATTTCATTGATTTCTGCTCTTTTTCCTTTCTTTTGCTTGATGTGGTTTCAATTGCTTTTTTTTCATTTCTTAATGTGGAAGCTTGGATCACTGATCTGAGAACTTTGTTCCTTTCTAATATCAACGTTTAATGCTACACATGTCTCTTTAAACCCTGCACAGCTGTATCCACGTTTTACTATGTCACATTTTCATTTCCACTCGATTTAAACTGTTTTTTTATTATTTGCAAGTGTGTTTTCAATTTCCAAATCTTGGAGGGTTTTACTCCCAAATACCTGTCAGTTTCTTGTTTAAGTCCATGTGGCCAGAGAACATAAAATTTATCCCTCACAATCTTACCCTGACAATTCCCCGTCCCCCCTCCAGAATATGGTCTATCTTGCAGAATGATTCTTGTGCACTAGGAAGAAAAAAACTGGGTTTGTTGCCGGATGTTCTATGAATCTCAAATAGATCAAGCTGGTTGACAATGTGTTCAGTTCTTTTATGTGCTTATTGAATTTCTCAGTTTTGTTCTTCTGATTAATTGAGAGATGAGTATTGAAATCTCTAATGATAATTGTGGATTTGTCTATTTTTTTTTTAATTTTACGGCTAATGGTTTTGCTTCATGTATTTTGAAGCCGTGTCAGTAGATGGATATAAAATTAGGTGTATTATGTCTTCTTGGAAGACAACTCTTTTATCATCTTGTAGTGTCCCTCTTTATTCTTAGCACAATTCCTTGTTCTCAAGTTTTATACGTATAATATTAATGCCTCTGCAACATCCTGCTTTAATGAGCGTTGGCGATGTAAATTTTTTCCCATGTTCTCCTGGTGACCTATGTGTATATTTATATTTAGTGTTTGCTGTTGTGTGTGTTTGTGTTGTTTTTAAAAAATAGATTATTATATAGTTTGGTCCTTCTTTTTGCTATCCAAACTGACAATATCTGCCTTTAACCTGTTGTTTTGGAGAGTTTACATTTGGTATAATTATTTATATCTTGGGGCTTAAATACATCATCTTGTTAGTTGTTTTCCATTTGTTTCATCTGTTGTTTGTTCTTTTTTATCTTCTCTGCCTGTTTTTGGATTAATTGGATGTATTTGTGATTTTATTTTATCTCTACTATCAGCACATTCTATATCTGTTTTTCACTTTTGCGTGGTTACCTTAGGATTTCAATCTGTATCTGTAATTCGCCACAGCCTACCTTTAAACAAGGATATACCACTTCATGTAAGGTGTTATAACCTCATAGCCGTGCAACAATATCAATTCAATCTATTGCATTGTTCTATTTTTGTCATGCATTTTACTTTACATATGCTCTAAAGCCATAGTACATTGCTATTATTTTTGCTTTAGACAATTCTCTTTCAGAAGCTCTTTTTTAAAAAGGAGAAATGCATCAGGCAGAGAAAGACAAATATCATATGACTTAATTCATATGAAGAACTTAAGATACAAAACAGATGAACATAAGGGAAGGGAAACAAAAATAATATAAAAACAGGGAGGGGGACAAAACAGAAGGGACTCTTAAATATGGAGAACAAAGAGAGGGTTCCTCGAGGGTTGTGGGAGGGGGGATGGCTCAATGGGGAAGGGGCATTAAGGAATCTACTCCTGAAATCATTATTGCACTATATGCTAACTAATTTGGATGTAAGTTAAATAATAAGTAAATTTTAAAAATTAAAAAAATAACAATAAAAAAAGAAAGTTCTCTTCTATTGCTGGTATGCCAAGTGTATCTTTATTATAACGTAAATGGATGCTGTATTTTATACAGCTTTTACTGTATAAAGAAAAAAAGGCTTTTTCTACATCTCTGGAAATGATTATATAATTTTCCCTTGTTATTTTTTCTAATAAAATATATTCTGGTTTAAATTTTTTTTTTTATTATGTTTCTTTATTTTTGAGAGGCAGGGAGAGACAGAGCATGAGTGGGGCAGGGGCAGAGAGCGAGGGAGACACAGAATCCAAAGCAGGCTCCAGGCTCTGAGCTGTCGGCACAGAGCCCGACTAGGGGCTCGAACCCACGAACCATGAGATCATGGACCTGAGCGGAAGTCGGACACTCAACCGACTGAGCCACCCAGGCGCCCCTAAAATACATTCTGTTAACTGACTTTTTAACATTAAAAAAAACTCTGAATTCTGAAAATAAAATCAACTTTGTTATAATCTAAGAAAAAAAGGAGAAATGCATTTATGTATTTACATTTGTCTTTTTGCCAGATCCTTTAAATTTCTTTGTGCAAATCCAAATTTTGTATCCTGTTATTTTGCTTGACAGAAACAACTGGTATTAGGGCAGAGAAGTCTAGCCAAACAAAAGGAATCAGATGTTTCAATTGCTTAACATAGTACTCTTCCCCATGTAACAGTTCTGGACGAGGGTTTATATTGGCAAGGATGCCTCCTGTATCGGCATCCAGCACCTGGGATAATAGCCTCTCTCCCATCTTCAGTGTTTGACTGTGAGGAAGGCGTGGAAATAACTCTCCTGCTTCTGCAAATACTCCAACAGCTAGAACTCAGACTCATGGCGATATCTAACTACAGGGGAGGCTGAGAAATGAAATAGAGCTTTATGTCCAGAAAGAGAAGGAAATGGCTTGGATGAGAGCTAAGAATCATCTTAAAGAGAGATGGTCTAGGCATGTGTTACATGTTACCTCACATTCCCCTCCAGCAACCCCGCAAGAAATGTTATCGTGCAGATGGAGATAAATTTTCAGGATTCAGAGAAGCCAAACGGTTACCTGTCTTATGGACAAATCTGTCCTTGGAACTGGGGGATAAGAATCATTTCAGAGACCAGGGAGCACTGGAGGAAGAGGATGAAGAACAGAATAAAGCTGGAAAGTACACTGTTTGGACGGGGCTGAAATTCTTTCTCCTGGGTGGGGGAGGGAGGATTAAGAGGAATGTGATTGTGTGCTTTAGGAAAACTCACAAGACTCCGTTTTGAGAAAAAAAACTAGACGTGGAAAGCATCTAGAGAGTAGAAAAGTGGAGACATTTCTAGATAGGCCATGACTTAGGAAGCTCTTAAAGGAATTGTAAAAGTTTTAGGAAAAAGAAGCAAATTTTTTTTTAATTTTTTTTTCAACGTTTATTTATTTTTGGGACAGAGAGAGAGCATGAACGGGGGAGGGGCAGAGAGAGAGGGAGACACAGAATCGGAAACAGGCTCCAGGCTCGGAGCCATCAGCCCAGAGCCTGACGCGGGGCTCGAACTCACGGACCGCGAGATCGTGACCTGGCTGAAGTCGGACGCCTAACCGACTGCGCCACCCAGGCGCCCCAAAGAAGCAAATTTTAATGATGAAATGGACCATCTTCAATTTTTTGAACAGCTCTCATATGCATGAGTGTTCTGATTTGATCTTACTGGAAAATTCCCCAGGAGGAATTTCTCCTAATCCACGTTACTCTGTTTGCTGGAAGATTGATGCGCAGCATGGAGCCCTCTAGAGGCTGCTGAGCTCTCCCCACCTCCTGTCTTGGGGCTGGGCCTGCACCTGCTTCAGCTGCTTTTAGGGCACTGCCTCTGGAACTACATCCTCTCCCCACGAAAATGGTGCTATGGTCTCAATGTTTGTATCCATTTCCACCAAATCCATGTACCGAAAGCCTGAAGCTTATAATTAGGAGGTGAGAACTTTGCGGGGTGATGAGGTCAGGAGAATGGAGCCCTTGCAAATGGGATTAGTGCCCTGATAAAATGTGAGGAAGAAGTCCATCAACCCAATCAAAGGAGGGATGTAGAGACTCAGAGCACAGGGAAGGAAGGCTTTAACCAACGTTCTTGCAAGAGCGAGTGGGTGTCTGACCGACAGGCTTACCCAGGGAAGTTACAGCAGACAATTTATCTCCTAGCATTCAAGTCCTGGTTTCATTCAATGCCTGGTTTCTCATTGGCTGAGTACAGAGGCAAGTCCCTCCCCTCGTTCCTCATTGGCTAAGTACTAGAGATTACATCCTTAGCCAGACATCGCCTTTGCCCATGTAAGGCAAACAGTAGTCTGACTGGAATGAATGTACATTCCCTGAGATGATGCAGAGACTTTCAGTCCCTCCTCCCTTTGTTCTTTGGCACCTGCTCATTGCAAAGCCTGCAAAAATAAGCCTGTGAAACAGAGAGGGCAAGAAGAACCAGGAAGCGAAGTGTCTAAGGGTTTAGGTCCATTGTGTGTGTGGTGGAAGGGAGGTTCATACGTATTTCCAATCCATTGTATACCTACTGTTAATTGGACAGCACAGCTTTTATTTGGGATTTCTGAAAATGAATCATCTTCCTTATTTCTCACATAAAAGAGACCCTAGGGGGCTCTCCCACCCCTTCTACCACTGCAAGAGGTCTGCAGCCTGGAAGAGGCCTCTCATCCGACTATGTTGCCCCCTGATCTCAGACTTCCAGCATCCAGAATCATGAGAAATAGGTTTCTGTTGTTCATAAGCCCTCCAGTGTGTGCTATTTGTTACAGCAGCTGGGATGAGCTTAGACAAACGGATAAAGCCCCAACAAGTCAGCAGCAGCGTTGGAGACAGGCTGCAGCAGCTTCCAGTTATATCTGCATGTCCTCGAAGCCTTATCCTTTTTGTTTCGATATTTATACCACTATAGCTCTTCCTATTTCCATCATAATTATTATAAAAGCATTTCCTAGGGCATGTGGAAGGTCGCCTTTGCCGTTTTATCATCACTAAGACCATGTGCCTAGCTCATGTCAATATTTATATCCCCTTTGCATAATTTTGACCTCCAAACTTGCCTGCATTAAACTATATGACTCATTTTCAAAACCTCTACATAACCTTACTACCATATTATTAATCCTTAGCCATGTGCACAAGTAGCAGAGTTGAGATTTGAGTCCAGATGTTTATAACTTTAAGGTCTTTTAAAAAAATTATATGATCCTATGTCTTTAAATTTTTCCATTATGTAAAGTGTTTTACTTTTTCCTTGGAGTCAATAAAACCTGAGTTTGGGCATTGGCTTAACCATAAGCACCAATCACAATTCCTTTTGCAGATAACAGAATCCCCTCCAGATGATTGGGAAGAAATTTAATAGGTATAAGGAAGAATACCTCTGAATCATGAGGTTGGCTGGAGAAGTAGGCTTCAGTCTGGGCATTCTGGAATGAATTCCAAAGCCTCACTACAGAAGTGGACTGCCCAGGGTCCACTTCCCCACGGTCAGAAGGTTGCCTTTCCCAAGGTCAGAAAACCTGGTGAATCGAGAAGCCCCATCTCATCTTCAAGATCCGAAATTGTGCCACATTGGTCATAATCCTTGCAGACAAAATGGGTGCCTTGATATCCCGCCTCTTTCCCCAGGAGCCAATTCCTAATCAAGCCTCACATAGGTGTCAAAGCCTCTGATTGGTGGATTCTAAATCTCAGCCTGATTGCCAGCTGCAAGGGCATCTGGGAAATGTAGTTTTAGCTTTCTGTGAACTAAGGAAACCAAGGAGAAAAACTGCTTGGGGCCAGCAAGTACTGTAGCACTGTAGCAAGGAATGATTAAATAGAGAAAGCATACTTTGCAATATCAGCACCCAAATGTATTGGTTAGATGAGATTCAAAGTGTGCTAATTAAATTTTTTTTTTTTTTAAGGAGCACAGTTCATTATCTGAACCTACCCCTTCTCCCTTCCAGAATGGAAACAAGAATAAGGAAGGATGGAGTTGGTCCAACACAAATTGCCTTGGATCCTTGGTCCTAACTCAGCTGTTTTATTAATTGGCTATTTCAGAAGGATGGGGTGACCAAGTGGCCAGTGGCTGTCTTTATGCTGACCTGTGTTTTGATTTACCATCACCACTTACTAGTTTCAGACATGGCAATTTTATTAGACTTTTGGGGCCCCAGTTTCCTTTATATTTAAAACATGGATCACAATTCCAATGTCCAAGGTTTGGTGAAAACCGAATGAGACAATAATTATGGAGTGTTTGGCACAATGCTTGACATACATTAAATGTTCTCAGGTGGCCATTCTCCCACACTCCCCCCTTTCCCTATAACTAAAGAGCAGAATGTTCTCCCAAAATGTGGCTGGGAATCACGCAGTCAGGATGTTACAGATTTGGAATGAACAGTACAGAAATTACCCCCTTTCACAGCCAGGGGAGGTAGAGGGTAACGTGAGCACAGGTGCCCGGCTATGACCAGAATGGCAGGCACAATGTATGGATGTGATGCCATCAGAGATCAGATGATATCCGTAGAAAGAAGCAAAGAAAATCCTGCACAAGTACCCTGTTACCTATTTAGTGATTGTTTTGATGGGAAATACTTGGATTCCGAGACATCTCTTTCAAAACAGAAAGAACTGAGGGTAGGGAGCTGCTGGCAGGTGGCAGGGCCCATGAACTAAAGCTATAATCCAGGGGCTAGATTCCAGGGGCTAAACAGGAGAAGAAATGTGGAATGAGTTCTAGAGAGAGATGTTTGTCAGACATACTATCCAGATGGATACTTTTGCACGAGAAACAAATGTAAAGGCTGTAACTGGAGTCAGGGAAGGGAAATCCAACATTAGGAGTTCACTTAGAACAGGAGCACAAGCCTAGACCTGGGCCAACAGTCAAGGGGATAGGAGACCGAATCCCAGAAAAAACCGGTGAAAGGTCTCCTCGTGTAAGTTCAGTGGATCCAAGCGCTGGGGGCCATGAGCTGGGTATTGGGTTTGAAACAAGAAGCCTCTGTTAATTCAGTATAAATAAAAGGCAGGGGGGTGGCTGCTTTTATGGAATGTGTAAAGTGTTTCTCAATTGGCTTAAAGTTACACCTGGATTAAAAAGATCTAGCTTACACTCTGGATCCCTCTGTTTTTAAGCAACCATTCAACTTGTAAAGCATTCCATGTGAATCCTAATTACTGGGTTGGGGAAACCCAGTGTCATAATGGCTATGAAAAGATGGGCCCATCATTATCTTCTGGCTCTCAACCTGCACCGTCCAATACAGTAGCAACATGGATTATGCAGTGCCTGAAGTACGATTGTTCTGGTCGAGCTGTTCTGTAAATGGATTTCCAAAACACGGTCCAAAAAAAAAAAAAAAAAAAAGAATGTAGAATATCTCATTAATAGTTTTTATTTGATTACATGTTGAAAACGATAATATTGGGGCACCTGGGTGGCTCAGTCGGTTAAGCATCCGACTTCAGCTCGGGTCATGATCTCATGGTTTGTGAGTTTGAGCCCCACATCTGGCTCTGTGCTGACAGCTCAGAGTCTGGAGCCTGCTTCGGATTCTGTGTTTCCCTCTCTCTGCCCCTCCCCCCGCCTCAAATAAGTAATCATTGAAAAAAAGTAAAAAGAAAATGGTGTTACTTGGGGCATATCAGGTTAAGTAATATATATTATCGAAATTAATTTTACTTGTTTATTCCTACCTATTCAATGAAACTACTACAAAATTTTAAATTACTCATGTGACTCTCAGTGTATTTCCTTTGGACATGCTGCTTTGAACCATCATTCTCAATCTTCAGGCGGTATCATGGATTGGGCTAGCCGTATGGGCACGTGACTAACTACACTGCATCACTGAGAAATGAGCCTTGGTGTAATCGAACCCACCAGGTAGGGTACAGTGACAACGGCGGTGTGGGATCTACTCTCTGTGCAATTTGACTTTGACAACATACTGTCTAAACTTCTAGAGGCTGTAAGACAGATCCTAAGAATGAAACCAAGGAAGCAGATCCACAAGCTAGATCCAGATAAATCCTCAAAGCGGATCACCTCTGCAGCCAGAGCTGTGCCTTGGGCCTTTCAGTTCCATGAGCCAAAACGCCTTCTTGGTCAAACTATATTAATTTTTTTTTCATTTCTGGCATAAAGAATGCCAGCTCTTCCCAAGCACTTTTCAACTATAGAGGGCTGTCTACATACACACTGCCTGCTCTGGTCACGTCTGCTGGGGACAATGAAGCCCGAGAATGGTGACTGGCTCCAAGCCACGGTGCAAAAACAAACAGAGTCTGACATAGCACAGCAGGCTCCTGACCGACAGAGGTATGCTAGCTGTGCACCACACCCGGGGTAGGCGTGGAAATAACAAGTGACACAAAACAGCACAACGTCTGGTTGTCCGAGCCCTGCTGTCCCCCCTGCCCTCTGCACCCTGTTCAGCGTAGGGCTGGCCAATACCCAGTCCCGAGCCAATCCTGCTGCGGGTTCAGAGTGCATTCGAACCTTTCAGACTGCCATCTTGAAATAGTCCTATTGTCCCAAACCTAACACTGGTTGTCTGTTGAATAAGGCCTGGACACCTGCTTAACCGCTGTGCACAGCCTTCTCTCAGGCCTTACACTGTGGCCTATAGGTTGCATTTCCCTTGCCCTGGTCACTGGCATCACCAATACTGGCACCCACAATTGCCAACTTTGCAGTGATTCTAGGAGAGGTGAGTGGGGACCATCAGGAGAGGGATGTGATCCTGAGACCTGTTGTGTGGAATCATGAGGGGAATGACGGCTTCCCAGCTAACCAGAAGGTGGTAGGAGAAGAAATAACCCAGCTGTTCAGGGAGCAGGTTTCTTCCGACGTGCTCACACCTACCAGTTTAGTCACTGGGCTAGCTTCAACACCAAGGTCACTATTCCCTCCTTGGACTCTGGCGGCCTTTTCTAAATTATGCCCTAGAACAATGTAGTTGTTTCTTTCTTTCTTTCTTTCTTTCTTTCTTTCTTTCTTTCTTTCTTTCTTTCTCTTTTATTCTTTCTTTTGAGAGACAGAAGGAGTGGAGTAGGGGCAGAGAGAGAGGGAGACAGAGAATCCCAAGCAGGTTCCATGCTGCCAGCACAGAACTGGACACAGAACTCAATCTCACGAAACTGTGAGATCATGACCTGAGCAGAAACCAAGAGTCTGATGTTCAAGTATTGAGCCACACAGGCTCCCTATGGTTGATTTCCTTTTCTCTTTTCTTCTTTTCTCTTCTCTGTTTAATATTTATTTATTTTTAGACAGAGTGAGACAGAGTATGAGCAGGGGAGGGGCAGAGCGAGAGGGAGACATAGAATCCAGAGCAGGCTTCAGGCTCTGAACTTTCAGCACAGAGCCCAACATGGGGCTGGAACTCACAGTCCGCGAGATCAGGACCTGAGCTGAAGTCGGATCCTTAGCCAACTGAGCCACCCAGGAGCCCCGCCATGGTTGATTTTCTTCACATTTTTCTGTACCCCTGAATTTTCTCATCTCCCTGAATGAGGATCCCTTGAAGGAGCCCAGAGGAGTCCAGCTCTTCCTTACTTTTGTATGAGTCACTTAACGCTTCAGGCACAGGGGAGCATGATGGTGCCCGTGAGAAGCGCAGGGGAAAGAGGATCACCGAGTGCATAGATGCTGTTGGTACATTTCTCCAAAACTAGTCGCGCTACAAGATACTGGCCAGTCTGAGCCCGCCCTTTCTAAACGGTAATTAACGATCAGGCACAATGACCGTCTTGGAGCCCGCTGAACACGACGCGGGGGCTGCAAATGCTGGAGAACACCTGCTTCCAACGTCAGCCTCCCGGTTTCTTCTCACCTAGCATCTGGCAAGCGGCGTGATCAAGGCCACTCGCGAGGTGGGGAGAGGGATGGCCTGTGGGTTACCTTTCCCGGAGCTCTGGTGCCTCCCTGCAGCGGCCACCTTCTCACTGGGCATGCTCACACCATCGCCGGTGTCCTTTTCCCAGATTCTCGTACAGGAGTCCCTTGGTAGATAGAGGAGTTTCTCATTTCCTTGTTATGTACACATCATCGCAGGTTTTCAATGCTGAATAATGAAAATTTAAAAGGAAAAAGAGAAAAGTAAACGATGGATTCTCAAGTCTTTTTTATGTAACGTGAGAGCTTTTGAGGCAAAACCAAAAGCTGCTTGTCACGGATCCCGCGGCTTGGGCAGGTGATATGCATTCCAACCTCCACCTTGTGTGCAGCTGGGTCTTACCTGGGTCGGAAACCTGAGTATTTACCAACTTTCTTCATCTTTGCTTGTTTCTAGCGTTCCGGATGTGACTTAGGGCATTTCAATTAAATGCATCCACCTGGACTCCGAACAGAGCTAAGGGGGAAAGCATCTACTTAGCGGATGCTCGTCACGACCTGCTTCTGGATCCCATGGTCGGAAGTGGCTTCCCCAACTGGCAGGCAACGCTCTTCTTTCAAAGCCTCCCGTCCTTGGAGGCCCAGTATCACCTTCACCTGCAGTGAGGGCTGGAGCACCGTCCTGGAGGCCAGGCTAGTCCTCTGCTTCTCCCCAACGACCCTATGACCTGCTGAATACACTCTAATCAGCCCCCTGAAAGTAGATAGACAGGCTTCTGTTCTCTGCCAATGAGCCCTGAGAACATACCTTTCCATTTATACGCTTAAACATAGAGACGCTGGCTTCAACACAGAACACAGGAGTCCAACTGGGGGAAGATTGACATTATCAGTACCACCGCTTTGGTCTAGACATTATATTCTTATAAATGCCACCAGAACGTGTGTGTGTGTGTGTGTGTGTGTGCGCGCGTGTGTGTGTGTGTGTGTGTGTGTATGCAGCCATGCTATACTGCTGACCCTTACCAAAGCTGGTATGAAAGAAAGGAAGCCCCTGAAACTTCTAAAGCACTTGCTTTGTCCCCATGGCCCTCTCCTAAGTGACTCTTGGCGGATGCGGATCCCTAGGAATGAGCTACCTCTCAGGTGCTTTAAGGAGAGCTAGGCAGGCAGGGGGGAAAAGGCTTTCTGCATTATTTATCAAATCAAAGAGAAAGTGCAATGTTTTCTTTTTTGAGAGAGAGAGAGCAGAGGAGGGGAGGGGAGGGGAGGCAGAGAATGATAGCGTCATGTTTTGTCTTCAGAGAGAGCAGGGGGGAGGATGAGTATTAAAAAGTCACGCCTGTGATGGGAGCCCCTCGGTGCAGCTGTGGGCCGTGATGATGAGTGACCACACAGTTCCCAGGATCCAAAACCCGCTCCTGAGACACCCTGTCAGCCAGGCTATGCTGTAAACAATCCCCTGTTCCCAGCTGCTGAGAAAGAAAGCAGCTTTGAAGATCAGATGCCCCGTGGAGAACCGCACGGGCAGTCTGTGGGCAGGAAACCCCAGGACTAATGCTTGGCTCATTTCCTTAAACACTAGTGAGCTTCAGAGA
Source organism: Prionailurus bengalensis (assembly GCF_016509475.1). NCBI lineage: Eukaryota > Metazoa > Chordata > Mammalia > Carnivora > Felidae > Prionailurus > Prionailurus bengalensis. Next base: position 78,507,542 of record NC_057353.1, on the reverse strand, counting down.
CAAAAAAAGTTTCGATTCAATCTGGTTGTGTTTGGTTGCTGTTTTAACTTTTAATATGTCCTGAGATGTCCACTCGACCCCCCCCAGACAGACACGGGGCTGCCTCGGGGGACAGTGCACAGCACCAGACTTGCACACACCCACGTCTGTTAATTGTGGATCCATGCAACTCTCTCCCCCACCGATGGGCATCTTCCGTGGGTGTTGGATGTGGCAGGTGCTGAGAGCATGGGTTTTAAAACCAGACCGAAGCAGATTGAAATCCGTCCTTAACCACTTTTTACTTTATCCAGGGGTTTTGTATTCTCTTTGTCACAGTTGCTTCACCAGTGAAATGGGCACAATGATGCCTCACAACCCAGGCAGCCAGGAGGAGAAGAAGCGTGCACGGCGCTTTGCAGAGTCCGGTTTGGGGAAAGCAGCGTAGACCATCAGCCAACACGCTCTGTTTTTCCTTTCAGGACAGAGTCCTGGAGTGGCCAGGGAGAACTACAACGTGACACATGCTAATGACATTGGAGCACACACGGGGAGGGACCTCCAAGAACTCAGTTCCGTTCAGCGGTTTACCAAGCACTGGCTCAGTGGCCTTGGACACCATGAACGAGCTCTCTGCACCATAGCCTCCACCCCTGTTTGTGGCGCGTAAGGACAGCTCCTTCACGGGGCCGCTATGGGAGCACATGGGAGCGCGCAGGTGCAAGGGCTTTGCGCATCTATAGAGGGGGGCTCCGTGAATGCCACCGAGAATTACCCTGGTCACCGCCCACTTCCTCATCTGCTGGCTCAGCCCCAGAAACTTTCCCAAAGGCCAATGCACTTCATCCTGTCAGTGCGCTTTCCACGTAGATGGGCAACCGAGCACGACGTGCTCCCATGACAGACGGAAGGCCACCCTGCAAGTTGTGGGGCAGGACGAGGGTCTCCTGTGAAAGGGAGTCTGTAGGTGTCCCCGTGTGTCCCCGTAGTGATGCTTCTAGGGGGCTGTGTGTCAAGTGTGACCCACAGATAGGTGACATCTGCCCTCTGCCTTGTCTCAGGTCAGAGCCACACCCTCACCTGTTTGACCTTGTGTCTCACAGGCTGGTTCTGGGTGGCCCAGGGACAGGCAGTGCAGGCTGGAAGGCTAAACTATCTTCCAGCTGCATGTTATTTGAAGCTCCCAGGAGATATTCCAGTAGAAACAAGGTAACAAAATGGGCCCCTTCAGGGCTAGCCCACAGATGCCATTTTAATTCATGGTATATAGCTGAAGTCTGTTCAGTTGTAACCTATGATCTGAGTCCTAGGATCCTTGAAAAAGGAGAAGCGAAGAGAATATACGTGTGTGTGTGTGTGTGTGTGTGTGTGTGTGTGTGTGTAGGAAGTTCTCACACACTTTCTGGGTATAAATTCAGCTTGAGGGAACTTTCAAAAGTGGACAAACCTGGCATTTGGGATCTAACCACCCAATAGATGCCAATCTAGAAACAGTATGATGTTTGGCAGACTCTTTAACTGATGCAACCCCACTCGCATTTGGCCCCCAGAAGTAGGTATGACCCTACCATAGATATCAAATATGGGGACTCAGTGACCTGGACTGGGCCATCCCTTTGATTAATATGCAAGCCCTCCTTTGACTGGAGACCTGTTGAGCGCCACGGTGCATGTGCTTCCCATTATCCAAATCTTTCTTTTTTCCCCAGGCAGCAAACCCTTTCCCAGCACCCAGAAGGACAGGCGGTGGGTAGGACCGAACACGTTTCTTTTTTCCTGCAGTTCTCTATCAAAATGTACCCTTTCTCCAGTAAGGATGCAGAGAAAAGCCACGTGGTCATGTACAGTCTCCTTTGAACCACCTTTTAATCCTAAAGAATAAGCCTCTTATAACAAACCAGCCTCTACCGTAGGAGACACAGTTTCTGTCTTCAAGCGCCTTGAGGGCTATCACATGGAAAAGGGCAAAGGGAAAAGGTGCATTCTGCATGGCCTCATGGGACAGAGATCGTATGGATGCATGGAGTGAAGTGTGTGTGTTTTCTAACTTCCTTACAGACAGCAGGACGCACGTGCGGATTGGGACTCTGGTGGGGACCGTGGCATGCTGGTGGCAGGGTGCCTGCCACAAGACGAAGGGGTTGTGGACCTCAGGCATCTGCAGACGGGGGACTCCTCTGTGGTCCCTGCAATTCTCCTTATTCTTTTTCAGAGAAGAGAGGGGGATGACCCAGGGGCAACTGGCGACAAAGCTTTCCCAGGAGAAAAGAAATTTGAAAGACTAGCTGAGATTCTGTGCTTGCTTAGCTCAAATGAGCCGGTCAAAGTTGCAGGAAGGACAGATTTCAGATTGTCCCCAATCCAGGCAGCCCACGTAGACATACTGGCCCGGTAAAGTGAGGTTCACGCCCTGCGGGTGGTCTGACACCTGCTGCTACACCCAGTCTCCCACCTCCCCCTCCAGGTCTCCTCCTTAATGCTTCCCAGGGCCAGCAGCTCTCAGGTGGGACTCCTTACCCGGCTCTGCAGGTGTTGGCAAGCCTGGGGGTGGGACATATGGCTCACTTAATTGACAGGGATACAGGAGACAGCAAGCAGACCTGGGCCAGCTTCAGGGACAAGTGATCTGGAGAACGTGGTTCCCTGTCAGGGACCCCAGGGGCTCACCAACACTGTGAGCCACCACACCCCTGCACTGCTCCTCCCCGCCCCCCCTGCTGCTGACGGAGGTCATGGGGAGGCGGTGACCTCAGGTTGACCCTTGAACTGGCCTCCAGCAATGGGCGGCTCCTCCCCCCTCCTTCCCGTTTGGAACATGCGCTCTCACCCCATGATGCTCCCTCAGTGGGAGCATTTCCAAGGGTGCAGTCCTGAGAGGCAGTGATCTCACGCGCTAAGGCCTCTCTGGAAACTCTGAAGATCCTTCGGGCAGGTGGGAGACTCCGGGTCCTGCGGCCGAGACAAGCCTGAGTAAGTCTCGCTGTTTCTCTAAACTTCCGCCGGCTTCTGGAATGCCTGCTGCCTGCCCTTCCTTCCTCTCTCCTTGTCCTCTCTGCACCTGCCAACAATGGGGCAGTCAGCCAGGCGGCCGTGGCCTGGGTCCTGGGTCCTGGGACAGGGGCATCCTGAAGACCAGCTCTTTGCGCAGAGTGGTGGCCAGTGGGTCTGGCACTTAGGGACTAGGAACAGGCCAGGGCCTAGCGGACGGCATAGCAGGGGTGCAGGTTGGGTGCTGCCTGTAGGGCGGGCACATGGGCCGCTGGTGCCCAAGCAGCAGCGGGGGCAGGGATGGGGGCCAGAGGGGGCACTGGGGCTGGAGGGGGAGGAGGGGGGGCCTGGGGCCAGGGGCAGGGGGCGGGGGCTGGGGGAGGGGGCCAGTGGGGGGCACTGGAGCCAGGGGCGGGGGGCTGGGGGCTGGGGCCAGGAGGAGGGGCCGGGGGTGCTGGGGCCATGGGCGGGGGGGGGGGGGGGTTGGGCAGGGGCCGGGGGAGGGGTCATGTGCAGGAAGAGCCACCACTCTGCTGCCTCCGGGGCTGGCGGACCAGGAGGGAGACCAGGATAGGCCAGTGGGGACCTTGGCCATCCTTGGGCGAAGCCAGGAGCTTGCAGGCTGCCGGAACTAAGTCGTGGCCCTGTAACAGAGCCTGATGGGGACACGAAGGAGTGGAATCCCTGGGAAAGCGGGAGAGGAGGAGGGTGTAGTGGTGACAGGGAGTGAAGAGGAGGAAGCCCCCTGCCTTCTGACCCCAGATTCGTTTTACACCCTAATTAGCCTGGACTTCTGATAACAGCGACTGCAAAAAACTTGCATTCTTTCCCAGTTTCTTGAAAATGCACAGCTTACCATGTCTTTGATGTGTGCACATCAGTGACACCAAACTCTGTCTTGATCGACCGACAGTGAAGAGGAAAGGGTAGGGCGTAGTTCATTCAAACCCAGACTGCCAGGGAAGCTTCCGCCCCAAATCTAGTCCACAGCCAGCCTGAGGCATGGGGTTGTTACCTCTCTGTGGGGCACGCTTTACCTGAGGCCCCCGAGCAGCGTCACTAGGAAGGACAGTCCCCGAGGAGCGTGGAGACCCTCGTCCTGCCCCACAACTTGCAGGGTGGCCTTCCGTCTGTCATGGGAGCACGTCGTGCTCGGTTTTCCATCTACATGGAAAGCGTACTGACAGGATGAAGTGCATTGGCCTTTGGGGAAGTTTCTGGGGCTGAGCCAGCAGATGAGGAAGTGGGCGGTGACCAGGGTAATTCTCGGTGGCATTCACGGAGCCCCCCTCCATAGACGCGCAAAGCCCTTGCACCTGCGCGCTCCCATGTGCTCCCATAGAGGCCCCGTGAAGGAGCTGTCCTTACGCGCCACAAACAGGGGTGGAGGCTATGGTGCAGAGAGCTCGTTCATGGTGTCCAAGGCCACTGAGCCAGTGCTTGGTAAACCGCTGAACGGAACTGAGTTCTTGGAGGTCCCTCCCCGTGTGTGCTCCAATGTCATTAGCATGTGTCACGTTGTAGTTCTCCCTGGCCACTCCAGGACTGTGTCCTGAAAGGAAAAACAGAGCGTGTTGGCTGATGGTCTACGCTGCTTTCCCCAAACCGGACTCTGCAAAGCGCCGTGCACGCTTCTTCTCCTCCTGGCTGCCTGGGTTGTGAGGCATCATTGTGCCCATTTCACTGGTGAAGCAACTGTGACAAAGAGAATACAAAACCCCTGGATAGAGTAGTATTAAGAATTGGTTCAGGAGGGATTTGATATCATTTCTTCCTCAAACGTTTGGTAGAACTGACCAGTGAACCATCTGGTCTGGGGTCTTTAATAAATGCACCCCTACTCAGATTGTTTCTCTCTTTTTGTGTGGGTTTAGAAGATTTTGTCTCACAAGGAATTGGTTTACTTCATCTAGGTTATCAAGTTTATGGGCATAAAGTTGTCCGTAGAATCCCTTCATTCTTTCTTTGTTGTCCAGGGGGCATGCAGTGATGTTCCCTCTGTCATTTCTGATATTAGTGATTTGTGTCCTCTGTCTCTCTCTTTTGTAATTAGCCTGTCTAGAGACTCATGAGTTTTGTTGATTTTTTTCAATGAACCGGCTTTGCGTTCATTGATTTTCTGTATCGATTTCATTCAGTATACATTTCATTGATTTCTGCTCTCATTTTGTTATTTCTTCTGCTTACTTTGGATTTCATCTGCCCCTTCTTTTTACTTTCCTATGTAAAATTTTAGAGGGTTCATTTGAGAGTTTTCTTGATTTGTAATGTATACATTCAATGCTCTACATTTCCCTCCAAGCACTGCTTTCACTGCGTCCCAGAAAGTTTGAAAAATTAGGCTTTGATTTTCCTTTAGTTTAAAATATTTTAAAATTTCTCTTGGGATTTCTTCTGTGACACACGTGGTATTTAGAAGTGTGCTGGTTAGGGGCGCCTGGGTGGCTCACTCGGTTAAGTGTCTGACCTCAGCTCAGGTCATGATCTCACTCATTGTGAGTTGGAGCCCCAAGTCAGGCTCTGTGCTGACAGCTCAGAGCTTGGAGCCAGCTTCACATTCTGTGTCTCCCTCTCTCTCTGCCCCTCCCTGCTCAGAGGCTCTGTCTCTTTCTCTCTCTCAAAAATAAATAAACATTAGGAAAAAAAAAAAAAGAGAAGTGTGCTGTTTATTCTCCAGGAATTGGGGAATTTCCCAGTTATCTTTGTGTTGTTAATTTCTAGTTTAACGCCAGGGCTAAGAGGAGACATTGTGTGATTTCTAATCTTTTAAATGTGTGCTTACAGCCCAGAATGTGTCCTATTTTACTGAAAGCTCCATGTGAGCTGGAGAAGATTTTGTTGTTAAATTAAGTAGCCCTCAAATGTCCATTACCTCCAGTTGATTCTTGCTGTTGTTGATTTCAACCATGTCCTCACTGCTTTCTGCCTGCTGGATGTGTCAGTTTCTGATGGGGGGTGAGGAGCCTCAACCCTAATAGTGGGTGCACCTTTCTCCTTGTGGCTCCATTAGCTTGGGCCTCCCAAATTTGACGCTCTGTTGTCAGGCACATACATGTTGAGGACTCATACATCTTCTTGGAGAACATACATTGCTTTTTGTTGTTGCTGACAACTTTATTTGCTTTGAAGCCTGCTCTGTCTGAAATTAACGTAACTACTCTACTTTCTTTTTTTGATTAGTGTGAACGTGTTTTCCTCCACTGACCTTTAATCGCAATGTCTTTACATTTTAAGTGGGTTTCTTACAGTCAACATATGGTTGGATCTTGTCTTTTAAATCTACTGAAAATATCTTTTAATTGTTGCATTTAGCCCACTGGTGTTCAAAGTGGTTATGGATATAGCTGGGTTAATATCTACTATATTTGTAACTATTTGTAACTATTTTCTCTTCATTGCCCTTGTTCTTTGTTCCTGTTTTTGTCGTCCTCTCTTTTTCTTCCTTTTGTGGCTTTAACTGAGCATTTAATGATTCAGTTTTCTCAACTTTCTTAGCATATCACTGATATTTATTTTTTAACCCTTTTTAGTTGTTGTCCTAGGGTTTGTACTATACATTTATGACTAATCCAAGTCGACTTTCAAATAACGCTTCGCCGTTTCACGAGTAGTGTGAGTGCCTTATAATAAGAAAATAATCCTAATTCCCCCTTCCCATTCCCAGTGGTCTTGCTCTATTTCATTGCACTTAGGGGTAAGCAAATGCAAGTAGGTGTGTGCGTGTGTGTGCACACTCACAAAATCAATACATTGTTGCTATTATTACTTGGAACAAGAACAAAGTTTTGTCTGTTAGCTCAATTAAAAATAAGAATATACTTTACTTTCACCCTTTCTCCTTTGATGTAGATCTGAGTTTCTGATCTATATTATGGTCCATCTCTGGGAAGAACTTCTTTAATATTTCTTATAAGGCACGTCTACTGAAAATAGCTTCCCTCAATTTTTGGTTGTCAGAGAAAATCTTTATTCTTTACTTTTTGAAGGATGATTTTGCGGGGCACTGAGTTCTAGGTTGGCATTTCCTTTCTTTCCCAACACTGAATATTTCACTCCCCTCCCTTCTTGCTTTCTGGTTTTTGAGGGGAAAATCAATGACTCTTTGCTCCTCTGTAGATAGGTGGCCCTCACCCCCAGCTGCTTTTTGGTATGTATATGGTTAATGTTCTGTGGGGTTCCTGTATCTGTGGTATGCATCTGAAATTAATTCAGGGGAAGTCTCAGTCATTACTGTTTCAAATATTTGTTCTGTTCCTTTATTTCTCTTCCGAGACTCCCATTATGAGTGTGTTATACTTCTTGTTTATGTTTATTTTTGAGAGAGAGAGAGGAGGAGAGAGAGAGAAGACAGAGGATCTGAAGCACGCTCTGTGCTGACAGCAGAGAGCCTGTTGCAGGGCACAAACCCGCGAACCGTGAGATGATGACCTAAGCTGAAGCCGGATGCTCCACTGACTGAGCCACCCACGTGCCCTGTTGTGCCTCTTGTAGTTGTCCCACACGCCTCAGATACTCTGTTCTGTTTTGGTCATTGTTCTCTTTGCTTTCCAGTTTTAGAGGTTTCTGTGGGTATATCCTCAAGCTCGGCGATCCCTTCCGGCCTACTATTATGCTCATCGATGGCTTCCTTCGTGTCTGTTGCAGTGGCTTTAATCTCTAGCTTTTTTTGGTTGTTGTTGTTGGTTCTTTCTTAGAATTTCCATCTCTGCTTCCACTGCCCATCTCCTCTTGCATGCCGTCTGCTTCTTCCAGGAGAGCCCTTAGCCTGTGTACATCAGGGTTGTTTTAGATTCTTGGTCTGATGGTGGCAACATCCCTGCATGTCTGGTTCTGACGATTGCTCTGTCTCTTCAAATAGTGGTGTGTGTTTGGTTTTCGTTTTTGTTTTTGTTTTTTTGCTTTTAGCACAGCTTGTAATTTTTTCTCGATAGCTGGACATACTGTACTGGGTAAAAGAAACTGCCATAAATAGGCCTTTAGTTCTGTGGTGGGGTGGGGTGGGGGGGGGCAGAAGTGCTCTATATCCTACGATTAGGTGTCAGTCTTTTAGGGGAGTCCGTGCCTCTGGTCATGAACTTCTCCAGTGTTTCTTGTCATTTTTCTTCTAGAATGATCTGGAGGTGGGTATTTCCCTTCTGCCAGGTCAATCAGGCTCTACAGTACCCAAGGCAGCTAGGCTCTGTTTAGCTAGTTTCTTCTGAGGGCAGGCCTTGTGAAGAAGAGTGCCGTGCCCTGGTATGTTTGAAGATGGTTCTCCCCACCCCCTGCCAGAAGCACTGGGGTAGTTTTGTCTGATTTGAACTGTGGGAACCTGACCAAACTCCTGGAGGTAAGTCTCACAACACTGCCCCTCCTCCCACAAATGATGGGGTCCTCTTGGAGATTGTAACTCTCAGAGTTGTCCCCACTGAGTCTCCAGCAATTTGTAATTTTGTTAAAGTTTATTTATGTATTTGGAGAGAGAGAGAGAGGGAGAGGGAGCATGAGCGGGGGAGGGGCAGAGAGAAGGAGAGACAGAATCCCAAGCACGTTCCACACCGTGAGCACAGAGCCCAATGTGGGGCTCGAACTCACGAACTGTGAGATCATGACCTGAGCTGAAATCAAGAATCAGACACTTAACCCACTGAGCCACGCAGGCGCTCCCAGCAATTTGTCATTCATAATTCAGGTTCCCTGGCCCCAGCCCCGGTTCTGTGTCAATTTGAATCATCATGACGTTTTTTTTCCTTTAGCCTGTTGATACGGTGGGTCATGCGGAGTTTTGAATGTGAGACCACTCTTACATATCTGGAGTAAATCCCACGGAGGCATCTTATAGGATTCTTTTTGTATATCGTTAGATTAATTAACACCCAATTGGTTTAATTGTGGTGGGACTATTAAGATTATATATTTCATCTCCGTTGAATTTTTGTTTGTGGTTTATGAGAAATTATCCCATTTCTTCTAAGTGTCAAAGGTGAAAGCGTAAGCTTGTTCATAATTATATTCGTTTCCCAGATCTGATGTAAAAAATGACCACAAACGCGATGACTTAAAACAACAGAAATTGATTCTCTAATAGTTCTGGGGGCCAGAAACCCAAAGCCGGGGTGTCAGAAAGGTTGGTTCCTTTGGGGGCTTGAGGAAATGTGTGTTCCATCCTCTTTCCTAAAATCAGGGCCACAGGCAATGTTGGCGCTTATCGGCGTGTGGTTGTGTAACCTCAGTCCTTGCCTTTGTCAACATGTGGCTTACCTCCTGCACTTCTCTGTGTCTCAGATCCCACCCCCTGTTCTCTTACGAGCACGCCAGTATTCGGCTTTAGGACCCACCCCAAATGCAGGGTGACTCATTTGGAGATCCTTAACTTAATTACACCTGCAAAGATCCTATTTCCAACGAAGGTTGTACAGTAAAACCTTGGGTGGAGAGCAACTTGTTCTGCAAATGTTCTGCAAGACGTACGTGCAGGCGTTTCTAATAAATTTTAACTTCATAAATGAGCGATGTCTTGCAATACGAGCAATACGTGATGCTGAATATCACATGATCACAAATGAGCCAATGGTTCTTCTCTCCCCCCCCCCCCCCGTTCTCCCTGTGGGATCTTGGGTGATCATTTCCCATGCTTGAATGCTCAGTCCCAGGCCACAGCATTTGACAAAAGTCAGTGATTTTCTGGAATGTTGGAAGGTGCCCACAACTGGAACCAGTATATATATATATATATATATATATATATATATATATATATATATATATATTTTTTTTTTTTTTTTCTTTTTTGCCACTTCAGAGAACCTCTGGACAGTCCTTTGCTTTTCTGTACAAGAGTGAGCTTAGGAATGCTTTGCTTCCTTCTAGGTCAGGCTGCCTGCAGATGTAGACCTTTTCCTCTGTTGTCTTATTGCCAGTTACATTAAATACAGTATATGACCAGAGTTTATTAACATGGTACTGTAGTCAAGATCCATGCGAGTGGATACAATGGCCCCCATGCAGAAAAAGGTTGAAAAGAAAGGCAGTAAGAAGGAGATGATTACGGTGAAAGTCAAGAAGGAAATCATTGAGAAGTACGAACAAGGTATGCGAGTAGCCGAAATCACAAGATTTTCTGAGAAGTCTGTGTCTGCATCTCGTCTGCAGAGGAGGAGGAGAAAAAGGCAGTGGAATCCCTCGCTTCAGATGAGGTTAGGGAGATGTGTCAAATGTGGGAAACGGTGCAAAATTTTGTAGCAAAGCACCATCCGAATAAGGCTATAGCAGTGTGAGTGATGAATCTGGTTAACGACAACGCAGTGTCACGTTTCTGTGAAATCCTCAAAAGGAGGCAAAAGCATCATTGGATAGGTTTCTTGTTAAAGTTGCACAGGAAAAAAAAAAAGAGTCCATTGAGCCAATAGATGGCAGTGATTCTCTTAGCGATGGCGAAAGTGGCCCTACACAGTAACCCTCCTCTCTCTTGTTTCCCTCACACCAGCCAAGGAAGTTTTCAAAGATTAGTGCAGGTTAATTTGTTAATTTTTCTTTCTATTTTGTATTGTCTTTATTATTTTGTATTATCTTCCAGCATTGTAGTCTTTTTTATAGGAGTAATTTGGGGTTGTGGAACACATCCTCTGAGGTTCCTTATTTCTTATGAGGCAGTTCGCTTTGATATACAAGTGCTTTGGATTACAAGCATGTTTCCGGAAATGAATTATACTCACAAACCAATATTTTACCGTATTTATAAGAACGCGGGGTTAGGACTTGGACATATACCTTCTGGGGGATGCTAGTCAACCCACTACCACAGTATTCCATTATCTCCTGCGAGCTGAGAATGGGAAGTGCTGTGCCCGGTTTCATTGGCGATTTGTGTCTTTTCCCTTTATTTTTGTCAATCTTAACTGAGGTCTATCAACCGTGTGTGATTTTTGGAAGAGCTGGCTTTCTGTTTCATTGTCTTTTTGGAGTCTTACACTGGTTCGTCTCCCGCTTGCCACCTTCCATGATTGTCCCTTGGTTGCCTCTTACATGAAGTCCAGGAGCTGTAGTCGTGATAAGCAGGGGGACCAGGGAACATGGTGTCTATGCTACCCTTGTCGGCCTGGAGAGAAAGTAGTTCTCATTTTAAGGATGAAAAACTGGGTTTGGTGAGTTAATCCCCTTCTCCCCAGATGTTAAGTGGAGGACGAGACTTGGTCGGGTTCTTCTGTCTCTGAGACTTCTTCGTCTTCTCCGTTGCTGCACACATTCTCCCTGCGGCCACACAGGAACACGCCCTCCTCACCCCAACCTGTAGTGTTCACACTCAGCGTTTCCAAAGCTTCCCAGGAAGGAGGCAGACCAGCTGGAGAGACAGCCAGCGTTATCGCCGAGACCTGGATATGGGCGACCTCACATAAGACCCTGGTTTCCCAAGGGTGAGCACTGGCAGCTCCAATGGTGTCTGAGAAGTGCCTTTCTTAAAGACTCGTAGGGGGAGGACCCACTGCCCTTGTTAGCAGTGAAAATAGTGCTGTGATTAGCATCGCTTTTTAAGTTTATTTATTTTGAGAGAGACAGAGACAGCGCAAGTTGGGGAGGGGCAGAGAGAGAGAGAGAGTCCCAAGCAGGCTCTGCACTGTCAGCGCAAAGCCCGATGTGGGGCCCGGACCCACAAAGCTGTGAGATCGTGACCTGAGCCAAAACCAAGAGTCGGATGTTTAGCTGACTGAGCCACCCAGGTGCCCCCATCAGCATCATTTCAGTGAAATGCAGTGGTTGTATAAGCGACCCCGTGCTGCTTGGTCTCTGGCGTCCCAGTCCCTTCAGTGTAGACTTCCCCTGGTGGTTCTGGAACTGTCTGCTGCTCTGTCCTCTCCTTCCGCCACATTAGCCATGACATAACACAGCTCTGTTTTTGCCACTGGAAATTTGTTTCGTTTGGTTGGTTATTATTTTTCCTATTCACTATACAATAATTTGACCTCTGGAAATACATTCAAGGGAATGTATTGTTAACGAAACAGGAAGAAAGATGGCAAGATGTTCCTGAGCGTGGAGGCTGTGCAGATGGAGAGACCTGACTTCACCTCCTGTCCCTGCGTCCTCCTGCTGTGGGGTACCCTGAGAGGAACCACACCTCTGAGCCCAGTTTCCCCTCATGAAATGGGGAATATCAGATTCTTCTTCTCATGGGTCGTCTTTTCTAAAAATGTTTTAAATGTTTTATTAATTTTTGAGAGGGAGAGAGAGACAGAGTGGACGTGGGGGGAGGGGCAGAGAGAGGGAGACACAAAACCCGAAGCAGGCTCCAGGCTCCAAGCTGTCCACGCAGAGCCCGACATGGGCCCGAACCCACAAACCGTGAGATCATGACCTGAGCCGGAGTCAGACGCTTAACTGACTGAGCCACCCAGGTGCCCCTCTTTATGGATCTTCTCCAAGATTGTTTGAGAGTCCGTTACGACCACAGTGGTGGTTTTACAGGAAACTGAGCCTCGGAGATAAGAAGTGGTTCTTTATAGTCTGTCTTCTGTCTTCTTGTGTCCTTTCCTGGATAGAGTTCACTCCTCCTTCCCCTTTCTCGTCTCCCTCAGCTCCTGCCTTTTGCTGTCACTGCACATCTGGCTCAGGCTTCTTCCTGTTTGCTTTCTCTGCTACCCATTCCTCCTCCCTCCTCCCCCTCCTCCCCTTTCCTCTCTCTCCATCCCCTTCTCTCCTCCCCCCTCCCTCCCTCCCTCCCTTCTTCTTTCTCCTCCTTCTCCTTTACTTCCTCCTCCTCCCTGCTTCTCTCCCTTTCCTCCTGCTTCTCCAACTCCTCTGACTCCCCTGCCTCTAACACCATTGAATGTTTACTGTGACCATGTCCGTAACCTGAGCTGGAACAGAAGTCCCAGCGTGAACTCACTGCAAGGTGCCTTCTTTTGTGCTGAAGATAGCCTGGTGATCTAAAGTATGTCCGGGGAAGAAAGAAGGTGCATCAACACCCTCCTTCCAGATTTATTTTCATCACTTTCTTAGGGCCATCAAACACGAATTTCCCTCAAGGTCCTTGGCAAGATTCTGTGCTTTACTGGGTGACGACATCGACGGAAAGGTGTGGTGTTAGTCGATGCGGGACAGATGAAGTCACAGGTCAGCCCCCCTGCAGAGCCCCCATCCTGCACTTGGGTCTGAAATACAGTCTGTGGACTTGGTAGGGGTAACCAAGGAGGGCCTCTGGCAGCAGAGAGCTGCTCCCGGGGAACAGAACAAAACAAAACTTTCACATTTGTTGAGAAAATGCTATATTAAATCATCCGAATGGTCCTATTCACTCATCTTTCAGCACTTATCCACTGAATGCCGGTTGTCTGCTGGATATACCTGTAGGCGCAGAGATTGTGGCTGTTAGTAAAATTAAGATCCCTGCCTGTGTGGGGCTCACATTCTAGTTGAGAAGACATGGCAAAGAAAAAGTGGACAGAGATGCAAGAGATCAGGATATGAGGGAGTGCTAAGTGCCAGGAGAGGAAAAAGCCAACGAAAGGGGTGAAGAGTATGCCTAGATGCCCTTCAAGGCGTGGGGGGGGTTGCAGCTGGAGTATGGGTGAGCCCCGGGATGATGTCGGGAGGGAGGCACAAAAGCATCAGGAAGAAGAGTATTATGGGCTCAGGATAAAGTGGATGCAGACTCCAGTGGCCGGGAGGGACAGGAAAGGAGGAATGGCTGAGGGGGAAATTAGTAAGAAGTGAAGTGAGAAATTAAGTAGCAAGGGTCCAGATGATATTGGTCTTTGAGGTCCGTGGGAAGGATTCTGAATTTTAATCCAATTAGGAAAAGAAGTCAATGGCAGATTTCGATCAGAGAAGGAGGGGCGGAGGGGGGGACTGACCTACATTATTATTGGATCCACTCTGAGTCCCTAGTGGGGCTCAGACAGACAGCCAGATGTGTATCAAGGCAGGGGGGGGGGCTTTACAAGTTCCTATAATGCTGGCTGGGAACAATGGTGATTTGGACCGTTCATCTGGGGTGGATTTGGGATTTATTTTGAATGTACAAAATGGCAGGATTTGATGGTTGCTTTTGTTTAAAAAAATTTTTTTAATGTTTATTTATTTTTGAGAGAGAGCACGTGGGCATGTGCAAGCAAGGGAGGGGCAGACAGGAAACGGAATCCCAAGTAGGCTCTGTGCTGACAGCAGGGAGCCTGATGTGGGGCTTGAACTCACGAACTGTGAGATCGTGACCCGAGCTGAAGTTGGATGTTTAACCAACTGAGCCACCCAGGCACCCCGGTTGCTTTAGTTCTATATCTCAGAAAGAAGTCAGTCAGAGATTAAACTAAATGTTTTGACCCGAGTCCCTGGAAAATGGTGTTAGTACTCGTGAAGAATTCAAGGAGTGAATCACAAATATCAGGGAAGGAAGATTCAGAGATATGTTTGGTCCAGGTCGGAGCTGAGAGGCTCATGAAATATTCGGACAGACTTCCAATTAGATGTCGTATGAAGAATTTAGGGAAAAGATCATACCTATGAATTTATATGTAGCTATCGCAAGCGGTAAGAAATCCTTCAGTAAAACAAACCCCTTTATCCAGTTTTAGCCCAGCGTTTTCCAAAGCAATTTGACTAAGAAACCTTTTTTTTCTTCGGACACTTATATGTGTTCTGGGAAGGGGGTGTCACACAGAACACGTTTTGAGATAACGCTGGTGTGTGAAGCACAGCCTGGAGACCTCATAATTATATGTCTTGAAAGTTCACTGCTGAATTAAAAAGAAGAAGAAGAAAATTGTCCTTGTTCATGCATGGAGGTAGCTTCGTAGAATCACTGCTTATGCAGCGTGTCTCCTCATTGCGATCCTCACGCTGAAATTAGTGAAAAATCATTGTCGGAGGGAAAAGATGCTTAAATCCATTGGAGGCTGGGTAGCAGTTTTCTCCTGCCACCTTATAAATATGTCAAAACTCTCAAGGTCTGAAGCAATTTATTCTGAAAGTAGGAGGGAAATAGCAGGAGAACACTTGGCAGGTTGATTGCAATCTGTCACGGTGAAGGAGGTTCATAAAGCATGTGGGCATTGCGTTTAGGGCGAGTTTTCAAACTATGAATAAAAAGTCATTAGTGTTTAGTATATAGTGAAATGTATTTAGGTTTGAAACACTGTTTTTAATTCAACATACTAGAATGCTCTGACGTGGAAAGAAATGGAATGGAATGGATTAAAATATGAAGAAGCAATATCAGAGCGCATCCCAGGGAGAGGATGAAATATTATTTCCTCTATCTTTGTTTCAAATCTGTGTGTGTGTGTGTGTGTGCGCGCGTGTGTGTGCACATGTGTGTAAGCTCACATAGCGTGGACCGGATTGGGCTGGTGCACAATATATTCTTCAAGAGGGCGGTGATAAATCAGTTGGAAGGCTAAGACGATAGATGGATGACTTCATCCATGACTTAACAGATAGAGAAGAAGATTAAAGAAAGCCTAATTCGAGAGTCTGTCAGTAGTGTTTACATCAGGAGCTCACATTGGATGACTAGTCAATTTCTGCCCACTGTCCATTTGAGTGTCCTTTGAATCGTGTCCCTTGCCTGTCACCCTGCAGCCTCCCCTGGTCCCAGAGACCTCCTGTTCTGAGCCTCACACTTGCTTGACACAAACTGTCATGACAGTCACCTGGCTGGCCTTCCATTCTTGCATCCTCCAGTTCGTTCTCCACGTAGCTCTGAAAATATAAATACGATCAAGTCTCTCTCTCACCCCTGGACTGGCTTGTCATCCCCTTTATGATAGGATTCAAAATACATAATCTAATATAAAGATGCCTGGGTTCTGCCTCCTATTTGGGTTCGTTTAGGTTCAGTGTCAACTATGTCAATCCTGCACATCTCACAATCCATCTGTGTCTTCCCTGCCTCTAACTAAGCTTTATTGTTCCTTATATTTCTGTCAATCTGTGTCTTTTAGTCTTCTGATCTTTGAATGCTAAGGTGATTATTGACATGGAGGGTTGGAATCTGCCATTTTATTATTTGTTTCAGTCTTCTGTCTCCCTCATTCCTCTGTTGTCCCTTCTTGCCTTTCCATGGGTTACCCAAACAACTTTTTTACATCTTGACTTCCTGGTAGTATTTTTTGGATGTATCACTTGGTATAGTTTCTTCATGTGTACTCCTCACAGACTGCTGATATGTTGGTGTTTTACCACTTTGGGTGTAGAACCTCCTTCCTTCCTTCCTTCCTTCCTTCCTTCCTTCCTTCCTTCCTTCCTTTTCTGTCTTCTTTCTCTCTTTCTTTTTTTAAGAACCCACTTTCATCTGGGACCTTTTACACTCCCAATCATTACAGTATGACCATGTTAAGTATTTTCCCTCTATGTGTCATGCACCATATTGAACGAGGGTGTAAGTTTAGCTTCAACCCCAGATATGATTTAAGAACCTCATGAGGGCAGTGATGGTCAATTATATTTATATGTATTTTTACTCATTCCGAAGTTCTTTCTTTAGTTCCAACCTTCTTCTCTGAACATGTCCTTTATGTTTAGGGAACTTGTCCTAGAATTAGAAGCTGTTGAGGTTTGCACAACGCTGTGGATATACTAAAAACCATTGGGTTATAATCTTTAAACTGGTGAGCTATATGGCTAATGGATTGTACTCAGTAATCCTGTTTGAGAGTAATATGTGTGGCACCCCTTGAGGGCTATGCTGATTGTGGTTTTGTTCAGTCTTTCTATATCCTTGCCAGTTTTCTGTCTACTAAATTTTCGATTATTCAGATAAGAGGGATTAAATCTCCAACTATAATTTTATATATTTTTTGTTTCCCTTTCAGTTTGTGTGATTTGCTTAATGTATTTGAAGCCCTGTCCTTAAGTTTATACACCTTAGATTGTTGTGTCTTCATTGTGTCTTGACCAGGTAATCATTTGGTGATGTCCCTTACTGTCCCTAATAATCTGTTTTGCCATGCAGTCTCCTTTTACCGGAGGTTAATATAACCACTCCAGGTTTTTTTTTTTTTTTTTTTTTACTACTGTCTTCATGGCATATCTTTTTCTATATTTTAAATTTTATTTATTTAAAAATCTTTTTGTAGTGTTTTTATTTTATTTTTGAGACAGAGAAACAGAGCATGAGCAGGGGAGAGGCAGAGAGAGAGAGGGAGACACAGAATCTGAAGTAGACTCCGGGCTCTGAGCTGTCAGCACAGAGCCTAATGCAGGGCTCAAACTCATGAACCATGAGATCATGACCTGAGCCAAAGTTGGACGCTTAACCGAGTGAGCCGCCCAGGCACCCCTTTCCTGCCCCCCTTTAGGGTACTTTACTTAAGAAAAAAAAGAATTCTGTATTGGTTTCTCCAAAATGTTTTTGAGTATACATCTATATTTGTATCTATCTATTGGTTGTTGCTCTAGGGATGACATACACATATTTACAGTTATTTACAATTAAATTACAATTTTATCACAGTCTGCTCATATCAACATTTTACCACTTTAAGTAGGGTGTAGAGATCTTACCACAATTTAAGTCACTTTATCCACCCTCCCATGTGCTATATGACCTTACATATCACGTCTGTTATTAATATGATATTAACATAGTATTTGTTAGTTGCTTATTGTGAGTCAGCTGTTGCTGAATGTTTTACCCAAATATTTTTATATCCATTCCATGAAATACTTATTAATATTGTTATGCTCTTTTTATAGATAGTCAATAACACTTTTTTCAGCATTGTCCTGCAGAAACTCGGGTTTAGAGACGTTAAGTTACTCCACTGAGGGGCTGGGTCAAGATGCCGCTCAGGTTCTACACGGGTGTATCCTCTTCATTCTGGATTATCGCCTGTTTCAGGATGAAATTGCTCACGGATGCTACCAAGCTGGGAAGTGGGGTGAGAGGAAATCCTCGGGGGCCGGGAGGTCCAGCCTGGCTCCGCCACAAACAGCTCCGAATCTGGGCAGGTCCTTAAACCAGTCGGCGGCTCGTTCCTTCTCCACAAAAGCAAATGTTTACATTCGACAGCCTCTCGCTTCTGTGCCGCTCAGGCCCTCTGAGCTAGAGATTGGCCAGCACATTTGGTTATGAGTGCTTGAGTTTTAATATTACATAGGGGCATTTGTGTTACGGATGAAACCTAGCCTTTTACCTTAGTTCAGGGGTAAGTGTGACTCCAGCTCGCTCTAGAAAATATTAACCCAACAAGATGCTGTGAACAGGATCGGAGGTCTTGATGTCAGTGTGTTTGGGAGGGCAACTTCCTTTATCCCCCTATGGGGATTCATAATGTGCTTTCACCCCCAGCATCCTGGAACTCATGATCCACTTCAATTTCTGTTAATCCAGCATTTTTCAAGCTGGACTCCATTTCACAACATACCCTTTGAACCGTCATTGAGAAAACTTGGATTTCTCTGGCTTGAGTGCAGGCTGAGACCTGACTTCTCAAACCACCCCTCTCGGAAGGTTCCGCAAGGTAGACCTAAACGGAAAGGTTGTTGGATGGCTATTTTATTTTTTCCCTATTCGTTTGACAGGCGTAGAGAGTCTGTGATTTGTATGACGGATGATCATCAATTAGGGACTCTTTCTGACTCTTCATCATTTTATTTTGACAACTGACAAATGAGAACCCACTCTGTACGCCTACTGTGTGTGGGGCTTATGTGTTAATGCAAGAGTGAGAGAGAAAACAGTAAATGTGTGAATTAATCAAATCGTCGCAGTCAGACTGGCCTTCTTTCCACCCTCAGAACCCAAGCTTTTGTCAGCCGGGTTCCAGGAACTAATTAGGAGCGGGCACACTTACACAAGTGTGACGCGTTCACTGAAACTAATCGCTGCCGTCTGCAGCTCTGAGTCACTGATGGGATTCATAAGGACACGGCTATCTTGGCCTCGTACGCATCTCTGCAAACCTCCGCTCGTTTGTGAAAAATAATGTCTCATTTCCAATGACCTCAGTTTCATACTTTAAGATGCTTGGAAATGATATCTAAAGTGTAGACAAGCGGTTTTAGGAATTTCTTCAATTTTCTGTCAACAGGGCTGTGGGTAGGATATGTGGCCAAGACAGAGAGGCTCATCATTCTGTCCCCGGCAGTGGCGACATGACTGTGTGCCTGTGAGCTTGCTGGCCTGAGGCATCCTGGGAAAGACCCGCGGCAGGGGACTTGCTCAGCGTGTCCCACGTTCCATGGTTCCGTGTGTGCCACACGACCAGCCTAGCACCCCTCCTTGCTACTGACAAAGACATCAACCCTGCCCTTTGTTCCAAACCTTGCTCGGCCACCTCCTCTTCTCCAGAGCATCCCAGATTGCTGCAGGCTATGTGACTCATCTTCCTCATTCTCCCAGAGCGCAGGATCTGAACCTCATTTATGTCAGCAGCATGTTCTTTCCAGGTTGCATTCTGCTCTTTAAGGAGCACGCCTCCTTTCCCCTCCTAGACCCTGAGGACACTGCGACCTGGCCCCGCAGGGAGGACCCTCGAAGCTTCTCATCATGAACCCACATGCGGCTGCCAGTGACAGAGCTGTGTGCACCTGTAGGGCTGGCGCCTCAGAGGGACCAGAGCAGGCAGCGGCGACGGCTCTTTGAGGGCTTTCCCAGGGGAGAGACCCTTGAGGCCGAGTCATGGCTGGGAGTGTGCCAGGCCAGTGATGACGGAAAGGCATTGTAGGGTGATAAAGGGTGATATAGGAAGGGCCCCTTAGAAGTCAGGGTATGGAATAGGGTTGCAAAGGACAAGTGCTGGTAAGCGAAGGCAGAGGCAGATGCCAAACCACTCAGAACCGTCCTACAGCCCATGGCCATGTGCATGGCAAACGCTTACTAAGCAGTTAACACCAGGCACACGTCACTCCAGGCTTTGTGGATATGCTGGGAAGAGTGAAGTGCCTACTCTTGAGCTTATGTTCTTGTTGGTAAGATAGGCACTTAAAATCCACGACGCAAAGTCATTTTCAGAAATGAGTACTCTCAAGTATGCAACACGGGGTGATGTGATAGTCAAGGAAGGAAGGGAGGTAAGGGCTGCTTTAGGTTAAGTAGTGAGGGACAGCCTTCCAGAATGGGAATCGGAACGCTAAGCCAAGCACTAAGGGGAAGATCCCCGGGGAGCACGTTCTGGAGATTGGGAAGAGCTAAGGCTCAGCAAAAGGCTCGGCAGATGAGCAATGACTCCAGCAGAATAAGGGCAGGGAGTGACAAGGACGAGAGCAGGGACGTGGACAGGAAGTGGCTTCAGACTCTAAGTAGGGGAGGGCCATTCTGCACTCCCCATGGCCCTGGAAGGAGAATGGGTTATAGTCAGGGGAGGTACAAGGGTTGAAGGACACATTAGTAGGAGGAAGAGGACAGTAGCTTGGAGCAGGTGATGAGGGAGTTGGGGAGAATGAACTTGACCACTCCTGACCACCGTCAGCCACATAACCGAGTCCCAGGCCCTGCTGAGCCTCACCGGGATGGCTGAGTTAGCCACTTCCCTGGCCCCTGTCTCATTTCTCTGCCATCTCCCTGTACAGGACCTCCAGGAATATTGCCTTTTTAAACTTTCATTAGCATAGAACCTATGCAGAAAAGAGCACATATACGAGCACATGGTTTGATGAACTTTTACAAACCGAATGCTCCGGATAACTGGCCATCCTCAAGCTGCCCCTGCTGCCCGCCAGTCACTGTCTACTCTCAAGCACCCTCAACCTCCGTCCTGACTGCATAGATGGGTATGACCCACATTTCCACTTAGTACGAATGGAATATGGTGTGTGTTCTTCTGTGCCACGCTTCTCCCCTCTACACTGTGGGACTCGTGTATATGATTATATGTGAAATAATTTTTTAAAAAGTTTTATTTATTTTGAGAGTGAGAAAGAGAGCTAGAGATCTGGGGAGGGGCAGGGAGAGAGGGGGAGAATCCTGATGTGGGGTGCGAACTCACGAACTGAGAGACCATGACCTGAGCGGAGATCAAGAGTCGGGCACTTAACCAGCGGGGTGCCCCCATGTGAAATCCTTTTGAAAACCTAAGTCACAGCATGTCACTCCTCTGCCCGACCTCTGATGGCTTTCTGTCACATTCAGAATAAGACCCTTACATTGGTGCACAAGTGGCTACCTATCCTGACTCCCCTACCTCTCCCTGCTTCTTCTTCTGAACCCGCCCCCGCTGCTGTTCCTGGAAGCCACCAAGATATTCCCCATGTCAGAAAGCCCCTGTGTGAGGTTGGCATTATGATGCCCAGTTTGTAAGGGTGACTTACCCTATGTCACAGAACTCAGACAATGAAGAGCCTACATGCAACCTTGAATATCCTTTTCAGTGTCCAGGGCTCTCTCCTCCCTGATGGCCTGACCTTCGACACAATGAACACAGGCCTCCTGCTGTCCCCTGCACCCTCCTCTTGGGACACAGTGACACAACCACCCTTCCTCTCAGTTGCCCTTCACTTCGGAGCCATGCACTTTCCATATTCCTTCCTCCCCCTGGAATGTTCACTCACCCTGATCCCAGCCCCCCCGCCTCACCTGCTTGCTATTACAACTTGGTTTATAAATATCCTGTCCGTTGGCCATGGCTTAGTTGAACAAAAGGCATTTTCTTGATATGGAAGCTGGGAATCTGGAGTCGGAGAATGCGGACTGCAGCCCATCTCAGCCGCTGCCTGTCTCTGACTTAAACTGCAGGCGACTGACTGGTAGCTAGTAGTAACCAGCAGTCATCGCTGAGCAGTTAAGAACTTGGATTCAGACCTCCTGGAGTTGGAGAGCAGCTTTCCTGCGGTGCTCAGTGTTTGGGAAGGTTAAATGAGTTGGTACACGTAGAGCATCTAGAAGAGCACGCAGCCCAGGTGTGTTCAATGGATGGCACCCGTGGCTCGTTCTTCTCCTCTGAGAAGGCTCTGCCTTCTCCTCCAGGAGTCCTCTCCAGGTACTCCCCGAGGCTCCTTCTCCCTGCTCCCCGGGGAACACAGCCTGGGATCTCGCCGGGCAGGCTAAATGGGCTTCTCCTTTTCCTTTTCTGAGTTGTGGCCATGCACATGTCCTCAACTAGGCATTTTGCTTGTTTTTAAGTAAAGTCAGGAAAGGTGTTTTAGGTCTTTGTAGGCTGTGTGTCTGGCAGAGATGAGGTGTTTGCTGCATTTTCTAGTTGGGCAAAAGAAAAGGAAAGTCCACAGTTTCTCACGAGATGGCGCTGTGAGTCCACAATCACTGTGAACAGGGATTCGGGAAAGGGAGAGAAACAGACTAAGACCCTGTACAAACTGGCATCAGGCCCATCCCTTTGGGGGCCAGGGTCACTGATCCTTGGAATTTGCACAGCACAAATACAAGCCTTTTCTTAGACAACACGTGTTTCATCAAGCTTTCTTTTCCGATGTTAGGGGAAAATCTATAAAGGGCCAGGTGACAAACCTTTTATGGAATATTGGCTGTAGGACATTCCGTGCATATGTATAATTTCATTTCATAGTTTACTGAGTGAATCAATCCTTACAGTCACTTTGCAAAGCGTGCACTATTATCCCGGTTTCATAACGAGCAAACTGAGGATTCCACAGGTCAAGTTCCTGGCCAAGGCTCGCTTCCAGCTCTCTCCTGTGGTGCCAAGTCAAGATCCAAATACTCCTTCCAAATTTCAAGCCTCTGTTCTTTTCCGTTCCAGTGCTCTGCCTTTGCAGAGAATGATGGCATGAACTGCATGGATAACTCATCCGTACGTCGGGCATAGTTTTCCTCTCCACAGAAAGGGGCTCTGTCCCCACGGGGAGTGCAGGATGAAATCACACAATGGAGGGGCCATCTGTGAGTTCATCAACAGCTTCTGCACATGGTCACTGCATGCACCTTTTCTTGCATTAGGTTGCTGTGCTCAAATTACTAGTTTATGCTCTAAGGAGTCTGGGCTATGGGCCTCCCTTCTGCCTCTATAGTGGATTTTCCAGTTCTTACTGCAGGCTGATATAATGCAGATGGCAAAGGGTCAAGAATTGTGCCCCTGGTCTCTTTTTCTCCCTAGTTTACCAGATGACCCCAGGCAAATCATGCACCTTTTCAGAATTCTAATTTGTTGACTTCCGAGACCAGATAGGCTAGTGAGAAAACCTCCCTTTTTCTGCTCATCATATGATAAAGATCTAAGACTTTTATGCTCCCCTTATTGTAGGTCTCCTGTAGTGTCCAAATTGCTTTCATTCACGAAGATACATTTCTCTATGCCTATCGGCACTGAACAAGGCAGAGAGGTGGGTGAGATCCCTGCCCCATGTCCTTAATCGGATGGCCCCACCCCACGTTCAGTCTGCTGTCTGAAGAGAGAAGCATCTGGACACGGTGCAATAATTCTTAGCTTGGAATTGGTGGTCTGAGGCACACCAGGGGCTTGTCCTGAGCCTAATAGCCCAGAAAGTGCCTGCTCAAACAGGTTATTCCATCCCTCCAGCACTGAGAAGGGCTTCCTTGACTCTTTATTACTCTCCTGTATCAGTTTTCTATTTTGTGCCATAGCAAATAATTTTAAAATGACACAGACATATCACCCAGCTGCTGTTTAGAAGTCTGACATGGGTCTCACTGACCTGATGTCAGGAGGACTGTATTCCTTTCTGAAGGCTCTAGGAGAGGATACATCTTTTTGCCTTTTGGGGTTTATAGAGGCCGCCTGCATTCCTTCATGCACGTACCCCTTTTCCATCTTCAGAACCAGCCACATTGCTGTCTTCTGGTCACATCCAAGAAAGGCTATTTGCTTTGAAGGAGTATTGTGACTACATCAAGCCCATCTGGATATTCCAGGATAATCTCTCCATCTCAAGGTCCTTAACGTTAATCCCACCCACAGAGTCCCTTTTGTGATGTAAGGTAACACATTCATGGGCTCTGCGGATTAGGATGTGGACATCTCTGGGGCACCATAATTCCACCTTCCCAGGGTGGGAATTGTGGGTTCATGGAGAAATCCTTCTTCTACTTACTTGTGCCTTATTTGGAATCAAAGAGCAAATTTCTTTATACAAAAAGATGTACTTCAAAGAAATTAAGAAATTAGAACAGCACTCCTTTTTCCTTCGTTCAGATATGCAGATATTTTATGGGAAAGATCCTTGTGAATTTGGTCTGCCTTGCTTGAGAATAGTGATCTTTATTAATATCCTCTCTTCCCTTAAGAAGGGGGGAAAAACATCACATGACAGGAACCCAGGCCTTTGGGTACATTTGGAGAAAAGTCATCAAAATGGTGGTTTTCTCAGGTGGCTTCTGGCTTCCAAAGAATATCTCTCTGTTCTTAGGACCTCAGGCACACTGTATATAGATAATAATAATAACAGTCCTAGTTAAATAGAAGGTTATAGCTGGAGATATTTGGACAGTCCCTGGGATGCTCAAGCTTTTACACATTCTTCTGTGTGGGAATTTATAGGAAATTTGAGTCTTCTATTAGAAAAGGGAGAGAGAGAGAGAGAAAGAGACGATGAGCCTTATTTATTGTTTCTGCGTGCATCCGACAGATAGTCTTTGAATGTCTTCTCGAGACAGACAATGTGCTAGAAATGAAGGATACAGAGAAGAATACATACCATTTCTATTCTTGGAGAGCTTACAGTCTAGCATGGAAGAAGGAACAGTGGAGGAGTAACCCACACTTAGTAGAGGTTCGGTGAGGCTGTTGAGAAAGGAAGTGCAGGAAGCTATGGAGACATGACTCTTAGAGGATGAGGATGTGGGCTGGTGCCGTGGGAAGGGCACTGGAGGGCACAGGGGGCTGAGATCCGGTTCAGAACCCACCACAGATATACTGAGCCAGCCAATCATCCTACATAACTTCAATTCTAATGAACTTTAGTGGGTCCTCTCCCCCTCCTTGGGCACCTTCTCTGTTCCTGAGAGGGTCAGACAATATAACCCTGAAGTCATCCGGCCTCGGAAGTGGGGGTTCTCAAGTATGGGGAAAAGAAGGCTCTGAGATGTGGCCTGGTGGCCTCAATTGGGCGCAGCTCTCTTTTGTGACAGACATCTTTTCAGCCAGTGATGGCAAACTCTACTTCCATGGCCACTTGTTGGAAATGATGAAGTCACTTCCTGTGAAGCATACGTGATTCATTTTTCTCATCTGTATCTCATGGAATCGTAATTCATTCTGAGTTTTATGGCTGAAAGAAAGAAAAAAAGAAAGGAAGGAAGGAATAAAGAAAGAAAGAAAAAGAGCAACTCTGTCTCTTTCCCTCACTCACCATCCTTAACCTGGAAATGGAACCTCTAAGGCAGGGGGAAAAATGAATTTGGGGGTAAATGGATATGTCAGAAAACTAGACTTGGGTAAATAAGATACTGTTAAAATAATCACTGACGATATATTTAGGGAAAGAAAGACTACCATTCTCTCCATGAACATCTATAAAAATAACCAGAGCATCAGCATCTGAGAACATTCCACAGGAGGTATTGAGACCATGTGACAAAGATTGTTACAGAAGGTGAGGGGAACAGAAATGGGTGGGGCGTGGTCTCCGCTGTCACAGAGCTTACAGTCAGGCTAGAGAAGCAGACAAGCATATGAAAAAGGTGCATAATCACTGTGGTGAGAAAAAACATGAGACTATGCCAAGTGTCATTTGAATGAAAGAAGCCAGTGAGTGCCTTGCTGCAGGCAGGTGGGGAGGCTTGGCTGCTGTTGGAAATGAGTTTTGAAGGACAAGTGGGGAGACTACATGTGGGATGGAGAGAGAAGGGCAGCCCGGGCAGTGAGGACAGCGTGTGAGGACGGGAGGAGCATGAGGGAGCCAGGCGTGCTTGGGTTGGGCAGTGGTGAGCCGTGTGTGGCCGGGTTGTAGAAGCAGGTGGGGTTCAGGGACTATGTGATGTGCTCAGGGCTCACACGAGCACAAAGGACTGCCATAGCCCTAAAAGCTTGAGATCTCGCTGGGGAGAAGGCACTTGAGAGCCCCACCTGTTTACTGATTCAGAGAGGCAGAGGGAGGGCTAAAGTGATGGACGATTACGCTCATGCCTTTCACCCAAAACCATTTATTTGTGTGGTGCCATCGGAGTGATAGCCCCTTTCTAGAAGCTAGGGACCTATGGGCCAAGGCGGGAGACAGAGTCCCCGACATGATGGAGCTTACGTTCAGGGGAGAAATAAAAATATTAAAGAAGTTAAAATAAATAAATAAATAAATAAATAAGGTATCAATTAATGAGTGTTGGGCAGGGAATTAAAATAGGATATCGAATAGGAAGTAACTGGTGGCTGTTTTAGACAAGAGGTCAGGGAGTGCTCCCAGAGGAGATAACATTTCAGCTCAGTTCTGGTTAACAAGTAGGAGCTGGGCACACAAAGATCAGAGGGGGGGAATATTTCTGGAAGGAGGATGGCTAGAACAAATACACCAGCACATGCTGAGTAAGAGTTTTTAGTGTTTAAGCAGACAAAGCACCTCTAATGTGTCTGGGCCATGGCGGAGGGTGAGCCGTTGGAGAGGACATCTTGGATGTATATTTGGGGAGCTCCCGTCAGTTAGGGCTGGTACCTACAGAGCAAAGGCCCCCTGAAGGGCTGTGAGCCAGGAGATGATGTAATAAACCCATGTGTTTGTTGAAATCACTCTGGCTGCTCCATGGAGATTGCAGAAGTGGAAATGGTGAGGGGCTGTCGCAGTAGTCCAGAGAAGGGAATGATGGCTTGGACAAGATTGTACAAGGGACAACAAAGAGACACCGGACAGTACAGGATGAACTTCGGATGAGGGATGAGATGTCGTGGCGTTGCTGGTCAAACTAAGGTAAAGAAGATGGGCAGAGTTTGCCACGACGGGGAGACTGCAGAGAAGCATGTCTTCAGGAAGAAAGGAAGAGCTTCCTTTTGTCCGTATTTTGTGTCTGGGGTGCATTTCATGTAAATATCTGTAAGTCTGGATGTTTCAGACTGTAGTTCTACAACTGAGGGCCTGTATCAACGACAAATCGCGATTGGCTATTAGTGACAAAGATGAACGTAACAATTTAAACAAAAGGGAGGCTTACACTGTTCACCCACATTGAAAAATGCCCAAGGGTAGGAACTTAGAGCTGGTTTAGTGGCTCAGTTCATCAAGACCCCAAACTCCTCCTTTCTTCTCCATAAATCTTATTAAGGAGTTTTAGCCACTAAGCTGGTGTTCTGTTCAGAGATGCTTTCTGGAGATCCAGCCGTCTTATGTGTCCCAGATGGGAAGTGTGCTGGGGAAGAAGGACAAGAGGGATAACGGGGGTTTTCTGGAAGCTCATGCCCATCTCCAAAGGAGGCTCAGAAACAGGTTAAAATTTGAGTATATTGCCAATCTGAATAAAATCAGGATTCCGTTGTAAATAAGAGGATGGGTTGGGTACGCAGGAGACAGCCGGCTGTTTCTATCACCCAGAAGTTTGCAAATGGATGACACGGAAAGCCAGGGGAGTCCATGGAAGAATCTCCAGAGAGCGTGTGGGCTGAGAGGACAGGGGGACCTAGGCTGAGCCTCCTGCCACCAGCATGTGACGCAGAAAAGAGACCTGGCAGTGACAGTAGAATGAAGTTGACAAGGTCCTGATGGTCGGCATCACGACAGGGAAAGGTGTGTTTAGGAGAGCACAGGAGGTTTCGGGGGAGTTGCACCAGCCTCACTGTAGACTTCTGTGCCAGGACTAGTTTCTACAGGTGAACATACAACCACAGAAAAAAGTTAATGATGCTTTATTTTTATTTATTTATTTGTTTTTGAGAGAGAGAGTGTATGTGTGTGCATGTATGCGTGGAGGAGGGGCAGAGGAGAGAGAGAGAGGGAGAGAGATGGCGAATCCTGAGCAGTCTCCATGCCCAGCATGGATGCCAGGCTCGATCTCATGACCGTGAGATCATGAGCTGAGCCAAAATCAAGAGTCGAATGCTTAACTGACTGAGCCACCCCAGTGCCCATGGTTTTTAAATATAAGGAAAAGAAAGGAGACATTTGATAAATACCTCTTTTGAGTCCAACAATTTTATGTGCATAATTTCATGTAATATTTGTAACAGTGAGGTTGTCTCTGATTTTCCTCATATAGAAACTGAGGGTCATGGAAGAGAAATCACATTTTCAAAGTCACACGGCAACTGAGTGGTAGATATGAGATCTAATTCGGGGATGTCTTGGCCCAGGGTTGGCATTCATTCAGCCGTCTGATTTGTGTTGTAGCACACGTTCCCCAGCCTCAGTACTGTGGACATTTGGGCGGGACAAGTCTTTGTTGTGCAGCGTGGGATGTTTTGCGGCATCCTCGGCTCTACCTACTAGATGTAATAGCACTCCGTTCAGATGAAACATCTCTGGACATTGCCTGATGTCCCCTGAAGGGCAGAATTGCTCCTTGTTGAGAGCTGAGAACACTGTTCTGGAGGGAACATCAATCAATCAGTCTCTATTTCTTGATACACGTACACGTGCGTGCATGTGCACACATGCAGACACACACACACACACACACACACACACACACACACGCTTTCCACCCATCTGCAGAACAAAATCTTTAGGTCTGAAAGTTCCCCAGGCACTCATACTCTTCCCCCTCTACACTGTCTCCTCGTGTGTAAGAGATTTTGCAAGATACCATTGTTCATCCATCACCAAAACAGAAACTTGGGAGTCAATCCAGACTCCTCCTTTATTTTTCTCTCCACAAGATGGGTCTGCTGCTTCTGAAACATCTCCCAGATTGGTCTTCCTCCCTGAAGTCCTACTGTCCCTGCCCCCCGGTCCAGGCTCATTCGTATCTTCCCTGCTCCCTGACAGTGCTTCAGCCCCTAACGGTCCTGCTGTCCTATTCCCTCTTCCCTCCGTGCTGCCAGCATTGCAAACTTTCTAAACTGAAAATAAAATGCCAGGGACTGACCCTTATATCCTGATCCCTGCATGCCTTATTTTGTGCGGTGCCCCCCGCCAGACAGTCCTTTTAACCACACCCCCAAAGCTCTGATTGAATTTGCTCATCTTTGTTCCTACTACTACTAATAAGACTTTTGAGGACAGAGACGTCGGCTTCTTTATTTTTCAGCCTCAATACTTATTCCAGAACCCTGAAAATAGAAAATAGTTACTGAATGTTAACTGAGTGGGTTCCAGTGGATAGTGATTTAGAGGAAAAGGGAAGGACTAGCTGCATTTTAATGCTTGTGTAATGGAAAGCTTAGTGATATATTTGATATTCTTGATGAGATGTCTTGAGGGTAATCCCATGCTCTGGCGGGGCAACTCTTCCAGACAAATGGATTAGTTAAGATAGATTTGAGTCAGTGTATATCACTGTCACTCTAAATAAAAGACGCAGGGCGCCTGGGTGGCTCAGTCGGTTAAGTGTCTGACTTCGGTTCAGGTCATGATCTCACGGTCCGTGATTTCGAGCCCCACGTCAGGCTCTGTGCTGACAGCTCGGAGCCTGGAGCCCGTTTCAGATTCTGTGTCTCCCTCTCTCTCTGCCCCTCCCCTGCTCACGGTCTGTTTCTGTCTCAAAAATAAATAAACGTTAAAAAAAATTTAAAATAAAAGGTGCCAAGATGCCTTTCTGACATTGTTTCCTGAAGATAGACCGAAGTTAGTGTGTGTTAGTAGCCGTCTTGAATCTGCTGACTCTGAGGTTAAATATGGAAATAGGGTCTGCGATGGTAACCTCATGTGGCTTTTGCCGCCTAAATTTCAATTAGTTAAAATTTCAATTGAAGAGCTAGTGGTTTCTGTCCCGGGGCTGTGCGGTTAGAGCATTTCCACCATCCCAGTGTTCTACTGGACAGAGCTAGTCTAGAGCGTGGGGCGTGAAGGCCCCATGATGCCTTCTACGGCATCATAAGAAATAGGAAGCAGAACAGGAGAGAAAAAGAATGTCGTGTTCCTTCCAACTGTGCTTAGGGAAATTTTATTTATACTTCAGCCACCAGTTTCCATGGGGAAGCCTTCTCTGGCCCTAAACTGGTCTAGATTGGCTCTTTTATTATGATCTTTTCTAAGATAGTATCTCTTTTACAGTTGTGTGTGTGTGTGTGTGTGTGTGTGTGTGTGTGTGTGTTGATTTAATTAGCGTCTGTCTCTTCCTCACTTCTATGACCCAGTGAGGTCATGACCTGGGTCTGCATTTCTTTAATATTTCACATTTCCTGGCTCAAAGTATACACTTCATAAGTATTTGTTGAATAATTTAATAAAATGCTAAATATTTACAATCATAAGACACCATGGTAGATACCTTATTAAAGTTATTTTCTATTAATTTTCTGTTTTCACTGCAATATTCTTTTTTATGCTTATTTATTTTTGAGAGAGAGAGAGAGAGAGAGAGAGAGAGAGAGAGAGCAAGCACAGGGTGGGGTCAGAGAGAGAGGGAGACAGAGGATCCGAAGTGGGCTGCACGCTGACAGCAGAGAACCTGATGCGGGGTTTGAGCTCACGAACTGTGAGATCATGACCTCAGCGGAAGTTGGACGCTTAACTGACTGAGCCACCCACGCACCCCTTCACTACAATATCGAGTGACATTTGTGAGTTCATTTCAGAGATGAGGAAACTAGAATTCATGACTTGACTCCCTGTTGGTAGATGACAGAGAGCAAGATTAGGAACACACTGATCCAAGTGAGGCGTATAGGATCCAAACAACAGACACTTGATAGACTGAAAGCGGAAGAGAGAATATACAAGAATGAAACAAAAATGTCCTCAGAGAGCTTGCGGTGGGCTGAGGTGAAAAGGAAAGCAATAAATGCTCTGCCCGGGGAAAGTGTCAAGCCATGCAACCAGCACAGTGACAGAGGATTCTAGATGGGACTGTGTGAGTAGAGTGCCTTTTTTGCCTGGGAAGTATGAGACAGGCATCTTCCCCAAGGTAATTCTTTTGTTGTTGGGAAGGATGAGCTGAGATTTGCCAGATAGATAATTGCCGTGTGAGCATCCCTGTCAAGGAATCAACCTAGACACGTGTCAAGGGGCCTGCTGCACTGTAGGGATGTCCTGTGTTATGTGTGATGTGTATGTAAGCAACAGGATGAAGGTGAGGCTGAGAAGGTAGGCCGACCCCTGTTTAGGGGGGATCTTTAGGCCATGATGCTGACTGTCTTGTTGGCACTGAGAAGCCACTGATATGTTTTTCAGCCCTGGGATTTGTGTATGGATGGAGGGAACAGAATGGGTGAGTAATAGGAAGATCCTGTGGTGAATATCAGCCCAAAGTGAACCAATGTAGGGGAAGGGGAAGGGATTTGGGTATTCAGATATCAGGTTAAGTCTTGAACATACTAAGAATGATGTGGCCTTAGTGTATCTGCAGGGAGATGTCCAGATCTCAGTTGTATCCAAGCTTTAATGGAATCAAGTGACAGATGACAGGAAAGTGAGACTCCGACCGATCCAGTGCTCTGTGTTAGGACGAGCTCTCCTGTCTCACATTGCTCCCCTTACACCATATTAGTACAGCTATTCAATTGCTGAACTCACAAGGGGTAAGATTCACTCTTCTCAAGCTGCCGTTGAGTCCCTGGAAATGCGCCCCCCCCCCTCCAGTTCACCACGTGGACAGTGTTTTTAATTCCGAAATTACACATGGAGAGAGGCTGTCCTTCAATTTCACTTGACTCAATCCATATTTACCAAAGGTCATCCACATTAATGCAGTCAAGATAGCAGTTTCCTCAGAGAAGAAAACCGAAATGGTTGAGGTTTCTGGCTTCCAATATTTTATCGTTAGTTGGAGCCCAAAACAGTGGAGACAATGCAGAGGGTATAGTGTTTAGTAGAATGTGTTGACAATCCATGAGACATATTTAAACGAATACCACGTTTTATTTTATGAATTCAAAACATCCCAGCAAATCTCTATCAAGTAGATCATGTTTTACTATGGGTTTCCATTATAAAATGACAGACATGTACATTTGGGGAGAGGGTCTTGTTGGACTGAGTTAGAAACTTACAGAAATATGGAAATGGAGATATTATTGTTTGCTTTGTCCTCTTGGAGACAGTCATCTTTTTCAGAAGTTTGTCCCCAGCTTCCTCCAGGGACTCTCTGGGACTCTGATGGATTTTTGCCATGTGACCTGCTCCTCTGTGGGCTACAGAAGTTTGAGATGTAGTCACAGTGATTTTGGCATGAACAGAGCTCTGAAGAATGGAGATTGTCCCATGGGCATGGGGCCAAATTAAGCATCCTTTGTCTTAGCCTGTCAGGGCATTCATGTCAAAACCAACTGATTTACATATCCAAGGTCCTAGGATGATTTGTCTGTTTATGTTTTCCCTGGAGAGGGAAGGAGTTCTGATGTTTCCTTCTGAGGAATGTGCCTTGTCATCTAGAATACCAAAGGTCAATGTGTGAATGCCAAGTGAGACAGGCAGAACCTGGGTCAGGGGTTACCAGTGTCTGAGTTGGGGATGGGCAAAACTGACATTCCAGGGGCATCAGCAAGGAGGGCCCTATGCCCCAAAAGGCCAGATGCACTTCTCCGTCTGCTGATGAGGGATAATCTTCCACGGCAAGTAGAGTGTGGGACCATTGTAATTATTCCCGCTGTGAGTTGTTCTGCAGTGGAGCACAGCAGGGAATGGAAGGTGGTCCTCCACCCGCTCCAAATGAAGGAGATAGAACTGTCAGGGACAGCACAGCCTCACTGCAGAGGGTAGAATGCCTTCCCATCAAATGTCAGTACTGCATGTTTCCAATGATGACGTGTGGTTGATCACAGAGACCACAGATTGGGCAGTTGCATGGATTGACCAGGATGACTTTGTCTTATTTATTTAGTGAGTTGTGAATAGAGATGACTTCTTTGAATTGAGAAAGCACCCATTGAGTCCTTGGGCCTGAGGAGGAGACCTGCAGAGAACATGTTCCTTGTAACCATCTATGGGATTGAGACTCAGATCTTTTTTCAAAATAAAAATGAAAGAAAACATAGTGTTATTATAACTGCATCAGAAACTACTTAAGGTAACTAAAATAGTTACACTTACAACTTTGCTTCAATCAAATCATGTTACTTGGGTCACATCCACTGATTCTGGGAATAAAATGAAAAGTGTATCTCTCCCAGGATCAACCTAACAGGATGGTTATCGCCTCGCCAATAAGGACCACGGACAGCGACAGATCGAGGCCTGCTTCTTCCCTCACTGTCAGATCCTATTTTCACTCTTAGGGGTTGTTCTTGTTGATTAGTTTAACATATCCTAGACTCTATCCGGCATTGCCTGCAAGCAATGCATACCTGTAGGAAGGACCAGGTATCAGCGGTAGTACACCTAATCCCTCTTTGTCTCTCTAACCTTGCCTTAGGAAAACCAGAGTCACATTGTACTTGGAAAATCCAGGTGAACTTTTCAGTTAGATCAGATGCTCGTACTCAGTAGAATGCTGGCCGAAAAGAGTATATCAACCACCACTCTACATTTGGGGAAGAAAACTCTCAGGTCTAGAAGGGTAGATGTTTTTCCCCCAGCATGATCAATTAAGAATGAAAATAAAGCCCAAATTCCGTATGATGCTATGTGAAATAGTTGATAGAATGTTCTTTCAAAAATTGTATTAAATCCCAAGCATCTGAGAATCTTTTAAAAGTGTTTGTGTGTGTGTGTGTGTGTGTGTGTGTGTGTGTGTGTGTGTAAAAAGGAGCTTTTATTGGCGATACACTAAAATATTTGATATTTGCAAACACATTTGCTTGAATTCACCTGGGCAAATAGGTTCCGTTGCAACGGGGGATCTCCATGTCCCCATTTTTGCAGCACTCGTTTCTATCTCCTGATTATCTGGATCAAAATTATGTTAAGTCTTTGTCTCGTTTTTTAAAAATCAGGAACTCATTTAGATTTTGAAGGAAAAAAATAGATTTGGAGGCAGGGAATGGCAAGAAATGCAGACAAATAAAACTATCAGAGATAGTAACACAATTGTGTTAGTTGTGTCCTACGTACTCCATTGGTGAGGGAGGGATCCCCATCCCAGAGATACGGGACATCTGATACTGGACAGATGAGATCAAGGGCGGCTTATTAATCACATGTACTAGCAGCCTAGTGGGGAGAATATCACATGTATGCAAGACACATCACGAACCACGAAGATTACGTTTGATAAGGGAGCAAACGACCAGGGGCTGTGCGAAGCAGCCTTTGTAATATCGAGAGGGTGAGGTGTCCCCTGGACCGTGTGGGAGGATGTCCTTGGCTTGTTTGAACCCTTTGGAAGGCTGGCAGGGAACTGGGACGTCCTACTCAGGTATAGGCAGGAGCTGCGTCTGGGCCCTTTGATAGGGAGGGTTATCCATGGAAGCAAGGCGGAGAGCAGCAGGCCATTTGAGGCTTTCTTGGTTTCACTGGGTGTCAGTGCAGTTCTTAACACGGAGCCTTCATTTTAGATCATGCACGACGAGAGAGATTCTGTGTACCCACACCTTGTCGATTGTTGATATTTTTCTCCCATAACAAACAGCAGCTACTTTTTTAAAAAAAATTCAAGGCTCTTTCTTTGTACCTATTTCTGACCCAAATTTGATTTCTTACAGGGCCCTCCACATCAGTAGCTCTCATTAAATATTTTTAAGGATCAGACATCTTATCTCCTATAAAATCAGTGAGCCTAGACCCAGGATCTCCTGTCTGGCTTTAGGCAGGTACATGCTGGTTAAACTGCATATGGATGGGTAACCCCAGCTACCTTCTTTAGAAAGCTCTCAAATCCCACTCACTGGACAGTGGCATTGGTATTGACGTTATTAACAGATACCGTCTCTAACCATATCATGAAAGGAGAATAGTATATCAATCCATCAGGTGATGAAGGGGAATCCCAAAGAGGTCAATTAACTTGTCCAAGGCCACATTGCTGGTGATAGTGGGATGAAGGGCATGTCACATGATACTTGTAACTGTGAATGCAAAGTGTATCGTATTAATTGTTTACACCCTGTCTCCTTCACTTGTGGCATGCTTCCTGGTGACAGGGACTATATCGGATTCCTCTTTGTGTTTACTGCAGTAGCCTCATGGTGGTGGCAAATAAGTGTCCAATCTCCTGATCGTGGCAAAATAAATGTTCAAAAGAAATTGTTTTTTGTTGTAATAAGACTGGAAAGGGTTGCTTTTTAAGGAAGAGTGGCGGAAAGAATGACTTACTGGATTATGGAATGGTGGCATGAAGGGGATTCTGAGGTTCTCCGTAGGGTCCCTTTGGGCTGGCTAGGTGGCTTACCTATCCTCTACCACCTGTATAGAAGTTGTACGTTGGGTGATGTTCAATGACTCAGTCTCCCTTCATCCCATGAGTCTTAACCAGTTGCAGACTGACTGAAGGAATCAGATCAAAAGAGAAAGAATTACATTTATTCAGTAATAAATTGATAATTTATGTCATTAGTAATAAATTAATAAATTGGTCATTATATATAAATAATTATATGTATACACTTTAAATATGAGTAATTATACATGAACAAATTAATAAATGAACAATGTAATAAGTTACGTTTATTAATGATACGGCTGTGTTGGAGTTTGAAACAAGGCCTCCTATGACCTTCAGCGAGCCTAAACTTTGCAGAGACTTGGGTCCATAGTCAGACACTTAGCTCCTGTGGGGCAGACTGCCCCCTGCTTCACATTTGGCCACCAGAAGAACTGAGAACAAGAGAAGCAAAATCCTGGGATGCAGTGTCTTCCCACTGCAGGGAAATGTGGAGCCACGGCCTCTCCAAGTGCCTGATGCAAACGATCCCACTCAATCCTCGTGACAGCTCCAGGAGAAAATGACTCTTCTTCTCTTCAGTTTACTTTCCACTGGTCACACGTGGATTTGGGGGCTGGAGCTCTTGCCTTACTGCAAAACCTTCAATAGGGAGCCCCTGAGAACCAAATGGATGTTCATGCATTGGAAGCCTGCACACTGATGATACTCCTCTTCCGGCTCTGGGATCTTCTGTCAAGGCTGAGGCCCTCCCACCTTCCCTCACTTCCACTTCCCAAGTCCGTGAGCATGTGGAGATGCCAAATGCTGGGTTGTCAAAGGATTGCCCACTAGAAGACATTTGTCAGGTACATCTCTCCTTCTGACAATTTAATTGGGGCAAATTTGAGGAATTTCAGAAAGATTACCGAAGAGGTTTTAAATGTCTCACAAAAAAGCCCATAATAGCTTTCCCAAATGGCAGGGAAATGAGCAAGCAAGGTGGTCTTTCCAAAGATGACACATTTGGAGCTCCTTCCTCCCTGCCACTTACCACCCTTTGCATTTTAACAGAAATGACAGACGTCAGCCTCAAAGCTAGACATTTAAACACAGCCTTCTCTAGAAAGGATGGGCCCCAAGTTCTCCCAACTGGCAGGAACTTTCCATTCTGCTTTTTAACTGCTTATATTGTTTCCTGTTTGAGGTTCACAGTTTATTTCATTGTTGAAAGTTGCATTATGCCCACAGTAAGAGACTGCTTGGCTGTGTCAGGGAAGAAGCTGACAGACGGTGGGGCGCCTGGGTGGCTGAGTTGGGTTAAGGGTCTGACTTTTGATCTCAGCTCAGGTCGTGATTTCATGGTTTGTGAGATCAAACCCCTTGTTGGGCTCTACACTGACAGCACAGAGCCTGCTTGGGATTCTCTCTCTCCCTCTCTCTATGCTCCCCCTCCCCCACTGTTGCTCTCTCTCTCTCTCTCTCAAAATAAATAAGCATTTTTTAAAAAAGAATAGAGTAGTTCTATGGGGAAAAAAAAGAAATGGAGTTTCTCTTTAAGCCAAACAGCAGAGGAACAAAATATGAGCTGGAGTTGTGGACTACCTTCCTACATCTGGAATTTCCCCCAGGGAAAAGGCACATTAATTCTCCCTCTACCCATCCCCCGGTGGGGGGGGGGGGTGGGTGGAAGCAAGAGTTGTTGTAAGTTTTCCCCAAATTAAGAATATCCCCTCTCTTGGAGGCTAAATCATGCTCTGATGATTTTAATTAAATGAGATGGAAGTTTCAGAACTTCCAGGGACAAAAACTGGTCAAAATGTCTTATTTTCTAGAAAATAAAATGTTCCATAGAGAGGCAAGCTACTCACACCCCACTTCCCACGTTGCCCACACTCACCCCGGCTGATGGCTTTCTGCCAAAACTTGGGCTTCTCGGTCATTCCAACAGCCCTGAGGTGCAGACACAGTGCTTCTTTGGGGGTTGGGGGGTGGATGAGGGACAGTTTCACCCCCAGGCTTAAGGTCAAGCTTCCACAGGTGCCTTCAGATATACATTTCAGCAAACAGAGGGTGGTTTTGTCTCCTTTGATTCCTTTCATAGGACAGAAACCATGGTCTGTGTTGATTTCCACTCAGAGCCCTCCTGTGTCATGTTTATGATCTCTGTTTCTACCATATCAATGGGACACACATGTCTAAAAATACAGACAACTAGAATTTCATTATTTAAAAAAAATTAGTGCCTGGTTGTCGGGATGGGAAGACTGACAGTTTTAGCAGAGCATTTGGAGGTGATGTGAGCTCTTCCTTTTGCAAGGGACACAGGGGCTGTGCCCACCTAACAGGGACAGTGGGTCCAGTCTGTAAGTCCCATCTATTCCTATGAAAAAAGGAAAATATCATTTTTTGGCTATACCATGTTGCACTTGGGGATTTTCCACTGGCGCTCATAATAAGAGGGGGGCTGTTTTTAAAATTAATATTTTCACATGATGGCTTCGTTTACCTCTCTTCTGAGAGATGGACAGATTATCTACAATGTCAGTGGATTCTCGTTTCTAAGACAGGGATTGCCCTCATTTGTGTCACACTTGGCTGGGGACCAGCACAAGGACAAAGGGAAATGTGGCTTGGCCACTGGATATAAAGACTCTGACAGTTGGCATCCTCATTTCTCAGTTTCTATTTTGGAATCTGCTTGGGAACCTCTGAGGACACCTATATATTAAAAATCTATCTTTAAATAAAAAAATCCTCAGTTCTCGTTCCCATTTTAAGCACAAAATTGGGATCAATCTGTACAGCTCAGGAGGTAGGCAGGGCCAAGAAACAAAACTATGGCAGTCGTAGTGGTTATGAACAGAGTCCGCTTTGGAAGGAATGAAATATTCCATCAAAGGCAGCTTGCTGTCAGGTTGAGCATCTGGTTCTTTTTAAAAAAAAATTCTTTAATGGTTATTCGTTTTTGAGAGACAGAGAAAGACACAGCTTGAGTGGGGGAGGGGCAGAGAGAGAGAGAGGGAGACACAGAATCCGAAACAGGCTCCAGGCTCTGAGCTGTCAGCACAGAGCCCAACGCGGGGCTCGAACTCACAAACATCGAGATCATGACCTGAGCTGAAGTCGGATGCTGACCCAACTGAGCCCCCACCAGGCACCGTGAGATTCTGGTTCTTTATTCTCATTTTTCCAGTATAGAACTTTAAATTATGATTTTGTAGGCTCTCGAGGGCAGCGGGACAAAGAAGAGAGAGGTGAGTACCAGATCCCCTCACTCCAATATAGACTCAATGGAGAAGTATGGTTTCTTAAGAGATTCACTCACAGGACCCTCGGTGGCGGGGCCTGGCTTCTTTCCTAGATAGTAGAGGCCGGGCTGTGAAGGAGCTGCTACTAAGTCAACCGAAAAGTTACCGTGTCCAGGAGCCCTCCAGTGAGCTTATACTTTCCATTGCTGTCGAATCACTAAGTAGTTGGTGAATGAGCAAGCCACACTCCTTTCTCCGGGAGGGCTCCCGAGGCTGGGTCAGGGAGCTCTGCCTGTCCAGCTCGTCGCGCTGCCCCCCCAGAGCAGCCCCCTTGCTTTGTGGTGGCTTGAGTTGTAGAATTCCATCTTCTTTGCCGGTCAGTACATTTTGGCGGGGAAGGGCTGGTATCCGTATTTATAGCTTTTGCATCCTCAGTGACAGGCACCTGGCCTGACCTACAGCAAGCACTTGATACATTTGTTGAGTAGATATATCATGCTTTCCATTTTATTGATGAAGAAACTGATTCCTGGACAAGTTGAGCCTCTTGATCCCAAGCCCGTGGCCGGTAACGGACAGAGCCAGGATAGAAGACCTTTGATACTCCAGTCAAGGCCTGCGCTGTCTACCCTACATCATAGCATCCTGGTTCTGTTAAATGTACTCTGGCCTTTCTTTCTTTCTGAACATAGAACAAGCAATGGAGCAGATGCATGTACGTGAATAAGGGTAATGGATATGTGACCATATCCACGTGTACAAATATGGGAAAGAAGCAAGGCTCTCAGGGGTGTGGACGTCTAGTTCTTAGCCTGCCAACTGGGAGGACACTTTTGCTGCAACAGGGACAGGGATTCTCTGGGAGTTTCACGGATGGCACAGCAGGCCTTTCTTCACAGAGGCACCACACACAGCTTTGAACTCTGGGTAGTGTGGCTTTCTGTTTTTTCTAATGTCAGGTGGCATTCTGCCTGTGACAAAGGGAAAGAAGGAAAGAAGCGTGCAGATGACTGTGTCCCCCACAGGCTGCGTGTCAGCTGTGGGGTCTGGCAAGCAGGGAGCCGAGACACCAAATCCTTGTGTGATGTTTGGCAAAGTCACATAACCAGTCTCGCTGGGGTTTCGGATCTGTGAAGACGAACACACTGGCTTCTGTAATTTTACATACATGCAGAGCACAGCACTCGGAGGAGAAGTGAATTGCCTACTGGCCCCCCTCCGGAGTGATACGTGGAAACCAGCAGCATTAGCTGTCCTAAAAGACAGAAACATGTATCGCTCGGTGGGAAAGGAATTGACTTTTCATGATATATCCTTTGAAATTGAGTTTGCTTGTAACGTTATCTGTTATGGATGAATAATATACATAAATCCTAAATTCATGTAAATTGTCTCGAGAGAAGTTGGCAAATGTGTGTGAAAGTGGTGCTTGGCACTTGGGAAGTTCTCAGAATCTGTCAGCAGCCTTTGTCCAAGGTGGTGCCTGGATCCCCCAAGGACAAGGTCTCCTACGCACTTGGAGATCCGGACTCCACGGAGGAGCCTCACTGTGGGCTTTTGTTAATATGGCATTTGACACAGTACTCTGGCCGTATTGATGTGACTCTTTGGCAGTCACTTTCATACCTCTCCCTATACTCCAGTTGGCTGGTGTCGGCCTCCTCTATATAAATTATCTATTGCCTTAGAAATGCTATGTAACAACCTCAGATCCTCAGGTCGTACAGCAATCGGCGTTTTCTGCTCATGAGTTTGGGTCAGTTGGGTACGGCTAGGAGGTGGTGTTGATTTTGATGGGGCTTAGGTGCATGTGCAGGGTCGGCTAGCCGTGTTCTGAGCTTGGCTGCCCTTGACTGAGCCAACTGGCCCGACTCAACCAATCTGCCCCTTTCATCACTTGCCCTCCGTCAGGCTACCTCCAACATGTCCTCGTGGCAATGACCATGACCTGACTCAAATCGCTTTGGCCAAAGCTCATCACACGGTTAAACCCAAGGGCCAGGAATTAAACTCTGCAGAGGTTGGCCTAGGTGTCAGATACAGGAAAGGATTCACCAGACTCCACTCCAGAGCCATGTCACGTGAGGTTTTTGTTTGAAGGCAGAGGGTATGGTGTAGCAAAAGACAAAGAGCTTGCAGTCAAGCAGAGCGTGGGGGTCAGAGTCCAGCCCTGCACACTCAGTGGGTCTGGGGGGGCGAGGTATCTCTGTTCTGCGAGCCCGCAGGTTATTCCCGTGCTGCCAGTACATGGAGCTGTGGGCTGCAGGCTAACTGATCGATCACTGAACTAGGAAAGTCAGTTCCAAAGGTACCCGAGGTGCATGATGAGGACCCAGGCTGGGGCAGAGTGAGAACACCACAAAGGTCCCTGGTGCCTGATTCCTAAGGATGACAGTGCTTCTTCACTCTTTGGGAACACGGGCTTCTTTAAGAAATTTATGAAATCTTGAACTTCTCCCCCTCCCCCCCCCATAAAAATGTAGGTATTCACGCAAACATAGAATTTTGAATAAGGCTTTTAAATTTTCTGGCATCTTGATATGCCAATCCATAGACTCCCTGTGGAACCCCCACGTCTCAGATTCGGGAAGGGGCTTCAGTTCGGAGAACGGGGGACGGGGGAGACATTGCCTTGGATAGGAAGTCTGGAAGTCGACTGGAGGCCGTTTTCTTTAGGTTAGAATCAAGACACATGCCTTTCTTCCTTCTCCAGATGCTGCAAGCCACACTGGAAAACCTTGGGTATAGCATCAGAGGGTTCCAACCATAGGTTTATTTATTTTTTTCTCACCCAGGCATCAGAATCGCTTCTATTCGTGCACAAATTTACCCCTGCTGTTCTCCCCTTCTATCTCTTACAAGAGGAAGAATGAGTTTTGTTTTCATTTTACATCTGATTTGTAAGAAAAAAAAATCCCTTTCTCACCTCACAGTGTGAGCTCCAAATTGGTTATGATTACCAGCCCAACCCTAGAGCATCTGTGCCGAATTACACAAGGCCCCATGTACCAGCCTGGCACATCTCCTGCCACGTTCCCATCTTACTAAAACCACTCATTTCCTTTTGTTCATCGTACCTACTGTCATACGGTACATTCCATCCTTGGTGGTCTGCAACGGTCCACGGAAATAGAACAAAAACTGCTATATGGCTGAGGCAGGAAGGGTATCTGTGGTGCCTCATCGTGGCCAAAAAGGCAGTTGTCTGTTTTCAGGAAAGAAATATGGCGGCAAACTCAATGGTGAGTCTCAGGAAATTAGTTAAGTTGCTCATAAAGTGGGTTTTGCTCCATAATGTCTGAAGATAAAAAATTTATAAAAAAGGGGTCTCCTGGGTGGGTCAGTCGATTAGGCATCCGACTTTGGCTCAGATCATAATCTCACAGTCTCTGAGTTTGAGCCCCATGTTGGGCTCTGTGCTGACAGCTGAGAGCCTGGAGCCTGCTTTGGATCCTGTGTGTGTGTCTCTCTCTGCCCCTTCCTCACTCATGCTCTGTCTCTCTCTCAAAAATAAGTCAACATTAAAAAGTTTTTAATTTTATAATGTCTGAGGATAAAGCTACTGATCTTTTATCCCCTAAAGCAGCATCACCCTGGTGATGTTCTTGAAAATTGTCCCAAAGATTCTTGTTCTTATGCCTTCCTTTTAAAGCCTTTTTTGGTTCCTGATTTTTGGCTTTTTGTCTCAGTCATGACCGTGTTCCAGCTTTTAGGTCTTACCCTTCACGCACATTATATACTTCCTCTGCTTGAACCCTGCTTTCCTCCTTGAGGAATTGGGCAAAACTGAGCCATACCCATCTCAGATCCACATAACATATGGGAAGCTGAACCCAGGCCAAGCCGAATTTTGTTGGCTTCCCAAAGAGAATGGACATGTGATCCCATGCGGACAAGGGTTGAATCTCAGCTTAGCCAGCCCTTTGCCATTTGCATATGGACAAATCACTCAGCCTCTCCAAACCCAGCTTTCTTGTCTGAAAAGTTGTTCTTACTAACTCTTTCTCCGACCTTGAGCAAATTGTTCAACCTCCCTGACCATCCATTTCTTCATGTGTAAAATGGAGATGCTAACCATCTTGACTATGCCCATTTTGTAGATTTGATGTGACGATTAAATTAATTAATACATACAAAGTACTTAGGGGTCTGCCCCCGATAAGAAGTGCTCAGCTCGGGTTAGCCATTAGCTATAATCACCTTTAAGTGCTAGACCTGAGGCTCTTTCATTCACTTCTCAAAACTGGCCGGAGATCACGTGGCACCTGACATTTAAACACTACTTTAAAAATGGCTCAGGGATTTTAAGAAGGGGAGAATTGTGTGTAGAGTGTCCCAAGGGCCTAGAAAATGTAGCCTATTGAGGGTAGTTTGATCTGTGATCAAGTTGGCAGCTTGGGCTTGCGAGGACCCGGGAAGCAGAGGCCCCTGGGGTATGTCTCCCCTTCCCGGGGCTCATCTCTGTTCCCTGTCGTCTCCCTAACCCACTCACAGGGAGAGGTCCATTCTAGATCCCCAGATATCTAGGTCTGAGAAGGGAGATTTCTGGATTCATTTGGTGGATTTAATAATAGATTGGATTTGGGGGTACAGAGGGTGGGGTGGATTCAGAAAGGGTCTGTCAGATCCTGGTTTATGCTACTTGGATATCTGGTAGTTCCGGTTAGTGGGATGGATGTACCAGAGGCATAGATTTGATGGGTAAGGCTGGTCCCGGAGCAGGGGCTCTCCATGGATGGCAGGGGATAACTTTTCCATCTCAAAAAGATAGGAGGAAGGAACAGATCAGATGTAAGCTGGTTTATTGGGTTTGTGTCAGGAAGTTGATGCATCTTACACAGATAAAGGTGAAGGGATGCGCTCATAGTGAAGAGTGTGTAGAAGGGGTAAGAAGGATGATAAAATGCAGACAGACAGGGCCCCATCTGGCTGCTGAAAATACCCAAGATGACGGGTGAGTCAGAGCTAGAGATCTGATCTGGGTCTCGCACTGCTGGTGGATCAGAGGGAGAGTCCCTTTACTGGGCAGGCCACTGTCTCAAAGTAGCAGCATCTTTGGGGGTGTCTGCTGGGTGGGGCCACCACCACCCACAAGTTCCTGGGACAGGCATTCTCCACTGCTGCCTCTGCGGGGGCTGCCTGGCCAACACTAGCTCCGCGGTCCCTAGCTCCACGGTCCCAAGCTCTGTGGTCCTGTTTTAAGGGTCGCTAAAGTATGTCCTTATAGTTTGTGTCTGGACCTCCCAACTTCAGGTCACCCCCCTTAAACTGACCCTCTCAAAAGAAGGTGGGGGCAGGAGTTCAGAGCAGTTGCTTTGGCAAGGCTTGGGTTCTGGGGACCCAAGACAGGGGCTGGTAGCCCGAGCACTAGATGGGCTGAGAGAGAGAGAGAGCAGATTGGCACCAGAGGAGAGACTGGCCTCCGCTATGAGGGCAGCGTCTGGGCAGGAACAGCCATCCTGAGGGAGGCTCCAGAAGGGGTTGGGGTTCTCATTCCAGCGTTGCTGCTGTTTGTGACCCTGGGGTGAAAAGATTACCCTCCTGAGCCACATTGCTTCCAGGATCCCTCCAGTTGTAAAGTTTCTCCTTTCGAGGTGAGCACTGTCATGAGAAGAATTTCCACCTTTGAATCTGGATTCACACTTCATCATCACCATTCATAACTTTGAGATTTCCAGCAAGTTCCTCAACATCTCTAGGTGGGTCGCCTCATCTGTACAACAAGAGTAATCAGTCTCTCACATTTATTCGGATGATTAAATGAGTTAAAATGGGGAGATCAAGTAACTGAAATTCACAGAAAGTGCTAGATTGGCCTTCTTTGCCTTCCCGTGTGT
The DNA here is from genome assembly GCF_016509475.1 of Prionailurus bengalensis. Lineage (NCBI taxonomy): Eukaryota > Metazoa > Chordata > Mammalia > Carnivora > Felidae > Prionailurus > Prionailurus bengalensis. The sequence goes on along the minus strand of NC_057353.1, from coordinate 78,463,332 downwards.
GGCTTATGGCTATAGGTGATGGACTAATTAGGATTAAGCATACTTCATCCCAAGAGTCTTCTTTGTTATGCATGGCCCAACCACGTGTGCACCTAGACAGCGTTATTAACAGGATTATAAATTAATGTGAGTATCAGATAGCTCCAATCCCTCTGTCCCAAAATATTTCCACCAACTCCCTACACAGATGATTGAATTCCACCCTTAGGGACAGTTTTCAGGTCTGTAGCAGTCCTCTTTAATGCAGATATCCTAGTGTGGGGAACATGTTGAGAGAGGCCACCATTCACCACATTTGGGATGAGTTTGTAAAGGAAGCAGCAATGGCAAGGGAGGGCCCCCTTCTTGGGGGTGATCTGGATGTCGGGGGGAAGGAGCCCTTGACTGAAGAGCCCCAGTGAAGCCATTGACTAGAGCTGGTGAGTTAGGTGGCCAGCTGCTCTGTAAACCCTGGTGTTGGATTAAAAGACATGATGGAAACCGTTTTAATTGGGACTTCTGTGCCATGATGGATTCTGGATAGCCTCAAGGAAACGGCAGGTCAGAACCAAGAGAGGAGGGAGGAGGAAGTCTGTCCAAGGGGAGGATATCAGAAAGCACAGGGCCACAAAGAGCATCATGGAGTAGCTCAGAGACAGTAGGATGTGAGTTTCCTCTCTTAAACAAGAGAGACAGTCAGACTGTTGTCATGGAATAAAGCAGGGGGCTTTATAATAGAAAAGGAGGGAAGGTGCAGGGGCAGTGAGTTTGTTTTCTCTCTTGGAAGGCACCAACTCACTGGCAGTGAACCAGAGCCCACTCTCTGCCCCAGGACCTGTTGAGAAAGATGGCAGTAGGTCCTCTCAGTGCCTTGGGACTTTATCTGAGTAACATCACACAGGGCAGGCCAGCTCTGGGTGATGCCTAACACTGTTTGTCCACAGCACCTTAGTTAACTTAGGGCTTCACCTGCAGTCCTGCTTCAGTATTTCTCAACAGTAATGTGATCCGCCAGAAGGAGTCACTAACATGCCACCAGGAACGTCAGTCATCATGCAGAGTGAGAAAGAAAGAGAAGAAGGGGCAGGGGTCCCCTATTCCCGACCTCCTGACTGTGACTAGTGACCTCCCTTTCCCTGGCCTCGGTGTTAGGTGTCCTTCATTCCTCCTGTGCAGCAAGAAGGCTGTTTGAGGTTGGTTCAGATTTGAGACCATGGATATCTGAGCAATGGTGGATTTGCTGAAGGGGTTGGGAAGCTAAGAAATTGCAAATATACATGCTGTGACTGGGTCCATTCCATGCAAAAGATATAGGGAACATCAGTGTCTAAAAGTTACCATAAGCAAATCAGCTGTGGCCAAAATGATCCTGGATTACCTAGACCTCTGGTTGATATAGCTAACAATGACAGCTGACCCAAAGGGATAATAGTAAAGACAAAAAAGCCAGTCACAATGAACACATTTCTGGTCCATCCTGAGAATCAGGAATACCTGTCCCCAAATCCTTTCCCCAGTCTTTACCCCCTGTTGGCCATGAATATGTGTAAAAGAACCTTAATCTTTTGGTCCCTTGGGTAACCCATGTAGGATATGGAAATAATACCTAACTCAGAAGACTACCCGTAATCAATACGTGAAATAATCCATCAGAACAATTGGCAACCCCATTTGCTTTGGGTTCTTCTTTGTTTATTTACCAGAAAGAGAAGGAAAGTGATAATTGTAAATATAACCATTGTTTACTTTAGTAATTAAGCATGTGCTGGCCAAGAGTTACCAACTACTCACTCAAGAAAGCTGGAAATTTTTTTTTATTCAAAGCTTACCTGAGTTGTAGTATCTAGAGGCTGCTTCCTTAGAAAGGGATGAGGAAAATGACAGAGTCTCAGGGCCAATCATTGAGCCAGCCAGCCAGCAGGCTCAGGGACCAGAGCTAAGATATTCTGAGTATTACATCTTGAAATCTCTGCACACCACCATCGTAGAGCCTCATACTGGGTCAGCTGCCTTAGACAACTGGTGGGAACAATTGCAAAACCAAACCACAGGGAAGAAAAGAACGCAGAGGGATGGAGGGAGAGAGGGAGAAAAGAAAAACAAAACTGAAAAAAAAAATCTGTTCAAAACAAGCTTGCAAAACAGGATTCCAGGACACAGAAAATCCAATGTTAAGTCAGGCTGAAATAATCAACACTCAGATCACAAATGTATTCTAGGCTGACAAAGTGTGTTTAAGATGTTCAGAAACCAATAAGGCATAGCTCCCATTAAAAAAAGAGAAAAGGCACAAAATCAGGCAAAAGTGAAATATGAGAGCATAGACATAAAAACATAATTGTAGACTAAAAAAATGAAATAAAATATGTCACAGATAAACCGTGGACTTCCAAGACAAAGCTGAAAAGTAGTGAACTGGCAAAGAGCACTGATAAAGTAATTGAGAGACAATAAGATAGAAATTTAAAATACCAGCTAAATGAATGGAAAGATAGTTTCAGAGGCTGAAATAGGCATCAGATATCTTCCGAGGAGAACTGTAGAGAAGAGATAATGGCTGAAACATTGCCAGAAACTAACACGGAAAGGAAGTCATTGGACATGAGAAGTGAGGCCCACGGACATTGATAAATGATCAGGAAAACAAACCCAGTATTGAATTAAGGACACAAGACAACTACAAGTGTGTATGTCATGACCAAACAGGACACATCCCAGCAAGGCCAGGAGAGATCAACATTATAGAAGGGCGTTAATGTAGCTCACCATATCAAATTTAAAATTATATATTATCTCAACAGATTTTAGAGAAATAATTTGAGAAAAGTTAGTTCCCATCCATCACTTAAATAATAGATGTTGGAAATTTAAAACAATTTTATTTGTAGTAAGAAACAAGAATGACCATTCTCACCATTTGTACTCCACAGTGTTGAGAAGTCCAAGCAGTGAAATAAGAAACATAATTTAAAAAAATTGAAAAGAGACTAAAAATTATCTTTAATGATTAATTTTTTAGCAAAACTTTTAAAAATCTAGAAATAATTACAATTTACAACAAAATTTAATAAGCCTTCTGAATACATAATGTATGTACCAAAAATCCAGCATGTTTGAACAAATTAGTTAGAAAATGCAAAGGGGTGAAATGGAGAGTGTCTGCTTACAATAGGATCAGGAATTTGTAACATTGAAAGAAACCTAAGAAGAGATGCCAAGGGTGGGAGAGGGCATGACTGGGAGTAACTGCCTAACAGGGTAATGGGTATATATATTTTTTTAAGTAAATATTTTGGGACTTGTTAGAGGTGGTGTTTTGTGCAATATTGTGCATTTACTGAATATCGCTGAATTGTATGCTTTAAAATAGGTAATTTTATGTCACGTAAATTTCATCTTAGTTAAGATGAAATAAAACTACCAATTATTTTACCAGCAAAAATGGGGTTATTCGGGAAGAACAAAGAATTGCAAGCTCTGGACGCTTGAGCCACGGCAAACTGTGGCCAGTCTGCAGAACGAAGAACGGTCATTTATAGAGGAAAGGGGGAGTTGTGAGGCCTGTTGTAAACTCAAAGTCCATTGGACTAAAGAGGGAGAATGAAGTGTAGTGGTTTCTCATTGGCTGGGTCGTGACAGTCTCTCATTGGCTGGGCTGTTGGGGCGGGAGAGACCTCCCCCTGCTGGGGTGGTAGATTACAGGCCTCTTCCCCTTGGCAATGCAATGGACGGTGAGTGATAGGGTGTGAGAGCTCCCCCTGCTGGCCCCCAAGCTCCACCCTGGTGAGGTTTCCATATATGTATAAAGAGGGTGCTGGTGTGGAGACCAAGCAGGAGATGACGTAGACACGTCAAGGAAGACCTGTCTTAGGAGATGGCATTTAAACAGAGATGGGGATGATTAGAAGGGTCGAATCACTTGAAGATCTGGGGAAAGAGCTGTCAAAGCAGAGGAAGTGATCATTGGTCCTTAGGGAGGAGAAGTGAAAAGCCCAGTGTGTCTGGAGCCAACTTGGTTTGCATATCAAAGGCTCTCAGTGGAGTCCTTTGCTTTGTCTAGGATTTAGCTAGCTCTGGGAGGGGCTGTCTCTCCAGGATCCAGGCCCCAAATGCCAGAGCATTTTCTTATTTTCTGTATCTTGATGCTCTGGCATTTGGGGCCTTGACCATGTATTATAAGGAGAGAGTGGCCAAGTATTTTAGAAGGAAGTTGGAGACCTGGGGTTTGCAGAGACCAAGAGCTCAATCCCACCGCTTTCGCTTATTTTCTGTGAGACTTGAGACACTGAATTGTGTACTCCCTCCCCCTTCCCCAATTCACATTTTAAAGCCCTAATCACCAAGATGACTGTTTTTGGATAAAGGGCCTTTTAACTGCAGTTAACTGAGGTCATAAAGGTCATACCAGGCCCTGACCTGTTAAGAGAAGAAGACACAGTGGAGAGAGTGCTCCCACTCCATCCACACACAGAGAAAAAAGTCTGGCTGAGGACATAGCAAGAAGGTGACTGTCTGTAAGCCGGGAAGGAGGCTTTACCATACACCATACACTTTACCATACTAGCACCGTGATCTCAGATGGCTAGCCCCGAGATCCGTGAGAAGGTAATGCTAGTTGTTTAAATCCCCCAGTCTGATACTTTGTTATGGAAGCTCCAGCCAACTGACACACATCTGTGACCCCGTTTCCTACCCCAGACATGAAAAAGCAAGAGTTACCCAAAGGTTCCTTGAGTTACCCCTTCAGAGGCTAGGGAACACTTAATTCATACTCATTAAATCCATGAGTGTATTATCGCTTAAGCTAAGTCAATATGGTATTTTCAGTACCCTTTCCATTCTGCGTCCAAGCCAAAAGGAAAAATGGATTTACTGAACACTGAGACATGTCATGGTTCTTTTACATTTGTGGTTTTGATTCTCATCTTAACCCTGAACGTTTGGTAAAAATGATCTCCATTTTGCAAGTTTAGCTACTGAGGTTTAGAGAAGTTAAGTCACTTGCCTGGTGGTCCCTGACTCCAAGTCGAGACAGTATCTGCCCCACCCCTTCTGGAACATACTTTCTCCTGAGGGCTGGGATCACACTCAGTGTTTATCTCTCAGGCACATAATGAGGACAAATAAAGGGGGATCAATGTCCTCAATGGTTCCATGATGTCCTACTGCTCAGTGATATTCTTTATTTCTGTCCCATCTCGCCCCACTTCTGTTCTCCCAAAAATTAATGATCTGCTCATGGAAAATTTTCAAGTAGCATTAGATTCTTAACGCTGAACTTCTGAAACATTAAACAATTACTTTTCTCATTGTAAATCCAACAACGCATAGATACGGCTCTATTAAGGACAACTCCACCCTATTGTAGAATAAGAATAACAAAGACTAAGCAAACCTTGCACACTGGTCTATGATACTTAATTATTAATGCATTAATAGGTATATAGTATACATATTTATAAATATGTATAGGATACTGGTAGGATGCATGTTAAAAATGATTATAATCAGCATATTTAAGGTTTAATCCTGACTCTGCTACTAAAGAACTCTATTTGCATAAATTTATGGATGTATCTTTCTATGTCTGTGTCTATAATTCCTGACATATATTTCACTGTTAACAATGTCCGTTTGGAACCGAGTTTTTAATCTGCACCATGGGAATGGTGAGGGCTGCAAAGTTTTGAGGGATTAAAGTAAGACAACATGTGCAACAGATAAACTGCTTCAACTCGAAGGGATGTTTATTATTGCTGTCCTGAAATAGGTTATGTAATTAAAATTAAATAGGAAGAAGTAAAAATCTCGTGGAAAATTTTCCCTACCGGGTATTGGAAGACGGGGCTCCAGAACTCAAAGTCATTGCTGCATAAGGGGCAAGACCCATTGTGAAGGGAACCTCAATGAACATTGGACTAAAAGGCGCTAACATTAGCCATGTTACCACCCATTCATATTTAGCATTCACGATTTCTTTTTTGAGGGTAAACTTTGCAGGTGCTTTTGGGGGCCACTGCCAGTTGGTTTCTGGGTGGATTATGGAACAGCAGGTTGGTGAGCTGGGCTGGGGTCAGGCAGTGGGAGACTTTAGGTAACATGCTAAAGAGTTCTGAGGGAGGCTGTTGGTAAAGGGGGACTAATGGGAACTTTCATGCGGAGGTGCAAGAGCCTGTTTAGCTGTCTAAAAGGAAGGAGATGACTTCTCAAAAAAGTCCAAGGGCACCTGAGTGGCTCAGTTGATAAAGCATCCAGCTCTTGACTTCGGCTCAGGTCATGATCTCATGGTTCCTGAGATTGAGCCCTGAATCGGGCTTTGTGCTGACAGCATGGAGCCTGCTTGGGATTCTCTCTCTCTCTTTCCCTCTTTCTCTCTGCCCCTCCCCCCATGCTCACTCTGTCTCGAAAAATAAAAAATAAATAAAAAATGAAAATGTCCACATATCAGACTCCATTTCAAACAATGCAGAGAGTGTAAGAAGGGAGAATGTAAAATGTAAGGTGTTCTGATGAGAACCTCCTCAGTCTGATGGAGCAGACTGAGGCACCAAAGTCCTGGGGGAAGGAGAGTGGGCTCCAGAGTGAGGGGCCACTGGGAGAAGAGTGGGAAGACACTCTCTCTCCAGGAGGTGGCATCCTAAGAAGATGTGTCAACACAATAAGGCTGCCTTCAATGGAATGGTTATCATGGGTCTTCTAAAGATGTTAGCTAGTACTTGAGTCATATTTGGATCAGGGCTTCTGTGGGCTCTTCAGAATCAAGTCAGGAGTCACTACAGCATTGTGAAATGTCCTTCAGCGTGCAGAATGCACTTTCTTATTTTTGAGGCACTGTGAGCTGTTGCACATAATTTTGAGGCATTGCGGGATGTTGCCTGCTGGTGATGTGCAAACATTTTACTTCAAGGTCACTCTCAAAATCCTTCCATCTTGCATGATCCCAGGTGGCTCTGGGCAGTAGGATGGATATGCCCAGCAGTACAGAGCTAGGCTGAATGATGGGATTAATGTCATGTGACCAGCACCAGGAGAACCAATGGGATGCATCCAGATGGGTGGCGGGGGCAGCTCCACCTTGGCTCCGGCGACTGGTACAGTGTTAAGCTACAAATGGACCAGGTGTACCCAGCTCACTGAGAACATCCCTTTCAACCATTAAAGGACACCAGACAGAGGAACTCTTTGCTCCTGTCCAAATGAGCTCCACTGCCCATAGGTGGGCATCAAATGATAGTTCTTCACCAATAATTGACTGGATTAAAAGAATATTTCACAACATGGCAGAATGCTCACATCAAGCATGAAAAAAGTAGTGTCCACCTCTTCCTGTTAATATAAAGCTTTTCGATGTCCGACGCTTTGAAAATGAACCAATGCTCTATAAAAGCCTCTGCTGAACTGCTCAGTCGTTTAAACACAAGGTAGCACTGTGTCTATATACCATGAGTTGAGGTGAGTTCTGTGTAATCTATCAGTTTTAGCATATGGTTTCTGAGCATTTAGGATAAGATTTTACTCATTTTTGTGTCTCAGACTGTTTTCCTCATGGTGAGACCTCAATTCACTGATAACCAACATCTTGCCAACCATTGTTTCCCATGTCTTATCTGAACTTCCCCGTTCACATGGAGGACGAAGCCTGTACCTGTTACCCCACCTGGGTTGGAAGCAGAAGTTTTCCCAAATTATTCTTGCTCCTTTTAGTTACAAGGGTGTGTTGTGCCTTTTCTAGTGCGGTGGTCCCCATCACCCTCCTGCCTTCTCAAGATTAATAAAATACCGTTATTCCTTGTATTTCTTTCTCTTTGTTGTGTTTGTAACTTCTCTCTTAAGTCGGTCCTTACCTCCGCACTTAAATGTGCTCGGGTGTCTTTTGCTCTTAAAGGGTGGTAGGGGCTCCTCACCCATTCCAAACAATAGCTACCATGCTCCCCCGCGAACATGTGTTTACACTTATTATCTCAATTTATTATTACCTCCCACTTTCTCTTCAGTGCACTCCCTGTGGGGCTTCCAGAAAACAGCACCTCTCCCGTAAAGTCAGCAATGACCTTTTCATTATTAAATCTAAACAGCCCTTTTGAATGTTCCTCTTCCTTAACCTGTCTCAGTTGATTGCTGTCTCCTATGCGAATACTTCCTCCCTTGGCTTTCATGACTCAGTCTTCTCATATGGTTTTCTTCCCACATCTGATCATTCTGGTCTCCATTGTAGATTCATTCTCTTGAAGTCCAACCAAGGCTCACTGCCTGTTCCAAAGTCTCTGCTGAGGGATCCTGAGGCTGATCACGGCTTCTGCACTCTGTCTGTGCAGAGGACACTTTAACTTCTCTCTCTCGAAGAGCTATTCTCACCTAGAACCCCACATTCATCCGCCTTCCTACATCTCCACTGAGGTGTTTTCAGAGACACCTGCAATTAACCATACGGAATTAGGAACACCCAGCTCTCCTATACCAACCCCGTCTGCTTTCGGGACTTCATGTGCAGTCACCAGAGATGTATTTACCAAAGTGACCACTTTACCAAGTCTACTAATACATGTTTCATTTAACTCTATAAAATTTACAGTAAATCTATTGGATGGGCTGTTTGTAGAATAGTAAGACTTCTGCAGGTTTTATTTCGGCATCTTTTAGTTTTTCTTCTTCATAACAGTATTTTAAAGATAGACAAGGACAAAGAGCTTTTTAAAGTAAATAGAGAAGTCAGAAGTTTGATAAAAGTATTCACAGATACGTACATTTCAACCAGGCAACTGGAGGAAACCTGCAGGTGCCTTTTTGCTTGTTTGCCATTACCACCTGTAGTATTTTTTTATTTCTTCTGAATAATTGGGGCAGTTACCTGAAGTCCAGCTGTGCCGGTACTGGACAAAGCTAGCTTTTTAATTATCTGCATCTCTGTTCCTAATAACGACACTGTGCAGAAAAGGCAACGAATGTACTGAGTGGATTTAAAGCAAGAACTTAAAACCTGAGGATTTAGGACAACTTGAGCTTTTGCCACAATAGTTGAGCAGTCAAAAGTCCAATGTGTCTCTGAAAAATCCTAAAGGAACCGTGAAGAATTTGAAATAATATTTCCGTATTGCATTCAAATTTAGTGGTGTTAGAATTTATTAATAGTGGTTAAAAATAGGCTTTCATAAACAACCTTAAGAGAACTAACCCATGTCTGATGCACAGTTACCATCTACACCCCTCCCAGGGCTGCTATCATGAATCACCACAAACTTAGGAGGCTTAAAACTACAGATATTTATTATCTCACAGTTTGGAGGCCAGCAGTCTGAAATCAGTTTTATTGGGCCACCATCAAAGTGTTAAGTACTAAAAGTACTTATATTTGGGAAAAAATGGAAAATCATTTTTGAAAGCGTGCCAAGAAATCAGAAGTATGTAAACAATTCAGTAGTGGATGAAACGCTTGAATCTGGTTCTCACAGGGATGTTGGGGTAGGACAGTTTTGTCACTGATTACAGAACAAACTATACATGTAGGGGAAAACTGTTCAAAGGGATAGGAAGGCAGTGAGCAGGCCCAGAAGGGGTTACTATAACGGGCCATGTGGTTATCAGTAATCTGATTTTAAATACATTAATCGTACATGAGCATTTGCAATAGTTCAAAAATAAGTTTAAATATAATTCATAAAAAAAGCAAAAGTGGGAAATTTAATATGCACAAGGCAGCCTAGCAACCATACAATATATTAAATGTGGAAACTAATAGACACAAATTAGTGTTGATAGGCTCTTTCAGAAATCCAAGAATCCTGGAGTGCCTGGGTGGCTCAGAGAATTAAGCATCTCACTCTAGATTTCGGCTCAGGTCAAGATCTCACAGTTAGTGGGACTGAGTCCCTCCATGGGTTCTGTGCTGCAGCGTGGAGCTTGCTTGGGATTCTCTCTCCCCTTCTCCCTCTCTCTTCTCCCCTCCCCTGCTCTCTCTTAAAATAAATACACAAACTTAAAAAAACAGAAAGTGGCATAATATAGGATTACAATCATCAATATAAATTAAAAGATTCCCATGTTAAAAATAGACTTACTGATTAAGCTACAAGTTTTTGAATAATAAAAATATCTATAAACAGACCAAACCAGTCATCAATCTTAGGTTCTGGCAAAGAGAATGTTCCTAGGAATGCCATGAAGACACAATGAAAATCAGTCCTTAATATATTTGCAGAAATTTTCCAAAACCATTAAAACCATCCATTGGATACAATATTCTGTGAAATCCAGCAGAGTCTGCTAAAACGTCCAGGTGCTTGGGAATTTAGCACGTGTGGCCAACTGAGCCACTTACCTCTTGTAGGATTTCTCACTGTAGTAAATAACAGCACCCGGAAGTCACGATGGTCAGGCCATTTTCTGGTCTCCTGTCCCCGGAATCCGTCACCACGCCCTGTGTGCCTTACCCGCTAAACACAGCTCTTCGGTTCCTACCCTTGCCTTCCCCAGCAGTGCCCCATCTGAGTTACCACGTCCTCTTGCCTCCTGGACAGACAGGTGCACACTTCCCTGCTGCTTTTCAACACGTTTTCCACCTTTGTGGAAGACATTAGGGAAGGGGGGGGGGGCATGTACAAGTAGCAAATTAAAAATATTATCCGTGATATCAGTCCTTCATCCTTCAAAGAACTTTTCTCTGGTTACCCAGTAGGTTAAACAGAGAAGTACTGTAAGCCAGTAGAGACTGTGTGGCCAACACCTGGTCTGTCCCCTCCAGCTCTTTGCTTGGATTGTGCTTCTTTTCTTTCTATTTTGCAGACTTCTACATATCTCCCAGACCTCACGTGAACGATTGAAGAAACCTTCCTTTTGTAGCTTTATCAAAAGTTAAAAAATAACGGATCATGCTTTAAACTCTCCTTTCCCCCCTTCCTTTCTTCTCATGAATGTGTCTGAGGATGACTTTATTTCCAATATAGCCTCCTTGGTCACATCTCCCAGGTTCTGATGTATACGGTGCCCGCTGGTCACTCGTTTCTCATGGTTTATGATTTGTTTGGATTTCTTCTTCATTCCAAGTTATATGAGCAGGTTTAAATTTGTCTGTGGATAGATATATGTTCTGAGCATTAATTTCTGGTTTTATTGCTCTGTGGTCTATCCTAGTTACTTTCTAAATGGCTTTTCCCAATTTCCATGCTATAGTAATACATGGCCGCGAGGGTCCTGTTTCTCCATCAGTGGGTAGGCAAAAGGGGGAATAAAGTGATGTCTTTGTAAAGTGGATATACTTATGAATATATTTTGAAGCTTCCACTTCTAAGGTGTGAAAACCATTTCTCAATATGCTGAGTATCCTGATTTGTGTTATTATTATTTTTTAATTTTTTAATGTTTATTTTTTGTTTTTGAGAGAGAGAGAGTGTGAGTGGGGGAGGGACAGAGAGAGAGAACGAGACACAGAACCCGAAGCAGGCTCCAGGCTCTGAACTGTCAGCACAGAGCCTGACGCGGGGCTGGAACCCATAAGCTTTGAGATCATGACCTGAGCCAAAGTCAGACGCTTAACTGACTGAGCCACCCAGGTGCCCCATGATTTATGTTATTATTAAAGTTGGCTAACATGTTTAATAAATATATATCTTCCACCTTTACAAACTTGGTATTCATGCTTTTGTCCATTTGTCCGCTGGAGACTTGGTGTCATTTCGTATATTAATGCTTGAGCTTTTGTATAATAAAGTTCATAACCCTTGGGAAATTATTTACTGCACATACTAGGACATGTTTGCCTTTTTAATTTAGGTTACTTTTCTACTGAAAGCAGTTTAACTTTTATATATTCAGATTTGTTTATTTTTTTGTGTGTGTGATTTTTTTTTTGTCTTCTAGAAATTAAACAGCCAACCTTTTTCCAACCTTTTCCCCAGAGATTAGGTAGAATTTAAGTTTTATTTTCTTTGTTTTCCTGTGAATACCATTTAAAATTTTACCTCCTATTGTTAAGGGATTGGCTGTGATGCATGTTGGGAGGTGAAACTCCAGAGTAATTATGCTTCCTCTAAATAGCTAATTATTTTTTCCAACCACTTCCTTGGAATTATTTCTTGCTTTGTCACATCAAATTCTTCTCTGTGGCAGAGTCATTGCCTAGTTTATTTCCTGATTCTACCTCTTATTTTAATGGGATTTCCTTCTCCTTTATAATTTCATTTTCTTTTTTGAAAAATGTTTATTTGAAAGAAAGGGAGAGAGAGGGAAAGGGAGAGAGAGAGAGAAAGGGAGGGGCAGAGAAAGAGAGAGAGAGAGAATCCCAAGTAGGCTCCATGCTGTCAGCACAGAGCTCAATCTCATGACCTCGAGATCATGACCTAAGCTGATATCAAGAGTTGGATGCTTAACTGGCTGAGCCACCCAGGTGCACCTACAACTTAATTCGCTATAAGACCTCAGAACTCACCAGAAAATGCAAAACTGTCATCAGTTTCCTGGGAGACCCTCCACAGTTTACGGTTTACAAAATGCACTCCTGTAATATGTCTAATCAGGCTGCAATTAGTAAGCCTTAAACACTGATGACCCAGATCACCAGCGCGCGATCTGTCCCTCTATAAGCAGAGCGATTTTACAATGAAGGCGAAACGTCAGTGTTTAAGGTGCTTAAAGATAGGTCTGGGCTGAACCAACTTGCCTTCTGGAGGAATCTCAGATCTTTCACTGGTTACTGTGTGACTTCAATAAATCACTTTAACTTCCTTGTGGTTTGGTTTTGGCCATCTGTCAAATGAGTATCACAAGAAGTAGTTATCTCACTGGATGGGGTTAAGGATTCCGTGAATGGCCAAATTAAAACAGGGAAAGGCTCTGAGCCCTCTGAGATAGCAACATTTAAACTCAAATGTAATTGTCAAGTTTTAAAATCAAACCAAATATTGTAGCTACAGGGGATCCAATGAAATCGGATTGGTTGAATGCAGACGGGTCAGAGGAGATGGTTCAAGACCACGATTTGGTCAAAATGAAAACCTATCAAGCATTCTCAAACACTGTTTACAAATGGGGGCGATTCTGACGTGCCGTAGCTAGGGCCGAAACCTGTGAGGGACACTCACGTGTCTGCTCACCATTTGGAGTCCCTCCCTCCCCACCTTTCCAGGATTATCTCCACTTTCCACTTTCTATTTACGCAAATTTCACTACCCGACTTCAGGTGAATTACCCACCTTTTCCACACACTAGCCATAGTTACCTTTTGAAGTAGGTGAAATCTGAGTACCCAAAGCTTTGGGGAAGGGGCCGGGGTGGGGGGGGGCGGGGCTGGGCATCTGCTGGAATGTGACCAACTCGTTCTGGCTTATCTCTACTGTCCCTGTTGTATCACTGACCAGTGGCTTGTCTGGTACCACCCCACTCAGTCCCAGGCAGTCCGGACGGCTGGCCATGCTGGCACCTGGGTTCTTCCCCTTCACCCACACGTATCCCAGCGTAAACTGGGTCAAGATGGGACAACCAGAGCTCCGGAAATTTACACATCAGAACCAAGGTGCGCACACAGGCTCCTTTATGCGCCGTCCTCCATCTGTGCCTGCAAACTGAGAGCTTCCTGTAGGGAATCCCCACCAGCCTCCTCTATCCCATGCTAGAGTTTTCCACAGGCTCCAGTGTCATCTGTGCTCCTGCCCCAGGTGAGGGCCTGCACTGAAAACCCTCCCCACCTGCTCTCTTCCGTCAGGGATGGCTGCCCTTACAGCCCAGGAACTGTAGGCACCCAGCTTCCCACCCGCCCCCCCAGAGAAGCTTCCTGGGGTCTGAGTCCCCAAACCAGATGTTCTGCCACCTTCTCTAAACTCAGGGAGCTTCCCAGAGAGACAGACCCTTTGGAGCATCTGCAGCTCCCCTAAGGAGCGTATACCGTCCTAACCTTCCGGCCAGGAAATGTCTGCAAACCCACATCTCACCTGGTTGATGACAAAAGTCCCCTCCAACTGATGCCTCATTGGCTCAAGCCCAAGTTGCCCTGCCAGATTTTGTTTAAAGAAGCTTCACTGAGGTATAATTTATGTAGAAAAAAAAAATCGCCTATTTAAGGTGTACGGTTAGATGAATTTTAGTGAATGTAACCATCAACACAATCACATTTTAGGACATTTCCTTCACCCCGAAATGTTCTCTCATGTACACTTTGTACTCAGTTCCCATCCCATGCTTAGCATTACACGGATCTGCTGGCTTTCATTCTGGTTGTGCCTTAGGCTCCGTTTGAACCCAGTTCCTAGAGGAACTTTCTGGTTGGCTGATTTTCCTTCCCCTCCCCTCCCCTCTCCTTCCTTTTCCTTCTCTTCCTTCTCTTTCCATTTTTCCTTCTTTTGCTCCAAGCTGAGGAGAAACCTGACTGCTTCTGGCCCCTGGACTTGTTGAAGAGATTCAAGCCCAAAAGCTTCGGGAAGTTTTCTGGCTTGTAAATTTGATTGCAGTCTCTGGTGTCTTAGGTGTTATAGGTATGGGGGGATAGAGGCAGCTAGCTATCCAACACCTGTCTCTCTGTCTGTCTATGTACCTATTTGTGGGGAATTTTTGAAGCATAGGTATTGGTATTTCCAATCATAGGGAAGCCTATCATAGGGAAGATGGTACTTAGAAACCAGAAATTGGCGGGGGGGGGGGTGCCAGGTTTGTGTGTACCCCTGGTCTGTGCTCCAAATTCTAAAAAAGGCTTTCAGATTTTCCAAGCCTTTCATTACAACAATAAATTGCTTGGGTTATAGAGAGTGGGAAGTAGGCTGGGAGCTGAAAACGAATCATGGGAAAGTTCCTAAGAACTTTTCCCATTCCTTTGGAATTGGAAGACTGTCTCCTTAGGATGTGGGGTGCTAGAAGTACCTGCTCCCACAACTCATGTCAGCAGAGCAGTTATTTTGGTAAATGTACACCTATATTGGGTCAGGCCCAGTGCCAAATGTTGTCAGTAGTATGTGCTTAGTTATTCCCCATGTTAGCCTTTTCTGGGATTAGCTCAGTTTATGGCTCAGAATTGTCACCTATGCATAGACTTGCCCAAGTTCACATGCTATCAGGTCCTAGGGCTGAAATTGGAACCCAATTTCTGCGTTCAACCTGCTGTCACGTTCTCCTGCCTCTGACACAATAAACCTGGGGCCCCCACTCCAGAACCCCAAGAACTAGAGCTTTCCATGATGCCTGCCTATCTGTGTTCCTTTGCCTAGTTCTCTTTTGGTTTTCAGGTGATGCTTGTTACTTAAAAAAAAAAATCCAGTGTCTCTTAGCCGTACCAAGGAGAGCCAAGGGAAGGGGATTTTTGTTCAGCCAAAGCCCCAAGGGCATTCTGTCACAAATACAAAATCCTGTAACTCTGCTTTGGGTGTGAAGCAAAGGCTAACTAATGTTATGGAATATGTGTAGGAAAGTCAGTCCTCTGCCAGAGAGATCAAAGGACTTTCATCTTTTATAACAGAACTGCCAGAAAGCTAGAGTTCCTGAAGCCCTGTTTTAACTGTCAGACACTACAGTAGTCAAGAAAAGTACCCAGGAAGTTCATGGTAGAAGGAATTAAATATTTCCTGGAGGCAGAGAAAGTACAAAATCAAGCAACATTCATGCTGGATCGTAAAGGTGGGGTGGGGATTTTAGGACACAGATAGGGAAAGATTTTTCATCTTTTAAAATTTCATTTCAGAGAGAGAGAGAGAGAGAGAGAGAGAGAGAGAGAGAGAGAGAACAAGCCAGGGAGAGGGGTACAGGGAGAGAGAGAGAGGATCTCAAGCAAGGTCCGTACTCAGGGCGGAGCCCAGTGTGGGGCTCGATCCTACAATCCTGGCATCATGACCTGACCTGAAATTAAGAGCCAGATGCTCAACCAACTGAGCCATCCAGGCACCCCAGGACAGGGAAAGATTTTTGAGGTGCAGAAAAGTGAGTACAAAAACATCAGATGAGAATGGGGATGGCGTGTTTATAGAGTATTAAGAAATCCATGTGGTTACGCTCATGACACATGAGGTCTCAAGCCCGAGAGCCTGGAGTTTGCCACTTAGTTGTAGAAGACTAACCACAGCTTTTATATCAGGCTCTAGAGTCCGTTATATTTATTAAATGTTTTACTTTGCACCCGGGCGCTATTTTAAGCAATCTACATATATTAATCCATTTGATTCTCAGGATAATCGTGTGGGATAGATGCCACTATTATCTGCATTTCCTTATAGTTGACGAAACTAATGCACAGAGCAATTCAATAACCCACCTCCTGTAAAGCTTCACAGTGCGAAGTAGAAGATACAGGATTTGGACCCCAAGAATGGCTGAAGAGTCACTTCCGCTTTGTGACTGTGTCCTTCTTCCTCACTGGCGTCAGTGGCCCTCATGCTTTAGCTGGTTTAGGGAACAGGAGGATGTGTGGTGGGGGCGGCACAAAGGATCACGTTGTAGCAGCCACAGTGGCTCCAAACTGGTCTGAGTTGCGGTGACGGAGAATGTAGCCTGCGTCCACTCAGGCTCCAGAGCACGTCAGTCAGGCGGCCCGGGACAGGTGCAGTTGGCCAAAAGCTCATTTCTTCCAGATAGTTCATTTTCCTTCCCCATCTTTCCTACAAGTCCTCCTGGTGTGCTTTGGGAAACTGCTTGTCCAATGGTAAATAGCGTTTGTCCAAGAGAGTTGGGTATGTCCTGTCTGTCACCTGAGATTGCTGTCACACCCAGGGTTACAGTGATCCATAAAGACAGGCCAAGTTTGGCAATGGTAACTCCGGCCTGCTGTTTTGGCCAATTTGTGGAAAATTGCCAGGCAGAGAGGCTCTGGAGGGCTGGGAGGAGTAATGCACAGTGCAACCCAGACAAGAACATCTGCTCTGCAGATGGAGTGTTGGTGGTGTTCTTCCGGTTTCCCATCCGTGTCTATCTAGATCAGTACTTCACAGTCTCTCATGGTCTACTGCTTCTGCCGTTTTCTTAGGTTCTGGAAATCACAAAGAACTTTCTGTGTATCTTTGCAGAATCATATTGGGGCGCCTGGGTGGCACAGTCGGTTAAGCGTCCGACTTCAGCCAGGTCACGATCTCGCGGTCCGTGAGTTCGAGCCCCGCGTCAGGCTCTGGGCTGATGGCTCGGAGCCTGGAGCCTGTTTCCGATTCTGTGTCTCCCTCTCTCTCTGCCCCTCCCCCGTTTATGCTCTGTCTCTCTCTGTCCCAAAAAAATAAATAAAAATGTTGAAAAAAAAATTTTTAAAAAAAGAATCATATCCCTGTTTTCTGCCTCTCACTAGACATTGTTGTGCCCATGGCTTGTTATCTGTGGGTTTTTAATGTTCCGTGAAGACAGAGCCCGAGTTGAAACCCAGAGATGACAAACCCTTGAGGAAAATCTTCTGGCTTCTATGGTCCATGATGTACGAATGGTTTTCACACTTTCATTAATTTTATTTTATTTTTTAAAATGTTTATTCATCTATTTTGAGAGAGTGGGGGAGAGACGGCAGGAAGAGAGAGAGAGAGAGAGTGGAGGGGGGGCAAAGAGAGAGAGAGAGAGAAAGAGAGAGAGAGAGAATCCCAAGAAGCCTCTGCACCACCATCACAGAGCCCGACACGGGGCTTGAACTCACAAACCGTGAGATCGTGACCTGAGCCAAAATCATGAGTCAGATTCTCAACCGACTGAGCCACCCATGTGCCCCAGCACTTTTTAAATTATCGGAAGAAAATCAAAAGCATGCGATTTTAGGATATGGGAAAACTATGTAACATTCAAATTTCAGTGTCAAGAAATAAAGTTTTATTGTGCGGCCACATGCTTTCATTTATGTATTGTTTATGCCTGCCTGTATTGTTTATGCAGGAGTGGAGCTGAGTAGTTGACAGAGACCATATAGCTCATGATGCCTCAGATATTTGCTATCTGATGCTTTATGGAAAAAAGTATACCCACCTTGGCCCAAGTCGCTATTTTGCCTTTTAAGATACCCAGTGCCAAATGGCAGAAGAAGGTGTGGTGCCCAGTCTCTTTTTGTTGAGCCTTGGTTCACAGGCTTAGATGCCCCTTCTCTGTGCCCAGGACTTGCCCTGAAGAGGCCCGGGCTCACTGTCATTATCTCACAGTGGAGTTCGCGTCCATGTAGATAGATGGCTCCTCTGACCCTGTGGCTCAGGCACTTGCTGTCTCTGGTCACCTGCCTCATGCCAGCCAGCCACTCTCGTCACCCAGCTTCACAGAGACTGGAAGGAAGGTCCCAGAAGGGACGGGGCGCCCTGCTTCCTGTCTGTTTTCTGCTTGCTTTTGCTTCCCGTCCCAGCGACACACCCCTGGCCGTGCTCGTTCAGGCAGCGGTGGCTCCAGACCACACAGGCAGACCCAGCTGTTGGTTTGGTCGTGTCTCCTCAGAGACGCCGGCCCCAGCTGGTCACTGTCCCATCTTTGGAATCCAGAACCCAGCTCCGTGGAGCCCCTCCTTTGAGGGTGGAGATACCTCCACCAGCCCCGTAGTGTCCCCTCCCAGCATGCCTGAGTTTCAGTGCCCTGGGTCTCCTCCAACAAACATCTACGTTGATTAATTCCTGGCTCTCTGGGCTGGTAGCAGCTTCCTGAAGTTCTGGCTTTCCAGACACCTTAGTGTTTCCCTTTTTCCTCTTCAGTTCTGAAATGTCTCATTAATGATTCTCTTTTTAAAGTTTTCTTTATTTGAGAGAGAGAGAGAGAGAGAGAGAGCGAGCAGGAGTGGGGAAGGGGCAGAGAGAGAGGGAGAGAGAGAATCCCAAGCAGTCTCCACACTGTCAGCACCGAGCCTGATGTGGGGCTCCAACTTGTGAACTGTGAGATCATGACCTGAGCCTAGACCAACAGTTGGATGCTTAACCAACTGAGCCACCCAGGTGCCCTCATTAATGACTATTTCATATCAGATTTTCCCTGATTATTGTTATTTTTTAAAAAATGTTTTAACGTTTATTTTTGAGAGAGACAGGGAGAGAGAGAGAGAGAGAGAGAGAGAGAGAGAGAGACTGACCACGGGCAGGGGAGGGGCAGAGAGGGAGACAGAGAATCCGAAGCGGGCTCCAGGCTCTGAGCTGTCAGCACAGAGCCCGAACTCATGATCCGTGAGATCATGACCTGAGGTGAAATTGGACACTTAACTGAATGAGCCACCCAGGCGCCCCTTCCCTGTTTAAATAATTAGTGGACTGTCTGTCTTGTCCCTGGATCATGAATGATACCATCATTGGGCAATATAATCAGTCCTTCTATGCCAGAGGCTATCAGCTTGGTGTCCACGGCACCACAGGGCTATTCCATGTCTATTTTATCTTAGCCGTTTTTTCTGGAACCTCCTTGTCCCCCTCAGCCACTAAGCCTTTGTGTGTCACAGAACTCACATGTCCATTTATTTCTCTTTTCCTTCTCCTTCACCCGTTGGTGACTTCATCCAATGTCATGGCTTTAAATACCAGCTAGAGGCTTATCAGCCAACACTGCTGTCTCTCTCAGACTGGACCTCACCTCCGAGTTCCAGACTCACATCTAACTGCCTACTTGGATGTATGGGTGTTTGATAGAAATATCAAACTTCACATGTCCAATTAGTCTCCTGAGAGTTCCTCCCAAACCCGTCCCTCCTGTGCCCTCATATCGGTGCCCTCATGGCTGCAACATTCTCCTTGTGATGACCCGGTAGGGTGAGATCCACTGGGTACAGGGTGCGTGCGTCCTGGGAGACTTCCTTTGCTGCAGGTTACACTCGAGGCCATATCACTCTTGTCTTTCCTTTGCCCTCCTCGCTCTGTGCCTCTTTTGGGGGATGGTCAGGACTGAGAGGGGCCGCTATTTGAGTGAGGACCCTGGAGACAGAGGCCAAGCAGATTACCCTACATAAAGCCAGAGTCAGGGGGATCCTGCATAGTAGAAATGCGCATAGCAGTAAAGTGAGTGATGTCCGTTTTCCCCGGTCCTAGACAGGGCAGCTGGTTTGTACAGTTATTGCCACTGGTTACCGCAGGGTTTCCCTTTGCTTATCTGGTCTTTTTAAGATTGTGTTTATTTTTTATTTTTACTTGTTTGTTTTTTTAAGTAGGTTCCATGCCCAGTGTGCGGCTCAAACTCATGACCCCGAGACCGAGAATCACACACGTTACCAACTGAGCCAGTCAGGTACCCTGCTTCTCTGGTTTCTTTACACGTATTTAACAAATTTCCGATAGAAAATGACGTCTACTGAAATTGCTAATGTGATTTCAGTTTGCTTGCCTGGACGCTGATGATTCAGCTGGGTGTAGGACTCAGGTCTTCTGAACCTGCTCGTTCAGGAATGTTCTTCCTGTGTGTCCTCCACCTGCTACAGTGCGATTTCCCTGAAGGCTGACACCAAATTTACGTTTTTGCCCTGTGTCTCACAGTGTCGCTCAAGTACTGTTTGACTTAACGTGAAGGACAAGTGATACGGCTCAAAAAAATGTGTTATGTTAATGAACTGCTGTAACCAAGTGCCAGGTCTCTTCAAGTGCCGGTGCGTGTGTGGTTGTGTGTGTGTGTATGTGTGTGAAGTGTGTGTCTTGTGTGTGTGTGTGTGTGTATGTGCTGCCTGTTATGTGTGTATATGAGTTGTGTGTGCGTGTGTGTATGTGTGTGTACTTGCACATGTGTGCGTACGTGATGGGTGCGTGTGTGTGATGTGTGTGTGGGGGGCGTGACCATACCGGCACCGAGGTAGGCACCAAAGAGTAGAGGACAGAAGCCGCTTTGACGTGGCCCTGAAATTTCAGCTTTCGTTACTCGCTCTCTCCAGGTTTGCAGTAAAATATGGGCTGGGCTGGGCGGTAGGAATTGAGATACTATTTCTAAATGCGTAACCGAAGTGAAGCATATTGTTTACTGAGACTAATGGGGCACCGGGGTGGCTCAGAGCAGGGTGTGATTGTGGCGTGTGCAGGGGGAGGGGAGCCGGCAAGCGGAAAACGAAGGAGAGTGGGGATGGTGGCAGGTGCAGCCAATGTAGGGTGAATAATGAAACAATAGACCATATAATTGGATGATGTGCTGCTCTCGCTGCTGTGGGTTATTGCTGCCGGCCCGACACTGCACCGAGCTGAGCCTGCCTGCTGAGTAAGGAGAACAGGCAGCCGCAGCGTGGGGTGCTTTTAGGGATACTGGGAAGACCTTTCCCTTCTCTCCAAATGTATCTGATACCGTCTTACTGCTCTTGCCGGTAACGGGTTTCTTATAATCTTGCTGACATTTTTAAAAAAGATTGTGAAAGGGAGCGGCATTCTTGATTTGAAAGTACTCTAAGGGGTGGATGAGTCTATTGGTTACAACTTGTAGTTTTGAGCGTAGAACATAACATGAACCAACTAACGCCAAAAAGAGACTCGTTAAAGAGTCTTCAGGGTCCGCGTGGGACCCTGGATGGGAATGCAAATGGGTTTCAGGAGTCAGCTGGAGCTGGGCCTCGAACCCCCACACACATTTGCTTTCCTCGTCTCTCCTCTTCTCCTCTCCTTGCATCTTCTTGGTAGTCTCTCCCCCGAACAGCTTCCTTCAAGTTTCATATCAGTGTTGGGTAAGCGTGGCCATACAATGTACCTGTGTTCTACACATTACAGGTCCGGGAGCCCAGTTCACGGGTCCCGCTCAGTTTTAGTTTCAGGGTTACGAAGAAAGGAGAACTAGAAGACACTGTTGCATCATGTACACACCCCTGGGCAAATCAAGGGTGGCCCGATTGGGCCGTGTTGAAGGACAGGAGCTTACACAGCAGCCATGTGACCAGCGGTGCGGGAGCAGTTTCAAGGAAGGTCCTAGGAAGACAGACATTAGCTGTCCATCGAAGTGACGTATCAGAATCCTTTTGTACGTTATGCTGTGAATGGCGGTTGGTAGACATCTCAGTGGGTTATCATGCCCTTGATAGTTGGTAGCAGATAATTCACTCAGTGATCAATCGTGCAATGCCTTCCCCAGGCTGACATTGCTGGCTGCTGAGGGTCTGTGCAGACTTACAAGGAGGATGCTCTCCCTCCAGGAAGCTTGTCATTGGGTGGGGAAACTGTGCCAAGCCTAACACTGCGAAACAAGAATCTCCTTCATAAGTCTGAGTTTTCTCATCTGTCGCATCGCGTGGTTCTGATGCCATCCTCTGCCTATCTTGCAGAGTGTTTTCCATTTAATCTCTTAATACTCCTGCTTTCAAACCATAACTTATCAGAAATCAATATACTAGACCTGTGTGTGTTGTAACAGGTATCGCTAAGACGGTAGCAGTAGACTTGACATTGTCCAAACCTGGGGCAGGTGGCTGATCACATACGGACGTTTCCGGGAATGAAAATGAAGTGCAAATTGAGATTAGAAAGATGGGCTTCAGGGCTATACAGGGTCAGGGAGCAGGTGGTCAAAGGGTATCAGGCAGGAAAGAATAAATCATGGCTCAGGGCAATCCAGAAGTGTGCACCAGCTGGGAGGCATGGAATCAGTGGAGAGTGGAGAGGGATGGAACCAAGAGGGTGTGCAAATGCGAGGGCCCAGAAGGTATCTGCGGGAAAGTCAAGTGCTCCTTCAACTGTGGTTTATCTCTGCCTATTTCACGTTTGAATAACTCCAAGCTTTCTGGCTTGAGGCAAAATCCTCTGTTTGGGGACCAGCTCGTGCTTTAAAGAAGAGGTCTACAGAAGTAAAGAAATGAGTTACTAGCATGGGATATAACTGTCGGTGCTTTATCCATTCCCAGGCCAACACTTAGAGAATGCGGAAGGAAAATATTCCATAAAGGATGTAAGGTCCACAGTCCACGGCTCACATCGAGGACGGAGCACACTCACGTACTCTGTCTGTTAATTAACGAATTCATTCATCTGAGACCTCCTGTTGTGCATCTAGCACAGTTAAGGCCTTGCTAGGTTCGTGGATATATTTTCAAACTGGTCCTGGGAGGACCTGTGGATTTCAAGGCGGGCATTGAGTAAAGGATCTCGAATACCACAAAGCCATGGCTCGCAGAAGCACCAGGTTTACTAAGGCTGTGATCGGGGAGAACAGAGCAGTTCGTTTGGGTTAGAGATTTATAAAACCACTTGTCTGGCTGGGCAGATATGAAAGGGGCCCTCAGGATCCCACTTCCTGAGATTCGTGCCTGTGTCTAATCCCTTCCCAGAAAGTGACTCTGGTAACTTGCTTCTAACCAATAGGTTGTGTAAAGATGACATATGACACTGTCGTGTTATGTGAAACTCTGACTGAGCAGACTCTCTGGTGTCTTCTTGCCAGCCAGCGGAAGACAGCTGTCGTGAGTCCGCCAGCTGCAGAGAAATGAATTCTGCCGATAAACTGAGCCAGCACGGAATCAGGTCGCTCCCTAGTTGAGTGTCTGGGGGACCCAGAGCAGAGGACCCGGCTATCCCTGCCCGGACCCCGATCACGCGAGTTATTTTAAGCTGCAAAGTGGGTGGCAATCTGTAATGCCAGGATAGAAAACAGATGCATGTAACAATGCTGGATGTCTAACTCGGTGCTAGGCACTGCTCTAGGGCCCAGGAACCAGAAGGAAAGAATCCCTGCCCCCCATAGCCCAGTCCCGCCTGCTGTAAGCCTCCACGGCCAGCCAGTGGGGGCCGTTTGCCTGTCAATGCGGTGGCAAAACCTTGGGAGAAGCCGCTGTGGTTTTAAGGTAACTCAGAGAAGGGAGCTTCAAGCCTACTTTGGAGACTTTGGGTGGGTGCCTGCTGTGGAAAACATGGGAGCTAAACCTTCCAGAGTGCGGAAATGTGGATCCCCAGAGACACCAGGACAGGGAGGGCATCCGGCATACCGCACAGCATGTGCAAAGGCTTGGAGTTGTTAGGGACTGGACATGTCATCAGGCCTTCTCCGCTTTTTTTTCTAAAAAAACTGTTTATGTTTAGTTTTGAAGGAGAGAGAGAGCAAGCATGAGTGGGGGAGGGGCAGAGAGAGAGAGAGAGAGAGAGAGAGAGAGAGAGAGAGGCACAGAATCCGAAGCAGGCCTCAGGCTCTGAGCTGTCAGCACAGAGCCCGACGCGGGGCTCGAATTCAAAAGCCACAAGATCATAACCTGAGCCGAAGTTGGACACTTACCAGACTGAGCCACCCAGGCGCCCCCTTCTCCACCTTTTGCAAGTGAGAAGAACCCCTAGGGATGACTGAGAAGAAAGAGAAAACGCACAGCGTCTCTTGATTGAATGGCTACGTGTATTAAAAACAAATAGACCTACTTGATTATTCGCCATTCCAGTCTCTTCCCTCCCTGAGTTACACACCTTTTGCCAATTTATGACGGCGTCGACAGAGTTATTATCTAGCTAAAATCACCACCACCTACAATGGGAATTTCTGCCGTTATAAAACAAAAGCAAATGCCAAAAGGGGGGAAAAGAGCTTGCGTGCGAGACGGCCTTCGGAGTCTCTTTCCCCGCAATGTTCTTTTTATGCTAATATCTCCTAGTTTCCTACCTTAATGGCCCCATTAACTGCCATGAGAGTATTTGCAAGAGAAACGTGGTACCTGGAGATGAAGATCTAAAGTTACTAAGTGCGTTTTGAGGAACAGAGACAATTTCTCAGTAAAGGAGTTAATGTTCCAAAGAAAGCTTTGTTTATCCGACAGACTTTACGACCGTGCTGTTTTCTTCACTCAGCACCTTAATTCTCCACCGCCATAAGGCTGTCCAGATGTTTAAAATAAAAAGCCCATTTGGGTATTATCAGAGATTACTGGGAAGAGATCGACAGACATGATGTTTAGCTATGCAACATAAATTGCCTGAGCCTTGGGCCATCCACCACCCTCTATATTCTCGCCCTGCTGAAAGACCGAACTGGTAAATCATAAAAACGAGACACGGGGCCCGAGCACAATTTACCTCCAGCCAGCTGCCGTCGCTGGAAGGAAGGACGGAGGTGAGCGGTGCTGTCCCCCCTTCCCCAAAGGCCTGCTGAACGGGGCTCTCCCCTCTATCTCTTTGATAGAGATCTATCTTTGATAGAGATCTTTGATAGAGATCTCCTTCCTTCCGCCTGACCTTCCTTCCGGCTTCACACCATCCTCCTCGGATGCATATGCTGTTCCAGTCAACCTTGTCAGCTTGTCAGTACCTTGCCCGCTGCCTTTTCTTCTTCTTACGCCTTGATTGATTTCATTCCCGGCGCCCGCTGTGCCCGTGCCCGTTTACCTCTGCCGGCTACCATTCTATTTCCCCTTCAGGGTCCTGCTGGAGGCCGCCCCCTTCCTGAAGCCCTCCCGCATCAGTGGGAATCTCACCCGACTTCTCCGGCTCTGTGGTCTGAGTCACCTGCAAAGTGCTGCCGACACCCTGCTCCTTTGTGTGTGGGCATCACTGCTTAACTCCTCTGCAAGATTAAGTGTCTTGAGAACGAGACGCTCGTGTCTTACTCTGTGTGGTTTCCGTGAGGGTGGCACCCATCCTTTATACCTGTGCCTGGCACAGATTCTGCCCTGGAGTCCATTCACGTATTTGCCATGTGGGTGAATTTGCGGATGGTTTGTGGCACTGTCATTATGAGGTTGGTTTTGTTTTCCAGTTAGGGGCTGAAAGCAGCACACAGGTAAGTGTTTTCCTCGAGGTCACACAGCTAGGGGACGGCAGAGCAGAGACCAAATCCAAGGCACGGCTCCATAAACATTGCCTGGTGGCACCTTCCCGGACCTCGCTCAGTGCCTGGCACGCGGCGGGTGATAAAAGGCAGTTGTGGAAATGAATGAGAGCAGTGCAGGCATGAGTGAATATGTACATGGAAACATCATTTCCATACTTCCGGGGTGGTGCAGCTCACTGTCAGTGGTCCTGCCATCCGCTGGCTTTATCACTGCCTGGACTCCTTGTTCTTGCCGACGAGCGAGTGTCCCCACTGACCATACCCCTTGTTTGGATTCTGGTTCTATTCCCACTTTGGGCAAGTCACCTGGACTCCTTTGGGTCTCCATTTTGCCAATCGGTAAAATTGGGGCACCTGCCTGCTTATGTGATGATGAAAGCACGTCGATACCCATGATAATGGCAGTGGCATGGAACATGACTGAACACTGTCAAGAGGGGAAAATGAAAGAGAGAGAGAGATGCTCTTGATGTTCATTTAAGAGAAGCGTTGTTTCTTGTCAGACAAGAACAGCAGGACCAATTGTCAGTTGCAGGCTGGTGTCCTCCAGAAACACACGGTGATGAGTCTAGTCTCCTTGGTCCTTGGTTGACGTGCTGGTGAAGTCGGCCGTTCAGTCACCTGTAGTCGCTTCTCGAGTATGCCCGGTGGACAGAGATTGGTTTGGATACTGGGGAAGAATGGTTCTAGAAAGAAAAAGAAATTTCCAACAAATTGGGTAGTAAAAGGGGGTTCCAACCCAAGTCTAGTTCTACTAGCTCTGTGACCTCTTAATCTCGAAGCCACCACCTCTTCAAGCGGTGAGTTCTCCTTCCAGCACTAATATTCCGTGTGTGCAGACACTTGCTGCAGGCATTCGTGGGGACTCTTCTGCTACTTCTTTATAAACAGATGGCCAATGATGAGAATGTTCCTGTCCCTTACCTGTAATTCCTAATTATACAGCATAAATACAAATTTAGCTTTAATTCAATTAAGTGGTAATGAGGTGAGGAAGTAATACTTGAACATATTACTGCAGTTCGGTTGGTAAGCAACGGGCGATAATATTTGTGTTCCGTTAGACGCTATGTGGTGTTTTCAAAATCTTTAAAAATGCCCTCAAAACACTCTGGCTGTAATAGCCTATCAGAAGTGGAGATAAGTATTCAGAGAAGAACAAATATGTGCGTCTTAGAGGGACCTAAATTTAAGTCAGTCCAACAATTTTTTGAGCCCCTATTGAGAGCAAGGGACCAAAGAATATGTTTACATATATTATACATAGGTTGTATTATCTAAAATATAAGATATGCTGGGGCGCCTGGGTGGCGCAGTCAGTTAAGCGTCCGACTTCAGCCAGGTCACGATCTCGCGGTCCGTGAGTTCGAGCCCCGCGTCAGGCTCTGGGCTGATGGCTCGGAGCCTGGAGCCTGTTTCCGATTCTGTGTCTCCCTCTCTCTCTGCCCCTCCCCTGTTCATGCTCTCTCTCTGTCCCCAAAATAAATAAACGTTGAAAAAAAAAATGAAAATATAAGATATGCTATATAAATATACATTGATACCTTATATGTAAAATATATTTGTTGTCATATATATATAATATATATTATAGTACATAAAAATATATAGTCCAAAATCTTCACAACACATGATTTCTGTGTGCGTGTATTTGCTTATTTATATTACAAGATATATTATTTAATATTAAGTCTCTCTCTCTCTCTCTCGATATATATATATATACATCTATATATCTAGATAGGTAGATAGATAGGTAGATAGAGCCAATCAGTAAAATATGGTGATGCCCCTATTTTCACTTCTCCAAGGCTCATATTCTTTGTCTATAAAATAAATACAATAAAATCTACCTTTTGGGATATTTGTCTTTTTGTATCATGAACAAGTGTCTAACTTCATTTTCTGTGACAGGCTTTGCGTCCCGTATAAAATCCCAGGACACAGCTCTGATTGACCTAACCCTTGGTGAATGTCTACCTTTGGTCCAATGGCTGTTGTCTGAATGGAGCCATGTGGACGCTGCCCCCTCCAGGGTGTTTGTGTTGCCAACTGAGTTGAAATGAAAGTTGTATTTGTCTGGGAAACTTACCTGGCATAGTCATTACAACCTCCATTAAATACGTACTGTTTAGGTGAATGATGTGATCATGTGTAACTCACCTTTAAGTGACTGCCTGGCCAAACCCCACGCCCCATGCCTTGAACAAAGTTAAGAAAAGAGGAGGAGACAAGGAGGCTACATGTGCGTGGACAAAAGCCAGATGAGGGCGCAGTGAGAAGGTCTCAGGAGGACCAAATCGCTGACACCTTGATCTTGGACTGTTGGTCTCCATATGTATAAGAAAATAATTTCTTACTGTTGAAGCCACACAATCTGTGGTATCTTGTCACAGCAGCCCTAGCAAAGTAATATGCTGGGCAAAGGGCAGGGCTAAATATGTTGTATTAACACAATCTGATCAGGTTAAATGAGAAGAAAAGAAAGAAAAATATCAGCATAACATTCAAAAGCTTGCTTAATGATGGGACACTTGGGTGGCTCTGTTGGTCAAGCATCCAACTTCAGCTCAGGTCATGATCTCACAGTTCGTAGGTTTGAGCCCCTTGTTGGGCTCTGTGTTGACAGCTCAGAACCTGGAGCCTGCTTCCGATTCTGTGTATCCCTCTCTCTGCTCCTCCTGCAGTCACACTCTGTCTCTCAAAGGTAAATAAACGTTAAAAAAATTTTAAAAATAAATAAATAAATGAACGTTAAAAATTTTTTTTTTAAAAAGCTTGCTCAATGACTCAATTTAAATACAGAAGCAAAAATAGGTATCTAAAATATGATAAATGTCTATATTAGTTTATCCAAGGAATCATCACTGAGCACCTATGCACAAAGTGCTAGGTAAGTAAGCCTCCCATGGAATGGTGTAGACCATAGATACAGCTGCCCAATTTTGCGACTATTCCCCACCCCCTAGTGCCTTCTAGGGGCCCACCCTTGACTGACGGCTCTTTTTCACATCCACACCCCACGTGGCATCAGGGCCCATGTGGGCCACACAGCCTATGTCCCCTCTTCTGATATTCTCTATCTGAATCCCCTTTTGTCTTTTATTCCTGTACTCATTCTATATTATTTATCTCTTTACCTGTTTCAATCTCCTGACCTAGGAGAATGTAAACTTGTGAAATAATAGGAAAAATGTGGTAGAATTTTGGTGCATGTTTACTGAATGGATGAGAGAGTAAGAGAAGGGGGAGGGGAGAGGGAGCGAGAAGGAGGGAGGGAGGGAGAAAAGGAGGAAGCAGCCCTCTCTTTTGTAGATGAGGATGCTTAGGGCCAGACAGATGGAATGACTTACTTCCAGGACAGAAAACAGATACATGGTTTTGTTGGTGCTTCCGCGTGACCTGGGTGTTTGAGAAAGGAGATCTTTAGACAACTTCTGTTGGCCCAATAGCTCAGGTGAGAGTATGGGAGCGTCTCTGCCAGATGTGGGTTATTTCTGCAGACCCTGCCCCTTGCCCACCGCCAGTCTGGGCCAGAGTGCGCACCAAGGCAAGGAAGTCACTCCTGGCTCTACCAGTGTGGGGTGTGGCTGTCCCCTAGCTCCACCTTCCTCCCCACACTGTGCACGTTGTCTGCTTTTCTGCCATCATGCTGTGAAATGTCTTGCTTCTATTCTGCCATCCACCTTTCCCTGCGTGAATTACCTAAGGGCTGACTCTTTCCTTGGCAACACCATGAAAAGCCCAGGGTGGACATGTTCATGCATTTGGCACAGAAGCCCAGCCGTGTTCTAGATGCTGAGATACGGAGTCATCCAGACAGCGGGATCTCCAACCTCATGCTGCCTCCAGTTTCTGTCTTCTCCACCTAGGTGGAATGCCTTGGGAATGTTCTCTTTTTCTATAGCATTGGGCTTAAAACAATGAATCTAAGTAGGCAGCTCACTGCCTTACAAAGTTAGCTCCAAGAGCTATTAGTGTCGCCATATGTCAAGACAGAGGGATTGTTTGTGCAGGGTTGCCATTGAGTTTGCTGTCACTGGAATAAATCACCATTGACCTTTCCACTTTTAAGAGTTTAATGAACTTAGGAATGGAAATTACCCCCAGAAGTAACAACTGTAACCATGGCTTCTATCATGAAAGCCCATTGTCATTAATGTTCACTCTTTGACATGCCAGGGATCGCTGCTATTAATACTAATGGATCAGACCAAGGTAGAAAATCTGGTGACAGAAAATCCAACTGGCCCCAATTTGAAGTCAAACAACAGATTCTAAATGAAAATTCTTTGTAGATAGGAAATACAGAGAGACAGAATGGCATGGAATCGTATCAGACTTGTGGGTAGTGAACTAACATTTATTTACAACTGTGTTTTTTTAAGACACTATATACTGCATATAAACTACCTTGATCAGTTATATGTCAGTGAATGAAGTCAATATCTCTATGTCAAAGATGAGGAGACTGACACTCAGAAGGAAAAATTAATGTGCCTAGAAAAATTTATTTATGCAACAGTACTTTCTCCTGTACTAAAGGCCTATAATATTCTAGGAGCCAAAGACACTGTGATACCCAAGACAGATTTCCTGCTTTGTCATTTTAGAGAAATAACACACAAACTGTTGATGTAAGGCTTAGACTTTGCCTAATGCATGTTCAGCTAACAAAGTCTATCCTTAAAACCGGAAAGCTGGGGTTTCCAAATTCTGCCACTTGGTATCCGTTACCTTGCAAGGACGTTGGTAGCTTGAGACGTTCTGATGGAAGGGGTATTAATATGCAGCACGGTGGGCTCTTTTAGTTTCCAGTGATGCCTAAGTGGCTTACGACAGACTAGGACTACCCTCTGATCCAGCAATTGCCCTACTAGGTATTTACCCAAAGGATAAAAAAAATACTGATGCAAAGAGATACATGCCCCCAAGGTTTAGAGCAGCATTATCAAAGAGCCCAAGTGTCTATTGGCTGATGAATGGATAAAGAAGATGTGGCATATAGGCACAATGGAATATTACTCAACCATAAAAAAAGAATGATATCTTGCCATTTGTAACAATACGAATGGAGCTCGAGAGTATTATGCTAATTGAAATAAGTCAGTCAGAGAAAGAAAAATGCCATATTATCTCACTTATATGTGGGATTTGAGAAACACAACAGATGAGCATAGAGGAAAAAGAGAGGGGTAAACCATAAAACAGACTCTTAACTATAGAGAACAAACAGGAGGGGAGGTGGGCAGGGGGATGGGTTAAATGGGTGATGGGGATTAAGGAAGGCACTTGTGGTGAGCACTGGGTGTTACATGTAAGTGATGAATCACTAAATTCTACTCCTGAAACCAATATTACACCATATGTTAACTAACTAAATTTAAATAAAAACTTGAAACTACAAAAAAAAAAAACCACAACAGACTAGGCAGACTGCAGAATCATTGTAAGTTTGAATAAGTCATGAAATAATACAGTAAGCTAAAATAACAAAAGTGAAACATGGGTCATATGTGTTTAGTGTATGGACTGTTTTCTGTTTCCTATTGGAAAAGACTAAAGATCCACATATCCCTGAGAGCTGCTACCTTCATGGTCCCAGAGAGCTGTTGGAATCTTTCACCTTACCAGAAAAAATTCCAAGAGCACCTCTTGGTGGATCAATTTGGTCACTCTAATTCAGTCTCTGTATCCAAGGTCGTTGAACACACCAATTGGTTAACCTATGTCATATGTTCTGCCCCTGGAAACAGAGATAGTAATTTTACCCAGAATTCTATGGATCCCGAAATGGAAGTCAGTGGCATTTGGGATTAAGGAAGTCAGAACTCATTCTGAAAAGACAACTAACTCATGACTACTCAAATATGAATGTTTTTTTGTAATCTACAAGTATTAGCAATATGGTCCATTGCTGGCTTTATTTTTGCTATCATTATGAATATGATTCAGTTATAATTTTTCACCTTACAAGCTACTGAATAGATACCGAGGTAAGTTCAATGACTTACCTCTGTTTACATGGCCAGGTTTTTAAAAAATATTTGTATTCTTTTCTCCATTTTAATACAAATTTGTGTGTGTGTGCATTAATCACATGCCAGGAATTGTGCTAGGCACTGATGTCGCAGTTAATTGGACTCATTCTTTTTTCTTTTTGAATTAAAAACCACCAATGGTATTGTTTAAAGTTTGAAAGGCAGGGCTGGGTCTAGTTTCATGAAGTCCTCTGCCAAACCTGCAAGGGCAATTATTGGATAGTATCCAGTTTTTCCTAAAAGTAAAGCACAAGGAAATAAGTAGGAACATTTAATTTGTAGGACTGTGACAGGTTGTATTTTCCTAATAATGGTTTTATTCTCTCCCATCTTGCTGGCTCTTTAGCACCATGGCCTCACTGTCTCCCTCAAAAGTGGGGGTCTCTTTACTATTGGGACAGTTGAGGTTGGAGATCTCGCTGAGGTTGAGACATGAGGTCAACATGAGGTTGGAGATCTCACTGTCTCCCTCAAAAGTGGGGGTCTCTCTACTGCTAGCCTTGTAACTGCTCTGGCTGATAGAATGTTCTGGAAGGGATGCTGTGTCAGTTCTAGGGATAGTTCTTTTTTTTAAAATTTTTAAAATGTTTTATTTATTTTTGAGAGAGAGAGAGAGTACGAGGAGGGGAGAGGCAGAGAGAGCAGGAGACAGAATCCACAAAGCAGGCTCCAGGCTCCTAGCTGTCAGCACAGAGCCCTACATGGGGCTCGAACCTGTGAACCATGGGATCATGACCTGAGCCGAAGTCAGATGCTTAACCGACTGAGCCACCCAGGCGCTAGTTCTAGGGATAGTTCTTGACTGAACCTGGCAAATTCCGCTTCTCACTTCTTGGAAGGCAGCCACGGTGGTGCCGATGTTACATGTGCTACGAATTTTCATGAATGAATGTGACCTGTACGCACCACTATAGTAGCCAATGAGGGTTTTACCACCCTGAAAACTTCTGTGTTCAACTTAGTCCTCCCTTCCCACCCATAACCCATGGTAAACACTGATCCTTTTACTCCATAGTTTTGCTTTCTCCAGAATGCCATCTGGTTGGAACTGTAGCCTTTTCAGACTGGCTTCGGTCACTCAGTGATGTGCATTTGAGGTTACACCGTGTCTTTTTACGGCTTGATAACTCATTCTTTTTTAGAGGTGAATGATATTACATTGTCGGGGTGGACCACAGCTTGTTTATCCCTTCACCTACTGAAGAAAATCTCGATTGCTTCCATGTTTTGGCAGTCACGAATGAAACCGCTGTCAACACCTGTGTGCGGGTTTTTGTGTGGATCTAAGTGTTCAGCTCCTTTGGGTAAATACCCAGGAGCTCACACTCTGGATTATACGGTCAGACGATGTTTCGTTTTGTAAGAAATTGCCGGTCTGACTTCCAGAGCATCTGCAGCGTTCTTCACCCCCACCAGCGCTGAGTGAGAATTCCTGTTACTCTACATTCTCACCAGCGTTTGGTGTCATGGGTGTTTGGGATTTTGGCCATTCTGGTAGGTGTCTAATGATATCTCCTTCGTGATTTAATAGTCCCCCATTCTTAAACTGGAGATAATGATTGTTCTTATCTCCATGTTTCGATAGGAGGATCCAGCGGGACAAATCACACACATCACTTAGGAGAGCACTTGACACTCCGTGACTGTTTCACGAATGTTGGTATAGATGATGTATCACATGGGAACTTCGTAACTCTCTCTGTGCCTGCAAGTCCAAATCCTTCGTGATCTGACTCTGTGCCCTTTCACCGTCACCTCCTGGCACTGTTTGCACCTGTTACCGTTATTAGCCCTCTGCTGCCTTTGCTGAAGCTCGCCCCTCTGCCTGGAATGTCCCTTCTTCTGTTTGTTTCACTGTTTCCCTTCTTTAGGTCCCAACAGAGTATATCCTCCAGAAAGAAATCTTGACTGACTCCCACTCTCTGGGCTGTGGCAGGAGGCTGCCTCTCCCCACCACCGGCCATCTTCTTACTATTATTATCCCTATGAAATTGCACCACAGATGCCTACCCACCTGTCCTCATTTTCCCTTCATAGCGTGGGACCATCAGGAGAGGGCAGGAACTCTTGTCCTGTCTGCAGCATTTGCTGAAGATTTACAGGGTGGGTGCCAAGTACTACTTGAGATATTCAGGCTCGTGTTCAGGAAGGATGAGAGGAAAGGAGGAAAGCAATCGAGAAGAGTACGGATAAAGGAGAAAAGGAACATACACAGAAGGAATTTACAAATAAGGAGATGAGAAGACACCAAGAAGAACAAATATCTTGGAGGAAAGTGGATTGTCTCACATAGCCACAGAAGCTCCCTAAGTGGAGAAGTGTCATCGTCAGGGTCTGTTAAAGGTTGACGAGAAAGAGGGGTAGCCGGCTGCATGCCTACGTGTGAATGTGAGGTGTTATTGGTCTTGGGGTTGTGGAGACAAGCCACACTTTCTCCCCCTTTCCTAAGAGCCCACAGACTCTATGAGAAACAAAAAGAAAAGCCATGGGTTTCATTTAATTCGGTTCAGGCTTCTAGAACAGAATATCATGGAATGACTGACTCATAAGCGATAGATTTTTTTTTCCCCTCCGGAGGCTGAGAAGGTCAAGATCAGGGCATGGGCAGAACCAGTGTCTGGGGACAGCCCACTACCTGGCTGGCTATTGGCACTGTGTCCTCACAGGACAAGAGACAAGAGAGCTCTCTGGGGTCTCTTAATAGGGGTTCTAATCCCATTCGTGAAGGCTCCACTCCTGACCTCATCACTTCCAAAAGATTCCACCTCCGAATCCCATCCCACGGGGTTCAGTTTCAATCTATCAATCTGGGGGGACACAAACATCCAGTCTATGGCAGCTTTGATTCAGCATTATATGCCATATGGCCAAATATCAGCATTATTGATATGTGGAGAAGGCAGCACAAAAGGGGGGTATTTCGCTGAACCCAGAGCACTAGGGGGGAGGGGTGCCTTCAGATTAGGGTTAACAACTTGGAAAGGCTGAGGAGGAGTGAATTAAGTCAAGAACCGGGTATAGTATAGTGACCTGTCAGAGAAGCGAACAGTGCAGCAAGTGTGACATCAAGTGACTTCTGGGAAAGTAGAAAAGCCTACATGACTGAAGGGGGGTTTAGCCAGACCCCAAACGTGTCTTGCCAAGGGGGGTCTTGTCCTGAAGGGAAGGGGGAGTCACTAAATTTGAGACGGAAGGTGTCATTGTTGTGTTTATGTTTTAGAACAACCACTCCGATAATATTTCGAGGGACAGAATCAGGAGGACAGAAAATGGGAACCACTTAGGAGGCTTTAAATAATCAGATAAGGAATAGTGAGGGCCTAAGACAGTGAGGGGGGTGAATGAGACCAATGTCTGATACACAGAGAACTCAGCTTTTACTTTAGTTTCTTATTTTTTTAAATTTTATAATGTTTATTTATTTTTGAGGAAGAGCACAGGGGAGGGGCAGAGAGACAGAGAGAGACAGAGAGAGAGAGAGTGAGGGAGGGAGACAGTGGATCTGAAGCAGGCTTTGTGCAGATAGCACAGAGCCCGACGTGGGGCTTGAGCTCACAAACCGCGAGATCATGACCTGAGCTGAAGTCAGACGCTTAACCGACTGAGCCACCCAGGCGCCCCCCTCCTTTAGTTTCTCTTAAACAACAAGAAACACACATTCTGGAATTGCTACCACGATCAGAAAGCAGTGAGTCCTCATACAAGGTCGCCGATCAGAATATCTCACGTAAGACATCTCAGGTAGGGAGGGCTGCCCACGGTAGATCCCATGAACTGTCATTGACTATTCCAGTGTTTCAGAGCATGGGCTCTCCAATCAGACGTACCTGCTTCCTCCTGCTTCCACATCCTAACACCACAACCTCAAGAAAGATCCTTGGCTTCCCTGGTGACAATTTTGTCACCATAGAGTGAAGATAAGAATAGCATCTACCTCATTGCACTCTGGTGGGGATTAAATAATTTACCATATGCAAGGTATTTAGCACAATGCCTCGCAGATGGTAAATATTCCATAAATTTTAGCTATTTTTATAATAAATGGATGAATTTATGAATTAATAATTCTGGCAGGAGCTGCAAACACATAGTGAAGTGTCTGTGTTACAGAGTATTTTGAGATAAATTTGAACAGTGGAGGCCAGTAGAATGAGGAAGGTCTGTATGTCCCTTGGGATAAATTGCCCAGAATGGATAGAGAGTATCTATCTGAGCAGTGATTGTTCAAGGGGTCTCAGTGATTTTGGAGACAGACATTAACACATACCCGCCCCTAGACGGTGGCTCCCTTCCAAATGCAGAGGGACGAATCACTGGTCTTTAAAGCTGAGACACTGCAGGTAACTTGCCCATTCCTTTTGTCGATTTCTGGGATTAGATCTGTGTATCAGGCATGAAGAAACAGGCTGTGGGTGTCCAATGAGCTGAATAAGGTGAACAGAGTCCTGTTCTCCAGCAAGAGTTTGGCTCAAAGTCTGGAGCTTGGAGCAGAGGAACTGGCATTATATCATTGCAAACACAGGTACCCCACCTTGGTAATGAACGGGGGCTGAATTCTCCAGGGAATGTTTGCTGGTGACTCCCTTTCACTACTGGCAAAGCATGGTTTTACTCAACACACATTTCTGAGCATCTCCTGTGGGGCCCGTAGCGTGCTCCATGTTAAGTCATAAATGAGCTATGTAATTTCTGCCCTTTGGGAACTCATAAGCTAGCAATGGAGGCAAGATCAAATTCAGCTGGCTTCAAGGCTTGGGAGAAATGCCTAAAAGAAGTGTAAACATGTAATAGGGAAGACGAAAGGAAGAAGTCTGCTGTCTGTCTGACAAAGGTGATTTACAGGTTTTAAAACTCTGTTGCTGAGGGTCTGGGCCATGATACATCTTATATCCTGCTGGTGGGACGGGAAATGGGCAGATTTCAGAGTGCTTTGGTAGCAAGGATCATGATATTCAAATGTACATGCGGTTTGACCCTGGCAGTTCTAAGTATTGATCCAGAATGTGCATGTGCGTTCGTGCACACACACACACACACAGACACACACACACGTACAGAGGGATATGCCCACTATTTGTCTACAAAGAACTTCATTCCAGTAATTTTTATAATGAAGACTGCAAGACATTATATGCTCAACATCAGGTGTTTATGATTGCATTGTAGTGCAGGTCAAGATGATAGGTCATGTAGCAATTAAAAATGCTGCCATAGACTCATTGATGACCTCAGAAATGTTTCACTTTATGGTGTTAAAGTGATAAAAGGGATATTACGAAGCAGTGGGTAACATGTGATGCCAACGTTGCAGACGCCTATATTTATATATCTATATCTGCATTTGTATTTATATGTGTATCTATATCTATCTATCTGTCTGTCCATCTTCTGGAAGCAAAGATACCAAAATGTTCTTAAGGGCGGAAGGAAGGACATTGGGGACATTGTTATGCTTCACTAGGATTTTGACGAGTAGGCAGGAGCAGATAAGCTAAAGTATTGGCAGAGTGGGGACGAATGGCCCTGATTTCCAACGCCACATCCCAAAGTGTTTAGTTGCATTAGGGGGATGGCTTGGGAATCAGGCAAAAGTAAGCTCAAGTCCTGGCCGTGGTCTTTGATGGCTGCATCACTGGACACATGGTATTCATCTTATATGCTTGGTGTGGGCATTAGATGTCAAGGGAATAGAGTACCTCGCACAATTCCTGCGGAAAAGCTGGTTAATGAACTGTGATAGTTACTACCACAGGGCGGCTGGGACTTGAATGCCTGGTTCGGTTTCTGACTTTTGCTATTTATTAACTCTGTGATCTTGGGTCAGTCACCTCGCCTGTTTCTTTGTCTGCAAAATGGGGGTAATAAACACTATCTACCTTATTTGGTTGTTCAAGGATAAAGTAAGGTGATGTCTGTAAATGCCCAGAACCTACCACTAATGAATTCTGAGTCACTGTTAGCTATGGCTGTTCTCACAAGTTTCTTTTCACTGAGCTCTGACAAATAAATTGATGCATGGTTTTATGGGAATGACAAGACAGCAGAATTAGGAAAGCACTGGACCTCTGATGCGGGCAAGCTACTGGAGAATGTATCATCCGTGGGGTGCACTCTCTGCTCTCTTGCCGGGCTTTTCCATTCATCAACCACATTCACTTAGCAAACACTCACTAAGCACCTATTAATTACTGTTATGCACGGTGGTGCTGGGTGGTCCTTGGGATGCTGCGTGTTCCCCAGCTTCCTGGAGATGTTGCAGCTTCCTGGAGACAAACCTGTATCAGTAAACTCACACGAGGGTTACGTGCAAATTCTCGGGAGCCTGGTGAGGGACAATCGTTGCACCTGTAAGACTGTGGGTGGTTAATCCAGGGAAGCCTATGCACAGTCTTCATCAGGGGACTGCAGGGTCCCTGAGTGTTGAAATGATTTGCAGGAGGACTTACAGTTCCTCTGTTCAACCTCTCTCTCGGCACGGAAGCCTTCTGCAGGATTACTGATAAAGCTTTCTTCCGGGATGGGGTGATGTCCCCAGCAGCATGACATCTACTCCTTAGTTGACTCCTTGATTGGACAGACAGTTCTGACTTTCAGAAAGTTTCCTTTAGTTTGGTCCAAAAGATGCATCCCGAGAATTATTTGTCTCTGTTTTATTTCTCTAAAGTTTATCAGAAAAAGACTTATGCCTTCTGTACAAAATCACCCTTCAACTGCAACTCCCTCTAGCCACACTCCTGCCAGCAAAATATTTTTCCTGTCGGCTAAAATTATGCATATGCCTTTATTCCGTGGAGAACGTGTTTCCTGAGCCCAGTAGAAATTGGTGGCGGAAAGAGTGGTCTCCAGAGCCCGACTGCCTGTTCTCCAATCCTGGCCCTGGTCCTTCTGAGTGGTACCTGTTCCCTATGTGTACTGTGGGGATTGTAGCATCACCCAGTCTGGAGGGAGAGGTGGAGGACATATTAAACGACCCACTGGAAGCCCCTGGAGTGGCTCCTGGCATACGGTGCTGGATGAATGTAGCTGTTTTTTTACTATGTGCCTACCTCTATCGCATGAAAGGCGTATTTAGGCGAGTCAGACTGAGTTTCTGCTCAAGCACTCAGTTCCATGGAGCAGAAAGTGAAATGTGGGATACGCACTGGATGGCTGAGTGTTTCAGAGCAGGGACAGGGCACCAGAATGGACAGGAAGAGGCTCATTTTCCCCACAGAGCATAAGATGGGTGGACCAGTTATTGAGGATGGAACTTTCTCGTGATTGCCCGGTCGCTTGTTCAAAACATGCTTTCCCCTCTCATGCCACATACTTCAAATTAAGCGAGAGAGTAAGGACAGGAGGGGAGAAAAGTGGGTTAGTGGCAGATAATGATAATAAATAAGATGATTGGATATATACATGGTGAAATGCTCAGAATGACACATTGTTACCTGACGTTTGCAAAAAATCTTTCCTTTCCAAGGAAAGCTGTAAGATCCCGGTGGGAGGATGGTTGAGAGAGCAGAAGGGATGATGTTAGTCTCATTTTGTGCCTTAGGTACCTGTGTTCATTTCAAAGTAGGGTGATGTTGGGCAGTGATGGCTGGCTTTGAGCTGCCCTTTTCCCCACCTCCCATCGTGGGGGGGGGGGGGCGTCGAAAGACACTGGGTCCTTCAGATGGAGGTGGCTCATTATAGTTGAGGCATGGCCAGCAAAGGTGGTGTTGGGGGCAGAAAAAGGACAGGGATATCAGGACAGGACACAGGTCATGCTAACGAGGTGTTAGTACCGCAAACAGGTACCTACTGCCAGGCTGGGCGGCTTTTTATGGAATTTTGGGTGACATCCTGCTGAAAGAGATGATGCTTGCCAGAAGGCCAATGAGTTAGGTGGCTTCCAGACGGTGTGTGGAGATGTTTTCTACTTGTGAGCCCTCGCTCAGATCCCGTACAGTCCACGGGCATATGATAGATAAGAGAGCCGACCTTTCCAGATGGCCAGCGTTTTTGCTCTAAGACACCGTCTGATGGGAAGTTAGTTTCTCAGTTGCTCATCTGTGCTGGGTCCTGATTTCGCCGCCTCCTGCAGTCAGGCTTCTGAGTGGTTTTGTTCCCCTGGTTCGGTGCATCCAAACAGTGGGTGGGGGGGTCACAGCGTAGCGATAAATTGGGCTGTCCCTGCCTAATGTTTGGACTGGGGACGCACCGTATCTCTCAGCCACTGCCATGGTGCCCAGGCCCTCCGTCTCTACCCCCCGGCATCTGCCCTGGCTCTGTGCCTTCTGAAGGCTCCATACGCACTCAAGCCTTCGTGCCCTTCTCCGGGCTGTGTGCACTGTGGCCTGTAACCCATTTTTCTGATTCTTTGCTAGCCATTCTGGAAAACCTAGTTCAAAGACTATTTTTTTCAGAAGCCAAAGGAAAAGTATACAGTAAGTTCAAAGAGAACTAGGCACACACACCTCCATTAAGACACTGATTACATTGAATTGTACTTTTGGCCTTTCTCTGGCATTGTGATTTTAACCCACTGCTGTGAGAGACGTATTTCTCTTATACCCACGGTGCTTTGCATCGTAGCTAACACACAGTACAGACTCGCCACCCTCCTTTCCTTTGACTTGATTTGACTGATAAAAAAGAGAGATGCTGTTGCTTGAATATGAATGAGAAAAGT
The DNA here is from genome assembly GCF_016509475.1 of Prionailurus bengalensis. Taxonomy (NCBI): domain Eukaryota; kingdom Metazoa; phylum Chordata; class Mammalia; order Carnivora; family Felidae; genus Prionailurus; species Prionailurus bengalensis. Next base: position 78,423,069 of record NC_057353.1, on the reverse strand, counting down.
AAACAAAAGAGGCATTCTACATTGCTAATGATTGTGCTTTTGTTACAGCTGTGAGACAGGGGATTTTTTAGTTTTTGACTTTTTGGGTAATGTTTTGGTAACAAAAGAAATTTAAAATTTAATCAGCTATCTTGCTGATGGAACATTCTTTCACTTTTTCAAGAATCGCATTTCTATTTTAGATTATTTATCCACTTGTTCAGCACACATTTGTTGAATGCTGTTTTACTCCCTGCTCTAGAGAATAGAGAAGACAGAATAAGGAAGTGAATACCATCCCAGAACAACTGCCTGGCACACAGCAGGTGCCGGGGAATACTTACTGAGTGACTGATGGAGGAGAACGAAGTAATGTTGGATGCCTCCTCTTATAATGCCCAAGTTCAGCCGCATAATGACATGTCCGACGTCTGATTAATGGTTGAGCTGGGTGAGACAACACGTCTCCTAAGAATAATCTCATTTTCCTTTCCACACCATAATTCTGTGTGCTCTTCATATATAAGCAAATGGAGACTCTATAAATATTATTTACCCGAACTGTGAAACAATTGAGGGCTTCTGTAGCAGATGGGCATCTCGGTGAAGATATTTCAAGCAGAACTCTGGTGGGGCTAGAGTCGGTGATGGTGAGCGGAGCATGGAACATGTGACATTAATCAACGACGCAACTGTTACTTATTATCCAGATACCACACGCTGGCTGGCCTTGCAAAAAAAGAGGAGGTAAGCTTTCCAAAAGTCCCTGGTAGGAGTGGGTTCAAGTGAGTGTGGAAAGGTAGACTGGGCACCATCTGGGTAGAACGTGGACACGGGGCCTGATATGCCTGGGTCCAAATCTTGGATCTGCAACTTACTAAATAATTAAAATTTGGTCAATGTTGTTACCTTTTAGGAACCCCCGAAGTTCTTCTGTACAGAAAATCTTGTGTGTGTGTGTGTGTGTGTGTGTGTGTGTGACAAATTTAGGGATACCTTTTCCTTGAACTCAAGAATCTTTTTGAGTACGATTCACTCAGGACACGATTATGGACTGGAAGGCCAGGTGTGAGGGTGCAGTGTGGACAACCCTGGCCTCAGTGTGGTTATGGTCTAAAGATTCTTTGTCACTGGTGTGTCGTTTCTCATAACGGCCTTTCCTGAAGTTTCTGTAAGACTCTCTCCCACAGGTCTGCCATTTCCTTGAAAGTAAAGATGATGTCTGTTTTGCTCACCTCTGTATCTCTGGACTGAGCATACTGCTTATTTCAAAGCAGATGTTCAATAAATACCTGTTCAGTGAGACTTAGCCGTTTATCCCCACCTCCACTCCTACCTCTAAGATGATATGCAAGTGGAGAAAGAATGGACTTTGGAGCCAGATGTCTGTTCTTGTCTCACTTGCTGATGTGACCTTACAAATGCTTCTTAGGCCTTGAAGGTTGTGAGGCCTCATCCGTGATGGGAGATTCTAACTCTGCTCAGCATGGAGTATAGCAATCCCATATAAACGGGCCCTTCGCCAGGCAAATGAGGGGCTCTCATCAGGGGGCTAATGACCTTTGTCATTAATTCTCTGTTGCCTCATTGGGTCATCCTCTGTCCTTTTCACTGTCACAGGGAAAGTCACGCTGGAGGTAGAACCATTCCAGGCAGGAGGGATAGCGTGGGGTAAAGGTCCAACGGACTGAACAGAGTGGTTCTATGACCATTGGTGCTGGCGTTTCTGGAGCCTGAAATAGAAGCAGGGAAGAGTTTAGCCAGGAGCTATAGCCTAGACTAGGTCATATCCTATGGGGCTTCTTAGGTAGAGGAGCTTGAATTTGTCCTGCAGAAAATAGGGGCATGGAAGCTGTTACCCCTCAAGAAGCTGCCCCTGGAGGGCTCACATCCAGGCGCACGGAGCGCCATCTGGTGGTCACAGTCGGCAGTGGCTTAGTTCTGGGCACTTGCCACTCCCACCTCTCCCAGCATCTGACATTTGCCACACCCTTTGCAGAATATAAAACAATCTCATGTTTGATGTTGGGGAAGTAAGCTTTTCCCATCTTGGACTTGTGGAAACTGAGGCTCGAAGAGGTGAAAGTATTGCCTAAGATTAATAGGTCCTGGGCTCAGCACTGCCATGCGAGACTTTTTTCTGTCGTTCTCCCGGGATCCTCGCTTTGTGTGCCGCTCGGTTGGACTTGCTCCGTCTTCACAGGGCCGGCTCTGTCGTGTTTCTGTGCGCGCAGTGACTCTTGCCTACGGCGTGGTGGCGTCCGTGACTGATGCTCCTGAGCATGGTCCCTTCCAGGCTGCTGTAGACGCATAAACAGTATGTTGGAAAGCATGGCTCACGGACGAACAAAAGGCACCTTCGTTTTGGTCTCCTGTTCTCCCGTTCAGCTTTCTTCATCGGGGAAATTCTTCCCCTGTCCCACATGAAAACTTGGGAGGGTCCCATGGCTTTTCGGCGACATCCTATGTTATAGTTTTATGGAGCTTTGAAACAATTAACACGGTTTTAGTTCAGTGACTGCCGTTACAGTTCAGTGATTACAGTGCCATAGCTAAAACCGCCAACTTGATTGGGCGGCAAGTTCTTTGCCCTTCAAGTCCTAGTGTTCATGCCCACCCAGCAACACTCAACTGATCCTGCTGCCAGAGCCCTTTTCTGGCCTCTAGATTCACCAGGCAGGAGTCAGACCCTTTCCACACTCAGCTTTAGACTTCTCAGGAAGGAGGCAAGCACTGCTTATCTCTGCTTTCCAACTGCAGTGGTCATGCTCTGAGGATTCTGAGTGGTTTCCTTGAAGCATGGGTCTTTCCCTTGTCAAGGCATGGGATCGGCACCATTTTGAAGGAAGGGGCAAGGTCATATCATCACTCAGGAGGCCCAAAAGTGGGTTAAATTGTGTCTCTAAAAGTTCATAGGTTGACGTCTTAACCCCTACTCCCTCACGATGTAAACTTGTTTGAAGATGGGGTCTTTATAGAAGTGATCAAGTTAAAAAAGAAGTCGTCAGGGTGGACCCTCATCTGGTCTGACTGGTGTCCTTCTCGAAAGGGGGGATTTAGAGACCTACAGGAGCATGTGAGCATGCGGATGGCCATCTAGAAGCCCAGGGGAGTGGCCTGGGGCAGATCCACCTGTCACAGCCCCCAGAAGGGACCAACCCTGCGGACGCCTTGATCCTGGACTTTCAGACTCTCAGGCTGCAGGACAGTGCATTCTGCTGGTTAAACCACCCTGTCTAGTCTGTGACCTCTTATTACAGTGGGCCTGGGACACTAATCCAAGCCCTAGTTTCCTGATCAAATCCCATCCACATTCACATCCCATCTTATCGCCTGCAAATGATTAAGTGGGTTTAAGAATCACGAAACAGGTTCGCGACCATTTCCGTTCACACTCAGGTTTTCTCACAGCCAAAACCTAACTCAGATAATTGCTTGTGAGGGTCCCACTCTAACCCCCGACACATGAACTTACCAAGAATCCATTCCGTTTGACCAGAAGCCCAGCGCAGCATCTAATTATGATGAGCAGGAATGGAAAATGAGTATGCAAATGAAGAGTGCTGACGTTCCTGTGAAAAATTAGCTGAATGCTTTAGGAGGATTTGATGAGACAAATCCCACACACCCACAGCCCAATTTTATTGGACTAGATGTGGTTATAAAATACTGAGGGAAAATGATCAAAATCTAAAGAAGGATTCTACCCTGAAGCTAATCCCCCAGGACCTTCAGTGTCTATTTTCCTTTCGTGAACACGGATGCATCAATTAAGATGGTTCGTTTCGTGCGCTGCGCACGTGGGAAGACAACTCTGAAGGAAATCGTCAAAGCTGTTCTCAAGAGAAAAGGCCTCGAATCTGTAAAAGGTTGACAAATTTGCACTTACATTTTTTATGTTGAAATGGAATAAAAATGTATGATTTACCTATTTATTTGCGTATTTATGTATGTGTGTGTGTGTGTATGCATGTATTTATTTTGATGAACAAATGTCAAATACGTGTTTCCGTTGAGGTGGTAAAGAGGACTTGTGCTGAATACTCAGATCTCCTGGGAGATACTCAAGGGGTCTGTAGAATGGATTCCCAGAACCAAATCTCTGGGTCACAGGGTGCAGACTTCTTAGTTTGGTTACACACTGCCATAGATCATCGTTCAAATATCATTCCCACAAGACAGAACTCTTCAGGGAAAGCGTCTCCCTTCTTCTCCCTCTTTTGGAGCCTGGCCACATGCCTTATTAAGAGTAATCAGTAAACGATGGAAGGAAGGCAGTGAAGGGTGTCATGGAAGGATGTAATGAAAGGACTCTGTCCAGTGGCCAAGGGCTTGGGTGCCCTGGAACCCATTCATTACATTGCCTTGCCTTTTACCTATAGTAGCACTGCCTCCTTGTCCTTGTTTATGGAACTCCCCCAATATCCCCTGTTGAATGACCAGACACTTTAAATGATGGCAGAGATGGAATCCGGCCCATGGATGTCAGCAGATGCTAGTGGCTGTGTCCTCTCCTGCTTTGAGCCATGCCTTCCTCGGTGCAGCAGGGGCGATCCTTTTCACCTTTGCCTTCACTCATCCTAAATGGACTTAGGAAACTTGTCCACAAAATAGATCATTCCAAGTGTCAGGAACTCAGCTCCACCCATCTGTTGGGAATAGGATTTTAAGGATGTCCTTTTGAACCATTCGGAAGTACCTTTGTTGGGTCCTACGTGGGGCTTCAGCCACAGCTGGAAACGGCACTCTTGCAACTCACAGCTCACAATTCTACCACCAGGAGGAGACTGAAGGTACTGTCTCAGCTCCATTTACAAGCTTCTGGGGAAGGACTCACAGTGACCTGCTTTGACTTACATGTGCCTCTAACTCCACACACCCTATTTTCCCCTCCACTGCTGGCCTCTGGGCCAATCACTTGAGCCATGGGTGGTGGTGGGAGGCTCTTGAAGGACCATCTAAGGAAGCTCTAACCAGATTACTTGGTTTAAATGAGAAGCAGCACGACCTGCTGATAAGAGGAACATTGTTCACGGCACGAGGGAGCAGGGCAGAGCTGACAATCGGAGAGGTGTCTACAGCAGCATGTCTTTGCCTTGTTAACTAGCTGTTAACACATTCCAGGACCAACAACCTGCCTTCTTTCAAACTTGGGTGATGGGAAGACACGTGGATGCAAATTCTAGTTTTGTCATTTGTGCGTGATTTTGGGCAAGTAATATAGCTTCTTTGGGCTCTACTGTCTATTAAATTAAAAGAGAAATGGCATCATAATAATTTTATTGTGACAATTCTGTTAGATAGTGTCTGTCAATGGTGAGCTTTACGGTCAGATACAGGATCGGATGCTCGGTGCATATTAGTCTCCCTTCCTCTTTCTAGCTACCCCCTGCCCAAATGTATTATCATTTATTTCTTATAACCACCCTGTGAGGTAGGGAAAGCATTATTGTCACCATTAAACAGATTAATGGCATGCAGGCATGGAAAGGGGCTCGTTGATTTATTCATTCTGTCATTTATGTTTTCATGAAATATTAAATGCTGCTGGATATACAAAGATCAATAAGACAGGGTTCTTCCCACTGAGCGATTAGTAAAAGCCAAGTCTGAACTTGAAGATAAGACAACTACTCTACCTCCCCATCCACTTGCCCTCCTAGATGCTAGAGTTGGTGGTATTACCAAAGTAATCTGTTCCCTCACGCAGATTTGGGCAAACAGTCCAAAGAAGTAAGTGAAAGTAATATTAAAAGTATAAACAGTGAATACAACACTGAAAAGTGTTCAGAACACGTACAGAATTGTATCTCCTTAATTAAGAGTAGTCTAGGTTTTTAAAGCTTTTTAAAAATGACAAAAACCTATCATTTAGCACGATGGGACTTACTGATGCCGAGCAAAAGTTAACATAATTAAAGAATATCAAAGACCAGGAGTTTATTATATGTAGCTCCCAGTGATTTAATGTCTGCATACCTTAAATTGGTGGACATCATGGTCTGGTTCCATATCCGTTTGCACAAAGAGGGATACTTTTAGCTCAAAGTCAGTCAAATCCCGTTCATTCCATTATGCAAGAAGACATTTATGCCTCAGATTCTGAGAAATAAGTGAAGTCTCTCTCTCTTCACATCTGCTTCCTTCCCATAAATTATCCACCCTGTTTTTGGCCCCGTGCTCTTAGGTAACCAGCTGGAGTGCTCTGTAGGAACTCAGTACTGCAGCATGTTTCTGGAAACAGTGGGGTCTACATGCCCAGGAAGTTTCCTATAAGATGGAGAATGCACTTGACTGATGGAGCCATTCACTGGTTCTGGGGGCTGAGAACACAGAGAGCATCTAGCATGTGCCCCACGCTCCAGGGAGGACTAGTGAACAGCCCATCGTGAACGGCAGAACACTGGGAGCACCAGAGGTGGATGATGCTACCACCTTCGGAGGTCCCTGTACAAGACACATTTCACCTGGGAGTCTCATTTACTCCTCACTACGGCCTTATGGTTGGGTGAGAGCGTCGCCATCATCTCTTTAACCAGTGTTGATGGAGCAGATCTCCAAAGGCTGCAGGGGTTAACACAAGTCATGGTTCAGGATACAGATAGGAACAGTCAAACATCTGGACCCCACAGTGGACTGCTTGGGACCCTCTTCCACTGCATCGGTTCCCTTTAGTCACTGTCTCTGAGGATAGGGTGAGGACTTGGGCAGAGGTGATTCCTTTGGTCTCCTGGTCTCTCCTGTGTCAGCATCTTGCAAAATCTCTCCTTGTCCAACTCCTGAGATGTTTTCCCTCAAACCTCTGTTTTCCTCTCATCTGAGAGAGATCAGTCTAGGTCTCAGCTTTTTTGCAAGGTGCCTCACTGGGAAGTATTGAGGGTCTTGGACACCTGGGTTCTCACCCAGCTCTGCTGCTGCTGACAGTCTAGTCTGAATGGAGGTGGGCACACGGCCCCTCTGGACTTCCTGTCCTGAGTGGACCTGACACTCAGTTTTAGAATTTTATGATTATTTCCATCTCTGGATTATGCCTGTGGTCTCTTCAAGCATTGCCACGCTTTTCTTCTATCTTTTCTAGCTTTCTGTGAGCAAGGGCAGTGACTTACACACTGGGTTGAAATCAGCCCCAAACACTTTCAGTGCCTATCACATGCCAGGTGTTTGGAACTTGCCTCTTTCTGTGACTACCGTTTAGCTAGACAAAGAGAACGCATTCAGAAAGTGATGGTTCAATTTTAATTTCCATTGAACAAATGCACGGAGAGCCGTCTATCTGGCAGACCCTCTCCTGGGCTTCTTATAGGCATTATCTTTGTGCTGAGAATGGCACCAATGTTCTTTTTGACCCGAATGCGGCTCACAGTGTCTAAGCTCTGACACTTAATTAAGTGACTTAATTAAGGCAGGTAGCAGAGCTCAGGTCCAGATTCCACACAATTTCCCAAGTATCTCCACTTCCCTACACATTTTGTCACTTGCACAGATTCGCTCAAGCACTGTATTACTCCTTCCTCACTGTATATTGTAGCTTGACATGCATGGACTTTACAGGATCTTTAAACTTAATAAATTATGTTCACAATTCTTACCAGAATAATGATAAAAAGGGATACGAGGAAACTTTTGGAATTGATCGATGTCTGTTACCTTGATCGTGGTGATGGTTTCATCAAATTGCACACATTAAATATACACAGTTATCGTATATAAGCCATACTTTGTAAAATGACAAAACTAAGCCAATTTAGTAATGAGCTTAATGTCCTTTTTTCAAGGGGAAACAACCAGTGGATTGGGGTGGCATAGTGCCTAACAACAGGGGATCACTGTTCCCAAGGGATGTGGGGCGAGAGGGACTTTGACCGAGTGCTGGAAGAGGCAACTTGGAGAACAGAGCATGATTGGCTAGGAGGTCAGGGATTTCCTTATAAGGTTGGCAAGTCCTATTTTCTAGGGTAAGACAAGCTCGCCAAGGCTGGGTTGGAAGATTCTGATCGGTATATGTTAGTTTTCCTTGATGGGTGATTCCTGTAAGTGTAGGCTGCCTTAGGTATAGGTATTTGATGTAGGCCAGGCTACTGGGTGGCTCAATTTTGTAGGTCCTGAAACCCATGAACTTTATCAACCGCAAAAAAAACTGTTTCTTTATTTTCTACTTTTATTTTAAGTTTATATATTAATTTTTGAGAGAGAGAGAGAAAGAACGAGTGGGGGAGGGACAGAGAGAGAGAATCCCAAGCAGACTCTGCACTGTCAGCGCAGAGCCAGACACAGGGTTCAAACTCAAAGGACTGTGAGATCATGACCTGAGCCGAAACCAAGAGTTGGATGTTTAACCGACTGAGCCACTCTTCATTTACTTATTTTTCAAAAAATTACATGGGTGTGCATTTTCCTGGGAAAGGAATTGTACTTTTGTACTTTCTGTCAGTTTTTTAAAGGGGTCTGTGATCCAAAATCACAAACACTGCCAATGCTTCTCCATCCCAAGGGGGGGGGGTGGGGGAGGGGAATAGAGTGATTTATAAATGGATGTGTTGGAACCAATCAAGGTACACAGCCTAGCTGCCTCTTGGGGACAGATTCTTCTACTCCTGGCTTCTCTGAGCTTTCAGTGGCTCTCGAGTGCTCTGGTTATGCATATTTATGTGGCAGTTAAGATTTTTCTTGTCTTTAGAAATTATACTCAATCACTTTCATAATGGACCCATGAAAACAAAGATGGTGTACGCGTAAGTGAGGGGGGCTTGGCAGGTGAGAGGCGAATCCGGTTCCCGTTGTTCAGGCCACAGTTTCTGTTTTTCAGGCTATTTGTAAGTCATGGGTTTCTACCTGGGGGCTTGTCCCCACTTTGTTTAGAGAGAGTCCTCACCAGAGAACGAGTATGAGTGAGGAAGGGAAAGTGTGGTGAACAGCTAACCCCTAAATTGAATGACTCTTGGACCCACTTTTAAGGACTCTTGGAGAATCCAGAGCTTACTCATAAAACTCAAAATATCTGGTGTTATTTACAGCATCAATTGCCCATTGCACCATCTACAGCAAGATTAGGTAGTAGAGATCCCAATAAACCCATATAATTCTTTTTGGACAAAAAAATTTCTTTGACAGCACCTGTTATCTCTTCACACTCTTTCAATTTTTTTTTTTTTTTTAGATTGTCTGTAGAGAAAAATCTCCATTGGCTGCTGCTATTTTTTAGACCCTTTTCCTGTTAATGCGTTTTCCCCCTTACTCGTTCATTCAGTATTTATTGGTTTCTGTGTGAGGCGTTCCGTCACTTAACTCTCCTGTATTGAAGAGGTTGAGGTCTGACCCTGGGCATCATCAGACATGAGTAAAACGCAGATGCCAGAGTGAGAGCAAGGACTAGTGCACATCTGAGGCCAGGAGCCAGAGTGGGCAGCTGGGCCACACAGTGTGCATTCAGAGTTAAAATCGCAATTCTTGGGATTTCTTAGTACCTCTTCCATATGGAGAAAGAATGTAGCCATTAGATGTTCATGGTGATTTTGATCCATAATGGATGAGAAATTATAATCATATCATTTTTTCTTTCCGCAACTTGACTAGCTGTCATCTCTTTAAACATGTTGGGCCTAATTTGGGGGGAAAGGAAGAAATCCAGACAGATTTCTACTCAACAGATCAACAACATGACTTCTTTTCTACACAATTTCTATCTATTTTGGTCAGTTAAACCCACCCAAGGAGTTATAAACCCCAAGGAATAACAGGTGGGCCCTCTGGCCCACTCCCTGCTTTGTCCAGGAGCCCCCAGATGAAGATTAAAAGTGCATCTTCTTTAGCCAATAAAGGTTTCTCTTTTCTCCTTTAGAAATTATACCCATGCACGTTCGTCTCATGGGCCCGTGAAAATAAAGAGGGTGTGAGCTTGTTGAGGACAGAGGCCATCTCTGTTTTCTTCAACACAGAATTCCCAGAACCCCCAGAGCTGTCTGGCACTCGGTATGTGGCCGGTTCTTGTTGACGGACTGGCCAAGTGATGGAGTCCTCTTCTTCTCCTGCTGTGCTCGTTTTATGCTCCGCATTCTCTTCCACTTACTGCTCTGCTTCAGACTTCACCTCTAGCTCGTAGGTTAGCTCCCCACCCATCCCAGCTGAGCCACACATAATTTCCCAGGGTCAACTTCCCTGACTAACTCCCAGATCTACCCTTTAGATAATCACATACCCTCTTTGGTATTCAGATTTCTCATCCATCAGGAGCATTGCTCTAAATAGTTGATGAATAATATACCAGTATTTCACCTGAGAGATTTATGTTGTATCCATAACGGTCAAAGCCCAAGCTGGATACGCAAAGTACTGGGCTGAATAAGGCACAAGTCTTATTGTTGAGAGTCTGGTTGACTGTTGTCATTATGAGAAAACAAAATGCTGTCCCAATGAGCCTGTGCTTTTAAAAGACCCCAGGTCATAACTTCTGTGTATTTCCAATACTTCTGGTTAAGATGCAGAAGACTGAATCACAACCCAGTTCCAAGAAACAGCAGGGCTGGCTGCCATAAACGACTTCATGTGTGAAACAAGGAATGGATATTCCCTGATACTTCTCAAATGTCAAGATGTGAAAGGAAGATGGCAGCTATGAATGTGGGGGCCGATTCTGACAAATAAGATTGAAGTGACAAGTAAGACCAAAACACCTTTTCTTCCCAAGATAGAATAGACTGTGTGGCTGAGTTTGGCAGCAATGAGAAGTTATACTAATGCAGAAGGGAGGGCCCTTTCTTCTCAAACTTTCACGATACAACTCACAAAAGGATAAGCTAGAACTTTCCCCAATTTTTTGGAATTTAAATTTTATAATAATTGCTACTATTTTGAGTGCCTACACTATGCACATATGTATGCACATGTCTGCTATTTTCAGGGCATTTTTCCTTGCTTAATAATAATCATTTAAAATAAGGAACTGAAGCTCAGAGACTAAAAATGGAGAGTGATTGCCTTTCCTTAATTTAACATGCCTTACAATTTCTGAGCCGATTTGAATAATACACCAGAAGAGTTGCCCAAGAGCTAAGTGTGGATAATGAACCTGAGCCATGTCAAGGGAGGAAACAAGAACCACAACAGGTGCCATGTTTGTTAATTTGCATGGCGTGGGATCGGGGAGGTTGGGGAAGATGAGTGGATTCCAGAGCGAGAATAAAAATTCTTGTCTGTGGGTATTATAAGTCCACATTTTTTGTATGCTAGGAAGTTGGTTTACTGAAGTAGATCAGAAGGAAAAATTGATGTCCTTGGCCTTTTCCCTCCTCATTTCTCCATCAAGACTGTGAGCTCCTTGAGAGCAAAGGATCTAAGAATTGAAGGGGAGCTGAAAGCAAGAATCTGAAATGTTATACAGTATTCCAGACTCCTGCTTATGCACTCAGCCTCCTTGCTTGACTGTCTATCTGCCTTGTGAATCTGCTGTCGTTCCCCTCATGCACACGCTGTTTCTTATCGCCATGGCTTTGCTCCTGCTGGGCCCTCTGCCTGGAAGGTCTTTTGGACCATGTTCATCTCACTTCAACCTAATCACCCTTTCAGACTCAGCCAGGGTCAGGTCACCCTCTTCACTACTATGGGCACATTATGGAGTTTTCACACTGCCTTAGAATTGTCTGCTAATGCCTCTGTCTCCCCTAGAAGACAAAAACTTTTGGAAGTGGGGATCTTGCCCTGTTCATCTCTTCATCCCCAGCGTCTGGTAGAGAGCCTGTAGATGTCCTGAATGGTTGAGTGTTGGATAACCCTTTGTCCTGGCACTTTGATTCCTTTAATACCATCTCTGCTGATGGCTCTCCAGACCCTAAGAGATACCACACACTGATGGAGAACTTGCCATTGCTGGAGCCTGTGCATCCCTGCTTCCCCTTTGCTATGGTTACTTTCTGTCCCTGTTCCTGGCAGCCTGAGGACGTAGGGCATACTCGTGAAGAGTGCAGATGACTTCAAATGAGAAAATTGAAAGTCCCATTCTGTGGGCCTTCAACATAATCCTCTGTGCACAGGTATGGCTGATCTTCTGTTCTGTGACATTAAGGTCATGTCATCCACTCGTGAGTATTCTGAGGAAGACCAGATAAGAAAACAGATCTGAAAGAGCTACCTAGGCTTTAAAGTGATTTTGCCGTTTTGACTGTGTTGTTCATGACATAATTTTGTTCGCTGGGATCAGGCAGGATGAAGCAGCGCCATGTTGGGTCGATCTGTGTCTTTTCTTCCAGTCGTCTTTGGTATTGTGCCAGAAGAGTTGAAATGCACAGCAGATGCTCCCAGTACTTTTTGACTTAGGGTTTGAAAACCTAAAGTCATGTAATTGGTCAATAGAATAATACCTCTAAGATGTAATGAGTCTTGCTTATGCCTTGATAGTAATGATAATGAGGGCTGGCATCTGTGAGGGCCTGGTCAGGATACAAGATAGTTCTGGATTAATTATGAAAACGGCCACCATTTTTGCGCACTTAGGAGTTTCATGCACTGCACTGGGCTGTTTATATACAGAATCTCACGCCTTCACATCTTCACAGCTACTCTCTGAAGTGTTTACCACATCTTTTCTTATGCATCAAGAGACTGAGGGTCAAAGAAGTCTGGTGCTGGACACAAACTTTGCAGGAAGTTGGTGGCAGGGGCAGAATTTGAAGCCTGTGCCTGGGTGCACTGCCTTTGTGATCCGGGGTACTTGTACCCGTAATTAACATCATTTCGTCTAACCGTGATGATGACTCTCTGTGCGAGGCTTTATCCAGCCTCTCATATAAAAGATCTAGCAAGGTTAAGAAGCTTGTTTAAGAGCCCAGAGCTAGGCAGATGAAAAATTAAAAAAAAAAAAAAAGTGACATTAATCTCTATTCCCAAGAATCCTCAGTTGGAGCTGTTGGGAGGGCGGGGGGCAAAATTCAGCTGGAATGATAACTGTGGAGAGACACTTATTCTCTGTAACAAGACCATGGACATGGGATGGTTGTCTTATCATGGCATATAAGGTGGCTCCTTTAATCCCTCATTATTTTAAACTATAGAATTCCCTAGCTTCTTGCCATGAACCGCAGGGCAAAAGCAGCTGCGTGCTTTTCAGGCACCCCTCGTGGCCCGCTCTCCTCTCTGAAATCCCAGTCATGCTTCATTTTCCAAAGAGCATCATACCAGGGCCCTGGGATTTTTGTCTGGAAACAATCAACTCTTTGCAAGTGCTTGTACAACCGGTCGGTGATTTGATGTCCCCTCCGCCAATGGTGCCCAGCAGAGAGCTACATGACATTTTGCAAGATGCGATGGGTCAGGCAGATCTGGCTCTCAGGTCCGGTTTCTTTGATTCACAGCCGATGACCTGTCTAAACCCCAGGCCTAGGGGGTAGAAGGGCCTATTTTACTGTCCCGGGGCCGCTGGGAAGTAACATGTTAGAGAACACAACACCCTCACATGCACATGTGAGTCCTCCTTTCCTTTGGTTTTATCCAGACTCACTTTGTAGAATGTTTTGGGCTTGTTTTTTTGTTTTTAAGAGATCCCTAAAGGCTTTGAATTTAATTCACATAAGTGTGGGCAGCTATTTCTGGTCCGGCTGACGGAAAGGTGAAGGTCACCACTGAGAGCGTGTGAGAGAAAACTCAAATCCTTGAGTAGTGTTTGCACCACTCCCGATCCAGCTCGCCCCTCCCCAAGTCTCTGGGCAGCCGCCGCCCACAGAGTGCCCACTCATGCCCCTGTGCTATGTCCCACAGGTGGATTCTTCCATAACCACCTGCGTCAGATGAAGGGGAGTAGGGACCCCAGAATGATGCTCAGATTTCTGACTCAGCTCTGGCCGTGTACTTCTCTGAGTTAGGAACACAGAGGAGGAACGTATTTGGGGGAAAATTTTAGGGGCTTAAGGCACACGTCCCCTTCCTAAACGGTACTGACTCTTTAAGACTCTTCAGGAGTCTCTGGGGACTCCTGGGTGGCTCAGTCCATTAAGTGTCCGACTTCGGCTCGCGTCATGATCTCACGGTTGGTGAGGTCGACGCCCTGGGCTCTGCGCTGGCAGAGCCTGGAGCCTGCTTCGGATTCTCTGCTTCAGATTCGCTGTCTCCCTCTCTTTCTGCCCCTCCCCTGCTTGTAGTCTCTCTCTCTCTCTCTCAAAAATAAATAAAGTTTTAAAAAAAATCTTAAGAAAAAAAAAGACCAGCTCTCTGGGAAAAGCCACTCTTATTCTTTGCCCACCCTCCTACCCTTGGGCTACACAATGTGCCCTCCATCCCTAAACTGTTGTACCTCCCACAAGACACTCAGGCAGTCTGTTTGAGAATGTGCTTCCCAAGTGATTCTGGATTTGTGATCATCTCGCGGACTCGTCATGTTAATTTCTACATCCCCCAGCGCCTGCCGTCCTGCCTGGCACAGAGTAGGGGCCCGATGAAGGGGTGTTGAGTGCATAATATAACTAATGGCTTCATGGTTCATGGCCATTGCACTTTTAATTGTCCCACCGTCTCTAAATGTTCTCTTTCTGCCAGGCTCCTCCCCCCGTGATTAATTCCATAGTTAACAATCCTCTGCTCATCCCCAGAGGCGTGCATGTTTGGTGAATCAGAGGAGAGGGCATTAGCACAGCTGTGGGCTTCTCTGGCACCTTGCTTTACCAACAGCCCCCATTCATCATCTCCTCATCCACCCCCCCCCCCCCCATCTTCTCAGGGTGGCCAAGACAGCCAGCATCCTTTCTCCACTTCATCTTTAAAGCCAAATGGACAGCCTGAGAATCCCTGAGCTCTTGGCTGTATTTTTCCAGTTGTGTTATTCTGTCTCTATCTTCATTTTATGATTCCTCACCTTGAGGGAAAAACAGAACGAGCTATTTTTTTTCCTTCCTGCCCTGCAGGGGGTAGAGCGGATTCGGAACATGAAATGATCTTGCCAGGGGCTGAAGTCATTCTCAGGCTCCAACCATCTATCTGTGTATTCAAGGGAGTGGAGGGGTTAAGCATTTCTTTCCTGTCAACAGTGTCTTATTTAGGTTCAGTGGGAGAAAAAAAACCAAGAAACAAAAAGTGTCAGAAATAGGGAAGGTTTATGTCCCCGGATCACTTCTCCATCCGCTCACAACCACACGTACTTTCTTGACCCACCATGTGCGTTGTTGAGGAAGAATCCCCTTGACCTCAGGCTAGTGTTTCTCTCCAACAGCCCCTTACATTTGCATAATCCACAACAGTGCCACTGCGTCCATAATCTCATTTTATCTATAGAGAATCAGTGGGATTTGGAGGCTAAAAATTATTTCCGGAGCTGACGTCTGAGGAAACCGGAGCCAAGAGAGAGCGTACATTCAAGGATCGGCCATGAGCTCCTTGGAGGGGTGACTCTCCTTGTGCCCAGACCCTCTCCTCTGCCCCTTCTCCCCACACCATGGGACCTTTTGAAATGCACAAGTGACACACACTTCACATATTTGAGTCATTTATTTGACTATAATTACCAGAAAAAAAAATTAAATAGCTAAATCATTTTTGTTTCCCGATTTTAACATTTACTGTTTTTCGACATTTTTCTTTCCTAAATGACCACAGGTGGGATGTTTCACTCCTGAGGGGAGGTCTGAGGATTAATCTTCAAGATGAAGAACGTTGAATTGTCCCTTGTTATCTCCAGTGGGACATGCATATTGCTGTCTCTGAAGCTTGATTTTTACTGAGTGCTTTCTCATACCTTTAAAATACATTTAAAGGGGTTGCCTGGGTGGCTCAGTTGGTTGAGCGACTGACTCTTGATTTCAGCTCAGGTCATGATCCCAGGGTCGTGAGACTGAGCCCTGCATCAGGCTCTGCACTGACCTGGAGCCTACTTAAGATTCATTCTCTCTCTCTCTCTCTCTCTCTCTCTCTCTCAGGGCCCTTGGTGGCTCAGTCGGTTAAGCATCTGACTTTGACTCAGGTCATGATCTCACAGTTCATGAGTTCAAGCCCGCATCGGGCTCTGGGCTGATAGCTCGGAACCTAGAGCCTGCTGCAGATTCTGTGTCTCCCTCTCTCTCTGCCCCTCCACGGCTCGTGCTCTCTCAAAAATAAATAAATGTTAAAAAAATTATCTCTTCTCTCACTCTGTTTCTCTCCTCTGCTTGTGCTCTCTCTCTCTCTCTAAAATAAATAAACAAATAAACATTTATAGCATACCTACTGTATGTTAGGTTTACATGCATAAGTCTGCATGAAAATGATGCACTATTTTTGTTAGAGATACAAATAGTGGTGACACTTAGCACTGCATTTATGTGCTACATTCATTACACTAATAATCTCGTAATTGCCCTATGAAGTAGGCACTACTATTACTCCCATTTTGCAGATGGGAAGTCTGAGGCATAGAGAGACAAGATGACTTCCCCAGTGACCTGCAGGCAGTGGCAGATGGAGGTTTCACACCCGCATGGTCTCCACTGAAATCTGGGCTTATGCCCTACAGGACACAGCCTGTCCTAAGAATACTGTGGATGCCCTAAACATGTGCAGATGTGAGGACTTGGGAAGAGTGGGTTTCTCACAGTTAGGAAATACCTAAGTCCCGATCGTTGACTAGAAATGATGAAAACAAGTATGAGGTGGGACCCTGGGGGCAGCGGGGAACCCAGCGGGGGGAGCATAGGGGTTCTGAGCCAGCCAGGGAACGCAAGGTCGCAGTGTAGGGGCACACAGAGCACTAGGCGTGGGTCGTTGGCAGATGAGGCCAGGGAGTGCAGCAGGGCCAGAACACAAAGGCTTAACTGGCATGCTGTTTGGGGACTTTTCCTGAAAACATTAGACAATCAGGAAATGGTTTTAAATGAAGAAGAGAGAGGACTGGTTTTGGTTTTTCTCAGTTGGAGTAGGGAGTCCACCTGAAGGCTGCGAGACGTGTTATCATTCAATACTAGACCTCCAGGTGAACATGGTAAACACGGGCACTTGGGTGAGGGGCTGTGGAGGTGGAGAGGGGGTGCACCTGGGAAGAAGTTGAGCAATAGTCTGGATTTCTATTTTTTTAAATTTTTTAAAATCTTTATTTTTCAGAGAGAGAGAGAGAGCATGAGTGGGAAGGGGCAGAGAGAGAGAGAGAGAGAGAGGGAGACAGAGTATCTGAAGAGGGCTCTGTGCGGGCAGCAGAGGGCCCAACGCAGGGCTCGAACCCACGAACCGTGAGATCATGACCTGAGCCCAAGTCGGACGCTTAACCCACTGAGCCACCCAGGCACCCCATGTTCTGTGGATTTCAGACATGGAATGGTTAGTAGTAGACAAGTTTTCCATTTTGATTCGTTTGGGAAAATATTGGTCAGAGAGGAAACTAGATGGGTGTGAGGAGGCAGCTTTGGTGATTCAGGAGAACAATGCTTAGACGAATCGGCGAGTCTAGGGGCCCGGGGACGTAGATTCAAGAAGAAAGAAATAGAATGGGTAAGGTATGTATCTGTTTGCGTGTGGAGGTTGACTCCCAGTCCTGCTCCCTGACTGGCAGCTTGTGAGAAGCCAGGTGGATGGTGAGCTCATTTGGATGAGCTCTCTGTGGGCAGGAAGACAGGTTGCGACGGAGGTGGGGTAAATGCGGTGTTGTAGAGCCACGTGGAGGCAGGGCTTTTCTGTGGGATGGTGGGTGCCCCTGGATTCCCAAGCCATGTGTGTTGCAGGGTGAGCAAGATTTGTAAGTCATGAGAAACCATCCAGCCCCATCAGCAGGTCACGATCAATGCTTTGGGAGCTGAGTGGAAAGGCTGGTACTTTTGGGCAGAGAGTAGGTAGGTTACGGAATGGTGGTGGGTCAATAAATACAATGAGAGGAAGTTTCTTTTCCCTTTCTGTTTTGTGCACTCTGGAGCGAAGGATATGAGGCTGTTGGGTGGAGAAGCAAGCGGTGTTTAAATGAGGTGGGACTGCCATCGATCACCCTGCTCCCATGCCACCGCCATCTTCATGAGGCCTCCTCTGCGGCCGTCCACATTCCTCTCACGTCTCCTTTCTGCAAATTTCCAAAGTAGTCACTTTGTGCCAAAATAATAGTCATTCGCTCATTTCTTCATTGACTCTGGTACACGAGGCATGGTTCTGGGGGGTAAGAAGGCAGCAATGAACCCAAATGGAAAATATCTGTTCTCTTGGAGCTGCGGTGGCCATGGGGGCTGGGGGCCCCAAATACGTGAGCATGAGATACAGTTTGCAGGTGTGGACGGTAGCTGAGGCTAACAGACAGAACAAGATGAGCAGGGGAGGGGGACGGTGAGCCACGGTGGCGCTGCCTCACCACCCAAAGACCCTCATGGAGAACAGAGTCCAGGGAATAAACGACGCTGCAATGGGTCCCAGGATTCCCGTGGGGACAGGGGTCAATGCGGTAAAGGGTGCTCACCTTGGTAACTTCGATGGTCTCCCGGCAGACAGTGGTGGTGAGGTCCTGGCTACTGGGTAGGGGAGGGAGAGTGGGAGTCTTGCTCCATACACGGGGAGCAGGCAATCACAGTGGACCCCTGCTCAGGCGAGCATAAGAAGCTGTGTGGACTGGCGCACAAGGGGCCAATGGTTTCTCTGAACTGATTGGAAACGGTGGCATTTTTGCAGTTCAGAGTCATTGTGAGCATCACCCTCTGCGCCATCATTTTCATTAGCGCTGTTCATGAAAAATGCACAATGCACCCGGACCGGTCCCCTCATGTTTCAGAGTTCTTTCTTGAGAAACACGAATGTGAGGGCAGCAAGACAGGGGTGCGTTGATGCTCGCTGTTGAGATTTTGGAAGAGCAAAATCCTCAGATCGAAGAATGTCTTTCAAAATTAGAATTGGCATAAGCTGTAGAAAACCCACACTATGAAGGTAACTGTAATCAAGCTGCTGTTTAAGGAATGGTATTTTACCTGTGTGTGTGTGTGTGTGTGTGTGTGTGTGTGTGTGTGAGAGAGAGAGAGAGAGAGAGAGAGAGAGAGAGAGAGAGAGAAGAGGACATATATGAAGAAGATAAGGATTCTCATAGATTTGTGAGAAATGGGGAAAAGCCAAAGGGGGCAAAATGGTCACTGTGGCTTCAACACCATCCAGGGGGGCTTGCCACTCCACCCAGAAACCTGGACAGTTTCCTGGCTCCATGAAGATAACTCTTGAAACGAGCAAACTCACCCTGCTTGCTCTGAACCCATGCTCCTCGCCCAGCAACCTTGAGAAGAATAAGAATGTAGCTTCTTGTGTAGACTATTTGACAGGGGAGGATGCACCGATCAGCCTGCATGAGCATTCCGGTGGGCCAGCTGCCATTCTTATTGTTCAGTTTAACCGTTGCATTGGCACCTGCTTTCTCCATCTGCCCTGCAGGAGTTCGATCACTGTGAGTCAGTCCCCGTGAGACCGGTCCCCTCCGCGTGTTCTTAAAATTGAGATTCCGTACCCACAGAACCAAAGGGAAAACTAGAGAATCAGCAGGATCTAGGTGACGTGGTTTTGAAGGAGAGGCATTTGTAAATGCCTGTGAACATTCTGGGTTGTCACAATGGTGAAGGGGTGGGTGTGCAACCGACATCTAGTGGAGGGAGGCCAGGAATGATGCTAAACATCCTGCAGTGCCCAGGGAAGTCTCGCCCTCCCCAACCCCCACCAGAGAATCATCTGGTCTGAAATGTCAGTAGCCTCAGGTGGACAAATTCTTAACTAGAGCAATGCCTTGCTTGGGGCATGGTATGAGCCACACTGGGCCATTTTTCTCTGAATTCACTTTGAAACTTTTATAAAAGTAAGAGGTCTTCCCTATTCCCATTCATCAGTTTATTTTATTCTCACTAGAATTTTGTGTCTAGAGAAACCCTGCTGGCTCCGTGTCTCAGATGTATCCACTATGGAAGGGATATCATGGTATTTACTTGTTAACGCTTCCATAAATTAAAATCATGTCATGGATTAGAACCCAATTTTTAGCTTCCCTAATCTGGTTTTGTGGTGTTTGTTTGTTTGTTTGTTTGTTTGTTGTTGTCCTCCATCCTGGGACCTTCAGACAGCAACCCTTGACATTTTGCTCCAGAGTTCCATCTAAATGAGCTCTCTGGTTTGGGTGCCTCTACCTGATTAAACAGATTCTTATTTGTAAAATGTGTCAAATGTTTACTGTCAACCCCATACACTGCAAAGAACAACAACAACAAAAGGAAACAATCTGCTTTATGCCTGAGAATCTACTGCAGTTTATGTGCTCTGAAGTCCCATTTGCATATAATTTGATACGTCTCTTGTTGCGCAAAAACGTTAGTCTCCTACATCAGCAAGGATACAGCTGAGAAATCAGGGCCATCTGCCGCAAAATTCCTTTATTTTCTTTGTTTTACCTCTGATTTATTTAATGTGAAAGGGGCAGTGCTGCCATTCGGATGGAGGATGAGGGAACACCACTGGAAATGTCAGATATATAAATCATGGGCGAAGGGTAGAATGTTCTTCTCTCATGAGAATTGCAGACAGCTTATCAGCCTGCGGGTCTGGGGTCCGCAGGTGGGATGCCTAGTCTCGGCCGTGATTCTTCCCGAATGTTGACCATTCATCGAGTTGAGCTTTTGGAATCAGTTCTATGACTAACAGTTTCCAGAATCTACCAGATTCATCTAACTATAGAGCATCAGAGATGGGATTGTCTTTAAGGATCGTCTGATACAGGGAGGCCCCTGTGCACAAGATCCAAATTAATTTTGGCATGAGTGAATGAACAGGCACCTAGTAGAAGACATGTGAAACCAATGCCTGGATACAGGAAGGAATTACGATCCTAAAGCAATGCTCTGAGGGGGAGAAAGAAGGAAGAGTCACATCAGAGATACGGCCTCAGAGCTTGTGTGAAGATGTCCTGGGCTGTGGTGAGGCAGGAGAAGAAGAGCCCAGAGGGTCGAGGTCTAGTTAGGGAGAGTTTAGTGTGATAAATGGAAAAGATGTAGGAAGGGTGTAAAGAGACAAATATTTCGGAGTACCGGAAACTAGGAAAGTTGAGATGGGCTCAGACCTTGAATAATAGTGCATATTTACCCGTATGAGTACTAGGTCTGAAGACAGGGGAGGCTTTCAGAATAGTAGTTCCAAAGATCTATAATGAGCCAAACAATTAGGAAAATCTGCCATTTAACTACTACGAGTATGCTTCAATTCCTTGACAGAGGCGATAAGAACACATATTTCGGTTAGTTTTTCTTTTTATAGTTTGTGTCTTTTGGGGAGATAATAATGAGGGAGACTTCTCACCTCCATATGGTTTTAGTAATGGCATGTAAATGCAGGCATTGGCGGGCGGTTAGGAGGGCACTTGTGATGAGCACTGGGTGTTGTATGTAAGTGATGAGTCACTAAATTCTACTCTTGAAACCAATACTACACTACAGGTTGGGGTGCCTGGGTGGCTCAGTGGGTTGAGCGTCTGACTTCAGCTCAGGTCATGATCTCATGGTTCATGAGTTCCAGCCCCACCACGGGCTCTGTGGTGACAGCTCAGAGCCTGGAACCTGCTGCATGTTCTGTGTCTCCCTTTCTCTCTGCCCCTTCCCCACTCATGCTGTTCCTCTCTCTCTCTCAAAAATAAATAAACATTAGAAAAAAAATACTACACTTCAGGTCAACTGACTTGAATTTAATTAAAATCCTGAAAAGAAAAAAGAAAAGGAGAGGTTTGATTTTTTTAAATTTAACGTTTATTTATTTTTCAGAGAGAGGGAGAGAGAGAGAGAGGCAGAGAGAGAGGGAGGCACAGAATCTGAAGCAGGCTTCAGGCTCTGAGCTGTCAGCACAGAGCCTGACTCAGGGCTCAAACTCACGAGCCATGAGATCACGACCTGAGCCCAAGTGAGACGCTTAACCGACTGACCCCCCCGAGATTTGATTTATAAGAGAATTATTGGATGTTATCAGAAAAATTGCAGTTAGACCCAGGTCTTCTGTGTGGCACACTGTTCCTACTAATGTCTCTAACCTCGTCGCCAGACTTTGTCCACACAGG
This sequence comes from Prionailurus bengalensis, assembly GCF_016509475.1. Taxonomy (NCBI): domain Eukaryota; kingdom Metazoa; phylum Chordata; class Mammalia; order Carnivora; family Felidae; genus Prionailurus; species Prionailurus bengalensis. The sequence goes on along the minus strand of NC_057353.1, from coordinate 78,401,108 downwards.
TCTACCTGCCACGCCCTTCCCACACTTTGTCCTATCGAATCTCTCCTGCCTGATTTGGGGGATTAAATATCAATATAATCTTTCTTGATAAAAAGTTAGGTGTCTGATTATAGTGCAGGTCACACTGTGCTTGACAAAACCTCAGCGTCTCATTCCTGGAAAATACAATACCCCTCCTGATTTATTTCACTTTTATAGTTCAGTGTGTTTTTAGATGACCTCTTCCTGTTAACTCCCTTGATAGTCATTCAAGTTCAGTGGGACAGAGTTTATTAAATTCATTTTACCAACAGGCAAGTGAGGTCACGGCACGATTCGGTGGCTTGTATGGGATTTCTCGAATGTAATTTCTGCTTGGAAAGGCAACAAAGTGGAGACCAGGGGTCCTCGTCTGCAGCCTGGAGTGTGAACCACAATCATCTGGACAGTTTGTTGTCACTCAGGTGTCTGCTTCTCCCCTTCAGAGCTTCTGAATTGGGAAGTCTGAGTTTGGGACTGAGAATTAGCTTTTGTAATAATTTCTCCGGTGGCACTGAGGCAGTAGCCTTTTAAACACACTGGGAACGGTACTGGTCCACCCTGTAATTGCCTGCATTCCAGAAGTAGACCGCCCACGTTGAAAGCCAAGCATGACTAGTTATAGCTATGACTCTGCAAAATTTCTTAAGGAATCTTGGCCTCAATTTGCTCATCTGTAAAATTGAGAAGATAATCTGGTTGCTATAGAGATAAGTGAGGCTCTTTATAGAATGCTAAGAACGGTGACTGGCCCCTAGTAAGCACTCTATGTGTTTTTTTGTTAAATACAAAACCACTAAAATGTTCTAATAAATATAAAGCATACATTATTCTTGTCACCAAATATACCGTGCTCATGGGTCCGAGTGACCCCAGGCAATGTGGTGGCATAGCTTCCATCTTTGCCTGTGTCTCCACATGACCTTACCTTCTCCTTTTCTTTATAAGGATACTCACCACTGGATTTAGATCTTACCCTAATACAGCATAATCTCATCTGGAGAACCTTAATTAGGTCATCAAAGATCTTTATTCCATATCAGGTCACATTCTGAGGTTCTGTGGGTTGTTTGGGGTACCACAAGTCAATGCTCTAGCACGTTCCAAACACGGAAAGAATATACCAAAAGTTGAAAGCAAAAACAACCGAAAATCCAACCAAGCAGTTCCTTTGGTTTGTCTGAATATGTCTGGGGACCAGGAACCTAGGGTTTCAGTTGGGATTCAGGGGCAGGATTGAACTGTTTATGAAGGGTTTCAGGAGAGTATGTCTGGGCCACAGTCCGAGGTTATGTACAAGGATTCAAGTGCAAAGAGTTGATTGAGCATGTGACCCTACAAAATACCTACGCGTGAGTCAGAAGTAAGGCAGAGATATAAAAGAAGTGACTGAGGGTGAGTTATTGGACTACTGCCCTTGTGTGTAGCTGGAACTTCAATGGGTGAAATTTGGATCCATGGTACAGGACATGTCTCAAGGGTCGCCCTGCTCGGAGGTGAGAGAGATGGGGTATTTATACACCACCTCCTATCATCCTACTGGATGAGACCTGTTGGTTGAGAAAGCAGTGCATCAATTCTATGGCACCATTGGCTTGTCCTCCATGTGAACAAACTAGGTTCTGATAACTCGAGAAATCCCTTAGGCAAATAGATGCAGATGTTGTCAGTCAATCGGAAGTTGGGGTCGTGGTGCAATGAAGTGGTAACGACGACAGCATATGGGTAGGCCACCAGTGGCACCTGCCGTACGGCTCCATGATACATTCACAATAGCAATTTGTTATCATTTTTATGTGTTGTTAAGAAAGTACAAAGGATAAGGGTGGGCAGGAAATATTAGGAAGAAAATATATTTGCAGATTGCATTCAACTTGGTAGGAGCTCAGTAAATGTTTGTTTTTATCCTTCCATTGTTCCCCTTTGCAATTTACATTATAATTATTTCCATACATGCCAGTTTTTCCCACTGGCTGATTCCTGAGGAATTCCTGGGGGATGATATGTGGAAGTCCTCAGAGCATGTCCATCATATAGCAGGTGCCCCATGTACTTAGTGTCTTTCCTTCCACCCTTTCTCCCTGCTGAAAGCAAAACGACATGTGAAAATGGGTGCCAAAGAAGCCCAAGGAACTAAGACTATGGCGATGGTAATCAAATGGCTTTCTTGTTAAATGGTCGTTATTCAAGCCCATGGGCATCTTCTTGGGAGGCTCTGGATACAGCTTAATTTCTATTTGAGACGGTCCTACATGAAGGCTCCCAGAGTGAAGTCCAGCCAGCAGCTGCCTCATTAGCATATCTAGCACCACATGCAAATGTCTATAGTCTCAGTGTGTTGAACTCCAAAGGGGATTTCTGTTACTCGGAAGAACTGTATCGAGGGCGACAATCTTTTTAGTGTCATTAGGGTAAATGAGGTGGTAATGGAAGTGGAGATTATAGCAACTTCAGTAATTTATTTCACACTCCCCCATCAGGGTAGCTTTTACAAACAGCCAGTGTCCTTAATTGAAATGTAAATGAATGGTAAATTATGAAATATGTATTATGAAAAGTAAAACCTGGCCCAAATAAAAGATCCCAAATGAAAGCTTTTATGAAATTGAGACAATGAGTCTGAAAGGTTAATTGCTTGGCAGGGAGCAGCTCACACCACCAGGGCACTGGGTGGGATGAAGGGAGGAAGGTCATTTCCCCCCACAGTCCCTGGGATTGTCTCCTCGGAGGGAGTGGCCTCTGCAGACTGAGCCCCGCCCACTTGCCCTCCAGGAGATGGACGTCAAAGAAAGGAGCAGTGTGTTGGAGAAGCTGGTGAGGACACAGTAGAGGCTACCAGGACAGAGTGTCCTGTTTTTGAAATCAGTCCTTTGGATGAACTGAAATAATTCAAAAGTACGCAGAGAACAGGAGCCAGCAGCATACTTGAAAATATTACTGACTCACGTTGTTCCCTGCTTGGTAGAAAAAAGGCACCTTTGCCAGACTTGAGATAGAGAAGAAAGCACGATATTTAAAAGATGAGATACGGGACAGTTACCCTCAGTCCATCCCAATCCTCTGCACCCGAGGGTCCACATAAGGGACGGGGCCGGGTTGGGTTCCGTGTTGCCTAAGGAGTTGCACCTTCTCTTTGGAATCCGTGATTGACAACTCTATCATTAGGGACAGCAGCAGGCTTTGGAGAGGCAATAGATTTGTTTCTTATTGCTGCTATAAGGGATGAGTACAGACTCAGTGGCTGAAAACAACAGAAATATACTATCCTAAACTTCTGGAGGCCATTTACCCCAAGTCAGGCTGAGCGGGCTAAAGTCAAGTTGTTGGCAGGACCGGTTCCTCTGGAGGCTCTCGGGGAGAATCTGTATCCTCACCTTGGTCACCTCCACATGGCTCCCTGCTGTGTGGCCCACTTCTGAGAATCCAACCTGCTTCCATCGTCAGATCTCCAGCCCTCTGACTCCAGCTCTCCTGCTTCGGTCTTGTAAGGACCCTTCTGACTACCTCCTGGCCACCAGGGTAATCCAGGCTAGTCTCCCATCTCAGGATCCTTAACTTAATCACATCTGCAAAGTCCCTTTTGCCATATAAAGTACATATCTACAGTTTCCACAGTGAGGGCATGACCATCACTGGGTACCTTTATTCAGCCCAACACAGGACACTATTTAAATATTATTCTTCGGCGGGACTAATTCTGGGGAGATACTGAAGCATCTGTGTTTGTCTCATCAGTTAGCCAAGGCTGAGTAAAGGGAAAGGGAATCGACTTAGGCAAATGTGTAGCCGTTCCTGACTTCTCTACCTTGGGGGGCTTGCAGAGTGACCCTGGACGAGGAGAAGATTCTGAAGTTTTTGCTTGTCTGAGTCGCTGTATCAGACATCTGCAAATGTCCTTGAGAATAGACACTAATAAATACAAAGTTGAGTCAGAATGGCCCCTACCTTCAAGAAGTTCCATGTCAGGTGAAGTTAGAGATTGAATAAAGGCCTTCAGGGCTGACAAGAGAAAGTTCTATGGAGAGGAATTTGGGGCCAGTAAAAGGCGGACGATCTGTGCCTTCAGGTGGGGGCCGGTGGGGACACAGGGAAGGACTCACAGAGAAATGGGCATTTCATCTTCATGGAAATGTAACCAGTTTCCAGTCAGCAACGAATGGAACGAATGTCAAAAACTCCAGACTGTCTACCTCACAAATGTCTTCGCAAACATTTCAAAAGGTACACGTTGCTTTCGGTCTCAGTTGTACGTCCCGTCTGAGTGAGAAGCTGTTTGATAGTCATTAGACAGTGTCCAAGAAGTGATCATGGTCTAAGTCTGGGGGGAGTTTATTTTTCATCCCACAGGGGCAGCACAGAGATGCCCACTCCTGCTTCACATCTCTCTGTTGCTAACTGCGGAAAGGGATGCACACGTCTTGCAGAAAGGGATATGGTACATTCTGGTCAACACGTTTTGAGGCCCCATCACTTGCTTTCTCTTGAAGTTGTTGCCGGCAGACAGGATTCTCTGGGATACAAAAAAATATGATAAGTTGGGAACCATATGACTTTCGTCAGAGTGTGGATTTTGTTACTTACTGACCATGTGATACAGTATAAATCGCGCGTGTGTGTGTGTGTGTGTGTGTGTGTGTGTGTGTGTGATTTCCCAGTTGTGAAATGGAATTATTTTGAGGAGAACATAATACTGTCAGTGGAAACACTGATTTTCACAGACAGAAACCGCAAGGCGCTCAGCTAATGTTGGTTTATTGTTGTGGTCTTTGTTCTAGTAAGTGTGTGCTTCTGGGAACAAAGGAAAACGCATACAGTGGTGGCAGTGAGGGACACTGGAGGCTGCAAGACTCTGCCAGGACTGTGGTGTGGCCTTCTCACCAGCGAGCCTGGAGACTTCCGCTCCTGTGGAGGTGGAGGCAGGGCAGAGCACCAGAAGCCAAAATCAAACAGCGTTTCTAGAGCCTGTGGGCCTTTCCAGCACTGGAGAGTCCTAGGAAAGAGAATTGTTCTTGAGGGAATGGATTGTGGTTATTGTGTGTGTCTGTGCATGTGTGTGTGTGTGTGTGTGTGTGTGTGGAGGGTGAAGGTACAAGTGGGTTAGGCAGTAAGCCCTTATTCCCACAAAACATGGGAAGACCTTAGGACCTGTGGGCTGGGGCTAGTTTTTAGCATGTGCTGACCTGCTGTGGCCACCAGACCATTGGCTGTTGGCCAAGTACGTCAAGAATCTTAAAGAGAATCCTCTGAAACTGGACAAAGGTGGGGATAGGTCAGAAACCAAGTGGGCTGCCCAACCATGGAAGTTGGGCATTGCAGACAGGCGCAGGTGAAGGTGCCCATTCTCCACTCCTGTCCATCCCATCAGGCTGGGGCCACAGCCATAGGAAAGGAACCATTTGGAGAGGATGTCAGGCACCTTTCTGGCTGAGGTGCGCTGTCAGGGATCAGCTCTCCCCAGCAGTCAGCCACAAATGTCCATCCTATTCTGCTTCGGTGCAGAAGTCATAGCTGGCATCTAGTCGGGCCTCAAGAACTCTTCCCCACACCTACGACATTTTTAGCACAGTCAATTTCCAATCTCGGGTAATCTGCAGATCAGAGATCCTTGGCATTCCTTGACCTGGTGAGAAATCTAGCCTCTGGTGTGACCAGGCTAGTATTTTGTCATTTCCTAAAGTCCTCTTTGATGTGCTTTACCTTGGATATTGTCATGCGTATTATTTATTTTCTGTCACTAAACCTTTACGGTCACCACACCTAGTCAGCAACCCAGGGCCCCTGACCATCTACAGTGTGCCAGGTACTGTGCTCAACGCTGGGGCTGTAGAGACGAAGAAATGGTCCCTTTCATTCATTCATTTCTGTGATATGGATGATGAACAGTACATCCAGCAAGAGAAGAGAGTGATTCCTTCACAGTAAGGACACTGACACAGTCACAGATTTTCATTTGTTGTAGTTCAGTGCTTATTTCTCCCAGTGAATTTGTAGTATCTATCACCTATTTCTCCAACAGTTAATCCACGATGCAGAGTTTCCTTAAGAAGCTGAAAGGAAATAGGCCTGCATCAGATTGACTTGGGGATGCCCCACCCTCCAGCCCCCTGGCTTACTGAGTTTCCAAGCCATGGATGGAGGAAGGCAGCCATCAATGTCAGGACAGACGCGCTTACTGGCCTCAGTCCATGCTGAAGAAATACCTCCTTCTTTATCCAACAGGTTACCTGATGGTCCAAAGAAGATCTCCAGCTAGAAAGAAAGGAGAGTGGGTCTTGTGTCTGCTTCTCTAGCTAAGACCTAGAAAGACTGTCTTACCTAAGTCATCTGCCATTTCTGGACTGTGCAGGAGAGTGATGTCAGCTTCTGAGTTCCATCTTTTTCGAGGTGAGAATTTAAGGTATCTTCCTGCAGTTGGGTTCTTACAAGCGATTCTGAGTCCACACAATTACCAACTAGTCCAACAGCTTTGGTCAAGTCAGTTACATGGCATGACCACAATCAGGATTCTTTTAAAAGACAAGTTGGATCACTTGTTTGAATTTCCCAATAGAAACAGGCTGTTGAGGCTATCTGAACCATGCAGATGAGAGAGAGGAAAACACCTTTCTTGGGTAACTGTTAAGTGGGATTGCAAATGATTCCACCAGTTACATTTTTTGAGGTGTTTTTCCTTGCTTGGGTTGGCTGCAAGACTTCCTTTTTCATTTTCACCTCATTGAGCTTTTCTGTTCCCCACCCATACCCCAGGTCTCGGTATATGTCCTTTGCTTTGTCTTTCATTTTGGTGGATCATAAAAAGGAGGTACTCATGATGGGCTAGATAAATCTCAGGGGAAAAAATCGAGCAAAATTAATAAACTATTAAGTGTCTTAGAAGCATTATGATAATTGCTCATTGTTCCTGTTTGTATGGCCTCCTCCCACCTGGAGTTTCCGACAATTGGACCCAACTCATTCCCATGGCATAAATGGAGCTTCGTGATCTGCTTTATACGCAGCTCTTTCCTACATACAACCTGCCATCTAGTCATGCTGATTCTTCCACACTAGGTCTGGATGGTCCATAAACACTTGGCCTGGGAAATTTCTGCTCATTGTTTGGAATACTAATAAAAGCCCCAGTAGAAGCCGCTTAAAAATATATTGTGTTTATTAAGATTTAAATCACACACCATAAAATTCAACACTTTAAAGTGTACAATTCAGTGGGTTTTAGTATAGTTAAAGGTGTGCCACCATCACCACTATTTAATTCTGGAATATTTTTATCACTCCTTATTCGTTAGCAGGCACTCCCATTCTCCCTCCTCCTAACCTTTGGCAATTACTAATCCGCTGTGTATCTCTATGGATTTTCCTATTCTGTACATTTCCTAGAAACGGAATCATACAAATGTGTTTCTTTTGTGTCTGACTTTTTTCACATGACAAAATGTTTCACTCATGCTGTAGCATGCCTCCACACCTCAATCATATTTATGGCTAAATAATATTCCATTATATGGATATACCATATTTGTTATTGATTTTATTAATTGATGGATATTTGGGTTTCCAATTTTTTACTCTTATGAGTATTATTGCTATGAATGTTCATGTATATGAAAGATATATCTACATATGTTTTAAATTATTTTGCATATATAGCTAGAAGCAGAATTTCTGGGGTCATATGATAATTATATATTAACTTTTTGAGGAATAGAGGTCTTTGTGAATGGCCACTTGGGGCAAGCAAGGCTTATAAATCAGGTTGATAAAAATGTCTGTGGAGGCTTCAGTTTGAGGTTCTAGAATCTCAATACAACCCATCAATAAGAGAATTTGTGGGGCGCCTGGGTGGCGCAGTCGGTTGAGCGTCCGACTTCAGCCAGGTCATGATCTTGCGGTCCGTGAGTTCGAGCCCCGCGTCAGGCTCTGGGATGATGGCTCAGAGCCTGGAGCCTGCTTCCGATTCTGTGTCTCCCTCTCTCTCTGCCCTTCCCCCGTTCATGTTCTGTCTCTCTCTGTCCCAAAAATAAATAAACGTTGAAAAAAAAAAGAAAAAAAAATAAGAGAATTTGTCTCTGGTTCTCTTTTGTTGCCGTTATCCTTGGCCATAGGGATAAGATTCTTTGTGTGTGTTCATAGCAATTAGGACAGCAAATCCAGTGGAATAACTGCTGGTGTCTTTTCCAAAGATGAAACAGAGCAATGTTCCTCATTGTTAGGTCATCAAACCCTTGGAGTTTTTAGAAGTATCCTCATGGAGGGGCGCCTGGGTGGCGCAGTCGGTTAAGCGTCCGACTTCAGCCAGGTCACGATCTCGCGGTCCGGGAGTTCGAGCCCCACGTCAGGCTCTGGGCTGATGGCTCAGAGCCTGGAGCCTGCTTCCGATTCTGTGTCTCCCTCTCTCTCTGCTCCTCCCCCGTTCATACTCTGTCTCTCTCTGTCCCAAAAATAAATAAACGTTGAAAAAAAAAATTAAAAAAAAAAAAAAAGAAGTATCCTCATGGATCCGAGTCCTACATAAAGATTTTTAATGTTTTATTTTAATTGATAATCTTAAAACTCTTCTGGACCATCAAGATAACCACTGTTATCCAAGGACTACCTTGTGATTACAGAATCCAATGTGTTTAGGAGAATGATGTAGCACAGGAGAATTGCCTTTGGATCCAATTGCCATTGGATAATGAGATTGCCTACATAGACAGTTCAGTGCTGTTATGACATAATGCATGAGTACAGGTTTGGAAAACAGCGGGGAAACTCCTTTGCCCCGCAGAATATAGGCAGCACAGACTCAAAATAGCTTCTGCCCCAAACATCTAGACTAGAGTCACACAGTATAGAGTAGTTTTGCTTCAATAAATCATCATCTGTCCCATTGCTTTTGTGTTGTTTCTTTGAGTTGTATTAGTTTATACCTTTGTTTATATATAATTAGCAAGTTTGCTTTGGCTGTAGGGCTGCAAAATAGCTTTGTACAAGTATAAAGAATTTGCTTAAATATTTTTTTGAAAACAACTAACATTTAAAAATAATGCAGGAGGCCTTTAAAAAGGTCTAATTTATTAAATTTGAGAAATAATTATGAAGATTGTTACTGACCTATAATATCTGTTTCTATTAAAACTCATAAGTTAAGGAAAAAAGTTGGGATTGTTATTTTCATATTCATCAATTTTTATGGAGGAATAAACTCCTAAGGTCTGGAAAATTATCCTTTATCTATTGAATACATCAGGGATTTCCCATGTGTGTCCTGAAGGGGCCTGGTAGGTCCTATCAGTGATGAAGTTAGGTGGATATATTTCTTTGGTATTAAAAAAAAACCCTCAACAGTGTTAAGTTGATGGTAAATGTACCTGCTGTCCACTTTCAGCGGTACAGAGACAGTGAAGGGTACAAGGTGCCGTGGTGAGCAGGGCATATATAGCCCATCAAAAGGAGGAAGCTACTAGCAAACATTTTCAATGGAAAAGTTGGTTCAGTGTTCCCAGATCTTAGGCAATGTTTTAAATGGAAGCTAGACAAATTGAGATTCTTTTCTGTAAAGTATATATTTTTAAATTTTATTTAAATTTTAGTTAGCTAACATCCAGTGCAATATTGGTTTCATGAGTAGAATTCAGTGATTCATCACTTACATACAACACCCAGTGCTCATCACGATGCCCTCCTTAATGCCCATCACCGGTCTAGCCCATTCCCCACCCACCTCCCTCCATCAACCCTCAGTTTGTTCTCTATTGTAAAGAATCTCTTGTGGTTTCCCTCTCTTCTCTTTGCCCACCCTTTCCATATGTTCATCTGCTTTGTTTCTTAAATTCCACAAATGAGTGCAACATACAGTATTTGTCTTTCTCTGATTGACTTGTTTTGCTTAGCATAATACACTCTAGCTCCATCCATGTTGTTGCAAATGGCAAGATTTCTTTTTCTGATGCCTGAGTAATATTCCATTGTGTATATATACCACATCTTCTTTATCCATTCATCAGTCTATGGACATTTGGGCTCTCTCCATTGTTTGGCCATCGTTTATAATGCTTTTATAAATACTGGGGTGTGTGTACCCCTTCAAATCTGTATTTTTGTAACCTTTGTATAAATACCTAATAGTTCAATTGCTGAATCATAGGGCAGTCCTATTTTTACTTTTTTGAGGAAGCTCCATACTGTTCTCCAGAGTGGCTGCACCAGTGTGCATTCCCAATAGTGCAAGAGGGTTCCCTTTTCTCTGTATCCTCACCAGCACCTATTTCTTGTGTTGTTAATTTTAGTCATTCTGGGCGCTTGGGTGGTTCAGTTGGTTAAGTGTCTGACTTCAGCTGTGGTCATGATCTCATGGCCCGTGAGTTCCAGCCCAACATCGGGCTCTGTACTGACAGCTCAGAGCCTGGAGCCTGCTTCGGATTCTGTCTCCGTGTCTCTCTGCCCTTCCCCTGCTCACGCTCTGTCTCTGTCTCTTTCAAAAATAAATAAAAGTTAAAGAATTAATGTTAGCCATTCTGACAGGTGTGAGGTGGTATCTCATTGTAGTTTTGATTTGTATTTCCCTGATGATGAGTGATTCCACCAAACTCTTAAAGAACTCTTAATAACTATTCTTCTCAAACTGTTCCAAAAAATAGAAATGGAAGGAAAACTTCCAAACTCATTCTATGAAGCCATCAGTATCTTGATTCTAAAACCAGACAAAAACCCCACTAACAAGGAGAATTACAGGCCACTATCCCTGATGAACATGGATGCACAAATTCTCAACCAGACCCTAGCAAATTGAATCCAATAGTACATTAGAAGAATTATTCACCATGATCAAGTGGGATTTATTCTTGGGCTGCAGGGCTGGTTCAATATTCACAAATCAATCAACCTGATACACCACATTAATAAAAGAAAGGATAAGAACCATATGATCCTGTCAATAGATACAGAAAAAGCATCTGACAAAATACAGCAACTGTTCTTGATAAAAACCTTCAACAAAGTGGGGATAGATGGAACATACCTCAACATCATAAAGGCCATATATGAAAGACCCACAGCTAATATCATGTTTAATGGGGAAAAAACTGAGAGCTTTCCCCTAGAGTCAGGAACAAGACAAGGATGTCCACTCTCGTGGTTACTATTTAACATAGCGCTGGAGGTCTTAGCTTCAGCAATTGGACAACAAAAAGGAAATACATGTGTTTATTTGTCAAGCATTTTGGTTTAAGAAAATATGTATTTTTAACATTGTGGGTCCTGTGCAGAAGAGATTCACCTGGGGCTGCAACCTCCAAGTAAATGTTCATCTTCTCACGAAATTTGGGCTGTCCACAACATCACCATTTGAATGTACCAAAACTGACTTGTTAAAAAACAAAAGTGACAGAGGGAGTCAGAGGTACCAATCAGCCCTCAGATTGCCTTCCTGAATTCCCTCAGACTAGGGCAGATGTTTTCAAATGCTTTGTAAATTATCTGTTCTACCTTTAGTACCTGTTAATACCACGTGTTGGAGTTCAAGTTTCTTTACGTGGGGCTGAATGGTACTTCGATTGTATGATTTTTTTTTTTAATTTTTTTTTCTAACGTTTTTTATTTTTGGGACAGACAGAGACAGAGCATGAACGGGGGAGGGGCAGAGAGAGAGGGAGACACAGAATCGGAAACAGGCTCCAGGCTCCGAGCCATCAGCCCAGAGCCTGACGCGGGGCTCGAACTCACGGACCGCGAGATCGTGACCTGGCTGAAGTCGGACGCTTAACCGACTGCGCCACCCAGGCACCCCTGTATGATTTTTTAAATTAGTAAATGTGACAGTGTGTTCAAAGGGCTCAGTCCAATGCATACCATTGCATGCCATATTGCAGAGGCCCAGTCTATCCGTTACCTATTCCAAAAGTTAGTAGCTTTAAACAACAACTGTTTTCTTTGCACATGACTGTGTGAGTCTGCAATTTGGGCTGGAATCTGCTGGATGATTCTTCTGCTCGTTATCCTGAGATCACTTCTGTGGATTCAGTCTCCTGTATCGTTTTAAATGGTCACATTTTTGATGCTGGGTATTCACTGACCTTTCTCAGATAATTAAGTTGACCAGCCCAAACTAAATGATTGAATTAAGGAAGCAAGAATGTTTGAGTGGAGTCTGGAAGGCTTATGCTTAGGGAGTCCTGTTATGCCACTTCTCTCATTTTGGCCAACAGACCTTTCTTATATTGTCTGGAGAAGCCAAGGGCAGTGTTCCCTAGGAGGTGATGCTGGAATTAACTGGTGTAGATGAAGAAGAAATTAAAAATGGCTTACCTGTGTTGAGTACTCAATATGAGACACAATGACTCTGCGATTTGTGTGGATCATCTCAGTTCATTCTCAGAATAATCCTAGAAAGAAGGTATTAATTATCATTTTTTTTTCTAATGTAAGAGATCAAGAAACAGGTGCAAAGACTCCCAAAGTCACATGACCTGTAAATGAAAAAGCTAAGGTTTGATCCCAAGTAATCTGACTTGAGTCATCCCTTAATCATTTTATAATGATTCAGCGGATGGTTGGGGAGATGGCAGAAGGTCACATGTCCCAGTAAGTGGGGAAAGCCTTTGCAGACTCTTGGATGTTAAGAGGCAAGGCAAGGAGAGGGGGCACTTAAGGGAGTTGGAGGTAACAGGAAATGGGTGGAGAGAGGTTTGGAACACGGTTGGATCCTGGTTAGAACTGGAAGTACTATACACACCACTCGGAGGACTTTGGCTCTCATCAGAAGTTTCTTTAAGCAGAGAAAGGGGAAGGGTTCATGCTTGGCCACAGGAATAGGGGGTTTTCCAGGGTCTGGATGTTTGCTGTTTGGTCTCGTGCTCTGGATACTGTGGTTACGGCATCTTTGGCATCAGAGGTCGACTGCACTAGATGATGTTACATAATCCACTGGTCTTGTTTCTTTGCCTTTCAGTGCTGAGTTCCACGCTGATCAAGTCAGATTACTTAACGTGCTGTTCTGTAGCAGTAAAAATCTTCTGACTGAAAGACTATTCATGCCTTGGTTGCTTTATCCCATTCACAAATAGCTTGTTTTTGAGTACGTTTTTCAAAGAAGGAATTGAACATTTGGAAACTTTAACATGTAGAAAATGTCATGGGTCATGAGTCACAAATAGTATGTAAACGGCTGTTAGGAATCTGAACACATTTCTTTCTCAGGTTAAAAAGGATAAGTGAAGAAACAACCCCAAAACTAGGGATGACGGAGGAGGCAGGGGCCGAGCCAAGACCTGAAATATTTTAAGCATTTGTGAGTCAACAGAAGAATAGCCTCTTTAAGGGAAAGCACTCAATTTCCCAGGGAGAAGAAACAACACACAAGTATCCACCAATTAGTGCCAGGCTGTCCTACTTTGAAAATACTGAATGCTGATGTAATTGTAAATACATTCGCAGTCACGCTTTTCTTGGACCAGCAGCCTGATTGTTGGAATGCCCCCCTTCTGGAATTTCCAAGCTATGGGAGCCCTGCTTCAGTTTCTGTCTGTTTTCCTACCATGTGGCTAAATTCAAAGAAGACTACGTAAAGAATTAGAGGAAGTTCTGTACCCAGTAGTGCTAAAAGTTGGCACTGTACGATGATGCGGGTCCAGGTCAGAACAACTATTCTGGACAAACTTTAGATGTTATACAAAATCCTCCTTCGAGTAAGAAAGTCATAAACCAACAATCGTCCCTGGCAACGGACGGACAGAGGACAGAGGGAGAAAGAGACAGCATCTGCTAAGCCAGGGGGTTATTTAGCAACCCAGCAGACAAGCTGTGTCACCAGGGGCGTCTCAGGCTTTGGAGCTACCAGAGGTCTAGAAAATAAAGCTCTGTCCAGCGTGCCACCTGGGTGTGTGATTTGGACATGTTGTCAAGATTATACTCCGTGGTTGGAGAAGATTCGGCCCCATCTGCTCAGCTCCAGGTAGGAGGCCGAGCCAAGCGCTGAATAACGAGTCAAGTGAGGGTGAGGCTGGGCGGTTGAGTAATGGGAGCGGATGGCATCTGCAAGGCAGAGTCAGTGCTGGAGGAGGGGGAAGGGAACACGTGTGCCAGCTGGGTGAAACCATATTCGTAGGGGGAAGGGGACACGTGTGGAGCTGGAAGAAACCACATTCATGGGGGGAAGGGGACATGTGTGTCAGCTGGGTGAAACCATATTCGTAGGGGGAAGGGGACACGTGTGTCAGCTGGACCAAACCATATTCGTAGGGGGAAGGGGATACATGTGGAGCTGGAAGAAACCATATTTGTAGGAGGGAGGGGACATGTGTGGAACTGGAAGAAACCATATTCGTAGGGGGAAGGGGACATGTTTGCCAGCTGGGTGAAACCATATTTGTAGGGGGAAGGAGACACCTGTGGAGCTGGGAGAAACCATATTCATAGGGGGAAGGGGACACGTGTGGAGCTGGAGGAAACCATATTCATAGGGGGAAGGGGACACGTGTGCCAGTGAGACGAAACCATATTTGTGGGCTCGGACCGCCATAACAGCTTCAGCTGCAAATATTTTCCGGCCATTGTCTCTTTCAGTAATTTTTCCCATATCTTCACCATTCTCCCCTATGTCGTGCCATGTGCGTTAGACATATATTGAACAACCCCACAGCTCCCCTGGTGTTTTTACTTGTCTTTCATATTTTCTATCTTATATATCTCTATAGCTCCCTGTTATGTATATAGATACATCTATATATAGTCTATGAGACATTTATAGGTATATTGATATAGATATTTCTCATTTCTGCTGTATATATACAATATTATATGTACTAATACTATAATAACATACTAATAACATAGGGTAATACTAAATATACTAATATATATGCAGTACTATCATACTATATATATATATAATACTTTCTCATGCTGTTATATACAATATTATATGTACTAATACTATAATAACATACTAATAACATACTATAACATATTATAGGATAATACTATATATACTAATATATACTAATAATACTATATATACTAATATATATGCAATACTATCATACTATATATATAATACTTTCTCTTGCTATTATATACAATATTATAGGTACTAATACTATAATAATGTACTAATAACATAGGTTACTACTATATATATAATATGTATGCAATACTATAATACTATGTTTATACTATATATAGACTATATGTATAATATAGTCTATTATGTATAAT
Source organism: Prionailurus bengalensis (assembly GCF_016509475.1). NCBI lineage: Eukaryota > Metazoa > Chordata > Mammalia > Carnivora > Felidae > Prionailurus > Prionailurus bengalensis. Next base: position 78,385,898 of record NC_057353.1, on the reverse strand, counting down.
AAATATATAGAAAATATATACAATAAAAATATATATGTATATGGTATTTTGTGTATATTTTATCGTCTATTATATAATAAATATAGCACTATGTATATATCTTATAGTCTATTATATATATATTTTTTAAATGACTTTTTTAAATAAATTTTTTAATGTTTATTGTTTTTGAGAGGAGAGAGACAGAGGGAACATGAGCGGGGGAGCAGCAGAGACAGAAGGAGACACAGAATATGAAGCAGGCTCCAGGTTCTGAGCTGTCAGCACTGAGCCTAATGTGGGGCCCAAACTCATGAGCCAGGAGATCATGACCTGAAGTTGGAAACTTAACTGACTGAGCCACCCAGGTGCCCCTGTATATATTGAAAATATATGAATAATATATTCATATATATAAATAATAATATATTCATATATATACTATATATTATATACATATATAATATATTCTATTATATTTATATATTATATAAAAATATATAAATATATACAAACATATATATATATGTATATATATAAAGTATTTGGAGGATTTTTCCAATTTTAAATTCCAATTCACTGATTCTCTCTTGAACTAAGTCTAATATGGTATTTGCTCTTACTACATATATTATTAGCTAAGTCTAATATGGTATTTGCTCTTACTACATATATTATTTTGCTGCCTTATTTCAGTGGCTTTACCTTTATTTTTTTTCAGTTTATTGTATTTATTTTGAGAGAGACAGAGAGAGGGCAGTGAAGGGGTAGAGAGAGAGAGAGAGAGAAAGAGAAATTCCAAGCAGGCTCCTCAGTGTCAGTGCAGAGCCTGATGCGGGGCTCAAACTCACGAACCAGCATAAGATCATGACCTGAACCGCAATCGAGAGTCAGGCACTTAACCCACTGAGCCACCCTGGCTTTATCTTTCAATTCCAGCATTTTTATTTGGTTTTATTTACTTACTTACATTTATGCCATGTTTGAAATTTACTTAACACCATTTTCTTTGCAAAATTGCTCATCCTTTCTGTTTCCAAATTCTAGGTGTACTTACCTTCAAGTCCTTTTATTTTGCTTCATAAGCTCTCCTGGCGGCACCTGACTTGTTTCCGTGTGTGCTTTCATGGCAGTTCCTGTGCGTTGACCCTTTGTCCTTGGCGGCCTGAGTGGCGGGTGTTTTCTCTGCTTCCAGTGACTCTGCAGTTTCCCAGCTTCCTCTTCTGCCTTAGTCCTGCGTTTCACAGCAGAGGGTTTGTGTCTTCGGTGCGCCCTGCCGGCTTCTGTTCTGTGCTGGCACGATTCAAACGAAGTTCTTGTTTATAGGGCTGCTTCTCTTTCCTCCCTAAGACACAAAAAAGTGGCATTCGAGCCATCGGGTGAAGTTAACTCAGGTCCAGTTCTGTAACGGGAACCTGGTCCAAGAGCCTCAGTGCAGGCAGGGTTGACCCGGCTTTCTTTGCCACTTGGGTCGAATTTGGCTTCTTTTCCTTCATGGCCTCTTAAGGCTTTATTGCACAGTTGTTTCCAGTCTCTTCCGTGGGATTGCAGGGCCTCACTGGCCACCTCCACCAGCACTCGCCCCCTGCCCCCCGCCCCCGGGGTTACTCCCTACTGCTCATCTACACCGATTTCCTTCTGGCTGTGAGAAGGGCTCCGTGTCTTTGATTCATTAGGGAGAAAACAATGGCACAATTTTGCACTGACGCATGGAGATGCGGGTTAGGAATTCTGTCTGTCTTCTTTAACCAGAAGTCTTCACTCTGCTTTTATGGCTCCACAGTGAGATCTCTCACCTCCACCAGACCTCTCCAGCTTGGCCTTCCCTCTGGGTTTCAAGGTGAATTGCAGCAACTTTTCTACTTCCCAGCTTTGTGGCCGGGTGCCAGTTACTTTCTCTCTGAGATACTCTGCGCTTTTGGAGACCAGGGACCGATAATACTTTGCGTTGGTGTCAGGATTTGGAAAAATAAAAGTATGTGAAGTGCTGATTAATATTAAGTGTTGAGTAGATGATGTTTATAATCATGATATAAATGTGTGCTGTGAGCCTGAAAGAGTTAAATGAGACCCATTGTTCATGGCTGTGGATAAATGATAAGAAGATTCTGTAAGGTAGGAAAGAGCTTTGCAAGCTGGAAAGTCCCACTCCCATTTGGGGGAAGCTTTTATGGATTGAAATGTGTCCCCAAAAGATATATTGAAGTCGTAACTCCCAGCACCTCAGATTGCAACCTTATTTGGGAACGGGGTCTACACAGGGATAATTAAGTCAAATGAGGTCATGAGGGTGGACCCTAATCCAACATGACTGGTCTCCTTATGAGAAGGGGAACTTTGGACACAGAGACAGACATACACAGAGGGAGGACGACACGCAGACACATGGGGTGAATGACAGTGGAGTCAGGACTGGGTGACACATCCACAAGCCAAGAAACACCTGAGGCACTAGAAGTGAGGACAGAGATGGGGCCAGATCCTTCCCTGGCGCCTTAGGGGGAGCCCAGCTCTGCCAGCAGACTTCCAGAACTGTGAAATAGAAATGTCTGTTGTTCCAAGTCACCCTGTCGGTGCCACTTTGTTAGGGTGGTCACAGGAAATGAACACGGGGGTTATGACGATAGTTGTCCTTGTTGGAACTGGATAGCCCCTGCTATTTTTGCCACATTCCCATATGCCACACACTCCAGTCATGATCCACTCCCAGGATGCTTGCTCGGGCTCCTTTCTGTGGTCCTCAAATGCCCTCCCCGCACCCCCCCCCAATCAAGTAGACTTGGCGGGATGTTCCCCATTGATTCCAGAATGTTCTTCCTGGACTAATCCCTTCCCACAGGGGAAGTTAGGTGCTTTTGTCCCCACTCTGTTTCTTAGCTCTGACCACACCACACTCTGGAGCTTGACATTTGTCGTCCCTCTGACGCGCTGTACTGTGAGCTCATAGAAGGCAGAGCTGTCTCATCGATCTGTTTTCCCTCATGGATGAGTAAGGAGGAAGTAAAGGTTTCTTGGATTTAAATTAATGTTACAACCTATATCCCCAGAGTGTGCCAAACGAAAGCTTGCCTTTCTCAGAATGCAAGCGCAGAATAATCTATCTGTGTGTTAAATGCCATAGCTCACCTGGAACCAGAGAAAAAGACAAATTTTGGAACACTTTTTATTGGGAGGAGATAAGTATTTGGACTGCAGCCTGATATGTAGGGCAGGCATCCAGACAGTATTCGCTGGTGCCTCACCGTTAAAATATGGGGTAAAATATGTATATTGCTTTGGAAATAATCACTGTCTCCAGACCCTCCAAGTGACCCCTATTCCATGGTCCTATGCTGGGCCTCCCTGACTCCTCTCAGGACCATCATCCAAGGATGAACCCAGCCCAGGGGAGGGCCTTCTGCTGGCCTAAGGCCTCTGTGGTTTTGTTTGGTCTCATGCTTAAGCAATGATGACCTATGTTGAATAGAAGTCCTGTCTTTATGTCTCTTAGTTTGGTTTCCCTGATAACCTCAAGGAGTATCGCTCTCTAGGAGGGGGCTGGGTGTCATTTTCTGTGACCGTGTAGCCCACTGGAATGGTTGGATGTGACCTGCATTGGCTGCTGGTTTATCACAGGCCAGGCTCTCTTTGCTCAGAGGCGGAAGCCCATTTGATTGTGACCTGTCCCACGTCAGGTTCTCACTGACCTCCCCAGACCTGACAGGTGCCCTTTGCCTTTGAGCAGGATGTCTCCCCTGACAGACGGACAGACAGACAGAGGCAGCTGTTTGTGTAAGAGAGCTTTATCAACCTTGCCCTTGGGTCAGTGGTTGCCATCGGTCTGATCTCAGCTGCGTTCTCTCTCTCTCTCTCCACCTTTGCTCACGTCCCAAAGCCTCGCCTTTCAGACACAGGCCAGAGCCCAGAACACCCGTTTCAGCGGAGGGGGACCTGTGGGAAAAGTGAGCGCCAGCCTTCAGCAGCTGTGATCACCACTAATTAGGCTCATGCTTTGTTCTCACTTCTCGAAACAGAAAAGTCAGTAAAGGTTCTGTGGCACCTTTAATAGAGATTAAATGACTACAAACAGCCTTTGCCTGACTTGGAGGCGGAGACTGTTGTGGGTGTCCGTTGCACACATAGCTCCACGGGGCTGCACGCTCACGGTTTAGGTGGGATGGTTTTAGGTGTCCCTCTTCCCCGGAATCCTCTCTTCTGATGGGATCGTCTATGCATTGGACATTCTCCTCCATGCACTGTCATGCCTGTGCTCAGCTGCGTCCCCGTGTCATGTGGTTTGTCCCCACCCCGCGGGCCTGAATGCGCTGTCCCCTCTGCCCGGATTGCTCTTCAGTTTGCTCACTGTGCTCGCTCACTTTCTGCTCAAAGTTACCACATTGGAAAAGCCTTTCTTCGTTATAGATCCTTCTCCCCAGTGCGCACCACTGTGCGTCCCCTTGATGGGGAAGCAGTTTGCTTCCTGTGCGCACCCCCCCCCCACCCGGCTTCACACTCACTGATGCTCCCCCCCGCCCACACACACTCGGAAGATGCCAGATCTTAGGGGGTTGTCAGAGATGTTTAGTAAATGAATGGTGCTGCTTTAGTACATGATGTTTAGTAAACGAATGGTGCTGCACCTCCCAGGAGGTGACTCTTGCAAACATAGAAAGGGAGCTAACATGGTCAGGGGTGAGAAGAGGGTCGGCAGAGGAGAAGCTGGAGTCTGACGCCAGGATTTCTAGGGGTTGGCGAGGGGAGAGCCATCACCACCAAGACTGAGTGTTTTCCCCATCAGGGGTCTCCAGCTGAAAGACCATAAATAACAGGGAGAGGGGCTACTCCGAGTCACCCACAGTGGCCCACAGCGAGAGTGAGAGTGAGTGTGAGAGAGAAAGCCATGGCAAGACGTGCCAGACCCAGGCAGTGAGAAGCCAGCTGACGGTGATGCCAGTCTGGTAAGCAATGCCCCACTCTCCTTGGTTCTTCTCCTGGCCCCTGCTCCCGCCCACAGAGGGATTTGGCAACAGTAGGAGGGGCGCCCAGGTGGCTCAGTTGGTTAAGCATCCCACTCTTGGTTTCCGCTCAGGTCACGATCTCACGGTTGGTAGGTTCGAGACCCACATTGGGCTTTGCGACTTTGGTGTGGAACCTGCTTAGGAGTCTCCCTCTCCCTCTCCCTCTCTGCTCCTCCCCTGCACTCTTAAAAAAAAAGAAAGAAAGAAAGAAACAGTGGGAGGAGGTGATGGTAAGCACTAGAGAAAGAGAATTCCAACTGTGCCCTCAATCCTAGAGGGCACAGCATCCCTGGCACAGAACCTCCCTGGGGGAGGGAAGCCACCAGTCCTGCATATTTAATTATCTAGCTACACTGTTCATAAACTCTCCACTTTGGCCTTTTTTTTTTTTTTGTGCCCCATGGTGGTTTCTTTCCCCTGTAACCATACGGTTTTGACTAATGTTTCCTGTGTGCCCTCCTAAAAAATTTGTGGCTGTGTTAAAAGTGCTTGACATAATCTTTTCCATATTACAACCCCAGATGCCAGGAATGATGATTTACTCCTAGACATTAGAACTATGAAATATCTGCTCACAGGACTAGTCTCAGGGCCAGTGCGAGCTACAGGGGGAGAAATATTGCTTACCATCCGTCTCCTTTGATGAGTCACAGCACTAATGATGCCTGACTCTTCCTGAATGCCTGCTACCCACCAAATAGTATGACGAGCACTTTACAAGGCTCTGTTTATACATCATGACAGCATAAAAGGTGCGTGTTAGCATTATATTTTATTCACTATTGAAACGAGGATGGATAAGTAATTGACTAATCTATACTTTGTTTTAATTTTAGTTATTATTATTATTTTTGACTGGTCTAAGATAGCAAAGCTAGCAAGTGACAGAGATCTAATTCAAACTGAGCTTGTTTGATTCTAGAGCCCATTAAAAATATCCCAACTCCTTGGGGCGCCTGCGTGGCTCAGTCAGTTAAGCGGCTGACATAGGCTCAGGTCATGATCTCGTGATTCGTGGGTTTGAGCTCTGGCTCGGAGCCTGGAGCCTGCTTCGGATTCTGTGTCTCCCTCTCTCTGCCCCTCCCTATTCTCTCTCTCTCTCTCTCTCTCTCTCTCTCTCTCTCTCTCTCTCTCTGTCAAAAATAAGTAAACATAAAAAAATTTTTTTTTTAATGTACAACACTCTTAAAAGAAGACCTAAGTGAGGGGCACCTGGACGGCTCAGTCGGTTGAGCGTCCAACTTCGGCTCAGATCGTGATCTCGTGGTTTGTGGGTTTGAGCCCTGCATCGGGCTCTGTGCTGACAGCTCGGAGCCTGGAGCCTGCTTCAGATTCTGTGTCTCCCTCTCTCTCTGCCCCTCCCCTACTTTTGTTCTGTCTCTCTCTCTTTCTCTCTCTCTCTCAAAAATAAATAAACATTAAAAAAAAAAAAGTAAGTGCTTGGTAATTCAAGGATTCCTCCCAACTATTCCTGCCTCCGAACTCTGCACTCTTACCACTGTTCAGAGGAGATCCCGAGTCAACCTGCCACCAAGGGACGCGGGCTGCAAGGTGAAGGGGGAGGAGCATGGAAATTACATTTGACCACCTCCTATTTGTCCTTCAGGTGATGCTTCCGGGGAGACCAAACTAAAGCAATTGAATTTTTTTAGCTCCCTTTTCACTTAGCCAACCATCAGTTTCTGGGTCAATTCTGACTTCTTGCATGTGTATCTTTTATCTTTGTCATTTTCCCCAGAGAAATTATTATGATTTGTCTTTTCAGAAAGAGCTATTAATGTCAGTCTGCAGCAAAAACATAATTAAATAGAAACATTTCAAGAAATGTCACAACTGATTATAGTTCTAATTGTGCTTGTTCCCAAGTTTAGCACGACACAGCACAGTCCTGGGGAGAAACAAACCGTACATTATTGTATTTACGACATGCATTACAGCACAGAATGGCATAGCGAATTCTTATGACAGGCATAAAAGAATTCTTCAGAAATACCGCTCTGTTTCGTGCCAAATTTAGTGATAATTTACAGCTGTCTGAACATCCCCACCTGCTGGGAATCCGCTCAGGTCCTCGAGTTTTTACGGATTCCCGGTGGAGGGTTTGGAAGGACAGCTTTTACCTGTGGGGAGACTATGACTCTTCCACCGCATCCTTCATTACAGCAATGCAGAAATCTAGAAACAGCCCCCGCCAAGACTTGCCTGAGGTCACACAAAAGCCTACCCCTTTTCCCCATGTGCTGGGAGGTGGCTGAGACCTCTGGTCTGCCCAGCTTCCTCCATCTCTCATGGGAAGGGGCAGTTCTGAGGACACCAATGTGCGGTGGGTGCGCAGGGTTCCCATCTGTGCCTGGGTTGACTCAAGATCAACATTATCGTAACCATAGGTTTAGTTACAAATAATAAAGCCAAGAAAATAATAACAATACTATAGCCACTGTCCCACAAGTTCAGGGATTGGGGTCTTTGCTTCCTCATTTAAAATGTGACAATAGTGATGGTGATTAATAGCTCATTTTTTTCTGTGATTCCCTAAACTACCCTATCACACCTTGGTTTTCTTCTAGTACGTCCAATTCCCTCGTTGTAGTTCTGTAGAGATAATAGCACCAGTTACATTTGGAGGCTCAGGAAGAGCATGAGATTTTTCCAAGAGCCCACGGCTGCTGAGAAAGCCAAGTGTTTGATTGTGTACGACGTGTCAGGCCTGCTCTGAGCACCGTGCATTTTGGCTCCTCTTACAGACCTCCATGGCCATTACCGTAGTCCCCCTCCTTTACGAAGGAGAATCCCGGGGCACAGGGGAGTGACGTGGTTTCTCACGAATCTCACAGAGTTGTCTCCTAAAACTGAATGTTAATTCTCAATATTTTTGCATGAATTGGATGAGACAAATTTTGGGAGCGCCATTTTGGGCCGCCCAGCATTCAGGCGCACAGTGCTCGATGCTGGCTCTTAGTGGTGCTTTGAGAAGCCACCTCCGTCCCCCTGCCATGCGTTACCCATAGGACTGCCCCTTCCTGTTGTGCCAGCAGATGGGACTGTGGTCCACGCTGGGACACTCAGACCATCCTTGGAATTTGGGTGGCCTTTGTGCCACCCGAGGATTATGACGAATGCACCCCAATGGTGGTGATGTGAATAAAGATTTCACAACTTCTGTTGCACCCACCCCAGAAATGCCCTGGGTCCAGTCCTTTCTTCTATTCTCTTATCTCCCAATGCATCACGGTGCTTACCGTAGGCCAGGGACTATTTGGAATGCCTCCCATATGCAACTCATTTGGCCCTAGCTCCGCCTTTTCCTTTTTGAAGCCTACCTTCATTTTTGAATGTATTTTTTTAATTAAATTTATTTTTGGAGAGAGAGAGTGCACAAGTGGGGGAGAAGGGCAGGGGGGGGGAGAGAGAGAGAGAGAGAGAGAGAGAGAGAGAGAGAATCTTAAGCAGGCTCCACGCTCAGCATGGGGCTTGATGCGGGGCTTGATTCCACCACCCTGGGATCATGACCTGAGCTGTAATCAAGAGTTGGACCCTCAACCATCTGAGCCACCCAGGTGCCTGCCTTCATCTGAGACCTGCCTTCATCTCTGAACAAACTCTTATCTTCCCAGTGGTCCCCACGTAACTTTTTCCTTTACATTTGCCAGAGTGGATTTTTATTGCTGGCACCCAACACTTCGGCTTTGAAGCTAAATACACCACTGGCACATAGAAACTGACAAATAAATGGTAGTGCCCTTGTCCTTACCCCCGCCCTATAAGCAACCATGAGACAGAATGGGAAGGAAACGAGATCCCCCGATAGGAGAGTCATAGATTCGTAGAGCTGACTAAGGATGTAAACACCATCTAAGCACACTCTACCTTTACGTTGGGGTCCAGGGAGGGGAAGTGAGCTCCCCGTGGCCTCTGCCTTATTCCAGTGGTCCCTGTATGGGATGTGGAGTGTAGACGAGAATTTGTTTTAGTTTGCTGCTTCATCAACTCGGTTAGGCTTGAATTGGCTTGGCTAATTCTGCTTATGTGAGGTTGGGAGAAGGAACCCTGCTCAATGAAAGAAATTAATCACATGAAATTGTCATTTAAAGTTGCGCTATATAGTCGGGAGACGACTGGGCTCAGTTTGCGTCTCGGTGCCCCCCACCCCCGGCCAGGACTAACTTACCAGTTGATTTGGGGTAACTAACATCCTCTCCCTGCATGGCAGTCCCTTCATCTGCAAAATGAAAGCGTTTGCTGCGACCATCTCAAAGGTCTCACCTTCTAATCTCTAATATCACGATCTTATTATTTCAATTTCAAGAAATAGCAGGTACATTAGAGTAGCAGGGATCAATGTGATTTACTACGGATCTGGCAGTCTTCAGCATCTTGCATTTCACAAATCCCTCCTACACAAACCTCATCATTAGTTCCGTATTACCCTTGTGAGAATTATCCTTTCCCTTTTAAAGGGACACGGAGTGAATTTAATCAGAGCCTACCGCGTGCTGAGTGCAGCGCTCTTAGATCAATGCGGTGAGTCAGACGCACTTAGGTTTCCGTCGTAGCTCGACCAGGTAACAGCCTTGCTGTCACTGTCCCCTTGAGAGCTGCAACGAGCAGGTGATCATACACGTGCCCGAGAGCCGTTGAGAGGACACACAGGATACGTGAATCCGTCTAGCACACAATATGGCTCATTTGTTCCCTCCGTCAATAACATTTATTATCCTCGTGCCTAAACAACTGACGATGTGATTGCAGTCTACGAAATAATAGAAACTTGTGAATCTTTAGGGCTTGTATGTTTTCTTTTAAACATACAGCATCTAAGAGAAGAGAAATCAGGAGGCCTGGGGAAGAGGAGTGTGAGCGTGTGGCTCTGTGTTTCACACCGACACACACCACGGAGCATCTGCCACAGAAGAGGCGCTAAGAAACCTAGTGGGTGGGATATGCTGGCCATGGTTGCCCTTAGCGGCCCCAGTACTTCCGTAGTGGGTCAGAAACAGAGTAGCCGTGCTGTCAGGAATGAATGCAAGGAGCATTTTACCACACCAGCAGGAGTGTCCCCTTGTAAGGGCGGATCGGGCTACACCTGCTGCTAAATTCTTTTTTTTTTTAATTTTTAATGTTTATTTAATTTTGGGGGAGAGAGAGAGGGAGAAAGAGACAGAGCGCAAGCAAGGGAGGGGCAGAGAGAGAGGGAGACATAGAATCCAAAGCAGGCTCCAGGTTCTGAGCTGTCAGCACAGAGCCAGATACGGGGTTCGAACCCACAAACCGTGAGATTATGACCTGAGCTGAAGTCGGACGCTTAACTGACTCAGCCACCCCGGTGCCCCACCTGGTGCTAAATTCTTAATCTGTCAGGATGAGAAACCAATACGGAGCCTAAGATATGGTACAATCACCAAGGGAGCCCAATGAGCCACTCAGTAGCAAGCCGATTATATTTGTCTTATGGACCATTGTAAAGTTTTACTTAAAAAAAAAAGTATACGGATTATGAAAAAAAAAATAAAGTCTTATCTCTGAGAAAAAAGAAACAATTGATAAATTGGATTACACTAAAAGTAAACATTTCTGTTCTTTGAAGGATGTAAATAATTAAATAAAATGCCACATCAGGGGCCCCTGGGTGGCTCAATCAGTTAAGTGTCTGACTTCAACTCAGGTCCTGATCTCATGGTTCATGGGTTTGAGCCCCACAATGGGCTATGTGCTGATGGCTCGGAGCCTGGAGCCTGCTTTGGATTCTGTGTCTCCCTTTCTGTCTGCCCCTCCCCCATTCATTCTCTCTCTCTCTCTCTCTCTCTCTCTCTCTCTCTCTCTCTCTCAAAAATAAAACATTTAAAAAAATTTAAAAATGGCAAATCAGGGACTATGATTATATATAAAAATGTATGGATTTAACAAAAGTCTTTCATTGAAATATGTATGAAGGACAATTAGAACTTAATGGTAAGAAAGCAAATCAACCATTTATTTAAAAAATAAAAAAAAAAAGGAGAACAGTTTTACTTTACATTGGGGGAGCTAGAAAGCCTGTGCAGGGTTTGAGCAGAGAAGTCTACTAATCTGACATACATTTTACAAAGATGACTTATTGATTTGTTGAATATAGATTATTAGCAATACGTTTGAATAAAGAAAAAACAGTAAAGAGGCTATCGAAACAATTTTGGTGGAGATTCAGACTAGGATAGTAGCAGAGGAAAGATGAGGAAGTGCTTATATTCTAGATATATTTTTAAGGTAAAGGAAAGGGGATTTGTTGATGGGTTAGGTCTGGTGGTTTGAGAGTAAGAGATAAATTCAGGATGATAGGGTATTTTTTTTTCAACGTTTATTTATTTTTGGGACAGAGAGAGACAGAGCATGAACGGGGGAGGGGCAGAGAGAGAGGGAGACACAGAATCGGAAACAGGCTCCAGGCTCTGAGCCATCAGCCCAGAGCCTGACGCGGGGCTCAAACTCACGGACCGAGAGATCGTGACCTGGCTGAAGTCGGACGCTTAACCGACTGCGCCACCCAGGCGCCCCTAATTTTTAAAATACAGAAGGGACAAGACCAAACATCAAGACTCATGGTACTCCAGTATTTGCAGGTTATGGAATAGAGAAAACTAAGGTAGGAAAATTAGAATTGCCAGTGGGGTGGAAGTTAAGCTGTGTGACTTTGATGGTGGGGAAGCTAAATAAAAAAAGCGTTTGACAGAAGCGAAGTCAACTCTGTCAGATGTTGCTACATGAGGATTGCATTTAGCAAAGGGAGAGGCTGGCGATATTGACGAGAGGGTTTGTAGCGAGGGGTCAACAGCTGATCAGAGTAGGATTAAAAAAGATGGAACAGAGGTGGAGCTTGATATGAGGAGCAGAGTTGGGAGTTAGCTGAAGGTTGATATGGACTTGAACGTTTTCACCCTAAGATAGGGAAGATGAGAGCAAGCTTTTAGGTGACATAAGTGAATTGTCCGAAATGGCAAAATAAGAATGACAGAAGACAATCGCTTCCGCAAAGTCCCTGACTCGGGGAGATAATGCAAAACATTCACGTTTCCTTTTTTTGTGCCTAAATTTTGAGCACAGCGCCCCTATGTCATATTAGATTTTGCAACGTGATCTTCTAACAACCCAACACAAGATAAAGCCCATCACCGGGGACCCAGCAGACGTGACACTGTGCGAGGTGCAGGCATAGCCCTTACCTCGACTGATAACATCCACGTCCTGCCTCTTGGGGCACTTGCTCTTGGAAAGTTCCAGCTCAGCACCCAGACACCATGTCATGAGAAGCCCAAGCACTCCCAAGTACACTGTTCTGTTCAGCAGCCGTAGCTTAGGTGCCAGCTGACGGCCAGTGTCACCTGCCAGTGTGTGGGCAAACCATTGTAGAGGCATAGGACATCAGCTTTCAGAAGGCTCCCGCCACAAACTTAGTGACACAGCACGGAGTTCCCCATTGAACAAATCTCACCAGAGCCCAGGCAGCTCATAGACTCACAAGAAAAAGAAAAAATAAACTATGATTTTTAGCCACAAGGGCTTGCAGTGTTTTGTCACACAGCAATAGATGGCCAGGACAGAAATGGGCAGCAGACTGAAGATACATGTCGCAACAAAATCCAAAACCAGTGTGTCACGGGGTCTAGGACGGGGCCGAAGACCCCAAAGAGAAGGTAGTGGAATCAGGAAGGACAATGAGCAGATCATCATAGGGGCCTAGAAAAACATGAGACAGGCTCACGGAAAACCGAGAAAAAACTGGCACTAACAGTAGTGTGGAAAATAAAATGTACAAATAGTAATATTACATGTTTGCCTGAAAAGATTACTGGGCATCCTGCTGGAAGTACTAGATTCTTTTATTAAAAAAAAAACACATTTATTTATTTTTGAGAGACAGAGAGAGACAGAGTGCGAGCCGGGGAGGGGCAGAGAGGGAGACACAGAATCAGAAGCAGGCTCCAGGCTGTCAGCAGATGTGGGGCTCAAACCCACGAACTGCAAGATCATGACCTGAGCCGAAGTCAGACGCTTAACCAACTGACCCACCCAGGTGCCCCATAGATTTCTTTTTTTTTTAAGCCACATATGAGAAATAGGAGACGAGCTTTAAAAAAATAAAAAGAATAACTGTTAACTTTTCCCACAGAATTTCGAAGAAATAGAAAGAATCCAGGACATTCTGGGTTCACAAATAAAATCGTTTCTCACAACCAGCCATGTTAGGCAGAGAAAAGCTACCAAAAAAGAAAAAGAAAAAAAGAAGAAAAAGAAATGTCCACAGGGTAGAGATCATCTCAAGTGTGCGGTGGTGAAATTCTTTGTTAAGATTTGAGAAAAAGAAATAGAGAAAATGTTTGCAGTCCCCCTCAGCTATACAAAAAAGGCTTCTTAAGAAAGTAAAGGGTAATACTCCAGAGCGCTGTGATTCTGAGCTCAAGCCAAAGGGATATCTCAAAATGAGTTGTGTGTGACTTTTTCTACTCAACTGAAACCTCAGTAAAACTAATTATAAGCCCATAGTGTTGATAAGATAGCAATTTAGTTAGTTGCCATTGTTATTATTTTTGTTATATCATCGGAAACACTGTCTGCTTAGACAAACCTCATCAGAAACAGTCCACAGTGGGAAGGGTCTTCTTAGAAATGGACTTCGGGCAGGGCGCCTGGGTGGCTCAGTCGGTTGAGCGTCCTACTTCGGCTCAGGTCATGATCTCACAGCTCGTGAGTTCGAGGCCCGTGTCAGGCTCTGTGCTGACGGCTCGGAGCCTGGAGCCTGCTTCAGATTCTGTGCCTCCCTCTCTCTCTGCCCCAACCCACTCGCATTCTGTCTCTGTCTCTCTCAAAAATAAATAAACATTAAAAAAAAAAATGGACTTCAGGCATCGTAGGGGAGGGGGCAGGCTGAGGTCCATACTCAACTTCAAACACAGGCTACTACTTCTTGTAGAAAGTGGATGGATGACTTCAGGGAGCCAAGAGCACCAAGCCAACCAGGGGGGGAACAGGCCTGGTCTCAGATTGAAACACTGGCAACAGGTGCCCACCTGAATTTCGGAATCACTGTGGACCAGTAATTACTATGCACCTCCTGAATTTTGTCCCTGTGGAACGAACATCGATTGAAGGGATTCTTCCCCCTTGTACTTTAGACGAGAGTACAGTGGATGGTTTGTGCCTTTAGGACACAGTTCCTCAGACTGTGGTAAATTGTACTCAGAAGGCTAAGTCAAAGGAGGATTACCATATCTGGGTCTGCTTTAGCTGATGCGACCCTGGGCTCTGGGGTGATGCTGTAAGGGGATGATATGAGAGTCTGGAGTTCTTGGGGGGCAGTAAGCACAATTTGCCTGTGGAAAGATATGTGAATTGTAGAAGATTGTATTTTCTAAATATGACCCAGCAGTATCTCTCACCCTTGTACTTCTCTGCCCATCCCCTTTCAAGAGGTGGGGGTTTATTGCTCTACTCTTTTGAATCTGGACTGGCAATATGGCTTCTTTGGCCAATAGAATTCATTGGAAATGATCATTTCCCAGTTTAGACATTGCTGTTAATTGGCCCGGAGCTCCTACTTCCTTTCTCATGAATACTTATTCTTGGGACACCTTCTGTCAAAACCCAGACATCATACTGTAAGAAGAGGCCATGTGTAGGCACCCTGTTGGATGGTTCCACAATAACAACATCACTTACCAGTCTAGTGAATGAGCCATGTTGGACATCAGCCTATTTTGCACCTTCCGAGGACTCTATCCGTAGTTACTATCTAGCTGCAATCTCATGACAGAATCCAAGCGAGAATCACCAGCTGAGCCCAGTCAACTCATGAAAATTGGGACCAAAAAAAAAAAAAAGTTATTTAAGCCATTGAGAGTTGAGGCCATTGTCACACAATGATAGATAAATGAACAGCCTCTGCCGATCCATCACAGTAATGGTTAATGAGCGAATGGATGCAAAACGCCTATCTTAATACTTGATACAAAGTTGGCAATTAATTAATGCTCTTTCTTCCCTTTTTTCAGTTCAGATCAAGTTGAAATAAAGCTGAGTGATATTAGGAGAACCTGAAAGTATTCACATCCTCAGTTTTTAGCTGCTGTTTGTGGCCAAGTGAAGGAAATTCTATTCAAGAAACAAAACCAAAAATGAGAATATAGTTCTCCACCTTTCTTCCGCATGCAATGCCACATGATTCTGTGATTCAGCTGTGGGATCACCATCGCCTGCGATGGGTTCCTTAATGAGGTTTTCAGATAAGCATGCTCGCAGGCACTTTCAGAATCCATGGCAAATGTTGTATTCAAGGGCAAAAGACACACTGAAACAAAAAGAAAAGTACTTTATAACACAAAGGAAGCATTCAGCCCTGCGATGCATTGAAATCAATTTAGAAGTTTGGATTGAGTTTTCATTTTCTTGTTATAAGTAGGGCTTATTTATAGAATGTAAAGGACCACTTAACCCTGTGTGACAATTCAACATGAATTTCAAATGGGACCTTCTGTCTCCATGTGGGCAGGTCTCATCTCACCAACATAGCAGCGGCACGTTTTTGAGATCACAGCACTCAGTACCTAATCAATTCACCGTCCATAAAAATTTCAGAGTAGGAAGATTCAGGCTCTGAAAAACATTATTCCGAAGAAGAAGAGTCCTTTCAATTTGTAGTTCTTCCTCGGGCAAGGTCAGGAAAAGGTACCCTCATTGTTGGTAACTTCTGCCTGCTAAATAAAGCCTAAGCGTATTTGGAACAGGTTCTGTGTGTGAGAGACTCCCCAACGTTTTCCCAGCCCCAATCAGGCTCCCCCACTATCCCAGCAGTGGCGTCCGTCCGCAGTTGCTCTGTAGCTAAAACCTGAGCGAAAAGACAGAAGGATCGCCTTTGGTGGAAATGCGGGCTGCTGGAGGTGAGGCAGGGACGTGGGAGTGTTCGCGCGCTCCCCGGCAGGCCGAGCCACGAGGGGGCAGCAGAGGGCCACGCTTCGGAGCCAGGGCGGCCTGGCCAGGGGTGAATCTCCACCCTCCCCTCGCTGAGCTCCTCTTGACGTCCAGCTGGAGGAATTAATTGCCGACTGGTCAGATCCAGCCTGGAAAGCCCGGAAATCCTGGTTCCTATCTCTGGCTTTGTCCACTTTCGCTTGAGCTTGACTCATTCGTAGGTTCCAGGCCGTCCTGGGCACCGAGTCTGCCAAACACATTTCACGGAGTCCTTTCTTAGAGTCCCTGCCAGCCTAGTGTTGGGGTAGAGTGACCCGGCGGACGGGACGCGTGCAGAGGACCAAGGCCACCTGGGTCCCGCCTTGCCTTACTGTGCTATTAGCTGCACAACCTTGTGGAAACCACCCCTGAATTCTCGATGCTCCTGGAGGGGTCCCGGTTCCTGCCACCCGCCTGCCACCCCACCTGCGTTTCCTCCGATCGGAGGCGGCAAGGATGGCCACCACCAAGTTTCTGCCGACTTCATGAAGAAAAGGTGGTGAGGGGCTTACCACGCCTCTACACTCAGGGCAGAAACCCAATTCATGCCTGTACCCAGCGGGCATTTAGTAGGCACCTTCTCTGTGCCTGATGCAGGCCCTGGTAATGCGTTGGTGACCAGGCAGACAGAGGACCTGCCCAGACGGTAATTTTGTTCCAGAGGGAAGGGGGAACGCACACTTTGTCAGGTGGGGATACAGGTTTACGCCGCCCGTACTTTCTTCGATAGTAGGGTGTTCCCAGACCCAAAGATATCCTCTCTCAGGCTTTTTAAGTACCTTAGGCCACAGCTCGCTAGCGGACACACAAAGTAAATGGAGATGGGGCACAGATGTGCACACGGGGCAAAGTGCCGGCGGTTTGATGGGGAGAATCTGAGATGCTGAGATGCCGAGAGGCCGAGTGTAGTTCCAGGGAAAGACGCTGGGTGGCGCCACTCTCCCCGTTCCGGAGCTGCCTCTGCAACAGCTTTGTTGCAAAACCGACGCTGAACCCTTTTCACTTTTTGCCTTTTTTTTTTGTACAGGCAAAAAAAAAACCAAAAAAACAAACAAACAACAAACAACAAAAAAAAAATCCTCTTTGGATTCCTTTTAATTAGTGGAAACAGGGACTAATGTAGGTGTTCTGGAAAGGTAAAGTGGCATAACGCAGTTTTTTGAAAAGCGAGGGATACCCGTCGGTGCTGTGGAGAGCAAGAAAAGGTGAGCCAGAGAGAGGGGAGGGAGATCGTTCCTGCCATTGTTATCCCCCTAATTGTGACTTGGGAAAGTTGTCTACGTCATCAACCGTGATCAACACGAGGGGCATAGCAGTGGATGCGGGCTTCCCTGTTAACCCTAAACTCGCAGAGTTGACGTGGAATCGTCCCCCAACGGGAGGGCAGCGTGCAGGCGGGTGGGTGATGCAGAGAGAATCTGAGCTCAATCTGGAAGCACTGAGTGGGGATCAGCTGGGTTTGGGGGTGTGGTGACGGAGCAGACAGAGCAGCAGGGGGCTGACAGGGGGTGTGGGGAAGCTTGCGTGGGGGAGGGGCTGTGAGCAGAGGCCGGGACCAGGTGAAAGGGGCTGGCAGCTGGCGCGTGGGAGAGAGCAGGGCGGGTGCCACCGTCACTGGGCTCCCAGGCAGGGCCTGCAGCCCCTGTGCTGAGGGGTTTACCCGCATTACCTGACTGAGGGTGCATCCTGGGGGAGGAGGTCGGCCTCCGTTCCCCTGGCTTTCAAACAGGCTGACTTTCAGCCTGCACATGCTACATGGAAAAGGAAGCATCATTCACAACGCCTGCTTAACAGGAGAATGTATCCGTGTGCACAGGTGTGTGTGCAGGTGTCCCCAGTCTGTCCGAGCAACTCACAGTGTCCGGGTCATGCCCCCTCCCGCCCCCAAGTGGCCTGAATGAGAGCCCTGGCCGTTGTTTTAAAAAAGGGCTGCTTGCGGTCCAGCGCCGATGGCCTTAGATCAGGCCGCAGTGCGTTTTTACGAACTCCCAGGCCAGCTTGGTGCCACTGCAGAGGCCTCTGTGATATCCCTCCCCTCGCTCCTTCCTTGTGCCTGATCTTCAAAGCGGCCTCTGATGCCCTGACTGCAAAGAGAATTTTAAGCAAGGAACACTCTTGTGCGGGGGTGGGGGTGGGGGTGGGGGGGGGTGGAAGATGCTTCTGTGGGAGCAGCCAGAAGCCCCCGGCGGGGGTGGGGGGGAGAGGCTAGCGAGGAGAGCATCGCGCAGCCTGACTGCAAACAGGAAATCGTTCGGGAGAAGTCGCATTGTCTATCGATTCCTGACCTATTTGTTTACTTGTTCATTTGTGCGCTCATTTATTAGTGTCATTTCTCATGGGCCCCAGGGACACTGAGACAAAGGGACACATTTTCTGTCCGCAGGAGCTCAGAGTCTACCCGCAGGAACAGATGGGTGAACAGACCACTGTGATGTCTGCTTGATAACAAGCTTGCAAGATTTAACCTTTCTGCGAAATGTAATCATGGAATCTTGGTAAGTTTATTTAACATGTTAGTGCCTCAGTTTGCTTAAATATAAAATGGGGGGGGGATCACAGTGGTATCTCAAAAGTCTGTTATGAATATTAAGCAAGACAATACAAGGAAACACTGGGCCGACTTTGTGACATAGAAGTCCTCAGGGAATATTAGCTACAATAATTTTCATTAATATTATTTGTTGACACAAATATATGTGGCAAAGTATAGAGTCATAGAAGAAATTAAATATCGCGGCTTCGTAATAACCATTTTCTCTAAGGGCAGGGGGAAGGAAGATTACAAAGCAAAGCATAGCTGTCATTCTTATTTATAAAAAATTCTGGGGGCACCTGGGTGGCTTGGTCTGAGCATCTGACTGCGGCTCAGGTCGTGATCTCACAGTTGGGCTTGTGAGTTCCAGTCCTGCATCAGGCTCTCTGCTGTCAGCACGGAGCCACTTCACATCTTCTGTCTCCCTCTCTCTCTCTCCCCTTCCCCTACTCATGCTCTAAATTCTCTCTCTCTCTCTCAAAAATAAATAAACGTTTTAAAAAAACCTACAGGGGCACCTCGCTGGCTCATTCAGGTCAGCCCCTGACTTTGGCTCAGGTCATGATCTCAGGGTTCATGGGTTTGAGCCCTGAGTTGGGCCCTGTGCTAACAGCTCAGGGCCTGGAGCCTGCTTCGGATTCTGTGTCTCCCCCTCTCACTGCCCCTTCCCCACTTGTGCTCTGTCTATCAAATATAAATAAACTTTTTTAAAAAAGTCACAAAACAGTGAGGGATGTTACAAGCTGGGTGATATATAACTAAGTCGGGCTGGATAAAAGCAGGGCTTGGGTTTCTGGAGGAAATGCCCTAGGAGGCCTGCCAGGTACGCACAGAAATAGCGGATGCTGGATCTGGAAGAGGGAACGGAAAGGAGACCACAGTTTGAACACTTACTGCATCCCACGCTCTGTGCTGGATTCTTTTTTGTGTGAACCTACTTTAATGGCAAATTAGCAACCGTGCAGAAACGTGCACAGCATGAACGCGTACCTAAGCAAGGTGTGGACGGCGAACATCGTAGGAGACTCCTGGTTCTCGACCGGTGGAGATTTTGCGCCTTAGGATTTGGCAAAGTCTGCAGACATTTCTGCATCCGCAGTTGTCTGAACTTAATTCAGTCATTCCCACTGACCCGCTGTGTGACCTTGGACACGTCCCTTCAGCTCTCGGTGCCTCGTTGCTGCATCTGTAAAGCGGGATCCTGACGCGACTCCAGTCACAGACTGCTGTCACAGCAGCTGGTGTAGGGACAGCAGTTGGAACCCTCGCAGGCACACCGGAGGCGTCCTGTGTCCTCACTGTTTTACTCTGTCTGGTGTTTAGAGCAACAGCAGAGGACTGGAAGTCTCCCGGGGACGGGCGGGCTGGCGGTTGGCTGGTCAAGGTCATCAAGTGAGTCCTGAGGGTTCAGCAAGCCAAGTGGGCGTCCTCGGTGCGTGAGGCGGGCCTGGCCTCTGCAGGGCCCGCTGCACAGAGCTCTCCCTCAGCCTGCCTGTCCTTCGGGGGGAGCGCTTGGTCTCCCTGACCGGCATCATCGCTCTCTCCAGGGCTGTGACAGATGGGGCCATTTTGACTCGTTGGGATTTTTGGCAGAAAAAGAGCAGATAACAAATTGGGTTCTGTCTGCAAATGACTCCCCGTTGTGTGAGAGATTCCGACTCCCCAGTGCCGTTTCTGTGGCACCAGCCAGCTCCTCTTTGCCCACAGCAGCATGACATTTTATTATTTGACTGTCTCTCCAAGGCTACAAAGACACCTGGAGCCTAGTAGACCCTCACTACTTGGATTCCTCAGTCCCTCTCATGTTACTTTTCCCCTGTGTCGGCCGCTGGCGAGACACAAGTCTTCCCTCAAGCCTCCCAGGCCCCCAACTCCGCATGGGTGAAAAATACGCTTCGTTAGAAGGGAATGGAGGTGACGGGGCCACAGCACGTGGAGCGACACCCCATCATGAAGCTCAGGGTGAATGAATGAGGGGACCTGCCTTCTCACCCTGGCTCCGCCCACCTGAGACGGTTAACCTCATCTGCCCCCACCCGCCCCCCCCTCACCCAGCTAAGGGTCACTGACTATCCGAGTGTCGGTGACCTGTTCAGGCAGTGGACAAAGAACGTGAGGGACCCCTGGGTCACACTCAGCTCTGCCACTGATTATCCACAAGATGCTCAACATCCAGATGTCTCCTTCTCTGCATTCGCTCCCAGGAGATGCTGACACCTTATCCCTCCAGGTTACGCGAACATTAAATGAAACAGAAGGGAAGAGGTTGGGACGCTGGCTGCTCCATGGCAAGCGCCGCGGAGGTGATTGCTGTCATTAGTGTCCTTGCCGTGCTGGTGCTGGTTGTGACCCCGAGGCCTGGAGTGCTGCCCTCAGGCTGGCTGTGCCCACAGACTCTGCTGCCCAGGAGCTTCTTGGTCTCGACCACTCGTCCCTTGTAGCCCAGAGCCACCTCTACCGTGAAATGGGAATAAGAATAGTGCTCCCAGAATAGAGTTGTTATGGTGACAGTTCATGGATCTGTTTCTGGTAGGAAAAACAAAAAATGACTTAGCTAGCTGCCCAGCCAATCCTAAGCCCTCAGTGATACTGGTTAGGATTAGGAAAATAACAAAAGCCACCATACGGGAGTGGTGAGTGCGCGCGGGTCAGCGTGGAGCCCAGGTAATTCTCATAACAGCCGTGTTTAATGGTTCGTCCCAAACCTTATTTTAATGTTTGTTTATTTTTTGAGATCGAGAGAGAGAGAGAGATGGTGTGAATGGGGGAGGAGCAGAGAGAGACAGGCACACACAGAGAGAATCTGAAGCAGGCTCCAGGCTCTGAGCTGTCAGCACAGAGCTCGTCGAGGGGCTCGAACCTGTGAACCGTGAGATCATGACCTGAGCTGAGGTCGGACGCTTAACCGACTGAGCCAGCCAGGTGCCCCCCAAACTTTTTAAGTTGCACAGATGAGATCAAACCCTAGACAGGCTTGCAGCAGCTCTATTTCCTGTGCTGTAATACCCACTTCTGCGAAGTTTCTTTCATCCCTCCCCGCCCCCCCTCCCTCAGCACCACCGAGTAGGGTTCCCCATCCTCCTGACGCTTCTGTAACCCCTGGGCCGCCCACATCACAAGCCTCGTCACTCTTCATTTTCACTGGGCTTTTTACACAGTTGGGCAGGGCTCTGTCTTGTTTCCTGTTGGATCCCCAGTTCGGGGTCCAGCGCCTGGCACAGAGTAAACATTCTGCAAAATTTGTTGACTTCCTATAAATTCAATGACATTACATTTTATCACCCAAATAGAAGCGTAATTCGCATTTTGTGTGCACCCCGGGGTTCTCTCTCGAGTGCGGTATTGAACCGTCTTCCTTGTGAAAGTGTCAGTCGTGGCACCCACCCCCTACCAGGGTTATTAGTTATGAAGGCTTCTCATACAGATGTTAAGAGGCTGGGATCGCTGTCAAGCCCCTCCCCCAAATGACATCTTTCACAGAAGTTTGTCCTTTGAACTCAGGAGACAGACTTTCTCCAGCGCTCCATCCAAAAGGGTTTCCATAGCAACCACCACCACTTCAAAGGTGCCAGAATGTCTCCCTCCTACATCTGACTTCCTCCCTCCCTGGGTGCCATTCAGGTGACACGAGGCAGTTGGAATGAGCCCCGGGTCACCTCACCAAATGTTTCACAGCTGGCAGGAGCAGGTGCACCTATTAAATAAATTACTCAAGCTACAGAGGGGCTGGTGCATCATCTTCCTGTGACTCCAGAGAGAGGCTTGCTTTCATCAGTCTACCGTCCATGAAGAAATCCCTGAGCTTAATCAAAGGCTCATTGTCCTGGGACATTGTACGTAAGAGGTACTTCTTAAATGTGGGCTGATGGGGTGAGAATACATGCAGCCATAACACATATACATTCGTATATGTATATATGTACATACAATTAATGTCATTTTCTTTACTAGTTGTTTAGCTCCTGATATTCTATGCCTGATTCAATGGGGGTATTTTAAATTTTTTATGTTTATTTATTATTTTTGAGAGAGAGACAGAGTGCGAGCGGGGGAGGGGCAGAAAGAGCGGGAGACTCCGAATCCGAAGCAGGCTCCGGGCTCTGAGCTGTCAGCACAGAGCCTGACGAGGGGCTCAAACTCACGAACTGTGAGGTCATGACCTGAGCAGCAGTCAGACACTTAACCAGCTGATCCACCAAGGCGCCCCAATGGGGTTATTTTAAATGCAACATGAGGTATCACTTTCCTGTATTCAAAAGATTGAGATTGTAAGGTAAAGGTCCCTCTCGTTACCATTTGGAATTAATTAGTTAATATCTGTGTTAAATATATTTATCCTCAGTTTCTACATCTAGGAATATAGTATCCCCTACACTATTTATAATATACAACACTGAAGATGCCAAAAATAGCTGGCTTAATTACATAACTGTTTATTATTGTTTATTTATGCTCCTATGAACGGCCAGGGCAGTTCATCTGGTATTGGCTGGTCTCACTTACGCATCTGTGCCTTTTGTGGGTTAAACATGCTAACCTTGACTGGGTAGTATCATATAATTGGACACGGGCCGGGCAGTGGTCGGGGGCCAAAAGAAAGGAAGTTGATGTGTGCAGACACTTTCTTAAGCTTCTGCTTAGTTTAGTGATGCCTCAGGTCACATGACCAAGCTCAGATTCACGTGAGAGGCAGTATTCAAGGGCATGAGCACAAAGAGACCAGAGAGTTTGGGGTTACTGGTGTGGTTGTTCTTCCAGCAACGTGCTGCACTGTGGTTGGAGAACTTTGTATGATATCAGTTACTTGAAACTTGTTGAATGTTGCTTTATGGTCCAGAATGTGATGGGCTTTTGTGTTGTTTTATTTTTCATTCCATGCATACTTGAGAAGAATTTGTGATCTCAGATGGTTGGGGCAGCATTCTAAACGTCCCTTAAATCAAGCTTTTTTGGTGTGTGACTCGCTCAAATCTTATCCATCGTCCTTGACTTTTTATATGCTTGACATAGTAAATAATTGGGAAATCGCACTGAAATTTCCCAGTATGATGGAGATTTCTTAGTTCTGCCAATTTCTGTTCCTTGTATTACACACACACACACACACACACACACACACACACACACACACTTAAAAGTTTTTTATTTTGAGAAAGAGAGAATGAGTGGGGGAGGGCAGAGTGGCAGAGTGAAGGGAGAGACAGCGCAGAGCCCAATGCGGGGCTCAAACCCGTGAACTGTGAGATCATGACCAGAGCCAAAATCAAGAGTCAGACACTTAACTGACTGAGCCACCCAGGTGGCCCTGACACATATACTTTTGATAAGAGAATTTTCGTGTATATTTTCCAGCTTTACTGAGGCACAATTGACATTAGAATTATAAGATACTTAAAGTGTGCATTGTGGAGATTTGATGATATATGCATACATTGTCAGAAAATGATACCCATGTAAATTAGCACATCTGTCAGTATTTTGAGGCTACTTTATCAGGAGTTTATAGCTATAGGATTGTATTCAACCATCCATATTCGTAAAAATCCTTTTGGTCTTAAAGTCAATTTTGTATGACGTTGTAGAGCTAAGGCGGCCTTATTTTGGTTGTTATTTGTGTGGTATATCTTTTTCCATATTTTTTGGTCAGTGTTTCTGAGTTGTGTCTCTTACAAATGGGACTCAGTTGTGATTACATTTTAATCCTTTGCTAAAATATTTTAAATAAAGAGCTTGTTGTATTTGTATCATTTAGAGCATTTGGACTTAGGTTTTCACTTTCAATTTAGAATTTTTTCGCCTTTTTGTTAAACTTCCTCTGCCTCCTCACCTTTACTGGTCTTCTTTTCAACCAATTACTTTTGGCTTGTCTTCTCATTTCATTTATTTTATTTTATTCCAATTTTATTTTTGGTTGTTCTACTGACTTTTAAGTTAAACATTTCTTTTATGTTCTTTTGAATATCGCCACTGGATTTTTACACTGAATAATTCATCTTATTTACTCTGTTTTCCCAACAAGAGATTTTGTTATTCACATCATGATTTACACTCGACAACTTCAAAATTTTGGTTTGGGCTATTTTATAAACCGCAGATTTAGTAATATTACCATGATCATCATCATCCAATGTTTACATTTGCTCATGTTTCCGAACTCTTTTTTATTATTTATCTATTCTTTTTGCTTCTCAGATTTTCTTTTGTAGTTATTTTTACTTTTCCAAAATAAATACTTTAGAAATACTTTAGTAACAGACTCTCTGATTTTTGTTTACTTCCTTGAAATGCCTTCGTTCTTGAGATAAGAGTTTTATTTTTTTATGTTTTAACTTTTTTATAACATTTATTCGTTTTTGAGAGAGAGATACAGAGCATGAGCAATGGAGGGGCAGAGAAAGAGGGAGACACAGGATCCGAAGCAGGCTCCAGGCTCTGAGCTATCAGCACAGAGCCCGACGCAGGACTCGAACCCATAGACTTCTAGATCGTGACCTGAGCCAAAGTTAGACGCTCAACTGACTGAGGCACCCAGGCGCCCCAGAGATAGAGTTTTATTGAATAACCAATTCCAAGGTGATAATTCATTTATTTTCGTTCTTAGAAGGTGTAATTCTCATGTTTCCTGGCTTTTTTTTTTTTAATTGAGAACTTGCTATTAGTCAAATTATCGTCCTTTAATATGTGATCTTTCTCTCTGGCTGCTTGTAAGATTGTCATTTTGTATGTGATGTTTTGCTATTCCATGACAGTGTGTACAGGATTGGATTTCTTGTTATTTATCTCCCTCGGCATACCTTGTGTTTCTTACGTTTGTGGATTCATGTTTGTCAAAGGTCCAAAAAATTGTCAGGCATGAAAACTTTAAATATGAAGCATTTCCTGTTCTCTCTATTGTCTGCTTCTAGGATGCTCCTTAGATATAAGCTTACATTAGGCATTCAGTCTCTCCTCAGTGTCTCTTGACTCTATTTCCCACCCCCCATATTGTTATTGTAGATTCTTGAGAATGTCTGGAGGTCCGTGTTCTGATGTGAATTCTAGCCTCTACTGCGTACAATCTGCTCGTGAGCCTCCCTCTGCTGGAGTCTCATTGTTGGCTCATTCACCCTACATGCTGATCACCTTCTGGCTGGAAACACTAACATAGTAAAAGACTCTATTTTAAAGAGTCAATTGAAGGGGCATCTGGGTGGCTCAGTCGATTGCACATTTGACTTTGCCTCAGGTCATGATCTCGCAGTTTGTGGGTTCGAGCCCCACGTCGGGCTCTGTGCTAACAGACAGCTCAGAGCCTAGAGCCTGCTTGGGATTCTGTGCCTCCCTTTCTCTCTGCCCCTCCCCCGCTCATGCTCTGTCTCTCTCTCTCTCTCTCTCTCTCTCTCTCTCTCTCTGTGAAAAATAAACATTAAAAAAAATTAAAAGCCTTAAAAAAAGTAAAAAAGAAAAAAGAAGAGTCAATTGAAGGTAAGGTCCCACGTGTTTCTGTGTGTGCTGAGAAATGACAGGAAGTGGGGCGCTGGTTGTAGCCGCTGGCTGGCAGGAACGTGGAATGGGGAAAAACTGGTGACACTCCCCATCCTTCCCCAGCGGGTCAGTCAGTGGCAATGGTGGTAACGGCGGAAGCTGCTTCTTGGTTATCCTCGCGTAGGACTTGGCTTATCCTTCCTTTGGCTTCCTGAAGATGAGACACATCCGTGGGGAGGACAGCGGAGTAAGGTCTTGCTCCTGGAATGGCTATCGTGGCCATATTGGTGGATCACTTCTGGTGGTTTAGGGAGTCATTTCAGGAAACAGACTATCTGGGGAAAAAAATGCTGATGTCCTGGATTCAGTCCTTTCTGTGCATATGAATGATTTGGCTTCTCTTCACGTGCAGAACCCTGACTGATACACAATTAGCTGCGTTTTTCATTTGGACAATTCTATCCCTATTTCTAAAAGCTCTATTCATTTATTTAAAAATAAACCTTCCTGGTTTGCTTTGGATTGTGTGGTAGTTTGCTAGGGCTGCTTGTAACAAAGTACCACAGATGTGGTGGCTTAAACACGAGTGATTTTTTTGCCTCAGAGCTCTGGGGGCTAGGAGTCTGAGATCAATATGTGGGCAGGATTTTTCCCTCCAGAAGCTGTGAAGGTGAATCTATTCCATGCCTCTTTCCCTGGCTTCTAGCAGCCTGTGGGAAATCTTTGGCATTCCTGGCCTTGTAGGTGCACCAGCCCCCCTCTCTGTCTTCATGTTCACGTGGCATTCTCCTGTGAGTGTGTCTGTGTACCAGTTTCTCCTTTTATAAGGACACCAGTCACATTGCAATAGGGGCCCACACACTCTATTGTGACCTCATCTTTACTTCTTGCGTCTGGAATGACCCTATTTCCAAATAAGGCCACATTCTGAGGTACAGGGAGTTAGAACCTCAATGTACGAATTCAACCCAGAACAGATAGTAATTTGTCACTTGCTAGTTATTATACCATTTTTCATATCTGCTAACATCTTATAACAAGTTACTTTTAAATATTTATCTGTCACTTACAATATCTGAATCATCGGATGGGTGGGGGATCTTAAATGGTTTTTATTTCTGTTGACCCTTTGCTTGCGTATTTGGCGATTTTTGTTTCTAAAATCATGCTTTGTTGATATGTGGGAATCTGAGGTCTTCTATGCAGAATACTGTCCTCCAGAGAGGATTTGCATTTGCTTCTGCCTGGAACTGCTTCCTGAGACCTTCCTAGGACCTCATTCATCTCACTCAGGCTTCCCTGTGCGATGCCACAGTTGGGTGGCATAAACTTTCCTCTCTTGTTGCAGGGTCTGGGCAGGATTCCTCCTAAATTTGTGTTGGTCCCAGATTCCCAGAGATTAGGGTAGTGTCCTTGATAAATTACTGGTTTCTTTCTCTCCCGGACTTGGTATTTCTTTAAAGCTGCAGAAATGATGCTTCACAGAGTGTTTTCTTTGTTTTCCTTCCCAGAGTCCACATTCACCTTACAATGTTTTGCATCCTTGTTTTGGAAGCTAAGTTAGGGGGAAGGCCCTGATAATAACTTCTTTTGAGGGAACTGGCTTTCAAGTTGGGTTATCTCTTTTTTTTTCCAGGAAACCTCTTGGGCCTCCAGTTCTCACTCTTCAGATACAGAGGATGTGAGTTGCACCCTGAGCCCTCTCGCTCTCAGTTGAGTGAAGCGTGCTTCGGTAAGGCAGTTTTCTGTACACTTACTTACTCCTCACTTGATTCAACAAATATTGGTCGAGCCACATGTTGACCCAAATCCTCTTTCAATGTCAAGCAAATTGTATTTATTTGGAAATCATGCCTGACTTTTAAAATTTATAATTAGGGGTGCCTGGGTGGCGCAGTCGGTTAAGCGTCCGGCTTCAGCCAGGTCACGATCTCGCGGTCCGTGAGTTCGGGCCCCGCGTCAGGCTCTGGGCTGATGGCTCAGAGCCTGGAGCCTGTTTCCGATTCTGTGTCTCCCTCTCTCTCTGACCCTCCCCCGTTCATGCTCTGTCTCTCTCTGTCCCAAAAATAAAAATAAACGTTGAAAAAAAAATTTAAAATAAAATTTATAATTAGACATTTATATTATGATACATGATGCTTTCTCATCTAGTTTTGTTTCCTTTTTATTTCACTGAGTCAGAGAGGGTTGGAGATGTGATTGTGTTGTGCTTGTAATATGCTGACAGAAAGCTGACAGCTGCTGAAATCACCGCAGACAGAAGCCTGTATTTTAAGAGGAATAAAACCAGGGAGAGAGGGATGAAGAGGAAAATAGAAACTGGGGGGGGGGTGGTAGAGGCACTTGGGTGGCTCAGTCGGTTAAGTATCTGACTTTAGCCCAGGTCATGATCTTACAGTTCATGAGTTCGAGCCCCACGTCGGGCTCTGTGCTGACAGCTCAGAGTCTGGAGTCTGCTTCAGATTCTGTGTCTCCCTCTCTTCTGCACCTCCCCAGCTCATGCTCTATTTCTCTCTCTCACTCAAAAATAAGTAAACATTAAAAAAAAAAGGAAACTGGGAGGTAATGAGAAAGGTTTGCTGATCCTTCTGAGAAGTATAAACAGACAATTCCATGTTTCACAAAATGTATTTGGGTGAATTTAGGGGAATAGACATGTATAAATAAAAAGGGCACATGCCTTCTGCATGCATAACAAGGTATGTGCACTTTTTTTTAAATTTTTTTTAACGTTTATTTATTTTTGGGACAGAGAGAGACAGAGCATGAATGGGGGAGGAGCAGAGAGAGGGGGAGACACAGAATCGGAAACAGGCTCCAGGCTCTGAGCCATCAGCCCAGAGCCCGACATGGGGCTCGAACTCACGGACCACAAGATCGTGAGCTGGCTGAAGTCGGACGCTTAACCGACTGCGCCACCCAGGCGCCCCGGTATGTGCACTTTTTAAAAAAAGTTTTATTTAATGTCAATGTATGTAGAGCTAATGAATACAATATATGATGTTTACATCACCTTAGAAGTTCTGCATTCCCAGGTGAGATTTGATCATTTGACATTGACTCCTAGTAGAATTGTAAAAATCAAATCATTGATGTCATTGGTGTCAAACTGGGTGCCTGGTTTTGAGGAGCCAGGGATCCCATTAAAAATGCCATTAAAAATTGCATTGCCATATTTGCATAGGTGGATTACATTAAAATAGAAATATTTATCAAGATAATAATGTATCTCGTTTGTTACAAGTCCCAGTTTCAACTCAGATATTATATACAACGCAGAGAAAGGATAAACCATACAAATACATAGATACTTCTCTCTTTAAAACTTCTAAGTCACCATCTACTCAACTTCCAGTTTCCTCCAAGTTAGCTCTACCCTGAGTATCTTAACTTGGAGGTAGAGCATTCCAGCCCATGCAGCCTTATAAGTCAGGGGCTTGAGAAATTAGAGCTACTTTACCAGACTACTTCTCATGTGTCAAGGACAAGTCTAGATCTAGGATATACAACAGTGTGTCCCAGGATCGACTGTATAGGAAGGTGCTTCCTCTTCCTTTCAATAAACTTGTTTCTTCCAGTGGAAATGTGGCAGAAAGATTTGTGAGTTGGATGCTGAGAGCTTGGGTACAAAACAGCTCTGTTTTATTTGACAACCTTCCAAGCGTCTGCCCTAAATGCAGATCCCCACCCCACCCCCCAACTTCACTTTCCAGCCCTGATAGACCATTATAATTTCTCTATTCGTATAATTTTCATTTGTTAGAACAAGGTACAGCTGTTTCAGGGGAAAATGTTTTTGAGAAAGTAGCTTGCCTATAAATCCATTTGTTTCACAATAATTAATTTGAACAAACTCCAAAAATATGCTTTAATAACTTCTCAGATCCCAATTAGGGCCAAATAAATGGCTTTCATTTATGGCAGAACCGATCTGATTAGGTTTCTTGTTTGGTGCACTACAAGCATGCAAACTATCCACCCTGAGGGACATCAAGTGAAATCCAAAGCTTTAGATTTATTTAACCACAAATGCATATTTATAAATTGCAACAGACTTTTCTAATTAATTTTGCATCATGCTAATGATTTTTCTTTGTAACAACTGATTATATCAGGAAGGATCACAGCCAGATCTAGAGCCATTTGCAGTCACTGCTAGTTTGGAGAGAAATGGAAGGAAGCGATAAAGAAAAACAAATTTCAGGGAGGTGGCTCCTCAGAAGTAATTACTGATTTCACCAAATGTCCACTGAAGCAATCCAATCCCTAGCCCTCATTTAGTAAGCTCCACTATCTTGTCCATTTTACAGCTAGGTTTACTTGCCACTGCCATGTTTTCTGGTGAAGAAAATCGTGATGGCAAAGTCTGTGCAGAGGCACGACACTGAAGAGTCTGAAATGACACCCGATTTTGAGAAGGAAAGGTATGAGGACAGAAGGTCAGGCAAATAGAAAGGGTCATGGATAGGGCACTGGAGACCCGAGTCTGAGCACTTCTGCCTCTTCGGAGGAGGAATTCCAAATTGGCCAACTGGAGGCATTGAAGTAAGTCCCAGAAAAAATGAGGTGGGGTTGGCTTGAGAAAATAGAGTACCTTGAACGGAAGAAGGGATGTTCTGCTTTAGCAAAACGAGAGCTGAGTAAAGAAAGCGGAGTGAAATTATAATGGTGTTGGAGCACCTGGTTGGCTGAGTTGGTTAACGTCCGACTGTTGGTTTCAGCTCGGGTCATGATCTTGCGGTTCGTGAGTTCAAGTCCTCCATCAGGCTCTGCACTGACAGCACAGAGCCTGCTTGGGATTCTCTCTCTCCCTCTCTCGCTGCCCCCCTCCCCCACCGCCGCTCATGCTGTCTCTCTCAAAATAAATAAATAAATAGACATTAAAAAATAATGGTATTAACCTAAAGTTCTGTTGGAGATAGGGAGTAGGGATGTGAGTGGGGAAGTTAGAGGCATTTCACAGTGTCCTACCAGAGTCTACTGAAACAGTCATACTTTTGTATTAGAAAAGGGGCTTTAAGGAACTCCCAGAAGGCTTGTTGTCTATCCTTTGAATTGTGGAGGTTAATAAGAGGTACTCAAGGCACTTACGACTAAAAAAATCTCCACACGTCTTCAGGTGTCCATCACTAAGACGATGTAAGAGTTGGGTGCTAACAGAGAGGAAGTTAAATTTTTTTAGATCACCAGGCCTCACAACTGATGGAGGGTGTTGTATTAATAAGACTTTTGCTGTTCTGTTGCTCTACAGGATGATATAGGATAGATCTCCAAATAGGAAAAAGCATCCTGGCTGGTCAGTGAAAATTAAACATTGTAGGCTCAAATTATATTTTCAAAAGCTCTTCTGACCAAATGGGAAGCAGCTGGGAAATGAGAAAGTTCATGACTGTTTCTGGAGAGGGTGTTGCACAGCAGAATTTGACTGAGAATTTAGATTCAATAAATCAGGCTGGAAAATGGATAGAAGTGGAATATATTCCCCAAACCATCTGTTTATCTGGACACGGTCTGATCAGGAGGGCTTTACATTGTGGCTGATGGGGAAGCAGAGAACAGGAAAAGACATACAAATTTTAAGTTGGTTGACTACCTGGGTGCATGCTTTATAGTGATCTTCTTCAGTTGAAGAAAAAAAGGGGATTAATTCCATGGTTAAGGGGAATGCCTCACAGAATGGTGCAGGCAGGCCTTGGACATGGACTAAGGTAAAGGACTCATGCACTTTAGGTCCTCAGGAGTCTTTTTATTTCAGATCAGCACACCCACTGCCACTGTTTTCCAGTCAACATGGCAGATGGTAGCTGCCAGTCAGTCATCAACTGTCATATCCACCCAACAAAGCATCCCAGTTGGTTCAAGTCTTTTGGTCCCCATCTCTGGCTGGCTGGATCAGGAGTCCATTCCTGAGTCATCGACTGTGGGGCATGGGGAGGAGGCCGGGCCATGATATGTTTTTCCTGTGGCTCTTTTCACTGCAATCAGTTGGACCAGGGGCCTGCGGAAGAGTGAGCATTTATGAGGAGGTCAGGACCATTGGTATTACAATTGGTAATTCACTGTCCATTGAGTCAACAACACTGGAAGAGGTGCTGAGTAACCAGAAAAATAGGCAGCCAGACAGTCATAACCAACACTGTTGGGAGAGAGGGGCAATCCCACAGGTAAACTTGAGCCCCCTGCAGTGGTGAGCAGAGGGCTCTGAGCTTTAGTACCCAGGCGTTGCTGACTCTCCAGCATTTAACAAAATCCCAGTTGGGACTCTTAACTGAAAATATTGAAACGCCCAGAGTCTAAGAGACCCCCCAAAACGAACCACCAGAGTCCAGAGTCAAAGCTAAGCAGCAAGGGTCATTTATTGCAGGTTCGAACCTGGACCTCTGCGCCCCCGTTGCCGGTGACGCCAAGAGGCCCTGAGAGAGGTTTTTACACCCCTTTTATAGACAGGTACAAACAAGTCATGGGGAAATCAGGAATTTTCCACAGTTACAGAGCTGCGATTGGTTGGTGTTTAAAGTTGGACACTTAACAGTATTCGATTGGTTCCTGCCTTTAGGTCAGACCACAACCGGGGGTACGGGTATCACAATGATTGATCAGGAATACACAGATGTGCCAAGAAACAATGATTGATCAGGAGTACACGGATGTGCCAAGTAACAATGGTTGATCAAGAATATACGGATGTGCCAGGCAATAATGATTGATCAGGAATACATGGGCATGCCAAGCAATTGTACAGAAGCGGAACAAGCTGGTTAAGCTTGGTTAGGTTTCAGTTTCCCATAACTTAAGCTTTTAAGTTTCAATTTTCTCAGGCCTCTCAATATGTGGAATGAACACATGAATTATTAGAAAGTGGAGATACCTTGAGATGGCTTTTAAAAGAAAGAACTTTATAGAGGGGGGTGGTTAGTTTATTTGAGGAGAAGTGTTTCACTGGGGCTGAATGTGGGCGGGGCCACCGTTTGTAACACTCTTGACCTTGACCGGAAATAGGCCAGTTGTTCTAGTTGAGCAGCGGAGGATGCCTAAAGCTTGAATCAGCACCCAAACCCGCTCCAGGTGAAAAGGTTGGGTCTTTGATTGTCAAATTAGCAGACCCATGTGGTAACGAGGTTCATTTCCTTCTCTGAGATGCATCCTCACTATTCAGTTTCTTCTTTGCCTAAATGTATTCTCCCGGCATCCAGTTTGGCTTGGTCAGATCGATGTATTTTATGTCACATCAATTGTTTGCAGTTAGAATCTGGTGATTCCTAGAATTTCTGTGGGTAAACGTGCTTGCTTTATCTATTGAAATTACTATTTACTGCTTCAGATGGCGTTGCCTTGGTGAGCATTCATGGGTATTGTGTCCTTAGGGGGGTTTTAGATTGTAACTAGGGACCATTCTGATTGCAAAATATACCACCAGATATCAAGGGAGTAGAACCAGCAGAAGGAAGACAGGGATAAGATTGTTTATGTGATACTCCCTGAGATTCCATTTTTTCCACTCACAGCTATGCTTTGATACATGGTAGAAATGGCATTTCTCTCTTGCAAACCCTTTTAAATTCTAGTTTGAGTTTTCACGCATTTAATAAATGTACCTAGTAGATACCAACCATCATCTATTATCCTGTGATATTCACCATGGGGGGGTTGGGAAGGATTGAGAATATTATTGTCTTCTCTTGGTAGATGAGCAAGTGAAGGCTTGGGGAGATTAAGTAACCTGTTCAAGACCACCAAGCTAATACAAGGAAATGGTGTTTTCTTAGTGACTACTTTCTCTATGGTCTCTGGACTACCGTTGTCACTGAGTAGGCACCTTCTACCAGCCAAATCCCAGAACCAGTCTCCTCCTAGATCTTTCTCTTTGCTGAATGGCCCTTTCCCTTTCTTCCTCAACTGTAACTTGGCTCTCCCCAGAGTTAATTTCTCTGGCATGGCTATGTCCACATGACTTCTCTTTCTCCCTAAAACAATACAGAAGCAACTAGTCAAACAAACAAAAGACACTCTTTAGAACAGATAACATCGATACATACCCATCATGAATTAAATTATTAAATTAGTGTGAGTTACGTGCTTACCAGCGATTACCACAACAGAGCTATCAGTAGTAGTGTTAGAATTATTATTGACCATATATCTTAAAAGTGATATACCCTACAAGTCTCGTCATATCAAAAGAGCTGCAATTCTCTTTGGAAAATAAACAAAGCAGTTGCTTCAATGCGCATTGTACATTTGGAGTATTTCTTATTCAGGCAAGCTGGTTTTATATTCATGACAAGCATTTTCAATTTTAATATGTTTGCTTACATGAGATGCAGATTGTAATTTAATGGCAGACTGTTTAATTATGCCTTCATTTGTATAAATTGTAATGTTGCTGCTGAATAAATGAAATAAAAATCTCTTTAATTTCCTTCTCAATATTTAATTTAAATCAACGATAAACAGTGCCCGTCTCTTTGAAACAATGTTAATTAATATTCAGAAGACTAAATTTGTTTTTGGATGTATGGTATGTGTGGCCTGTTGGTTTCATAATTGAACTGGAAATAAGATTGATAGAGTTAAATAATCTCTAAAGAGAAAGAAAAAAAAAGTACTGTACAATTCTATTCAATGCATCTCTGCCAGTAGGAAAAGGCATAAGACGGGCTTTACCTTTCAAACTGTTCATATAATTGTCATCCAATGTATAACTTAGAGTTTAGCTTTTGAAACATTTTATAAATATACCACATAATTATTCAAATTGCTGAAGCATTATTTTTTTTCTAACAAGTTGGTCTGGCCCATTTGTACATCCTATTAAAAAATTAATAAGGTGAGGAGGGGAGTGAGGACAATAATTGTGCTAAGGCTCCATATCCCAGACACTAGTTAAAGAGACATAAAGATGAATGAAACAAGATGGTGGCCTTCAAGGAATTTATCATTTAATGCAAAGGTCCAGAAAGACGGACAGTTTTACTACTTACAAAGTGGAGTAGTGCCTTCATGGAGAATAATGCAGTATTCATGAGGGGGGAAGTGTGGGGCACAGTCACCTTTGCCAAAGTTAATATCATCACCTTCATTACCGATAATCATTGAGTGTTGAGTCTTTGCTGCGTGACAATGCTCTAGGTGATTTATGTTAGTTCATTTAGCCCTTATAATGCTCCTACATGAAAACTAAGGCCCAGAGATGCTCAATAATTTGTCTAAGAAGACAAAGCTAGTAAACAGCAGATACAGGAATTGGACCTAGGTAGCCTTGCCTTAAGGTCCATATGATTCATTTTTCTCATTATATGGTACACTTCACAAAATACGTGCATGGGAATGTTCAGATATCCAGGAA
Organism: Prionailurus bengalensis; assembly: GCF_016509475.1. Classification (NCBI taxonomy): domain Eukaryota; kingdom Metazoa; phylum Chordata; class Mammalia; order Carnivora; family Felidae; genus Prionailurus; species Prionailurus bengalensis. The sequence continues at coordinate 78,350,602 of NC_057353.1, read as the reverse complement.
ATGGGAAGCTAAAGGGTTTGGGATGGGCATAGATATAGGACCCTATCACTGAGTTTCATGCTGATGGAGGCAACTGGACGGGTTAAAATATAATCCAAAGGCAGTACCTATCAGCATAGTTTAGAAATTATCTGTGCTGTGAAATTTAATTCCACAGGTAACCAAAGCAGTGAGGGAATTGAGGAAAGAGTCCACTACGAAGTGATAAAATTTGAAGACTCCAAGGGTCACTAAAGCACTGGAAGAATCTGCAGTTTTAAGAGTAATACTCACTGGTACATCAAGAACAGAGGAATCAGAGCCCCACTAGGGAGGCGAGATGCACGTTGGAGTCACTGAGGCGATTTGAGCCAGCAGGGACTTAGTTAGGGAATTGGGTCAGGCCCCAATGGGGGGTCCAGGCGAATCCGGTGGGAGGGGCAGACTATGCCGGGGGTGGGGCGGGGGGGGCAGGTGGTAGACGCATTGGAAGTGCATTCAGACATCACCCCCATGCGTGAATCAGGGCCATGTCAGCCGAGGAGACCCAAGCCTGTGGTTGTGTTTTCCAGCCATTCTAAGCATCAGAGACTGTGGCTGGGAGGTTAGGTGTGAGAAGTCTCCATTCAGACTCTGTTAGAGGAGAGGCCAGGCTCTTGCCTGTCACTGAGTGCCGGGGCGTGCCTCTCCGGGGAGCGGCTGCCAGAGAAGAGTGTCTCCAGGGGAATGGTCCTGCCGTGGTGCCCTGGCAGCCTTGCACGCAGCCACATAGGCCCTTGCAGGGGAGGGCTTGACCTGCAGCTCATCTGAGTCTTAGGTGGACACTTTATGGTCCTCCTGGGACCGGAGGGGATGAGGGCCTTGGAAGGGGCTGCCGTCCAGCCGTCTCCTGCTCACCTCCCCCTCCCCCTCGCTCCCGGGGTCTCATGGAGTATGGGGCTTTTTGTGCCATGTACTCAAAATAGAGTTTCAGGGTATAGAACTGCTCAGCCACAGCCTGGAATTGGCTCCTTAGAAATGGGGTGTGTTATTAGGGCTGTGGTAACAAATAGCAAAAACGTGGAGGTTTGAGACAGCAGGAATTTATTCATGGCTCTGGAGGGCAGAAGTCTGAAATTAAGGTGTTGGGGGAGGGGCACCTGGGTGGCTCAGTCCCTTGAGCATCCGACTCTTGATTTGGGCTCGGGTCATGATCTCATGGTCCTGGGATCAAGCCCCTCGGTGTGAAGCGTGCTTGGGATTCTCTCTCTCCCTCTCTCTCTCTCTCTCTGTCTCCCTCCCTCTCTCCCTCTCTCTCAAAATAAATAAATGTTAAAAAAAATGAAATCAAGGTGTTGGCATGGCCACACCCCCTCCAAAGTCCTCTTTCCCTGACTCTCCCAGCTTCTGGTGACTCCTGGTGTCTCTTGGCTTGTGGCCACATCACTCCAGTCTCTGCCTCCACCTTCACATGTCCTTCTGTGTGCCCGTGTCCTCTCCTCTTCTTATATGGACACTGGCCATTGGAATTAGGGCCCGCCTTCAATCCACAATGATTTCATCTGGAGGTGATTAATTACATCTGCAAAGACTATTTCCAAAAAGGTTCAAATTCTCAGGTTCTTTTGGGGACACTATCCAGCACTGTCCAGGATGTCCCCAGCTCATGTTGAAGCAATCTACACCCTTTTGTTGCAACGTTGTCTTTTTTGGCGTATAAAGCAAGGACCTCAGGGAGCTGGTGCCTTTGGTTGAACTTCCTTTCACTATGTAAGTGGTAAACTATCTGAATCTAAAAGCAGATGGTGTGTTTTCATCGGGGAATCCAGTCAGGTGATGGACTTGGCCTTTGTTTTGTGCGTGTGCTTCACAGTCACCCATCCAGAAATTCAAGCGCAAACTCAAAGCCAACCGACTCTCTTCAGTCTCCCTCCCGCCCTCTGCTGGCAACAGTCGCCCCTTCCTGCTAGTTCTGTGGCTTCTCCATATGCTATATTCCTGATCCCTGCTCTTTCCTTGCCCCCCATTATTTCTTGCCTAGATTACTGCCATAGCTCCCTCGCCCTCTTGTTTTACCCCGTCTTACTACATTCAGCCCACTACTACTAGATTGATCACTCAGAATTTCACAACTATTTTTTACTATATTTATTTATTTATTTTGAAAGAGAAAGAGAGCATGTTCGACTGGGGGAGAAGCACAGAGAGGGAGAGAGAGAGAATCCCAAACAGTCTCCGCACGGTCAGTGCAGAGCCTGACGCCATGTGAGGCTCAAACTCATGAACCTCGAGATCACGATCTGAGACGAAATCAAGAGTCAGACACTTATCCGGGTCACCCAGGTGCCCTGAGCACTCAGAATTTTAAAAAGCACCAGGGCACTCCCGGGTTCAAACCCTTTAATGAGTTCCCATCACCTACCGATTAAGGCCAGATTTCTTATGGCCCAATTCATAGACCCCCATATGAGCTAGCGCCTCCCTACAGACATGGCAGCGTCTCCCCCTGCCTGCACCTCATACCTTCTGTCTTGAGGGTCACCTGATCCACAGAAGTGGTCCTTTGGTCTATGGAGAGTCATCTTCCATAGCCCTTTATTTTGTTGCCATCATATTCTCTTGCCCATTTTCATATCCCCACTGAGTGCTGACAGTTACGTCCCTTACAAAATTTTCTGGGGATTAAAAGTGTTAACATGCTTGGCACACAGAAGGCACTCAACAAATTCCATTTTCTTTCATTGTATCTGACCCAGCCACGTATCTTGCTCGTAGCTGACGTTCATTATATTTGTAGATCAGTTGTTGAAACAATCAAGACCTCCATATCCTTTTGGAAGCAATCACCATAAATTAGCTTTATAATTCTCAAAATAGCTAAATGTCAACAGCAAGTTTATTCTATTTTTTTCTCCTCTAATTACCCCTTAACTTCCTCCTATTTTGAGAGCACCTTTCCCCATTTTTTCTTCTCCTTGGGATACTAGAGAGCCTGTTGCCTTTCCCAAAGCTGCCGCCTTGTTCTCCTGTCCCTCCTTCCTTGTTCCTCCTTCCAGATTTGAAGAGTGAGTCGCTCATGACCTTGTAGGCTGTCAGATACCACTTTGTACCCAGAGCAGAGTCTCCTCTCTTGGGCGTGATTTTGCATCCTTCTGAACACACCATTGTTTGGGTGTGGGGGGAAGGCCCTGGGCTGGGGGCTCTGCATAAAAAGATGAGTAGTAGGATTTTCTAAACCTGGATGGAAGTGCCTGCTGTCTTAAAGACGCCATGGAAGAAGCTGGGGGTATAAGGAAGAGTAAATCACAAACCAGCTTGAGTTCTTCAGGGGGCCAGCCATCACCAACACATGGGGTTAGGTTCGTAAGACAGCGAGGCCTTTCCTCTTGCCGTTTACTCCTTCATGCACGCCTTCGTGAACTACCTTCATAATTCTGGAGTCTCTCCTTGTCTCCATTCAGAAGGAGCTAATCCCCTAAGGTGCAACTTAAAATGCCAGTTGTGGCATAAACCGCACCTCCCTTGTTTCCCACTGCGTGGGTTGGACACCTGCTTTTGAGGGAGTACCCAGCAAGCTGTAGTCATGCTCACTGGGGATTCATACGCCCAGAGGCCTGTGAGCTCCTAGTGACACAGGCTCCACGTTCAAGGGTGATCTGTGGTTTCCGTCTCTCATCAGAGCAGCTTACAGAGTGTCACCTTGGACTTTGAGGGGCACCCCATTCATCTCTCTGCTGGCCTGACGATGGAAATGAGCAGGAGCTGCCAAAGTTGCTGTAAGAGCCTCAGGAGCTATGCACATGAGAGATATTTGCCCCCGAAGGGGATCATTGTCTGCTTCGGAACACATCGCTCCGTCCTGAGACTTGTAATAAAATGCCGTGGTCTGTGCTAGAGGCATGGTGTGATGTCAGTGTCAGGAAGAAGAAAGCAGACGTTGGTGGCACTTGGGCTCCCAGGCTGGAGGAAGCACGGTGCCCCTCCTGCAGGCTTTTGGAAAGCACACTGGGGATCTCTGGAGGATTTAGGCTGGTAGTATATTGGCATTTCTTTCCGTATATTCTGCACTGGGTGAATCGAATGAAATGATGTGAAAACTATAACCAGATTCTGGTCTGCTTGGTGGGCAGGAACGGCAGCTGCCTGTGGGTAATTTCTGTGCTCGTATTCTTGATCAGGACATTAATGATGGCACAGTTCAAGGACTATCCATTCATCTCAAACAGGACCCCTGCCAAAAAGTGGGAGAACAGAGAAGAAAGTCGAAATCCTGGAGGAAGGGGGAGGCAGGATCCCCGTAAGTTAGGGCTGCCTAGGTTCGCAATGCTAACTGCAAGTGCACAGCAGGACCCAGGTCTGATTAAGGGGGTCACACGTGGGGCTGCTTCTCTGAGAGCCACAGACTCCCAGGGCTACCCACCCGTCTGGGGAGGAGGCTCAGGAGAGAAGAATCCCATGCTCCAGATTCTGGTGAGAACAGAGTTCTTAATACACAGTGGCTGGATAGGGCTTCCTTCCTCCAGTTTGTTGTAGAAGGACCTTAGTTAGAAGCAGACTCCTGCTCATCTTCTCTTGCTCCTGGGGAGGAGGGACTTTCCAGATTGTTGAGCTCCAGCAGATGAGCTCAGCCACTCCCTTTCTTCTCCACTAAGCTCCCTCATTGCAGGGAGCACGTATTCTCTGAAGCTGTGCACAGTGAGTTGTTCGGTAGCAGAACCCACAGGGAGGCGTGGGGGTCCCCAGAGCTCTGGAGGTAAACTCAGTTCCGGGGGCATTATTAACATGTGCCCTTGGCTGTAGTCCTGAGCCCCATCCTCCGATAATGCTATTCATAGTAATAAAGGTGATGTTTGACCCCTTCCTGTTTGATGTTTGTCATCTTTCAGCTGGTTCTGAGAAACAAGGGCATCCATTGCTTTTTAGGTTCCCCAAATCACATACCTAACACACTTTCCCCATGCAGTTACCAATGTCAACAGTGTTCTTCCTTTGATTGATTGACTGTTTGATTTTAATATTCTGCTCCTTAAAAAGCAGGGCTGTCTCTGAGAACAAATAGTGCTTCGGTGGGGCACCTGGATGGTTCAGTCAGTTGAGCATCTGACTTCAGTTCAGGTCATGATCTCACAGTTTGTGGGTTCGAGCCCCGTGTCGGGCTCTGTGCTGACAGCTCAGAGCCTGGAGCCTGCTTCAGATTCTGTGTGTGTGTGTGTGTGTGTGTGTGTGTGTGTGTGTGTGTGTCTGACCCTCCCCCACTCACACTCTGTCTCTGTCTCTCTCTCAAAAATAAGTAAGCATTAAAAAACTAAAAAAAAAAATAGTGCTTCAGAGTTAGAAAGTCTTGAGATAAAATATCAGCTTGTCATTAACTGAATGACAACATGAAAGTCACAGTTTCTCTGAGCCTCACTTTCTTAATATATTAATGGGGGGTCATAACTACCTTCTAGACAAATGTGAGGATGTGACGCAGAATTCAGAGTCTAGCACAGAGCCTGGCAGATGGTAGACACGCGGAGAATGTGAAGTTCCTTTCCTCTTTCAATTTTCCCTCTGTTTCTTGACATAGCCATGCCTGAAACAAGTATGCATGCTTAATAATGTAAACCCAGCACTGACTCCAATGTGAGTAGAGTCGAAAGGATTGGCAATCTTTTTTTAAAAGGCCATCCAGGGGGCGCCTGGGTAAGCATCCAACTTTCACTCAGGTCATGATCTCAGGGTTCATGAGTTTGAGCCCTGTGTCGGGCTCTGTGCTGACGGCCTGGAGCCTGCTTTACATTCTGTGTCTCCCTCTCTCTCTCTCTGCCCCTCCCCCACTCACAATCTGTCTCTCTCTCTCTCTCAAAAATAAAATAAAACATAAAAAAATTTTTAAGGCCATCCAGTAATACTTTAGCCTCTGTGGGCCGCTCATCCCCTATCACGACTACTCAACTTTGCTACTTAGCACACAAGCAGCTGTGGACAATATGTAAAGGAATGCATATGGTTGTGTTCCAGTAAAACTTTATTTATAAAAACAGATGGCAGGCCATAGTTTGCTGACTCCTATTCTAAAGCACTGTTGAAATGTTAGTGACGGTTTCTTAAAAACCATGTCTGCCATGGTTCTCGATGTGGCCAATTACAGGGCAGAAGGCTAAGAATCAAGGAAGAATCAAGGACATAAATAAGTGTCCAAATAAAATTGACCCTTCCCTTGCTGGGGCTCCCACAATGCAAATTTCTCTCCCCCTTGTCTATAATGTCTGAGCTGCTTCCCATGATAACACTTACACCGGGTTGTGGTTTTCTGTTTACTTTCTCTTCTTCTGTGATCGAGCTCTTTGTAGGCAAGTACTGTCTGATTAATTTTATAACTCTAGTACCCAGTGCCTGCAATATAGCAAGCATGCCATAAATGCTCTTGAGGGAAATCACTTAATGAAAATTTGGGGGCATACTTTTCGCTGTTAAAAGGTTGGCTTCTCCATTCAATTTCCATGAGTGTGATTCTTAGCCAATATCGGTTACTGCAGAATGGTGTCTTTTCTCTGCTTATGGCTAGTATCATACACTTTTCCTCCCCACCCCACCCCCTTTTTTAAAGATTCTTAAATGCTGATTTCTTGACAGACTTCCATTTCTAGGCATTCTTTCATCATGCCTCTCTTTCCACAGTCACATTCTCTGAAAATACATCAACACGTTAGGGTTCCATCTTAGGAGCCTAATACCATGTGACTATTACGTCTGTCAATGATTGCTGCCCCCTTGGAGAACTCAGGCTAGTTTGTGATTTATTCTTCCTTGTATCCCCAGATTCTTCCATGGGGTCTATAAGACAGCAGGCACTGGATAGGGGTTTGTTGTAATGACATTGAGCTAACTGTGGATGAATGCAGTCCTAGAGCCTAACTTCCAGGAGATTACAGCTCAGTAGGGGAGATGAACCATGGCCATTAAAACTCTGAGGCTTGGTAAAAAGCAGCGCTGTAGGAAAATGTAGCTGAGTGCCCCAAATGATAAGACAATAGTTCTAGACAGTCTCTCTGCTGAGACAGTGCAGGGAGGACACATGGAACTGGAGACATATGCGTTGGGACTTAATGGATAGGATGTGGACTGACAGAGCCGGTATGTGTTCTAAGCAGCAGAAGCACAAAGAATGAAATCGTGCCTGGAAGGACAGAGGCGCTTGGGAAATGAGCTGTCAGTATCATTTATTGAGAGCCTTTGACATGCCAGGAATTTTAAGTTCATTGTCTCGTTTAACATCTACAGTCAAATCCCACAAATTAAGCTTTATTGTCTCTATTTTACAGGTGATAAAACCAAGGCTCAAAAGAGATTCAATGACTTGCCCAAGGTCACACAGCACACTAGGGTCTGTCCAACTCCAGAATCCAAGCAATATGTACTCCAGCTGGAGGAACCAGACCTCCCAGTTAAAAGGTAGCCTTATTTTGGGAAATTTTGGGTTCTTAATACCTACTGACTTAATCTTGATTCTAAGTGTGAGGGCCAGGTCTTGCCTGAATTATGGCCTTGGGATAGAAGAATAATCTCCACATACTTCCAGCACCTTTCTTCTTCCCAGTTACCCCAGAGGCCCCAGTACAATGCCATGGCCCAGGATCAACATGTACACACAGAAACCCAACATATTTTCTGAATCTCTACCTTTGTTCTCATCAAACTGTCATTGTCTAGGACACCTGCTCTCTGAAGCCCTTCTATATCTTCCCAAACTAATGGGTTTACTTTCTTTTCTGACACCATTTGGTACCTTGTCTAATCCTGGTGTACTTTCTCGTTTGGCTCCCACAGGAGTTTCTGTAGCACAATTGTGTAAACCTTGACCATCCACCAGGGCAACCAGCCTCCTGACTCCCCCAATGCAAGGCCATTTCTCTAGATTAGGCCCTGAATTTCCCTCACTTACATCCTTGTGCTGCTCGATATTTCCTCCTCCAGTAGCTTGGACCATTGGACTCACCTCCCAAAGCTTCTGCTGGTGAACAGATGTAATGGTATTCCTCATGGAAGGAACCACATCATTGATCCCCCCCCCCCCCCAACCTGGCCATTGTGCCCAGGAAAGCTTTGTTCTTCTGACTGGAGATGAATAACTTATTTTAAATTTACACCTTATCCACATCCAAAACAAGTATTAGAGACACCTAAACTCGAAAAGATATGAGATCCTTACGACAGGAATATAAAATCTAAAGCGATATCAAGAGACTGGGTAGAAGCCAAATCCCCTGGTTATGCAGTTTTATGTAGTTTCTGTCTTCCAAAGCTTTAAATTTAATTCTGAATTTTCTAAACACCAAGACAGAAAATGAGAAAATGGCAGTTCATGTAATTCACAGTGTTGGGGGTTATTGTGCTAGCATCTCATCTTGCCTTTTCTTATCTTCCCTCCTAGCATTAGATCACTGTTATGACAGTGATATCACATGCCTTTTCTTCCCTGTGGCCCCCAAAGGGCCAGGCCATGTCTGTCCTCTAGATCATTTCAGGATTGCAGACACGGCCTTGGCAGATTCAGAATCAATTCTGGCTACTTTTGCAGTGCATAGACCAAAGTCAACTAAAACCAGCCCTGTTCCACAAAATTCCTCCTGTTCCCTGGACGTTTGACTACTAACCTCAAAGCCAGTTGTAATTCCACAGGAGTAATTTTGATAGTTACCCCACCCTGGCTTTTTAGCTGTAAATAACAAAAATCCACTTGGCTAACCTAAAGAGAAAAGAAATTCCTGGAAGTATATTATAGAGAAGCAATGGTAATGCTGGAGACTAAAGCTTGCACAACGGACCAAAACTAAGTGCTGAGGAAACTGAGAATATAGCCGAGGGATAGTTTCAAAGTCTCTGGTTTGAACAGTCTGGTTAGAATCCAGTCATTGGACTTTGCCACTCTGCTGTGAGTGATCTCCTGTCTCTGTCCCATTTGGTTTATTTTTTTCCAAATTAAACATGGAGGGCGGGAGCCATTTATTGACAGAAGCTTGCCAATCTACCTGAGCTTGAACTTCCAACAGATGGGGAAAAGGAAGTTGTGGTCTTTCCTGGTGGGATTCCTGTGACCCACTAGAGCTCAAACCTCTAAATAGAAAGGAGTTTCCATGGTGGGCAGAAATTGCCCAGTAGGTGATGTTTTACTTGGTTCTGCTTGGCACACTTAGCCCCCCTTAGCTTCCAGCCCAACTTTGGAGGATGCAGCATGCCTCTCAGATAGATTTAAATGGGTCGGTACACACTTATCTCAGACATGTGAAGGGTTGACAGTGTTAGGGAAATTAGGCTTATTTTTCATGACCCAGAGTGTTTGAACTAAAAATAAGGTATATACATTATTGTCCATGTTTTCTCCATGAAGCAGGACTGTTAACTAGTAAGAGTTGTCCAAAGACACAGTGGGAGACTGGCATTGAATCATTCAAGCTAAGGTCCCATGATAACTCAGCAGGGAGCATCTAGACCTTTAGTGTCCAATGTGGGAGCTCAGATTTAAATTTGAATTAACCCAAATTCCAAAATCTAACTCCTCAGTTGCACTAGCCACATTTCAGTGACTCAGTAGCCACATACAGTCACAGCACAGAGAGGGAACATTCATATCATCACAACAAATTCTGTCAGGCAGGACTGTTATAGAGAGTTTCAAAGCATCAATCATGGTTAGACTAGCTGAAATAAAAGCCTTTCAGTCCTGATGGTGTAAGATAAATCATATACCTTGGGTTAGATATTATTGGCACTTTTCATATTCAAGAAGGAGCAAAGAAAGCAAGCCTCCATGCAGGAGATAACAATGAGACTCTAGCCCAAAATAAACGAAAGGGACAGATAGCAAATTGTCTAGACTTTGCTATCCCTGTGATCTGTGTTGTAACTGCTCAGTTCTGCCGTGGTAATGCAAAAGTGGCCACGGACAACACAAAAATAAATTGGTGTTGCCGTGTTCCGACATGAATTTGTTTATAGTGAAATTTGAATTTCAGATAATTTTCATGTACCGTGAAGTATTTTCTTGGGATGTTTTTCTTAACCATTCATATAGGTGATAAACATAGTTTGCAGCCCCTTCCCTAGAGGGACTCTCAGATTTGGAATGGCTAAGAGAGGTTCATCTGACCGATCCTCCCCAATTCCTGAAATTGTTAGAACATCCAGCCTAAAGCAGTGGCTTACTGCAGTAATGTTAGTAGTGATGTGATGACAGTCCAGTGTTCTGCTCCATTGTTCCATTTTTGAGTGGCCTCAAAATCAATATTGCTAAGTGATTATGAGAACAGAGTAAGGAACTAGACCTACTTATTTTAAAGAAAAATTTTTTAAGTTTATTTATTTATTTATTTATTTATTTAGAGAGCAAGAGAGCGTGAATGGGGTAGAGGCAGCGAGATAGGGGAGAGGGAGAGAATCTCAAGCAGGCTCCATGCAGACCCTGATGGGGCGCTCAAACTCTTGAACTGTGAGATCATGACCTGAGCTGAAATCAAGTCAGACGCTTCACCGGGTGAGCCACCTACGCGCCCCAAACTAGACCTATTTATATGTGCTTCACTACTTCCTTACTATGCAATTATGAATAATTTACTGAATCATTTTATCCTTCTGTTTTGATGCTATTGTTACTGTTATCTTTAATTACAAAATATGGCAACTTCCCATGCCCCCTATGGTTATTTTCAGGATTAAATGAGATAATGTGGGTAAAGCCTACTGGCAAAGGCATGTGAATTCAGTATTATAAATGGAAGGCATTGTCATTCACACTCAGATAATAAAATAATTACATGGAAAATGATTGAATTGACACCAAAGTTTGCAAATGTAATGATGTAAGATTGGGAGAGGCTGAGCAGAAAAACATAAGTTCTATCAAAGCCAAATTAAAATTTTATTCATAATGCAAGGATCCCTTCCCAAAAGGAATAATTTTGAGGGTTATGCCAACTGGTAAATGTCACATAACACCAGGAAGCCTGACTCATAAGAGAAGAGGAATTATGTATTTGATTGGAACAGCATTTCCTCCAATTTGCAGGAAACTATGATTAGTTTCCTGTAAATGAGGCTTTAATTGGATCCACTTTGAACTGATGAGCAGATCGTGGGAATGTATCCGATGTCTCGCAGGTGGATTTGGTCACACTTGGGTAAAGAGTTTACGGCCTGGGTCCACCCAGACATCTTCCTTAAATACTGAATACTGTTGCAGAGTAGAGGGTTGGAGAGAAGGGTGTTTATCGTTTCCTATTTTAAGGGCAGAACCCCCTCGAACCATCCAAATTATAAAAGGCATGTCATTAGTTGTTCTTCACTTATTCATCCCTTTAAGGATAATATGGACTAAAAGTGTCAGTTCCCGCTTTCGATAAACTAGTTTCTTTTAAGCACAGAAATAATAAGACTGAGTGACACTACAGGATTTGTCAGAATGACGTAATATGAAATTAACAAGAAACATGTTACTCTGAAGAAAATTGTTCAGTTCAACAAACATTCAATAAGGCTAAATGCCAGGCATTGTGATATATACTTAACCCTTGAATAATACGGGTGTGAACCGCTCGGGGCCACCTACATGTGGATTTTTCCGATAATGACAGCACAGCGCTATACATGTGTCTTCTCTTCCTTATGATTTTCTTAAGAACATTTTCCTTTATCTTATTTTATTCTAAGAGTACAGTATATGGTACATAGAACACACAAAATATGTGTTAGTTGACTGTATTATTGGTATGGCTTCATTTCAACACTAGGCTATTAATAGTTAAGTTTTTAGGGAGTCCGACATTATACACAGATTTGTGACTACGTGGAGGGGTGGCACCCCGGTGCCAAGGGTCAATGGTAGATACATAATCTTAAGAACCAATAAGATAGCCCTACTCTGAAGAAGTTCAGTCTAGTTTAAAAGAATGATATGAATAAAATGTCTTTTTTACAGGAAACTCACTTTACTTTTTCTGTTCAAGTATAATTAACCTACAGGGTTATATTAATTTCGGTTGTACAATATAATGATTTGACAATTCTGTACATAATTCAGTCCTCCTCACAGTAAGTGGACTCTCTTTTTTAAACAATTTTTTAACATTTGCTTATTTTTGAGAGACAGAGCATGAGGGGGGGAGGGGCAGAGAGAGAATGAGACACAGAATCGGAAGCAGGCTCCAGGCTCTGAGCTGTTGGCACAGAGCCCGACGCGGGGCTCGAACTCACAAACCGCGAGATCATGACCTGAGCCGTAGTCGGACACTTAACCAACTGATCCACCCAGGCGCCCCACAGTAAGTGTACTCTTAATCCCCATCACCCATTTCAGTCATACCCGCCCGCCCCACCTCACCTCTGGTAAGCACCAATTTGTTCTCTATAGTTAAAAGTCTGTTCTTTTGTCTCTTTTTCTTATTGAACAAAATAAGTTTTTAGTGTTTATTTAGTTTTGAGAGAGAGAGAGAGAGAGTACACGCACAAGAGGGAGAGGGGCAGAGAGAGGGGGACAGAGGATCCTAAGCAGGCGCTGATGAAATTCACAAACTGCTAGATCATGACCGAGCTGAAGTCAGACACTCAATTGACTGAGCCACCCAGGTGCCCCAAAATGATTTTTAAAATAGAGAAAGGGGCGCCTGGGTGGCTCAGTCGGTTGTCTGACTTCGGCTCAGGTCATGATCTCACGGTTCCTGGGTTCGAGCCCTGCGTCCTGCTCTGTGCTGACAGCTCCGAGCCTGGAGCCTGCTTCCGATTCTGTGTCTCCCTCTCTCTCTGCCCCTCCCCTGCTCGCACTCTGTCTGTCTCTCTCTAAAAAGTAAATAAACATTAAAAACAAATTTTAAAGTAGAGAAAATATGGTGCCAAGTACAAAGCCTCAGTAGTGTCCAAGAAATGTCTGGCCACTCAGAGCCATGTACGGGTTGTTTCCTGATTAAGGAGACCCAGGACGTGGCTGACGGTAGGGTACCATCCAGTCCCAGCTACAGAGGTCGAAGCCATGGGTCCTGGCAACAGTTCCAATTACATCCACCAGCAAGGAGGGGCACATATTTCTATTCTCACAAAGGCTCCGTATGTTTATCTGGCCTTTATCTCATTGTGGAGAAAAGAAGGAGGAGCAGGAGGAAGAAGGGAGAAAGGAGGAAGGCAACGAAAAAGGGAGGCGCTCAGTGGGCAGGAGGTAGAAGTGGGTGATAAAGACAGGAAGAAAGAAAGAAGAGAAAGAGAATTCTCTCCCAAGTTGCAGCTGGAGGGGACATTAGCAATCACTGAGGCCACGATTGGCAGGCTTTTTCTGCAAAGGACTAGATAGTAAATATTTCTGATGTTGAGGCACTCCCCCTCCCAGTCTCTAAAGCAAGCACACAATGCTGCCGTTGCAATAGACATTAGGTAAACCAGTGGGCGTAACTGCGTCCCAATTAAATTTTATTTACAAAAGCAGGCAGCTGGTGTGCAGGCTGGAGTTTGTTGACCCCTAAGTTCTAACCCATAGTTATCAGCCATGCAGCTGTTGTCAGCCAGGTTCTTGGTAATTTCACATGCCCCGTCTCATTTAATTCCCCGGCCAGCCCTGTGAAGGAGGGCCTGTTTTTCTAATTTTACCAATGAAGAACTTGAGATTGAGACAAGTGCCCATTGTGAGGGTGCCTGAGTCTTAGGGATGCGTTTTTCCATTTTCAGCCCCCGCAATGTTTCTCAGCTCTGGAGTACGTACCAGGCGCTCAATTCTGCACGTAGGGAACGGAATACCTGGGGAAGTAACGTGGCTCACTCGGGGGCTGTCAGTAAATGGTGCCAGATGGGGACCAGAACACGCGGGTCTCCAATCCTATCCCCTTTGTCCACAGCACAGACAGGCCCATGTCGCTCAAGCTGTGACACGTGCCTGGGTGTGTCCACGTGAGGCACCTTTCCCAGACTTCCTGGCTTATTGAATTTGGCTGGTCCTGGTGTTATTTCAAATGTGAAGTTTTAATTCAATCTTTTTGAAACTAAGAAAAGCATATTTTCTCTAAGCTATTTCTCTGAGCCTTGCATAGTGTGAGAAGCTGGCTGAATGCCAGAGAGAACAATGTAATTCTAATTTGGTGGGTTTTCAAGGTTTTTTGTTTTTTTTTTTGTATAGATCACTGGAGGTGGGCTGGGGGTGGCATGCTATATTTTTCTTTTCTTTTCAAGTATGAACAGCATATTGGCAACATGAGATGACAGTTTTAGCAATTTGAGGTGAGTCCATCTTCAAATAAACCTAATTTTCAGCACCATCCAGAAGTCACAATCCATTCTTTGTGACCATTAAAACAAATGCCAAGGAACATGGAACCCTCGGTATGATCAGTATGGGGCGCTCTGCCCAGCAGCTGGTCCCCTTCCTTCCCTCTGTGAGGTTCTGGAGGCACCGCAGGGGGATCAGACAGGAAACAAGGACCCACCACAGGACTCTCAGATCCTGCTGAGAAACAGAGGTGGTCTTCAGAGCAGTCTTATTTTCCACCCCACCCCATCCTTCAGTTCCGTTCAGCCTCGTTTGGGGGTAGATACGGTGAAGAGAAGTGGAAAACAAACAAACAAACAAACAAACAAAAAACAGCAGGAGGAGACATTTGCTCTCATGTCAGACCTGGATCTATTCCCAGCTTTGCAACATATAGTGTGCAACCCTAAGACCTTTATTTAATCCCTCTGAACATTTCATCTGTGAAATGGGAAAAAAATGGTCCCTGAAGCCATGAAGCAGAGTTCAGAGCAGGTGACAGATGTATAAAATGGCTGACTCATTGCCAGTGTTACAAAATGTTACTTCACCCCTCCACTCACGCCCTTGAAGAAATAGACTATGGGTGAGACACCCTCGCAGATTTAAATAATGGGGAAGAAAGAGACTAGATTAGTGTTCAATCCAAGGAAAGCTGTGGGGGTGGCTTTCACGCAGAGAAAAGCATCCCAACTGGGAAAAGCAAGGCAGGGGTAGGACCCGAAAGGTTAAGGAACATGGAGGGACATTTGAGGAGGCAGAAGATTCCATGGCAGTGACCGCAGGAGCATAAGAGAGATTTGCTCTTTAAAATCCATCCAGTTTAGGGATGCCTAGGTGGCTCAGTCAGTTGCGTATTCGGCTCTTGATTTTGGCTCAGGTCACGATTTCTCAGTTCATGAGATCAAGCCCTGTATTGGGCTCTGTGACCACAGCGCGGAGCCTGCTTGGGATTCTCTGTCTCCCTTTCTCTCTGCTCCTCCCCTGTTTGTGCTCTCTCTCTCTCTCAAAATAAATAAACATGGAAAAATAAAATAAAATCCATCCAGCATACATAAATTGTATCCTATGCCCTGGTCTGGGTGCTAGTGGTGAGTAAGACAGGCAAGGCTCCTCCCTCACGGAGTCAAAGTCTTGTCAGGGCAATCGACAGTAAGCAGCTGAATAAATGAAGAAGACTATTTCAGGTAGCAATAAATGGCCTGGAGACGGCAGGTAGCATGGGTATGGGTGAAATGGGCTGCTTGTTTAGATCAGGGAGACGGGGGGGGGGGGGGGACTCAGGGGGAGGAGTCTTTTGAACTGAGACCCAAGTGTTGTGAAGGAAGCAGATGAGGACCTGGGGTGAGTGATCCTGGTAGAGTGTAAAGGCGTTTATGCCCAGACAGGCCGTGAGTGATGGAAGATAGGAAAGACACCCAATGCGCTTGGGAGGCTGGGGACTAGGACCCAAGACAGAGTTGTGGTGCCTAAGAGCTGGGTCTCGTGGGGCCATTTAAGGCCACAGCAGGGGTTTGGGTTTCACTTTTAGCATAATGGAGACTTTTAAGGAGGCCAGTTCTAGGGCAAATGGACCCTAGAGGGGCAAAAGTGACAACAGGGCAGGGTGTCATCAAGGCCAGTGAGACATCCAGTTGTAGGAGATGGTGGCTTGGACTCGGGTGGTAGCGGTGACCACAGAAGGACTTTGGAATGTATTTTTAAATAGAGCTCACATGATTTGCTGAAGTAGTGAACGGTCGTCGGGTTGAGGTTTAGAAAAGAAGAATTGAGGATTGTGTTACAGAGGGTGACAAAGGTGTGGAGGGCCCAGGATGTGATGCTGCCTGAGTATATCTGGTAAGTGGGATGATCCTAAATTTACTGACACTACATGACTTACTCCCTGCATTCGCCAGGGTCTTTATGATACATGAAACATTCCCATATTCATTTTCATACATAGGTCAGTCAACCGCGTGTGAGATGAATTGCACCCATTCTACAGATAAGAAAACTGAGTCCCAAAGAGGACAGATAGACTGGCCCACGGTCATTGTTAGGAAGCGGAAGGGCCCAGGGCTTTACTTAAGGCAAGTCTGATGTTGGCTCCTACGGCGCATTGCGCTACCACACCGTGCCACCACACCGTGCCGATTCATTTCCTGGAAACTCGGAGAACCTGAAATCCATTCCCTAAAATGTATCAATTCCAAAAATAGGGTAGAGTCATGCAAAGAACCAGGACTTTAAGTTAGTGAAACCTGTGTTCCAAGTCCAGATCTATCACATACTGATCCTGCGATCTTAAGGAAAATTTTAGCTGCTGCTTCAATTTTCTGTGTAGAGTGCAGTTTATGTACTCAAATTGGAAGTCCGCTATGATGCAATGGGTTTATATAAACTACCTGGTGTAGTATCTGATGCTTACTGTATCACCTTCCCTTCATTTTCTAGGAACCAATAAAACAAGAAGATTTGCAGCTTAATAGTATTATGCCTCTCTATGGCTGATGTCAGCATAGTCAACCTTCTTACCTCTATTAATATGACTAATGACCTACTATAACAGCAATAATGATAATGTTAATGATAAGGCTGATAAAAAGCACAGTGAAAAAATTTAATCAAAGAAGGCATATTTCCCTATGGAATTACAAATATTTCCATTGGCTATGATTCAACATTTCTTTGAAAGTCAATCTGTAGAAAACAATTGTCGCTAATAGTTATCAGGATTGTGTATTTGCCTACAAAATAACATGAACAGAAGTCTGTGAATCAGGCTCCAAGATTTTCCTCATTTTACGGATGATGAAGTAGAGACACAGAGAAGGTAGATGGCTTGTCCAAAGCCACAGACACTTCAGCTGTCAGAGCCAGTGTCAAAGTCTACTCTCAGGCATCCACAGTACTTTGTAAAGAGAAGGATGGACGAGCCTGTGTTTTGTGTCCTATGTGTGCAATACAGTCAGTCTTCAGTTAAAAGGTCTGCTTGAAGATAAAGCTGAGAGCCCTTGTTGCAATATAAATATTATTTAATTTATTTAACAGATGTTTGGTAAGTAGGTAGGAAATGCAGACAGTAGGGTCCAACTCAACCACCAGTTTGGGGGACCTTCTATCTGTCCAAGGGTGCTGGGTACGAATGATCTGGAGATTGTATTCAAACTTTTAGTGATTTGTCAATGGGATGTTTACAATGACTAAAATACTTTCTGCTGTGATTTTTTTTGCCATGAGCCTCACCCAGATCAAAGTATCAGAGACCATTACCTATCGGATGTCTCTATTACAAAATTGGTCCCCCTTTGTCCAAATGCTGGTGCTTAGATCCTATTAACCCAATCCTTACGTTTTATATGATGGAGTGTTCCAACACAGTTCTTTTTCCAGTCACCAGTTGCATTTCTCATTTTCCCCAATGGCTATATCCTCATCTTAGAATGTTACTCTTTTTGGGGTTCACAGACTCATCTCCTCTGTGTGTGTGGATGTGTGTGTAGACCTCCCATACCGACAAGCAGTTCTCAGGCTCTAGCAGGCTGTCCGAGAATTCAGCTCAATTCTGAAACTACCTACCTGGAGATACCATCAGATGCCACAAGTTAAGGATTTAGTCCTAGAAGACTGCCGCCGTCCCCTGCCAGCACACGAACACTTCAGATGCTAGTTGCAAGTCCTGATTGTTACCTGTGCTTCTGACCATCTGGCTAGAAGCTAG
Source organism: Prionailurus bengalensis (assembly GCF_016509475.1). Classification (NCBI taxonomy): domain Eukaryota; kingdom Metazoa; phylum Chordata; class Mammalia; order Carnivora; family Felidae; genus Prionailurus; species Prionailurus bengalensis. The sequence continues at coordinate 78,332,678 of NC_057353.1, read as the reverse complement.
AGGTTTCCATGACCTTGTCTGGGGGGGTTTGATTAATTTGCTAGGGTGGCTCATAGAACTTGGAGAAACCTTTTAATTACTAGATCACCAGTTTACTCAGGAATAGCCAGATGGGAGAGATGCCCAGGGGAGGGTGTGGGGAAGGGGCGTGGAGCTTCCACACCTCTCCAGGTGAACCACTCTCCCAGTGCCCCCAGCAGTTCACCAGTGTGGGAACTCCCATTACCCTGTCCTCTTGGGATTTTATGAAAGCTTCCTTACCTAGGGATGGTTGATTAGATCATTGACCAATAGGGATTGATTCCAACTCCAGCCCCTCTCCCTTCCCTGAGGTCAAGGGGGTGGGTCTGAAAGTTCCAACCTTCTAATCACATGGTTGTCCTCCTGGCCACCAGTCCCCATCCTTAAGTGAGTCACCAAGTCACCTCATTAACATAACAAAAGACACCTTTACCTCTCAGACCTTTCAAAGGTTTTAGGGCATGTGCCAGAAAAGGCAAAGGAAACCAAATATGCATTTCTTATTGTAAATCACACTATCCCAGTTTCCTTTCCCTAATAGCCTCTGTTTGACTTGGTGATAACAACAATACTCACCATTTTGTGCTGATCTTGTTTAATCTCTGAAGCTACCCTTAGCTGATTTTATTAGTTTCAATAGATCAAAACAAGTGCACCAGCAAGTAAGTATAGGAGGCCCCCAAATATTAGAGAACTTCCCAATGGTCACAAGTCCTTAAGACTCACAGCTGAAGTTCTGGGGACGCATGTTGGCCTGAATTTCTTACCAGCAAGCCAGTCTGTGCTGCTTATGGTTCAAATGGTCTTAGAAAGCATATCCTCAGTGTAGATAATAATAGTGTTAGTGTTCTTTATGGACAGAAACTAAGGAGACTGTTGTAAATCAGCTGTCTTCTCCAAAGCTGAAAGAGTGAGGAGTTCATGGGTTTCAGAGTCAGAGTTGTGTACAAACGCTTACTCAAGGGGCGCCTGAGTGGCTCCGTCAGTTGAGCATCCAACTTCAGCTCAGGTCATGATTTCGTCGTGAGTTCGAGCATCGGCCTTGACTATGGGCACAGAGCCCACTTCAGATCCTCTGGCCCCCTCTTCTTTTGCCCCTCCTCCGCTCATGGTCTCTCTCTCAAAGAATAAATACATAAACATTCAAATGCTCACTCTATCTTTTAGATATAGGATCCTATGCAAGATTCTTAGCTTTTTGGACTCAGTTTTTAATCTGTAAAATAAAGTTAATAGTGCCTATTTGGGGGACTTTAAAGGAAGGAATAAGCCAACCTATGTAAAGTTCTCAGTCAGGTGCCAGGGACAGATTCTCAGTTCCCTGAACCTGGCTGTTCAAGGACCCATTCAAGTTCTCTTTCTTAATGATGAGGGAGCCAAAGGCAAGCTGAGGGCAAAGTACAAGCAGATACCAGCACCCACCCCCCACCAGGTGGGATACCTGTGACATTGTCAGGCACTCCTGGCTGCCCAAGAACAAAGGAGAAAAACAAAAAGTTAACTGATAGAGATCACAGTCACGCAGGACATGAGTCTCCCTCAGTTTGCAACTGTCTTAATGATTTCCAAGGGAAAAAAAGCAATTTTATCAATAGTCAAACTTCTAGAAACCTGTAGACTCAATTTCCTGGAGCCCTAATATCACCCTCCCCTCCATAGTGATAAGGTTTTGGGGTGATGGTGGGGTTCGGAGCTGACAGACAAGAAAGAATTCTTGAAGATGTTTTTGGTGCAAGATGGTGATTTTATTAAAGAATGGGGATAAGACCCATGGACAGAAAGAGCTGCCCTGGGGTTCTGAGGAGGGACTTGTTAGTGATATACTGTGGGGCGGGCTGGGGGAGGTAAAGTCAAGAGGAAGTTTCTTAAAGGGATTTTCCATATGCTCAAGACACAAATTACTGGAGGCCTAGCAGTTGTCAGGCTAAGGTTGTTTTTCCCTCTAGTAAAGCATTAACATAAGACAGGAGGGAGTTCCTGGGGAAATGTTTTACTCTGCCTGCCTCCCCTAGTTGTCCACGGGCTGCAGATTGTAAGCAAATTGAATTCTATCTGCCATTTCTTTCTTGCCTTTGTTCCCCATGGCACTATGGAGGGGAGGGTGATGTTGGGGATCAGGAAACTGAGTCTATAGGTTTCTGCAGATGAGGCTATTGATAAGATTGCCTTTTTCTTGTAATTTACTAAGATATTTGTAAACTGACGGAGACTCCTGTGTTGCACTGTGACCTGTATCACAGTTAACCATTTGTTTTCTTTCCTTTCCTTTGTTCTTGGGCAACCAAGAGTGCCTGAGGAATGTCACACATATCCCATCTGGTGGATAGGATGGGGGAAGGGGTGGAAATGCTAGCTTGTGCTTGCAAACTCTCAGCCTGCCTTCCAATCAATAGGATAGAAACTCTTATTTAATCAGTCTCTCCTCAACCCAGTGCAGCTCTTTCTGCCCACGGGTCCTGCTTTGGTAAAGCATTTACCAAAACCACCTTTTTTGCACCAAAGACATCTCAAGAATTCTTTCTTGGCCATCACCTCCAAACCTCAACATTTCCATATCATCTCTCCAGAGAAAAAGTCTCCAATATGGATGAGATTTGGTTTTCTTTCTGTCCTCTAACCGTGTAAGCCCAATGGTTTGAACTATGCCTTTGTAACACATCTTAAAATTATTTTGACTTTAACTGTTCATGCAGCAAGGAGCGAAGCAGCCAGACTAGAAGATATGCCAGCCTGAGCCACAGTATCTGGAGCTAAGTACTAGTTTGGGGGGGGGGGGCTGTTTGTTACGTGGTGAAAGTTCACCCATCAAACAGAACACCGCATGTTAACGAGGAGAACAGCGTGCCTATTGCAACCTTGAGGGGTGTTCCAGAAAGCCGTCAAGGACCAAAAGCTCATCAAGAAGCTGCATGTTGAACGATATTTAAACAGAGAGCTCCACGGCCACATTTTCTCTTTGTAGTAAGCTCACTCCTTCGCCCATATTAATGCCAGAATGCAAGGAGCCAAGTTCCTTGTGAGGAAGCACAGCCCTGGCAGAGGTCCAGGGCAAACACGAGAACTCGAAGTAGTTCAATGCAGTGGGGAGAAAGAAGGCACGTCTCTGAGGTGCTGGGGATACAGAATTATCTCTCCTGAGAAATTTCTCCTGTTTTTGTCGCCTGCTTCAAACTCAAACCATTTCCTCTAATATTTCTAGAGCACTTTATTCTCTTAGGGCAGGAACTGTTGGTACCTCTGGGCAGGCCAGGCCCCCTGATGAGAGAGCATAGGGCTGGCTGAGGGCAAAGTGCAGGCTACCAGCATCCCACCCCCAGCTGGGACACGTATGATATTCCTTGGACACTCCCAGCTCCCCCCAAAACGGGAAATGGTCAGACTGATAAGAATCTCCGCCAGTTTACCAGAAATCAATAGGCCAAAGTCCAGGAACTCCCTACTGTCTTAGTGTTGAAGCCTTTGCTGGAGGAACAAACAACCAGAGAGTCACAATAGCTAGGCCTCCGGGTAAGTCTTTATTTATTTGTTTTATTATTTTTTTTTATTTAGTATTTTTTATTCTTGAGAGAGAGAGAGAGACAGAGTGTGAGTGGGGGAGGGGCAGAGAGAGAGGGAGACACAGAATCCGAAGCAGGCTATAGGCTCCGAGCTGTCAGCACAGAGCCCGACGCGGGGCTCGAACTCACCGACCTTGAGATCATGACATGAGCCGAAGTCGACGCTGAACTGACTGAGCCACCCAGGTGCCCCTAGGCCTCCAGTAAGTCTTCAGCATGTGAAAGTCTCTTTGGAAATTCCCTCTTGACTTCATCTCCCCCTGACTTCATGAAAGGGTCACCCCCCACACTCACCGTTCAGGTCTTTCTGCCCTTGGTCCCTGTCCCCATGCTTTCATAAAATCACCCTTTCGCAACAAAGACTTCTTCAAGAATTCCTTCTTGGCTGTCAGTTCCAGACCCCACGAACCCACCCCCCCCCCCATTGATGAGGCTTTGGGCAGGGGGGGGGGGTTTCATGGGGTCCGGAGCTGACTGCCAAGAAAGAATTCTTGACGACTTCTTTGGTGCAAAAGAGGTGATTTTAGGAAGGCACGGGGCCACGACCCGTGGGCAGGAAGAGCTGCCCCGGGACCATGAGGAGAGACGGGTTTTATACCATGGACTTGGGGGAGGTAGAGTCCGGGGGAAGTTTCCAGTGAGATTTTCACATGCTAGAGAAGATTCCCAGGATACTGGAGGCCTAGCTATTGTCAAGCTAAGGTTGTTTTTTCCTCTAGCAAAGCATTAGCAGTGAGACAGTAGGGAGTTCCTGGAGAAACGTTTTATTTACTCTGCCGGGCCTCAAGTGTTTGTCGCTGGGCTGCGGGTTATAAGCAGATTTAGTTTTATCTGCTATTTCCTCCTGCCTTTGTTTCCCACACCACCCATCACCCCAAAACTTCATCACCCCCACTGCAGGGACAGTGGGAGATGTAGCTCCTTTCAGATCCTGCCACCCCTGACTAGACTCTTCCGCCAAGGGGCTTCCTGAATTTCATACAGGTGAGTCAAAATGACTTTAAAATAAGTTACACCATCTTCGATTAATTTTTCGTCTTTTGTCTCTTCTGGGAAATAAAGCATCTCCTAACCTAAGCTCAGAACGTGGGTGCTCCCGCATGGTCTTTGATTTTGGTGCTTAAACATCTCAGTTTTGTGGAAAAGATGCCAGTCTTTTGTGGAAAAGAGCCGTTTCCCCCTCTTTTTTTTTTTTTTTTCCTTCTCATCTTCAAATTTAAGTGTCAGCATCTGTGGTATTTGAAGTCACGCAATTCAGGTTCTGAAGGCAGCCGGCTCTGATCTATTTGGTCAGGGAGACATAAGCACTTTCAATCCCGAGACTCACCACTCCAGAAAATTAGACATAACTCAATACACAGAAATAACTCTGCAAGGAAAAGTGTTCTATGACTCCATCTCTGGACAGAGTGGGGCCCCCAGCCCCCATGAAGGGTTTTTGTTTTTGATTTTCCTGTGACAGATTGAATCATGGTAAAGATGGCCGCATCTCTCACTCGCCCAAACTGCCATTTTCAATCAAGGGCGAGAGCTAGTCATGAAATCGAGAAATGCTAAGGACGGCCGAGAGCTGGAGTGAAGAAGGGGGTAATCCCAGCATTAACTGGCTGGGATGAACTCTGTTGAAGCTAATCGTTTATTGGAATCATTGCCTAAAAATGGGCAAGGCAGCCTGCCTTTAATCCCTCATGAGATGTGTCTGTGCGTCCTGTGTCTACATGTCTGTGGCAGGAAAAAGAGGACGAGGAAGAGGAAAGGCAGGAAGAGGAGGAGAGGAGAGAGAGAATATGGAATGAGGTGTTGGCAGGGAGGTTTTCCTCTTAGGCAAAGAAGTTTTTCTATCCATTGCGAACTCTTCCACCTCATGGCATTTCCCAGCTAGGTGACCATATGCCAAGTTGACCTTTGAGGTTCTCAGTGAAATGTGTGCTAAGTGGGATAATTTCTGCAAGTTCTCTTTGCCCTACTGAGTGATTGATGCCCCTGCCCCAAGCGAATAGCTTGCCCTCTGTTTATGTCAGGGATATTTCGGGTTCTCGATGCACTTCTGTTGAGTGAATGATTGAAACAATGTGAAATTCAAAGGGATTGAGCTAGGTGCAAATCCTTGGACTTTTGTTACAATCACACGCTCAAATGTTGAGGTGTTGTTTGATTTTTTGCACCATTTGTTGGGGGTCGGGGTGGGGCATTGGGCTGTGACTCCATTGTTCGCTGGATGAAAATGTATACACACCATTAATATGCCCTGGCAAGACAGACAGCACTCTTTAGAAATAGGTTCCAGATGGTTACCCTGCATAGCCTGGGTATTGTTCTGCCAAGAAAGCAGGTGACAATCAACAGTTACTCAAGCACTGTTTATTTTATGAAATCATACTATACTGTATTGGATGTATTGCATACAAGATCATTTTATGTGGTAGTTAATATAAGTGAACATTTATGCCCTTTAATTATTCTGTGCATGGCGTAGGTTTTACCCTGTGGTATAAAGAATTCCCAGGTCACATTTGATAAGTTCACTATATTGAGAAAGTCAATCCTCTTTTTTTTCAATTAAAATTTACTTTTTTACTCTATTGCACATCTGAAACTAAGTAGTGAAATTAAAATAAAAACTTAAAACAAATTTTTAATGTTTATTTATTTTTGAGACAGACAGAGACAGAATGCGAGTAGGTTAGGGGCAGAGAGAGAGGGAGACACAGAATCCAAAGCAGCCTCCAGGCTCTGAGCTGTCAGCACAGAGCCTGACGTGGGGCTTGAACCCATGAACCATGAGATCATGACCTGAGCCGAAGTCAGACGCTCAACCGACTGAGCCACCCAGACGCCCCTAAAATAAAAACTTTTAAAAAATTTACTTTTTAATTTACTTTTATAGGTAACAGGTAATATATTTACCTGGATTAAAAGATCAAGATATCCACAAAGATATGAACACAGAAGTCTAGTTTACACACTGCCCCCAACACCTGGCCCATTCTGTTTTTTGAAGCTTTATGGAGTTATAATTGATATATTAGAACTGAACGTATTTAATGTATACATTTTGATGAGTTTGGACATATGCAAACACCCACGACACCATCACCACAATCAAGGTCCTACACATATCCATCACCTCCCCGAATTCCCTTTTGTTCTTTTGTGTACCTGTGTTTGTGTGTGTGCTTATGGTAAGAATGTTTAACATGGGGTTTATCCACTTCGCATAAATATTTTATAAGATTTTATTGGGGCGTCTGGGTGGCTCAGTTGGTTGAGTGTCTGACTCTTGATTTTGGCTCAGGCCATGATCTCAGGGTTCATGAGATCGAGCCCCACATCAGACTCTGTGCTGACAGTGCAGAGTCTGCTTGGGATTCTCTCCCTCTCCCTCCCTTCATCTCTCTCTCTCTCTCTCTCTCTCTCTGAAAATAAACAAATGTTAACAATTAAAAAAAAAACCAGATGTTGTTTTCTAAAAAATAACCTCTACAACCAACATGGGGCTCAAATTCACAACACAAGATCAAGAATCACATGTTCCACTGACTGAACCAGTTAGGCACCCCTCTGCTAAACACATTTTATTTTATTTTTTATTTATTTATATTTAATGTTTTATGTATTTATTTTAAGAGAGAGAGAGCCCCACACAGGCTGCATGCTGTCAGCACAGAGTCCGACCTGAGGCTGGATCTCATGAACTGTGAGATCATGACCTGAGCCGAAATCAAGAGTCAGATGCTCCAATGACAGCCCCCCGGGCGCCCCAACTTAACATATTTTAAAGTGAACGATGCCATGTTGTTAAGGACAGGCACCATGTTGTATGGCGGATCTCTACAACGGTTTTATTTTGCTTAACTGAAACTTTATGCCTGCTGATTTGGAACTCCCCATTTTGCCCTCCTCGTGTCCCCTGGAAACCACCCTTCTATTCTCTGCTTCTATGAGCTTGGCTAATGTAGATTCGTCCTGTAAGTGGAATCACGTGACGTTCGTCCTGTGTGATCGACTTCTTCCACTGTAGCGTGACGTCTGCTAGGATCATCCATATTGTCACATACTGGAGGATGGAGGTTGTTTCAAGCCTGTGTATTGTGAACAGTGTTGCCGTGAACATGGGGGTGCAGGTGTCTCTTAGAAAATCAGTCTTCTGTGGGCCTCTTAGACTCTTCCAAGTGCTCTGGGTGTGCCACGGCCGGGGGCTCGAATGCTTTTGACTCAGGCCATTACTCGATGTTGTTTTCACAGCTGGTAACCTTGAGAGATAAGGTAACATTTCCTCCTGGACAAATAGCAGGCTAGTTTACACCCTGCTATAAAAGTAATAGAATTCCTGGGGCGCCTGGGTGGCTCAGCTGGTTAAGCGTCCTACTTCGGCTCAGGTCATGATCTCGCGGTCTGTGAGTTCGAGCCCCGCCTCGGGCTCTGTGCTGACAGCTCAGAGCCTGGAGCCCACTTCAGATTCTGTGTCTCCCTCTCTCTGACCTTCCCCCGTTCATGCTCTGTCTCTCTCTGTCTCAAAAATAAATAAACATTAAAAAAAAAATTAAAAAAAAAAGTAATAGAATTCCAAACTAAGTACTCCTTAGATGTGAAACAAACCCGGGGCATGTGTAGCGTTAATCTGGGCCATATTATGCTCATCTGCCCATGAGACTTGGGGGCAAGAGGAACCAAGTCTAATGTACTGATGATACGCTGCTTGCTTTCCCATGGGTAATAAAGTCCTTCACCTCCAACTCAGGTGTCTCGTATCATCTGCCAACATTCATCAAATAGTAACAGGCACAGACCTGGGTGGCCCAGTCGGTTGAGTGGCCGACTTCGGCTCAGGTCATGATCTTGCGGTCTGTGAGTTCGAGCCCCGCGTCGGGCTCTGTGCTGACAGCTCAGAGCCTGGAGCCTGCTTCCGATTCTGTGTCTCCCTCTCTCTCTGCCCCTCCCCTGCTCCTGCTCTGTCTCTCTCTCTCTCTCTGTCAAAAATAAATAAACATAAAAAAAAAAGTAACAGGCCAACTCTTTGCTTGTAAAGAGGGTGAAATATAATCTCAAGACCAGTATTCTGTTGGTATGAAGTGATACAAGGGAACTCTCTGCAGTCTGGTTCTAAAGGGTGTAGTTCACCTTGCCCAGGGCCTTGGAGTGAACCAGGACAAAATTAGCATGCAAATTGTCAGACGTGGCTGAACCAAAATGCCGGCTACACCATTGTGAAGAGCTAAAGAGAGAGCTTGAGACTAATTGATGTCAAGTGCCTAGTAGTTCTGGCCACGTAGACCATGATCTTTAAATATTTTTATGACTCTATTCTAATTTATTCTATCATTGTCAACCAAAGGTAGCGACTGTAAGAACTAGGTATACTAGGAGCAGCAGTTTAATCTTTCTCATGCAGGAGGCCTGGATGTTTTGGGAGGGGGCCGACCAGATGAGCAGAGAAGGAAGGAAAGATGTCTATAGAGACACGCGTTCTACTTCCTCTTCTGTCTTGGGGTGATTGATTTGACCTGGGGACAGTTCAGATTAGCCCCTTGCCCCTCAACAGGACAAACTCACTGGATGCAGTAGTCTGGAGTGGGGGCTTTAGCTTCCTCTATTATTTTCTCTGCAGGTCAAACATTTTTTTAATTTTTTTCAACATTTTTATTTATTTTTGGGACAGAGAGAGACAGAGCATGAACGGGGGAGGGGCAGAGAAAGAGGGAGACACAGAATCGGAAACAGGCTCCAGGCTCCGAGCCATCAGCCCAGAGCCTGACGCGGGGCTTGAACTCACGGACCGCGAGATGGCGACCTGGCTGAAGTCAGACGCTTAACCGACTGCGCCACCCAGGCGCCCCTCAAACATTTTTATGGTAAAAGACGTTAAGGGATGTAGTGACAGAAATCTTGATTTTGACTTCATATTGTCACTTGCTAGGTATTGACACTAAGAAGCCACCTCACTAGATAAGCCTCTATTTTCTTAACTGTAGATAAGGAAAACCATACTCACCCATAGAATGGTTAGGATGCATGAGAAATCCTAACGCTGACACTTTCCCAGCAGACGATACATTTGTGTGGTTGTTTTCATGAGCTCTTGTCCCGCATGCCATCCTTGCCCTTCCCTCACCTCCCAAGTCCTACCACACCAGGTGCTCTCGTGGACTTCCAAATATCAGTAACTGAATGTCTTGGTTGAGGGATTTCTCCAGAAGGGATCAAGCCAGTTGCGTGACAGACCCCTAGCTGCCCTCAAGTGAGGGTGAGGAGAGTCAGTGTATATAACATCCAGTTGCTTGGCCCTGAGGTAGGATAACCCCCAGGCATTTCATAGGGTTTCCTCGTGGGATTCCCCGTGTCCATCCAGTCGCCCACATCAACTTGAGAAATCATCTTTACTAGCTGACTCTTCTTGTCCTAACCGTCCTGTGTCCTTGTTTGCCACTTCTTCCAAATAAGCTACTTGCCCTTGAGTCCTTGCTTTGAGGTTTACTCCCGGTAGGGCCCAAACTCTTTGGAATCATGCCTGTTATAAACATCTGTTATATTAAAGAGCAAAGGGTAGCTTCTAAACATGGGAACTGAGAGGGGCCACTGGGTGGCTCAGTCAGTGAAGTATCCAACTCCTACTTCAGCCCAGGTCATGATCTTGTGTTTCGTGAGTTCGAGCCCCGCATCTGGCTCTGTGCTGACAGCTCCGGGCCTGGATCCTGCTTCGGATTCTGTGTCTCCCTCTCTCTCTCTCTTTCCCTCCCCTACTCATGCACTCTCTCTGTCTCTCAAAAATGAATAAATGTTAAATATTAAAAAAATAATAACAAACATGGGAAGTAAGATCCGGGAGAGAATGTATGGCTCAGAATTCAAGTCTTTAATCTACTTTCCATGGTGTTTCTTAAGTCAAGATGTTTCCTTGATGCAAGAAGCCAATGTAATTACTAAAAAGTTTCAATCAGCTGTCTCTCCTGTTTTTATCATCCCTTTCCTTTTTGGTTTCGGCATCAGAAAATGGAAAAAGTGTGTTCCAAACAAAAGATAGGGTTCAAGTAATCATGCAGAGGTGGAGGATCCTGGTGATTTGGGAGCCTCTAAGGCTTGGAGTAGTGGAAACCAAAACAAGAATTGTTGGTGAATGTGAGATTGGAGAATTATATTTTAAAGATTTAAAACCATCAAGAAAGCCTGTTTCCAATTAGAAATATATTAAATTGGGATGTTGTTAATGGAGCCCAAATTGTATTTCCAGTCTGCTGAATAATTCTCAAGTTAGTTATATTATTCAAGTCCATTCCTTTGTTTATTATTTTTTTTTGAGGGGAGGAGGGTGTTGTAAATGAAAGGCTGATTCAGTGATTCAGTTCTATCATACTTTTCCAGAGTTGTTTTTTTTTTTTTTTACAGATACTTCACACCTTGAACAAGACCTGGGAAACAGCAGCTTTTGAGTGACTCCATATGTTCTCTCTTCCCTGGCATGCTATCAACTTCTCACAAACTACAGCAAAGATGTTTCAAAGAAATAACCAGACTTCCAGTACAATTTATGATTTTTTCTTTTTCTTCCTTCCTCCATTCCTCCCTTTCTTTCTCTTTCTTTCTTTCTTTTCTTTCTTTCTTTCTTTCTTTCTTTCTTTCTTTCTTTTTCTTTTGTTCTTTCTTTTTCTTTTCTTTTCTTTCTTTTTCTTTGTCTTGTTTCAATTTTACTTTCTGGTCTTTGGTATAATCTTTCCTCTTCCTTCCCCCCTGCCTCCCTACCTTCCTGCTTTCCTTCTTCCTTCTGCATAAATTCAATCATTTTTAGGGCTTTTGTATTTTAAGTATTTTGTTTTATTATCTTTCCTTTTCCATAATTCATGTTGCTAGGTTTCTGTTTATGATTCTGAAATTAGGGTTCTTTATCCTTTCCTCTGTCATCACCTTCCTCCACAGGGAGTCCCTATATCTCTGGTCTTGTGCAAAGTGTGAAGCACCTGTCAGTTTGGGCTTAAACAACATTATGTCACCCATGAGAAAGTTCACCTGCAAGAAGGACTCCAGACAAATTATGTTCAGGCACCAAAAACATATTCCATCTGTGAGCTCAAGAACTTCAGCACAAGGTGAGTCTCCCTGTGGTCACCATGAAAGGGGCACACCTCCTTGTTCATGGCCAGAGGAAGAGACCAAATCCACACCTCCATTTCCTTGTTCATTAACTTCTTGGCTTTCTTTATCTCATTTTCTACTCTCCATGTAATTTTGACTTTCCTCACTGTCTTTATTTTATTTACATCCTATTTCACTTTTCCTATTTCCATTATGTTCCTATGGCTTTTTCTTTTATGTTGTTTATTTTACTTTTGCTTTTATGACTTTCGATCACTGTGCTTTTGTTTCTTTGCTCATTTTTTAAAATATTTTTCCCTTTCCTCCCTTCCTCAATTATTTTCTATTGTTTTGTTTTTTGAATTTTGTTTTCTCAATGCATTTTCTTTCCTTTTGATTTTGGGGACTGCCTTTCTCATCCTCTCTCCCTCATTTCCATTGTCTCCGTCTTCCCTCATTTTTGCCTTTACTCACCAACCCTGATCCCTACTTTCTTTTCTTTTTTCCCTCTTCCTATTATTTGTTAGTTCAAATTGTCTAGTCTTAACTTTCTTCCTACCCTACTTTTCCTTTATCTCCTATTTTGGATTAGTTTCTGTAGGTTCCTCTTTTCCTTTGATTATCATTGATTAGTTTACCATTTTTAATTTTTCTGTATTGATATTTTTTAACATTACTTTTCCAACTTAAAAACAATCTGTATTTCCTACCTTTGTACATTCTTATTTTTTTTACTCTATATAATGTAGTTATTTATCTTCTATTATCTTATTCTTTATTCTCATTCTCTGTTTTTACCAATTTTGCATTTTAAGGTACTCATTGTAGAGAACAAGGGGTCATCTGCAGACACCCAGACCACAGACTGCACGGGCTAGAACAGGAGGTCTGCATCTCTTGGGCACGAAGGTGCCCCAGGGGAAGAAGAGGAACAGGTACCCACTGGCCATCCTCTCTCCTTAGTCAAGATGGGGCCAGGGCAGGACAGTTCCTTGGGCCCCCGGACTCGGGTTCTTCCCACTTAGTACACTGACCTCTATGTGAATGTTTATAGGAAAGAAGGCATTTCGCCTGTGCTAAGTAAACGTATCCAATTTACTGCTGCTGCTAGAAACAGACAGAAAACAAAAGGAAGAAAGTCCTATATCAGAAGACAGAGTGTTTTACTTCGCACTGAACCTGAGTTGCCTCAGGCATTTATCCCTGGGACAGGCCTACGTGCACACCAAGGGTGCATGAATGATTCCCATTTGTGAGAGCTGGCCGTCTTGGGTGAAGGACAGAAAACTTAAAAGTCTGACACTGAAAAACAGAGAAAACCTCAGGAGAAGTCAAAGACAGAACACAGGAGCTAAAGACCATCCCCTGCCCTGTCTCAAGGGTGTGAGATGCAGGCTGGTTCCTTTTTAGTCATGGCTGCTTTCATGTAGGATGGCTTAAGAGTTTACATAAAACATCAAAACACTTTATATTCCATTTATGAACGTAGCTTAGCACCCCTGTCTACTTTAACAAATATTTCTCGAGGTCAGACTATGCAGACTACAGTAGCAATAAAGGGGAACAAAGACAATCAAACAAACAGACACACAGAAAAGTCCCTGTCTTCATAGAGTTATATTCTAGTTTGGGGATGACGGAACATAAACAAATAATTGTATACTATATATAGTCACAGGGTAAACTTACATAAAATTGTAATTTTGTAACTGTAAGTGTAATTTCATAATTACTTACTTAATATTTCTTTTTGAGAGAGAGAGGAGGAGAGGGGCAAAGAGAGAGGGAACGGAGACAATCCCAAGCAGGCTCCGCACTGTCAGCACGGACCCTGAGGCGGGGCTTGAACTCACAAACCGTGGGAGCATGACCTGAGTGGACATCAAGAGTCAAACACGCAACTGACTGGGCCGCCCAGGCTCCCTGTAATTTTGTAACTGAGCACTGTGCTGTCACGATGACAATGAGGTGGAGGGAGAGAGCAGACAGTAGCGTGCGCTGGTAAGGTGCCGTTTTATAGGCTGGGCCGGTGTCCATCTTGCAGGATGGCTGGAGAAGCCTTCTGCTAAGGTGACATTTGAGCACAGACTTGAAGGGACAGAGAGAATGATCCATGCAAATGTCCGAGGGGGGAGGGGGAGGGGGGGCGTGGAGCTCTCCAAGGACTGAGGATCAAAGGGGGGCCGCGCTTCTGGGGAGAGGACACGGGATGCAGAACAAGAGGCAGGAGCGGGTGTGGCGCCGAGAGGGAGGTGGGCCCATCGGACAGCTGCAAACTGCTGGTGTCTGAAGCATCTGGAACAGAAAGGTGTCCATCAGAGGTCAGGTACGGAGGGGTGAGTCTAAAGCTGACGAAGCAGTGAAAGGGTAGCGCCCGGCACACGGGCGCAGGTGGCCCAGGCAGGCGTGAGGGGCAGGACGGTCAGCGGGAGGGAACGGAGGGCTGTGTGCCGAGGAGCAGACACAGACCAGACCTGGCTGAGGAGCGCGGTTTATATTGGACGACGCTTTTGAAGCCCATCCGAGTATTTCTTCCGCCCGCAAGCGTGCCTCCTTGGGGCCAGGTGGTCGATGCGAGCCTTTGGCCCCCTCCCTAGGGATTGGCAGAAATTGAGACGGTAAGGTGACCTCTGCTGTCATGGGCTTCAGACCAGAACTAACGGTTTTAACAAGATGCAGAGAAGGTGGCCTCTGGGGATTCGGCCCCAGTCCTGCCTTTGAGCTGGGAACTTGGAAATTCCAGTCATATTTCCTGCAGCTTTCTGATCTTGTTTTGGTCTGACTTGAATTATAAGTTTGGAAACAGCCATGCCCCCACAATCTGAAGGAGGATCTGTAGGATCTATTTCAGTCCTACACCCGGACGGAAGCATTGGAAATATTGCATTGCTTTTAGTCATTTCATGTTGTCCTTTGAGCAAGGGGCAGGGAAAGGGACAGTGACAAAGGACTGAAAACTTAACACTAGGCAGGAAGAGGCTGTTACCCGGAGGATGACGGCTGTGGTTCTGGCTGGGACTCTGCTGTGCCGTGTGGTCTCGGGCGTACCTTCAAGTCCTGGCTGGATCCAAGTTTCCGGAACATGAAATGTGGTTCTGGAACAGATGCTCCCCGAGCTCCTTTCCAGCTCAGATATTCTAGGATTCCAAGTAGAAATGCCCAGATGCTACTGGAAAATGTGAACATATGGATGCATTTCTGACCCGCTGGCACATGAGCCACCTCCTTAGTTACCAGGCGGACTGAGCTCGTTACCCAGGATTGCAGATGTCTCAGGTCTTCAGGAGGCAAAATGTTTGGATCACAATTTCCTAAAAGCATTTCAAAATATTTTGTTTTGTCTGTCCTTTGATTCCTGTGCCTTTCAATTTTCAGTGGTGAAAGGGGGAAATGGAGAGGAAAAAAGAAAGAAAGAAGAAAGAAAGAAAGAAAGAAAGAAAGAAAGAAAGAAAGAAAGAAAGAAAGAAAGAAAGAAAGAAAGAAA
This sequence comes from Prionailurus bengalensis, assembly GCF_016509475.1. Classification (NCBI taxonomy): domain Eukaryota; kingdom Metazoa; phylum Chordata; class Mammalia; order Carnivora; family Felidae; genus Prionailurus; species Prionailurus bengalensis. Next base: position 78,317,549 of record NC_057353.1, on the reverse strand, counting down.
GAAAGAGAAAGAAACCACCACCACTATTTTTTGTTATTTTTTTTAATATTTGCTTATTTTTGAGAGAGAGAGAGAGAAAGAGAGAGAGAGAGAGAGCACGAGCAGGGGAGGGGCAGAGAGAGAGGGAGACACAGAATCCAAAGCAGGCTCCAGGCTCTGAGCTGTCAGCACAGAGCCCGATGCGGGGCTTGGACTCACAGACCACGAAATTATGACTTGAGTCGAAGTGGGACCCTTAACCGACTGAGCCACCCAGGTGGCCCAGATCACCACCGCTTTTTAAGAAAACCATACTGCCTTACAAATTATGCTCCAGAAAGTCTTGTGAAGGTGTTAACTTCAGGCAAAGAAACATTTAGAGTTGTCTATTAAGTGATCTGCTCCATGCCAGGAGCTGGGGTGACTAAGGTTACTAACATATAAGTTCCATCCTCCAGGAGCTTGGGATTTGCTATGGAAGAGGGGGCCCTGACAGACAGCTGTTAAAAGAAAGGAAAACAAGGAGTGCCTGGGTGGCTCAGTCGGTTGAGCATCCAACCTCGGCACAGGTCATGATCTCACGGTCTGTGAGTTCGAGCCCCACATCGGGCTCTGTGCTGACACCTCAGAGCCTGGAGCCTGCTTCGGATTCTGTGTCTCCCTCTCTCTGACCCACCCCCATTTATGCTCTGTCTCTCTCTGTCTCAAAAATAAACATTTTTTTAAAAGAAAGGAAAACAAAATTCTGTAGGAACTCCAAATGACCCTTAACCTGATTGGGAGGTTAAAATGTCACCCCCAAGAATCTCCCTCGTTTGCTTTGTGGATGTAATGAGGTCATAGGCAAAGAAGTGCAATTCAAATGTGTGATGACGAACACGTCTTAATTGTTACAATAGTTTTCCAAATTTTCTCAAAACATGAGCCATGTGTACACCTTGTTAAGATTCTTCCAAAGCCTTACATAAAGTTGAAGTTTTATTAACTTCCCAATAACTTACCCAAGACTGGCTACATAATTTACAGGACCTGGTGCAGAATGAAAGTGGGTGGTAGGCGACAGCCTGTTGTAATGTACAACAGCCAAAGGGTACAAAGTCACCCGTAGGGGGCGCCTGGGTGGCTCAGTCAGTTAAGCGTCCAAGTTCAGCTCAGCTCATGATCTCATGGTCCGTGAGTTCAAGCCCCACGTCGGGCTCTGTGCTGAAAGCTCAGAGCCTGGAGCCTGCTTTCTATTCTGTGTCTCCTTCTCTCTCTGCCCCTCCCCCACTCATTCCCTCTCTCTCTCTCTCTCTCTCTCTCTCTCTCTCAAAATAATACATAAACATTAAAAATTTTAGAAAAAGAAAACTGAAACAAGAACAACAACAAAAGCAACAAACGAAAAAACAAAAACAAAGTCACCCGGGTCTCATTCTTTCCACAAACCATTTGATGTGTTGAGTACCAAAGAGTAATTTTAAGATTGACAGTTCTTTTTTAAATTTTATTTATTTTATTTTTAAAAATTGAAATCCCAGTTAACTTGTAGTATAATAACGATTTCAGGAGTACAACTTAGTGATTTATAACACCTACATGTATTACCCAGCACTCCCTCTAGCAAGTGCCCTCCTTAATGCCCATCACCCATTTAGTCCACCCCCCACCCACCTGCTCTCCAGCAGCCCTCAGTTCGTCCTTTGTATTCAAGAGTCTCTTATGGTTTGTCTCCCTTTCTGTTTTTATATTATTTTGGCTTCCCTTATCCTATGTTCATCTGTTTTTTTTAATGTTTATTTTCAGAGAGAGAGGGAGAGACAGAGTGCAAGTGAGGGAGGGGCAGAGAGCAAGGGAAATGCAGAATCTGAAGCAGGCTCCAGGCTCCGAGTTGTTAGCACAGAGCTGACAGGGGGCTTAAACTCGTGAACCGAGAGATTTGTCTGAGCCAAAGTCAGACATTTAACCAACCGAGTCTCCCAGGCACCCTATCTGTTTTGTTTCTTAAATTCCACATGTTAGTGAAATCATGATATTTGTCTTTCTCTGACTGACTTATTTTGCTTAGCATAATACACTCTAGTTCCATCCATGTTGTTGCAAATGGCAAGATTTCATTCTTTTTAATTGCAAAGTAATATTCTATTTTATATATATATATATATTCTCACATCTTCTTTATCCATTCATCCATTCATTAGTTGATGGACATTTGGGCTCTTTCCATATTTAGATATTGTTAATGCACTTCTATAAATATTGGGGTACATGTGCCACGTTGAATCAGCATTTTTTGTATCCTTTGGATAAATACCTAGTAGTACAATTGGGTCATAGGGCAGTTCTATTTTTAATTTTTTGAGGAACCTCCATACTGTTTTCCAGAGTGGCTGTACCAGTTTGCATTCCCACCAGCAGTGCAAAAGTATTTCCTTTTCTCTGCATCCTCGCCAACATCTGTTGTTGCCTGAGTTGTTAATGTGAGCCATTCTGACAGGTGTCAGGTGGTATCTCATTGTGGTTTTGATTTGTATTTCCCTGATGATGAGTGATGTTGAGCATTTTTTCACGTGTCTGCCAGCCATCTGGATGTCTTCTTTGGAAAAATGTCTATTCATGTCTTTTGTCCATTTCCTTACTGGATTATTTGTATTTTGGGTGTTGAGTTTGATAAGTTCTTTATAGATTTTGGATATTAACCCTTTATCGGCTAGGTCATCTGCAAATATCTTCTCCCATCCCATCGGTGGCCTTTTATTTTAGTTTTGCTGATTGTTTCCTTTGCTGTCAAGAAGCTTTTTATCTTGATAAGGTTCCAATAGTTCGTCTTTGTTTTTGTTTCCCTTGCCTCCGGAGACAGGTTGAGTAAGAAATTGCTGCATCTGAGGTCAAAGAGGTTGTTGCCTGTTTTCTCCTCTAGGATTTTGATGGCTTCCTGTGTATGTCTTTCATCCATTTTGAGCTTATTTATTTTTTGTATGGTGCAAGAAAGTGGTCCAGTTTCATTCTTCTGCATGTTGCTGTCCAGTTTTCCCAACATCATTTGTTGAAGAGACGGTCTTTTTTTCCATTGGGTATTCTTTCCTGCTTTGTCAAAGATTGGTTGGCCATATGTTTGTGGGTCCATTTCTGGGTTCTCTATTCTGTTCATTGATCTATGTGTCTGTTTTTGTGCCAGTACCATATTGTCTTAATGATTACAGCTTTGTAATACAGCTTGAAGTCCAGAATTGTGGTGCCTTCAGCTTTGGTTTTCTTTTTCAACATTACTTTGGCTATTTGAGATCTTTTGTGGTTCCATACAAATTTTAGAATTGTTTGTTCTAGCTCTGTGAAGAATGCTGTTGTTACTTTGGTAGGGATTGAACTGAATATGTAGATTGCTTTGGGTGGTATCGATGTTTTAACAATATTTCTCCTTCCAATCCATGAGCATGGAATGTTTCTCCATATCTTTGTGTCTTCTTCAATTTCTTTCATAAGCTTTCTATAGTTTTCAGTGTATGGATCTTTTACTTCTTTGGTGAGGTTCATGCCTAAGTATTTTATGTTTTTTGGTGCAGTTGTAAATGGGATCGATTCCTTGATTACTCTTTCTGCTGCTTCATTATTGGTGTGTAGAAATGCAACCAATTTCTGTGCATTGATTTTATATCCTGTGACTTTGCTGAATTCATGTATCAGTTCTAGCAGTTTTTGGTGGAATCTTTTGGGTTTTCCACGTAGAGTGTCATGTCATCTGCTGAAATACCTCCTGATTCTCTCCTGATTAGAGTATAACTTTGGTCAGATAGATGGATGTCAGTCAATCCAGTTTTGGAAAGCTGATAAAAACAAAACCTGGGGCAATGCAGCAGCACCAAGGATCAGGTCAGAGATCACATATGTCCCTGTGGATGAGCAAAGAGTCCTGCTGACTGACTGCCACTTATGAGGTATGTGGTAATACAGACTTTGATTTGAATGCAAGTTCAATGAAGTTTGTGCTGTGAAATATTTTCTAAATACTCTATGTATAAGTTTCAAATTCTTTATCTGTAAATCTAAAACAACCATATTGGCTTAGCCTGGGTTTTCCAGAAATAGAACCTGAAAAAAAAGGCTAAAGTATACTTTATTTTGAAAGCAGGGTAAGTACAGGAGCAAAGCTCTGAAATAGAAAAAGCCAAAGAAGAGATGCATTATGGGGTTGAATGACTGGTCTGTTGTAACCACTTTAAGAACTTTTTAAATACTTTTTAAAAAACATTTATTTATTTTTGAGAGACAGAGAGAGGCAGAGCATGAGCAGGGGAGGGGGAGAGAGAGGGAGACACAGAATCCGAAGCAGGCTCCAGGCTCTGGGCTGTTTGTTAGCACAGAGCCTGATGCGGGGCTCGAACTCATGAACTGCGAGACCATGACCTAAGCTGAAGTCGGACGCTCAACGGGACTGAGCCACCCAGGTGCCCCCACTTTAAGAGCTTTAAGGAAAGCATCTCAGGACCTCCATTCAAGAGAAGAAATGGGAAAACATGTATCTATTAATTACTGTATTAGTCTATTCAGGCTGCTATAACAAGATACCATCCATTGGGTGGCTTAAAGAGCAGGTATTTATTTCTCAGAGTTCTAGAGGCTGGGGAATTCAAGATCAAGGTGCTAGCTGAATTTGGTTCCTGGCAAGGGCCCTCGTCCTGCAGATGGCCTTCTTGCCAAGTTTTCACGTGGCAGAGAGGTATCTAGATCTCTTGCTTCTTTTTTTTAAGGGCACTAATATAATCATAAGGACCTCACACTCATGAGTTCATACAAAGTTAACTACGTCCAAAGGCCTCACTCTTAAAAATCATCACTTTGGGGGTTAGGGCTTCAACCAATGAATTTTGAAGGATGCCAACATTTAGCTTCTAACCGCTCCCATTCATCCTTCCTCAAAGTCTCACTCCTTGGGATATTAACTATCCTGCATTTCCAATTTGCATGCAGTAGTCTCTCAGTGGATCCTTGAGATGTTTCTTGCAGTGATAGCAACAGAGAAGCCCTCCGGGATAAGTAAGACTGACAATGATCTGAGGGGGGCACTGGCAGGGTGCACCTTGCAATACAGGTCACTGCAGTGGTGGTTAGAATAGTGAGCAGACAATGTTGGGGGGATATGAAATGTTACATGTAATGCAATACATTCGATATACTGCAGATATGTTCTGAGTTTTAATGTCCAAAAACAAAGCTATAAAAGAATCACCCAGGGCTGAATAATTGTGAACTCCCCTGTCTCCTCTTTTCTGTACAGACATTTCTTATTTCTTATAAGTAAGTAAGCTCAAATGCCATTAAAAGAGCAGCACTTAGAATCAATCTTGAACTATTTACAGATTAGGGAGCCAAAGAGTTCAGTGTAATGACAAGAACTATGCAGTCCATCTTTCTGTAAAATGAGTTCTTAATAATTGAAACATTTGTTGAGTCTTAATAATTTTCCAATAATTGTCACCCCAGGAGCCTTATGAAAGCCATATCACAGTGGCCTCATCCCATGAATGCTCTCTACCTCAGTGAAAATGCCTTCAGTCCAATTAGTCTCTGCAACTTAATTTGTTCAATGCAAATCACTGGGGCTTAATTGAATTCAATTAGAAACAAATCAATAGAAATCAATTCCAAATGGCTAGCATCCACATTCATCAATACAATTAAATTTAAATGAATCTAGAGGTGGGGCACCTGGGTGGCTCAGTTGGTTGAGCGTCCGACTTCAGCTCAGGGCATGATCTCACGGTCCGTGAGTTCGAGCCCCACATCGGGCTCTGTGCTGACAGCTCGGAGCCTGGAGCCTGCTTCCGATTCTGTGTCTCCCTCTCTCTCTGCCCCTCCCCTGCTCATGCTCTGTCTCTCTCTGTCTCAAAAATAAATAAATAAATAAATGAATGAATCTAGAGAAGACTTACCTAAATGGCTGACATGTTTCTAAAATTTACTGCAAATAACTATGGTATCTGGTTGTTGGTGGGAGTTTGGAGGTTATATACTGACTCCTAATGCACTGATGCCACTGTTTCAGCTGGGCGAGTACATATTAAAACATAAATATGTATTTTTGTATTTTAGAGAGCTTCCCAAACAGAAGGTTCATCTTGCCAACACCCCAAAAAAGTAGACGAGACTCAGTTTATCTTCAATGATAAACCTAACTGTTCCGTTGGGTGTGAATTCCTGTAGACCCTCAGAAGGCCAGGGTGTAGATGCCAATCTGATGAAGTAGGGATGTCTCTACTTCCTGTGAACCCTCCTCTCCCACATGCAGCAATGGAAACCTTTGCATCCAGTCTCCCTGATTCTGCTTTTGCTCTGCAGCTATCTGTTCATGAGAGACTGTCCAGAGTGGTCTTTTTTTTTATGACATGATCACAACAGCTAATTGTACGGATTATACACAGTGTGCCAGTGTGATTCTGATGACCATCAGATCTCATGTCAAGAAATGCTGCTTGGACCAATCTCCTACCCACTGTGGAAATTCCCTCTACATAATTTTTGTTGGAGCGTATAGTAACTCGGCTTCTTCCAGTCGTGTCAAGTTCGCTATGTTATGCCATTGGCATTTCCAGTTTTACATTTTGGGTGAACTCTAAAATTCCACGTGGACTTTGAGTCAAGTATCCTGCTAACTTGCAGCTGAAAGCATTCCTAACCAAGTTATTTCTGAGGTCCACTGGGGACATAATGGGGGGTTAAAGTAGAAAATGGGCAATCATGGGTACAGAGCAATGGATTGATACGTGGGTCGTGAAAAACTGTTTCATGTAAGGGTTTGAGAGTTAGGTGTTAGGATCATGCTTATAAAGCAGGGGTGCCTGGGTGGCGCAGTCGGTTAAGCGTCCGACTTCAGCCAGGTCACGATCTCGCGGTCCGTGAGTTCGAGCCCCGCGTCAGGCTCTGGGCTGATGGCTCGGAGCCTGGAGCCTGTTTCCGATTCTGTGTCTCCCTCTCTCTGCCCCTGCCCCGTTCATGCTCTGTCTCTCTCTGTCCCTAAATAAATAAATAAATAAAGCCATAAATTTGCAGGTTGGAAAGTTGTGACTTTGAACATATCTTCCTCATTAATTCATAAGTTCATTCATCAGAAGGACTCAGGATACAATGAAATATTAGACTTAACCTTGGCAAGGTAGAGTAGACTGAAATTACTTTCTCTCTAACAAGCATCTGCTCTCCTAATTTAGCTTCTGGAGCTACACAAAATACATAGAATTTTCAGAAATTTTTCAACACTTGAAGGCAAATGCCATTCCCTCTCTTACAGATAAAATACTTAATGACATTGTATTATTCCTTATATGACAGTTTTTCTACTCCTTAACAAATCATCACTCTCCTCAGATTTGCACTTAGCCCCAGACTAAACCCCAAACCTAAGTAGAACATGAGCAAAGGGGAATCACAGTGCATTGCTGGGGACACTATTTGCATTTATGAGATTACCTCCAAACATTAACCAAGGGATTATAGTTTAGAATGGAGAAGACAGTTGGGATGCTAATAATTTTAAAATAACAATTTTAAAATAATTTTTAAATATTGGCAGGACTGCAATAGTGAGATAGATAAAATATGTAACCAGAAATTAGAAAAAAAAATTGTTCAAGTGACAGCTTTGGCTTTATTCTAAAATGTGTCCTTGGGAAAGACGCATAATCATCTAGGTCTCTGTACATTGGAGATACTAATAATATGTGTTTCCCAGTTTCAGGTGAGAATTGAGATAGACATTTTGTGATTTGTAAACAGAAGTGGGCTGGATGCATGTGAACTGGTTTTTAAAATTATTATTTTCTTGTTTTTGAGGCTCCAGAGTACTACAAAGGAAGATACTACTGGGGAGTAGTTGTGAGGTCAACGTAACATTGAATTTTCTACCATCGGCCCCTGTCCACTAAGTGGCTAGACTATTCTAATAAGAAGTGAACCTGTCCCCATAGTAAATGTAGAAACAGAGCTGAGACAAATTTGTCCAGTACCACATATTGTAGTTGTCATTTTCTATTGGTCAAAGTTTTACAAGATATTCTGTCATGTTGGTTTCATACTATGTGATGCACTTTAAAAAAAGTGGACAATAATTGGGGTACCTGGGTGGCTCAGTCAGTTAAGTGCCTGCCTCTTGATTTCAGCTCAGGTCATGATCTTACGGTTTGTGAGTTTGAGCCCCACATTGGACTCTGTGCTGACACTGGAGAGCCTGCTTGAGATTCCCTCTCACTCCCTCTCCCTCTTCCCCTTCCCTGTGTATGTGCTTTCTCTCTCTCTCTCTCTCTCAAAATAAATAGGCTTTTTTTTTAAATGAACAATAATTAAGTAAAGTAGAGAACTTGGTTTTCAAAACATCTTAAGTTTAATATGCTGGGGCGGTAAGGTAGGGATTTTTAAGATGTGTTAAACTCAAAATGTTGATATCAATAAAATGAGGATTTCTGGTCAAGGACTGCTTAATAGGATTGATATTCTGTATTTGAAGGGAAGGTGGGGGGGTGCTGGGCAGGATTGGCAAGGATGGCTTTAGTTCAGAGAGATAGACATCTTGGTTGATTAGAATAGGACGACAGCAGCTGGAATATCCCAAAAATTATCTGCACAGTTCAGAATGGGTGGGGGCATCAATAGCAAACATACATGTCCAGGCTCCTGCTCTCCATTCCTAGATGAAGCATAGATGGACAGCACATGAGCATAGGTAATATGCTGGGTAAATGGATATTATAGAATGTGCTTACTGCTGTGGTTACAGGGGAATGGCTGGAAAAGGGGTAAGTCAGCAAAGAGGGCAGAGGATGGTTTGTGGGACCTATTAAGTGTGTATGGATCCTAAGAATTTGCGACATCCTATGTTGTACATTATAGCCTCTCTTAGTCATGCAAGGTCAAAGCAACTGTAGTAGATCCAGGACACCTACGCTGAGAGAGGGAGGCAGTTCTGGCTCATTGCAATTGACTTGCCAAGTTAACCCTTGTTACTTTTCATGACACGTGGTGTCCAAGCGCATGAATTCATCTTCTAGGGCATTATTTATCACATGCTTATTGCAGTGGGAAAGTTGAGTGGTCGGAAAACTTCAGTTTCTTCGATGAAATTAGAATCCATTAGCACTTACTTGACTAATATTTGATGTGGTTTAAAGAGATTATAAAGTATGTGCTCAGTGTTTGGCACATGGTAAGCACTCAAACAATGTTAGCTAAATAAATAACAACAACAACAACAATATCAACAACAAAAGCACAAACACTAATAAAACTGGATAATAGGCAGTGTAATCAACCCTCTGGGTTTTATCGGAACAACCATGTTTCCCCTCTATTTCTATAAATGTGTATAACAGCAACAATGATCACTTACAGATGGTTTTAGAATCTGTAGAGACTTTTGGATATGGTTTGCGTGTAAGAGCAACTGTGTTGGATGTTATTAATTCCCTCATTTTAGGAATGAAATAACTAAGGCCGAGAGAAAGGAAATGACTTTTCGAGAATACATAGATAACACATTACACTAAACTAAGAATTCTTTTTTTTTTTCAAAAAAATTTTTTAATGTTTATTTATTTTTGAGAGAAAGACTGAGTGTGAATTGGGGTGGGAAGAGAGACAGAGAGACACAGAATCCAAAGCAGGCTCCAGGCTCTGAGCTGTCAGCACAGAGCTTGATGCGGAGCTCAAACTCACAAACTGTGAGATCGTGACCTGAGCTGAAGTCGGATGCTTAACCAACTGAGCCACCCAGGTGCTCCTAAACTAAGAATTCTTAGTATGAAATGGTATTTAGTACACCATTTTCTGCTATCAATAAGGATATTGATATAGATGATAGACATGGAATATAGATACATGTACAGATACAGTACTGGCTATCCCTGTTTTCCAACGTGGATATCTTCCCACATTCAGATGTCCAGTGCCCACATGCTTTCTCCTTGGGTTTCTGCCTGAACATAATCATAGAGCATGGAAAGTGAGTTCTACAAGAGACTTTAAATAATATTTAATACAATCCATTTATAGGTAAAAAAAAATTAAAGACTTTCTCAAGGTCACTTACAAAATACTGGCTTCTTTCTAAGAGGCAACCGTTTTAACTCATATTTTTGTCACTATCACATGCTTCTTCCATCAGAAATGATGTGTCCTGGCTTTAACTGTATCCTATCCCAGCTCTTAGAGAGTAACATAATATGTATTTCTGTCTGCCCACTAAGCAAGCCTGGACATCACCATGCTGTCCCTGTAACCGAGCCACCCTAATATCCTATATTTCACAGGATTGAACTCATAAATATTAACCACTATAATGCCATTTCCTATCTCTGTTCATAAGCTAATGGGAACAGAAGGCAACTTGAAGGCAGCGTAGCGTAATATTTCATTGTACTCCCATTTGTTTGTTTATTCATTTTATAAACATTTATTGAGTGCCTACTCTGTACTCAGGGTCCTTCTTAGCAACGTGAGTACAGTAGTAAACAAGTCAGCCAGGAATGCTGTTCTCATCAATCTTACATATGTGGGAGGAGCAGACATTAAATAAACAGTAATTTTAAGCCACACTAAATTTTAAGAGGGAAATAGATGTGAGTGTGCATGTGTGTGTGTGTGACTCCACACAAAGAAAGAAACTGTCTAAAGGTAAAATTTGGGTTGATATTTGAAAGATGAGGAAGAGTGCCATCTGAAGAGCTAGAACAAAAGGGAGTAACCATCACAGTGTCTCTAATACAGGAATTACCTTGGTGTGTTCAAGGAGCAAAAAGGAAGTGAGGGTGTTGGGATCACGGTGGGAAAGTGGGAGAAAACTTAAGAGCTGAGGTCGGGAGCATAGGCAGGGCTAGATCGTGTGGGGCTTTGTAGGCAAGGCAAGGAGTTTGGATCTTACTGGAAGCATGAAAGATGGCCATGGAAGAGTGTCAGATGAAAAAAAAAGTACCAAAATACAAAGTTTGTTTATGGACTGTCACTCTGGGGGGTAAGACATTGGGGGTGTTAGGATAGGAAGAGGAAATGTTGGCTAGGAGATCATTGTGTCTTCCGTGTGCAGATGATGATCATTTGGACCACAGTAGCGGCGTGGTAGAAGGAGGGAACACAATCAGTGTGTAGTTATGTCTATAGCCTTTAGGACATCCCAATGGAATGGATACTGGGGGAGAGAAAGATGGGAGTAGAGGGTGAGTCTTAGGTTTCCTGTTTACACAACTGGCAGAAAAATGGGGCCGTTTATTATGATCAGAAAGACATGGGGGTAGAGTAGGTAGCAAGAGTAAGATGGATAGAGCACTGGGAGGGAGTCTAGTGGAGCAGAGGGAATTACAGCAGAGTGGCTGCATTGTGCACAGGTATGTAAGATTGACCATAGACATCCTTCTAACAAACATTGCTGTGTTACTGATGCTATTCCAGCATGAGTTAGAAGTTGATAGAGCTGGAGAAAGAGGATGGTTACTAGAGGGAAGCTCTTGAGTAAGTAATTGGGGATAGAATACAAGGTGCTCAAACTCAAGTTGGCTGAGTAGCCTTGGGTAAAATTCAACACCTTTTTCATTTTCCATTTTAATAGTGGAGAAGATGGGTCCAAATGCAAAAAAAAAAAAGTTGTTGATTTACTAGAGGGAGGATGAGTGAGCTCTTCTTGGTGACTGTTCTTTTTCAGATAATGAGTTGGGGAAAGTTATTGGCTGGCTGGATTGGAGTAGGACAGAATGCCAGAGGTTTGAGTAGAGACCGCAATATATATATAATGTCCTCAGGCTGAAAAATAAACTTCCAGGAAATATTTGGTAGATGATAATAAATAGGTATTGGAGTTATGGAGACATCGATTTAAAGTACAACCAGTTGGAGCGCCTGGGTGGCTCAGTTGGTTGAGCGTCCAACTTCGGCTCAGGTCATGATTTCGTGGTTTGTGAGTTCAAGCCCTATGTCTGGCTCTGTGCTGACAGCTTGGAGCCTGGAGCCTGCTTCAGATTCTGTGTCTTCCTCTCTCTCTGCCCCTCCCCTGCTCATGCTCTGTCTCCCTCTGTCTCAAAAATAAATAAAACACTTAAAAAATAAAAAAAAAAAAGTACAACCAGTTAACAGAGCTCTGCACATTCTCCAACAGACACAAGGCAAACAATTGGTCTGGAGTTTCAGACTGGGAGAAGGGCAAGCGAATGGACAATTTGGGAAGGGATTGCTGAAAATAATGGATTTCCATATATGTAGATGGAGGGAGTAGGGACAGCATGAATTGAGAGACAGTGGAAAAGTGATGGTGTTGGCAAATGGAAAGTCTCATGTGATCCAAATATTGTTGTCTTTGGTTTCCAAGACATAGTCATCTTGAGAATTGGGAGATAGTGGTCAGAAAATGGGATATTAAAGATAAGATGGTCTAGGAGTTGTCGATGCTATGATGGTGTGATGTAGGGTTGGCTCACAGGGTGAACTGTTCAAGTTGGGTGGAACATAGGGTCATTCCAATGGAGGGTGTCTAGGACTGGAGAATTCAGTTCCTGGGAGCACCCTGATCTATTTAGGGGATGATGGCAAATTATGGCTTTCAAAATATACATTCAAATATTGTTCCCATTCTTTTTTCCTCTCTTTCTGGGATTCTAAATCCACATATTCTGGGATTCTAAATAAATCTATCTATCTATCTATCTATCTATCTATCTATCTAAACTTCAGTTATTATATTATTACTTGCATTAATTTGCTTCATTTAATTTATATTTGTTTTGAGATTTTTCATTTGTTTATTCATCATAACTATATTTGACATTATGTCCTTAAACATGTTTCTTACCAAGGTTTTATTAGCCTTGTCTGATCATCCCAATATCTGTGGGTTTTTATTGACCAATGTCCAGACTATGTAAATAGTTTCTACGTTACCGGGAAAAGCAACTTAACAAAATAATTGCAAATGAGAGGAACAGGTAATTTATAGGAGTATAAATGGTAGACACTAGACATAATGAAAAATGCACTAGAAACCAAGGATATACAATTTAAAGGACTATCAGATGTAATTTTCAACTTTAGATAGGGGATTTAACAATACATGAAAAAATTAAAGCGATCACTTTTGGTGGGAACTATGTTCACTAATGCATGAAGATAGGAATATAAATTTTAGAAGTGCTTTTGGAAAACAACACAGCATCATCTTGTGAATTCAAAAATGCTTACCTTTTGATCTAGAAATTACCTTTCATAATAGATACGCTTCTCAAACATGCAGACATTTCTCTCCCACCCTCTACTTCCTCTGCCCTTACTCTCACTGGGAGAAGAGAGAGAAGAAAAAGAAGTTCAAAAGTGTTGCTAGTTTTCTTTGAAGGGAAAAAATCATGCCTGTGAAAACGATCGTTACGATGCACAAATTGTAATCTACGCTCAAAACGAAAAGGCCATGAATCAAGGTCTCTCCCAGCCTTTCATGTTTATTTCCATTTGTCTTAGGTGTGCTGAGTAGCTGGTAATAGATGGTTCCGGTTGTTCCCCTAAAGAATTTTATATGGCCCACTGCCTTCTTCCGATCTGTCGCTGGCATACATAATGCTGCCTATTAAACTCATTAGTTGTGCTCCTTTGGTATAATTAATAAGCAATAACCATACTGTTGTTTGAGGATGCTAAAATTTTAATGTCCTCTTGTTATCTGCCTCACTTGGATACTGAGGAAAGTAATGGTTTCACAGAGCCATAAAGTAGCCAGGACCCTCTTTAGCTTTATTGTTATTGCCAGCTCTACCCTATTTTTGACTGTGGTATTAAACCATTCCAGATAATTGAGATAGTTACAGGCACCGGGTAAGAAATAGTTATTATGTGAATGTGAATACAAGGTAATTACATTTATTGCCTGTGTCTTCACAGTGAGGATGGGAAATTTAGGGTAAGGAATTTGTCTCAGTTCAAACTTTTCTGGCTGTTGAAAGCTAATTCACTACCCAGAAGCCTCCTCAAGTTTTGTTTTGGTATTTGTTAGTCAACAGATAAATTTAAGGCACCTTCCAGATAGCTGGTTTCCTGTGGTGTGGGATGAAACAGTGTAATTCATGCTTTTAGTCTGTACTTTTTGGGTATCCGCTGGGCACCAGGTCTCAACACAAGAAGGCTCTACCTTCTTGTGGCTTTCAGACAGAATCGTAGCTTCTCGAAGTTGGAGCAAATAGTGAAGGTGTGTAGTTCGACCAGTCATCTGACACTTGTGTAGCAGGGCCAAGAACCTCTTTTCATGACTTTTCAGCCTGGGATCAGACATCTCAAGTGAATCACTCCTTACTGCTATGTCAGTCCATGCCATTCTTTGTACAACTTGGATATTAAAAAAAATATTTTTATGAACTATGTCATGGTTTATTTCAGCACACAGTTTGCATTGGGACATTATGAGAAGTCTGCCCACTCTTCTGCAGGGAAGCGTTCAGTCACTACTCCAACAACATTTTCCACTTGTCTGTCCCTTATTCCCTTGCTGATACAATATGATCTTGACTACTTTCAAGACTGTTACTTTTTAGGTCTGTATGTTCTCCTGTGGGACTATATGACTTCTAGTGTCCAGTGACTGACATGGAATTCAATTGCCCTGGCAGGACCTTATCAATAAAGAGAGGAACTCTCACCTCCCTTAGACTTTTTAAAATTAAATTAATGTTAACCAAGTTCTTGTTAGAACTAAAAGAAAGACATTACATACATACATGACGCAGAAGCTAGTCTTGCAGGGAAACTGCCTCAACAATGCCATGAGGAGATTCACATATGGTGCCACTGAGGCTGGACAAGAAGAGGGAACTTCCTGGAGATGTCAGGAACGGCTTCTCTGAAGAAGTTGGTTTTGTTGGGCCTTGACAATGGGGATAGAGGGATTATAAAGAGATATTTTAGTGAGTAGGGAACTTTTGAAAATATCCGGTACTAAAGATAATGGTGGAAAAACCCTTTGAGTTATCCAAAAATGCCAAGTAGTCAAAATCGATGTATACGATCCACCTGGGATATTGTTGGTTCAAAAATTGGCCCCGTGCATGGATGGCAGGGAGAGATGGAAGGAAGAGTCAGGCCTCTTCAGATGGATAGGTGGTAGGTTGAAGAGCAAGGAAATATCACAGGAGGCTTGTCTTGAGCACTAGGTAAGGAGATCTCTCCATCTCCCACCAGAATCTGATGAGTTTATAAGGAGGCGTGAATGGGTTTCAGTCACATACACCATCCAGATGGTCTCAGTAACACATTGCTCTCTCAGGGCAGTGTCCATGGAAATGGCTGTTTCTGTGGGAATTGGGGTGGGGCAGAATGAATGCTCCAAGGACAGGGGAGGGGTTGAGGAGCCTCTGATTGTCCAAGTACAACCAGCAGCCATGCCTTCTCGATGACCTCCTCCAACAGAAATATAAGCCATGCTTGTCCCCCAGCAAGCTTGTAGTCCACTGGGGTGAGGACGTGTAGATACCTACTTGAAAACAGGAACCAGAACAGATGATTATCAGCCATTGCTTTCTTGGCAACACTGACCTAAGAATAAGTACCTCTCACTAGTGAGAATTGGGAATGGTTTCCCAGAAAAGGAAAACTGCCAATAAAAGAACCAGATAAAATATATTGTGCACTTGTATTTTGCTGGCACTGTGCTAAGAGCAGTGTGCTGAGTCTCATCCCCTGCACAGACTCCAGTGGATAGGTATTTTTTACAATGCCTACCTTACAGATAAAGAGATCAGAGGTTCGGAGGGGGCACACAGTTTGCCAGGGTCCCATAACTAGCAAATGGCAAATCCAGGTAGTATGACTCAAAAGCCTCCATCACCATAAGGTAACACTAATCCCATGGTATGCATGGCTAATCAATAACCAGTGGTTTATGTGATTGCCGTTAATGTTCAGTTTGTCTGAAATTAGTTTTGACACTGAATTGTGGCTCTAGGCTTACTGGGGGGTTTCTGTCAACAGACAAGGAAATTCCTCCAGAGGTTGCTGAAGTGATTTTATGTTGACTGCATTCAAATGTGTTCTAGAGCCTTGCTGCTTAGTGTGGTCTGCATGCTAGAATTGGGAGACATGCAGGGTCTTGGACCACTGTAGATGTACTGAATCAGAATTTGCACTCTGACGAGATCCCCATGTGTTCTGTCTGTACAACAAACTTAAGAAGAGCTGCTATAAAACACTTGTGGGAGACATAGCCTCTACTGATGCTGCTGATGGAAAGGGGCCAGAAGCACAGCAAAAGCATCTGCCTGAGGCTCATGTCCTGAGTAATAAGCCCGGCCACCAACAGGCATGGATTTTTGTAGAGGACAAAGTTGAACTTAGTTTGAAAAAAAAGTACAGAGTTTATTTATAATACTACCACTGAAGCTACTATTAACAACAACCACAGTCAATTTTCTTGTCTGAATATTATGTACCAGCTCCACATGGTGTGCTAGGATTCTCTCTGTCATCTGGGTGTTCATGGTGGGGTGGCATCACATAGGATTACAACTCTTGTATTGCTTACTCCTGCCAATGATACAGAATGCATGTGATGGGAACATAGAGAAGGGAGCACCCATTTCTACCCATGGGCACCAGGGATGGCTGCAGAGAGGTGCCATTGGAACTTGATGTTGGAAGTTGAATGAATCGGTGATGGTTCTTCCTACATGCCAGTGAATTCATAGCTTTTCCTGACATCATGAGCTTCTCCATTTCCCGTTCCTTTCCCTCCTTTCCTCCTTCCTTTGTCCCACCCTCCTTCTCTTCCTTCCTTCCTCCCTCCTTCCATCCCTTCCTTAGGCTTTCCCTTCCCTCCCACTCCTCCTTCCCTTCCTTCCTTCCTTCCTTCCTCCCTCCCTCCCTCCCTCCCTCCCTTTCAAGCTCCCACCCATCCTTCTACAAATTTATTAAGACCTACAACATGCATTCAATAATTATTTAGGCAAGATTCAATTGTAGACACTTGTATCCAGAGGAAGATGAAACCACATGGTCATTGCTTTTAAGCTTCCAGCCTGGTAAGGATGACAGTAATAAAATATGAACAAAGCAATGAATAGATAATAATGCACTGCTGTCAGCGATAGGAAGAAAACAAACAGTATTCCTAATAGAGAACAGTGTAGGGCACCTATTTCAACAGGGTGGTGGGAGTGAATGATACTTGACATGAGAAAAGAAGATGAATGGGGTGCAGGCGCACATAGCAGAGGGAAAAGAATACTCCAAGCAGAGAATGTTACATGCCAACACATCATGTGGGAAGAGTTCTGCAAATGGAAATAAAGACTTGGGGGCTGTTATAGGGTATGAGAGAGGTAGCACTGAGAAGTGAAGCGGTGAGTGCCAGATTATGAATTATCTCCTAGAGTCTAAAACACGAAAGCACTTTATATTTCACTCTATTTGCAAGGAGAAGCCATTGAAGAACTTTAAGAAATGAACAAGCAATGCATTCAATCATTTTATGTCTTGAAATGACTCCAGAGGTTGCAGTGTGGTGAATGGATAAGAGTGAGTCAGGAAGGACATCCGGAATAAGTTCAGTGTGGAGACGCTTAGGTCAGGGTGTCTGCCTTTTCTCTGCCACCAAGAACCTGCCCACTTGGCTCTGTGAAGGTGTCATCATTGCTCTAGAACTGTGCTTTTACTTAGAAATATCTGTCATCAACTCGGGGTCTTGACACATGAACTCAATAGCAGTGTTCCTTGAGTCAGGAGGCTGGACCTGGCTCTTCACCTCCAGCATGGAAGGAGCCTTCCTGTGTGCCCATTGATAGGGCAGAGGATGGTGGAGAGCTGCACAATGGGTGCTCTCATTGCCACATGGCACCCGCCTGCATCTACACTGTGGGGAAGTAGAATCTTTTTGCCTATGACAGCACAGCCTATGGTCCTGGGACAGCTGCTTACTTACGGGGCTGATGCCAGAGGGGCTATATACAAAATCTTTCCCACCAGCCTACAATGGGCCGGACTCCGTGAGCCCAAGGGACACTGCCGAGCACACATCAGAGAAGACTCCTGTGTTTAGGGAGATATTGTGTTTATTATAAGCAGAGATATGACACCACCAGGCCAAGTTCTGGAAGATATGTTCATAGGCACAGATGGGTACTAGACAGTGTCAGGAATTTCTGCCATGACAGGGAGTCCGGATCCTGGGGAAGGGAAATTGGAGTCACAGTACACTTATTTGATTTCCAAGAGAGTATTTACTCTAACTTTGTGCTAACTTTCCTGAGGCTTTGTGATGCAATAAAATTGTAAGGTTTGATAAGCCATTCTATGATCTGTGAAAGATTACCTAATGCAAAAATTATCATTCATCCTGATGTTTTTCAACCACTTACCTTGCTAAGAATTTCCACAGGCATTAACTCAGCTGAAGCTCCTGTCATCCTGGGATGCACATATGGTCGATCTGACTATGCCTATTAGACTGACCAGGCCACTCATGCCAAGGGTGGAGTGTGGGAAGTCAGAGTGACTGCCCTTTAAAGGGATGACAAATAAGTAAATCTGAGGCAGCCACATGCCCTTTATCATATCTCCTCCCCGTGACCCTGGCAGACATCACTAATCAATTCATCATGGGGTTTCTCTGCAGAGCCCAGATGCAGCTTCCAAATTTTATATAGAACCTTGCAGGCAAGACCGTGACCAATAAACAAATGGAGTCAGGCGTACAAGTCAATGTATCTGCTGTCTAACCTTCATCTCTGATTGACGTTGTGCTGGATCCTTTGTAAATACCATGCTCTTTGAGCCTTTTAACAGTCAAGCAAGTGGCAAAGCCACTACGCATGTGTATCGCTCTCTGAATCTAACATTCTTTTCCGAGGAGAAGCAAGGATGGAGGACAGAATACAGGTGTCTGCTCCCCCAGAATCCTGTGTTGTCAACTATTTAATGGAATACACACTTCCGCTCTTGTGAAAAGGCATACTCACTTTTACTTTATAATTCTCACCTGGAATTCAAGAAAAATAATCAAATAGGAAGAAAATAAGCATATTGAGGATCAGATGTGCCTCGTTCCTGCTTAAATTAATGCACTTTCTCAATTCAAATGATCTTTAGTAATCACATAGGACACCACAGCAGGACTTAGGTTGTCTAGTTTTGGGGCCCCATGATTCTCCAAGCCAAGGTCTAGCAGGGTTTAGATGGTGATTAGGGATCCACCATCGTGTCAGCACAGCCCAGAGAGATGTGTTGTCCTGAAATATTCAGATGTGTCATCAAGGGACACATGACATCTAGCTTCTCAGCGACATATTGGAGATGTCTGCATTCAGTTGATGGAGCCTAGGCTGCACGGAGATGGGGCAGTACATGTGTCCTAGTCTCTAGGGCTGCAGAGCAAGGGCAGGAACTAACACGTATTGAGCACTGACTATATACTGGCCACGGTACCACTGTTTTGGTGGGAAAAAAAACACTTGAGGTTTGACACAGGAGCAAAGGACAGACTAGTTGAAAAGAACACAGAAGTAAAAATTACAGATTTCTTCGGCTTGAGTCTGCACCCCAGTGTGAGATGTCCTGTAGTAACTTACAGAGAGGAACAACAGGATATCTTACATGATCATCAATGCTAACACAGGAGTCGTTTATTAAAGCAGTGTTTATTGGCTTTCTGGGAAGAGAGACTTTTGTTTCCGTTTTTGTGTGTGTTTGGCAGGTGGGTTGTGCACTGGTATCTTTTCTTTGCACACGGTATTAGAGAAACCACTCATAACTTCTACTGGCTTCGTTGCATCTATTTGCATAAGGAAAACAGAGATTCACCTCTGCCAGTCCACTGTATCTCTGATCTCATGTAATGCCTTTGAAAAGAGCCCCCACTTTCCTTTCCAGCCCACCCATTTTCCATTGCCTGTTCCTTCAGAGCTCACAGCAATCATGATCACATCAGAAAAAATCTTCCCTAATTTCTCCTGAAAAATGTCCCATTATACTTTCTAGTGACATCATGCACGCATGCTGATTAACATTCACAGCTAATACAAATTCTCATTTATTTTTATGATTATTGATTATCTTATTACTGTCTGCCTTCTCTGCTACTATATAACTTTCATGAGAGCAGGGGATATCTATTTTCGTTCATCTTTTTGTTTTCCCTAAGCACCTAGGAATCTTGGTTTTAAGAACAAATAACTGATAAAAACAATGTACCATTTTATAGTTAGGGAAATAAGACAATTGTCTTACTAGCATGATACAATTGTACAACATGCTAGTGGTCACAGACTTCACAAATAGCAGAGAAGGAATTCGAATCCATGGTTTGCGTGACTCCAAAAGCCCATGTTTAACCCCCCCCCCCCCCATATATTGTGTGTTCACTCACTGTTAAGAGAACACAACCTCCATCAGAACCTGTGTGCTTGATTAGGAAAGAAAAAGACATGCCTGGTGTTTCTAATGATATAGACATTAGGGTCATTTTTTCTTAGTTTGTCATCTGCAGAGAATGTTTCGTTCTCGCAGTGAGGCTGACGCCATGAGACTGAGTTGGCCCCATTGGAATAGAGGTGGAAATAGTGTCCTCCTCCTCCAGGCCAGACCTTTGCAACATCCTTGCTAATCTCACGTTCTCCCTCCCCTGTCTATGGTTCTGAAAACACATCCCTCTTAAGATGGCAACATTCCTGGACTCAAGGAGATCAGATTCCTTTGTCACCATCCAGAGCACAGCTTCCTCAGAGAGCATCTGACTGCAAGAGCCCATGAGAATTGGATGGTTGAATCAGTGCAGAGTCTAGCACATAGTATTTACTAAGCACTAGCAAATATTAATAAAGCCTTTGTCAGGTCTTCGTGTCCTTATTTGCAAACTGGAGATGCACAGAACTACCTCATCTAGCTGTGATGTTTGATACAATGAGGGCAAATAGGGCAAGTTGTGTGGAGCCCCAAACAGAGTCTGTCCTAAGCCAGTGGACCAAAGACCGATGGCTGTCACTTGGGTCTTCTTGAAGACCAAGTAACAGAGCCTGGTGTGGAGGTACAGCTTTCGCTTTCTCCTCTAATTCTCTGATTGTGAATACTTAAACCATTAAATTATTTTCCCCTGAGGCCATGCCGATGGGTTGAAATTCAAGCCTGGCATGACGTTCAAAACATCCAACACTGGAAATAGTGGAACGTGTAATGGGTGTGAAAGATAGCAGGTGTGGAAAGATCAACAATTAGCCTTCAGTGCTGTGTTGGTTATTTCCCAGAAGACACAGTAGTAAGCAGGCTGGATGGTGTTCTGTTTTTAGAAAGTTTCGTACTTGGTCCCCATTCCATTTGCCCGGAGTTACTAATTTGATGAAATGCCAATTAAGTACTTAACATTTCTGGCCATAAAAATGAAAGCAGGAACCCTAGTTTGAAAAGTTCTTTGCGTGTCTCAGGGAGCTCTAATAACGTTTGTGAAAGCCCCCATCTTTCTATCATAAACCTTCCATGGTCTTTAGGAAAGGAATGTAATTAAGTATTCCTCATTGACACTGAGACACCCAAAGAAATGCTTGCAAGCAGCCAACCGTGTCTTCTCAGATTTCAGAACCTTTTCCCTCAACTCACCCAAGGTTTCTTTACACTTGTTCATCTGTCTGCAGTTCAACCCAACAGATATTAATTAGGTCTCATGACTTAACAGCTTGTAGTGGAGAGAGCATGTAGTTTGAGGCCCAACAGACCTGCCATCAAACCCTTCTGTTCTCTGACTTTGTGTCCCTCTGACTCTATGACACACTGTGTTCTGACTCTGTGACCCCTTGTGCTCTGACCTTGTGACCCCCTGTGATCTGGCTCTGGGGTCCCCTGTGATCTAGCTCTGGGACCCCCCAGTGGGACTAGGCTCAAAGCCCATGAGGTGTGAAGGACTCCAAAAGATGGGATCCAACAGAGGAGTTGAAAACAGAGGGCCCCAACTCTATGTGTGAGTACAGCACGGGGAGTGCGGGGACGAAGGGGCATGGGCATAGCCTGGAGGTGTAGAGAGGGCAAGTCTGGGGTTTCTAGAAGATGTTAGATATTCAGATGTGTTCTAAGAGTAATGGAACCCATTGACAGATGTTTGCAGGCTTTGGCCATGGTGGGCTAATGTGTGGTTGCTGGAACAGAGGAGGGTGGGGAGAGGGGCATAGAGGGAGGTAGGAGGTGGACTTTCAGGGGATGAGGGAAGGCCTTATCAAAACAGACTCCTTGGAAATATATACAAGTTAGAATATGTAAGAATTAACAGCACTTGGTGACTGATGTGACGTAAGGGTGAAGGGAATGCACGGAGCAAATAAAAGAGAAGCCCTGGGTGTCAGGTGTGAGGAATTCACCAAACAGAGGTCCCAGGTCACGTCTGCTAAGATAAGAAACGTGGGACGGGGCGCCAGCGTGGCTCGGTGGGTTGAGTGTGCAACTCTTGGTTTCAGCTCAGGTCATGATCTCACGGTTCATGGCTTCAAGCCCTGCATCAGGCTCCGTGCTGACGGTGCAGAGCCTGCTTGGGATTCTCTCTCTCTCTTCCTCTCCCTGTGCCCCTCCCCTGCTCACACTGTCTCTGTCTCTCTCAAAACAAACAAACAAACAAACAAACAAACAAGCAAACAAAAGAAACATGGGACAGGTAAACATTTGGGGAGAAGCAGGCAGATGGATTTTATTGTGTGGAGTTCGTGGCATTGAGGTCCTGAAGCCTCCAAACGATGGGTGCGGTTACACAGAACTGTCATAATTCGGACGGAAGTGCTGAATCTTAAGGGACAGAAATGTGTGGCTGCAAAACTGAGAAAAGAATGGGAGATCCTACTAAGAGTCTAAGGTAGACATTCTTAGTGCCTCTGCTGTTTCCTGCATGCATGGACGACTCCTTTTTCTCATCCTGCCTCCTTAAGGTGGCATCCACGTAAACCACCCTTAGCCCCTGGCATTTGCTTGTATCTGGAAATGGTGTGCACCACCTCGAGGCTGAGGCGTCTAAGGGCTGGTGCCCTATGCTCCGTGCTCCTTTCTCTTACTGCAGCCATCAGGACAGGATGGTGGGGACAGAAGAGCAAATTCTGCAGGAAACTTGGCTGCACCTGCAACAGACATTTTGAGCCCGAGAAATCAGTTCTTGTGGTGTTAGACCATTAGGGTTTGGGGCCGTGCATTATTGTGTCACAGCCTAGCCTCACCTGACTGTATAGCTCCTTTGCGACAATTGGCGTCGGCCCTGCAGACCCCAGGGACTTCAGACATAAACACTGAGCCTCCTTGAGCTGTT
Organism: Prionailurus bengalensis; assembly: GCF_016509475.1. Lineage (NCBI taxonomy): Eukaryota > Metazoa > Chordata > Mammalia > Carnivora > Felidae > Prionailurus > Prionailurus bengalensis. The sequence continues at coordinate 78,294,325 of NC_057353.1, read as the reverse complement.
AAGCGAAGGCGGTGGCCTTGGCATGAGTGCGGTTTTTGGCAGAAACCGGTGTAATAACAGGTGCTTCCGATGTGAGCAGGCGGGACAAGGGCATGTCGCTAGTTTAAGGTGACTACAATACACTGAGCACAGAGAAAGACCCCTGGGGGGTTTCCCAGAGCCTGTTGCTTTCCACAAAGGGGGCTGTTGTCAAGCAGGATTATGTCTAGAAACTGTTCTTAGGCAGCCAAATATTTGATGCGGCAGGATCCTGGAGGAATTGAATCTATCCACCAGCAGGAGAAAGAGTGACTTTTGAGTAAGAGAATGTCTTCAAAGGAAGGGATACTCCCATGAGAACATCTTAGGTAGATAATTAGTATGTGCTATATATAGCTTTGAATACTGTGATTTGAATTATGTTTTTAGAGCACATGTTAGCATTTAAAACGTCTCTTTTTAAAGTTTCGTTTGCCTCAAGTGTACTTCATCATCAGATCTCATCCTGGTGATTTTGCCCTTGATTTCTTTTTGTATTCCTAAATTGATGAACTCCTTTATGCAGAAACTATGGTGACCTCTGAAGCCTTTCTTTTAAAAGCTAAGAAAAACTGAGCTCTAAGCAAACGGCTTTGCCTTTCTTTCCCTTAGACCCTATTCTATTCTCCTTCTTACAGGGGCACATCTGGCTGGAGCCCTGTCTGGCAGTGAGTTTTGTCTCTGGGTTCTCAGGTAAATTACAGGTGGATTCCAAGGGCCCCAAAGAACCATTTCAAGTATCTACATTGTATTATGGGGATTAAGACTTCTTTAAAGTTCCTGTTTCTTTTCTGGCATCTGGGGCCAGTTCCATTAGCCATCAATCTAGGAGCTTAGATAAGAACCAGCCTTTGGAGATTGTTCCCCTGTCCTGCCCGGGCACATTTTCAGCTCCAGATCAGATGCCTCCTTAGTCTAGGTCATTCCCCTGAAATGTGTCCATTGAAGTGTTCCTTCCTTTCTCCTTTTTTCTTTCCCTCCCTCCTTCCTTCCACAAATATGTTTCCGAGTGGCTGTCACATACCTGTCACTATTATACACAGGAGAAGTTTGGCAGTGAGGAAATTGGATTAGTTGCCATCACAGTTCATATATTCTAGGGAGGGAACCCAGGATAAGCCCATGAAGACGTTAAAGCAGAGTAAAGTCAGTTGGTCATGGAAGGTTACTTGTGAGGAGGTGACGTTGAGCCAGAACCTGGATGCTGTGAAGGACAGAACCATGCAAAGATGTGAGGAAAATCAGATTTATCTTCCTCTACAAGAGCAAAGAAACTAGGAAGGTGGAAGGAAGAACACCTTGCTGATTCATTTTAGTCTTCTAGAAAAGATTCTATCCCCTCTAACCATTGCAGGGTTTAGAATCAAAGGAACAAGGAGTAAAAATAAGGATGTGTCCTTGATGCTTCTGTTTCTGAGGTTGTCATAGCAAAGGAAGATGTGGAATGGGAAGTCAGTGACCACCATCCATTATCCATTTGTGGGAAGGAACCTAATGATCTAGCCACACACTTACCCAGGGGCAATGGAGCCCATTTTATTTATTTGTTTATTTTGAGAGAGAGAGAGAGAGAGAGAGAGAGAGAGAGAGAGAGAGAGAGCGAGAGAGAGCGAGCGAGCAGGGCAAGGGCAGCGAGAGGGGGAGAGAGACCATCCCAAGCAGGCGCCTTGATGTTAGCCCAGAGCCCGAGATCAGGACCTGAGCCGAAATTGAGAGTCGGATGCTTAGCCCACTAAGCCACCCAGGCACTTCTGGAGCCAATTGTAAGTGTAGTATTTACCTTCAAACTAGCTGATAAGGGCAAGACCTGGTTAATTTGATATGATTTCAGTGATAAGTAATGTAATTTGCCCCAGAATTTATTTATTTGTTTATTTTTAATGTTCATTTATTTTTGAGACAAGGAGACAGAGTGCGAGCAGGGGAGGGACAGAGAGAGAAGGAGACACAATCCGAAGCAGGCTCCAGGCTCTGAGCTGTCAGCACAGAACCCATCATGGAGCTCGAACTCATGAACCATGAGATCATGACCTGAGCCGAAGTGAGATGCTTAACTGACTGAGCCACCCAGGCGCCCCTGCCCCCAAATTTATTATTTATTTTATTTTATTCTTACATATATATAAATATATATATATTTATTTAATTTTTTTAAAAAATTACATCCAAATTAATTAGCATATAGTGCAACAATGATTTCAGGAGCAGATTCCTTAATGCCCCTTCCCCATTTAGCCCACCCCCCTCCCACAACCCCTCCAGTAACCCTCTGTTTGTCCTCCATATTTAAGAGTCTCCTATGTTTTGTCCCCCTCCCTGTTTTTATATTATTTTTGCTTTCCCTTCCCTTATGTTCATCTGTTTTGTCTCTTAAAGTCCACACATGAGTGAAGTCATGATATTTGTCTTTCTCTAATTTTGCTACCTGTCCCCAAATTTATTAAATAAAATAATAATCTTTAGAAAAGTGTAAAATTGGTGATTTGGTATTCTCTCTATTCTAGAAAATTCTAGTTAATTTTCAAATTTTGTCCCTTTATGAAAAATGTTTCAGAGCAGCAGGTGTGCATTTACATAACATACGCATTTACATAACATATGCAAACCAGGTTGGCCAACAACCACAACAAAACACCTTAACAGAAATGCAATAAGGTTAAAACGTATTATAGGAAAGGGTTAAGTTATAAGTTGTACAAACAGGTTAGACCAAAAAGGAATAAATCCATCCAGGTGTCAGTGAGTACAGGAAAATGATACCTTAATTCGGAGCTTAGAATATTTTATGGAGAACTTTGGATACAGGGAGTTTAGGTAAAAATAAGACATAATCAAAAGGAAGAAAGTCTCTTTTTTAGAATCTAGTGTTGAAAGTATGCCATAGAGCTAAGAATGAAGACCTACCAATAATAATAATATAATAATAATAATAATAATAATAATAGTAATAATAATAGCGAGTGACTCATGGGCATAGGGGTATATTCACATTTTAATATAATTCAACAAATATTTGATAGGTGAATACTAAGTTCTGAAGTCTTTTCTCCCTCCATCAGTATATGTGTATTTTTATATAGGGCATATATATTTAATTTATAACTCATTTAATCTTTACAGTGATCCAAGAGGGTTAGCACATTATCGCTACCATTTGAAGATGAAGAAGCTGAGTTAGAAGGAAGCTAATTGATCGAAAAGAAATTAGCTTTATCCTGAGAGCAAGCGTCAATAACTGTGAAAGGGAAGAGACATTAAATCAGAAGTCTCTTATGCAAGCATTACTAGAAGGAAATAAAAGATTACATATATAATGTGTGTGGTCCTAAGAGTCCAAAGAAATGAGATACTCACTGTGGTCTAGGAAAATCAGAAAAGCTTCATGGGAGAGGTGGAAGGCAGGCTTGCTCTCCAAGGTAGAGTGGGATTTATCAGATCGGGGGAGGGGCTGTCCCAGCTGCAGTGTTCCTGGGTACAGGTGCTCCCAGAGCACTCCAAGGATCACGGTTGTAACTCAGGCCCAATGGATGGTGTATCTGGAATGAGAAGACGCACGCTAGATCTCAAGCAAACTAGCATCATGAGTTTGAGTATTTTGAGTATAGTGGGGGTTGGAGGGTAAGCATAACTGCCACCATACCCAGTGCAAATTGTGTGTGTTTGCATAAAATGATATTTGTTAATATAATTGTTATTTATAACAGTTGTTCTGTGAGTGTACCACAAGACGAGCAAACATTTCTAATAAATTTTAACTCGGTAAACGCGCGATGTCTTGCAATACCAGTGGTGTGTGATGCCCAATGTCACGTGATCACAACTGAGCCAATGGTTCTTGAAATTGGCTTTGATATTCAAGTGCTCTGGATGACAGTCGTGTTTCCAGAACGAATTATGCTCACAAGCCGAGGTTTTACTGTATTTTCTATAGCGAAACATCCACACTAAAATGAAATGTGCATGTGTATGTATATTTCTCCGTATGTTGATTTAGGTATAGTCAGAAGGCATGATTCATCCTGATGTAATCAAGAGAAGGGAAATTTCAGGAGAAGAAAGAATTTTGGAGAGACACATAAGCTTCCCTGAAACTTGGTATCTGGGAAAGATTCCCCCTCGACACACAAGAGGCTGTGTTTGCTTCTTGAGCCAATGATAGTTTTGTTTTCTTTTTTTGCTTGTTTATATCTTCGGTCTTTTTACAATGAGCATCGTGATGGGTGAAATAATAGGGAAAGAGGTTTTCGTAAGTCGTATGTTGCACGATGCCACATGGCATCGTGGTTGAGCTCCGGTGGCTGCGGAGGAGGGGGCGCATGTCAGCCTGATAGGGCGGCCGCTCCTGGGCTTGCAAAGGAGTCTGACCCAGCCCTTGTGGGTCCCTTTCAGCGAGGAGAGCATCAGTTCTGCCAGCCAGGCTGGGGTGCGTTTTCCTCCCCAGGTGATGGCACAGCTGCCCTTGCTGTGACGATCTGATAACCTCCCTTCTCTTCAAGTGCAGAGGAGCGGGGGGCATGTGCAGGATCAGATAGGAGAAAATGGATTCTGACGAGGCATTTGCAGGTTTTCAAAAGGCAGGTCTTCCTTCTGGCCTGATGTTTCATCGGGATTTATAATCTTCCCATTATGAGAAAATCAAAAGAGGTCATTTGGTGAGGTTTTATCTTCATCTTCCTGTGGGTAGCCCTTATGAAACATTTATGAGTTTTCCAACAATATCAGACCGGGCTTTCTTTGCAGCTCTTTCTTTCCAAGCTGGGCCCTTCAGAGGTGCCGGCTTATCCCAGTTATGGGGAGTGTGCCCGGTGCTGTCTCTTGAGGTTAACTCCTTAATGGTGATGGCTCCTCTTTTTGCAACTCTCCAGACAACTGCCACTGGAAGCTTCTGGAACAGCTAGTGTTAAATTAGCAGAACAGCATGGCTCAATTTGGGATGGGGATCCTATGGCAATTGCCTATTTTGAAATTATTCTAAACCTGAAATAGTAAGCAAGCATGGCGATCTGAACTGAGTTCTGAATTAAATTCTGTTTCTTCCTAGTGGCAGGCCATGGGTCGGGGGGCAGTGGGGGAGGGTGGTCAGTTCTCCTGGTCTCAGTTTCTGCATTTGTACACTCAAAGTAAAGTGAATGCTCTCTAGCCTGTGCCACAATATGGAAATAAAATGTTAGCAAGGATTTTATCCGTACTTAACAGCTACTGAAATGTGAAGAAAAGGTATTGATATTAGTAACTTAATTTTCCGAACATCAATTATTTATTGCACATCCGACCTCTTGCATCTGAAGTGCTCTGATTACAAAGACGGATATCGTCACAAACAGCTGAGATCTCAGATGGGAAATAAAAGTGTCGGGAGTTAACGCTGAACATGAGTCCGGGGTATAAATGTCAATAGAAAACTATCACCAAATTAGTGACACCAGGAGGAAAACAATTCAGAAACTAATTGAACATCTACTATGTGCCAAGAAATGAAAACTTTAGTTCATATATTTCATACAATGCCTCAGTCCAGTGGATCTTGTTATTTCTACCTCATAGGTAAAAAAGGCTCATGCTTAGAAAGATTGAACAACGGGCCTGAAATACCACAACTTGTAGGAGTAGGAACAATTTAAATAAGGTGCATCCAACTCCAAACCTACTCTTTCCCCCCAGCCCCCCAACCATGCTTTCTCTGTATCACTTGTTTGCATCTCCTCGGATGCTCGTCTTTTAGGTATGTTTTCCTCTATGTATTATATGCTTTTTGTTAAAAAGAGAGAGAGAGATGTCTTTCTTTTTCTCCTTTTCATCTCATCTCTGTCACAGAGAAGGCACACAATTAATGTTTGCTTAAAAACCAAACCAAACAGGGGTGCCTGGGTGGCTCAGGCTCTTGATGTCCATGCAGGTCGCGATCTCGTGGTTGATCTGCACTGAGCATGGGGACTGGTTAGGATCCTCTCTCCTCTCTCTCTGTCCCCCTCGCCCGCTCGCACTCTCTCTCTCAAAATAAATAAATAAACATTTTTTTTAAATTAAAACAAAAACTAAAAGTGGTATCTTTAACAGCATTTTCCCATACTTACTCAAAGAGGAAAAGACATATAAAACTGTCCAATATTTCATACAAAATGTTTATATAGTTCTGAGAGAGTTTTCACAAAGGCAACTCAGCACAGTGCTGTCTTCAGCCTGTTATGTACAAGGCTGGCATTATATACTGTATTTCCTGTACAAGAAACAGCAATGACGTGCCTTTCAAGGATACAGAACTTACTGAGGGAAATATATTTGTTAAATAATGTATGTATGTTTAGCCTTTAATTCATGCCAAGAACTGTTAGAAGGAACACGCACATATTCACATCTTCATCATTACAACAACCATATGGGGTGATGCTATTGTTTTAGTATTTTACTGACGAGAAAACTGAGGACCAGTGTCTTAGACAGCTAATCCCCTAAAGGTTTTAATGTTAGAAGCCAAGCAACCTGCCTTCAGACTGGAACAGGAAAAGGACATTAGGGAAAACTAAGGAAATCCTAGTAAAATATAGACTTTAGTTAATAACAGTGTACTGATGAGGGCTCATTAGTTTGACAAATGTACCCGTATGATGTTAACTGCAGAGGAAACTGATTATGAAGCGAAAGAGGACTTTCTGTTATCTTTGAAATGTGTTCTGTAAATCTAACACTCTTGTTAAATAAAAAAGTTTGCTTAAATAAAAAGGGGGAACAGAATAATGAGAAGAATAACTTACGTAATATAACTTATGTGGTAAATGCTATTTGTACCTCTAATATATTTAGTATACAGATGCATAGAAAACAGCCCACAAGTATACATACCTCAGAGACTTTAAGTCTTAAGGAAGGAATGCATGGATTCCTATAGCGTTTACATTTTTTTTACAATAAGAATATTTTCTTGCATGTCACGTTTTTTTCAGCTATTGAAAGTAAAGTAATATAAAAAGGTCATATTCAGAGATGTGCAGGGAGGAGTAAGGGAATGTTCCAAACAGTGAGAACATTGTAAGCAAGAAGGTCAAAGCTTGTAATGTAACTTCTCTCCTGTCTCCTCTCGGGAAGCAGAGAGGTACAATGGAAAATACATAAATGTACAAATTACTCATATTCTACCAATGGATTCCCATCCAGCTTCTACCCCCATCAGCTTTTACCATAAGTCCAGGTGGCCTCACATCGCGTCTACTTATATCAGGGATGCACCTGTTCTGCTGAAATGCTGGCGGGTGGCGGGGGGGGATGAAATCAGAAAGCTTCGGTTACCTTGGCCAATGGCAAGCAAGCAGTCTTGGATATGGAGCAAATGGAAAAGCCTGTTCTGACAGTTGCCTTTTCCAGAGTCTTCAATTATATCTGAGATGCTGCTGTAAAAAACAACAACAACAACAACAAAAAAACAAACCTAGCATTCGAGCAATAACAAGTCATTGCGATTCTCTCTTTGGGATTGGGGATTCATGAATTATGCATGTCTATGCAGATTTTTCACCTGTGACAGGTGTAGTATGGGCAATTTCCCTAACATATTAAGAAAACCAGCCATAATACCAGTAATGGATATAAATGAGATGTTCTCATCAGGTTATTTAACTATTTCACGCCACTGTGTGGCAGGCGGACGCAGGGCGTGGAACTCTGTCCTTAGCGGGACCCCTAGAGGAAGCAGCACTTCCTGCTGGGTTCTTGGTGGAAAGATGGACAGGTTGTGGCTTGTTTCCTGCCTTACTTATTCATTCTTTTCCGCTGAACAGTACCACCTGAGTCGTGGAACATCCCATCTGAAAAACCAGCTGGTAAGCTCTGCAGAGCATTTCCCTGAGAGATGAGACAGATGTCAAAAAGGGGAGAAAAAATTATGTGTACCTGGTACTCCCTCTGGATGCAGCTGCAAGGTGTTATAGCTTGAAATGTTTGGCTTTCAGGCATCTGGGTATCATAATTCTCCGCTCCAAGGCCCCTCGTTCTCTGTAATCACTTTGACCTGGCAAAGTCCCAAGTGCATTAGAACTAAGGAAATTACATACTGCTTTTGGTACCCCAGGTGAACCACGCATGCTAAAGAGTAAGAACACACTTTCGTAGTGAATCACGTCCAGCTCAGTGGGAGCCCTGGACGGGGAAACTCGGGTCTTGCCGTGATTCTGGAATGGACTAGCAGCCCTGGTTCTCAGGAAGCACCTTGAATTTTTCGGGTCCTTCTTGTCTTTTCTAAATGTCAAGCAATAGGACTTAATGATGCTAAGATACATTCCAGGAATACAATACCCTACCTTGAGTCTTTGCTTTGACCCTCTAGTCTGGAAAGGTAGACTTTCCAGGGATACACATGCATCCCTGAGACTGGGAAGGAATTTGAGATGGAATGTGTTTAAGCATTGGGTCTATTTCACTCGGTTGTTTCACTTCCTTTCAAATACCAACGTTCTGTAATCTACAGGGGTACTAACAAGGCTTCATTGCCGTGGTCTGTATTGTTTCTCCCCACTCAGGATTATTCGCCTAGCATTTTGTGCGCAAACCTGGGGGAGTGGCCAGTGTCCTCGCCATTTCCACAAATAATCCACACGCAGGAGGGACCACAGCACATGCTGCTGTGCAGCTTCTCTCCTACGCAGTCTCCCCCTCTCTCCTTACTCTGTTTTCACTGTGCATTGCTTTCACACTCCCCAAACCCCAAGGGTGTGCCATTTGACCACCTAGCTGCACAGTGTGGTTTGTGCCTCCCACCCCAGCTCAGGCTCAGACTGCCCCTGCTATGGGGAAATAAGCCTTCCTGGCCCTCTGTAATTGTGACCCAAAACAGCAAGGACAAAACAAACAACAGCAACAGAGGTCCTCTGTCTTGGTGTAGTAGGGACGTACAGATGGTCAGATAAGGTGGCCAGTTATTTCCCCTGCTTACATTAGAAAGCAAAGTGAGAGGTGCCTGTGTGGCTCAATCGGTTAAGTGTCCGACTTTGGCTCAGGTCATGATCTCACAGTTTGTGGGTTCGAGCACTGCATCATGCTCTGTGCTGACATCTCAGAGCCTGGCGCCTGCTTTGGCTTCTGTGTCTCCCTCTCTTCTCTCTCCCTCCCCCACTTGCCCTCTGTCTCTCCCTCTCTCTGCCCCTCCCCTGTTTGCAGTTTGCCTCTCTATGTCTCAAAAATAAGTAAACATTAAAATATTAAAAAGCAAAGTGAGTTGGAGACACTTTTAAACAAATCACAATGGGGGTACCCGGGTGGCTCAGTCGGTTGGGCGTCTGACTTCGGCTCAGGTCACGATCTCACAGTCTGTGAGTTCGAGCCCCACGTCGGGCTCTGTGCCGACAGCTCGGAGCCTGGAGCCTGCTTCGGATTCTGTGTCTCCCTCTCTCTCTGCCCCTCCCCTGCTCATTCTCTGTCTCTCTGTCTCAAAAATAAACAAAAATATTAAAAAATTTTTAAACAAATCACAATGTGAAGGGTACCCGAATTGCCTCCAGTATTCAGGGTTTAGGAAAAAAAGCAAAAACAAAACAAAAGCCTTATTTTTCTTGAAAGGCTCATGAAGGTGAACTGCAGATGATGGTGATAGTTGGGTTGAACCTTTGAGGGACAAAACAGACCAAGGTTCTTAGCTACTGTATCAGTGCACATTTCACACTGATTTTTCATTGTTAACATCTCTGTCAGAATCCCCAACTGGTTTTTGTAAATCTTAAGGGCAAGGATCGTGTCAAGTGTCTACCAAAACATATTCGTTGAATGAGTGAAAATCTTTGCCTGAGATCCATCAATTTTTTTCAGCAGTTTTTACAGGTGATCGGAGCCCCCGAGGCCTCTGGCTAGGGTAACAGGCAGACACCTCACTTTCCTAGGTGAGAAAACGAATGGTGAGAGGGACTGTGTAACTTGCTCAGGGTCGTGCAGCTGACACGTGGCAGACATACGTTTCGTCACCGCTGCCCGCTCGACAGCCATCCCTTCTTTCACGGACAAGCATCACAGCTGCCTGTGCACGACTCTGAGACATATACTAACGTGGCCGTGGGGAAGGATTCAAACTGAAAATTAACAAACTGCATTAAGCAGCGTGGCCAGTGAGCACGCATGAAATGCTATTTAATAAGACACACACCAGCCATCCTGCTTGTGATGAACTGCAGTTTTTCTAAATCCCCTTGAGACAGTCCTTTCAGGAGGTCCAGGAGACTGCCCAGCACAGCTGAAAGGATACCAGAGATTGCCCTCAGAAACCTGCCTGAATTCCTGGCATGGCCCTTAACTACTCCTGTTACCTGGGCAAGTCACATGACCTCTCCCTTGACAAACTCCTCACCTTTGAATGAAGGAAAGAGATACTTGGCATCTGATGAGTCAGGTACAGAGAAGACAAGCTTACAGGTCAGCCTCAGGTGAGATAATGAAATAAAACGTGTATAGTGTTTTTATGCGTCAGGTGCCATTCCCAGGGCTTTATGCATGTTAACACATGTAATCCTCTTAACTCCATAAACGGATAACAGAATCCCCATCTTTCTCCTGCGGAACTTTGAGGATCATAGAGAAGTGATTGGCTCTACTTTAAAAGGCTGGTAAGTGGCAAAGCCCAGATCTGATCGCACAGCAGATAGAGCTGACTCTGAAACACACAAACAGGAAAACGTCCTGAGGCTTTCAACTGTATTCCTACTCTCTGAAATTGGATGAAAGGAATAGACAAGGTCATTGCTGGAGTCTGCCATGTCCTGTGAGAGAGCTCCTTTGGATGGAGGTAAATCCCTGAGCTCTGTTGTAACTCATGGGGAGAGGGTAAGGCACGGCACGCCTTGGGACATCTCGACGTTCTCTCCTGTAGGAATTTCATTAAGCCTTGTGTCTTTTTTAAAAAAATTTTTTTCCCAACGTTTATTTATTTTTGGGACAGAGAGAGACAGAGCATGAACGGGGGAGGGGCGGAGAGAGAGGGAGACACAGAATCGGAAACAGGCTCACGGACCGCGAGATCGTGACCTGGCTGACGTCGGACGCTTAACCGACTGCGCCACCCAGGCGCCCCAAGCCTTGTGTCTTTAATTGCCCCGGTAGAACATGCCCCGCACCCGGTAGGGGCTGAGGCAGGGAGAGCAGGTGTAGATGGCGGCTAAGAACATGGAGTCTGGCTGCGTGCAGTCCCATCCTTCTCTTGCTACGGATACGATCACGCAAGCCAACTAACTTCCCTCCAGCTCAGCTTCCTCATCTTCAAATGGTGGTGACAATGTACCGACCCTTTTAAATCATTTTAAAGATTCATTTTTTTAAAAAGAGAAAAAAAATACGTACATACACACACAGCGGTCCTGCAGGTATCTGAGTACATCTCCTGTGTCTCCCCTGTGCCTTCTCTTTTCCAAGTTGAATATCCCCAGGTCCATCAGGTGGCGCTGTTTCTAGATTGTTCAGCATACTGGTGGATCTCCTCTGGAGTGGTCCCGATAGCCAATGGCTCTCTTAACGTTTAGCAACCAGAGTTGAGAATTTTTTTTTTTTAATGTTTATTTTTGAGGGAGAGAGACACACAAGTAAGAGTGGGGGAGGGGCAGAGAGAGGGAGACAGAATCTGAAGCAGGCTCCAAGCTCTGAGCTGTCAGCACAGAGCCCGACGCGGGGCTCGAACCCATGAGCAGTGAGATCATGACCTGAGCCGAAGTTGGAGGATTAACTGACTGACCACACAGGTGCTCAGGGGTCCCCTTGCATTTTCTCAGAGTGTAGGTACCGCCGGTGGACTTTGACCCCGCGGATTGGAAAGAAGCAATATTGGTCTCATTCCTTACACAGAAGGTAGGGTGAATCTAGGAAAAGGAGGCATGGAAAATGGGATTTGAGACTTTCCACTCACCAGACCAGCTAACGGGTGATCTAGTCTAGCTCCGGGGTGGGTGGGCTTATTGAGGGTGGGACCAAAACCCTAGTGAGTAATCCTGGGTTGTGCTGAGTTTACTCTCTCCGTGCAAAATTCTAGGCCCTGGGTTGGGTAAATAGCTGGTAGGGAAGGATTCCCTGACCTGGGAGTGGGGACCAAACGAGGCGGATGACCTCAGTTTCCAGACTGGGAAACGGAGCAGATGGTAAAATAATGAATCAGTCTAAAGGAGTAGTAAGACTATTTTGAGTGATAAGAAAGAATTTTTGAGACTATCGAGACTGAGGTTTCTAGTATCCATCCCAGTTAGGACTGTCAGGTAAAATACAGGGCGTCTCATAAAATTTGAATTTGAGATGAATTTGATGAATGTATTTGGGTAAGTATTTCCCAAATATTGAATGGGAAATAGATAGATAGATAGATAGAAAAGAAAAAAGAAAAAAGGCATTGTTTACATGAAATTCAAATTTAACTGGGTAGCATATATTTTATTTGCCACATGTGGCAACCTTAATTTCAGTGGAAGGACACAATGTATTAGACATCATGGATCTGGGCTTACAAGAATGGTTAAACATCAAGTAACTGTCTTGTCTATAAAATTGAGAGTTAAAGGGATGGAATCAGATGGACAGGAATGCGGATAATATACCTTAAGGCATGTTAACATTTAAAGCTTTGGCTACTCTACAAGTAACCTAGAAACGAGACAGATGGACAGATATACCTAAGTGGGTTTTCTGGCTTCGAATTCTCAAAAGAAATTCCTGAGATGAGGATTTGTGACAAGTGATTTATTTGGAAGGTGATCCTGGAAACATCAGTAGGAGAGTAGGCAAGTGATAGCAGGTAGACAGAAAGCCAGTGCAGGTGCTAATCAGCAGGGTCTCCTTATGGAGTGTTGGATCCCTGTGGAGGAGATGGAAAAATGTCTCCAAACCCTAGTGTCCATCCATACATGCGTGGATAAGGAAGGTACATAGTACACACACACACACACACACACACACACACACACGCACACACACACCCCACACTGGAATATTACTTAGCCATAAAAAAGTATGAAATCTTGCCATTTGCAACAACACGGATGGATCTTGTGGTATAATGCTGAGTGAAAGAAGCAAGACAAAGACAAATACCATATGATTTCACTCATCGGTGGAATTTAAGAAACAAAACAAATGAACAAACAAGAAGAGAAAAACAAGCCAAACCAAAAAACCAAACCAAACAAAAATCAAATAAAACCTCAAAACCCAGGCTCTTAATACAGAGAAGGAACTGGTGACTAAGAGGGGAGGTGGAGGGGGGGGTGGGTGAAATAGGTACAGGGGATTAAGAGTACACTTATCCCGATGAGCACTGGGAAAGGTATGGAAGTGCTGAAGAATTATATTGTACACCTGCAACTAATATAACACTGTATGTTAATTATTCTTCATTAAAAATAATTTAAGCCTCCAACGCAGCACAGCTTGTTAGGACTGGCTGAGGGCTGTCCCAGAAGCTGCCCCTCTGGCACTTTCAGGTCACTGGTACCCAGTGAGAGAAAGCCCTAGGTGGAAGGTGATAGGTGCTTACATTAGGATGCCCTCAGAGGTCCAGACTTCTATCTGCTGAAGAGACATCAGTTGGGCATTCTCAGAAGCTGCCACAATATGTCTGTCAATCAATATATAGAAATAGAGCTAGAACCTACTCTGAACCTACATATTCAGACGGTGTCTGAACGGATTCCAGTTGGTTGCCATCTTGGTTCATGTTTGTACTATTTTCCATCTGACCGCACTGACCACATGGGACACCCCGCACTTGTAAGCCTCCATATGTCCCTTTGTACTCATGATCTCCAAATTCTTTCCACGGTTAGTCTCGGGACCAGCAGCCACCATGCATGGCTCTGCCCACGGCACATCTGCATGCCAAGGCCAGTTCATTCTCTCCCCGCTTTCCAGTGCTGCTGTTGCATATCTGATCAGACACCCAGGAGTCCGATGGCCTCAGTCCAATGGCTTTAGTTGTTAGTGGGTCTTACACAACAACTGTACCATAGGGAAGTCACACTCGGGGTGAAGTGGTCAACATGAGCTCACGGGACAGACCAAAAGGAGACTATTTTAAAATTCCAATAAGAAGTTCAAAAAATAGAAATATTAGTGATCCATCAAGAAATGGATATAATGTGAGCCCTTGGGTTAATTTCTGCCACTGCACTTTTTGCGACTTCAGTAGTAATCGCATCCCTGTAATTCAGTTCTCAGAGAAAGTCTGTAATAGACTATTTATGAACGGAGCCGAGTCGTACCCAAAGGCAGCTGTGAAACCCCACAGTGTCTGTGAAGAGTTACCTTTCACAGATGTATATGAGGCTTCAGTGGGTCACCCAGTCTATCATGAGCGTGACCAAGAGAGTTTTATAGAGGTGATATTTTTAATTTGAAAGGGAAATTTTACTCCCTGTAAGAAACAGCTAACTGTTCAGCTAAATAAACTTAAATAAAATTGATTCCTTTTTTTGAAACGTCTCTGCCTTTTATTCTGTGGCTGCTACCAACAAGGAGGGGATTTTGTGCTGGTTTCTGGTTGCAAAGGGCTTTGACCACGCACAATAACTGTTGGTAAACAACATGTTCCTAGAGCAAGGCCCGAACGGGGAGAATACTCTATTACAGAGCGGTGCCTGTGACCCAAACACCCCAGTAGAAGTCAGCAAATGCCACCTGGGTCTCAGTTCTAAGAGCCTTGTGAGGAAATGTGTGTTGCTAGTGCGTCTGGCTTTTCTAACCTGAACCAGTCCTCTCTAAGGACCCAGTCCAGTTCTTGTCCCCTATATCTTCTAGTCTCGGATTATCAGATCCGGCAAATATAAATACAGGACACGTCCCAAACCGGGATTCCAGATTAACAAGAATATACCCACACTGATATCATAATACAGTAACAAGAATACACGCACTCATACACAGACTTATGTAGTAGCCTACATAATAATATGTGTATATGTATATGCATATTACATATATGTATGCATACACACATAGTTTTTTGCTTGTTTGTTTTAGTATAGTATGCTCCATGAGGCATTGGGGATGCTAAAAAAGAAACTGTTGTTTATTTGGAATTCAAATTTTCCTGGTGTTTTATATTTTACCTCACAATCGTATTCTCGCTCCTGCTTGCCTTGGCTGGGATCGCCTGCTCAGGCCAGGTGCCCTCACCACAGTCTTGGCCTGAACACCACCACACTGGGTGAACACAGAATACCGCTTCAGTGTTATGCTAAGTGGCCGTTGTTGAGGACGTTGGTCCTTTTTTCTTCCCGTATTCAGGGGTCGGACCCCAATCCCACCACCATGTTGACCTCAATCCAGAATATTCTGAAATATTGGAAGACTCTGAAGGAATGGACAGGTCCAATGAGCCTCACAGATCCCTCCTTCGTGCCCTAGCTCACACATACAATCAGAGTGGGGGGACTAGGCCCCAGCATAGTATTAATTCTATTACCTTTTACTCTGTTTCCAGGTATTATTGATACACCGCTCCCATACTTCTTCTGCTGAGGGTGCTCTCTGAGCTCTGTGTAGGGCTTTCTTTTTCCTCCCTTCTTGTGTGTCCTTTTATTACTGCCATTTGCCTTGAACATAAGGGGGAGTCTTAGTTATTGCCATGGTGCTCAGAGTCATTGCCCTTGCCAGAAAGAATGAAAAGAATCTCTGGTCCATTGCCCTTTGGATGTTAAGACTTTTTACTGGGGGATGTTATCTCCAATTATTACCCGAAATCTTCGTGTGTAGGAGACTTTGCATTTCTGCAAATGACTGCAAAGGACTTACATAACTGACAGTCAGCAAATGCCCCAGATCAAAGTTAGGAACGGAGGAATGGTGGGATTCTCCTTATTTACTATGTGTTTTGTAGAAAAAAGTGTAAAATGTAAGTAGAATTTTTTTTTCTGTTATCCAGGTGTTTTGAGGGCTGGAGGACCACTTGCCCACTGCCCCCTTTCTTTAGTTGAATGATTGGAAATATCCAAAGGATTGGCTGACAGTTTTACCTCATATTATGAATTCACATGATATTGGTTGAGTGTAACTTGGAAATTGTAGCAAAATTCAAGGTGCAGTATCAGGCTTCATACACCTGAGATTAAGATTTTGTGTCAAAGATGGACAGGTTGGTCACCAAGTCATTTCCCTAAATCCCAGGCACAGAGCTCAACTACATTTCCCAGCATCCTTTGCAGTCAGGAAAGGGCATGTGATGGGGCATGTGATAGGCATGTCCAGAGGCAGTAGGGACGCATTTCCAGGTCTGTCCAATATTGCCCCCCTACATTGACCTCTGCTGTCTTTCCCCATCCACAAGATGTACGGATAGGACTCTGAGAATCGGAGGAGCCACAAGACAGAGAAGACTGAGTCTCTGCTAAAGGAGAGTTCCAGGACAATCTCTTGACCTGGAATACCCACATTGGACTACACGATGGGCACGAAATAAACTTTTATTGAATAAAGGCTTTAATTTTTTCAGAGCAGCTAGCTTTTAAAACAGATGGAAGACATCTATTCATTCATTCAGTAAGCCAGTAAGTAGTTCCTTAGTTATATTCTGAGTGCCCACCAAGTGTCAGAGACTCTGTAAGTCATCTGCATTGGTAAATGAAACACACATAATTATTGCCATGATGGAGCTTGCCAGGTTCATCAAGGAAAAATTAAGAAGGCATGTACCTTGTGATAAATGCTATGAAGGAAACAAGTGGGGAGATTGTTCCTTTTGCTAAAAACCTGCCTGTATATGGTGGTCATGGCTGAATTCTTGGAGGAAGTGATGTGTCTGCTGAGATATGGTGGATGAGAAGGGCTAGTCATACAGAGAGTCATCAAGGAGGATCTGAGGTGTCTGGAACGCCAGCATGCATTGAAATGGTGAAGACATCAGTGGTGAAGGAAGCTGAATCATAGTGAGAGAGCCAGAGAATGAGCGATTGGAAAAGTGGGCATTGCATGGGATACGTGGACCATATGGGTCACCTAAGGATTTGGAATTTAAGTGCAAACGTGTTTGTTTATTCCCTGAAGGAATTTAAACAGAAGATTGGCATAAAAGGAGTGATATTTAAAATATCATTTAGGCTGCCGTGCCTAGAATTGATACAAGGGAATGAAGTGAAAGCAGGGGTGTGGAGGGAAGGAGTGGAGTATTTCAGTACTGATGGTAAGAAGTGATGGTGCCTTAGACTGAGGGAGATGGCAGGAAAGGCAGAGGTAATTGGGAAAATCCAAGACATGTTTGGGAGGAAGAATCAGCAGACTGAGGTCAAGTTTATACATAGGGGTAGAAAATAGAGGGGGGGGAGGGTAAAAAATGCTTTCCAGTTTTACAACTTGATCACATGGGCCAACATGGATATAAGAGAGAAAGGACAGGGATCAAGTGAAGAGTAGGCTTGAAGATAAGATTGTCTTAAAATTTTTTTATACGTTTATTTATTTTTGATAGAGACAGAGCACAAGTGGGGGAGGGGAAGAGACAGAAGGAGACACAGAATCCGAAGCAGGCTCCAGGCTCCGAGCTATCAGCACAGAGCCCGACGCAGGGCTCAAACTCACAAACCTCGAGATCATGACCTGAGCCAAAGTCGGATGCTTAACTGACTGAGCCACCCAGGTGCCCCAAAGATAAGATTGTTTTCAGAGATCAGTTTTGGACTTGTTAAGTGTAAGATGCTAGGGACACATATGTAAATACCATAAATGTCCATCAAAGACTGAATAGATAAAGAAAATGTGGTATGTACATACAATGGAATATTAGTCAACCTTAAAAAATAAAGAAATCCTGCCATTTGTGACAACATGGATGAACCTGAAGGCCATTAGGCTAAGCAAAATAAGCCACACGGAGAAGGACAAATACTATGCGACATCACTTATATGAGGGATTTAAAATAGCCAAATTCATAGAAGCAGAGAATAGAATGATAGTTGCCAGGGACTGGGGGTGGGCAGGTAGGGGAAACAGGCAGATAGTAGTCAGAGGGTACAAAGTTTCAGTTATACGAGACGAATAAGTGCTTGAGATCTATTGAAAACACAGTGCCTGCGATTAAGTATACCTTGTATACTTAAAACTGTACAGGGGCACCTGGGTGGCTCAGTCGGTTAAGCATCCGACTTCAGCTCAGGTCATGATCTCATGGTCCCTGAGTTCGAGCCCCAGGTCAGGCTCTGTGCTGACAGCTTAGAGCCTGGAGTCTGCTTTAGATTCGGTGTCTCCCTCTCTCTCTGCCCCTCCCCCACTCTCATCTCTGTCTCTGTCTCTCTCTCAAAAGCAAATGAATATTAAAAAAATGTTTTTAATGTACTAAGAGCATAGATCTTGCATTAAATGGCCTTATCACACACAAACAAAATAATCGTAATCAATAAAGTGGGAAGAAACCTCTAGAAGAGGTGGATATGTTTATGGCATAGATGGTGGTGATGGCTTCGTGGATCTGTAGTTATTTCCAAAGTTATCATATATATTAAATATGTATAGAATCGTTTCTTGTATGTCAATCATGCCTCGATAAAATCTTTTTTAAAATTAACAAAAATACATCTTTATATATCCTGATAAACAAATGTACCCAAGAAGGTTTGCGGCACGTTAGTGCATTCCAAATTGCTCACTTCTGTTCTCCAGTTCTAGTACATTAAAAATGTTAGTAGCATCCAGGGGAATACACTTCCTGGGCACTAATTGTGCTGTTAAGGGAAAAGTGAGTAGATCTGCTTTAAGGTTGAATTATTGGAATTAAAGAATTCATTAAAATCTCTACATAAGCCCTACTGGGAGAAAACACACTCTCTCTCTGCAGTTAGCTCTGTTCAAATCATTCGCTGGAGATACCGAAGAGCATTACCTAGTTTATGATTTCTGTTGTAAACATCACCCTCGAGTGAAATAAATGGCTTCTTTAGCTCCCTTCCCTCTTTTTCTTTTTTTCCCTCCTGAATGTATCTCTATTTATCTGTCTTTCCCTCTTTGGAAGCTAGCAACAAACCATAATTTATTTCCTTTGTGGTTAACCTACGGGTACTTTCCATGCCAAGCTATGAAAACCATAGGTTCGTTTATTTAACAAATATCTGATGCACATACCCTGTGCCACCCAACTTCATGTGTCAGAAGTGGGAGGTACCTGGAAGCCACTAGAAAGAACACACTCAAAGCAGGGGTGTGAGTTCAAACGCCATTTTAGGGGGAAGGGGATTGAGGAAGGAACTCGGTGGACCTCAGGCATTTTGGTGGAGTGTCTGAGTAAATAATGCCCCCAGGGACAGAGTGGGAAACATTGAGGCAGAGGACGCTTTGGCTGTTGGGGACACACTGAATTTGAGTTTGCTAGGAAATGGCGAGAGGAATATATCTGTTAGGTGGTTGTGTCCTTGGGTCTGGAGTCTGATGGAGATAGTCTTCCACTGTGTATATCCAGTTAGCAGCCCTGAGGCGACATCCTTTTGTTCACCGTTACTTAGACACAGAATGGAAAGTGGTGGCAGAGAGGATCCAATGTGTGCTAAGCACCTAACTTTGTACAGTATCTCATGGTAACCTTTCCAGGAACTTGGGACAATGCATGCTATGAACTTTATTCAACAGAAGGAGACTGGGTGGCTCAGTTGGTTAAGTGTCTGACTCTCAATTTCGGCTCAGGTCGTGATCTCATGGTTCTTGAGATCGAGCCCACGTCGGGTTCTGTGCTGACAGCACGTAGCCTGCTAACGATTCTTTCTCTCCTTCTCTCTTTGCCCCTCCCTGCTCATGCTCGCTCTCTCTCTCTCTCTCTCTCTCTGTCTCTCAAAATAAATAAATAAAAACTTAAAAAAAAAAAGAAGGAAACTGAAGTTCAGGAAATAAAGGGTTGGCTTCTTCCAGGACTCACCCCAAACTCGTGTTTTCAACTGCACTAAGCAGGGACCTTGGTGTCTTTCCACTGACAGCTGGTGCCTGAGGCTCTGGTAACACTTTCCTCTTCAGTTGCATTGTGAATATCTGAGAGGTGGTTGACTTTGTCTTGCATATAAAAGAGGCTCCAGTGCTTGCTAAATGGATAGATGAATGAGAAATTAGTGTAAAAAGATAGTGCGATGTAAAATCACCCTGTCTAGTTACGGAGACCTATAAAGTGTGGATTTGAGTATTTCACACTCTCCCAACCACTGAAAGCCTCCTGCAGACCAATATCAAGGATAGGGCACAAATATTTGAAATGGCCTTCTAGACGCTTCTCAGTCTGGCCCAGTGTCTCTTTCCAGATTGTCTTCTGACAGTTCTTGTTTATTCCCTAAGAGTCAGCTACTCCCACTTTTGCCCTCACTGAGTGGCTTTTGTTAATTATCTTCCCTGGAATATTCTTCCCCTGATCACTTAAGATCTAATTCATTCCCATTCCACTTTGTATGCCTAGTATGTGACTTCTCCATCCTCAGTACTTCCCAAACCGAGCAACCTTCAAAAAAAAAAAAAATTGCATCACTCCACATAGAAGCATCTGAAAGAAAAATCCAACTAACAGTCAATTTTCCTATACTTTTATTCATGTTAACCAGATTTAACTCTGGTACACCAAAGCATGTTTCCTCTCTCGGAGAGCATCTGTAAAGTGCTTTTCAATATGGAAAAAAAAATGGCATGCTTAGGAGAACTACAAGGATTTGCTCTAGTGTGAAGTGTGTGTGTGTGTGTGTGTGTGTGTTTGAGTATTCTTTGGGGCCTGAATCTGGGATGGACAGTGGAAATAAATAAGAATGAATTATGAGTGTCCAAATCTTTAATGGATTTAGGTAATACCCTAAGGTGATTAGATTCTGAAGGAACAAATAAATCAAAGAATGTTAATGCCTGGGACATATCTTGTGACCTCTTTGGAAAGGCAGTGTTCCATTTGGGTTATATTGATCTGGGTTTGAATCCGTCCTTCTCAGTTATCGCCGTGTGACTCTGGATATTTTATTTAATCCATCAGTCTCTATAAAATAAAATAAAAATGACCCTCTGCTGGTGGTGCTTTGAGGATTCATAATATAGGAACATAGTAGGTTCTTGATTCATTTTGATTTTACATTTAGCACAATATTTTAGCGACTGTGATGTTTGATTTTATGTGTCCACTTGAGGAAAGCACAGACTATCCAGACTTTGATCAAAGTTTATTCTGCGTGTGTCTTGAGGGTATTTCTAAGCGAAATTAACATTTGAATCAAGAGACTGAGTGAGCAGAAGGTCCTTCCTAATGTGGTGGGCCTCATCCAATCAGTTGGAGACCTGATTTTGACAAAAGGCTAAGCAAGAGAGAACTCTCCCTCTCTGAGCAAGGGGCAGTGATCTTTTTCTCCTTTGGACTCAGATTCAGACTTGAAGTCATACCATTGGCTTTTCCTGCTTCTCAGGCCTTTAGACTCTTGCTGGAACTATAGTGTGGGCTCTCTTGGGTCTCCACTTGTAGACTGCAGATATTGGGACTTCTCAGACTCCTTAATCACATGAGGCAATCCCTTATTATATATCTCTTGAGAAAGAGTGAGATGGAGGGAGATGAGAGAGGTAAGGCTTTAAGGAAGAATTTTCTTACATAAATATGTCATGAAACAAAATAGTGAGGAGACTTTAGCAACTATAGGATTTCTCTGGAACTTGTGGAAAATGGAGCAGGTGTAGCAAGTCCCTCATAGATCTGGCTGTTGCCTGAGCCAAAGCACTAAATGCCAGAGATGAGGGCACAGCCTTGCAAGTAAATTAGAAATTAAACTAAATCTCGAATAATACAGTATCTGTGGACATATAGGTCTATATGAATAATGTATATACATACTTATAACTATTGATTTTTAAGTTTATTTACTTATTTTGAGAGAAAGAGAGAGCGTGCCTGTGGGAGAGGAACAGAGAGAGAGGGAGAGAAAAAGAATCCCATGCAGGCTCCACATTGTCAGCACAGAGCCCGATGCAGGGCTTGACCTTAGGAACCATGAGATCATGACCTGAGCTGCAATCAAGAGTCAGACGCTTAACCAACTGAGCCACCCAGGTGCCTCTCTATCTATACCTATTTAATCTGTATCTATCTTTCTATGAATATATTTATCGATGTATCTATGCATCTATCTATAGAGAGATAACCTGCATCTATATGCATGTCTTTCTGTCTGTCTATCTATCTATCTATCTATCTATCTATCTATCTATCTATCTATATTGTATTGATTCTGTTTCTTTGGGGGAACCCTGACTAATACATCCATTAATTATACAAAAAATAGCCCTATGTCTTAGCTTGGGTTCTCCTGGGACAGTGTGTATGCAAACACACACAATATGGGTAGTTTATTTTAGAAAACAATTCCATGAAATAAAAGTGGGTGGTCTGGAAAAAATGAAACAAGACTGCAAGAAAAGCCAAGCCAAGGGTGAAGAATTCAGCTGGTTACCCGTTACAGCTGCCCATACTCAATTTTGCTTGGACTCTGTAAGGAACTACTTAGAACATGCTTCCAAAAGACCTACGTGAAGGATGGTGGAAGAGGCCGTTGAATCCCATCCCCCCATTGGTCAATGACATACCAGGGCAGATAGCCCTTCAGATTTCCTCACGCTGCACACTGTTGTGGCAGAGAGGCTGCTGATCAGAGCGAGATCGTCACAGCATACCCCACACGAGGATGATTGGACTACACTTATGCCCTTCTAGTTCGCACCATGGTGACTGGGTCAGGAAAGAGGGCCAGGAGGCAGAGAGACAGGATATAAGAGGTTCCCACCACACTTCATTAGGGTCATGCAAGTTCTGTCCGAAGCAGTATGATTTAATGGAATAAGCACCACCGTTAGAATGAAAAGACTTACAGAAGGATCACAATTTGGGAAAATGGAAGAGAAAGCATGAAAAATGGGAAGGTTTTTTTTTTTTTAAATTAGGACACAGAGTGACCTGATTTGATACTATTTTCTGGCCATAGGCTTTGTTGTAATTTCCCCTTTCTGCTGGAGGATCCTGTTTTTTCCTTTTGTCTTTGGTCTAGAGCGTGGCTTTTCTATCATGACACGTAGTTCTCCATGTGTGAGAGGCTGCGAGGTGTATGAGTGAACTGCCTTGTCCTTGCACCAGGGAGAAGCGTCAGGAGTAAGGACACACAAGATTTTGGTTCACTCTGCTGCTTGCTAGCTCTGTGATCTTGGTCTACACTTGACCTCTCTGAGCCTCTTTTGCGAAAGGGATGACTTTTATGGACTCTGCCCTACTGGAGTAAAAAATAAATCTTGTCCTATGGTCACGAAAGTGAAGAGAAACCGAACACTCTACCCATGCCCCCCTTCATGCTTGACGTGACATTCTATCCTCTTATCCAGATCCTAATCCTTTGCACAAATGAGTCTGGCAAAACTACCTCCGAACTCCTTAATGCAGCCCCTTTCAAGAGGAAAAACACTTTCACACATTAAAACAGGAGACACAAATGAGTCATTCTCTCCCTGGTGACCAGACTATTTATTCGGTAAACATTTTCTCCCTAGAAGCCCTTTCCAGAGTCCCTGCTGTGCATTGTCATTCAACATCTTATTACATGAAGTCTGCATAGCCATGACTTTGGACTAATGGGGTTGCAGCCAATCTATTCTGAGGATGGATTCATTAGATGCTAATTGCACAGAGTGTCCAAGTTAATTCCCACCTCTTCCATTTGTATATTCCTGGGCCCTAGACAGTAATAGCTAAAAACCCATTTATCTCCATGGCAACAGAAGAAGCCATAAAGAACCAATAGAGCTTGACCATGCTAGGGAGAGAGAATCCGAAGGTAAGAAGTAATTGCATTTTAAATAGGGTGAGTGCTGGGGTGCCTGGCTGGTTCAATGGGAGGAGCAGTACAAATCTTGATCTCAGGGTAGTGAGTTCTAGCCCCATGTTGGGTGTAGAGATAATAAATAAGTAAATAAAGAAATAAATATTTAAAAAAATAAACAGGGTGAGTGCCAGGTTTCAGAATAGGGCGTCGTGCTCAGATGAGATCTGCAAGGACACCGACGTTCCCTGTAGGATTTGGTAGCCACTCCAAGGAGACCCAGGTAGAGGGCTTGGCAGATAATAGGCCAGGCAGGCAGAGCAAATGGCAGGGTAGTAACTTACATCAGAACCAGTTGCTGAAATGCAGGAGGCTTGAGAAAAGGGAGTAAGTAGTGGTCGGGGTAGCTACGCACTCATTCAGTCGGGACATCCTAGATATTTCTGGTCTTCACCGAGTGTAACAATCCGCATCCTAGTAAGACACACATGTACACGGGGCTCCGGTTCCCAGGAAGCGTGGATGCTTTCGGAGCATAAAAGCCATGAACAAGCTGTCAAGAAGATACACAAAATAATTACAAACCTCAGGAAGTGTTGACAAGCCTTGGGAACAGTTGGACGCTCAACAGAAAAGAGCAGAAGAAGGCATCTGAATTTGAGTGGTTGGAGAAAAGCTCTCAGAGGGAGGATGGTCCAGTGCTCAAGAGCTAAGAGCCAGGAAGCATTGCAGCCCACGATTTGAGAACGAGTCCTCAGAGGCAAGAACACCCGTGCTGGCTTGGGAAGCACTGTTCTCAGCGTCTCCCAGAGTTATGTCCACCTCTGCCCTGTCTCCCTTTGTCTGAGGATGCGTATTCCTGAGCTTGAGGACAAGATCAAATCATCTGTAAATGAGAAATGATTTTTGTTTACTGCTCCTTGGCAGGGGAGGTCAGGAAATTTGTTTTCACAGCCTTCCTGGCGAAAGAGGGCAATACCCCATCGCACAGCCTCCTCAAATGGTCAGTCTTGACAAAGTCTGCTCACGGCCAGGTTTCCCTGCCTATAGCACAAAGCAGGAGGGCGACAGGATCCCCGATGAATCTCTTTGGAAAGTCAGAGCTGCTACAGGTGTCCTGGGGCACTGGTGCCTGGCAGAGGCCACTGCTGGCCTTGTCTCTGCCAGCTGAGACGCCAGGGCCGTCTCCTGAAGGTGGAACCCTGGGTTGTCACCCCAGCGAGGGGTTAATGTTTATTCACTGAGAGAGAGAGTGCAAGTGGTGGTGGGGGGGGGGGGTAGGTAGGCAGAGAGGGGTGGGCACAGAATCCCAAGCAGGCTCCAGGCTCCAAGCTGTCAGCACAGAGCCCCCTGCAGGGCTGGAACCCAGGAACTGCTGGATCCTGACCCGAGCTGAAGTCCAGGCTCAACCTGCTTCACCGACTGAGCCACCCAGACGCCACTCAGCCTTCCCCAAATAAGAAACCAGTCCTCACTCCAGCTGCAATTATTGTCACTATCTTCTTAACAAACAGACAAACAAACCAGGGCGCCTTGGGTGGTTCATTTCCTTAAGCATCTGACATCAGCTCAGATCATGATCTCTGGGTTTGTGGGTTCAAGCCCCTCCTCGGGCTCTGTGCTGACAGCTCAGAGCCTGGAGCCTGCTTTGGATTCTGTGTCTCCCTCTCTCACTGCCCGTCCCCTACTCATGCTCTGTTGCTGTCTCTGTCTCTCTATCTCTGTCAAAAAAAATGTGTATATATATATATGTGTGTGTGTGTGTGTGTGTGTGTGTGTGTATACACATATATACACACACACACATATATATAGATAGATGTATATATATATTTTAAATACATATATTTTAAATATAAATATATCTATATATATTTAAAAAGATATATATAATCTATCTAAAATCTATCTATATGTATCTATCTATCTATACATATTTATATATACAAAGAAAGAAAGAAAGACCTCTGCATTGTTTACCTTTACCTTCTTGGAAGATTCTGCGAGTGGGCAATAGTGAAGTGGGTGGTTTTCCAGGGTTTGCAAGGAAGCTGGTTCCAAGTTCCTTGCTGCCTACACTGCTGCCTGAGAGACTAAATCCAGGAACGGCGACTCCCCTCCCTCCACCTTCCAGACCACACAGGTGTCTCATGTGCAGACCCTCATGGCGGCCACAGCGGGCAGAGGGTTTGCGAAAACCACATGTGATTCAGAGGAGACCCTGCAGGTAGCCGTGGGGGCGTTGAGCTCACACAAGAGAGCATGGTGTTTACACAGACGTTTTGTAAGATGGAAAACTGAAAACCATCTCAAGTTTTCACAGATGTGGATCGAACAAATCATTTTGGGTGTAAAGAATATGGTCATTAAATCGATAGTAGAGATGTAGGGTGCGTGTGTGTATGAGTGTGCGAGTGAGGATGTGTGTGTGTGTGTGTGTCCCAGTTACATTGTTATCCTAGCTAAGAAGCAGGGCCTTTGACAAGAATGTGTGTGCCGATTCTAAAGAATTTAGAGGAGCTTCAGTAGGGAGGCTGAGAAATGAGACAGGAAAGGGAGAGGAAGGTAATTAAAAGATGCTACTGAGTAGGTTACGGCTCCTCTCAAAGCTCCGGAATCTCAGGAAGACAGTGCAGAATGTGCATCAGAACCGAGCTACCCATGGACCCCTTTTATTCACCGTCAGCTGTGGGCACTCGGGTGGCGAGAGTCACCCCCCAGCACTCTGCCCCACCTTGCATAGGTTCGCTGCAAACCTGTGATCAGTCAGTAAATATTTGTTGTTTGAGGCCACTGAGATGTATGTAAAGGGAATGTCACAGCAGAAACCCGACTGACTCATACAGCAGGCAGTGGATTAGTTTGATTCTTCAGACTTCCAAAAACAAAGCTCCTTCTTTGGCATAAATAGACAGGGCCAGAACTTGAAATAATTAGGTGAAGATGATGATGATGATGATGCTTATTATTTTGAGAGAGAGAGAGAGAGAGAGAGAGAGAACATGCATGCAAGCAGGGTCGGGCAGAGGTAGAGGGAGAGAGAGAGGGGGAGAGAGAGAGGGGGAGGGGGGGAGAGAGAGAGGGGGAGGGGGGGAGAGAGAGAGGGGGAGGGAATCTTAAGCCGGCTCCATGCCCAGTGAGGAGGCTGATGTGGGGCTCGAACTCATGACAATGAGATCATGACCTGAGCCAGATGCTCAGCTGACCGACCCACCCAGGTGCCCCTAATTAAGTGAAGATTATTAACTTGATAAAATATTGGCTTACAAAGTAATGTGATAACTCTTCCAAGAATTTGGCCATTTTCATTTTAGATGTTAATTTCCCTTGACTTCTGTGTCATTTTAGTAAAAAAGAAAAACAACAACAACAGATGTTTATCTCTTTTGTTCAAATTATTTTCTAATTAGAGCTATCCTTGCTGGTAGAGTTTAAGTATATCTGCAATCCATTTCTGTGGCCAAAGGGTGGTTGGGCTTCCCACCATTCATTGAAAGGGCAGGGGCTGGCAAGTTCGAGGAGAATATTGAGAAGGTAGGGAAACTCCTGAGAGCCTTAAACAATAGGCAATACAATGGGATATTCTCTGTACAGCAATCTGGGAAACCTATCTAATTGTCCAGGATTTTCCACTAATTAGGTTTGCGATTTGGGGGAATTCATACTCATTTTCTGGTTTTAATATTTTCCAATTGCGTAAGTGAATGAGTAGAATAGTGTTGGATTCACCGCCAAGGTTACTGGTGACAGGGGCACAGCCAACTGAAGAGATAGGAGAGAGGAATGAGGGACAGAAGTGCCGAAACCTTCCCTCTTGATTCAACCAGATTGAAACCCATTTTTTATATATTTTTTTCCTGTGGAGACTACAGATAATTTGTCAGTGAGATTTCCATGCGAAAAACGTACTTAAAATCCATTAGCCTAAACAATTGTAAACATCCTTTCTTCCCTAATATAGTCACAGACTCCACAAAAGATATGGTAAAGATGATGAGTACGAAGGTAAAAATCACTTGTTTGCTCCTTCGTTTTAATTTAAGTTTAAATTTCATTTTGAACAAATGGGAGATCTTCATCCTTAAAACAGCCCTTGTCTTTCGTTCCATCTTTTGCTTTAGGTTTGTGGCAACCCTTCCTCCAGTTATGTCAATGGCATGCTCTGGATATGATGGAGATGTATTCTTGTTTTAGAAAAGTCTGTAAGCAATTACACTCTACAATTTATGCCATACCTTAAATGCTAATAACCGTGATTCATTGTAGAAACAGCTGTTATAATCGAACCATTAAAATTCCATAACAAACTACTATTCACAACCATTAAACTGAAACAGTGCATGTTTTGAAGATTTTTTTTTAATAGGGAGAATTGTTCTGTTAGCTCTTGGCTTTGTCGAAAGAGATCAAGTCTCTTGGCAACAGGTTCCAACAGAGACCAGTTTCTGCAAGGTTGTAGCTTAATCAAACATTTGTTAATGAAAATTAATGACACGGGTATAGCTCTGTTAATGCAAAGGTTCTTATTGAAGACATAGAGAATGTACACAAACACATACTATTATTTAAAATACATTGACAATAGATGATTAAGCCAAGAAGTTTAATCAACGGATAGAAGGGTCCAGACTCTCCAACAGAAAAAGAAATTACGTGTGCATGGAGCAAATGTGGGTCAACCAGTAGACCAGATGTATCTCCCCTCCATTACCGATTTTCCCCTATATTACCGATTTTCTGTTTAACCTTGGAAGAACCTTTAATGTTTCTGGGTCATAGGTTTCTCATCTATATACTGAAGTGGTTACACTACATGTTCTATGAGATGTTTCTATATCTAAAAGCATTAGCGTGCAATGAGATAGCCATGATACTAATTTAAAAATGGTATTTACTTCAACCTCAACATTGAATCACATCTCACCATGTCCATGTTGTGTCACAAATCCCTTTAACGTCTCCTTAACTTTCAGCATCAAGACTAAATCCCTTACTTGACACGTGTACCTTCCCGTACAGCAGAGGGGTTTGGAGAAAGGGGATATTTGTGTTTGGATATAGATCTTTTTAAGAGCCACAAGTCCAATGAATAGGTTCCATATATTCTGTAATCTTCCGTTCTATCATCTGAATACTGGCGAAAATCATGCCCTGTCTGAAGACTTTTTGTGAGGAATAAAGTAGATAATATAAAAGAATTCTCATGCTGTAGGTGCTCGATAAATAATAGCTGCTTATTATATAATTACAAGGTTGATAGTATAAGAAACCTTAGTTAATAGTGTAAAAATAGTATAAAAATCTCACATATAATAATCATTGTCATCATTGAAGTTATTGTTTAGCAAAACTATTTAACAGACACTTTAGCATTGTCTGAAGTTGATAAAAAACCAGACTCAAATGTCTTAGATATGATGAAAAGTTTGGTAGCACTGGTCATGGCAAAGGGCAGGAACAGAGCTAGGGACAAGTTGATCAAGGGACTCGCTGCCGCTTGTAATAATTGATCCATGTCTCATCCTTGTATCATCCTCTCATTGGCTTTGTCTTCTCCTACTGCTTTTGCCATTTGGTAGGGCCTTGGCCACTGCTAGTGTCCAGGCTCAAGCCTTTAAGCTTTATAGTCACAAAGAAATGAAACTTCTTGTGCCTAGGTACAATTGGGATCATTCTGGACAAGAACTCAGGTGATCCATGTGGGGGTCATATATCCATCACAATCACTATGGTCAAGGAGTAGAAACACTGATAAGCCACACTGGAGGCCCCTGCTCACCTTCCCCCTTCAACCTAGTGCTGTGGCCAGAGAAGCAGAGAATCCCTTATATTTTAGGGATTGAGGATGCTGGTTTGTGTTTTTATCCTCAGAAACGAAGTGACTGTAGATGCTGGAGAGGATGTGGAGAAACGGGAACCCTCTTGCACTGTTGGTGGGAATGTAAACTGATACAACTGCTCTGGAAAACAGTGTGGAGGTTCCTCAAAAAATTAAAAATAGATCTTCCCTATGACCCAGCAATAGCACTGCTGGGAATTTACCCAAGGGACACAGGAGTGCTGATGCATAGGGGCACTTGTACCCCCAATGTTTATAGCAGCACGTTTTCAACAATAGTCAAATTATGGAAAGAACCTAAATGTCCATCAACTGATGAATGGGTAAAGAAATTGTGGCTTATACACACACTGGAATACTACTTGGCAATGAGAAAGAGTGAAATCTGGCCTTTTGTAGCAACATGGATGGAACTGGAGAGTGTTATGCTAAGTGAAATGAGTCAGGCAGAGAAAGACAGATACCATATGTTTTCACTCATATGTGGATCCTGAGAAACTTAACAGAAGACCAGGGGGAGGTGAAGGGGGAAAAAAAAGTTACAGAGAGGGAAGGAGGCAAACCATAAGAGACTTTGAAAAACTGAGAACAAACTGAGGGTTGATGGGGGTGGAAGGGAGGGGAAAATGGGTGACGGTCATTGAGGAGGGCACCCGTTGGGATGAGCACTGGGAGTTGTATGGAAACCAATTTGACAATAAATTTCATATTAAAAAAAAAAGAAATGAAGTTGGCATGTGTCAAGCCATTGAGTGAGTGGCCATGGGCCCACAAGTGTTTCCCTGTGTCTACCAAGCCAACGCTGAGCAACCTATATCAAAGTAGCTCGAAACCTGCTCCGCCCAGGTGTATTTTGCTGCATCACCCCATCCCTAAGACCCTCTGTGACTCAGCAAGACTAGATTGTGATTTCCTTCAGCCCTTGGCAGATAGCGCTGATGGATTGGGAAGAGAGGCTGAGCATCTCAGTGGGGAGCATGGCACTCTGGGCTCAATGATTGCAGTCCGAGGCTGGTTCCTCTGTCATCACAGGACCTCGGGGGCATTTCATCTGACTGACTGTTAAGTTTACACATCTACAGAAAGGGAAGTCTCCAATGTGGGCTCCCTCCAATTCTATTTTCTCTAAATTTACCTACATATCTGTGGTCTGAATCAAACGTACATATTAGAGCTTTTCACTAGCATGGATTTTTCTGACATCATCCTTTTTCTAACTGAGATATCTATTTTCTCTCTTTTAAAAAATTAAGTGCATTTCCTCTTTTAAAAAAAATGAGCCCAACATCTGAGCTACCATGAAGCCATAACCAATTACTATTATTTCCTGGGAAAGACTTTGAATTTTCTCTCTAAACTCCTGGATTTTATATGGGATAAATGCACATGCTTCTTTTTCCGATTTTATTAATTCATTCTTTGTGGCCTTACTCCTTTTCCTCTTTCTGTCCTACCATCTCTTAAAATGCTCTTTCAAATGTTCAGTTTTCCAGCGATTATCCTGCTTTTCACTACCCTCATTGAATTCAGAATTCACAAACCCATGTACACAGCATTGTTAGATGTCTTGTCTTTCTACTCTAAATGGATACCTAGAAATGTAAACCTAGAAGGTATATTCCATATCTATACTTTTATAAGATTTTTTATCAGACAGAGTTCTTTAAAGTATTAGAAGTTGGGCCATACTCCTTTTTTAATAGATACCCTGGTTCCACATTTGTGCCCAGAGATTATGAAATAAGGGGGGGGAGGGAGAGGGAGAGAATGAGAGAGAGAGAGGGAGAGAGAGAAACTGTAACACAAAGATACTGATTTTCTGTTTACTTTTTCTTTCACCAAATTTTAAACTTCTGGAAGCAGAGACTGTGCCTAATTTATTCATGATTATTTCTCCAGAGCCCAGCAGAGCCAGGCACATAGGAGATACTCAACAAATAAATATTAGAAGAGAGAAAACATAGTGCCACTCTTTTGCAGATGCTGAGTTACAATTATAATGTTTTCTGGGGCGCTTGGGTGGCTCATTCGGTCAAGCGTCTGACTTCGGCTCAGGTCATGATCTCATGGTTTGTGGGTTCAAGTCCCACGACGGGCTCTGCAGACAGCTCAGAGCCTGGAGCCTGCTTCGGACTCTGTGTCTCCCTCTCTCTGCCTGTCCCCCACCTCTCTCTCCCTCAAAAATAAATAAACATTAAATAAACAAAAAATAAAGAAAGAATAAATCAAATACAGTGCTTTCCTATAGTCTAATGTTTAACTACCATTTACTAGGTGATATTTTCAATATTGCTCATCACTGTGAAGATAAGAAAAGATACATCTTGACTTCTCGGAGCTTAAAATCCACTTAAAATCCACAGAGATTAGAAGTTTAATCACAATTATTTATAATATATTTTACTAGGTGCCAAGTGTCCCTCTTCCCTGCCTATGGTGGCTTCACAGTCCCCATCCTCCCCACCTGCTGTTCATCGTCTTCCTCATTTGCAAATGGTAATAAAAATGCTTGCCTTGTGGGAGGTTCGTAGCAGGACTCAGTAAGACCACAGGTAGAGCAGCGTTTGAATACAGCGGATGTGCACTGAATAGTGAGTATCACCGTAACTCTTCTAGAGCAGTATGGCAGACCATTTTTTAAAAGATTTTTTAATGTGTTTTTTTTTTTTTTGAGGGAGAGACAGAGACAGAGCATTAGGGGGAAAGGCAGAGAGAAGGAGACACACACAATCTGAAGCAGGCTCCAGGCTCGGAGCTGTAGCACAGAGCCCGAGGCGGGCCTCGAACTCAGAAACTGTGAGATCATGACCTGAGCTGAAGTTGGACGCTTAAGGGACTGAGCCACCCAGGCGCCCCAGGACGATTTTAAATCAAAGTCTACAAAATCGCTTTGTTTCTTATTGTGGAAACTGCTTCCATATTTAAAACCTACCAAATTCAAATTGTAACATCTTTTTTTTTTCTTTTTGTATTTCAACCAAAATGATTTAGAATAATAGGCACAAATACATTCAAATCAAACTATTTCTATTCTCCTTATAAGATTGGGAAATACTTTAATAAGGCATGAAGGATAAACTGAACCATAACAGAGTGGAGAATTAATTTGCTAGTAACCATGTCAATTTTACTAACATGCGTACTTAAAGGAGGATAGGAAACGCCTTGCAGAGACAGACATGTGTACTGTAAAAATCTCTCATTGAATTACAATGAACACTATAAAATGTGGCAGGCTGAAAAGTTTGGAATAATAAAATATGATAGCAGAAACGACTTCCTTGGTATTGCAGACAGAGTGTGAAGTAGCCAGTGAGAGAGAAAGGAAATCCTATTTTATGGGTACTTCTCAAAGTGTACCTGTCTTAACCGCGTCTTCTATCACATGAGCCAATCCTGTTTTTAGATCACTTGCTGAGTTACTGTTTTGAGTGTCTCCTAAAATGGAAACTTTCAAGGTATAGCAGGAAAAGGGACACTAACATAAAAAATTCAAGAATAAATTGTAGTACTTCAGATAAATCCCAGGTCTCAACTGCTTATATGAATTACCTCTGTACTTTTCTCAAATGATCACTATTTGCATCAGGCAGGAACAAGGCGATTGGAGGGAGTAACTCTTAACAGGGCTAGTATTTCTGATCTTGACAAATATCTACATTCATCAGAAAATACACATTGTTTATAAATAATTCATGGTATGTGATGGATAAAAACATTGCTATGAGCCTCTGCTTCTTCCAATGTGTATCTATTGCTCTCTTTTATTTCTCCCAAGATCATGTAAACTGAATTAAAGGTTTTCAAGGCTATTTGAATCCATACCACCTGAAAGTCTTGACTTGGGACTTGCAACGTCTTGACTTTTCTCAAAGACAATTGGGTACTTTATTGAGATCTTCTGGTATGGTTGGGGATCATGTGGATGGAAACAACACAAGTATGATGGACTGAGGTCATGCTTCGGTGCCCACGCTGGGCTGAATCCCATCACCTGCCCTTATAACACCTCTTCCTCATGATCAGAATGACCCTTTGGCTTGCTTTGTAGTGTGATAGTCATTCATTGGTTAGACAGGATATATTCCTGAGGTATAAGCATTGTGATGCTGTGGAGAATAAACGATTTCTCAAAAGACTGATAAATCTTCCCCATGTGCAATGAGATGATCTCTCTTAATATATCAGGGGATGGTTCATTTCCTGAGGCACGTAAGACAGTAACCCTCAAGCAGGACTCCATACCTCGGTGAGTATGTTGACCGTCTGGCCATTACCTAGGAGACTAAGCAGTATGTGCATAGAAGGAGGTCGACTCCAGGTGGGGTATTGTATCAGGATGCGTTTCCTCCTGTGCATCCAATATTAACATACATGCTTCTCCCATTCTTTCTCCTGTATTCAATAATCACTGCCCTTTCTCTACCGATATTGGAGCAGTTTTTAATTAAAAGTGATGGAAAGAATACAAACTCATAACCTAAATAAAATTGTTCTTTTCAGATGCGATATTTATCCATCGTCCATTATGTGTCCATTTCAATAGATTTTTAGGTGGCTTTCTAAATGAGTAAATGCGGCTTGTTGCTTTTGGTTTTACAATTTCAAAAGGGCACAATACAAAATTAAGGTTTGCAGATGCTTTAACATCTTTCTAAGTGTCCCAGAGGGTGGCCTTGCTGTCAGTGGCTACGAGCCACTTTGGCTTCATCAAGCTTGCAAGGGGTATAACTGAAGGAGTGTATTGTGAGTTGCATTTGCCAAAATATACCATTCCCTGAATTGGGTGTGTCTCTCCCTCTTCATCTTCCTCTGCCCTCTGTTGTTCTTCCCACTTCTCCTCTCTTTCTGGCTCTCCGCCCCTTCCTTTTCCTCCTCCTCTCCCTTCCCCTCTCTTCCTCTCTCTCTCCCTCTCCCCCATGACCTTGATAATACAAGCATCAGTAAAGAAGAGTTTTAGGCTTTTTTTTAAACCTCTTTTTATTTTTATCATGATATGGATTTTTTTACATTTATTTCTTTATTTTGAGAAAGAGAGAGAGAGCACGAGCAGGGGAGGGGCAGAGAGAGAGAATCTCAAGCCAGCTCCGTACTGTCAGCCTTGAGCCAGATGCAGGGCTTGAACTCACGAACCACGAGACCATGACTTTAGCTGAAACCAGGAGTCAGACACTTAACAGACTGAGCCACCCAGGCACCCCATGATATGGATCTTTCAAGCATTTATTCTCTTGCTTTGTAAAATAAATGATAATCCAGACTCTACTTTCTTATGTCCAGGGGAACTTGCTTCTAATTAAAGTAGCCAGTTTAATCTTAGGACAGCTCCGAGAATGAATTTTTCAAATGTCTCATTTGATTTCAACCCATCTCAGATCCTAGTATATAGAGGAGATACAGATATAGACTTG
Organism: Prionailurus bengalensis; assembly: GCF_016509475.1. Taxonomy (NCBI): domain Eukaryota; kingdom Metazoa; phylum Chordata; class Mammalia; order Carnivora; family Felidae; genus Prionailurus; species Prionailurus bengalensis. Next base: position 78,259,321 of record NC_057353.1, on the reverse strand, counting down.
CTCCATAGTTTACAGAAATAATAAACATTAAAAAGCAATAGCACATAATTAGTTGATGAATCTTTAATCTTTCCAATTGAAAACCAAAGAGTCTACCATTTCTTCTTTTACATGTAAGCATTTTTCTGTCCTTAATGGTTAAATAAATACCAGAGTCCATTACTCCGATCAATTGCCCAATCTGTTATTTCTTTTGTCTTGCTTATAAAGTAAGGACAAGCAATGATTATTTCAAATTCGGCTTCTCTTTGCATGTTTTCTTGACAGCTATAAAAATCTGTCTTTTGAAGTGTGGTGCTAGCTGGCTAGGAATGCATAATTTAGGCTGCATAATTTGATAATAAAAATAAAATCTCCATTTGTTGATGAATCGTCATTGTTACTGTGATCCAGTCTCCAGCCATGACTGGACGTTTTGGGACTGAATGATTCACATGTGCTTTTCTCTTATGTAAATCCGGCAAAGAAAAATGCCTTTTTAAATTTTCTAAAATATTCCTGTAGTCTTTCAGGTTTCTACATTCTCAGTGCTAAGGGTCTTAATACTAGTGGAGTAAATTGTACAGATTTTTCATAGCTTATACTGACCTATGCAAGCTTTCCCCTTTGCACTGAGCAGAAAGTGGACATACCATCCTGCAATGTTGGTTGCCACCTTCGCAAACCCATTTTACTGCCCTCACTGTGGTGATTCACTCCCCAGATTCAGCCTTGCCCAGCTCCTGAGTTAATCCCAATGGAGTCTGGTAGAGGTACGGATACTCAGGGGCACCGGCACTGTAGTGGCTTTAAGATTCCTGTATGAACGGGGTGAAAAGCAGTACCTTTGTGTACGTGACAGAGCTGGCATTAAGGACGTAGAGAGACTTGTACTGACACCGTGTTTGAATAAGCTCTGGTGTCTTTACTAATATTGCCAGTTAGAGATAGATAAAAGTACCAAATAGTTGTATGATAATTTTATATTATTCTTATGTAATACCAAGAACCCGCTGATTTGGGGTAAGAACACTAAGGGTTGCAGTGTCAGGGGGCAGAGAGGGTGATGTAAAGCATCACGAGCCACCACTTGCTTCTGTTGCTGCCAGCAACTGGTCTAGAATGGACTGTGCTCTGTCATCAGGGATCCTGGGTACATGTTAATCATAATGCTTCCTCTGTCACCACATGGCTGTCTAAGTCTGTCATGGAAGCATGTCACTTAGATCTCTATTTAAGAAAGAACTTGCAATTTCTTCTTCCATCCAAGAAGAAATAGATTTATCAGCCTGCCAAAAACAGACATGAAAATATATAGAACTTTGCCTTTTAAAATATTGGACATCAGATAACGAAGGGCAATAATCCCTTAAGAATAAGAAACAAGTGAAGCAAGCCCTATGGTTGTCCCAGTTTATTGCCTAGAGAGTTTCCAGATCATAAAACAGGTGGGGGAACCCAGAAAGAACTTGGTTGTCTTTGTGTTTGAGGAGATATGGGAGAGTAGCAGAGAGGTGAGAGCTAAACAGAGGTGAGGGAGTTCTAGATACTTGGGGAAGATATCTTTAGAATCTTCATCTGAGCACTGATAGCACAGGTATGTGAGTCATCTATCAGAGGACAGCGAAAGAACCATTGAAGGTATTAGAGGGGACAAATCTTAGGCTCAAACATTCCTGGATAGAGTTACTAGTGGCAGCATAGATTGGAACAACTCATAATTTATGGGATCTCAGGGAGAAGACTTTGAAAAGTTTTGTCTAGATAATGGCCCAAAATTAGCTTTAGACTCAATGATATTCTTGTCCTGCCTAATGAAGCTTAAAAGCAAGTACCAGAAATATTTTCAATAAATTAGCTAAGATCTAGAACAAAGTTCAAGGATATTTTTAAGTGTGCAAAAATAGCCAACATACAATAAGGCACAACTCACAATGTCTAGCATCCAATCAAAAGATACAGTTTACGCAAAGAAGCAGGAAAACATGAGGCTCAGTGAATGGAAATATTGGTCCATTGAAACCAACCCAAAAATGACACAGATGATAGTATTAGTAGACCAGGACACTGCGACTGTCATCACAACATGTAGAACATGATCTGGTATGTTCAGAAGGTAGACTCAACTATGAATGCCAAGCAGAGACATGAAAAATATATTGAATGCCTAAATCAAACCTACTACAGATGAAAATATAATATCTAAGTTGAAAACTACATTGGATGGGATTAATAGATTGGACATTACAGATATTGCAAGAGTAAAACAGTTATCCAGAAATCAGGCACCCGTGTATTTGGCCAAATGAGTTGAAAGTATGTGCCCACACAGAAATCTGCACCCAAAACTTACCGCAGCTTTACTCATAATTGTCAAAACTTTGGAAACAACTAAGGTGTCCTTCAGTAGGTAAAAGAAAAACTGTGGTTCATCCAGACAATGGAATATTATTCTGCTCTAGAGAGACGTGTGCTATGAAGCCATGAAAGAGTATGGAGGGATGTTAAATACACAACATTATGTGAGGGAAATCAATCTCAAAAGGCTACATACTGTATGATTCCAACTATATAAAGGCAAAACTATGGAGACAGTAAAAATCAGTGGTTGCCATGAGTTAAGGGGGAGGGTGGGAGGAATAGATGGAACCACAGTATTTCCAGATCAGTGAAACTATTCTGTGATGCTATAATGGTGGATGCCTGACATTAGCATTTGGAAAAACCCATAGATCTGCACAACACACAGAGTGTACCCTAATGTAAACTATGGATAATAATGTATTGGTTGTCAGTTAATTATAACAAATGTATTACATCAAGACAAGATGTTAATAATAGGGGAAATTACAGGGGCAGAGGAGAAAGTGTTATGGGACTCTCTGGACTTTCTGCTCAATTTTTCTGCAAACCTGAACCGTCCCAATTAAATAAAGTCTATCACTTTTTTAACAGTCATCAAAAATCTTTAAAAATATGGATCACAGTTGTTTCAACTGCTTCTCATAGGACCGGAGTCTCTTGATGAAGATGATGATTTGCCGTTAATATACAGTTCGTCAAAAACAATATTAATGGAAAACAGACAAGGGGGAAAGTTATGAGAGTCAACTTTCCAGTCTTCTGCTGATCTGACCTGCTTCAGCAGGAAACGTACACACTGGGTTGTTTTGAACAATGGGTGCGTGCCATAACTCTCAGAATTAATAATCCACCCCAATTGTCTCTCCCATCTGAGCTTCTGAAACTGTGGGATGGCACACAATAAAGATTTTATCTGTTAGTAAAAATATTGGTGAAGAGTTATTTAGTGTGGTTACCTAAACACCACTCATCTGCCTTAACAGATATTTGAGTTAGGAGAATGATTGACATGTGCTTGTGGAAATAGAGAGTGCTATCAAAGGTTTGCTTTGGAAGAAAGAACCAGGAGGAGCTTGACCCGGACAGACTTGAGCTGAAAACATATCTAAAGGCAAAGTCAAAGTTGAAAATGGTCTTGACGACTCCCTTCAGACATGATGTGTTCCATTTTACAGATGGAGAGACTGTGGGCCAAAAAATTGTCATTTCCCAGGTCTCACACAATGGTAAGTAGTGGAGCCATAAATGAAGATTGTAGGGATCCCAAGCCTTGATTTCCACTGGGCTACTTCTCCCTGTTCTCACTGCCATTACTGGCAGAGCTTGGTGGAAAACGCACATTCTCTGATTCTCAGCTAAGTGTTTGTTTTGTTTTTCATCCTCCATGTATTTCTGGGATTTTAATCTATTGATCACCAGTTTTCTGTCAAACAAAGGAAGCCCATGACTTCCCACAGGCTCTGGGGCTTATATTGTTGAATTGCCACCATATTGGACATCTTCTTCCTAAACGCAGAGTAGGAGTGCAATAGATATAGTTACTGAAATGATGACCCTAAGTTACCATTGAGAAGAGCTAAGTGTCTTTAAAAAATTATTTCCCACAATCCCCTTCATGGATAATAAACAGTAACAGCAGGAACTAATGATGCGTTCTTCTTGTGAGATCTTCTTGAAGCTTATTGGCACCTCTAAGCCTGCCGCAAATTTAAGCTGCTGCTGGGACTTTGCGCTGTGTTCCATCTTCTGATAGAATACCAGTACCTTTGGCTTTTTTAAAATCTGAAGGCAAGTAATAGGCACATCTGATTTTTTTGCCTTTTGGATGTAAATATTTCTTTCAAATATAAAGCACGCTTTTCTCTAAATACAGACTTTTCCGCGGTATCAAGACATATATCCTATTATATCCAGTGTATAAACCTGCATGATGGACTTGAATTTTTATTTATGATTAATTTTATGATTGATTTACTGAAGTAATGATCTGAGCTAACCTTGCCAAAACAGGAAAAAAAAAAAAAAAAGCCCTGATGGCCAGGAAACATATGGCTTCTCAAAGTTTCAGATGAGTCCAATTAAGACCCATAACCATCAAAAACATCAAGTGATGTTTAATGAAGATTTCAGCAATTAAAGGTAGCTTTGAGGTTCCTGAGATGCCCATTTCTATTAAATATGACGTAACAGACTCAAAGGGGTCAGATGATTTACCACTGATCATAGTTATCAAAAGGAGTATTAGAGCCTAAAATTTATTGATCCTCGTTTCCAACTCTGTATTTTAAGCACAGCAAAGGAGTAAGCAGGAGAAGTAAAGTCAACTTAATAGAGAAAGAATCCTTTTAATAAGTGATGCTGGGACCGTTGGATATCCATATCTTAGAAATGAGCTTGGATCCATACCTCATACTATATTAAAAATTATTTAAAAATAGATTGTAGACCCAAATGTAGTATCCAAAATTACCAATATCCTGGAAGAAAAATTAGAGAAAATATTTGTGACCTTGTCTTAAGTAAAGATTTCTTAGATATGCTCCCAACAGCATGATTCATGAAATTAAAAAAAAAAATTGAACTCAATCAAAATGTAAAATTTCTATTTTTCAAAACCATTGTTACCTGGAAAGTCACATCCTGGGAGAAAATATTAACAAAGGATATATCTAATAATGGATGTGTATGCAGAATTTACAGTGGATACTAAAGTTCAATAATAAGGAAACAAGCAACCCAATAAAAATTTGAACAGACACTTGCTGAAAGAAGATACAGTGATAAATAAATACATGAAAATATGCTTAACATCATTAGTAATTAGGGAAATGTGGCTTAAATCCACAATCAATAGCATCGCACACTCATTAAAATGTGTAAAATTAAACAAGACCAAACATACCAAGTGTTGAAAAGTACAGGGAGCATTGTCAACTCTCACTTTTAGCTGGTAGAAATTTTAAATGTTACAACCATTTTGCAGAAATTCGTTTCAAGAAATGTTAACATACACCTACTCTATAAGCCATATTCAACTCTTAGATATTTATCCAAGGTTAAGTATGTATACATTAAAGAGAAGATCTGGACACAAATGTTCATAACATCTTTAGCCCAAAATGGATGTAACCCAAAGTCCATAAATAGGTGAATATATAAACAAATCGTAGTATGTCCACACAATGGAATACTGCTTAGCAACAATAAGGTTATATCTCAAAATAATGGTGCTGAGTAGAAGAAGCTGGGTAACAGTTCATAAATACTTGTATGATCTCATTTATATAAATGCCTAGAAAATGCAAACTATAGTGACAGGAAGCTGATTGCTGGTTGCCTGCAGGTGGGGTGGCAGTGAGGGAAGATGGAGGGATGACAAGGGGCCACAAGGAAGCTTTTGAATGATCAGTATATTCACTATCTTGTTATGGTGATTGATTTGTGAGTACACACACATGCCAAAACATCATATTATGTATTTTGACACTTGAAATGTATTGTAGGTCAGTAGATATATCCATCTAAAACTGTTAATAATCTAAATTATGTGTGAAGCAGAAATTCTACCATTTATGGGAGATATATCTATCTATATCTATATCTATCTATATCTATATCTATATCTATATCTATATCTATATCTATATATCTATATCTATATCTATCTATCTATCTATCTATCTATCTATCCATCTATATATATATAAGTATCAAGGAAAGGATGCTTGTTTTTTTTAAGTTTATTTATTTTGAGAGACAGAGAGTGTACATGTGTGAGCAGGGAAGGGGCAGAGAGAGAGAGAGAGGAAGAGAAAATCCCAAGCAAGCTCTGTGCTGTCAGCACAAAGCCTGATGTGGGGCTTGATCCCAAGGACCATGAGATCATGACCAGAGTGGAAATCAAGAATCAGACATTTAACTGATTGAGCCCCAAGGAAAGGATGAATTTCAAAAACATGGGATGCAGGAACACCTGGGTGGCTCAGTCAGTTAAGTGTCTGATTCTTGACTTCAGTTCCAGTCACGATCTCACCGCTTGTGAGTTCCAGCCCCGTGTCCAGCTCTGTGCTGACAGCTCAGAGCCTGGAATCTGCTTCCAATTCTGTGTCTCCCTCGTTCTCTCTGCCCCTCTCCCGATCACGCTCTGTCTCTGTCTGTCAAAAATAAATAAATGTTTTAAAAAATTTGTTTACATAAAAACATAGGATGCAGCTAAATTGAAAACTTGAGGCAAATGTGTGGCGTTAAATGCTTATTTTAGCAAAGAGGTTAGGCTTAAGTAGTATTAATGAGTGGTCATTCAAATTTTAAAAAGTTCAGAAAGTAATAATTCAAAAAACCCCCAAATAGGAAAATGAAATAATAAAGTTAAGAACAGAAATTAGTGACATGTAAACCCAAATTGTGAAAGAGAAAAGAACAAAATCAAAATATGTATTTTTAAAAAGAGATAAAAGAAATACATCTCTGTTAAGAGTGATCAAGGACAAGAGAATAGAATACAAGTAAACATAATATGAGATATGAAGCCTCATGTTGGTGCAGATCAGCAGTAATTGAAAAAGTAAAGAAACATTGTGATCAATGTCCTGCCAATAAATTTGAAAATCTCAGTGAACTTGACAATTAGAAATTGTAGCTAAGCAAGTAGTGTCCCAAACTTCTAAGAAACTTCTATGCCATACTATACTATACCCTACTGTAGATAGCTCTAGATGAATCGCTCACTCACTTAGAACATGCAAACGAAAGTCTTGGCATGGCAATAAGTTTACAGGTAGTTTCTATTAAATATTCTATGATATAAAAAGAACTTGAAAAAAATAAGGAGACACTCTCCATTTGCATTATGAAGCTTAGCATTACCTTTATGCCAAAAATAGAGACATATTTTTCTTAAGTCTCATCAGCATCTGTATTTTCATGGTCTTTCACTTAGTGCGTGATCTACTATCTGGAACCAGGAAGAATATGTCAACTTCTTTTTCCAAGTTTGGTCCCTTCAAACATATGAATGACATACTTTATCTGCCCCAATTTTTCCTTCTCAAAGCTAAATAAGACTGTCAAAATATTTATGTCAAACCAGAAATATGAATTGTAATCTATACATAGAAGTAAACAAGTAATGTTCTCATCTAGTAGAGTCTTTCTCTTAAACAAAAGTCCTTAAGAAGTCAAGAATGGGAGATTAAATGGTGCGGTAGAGAATTCTAGCTCATACAGAATATAAGGGAAACTACTTCTCTCTCTCTCACTCTTCAACACAAATTCTTCCCCTAAAGCCTTCTTCTCTGCCTCTCTGCCCATCAGGTTTGGCTTTTAGAAGTTTCTGCCTCAACATACTACTGACATCATCATGTCCAATTATAATGGATCTCATAAACAGGGTTCATGTCCTAGAAAGTAAAAGATGGCAACCAGTCATCTCTTCTCATTGGATTTTTGGCTAATCTCTTAACCCATCATCTTGGAACACAGTGTCAGGTGCTCTTATTATCAGTACACTTATTATCAGATATGTGATCATTGGGTGTCAATCTGTCTTTAGTTTTGGTCCAGTGTCTAGATTTCCCAGAGTGATTACTTTCCTCATAAATCCACACATGTGCTCCTCTCTGCTATTCCAGGTAGGGATATAGAGATGTCTATGCTGATAAACAGTTGTCCACTCAATATATGAAATAATAGTACTGTGTATCTTTCAGGAAATTCAAGTCCTTTCTTCTTTAGCAGACATAGAGTTGAAAGAAGAGCCAGAATGCATATATGTCAACAATGACGAAGCTTATTTTTATTTTTTTCAGTGTACCAATGGAAGTTGCCAAATTATACTTTTCTTAAGATTATTATGTATCCATATGTCTTATATTCTCATTGTAGGTATTTCTATATACTTGTAAACCCCAGAATCCCATAATTAGCCGGATTAGATATGTGTAAGAAATCCAGTAATGGCTAAGGAAGACGCATGTGTTCATAGTAATGAACATCTATAAATGACTACATTTCTGCCACCACCAGGTACTATATCCCTAAGAGATTTATTCTCTATTCCAATCCCGTTAGAATTGTCATTTCTACAAACACTTCTGTTCATCAGAGAGGATGTTGTCTAGTTGAATTCCCTCTAGGCACCTCTCTAATGATCAATAGCTTTGTTATCCAACAGATGTAAGAGGTGGTTAATGGCTCCCTTGTGTGTGGCATCATGTAGGATTCATTTATTGCCACGTCGATCCAGGAATTTCTTATTCCTGCTAGTCCCAAGAGTCTGGAACACCTGTCTCTTACCATCTCCTGACTTTTAATGTCTTTTTGTTCAATTTATTACTATGAGTAGCCTGGTTCTCTGGGAAAGGTAAGTGCATGTATATATGCATACATCCATTAACTAAAATTTATTTATCAACCCTAGTGGGTGGTATGATACGCTCTCTACCCAAAAAACAGAGCATCCGTTACACAGTTGCTTTGGGTAAAAATCTATCTCATTCTATTTTTCGTTCTTTTATTTATGTGTTCAGATTATTTTAATTATGTATTTACCCTGAGGCAGGCCCTGTGCTCACTCTAGAAACTGACAATACTGAACCCTGTTCTCATGGAACTCAGCATCTTGAGTTATGTGTGGGTAATTATCTGTCCTTACGATTGGCACTTTGAGCCCATAGGCTTCATGAAAGATTTCATTTCCTAGCAAGCTTGCAAATAATGTTTTTAAACATTGCCTGTTGCGCTTTATTTATGGGGACTATTATTATGGAAACCTGCTATGTATCCCCATATTACAGCCAATTATCTGTTGCCTGTCTGTTTCATGTGTCTTAAAGCAGACCTTGAGACAAGGACTTGGAAGCAGGTAGTTTTTTTGGGAGATGGAGGTACAGGATGGGGAGGTGAAATAGGGAAAAAGAAAAACCGTTGATGACTGGGTTTACCACGCTGCACAACTGGAACTCAAGTCACAGGGGCTTCTTTGAGAAACGTTAGCACTTTCCTACCAAAATCTGGGGAGGCTGAGGTCATTTATCACTGACTTCTGCCTCTCAGTTGTTAAACATTGATCATGGCCGAGTCGGCTTCGCTGTGCTTTCGGGTTGAGCTTGTGGAGCAGAGAAAAGTTGTGTGGCTAGAGCAAGCCCTCAATTAAAGAAGGCAGGAAGGGAGACAGGCAGCTTGCTGGTGATTATCTACCGCTGCAAGTGAGCTCAAAGGGGGTCGAGAGAGTATGGACTGGAACAAGCATTTCTGCTCTATTATCTATGGATTCTTATGTTACGTGAATCTGGTTATCTCTGTGGGTAGAAGTTACTGATTGTACAAGGGGAGAGGTGGGGATGTGATGTTTACCAGTTGACCCAGAAACTTGTGTGTAATCAAAGACTAGTAATGATTTTGGTCTATACTCTTTCTATGTGATAGTGATTGCTCTGTTTTGTTACCAATGCTGCTCCTCCTCCCCTTAATAAACTACTACTATCTAAATGATTACACCCGTAATAAGCTTATTTTCCCTTCTACCAACAATATCCCTATTGCGATCTCAGCTCAACTATGGGAGACAAAGCCTCACAGTGTTTATAAACTGGATGGTAACGGGAGAGAATCGGGGAGATAGAATTTGGAGTTGCAGAAAGGGAAATAATAGGATTGATTCCACTATGAAAACAAGAAAAAAATCCAAATATTAGTGAAGCCCCTCCATCCATCTGAGATGCTAATGGCCATTCCCCTCAAATGCACACACATTAACCCAAAATTCCTGCTAGACATATGGACCCTGCAAAGACTCACAATGCCCGTCTGAGAAACCAACTGTCTCTCCACCTCCATTAGATCAATGATCCGGAGAGGCAAAGGTCTCTGGTTTTGACACTTGATTGATAAGAATAATATGCTCGGTATTTCCAACTGTGCAGATATGTTGATATTTGACTTTTTCAGAACAGAAATACAAAAGGATTTTTCTTTTCTTAAAGGGAAAACCAACCAGCTGTTTTCTGATCTGTTAAAAGAAATTACAGTATTTCCCATTACCGCCGGATACTTTATGGGTCTGGGTTATTTATTGACCCATGAAATCTCAGTTTGGATGCAGCATCTGGCTGCTCAATGAAGTCTTACATTTTACACAATTTTCCACCTGGACTCACCAGAAAATACAAACCTAAACTTGATGTAAATGCCAACTACTCCTATATGTCATATTAATTTATTTCCAAACTTTTATGAAACCATTAGGCTACCGAGATCTTCAAGGTCAGGGTCCCACCCTGCCCCCAGCCCCACCATATCCTCAGGCCAATATGGCTCCCAGCACAACTTGGAACTCTAAATGAGGGCAGGGGGTTAGGAGCAGGAAAGCTGGAGGAGGGAGGGCTGTGCAGAAAAGGCACTGGCTTCCCTACATCCGGCCAGGTACCCCCCAGTTCTCATTGTTGATGTCACTCACACCCATCTCAGTGTGCAGTGCTACCTGGATCCTTCTAGATTCTCCATTGCCAGGAGCTCTAAAGGGGCCATGGGTGGTCTGGCCACAGGTTCAGAATCTGCTTACTTGCCTGACCACAGTGAACACACATGATTCCTTTGATTAACATTTAAATTTGTAAAACACATATTTTGTGTGAATAAATTTTAATTGCATGGACTACATGCTGTCTTTAAGAAAATTCATGCGGCCTCTAGGTGCCAGCGTATTTTACCTACGTCTTCTCACTCTCCCCCATAAGCCCCATAGTAAATCCTGTTACATATTTTTTTATTCCCTTTTTGCAGCTGCAGAAATTGAGGGTCACAGTGTTGACATCATTCAATGATAATAAGCAAGTGGAAAAACTAGAATTTTAATCCTTTCCTTTCGACATAATTCCACAGCCACCCAGTCAAAATATATTCTTCCAAAATTCTCTTGGAGTAATGAGTTCTCCTAGTTCTCCATCTTGGGAAAAAGTTTTGAAAAATAGAACAAATTATTTCGGCACCATTTTAAATTAAGCTTTTTTAAAAATTTGGAGATAATTATAAATGTACACGGAATTGTCAAACAAAATAGTATGGAGAGATTCCATGTAGACTTTACCCAGTTTTACCCAATGGCAACATCTTACAAAAGTATAGTACCGTGTCACAGCCAGTATATGGACATTGATATGGTCAAGGTACAGAACATTTCCATCCCCACAGGGGATTCCCTTTTACAGCCATGTCCCCTTTCCTCACACCCCCACCCTATCCTTAACCCGTAGGAAACCCTAGTCTCTTCCCCATCTCTATAATTTTATCATTTCAGCAATGTCCTATAAATGGAATTGTACAGCGTGTAACATTTGGAATTTTTTGCTGCTCAAATTTGCCTGGAGATTCATCCGAACTGTTGTACGTATCAGTAATTTCTTTTTGTTACTAAGTAGTGTCCGATGGTGTGTATGTACAGGTTTGTTTATCCTTTCACCTGAAGGACATCTGGGTTGTCTCAAATTGGGACTATTACAAATAAATTCACTGTGAACATTTATGTACAGATTTCTTGCGTAAACATAGGTTTCCATTTCTCTTTGTAAATGTACGGGAATGGAATGGCTGAGTCATTTGGCAAGTAATTGCATGTTTGTGTGTTGTGAGAAACTGGCAAACTGCTTTTCAGAGTATCTTTACCATTTTACCTCCCCGCTAAGGATGGTATTAGTGATCCACTTTTGTCCACATCCTTAGGACTGTCTTGTGTTGTCATTATTTCTATTTTAGCCATTCTGCTAGGTTTACAGTAATATCTCATTGTGTTTTTAATTTGAATCTCCCTAGTGTCTAAGGATGTCAAACTTGTTTTCATGTGTTTATTTGCCATCCGTAAATCCTCTTCGGTAATATCTCATTTTATGTAGTCTGTTTATTTTCCAGTTGGATTGTTTGGTTTTTTTACCGTGGCATTTTCAGAGTTCTCTATTTGTGCAAACAGCTAGTAGGATATGTAGTTTGTAAGTATTTTCTACCAGCCTGTAAGGTTTCACTTCATCTGCCTGACAGAGTCTCTTGCAGAGTGCTAGTTTTTACTTATGACAAAAAGTATATTTATACTAATATTTATCTTATTAATATTGTATACTATGGATCATGAGTTTGGTACAGTCTAAGAATTTTTTGCCTGGGCCTATATTTTTAAGATTTTCCTCTATTTGACGTTTCCTCTTAAACATTTCTAGTTTTATATTTTACATTGAAGTTGGTGATATATTTTGAATTAATGTTTAAGATGTTAAGTTTAGGTCAAGGCCATTCCCCGCCCCCCTCCCCTGTTGCTTCAGCACTATTTGGCAAACATATTATTTATTCTTTCCCGTGTGAATTGCTTTCACACTTCTGAAAAAAAACAGAATCTGTTTCTGGGTTTCTCCTCTGTACCATTGATCTATGTGTCTATCTCTCCTGCCAAAACCATACTACCTTGATTATTGGCTATGTAATAAGTCTTGAAACATGGTAGATTGTTTTCCCCCATTATTTTCTTCTTTTTCCAAATTGTTGTAGCTATTCTAGTTTATTTGCCTTTCCATATCAATTTTAGAATGATTTTATTTATATCTATAGGTAATCATCCTTGGATTTCAATAGCAATTGTGTTAAACCCTTGTATCAATCTGGGGAAAATTGAAATATTTACTGTGTTGTGTCTTCTAATCCATTTCTTTAGATCATTTTTGATTTCTTTAACCAGCACTGTGTAGTTTTTATATACAAGTCTTGAAAATGTGTTATTAGATTTACACCTAAGTCTTTCATTGTTTAGTGATTTAAAATGTATTGTATTTTAATTTTTGTGTCCAGATGTTCATCACTAGTAGGTACAAATACATTGATTTTTGGATGTTGATCCTATATCCTGTTATCTTACAGAATTCACTTTTTACATCTAGAAGTTGTTTTCTATGTTGTTTGCTATTTTCTCTGTAAACAATCATGTCATCTGCAAACAGGGACAGTTTTATTGCTTTTTTCCCTGATTCCTCCGGATTTGATTTCCCTTTCTTATCTCATTATGCTGGCTAGATATCTTAGTATTATGTTGAGTAGGAGTAGAGTAGAGGGAGTAAACATCTTGGTGTTGCTCATTACCTTAGAGAGAAAACATAAATTCTTTCCTTTCATGCTTAAATGTCATAATATCTGTAGCTTCTTTGTAGATGTTCTTTTTTAATTATTTTTATAAAATTCTTAAATTTAGTTTTTAGAGAGAGAGAGTGAGTGTGAGCAGGGAAAAGAGACAGAGGGAGAGAGAGAGAATCTTAAGCCTGGGATCATGACCTGAGCCAAAATCAAGAGTTGGATGCTCAACAGACTGAACCACCCATGCAACCCAGTTCTTTGTAGATTTTTTTTTAAATCAAGTTGAGGAAATTCCCCACTACTCCTAAGTTTTCTAGGAGTTATTACCATGAATAGGTGTTGAATCTTGCCAAATGCTTTTTCTTATCAATTGATGTAGCCATGTGATTTTTTTATTATTATTATTGATTTTTCAGATATTAAAACAGAATTACCTCATGGACTTAACCCCAGTGGCCACTTTGTATAATCCTTTCTGCATGTTGATTAGTCCTATGTACAAATATTTTGTGAAAGATTCTTACATCTGTATTCATAAGCAATATTGATTTATAAGGGTTTTTTGGGGGTTTTTTTTGTACTTTGTTTTTGGTATCAGGAAAATACTAGCTTCATAAAAAAAATTAATTAGGGCTCTCTTTTCTTCTATTTTCTAAAAAAATGCTTTAAAAAATTATTTATTTATAGGGTGACTGGATGACTCAGTCAGTTAAGCATCTGACTTTGGCTCAGGTCATGATCTCACAGTTTGTGAATTCAAGCTCCGTGTCAGGCTCTGCACTGACCCTGCAGAACCTACTTGGGATCCTCTCTCTCTCTCTCTCTCCCTCTCTCTCTCCCTCCCTCCCCCTCCTGCTCACACTCCGTCTGTCTCAAAATAAATAAATGAACTTAAAATTTAAAAAAAAATAAATGTTTATTTATTTATTTTGAGAGAGAGAGAGAGAGAGAGCAAGGGAGGGGTAGAGAGAGGGAGAGAAAGAATCCCAAGCAGGTTCCGTGCTCTCAATGCAGAGCTGGATGCAGGGCTCCATCTTACAAACCATGAGATCATGACCTGAGCTGAAATCAAGAGTTGGACTCTTAACCAGCTGAGCCACCCAGGCACCGTGATACAGTTTTTGTTGAATGGGTGCTGATTCTTCATGAAACATTTGGTAGAATTCTCCAGTTGTCAGGATTTCACTTTCTTGGAAATGTTTAAATTACGAATTCAGTTACCATAATAATCATTGGGCTATTTAAATTTGGTATTTCATGTTGGATGAATGTGATGGCTTGTGATTTCCAAGAACTCATCTGTACTAGTAAGTTTTTAAGTTTGTGTGCACTACAATAATTTTGATGTCTGCGGAATCTGTAGTAGTATATACCCTGTTCTGTTTCTGATACTGGTAATTTGCATTTGATCTCTTGTTTTCAATGTCAGTCTCCAAGTCTGATGCAAGTTTGTCAACTTCCTTGATCTTTTCAAAGACCCAGGTTTTATTTCATTGATTTTATCTGTGGTTTTTCTGTTGTCAGTTTCATTAAACTATCTGCTTTATTATTTCCTTTCTTGTAGCAGTTTTGTGTTCATATTGTTTTATATTTTCTAAGATTTTGATGTGTGAGTTTAGGTTATTAATTTCAGATTTTTCTTATTTTCTAATGTAAGTATTTAGTGCTATAAATTTCCCTCTTAGCACTGCTTTAACTGCATTCCACAACCATTTGATATTTTGTATTTCCATTTTCACTTAGTTCAATATATATTTAAAATTTCCCTTGAGCCATCTTTCTGGGCCCATTAATTTTGGGGGAGTCTATTTAGTTTCCAGTTTTTTTTAATATTTCATGTTATCTGTCTGTTGACTTTCAGTTTGATTCCTTTGTGGGTCAGAGAACACATTCTGCATGATTTAAGTGTTTGAAAATTTGTTGAGATTTATTTTATGGTCCACAATGTTATTTACCTTGGCATATGTTTCATGAACACTTAAAAGTATGTGTATCTGCTGTTGTTGAATGGATCGCTTTATAAATGTGAATTGCATTATGTCGGTTGGTTGTATTTTGGGTTCTTCCATATCCTTGCCTATTTTCTGTCTAATTGTACTGTCATTGTTAAAATAATTGTCTCTAGTGGTGATTATGGGTTTGTCCATTTCTCCTTTCACTTCTAAATCTTTTTGTTTCATCTGTTTTGTAGCTCTGTGTTTGGTATACACATATTGATGATTGATCTGTCTTCTTGGTCTACTAGCCCTTTTATTACCATACAATGTCCCACTCTGTCTCTGATAATTGTATTTGCTCTGAAGTATTCTTTATCTGAAATTAGTATAGATAGTCTTGCTTCTATAGCATCCATGTTGATTAATGTTGAGATGTTATATGTACTTCTACCCTTTTACTTCCAACCTACAGTAAACATTATATATTTAGCGAGATTCTTCCAAATAATGTATATTTGAATCAGATTGTTTTTTAAATCCACTCCCCCAATTTCTGTCTTCTAACTAGAGTACTTAGACATTTTATTCATGTACATATTTATATGTTAGGGCTTATGTTTGCCCTTATATTTAAAATTTGGTTGTTGGTTTGTTTACTGTTTATTTTATCTGGAGGTGATTCTTTTTTGTGTGTCATCCTTTGGGTTATTTGCAAATTTTGGGGATCCCATTTTGACTTATCTATAGTGGTTTTAAGTTTATCCCTTTGCAGAGCATTTTTAGTGGCATATATCACAGCATACTGGTTTGACATTTACTAGTTCTGGTGAAATTTAGAAAACTTACCTCCATTTTTGTTCCTTTACTCTCCTTTGTTTATAAAATGATCATCTTAAATATTTTCTTTATATGTATTTATAACTCCTTCAGACAATACTATAATTTTCCACGTTCTTAAATACAACTTAGAGGAAAGCTCTCAGTTTTTCCCCATTGAGGAAAATATCAGCTGCGGGTCTTTCATATATGGCCTCTATGATGTTGAGGCAAATTCCCTCTATCCATACTTTCTTGAGGATTTTTATCAAGAATGGATGCTGTATTTTGTCAAATGCTTTTTCTGCATCTATTGACAGGACTACATGGTTCTTATCTTTTTTTTTAATGTTTAGTTATTTATTTTTGAGAGAAAGAGAGAACGAGCCTGTGAGCAGGGGAGGGACAGAGAGAGAAGGAGACAGAAAATGAAGCAGGCTCTGCACTCTCAAAGCTGAGCCCAATGTGGGGCTAGAACTCATGAACCATGAGATCATGACCTGGGCCAAAGTAGGATGCTTAAGCAACTAAGCCACCCAGGCACCCCTTTATCTTTTCTTTTACTAATGTTGTGCATCATGTTGATTGATTTGCAAATGTTGAACTATCCTTGCAGCCCAGGAATAAATCCCACTTGATCCTGTTGAATGATTCTTTTAATGTACTGTTGGATTAGATTTGCTTGTATTTTGTTGAGAATTTTTGCACCCGTGTTCATCAGAGATATTGGCCTACAGTTCTCTTTTTCAGTGAAGTCTTTGGTTTTGGAACCAGAGTAATGCTGGCCTTGTAGAATGAGTTTGGAAATTTTGTTTTGTTTTTCCCATTTCTATTTTTTGGAATAGTTTGAGAAGAATAGGTATTAACTCTTCTTTAATGTTTGGTCGAATTCCCCTGTGAAGCCATCTGGCCCTGGACTTTTGTTTGTTGGGAGATTTTTGATTAATGATTCAATTTCTTTGCTGGTTATCAGTCTGTTCAAGTTTTCTATATCGTTCTGTTTCAGTTTGGTAGTCTATGTGTTTCTAGGAATTTATCCATTTCTTCCAATCCCTAATATTTATGGCAGCATTATTAACAGTAGTCAGATTATAAAAAGAGCTCAAATGTCCATCACCTGATGAATGGATTAAGAAGATATGTTATGTATGTGTGTATGTACATATGCATGTATGTATATATATAATGGAATATTACTCAGCCATCAAAAAGAATGAAATTTTGCCGTTTGCAATGATGGGGATGGAGCTAGAGTGTATTACACTAAGTGAAATAAGTCATTCAAAGACAGACAAATACCATATGATTTCACTCATATATGGAATTTAAGAGACAACATAGATAAGTATAGAGGAAAGAAAAAAAAGGAGAAGCAAGCCATAAAACAGACTTTTAACAATAAGGAACAGACTGAGGGTTTCTGGAGGGGAGGTGGGCAGGGGGATGGGTCAAATGAGTGATGGGCATTGAGGAAGGCACTTGTTGTAATGAGCACTCACTGCTGTATGTACGTGATAAATCACTCAATTCTACACCTGAAACTAATATTACACTGTATGTTAACTAACTGGGATTTCAAAAACTTGAAAAAAATACAACTTAGGAAACAAGAGGGAAAGAAAAGTCTGTTATCTACACATTTGTTTCCTGGGTTTTTTTCTCATAGATTATCTCATTTGATTCTCTCAAATAGCTAAGAAATTGTTATCATTTCCTTTCATTTTATAAGGTGACTCTTTGTCCTAGCTCGCTAGCTCCTAAATGGCACATCAGAGCTTGAATTCCAAATCTAGGGCTCTTTGCCTAAGAGACTGCCTTTCTGAAGGGATATTGCAGTGATTTAGATATGGTTCTTACAAAATAGTCAGCCTGAGTTTGAATCTCAATTCCATGATGCATGAGTTTTGTGAATTAGTACAGTTAAATTTTCTGTTCCTTGTTTTTTCATCAGTACAGGCTGCTAATAATAGAATCTCTCTTGTAGAGTTGTTATAAGAGTTATACCTCTCAGAGTATAATATCTGGGACATAGCAAGTTGGTTATTATTATAGATAGCCCAACTTTATATATAAGGACTTTATAAATAGGAGTTGAGTTGGCATGCCAGTGTGACAGCAGAGAGACTAGCTTGATAGGAGTGGCAGGTATGGCTGGAGAATTGTGTCTAGTGATATATTTGGATAGTTAAAGCTGAGCCACAGTAGATTACTTTAGCCTCAGATGGGAAGACAAAATGGGCTAGCTGCAGTGTCTAAATTGCGATGCTGTGATAAAAGATGTGTTTTTAAAAGACTAATCATGCCAGAGTGTGGGAAGAAAATGTATTGGACACAGAGAACTCTCTCTGACTTTCTAAGCCAATCAAAGTCTTCAAAGTTGACACTCATATCTCCTTGATTCATCTTTCATAAGAGCTCCTGTATAAATCAGTTTTTATAAAATCGTGCTAAATCTTCAAATAGCGTATCTGGGTTTAAGGATTCTTTGTTCATTGCAAATAGTCCCAGCAATAAGATTAATTTTCAACAACTCAGTATGTATGGTTGTAATGTGTTCCCCAGAAATACAATTTCATATCATACCACTGGAGGGGAACAGATTGAACTCAATTATTTCATTCTCTCCATTATTACTGAAATATTGAAGCACAACAAAGACACCTTTTCTCCCCTAATTGTTTGTTCTCTAGCTGCCGGCATATTGTTGATCCTCAAAATTTTCAAATATTGATGCCGAAGTAACAGTATGTATTTCTGCACCACAGGCAAGTGTCAGAAATAAAGGAATTGTAAAGGAAGGCACACGATAAATCAAGAAATCTCCTACCACTACAATTCCTTACCAGGAACAAACTCTGGTCAAGAAAAGAGAAATAGAAATGGTTGACTCTTTGAAAGGAGCTTGGAAGGTTCGATATGGGTCCATCTATCATTGCTGGCAAGCAAGGCCTTGTGGGTGGCTGCAAGAGACTGGTGAATATAGACTGCTTCCTTGCCTGTGCAGAAAGCCTGAGATCAGCAGAAACTTCCCCGCAATACATTTTACATTGCCTAAGTAGAAACTGCTGTAAATAGAAGAGAAAAAGAAAAAAACTACCCGTGTATGCTCTCAGATCAATTACTTCCAATGGTCTGCATTTCATAGTGCCACACAACTGAGGGATACATATAAACGTGAATAAAGAAAACAAGGAAAGGAAGAATCAAAGAGAGATAGAAAAAAATGAATCAGGCACAACAGACTTTATTACTCTGTGCTAATTTCCTCTAGATTCTCAGGTGTTGTGAAGCTATTTGCATGGACTAATGCTTCATTTATACTTTATTAAATCAATGCTTGTGGACTTTATAAATAATACCTTATATGTGTCTAGTATCCTATAAAGTTTCTATATCCATGATCTCATTTAAAACAGTCAGCAATGCTGAAATAACTATCACGACTGGTTGAATATAGATACGGGAACTGAGCTCAAAGAAATTATCTGTCTAAAATAAAATACCAGCATCCCAAGCCATCAGCTGAGAGGTGATAGGTGAAATCACAAGAGTATCTCTAGCTTTTCAGTGAAGAGTAGGCACTACAAAGGAAAGAAAAGAAGAAAAATGAATGAAGGTCAGAACCATGAAAAAAAAAAAAAACCAACCTGCATCTAAAGAACTGGTGTCAGCAAAGGAGAAGAGGATATTCTCAGTGATATGTGAGAAAGGGCAAGAACACCCAGAGTTTATGGAGGAGAGAGGGAGCTAAACTTGTTTTCGTTGCATTTTTGAAATACGATTTTCTCATTAAGTAAATGAATATAATCTTAAACTAATGGTTTCCCCAAATTTCTTATAATCAGATCACCTGAGGAACTTTTTAAAGGGCATGGTTACAAGACCAGACATATATTTCTTTTTTCACAACTCCCCAGGATTTTGATGCACAACCATCAATAATGTTTTATTATTGTATTTTATCTTTGCGTAAATACATTTCAGAGTGGCAATAAAATAACACCATCCATTCCTTGGTCAACACAGTCGGCCCAGAACACAAAGAACTACATCAAAATCTAGCAAGAGGAAGAATGAATTGCCTCATCTAGCCATGACACCACAGATGGGGGAAAAATATCTGAAAAGTGCAGAACAAAATAGATCTAGTCAATGAAAATAAATGTTTTTTAACTGCATAAATAGTGATTCCAACACAGCCATCAGGGCATAATGGATGGGGAATTGAGGCATCAGACTGAATTATGTAAAATGGGAGTAATGAGTAATGATCTATTTTTTTTTTACAAGTTTATTAGCCGAGGGCTTCTCCATTATCACTGAATTTCTTAAGACAACAAATGACAGCCTGGATTCCTGTCTAGGATTCATTCATTTGCTAACTGGACAGTGCAATGTTTTCCATCATAGGGAGTAGTCTGCATGAGATAGGATTGGGCAGGGCAGAATCTGGCATGATTTTCCATCTGTAGCAGAAAAGCCAGGATTGTGTAGGAAAATGAGGTCAAAAAGAGGTGATCATTAGGCAGTGCTTTGCCATCTGCAATGTTTGATTGATCTGTAATTGTACCCTTCAATCAAGCCACTCTCCTGATCTTGCAATGCACCATTTTTCGCTTTATCGAGGATAGCTCCATGTAGCTTCGCCTGCACTACAGGAAACCCGATGTCCACAGGCAAATGAATGGTCTTCCCCCAACAAGTACATATCTTGTCTTCCCATCCTACAGAGTAGGGTCTGTAGAGTTGGAAATGTGTGGCATATCATCTACTGCTTCTTTCTTAACCTGGACCAACCCTATTCTCCTTTCTCTTAGGTGGCTCTTCATCCTTTCTTCCATTGTCATTCTTGCTGCAACTGACTTTTCTCTGGGTCTCATGCATTGCTGTTGGCTTAAATTATAAGCCTTTTCTCTCAGGTCCTTGTATTTAATTCTTCTCCAGCCAAGATATTCACTGCCCTAAAGATAAAATTTAGAAATGAAAATCAGATCCCATCTCTTATGGTTTAAATTTAAAAAAGTTTTTTTAATGTTTATTCATTTTTGAGAGACAGAGTGTGAGTGGGGGAGGGGCAGAGAGAGCAGGCTCCAGGCTTCGAGCTGTCAGCGCAGAGCCCCATGTGGGGCTCGAACTCACAAACCATGAGATCATAACCTGAGCTAAAGTCAGACACTTAATGGACTGAGCCACCCAGGCACTCCCCATCTTCCTATGGTTTAAAATTGCTTGGTAGCTGGTGCCGCGATTGAGACGCAAGTCCTTTGACCTCAGAGCTCCTCTGGGCTACACTGGCCTTCCTTTCTGTGCTCGGAGGCACAAAAAGTTCAGTACGATGGTTCAGAACTCAAGTTCTCCAGTCAGAGGGGTGTGAATTCTTATCTTGGATCAGCCATTTAAGACTTTGCTTAAATTTGGTGTCCCAAGTTTATTTATCTCTGATGTGAGCGTGATGGAAACTAATAATAGGACATATTCAGAAGGTTCCATCTACTATTGGTTAATATATGCAAGGACTTAGAACTGTTCTTGGTCAGTGATAATTGCTCAAAGATTATAAGCTTTATTATTGCTTTTCAACTATTCCCCTATGTTCATCTTCATGTTCTTGAGCATCCCCTTCTTTTCTCATATCTGTATGGATTTACATACATCTTCTCCCTTGCCCAGAAGCCTACCTTATTCTCCATTTCAATCTCAGCTTAATGACACTTTGCAGAAAAGCCTTCTCTGATTTATTAACTTTACCCTCACCTCACCCCCAAGCATCTATTTAAGTACCTCCTCTCTGAGTCGTGTTGCTATAATCCTATATGTAGCTTTATAATAAGAGTTACTAGAATAATGTGTTTACTTACCTGCCCCTGTCCAAAGTGCATTCCTGAGCACAATCTCATCTCAGTACCCTCCCTGCTTCTGTATGGTATGCACTCAGTGTGTTTGTGAAATGAATACATGAGCGAAAAGGGAAGTGTGAAAATGCCCTGGTGAAGAGCACACAAGAGAATGAGGCTGGGGATGCTTTACCCCATCAAAGGGAGTCCTGAGATCCAGGGAGGAATGGCAGGCATTTGCCCTCTCTCCTCTAGCTGAGGGGTCCACGATCCCATACGGCTGATGAAGGCTCCATGAGACTTCATCTAGTGAGGGAGAGTCTCTTCCTAGATGTCTAATTGCACCAGCACTGAGGGACCATGGGATGGGAAGACGAACATGAAAAGGAGCTGGTAAAGCACATGACGATGTGGAAGTAAGAGGCCAAAGGGAGTGGATCCCCTGAACTTGAGAGCGAAGCCAGAGCTCAACATGCCAGGAAGTCCAAGGTTTTGAACAATTCTCTCTGGAAGGGGAGAGTATTTCCTATGTGATAAAATGTCTGAATGAGGTCTGCTCACCAGCCACCCCCTGCATGTGGGCTGCAGCCTAAATGCAAGCTCAAATGCCAGCATTTCAGTCCACGGAGACAGAGGGCAAGTATAATGGTCTCCTTAAATCAGGCTGTGCCTTTGGTTGTGTGTTTGAACCTGTGGTCTTTTCACTACCCACACATGGGCTAGCATAGATCCATTCACATTCTAATAACGAGGGCCTAGGTGCTACTTGTAAACGTCCCTCCCATCACTTTTCTTGTTATTTCAGCTGGAATTTGCTTTTTGGTGGCTTTGTGATGTGCCACTTGACCAGGCTGATCTCCATTTCTTAGAATCCTGTATCGTGTGTGTTTGAACTTAGGATGGACTACAAGGGGGAATTCTCAGGATACTGGGAGGACAGATGGGAAGTGGTAACCCTTTTTAAAGCTCACATGTTTGATTGCTGACCTATGACTGACCTCATTAGTATGAAGCCACAACTTCTTCTGTCTTTCCCTTCAGCTCCTCTGACTCTTGAGTCCGAAGGGTGCGTGTGGAGGTCCACAATGAAGGGCACCAGAGTCTGCAGGGTTACATGTAGCACCCAGCTCAGAGGCAAAAAAAAAAAAAAAAAAAAAAAAAAAAAAAAACCCCAACACGGCTTTCAGGCCATTCTCAGGGGTTTCCAGCTCATGCTTGTAGATTCAGCCTGCCCTCACTCTCCCCATTTTATATCTTTTTTTCCTGACGACCTGCCCCGCGGATGTCAAGCTCTAACATCATCTGCAGGGACAGCCTTACAGACACTTCCTGCCAACTCCCGTAGCTGCGCAAGTCCAAATCCTTTTAACACATCTAATTCTCTCTCTCTTATTATTCTCTCACCCTGTGTGTGTGTATACGTGCACATGTACATGCACACACATATATAAGGTGTGCACATATATGTATATAGAGACATATACATATATGTCACACACACGTATATGAGGTGATTTTGCTTCTCTACTTGAAGTCTGCTTTGACTCTCCTCTTCTATTTGCTTCCTTAAGCCATATCTTCTACACAAAATTAAAAAGTCTTAACATCCTATGAACTAGTTGGTCACACTTCAGTAATCACCAGCTGCCCTCAGCGCTCATTCCCTCCTGCAGATTCCCATGTGCCTTCCATCAAGTGTAATAATGGAAACAACAAGAACAGAAACAACCACAAAAATAAGAAATCTTATTTTGCTAACTTCACAGGTACTAATGAGTGAGGGTTTTTTGTCTTAAGAATGATAAGCATTTGGGAGGTCAATGACTTATAAGAAAGCCCACCTGTTTTGTGTTATTTCTATTAACTAGAAATTCCCCTCATTGTAATGGCAAGAGTCATGTTCGGATAGCTTGCATCTAATGATTCTGCTGCTTCTTTCTGGAACACCAAAGAATAAATCTAAGCCATTTTGTTGTGTATTAATCTTTCAGAAATCCCAAAGCATTCATTGAGTTCCCGTAAGTCATGTGTCCTCCAGATCCTTCAACCTTTCTGAATCCTTATCGAGTGCTGTAGAGCAGTCCCAAGACTTTCCTCTCAACAAGACAAATTGTGTTCCTGCCTATAGGACGTGTAGCCTGAAACAATCTAAGGTTCTTTTTGGACTCCTCACTTAGAGAACAGAATGTTGGCACCTGGTTGTATCATAATGCATTATTGTAAAGCCTTGGGGCATATATTCAAAGTGAAGTACTCAGTATCTCTGGCGTTGCAATAGTTTGTGGTGTACTTTGAAATTAAGTTAGGAATGTGACACGATCGTGTAGACTCCCAGACTGGTCATAAAGAAGCCAGACGGTTTAGTTGGAGAAGCACTAGGTTGATTTGTGGCAACCTTGTTGAGTTGCTTAGTTGGGATTATAAATAATAAACACCCTAAAACTTAATGAAGGAGTAGCTGACGATAGAAAATCAATAATGCATGAAAACATCCCTGTGATTTACTGGTATTTAAGCCATCCGACATTGTAGGGTTCAAAGCTTGCTCGAACACCCCCTTCAAGGGCCAAGACGTGAGCTCGTATAGGACGCCATTGTGGAAGAGGGCATTAACTAAATTCACATTTATGGTTTAATAATGACCAGGATGACTTGGTCCCCACAGGAGGGGAGTAATAGAGACAGGCTGGCTGATTTATAGTGTAGCTTTTGAATTGCACCAGCATTCTCCCTCTTTAAGTAGGGCCTTTGTTTACAGGGAATTAGAAGTTGTGCAAACACCTTGGCCTTTGTCCTCACCTTCATGAGACAACAAGGTCTCACATGCCACCTTCCTGATCACGTGATTTACAGGGACTAGAAGAATGGCTGGTGTCCCCTCTGCAGGATGGTGGCTGACACATGGCCTTAGAGGGAAAGAACAAAATTCCCTCTAAGGGGACACAAGGAGATTTATAAAATGACTAAGGACATAATAGAGTAGCAAGAGGAATGGGGGTATCATGAGATTGAAAAACATGCTGTAGGAAGACCTTTTATGGGATAAAGAAACAGATCAGGATGATTCTTTCAGACCACCGATACACAATTGCTCAAGCCTTTAGGCCTCTACTCCATTTCTGACCTTTTTCTCCCTATTTCTGTTTCCAAAACCTCTCCTGTCGTACTTCCCGCTTAGCATTCAGGGCCCATCCCTTTACCTTCCTTTGCACGTACTCTACACCTCCTCTCCTTTTGGCTGCTCGTGGTTTCACCTGCTGGTGCAGCTTCACCCTGGTATGCGCAGGTTTCACCTGCGATGCGCTTCCTCTGTGGGATCCATGGCCACGTTCAGACTCCGGAGTTACACGGCAGGAAGCCACACTGTCTGCTCACTGTGTTGCTGTGAACCATGGTTGCAAATGCGATGAAGCCCTGACCACGTCTCCACAGCTCCTGAAGAGAGTCCTGGGCAGCATTTTCTCTCTTGCCCACAATGGATGTTGGTTTTTGTTTTTTTATATTCCCACCACCCCTCAGACCTCTCATCTCTCTGCTCTGTCCCGGTTCTCAGCTGATGCCCTCAGCTCCAATTCACAGAGGAAACAAAACTCCAGTTCGATGACCACACAAGTTCTTACTGAGATTTGCTTTTGTGCTTGGGACTCTGGTTTAACTTCCTGAGACCTGGTCTTATTCCTGGTCTTATTCCTGAGACCAAGAATAAGAATGTTTGGGCAGCACCTGGGTGGCTTAGTCCATTAATCATCCAACTTTGGCTCAGGTCATGATCTCCCTGTTCATGGGTTTGAGCCCCGTGGCCACCTCTGTGCTGACAGCTCAGATCTTGGAGCCCGCTTCCAATTCTCTGTCTCCCTCTCTCTCTGCCTCTGTCCCCGCTTCTGCTCTGTCTCTCTCTTTCTCAAAAATAAATAAACATTTAAAAATGTTTGGGATACATGCATTACGTGTCTACTCCTGCTTTTGGAATGAGCGAGGCCACCTCCTCACGTTGCTTTTATTCTTCCCTCAAGTTTCAGATCTCATTACATTCTACCTTTCCAGTGGCCTCACGTTGCCTCTCCCTCCCCTCATACACAGGGATTTCACTTTCAGCGGTGACATTTCTTCAGCATCAAGCAGTACTGTGTGCACAGGTGCCTACTATCTAACACCCAACTCAACCGAGGCTCCTCCCCCAACACCATCTGCTTCTGTCTTGCTGTTGCATAGCCACGCTTCTTGAGAGAATCTTATAAACCCTTCTTGATGTCAACTTTCTTGGGTTGTCTCTACAGCCACATGGATGTTTAGTAAAATATGGAAGGCTATCAGAAATGATTTGTAATGAAGCACAATACAGAGTCATATATGTGTAATGTGATTACAACCTATAATAATGTGGAAGCAATAAAACCTGGAAGAAAATGTACCAGTGTTCAATACTGACAGGCATCAGAAAAGGGAACCTTGCCTGGGGATTTTGTCAGACTTTCTTTCTGTCCATGGAAGTATCTGTAAGGAAAGGAGATGTGCCTACCTGGAGCCCTCATGCCCCCCAACATACACATTCCAAGGTCTTCGTTACCAGAGACCCTAGAAGTCCCTGCCTTTTAATTTTATTTTATTTTTAATGTTTATTTATTTTTGAGAGAGACAGAGATGGAGCGTGAGTAGGGGAGGGGCAGAGAGAGAGGCGGACACAGAATCCGAAGCAGGCTCCAGGCTCTGAGCGGTCAGCACAGAGCCCGGCCTGGGGCTCAAACTCACGGACTGAGATCATGACCTGAGCTGAAGTTGGACGCCCAACCGACTGAGCCACCCAAGTGCCCCAAGAAGTCTCTGCTTAAATGGTTCCGGTATCCTGCCCCTTCAAAGGTAAATCATACCTTGAAGAGTTGACCTGGACGAAGCTGATTTGGAATCTATAAACAGGAGTCAGATTTGCTGGTGAGATTACACAGAATGGGCCCATGCTTGTGTGAAATCCCTGTGGAATGGGCCAGAGCTGGGGTCTGAGACAGAGGCAGGCCACTCTGGTATGTTACGGTGAGAAATTCCCAGGACCCCAAGAGTTCAAAATCTAAACCTGAACTTTTGGGTCCTTATTTAGCTATTTCTGTCAGGGTAGGAGTCAAAAAATATATTTCATTTCCAGTTTGTTACTTGCATTTATTACTCTTAGATGTTTAGATACATGGCAAACGGGCTTCTATTTGTATTTTCGGCACCAGTACACATGCCGTGAACAGTCCAAGATGGTTCCAGTCATTTAATCTCTATGAAAGCAAGATTCTTCCTCTTTCTCTCCCTCCCTCGTGCCTCCCTGCCTTCCTTCCTTCCATGTCTAAATCCATTTTCTGAATCTCCAGATATTCTTTTTATTACATTTATGGTTAGACAACAGCAAAATAAATTTTAAAAATATCATGCAGTAGTCAACAGATAAGATACAAAATGTATTTTAAGATAGGCATGCCAATGAGAGACTCCATAAATATTTGGCTCCAGGAAATGTAGACAAAACAGACTGGAAAATAAATAAAAAAAAAAACAATGGCTAGACCACAGGTGGTAAGTGTCGCTACTGAGAAAGAGTAGCTCTGCCATGCATGGTAATTTTCCAGTTTAAGCCCCAAATACAAATCTCACAGCAACAGAGGACACGGAAAAAATGAATTAAATCAACATATACAAAAATATTGCTGTGAAGCCCGATTAGAAAGCTTTTTCAAGGTTCCTTCTCAAATAAATGTGATTGACAGGGAAGCGTTCACAATAGTAATGAGCATAAGTAAGTAACAAGACCCCCAATTTTCGAGGTCAGGGATCTATTAATTCAGGGACGATGCTAAGGGAATAAAAATATAATAGCTTCAATTTACTTATCCCAACACCACATTTTATCACATCTCATCTTTTCTCTTTCGGCCAAATGGATTTCTCCAATAAAAGCGTTCTAAGAAATTCACACAGGCATGAAGTTAGACCTGAAAGGGTTTTCCATTTTCTTAGAATTGCTGTCTTGCTCCTGATTAAGGCAGGGGAGATGCAGTCTGAAACAAATGAGGTGACATTTAGGGGATGGTCCATGAGGTAGCACAGAGGAAGGCCAGTGAATGGATGGGCCAGATCACCGTCCATTGACCAAGAGCTTAGCAAGTTCTGCTGGAAGAATGTTAGTGGATAATGTTGCATTTAAGCAATCTGGTTTCCTTGTCTTCGAGTACAGAGATAGCTTCGGTTTCCAAATGTTGAAGTTTTGTATATTTAGGTCCTAGTAAAACTTCACTGTTTTTTTTTTTTCTCGTTGTTTGTTTCTTTTTCCCTTAGCCCAGATGCTTTCTTGCCCGATGTATCTTTCTAAAACCCTGCTATGATCTATCCCTTTCCTGGTTAATATTTTCTCCGTTTCCCAGTTCTTGTAATTCTTTACTTCTTAACCCAGTTGACAGATCTCTTCACCATTAGATACTGGACTAATAATCCCTAGCCCTTCTTTTCAGGTTTAAACACAGTAAAACTTAATGCAGCTTCCATAACTAATTAGGGAATTCTCGAAGCTTGTATATTTCTGTCGACAGGCTCTGCCTAGGATGCACCCCACGCTCCCTCCTCCTGGCACAACTTCTTCAGTCCCTTCACACAGGCTCCCTTCACACAATACCTCCTCCATGGACCTCCTGGCTCCCACTTCTGCTCAGGTACCGTTAGCCCTTTTGATGGTGTACTGTTGAAAGGTCCTCTTCAATTCTGTTTAGAAATGTCCCATTTTCACCTTACCAAATGTTCTCCGTAACAGAAACAATTTGGGTTGAAATGACCTTTCTGTGCTTTGGCAGGCTCTTGGTAAGACACAGTCATCAGCATCCTGTACGTCAACGGTAAATCTCAGAACTGGGAGGCACGGACAGTTTCACAAGAAACTGGGTACTTCATAGCATCGGATCATTGTCTGAGTGTACGGGGGGCAGTGGAAGTGCTGGTGCATTGGAGAAGCTGGGTTTGTTTCGTGCTGGGTTGACAAACATCCACCTGTACCAGAATCACCTAGCCCATTCTAGTCTGCCTGAAGTTTAGAATGTAAGTTCCATGAGGGAAGGGGCATATAGGGGCATGTCCATAGTGCCTCGCACACTTGTGTGGGACACTCTCTACGAGATTACAGTCTGCGAGGCAGATGCCGATGAGCACTTTCCCTCTTTGTGTGCTCATTTAAAGGGATAATGAATGTATATGGTTAAGAATCCAGAACAACATGAGGAAAGCACAGGCAGAGGATATATTCTCCGCAGCAGGACGTTTCTCTCCCAACCCATGCAGGTTCCCATTTCTGTTGGTTCCTTTTGTGTTCTTACAGTGTCATGTAATGACAACTCAAGAAGATGTATGTTTCCCCTGCCCCCACTTTCATACTGAAGGTAATGGCAGTTTGTACACACTCTCCTGGCCCTTGCTGCTTCCACTGAATATGCCTTAGAATACTTCGTATAATAGCACTCGGTTGGAGAACAGTGTTGCTTTTGTTGCGTGTCTTTGTGTGGTATCGTTTGTTTTTAACAGATGCGTAGTAAGAATTGAGTGGGTATTTATTTAACCAGTCCTCTGTAGAGGGGCATTTGGGTGGATTGGCCACGTTTTGCAATTATCAGCAACCATGCAAGGAGTACACCTGTACGTGCGTATGCATGAGCAGGTATATTTCTGGGGTAAGACCAAGCAAGGAGATCTTGGGGTCAAATATAAGTGCACATAAAATGTTGATAGATACTTCAAACCTGCCCTCTATGGGGTTAAGCCATTTTGCACTCTCACCAGCTATGAAAGGGAGGGCTGATTTCTTTTTTTTTTTTTAATTTTTTTTCAATATATGAAGTTTATTGTCAAATTGGTTTCCATACAACACCCAGTGCTCATCCCAAAAGGTGCCCTCCTCAATACCCATCACCCACCTTCCCCTCCCTCCCACCCCCCATCAACCCTCAGTTTGTTCTCAGTTTAATTTTTTTTTAACGTTTATTTATTTCTGAGGCAGGGAGAGACAGAGCATGAACGGGGGAAGGTCAGAGAGAGAGGGAGACACAGAATCGGAAACAGGCTCCAGGCTCCGAGCCATCAGCCCAGAGCCTGACGCAGGGCTCGAACTCACGGACCACAAGATCATGACCTGAGCCGAAGTCGGACGCTTAACCGACTGAGTCACCCAGGTGCCCCAAAGGGAGGGCTGATTTCTTTACAGTGTTGACACCAAAGAGTATTTTCAAAGTTGGATGTTCACAGATGTGATCAATGAGAAAAGGTTTCTCACCGTAGGTAAAGATGAACTTGCTTACATGTGTTTACTCCCTCACAATTTTTAATTTGTGTGTGTGTGTGTGTATACATATTTGTGTTTCTTAGTCTGTATTAGGTTGGTATTCTTTCTTACTGTTTGCTAACTCTCAGAAATCAAGAACGATTATTATCTCAGTTGAACCTCAGTTTCAAACAGTTGAAAATATATTTTGTCAGTTTCTCTTTTGTCTTTTGATACTGCTTATGACGAACTTTCCTCATTTTGCTTTTAACGTTTTTTATATCGGTGGACTTAAGCTTATCAATTTTTTTAAGTAGGCTTCACACCCAGTATGGAGCCAGACATGGGACTTAAACTCACGACCCCAAGATCAAGACCTTAGCTGAGATCTAGAGTTGGACACTGAACCGACTTAGCCATCCAGACGCCCCTAGCTTATCAATTTCTAATAGCTTTTATATTTTAATTCGGTGTAAAAAAGCCTTCCTTACTCCAGTTGTATAAAGTATTTCATCATGTTTTATTCCAGCAGTTGTATGGTTTCATATTTGTTTCATATTCTGATCCATTTGAAGTTTTACTACGTGTATCCCAGGAAGTTTTGTCAAAGAGACTGGTTGTCCAAATTAAATCATCAAAAGTTCTATCCTTTCCACTTCAATTTGAGAAGTCCAACTTATCATATACTGAAACTTTAGATTTATTTATTTATTTATTTATATTTTTAAGATATTTTATTTATTTTTGAGAGAGAGAGAGAGAGAGAGAGAAAGAGAGACAGAGCACAAGTGGGGGCGGGGCAGAGAGAGAGGGAGACACAGAATCCAAAGCAGGCCCCAGGCTCTGAGCTGTCAGTACAGAGCCTGATGTGAGGCTCAAACTCACAAACCGTGAGATCATGACCTGAGCCAAAGTCAGATGCTTAACTGACTGAACCACCCAGGCGCCCTTCCACTTTTCTGAACAACAAAATCTGAAATTTGTTAATATGCATGTGACCATGGCTTTTATGTTTGCTTTCCTTTTGACTTATAGCTAATGCATTTCTTTGTGGTCAATTCATTGATCAGTGATCCAAACTGATGGCCAATTATAAAATTGAGGATGCCTCATGAAAATGCCACCAGGAAGTTTTAAAAAAACTTTTGTCTGACAAATAATTCACTTTCTGGTCTCTTGGGTGGAATCCTGGACTTTCTCCTCCAGGCATCAAAGAGTGGTAGGACGGAGACCCCACAGCCCCAGGACTCTGCTTCACCTGCAGGGGATGCCTTGCAGCTTCCCGAGGAGGTTTTGTCCTTAGAACTGCTTTAAGGTGATGACTCCAGTAAAAAGGATTTAGGTTTAATCTCTTTTCTGTCCTCTCTTAGGTGAGTTGTCCAAGGCAAATGTTATCACTCCCACTGAAATTGAGTTTATTCCTCTGTGAAAAGAGGACAATTCACACCTTTTATCCCACACTCTTACCGTGAAGATAAAAAGCAGTCCATGGGACAGTGCTTGGAGACCCACAGCTCTGTACAGATCCAGATCTTCAAATATACAGCGAGGGCCAACAGAGCAAGAATTCCATTATTCCTCATTTCTGTTTCTCTGTAGTGTCCATCCCATGCCACATTTTATTCTTTTCCAGTCTACCTCCTGATTGTCATCAGGTTGTCCTGTAAATGCAAATATGATCCTATCATTCCCTCATTTCAAACGTTTTATTCTATCTTCAATGCCTGCACAACAGAATCTAAGCTTGTTCACAACACCAGCATCAAAGTCATTTCCCAAATCCCGGTTTCCTCTGTATCAGCGTTAACCACGCCTCCTTGGTCGTGTGATGCGCTCCTTCTCTGTGCTTTTGCAAATTCTGCTTCTTCTCTTTCGAACCCCTATCCTTTCTGGGGGTTGTACCAGTGCTTACTAATAACTAGCACCCCTTCTTTTTGTGACCCCCCAGACCAAACTACAGCCCCTAGCCTTCTGTTTCTACATATGCCACAAGAGGAAGTTTAGGGCAATTAGGGGCATCCCTTGCCCCTAAAGCCACTGGTCCACAGGCAGGATCCGGTGGAGCAGACACAGGACTCCGAGGGGAAGTCAACAGTTGGAGTTCCTAGGATCCCAGGTTCTGGCGGGAAGCTGGAGCACAGTTTCCACCTGAGCTGTGGTCCAGTGGGCCATCGAACGTGAAGTGGGCAAGAAACAAACCTTTACTGTGCTAAGCCTCTGAGACTCTACAGTATGTGTTAGAGGAGCTAGGATTACTTACCCGAATAGGCATCCACACCTGCTTCCTTCACAGCAGATGTCTGTAAGGCACAGTCCACGCAGCACCTCTTCTAGGAAGCTTTCCAGGATGCTCCCAGACTTAGACCCCACTTTGGCTGTCGCATCCCTTACATTCACCATAGCAGTTGATCCCTTTCTTATAATAGTCTTTCTAAAAAGTGTCTTTTCAAATGTTCTGTAGGTCCTGTGAGGGCAGAAATTGTATCTTTGTACTTTTATACCCTCAGTGACATTGAGGAGAAAGCAAAAGCCTTTCCATTCGTGTTGTGTGGATAATGAAGGAGTGAAATGAATCTAAGGCATTTTTTTTAAGTTTATAAATATAAAGGAAGTATTTGAAGAGGGTACCCATCAAAAGTTGGGAACAATAGGGGCACCTGGGTGGCTCAGTTGGTTGAGCGTCCAACTTCTGCTCAGGTCATGATCTCACAGTTCGTGGGTTCGAGTCCCGCGGCGGGCTCTGTGCTGACAGCTCGGAGCCTGAAGCCTGCTTCTGATTCTGTGTCTCCCTCTCTCTCTGCCCCTCCTCTGCTCACGCTCTCTCTCTGTCTTTCAAAATAAATAAATGTAAAAAAAAAAGTTGGGAACAATGGTATATTTTTTAATCTATTCCTTAAGTCACAGGGTATGTCGTTAATCTTTTCTTGAGGAACCAGCCTGGTTGCCTTAATATAGATAATTTCAGCTTTAAACCTTGCTTTAACAACATTACTTTTCCAGTGCTTTAGTCAGATATAAAATCCCCTTGCCATGTACTAGGTTTATAACTCAATTGTGTCTAATACATTGAGGAAAACCACAGAATTCGATTACTTTTGATCACTTTTAGAAAAGATAAACAGCTCCCAGAATAGCTATTTGGAAGCCTCAGTGTTCTTTGCATTGGCCTTTTGTTTATGCGAGCAAATTTTAATTTCAAAATTGTTGCTGTTTGTGACAGTGATGGGGTTTATTAAATGGTCTCAGCTCTTAGAAGCACACAAAGGAAGAGGCTGTTTTGATAGATGTCTCAACTGTTGTAGAAAGACACATAGAACCAGATGGACTCAGGGCATTATGTAGCACTTACCGTTGTGTAATTATACTTAAGTACGAAAAAGGGGATCAATTACTCTCTTAAGTTTTCTTATGTCTACCTTTAAACACACAGAATTAGATTAAAAGAGGGGGGAGGACAAATGAGGGAAGCTTGCTACAATGAGATGTCAAGGTTTAAGGAAATAAAATAAATCGTTTGAAATGTATTTCCCCCTGCATTTTTTACCCTGAATACCAAATAGCACATTCTTGCGGAAGGCTGGAGACGGAAACGACTTAGGGAAACGAAGCAATCCAACAACAGGCCCTGTCCAGTAGAATTCGGGTGACTCAAAATCCTTTGCACAAGTGTGTCACTGTAATGATTTCTTAAGGGGAAAAAAGATACATTAATGTAAACCTGTGCCACACAAGGACTTGGGCCAAATTTGTTTTGCTCCTCTACAAAAGCAGAATTAAAGTTCCTCTTTTCTTTCATAGACTCATGTGAGTGCCATAAATTAGTGTATGGCTTTTTAACAGGTAAAAGTTACCTTGCAGGTAGCAATGGACCTACACTGTACCAGCCTCCAGGTTGACTGTACATGTGAGTGAGATTTAGTATTAAATGGAAAATGATGTCAATGCATTAATATTCGGGACACATGTCAAGCTGGTCTGTCCGTTCACTGTTAGTCAATAAGTGTTTATGGCATCGTGGGGTTTTCAGGTAACTTTATATACATATATATATGACTATGATCATGATTTAGTATTATAACTAACCTATTAAACTAAATGTTATCCATATTTCCAAAAAAAGAAACTGTGACATATCTAAAGAAATTTTCCAATGTCATATGACCAGTCACAATCTCAACTGGGTTTCAAAATCATTTTTCTTCAGACATTGTACTTTTTCTCTCTGACAGTTGCATAGGATTTTTTTTAAACAAAGAGCCAAACAGGAGACCATTTTAGTGCAAATGTTTGTTGTTCTAAACTCCTCAGAATATCTGAATCACTTTGGCTGCTTTCCATGGCCAAGTCTACGTATGATAACTTAATTTTTCCTAGACTGTTGAGTACCTTACTCAAGGCCTGGCAAGCACTGCAAACTGTAATTCTGATTTTATGGGTAGTTCTTATAGCAAATCCCTAGGAGTTTTCCATTTAGAATCAATCAATAGCATTAGTTTGTGGTTTAGTTCTTTCTCCTGTGTGTTTAAAGTATGTGAGAAAACTTACAAGTGCCTGTCCGAATTGGCCAGTATGGTGTCTCCTTTAGTTGC
This sequence comes from Prionailurus bengalensis, assembly GCF_016509475.1. Classification (NCBI taxonomy): domain Eukaryota; kingdom Metazoa; phylum Chordata; class Mammalia; order Carnivora; family Felidae; genus Prionailurus; species Prionailurus bengalensis. The sequence continues at coordinate 78,224,421 of NC_057353.1, read as the reverse complement.
ATCACAAAGGAGAATGTAGACAAATACACCGCTTCAGGGATCAGTAGGCAACGGCTCCGGTATATGAGCTGAGCTCTGGACAGAGAAGCATGGGTGTTGAAGCCACAGCAAGGGAAGAGGCGGGTTGTGGGGGACAGTGAGGAACTGGAGGAAAAGGGAAAAAGAGAAGAGGGGCTAGTCTTCAAGGGACTAGCCCAAGTGACTGCAACTTTCTGATGTTTGTCACGAGGCTGCCTTAGCAGATTCTGCTTTGCCTGGGCTGGGACACACAGAAGGCAGAAGTCCCTTTTGCAGTCCCCGTGCAACGTCAAGCACCCTCAACGCGGCTCAGTCCTGACTCCACGTCAGCGTAAGGAATGTCTGGAAAAGCGAGAGCCAGCTTAGGAACATCTTCTTGCATTGGTGTCATGAAATTTCTAAAGATCATGATTCCAACCTAAAAAATCAAAAAATAGTGTAAAAAATAAATTATAAAAGACCACTTCCCCAGACTGGACTCTAGAATCTTCAAACGCTGGGGGCGCCTGGGTGGCTCAGTTGGTTAGGTGTCTGACTTTGGCTCAGGTCATGATCCTGTGGTTCATGAGTTTGAACCCTGGGTCGATGCTGTGCTGCATCTCAGGCTGGAGCTTGCTTTGGATTTTCTCTCTCTCTCTCTCTCTCTCTCTCTCAAAAATAAACATTAAAAAACCTTTTTTTTTAAATCTTCAAACTCTATTCAACCTGAAGTCTGTGTAGACAGGCTTGTCCTTCCCTTATAATCATTATAATTCTCTCATCCTTGAGGGACCCAGTGAAAGGCCTGGTAGACATCTCTCAATTCTCCATGAAGGTCGTGTGTGTCCCAGGCATATTTAGGAATATATGTAATTTTGTGTGAATTTGTATGTAGAAGTATGTCTGAGCAGATTATTGTTTCTATTTTTGGATACAAATGCCTCCCTACATCATGTATCTAGAAGAATTTGTGTGTGAGGAACCCTTTTTCCTGGAGTAGTATTTTTATAGCGTTCTGATTCCATCCCTTTTCCAGAAACAATATGGCATCACCACCTAAGTTGAATCACAACAAGGCGGAGGTAATATTATCAAGAAATATTAGACCCATCTGCTCCCTAATGGCATCCCCTATAGTTTGGAAGAATTTCCTTCCATGATCCCCCTTAGGGTTTGGGGTTATAAACCCCTTTGGTCACATTAAATGAAAGATCTTTGCGCTAATAGTTTCAGTGCCAAGACTTAAATAGACCTTGCTTACCAAAAGGTGAAAAGGGGGTTAAGGTAAGTGGATGAGTAGGTTAGGACCCATTTAATGGAGGAAGAGTTCTCCGCTGCCAAGCCTTTGTGAGAAGCTCCCCTCATCTTGAGTCCACAGTGATTCAGGGACTGTCCAGCTGGCCCCCTTCTTACACTAGCTGGATCCCCTCCAGGCCCTTCCCATTGTATTGTGAAAGTGACCTTCAAAGATGCAGATTTACTTATTGTGCTTCTCTGAAAGTCTCTCAGTCATTTTTAAGAAGAAAATTCGGCTCCTTATCTCAACACAAAAAGGACTTGGATCCAATTCAGAGCACTTCACTTTAGAAAGGAGTTTGACAAACAAAAGTGCATCCAGGGGACAGCGATAAGGTTGATGGAGCATCTGGAAATCCTGACAGGATCCATGTCATAAAGAACTGAGTGTCTGTAAATGGGGTGAGCGAACTGTTACAGTAGTAAGGTTTCAGCACGGGAGAGGGAGTTTACTAGAACCAGCTGAGTAGAGGATATGGGATACTGGTGGCCACTCGGACCCAGGGAGAAGCGGGTCCAAGGATACACTAGCTGTGGATTCAGAGGAAAATTTCATCATCCGTTTGCATTTCGGTTTGTACATCACTAAAATGGGGTAGCAGCCGTCTCTGCCTTGCAGGGTTGTCTTGGCAATCACATGCAATGAAGCAGCTGGCACAATTCTTGGGCCATTAGCAAGCAATTGATAAAATCTGGTTATGATGACTTCTAATCCCATTATTTTCAACAAGACCCTTTCAAAAATGAAATTAACTGCCTTGTGAAATAGTGAGTTGCCTGTTGTGAGTAAACTAAACTTCTCTGGGTTTTCTGGTGTTCCTGTAAAAAGCCCTCATCTCCTGAGACAGGGACTTTATGTGATGAAAAGATAGCATTTGCTTTTAATGCCCCTACCAGCATTTTCCTCCCCCCTACCGTGAGGGTTAACTCAATAGCCAGTTCCCTGCTTTACTGCTGGGATCACCAAGGGTTACCTAGTTACAGTCCTGCCTGGGTGGGTAGGTTAAGCCCTGAAGTGTCAGAAAGACTGATTTTATGGGTAGTTCTTACAGGAAATCCCTAGGAGTTTTCCATTCAGAATCAATCAATAGCGTTAATTTGTGGTTTAGTCCTTTCTCCTGTTTAAAGTTTGTGAGAAACCTTGCAAATGCATGTCTGAATTGACCAGTATGATATCTCCCCAGCTTAGATCCAAGAGACTTCTGTAGGTCTTAAAAGACAGAGACCCCCTGGTTTACCCAGCTCTTGGAAAAAACAGATTCATATTCTAAAACATTAAGGTAGTGTGGGAGCCCAGCTTTCCTTCCACTGGAACAGCAGGGTTTCATTATTGCTTCTGTCTTTTCTGGAGAAGGGCAGCTGTCTCTCTCCTTCATATAAAGGGGGAAATCCGTTGTTCTTCACCTCTCCCTGAGGAGTGTCCAGCCACTCTTGTAGAAGACATTTCCAGTGGGCTTTCACCCCTCCATCTCAGGTATAAGGTTTGGGACAAGGGGGCCAATGTGCTTATTATTTTATTGTAAGGTGATTGCTAAGAAATCTATCTGTGATTCAGAAACCATGTATGTACATGCAGGATAAAGTTAGTAAAGAGTATTTTAAAAGCTTGCATATGTTACCATTGAAGAAAAAGACCAGTCATTACTAATCATGGGGATGTAGAAAAGACTCATTCACTTCGCAGAAGCATAGATTTAGCACGGCCGTGTATGCTGTGTTCATTTTCTACATACGTCTTCTTCTGGAGGGGAGGGACAATGTGTTCTGGTGCAGTGAGGTTATTAGTTAATGTCATCATGTGGCAAAACATATCTGACTGGAAGAGGATTATAAAAAATAGTATGTGGCTCTGGTGCTTGGTCTGGACATCACATTTTTATCAACGTGAGCTATGGTTCTTTTAACATTTTGGAAACCACATCATACCTACTGGCCATTCTAATTATGTGACTGTCTCTGTGGAGTAAGTGGAACAGGAATTGGGCCAGTGACAGAGTTTGGAAATAACGTACTAGAAAAGCTGGTTTTCTGTATCCTGTACAGTGTATGAAAAGTCATTTCCATCTCAAGGCCTTTCACCTTGCTGGTTTTTCCATTTAGGAAGGTTTTTTTTTTCTCTGATATTTGAGTGGTCTTTTCATTACTCACATCTTATTTTCACATTGTTTACTCTGGAAGGCTTTTCTTTTGGTCCCAACTAAAACATGGCTAGTACTCTATTTTATCACATTCAGAGAGTACTAATCAGATTCTAAATTTCTATGTATGTACGCATGTATGTATGTATCTGTCTATCTATCCATCTATCATTTGCTGTCTTCTACTAGACTTCAGGAAGTTTGACATCAGGCTCTGTCTTTTCTTTTCTACTAGTTTATGCCCAGAACAAGAAAGAACAGTGCCTGGGGAAGAAGAGGTACCTAATAGCTATTTGAGGATGAATGTACAAGTTTTTCTTCTTGTGAACAAGCCCCCAACTTGTATGAGTTTTGAAACTTCCATGTGTCATTACGCTGTGATTGTTTAAGTAAGAATCTCTCTACTTTCCTGCCCAAGGAAGATATTTAATGGGGTCATGAGGAATCTGCCATTTCCTGTTTTCTGATTGAATCCTGGTTGGAAAGTGACCCTTCCTTCTAAAATAACTTTGAAAGCTACACTTCATAATCCCCAGTGTAAGAGAATACTATTTAAAGTAATCTTTACTCTTGCCTGTACCAGTGTTGGACCATATCTATCTCTCCTTCCCTCCCATTAAAACTGAAAATGTAGTCTTGTTTCTACCTATGGATGACCCTCGCTTTGTTGTGTGGTTTTCATGTCCTCCTATCTCCGTGGCTTTGCTTCTGGAATTCTCTCTTCTCTCTTGAGTAATTCATCTCTTTGTTCCCTTTGGATCAGCGTGCACACATGGAAACATTATATACTGTCTGTTAGCACACAGGAGTTGTTTTGCGTTCTCTCCTTCCACCTCCTTTGTGCAAAGACTCCCAGGGAAGCCATGTTTCCACTTACCCTCCGCACACTCCCTGTTTGTACCCAACCAGGTTTTCTTACTTTTCTGTTAAGCCATCCTTACTAGGAACACCAATGAACTGTGTTTTGCAAAGCCTAGTCACAATTTGAAGTTTTCATTTTAATTAAGTTCTAGAAAGACTTCTATACAAATAATCACCATTTCTCCATAAAACACTGTCTTCCTTGGCCTGGGACGCTCTCAACATTTTCTTCTAACTCCCTGGTGATTTCTGCTCAGTCACATTAGCTAATCATCTTTTTGACCCAAGCTGTAAGTATATTTCAACTTAGGACTTTAAACCCAGCCTGATTAAAAAATATAGCATAAACCAAAAAAAGGTAAAGGCAGGAGAACAGAAGATTCAAGGCAATGAGTAGAGAAACAAAATAAATTAAGTCTCAGAATGATATTGCCAAAAAAAAAAAAAAATCCCTCAATTGTAATGGGAAAGCAGATACCAAGACCAACCATTCTAGTCAGGTTGGTTGGAAGATTCTGGAAATTATGTATTCAGCGGCAGGGGGTGGGGCATTAAATCTAAATTATTTGACAGTTCAGACAGATAAGAAATAGATCGGAGAGATGTTTTATAAAATTTTAGAAGGCATAGAAAGACTTAGGTGTCAAATAAATCAAGATAAAAAAGAAAAGTAATTATTATCTTTAGAGATAATGCAAAAGTTGTGCAAGAAGAGGAATTTAGCAATAGTATACCACTGGACTTGGCAGAGGATATTTTCATAGCCAGAATACTGAAATCAGCAAGTATGTATTTAAGGCCATTGAAATGTGTTTATATTGGGGTATTGGGGGTGTGCAAGAAGTCGTGCAAATGATCTAAGGCTCTGAAGAGATAGGTAGTAGATAAACTGAAGCAGAAATCAAAGGCCAGTGTAAGGAAAATGCTATTAACGATGGAGGTGGACTTAGCCTCTGGGAGCTGGAGTGAGAGCAAAGAGGCATCATTTCTTGAATCTGTTGTGTTCTCAGCCCTTATCACCAATGGCAGTCTTATTGTCACATTTAATAGTTTGGCAATAAATAAATGCTAAAGTGAACAAATCCAAATATATCTCATCCCAAGCGATCCAGTGATTTTCCTTCCTACCGAACCCCTCATTTGTTTCCTCTTCGTTTCAAGTACTGTGGACACCTTCCAGGAAAAAGGTCCAGTCAACCTCTGGGCTGTCAAAAGGGCAATAGCAGAGAGAGGTTCCTGATCTCGGCGTATTATCCCATGACATTTGTTACCCGAGTTGTGTTCCCAGATCCTGGAGGACCAGGGTTTGGGATCCAGGAGCAGGAATCTCTTGAAGTTCTTCCATTTGGTTCTTGACACATGTGCATTTTTCCCAGGGAAGGCCATGGCCAGGGACTCTTCCTGTGAATATGGTCCTGGCAAACTCTGCTTTAAAGAACCTGGGAATGGTCTCAAAGAACAGGCTTCCAGAGCCTACTGGTCTCAATCTTCCCCCTTTCTTGAAAAATTCACATTGCCGGGGCGCCTGGGTGGCGCAGTCGGTTGAGCGTCCGACTTCGGCCAGGTCACGATCTCGCGGTCCGTGAGTTTGAGCCCCGCGTCAGGCTCTGGGCTGATGGCTCAGAGCCTGGAGCCTGTTTCCGATTCTGTGTCTCCCTCTCTCTCGGCCCCTCCCCCGTTCATGCTCTGTCTCTCTCTGTCCCAAAAATAAATTAAAAACGTTGGAAAAAAAAATTTAAAAAAAAAAAGAAAAATTCACATTGCCTACAGGGGCAGTAATTGACTGCATTTTTAAACTCCAGATACTACCACACTAATAATTTATTAAATTATTCAGTAGGTGAATTAGTGAATAAAGTAACCAAGTAATAATGCCTGACTGAAATTATTTCCTCACAACAGGAGTGAAACGTGACTTGATACCTAGTTTAGATGGATTCTGAACTGATGATGCAGCACATCCTTCCCCAATCACTTGATGCCAGAGGTCTGACGAGGCAGAAAGTAGATGGTCCATCCAGATGCCAAATTATGCCTGAGAAGGGTGGAGGCTTTTGCTTAATTAAGTTTCTAAGTGAGGCTGCCCTCCAAAATGTCATCAGTGTGAATAAAATCTAATAGGTCAAACACTGAAGTATCAAACTCATAGACGCAACAAGGTAATCCACACCTCTATCACCCTGTGCATTTTTGCAGTGTCCGTCTCCATGGTCCTTGATAAGAAATTATAGATCCTTCCCTCTGAGGGAGGGAGCTTATGAACTATTGTTTTGTCAAGTTGAGGTGTTCGGTTCAAAGGGAAATTTGGGAAGCGAGTGTTTTAGTTTTTGTTTCATTTAACCAAGCTAAAAACATGAAGTTCGTCATGCAATGGGGATAAAGGAGACAGCGCAGGCCATCGAATCATAAGGTCCAACTTCCCACACCATGTTCTTTGCTACTTTGTTAAGTTTCTCTTCCTAAATCTCTAAAAAGACTGGGGTCATCTTTGGCTCAAAGACTGACTGAGAAGGTTACTGAGGTGATAATCCAATCACTGGATTATCAGTTCAGTAACTACTTTTATGTGCCAGGCACTGGACCGCATACTGAATTTACCTGGTGCTCCTAGGAGAGGATGGGGACTCAATACTTGTCCCGAGCCTGAAGTATAACATGGATTAGCTTGTCAGCATTAGTTTGGAAAGGAGTATGGGTCAGGAACAAGAAATGAATGCTTCTAGGCAGAGAGAGGCTTTTCCCAGGAATATCATGTTAGAAGAGAATTATTACTTTATTTCTGTACTTTGTGATTCAGAATCCCCATAGATCGAAAGGAAGTGGTTCTGATTTATGGGAGTCAAGTAGAAGGAGAGAGAGACAGAGAGAGAGACAGAAAAGGAGCTGAGCTGGGAGGATGAAGCCAGGACTCTAAATTTAATCTTTCTTCATTTATAAATCAATCTGGAAAGGAAGTCATAGCAATAATAGAAAAAGTAAGGGACCCCATGAGATGTTGTGAATAGCAATTTTCAGTCCTGTCCTTGCCTTGACTAAATATGGCAAAGAGCCGGCTGTCTTCCCAGGACCGACTGAATGCATCCACTCAAGTTGACCCACTGTCTCCCACCCCACTGGGTACCAGATCTTCATGCAGAAATGCCCTGGAGCCTCCATTCACTCTCAAAATTTCTCCACCCTGGGCCTCTGCTTTTTCATCCCATGTGTCCCCTGGACACGGAGGAATGGCCATCAGGTGGCTGCCCTAATAATGGAGTTGCATTTCAAATTGACCTTCCAAGCCTTATCCATATAAATGACTAGTGGAAGGAATCTCGGCCATTAGTGAAGGAAAGCCAGGGGCGATATGGTTTATCCAGCTGAGCATTCCCCAAAGGTGAAGTTACACAGATTGGTCAGTAGTTTGCTGAGCCGGTGTGTAATTATAGTTAATTTCTGTGAACCTTAAAGTTTGCCAAATACTGTGTGTATAATTTCATGTATTTTTCCCAAGGGTCCTGGGGTGAAGTTTGCTGTAGAACAGTGAGTAGTCAGTGTTGTTCAAGCTTGGGCACCGTGATCAGAATATCTGGGACCCAGCTCCAGTTCCTCTGTGATCCAGTTCTGGAACCTCTCTCACGTGAGCTTGAATATCCTCTTACGTAAAACAGAGTTACCCACAAGAACCTCACAGCATGACCAGAGAAATGAAATACAGTAACGCACAAAAGTACTCAGCATATTGCCTGGCACATGGTACATGTTCAACAATGAAAACGATTTTTATTTATTGTTCCTCAAGTTTTCACAGGTATTGATTGCCCTTAGGCCAAGCAAGAGGGGGTCTCTGCTCTATGCCTATGCTTTAGAGGCCCCCATACTTTAAAATCTCCAGAAGTAATAAATATATTATAAGAACACATGGGTCCTTCTACCAGTGAGGAGCTGGCACTCCACACTAACACCTGCTACATAACCCACAGCCCTAGATATCTGTTCCTGTAACTGTCATGATTCGGGCCCCAAGGAAACATGACTTCAAACCTCTTGCCTCCAAAGACTGCATCCAGTTGCCGTGGAGATCTGTGGGTGGTGTCAGGGCAACAACCACGGGCATGAGTATCAGGGAGGAGTAAGCAGCAGGAGCACTTGGGCAAGACGAAAAAGTCAGATGGCTACAGTACTGGATGCAAGAGATTCTTACAGGTGAAGTCACTACTTCCCAGAAGTGAAACCCACCTGGTTTCTTCTTCTGTTCCTGTTCTTTTCTGTTCCTGTTCTTATCTCATCTCATCTTATCTTATCTTATCTTATCTCGTGAGAGAGTGAGCGCAGGGGAGGGACAGAGAGAAGGAGAAATAGAATCCCACAGGCTCCACACTGTCAGCAGTGTCCAACACAGAGCTCAATCCCATGAACCAGGAGACCATGACACCAGCTGAAATCAAGAGTCTGCCATTCAACTGGAGCCCATTCTGTTCCTGTTTTTATGTGTGGTTCTAGAAGATTCATCAGCTGCCACAGGCAGGAGAAGACAACTTTGTAACATTCAAGCAAGTGAATGTTATAAAACGAGACACTGATGTGTGTAGGCATGACAGACATAAATTGTGGCATTGATTCTCTTCTTTGCCGAGCGATGAACCTCATTAATGGCTTTTTAACGAAACATTAACTGACTTGTCAGTACCTTTATGAAAAACTCAACTTTGATCATTTTTATTTAAAATATTATGTTTGTTCTTTCTCTTCTTTCCCTTTACTTCCCCCAATCCTAGCTATTCACTGGGGACCAGCATGGAGGGGACCCCTGGGAGAGGTAGTAGGGGGAGAAGTGGCCCAAAACCAACTGAGGCAGTGTGAAGAAGGTGCCACCGGGGGCCTCATCTTGGGGCTGAATGTCCAAGTCCCAAGTGGGATGGAGAGGGTGTTCATGAGGCGGGACTTCCCGAAGTGGAGTCTTGTTTCCTGATCAAGGAAAGCAGGGCATCTACACAGCGGAGCTGTTTAACATGGGGTGCTGAAATTGGTGAGGTGTGGAGAGGGCCAGTGGAGTGTGTGGTCTGGCACAGAGTGTCAGAGAGAGTGGGCTGAGGAGAGCATCCCCATGAAGGTGGGGGATACCATGGAATGTAGCCCCCAGTCAGGGTGGAAAGAACTTTCACCTGGGAACTCTGTCCAGTACCTGATACCAGAGCACAAGTGGGAAGAGAAGGTCATTCAGTTGGAGATATAGCCCCAAAAGGGCACCATTAACATGAGGTGCTGAAGACAACAGGAGTCAGAGTTTCCACTGACCAAACTAGGGCAATTGAACCATCAAAATAAGTAATAACAATAGCAGATAATAAATAACCTACTGCATAGAATAGGAAGCTATAGGCCCATACTGATGCCAATAAGTAAATGAATACAATTGCAAGTTCGATGAAGAAAAGGGTTTGAACACAGTATTAATGAACCTTCCCACAAAATATTTAGTAACTGAAAAGGAGAAATACATCACTGTGCAGTGGGGACGCCTGCCAGACATGGTGCTAACCAAGTGAGTGGTGTGGAGAGCTTCTGTCACTGAAGTGCTCAACACCATGGGTCCCATGATGGGAGGCAGGGAACACTACCAGCTTCAGATCAGTGATGTCCCCACCAACAGATACATAAACTGAATCTGGGTGGGAGCAAACCACAAACACCGCAACATTCTCCTTAATCACCGACCTAGTATCTTCAAAAGTGTCAGTCATAAAAGTCAAAGAAAGACTGAGAAACTATTTCAGATTGGTTACTTACGTGACAAGTAAATACAATGTGTGATTCATAGCTAGAAACATTTATTTTATTTTTTAATGTTTATTTTTGAGAGAGACAGAGACAGAGACAGAGCACAAGGGGGGAGCGGGGTGCAGAGAGAGAGGGAGACATGGGCTCTGAAGCAGGCTTCAGGCTCTGAACTATAAGCACAGAGCCTGACACGGGACTTGAACTCGTGAACCGCGAGATCATGACATGAGCTGAAGTCAGATGCTTAATTGACTGAGCCCCCCAAGCACCCTGAAACATTTACTTTAGATGGGATTCTTGGGAGGATTGGCAAAATGGAAACAGGGTCTGAGGATTTGGTGTGTCAATGAGATGATATAATGGGTCAACGTTAACTTTCTGATTTTGATTGTTGCATTGTGGGTATGCAGGAAAACATCCTCTTTTGTAGGAAATGCACCCTAAGGAATGAGGAGGCATTAGGTTTAAGAAAATGAATATTATTTTTACTTTACTTGCAATTGTCATATAAATTTGAAATGGCTTTGACACTTACAAATACATTAAAGATATAGCATTTTATTTTAATGTGCTATAATTTGTATTTTTCATTGTAATATTGCAATGTAGACAGTCTTGAATATTTTAAAAATATTTTATGAAAACTTAATTAAAATTTACATTTTGAATTCTTCTATTTAACTTAATCTTAATGCAACTATGTTCAAATTTATACACTTTCAATGGAATTACACATTTCTTGATACATAATTAATAATGAGGAACAGTTTGGATCCTGACAAAAAATAGAAAAATAAAAGTGTTCTGAGAAAAATATATATATATATATATAATGCTTATGAAAAAAATAAAAAGAGAAATCTCATTACATTTTTAGGAAATTTAGAACAATGAAAATGAGCCGACTTACTATTAAGTATGAGCCACATAAAATCTACCTACAGGATATTACAGATTCTTAATGAAGATTTAATTACTGATTAAACCCATGAGACTGTAAAAGAGAATTGTTCCTATCATAAGTCTGGCTTTCCCATTATAAGATGAAGAAAATTTTACTTGGATTGAACAAGAAAAATAAAACAAATTGAACTTTACTATTTGAATGGATGATGGGCCTGGAAAACATTCTTCGAACAGTGTGCGGAACCTTCTAGAAAAACATGATCTAACTCTGATTTAAATAAGTGATAGAAATTTTCCATTTGATGATCATGCCAAAAATCTAGTGTTTACTTTATAAAAGAAACAACCTTTTTTTTCCCAAATGTAGGAAGTGGGTGGCTTTTATTCACTAAGTTTAAAGAAAACATATTTTTGTTACTGCTTTTATACATGTTTCACAGAAATGTTCAAGGTTGACTTTCATTAATCAGGCATTGTGACTGGATATTCTGAGGTATTTGTATGAAATAAAGTAACCATATGATTGCTAGAATAGAAAAACAAAAGACAAATAAATAGCAAACAATAATATTATTCAACCAAGACAAGTAAACACTGACACAGAACATCGAATAATTCAAAGAAAAATAGTCTCTAGTGAAACATAATGAGACTTTGCATGGCACTGACAGCCTGATATTTATGAAAAACAGTGTGAATATCTAGGTTCAGTGAAATTGATTTTGAAATCCATTATCAATGGCCACACCTATAAGATGGAGGCCAGGGAGAGAAGGAAGAAAGGAAGGAGGAAGGAAGGAAGGAGAAGGAAGGATGGAAGGAAGGAGAAGGAAGGAGGAAGGATGGAAGGAAGGAGAAGGAAGGAAAGAGAAGGAAGGAAGGAAGGAAGGAAGGAAGGAAGGAAGGAAGAAGGAAGGAAGGAAGGAGGCGGGGAGGGAGGGAGGGAGGAAGGAAGGAAGGAAGGAAGGAAGGAAGGAGGCGGGGAGGGAGGGAGGGAGGAAGGAAGGAAGGAAGGAAGGAAGGAGGCGGGGAGGGAGGGAGGAAGGAAGGAAGGAAGAAGGAAGGAAGGAAGGAGGCGGGGAGGGAGGGAGGGAGGAAGGAAGGAAGGAAGGAAGGAAGGAAGGAAGGAAGAAGGAAGGAAGGAAGGAAGGAAGGAAGGAAGGAGGCGGGGAGGGAGGGAGGGAGGAAGGAAGGAAGGAAGGAAGGAAGGAAGGAAGGAGGGAGAAGGAAGGAAGGAGGTGGGGAGGGAGGGAGGGAGGAAGGAAGGAAGGAAGGAAGAAGGAAGGAAGGAAGGAAGGAGGCGGGGAGGGAGGGAGGGAGGAAGGAAGGAAGGAAGGAAGGAAGGAGGCGGGGAGGGAGGGAGGAAGGAAGGAAGGAAGAAGGAAGGAAGGAAGGAAGGAAGGAGGCAGGGAGGGAGGGAGGAAGGAAGGAAGGAAAGAAGGAAGGAAGGAAGGAAGGAGAAGGAAGGAAGGAGGTGGGGAGGGAGGGAGGGAGGGAGGGAGGAAGGAAGGAAGGAAGGAAGGAAGGAGGCGGGGAGGGAGGGAGGGAGGAAGGAAGGAAGGAAGGAAGGAAGGAAGGAAGGAAGGAGAGGGAGGGAGGGAGGAAGGAAGGAAGGAAGGAAGGAAGGAAGGAAGGAAGGAAGAAGGAAGGAAGGAAGGAAGGAGGCGGGGAGGGAGGGAGGGAGGGAGGAAGGAAGGAAGGAAAGAAGGAAGGAAGGAAGGAAGGAGAAGGAAGGAAGGAGGTGGGGAGGGAGGGAGGGAGGGAGGAAGGAAGGAAGGAAGGAAGAAGGAAGGAAGGAAGGAAGGAAGGAAGGAAGGAAGGAAGGAGGCGGGGAGGGAGGGAGGAAGGAAGGAAGGAAGGAAGGAAGGAAGGAAGGGAGGAAGGAAGAAGGAAGGAAGGAAGGAAGGAGGCGGGGAGGGAGGGAGGGAGGGAGGAAGGAAGGAAGGAAAGAAGGAAGGAAGGAAGGAAGGAGAAGGAAGGAAGGAGGTGGGGAGGGAGGGAGGGAGGGAGGGAGGAAGGAAGGAAGGAAGAAGGAAGGAAGGAAGGAAGGAAGGAAGGAAGGAAGGAAGGAGGCGGGGAGGGAGGGAGGGAGGAAGGAAGGAAGGAAGGAAGGAAGGAAGAAGGAAGGAAGGAGGCGGGGAGGGAGGGAGGGAGGAAGGAAGGAAGGAAGGAAGGAAGGAAGGAAGGAAGGAAGAAGGAAGGAAGGAAGGAGGCGGGGAGGGAGGGAGGGAGGAAGGAAGGAAGGAAGGAAGGAAGGAAGGAAGGAAGGAAGGAAGGAAGGAAGGAAGAAGGAAGGAAGGAAGGAGGCGGGGAGGGAGGGAGGGAGGAAGGAAGGAAGGAAGGAAGGAAGGAAGGAAGGAAGGAAGGAAGGTCATCAAAGACCCGGATTCTTTCTTCTCCTGTACTGGAGAGTTTCCCCTGAACTCTGCATCCTCAGAAAAGGGGACTCACTCAGTTCTCTGCTCCTAAGGGTCACATAAGGACCCCAACACATTATCCTCCTGTCTAACTTTATGAGATCCATTCATTTTTAAGCTTCACAGACATATACTCCACAGGGTGGCACTGTTTGTTGAGTGATTGTCTGAAGGAATCCTTCAGCTACTGAATTCTGTCAAATTTGTGTAACAAAACTTCTTACTCTTTCCTATTCCTTGAATTTTGGATTATTTTCTGCCTCCTTCCCCTCCCCACCTCTATTCCTTCTCTATACCTCCTTTCTTTCCCTTCCTCCTATTTCTCTCACTTCCCCGCCCCCAAGGGCATAATAATAAAATGAGGCAATGTGTCAAAAGGATCTTACATAATGGGTCCTGATTGCTTTGCCCCACAGGCTGCCTGCCCATTAGGTGTGATTCATGAACTGCAAGACCACTGGAGAAAGCAGTTCCTGCCAGAATATTCTACAGTTGAGCTGAACCACAGGCAAACAACCAGAACCAGAAGTCCGCCATGCTCATTTGCATAGTAAAGAGCTATGTTGGGGTGAGTGAAAAAACGCATCTATTAGAGAAAGTTGTCAGGAGACCTCCAGTTAAGCAGACCCTGGCCCAGTGATGACCAAGCAGGGTGAGGGGGTTAAATGCCCTATGGGGCCCTTTTGATGTCCAGAGCTAGATTACTTTCTGTCAGCTCAGTGTACCCCACAATGTCCTGGGAGCCCTCATCATGGGAGGACATTCAGCTCATCAGGGAAGGGAGCAGAGACTGGCATTTCTAACTATGGTACCAAAACAGTCACCTTCCACAATCAGATTGTTGGGCTCTTTGAATAAGACGAATTTTTAATATAAAGGCCAGCTGTGCAAAAGTTCAGCATGGAGGAAAGAACCTGATATGTGTTCTTTATGCAAGGAGGGAAAGAAGAAAGAAGGAAAGAAAGAAAGAAAGAAAGAAAGAAAGAAAGAAAGAAAGAAAGAAAAAAAGAAAAACAGAGAAAGAAAGAAAGAAAGAAAGAAAGAAAGAAAGAAAGAAAGAAAGAAAGAAAAACATCTTTTAAAAATAGTCTTCTATGACTATAGGTTTCATGCATGCCATTGGAGCCATTTGAAAGGATGATGTCATCAGATGAATTATGCAAACCCCGCCCCCCTGCAAAATGTGTTAAAATCATATCCTCTGGTACCTGTGAATGTGACTTTATTTGGAAATCAGGTCTTTGCTGATGTAATAAAGTCAGGAAAGTTCATACTGTATTGTGGGGGTGAAGCTAATATAAGGACTGGTGTTCTTTTTTTTAATGTTTATTTATTTTGAGAAAGAGAGAGAGCATGAGTGAGTGGGGAAGGGCAGAGAGAGAGAGAGAGAGAGAGAGAATCCCAAGCAGGCTCAGCCCTGTCAGTGCAGAGCCTGATGTGGTGCTCTATCCCATGAACTGTGAAGTCATAACCTGAGCCAAAATCAAGAGCCGGAGTCTCAACTGACTGAGCTACCCATGTGCCCCAAGAACTGGTTTTCTTTTTTTTTTTTAAATTTAAATAGTTTTCTTTTTTTTTAATTTTTTTTTGCATTTATTTATTTTTGAGAAACAGAGTGAGACAAAGCGTGAGCAGGGGAGGGGCAGAGAGAGAAGGAGACACAGAATCCGAAGCAGGCTCCAGGCTCTGAGCCGTCAGCACAGAGCCCTATCCGGCGCTCGAACTCACAAACTGTGAGATCATGACCTGAGCCAAAGGTGGGCGGTCAACCGACTGAGCCACCCAGGTGCCCCAGGACTGGCTTTCTTCTAAGAGGGAAGCGTGGACATACAGGGAGACAGAGGCAGAGACTGGACTGAAGACTGAAGCGCCCACAGACCAAGGAACAGCAACAGCTGCCCAGAAACCCCCAGAAAAAATTCTCGCTCAAAGCCTCCAGTAGAACCCAACATGGCTGACACCCTCATGGCGGACTTCTGGCCTCCAGAGACATGAGAGAATAAAATGGCTTCATCAAAGGCCACTGGTTTGTGGTTCTTTGTGACGGCGGCCCTAGGAAACGAATACGGCTGGGTAGGTTTGTACGTTCAACTTAATTCAGTGAATGTTTTGGAGGCTGTACAGTTTCATAAAATTATGAGCCTATTCACACGAACACCAGAAGGAGCCTTCCTTTTTACATGACACCTTCACTTGATGCTCCATTTGAATCAGAGTTCTGAAGAGATTATATTGACTTAACATCCACATTTTGCAGGTGTTTGCTGGGCACTTACGCTGTGTCAGACCCTTACTGTGAGCTGGGGAGACAGCTATGAAAATCTCATCCTCACAAAAGTTTTAGAGTCTGGCCAGGTTGTAAGAAAGATCCTTCAAGTATGAAGAATGCTATGTTCAGGGGAAATGAGTGGAGGTGGGAGACATGGGAATAAATGGCAGGACTTGTATTCGAGGAGAGACTCCATGATAAACTCACTTCGACAGCCCATTGTGACTTCTCGGATCCAGGCCAGAACCCAGTGACATCCAGCTTTATGCAGATTCTGATGCTCCAGGGAGGATGTCTGAGTAATGGGTCTCCCGAGGCACAGATTTCTGCCCGTGTGCTACATTCCCAAGAAGAGCGAGCTCCTTTAGTTCTAGTCCCACTGTCTTGCTGGTTACAGAGCCTCAGTGAAAGACTGGAGCCCTGGCCTAGATCCCAGGCTGTTGACTGGGGCCATAGTGCACTTGGGGCAGATTTCCTGGTTTTCTATCTGCCTGGACAGCATGGGAAGGCAGCTCTTAGGTGCTTCCTGCTGTGCTCTGCTTAGCTAGACCTATTGGTGCACATCATACATAATCCCCATTGTGTGTGTGTGTGTGTGTGTGTGTGTGTGTGTGAGAGAGAGAGAGAGAGAGAGAGAGAGAGAGAGAGAGAGAGAGAGAGAAGGAAAGGGAGAGGGAGAGGGAGAGAGTGGAGATTGTTGCCTTTTGAGGCTGTGTGCCTACTGTGCCCAGCTACAGCTCTATCCATTTACCATCTATCTTGGCCTCTGCCTCTGTCCTACATAGAACAGTGTCTTCATTGATCAACCATCTTGTTTCTAACCACAGCATAAAAGATAATAGCTCTGAACCTCAACTCTTGGTTCCCTTAGCCCCCCAATTGATTTCTACCCTAGCACTCTCCAACTCAGGAAATGGACCTTTCCATTTGATTACTCAAGTAGGAGATACTCAGATTATCCTCAATCTCCCTCATCTCCTACATTTAACCCTCTAAAACATATTGCTAATTTAATTTCAAGTTCATCCTCTTCTTTACAACTTACATACCAAAGTCCTCATACAAACTATCCTATTGTTTCTCCTGGACATTCGTCACCTCCCCTGCTTGCCTAACTCTGATATTTTACAACATGGCAGTCGAGGATGTTCCTAAAAACAAATCAAATTAATTCCACTGTATAAAACACTCCACTGACTCCATGCTACTCTCCATGTTATCTTAAGCAAGTTAATCCATGCCTCTGCACCTCAGTTTATGTACCTGTAAAATGGATGCTATGGTACTATTCCTCCCATTGGATACTTGTGACAAATAAGTTAACAAACATAAGTGCTTCAGGCACAAAGTAAAGGCTCAGTAAATCTTATCATCATTATTATCATCAACACTATTGTCAATATTACTGTTATATTCAGAATAAAATTCAAGCCTAGAATCGTGGACCTCCATGACCTGGCCCCACCTGTTTCTGCCCTGCAATCTCATGTACCCTGTGGCAAAATCCAGCCATCAGCACTTCTTTAATCTTGTTTCTATCTCAGGACCTTTGCACATGACATTCCTTCTATCTGCTAGCTTCTCCCAACTATTGTCATGGCTGACACTATTGCCTTCCTCACAAACATCCCCAAACCTTCCCACTGTACTTGGCCTTAGTTCTATCTGTTTTCTTCATAGAAAAGGAATGGATAGATTCATAGAGTTATAATTATAGTTGTTTATTTGTTTACCTCTTTGCTATTGGTCATGGTGCTTCTTATCATGCCCATGAGGTCAGGGATCATGTTTATCTTGTCCATCTTATGTCTCTAGTACCTAACTTAACTCCCAATGGTTATGCAATACTGGATATTTATGAAACTCCTCAATCTACCTTCCCAACAAATTCCCACTTAACTTCCCACAGGCAGTACTGTTTTCTTCAGCCATGTGATTTTTTCTCTCCAGCTTCTGAATTTGGCCTTCTTACTTGCTCCGTGTTGTTTCTTCTGCAGAGAGATCTTTTCCCTTCTGTATCTGATAAAATCCTGCCTATTTGTCCATGCCTACTCCCATCCTGTGAACCCCAAGGTCAATCAATCCCCAGGCACACTGCCCCCACAATACCCTGTCCCCATCCTGCCATTTATCCTACATCAATATTTCCCATTTACAGATCTGTCTTTCTCTTTCTCGTTAATCTCCGAGACAAACATGAGTTGTTGTGTAGAATGTATAAAAAGATTGCTTAAAGAGGTTTTGTTAGGATTATACCACCTTTGGGAAAAAGAGAGAGTGGGGGCCGCTTTATTCTCAAAATCTCAAAATCAACTTGATTCTCAAAATCTCAAAAGCACCTCTAACAGTGTCTGACACAGAAGACCTACAATTAATATTTGGTGAGTGAATAAATGAGTGCGTAAATATTGAAAATCTTTACTTATGGAATGTATGTCAGTCAGAGTCCTGGCAAGAAATAGATGTCTCTCTCAATCAAGTTAATTGAGGGAAATTTAATAAAAGGGACCTTGACAAAGGTGTGGGCAAGGTTGGAGAAAACCAACACGGTTTGGTAAAACCCTGTGGGAGTGTACCATCAGGATCTCTTACCACTCCTAAACCCGAAAAGGCCAGGAGAAAGTCACAAGAACCTGTTAGAGAGGGATGCCTTACAAGAGCTTTGCCTAAGACAGGGCACAACCCAAATGATAGCTTCTGAAGGAGAGAATAAGTATCCGGTCTTCCCTTTGCTGACACCCACGTTTTGCTTTGCTGTTTCTGAATGTGCGTGGCAAGAGAACCCGTGAATGCATTCCTAAAGCCACTCAGGAAACAGGATAGAGGGTAGATCTGGAAGGGTGGTGGGGGATGGGGGGCAGAATGCCAGGGAATACGACAGTAACACCGTGAAACACAAAACACCGTTTCTTCGTCTCTACATGTAGTGTCGACACCAGATCAGTAACGACAAAAAGCAGCCAGTGGCTATTATTACTCCCATTTTAGAGATGAGGCAACTGAGACACAGAAAACTGCAGCAACTTGGTCAGTTTTTCAGTCAGTAGATTGCGGAGCCAGTAAATCTGAGTCCAGACATCACACAGATAAATCTCAGTGCCCATCAGTAGGTGGTTTCTGCTTGTTTTTGAATGGTTGTTGTTCGTTTTTCAGTGTTGATTCAGCAACAGAGGAGGGTTGAAACAATTTGCAGTTGACCCAGTTTCTAGGCCTGCGTTTCTGACAAATTAGTTGTGAACAGTCAATAGGGGTGGGTTAGTGTCCAGGGTCAGAAGACAGCAGAGCGGAATCAAATATACATTAAAGTACAACTATCAAAACCAGGAAATTTAATAATTTAATATTGGCATAATACTACTGTCTCATCTATGATCCAGATTAAATGCTCATCAATTATCAGGGCACCTGGGTGCCTCAGTCTGTTATTGATTTCGACTCAGGTCACGATCTCCCAGTTTGTGGGATCGAACCCCACATCAGTCTCTGCACTGATAGCACAGAGCCTGCTTGGGATTCTCTCTCTCCCTCTCTTTCTGTCCCTCCCCAACTCACACATGCTCTCTCTCTCTCTCAAAATAAATAAATGAACATTTAAAAACATAAAATAAAATCAGAAAATCTAATATTGGCACAATGCTAGTATCAAATTTAGTTTTTATCAGTTGTCCCAATAATGTCCTTTGTAGCTGAGTTTTCTGGTCTGGGATCCAATCCAGGACCACATGGTCGAGGTAGGTGTTAATTCCACTTATCTTCTTTAGTCTCAAACTGTTTGTGTCCTTTACTTTTCCTTTCTTGACCTTGATTTGTGTGTGTGTGTGTGTGTGTGTGTGTGTGTGTGTGGCAGTACATGGCAATGACTTTGTAGAATGCCGCTCATTTTTAGTTTATGTACTATTTCTGTATGACAGATTTGGGTCACATAGTTTTAAACAGAATACAATGGACCAGGAGCTTTATGCCTCCCTTTCCAGAGGCATATTGCACAGATGTTTCCCAACGCTGGTGGCATAGTGTTAGTCCATTAGTTAAGGTGATGCTTTGCAGCTTACTCCAATGTGAAGATACTATTTTCCCTTAATGATTACTGACTTCTCTGCAGAGAGATTTTGAGTGAATGCCTCATTGGTTAGCAACCCCACCTCTTCATTGGGCAGTCCAGTTGTGGGATTGAAGACCATAGCGGTTTTTAAGTTGTGTATTTAATGCTTATAGAAATAAGAATGGAGGGGCTCCTGGGTGGCTCAGTCAGTTAAGCATCTGACTTTGGTTCAGGTCATGATCTCATGGCTTGTGGGTTTGAGCCCCTCATCAGGCTCTGTGCTGACAGGTCAGAGCCTGGGGCCTGCTTTGGATTCTGTGTGTGTGTGTGTGTGTGTGTGTGTGTGTGTGTCTTTCTCTCTGACCCTTTCTCACTTGTGTGCTCCTTGCTCCTTTCTCTTTCTCTCTCTCTCTCTGTCTGTCTCTCTCAAAAATAAATAAAGTGAGCCTGGGTGGCTCAGTTGGTTAAGCGGCCGACTTCGGCTCAGGTCATGATCTCGCGGTCCGTGAGTTTGAGCCCCGTGTCGGGCTCTGTGCTGACAGCTCAGAGCCTGGAGCTGGTTTCGGATTCTGTATCTCCCTCTCTCTGCCCCTCCCCTGTTCATGCCTTGTCTCTCTCTGTCTCAAAAATAAATTAACGTTAAAAAAATTTTAAAAATAAATAAACTTAAAAAATAAAAGAAAGAGGAATGGAAACAGGAGAAGATATAAGGAGAGAAGTTGATGGACAATATCACAGTACGTGGAGATAGTCAACTCTGTGATGGCCACACGGAGGCGGGCACCTGTTCACCTGGGGGCAGTGGTTCATGGCACAGTGTGTTCAAACAGTCTGACATTCTTTCTCAATAGAGAGACCACTCTGGTGTAGACATATAGACACCGACAGCCTGTCGTGCTTGTCTGCTTGGCTCATATTTCAAAGACTTGAAGCCTGTTGTACACATAGTGTCTGCCTTTGGCATTGTCCTCTGCTGTCACACTTCCCAGTCATGAGCAGGCTCCAGTTCTGTGCCCCTGGGATGACAGTACCTCTCCTCTGCTGAGAGTTTATGAGCCGATACAAGGAAATCTTCAGAAACGTGGACTTTTGAGGCTTGTAGGAAGACTAAGACAACAGGGACAAAAGTGATTTTGTTGGTAGGGGCAGAGGTCCTCACCAGGTCCCTGCCTGCCGTGTCACTCGTTATGCAGGCACTTTCTCAAACACCAGATCACTAAAGTCCCAATGACTGATAAGCCCTATTTACAAATATAAGAGACCGTCGTCCAAATATCTCAAGGAAAAGAGAGAATGCAAGCATTCAGCCAATGCGTAGAAGGATTCACTTTTAAAATTTGTCCTGCCATAACTGGGATGTACTATGTCACCATTCCTGTGAATCTGTGCATCTTTGAACAATAGTTGCCAGGGAAAACAATCCAGGTGCCAGTATTATTTTTCTGTCCTTCCGTCTGTCCTCTTCAGAAACACAGTATTATTTAGAAAAATCTTAGAACAGGGCACGCCATTTACAAAGTAAGCACTCCTCTGAGACCTTCGCAGGCTTCCATCATGCAGATAGGCTCCTCCAGCTGGGGAACCGAGGACCCCGGTCACAAGACGAGTCCACAGAACAGACCCTGAGGCTCTTCCTGAAGCATCGTGTACGGTAGATGGTAAAGCGTTGAAGATATTTTAAGACATTACAACAAATGGATATATAAATAATTGTAATGCAGAAGTGAAATGGCTTTTTAAGATTAAAGTTATTTCTACACAATACAACACAGAAGGGCTTACCATATGCAGCTTCAGGACCCCTGAGAAGCCCACAGCCCAGGAGCCTGTGTGAACACCCCTTAAGTGTCAGAGAAACACCAGGAAAGCACTTTATGGATTCCTTCACATATTCTTAAAAACGATGTTACAGCTTCATCTTCCAATCTTTCTCCAATTTTTGTTTTCTCCCTTCTTTTCTTCCCTCCTTCCATCCTTTATTTATACCGACTGTTTATTGAGCGTGTACTTGGTGCCAGGCAGCGTGCTGAATTTAGTGGATACAGCAATGAATGCAGCTGGCATTCCCTGCTCTCACAGAGCATTTGATCTAGTGGACAGGGAGAGAGCCAATCAACAAATAAGCCAAACACAAACACTGTGTATTTAAAGTCGTAGCTATGTTTGAACAGTGGTATATGCAAGATGAAAAATGTTAACATGTCATGAAAAAGAAAGCCCTGTAAAGGTGGTTGGGGGCTGGGGTAGAGCCTTCAGGGAGAGACTCTGAGGATGTGGAATAGAACAAGGGTTTAAAGGTGAGGAGCCCCTTCAGGAAATCCTGGGGGAAGGCCCGTGCTGCCAGCTGGCTTGAGGAGTGACAAGCCAAGGATGAATCGGGGGCAGGTGGGGGAGGACCAGTGAGGCTGGAGAGAATGTGGCATGGGGAGGGGGTGGAGGACGAGTCGGGGAGGGAGCAGGGACACCAGGAAGAGTCTGGAAGACCGCCATAAAGACACAGACAGCATTAGTAAAATGAGAAGAATGGTTTATTTAAAGATTTTTTTAATGTTTATTTCTGAGAGAGAGAGAGAGAGAGAGAGAGAGAGAGAGCAAGCCAGGGAGGGGCTGGGGGGGGCGCAGTGCAGAGGATCCATAGCAGGCTCTGTGCTGACAGCTGAGAGCCCGATGTGGGGCTCGAACCCACAAACCGTGAGATCATGACCTGAGTCGAAGTCGGACACTTAACCGACTGCGCCACCCAGGAGCCCCAAGAATGGGTTATTTAGTACATATTTTATCACAATATAATGTGTTATGATTCAGTTCAGAAACGTTAAGTGAATTTCTCAAACTCACGGTACGACTTCCAGTCAATTCCAAACTTGTGCCCCTGGATGTTGCTGCCCCTCAAGAGGCTGAATGACTTGGTCAAAACCGCAGGTACATTAATGGAAAAAGCATCCTTAAGTTTGGGCTTTTGGGCTATGAGTCCTTTCTGTTTGCACCTTTATACATCCTTGGGGAAAAAAGGTCATCTATTGTCCCAGCCAGTTAAGTGAGGACTGTTTTTCTCTCGAAGAAGAGCATGAGAAAGATTGCCAGACGCGCTTCAAAAATAAAGGCCAAAAAGATTGAAGGCTCGTGAAATCTAGGAATAACCATTCTTCTGCTGGGAATAAAAAAAAAAATCGCTTGTTGCTAGGGACTGGCTGGATGATGGCCCCAGGGACTCAAGTCCGGGGGGACGCTCTTTGACACTCCCTGTCGGTGGGCGTGGCCATATCCTGGGGGGGTGCAGAGCAGACCGGTCGACCTACCGGTGTTGCTTTATTTCTGCACTTTTAAACATCCCTGGGACGGGCAGAGTCCTGCTCTTCTCCACAGGCTCCCAAGCTCCGCTATGGCACTGATGAAAGGGTTTGCACTTATGGAGAGCTAGAAGATTCCAGAATACTAGCATTTGAATGTCCAGCCTCTTTTTATACAGAGGATGAGACAGGTATAAAGAGATGAAGAGACTTGCCCAGAGCAACCACCAGAACGTTTCAGAATGGAAGTCCAGAGCCCTTTCAAGCTGTTTCATTGCAAAAAAAGAGGACAGTATTCCTAAGTATCATTGAAAAGTATCCTAATATATATGTGTGTGTGTGTGTGTGTGTGTATAATATATGTGTATTATATATGTATATATGTTATATATGTATACATATACATACATATATACATATATATACACATATATAATATACATATATATACACATATATATACACACACATATATATACATATATAATGTATGTATTCATTACATACACACATTTTCACACACATTTTTATAAAATGTGTATATATATATGTGTGTGTATATACACACATATATATAAAATCCAGGGTGTATAGTATTTAGCAGTACAGAAAATGACACTCTCTTCGTAAAATATGAGAATATGAGCAGAGCCCTCCTCTGATAAAGAAGTGACAGAAAGACAGTGCCAAGGTCACTATCAGTAGTTACTCCTGTTCTCTAAGTATGGAGAAAATTTTGTTTCCTTCTTTGTGCTTTTCTGATTTTCCCTAAATTTCTGAAAATTATGTGAAATATTTGTGGGAAGAAAACAAAACCAAATAAAATTGGTAAACAGTTTTTGTTAAAAACAAAACCAGCTAATGGAGAATTGATGTTGCCTTTTCATATCATCTCGTCTTTTATTTTTTCATACAGCAAAGTAAAAACACAGAACTTTCATATCGTCACTTATTATTTGCAAAATGGAATGCCATACAGCGCAAAGCTATTCTGCCAGGAGCGTCTTCCGTTATGCACGAACATTTTGAATGAAAGCACTTTTAAATCATCATTTTCCCCCCAAACAGCTGCTTTATATGCTCTATTTTTTTTTCAAATTCTGGGAGATAAATAGCTCTAATTTTTTTTCTGAATTTGTGTTATATTGTGTAGGTATACAATTGATGGCCAGCAGTACGTCTATTAATTCTCAACAACCATTGAGAGGCATCGAATGATCGTGGATGTCTAACAAGGTCCTGGAACAAAGTAGGTGCTCAGTAAATATTCTTGAAAGAGAGAAAGAATGGGAGGGAGGGAAGAAGGGGGGAAGGACGAAGGAAGTGACTGGATAATAGGAGGTATCAATGAGAAATTTTGAGAAGGAACCACAGAACCACCCAACAAACCAAAAGCAAAACCAGTAAATCTCAGTTGTGCTTCATTAGACCCGAGTTTGAATCCTAGCTCCGGCACAAAACCAACAACATGATAATGGGAACGACATTTAGTTTTGAGTCCGTTTCCTCCTGGATAAAGTGCAGGTAATATAAACAATAAATTTGTAGATGCACTATGGTTATTACTTAAGATAAACCAGGAAAATGCTGTTTTTGTAAATTATGTTGTATGACTATTATAAAGGCCATTAATCAAAATCCTATTGTTGGTATTATCCTAGCCTAATGCCTGGCATATTATAGACATTTAATCAATAACCATAAGCCTAGTAAATGACTGAGTGAATAAAAGTTAGACAAATGAAATGCATGGCTGAAGTTGTAAAAAGAGAGACATTAAAATCAAAATCTCCTGGCTAGAGGTTCAATGTGATCCCCTCTGTGTTTGAAGTCTATGATCCACTTTTATACCTGGATTCTCTTCCTATCTAGGTGTTCTTCTTATGCAAATCTTTAGTAGAGTCTGAAATTCAGATTCAAATATACAGTTTTGGTGTTTAATGCAGTCTTGATTAATTGCAGTTCTTACTAATTTAAAGTTGGAAAAATCAAGGGATGTTATTCAATTAGGTTTGTTTTTCTATAGATAATAGTCTATTCACAGTATAAGGTAATGTGAATAGTCTATTCACAGTATAAGGTACTGTGAATAGTCTATTCACAGTATAAGGTAATGCTAGAAATCTGGTATTTTGTTAATGCAGATATCAACCGTTATTCACACAGTGGGTTTCCCTGCAATCTATTGGCCTTATGCCAGATTTGTTTATGTCTTAATTTTCTGTGTGTGTGGGCTAGTTTTTATGGGCTATAACCATGAAAACTATATTCGAAAGATCATTGATCCATAGTTCAAGTACAGTGTTAGGGCTTGGGGAAACAAAAGTGAGAAGAATGATATTTAACAGATTTCTATCCACTGAGAGAATTGTCATGCAGATCAACAGGTTATAAAGTGTTGTAAATGCAGTTACAGAAAATAGTAAGGAGAAGTGTACATTAGGCGCCATGCCTGAAGATTTCCAGGGAGGGTTTCTCGCCTTTGATGGAGAGGTGGACCAAAAAAGGATTTCTGGGGTAGTGTTTTCCAAGTTCAGTCTTGCAGGATATATAGGGGGAATATGGTCAAATAACGATGGAGAAATCGTTCTAGATGTGAAGTCAAACTTGAACCCAAGCTCAGAGATATGGAACTGCTGAAAATCCAGTGGTTTGCCATGGCAGGAAGATTAAGTGGGAGACTTAAGTGGTCTTTCCAAATGAGGAAAATTCCTGTGTTCCATGAAGAGAAGATTGGATTTCCCTCTCAGGCAGAGAGAAATTCTTTGGAATTTCTGAAGGATTTTAAGCTGGGTGTTGGACCATGTTATATGTTTGCAGATATGATGGACATAGCAAAATCTCTAGTTTCATAGTTTTTTTCCAATCATATGTGAAGCATTTATTTCCCCCAATTTCAAGAAGTATGAAAGTTTTAGATGTCAGCTAAGGTTTGAATCCTTTCTAAATGAACCCACTGATAATTCGTTCACAGTACATAATTGTCATAAGGGAGGATCAGTGCAGTCAGGCGCAGAGAATGAAAAGTCAGGTCCTGACTGTCAGGCTTCTAATTCTGGACTTTGGGCTTCCAATGATCTAGTTCACTGGCATAGACAATGGGCTTATAAAAATCTTTTATTTCCTGGCACATTTCCTTTTCTTTTTTTTTTTCCTTCTCCTGGTGAAAGGAGAAAAAAAACTCACTGATGCTAAAACAGCAGCTGAAAATGTTTAGAACACAAGAGATTTAGATGTAGTATCAGGGATCTCCCCCTGTCTCCCTGTACCCCAACGATGAAGTGATGGAAAGAAAACAGATGGGGGGGACCCAAATGTCAATCAAATTTGTCTCTTGCTTCTTGAGTAAGACGAAAATACATGACAATTTCCATATGGAAGCCTCCCCCCGCCCACCATTGTGGCAACTGAAGAACAGGATTGGTAGTGATTTCTATCGCTTGTGGCATGAATAGTCGGGAAAGACTGGACACAGTCCAGGCATTCTTCGCAGCCTCACAAGGGGAGAGGAGAGTACCCGAATATTCCTTATGCTCACAGTCAGGGAGAGAGCATTGTTGAGCTCAAAATTAGTTGAGAGATAGAGCTAACTGACAGGATGGAAAAAATATCAATTATCGGGATGAATATGTGTGTAAGAGGTGGCAGAGAAAACCATTCCTCCAGAAGTGATCTCGTCACTTCTCGGTGGGTGGGACCACATGGACACTTCTGGTCACCGATGTACATAAATCCTTCTCCGAACATTAGAATCAACCACAGGGATCAGGAAGAGGCTATGAGGTGACAAAAATTATACTTTATTGAATTAAATCTATGGGGAACTGCCTAGGTTGAGTTCTCTGCTATCATGTGCAAGTAGGCTCAAGATAAAAATGCAGGAAGACAAATAAACTTCCAGAAAGACAAGAAAAGTCCAACATCAGGATGACATTCAATAAAGGTAGAAGTGTTTCTAAATCTACTTGGACCAGTTGCAAAACCACATTCTCCAGCGAGATTTTGTTTGTAATAAAGTTGATATTTTTATCTCTATCCACTTTTAAAATTTTATTTAAATGAAAATAAATAAAAAATATTTAAATATTTAAATATTTATAAATAAAAAAATAAAAAAATTATTTAAATAAAATTTAAAAAATTATTTTTATTTTATTTTGAACTTCCTTGGGAAATAGGATACTGTCAGTTGCTTTTTCCAGGTCCTAGATCTAGTGATGGTAATGGAAATTCACAAATAACCCAACGGGAAGTGGGGCTTTAGTGTTTTGATGGGCAAATAAACAGCAAATGCAGACCACCACAGAAGAAGTCAGGGTAGTCTGGGCGGGAGAAGAGTGTCTGTAGGAAGAAAATGGTACTTACTCTTGGAAGATGAAGAGATGAGGCAGTCAACATGGAGAGAGCATTCTAGGGAAAGGATCCATGTGAAAAAAGGCAGGGAGGCTTCACACAGCCTCTATTTTTGAGACTCAGAGCCAGTTTCTATGACCAGAGTGTATAGTGTTCGAGTGGGGGGGGGCACTCCAAGGGAGATCATAAACAACCTGTAAACTATACTCAGTGGGTATATAGGTTAAAAGCTACCAATTTTGAGGGCAAATGCCGGGTGATTTTCATACTACAGTAAAACCTTGGTTTGCAAGCGTAATTCCTTCAGGAATCTTGCTCATCATCCAAAGCACTTATATATCAAAGCCAATTTACCCATAAGAAATAATGGAAACTCAGATGGTCCATGCCACAACCCAAAAACATTCAAATAAAAATGATTACAATACCATTAGGTAATACACTTACCTTTGAAAACCTTCATGGCTGGTGTGGGGGAAACAAGAGAGAAGAGGGTTATTATGTAGAGAGATTTTCACTATCACGAATGGAATCACTGGTACCTATTGGCTCAATGGAATCTTTTTCTTTTTGTGCAACTTTAACAAGGAATGTATCCAATGACACTTGCTTTTGCCTCCTTTTGAAAATTTCATGGAAATGTGACATTGCATTGATGATCACCCACAATCCTGCAGTAAGAGAGAGAGAGAGAGAGAGAGAGAATGAGAGGGAGAGAGACAAAACGATTGGCTCAATTGTGATCAAGGGACATTCGGCATCACGTGCCACTCATACTGCAAGACATGGCTCGTTTATCAGTTGAATTTTATTAGAAATGTTTGTTTGTCTCACAGAACACTCACAGAACAAGTTACTCACAGTCCAAAGTTTTCCCGAAGTTCTAAAGGCTTGGCTAGAGAAATACTCAAACTGTAGAGACAGAATATGATCTGTAGAGATGGCTCATGGTCATTTAGTTTTAGACAGATCATAAGTGACTTTAAAAAAAAACTTGTCTCAGTTCTAGCAAGATAGCCTTATAAATCAATAATGAGAATTAACATTAAATGGACTCTCCAAATTCTCTAAATGAAGGCTTCTTGCCTTCAGGCATAACTGATAGATTTCTATGCAGACCTAACTGGAAAATGATCACAGACTGTCCGTCAACACTGAGTAGCTAAGAGGACACATTTCAGAACATATTGCAATAGGGAAGGGTAAATCTCACGTATGGGTCAATTTGGTTGAGAATATACAAGGAGAAATTATTTAAAATACGTATTTTCATCCTGGAAAAGAGTGTTGTGGGAAAATGTCTGTTTCAGACATGGCGTACAGACCAGCTTGTATGGCTGCCTCCTCTGTAAAGGTTTCCCAAGTTATTACGCAACCATGCACCCGGGCTGTGCTTTACTCACTGAGCTCATGCAGTCCCACTAGCTCTCTAGCCACAGGGCCGGGACAATCCTCCCACATTTTTAATGACATTATCAAAGGTACATGGCTCTCATGAATTTTTTTCATGCATAATAATGGAAAGTTTAGAGTGTTGTATAGTTTATCAAACGCACAATTTTTAAAAAGTAGAATGTCACGTTCTTTTCCTATTTTTTATGGAAACCCAGAACCACGTCAATCAAGCCTCTGGCTCATAACACAGCATTGGTTCAAGCATAGCCCTGTTTGCCGTTGTTCAATCTTCAGACTTCCCTCCATTCCGAAGATGATATAATTTTATATTGTTATTTATTATGGAAATGTATATAATGCATACATGTATGATTTAAATTTTTTTAAGTTTATTTTGTGAGAAAGAGAGAGAGTGAGAGTGCACAAGGTGGGGGGAGGGACAGAGAGAAGGAGAGACAGAATCCCAAACAGGCTTCGCACTGTCAGCTCAGAGCCCAGTGTGGGGTTCGAATTCACAAACCATGAGATCATGACCTGAGCTGAGATCAAGAGTGGGACACTTAACCAACTGTACCACCCAGGTCCCCTGTGATTTTTATAAATAAGAAAATGAACACACCTATATTTTCCATCCAAACCAAGTTCTAGAAGATAGCCAATAACTTTGGTCTCTCTTTAAGTTCTAACCTCATCTCATATCCTCCCTTCCCCCTGGTGTACATGAGGTTGTCAATTCAATTTAAGTTAATGTTCATTTATTTGGCACTTATGTTGGGCCATCCACTTGTGATGTATTAATCTCACACGTTTATAGAGAACCTACTATATGCTGGCTAGTGGCAGATCAGGCTTGGCTGTGACTTTTATCTGACTTATAGTCCGGTAATGACAAAATACTACTAAATGCTAACCTACTCTAACTCAATGCTAAACTACCATAGAAACACTTGTGGTTCCTGTCCTAGCGCTGCATAGAGTCCTAGAAATTCTGGTTAAACTCGTGCCTGTTATTTTCAACACATCTCTTCCCGTGTTTGTTTGTTTTCTTATTCAAAGCACAAGATTTACGTTGACAAGGCCAAGTGAGCAAGTTATCTGGGATCTGAACATGCTTGCATTCTGATTCCACACTGTTGAGATTTTCAAACTGGGGCAAATCAATTCATTTCTCCAATGCCTGTTTATGTTTTTCTTTTTGGTTCTGTTTGAAATAATTCCTGCTTGCCAACTTTGGAACAATGAATAGTTTTGTGAGTTATGCTTAAGTAGTCGTGAAAGTCTCTTAGAAAACGTAAAACGAACATGAGTATCATTTAATATTATATATAGCATGCAGTTTTGTGCGGACTCTTGTCTCGTCTCGTCCACTGATCATCTCATGAAATTGTGACCTGCGTTCCCAACAGGTGTCCCCACATCTTTCTACCTTTTGTTTGCTGCTGGAATGTCCTTTTTTTTCCCAAGTCCAGAAATCACATTCATCCTAAGCTTGTTTTCCAGAATCTGAAGCACTCAGATCTTGATTATACACAAGACATAACAAAAAGCCTCCTTCTCTATGAAACCTACCTTCCTCTTTCCCCATCCCCATCATGAGTCAAACCGAGACACTAATGAGCTCCGTTAAGTCACCTACAGTCTATTCCGGGGAGGAGCACGCATAATGGAAGACAGAAGTGGCCCTGACTTCGTGACTTTAGGACATAGTTGTTACGAGACTGTGTGGACATTGGGTGGGGGAAGCAATATTCAATCAAAACACAGGTCTGAGATTCTAGCTGAAATCCAGTCCTGTCCAGGTAAGATCTGATTGGACAAAGATGATTTGGCAGAGACCCAATGTGTATTTGCTCTAACACTGTGGCTTGAACAGTAGGATCATAAATATTGTTGTGAATGTCAACTGGTAGACCATGAGATCCTATGCCAGAAGACCCCCAAATATATGCCTTATCTGTGCCCCTTAGAGAAAACAACACACAGTTCTAGTAACTAATATCTGAATGTGCTTATGGCCAATTTTGTCACAACTTTTCAAAAGTAGTTTTAAAAGTGACTAATATTTGATATTTTTAAACTAAAATTAGTGCATAACTAGAATTTCCTGAAGACTCCAATTTCACATTCCAACAAAAAACTGTGGTTGCCATGCAACACTTTGTCTGCAATATTGCAAACTTCCCACTGTGCATACGTAATCAGAGATAATTGGGATTCTCATAATTTTGTTCTGAAGTATGTCATCTGTACTGTCTCGGGTTGGTTGAGAATTTTGATTGCTGCTATTTTGGTCGTCATTAATATATATGATGGATGGATTACAGTTTGGTTTAATTTTGCTGATCATTCTGTTCTCGTATAATTACTGTGTTTTTAAGGCTCTGACTCCTATTTGTTCTTTTCTATATCTTTGCCATCAATGAGTTACTTCTCTTTTTTTCTACATCAAAATTGGGAAAGAGTACAAGAGATGGTCATCATCATATAAGGGATTCTACTGCCCCTACTTGGCCTATTAAGATCCTGCCAGGCCCAGGTACCCTGTTTTCAGGGCTGCTGACTGCTTCCAAGGAGGGCATGGGGGGCCCCTACGTGTGGAACCAGCAAGAAAGTTTGCTGTGAACTCTGGGGAGGAAAGAGCCTCTCTACATCTGATTTGTAACACTCAACATCAAGAGACCATAAGGCAGATCATGGACATGTTGGTCACCACATGGAACCTGCTGGTGATCGTAGCCAGGCCAAAATAAGTTTTAAAAAAAGTCATACAGAAAGAAATTCAAAAGAACCTTTGGACACTGTGTCTAGTTATGAGCAGAGAAAACCCTACATATCCACTCATCATGGTGTTTTTTGTTTGTTTTTCATTTGTACTTTAGTTGAATTTCTGCTACTTGCAAGCGAAAGTCTTTTTAAAAAAATTTTTAACGTTTATTTATTTTTGAGAGACAGAGTACAAACACTGGAGGGGCAGAGAGAGAGAAGGAGACACAGAATAAGAAGCAGGATCTCTGCTGAAAGCTCAGAGCCCCACGTGGAGTTCGAACTCACAAACTGTGAGATCGTGACTTGAGCCGAAGTCAGACGCTTTACCTACTGAGCCACCCAGGTGCCCCCAAAACAAAAGTCATTAATAAATGTGGTCTGTCTGCTTCCACAGCCAAGTTCTTCCTACCAGGGCAGAAATTCCACTGACTATCCTCCCTGGCCCCACGGAACAGAATGTAGTGACAGACAGAGAAGTAGAGAAGGTGGTGAATTATGAACAACTCTACTTTGGATTAGCCTACCTCCTCTCCCTCATTGCCTTTGGGATGCTTTTTCTCACACCAGTATGACATTCTACTGTTTGTTGGAGACAATTGACAAAATTCTAACTTGGTTCCGGAGATGACGGGAGCGGGTCCCTTTAGGGTGATGGTTCTTAGAGACGTGAGTCCCTGCGGAGGCAGGTGGGCAAAGGAAGAGCAGCGGAGATGGGAAGAGAAGCAGAAGCCATGGACCAGACAGTGAGTCCTCTGGGTGTCTGCCGTCATGTCTGAAGGTAGCTTCGGAACCTCTGCCCTCTGGGCAACAAGAGACAAGACTCCTTTCTTCCCATCCCAGTCCGAATTGGTTGCGGATCATTTGTGTCCAAAAGGGAGCAGATGATACAAAGTAGTGCAGAGGACGCCTCCCCATGACATGCTGCTTTGGCATGTTGACTCTTTCGAATTAAAGTTATTTAAGAAACAGCCAGTGCAAGAGGGACACTGACCTCCTCTGTCCTCCTGAAAGCAGGAAATAACTCTCCCATGGGAAAGATCCCCGCCCCGTACCAGGGGCGAAGTCAACCTCACCCCCAGAGAGAGGGAGACGATGCAGCTGTGAGAGCTGTGGAAACAAACTTGGTTACCTCCTCGCTAGTTCGCTACCCCAAGCCAAACCCCTCCGTCTTGTCCTTTTGTTACAAATCCATTGTCTGTCTTAGAGGTGTACAAGCTATCTGCTTTGTTCACTTCTTTCAGTCTCGTATTTTTTTATGGGCTCCCGTACGTATGAAATTAAAGTTGCTTTTCTCCTAGTCATCTGTCTTCTAGCACCTTAATTATTAGACCAGCCAAAGAACCTGGAAGGACAGAAGGGAACAGTTTTCCTCCCCTACAGTTAGCACGGCAGAGACAACTAAAGCTGTTTTCATGGGAAACACATCCTTTCTTCAAAACTTCTAGGGGCGCCTGGGTGGCGCAGTCGGTTAAGCGTCCGACTTCAGCCAGGTCACGATCTCGCGGTCCGTGAGTTCGAGCCCCGCGTCGGGCTCTGGGCTGATGGCTCGGAGCCTGGAGCCTGTTTCTGATTCTGTGTCTCCCTCTCTCTCTGCCCCTCCCCCGTTCATGCTCTGTCTCTCTCTGTCCCAAAAATAAATAAACGTTGAAAAAAAAAAACAACAAAAAACTTCTAGCTGCTCTGTTATTCCGCAGAACTTGGACCCACTTCTATGATTCTCCCCAAACGTTTGCCTCCGATTCAGGGGCCATTTCACCTGCTTGCCTGGCAGGATGTGCACCAGCCCTTAAAGCAGCAGCAGGCTGTTGAGGGTAGAGTATGCATTCCCCCACTAGGAGGGACCAGACAATCCGGCATCTTTGGCCCAAGAACACGTCACTTGGAGAAACAATTTGGTTATGGTTATCTCTTAAAACTTTATATTTTTAGCTCAGAATCATTCACTGTTAAAAAAAAAAAGGGAGGATGAGCACAGAATGATCTCTGTACTCAAGGTATTTAAAAAAAAATGATCCCTCTTGCTCAGGAAACACTTATACAGATTGCGAGTGTTCTGTGGCAATCCCAGAACATCATGGGCTCCCTCAGCAAGAAGCCACCTGCGCAGTCATCCTTTCTGGCCGCCACACCTGACGTTTCATGCAGGAATTTCTCTACCATGTTCCCAAAATATGTCTGCCCTGCCTTTCGGTGGTTGACACAAAATATGCCCTTGTTTCAGAAGATCGTGCATTCAATTGTGAGACTTCCCAGATGCATGGATAACTTGCCTTTCTTCAGCTTACACTCACTGGTCTGGACTCTTCTGGGAACACAGAGAACCAGTCTGCGTGCTTCTCCTCTTGAACATCCCCCTGTAGCAGAAACACTTTCCATGCTCAACCCCCCCACCGTCTGCCTACATGCTCCCATGGTCTTATTTTGTCCAATTTGAACATTTCCTTTCATTATTCATTTTATCAGTGGCTCTCATATAAAACAACCAGTGAACACTAAAATCCCCAGGGATTTACAAACATGTAAATGCACATACATCCTCCCAGACTTGATCAATCGGGTTCTTTCTCTGCTGCTTTACCTGTGTTAAAAAAAAAATCCCTTGTGATTCTGATGAGTACCTTAGTTAGAATGAGTTACTGATTTGTATAACATCCATTACAGACATTGATATGCTTGTCTCTCTGACCCTATTTATTTGGGTTGATGTGTCTGTTGATTATTGGTGCCCAGACAAGGCGATTTCTCTCTCTCCTTATCTATAATAGTGACTGTATCTAAAAGCTGTTGTGAAAAGTAAACACTTAGAACAGCACCTGGCATATGGGAAGCATTCAATTAACACATCCTCTTACTCTCTAGCACTGAAAGATCATTGGGAATTCTCCCTGAAAAGAGAGTGCGTTGAATGCACCTTCACCCTGGTGTTTCCACTGATTGTCCAAGGGACCACATGTAAGAGCTCTGTTCCTTCTTTGGATGCCAAATTTTCCACTATTTGAGGAAAGAAATCAGCCCCCTATTTCCCAAGACATTGCTGTTGCTTCTAAACGGAAATCAATCCGTGTAAACAAGAAGGGTGGAAACAAACACTTCTCGAGCTCCTGCTGTGTGTCAGACACCGTACTGTTTTTAAAATCTTTTTAATGTATTTATTTTCTCATTTCGTTCTCAAAACAACCAAAGAAAATAACTGCTACAACAACCCAGAAGAAAAATGAGCCAAAGAGAAGTGAATCTGAAGGATATTATTCCAGGTTCTGTCTGCCTCTAGCGCCCCCGATCTTTTCTTCCATAGCGACAGCAATCAACAGGCAAGAAGCATCCCCAAGGGCAGTGTCCCATTCATCACAGGCACACGTGCAAAGCACCAGCTTGTGAGAAGCCATTTAAAAACTCATTTCAACCG
Source organism: Prionailurus bengalensis (assembly GCF_016509475.1). Taxonomy (NCBI): domain Eukaryota; kingdom Metazoa; phylum Chordata; class Mammalia; order Carnivora; family Felidae; genus Prionailurus; species Prionailurus bengalensis. Next base: position 78,189,525 of record NC_057353.1, on the reverse strand, counting down.
AGGAGAAGCCTAATGGGTTTGGAAGAGGTCAATTCAGGCGAACAGATGAGCCAAGCATTGCCTGTGATATTTTAAGATGATAATTAATCACCCTTAATATTGCAACCATCTAAATATTGCAGGCATTTGCTCTCAATCCTTACCTAATTCTGATGGCTTCTCATAAGGAGATTCATTTTGAAAATGACCATTTCCTTAATGTAGTGGAAATACATTTCAACTTTCTGTCTGCGTCAAACCTAGCCCCAATGAATTTGAGATTTAACTTAGTAAGTCGCTGAATGGGGCAACAGAGATGAAGAGGTTGAATAAAATGGTTCCTTCATACTCCCCTTCTTTCTGCTTCAATTCTTAGAATTAGTCATGAGATCCGTACACATGTAAAAAATTAAATGTGGAAATTTCCTCCAGGCCAAAAAACAAGGTGCTCGAAGCAAGGTATACAAGGAATTGGCCAGTGGCTTGAACAACTTCCCTTGTCCTGACAGATTCCACGGAGGTCGTACAGGCAGCTCTGAGAGGTAGGAACATGTGCTTACAGTTGAGTCTGTCCACAGAGCAGTGCCTTTCCCCAGATCCTCTCTTTTTCAAACCCTACCAGTCCTTCCATCTTCTGCTCAGATGCCACCTCCTTCAAGAGGCCAGCTCAGATACTCAACCTGATGTGGTCTCATGGCCTTCTGGAAACACACACAGGACACTTTGCTCTGACCGTGGTTGTCTGGGTTGTGTTCTGTCCTTACTAGGTCTGCTCATGAGCATCACTGTTGTTCTTCTTGTTATGTCGTCCTGGAGATAAAATGCGTGTGTTATTCCCCTTGGTCCCCTGAGTCCAGAAAGGTAAGGTTACTCTCTCAGTGATGGTAGAATTGACCTCTCTCCATCTGCCTTTCAAAGCCAGCCTACAGATTGTTACGTGTTCAGTCCTCCTACAACTCAACCCCAAAAGCCACCTCACAAAACCCAATAAACACAACAACAACAACTAAACATGTGCGATCAAAAGTTGTTACTAGATGTCCAGGATGACAGAACCAGGTGCCAATCCGGAGGCCAACAAACTTCTTCCATAAAGGGCCAGATAGTAAATATTTGGGGCTCTGTGAGCCTTATGGTGTCTGTTACAAGGACTCAGTTCTGCTGCCATAATATGACAGGGGCCATAGGCCACCTGTAAAAAATGGGTGTGGCTGGGTTCCCATAATACTTTATTCACAAAAGCAGGGAGTGGGCAGAATTTCATCTGCGGGCAGTAGTTTTAAAACACCTGCTTTTTATTTACTCCACTGATGTTAAGCATTTGGGGACCTTTTTTATTTTTTTTAATTTTTTTTAACATTTATTTACTATTGAAAGACAGAGAGAGACAGAGCATGAGCAGGGGAGGGGCTGAGAGAGACGGGGAGACACAGAATGTGAAGCAGGCTCCAGGCCCCAAGCTGTCAGCACAGAGCCTGACGTGGGGCTCGAACTCACAAACTGTGAGATCATGACCTGAGCCGAAGTCAGACACTCAACCGACTGAGCCACCCAGATGGGGGCCGTTTTTTAAAGTTTATTTATTTATTTTGGGAAAGAGAGAGAAAGCGCATGAGCAGGGGAGGGGCAGAGAGAGAGGGAGAGAGAATCTCAAGCAGGCTCCACACTGTCAGCATGGAGCCCCATGTGGGGCCCGAAATCATGAATCAGATCATGACCCAAGTTGAAACCAAAAGTCAGATGCCTAACCAACTGAGCCACCCAGGCACCCCTATAAAACTCTTAAATGTCCTTCTTCACATTCACATAATAAACATGCAATGAAGCATCCATTTCAAGTTGCCCGTCTCTAAACTGGTGTTTCCCCAGTTCCTTCTGCCTGTGTAGCCATCACCTTCCTGTTTAAATGCAAAGAAGGCCACCTCTGAGAAGTCTTTCCTGATTCTCTTCAATCAAATTAAGCTTTTTGTTGTTGTTGTTGTTCTTTCTCTGGTAGTGTCTCATTCTGACTTCTCCCAATTCTTAGCATGTTGTTATATGGATGTTTATTCCACTGCCCCCCACCCCTGTCTCAGCCTTCACACAGGATGTCCATGCGTGCATCTGGTAGACATGTAATCTTTCTTGAATTCAAATTTAATTTAATTATTCCTCCTGTAAGCTTAGCTGAAGATTCCCTGCTGTCCCTTTTGCAAAGCCGTGTGTATGTGTGTGTGTGTGTATGTGTGTGCACTGCTATCTGGAGGAAAGAGAGCATCAAACAGATACGGGTTGACTCTGGCCACTGGGCAGCCTTGGGAAAGTTTTTGAAGCTCATATTTCTTCATGATGTTCCACATAAACAAGCATACCCAGTGCCGAGCATATTGTAGGCATGCAATAATGTGTGCTCTATGAACCAGTAAATGTTGCTTGTATTATAAGACTGCCGGGCATATTACATGGAACCATTTATAGAAAGCACTAGGCCTCCAGGGCAGCACATAATACGTGCGAAAGAATCGGTTGTTGTTATAAATCATGTGAACGTCCTACCTGCAGTGAGTTTTGCTGTCCTCTAAATAGCAGATCACTTCGTACTTTGCTGCTAATCACTTTCTATTTGGCATCACAGTGTTTAAACTCATAACTTCACGATCCCTCCATGACTTAAGGCACTTGCAGGGAGACTTTTCATGTCGGCATCCCCCAGCGCAACCGCAGGCACAGATGGAGGACTCAGTAAATGTATTTTGTGGAAATCAAGCAGCCAGTGAGTCTCTGGTCATTTAAATCCATCAGTCAAGAGACTATTAGGACTCCTTACTTGAGAGACTGGAGAGGGAGCTTTCCAGGGTCTGAATGGAGCCTCAGAGTCCAAGTGGGTGATGTCATATGTGTGGTATGTCTGGGTGTGCATGCGTTGGGGATGGAAACTCTGGAACTGGACAGTTAGGTGAAATGGACTGGCACCTGCGAACCACGCAGATCACAGGGGATTTATTTATTTTTTAATTTCACCTGTAGCATCACATCTGGACTTTGGTGTGTGAAGAGTAGTGTTAGGTTGTTCAATTAGGTAATTCTTGAAATACTAAGTAGTGCACAGAAGGCTTTGCAAATCAGATCTTTGGAATAGGACTTTCCGCAACTAGACCCAAGCCCAACACTTATGAGTGATTTATCAAATTAGTTGGACGATATTGGATTAACCAATACTGATTCAGCTGCATTACTCGCAAGCTGTTTGACTATATAAACACTGGTTAACCACTCTAACCTGAAGATTTCTGAAATGGGTCAAATGTTACCTATTTTATCCAGTTGTTGGAGCTGAAGACAAAGGAAAAAACAAACACCAATCTGTTTGTAAAACCATGGCAGGGTCTAGCCGACACATGTATAATCTTGCTATTTCTTCCTAACACTGCCTCACTGCCTGTTGGCACTCAGTTTAGCCTTCCAAAATTCTGAGGTTTGCAGACGGTCGTCACAAAAGGCTGATAATCCTGTAAGATAGTTTATAATCATATTGTGTATCAAAGGCAAATGTCATTATCGGAAGTTTTCGTGGTCCCAGTGCAGGGGGCCAGAGGTCAAAGATCGCATGGGCTGGTCTAACATAACTCCGAACGCCGATGCCTGGTAAGGAGGAAGAGGCCCAGAGAAGTTATAAGGAATGTTATTTCCGTGCTGGGCATGATGCCAGGCATGTGTTTGTGTGTGGATTTTTCTTTTAACGGAAAAGGAGAAGAATGGAGGAAATGGATAATTGAATCCCCCAGTACACCAGAGAAAATACAGGAGCACAAGAATGAGTCTGGCCACGCGGTTTTGTTGTAGAGGGAACATCAGTTTAGGGGTGAAGAGACTTTGATTAGAGACTTGAGGCTTGGCTAAGGCGAACCTCAGTGATTTTTAACTAGAGAAATACATCAGTAACACCTGCCACAGAGATCGATCGAGGTGAACCAAAACAAAGTTTGACAAAGTGCTTTGTAAAGCACGGTTTGCAAATCAGTCGCAAACCTCCCCAAATTGTAGGTTTTGTTCGCAAGTAACAAACGAAAGAGTCCATTTCTACGACAGTGTTGTCTCGATCCTTTACCTCTTTCCGCTAACACACCGAGCTTGTCAGGAAGGAGACTCTGGATGAGGCTGAGGAGGGACAGCTTGTCACCAAAGTTGGGAGTCTGCGTGGAGCCGGCCACTCCTGGGTGTGGACACTGGGTTTATCCAACTCTGTCCTCTCAGTGCCGGTCACGGTGCCAAGCACATAAGTTGTTTTGCTATTTTTTAATGAATAAGGAAAGAATGGAGAAAATGAATAATTGAATGCTCCTGCACGAAAGAGAAAACACAGAAGTAGAGGCATGAGTTTGGCCATGGGAAAAGCACTCTGTGTCTCTAACCAGACACCCTCAGCCCCTCACCGCGTGCTTTGTTCCTGAGGCCTGAGGAAGGAAAGGGCTTCAGCCCATCGCAGCCAGTGGCTACAGGCAGTTAGTGTCTCAGCAAGAGCTGCTTCCACGTCCCAAGTCCCCTTCTTGGCCTTCTCTTTTCAGAAATGGCATGAGCCACGCCCAGTCAAAGTCCTCTCCTCACTGGTTCCATTTCCAGGTAGTAGCCTCAAGCACCAGCTCTGAGAGCTGCACTGAAATGAGCTGAATCTAATGAGGTCGACAGGGAAAGAGAAGAGAATAGGCAGGTCTTGGAATTAAATACAATGAGAAGTCAGTTCCTGGCAGGAGTGATGCGCACAAACGGTTAATAGGTAGGTGCCTTTCCCCCAAAGACAGAGGGCAGCAGAGAGCCTTGCTAAAGATAAAACCTCCCTCAAATGGCCTTGGGAAGTCCCCAGGGAAAATGGATTCCAGGCTGGAACCTGAGATAGGGAAGAGAGGATGGTTATCTGCCTCTCCCCCCTCCCCCCTTCACTTGTCAGCCCCTCTTCTTTCGCCTTGATTCCCCTGCCCTGTCCCTGCACTGTCCTGTACGCTAACAACCCACACCCAGCCCCAGCCCACCGGCGTGGACCTGTAACTGGTTTCTCTCTCTTCTTTCAACATCTCTTCTCCCCAGGCCATTCTGTCTCTGAGCCCAAATGGTTCCTCCTCCCGAACTCCAGACATCTCTACGAGAGACTGGGGTGAAGACGAGGGTACCAAGTTCAGGAACCTAACAGTAGCAGAGCCAAAAATAGAAGCCAGTGGAGCTTTGGCGGAAGAGGGCTACCATGAAGTCAAAAGCAGAGGGATGGAGAATAAGATAAAGCGATGAAACGCAGGGCAGGGAAGCAGGAGTGGTTCGGAATGAAGACCACAGGTGTCAAGACTGCTCTTCCAAAAAGTTCCCTTCTGTGTCATGCATGCAGATTTTGTGATTTTGTAATTTTTCTGTTAATGCCCCCATCAGAGTCTGCTGCTTGGTCGATAATGAGCTTCATGAAGCTGGGCCATTATTAACGGTCGCTTCTGAACGTATACAAGGATTGGTATATAAGATGTTTGAAACAAACATATATATCATCAAACAATCACAAAGATAGTCATATAGCTTGAAAAATATCCCAACTCCATATTTTAGGGGCTCTGTATGGCACTTTGTACGAAAAATCCATTTGTCAAAAACACAGCAGTATTCTAGAGGAACATTCAGTTAGCCTTAGTTATTGCCAGCAACAGAACCCTCAGAAGCCAGGGTGGACCCAGAACTTCTTGCCAAAACTTGCCTCCGATGCCAATCCAAAAGGTTGGACTGTACCGAACAGAGAAGCGCTTCCAGATCCATATCCCCTTTCCACGCCAAGGAGGGAATGGCTCTAGAGTATTTCAGTCAGTTCATATATCATGAATGCTATTAGTTATACCAAGACTCTATTTCTAGAATCTCTCATGCTATTTATAAAGTCTATGATTTCACCAATGACAAGTTAGGTCTACTTCTATTATGCTAATGGGCAGAACATCTGGTGTTGACCAGAGTTAAAGTGAGTTAGTTGGCCATTTGTGGAGTGTGTTTTTCTGATTAAGACAAGTAATAGCTTCTACAGTGTAAGCTATCATGCACATAACATCCGAACACCCATGCTGAAGGATTCTAAAGAAGATCACTGAAACCCTGACACCTCTTATCCCATCCTCCCTTGGGGCACTTGAAACTTTCTCTGGGTGCTTTTTCTTCTGTGCAGCTGATGAAAGAAATCTCCTTTTGGTGATCACAGTTCTAATCCTTAAAGATTTTTTTTAATGCAGAGGTTCTATCTAGACTTACTGCCTAAGACAAGAAATAACAACATAGACGTTTAGAAGTATAGTGCTCAATTTTCTTTTCTAGGGGAGTGATGGAGGAAAAAAGATGCTAAAGGTTCTGGACCCAATTCCAGTGTGTGTGGGGGGGGGGGATGGGGGGGTTCCTACAATTCTGGTCCATGCTGACGCTCTCTGCCTGGAGATGGCATCAGATCCCAGGGTTAAGGACTTGGTCCTTCAAGACTGCTCCACCCTCTTCAGATGCCGATCGAAAGTGTAGGTCATCACGTGTGCTTCTGATCAACCGGCTTTAGATCCGGGATTCCAATGAGCCTTTCTTGAGTTTGGTTTGCTGGAGGGGCTTACAGAGAAACATTTTACTTCCTAGATATTTATTATAAAAGGATATAATTCAGGAACAGCCAGGCGGAAGAGATATACAGGGCAGGGCATGGGGAATGGCCTCTGTCCTGGCAGACATGTATGAAAGTGGTTGGCGCTTTGAAGTCCAAGATAATGGCTTGGTTTGATGAAAAAAAAGATGGAACTTACAGGCAACACTTGTTGGTGGGCACAGTGATGTGGACAAGGAGGGCCAAGGAAAAGCGAAATGCACTAGGGATGACCAAGCTTCCTGGGGGAGGTGTGTGTAAATTCCCCTCCATTTGTATTAAGTTGAGTTCTTATGGAAATGTCAACTTTTAGGAAAATACAAGCGGGAGATACCTTGTTTACAATAGCAGGGGAGCCCCCAAACTGTGCTTGGTTGCCCCCACCCTCAATTCCTTACTTGTGCCCCAGGGATCCCCGTGGAGCTGCCAGAGCACCCACAGCTCTTGAGAATCTAATGTAACACCTTCAAGAGAGTCAGTTGCATCAACAAGACAGTGCAGTTCCTTGAAAACAAGAGGAGCCTGTGTCACTGCCGGAAGTCCTCGCAGGTCCGATGATTGCCTTTCCAACGAGGACAGAGAGCCGCAATAGTGATCATACCCAGCTCTGCTAGCAATGTTGGGGCACTTCCTGTATGCTCCCTAATGGCAAAACCCTCACCCGTGTGATTTCATGTAATCCTTACCACAGAATTAAAAGGAAGGCTTTGTGAACATTTCCAGCATAGAGACAGGAAAGCAGACTCAGGAAGGATTAGTAACTTGTTGGAATTTCTGTAGCTTCTTTTTATTAAAAAAATTTTCTAACGCTTGTTTATTTTTGAGAGAGACTGAGCGTGAGCAGGGGAGGGGCAGGGAGACGCAGAACTCGAAGTGAGCTCGAGGATCTGCGCTGTCAGCACAGAGCCCGACATGGGGCTCGAACTCACGCACCATGAGATCATGGCCCAAGCCAGAAGTTGGATGCTTAATCGACTGAGCCACCCAAGCACCCGTAGAATTTCTGCAGCTTGACAGGGCTATACTGGTGCTGGGGCCTGGTCTGCCTGAGAGCACGGTGTGCCCCGAGCCCCGAGCATGGCCAGTCTGGGACTCTAGTGCAGGACTTTACCTCTTAGCTCCTCCCCAGCCCCCACCCCCAGTCCCTGAGGTGTTGCTTAGAGAGGCAGCCTGCCCTAGGGCAGACAGCGAGGCTGGCAAGGCAGAGACTCTTCGCCTTCGCTGTGTGACCCTGGGAAATGTACGCGAGCTCTCTGAATTTCCATGTTTCATCTCTTACTCAGGATAACACAGCCCCTCACCCCCCACCGACTGTTGGGAGCGTTTCATGGGCTGGCTCCTTCTAAATGCTCGGCTCCTTGCATCCTATCTCAGCAGATGAGGGGCCCCAGCCTCCGCCCCTCAGCCTGGGCGCCTCTCCCCAGGCTCAGCCCCTTAAAATGTGCTCCGCAAGCAGCTCATTTGGAGGCCGCCACCTCAAATCAGATAATACGCTGCGTAACACGGTCTCCACCGCCACCTGTGCCTCCCGGAAATCACATTCCGTTCAATTAAGTTAAATGGACTCAAGTAGAGTCACATGGCTCCGCCATTTGCCTGATTTGGACAGAAAGAAAGGAGGGTGGGAGCGGCTTGTGCGTCCTGGCCTGCCGGGGTCCTGATGTGAGGCTGCAAACAGGATGCTATTTCAGAGAGGAGACGCACCGCCCTCCGGCCGCCTGCATTTCCAGGGCCCAGAGCCCCTTCAAAGGTACCAGCCCTGACGATGAACTCTGGGAAAACCAAGGTAATGAAAGCAGCCACCCAAGTGACACTGTGGGGCCACAGCGGTCTGCAGGGAGGTCACTGAGAAAGTGATCTCTCAGCAGGCAGGTCCCCCTGGGACATCCTCCTGACGCATCCAGGATGGTCTGTGTTTTCAATGTCTTGTCTCACTTTTTATTCTCAGCAAACATGGATTATGTTCTTTTTTGGTGCATGGGACTCAGCTGCTCCGTGGAGGCATAATCTGCTCCCCGGGGCCCCCTCCAGCATTTACGCTGGACGCTTCTCTGAATATCAGTATTCTGTCTCATAAAATGGGCACAGCAGTTGTAAGTCTTCCCCTTGGAGTAGGTAAGGGAAGGTCAAATTACCCAGTGTATGTTGAACTACTTTACAAATTGGGAAGCACACACGTGTTCTTTTTTTCTTCTAAAGTATGAGGTTTGCGTCAATAAAGAGTGTACTGGGGTCCCATGGCTGCTGTGACAAATTGTCACAAACGTAGTGGCTTAAAACAACACAGACTTACGGTCTTACAACTCTGGAGGTCAAGAGTTCAAAATCGGTCACATCGGACTATCACCAAATGTCGCATCGGGCTATAATCACCTGCTTTTCTCTCTGGAGGGGCTGAGGAATAATCTGTTCTCTCGCAGTTGCCAGCTTTTAGGGGCCACCTGCACCCCTTGGCTTCTAGCCCTATTCTTCCGTCTTCAAAACCAGCAACCGACAGCCAAGTTCCTCCCATACTGCTCTCGCTCTCTCTGCTTCTCTGCTGTCTGCTTCCCTCTTCCACTTAGAAGGGTGCTTGGCATTACATTTGGCCCACCCAGAAAAATCTCAAAGTCAGCTGATTGATTGGTAACCATAACCCACCTGCCATCTTTGCTGTGTAAACAAAGGAGGACGTGGCCGTCTTTAGAGGGGTTATTATTCTACCCACCGACAAGGGGTTGCTGAGGTGGGGTGGATACAAGGGGTCATAAACAGGCAGAACAGCTCCTATTATTAAGAAGCCTACACTCAATTGTGGTTTGAATCCTGGTTCACTATTTCCTCACTGTGTGACCTTGGGCAGGGAACTTAACCTCTCTGGGCCTCAGTTGCCTCGTCTGTTCGGTGTGGGTAATGACAATAGTGCCTATTTCTTAGGGTTGCGTCTGAGTTTAAATAAGTTAACACTTGGTAAGTGCTGAGCCCTGAGGACGGTAGGCCCCTAACGGATAGCCAGTAGCCATCATTCGTGTGATAGAGTATCTGTGGACTGAACGAATGTAGAAGGAAACAATAGGAATCTTCCCTGAGACAGGCTGTGGAGGTCACGTCAACAAATTTCAAACCACATTCTACTGGGGAGCACGACACGGAGTCTGTAGACAGGATTAGAAAAGGATCCTTGGAGAGGAGGAAGTTTATGTGGTGTTTATACACTGTTTGTACACCCCGTGTCCACACCGCTAAGGAAGTGATGAGCGATATGTCAAGGAATCTGCATCATCATCCATCTGACCAATAAGAACCTTGAAGTGCAGAGAAGTTAAGAATGTCTGAAGTCGTATAGCTGATAGCAAATTCAAGCCTGCCTTGTCGGAATCAAAAGCCTGGGTCACCCGAGAATTCCCCTTGAGAAATTAAATATGGTCACTGTGATAGTTAATTTTAGAGGTTGACGTGGCTAGGCTATGGTGCCTAGATGTGTGGTCAAACACAAGTCTAGACGTTGCGGTGAAGGTACTTTTTAGATGCGATTGACCTTTAAATCAATAGACTTGAGTCTACCCTCTAAAGCAGGTTCCCTTCTCTAATGACCTTCGTCCAATCCCCTACAGCCTCTGGAGAAGAGGCTCAAGTTGCCTGAAGGGAAATAGGATTCGGAATTCTCAAGTTTGCAACATAGACACCCTGCCTGAGTTTCCAGCCTGCTGCCCTGTGACATCTGGACTCGAGACCACAATGTCACCCCTTCTCTGGGTCTCCAGCCTGCCCTGTGGATTGCAGACTCATCAGTCCCATATTGTTGTCTTGGTCAGTCCCACCCCACCCCTTCTTCCCTGTCTCTGGAGAACCCTGGGCAGAACGGTCACCATCTTCTACATTTAAATGTACCGAGCCAGGGCCGGTATGGTTCAAAGCAGTGTCAACAAGTGAAGGAGAGCCTGGGGGATTAGCATGGTTTGGTGTGAAGTGAATTGGGCTGTAGTGGGAATACTGGCTGCTAACTCCACCTTGCAGTTAACATCCTGCGCCCCTGGGCTCACCACTCAACCTCTGCAGGCCCCGCCCCCGCAACCCAGGTAGCCTCCTTAGCTTTAGAAAGCAATTGACCTGATTCTCCAGAGTCAAGTCAGTTTCCTCTGGCAAGAAACTGTGTACGAGCTCAGACTGCTTTGGGGTATGTAGTTATCCTTGATGTAACCTTTAGAAAGTTCCCAAACCCAGAGAACAAAAGTGTCCGTGGATACTGAATTTGGGGGCAGAAAGGATATCCGTGAGTCATCATCCCCATCCTCTTAGTTATGCATACAAGCGACCGGGACCCACAGGGCAAGTGACCAGACCACGGTCACCAGGAGTGCGGCTCGAGTCAGAGCAGATTCCGCTCCCCATTTCCAGTGCGGGCCCTTAGGAGTTCAGCTGTGATAAACGATGCCACGTCTCCCACCTGACGAGAGCAGAGGCATTTTATGTCAGGGCCGTTCCCATCCTCGAGACGGGAAATTTTCCAGAAAAGGCGATCGGGGGCCTTTTTAACAGAAGCAGGACATTCATAGGAAATGCCAAGTGCTGACTAGTCTCCGCACAGAACCCTGAGCAGAAGCTTCCAAATGTCAGTAGCTCAGGGAAAGACAATATCCAGCTGTATAAATTCAAGACCCACCTCCCCAAATAGTAATTATTCAAAAGTATCTCTTAGTGAAAACAGGAGGAAAGGTTGCTTTCCTTTCTTTGTTCGAATTCCTCTTTGCCACAGATGCTTGCTGTGTCTGTCCAGAGCTGGCTCCTTCAGAGGCTGGTGGCTCTGTGCCCCGTAGCATCCAGCCACTGGCCATGTGAAGCCACTGTTGGTCTGCGGGCTCCAGTAGAGATTTCTAGGGGCCGATGCTGGTTCCTTGTTTCAGGAACTGTTCTAGGATACACCTAGTTTTTGGAGTTGATGAGAAGATACAGTCTCCCTCGGTCAGGCTGCTGAGAATCTGAGATGCCGATGGATGCTCCATGGCTAGAGAGCGTCATGTGTGGCATTAGGCTGAGCCTGAGCCCCACTTCTTTCGTTAGCTGCATATTCTGAGTAGAAGTTTCTCCTTACTTCCCGAGCCATCCGCGATCGGGGGTCACCTCTGCTGGCAAGAGTTTTGTACATACATGTAGACTGCCTGGGGCGTGTTCAGCATCTATCAAGTGTTTCTTAGGCGTGAAACTAGCAGTTCTCTGTGTTCTCTGTTTTGAAGTCCTCGTGAAAGAGAGAACAAGGTCCTGAGACATGTCAGACATGTCTGGCTGACCAGGTTGGGTTGTCTGAACCTTATTGCCTTGCCTCACTGGGGGAGCGTTTTGAGCATTAAGATCCACAAAATGGTAGGATCAAGGTAGTCAAATGACTAAGATCCACTGACAGTATATTTCATATTACTTTGGAACACTGACATGTATCAGGCATGCCAGGGTGTATGTGATGCGCATTTAGTTACTGGTTAGTTTAATATTCAGTGTATGTAGTGACCATCTGCTATGGTTTTCTTTTCTTTCTTTCCTTCCTTCCTCTCTTCCTTCCATGCTTCCTTTCTTCCCTCCTGCCTTCCCTCCTCCCTGCCTTCCCTCCCTCCCTCCTTCCTTCCTTCCTTCTTTTTATTTTATTTTATTTTTTTCTTTTTGGTACTGTGCTAAGCAGTTTTGTAACACAGACTGAGACTCCTGCTGTCCCCAGGAATGCTCAGGCAGATGTGAGCAATTTGCCTGTTAGAGCACCTTAGTTTGGGACTAAAGCCACGGCTACGAAATGATCCTTCACACACACAACCTTGAACCTTAGTTGTTGTAAGATGAAATGAGAAGGCTGATTTCTATTTTTTAAAAATGCTTTGAAGGAAACGTTTTTAAATGTCTGTTTTTTCAAGGAAAGTATTATCTGATTTGGGAACTTTGCTATAACTCCTCCAAAAATAGGCTGGGGTAAAATATTGGAAGTATTCTTTCCATTGCAAAATCAAATGATTTTAAAAAAATAAATAATTAAAATGAATTTATACTAATGCGATCATTAAATCTCCAAGATGTGTCTCATTTGTTAGAACTCAGATAACCGTATATGATGCCGCTTAACAAAGTGTTGGAGTTTCATTCATTAGCTGCATGACTTTGGAAAACATAGTCTTTCCTTTTTTTTTAATGTTTATTTATTTATTTGAGAGAGAGAGAGTGCGAGCAGGGGAGGGACAGAGAGAGAGGGAGAGAGAGAATCCCAAGCAGGCTGTGTACTGTCAGCACAGAACCCCACGCAGGACTGTGAGATCATGACCTGAGCCGAAATTAAGAGTTGGACGCTCAACCCACCCAGCCATCCAGGCACCCCAGAAACTTAATCTTTCTGAGGCAATTTCTTTAGCTGCCAGATGAGAATTGTTCACACCTCCCAGGAGACTCTGTGAAAGCTTAAATAAGGCTTCGCCTGTGAACGTGCCTGGTGCTGTGCTCGGAGCGCCGTATGCCAGCCTGACAATCACCTGCACCTTCCTGCTGTGCATCTCTGGGGTGCAGCAAAACAACTTTCTTCTAGATCCCAAAACCCCTTTCACATCTGAAAGTGATTTTCGGTTGGAGCAAGGCTGGGGACAATCAGAGGGTAGGTCTGGTGCATAATGCAAATAGCCAAAGAATGAATTCTTTTTTTAAAAGTTTATTTATTTTGAGCGGGGGAGGAGCAGAGAGGGAGGGAGACACAGAATCTGAAGCAGGCTCCAGGCTCTGAGCTGTCAGCACAGAGCCTGACACAGGGCTTGAACCCATGAACTGTAAAATCATGACCTAAGCCAAAGCCAGATGCTTAACCAACCGAGCCACCTAGGTGCCCCATAGGGTGGCTTTTTAGGATTAGCTGAGAGTAAAGCATTTAGCACTGTGTCTGGGCCAGGGTAAACTGTTCACCAAACCTTGACATTTGTGATGTTGATATTCACAGGGTGGAACATGGAATTTGAAAAAGTAGTGGTTGTTCACTAAATACGAGTTCAGAGGATATATAAAGAACAGTGAATAGCCATTTCCAGAAGCAGGAAGCATTAAACACAAGGCTCACTCTGCTTTCAGTCTTTCTATGACGACAGTGCCGCTCTGATATTCCTAAGTTGTATGGAGGTGATGTGATAGCATATGGTCCTTGGATAAATGACCCAACCTTTGGAGAGAAAAACCTGCCGATCTCTTCTCCCTGCTATGGGTCAGATGGTTTTTTTCCTCCCACGCATATTTCAGTACTTGAAAAGATTTGTGTCCCTCTGCCCAACAAGGACCATGCCTGTCTTGATCAACTCGTAGCAGCCAGACTTGCCATAGTCTAGAAAGACAAACTTTTGGTCCTGGAGGCCTGCCCTGACCCACTAGTCAGAGTGACTTCTGTTTTCATTCATTCACTTACTAAATAGCTACTGTCACCCCACCCTATGCCAGGCTCTGTGTCAGGGATAGAGGAGAGACTGTGAGCAAGCCAGCCAGAGTCCTTGCTTTCATGGAATTTTTGGCGCATTGGAAGGGTTAGCTTTTAATAATCTCATGAAGGAACGTAAAATCTCACCCGTACAAAGTGCTGCTAAAGAGGTAACATCAGGGTGTGGATATGTGACAGGGACAAATGGCCATGTCCAGGATGTTGGCGGTGGGGGTGCCTAATGAAAGGTGATGGTTGAGCTGAGGTTTGAAACAAAAGGACCGACAGGTAAAGATGTGAGTGTGTGGGTGTGCACGCACGCATGTATGTGTGTGTAGAGTAGGTGTATGAAGACGTGCTGAGAATGGCAAATGTGTTTTAAGAGCTTTCTGCAAAGGGAGGAAATCCTGTCTAAAAGGAAGCATGGAGTGTCGGGGGTAGTAAAGTAAGGAGAGGGAGACAAAATCATGGAGACCAGGTGCCCAAGTCCTTTCGACCATCATTGTGATGAGTGTGCATATCCACACACCCCTAGAACAATGCTGTCCAGTGGAACTTTCTTCGATGGCGTAAAGTTCTACATTTGCATTGTCCAGTTTGCTAGCTGCTGACCCCATGTGGCTAAGGTGACCTAAGGATTGCATTTCAAATTTCATTTAATTGTAATTAATTCGACTCTACGTGGACACATGTGGCTAGTGACCTCCTGTTGTATTTCTCAGGTCCACAGCGTGCCCCACAGACGTCCTAGATCCTAAGACTCTCATCGCTGATCACTCCCCAGTCTAACGTTTTATTATGCAAAGTGTCCAAAATGGGGCCACTCATATGGAAGACACTGATTTGATATTTATTAGGAAGAAGAAGATGAGGAAAGAGAATAAAAAAGCAATTTGTAAGGTTAATAATAACCTTCATCCCGAGTTTTCTGAAGGGTTTACACTGTGGATAATACTGGTGCTTAGCTCACTGAGGTACAGTTCCAAATGCTAACGCTGCTGTTACCGTTACTAGTGTAGGTTAAGTGCTTGCTGAGGGTTTTTACCCACCAGTCTTTGCTTTAAGAAGTCTATCATGTATTAACCCATTACCTCTGCAATGGCACGATCAGGTAGATGTTTTTATCTTGGTTTCTCAAGTGTCTAAAGTGGAGGTGTAGCCCTCCATGGTCTATCGCTGCCAGCTGTCCATTCTGTGTCAGCTGCAACAAGTTCAGGACAAAAATATTCCTGCTTTCTGGGGTCACTGATTCTATGCTTGAGTGTCACCGACAGCTGCCTGATTTGTGGCAAAATATGCCTTCTTCTGATTCCATCCATTGTCCAGGCTCTTGCCCTCAGAGCAAACGGGACAAGGTAAACCTGAATGGAAAAGGCGCCCCGTGGCTTGCGCAGGCAAAAGACCACACTTTTGGGACAGAGGCTGGATTTCCATAGATTTGTTGACATAAGGCGCACCTGGGTGGCTCAGTTGGTTAAGCATCCGACTCACGATTCCGGCTCAGGTCATGATGTCACGGTTTGTGAGATCAAGTCCCATGTTGCGCTGACAACATAGAGCCTGCCTGGGATCCTCTCTCTCCCTCTCTCTCTGCCCCTCCCCTGCTCACACTCTCTCTTTCAAAATAATTTTTGAAAATAATAAGAAAAAAAACTTGAAAAAAAAGGAATTGTTGACTCAAGCTTCA
This sequence comes from Prionailurus bengalensis, assembly GCF_016509475.1. Classification (NCBI taxonomy): domain Eukaryota; kingdom Metazoa; phylum Chordata; class Mammalia; order Carnivora; family Felidae; genus Prionailurus; species Prionailurus bengalensis. The sequence continues at coordinate 78,173,832 of NC_057353.1, read as the reverse complement.
TTGTGGCCAGGGTGAGAGGCCTTCTGGAGGTTTCCAAGGGGTCCCCTGCCTCTAAATACTGCACTAAACCCATAGGAGGCAGCGAGCACATAGGCATCCTCAAACCAGGAAGAGAACAGCAAGCACCTGATCGAGGTCCCCAGTTGTTCTGATCCTTCACACGCTGCCTTCTCTGAGCTTGCCCTTTCCATCCCCACTCTGGGCAGGCCCCACCACCGCCCTGGCAGGGTTCCTCTGACTATTTCTTCATCTGCACTTCTTCCTTTGACTACTTAGTTCAGCCCTGTACCTCTAGCACCTGGAATAGCCGCACTCAGAGCAAGTTCTACAGATTTGTTGAAATGAGTAAAGAGCGACAGTACCATTTTGTCATTTTGTCATTTTGTCTGTCTCCCACCCAAGAGTGAGAACACCGTCATTCAGGACGGTGGTGAATGGCTGGCAGGTGATAGGTGTGGATGGGGTGGTGGGGGGTGGAATGTGGCCCTGCATTTACTGAGAGCGGGCTGAGCATGATGTTAGAAAGTCTTCATTGATCTTCCCACAAACCTACGGGGAGATATTTTAAACACAAGACCACTGCGACGTAGAGAATTTATATAGTTTGTCCAACTTAGTCACTGCTCTGTGGTATAGACATAGTAATAGGAATATCTAGTTCTTAAAAACTCTGTCTTGCCTCAGCTCCACCTATATCCCCAAACCCACCCAAGTGTTATCCCTGTTTCTTTCTTTTTTTTAATTTTATTTTTAATTTTTAAAAATTTACATCCAAATTAGTTAGCATATAGTACAACTATGATTTCAGGAGTAGATTCCTTAGTGCCCCTCCCCCATTTACCCCATCCCCCCCTCCCAACCCCTCCAGTAACCCTCAGCTTGTTCTCCATATTTATGAGTCTCCTGTTTTGTCCCCCTCCCTGTGTTTATATTATTTTTGTTTCTCTTCCCTTATGTTCATCTGTTTTGTCTCTTAAAGTCCTCATATGAGTGAAGTCATATGATTTTTGTCTTTCTCTGACTGACTAATTTCACTGAGCATAATACCCTCCAGTTCCATCCACGTAGTTGCAAATGGCAAGATTTCATTCTTTTTGATTGCCGAGTAATACTCCATTGTGTATACACACACACACACACACACACACACACACACACACCACATCTTCTTTATCCATTCATCCATCGATGGACATCTGGGCTCTTTCCCTACTTTGGCTATTGTGGATAGTGCTGCTATAAACATGGGGGTACATGTGTCCCTTCGAAATAGCACACCCGTATCCCTTGGTTAAATACCTAATAGTGCAATTGCTGGGTCGTAGGGTAGCTCTATTTTTAGTTTTTTGAGGAACCTCCATACTGTTTTCCAGAGTGGCTGCACCAGCTTGCGTTGCCACCTGTTTCTTTCTAATGTAAACTTGTTTCTAGTTACTTTTCAGTGTTTTCAGGTTGGGGAAATATGTGATTTTCCTTGCTCCTATAGCTGAACATTTCAATTACTTATCTGTTTCATCACTTAAACAAAGGGATTTATTTGCTCCTGAAAATCTACAAGGTAAGAGTAATGACAACTGGTTCATAGGAGGATTGAGACCTTAGCGTGTCCAGTTAGAACAGTGCCTAGCACACAGTGAGGCTCAGAAGGAAGGAGGGAGGGAGGGAAGGAAGAAGAATGCATTGTAGTTGAGAGAGGACAGATTTTGGTACAGGAAGATCTGGTTTCACACATTGTGTGAGCTTGGAAGTGACTTCACTTTCTGGGCTCCCTTTTCTGCATCTGGAGAGGGCAACACTCATTTGCAAGAGTTGTTTTGGAAATAATCTAAAATCACGGACGGCAACAGCTCTACCGAGAGAAGGCACATTTCAAGGGTTTGTGTGTTCCTCTTCAATCTGTATATTGTCATATGAAGAGGTTCTCCTTGGGCTAAGTATTAGGTAATATCCACAAGGGGGTGTAGAAGCCGCAGCGCAGTGTTTCTGATTGTCCATCACACTGATGCCCCTAAAGTCTCCAGGATGAGATAGCTACAAATGATTATTCCAGGTGATCTGTTGGCTGGATTTGACCGGATAGGTAAAGATGGATAATAATGATGATTTTTTTTTCTTAAAAAACATAATAAAAGTAAGACATTGTTTATGGTAGGAATTTGACAATAAAAAAAATAAGAATAGCACCTACACATCAACAGTAGTCCCACGGTTCAGAGAAAGCCACTCACATTCTAGTACGTTCCCTACAGATGCATTTTCTTTGCATCTCCACCTACACGGACCTATTAATCATGTGTGATTGATTGTACATCTGGATTTTAAGCTCCTTGACAACAGGGCTCTTCACAAAAAGCTGTGTTTGACTTTATCTCTGATTCCTAAAATAACGCCCAGCACATAAAACAGGTTCGCAAAACATGAGCATTTATTGGATTAATGGCGATTCACATGACTGAAATTGTATTTTCTATAAAGTTGCACGTCTTTCATTTTAACGTAAGAGCGTTTTTATACAGCATTGAACATTCTTTGACACACTATGTAAATAGGTGCATCACGCTGAACCTTTGGACCTGCTCTGATTTATGCAATTGATTCATAATGTAGAAGAATTTAAATATCTTCAATATTTTTGCAATTACTAGTAATACTGTCTTAAATATCATCATAAATAAGTACAGAGGGATAATTGTTCAGAACCTTAGGAGACCACAAAAATCATATTTGACCATTTCTTTCAGAATGACTCCTTAATATCGATGCATCTCAGTTTGTTTTGAGGCTGTTGATGTATATTGTAAAAGTGCCTCTAGAAGGGATTCAATATTTTTCACTTCTACCCCCCAGCGTATGAGAGTAGTCATTTCAACCTCTGCTCATTACCAATATATATTTTCATTTTCGCTAGTTTGCCATTGACACATGGTACCAAACCGTTATGTTAATAAGCATTTCAGTAAGGTGAAGCTATTTATTTTCATTAAAATTATTCAGTGGTGTCGAGATGCTTTGTGAAGAAGCAAGTCTGTGTTGGCGCCCAGAGCTTATGTCTGCCTCCAGAAGAAAGACTAACACAACTGGAAAATAAAACAATCAATCCTCTGGCGGTCATGGAGACAAAGTGGCAGAGAGGAACAGAAAACATTACTTATTGCGCATAACACAGATAAACCCAATTAATCATCCCTGTTTTAAAAAAAATACAGGTTTTCTTAGATATCTTTGACGTATAGTCAATATTAAGTAAATATTTGTTGAGTTAATTGAATAAATACACCTAGGTACTTTGACAAATAAGATTCGTCTTATTCATCTTCAGGTGAAATTGAGGCATATATCTGACAGTGGAGGCATTGATGAGAATTATTTGGGATTCTAAGTCTTAGATGGTACCGTTCAACAAACAGAGCACCTTGCTAAGAGGGGTGTGGCTAAGAATGCCTGAAAAAAAAAAAAACTGCATGGAAGGTGGGCCTCAAAGCACGGGGGTGTTTTACTAGGTAGCAAAGAGTTTTTAACAACTGGACTCATAAATGTCTGCTCAGTTTTTGCATACCCAGCAGAAGTCATGCGTCCCTCATGCATTGCCCGGCCAACTAACCACACTGAGAAGTGTGGCTTTAACTAATACGGCTACACATCGGGATTTATGAAGCCCCTGTTTGGTGGCATTGCACAGAATGCTTAAGCACACAATTTCCCAGATCCATTTTTGCATTTTGAATTCTGTTGTATTCCTACTGCTATTTTGTCAATAAAGTTTCTCCAGTGAAGACGCTTTTATTTTCCCCAGGTCACTACTCTGTAACATTAAATAAAATCCGTGCCAGAATTAATCTTCACGGAGCTTAATCTTGGCCGTTTGTGCTTTTAATTATTACACTTGCCATGTTACTTTGCTGAGCCTACATGGTGGAAGAAATGGGAAAAAATTGATGAACAGTAAAATGAAGCATAAATACATAGTCATAGGCATGTATTTTGCACAAGCTCACACACACAAGTGCACAAAAGACTCACATTATAAGTAATCCATACGTCCAAATTATTGAGGGTGCAAACCTAAGTGTGATTGAGAAAAATATGACAATCCTAACCCTTTCCAGACTCCTTCTCTCAGCACCTGGATCGGTTCTACACAGTTACGTTTAATCTGTCTCATGCCATTTATGTGTCCTAAATATCCCTATTAGAAATACACCCTTTTCCCTCCCTGGCACCACATCCTTTTTCTAGGAGCCCCCTTAGATAACTCACCCCTCCAAGTCCTGGAATGAGATGTCAGCATTCTCCAGGACTCTTCCCCATGTCACTGGATGGATATCGGTGACCTGAACCAGGGGGATGTAATTCAGTGCCTGGGCTGGAAAATTTTGATGTTTCCTCAGAAATTTGGAATTGGGATATTAAAACAGGTTGAATGAATCACAGGCTCCAGACTAGATAAAAAGACACATGCAATTCAGGGCTGCCGTCTAAATTGGGGTTGTCAAGATGGAATGCGTGCAAAAGAAAAAGGAAACTTGTATGCAAAGATTATATATATATATGTATATATATATACATATATATATATATATATATATATATATGAGAGATGCAAAATTAAGAGAACACAAGTATATTGGTTTTCCATTGCTTCTGGAACAAATTACCACACATTAAGTGGCTTCACAGAGCACAGCATCATTATCTCACAGTTCACTCAGAAGTCGGACACGGGTCTCACTAGGCTAAAATCAAGGTGTTGGAAGGGCTGTGTTCCTTTCTGGGAGCTCTGGGGAACATTCATGTTCAAGCTCATCCAGGGGGTTGGCAGAATTCAGGTCCATGGGAATGTAGGACTGAAGTCCCTCTTTACTTGCTGCCTACTAGCTGGATGGAGAGGTCCCAGCTTCTAAAGGTCATCCACCTTCTCTAGCTGGTGGCCTTTTTCCTCCATCCTCAGAGGCAGCAATGGTGATTCAAGCCCTTGTTGCTGCAAATCTCCCCTCCCTGCTGCCTCACCTCTCCTCTGCTTTCTCGTACCACTGTACCTCTCTTACTCACCACCCCCAAATTCTCTGCCTTTGAGGTTTCCTGTAAGGGGGTTGAGCCCACCTGATGACCCAGGGCAATCTCCTGGGCCCTGCCCTCAATTACATCTGCAGAATTCCTTCCCAGCAGGACCTAAATTGGTGTCTGATTGAGTAACAGGGGAGTAGGATGCTGGGGGGACATGTGTAGAATACTGCTGCCACGGTGAAAGAAAGAGAGAGAAGAGAGAGAGAAAGAGAGGCAGAGACAGGGAGCCAGAGGCTTGAAGGAACAGACTGCCTCCTGGTAAATTTAACCCCCTGGTTCAAATCCTTTCTGAGATTTTGAAGCATCTCCTTCCCTGGGTTTCTGTGAGATGTCCCTAAATCCTTAAAATAGCACCCTGTTTGCTTACCCTGGCTTAAAAGCATTCTGTTACCCCCCCCCCAAAAAAGCAATGCACTCCATCCAAGACTTTTTGTCACAATTAAAATTTCCCATCATTAAATAACAATATAGTATTTAAGAAAGTGTGCCCTGGGTTCACTCTGCATGGATTCAGACCAGGCTTGCCTATATTCTAGAAGGTTAATTGCTCAGAGTCTCAGTTTTCTTAGCTGCACAAATGAGATTAGGTAGAAGTTAAGTCATAGGCTTCTGGTAAGGATTAAGCAGAGAATGTGGACAAACATCTCTGCTAGCAATAGATAGTAAAAGTACATGTGACAAAATGAGCCAATCAGACTTCTAAGTTCATTTTTAAAGTTCCTTCCCCCTTGGTTAGTAAGAGATAGAGTAGGCAAGATTAGTTTCCCCAAATTCTCCAAATATGCACCCAAAACACTCATGTCATCTTCCCCTTTTTCTTTGTCCTGTTAAAGCCACTCAAAGTCCACAGCCAGATTTCATTCTTCTCTCCCAGTGGGATTAACCAGGCCTGGGTCTACTAAGAAAAATAGGGCTTGTCTTATTATGTTTTGTGCCAGTCTCAGTCTATTGGTAACCAATATTGTGGCTAGAACATTCCTTTTGGTTTGTATTGGGATTGTAAAACACCTTCAGCAATAACCACCAGGAAATAAAAACAAAACAAAACAAAACAAAAAACAACTTTGTTACTTACAAGTCCTAGAAATTTCATAGCATACCTGGAGCCACACAGTGAGGTTATAGAGAGAAAGAGAAAGAGAGGGCCTAAAGTTCTGCACAAGTAGACGGTGGGGGGCTAGGGGTTTACAGGCTTAGTCTCTATTGGTGAATTTAAAATATGAGTATAGGAATTTAAAGTGTGAGAAGAGAAAAATACAAGCAGTACAAAGGCTCAATTATCTAAATCAACTAAGATCTCTAAAACAAAGGATCCTGGGTGGGGAAGGGAGGGTTGGTTCTTTATCTAGTCTCGTGGCTAGCAATATTTTTATTGGAGATGGCCATTTATACAGTGGATAAGGTCTTTGAGCGGGTGCCATCTTGGAAATGGGTGTCTTGGCAATCAAAGCTTAAGACAGGTACTTGCTTATGAAAGCAAAAGCCAACCAAACATTAGGGCTTGTATTGCATTTTATAATGTTATTAACATGATGAGTGATACATTTATTTTAAAGGAAATGGAAAATTATGAGTTTTGAGCACTAGGGTCACAAGATTGTTGTTGTTGTTGTTGTTGTTCTAAAACACTCACCTGTTTAGTGTAAAGAATGACTTGGAGACTCCATATTGGACAGGAGCCTGGAGACCAGCTGGACAGGCGGGGAGCATGGAACAAATGGCTGGAGGTCTATATGCTGGTGGGGGGGAAGTCAAAAGAAGTTCCTTTCTGATGGAGGCTATTTGGCCTGGGAAAGCTGTGGAAGATTATCAGGTGAAAGTAAACATTCTAGGAAGCTGGTGGCCGGGGTGTAACCAGATCGCCAAGTTTGATAGTGGTCCTTGTGGGATCAGGTGGGATGACTAGGCAATCATAGAAGGGTTTCCACAGATAGCATGGGATTTGCTATGACAGAATCATATGCATCAGTCTCCTAGGGTTGTAAGGAGGAAATTGATGATGGTATTCAGAAAACTAAATGCAGTAATTTTAATAATAGTCATTCATAGTTAACATTGATTGAGGGCCTGCTTAGTGTTGGTACTGGGTAAATTAAAAAAATTTTTTTCCATGTTTATTTAGTCTTGAGAGACAGAGAGAGAGCATGAGTGGGGGAGGGACAGAGAGAGAGGGAGACACATCCAAAGCAGGCTCCAGGCTCTGAGCCCGACGTGGGGCTCAAACCCATGAACTGTGAGATCATGGTCTGAGCTGAAGTGTGATGCTCAACCAACTGAGCCACCCAGGCACCCCTAAATTCTTTTTTTTAATATAAGTAATACCACAAAGCAAGAAGTAATGTCAGTAGTCATCTTTCTAAACAGGTAAACAGAGAAACAGGGAGGTTAATGGAGCAGCCTCAATTCACATCACTGTATATGGGGATCCAGAATTTGATGAACACAGGCCATCTGAGATCACAACCTGAAATCTTAGAGTCTGTCTGGGAAAGGGCCTGATGGAGAGATACAGGCACGGAGGAGGCACCTCTGCTAAGAGTAATTGCTCTAGCTTTTCATTTGCTTTTATTTTTTGGTGGGAAGTGGGAACCAGGAGGAAGTAAGAGAGTGATCAGAAAAATCTTTGCAATGTCAGATTGGTATGTTTTATGAATATTTCTTCTTGGCAGCATACATGGCCTCCATCTGAAAATGTTTTGGTTCCCGCAAAAAAAAACTTCTCCGCTGCTTTCCACACAGCTGTTTCGGTGAGCCTGGAGACCTGATGGACTGTTTGTGCGCGGAACACTTTCTCATTGCCTGGGGTCTCATACCAGGCTCATCAAATTAAGACTTCCAAAAGAGAGAGCATATCAAATTTACATCAATAGATAAATGGAGATCGTACGTACAGTTTACAGGGGTTAGGAAAGCTGGTCCAGAAGCTTGTTATATGTGTGTTCTTGTAACTAGAGCTAATAAAATTGACATAAATCAAGAGTAATGGGTGTTCTCTAGTGAGTACTTGCGAAGATGAAATTAATGCTTAAACAATATTTATAGTCATTTATAAGAGGCATTGAAGATGAAAAACACTGTATATTTTAAGTTTTATTGTTATGCAAATTAGGAAGCTCAGTCTCTTAGGAAGTCTTCAAGGTAAGTCAAAAATGAAGAGCTGGCAAAGTTATTATTTTAAAGTTCTTCAAATTGGATCAATGATATCATTGTCTTTATGGTGTTTTTTCATGATTTTATGTGTTTCCATCAAATATTTAAACTTAAGGAAATGCAAATAAAATATTTCTTTTACTGTCCTTTTTTTCTTCTTCATATACATACATGTAAAAGAATATATAGAGATATCAATGATATGGGTAAATCAAGGAATTTTCGTTGACGTAAATATCTCCTTGTATATTTGATTCTTGTATATTTCATATATCTATATCTATCAGGCTAACTATTCAATTCCTACTTCCCATTTTTTTGTCTACCTCCCAGTTAATCTGTCACATTCATTTCGAAAATCACTTTTCTAGGAAGTTTTCTTGGACTCTTGTGAGTTGTGAAGATTAAACTTATTTTTACCTTAATATCCACATTTGTATTCAAAATGTTTGTGTACATGGTAAAACCCCCAGGATGCTGCCCCGGGCACAGCCCCCAGCAGTGTCTCATACACCACAGATGCCTGTAGCTCTCGTGCTGTTAGTGCAGTGCTGAAATTAACCGTGATACAGCGGTCAAAGAAGGGAGCTCACAAATGTCAAAATTGTAATTAAAATCCCAGTCTTCTGTCTTTAAATTCTCTAGCATGAAGCAAAAATGTCAACTTTATTACTCAGTGTACTTTATTAATTAGCTAGCAAATATTTATGTAATTTCCGCCGTGGATCTGGTTAATGTCCTTTGTGGGGAGAGTACGAAACAAGGTCACTAAGTTGCTGCTCTTCCTGGAGCTTACGTTCTCAACTCAGCTAAGTTTATTTCGTATATTAATGGGCAAGAAAGCATATTATGGATTTGAGAGTGATGTTCAAAGTTGAAAGAAACACAGGGGCAGCCGCTCCAAATTTACTTCCTCCTCTGTAAATTTATTCTGTCAACTTCAGGCACAACCTATTCTATCCAACTATCTAAGAGTGATGCTTTTTAAGGCTCCAACCAGTTTTGTCCTTTGTATAGTTAGGAACTTGTGTATATTAAATATGGATTCCTTATGGCTTTTTAGGACCTACCTTTATGTTCCATGGCACATACTTTTTTTCCAAAATAATATTAGTTAATGAATAGCCTTTTGGGGTTAGATTCTCTCGTTCGTTTACAGACAATCCCTGACATAATGACGGTTCAACTTAGATTTTTCTACTTCACGAAGGTGCCTAAGTGATCTGCATTCAGTAGAATCCATACTTGAAATTTGGAATGTGGATCTTTTCCCAGGCTTAGGATACAAGGTGTGGTACTCTCCCAATCCTCTCTGGTGACACCAAATGGTGGCAGCTCCCAGTCAGCTAGAGATCCCAAGGGTCAACAGTCAACACACTGGCACCATTCTGCACCCACAGAGCCATTCTGTCACTTTAGCACAGTATTCGATGAATTACATGAGATAGTCAACATTTTATTGTAAAATACGCTTTGTGTTATATGATCTTGCCCAACTTTAGGGTCAGGTAAGTGTTCTGAGCACATTTAAGCTAGGCTAGGCTAAGGTCTGATGTTCAGTAGGTTAGGTGTACATGCATTTTTGACTTAGGATATTTCCAATTTACCACGGGTTTGTTGGGACAAAACATCATCATAAGTCAAGGAAGATCTATATTATTCTTCCAAGATCTTGCACCTGTAAATTAATCTTTCTAAGTTATTGGTTTTTATTCTTTAATTATAGCATACTACTACTAAATTCCTTAAACTCTTACTATCAGATTAGCAGAAGATAAAAAATGATACTACATTGATCCAGCCTTATATTTTACACAGCACTTTCACTTTCTTTATCTCATTTTATGGCACTTTTTTTAGTGTTTATTTGTTTTTGAGAGAGAGAGAGAGACAGAGCACATGTGGGGGAGGGGCAGAGAGAGAGGGAGACACAGAATCCAAAGAAGCTCCAGGCTCTGAGCCGTCAGCACAAAGCCAGACACGTGGCTCAAACTCACAAACCGTGAGATCATGACCTGAGCCAAATTCAGACCTTAACTGACTGAACCACGCAGGCATTGATGGCACTTTTTTAAACTTACATTTTCCTGAGTTTTAATTTAGATGCTTTTCAAAATTCTTTGAATACAATTAAAATCCTTTAAAACCAATATGTTCAAGAAAAGGCTAATGTATATGATATAAACATAAAACATAAATCAGTAAAGAAAACAGACACAAAATTAATTCTACCAGATAGATAATTTACCCATTAGATTTGCACCCAATTAGAATGCTACTTGGGAAGATAGTTAAAACTTACCAATAATCAAAGGAAGTAAAATTTATAGCAATGGACATTTCAAAACCTAAAACTAACCTAGTTAAAAAAATGTGACTGTGCTATTAATGAGTGTAATGAAATGTCAGATAAGTGTGCTGAATAAAGGAAAGAATGAATGACTCCAGAAAAACTGCCGACAGGATTTTAACACTTGATGAAAGAAGTCTGGTAAGATGACATGAAATAGGAAATAAAGTATAAGAAACAAGTATAATCGTGGAAGTATGCACCCCTTTTATCTTTGTTTCTTCCAGCTTAACCTAAGGGAATATTATAGATGCAGGAAATGGTGCGTGTATTAATACGCTGGAGGGCAAGCAAAATTTTACTTCTGCCCTCTCAGGCTTTTTCTGCTGGCCTCGAAAATTAACCGGAAATAAGACAGGGCAACAGGAGAACAGGAGAACAGCACACACGTTTCTAGAAGTTGTACGTGGCACAGAGCCCTCATAAGGAAAAAAGGAAGACCCAAAGACATGGTGAAGCCTCTGGACTCAAGTTGCACAAAGAGAGGCGATTGTGGAAAATCTACTAACCTCTGTGGGGAGGCTGCAGGAAGATAAGAATTACTTTAGCAAGGTCTGTTTGTATAGAATTCTCTTGGTCTCAACTTCTCATCCTAGGTGATAGGAAGGTGGCCTTCCTACTGCTGTGGGGAGGGCATCATTCAGGAGAAGTTTCATCTCCTGTTTCCAGGAAGAACAGGGAGATTGGAATGTTCTTTTCACAACTGCTGTTTGTCAAAAAAACCCATACGCAGAAGTGGCATATTGTGGGATGGCATGTCCTGCCACCTTCAATACTTACCAGAGCATTACCTGTAGGTGGCAAACAGGAAACGGTACAAAATCACAGTGTTATGTGCATTGTTATGATATAATATACTATAAAAACATTACAAAATCATAATAGTCACAAAAGAAGATAAGAGAATAATATGAACAGCTCTGTTCCCACAAATTGGATAAATTAGAAGAAATGGACTACTACCTCGAGAGACTTGAACTACCCAAACTTGTACAAAGAGAAAAACAATCTAAATTCACCCGTACTTATTAAATTGAAAGAAAAGTTTTTAAGTCATCTGAAAAAGAACACATCCAGTCCAGATAGTCTCACTGATGAATCCTAGCAAATATTTACTGAAGAAATTATACCTGTTCTCAATAATCTATTCCAGAAAAGAAGGAACACTTCTTTTTAAATTTTTTTAATGTTTATTTATTTTTGAGAGAGAGAGAGGGAGAGACAGAGCACAAGTGGGGGAGGGGCAGAGAGAGGGGGAGAATCTGAAGTGGGCTCCAGGCTCTGAGCTGTCAGCACAGAGCCCGACACGGGTCTCAAACTCCGGAACGACAAGATCATGACCTGAGCCGAATTCAGATGCTTCACTGACTGAGCCACCCAGGCGCCCCATAAAGGAACACTTCTTTGTCTTTTTTTATTTTTTTTAAATCTTCATTTATTTTTGAAAGAGAGAGAGACAGAGCGCAAGCAGAGGTGGAACAGAGAGAGAGGGAGACACAGAATTGGAAGCAGGCTCCAGGCTCTGAGCTGTCAACACAGAGCAGGATGTGAGGCTCGAACTCACAAACTGTGAGATCATGACCTGAGCCAAAGTCAGATGACTGAGCCACCCAGGCACCAAGGAACCCTTCTTGATTCATTTAATGTGACTGTGATTATCTGAATACCAAGTACTACAACCACATGAAAACTTTACAAGGGAAAGAAACTATTATCACATCTCTCATGTACATAAGCAAACAAAAATCCTCAACAAAATATTAGCAATTATCAATCCAACAAAGTTTTAGGACTCACACCACTGTACAATTCACACTGTACAAATTCACAGTATTGCAGACAATGTAGTATTGGTGAAGGAATGGATGCCTAGATCAGTGGACTGAAATATCGAACTCAGAAGTATACCCACTGAATTTTCGTGATGATACAGCCCAAAAATAGCCCACCAAAATTTAACAAAGGCACCAGGACAAACTCAATGGACAAAGAATAGCAAAGATGCTGCAACAATTGGACATCCATCTACAAACAGAAGAAAAAAGAATAGACCAAGACCTTGCACCTTATATAAGAATTAGCTGAATGCATCACAGACTGAAATATAAAATGAATATATGCAGTGTGCGAACTTGGATCTAGAGAAAGTCATGACCTTGTAGACAGAACTATAGAAACAATGATGCTTAACTAGGGTTAATAGTTAATTATTCAGTGTACTTGTTTTATTTCTTTCCACATGTGTGCATCTTGCAGATTTTCTGTAACGAGTTTCTTATTTTTATAAGGGGGGAATTATGCTAGACCTTCAAAGGCATAGAGTAAAATTCATTAATTGCAACAGGCATGAAGATCGTTGGAACAGCTGGGTCGCTGCTGCCTGAGGGCGACAGAGGATCACCTTCCCCTCAGCCTCGAGCTGCTGTGATCCTCTCCTCCTTCTCTTTTAGGGCTTTTTGCCAAGAAATGGAGGCCGGAGGCCAGTGAAAGTGGTGCTGTACCGAACTGCGCATCCTTCTTTCGTAAAAGCCACGATCGGATAGGGGAAAAAATAGAGTCCGCTTTTTTTTTTGTAGTCTGGAAATGAATCAAAGGCTTGCAGCCCCCCTCCCCCGCCAAGGAACCTCTATTTCACAACATCAAAAAGGCTGGTTCTTAGGAAGAACAGGGAGTCTGTGGCACCTTCACGTGCTTCAGTTCAATCTTCCAGGAGGGAGCCCAGGACAGCCCACGTTCCCTTGGCATAGGGAGGACAGAGGGGATCCCTCACAAAGAATTGCAATTCATCTTTGGTTCTGACAGCTCTGGTGGCTCCTTGTTAGACTGGCTCCCAAGGACTGGTTGGTCTAATTTGAGTAACTTGCAATTAGCCTGGGGCTAAAGGTCCTGGGGAGTGGGGAGCTTTTGTGAAAGACACAAGCATCGCCCTGGCTTCCATTGCCTGGGGGCTGAATCAGCACTGGCGCAGCAACCTAACCAAGGCAGGAGAGGTAAGGCTAGTGAATTAAGCATCCTTAAGGGCTTTGAAAAACTACCAAAGCCAAGCTCTTGCTCAGGAAAGACCTCAGAAGACCCGAGACTGTCACCTCCTGATGGCCTTGAGGCTCCGTGAAAGCTGCACTAGAAGGCTGAACTGTTGGGGGAGGTCATGGAAAGGCTTCAGGGGGAATGGATAGGTGGCCCCCAGCAATGGGAAGCTCCCCCCTTATCCTTGGAGCATGCACTCTGACCTCATCCTGTTCCCACGGGGGGAGCCATTTCTAAGGGCGCAGCCCTGAGAGGCTCCTGGCAGTGATCTCGCCTCCTAAGGCCTCTCTGGAAATTCTGAAGATCCCACGGACAGGTGGGAGACTCCTGGTCCTTAGGCCAAGACAAGCCTCTGGAGTAAGTCCCCCTGCTTCTTCAGTGTGTCCTCCCCACCCCCCTACCCCCTCTGCCTTCTGGAGTGCCTGCCTCTGCCTTCCTCTCTCCCTGGCCTCCCAGCACCAGCCCCTTGGGATTTCCCTGAAAGCTACCAAGGATGTCAGGGCCAACAATGGGGCAGTCAGCCAGGCGGCTCAGGCCTGGGCCCTGGGACGGGGGCATCCTGGGGACCCCGGCTTGGTCACCAGCTCTGTGCGCAGAGTAGTGGCCCGTGTGTCTGACGCTCAGGGACCAGGGACACTCCACGGAAGCGGGGATGCAGGGCAGGCAGTGGGGATGGAGGTGGGGGTGGGGCTGCCCTTGGGTGAAGCCAGGAGGGTGCAGGCTGCCTGAATTAAGGCCCAGACACTATCCAGAGTCTGATGGGGATGCTAAGGGGTAGAATCTCTGGGAAAGCAAGAGAGAAGAAGGGTATACTCCTGATGGGGAACAAAGCCAGGGGAGCGCCTACCCCATTGGACCTCTAATAGAAAGGACAGCAAAAGCAGAGCAATGGCAACCCCAGCCAACAGGACTCCCCCCCCCCCCATTCTGGAAATGTTGATTGTGACAGAATATGCACCTGCGGAGGTAATTGATTTAGCTGCCAAGTTCAGGCCGGGAAACCAGGCATGGTTGGCACAGAGACAGGAAAGGGGTGCTGACGTTTCCCTGACTGGGCAGGAGGCAGAGAAAATGAGCAAGGTCACCAGACACCTTGCCCTCTGGCAGTGTATGCGTGCAGCTCAGAGGTTCATGAATCTACCCTTTTATAGAGTGAATTATTCTAGCCTGCAGGGAGGCTGGAGCCAATGAGGGGGGCCTGTCTGGACTCATGGGACCCTGGAAATCCATAGAGGAGGCACAACAGATACTGAGTGAGTTGGGATTAAGACAGGCCATCTATACCCCTGTCTTTGAGGGCCCTGGTCAGGCCAGATTCACTTGAGGAATGAAAGCTAAGATGCTCCAGTCTGCCTTTAGTACATGATATGGGATGTGGAAATTCATGCTGGTTCCAGCTGTGGGGCAAGACATTTATGATGTTGGGCAATCCATTGCTGGTCTGGGGAAACTGACAAATCCCAGGTATGGACTGTGGGAAAGACCTGAGAGAGAGAGAGAGAGAGAGAGAGAGGGGTGGAGATTTTCAAAATCCAAAAGGCTATTCCAATCTGCTATAAATTGTGCGGTAAAAGTCACCTGGAAGCAATGCGGTTTGAACTCACTGCTGCAGGGACCCCACCTGGAAAGATAGAATGGCAGCCCAGTGTTGTGTTGGTTGGTTGGCCTGTGGAAGGCTTTCAAATCTGAACAACGGTGGTTTCGACCTGTCCCACCTGTGCCTACCAGCCCTGAGGCCACCTGTTCCAGCAGGGGCCATAAGGGGACCTAAGAGATACTCCCCAGATACTCCCCTGTTCTGGATTCATGCCTTCCACTCCCTGGTAGAGGACGCAGGCCAAGACTGCCTCCAGGAGAGGGCCTCTGGAGGCCATCAGAGGCCTCATGTTGAGCTCACTGTTCACTGGTTCCCACAAATAAACAAAGGGTGACTGCTCTGGTGGATATTGGTGCTGAATGTCCTCTAATCCATGGTAACCCTCAGATGTTTTCTGGACTCCTTAGTGCCTTTGATGGTTATGGGGGGTTGACAGCTATGGTCCTTTTGACAATGCCCCCCACCCCCCATTGAGAATAGGATAATATTATCTCTCCAATACCAGACAGTGTACCTGGCAATGATATCCTATAAGGTCAGACTTTGCAAACCTCCATCAGTGAATTCTGCCTCCCGTTAGACAAATCAAACCAATGCTGAGAGGGAAAGCCAACTGGTAACCAGTAAGTCTTCCACTCCCACCAAGGGTGGTGACTACCTGGGGGACATAAGGAAATGAGAGGAACTATCTGAGAACTTCACCCAGTGGGTACTGCCCACCCTGTCACAGCCTGGTGTGAAGAGAAGAAAAACAGCCTAAAAGATGTGTGCGACACCATCAAGTACCAACACACAGTTCCCGAAGAAGAGAGAGAGAAGGAGATGGAAAAAAATATTTGAAGGAACAATAGCTGAAAATGTCCCAAATTATATGAAAACATTAGCCTCCTACTTATACAATAAGCTGAACAAGTTGCAAGTAGGATAAATTTAAAGCCCACACCAAAGCACAGCATAATTAAATTGCTGATTGTGAAGGCAAAGACCCTTGAAAGCAGCAAGAAAGAAGCAACTCATAAAGAACGAAGAATCATCAAGAATAACAAACAATTTCTCATCAGAAACCATGGAGGCCAGAAGGCAGTTAGACAACTTACTCAAACTGCCGAAAGAAAAATAGCTGACAACCAAAGAATTCTATATCACGCAAAGCTATCTTCAAAAAGGGAGAAATTAAGACATTCTCAGATAAAGAGTGACATTTTGTTGCTATCTGATCTGCTCTGTAACAAATGCTCAAGGGAGTTTTGCAGACTGGAAAGAAAGGACACTAAGTTGTAACTCAAACTCACGTGAAAAACGAACAGTGGGAAATATAACTAGACAGGCAAATATTTAAACAAAAGTACAAATTTATTTTTTAAAAATTATCTCAATACTTCAGGATTTCAACTCTCGTGCTCCTTTTATTTCCGATTCATTACAGGTTCCGAATATTATGGATCCTCGTGTTAATCCTAATTAGAGCCCTCCTATGAATCCTGTGTTCCAGGTAATTTTAATGATCCATTTCCTTTATAAATTTTTGACAGTCTTGTTTCTCATTGTTCATTACTTTGCTGTAGCTAGGGTGAATCTAATGGGCTCATTTGGAAAGTATTACTGCATCGTTAGCTCAAGGATAATGCTGAGGTCCTTGTGTACTTTTCAATTTTATCTGCATATTTAGGAATATCGCCAGTGATCCTATGTGTGGATGTGATGCTAAAAAGTGGATTTGAAAATAAATATTAAAAGGGAAAAAAAGAAAATAAATATTTTAGGTGATTTTTAAATTAAAGTATAATTGACATACAATATCCTATTGGTTTCAGGTGTATATCAGAATGCTGTGATATTTTTGCATGGTACAAAATAATCCCCATGATAAGTCTGCTTACCTTCTGCCACCATATAAAGTTATTACAGTGTTATTGACTATATGCCTTATACTTTATATTATATCACCATGAGTTATTTATTTTATTACTGGGGGTTTGGATCTCTTTAGTCCCCTTCACCTGTTTCATCTGCCCCCTCAACTCATTTATAATCCTCTGGTAACTAACAGTTTGTTTTCTGTATCTGTAAGTCTGTTTCTGTTTTGTTTTCTTTGTCCATTTGTTTGTTTGTTTGTTTGCTGTTAGATTCCACATGTAAGTGAAATCATACAGTATTTGTCTTTCTCTAACTGATTTCACGTACTATACTAACTTCTAGGCCCATCCATGTTTTTGCAAATGGCAAGATTTCATTATTATTATGGCTGATAATATTCCATTCATACATCTTCTTTATTGATTCATGTAGCGGTGGACACTTAGGTCGCTTCCATATTTTGGCTGTTGTAAGAAAAAATGCTGCAGTGAACATAGGAGTGCATCTATGTCTTTGAATCGGTGTATTCATTTTCTTTGGACAAATGCCTAGAAGTGAAATGGTTGTATTGAATAGTAGTTCTATTTTTAATTTTTTGAGGAACCTTCATGCTGGCTGCACCAGTTTGCATTCACACCAACAGTGCACAGAAGTACCTTTTCTCCACATTCCCACCAACACTTGTTGTTTCTTGTATTTTTGGTTGTAGCCATTCTGACAGGTGTGAGGTGACATCTCATTGTGGTTTTGATTCGCATTTCCCTGATGATGAGTGATGTCCAGCATCTTTTCTTGTGGCTGTGGGCCATCTCCATTTCTTCTTTTGAAAAATATCCATTTATGTCATCTGCAAATATCTTCTATTCAGCAAGTTGTACTTTTGTTGTATTGATTGTTTACTGTGCAAAGCTTTTTATTTTGATGTAGTTCAATTGTTTATATTTTTGTTTTCTTTGCCTGAGGAAACATATCTAGAAAAATGTTGCTACAGGTGATAGAGAGATACAGAGAAATTACTGCTTGAGCTCTCTTCCAGGATTTTTACGGTTTCAGGTCTCACATGTAAGCCCTTAATCCATTTGAGTGTATTTCTGCATATGGTGTGAGAAAGTGATCTAATTTCATTCTTTTGCACGTAACTGTCCAGTTTTCCCAATACCATTTCTGCAGGTCTGCTTTGGCATGAGACACGGATCCAAGGCCTGGCTGTGGGGGTGTGTCCTCAGGAGAACATGAGGGCATGTTGTTAGTCAGTTAGGTGGTGAATGTTGGCACTGAGCTGGTTCCTGAAGGTGTCCATGTGTATAGTCTGGGGAGAGGGGAGTGGAAATGCTGCCTGTCAGCCCTTTTTCTCTTAGAGAATTCTCCCAAAGATCCCTGACCCTCTAGCACAAGCTCTCAGATTGCTGAATGAATCTCCTTCCCATATACCTCAGGTGTTTTTCAAGCTGTTGTTTCTCTGCTGTGTCTCAGCAGGGCTGTTTTGTGTGTGTGTGTGTGTGTGTGCGCGCTTCTCTTTAAAGATGGGCTTCAGTTTTATTTTTTTTAATGTGAAATTTATTGTCAGATTGGTTTCTATACAACACCCAGTGCTCATCCCAAAAGGTGCCCTCCTCAGTGCCCATCACCCATTTTCCCCTCCCTCCCACCCTCCATAAACCCTCAGTTTATTCTTAGTATTTAAGAGTCTCTTATGGTTTGCCTTCCTTCCTCTCTAACTTTTTTTTCCCTTCCCCTCCCCCATGGTCTTCTGTTAAGTTTCTCAGGATCCACATAAGAGTGAAAACATATGGTATCTGTCTTTCTCTGTCTGACTTATTTCACTTAGCATAACACTCTCCAGTTCCATCCACGTTGCTACAAAAGGCCATATTTCATTCTTTCTCATTGCCACGTAGTATTCCATTGTGTATGTAAACCACAATTTCTTTATCCATTCATCAGATGAATGGGCTTCAGTTTTCTATCACCCCCCAGCTCTCCCAGAAGTGAGCACCGTGATTTTTAAAGTTCCAGGTGGTAAACCTCAATGATTGTGAGAACTTGTGAAATTAGACCCCTCTGGTTTTCCAACCCAAATATTATGGGGATTTGTCTTCCCCACACAGGTCCCTTCATGCCTGGGGTACCTGGTGTAGGGTATATTTCTCTCATCTCTCTGCACCTGCGGCATCCCTCTATCCCACAGACAGTCCCACTAATCGGTTTACCTCCCAACTGCATCTCTGACCTCCCTTCACTCTTCCATGTGGATTCTTCTCTACATTTAGCTCTGGAGAGTTTGTCCTGCTAACCCTTGGGTCACTTTCTGGGTTATTGACACTAACGTGAGTGTTACCTATTGTATCTGTGGGATGAGGTGAACTCAAGGTGTACTCTGCTCTCTTCCCTGGAGATCTTCTCTACCTTTTTTTTTATTGGTTTGTCAATATCCTTTTTTTAATTTTATTTTTTATTTTTTAAAATTTACATCCAAATTAGCATCTAGTGCAACAATGATTTCAGGAGTAGATTCCTTAGTGCCCCCATTTAGCCCCTCCCCCCTCCCACAACCGCTCCAGGAACCCTCAGTTTGTTCTCCATATTTAAGAGTCTCTTCTGTCTTGTCCCACTCCCTGTTTTTATATTATTTTTGTTTCCCTTCCCTCATGTTCATCTGTTTTGTCTCTTAAAGTCCTCATATGAGTGAAGTCATGATTTTGTCTTTCTCTGACTAATGTCACTTAGCACAATACCCTCCAGTTCCATCCACATAGTTGCAAATGGCAAGATTTCATTCTTTTTGATGGCCGAGTAATACTCCATTGTGTATATATATATATATATATACATATATATATATATATGTATATATATATATATGTATATATATACCACATTTTCTTTATCCAATCACCCATCGATGGACATTTGGGCTCTTTCCATACGTTGGCTATTGTTGATAGTGCTGCTATAAACATGGGGGTGCATGTGTCCCTTCAAAACAGCACACCTGTATCCTGTGGATAAATGCTAGTAGTGCAATTGCTGGGTCGTAGGGTAGCTCTATTTTTTAGTTTTTTCAGGAACCTCCATACTGTTTTCCAGAGTGGCTGCACCAGATTACATTCCTACCAACAATGCAAAAGAGATCCTCTTTCTCCGCATCCTCGCCAACATCTGCTGTTGCCTGAGTTGTTAATGTTAGCCATTCTGACAGGTGTGAGGTGGTATCTCCTGGTGGTTTTGACTTGTATTTCCCTGATGAGGAGTGATGTTGAGCATTTTTTCATGTGTCGGTTGGTCATCTGGATGTCTTCTTTGGAGAAGTGTCTATTCATGTCTTTTGCCCATTTCTTCACTGGATTATTTGTTTTTTGGGTGTTGAGTTTGATAAGTTCTTTATAGATTTTGGATACTAACCCTTTATCTTATATGTCATTTGCGAATATCTTCTCCCATTCAGTCAGTTGCCTTTTAGTTTTGCTGATTGTTTCCTTCTCTGTGCAGAAGCTTAGTATGATGAGGTCCCAATACTTCATTTTTGTTTTTGTTTCCCTTGCCTCCAGAGACATGTTGAGTAAGAAGTTGCTGTGGCCAAGATCAAAGAGGTTTTTGCCAGCTTTTTCCTCGAGGATTTTGATGACTCCCTGTCTTACATTGAGGTCTTTCTTCCATTTTCAGTTTATTTTTGTGTATGGTGTAAGAAAGTGGTCCAGGTTCATTCTTCTGCATGTCACTATCCGGTATTCCCAGCACCACTTGCTGAAGAGACTGTCTTTATTCCATTGGATATTCTTCCCTGCTTTATCAAAGATTAGTTGGCCATATATTTGTGAGTCCATTTCTGGGTTCTCTATTCTGTTCCATTGATCTGAGTGTCTGTTGATTTATATATTGATTTGTTGAATTATATATTTGGGTGCTCTCACATTTGGCGCATAAATGTTTACAATTGTTAGGTCTTCTTTGTAGATAGACCCCTTGATTATGATATAATGCCCTTCTGCATCTCTTGATACAGTCTTTATTTTAAAGTCTAGATTGTCTGATATAAGTACGGCTACTCCGGCTTCTTTTGTTCACCATTAGCACGATAGATGGTTCTCCATCCCCTTATTTTCAGTCTGAAGGTGTCTTTAGGTCTGAAGTTGGTCTCTTGTAAACGGCATATAGATGGATCTTGTTATCTTATCCATTCTGTAACCCTATGTCTTTTGATTGGAACATTGAGTCCATTGACGTTTAGAGTGAGTACTGAAAGATATGAATTTATTGCCATTATGATGCTTGTAGAGTTGGAGTTTCTGGTGGTGTTCTCTGGTCCTTTCTAATCTTTGTTGCTTTTGGTGTTTATATATATATATATATTTTTTTTTTCCTTCATCTTTTCTCCCCTCAGAGAGTCCCCCTTAAAATTTCTTGCAGGGCTAGTTTAGTAGTCACAAACTCCTTTAATTTTTGTTTCTCTAGGAAACTTTTTATCTCTCCTTCTATTTTGAATGACAGCCTTGCTGTATGAAGAATTCTTGGCTGCATATTTTTCTGATTCAGCACACTGAATATATCCCGCCACTCCTTTCTGGCCTGCCAAGTTTTGTGGGTAGGTCTGCTACAAACCTGATCTGTCTTCTCTTGTAGGTTAGGGACTTTTTTTCCCTTGCTGCTTTCCTGATTCTCTCCTTGCCTGAGTATTTTGTGAATTTGACTATGATATGCCTTGTTGATGGTCGGTTTTTGTTGAATCTAATGGGGGTCCTCTGTGCTTCCTGGATTTTGATGTCTGTGTCTTTCCCCAGGCTAAGAAAGTTTTCCCTTATGATTTGCTCACATAACCCTTCTACCCTATTTCTCTCTCTTCCTCTTCTGGGACCCCCATGATTCTGATGTTGTGCCTTTTTAATGAGTCACTGATTTCTCTGATTCTTAAATCATGCTCTTTTGCCTTAATCTCCCATTTTTTTTCTGCTTCATTATTCTCTATAAGTTTGTCTTCCATATCGCTGATTCTCTGTTCTGCCTCATCCATCCTTGCCACTGCTGCATCCATCCATGATTACAGTTCAGTTATAGCATTTTTTATTTCATTCTGGCTATTTTTTACTTCTTTTATCTCTGCAGAAAGGGATTCTAATCTATTTTTGACTCCAGCTAGTATTCTTATTACCGTGATTCTAAATTCTGGTTCAGACATATTGCTTGTATCTGTGTTGGTTAAATCCCTGGCTGTTGTTTCTTTGTGCTCTTTCTTTTTGGGTGAATTCCTTCAGTTTGTCATTTTGAAGGGAGAAAAGGAATTAATGAGATAGAAAAAATGAATTAAAAAAATTAAAATTAAAAATTAAAAACACAGAGACACAAAAATCAAATAGATGATGCTAGGTCCTAGGTGTATTTTAGTCTGGGTGTTGAAAGTGGTTTGACAGATTAGAGAAAAAAAGGGGGGAGGAAGAAAAAAAAGAAAAGAAAGAAAAAGAAAAAAGAAATTGAGAATTTGTAAAAATGAATACACTGAAGTAGACTAAAATGAGATTATGGGGGTAAAATAGAACTTGAAAAAATATACACAAGAGTAAAGACTAGAGTAGAAAAAAATTAAAGAAAAATATTTTTAATAAACATTAAAAATAAATATGATTTTTTTCATTTTCTGTATTCAAGAAAAAAGAAAAGAGACAAAAAAGAGAAAAAAGACTTTAAAAAAAGAAAAAAAAAGGAAAAAAAAAGGAAATTGTTTGAAAATTTGAAAAAGTGAATACACTGTAGTAGACTAAAATAAAATGATGGAAGTAAAATAGAATTTGAAAAAATTTACATAAAAGCAAAAAAATATTTAAAAAATTAAATACAAATATTTTTAATATAAATTGAAAGCAAAGTGAAGTTTTTCTCTTTCTGCATTCAAGAAAAAGAAAAAAAACGAAAAAGAGAAAAAAGAAAAAGAAAAAAAAGGAAATTGTTTGAAAATTTGAAAAGGTGAATACACTGAAGTAGACTAAAATAAAATGATGGGAGTAAAATAGAATTAAAAAATTTACACAAAATAAAAAATATAGTAATAAAAATTAAATAAAAATATTTTTAATAAAAATTGAAAATAAAAATGATTTTTTTCTGTTTCTGTATTCAAGAAAAAGAATAGTGTAAAAGAGAAAAAAAAAGAAAAAAAAGAAAATTGAATAGCTAGACCTGCTAACAGATTGAAATAGGACTGAAATTATTTGTTTTCCCCTAGAGGTCAGTCCATGTAGCTCTTTACAGTCCATAAAGTAAGCAGGCAGTAAGACTTGTGTTCCTGAAGAGCGAGGTTGGCCCAGTTGGGCGGGTCTCAGTGTATCAGCTCTGCTCTCCACTAGATGGCGCTGCTAGCCTCCTGGGGTGGATGGATTGTTGCAGTGCTGGTAGGTGCGTATGTGCATGCGTGGGAGCGGTGAAAATGGCGCCACCCAGCTACCCAGTCTGTTCTACCTTATCAGCAATTGTGCACCCGTCCTCTGTCTTCAGCTCTCGTCCACTCCCCGCTTTTTCACTGTCCGTGACCAGGCCCCAGGTTCTCCCAAGTTTTGTCTCAGATGCGGCTGTTTTCCCCAGCCCCTTACTTCCAAAGTACTGTAGCTTGGACCCAGTCTGCCCCTCTGCAGGAGGGTCTCACCCAGCAATGGCTGAATGAGCAATAGCCAAATATCGGCTGCACCCGGGTACGCCCGCTGGACCCTGCTGCTGCCGGTGCCCCGAGACTGCGGCCAGGTACCACCCGCCCCACACAAAGTTCACAACATAGTGTAGCAGCAGCTTTTCAGGGATTATGGAAAATCACAACACACATCTGGCACCGGGCTTCACCCTTAACGACCTTGTTCCAGCACCAGCAAATGTGGCCGCCTTCCAGGGTCTGCTGGGACCAGGTGGTGTCAACAGTCTACCAAATGTCCTTCCAGCAGTGGAGCCACTTTTCCCCGTGTGGCCCGAGAACCTCCCGGACCCCACTCTGCTCCTGGGGATTCGCCCTTCCCACCAGAGCACCGCCAGGTAGGGAGCTGCGGGGTTGCAGCCTTTGCGCTCCCCTCGCTTATAGTCTTAATGGGATTTAAACCCTCTCCTTTCTCCTTTCTCCCTTTTTAGTTTAGTCCCTGCAGTGGTTTCCAATTTTCCACTGTCTCTCCAGCTGCTTTTGGGGAGGGGTGCTTTTCCCGTATTCTCCCCCACTTCCCAGTCTCCATCCTGTCTCCACCTGCAAAAGCGGTTCCCTACCTCTTGCGGCTTTTTGCTTCCCAAGGTTGTGCAGATTGTTGTGTTAATCCTCCAACCGGTTTTCTAGGTGTGTAGGATGGTTTAGTGTTGGTCTGGCTGTATTTCATGGACGTGAGACACACAAAAAACTTCCATGCTGTTCTGCCATCTTGGCTCCTCTCTATCCATTTTTAAAATCAGGTTGCTTGTTGTTTTGAGATTAAGTTGTGTATGTTCTTTATATATGTTGGATATTAAACCCTTACCAGATGTATGATTTGCAAATATTTTTTCCCATCAGTAGGTTTCCTTTTTCTTTTTTTTTTTTTTGATAGTTTCCTTCACTGTGAGCAAGGTTTTTTTTTTTTAATTTTTTAATCTTTATTTATTTTTGAGAGAGAGACAGCATGTGAGCAGGGGAGGAGCAGAGAGAGAGGGAGACACAGAATCCGAAGGAGACTCCAGGCTCTAAGCTGTCAGCACAGAGCCTGACTTGGTGCTCAAACTCAAGAACTGTGAGATCATGACCTGAGCCGAAGTCAGGCACTCAACCGACTGAGCCACCCAGGCACCCCACCGTGAAAAAGGTTTTTAATTTAATATTATCCAGTATGTTTGAGGGTTTTTTTTACCTGCCTTTACCTGAGGAGTCTGGTCCAAAAAAATCGAAGAGTGATGTTAAAGAGATTACTATCTGCGTTTTCTTCTAGGAGTTTTATGGTTTCAGGTCTTACATTCAAGTCTTTATTTTGGATTTATTGTTGTATAAGGTGTAGAATAACAGTTTAGTTTCTTCCTTTTGCCTGTTTTGGGTGAATTTTCAGTGAGTCATTGGGAACTTCTCCTAATCCCTGCCACCCTGGCACACAAAACGTGCAGGCTAATAATTGGGAAATCTCCATTTACAGTAGGATATTGACAGGCTGGATTACAGGCTGAGAAAGGTTAATAGAGTGGAGTGTGTTTGGAAACTATCTCTCAAGAGGAACAGAGGAGACTGATAACATTAATCTTAGAAGAGATTAAAATAGTGCTTTTCAAAAATGCTTTTAAATTACTAGAAGACTTTGATTTTGTGACAATTAAAATCCTAAATCACAAAGCTGATAAAAAGGAGAGCTTCTGTGGTTGAAGTGAGGTCAAAACCTTGAGGCTAGTTCCTGGAGCTTAACTCAGCTTCTTTATCTTGGGATCCTTCCTGGGGTTATAGAAAAGCACTTTTTGAAGATGATAGTCTCAGGTGCTAAACTATGTGATACTTCAAATTTCATCATAAGGAATAAATAAAAATAAATTCTACTGACCTAAAAGAGAGCTTCAAGACTATTTTTTATTTTTTTATTTATTTAAAAAAATTTTTTTTTCAACGTTTATTTATTTTTGGGACAGAGAGAGACAGAGCATGAACGGGGGAGGGGCAGAGAGAGAGGGAGACACAGAATCGGAAACAGGCTCCAGGCTCTGAGCCATCAGCCCAGAGCCTGACGCAGGGCTCGAACTCACGGACCGCGAGATCGTGACCTGACTGAAGTCGGACGCTTAACCGACTGCGCCACCCAGGCGCCCAAGACTATTTTTTAAATGGCTAACTGTCTTATAGTAGAATGCATGGCATAGTGTGTGATAATTATTTTAATGATAATACTTATTTCTCTCAGTTATTGGATGATTACCATAGTTACGAATAAGGACTTAGACACCAGAATTCTAACTCTCCCATTTACTAACTGTTTTACCTTGGGCAAATAACTTAAACTATCTATCATTGAGTTTCCTTATCTGTGAAATGGGAAAATAATTTACCTTTCTCATAAGTTTTATGTCAGATGTTTAAATAATTTAATATCTGTGATGCATTTACAATGGTGCCTGGCACTTAGGCACTACTAATTATGGAGTGTGTGTGTGTGTATATATATACATATACACACACACACACACACACATACTACTAATTATGAGATATGTGTATATATACACATACTACTAATTGTGGGATATATGTGTGTGTGTGTGTGTGTGTGTGTGTGTGTGTGTATAAAACAAGTCAATGCACAAGTAAATAAATCTATGAGCAAATATTTACAGAAGTTGTGTAAAAGTTAATTATTTATAAAATTAAAACCACAGAGGTTTAATGACAAAGGAGAGTTTGCTTAAAACATCCCTGTTATAGCTAAGGAAGTAAAGTCTAACATTGTTTGTGATAATGCATTTGTGATATTTTTTTTCAATGCACTGATATTCATCTCAGTCACTTGAGAACAAATAGATAGGTATTTTCTCTTGCATGATTCTTAGATTTATTCCCTTGTGAATGTATTTTGTTCAAATGAACATCCAGTGTCAGAGCCCAGATATATGTGGGTTATTTCTAGTATACAAACTTCAAAGGAAACCTGTTGTGGTGAGTTCTTTTTTTTTTAATGTTTTTATTTATTTTTGAAGGAGAGAGAGAGACAGAGCACGAGTGGGGGAGGAGCAGAGACAGAGGGAGACACAGAATTAGAAGCAGGCTCCAGGCTCTAGGCTGTCGGCACAGAGCCCGATGCAGGGCTCGAACCCACAAACTGTGAGATCATGACCTGAGCCAAAGCCGGATGCTCAACCGACTGGGCCACCCAGGCACCCCTGTGAATTCTGAATACTGACACTAGATCTAATATGAGGTTGTATGACAACAAATGTGCAAGTGTCTGAGTAGAAAGGAATAAAATACCAAAATTATGGAGGATGCAGAATAAACCAGAAGATGCTCCCAGCTGGGCCCACGCTAGCAGTCAGATAAATCACTTAAGTTACAGCAACAATCCGGTGCGATTAGTGAAATAGGAAGTGAGTTTAGGGTTGAAACATCCAGTGTAGCTTTAGTGACTCTCCCCTTGTCTTCCTCCTCCTGATGGGAATGGAAGCAGGGTGTGGCTGAACACAGCAAGCTGGGGACCTAGGCAGACATTTTCCCGGGGAGCCTCTTTGACCTGAATCTCGCACTAACAATGACAAGGAGTTTGAAGTAGAATTGAAATGATTCATTATTATTCCATAAATCCCCCTTAGACATTGCAACTGGGACGTCAATCCAGTAGAAAGATTCCAGTATTATCAAGGGTGTTCTTTCTATGTTAGAGATCATTTTGAAGAGTTTCTCTAAGTAAATAAAGTTTCTCTGTCATAGGATTTCCTTGCCTACATCTTCTTCTCACATAAAATATTGATACAAAAGAGAGCAAAAATGCTAGGTATTGTATTTTCGGAGTAATAGTTTCTGCCAAATGGCTTCAGAGGAGGAATCTCCAATTTGCAGAGCTTCCTTGAGGGAATTGCCACTCTCCCCCATCTGGGGTGAAAAAGCAGAAAGTCCTTGTGCTAGGCTTCTAAGATGCCCCTGCTTTTGAGTGTTAGGACAAACCAGCCCATCTGGCTTTCACAGTAGTGTTGCTAAGTGCCGCCATTCAAACAGATGGATTCTTGGATTAATAAATGGGAAGGACCAGCTGATGTGTTGGCTATGCTTATCAAATATAAGGTGTAAAGAGTTGGAAATAAGTGTTTAACGAGCTTTCTGACCCAATTAGTATCACCTTCAAGGACATAAAAGCTATCAACTGGTTTCAAAGAAATAGAGAAGGACTTCCATTCTGTACCAAAAAAGATCAGCAGACTCTGAAGGAGTAAGACAATTATTCCGACTTCTTTTTAAGATGCTATGGTAAGAATAAACACGGGGCGTTGACTAGTGAAAACAAGACAAAAGACACTGTGTCTATAAAGGAGAATGTACCCAGGAGAATGGAAAAAGAGAGCATGTTTTCCATTGATTTATTGTTTGGTTGAATGATCAGTTCATACATCCATTCACTCAGCAAATGATTATTGAGTATGTAGCTCTGGGATTTTCCTTAGTGCCTTTTTCTACACTCATCTCCTGGCATTGATACTTGTGTCTCCTTTGCTCTAACTAAACTGAATTAATTACAGTTCCTAGAAATCACTGTGCCGTGGTGTTTCCCACGTAGGTAAGTACGTGTCAGTTTGGAATACTCGCTTTCCTACCAAGGGCTTTCCTGATCGTGTTCAAAAGACCTTATTCAAATTTTACACCTGTGGCATCACCTAAGACTGCTTAAGGTAGTCGGTGTACCTTTTGCTATGTCCCTACCGTCTACAACTTTGCAAATGCCACGATTTTGGAGAACAGAAGAGGAAAGTCATGTGAGCCACCCATGTGCCAACCAAATCCTTACATACATTTGAAGAAAGGAAGAGAGAGAAATCTATGGGGGAAAAACTAATTCTGGAGGGAAAAAAATGAGGGAAGAGAAAGTAACTTCGAAACTCCAGGTAGTGTCCTCCATGATTTTCAGGAGGATAATGCCTTCGTCGTAAAGAGAACAGGAATGCCTAACAGTACAAGTGAACCCTTGGAGAAAAGGAGTGGCTGAGCTAAGACGAATGTGCTAGGGTCTGGCGGGAGTGGGGTGCGGGGCAGAAGGTAGAGCTGAGTGTGAAGCATTTGAGCTAATAAAGCTGCTAACTACCTACCTGCATCACAGGCAGGTGATTCACGGCCACTCTGCCTTTCAAGGCCATTAATGCCCCGTTTAGAATATCCAGGAGATGGATTACTGTACTAACTACTTTGCACACTGGATTTACAAGGAGGATTTAGTGGAATATTTCCTCCTCCTATAAATCACACTATGAATATTGATTGTGGTGCCCTCTACTTATCTAAAAGTTTTATGTGAATTATAAAGGAAAAAAAAAGCCGTGACTGTTTCAGTGGAAGGATTTCAAGGGGAAGGATCTTGTCGAGAAAACAAATCTGTGGATGTGTTCTAAAATATGCCAGGCCAGTGTTATACAGTGAGGGATGAGTATATAACACAGCGCAGCCGATTGGGACCAATTTATTAGATGCTATACAAGTGCTAAACTGCCTTAAATCAATAGTTTGCAAGGCAGCAGAAGGTTGGGTGTAATAAGTCATCATCTTAATGAAATATAGATTATTCCAAAACTATTAAACAAGCAGTTGGTGTCAGGAAAATTGTTCACTTTTTCAGAGCTAAACAAAACCATCTATTTTAGAGGAGGGAAATCGATAGACATCTGTGGCTTGGCATGGAGCGTGAATATATAAATAAATGTATAGCTAAAAGTATTCATTGACACCTCTTTGGATTCTACTATCTTCATCATTACTTAATTTCTAAACAAATAATTTTACACGAATTGTACTGAAGCAGAGAATAAAAGCAAATGCTTCTCTTTTCCCTAATCTTCACTTTCCTTTCCCTGTTCTTTCTCCGCTGCCTCTTTGCTGCCATTCGTAGAGCACCTGTTATGTGATCATAGATAATGTCCTGGGTGATTTGTGTGAGTTAATTTAGTTAGTGTTTAAAGTAGTGCTGAGAAATAGGTAGTGCTACTTTGTGCCACGGTCCAGGTAATAGGTGTCCAGAGTAATTATATTACTGCTCAATGTTGAACATTTAGTCGTGTAGAATTGGGCATGCGATGCAGACATTTGAATGGGCTCTGTTTCAGGGGTGCCTGGGTGGCTCAGTCGGTTAAGCGTCCGACTTCGGCTCAGGTCATGATCTTGTGGTTGTGAGTTTGAGCCCCATGCCAGGCTCTGTGCTGACAGCTCAGAGCCTGGAGCCTGCTTCCAGTTCTGTGTTTCCCTCTCTCTCTGCCCCTCCCTTGTTCATGCTCTGTCTCTTAGTAATAAATAAACTTAAAAAAAATTTTGAATGGACTCTGTTTTAAATTTGGAGATCTCAAAAAGTCTTTCAAATGAGTCTCTCCATGTGGACACCAAAGTGCTTCACACTACCCAAGTTCCTGTTTGCAGACATGCACCTACTGTAGGTGGCTCCCATCCCAGAGCCCATCACCTTCCAAACAGGCATGTCCCAATATGACACCTGTCATCAAAGTAACCATGGGTCAAGGTCAATGATACAGATTCCTCAGGTTTTGCTGAAATTACAAGTGAGATTTCTAAGAGGAAGCCTGGAGACTTTTCTATCTTTCCGTGAGGATTTCAAGGTTGGGAAACATTCAGATAACATATATCTTAAGCTCCTTGATGAGGTTCTTGGGTTCTGAAATCTGCCATAAAAGCCTCATATGCTCTAATAAAGGAACAAGGAAAACACTTCAGTGTTTTTTCTGTTAATGTGATCTTTCTTTCCTTTCATTTTATCTTCTTGGTCTCTCTCTCTCTCTCTACCATGTTCCATTTGTGCCATCAGTATATCCCTGACCCTCACCTTTTAGTCATAGTATAGATATTTCTTTTTTAAAGATTATTTATTTTGAGGGAGAGAGAGAGAGAGAATGAGAGAGAGAATCCCAAGCAGGCTCTCTGTTCAGGGTGGAGCCCAATGCAGGGCTTGATCTCATCCACTGTGAGATCATGACCTGAGCCAAAGTCAGAAGTCAGACACGACTGACTGAGCCACTTGGATGTCCCAGTCTAGATATTTCTAGTAGGCTTTCATACATTCATTTACTTATGCATTCAACAAATATTTACCGAATGGCTATGTGTGAAAGCCATGGTGCTATTTAATGATCCTGACGACATTATGAGATAGACTTTAAGATGATGGCATAAGAATGTTCCTTTATGTAAATTAAGTGGAAGATCCAGAACTTGATTTAAGTTCTTATGATTGGGAGTTTGCATCTTTCCAAGGGATTTCCATCTCTGTCAGCTCACCTGAACCTTTAATAACTCCAATATTCCCCTCCTAGGACAGATTTCACTTATTCATTTACTTAAAAAAAACTTTTTAAGATGTCTTTTCATACATGGTGCCAGGGATAAAATGTTAAGTTTAAAGGAAACATAAACACTAGCTTTCTAAAGCTTGGAGTGCTGGGTAAAGCAGTAACCAAATATATGATGACTCTTGATGATGAATGTTAAAAAGAAAGATACAGGGGCGCCTGGGTGGCACAGTCGGTTAAGCGTCCGACTTCAGCCAGGTCACGATCTCACGGTCCGTGAGTTCGAGCCCCGCGTCAGGCTCTGGGCTGATGGCTCGGAGCCTGGAGCCTGTTTCCGATTCTGTGTCTCCCTCTCTCTCTGCCCCTCCCCCGTTCATGCTCTGTCTCTCTCTGTCCCAAAAGTAAATAAACGTTGAAACAAAAATAAATAAATAAATAAATAAATAATAAAATAAAAAGAAAGATACAGATTTCTAAGAGAGAACATAAGGTGAGCCAGAACCTTGTTGGGTTAGCACAATTTCCCTAAAGAAGTGATATTTGAAGTGATTCCTAAAGCCTGAAAACCTGGACAAAGTGAGGAGCTCACCAAGCGCTCAGTGCAGCAGCAGCAACAGCTTGTGCAAAAGCCCTGAGGCAGCAGGATGCTTTGCATCGTAAAGGAAATGAAAGAGCCTCTGTGGCTGTGCAGAAAGACCCAAAGGTGAAAGTCATTAAACATACACAACAGAGGCAGAAAGTGCGAGCAATACTGAGTTTTCAGGTTGCGTGAGCATTTTGGTGTTTATTCTTAAAGAAAGGGATATGCAGGAGAGATACTGAACAGAAGAGAGATGCAACTAGCCAAGTTGAAGGACAGGAGGCTTGCTCTCCGCCCCAAGACACCTCCTCCTCTAGGGTGGAATGTGACCTCTTGTGACCTTCAGAGTCCTTTCTGTTTGGCTTCACACCCACACCCACATACTCACTGCTCACCTCCACTGGTATCTCATTCACGGGTGTCATTTCTGGGAAAAGTTCAAAGAAAGCAGAAGCTTCATGCATTGTCCCGCGAATTGTACGCCCAGTCTTGGGGACCTACCCGGATAGAAGCAGGTGGCTGTCGTCCAACACGGTCATTGGAAACTTACGACTTTTGTAGGAGAGTGATTTATCTCTTTTGGTCCCTATATAAACTAACCAAAGTTGGAGTCATGTCAGGCTCATCCTGAGAAGAGGTAGGAGGGAAATCGGAAAAGCAGGTGGAGAGGGGATTTAAAGAGCACCATGGCAGATGTGTGCACAGGTAACACAACCTACATCGGAGGACCTGGCGGTGGAGGTGAGGCTGTGTTGAGCGGGATGGCTGCAAATTCACCCAAAATGACTGTTCAGAACAAGAATGGAGAGATTTATTTGGCCTTCAAACAGAGCTTCCTCCGATCAAATGGCACAATCGGGAGAAAATCGTACTGCAATTGGAGGTAATGCATGTAATCTGTAAATGCTGGGAATCATGGCTGCTCCCAGCAGCCTACGATGGATTGCGTAATAATCTTGTACAAATCCACACCACATGTTATAAAGTAGGAACTCCAAACACATTCATCTTTCCTGGCAAACCGATGCTCCATTTTTTATTAAGTAATGGGTGGTAAAAATGCAATTTGCTTCTGTTTTTACTCTGAATACCAGAATGCTCTGAAATAATGTTTTTTAGTCATTTTCCGTGTTCTGGAGTTCTTGAATAATTGATTTCTTCACCCCAGCTACCATTATTTAAACAATAGATGTTAGCCTTCCTATTCTTTTTTGTTTCCTTCAAAAATTCATGCGATTTTTTAATGTGTGCCACTCCCGGTTCTATCCTGCGTGATGGTGTAACGTACATGAAAAGCAATGAATGAGCTTCTGTTTTTCATTATCCATCAATGCATTTGTCCACGTGTATGTTGCAGAGAATTTGTTGGAAATAAAGAGCACGTATTTAATGATCCAACCCGAGCCAATCCATGATGACGTGTTTTGAAAATGGGCTCTAACGTTTCAGGAAAGATAGTATTCTGACGTGGGCACTTTTTAGCTGTGTGACCTCACGCAAGCCACTTGCCTGGTGTGCTTTCAGTCTGTTTTTGCAAATGGGGGGACAGTAGTAATTCTTACAGCATTGGGGGAATGCGCTATGTGATGATGCCCACTAGGCTGTCCGCAAGAGAGACTCCTTTTCCCCTTTAATAATTTCACCCAAACTCAAGTATTTAATGATTCTAACACAGATAGAAGCTGGCAAGACTCAAATTTCATTCCTACCAAGTGGCCCCGGTGATCATGGAGGAATAAAATGCTGATGACATCTCCTCTGATTTCTCAAGGCTGCTCAATTCAGCTGGAAACAGCAAAGCGCCAGGGTTCTTCACAGACTCTTTCAGCTGGCAGTCCTTTCTGGAAACACCTCCCAGCCCGGCCTCTGTGTGGCAGTTTCCTGCTTCCAGCCCTGGGCCCAGCTGGAACTCCAAAGCGTTGGGAAAGGAAGAATACATTCATTAGCATTTAACACTCAGCGAACATCATGATTTTGAAAACTCCCTGCCTCAAAGAACCGACACCCTGGACAATTAATGTAGGAAGACACTTTGGCACTTAGGAAAAAAATAAATCTTTCCAGGCCCAGTTGGTTTAGAAAATGAAGGAAGCGGGGATTCGAGGAGGCCCTTTCCTTCTTTTCTGGGCAACTGTTTGTATTATAATCCTTAGCATCCTGAGCACTGTTCTAAGAGCATCGTCCGAATTTCTATCAGCGGAAAAGTGCTCCACGGCCCCCACGTTGCTGCAAGGAAGGTAGCGGAATCAAATGCCAAGAGGCGGGTTCCAGATAATGAGTCTGTGTCCTGTCTTTGTGCACAGCATTCCTTCTATCTGGAATTTTTTTCCCATTTGTCCTTCACATCCCCGCTCATCTGTCCCCTCTTCTAAGAACTTGCCCAGACCCCTTCTCCACGTGCAGACCGGTGATTCCTCGCTCAGGGTCACTTGACATCTACCCTCACCCTCTGTGGAGCCCAGTGCTCCGTGGTGCATGAGTGTTTATCATTGAAGTTTAATCCTCACGAGAGAGAATGCACTATTCTTTCCAGGGTGCAGGTGTTGAAACCCAAGGACTTGGGTTATTTGCCTGAAGTTTATACAGCCAGCAGGTGCCTGGACCTGAACTTGAACCCAGATATACCTGGCCCCATTTTGGGGCCTCTATCCTACCCTACCTCACCATCTTTTGTCAGAACCCCTTTCCCAATCCTGAAGGGGTGTGTAGATTGCTCACACCTGTTGTACCCTGGTATTTTGAGGCAACAGTGGGTGACATAAGAGCCCTCCAGATGTAGATCGTTTGGTTTGCAGAAGGACAGGCCGGCATCCAGTTTCGGGTTCTGTCTCATGGCTTGGTCGCTTTGGCTAATGCAGTTAAACTTTAAGCTGCAGTTTCCTTGGGTGGCAAAAGAAAAATGCAGCGCCTCACGCCCATGAATTTTTGCATCACAGTTTTGTGAGAGTTCATTGAGCTATTGATGTAAAGTGAATCACACAGTGCCTTTTCTTTATTTTTATTTTTAATATATTTTTAAAAGTTTATTTTTGAGAGAGAGAGAGAGCAGGGGAGGGGCAGAGGGAGAGGGAGAGAGAGAGAGAGAGAGAGAGAGAGAGAGTCCCAAGCAGGCTCTGCAGTGTCAGCCCAGAGCCTGACGCAGGGCTTGAACCTACAAACTGTGAGATCATGACCTGAGCCAAAATCAAGAGTCGGAAGCTTAACCCACTTAGCCACCCAGGTGTCCCATAAAGTGCCTTTTCTACAGTGTCAATACATGATCACTAGAAAGATAATAGTAGTCTTATCATCATCATCTTAATCAGATTTCAAAACAGGAAAGGAAAGTGAATTTAAAAACAATCTGAGTCCACTAGAATGGTCTGGGCACGTGTACAGTCCTCTTTTAAATGTCCTTCTCCATAACCTTCATGTTAATGTATGCATTCATTCAACAAATATTTATTAGGCAGCTGCTATATGGTGGGTGCAATCCTAGTGCTGGGCTTGTCACGCTTCACATTTTGGGTTAACTCACTTCTGCAGGGAAGCAGCTCCTGCCCACACGATCTAAAATACCTGAGGGACGTCTCTCTTTCCCTCCTTGTTTGCTTCCTTCATATGCACTTGTATTGATTTTGTTTTTCCATTTACTTGCTCTGTGTTTGTCTTCTGCTTGGAGAACAGAAACTGGGACTTAGCACAGTGTTCAGCTCATTGGAGTTGTCCAGTCATTATTAAGGCATGAATGGCATGGGCTAGAAAAGAGAAATCTAAAATCTGTCAAGTAGAAGAAACCAGATCAATGAACCCAAACTAGAAGTGTACATGATATGATATGTATATGTGTATCTGAAGAGAGTGAGAGAGAAATATTACATAGACAAAAGTCAGGAAGAGCAGGTAAAGAGCAAATGAAGTAGAGAACAAAATATATCACAAAATGCTCCCCTATATCTAATAGCCAAGGGAATAAGCAAAATAGAGTAAAAACCAGTGAAGTTATTTAGATACAAAATTAGACAAGGAAAGGATTGTGAATTAATAGGTGACTAAGGGATAGAAACAAAACTGTATGGAGTAGAATAATCCTGGTTATATAAAATATTGCACTCCATCATGCCCCCACACCTACATAATTGTTTACATTCATTGAAAGGTACTTGGCATGATGGCTCCACTGCTGATGGTTACTTTTGTTGTTGTTGTTGTTTATTTATTTTTTAAAGACAGAGAGAGAGAGAGAGAGAGAGAGAGAGACAGTGCATCAGCCGGGGAGGGACTGAGAGAGGGATACACGGAATCTGAAACAGGCTCCAGGCTCTGAGCTGTCAGCACAGAGCCCAACGCAGGGCTCGAACTCACGAACCATGAGATCATGACCTGAGCTGAAGTCAGAAGCTTAACCCACTGTGTCACCTAGTCACCCCTACTGATGGTTACTTTTAAGTAGTGAGGCTTGTGGTGATTTTTTTTTTTTGCCTTCATTCTTTTGTATGCATTTACATTTTTTAATAATCATGTATCATTTTTGTGAAATAAGAAATTTATTTTTCTTCAAAATGAAAATAGACAATGACTAGATTCTAACAGTGATTCCTTCTTAGAGATACAGATAAGGATTATTGTCATGTTATTCTCTATAATTTTATGTATATTTTTCAATTGAAATTGAAACTTTTTTCAATTGAAAAACATAGAGCACATGCTGAATTATCTGAGACAATCATACAAAACAGTTCCTGTGGTCCTCTGGTGGCATTTATATGCCAGCTCTGTGGGGCAATTGAGGAAATGTGTAGGTCAAGTTTGAAGAATTGGAGCAAAGGTAATACACCTTGTGTATTGATGCATTCTTGAATTTATGACAGCATTATGAATGTATTGGTTTATGTGTCTGTTCTGCTAGACTATGAGGCCCTCAGGACGGGACACTTGTCTTATTTCTTCACTTCCTGCCGAGTCTGACACATTATTCATGCTTAGTAACAGTTTCTTGAAAGAAAGTGCATTGACTTAGCTCTAACTGGCTGTGAAGGCTTAGCCATGCCATGTAACTTCCCTTTGTCCCTCTTGATAGGAACATCTTCTATTATTTTCCCCATCAGCAGTATAATGTGGCCTGTCCTGCTCTAAGAATCATGTTTTCAGATGACAGAAATCCTTAGATACTTGACTCAGGTAAGACACTTGGGCTTCCTCCCAATAGAAGCAGGGCTTCAGAATCTCATCATATGCTCCGTTTAATTACTTGCCAATTCACGGCGTTGAGTTTCTCATGGTGCTAATGGAGCCCCCGAGAAAGCTGAGAGAGTGGCATAAAATGTCCTCGTATTTTAATGGGGTTGGGGGTGGTAAGTGTTAGATATAATTTAATCTATGGGAACTAATAGCTTTTGAAATAATGATGCCTCTTGACTATCGATTTGAAAGCTACTCAGAGTAATTGAACACTTATTCCAACTCAGAGAAGTGTTGCTTATTTTTGCATTCTTGATTTAAGACTGGAGTGATCGGTTCACACTTTAAGACACCAGTGGGCGGCACACAATTATGGCCTAATTCGGTTATCACTTAAAAAAAAATTAAATACATGTAAGCTTCAAACAATGAACATGCATCTTGCTATAGGTATATGTGTTTATATTAAAATTTTATGTCTTAACGTATTACCATATGTATTCATATATATATATATATATATATAGCACATTTTAATTTTTAAACATGGGAAAAATATAAGTGAAAGTTGTAATATTTTCTTCTGGCATCCAGAAGACCAATTTGAGCATCTATAGAATGACAGCACTCCACTGAGGGGACAATTTACTAATCAATGGCTTGAAACATACTGTGTGGGGTAAATCCTGACTCTTTCATCAATTGGTTCTGAGACACAGGGGGGATTTTGTCCTCTCTGTAGTTCATTTTTCCATCATAAAATGGTCCTCTCTCTGCCACTTCTGTCTAGTATGGAAGGTTGCCTCTGTTCAGCTTTTTAAATATTTCCTTGTGGGGGCTATCTGTCTCCCCCACAAAATTGCTCCTAGAGCTCAGTACTTTGCTTTCAACCCCACCTGGGGCTCCAGGAAGTTCCAAGAAGGTCAAAGGAAGACAGTAGTATTTATTTCGTTTGCTTTGTCTTGTTTCCTTTTATTCAAAAAAAATATTTATTGAGTTCTTCCTATGTACAGATGACTGGCTTATAGGAAGTACTCGACAAATATTAGTTGCTATATTATGTATGACAGCATCTTGAGTGGAAGGTAACATCCTACAGACACCCGTCTTTTGAGTGTGTTTTATGTGTATCCCATTATACTCTTCATTCTGTCATCATCGTAGGATTATGTCCTGCAAGTGCTCTAAAATAGACACCATTCTGCTCAAATACCCATCTTCAGATTATTTACATATGCATTATACTTACCTTGTCCTACACTTTTCAGTTGTTGATTAACAAGTGTCCTAAATTGTGGTCTGGTTTATTCTCCTGGTATTGACTTGCTTTTCGTTTTCTCTCCGTGACATGACCTCCAGATTATCCTGGTGGTGGGATTCCTGCACACAAGTGCTAGAGGGACTCACATGTTCTAATGCAGCAAAACACCCATGCAAATGGTTGCCAAAAGGTACACTGGTGGAAAATCACACAGCGAAAGAATAGGTTCTGAGGCTCTGTTCAAAGATCAGACAAAAGATACACAGAAGTTCTATGAATCCTAGAACCTTAACATATTAAGATTCAAGGTGTGGTGCTTGGAAAACCTGCCTCCAAATTCTCTGACAATCCTCCCATTAAAGGTGAAAGGTGGTTCCTTTCCCTGTGAATATGGGCCAGCCTTTGTAACTCTTTATAATGAATTGAGTGAGTGGAAGCAATGCATTGTGTGACTTCCAAGGATAGATTAGAAAGGGGATATATCTTCCTGTGTCTCCCTCTCTTTCTCCCTCTCTCTCACAAT
Source organism: Prionailurus bengalensis (assembly GCF_016509475.1). Lineage (NCBI taxonomy): Eukaryota > Metazoa > Chordata > Mammalia > Carnivora > Felidae > Prionailurus > Prionailurus bengalensis. The sequence goes on along the minus strand of NC_057353.1, from coordinate 78,135,313 downwards.
GTGGCTTGGAGCTCCAAACTGCCATGTTAAAAGGCCACCTACTCTGAAACCACCATGCTGGAGAGCCCACATGAGGAGCCGGACTGGAGGATCTCATCTCTTCTAGCCTCCAGCCCCAGCTGTAGCCTGCCCCTGCCGATCCCTGTTTCACTTGTGCTTTCATGAGAAAAATGATTATTGTTATCGTTTTATGTGAGCCCATATCAGGGTGGTCCGTTGTGCCAATAAACAGAACACAAGGATCGCTCAGGGAAACAGGACGATATACGCTGAAAAGCACACAGAACTTTCCAGTCCCATAATGATGCTATGTCCCCAAATCCGCTTGGCTCCATCTGTCTTCTGGGTTTTGGGCACTTGCTCGCTGGAGAGCCCAAAGGTTCTGTCCTGTCATCTTCCAGCAATTCTGTCCTCAGTGTCCATCCCGGGGAAGATTGGGCTTCAGGAGGGACTCCGTTGTGCTGAGAAGAGCCACCTGCGTCAGCTCCAGTGGCTGGTGTGATCCGACAGGGTCTATAGAATCTCTGGCTTCTCCTGGCAGCATATTGTTCAGCCAGAAGAGAGTCTTGGTTATCACAGGATTTAATAGATATGGGAATTCAGAAGGACGGATGTGACCTATACTAGCTAACATTGTTTTTGCTGCTCTGCGTCTATCGGTTTATCTTCTGGTGACCTTGACTTAATTTCCTTTACTGTTTTACTGCTTGGAACATGGGGTTTATTAAATATGGGCTGTTCTCTGATCTATGAATTTTAGATGTGAAGAAAAACACTAGAGATGGCTTAGGTGACAAGTGAGGGACAAACCCAGGATCCATAAAATCTCCTTCTGAGGCTTCTGGGTAAATTTTTGTGTTAGAAAATCCCATAAGCTACACGACGACTCTAAATGTTAGCATACACATTTTTTTCTTGATATGTGCTTACTACTTTGTCATGGGGGATGGGGTCATTACGTGGGAATGGCTGACCCTGGGGGCGTGTACTGTGACACGTTCCATTGGAAGAAAGTAGTAATTTTGTATTTTTACACTCCTTTATCAGAATCTTCCCCTTGTAACTGGTCTTGTTCCAGTGAAGCAACAGAGGGGTGCCATTAATAACACTTTTTTTGAAATATTTATGTGTGTCCAGTCATTCGAATTAGTTTTTACGTTTCATGAAAGTTCAAAAAAAGCCATAACAGATAGAGGGAGAGAGGGATTCCAGGATCTTATGGATGTTGTTCACTAGCAGTGTGGCATACCCAAAGTATCTTTGAGTGAATCTAGAAAGAGAAATATGTCTTTAAAACAATCAAGAGGATAGCTTTTGGTGATGTGGCTAAATGGAAAAGAATTCACGTACATGAGAGTTTTACTTAATGTACATCCATGACAGTTTACTCGAGTTCCAATTGAAGTTTGGGTCTAAAACCTACCTAATAATGAATCATCATTTGGGCTTCGACTCGGAGGAATCTCAATATTTCTGAATCCTCTAGGGAGCTGAGTTGGGCCAAAAGGGCTGACGTAGGCATCCTTGGGTCTCCGGCCACTGCATTATACAGAAGCACCACACCATCATCATGATAGGCAGCCGTCAACTTCATCGCCCTCTCCTCAAATGTAAACCATTGTACATGAACCTGAGGAAGTCGCTCAGACCAGAAAATGGTGATACAGTGAGAGGGAGAAGATCAGGGGTCACTTAATGACTGCCCTTACTGTCATTGGAACTCCAAACAGAAATTTGTTGAAAGAAAAGAACCAGCACACAAATACCGAACAACTAGCAAGCAAAACGCCTAGTGATATCAGCGCCTCTGAGCTTCCTGCCCACTGGAGATCAGAGGCCCAGAGCCACACAGGTGGCTGTGCCCAGACTGGTTCCGTCCGATTAGCAGTGAGAGAGAGGGTAGAGCATTCAGGGAATGAGTGAAACCCACAGACGGCTGGGTGACTTGATTGGAGCTCAGGGGCAGTATTCTTTATGTAATAATATTCTGGTCTGTTAAATTTAATAAATCTCTTTTTGATATAGTGCCAGGCACTTGCCATGGTGAGAGAGTCAATCCACGGCCTCAAAGGAAGAGTTTTTCTTTGAAGAGGGCTCTCAAATGGCCAAGAACCCGACACCCATGACTCCCAGTAAATGGTCCATCAGAGGCTTGTCCTGTCCCAGCTGTTTTATTCTTTCCCAAAGCCTTCAAGTCCCCTTCCTTCTAAGTGCCACTCAGGAAACGTTCTGCATTTGGGAAAGCAAAGGAGTGTATATCCTCACTCCAAAGCCTTTCGATATTTCCATTTATTTATAACAGATTTATTGCACATCTACCATTTGCCGGACACCGTGGGACTCTGGAGACTTACTAATTTAAAAGGGAGTGGAACGCTCTGTCCCAGAGCTGCGCGTGGTCCAGTCAAAAAGGTAATACATGAAGTTAGAAAAAACGTGATAGAATTCTCAATTATGAAATAATGCATTATGAAATTATTGTGTTATCGATTATCAAGCAGTTTAATTTTTCTATGTTAACGACCTTCAATTTCATTAATCATCCCTACCTGAGTATTCTGAATATATATGTTATATATCTAATATGTGTGTTAGATAAAAGAACAATTCTGTGTGCAAGCACCAGGACAGACGTTGGGTATTGGTAACAGGTATAAAACACCCACTCCTGCTTTTAGGAAGATGTAGTGTGGTCATTAATAGTTATGATGGATATAAGAATGTTTCTCGGTGAGACTTCATAACTCACATAACATAATATGAACCCAGTTCACATTAAGGGCGGAAAGGGAAGGCTTCTTGGAGTGGGGACATGGTAACTTAGTGCTAGGCGCACAAATTCATTAACAGTAGCAGTCGGGAAGTTAAGAAGTTATGTGAAATAGTGCCTGTTGTAGCCCCTCTTCTCCCTGTGCTGGAACCAGACAGACCATACTAAACACATTTACATGCAACTTAAAATAAAAACAAAACCAAAAAATGTGGGCCAGCTCAGGTCCAGGAGCCACGGGGCGGGACTTGGCTCAGAGTTTGTCAGATGGAGAAAGAGGCCCGGAGGCCTGTGGCAGAAAGGCTCGGAGGGAAGGCCTGGGGGCGAGGAAGCTGGCAGGACTCAGGACAGCCCGCCCCGTGTGTCCCCTGGGAAGTGATGGAGATGGGGTGGGTCTTTACCCACACAAGCTCTCCAGGGAGATTAGCCCCTTTGCTGGCACATGTGGGCTCGGAAACACTTCTCTGATATGATGAGTTTGGGCCTTTTTTCCCACGTGCTATACCATGACTAGCCTCTATGACTTGACTTTCCCTTTAGCTTAAAAGCTGGCCAAGTGTCTCCTTGATTTCTTACCTACTAGTTTTTCTCAGAAACTTGATTTTTTGCTGGGTTGAAGGGAACATCAAAGACAGGTGTTGGGGTTGGGGTTCAATTTATTCAATACACTGTTCAATCCCTGCTGGTGGTCTAGAATCCTCATATGTGAACTTGAAAGTGAACGCAGACACATCTGGTTTATAGGTGCCTACATCCCGAGGGAGACAGGGTCCTCAGATGAACCCCTGCCTCTTCTAAAGGGGGGACGCTGCCACGTAGGACATGGGTACTTAAGGGAGGCGACACCTGCCCCCTCTCCAAACTGTCCTTTGCATCAACATTTGAATTCTCCAAGGCTCAGCTAAACTTCGCTACTCTGTGAGCATCACAAAACCTATGTTCCAGCACCTTCTCACCAGTGGCGACTTCCTCAGCCCAGGCTGACCTAGAGGAAGAGCCACATCGGCTGGGAGCGGTGGCTGTCGTGTCGTCCACCAAAGACTGCACCTTGGCACTCTTTCCATTTGGCTAGGATACTTCCTACCTTCAGGAAATGACCTATTCCCCCCTAACAAGCCCAGATCTTGCCTCCTGGGCCAATGCGTGTTCCCGCCTACTTCCCATGAACTGTTTTGTCTGCAGGAAACCCAGGCGCTTTGTGGTTCGAGTTTTCTTAGCCATCTTCTCTTCCAGCCCCATCTTTGCCTTTATTTGTGGTTCTCTGCTGGCTCTCAGGGTGGCTGTGCCTGGAAAAACTAGGGATGGTGGCAGGTCCAGCCTCGGGCTCCTAAGCCAGATTAGGAGTTTCCGATAGCACGTGGAAAAGACAAACTCAGATGAATACTTGTTTTTTCTTCCTGGTTTCAGCCTTTGACACCCAAATCTCTCCGAAGATTATACCCTGGCGAGCCAGGCATGACCACAAACGAACTTCCAGGATTCATTCTGTTCACTGATTGAAAGCCTAGAAAAGACGACTATTCAGCCAATTTCGCTGTATGTCGCACCTGATAAAATGATGAGAGTGTGTGTCCCCTACCTGTCACTGGGCGCCCTGTCGTTTTTTAAGGATGTGACACAGAGAAGACAGGCTGGACACACTTTTTAGCATACTGTCTGTAATGACCACGACAAATGGGTGGCCTGATAGAACAGTGAGATTCCTTACTTTGCACCTGCTAAGCTCATGCCTGCTTTATTATTTGGGTGGGGAAATGAGGCCTGGGAAACAACAGAAGAAGGAGCTATTGCAATAAGAATAAACTGTCTGTCAGTCTGTTAAAAGAAAGAAAGAAAGAAAGAGAGAAAGAGAAAGAAAGAAAGAAAGAAAGAAAGAAAGAAAGAAAGAAAGAAAGAAAGAAAGAAAAGAAAGAAAGAAAAGTCCTCAGTCCCATGTTCCGTGGAGAAATGGGGTGGGAGCAAACTCGGGTGTACTCACTATTTGTGTGCTGGGCTGTCTCTCAGGGTCAGAGATGGATAGTGACAAGTTGGGTTGGCATGCAGTCACGTTGTGCACTGGCCAGAAAAGATACAGGAGAGGTGGAGGTAAGACCTACATGAGAAGCTTCCCATGGTTGTTGGGAAAGTGAGTCTGAACATCCTTTTTAAGGTGACAGAGCTAAGGAAGCATATTAGGAAGGACGTATGCTTGAGGCTTCTATTTCCCTCTTAAGCTGTATTGTGAAAGATTTAACACGGTAACGGAGGGATGGTCTGAGCATTGAGGAGTAAGATATTAAATATATCCCTTGTCCTGGATTCTTACCCCAAAATACATTCATCATTGACATAACTGTACATTGGCACTAAGAAGGGACTGTGTCCTGCCTCCTGGCTCAGGAATCCCTGGTGCTCTTTCCTGCCCCCTGGAGCTGCCTCCGGTTGCCTAGGTAGCAGGGAGCATATATAGAAGAGGGTGACAGGTGTGCCTCCGGCAGGAACTGACCTCAGAATAGCCTCAGGCTTACTCCTATCTGGACTCGGAGACAGATTAGTTAGTATCCAGTGGGGAAAGAGGATGAGGCTCTTAGCAGTCAGGAAGATTAAGGCCAGTTACTAGTAAAAGGCCACAGAAAAACTTTCCTTACTTGGAGTTATTTAAACTTTTCTAATCTCCCACAAGGATATCAATTTTTTTGTTGTGGTTATTTTGGAATTTGTTACAGACCTGTCGGAAGAATGGAAGGCATTTCCTGGCACCTGGGCTGACTTTCCATCTCTCCCTTCCCTACTGATAATGGTAGCTGCCATGATGGGGCCATACCTTGCGTATAGATTGCCTGTAATTCTCATAAAACCTTGCAAAGTATTACTGTCATAGAAGTGAAGAGACTGCCAGGTTAAATTCAGTGATAAGCATGTAAATGTTTACAAGTGGTCATTGATTATTGAATCTATACCATTAATAAAATATTGTGCTAGTAGCTTTACATGCATTTTTAGTTTCTTCTTCACAGTTAAACTACAAAGTAGCTTCAATTCCATTTTACAGGTGTCAAACAGAAATCCATAAAGGTAGAGTAACTAAGGTTTTGTACCTATTAGCAATTAGGTCCAGGATACAAACACATGTTCATCTGGCTGTAAAACCCATTTTCTGACCATCAAGGCAATGCCATATTTCAAAAACATTCTACATAACTCCTCTCATTGTTCAATAAATATGATACTTCAGGCTTCTAATAACCGACAGAGTCCATGTTAGTATATAAATGCTCTAGAGAAAGAGAGTACATTTGCTTAAATGCAACATGATATATAAATGAATATCTTAGATATTATTGGTAAAAATTTTTTTTTAAATGTTAATTTATTTATTTTGAGAGAGAGAGAAGAGAGAGCCTGAGTTGGGGAGGGGAGTTGGGGAGATAGAATCCCAAGCAGGCTGCCTGCTGTCAGCACAGAGTCTGACTCGGGGCTCGATCTCACAACTGTGAGGTCATGGCCTGAGCTGAAATCAAAAGTCGGATGTTTAACAGACTGAGCCACCCAGGCACCCCTATTGGTAAAAATAATTTAATCATAATAAAATGAGAATATTCCTAATACTTTGTAGGTAGGTTTGTTTGTTGTGAATACAAACGTGTATTAACACGTAAAATACATACATATATTCATGTTAACTGGAATCCCCATAGGACACATGGAAAACAGTGACTGATGAAGGGGCCTTTCCAAGAGTATGGGCAAGATTAAAGCCACCTAGCAGGAATGATGAAGCTTTCTTGGGCTGGGCACAAGGAGTCCAGGATCCCTGGGCTTGAAGGTTCAAGGGGAGGGAGTGGTCACCCAACTTGCAGAGAACATTAGCTGTATGACAAGGCCCCCTGATGCAGCTGAGACCTTAAGCAGGGAGAGTGTAGGTATTTATAACCTAGAGAAAGAACCAGAAACATGAATATGGGGACCTCTATCTCCTGCTACACTCAGGTTTCCTTTGGGGTTTCCCATTGTTCTCACATGCTGGCCCCTGCCAGAGATCACTATGTAAGTAAAGATCCTCAGGGCCTAGGGAAGGGTGGAGGGAGGGCGGGTAGAAACTGGATCTGGAGAGACTAACAGACCATATCCCACACAATATCTATTTTCATGGTTTGTGGTTATAGCAGAGTAAAGTTTAGATATTATCCTTACTATACAACTCAGGAATCAGAATATATCTGCCTCAATCTGTTACTAGTTGTAAACAACAGAAACTAACCTCAGCTGTCTGTTTCAGAAGTGATTTTCCCAGGACAGACCCTGAGTAAAGAATATGGGTGTAGGCGATTTTTTTTTTTTGTCAGAGAGTTCCCAGGGAGGGTTGTCAGATGAAATACCGGACACCCCGTTAAGTTTGAATTTGAGACATGCAACAAACACGTTTTTGGTATGACTATGTCTCGAATATCCTATCAGGCATAACTATACTAAAGACAAAGCAGAGCAAACTGTTTTTCTAAGACCAGGAGAAAACAGCAAGGGGATGGTTGAAGCATGGAAGGATATGAGAAGGAGCCCAACAAGGCTGCGTGTCCCAGGTCTCAGACTCAGCTCAATCCCAAAGGGAGCTCCAGAGTGCGAATTACACCTCAGTGTCCTTCACTCATCCAGGCAAAGGGACTGGGCTCCTGCTCTCATACATCGCATCAGTCAGGCAGTGAGGGTGGGCTCTTTGGTGGGTGGGAGCTGTGGGGCAGGGCAGTGGGGGATGTAAAGTTCCACTTGCAGGTACTTCTGGATCTTCCTAACACGTGGCAATGTAGCTCCAGTGTCTAAGGCATTCTTCAGAAAGTCATACATGCGATCAGTTCATGTGGGTCACACAGAAACTAAGGGGTGAATGAACAGATCTGGTAAGAGGGATAAGAAGGGAAACGGCCATGGCCATACTGTGTCCACTACAAGACCTTAAGCAAAATAGAAATTTATTAAAATGCTTCAGGGAATTCACAATAATGGGCTGGAAACTGGAGGCCACAACCAGTTGTCTCTAGAGGCTATACTCTTGGAATGGCGGCCATCCCTTCGGATTGGCCTGGGCTAGATGCCTCTACCACCATGGCTCTTGATTCACAGAGACAGGAAAGGGGTCTCAATGGCCACTCGAAGCTGCAGTCTTCCCTCCCTCCCTCTGGACAGCTGCCTTCAAATAGAGCATCTGGGGTGCCTGTGGCTCAGTCTGTTAAGCATCCGGCTCTTGGTTTTTGGCTCAAATCATGATCTTAAGGTTTGTGAGTTTGAGCCCCGCATTGGGCTGTGTGTTGGTGCAGACCCAGCTTGGGATTCTCTCTCTCTCCCTTTCTCTCTGCCCTTCCCCTTCTCTCTCTCCCTCTCAAAATAAGTAAATAAACTTCAAATAGAGCATCTGGTGCTAATACAAAGTGATGGTGAGGTGTATGTAGGCCGCCGAGCAATGGCAAACACCGGAAACCCAGCCACACACACACATGCAGCATGTGGCCATCATTTTTCCTCACTAGGACAAAAATTGGAGAAAGGAATAAATAATTTATTTAATGATTTTTTTCATCAGATTTTCATTTGAGTACCTACCACCTGTTTTGCAGAATTATCTAATTCTATCTTTGTGACTGTTGTCCGCAGAGCGTTTCAGATGAAAATCCTCGCATGCTTCTGTTTAGTGTTCTCCAGAGTCTTCTCACATTTGGAGCACCTGATGTGCTCTACACGCCCTTGTGACCTAGTGCATGGCCTTGTCACCTAGAGCATCCTGTTACCTCCCTCACCCTTATCCTTAGGATGTCCTCGCTTGTTTGGCTGTAGATGTTCTTAACTTTTTACTCTCACTGGAACATATTAAGACCATTCCCATCTCACTCCTTGATATTTTCTCTGCCTGAAACATTCTTCCCCAGAATAGCCACATGATTATTATTCTATTGCTTAATTTAAGTATCTGTTCATCTTTCATCTCCAGAGAGGTGTCCTTCCCTAAACTCACATCATATAGACTTTACAAAAGCAGCTTCTATCCCATCATCTCTATCTCCTTATCCTTTATTTTTGTTCACAACTGGTATCATTCAGGCTATAACATATTTACTTACTTGGTCTTTCTCTCATTCTCTCCATCCCATATGTGTGTGTGTGTGTGTGTGTGTATACATGTATATATATATGTGTATATATATATATAGAGAGAGAGAGAGAGAGAGAGAAAGAGAGAGAGAGGGAGAGAGAGGTGGGCAGCAGGGGTGGGGGGGTGGAGGTGGACCATTTCCAAAAGGACAAGGACTTAGCTTGTTTATTTCTGAGTTTTAGGCCCTAAAACAGAGTATGGCACATAGGAGATGTTTGAAGTATTAGTTGAAATAAGGAAGGGAAGGAAGGAAGGAAGGAAGGAAGGAAGAGAAGGAAGGAAGGAAGGAAGGAAGGAAGGAAGGAAGGAAGGAAGGAAGGAAGGAAGGAAAGGAAATCTGAGATTAACAGATGCAAAAAGTGGTAATAAGAGATCAAGAACCTTGTCCACATCTTCCTGCTAGTTTTCCAAATGATCTCCTCACCTCCTTGCTAATTGAGAAATGAGTCTGTCTTCAGACAAGGCTTCGGTCCTCAAAAAAGAAAGTGTCTCCTTACCTTATAGCCAAGCATATGTGGGCAAAACCATATTATGATTATTGTTCTCTAGAAACACATACTCTAGATTTCTGGAGGTCACACCATCCAGCCAGTCCCACCCTCACCCACCTTTTTGTAAATGTGATCTTGAACGAGTCTCCAGTTTGGGCTCATGGTCTTTCTCCCCCCTTTAAGGCCCCGGCTTTCCATTAGTAGCAGCTTCTTGCCTCAGTAACACAGTGTCAGCAGATTCTCAAACTTAAGAAGCAATGGACTGATGGTGCTTTAATAGAGCAAGAAATAGAAAACTTAATTAAGGAGAGTGCAGATACCACATCTGATTTACTAAGCAGCCTGGGCCCTGTATGTGTGATCCCGACTACCAATAAAGTGTGTTATGAGCCATATAATATTGGCATCAAAGAGCAGAAGTCTGAAAATTTGGGGAGCAGGTAAAACATTATATACTTTTAAAGTATTATTATAATTCCTAGAATATGAAATGGGCTATGAAAACCATAATTCAGAAAGGGTTCGTTACATTGAGATGTGATATTAAAGAAAGAACTTGGATGTGTATTGTATGCACTGAGGTATATTGTTCTAATTAGTTTTCCTGTGAATTGAGGTTGCTGAAAGACTTGAGAATAAATTAAAAGTTGAGTGATGCATCACTCCCCCTCCTGACCAGTGGTTTGCAACTGTGATCATACTCATGGGAGGCCAGGCACTTGTTCTAGAAATTAGGGCTGCTCACGGTAGTATACGGTGGGGTTGCTCTTTTCCATTTCTGTTGACCCCAGACATAGTAACATGACCTGATTTGATCAATAACAATGAACAGAATTTCTGTGAGTCACTCCAGTGAAGCTCTGCAAGTCAGTGGTAATTTATTTCCTTACCTTCACGTTGTTTGCTACTCGCATATTTTTTAGATGTAGCCTCCATCTGCTTGGGTCACAGTGACTATAGTGAGACAAAGCACCTGCTGAGCATGGGTGTAACTAAATAACTTTGCTTTCTTTCTTTTTTTTTTAAGTTTATTTATTTATCTTCGAAGGGATGGGGAGGGACAGAGAGAGAGAGAGGGAGATAGAATCCCAAGCAGGCTCCGTGCCATCAGTGCAGAGCCTGACAGAGGGCTCGAACTTAAGAACCGTGATACCATGACCTGAGCCAAAATTAAGAGTCAGGCGCTTAAGCAACTGAGCCATGCAGGTGCCCCAATAATTTTGTTTTCTTAAGTCACTAGATTGTGGAGAGGGGTTATAATAGCATAAACCTGCCTACTCTGAGTAGTACAGAGATTGGCGGCCATTATGATTTTATTGTAGATCGCATGTGAGTTCTAGTGTAGAACAATGGGATGGTAAGTATGGCTATTATACTCATGATTGGGAGAGAGGAATCATACCCAAATAAGCAAGCACAGGAAAGAAAATGCTGTAAAATAAAGAAAGCTTTGAGGCATGGGGTAAAATCCAGGAATCAGCAGTTATCTATGAGAATATGGAAGGCAATGAAACCAAATATCTAGTTTGGCAGGTTCCTGGAATTGCTTGCAAAATTCTTTTGGATTGGAGAAGGCGCTAATCTATTATCTACATTAGTTAGTCTTACATTAGGTACGAAATAAAAGAAAAAATAATTATAAAAACTGTAATACTTGAATGCCTATTGAGTGTTTTCTGTATTTTTTTTAATGTTTATTTATTTTGAGAGAGAGAGAGAGAAAGTGCAAGTGGGAAAGGGGAAGAGAGGAGGTACGAGAGAGAACCTCAAGCAGGCCCCATGCTGACAGCAGAGAGCCTGATGCAGGCTCAAACTCAGAAACTGTGAGATCATGACTTGAGCCGAAATCGAGAGTCAGATGCCTAGCCAATTGAGCCACCCAGGAGCCTCTAGTGTTTTCTGTATTTCTAGTCCACAGGAGACCACAAGCGCTAAGTGAAGTGGTGTGAATTTTAAATTGCCACTGGTCATACTGGAACCATGTACTGTGGTAATACTGTAGAGCCACATGGAACAGGACTCAGGAGACATGATCCCACAGGAGAAGAGTAACCCTGAATACAGGTGCACGGAGGCAGTGTGGGTAAAGATACTGCAAGTTCATTATTAAGATGTCAGTCTTGTACAGACAGCCGTGATGGCGTGGTTCAGAAAATGGCACCATGTGGTCAAAAGGATGACTTCATGTCGGGAACAGATTCCTGAGCCCGTGCTACAAACCTATGATGGTCACTTCCTGCATCAATGATCTTGGGGAAGCTGTTCAAATTCTCTGTGCTTCAGTGTTTTCATCTTTCAAACTAGAGGAATTCCCACCTGGAATATAGCATTTCCCAGTAGATGTTAACTGTATTTACTAAAATAAACTGTCTTACGGCCACGCGTGGCAGTAGGAACAGAAAGGGCCTTGGAGCCCGATCCATTTGTGGGAAGCACCGACGAGATGGGGTCTGTGCAGGCAAGAGGAGGGGGAGGATCCAGACACTTGGGTGTTACTGTTTTTACAGATGGGGAGGTTTCTGGCACTAAACCTACCGCCCGCAGCTCAGGGTCAGCACATCCCTGGATGGTCAGACCTTCGGGCTCGTCTCAAAGTGATCCTCAATGATTTGGGGAATACCCAGAGGTCACGGTTTCCTCGAACAAGGTTGACACCCTGTACCCACTTCGCCTCTCCTGCCCATTTTGTCCTGTTGTCCACTGGCATGCTGTTTAGATAAGACTCAGGCTTCAAGGACATCAGGACAGTTCTGTGGTCGGGGCCATAGAACCAGCTCGCAAAGCTCTCAAGCTGTGGGGTTTAGGAGGCCTTGGCCACTTCCTGTTCCTTTTGAAAGAGTCCTATTTCACAATGGTCGCTATTTCCTGTATTCTTTAGTTCTAAACAAATTAAAAAGAAGGGATGCCTGGGTGGCTCAGTCGGTTGAGCGTCCGACTTCGGCTCAGGTCATGATCTCGCGGTTCGTGAGGTCGAGCCCTGTGTCAGGCTCTGTGCTGACAGCTCGGAGCCTGGAGCCTGCTTCCAATTCTGTGTCTCCCTCTCTCTCTGCCCCTCCCCTGCTCATGCTCTGTCTCTCTCTGTCTCAAAAATAAAGAAAACATTTAAAAAAATTAAAAAAAGATCGACATTCAATTTTGAGATGCTATTAAATTCGTTAAAAGCTTTAAGTAGAACCTGATCTGAAATCTGTACTCATGAAGCAGAAACCTCACCCCTCCCAACTCATATGCTGTGTCACTGTTTTCAGTGTAAAACACAAATAAAAACCATACGTGGTCACCAAAGAGGACAGAGCTGGGCCCTACCGCAATTTTCTTTGTCTTTGCAATCTCTGTGCTCTCACTGTTCCCCTTGAATCTGCCATTGTAAGGTGGAAACATGCAGCAGCTCTCACAGGGGACAGGGGCACAGACGGCACCCAAGGCACACTCAGATGACCGCGAACCCTCTCCAGCTTATTCTTGAGGCAAATCTGTGTAGTTGAGCCCACGTGTGTGTCAGAGTGATTCAATAACTGAGAATCCAAAGGCCTGACCTTTATATAGAATGCAATGCTTAGTTGAAGATAGGTAGTAAGAACGTGCTAATTTGAAGCAAATCATCTTTGTGTGTGTGAAGGTGTGTGATGTGTCGTGCTGCGCATACTTGGGACTCAACAGTAAGTGCAGCAGTTCTGCGTAACTCGAACCAAAAAAAGTTGGTTGGTTGGTTGGTTGGTTGGTTTCAGGGGAGAGGATCTCATCACGGATGTTGTTAAGAATTTCTGTTCATGGTGATTCTGAGACAGACTGACATTTGGTCAGCCTCATTATTGTTTTTGTTTTCTGCATTTTCCAAGACAGTGAACCTCCTCGTGACCCACCTTCAGGACAGACCACCCCACTTCCCTGCCTTCAGTGCTGGCCCTTCTCGAGTTTCCCTTTCGCAAGGTCGTGGCCCCTGTCGGGTCTTGCTGCTGCTGGATGGAGAATGCTGTTCTGTTGTCAATGTCTCATTTGATCCCTAAGGCCTGACAAAATGGGAGAGATGCCCAGAAACTCGGAAAATCTCCCTTGAATATTGGCAATAGCTCCCACCTTCCACCGTGCGGCTGTGTTAGCCAGGTCACTGGGAAGTGGCAAAAGTCAGAGGCCACACTATCCCACACTCCTTCTGTTCTATTTCTGGCTCCTTGTGCCTCTGAAATCTCCCTGGCATGTAGTTACAGACACACGTCTCCACGCACGGGAGTGGAAATCCGTGCCGATTTACGTGTGTGGAGTGTGTTGGGTAGGGCGGTGAGTAGGAGGTAGAGAGAGGATTCCAAAACAGCAGAAGCAGAAAACAAACACGTGTTGCGTCACGAGCCTCTATGACATCACCACTATCGTGCCAAACCCCCTGTGTGCATAAAGCAGAGAGAAATCTATACAATGCATATGTGTTTGCATATCTAGGCATATGTATACATCCACACATGCATGCAGGAAGACCTACTTGTCTGCTTTCTCTCCAAACATCTGATTATATAGAAAAGAATAAGAAAAAATTACCTGGAAAACAATGAGCTTACTCACGGCTTTGTTGTCACATATATATACTGGCAGCTGCCAGAGCTGTGATAAGAAGGTGACTTTGCTACCAAGATAGAGGTGACGTCCTCCTCATTCTTCACCCCATGCCTACCTTCTCTGGTTGTTATTCAGCTTCAAAACCCCCAAACTCTGAGGCATAATTGACTTCAGTTTTAGAGTTTTCAAAGAAAAGCCTTCTGGACAAAATTTTTCATTAATTTATTTTTAGCCAGAGAGAAACAGGTGATAACCTTTAAAAATAAGTAAATGGAACTGCTGGAAAACACACACACACACACACACACACACACACACGGGAAATGAATTAGTTATTTTCCTTTTTTACTGTTTTCCTGAAACTTTAGCTTTGTTTTCTGTGATTTTTTTTTTTGTCTTTTTAAACATCCTGGAAAGACATTGTACCATAAAATGCGAGAAGGGAACGGAGTCTCTCATTAAACTTGGCACCTGAGATAAAGTCTCGGAGGGGCTCAGGAGACAAAAAGGACTAAGACATGCTATAAAAGCCTAATAGTTTGAACCATAGTTCAAAATGTATCTTAGTGGAGACATTTTAATTAAATTCCTTAATATAACATTATTGAGCTCTAATATGTGCTGTGCCTCTTAAAAAGGCAGACACAGCCCCCATCCTTAAGAGATCTCTTTGTCTGCCCAAGGGGTAGGAAGGGATGAATCTGTGGGTGGTTGGAGGGCATTTACATAATTATGTCTCTTAATTTTCACTATATTCCCGTGAGATTGATGTCTATGCCCTTGCTTTGTAGTTGGGAAACTGACGTTTGGGAATGTGAGGGAAGCAGGTCTGAAGCACAGAGCTACTTGGTACTTCAGGTTGGATTCAATGAGCTATAAAAAGATACATGTAAATTGCCGTGAACTTTCAGAAGAAGGGCAGGTAATGCTTTCCTGTTGTAGGGGAGGCAAGGTTAGAAACACTCCATGGAAGAGTTGGTTATCTAGAACTCAAACAATATAAAGGGGTTTGCTCAGGGAGCTGGGGAGGGGGTGTTTTGAATGGAGAAAACAGCATGAGGAGAACAGGGGAGAAAGGAGCATGGAGTCTGTGGAAGGAGGTGACCTGAGCATGGAGTGGGCTGGGTAGGGAATGTTATGTACAAGAGGACAATAAGACAAGAGAATGGAGAGGTTGGTCTGCTAGGATCATGCAGGGAAAATATTGTGATTTTAGGCAATAACGAACCACTGGAGTCTATGAGCTCAATGGTAGCGTGGTCAGTATTGGCTTGGGATTTCAGTCTGTCACAATGCATTAAATGCTCTGAGGTGAGACGTCCCTTAAACAGCTCCGTGGGAAATATAACAGGGATGGGACATTCTGGAAACAGAAGGCGTGGGTTGCATTCTATCTCCAGGAAAAAATAACTGGTGTTTGTTGAGCACTCACCACATTCGTGCTTTAACAATCCTTCCAAACCCTTTGAAAATCCCATGAAAATGTAGCAAGTCTGGGAAACGTCTTCTTCCTTTCTGTTGAGGACAAAAACAGAGTAACTTGCCGAACACACAGAATTGGCTTTGCCAAAGGAAGAATGGAGGGTGACACAGAGCTTCAGCTGGAGAGGCTGGGTGTGGCGCTTTTTAGTGCCTGAGCTTAACCCTCCTTCCTGAATGGGGAGATGACATTGACCAGCCCCCAGATGCAGTACAGACCTTGAAATGGGGTGACCACTCGGTAAAGCATGCAGGCCAAGATAACGTGACAGTCCTACCATGTAACTGTTGAGCTTATGTTTGCCGAGAAATGC
Source organism: Prionailurus bengalensis (assembly GCF_016509475.1). NCBI lineage: Eukaryota > Metazoa > Chordata > Mammalia > Carnivora > Felidae > Prionailurus > Prionailurus bengalensis. The sequence continues at coordinate 78,119,587 of NC_057353.1, read as the reverse complement.
ATCACTGACCTCCACGGAGGCATAAATAGATGAAACTAAACCAAGCCCTGTTTTATCAAACCACTGAGATTTTAATACACTGGTAATCAGCTCCATTATAAGCATGAGGATGGCCTGTTGGGAATGATGGAGACCTCACATCTGTAAAGTAATATTGCATCCTGGTTAGAAGCCTGAATTCTGGGGTCCAGCAGAGAGAACTCTTCTTGTCGGCCCTACGTTTGAACACTGACAACTATTATGAGTCACTGCTATGTGTCGGGAGCTTTAAATGCTAAACGTAATATTTGCAAGTGCAGGTTGTTAGATATTTTTGTTAAAAAGGGGTAAAAGGTTAAATACGTTTCCTGAGGAAATGAAGATAGTGGTGGGGACACCAGGTTTCAACATCAAATCAGGGGTGTGTGTGAACATTTCGTTTCTGGTGTTTGCAGGTAAACTGTTAAGGTAATTATTAAAATTTAAATCTCATTTCAAAAGAAGGGAATAACACAGTTTTTAAGCAAGGACACAATCTCTTTATGTAACTGTTGCCATGGAGTAAAAGAGTAAAATCTAGAAAGTGCTCTTAAAAAAAAAAAAAATCACGCTGATTTTGTTTGCTAACTTATTTCCGGATAACTTCTGCTTTCAGGCATTTCAGTTTATAAATTAAGTTCCCAATAAATATTAGCATGATTCTTCATTCCTCAGTCGCATAGCAAGATAACACATACATACCGTGGAGGAACCCGGTTTAGTGGTAGAATATATTTCTCTTATCTCATGACTTTGTGCCTGGGCACTGGTTCACTTGGCCGATGCTTGGTGCAGACACAAAGCAGGCGGAAGCTTCAAATGTGCCTCTGTGGTCACATCTGCCTTTTTAGCCTGTCATTACCATGAAAAGATCATGTCACGTTTCGCCTGTAGTTTTATATGAACAAGAGAAATGGGCAGACCTGGACCCCGTTTACACAGCCTGGAGACATACTCAACCCAGTCTAGCCAAACACCAGCTGACTCACCAATGCTACGGGCAGAAATCTATGTTTTACCTTCACCAGCTACTGGATCTGGTTGTGGTTGGTGCTCAGCGCATTGTGGAAACCGCTGGCCAGAACAATAAGCCGTACTCTTCTGGGGTCATCCCTATGGCGGAGATGATATCTGTGCACTTCCTTCTCTCCAAAATAGAACTTCTGTGTCTTCCTATCAATGCTACCTCTTTCTTTTTACCAATATTCGCCCAGTGCCTGAGACGTGTCACAGATTGTATTAGGTACAGTGGGCACAAGGATGAATTAGAAATAGTTTATTTGATTTTCTGGACTCTCGCCGTACAGCAAACCTTTATGTCAGCAGATCTGTACTTAGCAAGGTTTTCCTCTTCTCTGCGTTTGCTACCAACTCGACTCACCGTGAAGACCCAACCGTGGTATTTTTTAAAACTTAGCCTTGAAGAAACCGATTATACTGTCCTGACTCCTCAGACTGCTTCAATCATAACTTGAGAGAATACAAGGACACAGGTCCTGGGGGAGAACCTTGGACCCACCAGAGCAACATACCGATGTCGCTGACTGAGAACTACTAATACCCAGTAAATGAGAACACGGAGCCAGCACGCGTCCAGCTCTGAACGCAGAGAGCACAGTTGCGATTCGTTGGTGCGTGAACACATACATTGGAATGCAGATGAACTGAAAAATCGGGCTGATGCTTACATCTCAACTTACCACTTAGTTAAATTGAAGCAACACAAAATATATCTTCTGGAGGAAACTGTTGAATCAGCATCTCTGGGCTTCCACTTCTGAGTTGACACGTTTAAGCTGCTACCTGGTGCCTACCACCAACTCTGCTCTCCAGTAGCAGAGGGAGTTCGTATTCCATACCCCTGATGCTTTGCTCTGTGCTCAGCAAAAACCCAGCAAGTAATTAAGCGGCCAGATTAAGGCATTCACCTCATTGTGTTTTATTTTGTCTGGTTTAGACATCCACCTCTTTCCTTGACTGGGGGAAGGAGATGATGGATAGATAGATAGATAGATAGATAGACAGACAGACAGAGACAGACAGACATGCTGATTACATCTACAGATTTATCTATAGATCTACATACACATATATCTTTCTTTTGTATATAAAAGAATAATGATGCTCTGTTTATGATTGTTTCACTGCCAGTAGCATTGTGCCTGCTTTGTGGAAGTTTGAGACAGATGGCTTTAAAATAAACGTAGGAGTGCAAAGTATCTAAAGAGGCTTGAGAGATGGATAAGATTTGGGGGGAAAACACATTGCCTTCCAAAAGAAGTTTTTATTTTAACTTCTTTTGAAGTTGATTTTCTCTCCAGAGCATTGCATGATGAGTAAAACTAATGGGGAATGAGTAAGTAAGTAAGAAAGTAAATAAATAAAAAGTGTTTTCAAACACAATTAGGAAGTAAGACATTAATACTAAAATAAACGGGAACTAATATAAGCTATGCTTCTCCTCTTCCCATTATGCCCTCAAACTAGAAACCAAATTACACTGTACTCTTTAATCTCTGGCATTGTCCAAATTGAGGGAAGCAATTTTGAAAGGCTCATGCATAATTTATTAAAGGTTCCCTATGTAGTGTACTTGCCCTAATTCAATAACATCACACTATTATAATTTGACTTTTAATATATTATGGTTATTTATTAAATTTTTAATTAGTCTCAGAATTGCTTTTAGCAGACTCTAAAATCCATTTTAATAACAGAACTGGACAAAATGAACTATTTTAAATCTCTTGTGTCTTTCTGAAAAATCTTTGGAAATTGTACTCTGTACAGGAGTTGTGTGAGTATACACACACACACACACACACGCTCCTAAATGGCCATGGTTAAAGGTACAAGGGAGGCTGGATGTCTTCTTTGGAAAAATGTCTATGCATTTCTTATGCCCATTTCTTCACCAGATTATTTGTTTTTTGGGTGTTGAGTTTAGTAAATTCTTTATAGATTTTGGATACTAACCCTTTATCCAATATGTAATGTCCATAGTAGAGGCAAACTGATCCCAGATGGGTGGAAAGTTCTCACTGAGGTTCCATTCCAGGACCAATCGTGTACTTCCTATGAAATGTTCAGGCCTGCTTGGAACACATATTTTCAGGGAAAAATTATTTTCTTTACCTTCCTTCCCCATAATTAAGTTTCAATTGCACAGCAGGAAGCAAGACTAAGCCAGAGCTTTGTTTCATAAACATATAATATCAACAAATAGGATGAGTCAAAAGCGTATCATTATAATAGACATTAGAAGTCCTGATTTATGAATTCAACATTGTCCTTCCCCAGTTATGTATCAATGGTGTCAACGTATAAATTGCGATGTGTTTGTGAGGAGTCAAGGTGTGAGCACCTGGCATATAGCAGGAAGCTGGTACCGATTTCCTGAATGACTCTGAAAAGTTTATTATGCTAGTTGCTTAGGAAATTTTTTAAAATGTCATTTGCAAATATCTTCTCCCATTCCATCGGTTGCCTTTTAGTTTTATTGATGGATAATATATTAGCAAATTAGACTTATCTCTATATTCTGTCCAATAATTCCCATACACTCCTATCACACGTGCTTCTAAGTGAGATCGTAGTAAAATCCTTCAATCTTTCATAAATCTTGTATTTGTGAACACCTAGACTTGATTATTTCTGATAAGTGTACTGAAAATTACTCATTTACACTAATCAATTAGTATAATCCTTGATTATTGCCATCCAAAGTCTATCTATCCCTCAAGACCTAATTCAGATGAGAATCAAGCTTATATGTGAACATACAAATAAATCAGTAGCCTAAAATCCTATTCAATCCGGACCTTAAATCATAATTTGCCACGGTTTCCTGGTACTCCCAGCCTACCACACAGTGGCCAGGTTAGATATGCATCTTTTGTTGAAAATACCAGACATCTGGAAATAATTTACTTAAATAAAACCAGCAATTATGCATTATGTATTTTTCCATCCCTGTATCTGTATTGATGTCCTTCCTTCTAGCTGATGAGCACTTTTTCTTAAAAAAACAAACAAAATTCAGATTCCAGTTTTGTTTTGTTTTAATTTTTGTTTCCTGGGGTTCTGTTGTATCTGGAAGTCACTTGGTGCTTTTCTGGTATGTGGCAGAGAAAAAGCAAATGTGAAATGAATTTGAAATTTAAAACAAGGGCCCCCTTTATAGAAAAATACCTGTATTTCAGGTAAGCAGGGATGATTTGAGAGCTGGTATCCTCTGGACATTTTAGTATGTTCCTTGGAAATTAAGCCCTCACTCTATCCTTTAATACACTCCTCTAAACCAGATTTTCCTAGTGTATTTGCAAAGCACCTTTAATGTCAAATGAGTTCCTGTACTCAACTTCATTATCATAAAAATACCAGTTCTTCTGTAGTGAGGAAATCCAATTACTTATGACTAAGGTGTTTGGATGAAAATGACAAAACCAACAACTGTTAGTGGAAAAAAGGCCAGTGTTTTCTAGAATCTCGCTGGGGTTCTGGTAAGGCTCTATGAATATGGAAACGGAACCAAAACAGGAGGCTTTGCAAAGCTTAGATCACATTCAGTTCTTTCTTCAATTCAGTTTTGTTGGCTTTCAAGAACAGCATGAGAGGGAGATTAGTCCTCATTATATTTTCTTTCTGATTAATTTGTCAGATTTGAACGAATGAGGGAAATTAACACAGGCCAAGATGAAGGGTCTGTGACAGAAGTGAACAGGTTTCTACCGTGTTCATTAGAGGGATTGTCGTGAACAGAGCACAGGGTTCTGACATGAGAAGGACAGGTATTGAATTGTGGCTTGACCACGAGGTGGGTCCCACGGGCAGCCTACCCAGATGCTTCAACCCTCATATGTCACCAGGAAAACGAGGGAAAAAGTGGCCACTTCAGGGTGGCATAGTTAGGGCAAAATAGTTGAATTTGTTGCTATATGCAAAATCACAACACAGGGTAGCTGTACATTGTAGAAGTTCAAAGTCAGTTTTTGTCATTAAAGAGTACCTAATATTTTACAAAGAGAGAGTGCTTTAGGGTAAGGCGGATCTAGGTTAAGACCCTGGATCTGCCTTTGCTACCTCTTTAATCTGGGGGAACATATTCAATTATTCTGCACCTCTGTTTTCTGGCCTGAAACACAGAGAGGATAAGTCTCAGTTCTAGGTTGTCATGAGTTACGTGAGACTGAATGAAATGTGTGGTGCAAGGTCAACCCCAAGACTTTAACTCACTCCCTTTCCCCTAATGCTCTTCCTCATTTCTTCATATGCGGGGAACGAATGGAGGGTGATGCTGACAGTAAAAGGTAAGTGCCATAATAACCAGGAAGCTTTTCTTTTCAAGATAGATATGATTTCTGTGTGGACACCAGCCCACTTTCCTGAGAGGGATCCTTATCGAAGTACACCTTTTCCCAGCTTAGACAAAATAACACCAACACCACCGGCCTTCCTATGTCCTCATAACTCAAGGAACCAACTGATTGCTCCCCTAATCTGACTTTCTCGTATTGAAATTATCCCCAGTGAACCCCCAACCTTATTATCTTCATCTGATAGAGAATGTTGCAAGAATGTGGTCCAGGAGAAGTATAGACCTTCCTAAGAAGATGGTGGAGTTTTTTATTTGTGAAAGTCTCGGGGGGAGATATGTCCCGAACTCTGTCCCTGCAGCTGGATCTGGGGAAAATGAGTATCTGCTTTCCAGAGCTTTCCAAAACTAGCTTTCCAGCTAAATGACTTTAAGATTCTGACAGCCTATAATTTTATGGCTTTAGGGTTCTGGACTCTGTGATCATAAAGATTAAAATTTGTAAAGTCTGTTCATCTAAAATGTAACATGCTGGAGGTCTACGATTTCAGCTCTTATTTGAATATTCCCATAAAATATGTAGATTCTACACAGTGCGCCTGACTGGTCAGAGACCTGTCTGGCTTTCCTAGCCAGTCTCTTTCTCTTCCCAAAGAACCTAAAGATAATAAATAGAAAGATAACCTTTCTCTTTCTCGAACCTAAGAATAATAAATCCCTGATACTTTCATGTGGCATCTACTGAATGAGTTGAACACCTGCACACCGTGTCTTTTCAAAAAGCTTCTGCTGGTTAGGGGCAGCTGGGTGGCTCCATCGGCTGTGTGTCCAACTTGGGCTCAGGTCACGATCTCATGGTCCATGGGTTTGAGCCCCACATCAGGCTTTGCACTGACAGCACAGAGCTTGCTTCAGATTCTCTGTCTCCCTCTCTCTCTCTACCCTCCCCCCGCCCCACCATCTCTCTCAAAAATAAATAAAAACAAAAAATCATGCTGGTTATTTATCCCTTTGTCAAATTCAATTTTGATATGTAACACTGCATAGGGAATAAGTGGCTGACACAGATGCAACTGGATATTTAACGTGATGCAAGGGCAACACTTTGTTCAACAATATCTACTTCCATGCCCTCATTTAAAAAATCACAAATCTAGGATACCCTCCTCCTGGAAGCCTGCCTGGATTAACCAGAGACAATTTCCAGACACATGAAATCTCAATTAAAATGTTTCCTTTAAAAAAGCCATGATATTGTAACTCTTCAAATGTCTTGAATACATGCTCTACTTTTTAACTGGTTTGTTCAGAGCACACGTTCCAAGATGGCAGGATCACAGCTGGCGCACAAGTGTGCAAAGTTGCATGTGCTCGGGGCTACTTACAGGACAGACTGTGTACAACTTGACGAAGTGACCACTAGGTGGGGGTGTTGCCCTGTCTTCCAGGGCAAGGGCGGTGTCCGTGCTCCCCAGCTCTACCATTGTTAGTGCAAAATCTATAAAGCCTTTCCAAACAGGTGCATTAGTTTTTGTCTAAGCAGGAGAATCGATCAGTAATTTCCACTCTGATAAGGATGGCATATTTCTACAAAGGATTTTGAATGTGGAAGTACCTGACTTGGCTCCATGAAGTTTAGGGGTTTTCCCTAGAGAAATACATTTTTCCTCCCCCAAATCAGTAGTTTATTTTGACACGAAATTTTAATCTATCTTGTAGAAGGTGGCATGTGATGCCGATGTCTTGGCCTTTAGATTGTCATTAACTTTTGCTATCATTGTCAATGGTACTTGATTGGTCTGGTTTGCGGTCTGGCTCTGTGAAAAGAGGAGTTTGGTTTCTAAGGTGGCATCTTCATCTAAGGCCATGCACCTGTTAGGTGCAATCTGAGGACCTCCAGTCTCCAGGCTCTGCCACTGCCACATCTTTGCCAGGGATGTACTAGGGATTCCGAGATGTGACGTGTGCGGAAACCTTCCGAGATGTGAGGTGTGAGGGCCAAGGTATGATGGGTTTGTCTAGGTGTGATCCACCACAGGTAAGGCGATGCACGATGTTTATTTGAGCAGCATGGTCCAACACCACCATAATGCAAGCCACGTATGTAATTTAAGCTTTTCTAATAGTTGTATTTTCTAAAAAGTGAAAGAGAAAGGTAAATTAAATTTAACCATGCATTCATGTAATCCAGTGTATCCAATATGTTGTCATTTCAACATGCAATCAACACAAAACTTTTATTAATGGGATAGCGTACCTTCTTTTTCCTTGTGCTAAGTCTTAGACATGAGTGTGTATTTTATACTTTTAGCACATCTCGATCCAGATACTAACTATGCTTTCACAGGGAGTACATGATCTGTATTTAGATTTCAAATTCCTTGTGTGTGCAAAAGTAGGTCCACCTAGCCAAGTAGTTGCAAACGTACGTGTTTTCCAGTAACTGAGGGTCAGATTCTTCACATTCTAAATTAGTTACAATTAAATAAAACAAAAAAAAATCAGTTCTTCCAATGCACATGCCATGTATCTAGTGTTCAATAACCACCAGAGGCTAAAATGAAAGTAACATGTTACACTGAAAATAATCTCTGGATCTTGATATAAGAAAAGGAGACAGTCATTCTATAACCCTCTGGGAATTTCCTGAGCTGAGAACAACTATGCTATCAGCATAACTCTCGGCATAACTCCTCTCCCTAGCATGATGGGACATCTTTTGAAAGCAGGACGCTGCATTTATGAATGTTGTGTTCTTACTGCATCTAGTACAGTATTTGTCACACTTCAAGAATTTGATACATACTTGTCAATTTAAATTGAATAATGCAGCTCTTTGCAGATATCACGTAACCCATGACAGTTGATGAAATTCATTAATTATTATTAATATGTTCCTAGCGTTCATCAAATATGACTGGTAGTTGATTGGTATTGAGCTAAAGCCTCCTTATGGGCCTGATAATCCCAACTCAAATGGAGTTCACGGAGATGACCAGAGTCAGTCTATTTGACTGAGAGACCTAAATAAATAAACAAACAAACAAACAAATAAAAATAAAAAATAAACAAGGAAGAAAGAAACTTGCCTTTTTACATTAATATTCTGTCCCTGACAATTATCAAACTTTATGAATCTCAACCTCATTACATTTGGATGGGAGCCAACTGTCTTCAGGAAAGAGCACTAAAAATTAATGATAGTGAATTGCTGGGAAAAAAGTGGTAGAAAGAAGCATATGGTTAATGATGACATATTGCAGAAAATGCAGGGGTTCATACGACGGCTAGGACACAGGGGATGCTGCTAACTCAAGGGGACAGAGTGGGGACCAGGCATGTCCTCCCAAAGCTGCTTTGTGACCCTGCTCTACCTACGGATCAAATGGGATAGGGCACCATCACTTCCTGGATGCTGAGATTCAGCACGTAATGGGGCTTTGTCACAAACCACAAATGGAGACACTTGCAGGGAGAGGTGTCTTGCTCTGTGTCCTTTAAACTGAATCTCATTGTGTGTGAGTTTAGCACAAACAGATGGGACACTTGAACACCCATATGCCCAGCTCACCATCCTGGGCGTGGAGATGGCTGCATTCTGAAATTTCTTGCCCCGTAATAATGAAATAGTTCGTCCTGTGGTCAGGAAATAATAGAGTCTGAATGAAAGACCTTCACTCTTTTCAAACATAGATGTGGTGTCCATCCCAATGTTTACCAAAGGAATGCCCTCTCAGCGGGCTGTATTTGGATGCTTTGCTTTCTGGAGTGGATGAAGGGCACTGTAGGTTTAGAGGAAAGAAGAGAGAAATGGAGTTTAGGACAAGCATCTGGAATTTAAAACAAAACAAAACACACAAAAAAACAAAACCCACACCCACTTTGCCTTGTCCATCTTGAATTCCCCATAAATATTAAGAGGGTGACTTGCTCATGATCCTTTAACTATTAATACAACTTAAATTCTTTGATTCAAATCAAAGAAGACATTGGTGGGGACAAAATGGTTATTAACATTCAAGTAGGATTAGGAAATAGATTGCAGAGCAGCCTTGATCTTGCCCAAACCCACAGTCTATCCTGTCTGCAAGCTCCTGAAAGCAGGTGCATAAAGCAGAAAGAATGACCAACATAGCAGAGTATTGATTCTTAGCAAGCTTGGCAACCAACCTCTGAAGTACAGGTTTGAGGCTCAAAGCTTACCAGGCTTTTTAAAAGAATCTTTTTCAAGCCAGGTCTCCATCAGCTCAACTCAGGATAAGTGAGTGGAAGAAAAAACACGTGCACACACACACAGAGTGAATTACGTGTCAAATGGAAAGTCTATGACTTACTGGATATGTGACGTTGGGTTCATTTGATTCATTTTTATAATGGAGGGAACCATAATATCAACTTTATCATTCTCATTAAGGGTTGAATGTGTCTCAGTCTCCCAGGACTTGAAATACAGCAAATTATGACTGCATGTTTGTTGATGGAGTAGAGGATGCATCACTACTTTATGTCACTGTCTGAAACTGCCTAAAACATTTATTTTAATGTTAAAAAATGATCAGGGCACCTGGATGGCTCAGTCGGTTGAGCATCTGACTTCGGCTCAGGTCGTGATCTCACTGCTCGTGGGTTCGAGCCCCGTGTCGGGCTCTGTGCTGGTGGCTCAGAGCCTGGAGCCTGCTTCGGATTCTGTCTCCATTTCTCTGCCCCTCCCCTGCTCACTCTCTGTCTCTGTCTCTCTCTCAAATATAAAATAAAATGTTAAAAAAAATTTGTTTTAAATTCTGGGGCATCTGGGCAGCTCAGTTGGTTAAGCATCTGACTCTTGATTTCAGCTCAGGTCATGGTCTCATGGTTTGTGAGTTCGAGCCCTGCGTGAGGTTCTGTGCTGACAGTGAGGAGCCTGCTTGAGATTTTGTCTCCCTCTCTCTCTGCCCCTCCCCTGCTCATTCATTCACGTGCTCCTTCCCTCTCTCAAAATAAATGAACATATAACAAATAAATAAAATTTAAAAATTGAGATAATAGTAGATTTCCCCTATGTTTGTAACAAGCAATCCAGAGAGATCGTGGACACCCGTCATCCCAGTTTCCCCAACTGTCACATCTGTGTCATGACTTTAAGAATCTGTGTGTCCCCTACTCTCTCTAGTGTGGGGGTTTCTGAAGATAGTAGCAGCTCGAGATCAGTGAAGTTGGACCCAAAGTGGCATGAATCAGGATTTGCAGCAAAGGTTCTTGGCTTTGGCATCTCCATGATTACCCCTTCCCAAGCGAGCAATGAGACTTCCGGCGAGGAAAAGGACTTAAGTGTGTTCTTCAGATTCTCTTGTTTCTGCGCCACCTGTATGCTCTGACTGCACTGCTTCAGCTGTCTCGGCAGGGGTGGGGCGGGGGGAGCGTATAGCCAGGACTCGGTTGACCTGGAGCCCACCTGGGGGCTGGAGAAGAGTGTGGTGTTCTGCTCTGAGGAGCCTGGCCAAGTGTCACTCAGCCAGCAGTGTCGAAAGGAGTGTAATTCTCTGTCCCCGAGGAGAGTCCAGCTCCACAGTCACAGCTGGAAAGCTGGCTCACCAGGTCCCCCGGGACTGCACCCAGGGAACGGGGATGGTCAAGTTCTCTGGGCTCACAGCCTGCCCCACTAGGGCCCCTCCTGGGATGAGGCAGCGTGGGAGCACAGTGCTCCAATTAGTAAGTGATAAATGCATCGTGGTTCTGGTTCAGAGTGGTCATTTCAAGCAGGATACCAGTTCTAGTGGATTGAATGGGCAACTAACTGAACTCTCAAAAACACCATCCTGTGGCTTCAGTTCTCTGTCTGAGCCCCCCCTCACTCCCCAGGCCCGGACCCTTTCCCCCAACATTCTCAGGAAATAGAAGCCTTCAGTAAAGACCGCGTCTACTCCGGACTCATTCCTACAGATGCCTATCTCCTGGTAGATGAGGGTTATATTCCCTTCAGCCCCATCCGACTCTTTGTTGTGAGGGGCGGGCCTGTGCACCAGTCTCTCCTCACTAGATGCCAATAACATAACTCTGACAACCAAGAGTGACTCCTGACTTGGTCCCAAGTCCCCTGGCGGTGGGGGTGAAGTCTCCCCTTGTTTGAGAAGTACTGAGGTAGACTTCTGTCCTTCATTACCATCCTCTCTTGTCTTCTCAAACTACTTGTTTTATTACATATTCACTCTTTGTTTTCCTGCTCTCAAAATCCTTCCATCCACCGCCTCCTTTCATGGTGTATATAAAGCCATACCTGTTACTCCTAGTTGAAAACAAATAAATAGCAAAACTAAACTAAAGAAACCAAAGCCACACAACCTTGACTTTGTGACCCTCCTGGCTACCGGACTGCCGCTCTTTGATCCTTCCGCCTCCAAGAATGAGCTACGCCTCATGCACATGTGTATACACTGTGTCCTGTCTAATCTGGTTTATGACCCCACAGTTCTTGAAACTGTTTTGCCGAAGTTTCTGATGGCCTCACACTTGCTAAATCCCATGGAAGCTTCTAATTTCTCACATTTTGCATTCTCTGCAAATCATACAACTTTTGACTAATTCTCTACCCACACAGATCTTATACAACTCCCTATTCCTTTAACTTCCAAGTTAATATAGTTTCTGGTGTTGCATTTTGTGCCAGCCTGGTGTATAATTCATCAGATCCTGCACATGTGTCTAAATTGTCCCTCATCATTGTTTGAAGTGATTTCTTCATATGACAGCCTCTCAGGCTGTTCAGTGGCTCCTGGTTCACGAGCACAGTGTCCGACATAAAGTCTTTAACTGAAATGATGGCTGGTAATTGGACCATTCAGCCATTTTCCCTGTGTCAATGACACCCTTTCTGTCATCTTCGCTGGCTACTCTTCACCTTTACGCCTACAACCTGGAAACATAGGTATTTTCCTACCATCCAAACATCTTCCTGTTCACCTAACATCCTCCCAAGGTGAACACAACGACTTCTGTAGCTTTATAACCTTGAAATTATCTCAAGACCATCTCTAGTCAAGACATCTGTCCTCCACTCCATGCTCATTTTCAGCATGCTCTCTAGACAGGTATCACCAAGCTATTACCCAGACCACTAAGCAAAGAATGTACAAAACAGAGCTAGTCAACATTCCAAACTCTCAGTCCCTAACTTACGGAAGAAGAAAAATAAAGGGAAAAAAAGAGAAGAAATATTACAAAAGAGGAGAGGAAAAAGGAAAAAAAAAACCCATAATTTTTCCATATGTTTCTTTCCTGTATCCCTTATCTGGAATCAACTTGACAAAACTAGGAAACAGTGTCTGTCTTACTGCCCCCTCTGTAAAATCCTTGTAAATGTAGTCACCAGAACTTTAACTCCTACCTTCTATATCTCTTTCTGAATTAGCCCCCTCCCCCCTTTCTTTCATTCCTGTTGCTATGGTCCGAATTCAAACATGTTTCATCTGTGTCTCAGTTCCTGTTGTGATGTTGCCTCCGTTCTAGAACACAAGAGTGTGCACATCAATTCCTGTGCTACTTACTTTCCTGCAAGACAAATGCAGTAAGCCCGGGCCATGCAGTTCAGCATCTCGCTCTGTTCCCGGGCCATTCCGTGTCTGTATCCTCACCCTCTCTCCTGCTGCACCCCAGACCGCTTGCTGAGCTATGGTGGGATCTGCTCCCCACATCACCAGGCCTTTGCTCCATTCCCTTCCCACATCTCAAAGCTCGAGGGCTTTACTCTAACTGTAAAAACACACTGAAGAATTGCATTTCATTGGAAAGCCTTTCCTGTGACCCTGACTCTTCCTCTGAGCTTCCAGAAAGTTCACTGTGTCATTGTCATTTACACATATGGTGCCCCCTACCACATCAGCAGCTCTTTATGAAGAGAGACCATATGGGGCGCCTGGGTGGTTCAGTTGGTTGAGTGTCTGACTCTTGGTTTTGGCTCAGGTTGTGATGACACAGTTGTGAGATGATCAGTTTGCCTTTCTTTTTGAAGTAGGTAATCCTATTTCTATTCTTACTGGAATTTTTAATAAAAGGTAACGCTTAAATTAATGTAATTAAATTCACAACTTACAAAAGTCCTGTGTCTTGCTAGTCTTATAAAAACAGAAAGTGTCATCTGCTAAAATCGAAATTTCCATCTGAGTGGTTCATTCTATGAGACTTAGTGTGTGCACTTTGTGGACAGGCTTGTGGACCCATGCTCGACTCGGTTGACTTCACGTGACCTTTCTACATTTGCAAACTCCTCACATTGGGGCCTGATGCCATGTACCTCATCAATGGATGTTGCCATGAAAGATGAGAAAGAAATGCTTGTTATTGCTGTAAGTATCATTTCCACTCTAAATATTTGAGTTAATGGAATTTTATAGCTCACCTCTCTCATTGCAATACAGACTTTAATTTCTACAAATTGACTTCTAGTTCAAGGCTTAATCTACTAACTTTATTACAAGGGCAAGCATTAACTCTTTCTTTTCCAAGTGGTTACAGGTTTACATGTGCCTTATCACAGAATACATTTTACTTAGCTAGGAGTTGTTGTTTCCATTTTCTAGACAAAATTATTGAGCCTGCTTATTTGTTCAGATGGCAAATAGAGGATTTGAATTTAGCTCTTTCATCTCTAAAAACATAGCTCAGTTCTGTGTATCCAAAGCTTCATTACAAGTCTACAAATGCAAGCAACAGGGGGGAAACTGTGTCAACATTTCAGCCTGTTTTTGAGATGGGGTTAGAGAGAAGGAAGAAATAAAAAGCAATGTCTTCTTTGAGGCAGACGCCCCCTCAGATTAATTTCTAATAGAAGCTGCTTACCACGCAAAATGTCTGCAATGCTCACGTCTCTCACCAGCTTCATGCTCCATTTAAGATATTATTGAAAGAAACAGACAGTGACAAGTATGACATTGGGGACGCTCTGGGAGCAATTTATATGGCCAAAAGATGTGGTCAGCTTTCTCCATCTGGTGTGACTTTTGACTTCCTTTCCTTCCTTCCTTTTGACTTCCTGGTGTGACCATTTGCTACTATCTGTAGAATCCAGGTATGGTATTCAATGTCACATTTATAAAATCTCTTATTTAGCCTCCAAAAAAATACCTGGGAAAAAACTCTCACTAGATTTGGACATCTTGGGACTCCAAATCTCATTTTATTTATGTTTTTGTTTTCGGAGACCTGTACAGGCATGATGTACAATAGCTGTCCTATATAAGCTTGCCGAAAGAATAAACAAATGTGTGAATATATTTGTTTTTCCTTTAGTGCTAGGATTTGTGATATTTCTCCAGTCATTCCTATTCATTTTCTAGGAAATATATTCAACTGCTAAGAAAAGTGACCAAAAATGTATTGGGTATCCAATGCTTCACCATGCATTAGGCTCATACATTTATTATTTAATTTTATTTCCTACAATAAGCCCACTGAAGAAAAGATTACAATACTGAGATATTCGCCCAGACATAATTGCAGAAATGGCCGCCCCAGGATGCCCACTCGAGTCTGTCAGAAGGCAAACTCATGTTGCCCTGTCACCCCAGTCTTCTTCTGCAGGATAGCACCAAGTCTGGGCAAGACAAGGAACAATATGCTCTTGTTTAGGATATACTGGCTCATTTGCAGTGTTTAATATGTATGTACTGCTTCCAATTCTGGAAATAAAGCCCTTCCTTGACTTTCGGGATACCACGTCCTCCCCCTGTTCTTCAAATCTTCCAGTCGCCCCTTTCAAGTTCTCTCGCATATCTGAGGGTGTTGGCCCTAGACGTGGAGAGAAGCTTAATTCTTTGTGTTCTTGGAGCTTGGCAAAACCGTACGGTACATAGGGGGCCCTTTAAAATATTGGTTAATGGGCATTAAAGGAGGGCACTCATTGTGATGAGCCCTGGGTGTTATAGGTAAGTGATGAATCATTAAATTCTACTCCTGAAACCATCATGACACTGTATGTTAACTAACGTGGGTTTGTTTGTTTATTTATTTATTCATTAACGTTTATTTATTTTTGAGAGACAGAGAAAGACAGAGCATGAGCAGGGGAGGGGCAGAGAGAGGGGTGGGGGGAGACACAGAATCTGAAACAGGCTCCAGGCTCTGAGCTGTCAGCTCAAACCCATGAACCGCGAGATCATGACCTGAGCCGAAGTTGGACGCTTAACCCACTGAGTCACCCAGGCGCCCCTAACTAACTTGATTTACATAAAACTAAAAAAATAAAATATTGGTTGAACATGCAAAAATATGAATGGAATAGTAGACAAGAAACACAGATGTACCAAACTAGAGATTTAAGGTTATCTTAAATACAACCTGTCAACCTGGTACAGTCATATTCTCAACAGCAATCCCTTCATTATTTGAGACTTCCAGTGATGGGGAAAAACTAACTTGTCCTCAATCAGCTGTTGCTTTTGGAGGAATATTCCCTGTGATGAGCACAAGTCTCTCCCTCCAAATGTTTGCTCACTCTGCCTCCTCTGCTCCCTAGGGTCTCACTGAATGAGCCTGTCACCTCTTCCAGCTGGTAGCTTTTCCGACATTTGAAAGCACAAAGGTCACTTAACAACCTAAAATAGACATGGGACCATGGGGTCTCAGGCTCCAGGTCACTGGAATACTATAAAGTGAAGCTAGAAATTCCCGGATGCCACCATACTGGCCTTGTCCACATTCTTTAAACTTTTGATGAGCTGCAGCCCACAAGCCCCGTTCATCTGAACACACGCTCTCCCTCAGAGTCAATTCACAGAAACACTAGATGTGAAAATACAAAAGACCCCACACACATTATTTCACTCCCCCCACAACTCCTTGTCGTGTCCACATGGACAGAGAAGTCCAAGATAGTAAAGTGCCTCATTCAAAGTTGCATTACCGGTGAGTAAGAAGGAGCCAGAACTGTTCGGTTTTGTTTTCCTGTTGGTGGAATACTATCTTCCTGAGTAAGCTTTTTAATACAATTTATCTTTTTTTTTTTTGGAAGTATTCTGCCTCAAGGAAATGAGGAACCCTGGTGGCCAACAGAAGAGTTTGAGAAACGGCAATAATAAACGATCCCATTCGGTCCAGCAGGTCACACAGTGACCTGCTACTTTGCCCGTTAGCCAAAGCTCGCAACCTTGAAGAGCAGAAGGAAAGAGTAGTGGACTGTATTTGAAATATTCTAGGTTGTCATCTTATTTTTGTCAAAAACTCTGTCAGTTTTCATAACTGGCAAGTGTGGTAATTAATGATCTCTACCCCATAATCGCTTAGCCCCATGACTCTCTGTTTAATATCCATCACCTCCGGTAGTGTGCACCTTCACACAGGGGTGAGCGTGTCCATCGTATTCAGCCCCATATCCAGGGGAACTTGTTCATGTGAACCAACTATTGGCTTTGCTGAGACAGTGGAGGGCAAGTGCAGTGCAGTATCTCAAAGCCAAATGCCCAGACTTAGGCTTTAAGGCCAGAATAAAATTCCCACTTGCCATGTCTTGGCTACTGATAACAGAGCATTTCGAGTATTCCGGTGCTGTACAAAGGCCAAATCGCACTCTACTGGTGGAAGCTGACTTTGTTCCTTGCCGTCACTGCGGTAATGGTCTCCTGCTCTATTTTTGCCTTTGTCTTTCCAGGATCCATAGACTCTCTGAGAAAGAATTAACTGTTAGGGTGCCTGGGTGGCTCAGTCAGTTAAGCATGCGACTTTGGCTCAGGTCATGATCTCGTGGTTTGTGAGTTCGAGCCCCGTGTCGGGCTCTGTGCTGAAAGCTCGGAGCCTGGAGCCTGCTTCACATTCTGTGTCTCCCTCTCTCTCTGCCCCTCCCCTGCTCATGCTCCATCTGTCAAAAATAAATGTTAAAAAAATTTAAAAAGATTAAAAAAAGAATTAACAGTCATTGGGTGACCTGTGGCACACTGTTTTAGAAATGGATTGCATTTTTATCTTCTTCCATTGAATTACATACTTCTGTCTTCTTTCACTTTTGGCTGGACTACTGTCCAAAGTGACCAAGCCTTGGCCAAGAGGCCAGATTCTGGCATTGACACTTGGACTGTGTCCCTTAGGGAATTCCCTTAGCCCTTCAAAGAGGTAAATATAAGTTAATCTAAATGAGGTTCAGGAGAAGTTCTAGACTGTTCATCATCTATTTTTTCCTGGTTTCTTCTAGCTGCCATGTATCATGGACACCATAGGCTGCCATCTTAGCTCACGGTGTCCGTTCATTTCACTTGAAAGAGTTCTGCATGTCACCACCTAGACTTGAGGTAGGATCAGGTAGGCCTAGAGATGGTTACATTTCCCCAAGTTCCCCAGGGCTTACTAATCAGTGCCTTTACTTTTACTGTCGTACATTGGGATCCATTTTCTACCTTGTACCCAGCACAATCTGTTAACAATATAAATCAGATTATGTCTTTCCTCTGTTGACATATCCTTCAATGAATTCTCATTGCACTCATCGTCAAGTTCAGAGGCTTCCCCGTGATGAATGAGGGCCTGTTTAAATTACACCTGCCTTCTCTCCAACTTCATCCCCATCTTGTTCTTGCTGCAGCAGCCTCCTGGGTTGCTGATCTCACAGCTCATTGTATTTCTGGTGCCTTCACGGCCTTCTGCTCTTCACGTTAGTATTTATCTAACATAGATCTCCTAATTATCATGCATCAGGGCCTTATGTTTGTTTTATAGTTTTCATTCCAAGTTGCATCTACTGAATTCACTTGCTTATTAGTTACTTGTGTTCTGTCCTCTGCTCTACTGGTATGGAAACTCCTGCTCATGGAAGGCACCATGGCTGTTTAGCTGTTTCCCATTATTGCCTCAGCACCTCATATGGGGCCTGCACCCAGAAGACCACAGATAAATGCTGATTTAAGATTTACTTGGGGCAATATCATCAAAAGCCTTTTTATTAAATGCTTATTTTTGAGAGAGTGCGACAGAGCACTATGGGGGGGGGGAGGGGCAGAGAGAGAAGGAGACACAGAATCCGAAGCAGGCTCCAGGCTCTGAGCTGTCAGCACAGAGCCTGACACAGGGTTCAAACCCACTAACCATGAGATCATGACCTGAGCTGAAGTCGGATGCTTAGCTGACTGAGCCATGCAGGTGCCCCATTAGAAGCCTTTTTATACTATTAGGAGCCATGTCTGTTACTTACTGGATGCCTTCACATCCAATAATAAGTGTTTTCTAGTAGATAATCAAAGTATCTTTGATATAAATAAATCTGCATGAGATCGTTGATGTCATTAAGATGATTTCACCACCAGAGGACCCAAGGATGACTAAATCTATCTCTACCAGTCACTTATTTTTCCCCAGAGGTCTCCAAAAGAGATGTACATACAAGCTACAATGGAAAAGGAAAAGATGTAATAATTGCATATCTCCTGGCTGGATCCGTACAATCCTAGGGCAACATTCAGTGATTGAGGCTGATATAATAATTGCATGTCTCCTGGCTGCATCCATCCAATCCTAGGGCAACATTCAGTGATCGAGGCTGTGGCACCCCGTCTGGAAGGCAGTTGCTGCTCTGTTTTACTCATCTAAGCTTTAAAAAATGTACCACAGAGAGGGACAGATGAATAAGAGAAAGGAGGAGGACCAAAAGACAGGGAGAGATAGAGACGGCCCCCTTGCTGCTGTGGCCCTGATGCTTTCACATGTCATGGGAGAAGAGAGAAACCACGTCCAAACTTGGGATCTTTAAGTAACACTGACCCCATTTGCAACACAACACGGTGCAGGTGACACAGAGTCCTTTTTGCTGTGGTAAAGGGAAGCCAAAGTGAGAAGCATCAGGAACATCTCCTCCCTGAATGGTCCCTGCGTCATGGACTGACACCCACTGTTCTCAGTTGATAAAGACGTTAGAGACTGCCGGCATGGTGGATAGGACATCTGGATGGGATGGATGAGGAGGGCCTCCCTGGTAATATGGCATTTGAACAGATGCCTCCGTGAAGTAAGGGAGGAAACTGTGTGCAATGCAGGAGGAAAGAGACCTCAGAAGGGCAGCCAGAGCAAAGGCCCTGAGGTCGAGTGTCCTTGGTGTGTTCTAGAAGAGTCAGGGAAGTCAGTATGGCCAGGGCAGAGGAAAAGAGGCAGGAGGAGGCCAACTGACGAAACCGTAGCTCATACAAGAATTTAAAAACTGGGTGTGCTTTGAATTTTCTTTTGAAAGAGATAAGAAACCACAGGTCGTGTTGAGCAGAAGAATAATTGACTTTAACCTCCAATTGTGATTTAAATATGGAAGGACATGCAGCTGGGAATGTGGAAGAGTAGACTGAGTTCACTGGTCAGTATGGGTAGGGCCAGCACTGGTCTTCTGGAATTGCAAACAGCACTATGTCAATAGCCACATCCCAGGGAATCCCGTAGCGTAGGTAGCGACAGAACCTTGGACGTGCTACGAGAGAAGAGGACGTCAAGCCTGGCAAGACCCAGGAGCCGCTGATCACAGGCGATCTTAGGATGTCGTGTTTGTGACTTTTGGATTTTTCTTTTCTGTAATTTTGTATTTTTTTTTACCCTATCGCTCAGAAGATGAAGAGATATCAGGAGTCTCCTTATTGCAGGGGGAGAATGGTAAAGAAACACTTAACAGCTACCTCTGTTTTCTGACTTTTTTCAAGCCTGAAATGTACCCATTTTACACTTCCCGCCCCCGCCCTTTTGTGTGACTTCTTTCCTGGACTGCACAGGAGACAGGCCAAGTCAGGGCCCTCTACTTTGTCAACCAGGGTTGCAGGACCACTAGCGTGTCCCAAATATTTGTCTTTGTTGTGAGTAGCTATTTCATGGCTTCGGTAGCTGAAGATTTTATTTTATTTTACAGTCTCAAGAACACAAAATAAATAAGGAGACTAAAAGCAACCACGTCAGATACATCTTTCAAGGATCTGCCAAGATCTGTCAACCTGCGTCTCTAAATAACCAGTGACAAATGTTGTGTTGACATATTTCTCCATTTCCCAGTGAATAATTAACAGCAAATGTCAGGGAAGGCTGGTGAAATAATTTCAAACAAATAAAAACCTACTTCCAACTCATTTCAAGCATCCATAACCCTCTCCGCTATGGACACACTTAGGAAACAAAGCAAACTGTTTCCAAAATTATCAGGAAAGCGGGTGCCTTCTAGGCATGGCAGAATTCTTTCTTCCTTATCATGTCAAAGTGGAAATACGTGGAGAGCTAAAAGTGTGGAAAGTAACTTGGAGACACTTAAAGGGAGTCTGTTTTTTCTGTGGTGGTGGCAGCGTGGTGTGAAATGAGCAGAACCTCTCATGTCAAATAAATGCAAGTTCAAATCTTGGCACCAACATATTTTCACACCGTGACCTTGAGCTCTTGAATTCTTGCCTTAGTTTTTTCATTCATTAAACAGGAGCAGTAACTTCTAGTTTGCCTGGCTGTTGGAAGTTTGAGATAATATGCTTACTTTATGAGGGTCGCACGAAATTTTGCTGACACTGGCGCTTGGGACATGGTCCGTGAGTGAATGATCGATTAGTGGATACGCTTTGCACCTCCCAGAATACCTTGCGCACAGTAGATACCCACACACTGTGCCCCCTCCACTTCCTTTCCCATTGAACACCTCTTTGATAACTAGCATTGTGTAAATTATCTCCGTGTTGTGGGGACAGCTGTGGAATATTGAGGTAGGGACTAGCTGATGAAATTTTATAGGTTTCTTCAGCTATCAAATTGAAATTTTAGAATCCACCACAAAGGATGTTTTGTTTATTCAATAAAAATTATACTTAGAATACTATATGTTATGTATATTAGCTGGCTAAGACTAGGCACTAAATAAGTATAAGTAAAATTTGAATCATCTGAGATTTTTTTTTGTCTGATAGCCAAGTTCAGAGTTTGTTCTTCATAATATTTAATATTTTTTTAATTTTATTTTAGAGAGAATGCAAACAGGGGAGAGGGGCAGAGGGGCAGAGTGAGAGAGAGAGAGAATCTTAAGCAGGCTCCATGCTCAGTGTGGGGCCTAACACGGGACTCTATCCCACAACCCTGGGATCATGACCGGAGCTGAAATCAAGAGTCGGGTGCTTAACGACTGATCCACCCAGGGACCCCATGTTCTTCCTAATATTTAAAAGGAAAAGTTCACTGACTACAGCTAAGCACCTTTCATAGCAGAAACACTGGACAAATATATTTCACTTTGGTAGAGATTGATGAATTAATTTGGATCTACTCTTTAATTGTACAGTTTATACAAACTTTGTATCAGAAGAGAATTAGCAATGAAGACTTAAATGGAGACATTATGCTTATTTCCTGATGCATGTTCCGTACTGACCTATGAGTATTCCTTGCCTTCTAAGGTTAAGAAAATCCTATTGTTAATTAAAAAGATGATTTTAAGTTTTATTTCCGGAGCTGCCTTCCTGATGAAAGTACAATGGTTCTTGCAGCTAGACAAAATACCATATATTTTCTGGAGCAGTACTTATCAGTATGTTTGTTTATAATTTCTTTTGTCTGTGAATTTTCTAAAGTGGCTGAGCCATAAACAGACTAGAGAGGATTTATCCATTTTTACTTGGTAGTATGACAATATCCTCTTAAAGTATTTTTATTTTGTATTTGCAGTTTTGTCTGTTTCTTTACATCCCTCTAAGAGGAATGTGGTTACAGATGTACCCTTTACAACAGAAGTCAGCGCACTGTGGCTCACTGGTTAAAAATGAACCACCACCTGTGTTCATATGGCCCTCAAAGGTAAGAATGGTTCTCAGCTTTAAAATTATTTAACTATAAAACTCTAAAAACATTCAAATTTCAGCGTCCATAAATAAAGTTTTGTGGGAACACAGCCAAGCTCATTTATTTACACTTTGTCTACACTGCTTTGATGCTACAGTAGCAATGTTGCATAGTCGTGACAGAAATTAGATGGCCCGAAAAGCCCCAAATATTGGGCTATCTTGCCCTTTAACAGTGTCTTAAAAGGTTTCCATATATTCAAACATAAGCTTTGAACCAATAGGATAGCAGAGGCCCAGAGAATCTGTCCTTTGGGTGAAGACATATCACTAATGAAAGATGTAGCTGGCCTTGGAAAGGAGATCTTCTTGTCAAGGATTTGGTGAATAAAGATGTGAAGAGGTGATAATATTATTATATTAAAGAGGCTTTATAAATTGCATGTGGGATTTATGAAAATTCAAACTTGCTAACTATGAATTTTTCTGTGAATGTCTAGAAACTGCTGTGCTTTGCAAAAGAATTCCTTCCCAATTCAAATCAAATTTGTTTTCTTTTTTTTTTTTTTTTGCGGATTAAACATTTATGAGTTACATTTATTGGATCTTGAATAGAATTTTCATTTGCTGATACAAATACTTTGCTGGCCAGGGGCTCTGTCTCATTGATGGGTGGTTCTCTTTCCTCTCCATCCAAATCTCAGGCTTACTATTTCTACCCCTTCTTTGTTGGCATGCCGGAAGTTTGATCTTCTAAAAAAAAAAAAAAAAGCGGGGACACAAAGGACACAAGAATGGTTTGATTCAAAAAGCTGATGAAGTTTACAAAACTCTGACCTAAAATAGGACGGTCAGGTGGATTTTAATCAAGCAACTCAGACTTTCTTTTTTATTAGAAATCCAATTTTTTTCTGATAGAATTCAACTCTGAGACTGGGGGTATTTTTCTTAGTGATTTCTCCAGCAAAAACAGGGAAAATAGGTCTTCTGCTCTCTCTCTCTCTCTCTCTCTCTCTCTCTCTCTCTTTTGTCTTGTTCATTTATTTAGTTTGAGAGAGAGAGAGAGAGAGAGAGAGAGAGAGAGAGAGCTTTTAAAGGGCAGAGGGAGGGAGAGAGAGAGCACCCCAAGCAGGCTTCATGCCATCAGTGTGGAGCCCAACACAGGGCCCTAACCCACGAACAGTGAGATCATGACCCGAGCCAAAGTCAGATGCCTAACTGACTGAGCCACCCAGGCGCCCCTGCTCTCTCTCTTTCTGATGCAATGGCTCACTAAAAACAGCATGTCCCAAAATTTAGTTGATTTGTGCCACTCTTTCCAGTAGGCAAGATGAGACCAGCTGTGAACATGAAAAGGGGCTAATTATGGGCAAAGCGACCAAGTCTGTGGGTCTGGCGCAGGCAGACAATCTCGCTTCTCTTTGGTCGATGATGAAGTCTGATTCACAGACCTCATCAGAGGAAGCGATAGCCCGTCCAAGCAAAAGGTGGCAGAGCTTCGGAAGCAGAGGCTATCACAGATAAACCATATTGGCTAAAAGAATGGATTTGGGATTCAGACAAGTCTGAGTGGAAGATACCTTTGTCACTCAAATGTCATAGCCGTGAGAATATATTGTTTTTAACTTTCTGAATTCCTTACCTAAAAATGATGGTGATGATGATGATGATAGTGTCCTTACTTCTCTCTTCTTAAGTTGTTAGGTTGATGAAATGAAATACCATACATAAAGTACGTACGTAACTGGTTGTTTGAGGTTGTCATACCTCTAATGGGTGTGACCTGCTGAGTGAGGGCTCTGGCAGCAGAAGTGGCTGGGTCAAAATGGTTACAGGGCTTATAATATCCTCTGCGTTCTACATGGGCAGGTCAGTTTAAGTTAACGCAGGACCCAACCAGCCCACTAGGATTATAGGTCCTGGGATAACCGACCCCCAAAGCAGGGATCCTAGGAAGCACTGAAGGAGTCCCAGTCATGCAGACTGGGATGCAGGAGGGAACTTTTGATCCAGTGAAGAATTAGAGTTTCCTTTGTGATTCAAAGGAGAGACGAAATCATGTAATCAAGGACAGATCTAGGGTGTATAGGAGGAAACTGCTGCTCTGGGGCATATGCACACCTAAAATTTCACCATGAGCCCATGCGGTCCGAGACAGGCAGACCAACACCAGGTCTTACATTAATACACTACAAGGATTAGTTTGAAAGGCTCATACAGCAGGGAAGGCTGAGTCTTAATGGATGAAAACTTACATTCCCAGTAGCTTTATTGTACTCTGGCCATCCGAGGCCCGTTGCACAACCAGTGACCAAATAGTCTAGAGAAATGCTGTATTGTGCACAGTAGCATCAATGCACTGCCCTCCTGGGAAATCATAAACAGAGATTTGGGTCACGCATGCCCTGAATTTGGATAAAGGGACAACATCACTCAGATTTTGCCATTATCAGCTGATATTATTCATTGAGATGGATATTTTTTTTCCCTTTGTGTCTCTGTAAGACAGAAAAACAAGAACACAGTCTAGAGAATCATAATCCTGGCTGACCTCACAATCAATACCTATACGCAGGTGGCAGATCTATCTTTTGGAGATGAGAAATAATAAAAAAAATTAAAATTAAAATTCCATTTGCTCAGTGCTGTCTGGTTCTGGCTGTCACTTTGTTTCATTGGTCCAGAGATTTATCAAGTCGTAATTTGGTGGCATAACTCCTGTCACCCATCCTGCACAACCCTCCTCTGGGGAGACTGCAAAGCCTTCCAAACTAGGTCCCCATGCACCTATAGAATCACAGGGCTAGAAAGTAGCTGTAAAACCCACTGTGTCTAAAACCTTTCATTTTGAAGATGTGAAAACCCAGGGAAGTCCTGATATCTGTCCATCAGATGCCAATTTCCAAGTGCTCTGAACTAAAATCAAAGGAGAGAGGGAGACAGATATGGCCCTGGGGTTAGGACACCTAGCCACATGCTGCTTTCTGAGTGTTCTCAAAGCTCCTGCCTGATTTCCTCCACAAATGAGGGAGAGAAACACAGATGTTGGTCAAGTCCAAGCTTCTGGACAACGGAGCTTCTGACAAAGCTAGAAGAAGCTTAAAGTTGCTTGCATCTTGGGGCACCTGGGTGGCTCAGTTGGTTAAGCGTCCAACTCTTGATTTAGGCTCAGGTCATGATCTTGATGTTCGCGAGATTGAGCTCCGCGTCAGGCTCTGGACAGAAAGCACAGAGCCTACTTGGGATTCTGTCTCCACCCCCCGCCCCCGCTCTGCCCCCATCTTAAAATAAATAAACATTAAGAAAATATTAAAATCACTTGCATTTTTATGACAGATTGTGTAAAATAATGGTGTTGCCTCCTCTTTTCCAAAAGAGTGGTGTGGTAAGAAGGCTGGAGCCTCCTTCTCATTGGGAGATATGGCTTCTTCACCATTATAAGTCAGGCAGGAACTGGTGGGCGTAGGGAGAAGGGAACGGAAGTAAAGGTTTGCCCTTTTTCTAGTTCAGGCCAAATAAATCCCTATAGTTCATATGACCCCAGTTGATTCAGACTCGATATTGAACACTGGGTTGGAAGTTACTTATTTTAAAGTGATTTTGTCTGGTCTAGCCTTCTCTATGCCCACATCTCTGTAAGTCAGACTGGTGGCTGTGCTCATGTTAAGTAGGTGGCACAGCACCGTCAACAAATCCCTTGCTCCCAAAGTTCTCCCTCAACCTTCCCTGATCTTTGCTGACCTCCCCATACACCAGACACCCTAATCTCATCCCTGTCTCCTCCCCCTGCCAGATACTAGATCCCCACCACCACCACCCCGCCTTAATGAATATTTGCATCTTCTCATCCTGATTTATCATTTGGAGGGTAACAATTGTGATATTGTTATTCATAGTAGGAAATATGTATTTGGTCTTTGTCCCAGTTACTGGCACAGAGCCTCTAAAACCCTTGGAATTTCCTAAGTGTGGATGGCAGTAAGGATGTCTACTGTTATGTTAATGAAGTGACTTTTGGAAGGCACCTAAGGGTAGGGGCTGGATCACTTGGAGTCAGTCACAAATCTTTTAGTATCCTTTGTAATCAGTAATCTAGTGACCAAATGGGTTCCCTGAGTTCCGATTGTCATTCTAGCAAATTAATACAACCCAAAGAGTGAGTCCTAGGAACCCCCAAACTGTAGCCAGTTGGTCAGAAGCACAGGTAGCAAACTGGGCTTGAGATTGGCATCTGAAGTGGGGGCAGTCTTACAGGTCTCAGCCGTGAACTTGTGGAATCTGATGCAGTCTCCAGGTAGACAGTGTCAGAATTGAGCTGAGTTGTAGTACACCCAGCGGGTGTCAGAGAATTGCCTGGTGGTGTGGGGAATCTCCCCCTCCAACACACGCGCACGCACACACACACACACACACACACACACACACACATTGCGGATTAGATCCAGAATTTTTCACACATGAAAACTAAACTCTGCCAAAGATCCACATTATTAATATGATGACAATTCTACATCATTTTGCATAGACCCATATTGCTTTCTTGAGACTATGTCCCGTATCGGACTAATAACACTCCATGGCTCTCCACTGTCAGGAAGTTTTAACATGACGATAAATGAAGAGGTCTAAATAACAAAATATAAGAAACCCTCAAGTGATAAATTTCATCTTGTACATTTCCCCAAAATGAACAAGCAAGCGATCAAACAAAATCCCTAGAGGTCAAAAAGAAAGAAACACATCCAGCCTTTTAATGGCTTCTGCCCAGTCACAGACATAGAGAGATATGCCCAGCACTCCTGCTGAGAGATATGCCTTGGATGCCCAGCACTCCTGCTCTCAGCTCTGTGCTCTGCTCAGACAATTTCTTTGAGATTGACATCGATGCCTTCATTCTAATATCTCTGAGTCTTTTTACAAAGGAAAAAAAACGGTAATAAACTTCTATGCCCATTTACATGTGATTGCAATGCCACCCCCTAATTTTTCTTCCCTCTACTTCCCTTGTTTTTGAAAATATCTTGCAAGGGATCCAGGAACACATATCTTAAGCCTAGGAAAACCAAACCAATGTTTTGAGAACTTGGTCTCCTGTGACAATATGAATGAAACAAAGAAGAAGCAAAGAAGCAACAGGGGCTTAGCTGTCCAGAGGTAGGTTGGGGAAGTACCTATTTTTAAGCTTGGATGAAGGAAAGGAAATAATCTCGGAAGAGAAAGAAGTAAAAGACTCACTTGTGTGCATCCCCTTTTCAATCACTGAAGCCCCAGTTACTCTAAATGTGACCCAGTAAGACCCTTTAGTCTGCCAGGACCACACTTGTATTTGTTTCTCATGGGAAATACCAAACGAAGATGCGAAGAGGAGTCTGTATCTTCTTAGAGACCTTTCCCTGCTGTGAACACAAACCCAGGCGTTATGCTATAGAAGACACAAGACCAAGCCCCTTTTGGATATCCTTCAATAAAAGAAAGGAAAAGAAAATTTTCAGCTCACAATCTTTAAGCAGTCAAATAAATATAATGTCTGTGTTTCGGAATCTTGGATGTTTCTTCATGCTTGAAGACACCATTTCATTCTTTCCTGGCTTCCATTTTCCTCGCTGTTTGTTGCAAGGTCAGACATCAGCATTATTGCTACTCTAATAAAGATAATGTGTTTTTCCTCCAGCCGATTTAATGATTTTGCTCATTATCTTTAATTTGAGCAGTTTGGGATGTGCCTTGATGGGGTTTTTCTTTGTGTTTTTGAGCACAGAGTTTATTAAGCTTCTTGAATTTGTGGGTTATTTTTCATCACGTTTGAACATCCCCGGACATTATTTCTTCAGCGTTTCCTTCTACCCATGTTCCACATGAACATGAGAACTATGTCCCATCCATCTCTTAAATTCTGCTATGTTCTCCTTTTTAAATTTTTGTTTTCCTTTTGGTGTTTCGGTTTGGATCGTTTCAGCTGATCTTTCTTTGTCTTTTCATCTAATGAGCTTTTTATTGTTGGCTTCATAGTTTTATGGTCTAGGGTATTTATTTGAATTTTCTTTTAAAATCTTATTTTTTCTGTTATTGTCTCACTTTAAATAGTTGTCTTAAAGTCCATTTGTGCCACTCGGTTGCCAAAAAGTGGATCTGCCTTATTTTTTGTTTTTCCCTGGTCATCAGTTATATTTTTTTTACTTCCACACAAATATAAATGTAAGTTTTCCCTGGCATTATATACACAAGAAATATATGGGGGTAGAGTTAATGTTATTTGCCTACAGTCACGCTTTGCCCTCCTCTCAGATAGGCCAGGGGCTGGACAGGAACCGAGCTGGGTCAAGATTGAATCTCAGCGTTTGGTAGTCTCAAGTGTGTCTTTTAAACCATCTCCTTCTTCAAGTGCCATTACTGTGGGCTTTTGTTTGAGAGCTTTGTCTGCCTCTGTCCTCAGTCCTGATAACTTTGCAGTTCAGTGGCTTAGAACTGACATTCTTATTCCTCTGCCCCACGCAGGTTCAAATTCTGACAAAGTTCTCCACTGCAGGGTCTGCCTGTGCTTACGGGAGGTCCCACCTTCTGGAGGCTTATTCTTCTCCTAGGTCATCTGTGATCTCACACCTCATTCCCAGCCTAGCCTCCAGCCCGCTGGCGGTGCAGAGCTTCCTGGGGGAGGGGGGGCATCAGCTCTCCCTGGTCACGGAAGCAAGTGCAGCAAGTGTGGCCCTCAGGACCCCCACCAGCTGACCTCTCCCATGTAGAGTCCCCTGGCTCTGTAAGCCCACGGTCAGAGTCTGCATGTGACCCCAAGAAAGAAAAGAATAGGAGGTCTTTGCTCACCTAGGAGAGCTCCCTCTTACTCTGGAATTGTAGTTCATATAGTTCTGTTTCCACAAGTATCCGAAAATGGTAAACATGTGGATTTAATAATTTATCTACCTCTGGTTGTTGCAGTGAGAGTGATGGCCAGCCACGGTTAGTCTATCCAGTCAGAAATGGAAGGGTGAAAACCTGGATTTGAATCCCAACTCATGCACTTGCCAGCATCGAGTGCCATTCTGGACGAGACACTTCTCTCTGACTGTCAGTCTTTTCCTGTAGAAAGTGGGGCTGAGATTGCATTAAATGTGTGACCTCCGTCTAGAAGGCACACTATAATGTTTTATATTTCCAACCTACAACTTTTCATCTTTCTCCCACAAAATTTTTGACCTTTTATTATTCATTCAACAGTGACATGTTTTTAGGTTTGTTTTCTTTTTTGTCACAAATTCTATTTGTGTCACCTGCTACATTGTGGTGAAAGATTGTGAGCTTCTGGGCATGATATTCATAGTGCGTAAAATATGAAACCCACACTGATGAGCAATGTTCTGGAGCACAGGCCTCAAAAACCAACAGAGACTTGACTCATGCAAATGAGAGCAAATGGAACAGCAGCTCATAGATCATCCAAGGGGAAGTCAAGGTCACAACAAACCACAGAAATCATCGTGTGTCATTCCCGAACAACTCAACCCTGGTAAATTGAGAATATAGCACGTACTAAGGGGTTGGCGCTCCATTTGAAGGGGAGACAGATGAAGAAGACAGAGGAAGAGAGGCAAACAGTGAGAGGGGGTAAGAACCAAATGAGCAGGAGAGAACGGGATGCAGGGTGCAAACATCAGACATTCAGGGATGCAAGGACATCCAAGGAAAGAGGCATGGACAGTCCGGGTCCAAACACTAGCAGCGAGGGAGAGAAACTGACAAAAGATGGACAGAGAAGGAAGGGCACTAAGTGAAAAGAGAGGCATATAGCAGAGCAGGCAGCAATACATAAGGAGAGCAGGAGGGCGGCACTCGGAGAGATGTGTGGGGAGAGAACAGGACTAACCAAATATAAAGAGCCTTAGCAGGAGAAAGAGAACAGGAAACAGAGGACACATTCTTGGTGGGCTAAGACTGTCAGGAAGAGAGAGAATCTAAGCCAAATGCAGACGCAGAGAGAATGGAGATCCCGCCCAAGAAAACGGGGATGAGAGAAAGTATAGGGAAAACCAGGAAAATGTGATTAAACATAACATTTAATTCAATTAACTGCAACGAGCTAGACATCTTGCAAACTTGGGCTCACGTCATTCGCCAAAAGAGCATGCAATGCATCTACTGTTTTCTCTCCATTTATTAAGGTTGAAACTACTGCCCAAAGCCACGTAGTTGGTGGTTAAGCTGGAAATCCATCCCGGGTCTGTATGTCTCTAAAGATCATGTCTTTTCCACTCTGTCAAGCACAGTGATAGGAGTGTGCAGAGTGGGTAGGGGATGGTTGTTAGTGGGCAGGGGAGGAAGGATGGAGACAGGGAGCCTCTGATAGAGGGCTGTGGACCCAAGGCTCTGTTTGTCAAGACCGCAAGTTGTCTTGCTCGAGAACAAATGAAATTTGCCAAGCTGATTGACCCAGTGTGGGAATGTCTCCAAAGCAAATCATGGTCTCCTAGTGTTGCATCACTCTGATTTAGGGAGGTGGGCACCTATCTTATTCAAGCAAGTTTGAGATACAGTCCCTGTTTTCCAGTGGTAGCTTGATGTCAGGTTGAATCAGCAGCCTTTTGAGTTGCCCTGGGCTTCCCGGGCTGCCTCCTGAAGAAGGCCAAGCTCTTTGTCCCAGGGATGTGCATTAATCAAGAAAAAACAAGGGACACATTACAAGACAGGATTGGAGCACGTGCAGGTTAAGTGCATGTCACAAACATGGATAGAGGAAATCAGAGTCGCATTGTGATCCAAGGGGCTCTGAAAATTGCCAAATGCAGAGTGGCCATGTTGGAAAGGGATCCCAGAAGCGGCAGGATGGACGGAAACAATCAAATGCAAACAGTCCTGTCCTTCCCGATCTCATCACCGTAGCTCTAATTCTGGTCATCGCTGTCATTCTGCAGTTACCAGCTAGTGATGGCCTTGTCCCCAGCACAGCCCTCCTCTGTTTTATCACTCACGTGTCTTCTGGATGCATCCTCTTAAAGGCCACCCGGCCATCCCATTCTGCGGCTCATGAGACGTTTGCTGCTTACTTGTTGGCTTGACTGTGAAGACTTTTCACAATTTGCTTTGGAGAAAAAAAAATCTACCCTTATCTCCTGCATCTTCCTTTAACATATTTTAAGCTCGTATTATGTTTTCATTTTCACCGGTCCATGAACATGTCTTAGGATAGTTAACTTCAAGGGTGAGACGGGTTTGCTGCAGCATAGAGTTGTTTGGCACTGGCTTTAAAAGTGAACTTGACCACAGGTAAGGGCTCAGGATAATAAGCTGTCACCTGCTAATATGAAGTCACTAACTCTCTAGGAGCAAGAAAGGCCAGGCATCTCCAGGGCTTCCTCTTCATGGGCACAGGTACACCTGGTCCCAACTTCACCCACATGCACATGTGGTGCATAATGATTGCTCTCAGGGCTGGAGCTGCAATATGAAAAGAACCTAAAGTACATTCCAAGGCCTTGACTCTTGATAATCATGTGTCATTTTCTGGCATGCACAACACACACAATTAGAAAACAGAAAGAATATCAGACCACCTTCTAGATTTATCTCTGCTTCTCAGTGCCTGTGCATCCTTGCTAAAGTCACTTCCATTCTCGAGGACTCAGTCATTAAATCTAAGAAAAATAAAAACTTAAGCTAGAATAATTCATCCAAATGTCTTTAACAGTGATCTGGAGGTGATTTTTCTAGTGTAGAATAAAGCCTTATGTTGAGAGTTACGAGAGACCCCAAAATATAAGTCACTTCGTCACTAACTTGTTGGAATGCTATTGGAGAAGTCAGTTATGTCCTTTCTCTAGGACTCAGCTCAGTTGGACTGCAGTCAGGTGCAAAGTGGGAGCCTGGGGCCCCCAGTCCTCTAAATATATGTGTCTTATTTAATCTTTTTTTTCTTTAACTTCTTTTTTAACATTTATTTATTTATTCTTGAGAGACAGAGAGCATGAGCAGGCGAGAGGCAGAGAAAGAGGGAGACACAGAATCCGAAGCAGGCACCAGTCTCCAAGCTGTCAGCACAGAGCCCGACGTGGGGCTCAAACCCATGAACTGTGAGATCATGACCTCAGCCCAAGTCAGACGCTTAACAGACAGAGCCACCTAAGCGCCCTATTTAGTTTGGAATATATCTGTGTTTTATTTAGTCCTGTCTCCATATGTGTGTGTCAACGTACTTGTGTGTGTATGTGAGGGGGGGGGCATTCAAATACCAAATATTGTTAAGGTAAACTATTTGTAAATATTTATAGAAGTTATTTTTAAGAGGCAGCATCCTGACCAGTCAGAGGCCCTGGTAATAGCGGGCCTGCCTTCCTTCCTGGAGCATCTTACCTGTTTGCTTTTGACCTGGTTTGTGTTTTCCTGGCTCACCTGTCCCCCGTGTGGCATTATCCCTCACTTTATATCATCTACCTAGCCCCTGAAGCTTCTGAATTTCTGGATGCTGAGATCATTTCTAGGATCCTTTCAACTTTAACATTGTATGATTCTAGGCATGAGACATGACCTCTACTCTCAAGAATGAGTTTTCAGTCAATCGAGAAAATGATTGGGAATACGAAGCACCTAATCACGGGTGGTGTTTTCATGATTATCTGCCAAATTATTTTTTTTTCCTCTCCTGTGTATTTTTTAATGAAGGATGCCTGCATCAGCTCCCCGTGACATTAGCTCCATTATTCATGTGAGTGTGACATGTAAAACTGGCTCTACAGAATCCTTACAAGGGATTTCTTTATCACAGCCAGAGCGAAAGAGGTCTGCTAATTGTTAATGCTAATAAAAGGAGCTGCTATTACTCGGCTTTTAAAATATAATTACATGACAGGAATTCTCTGCTTCATTTTCTTCACACAGCCCATGTAATCGCCATGTAACAAAATTAGAGATGGATGAGGCTTCATTGAAAACGCAGACATAGCCGTTTAGGAAATGGGAAGTATCCGAGATTAAAAAAAAAAAAATCATTGCTACCTTTTTAGTGGATCTAGGACGAAATTAAAGCACAACCAGTTCCATAATTCCTGGAATCTGTAGAACCTTGTAGATCATAACCTTCTAACCAAACATGACTTGTTGGCCTGTCATCATGGCTTTTAAATAAATCTGATGGACTGTTGGTGAGGATTTTGTTTCCTTCCAAACCAAAGATAGATCTATCCATCTATCTATCTATTTATTCTTATTTATTTATTGAGAGAGAGTGTGTGTGAACAGGGAAGAGGGGCAGAGAGAGAGAGAGAGAGAGAGAGAGAGAGAGAATCTTAAGCAGGCTCCATACTTAGCATACCTGATGTGGGGCTCAGTCCCATGACCCTGGGCCCATGACCTGAACTGAAATCAAGAGATGGGTGCTCAACCCACTGAGCCACCCAGGGGCCCCCAGAAGGATTGTTTAAAAGTGTAGGGCATGTTTCTTAAATTCCACATATGAGTGCAATCATGATATTTATCTTTCTCTGAATGAATGATGAACATAGGGGAAGGGAAGGAAAAATAAGATAAAAACAGAGAGGGAGACAAACCATAAGAGACTTCAATACAGAGAACAAACTGAGGGCTGCTGGAGGGGAGGTGGGTGGGGGGATGGGCTAAATGGGTGATGGGCATTAAGGAGGGCACTTGTTGGGATGAGCACTGGGTATCATATGTAAGTTATGAATCACTAAATTCTCCTGAAATCATTACCAACTATATGTTAACTAATTTGGATTTTTTAAAAAATTAGAAAAATTATGAAGTGCAGGTCCGATCAGATAACTCCACCGTTGGAGCCCTGCACAAGTTTCCCATCCAGTACATTGTCACCATGCCCTATATGACCTTTGCAACCTCCCGTGATGCCTCTTGTCTCACGTTCTAAATGCCTTCTTCATCTCACATTGCCCCAGTCACACTGGCTTCATTTTATGTTTCCTGGAAACTTCCAGGCATGCTTTTAGTGTAGGGTTTCCACATTCTGTTCCCTCTGCCTGACACCCTCCTCTTCTAGATATATGCAATGACCACTTCCTCCTCTCCATCAATTCTGAGCTCAGGAGGCACCTGCTCTGTGGGTCTTTTCCAGACCTTCCCAGGACACTAAAACACTGCCTCTACTACTTTCTGGCACTACAAGCCCCAGGTGAATTCCAGTTCCTCCTACAATCCTTACTTTACTCCTGGCTTAATCTTGTCCCCTTCTGATTCCATCCCCAACTAGCCCAGGCTCTCACTCACCAACCTGAATCACAGTGACCTATCACACTTGTATCCCTGAACCATTCAAGCAGAAATTTCCATTCTGGGTCTAGTAAGCTTTGTCTGGGGTCTTATTTTCTGTGCTAAAGTTATTTGGTTAGTATGGTTGACATCTGTAGAGTAGTTAAGTGTTCAGTATGGCAATATGGCAGTGTTTGGTAATCAGATGGATATAAGCTTTTTTTTGTTTTGTTTTTGTATAGTGAATCATTTATTGGTAAGTACATAAGTACATGGTTTCAGTGGCAACAATAAAATCACATGAAGGGGAGATAGTATCAGATCAGACAAATAGATGCTTTTTTTAATCATCACAAAATCTGTGGCCATTAGGGCCATCACATGGAAATCCAAAGTTGCTCAGAAGCCAAATCTTAAGAAGACAGATCCTCCTAGTAATCCATATGGAGTAGTTCCATAATTCCTGGAATCTGTAGAACCTTGTAGATCGTAACCTTCTAACCAAACATGACTTGTTGGCCTGTCATCATGGCTTTTAAATAAATCTGATGGACTGTTGGTGAGGATTTTGTTTCCTTCCAAACCAAATAGTCTTACAAATAACACTAGAGCTTTTTGCAATCACAGTGTCACCTCTTTGGACACCAGGAAAATGTTGATTAAGATTTTCTGCAAAGACAATATCTTAATTTTGTATGGAAGGCTCCACTGATGGTCCAGTACATAACAGTACCACCAGTGTATTTGGAGATATAATGATCTGTACAGCCATATCAAATAGTATGGCCACGTTGGCAGAGTTTCTTCCCCCCCCCCCCAGTACACCATGAAGCAAAGTTCCGTCTAGATACTTTCATCATTGACCATAGATCCGTTCTAACAATACTTTCAAATTTGAGGATAGTTGTGAGACTTCCAGAAAACAAACAAAACAAAAATGTCTAAAGCATGTATCAAAGCCTGTGTGGGTGCTCTACAATTTCAAGATTCTTCTGGCCCCAAATAACCCAGAAGACCCTAAGTACATAAGCTTTTTTTAAAATTTTTTTAAATCTTTTATTTTTGAGAGAGAGAGAGAGAGAGAGACACCAGGGGAGGGGCACAGAGAGAAGGAAACACAGAATCCAAAGCAGGCTCCAGGCTCTGAGCTGTCAGCACAGAGCCCGATGTGGGGCTCAAACTCAGGAACAGTGAGGTTATGACCTGAGTTGAAGTCGGATGCCCAACCGACTGAGCCACCCAGGCACCCCAGTACATAAGCTTTTTAACTTAATGAATATTTCCTATATTTGTCTCTGCAGTGATCTGTATGTATTTTGCCTCTGTCCACTGGAGAGCTGCTATATTATACTCTCATTTCATTGGATTCTGGAGAGTCTGTCATTGAGAAAACCCCATCTCACCCCTGTTCATTGACCCAGGATAGGCAGAGGAAGACAGGAGGAGGTGGAAGAGGAGGAAGATTAGAAAATGCCCTTCGGTTCTGGAACCAGGAGACACATTATTACTCTGCCCCTGTCTATCCAAAGTATGGAGTCTTGAGGCCAATGAATTGCTCTCTTTTCTTTCGTGAGATGTAGTTGGCATTATGTCACTTGTTACTAAATAGTACTGAATGATGCAGTAACGTGAGATTATTTTTCCTCACAGTTTAGGATAATAACAATACCTACGTCAAGGATTATTGTTAGGCTGAAAATTTAAAACAATCTCATGAAAATGTTGGTGAAATATAAAATCCTAGATATCTGTTACATGGAATTGTCATTTTTGTTAATTAGGGCTTGGGGCAGACTGACTTATTAGATGTGTAGATTCCATGTTGATTTAAAAAAATAAGGCATCTGGTTAAACTTTTCCTGTATTATTTACCAAATAAAAGGGCTGTGGAAAGGGAGGAAGGCTGACCAGTCATCTTCTTTGTCCTTTCCCCTAGAATCCTGATGCTCATGAACCAAATTGTATGCCATCTGGTTTCTGAAATAAGGAAAATAAGTTGGTCTGTTCAAGATGGCATATCCCTAAAATTGTGGCTCTTAGCTCTGAAATACTTGAGTGTCATGTTATCTATGGAACTAATTAAAATAAATACATTCCTAATGATATTCTCTTTGAGTTGGTCTTGGGTGAGTGGCCCACATCTGTATTTTTACTCTCTGTAGAAGTTTCTGGTTTATTTAACAAGTATTTATGAGTATTTTACTACATGTCTGATACTATAATGATGAGTAAGACAAAGTTCTGCCCCTACGGAGCACAGGACACCCTGGGTGTCTGGGTAGGGCAGAGAACTATTCTAAACATTTCCATTGGCAAATTCTTCTCCATGATTCACTGCTTAATTGGATCTGTGTCACTTTAAATCCAATCCATGGCTCAGACCCCTGGGTTATATTCAGCTTAGCTAGCTGAATTTCTTAGCTAGATGTCTTTATTTAGTCCTATTATATTTGTTATGCATGAGATCTTTTAGGAAACTGAAAATTCTGTCATTAAGAATTTGAGATAATAGACATTTTAGATTATTGTACTAATGGTCAGCAAAATATACCCCCAAGTTAAACAAAAGGCTTTAGCCCTCTTGTGGGCATTATTTACAGTAAGACTGGAAGCTTGGGTGTTTTAATAGTTTATACTTTCCAACAAAGAGACTCTGTCTGCATGCTACAAGATGAGAGACCAGCAAATCAATATCTGTGATGAAAGAGCAGATATCTTTTCTCTGACAGGCCATGTTGGGTTGGCATTTCACCTTTGATGGTGACTCACTAAAAGCAGTGAATTGGGAGGGGACACACAACAGGTCAACCAGATGAGACAAATCAACCCTATAACCCACAAAGTGGAAGCTACAAAGGCCATAATCTTCCTGTAGAAAAAAAAAATAATACCATTCTCATTTTTGCAAAGAAGTTAAAGCCCTTGGCTTAGCCACTCCTTTTGTTTTATCGACCTCCCATTGAACACTCACCTTTGTGCCCATGAGAGGTGGTGGGATGATGGGGGCTGATCTGAGGAGTCAGGACATCCAAGTGTTAGTCCTGACTCACAACTTACTCACCGTGTCCCTGAAATATTCATGTTTCCAGTTTTCTCTCTGTAGAGAAAGAGGGTTTATGAGACACTCTCCAGTTCTAACCTGATTCCATCTGCTTTGTTTGCGAACTCATCATTGTCTTATCCATCAATTATTAATAGAAAATATTTTGAATCAATACTACTATAAATAAAAATGTTTCAATTCTCTTCTCTACGCCACAGGTGAAATTGAGTGATATTTCTAACCACCCCCTCAGGAAAGTTTCCTATTTAGTTGTTTCTGGCAAGGCATGAATTGTTAATATCCCAGCGATGTTTACATTTAAGAGTTCAGATTCCACCTTTTGTTAGCTATATAACTGAGGCCTGGAGTTCTGGTTTCAAGGATTTTCAGTGAGGGTGTTGTATTTTATCTGTTGTGGGTTTAATGAGTATTAAATAGTGAATATATGCAAAACCAATCATCTCTAGTAACTTTTTTAAAAGATTTTTAATGTTTATTTATTTTTGAGAGACAGAGATGTGGCATGAGTAGGGGAGGGGCAGAGAGAGAGGGAGACACAGAATCCGAAGCAGGCTCCAGGCTCTGAGCCATCAGCACAGAGCCCGATGCGGGGCTCAAACTCACAGACCACGAGATCATGACCTGAGCCAAAGTCAGATGCTCAGCTGACTGAGCCACCCAGGCGCCCCATGTAGTAACTTTTATCTTTCCCATTTTCCCTCTTCAAATTCCACAAAAGAGTCTTTTAGATGTCAGAAATGATATCACACTGGAAGAATGGTTTGGGGACTTAACCAGTATTGTTTGTATCAATCAATTATTTCATGTCAGTTGCCTGAATATGCCTTGTGTTTTTGGGATCCTGGTTGTTTCTTATACCATGCTGGGTGACTTCAGAATAAAATATTCTCTAAATGTAAAGGATTTTACTGCTTTTAACATGATTTAGGCTTCTCCCTCCTCTTTAAAATGTGGCTTCTTTTAACCGCCGTCAGCAGAGAAGCAATAAACAGATCATTAGCACTGATGATGTCATAATGGATAATGGAAAAGCATTAATTTTCATAATATCATCATTAATTATAGCTAACATTGAAATGCAGCAGGGCTGACTTTGTCTTATTAAATGAAGCAAAGGCTTTGAAATATTAATTAGTAAAATCAATCTCAATAAAATAGGTGATAGCAAAATTTATTGTTTAAAAACGTTTAAGCATACAAAGTAAAGAAAGTTTTGTAGTTTAAGAAGACACCATTAATATAATTTAGTGCTTCTATTTTACATCACATTATGCCGTGGAAAATCACTAGAGAATTCCAGGAATGTCTTTTAATTTTCCTCAATCTCAGTTTCCATCATCAAACCGAGAATGATATGGCCTACCTCCTATGTTAGTGTCTGGATTACATGAGATCATTAATGGGAAAACATTTATATAATAAATACCTTACACCTGTGAAGCATCACTTACTAGTCCTATAGGCAAGATGGGCTTGGCTGGAAGGGGGTACACCCCTCACTTTGCATTTCCAAAACAGTAATCATAGTTACAGCAAAGATCACAAATAGTCACGGAGCCCCTGGGTGGCTCAGTCGGTTAAGTGCTGACTTTGGCTCAGGTCGTGAACTCATGGTTTGTGAACTTGAACCCCGCATGGGGCTCTGCACTGACAGCTCGGAGCCTGGCGCCTGCTTCCGATTCTGTGTCTCCCTCTCTCTCTGCTCACCTCTGTCTCTCTTGCTCTCTCAAAAAAATAAAATAAATTACAAATCACAAATAGTCAACTCTTATTAAATAATCCTGTGTTCTGGGCACTTTATTAAACACTTTAGATAGATTATTTTATGTAATCCTTGTAATACATATTTTTGAGGAAGCTATCTTAATGCTCACTTCACCAAAGAGAATATGAAGATCGAGGAGGCTAAGTTCCTTGCTCAAGGTCATAAAGGTCATGAGTGATGACACCAGATCTTGTTCACTGCAGAGGCCACCTCCTTAAACACAGGCTGTTCTGTCTCAGAGACTATCTAGGCAACTTCCCTTGATCAGTGTGCATCGC
The DNA here is from genome assembly GCF_016509475.1 of Prionailurus bengalensis. Taxonomy (NCBI): domain Eukaryota; kingdom Metazoa; phylum Chordata; class Mammalia; order Carnivora; family Felidae; genus Prionailurus; species Prionailurus bengalensis. The sequence continues at coordinate 78,080,214 of NC_057353.1, read as the reverse complement.
CATGCCTCTGGTTGACCAGTTGGCCTTCTGTAATTATTTTATTTAGGTCAGCATGTGAGAGAGGAATCATTGAAGAAACTGCAATCAGAGAAAGAATCCTAAGGGGAGGTACTTGAGCTGACCTGACACCGTGTAACAAGGAATTGGTGAAAAGATTACATTCGTATGGTCTCCAACTGAGTGAATGTCCATTTGGCTATCATCGCTATGCTCACCCGAAAATCCAAAGTTCAGGGAGCTGTAGGTTTGTTTTCAAGAAATGTATGGCGTTTTATCTGGTCCTAAGTAATACATTTGATCCTTATTTTTTTTAAGAAACTGAGTTTGAAAAACAAATAAACATAAAGATAGCGTGTGCTCCTGTGCTCCCGTAATACTGTGTCCATACACCGTTTATGACTATTCCTAATTTACATGTCAATTCATTTGTTTTTATGTTCTACTCTTGACTCTACAGTTCTCAGGAACTGTGAGCACCACTCATTTTAGGGGTTAGCATACCATGGGGATTAAGACTCTGTCCCCACCCTCAAAAAAGGTAGTGGTGTGGCTAAAGGTAAATTACTTTACCTTTTAAAACATCACTTTTATCCATTAAGATGGGGCTAATAATAAAGTAAAATTATAGGTTTCTTGGGATGGCTAAATGAGATGGCATATGGTACATGGTTTACAGAAGGAACCCAAAATATGGAGACTATTACTGTCTGTATATCTGTAGAACACCAACCGACAACTAGCCTGAAACACAAAACTATTAATTTTAAATTAATTGATCAATTGATACTAGGTTGATGAGTCCAGAGTTGTCCATAAATAAAACCACTTCCCATGAAATGAAATAGTAGACTTCTTTTCATTCATGAGGAACACGTTAGAAGCACACAGGACAGGTGTGTTATAAGATAACAGCCTGTGAAAATACTGATTCAATCCTGCCCAGACCTTCATGTCTGGGAGTCTATGAGCTGCAAATTAAATTCAGTATCATCTAAGATTCTTTCAAAGATGTGATTCTATATGTCTATGAATTAATAAAACAGTATAATACTGATATAATTTACACTTGATCAAATTAGCAAGAAGTTTATTTATACACTATGGTATATACATGCAGAAATGTATGTGTTCATGTCCACTGCTTAAAGAATTGGGTTAGGAGCTATTTCTCAATCTCTCACTTTGCCAAGAAGATGGTTGCAGAATGAATATTGTCTGGTTAATTATTGATGCTGTGTTGATTTGTTTTCTCATAGCCCAAGCAACAACAACAACAAAATCCATCCAGAAATATAAGCAATAAAGTCACCGATAAAATTTATGGTTTAATTCAAGACAAAAAACATATTTATCTAGATCTGGCTAATCTCTCAAATTTAATCTCCAAATTCCTTTCAAATGGCAGTTATAAAGAATGGAGTGCCATTTTAGCAAAACAGTAGAAATATTGATGGTATTAAGGCATGTTTTATTTAGGACTGACTATGTGTTAAGTGTAGACCAGACATTTTTAGACATCCTATCACAATCCATCCAATGTATTCCTCCAGGCTGGCTGGATTATGCCTACTTTACAGGTGGAAAATGACAGAGAATGGAGCTCTTTAAATTTTCTATCTTTTTTTTGAAAAAGTGACAAAGTGGAGGTTGGTCAGACCCCAGTGCATTTTCTCTTTCCATTGTTACTTGTGGTTTATGTCATGATCCTTTCCATATATTATTCTCTTTGTGTTCCCCTTACTCTCTCCTGCAAGTGTCTGTTGTGACAAGATTGGTGTGTGTGCCAAGGTGTGACCCCATGCAATGTCAATGGGCTTTATACAAGTAAAAATAGAAATAACAAACTTTTGTTATGCTGTTCACATAATAACACATAAGTAATAGGGGAAATCAGCTCAGAAGTCAGAAAGAGGGTCAGAATGCTAACGAAATGGAACCATAGGGTTCGAGTTCTCTAATCTGTGGTGGAGACTGTGAGCCCTCTACTAAAATCCATCCTGTCTTTCTTCATCATATAACACCATGGCAAGTCCTGGCGAACTTTGTTCCATATCCTTCCTCGCAGTTTTGTGTAGCTATAGGTTCCTAATATCTATTCAGCAAAATATGAGCAGAGATTATATGTGCTGGTTTGGGACTAAGGCTTTTAACGTGAGGGTGCATCCTCCAAAGTCTCTTTCCACCCTCCACTGGCTGGACACAGTGAGCAAGGTTGGAGGGGAGGTTATTAGCAATACACAATGGAAACAAATTAAATCCCTGAAGGGCTCTTGCTAATGTGAGTACCAGGTCTAGGCTATATGACAGAGGGAAAAGTTAATCGGTGTGTCTTTTCTTCTTTTTTCATCTTCTGTGCTCTGATCCTTTTGTGATCATGGTGACCCTTCTTATTCCTTTTCGGGTTGTGCTTTGTCCATGATTTTCCATTGATGTAAATGGTATGAATTACATAATATTGAATAGCATTCTATAATTTCAAGTGATATACACTAGCTCTACAATTTAAGTGAGCACTGTTGGCAAAATGCTTGGCCCCAAACATATCCACATCCGAATCTCAGTGTTTTATGAATATGTCACGTTACATGAGAAGGGGAAATTACAGTCAGATGTAGTTAATTGCTCATCAGCTGACCTTGGGATGGGGGGATTATCCTGGGTTACTGTGTGGACCCAATGTAACCCCAAGGGTCTTTATGAAGGGTCCTAAAGAGAGACGGCAGGAAAGCCAAAGTCAGGCTCACAGAGATTCTTGAAGTAGCTACACTTCCTGCTTTGAAGATGGAGAGAGGGGCCACATGCCAGGGAATATAGGAAGCTTCCAGAAATGGAAAAAGATACAGAGAAAATATTCTTTCCTATGGGCTGCAGAAGGAACATAACCCTGGGGACATCTTGAGGTTAGCTCAGGGACACCTCTTTCAGGTTCTGCTCACCAGAAGTGGAAGATAAGTTTGTGTTGTTTAAAGCCCTCATTTTGTAGGAATTTGTTACAACAATAAGGGACCATACACTCACTCAGCTAAAGTAGAAGTTATCTGGTCAATATCCAAGATCTTTATCCCTATCTTTCATGGCACCTAGAATATTACATGGCCCGAACTTGACCCTCATTCTAAAGGCGACCAAAAGGTATAATGTGTAGCCTGGTCCTCAGAAGTTGTCCTAGGAAACCAAGGCAGATCTGTTTTCTTAGGCAAACTTTAACCAGCTACAAAAGCACAGCTTGTGCCAAATGATGTAGAAAAACTGACTTGTCATAGCTTCTCTGGGTAGCATGCGTGTGCAACCCAAATTAAAGAGGAGCCCCTGAAGTGAACCTTGTCATATGCAATCAACATTTATCCAAGGATTCTGGCCAAAGGTATTGATAAATACCCGTGGACAGGTCTGGGACAATTTAGGAAAGAAGTGTCTATTGAGGAGAGAGGAAATCAGCTATAGGGCTCATCATGGTCATTTTTATTAATACATTAGCTGAGGTCACAAATGATGCCAAACAAGAAAGGGATGCACATATGAATTGGGGTAAATGCAAAATAGAGGGTGTCGGAGCGAGACATAGATTTGTGGAAGCGTCCATTACTTTTTTACAGATACCATTAAAAGGGACGCATTCCCGCGCACTCCACTTTTTAGCTCTTGTGTTCTTTTCTCCCTGAAAATACTGTAGAAGTGGCTTACATTTTATTATTGTTATTAATATTACATGGAACAGTTATTGCAGTAATAATAAAAAGGAATATTTTGTGCTTATAATCTCTCTTTCTAGGAGAAGAATAAGCCTCTCTTGAAAGTCCAGAGTAAAGCATTTGCATCTTCGTTTTATGAGTATAATTAGCACATTTGTTGGTGCTGTCATCAATGATAATCAACATCATAATAACCCCTTATGTTTATATAGCCATATACAATTTACCAAACATTTCCCCATCCTTTATAATGTTATAGCCACCATCTCTCTGGATTTTGTTAATGGTTCCTAGGGGAAGGCAGGACAGACAGGGATGCCTCCACATTTTTTTTTAAGAGAGGGAAACAAAGGTTCAGAGAGGGACCCAGTTGGGTCTTGGGTTAGGTCCCTAGTCTCCTAGTCTCCTAACTTTTGAGTTAGACAAAGCCACGTGAAGGTCATTTCCCTCAAAAACATCTCATTCTCAATGCTGTTCTATGTGTTGTTTAATGCAACTACACATAAAGCAACTTCACTGCTTTCCTTTCCTACTATTTCATGAAGAGATAAGATGATGGTATAACTTGAAAGACAGCCCAACATCAGCCACGTTACTTAAGCTAAAAATGTGTGTAATTCCTTTGTGCGATTCCCTCCTACGAAAACTGCACACTGACGGAGGCTTTCTAGAGACGTAGCTAATGTCTCTAGACATAGCTAGTGTCATTTATTTATTTATTTTTAATTGTCTAAAGTTTATTTATTTTGTGAGAGAGAGAGAAAGACAGAGTGTGAGCAGGGGAGGGGCAGAGAAAGAGGGAGACACAGAATCTGAAGCAGGCTCCAGGCTCTGAGCTGTCAGCACAGAGCCCAATGCGGGACTAGAACTCATGAACCCTGAGCTCATGACCTGAGCTGAAGTCGGACGCTTAACCGACTAAGCCACCCAGGTGTCCCCAGTGTCATTTAAATAACTAGAGATTTGAGATCCCTTCCAGGCTCTAGGAGTCACTAGCTTATATTGTGTAGACTATTTTGTAAGCAGAAATTATTAGGAAGAGCAAGGGATAAGATGGGCATGGTTGGGGACCCTACTTTTGCCTTTACTTGTCAAATTGAATGTATACAATTTCCTTGAACAGACAGTATTGATAAAAAAAAAAAAAGGAGTCAAAGAAACCACTTTACTATCTGGTTGTGAAGGGCTACATTCAGTAAGTCAGTTCAGCACAGAGCAAAGTTTAATTAAATATGACTATTATAGGATTATTGTTATTATTATTTTTTGTCCCACAAAGAACAATCCAATTATCTCAAATGATACTGTGTAGTTAAGTGTGCCGAGACAAATGGCTATCGGTCTCCCCACTATAGCTTTCCTCATCCTCTGACCCTATATCTGTTTTGTCTTGGAAATGTTTGGAGCTGCTGTGCCACTTTGGGAGCACCATCACCAAAGTGGGACAGCCAGCACTGACTGAATTTCTCTTAGGTCCGCTTTCACCATGACTTTGTTTCTTTGCTGTGTTTTCACATCTCAGGACAGAATAGAGCAGGTGTCCCACACTAGAGAGGTCGCCTCGGGTTAATACGTGGACCAGGTAGGGCAGTGCAGTTCTAAGAACAGGCAAGATTGATAGTTCAAAAAGAAGAAGGAGAAGGAGAAGCTTATACATCTAGTCTGGGCTCACAAACATGAAGCGTGAATTCTCCCAACAAAGAGCAAGGGATGAGCTTGCATTCAAAGAGAAACAGTAAGTAAATTGAGATCTGAAGCACAGGGGTGGAAGTGTCCCTGAAACGTGTGTCTAATTCCATCATGGATCACGCTCACTTTCATTCCCACACCTGCCCTTCTCCTCCTCCTGAGTGGGGAGTTGTGATTTTTGTCTTGTTTGTGTTGAATTCTTCTCTACTTCGTGTCTGACACTTTTTAGTTATTCATTATGTACTTGTACTTGTTGGGTTTGACTAGAACCGAGAACCAGAATGGTAGGGAAAGTGAGAGAAAGAGACGTTAAGAAAGGGAGAGGCTTGGCTGACACCCTGAAGCAGTACCATCACATCATGTGAGTGGTAAATGTCGGCCACGGTTCCATTTGCCTTCCTGTATTTATATATTAGTTGTATGTGTTTTGCTAAGATAGCTGTGATACTGTGTTTTATAAGAAATATGTATTTGGTCTTTGGCCCCTTTCCTGGAAGGAGGCTCCTAAAACCCTTGGAATTTCCTGTGATGAGAACAGACAGGTGTCTTCTGTCATATTCATGAGGTGGCTTTTGGAAAGCCCCTAAGGATGGGGGCTGGTGGTCAAGGGAACCAACCATGTCTTTAGAGGGTGGGAACTTTCAGTCTTACCCCTTGATGTCTGGGGAAAGGAGAGGGGCTGGAGGTTGACTCAATCACCAATGGCCAATCAGTTCATCAATCATGCCTAGGTAATGAAGCATCCATAAAAACCCACAAGGACAGGATCTGAAAATCTTCCAGGTTGGTGAACCAGAAAGTTTCTCCATGCCACTGTTCTTGGGACCAAACTCCACCAGGCCCTTAACAAAGAGCTTTCATCTTCTACATCTGGCTCTTGATTCTGTCCTGTAACATCCCTTGTGATAAACTGGTATTCTAGTGACTAAATGGGTTCCGGAGTTCTATGAGCCGCTGTAGCAAATTAATTAAACATTAGGAGGGGGTTGTAGGAACCTTGAACTTTGAGCCAGCTGGTCATAGCAGTTGACAAGCTGGGCTTATGATTGGCATCTGAAGTGGGGACAGTCTTGAGGGACTGAGCCCTTGACCTGTGAGCCCTTATGCCAACTCTGGGTAGATAGCATCAGGATTGAGTTGAATTGCACAACATCTAGCTGGTTTGGGAGTACTGTTCAGGGTTTGGGGAAAAAATCCCATACATCAGGATTGCTAGTGGAATATAAATAGCTATCATTTATTAAACTCCCATGTCAGATACCTTACCAAAATTATTTCATGTAATGTCTCTTATATCAAGGAAGGTGTGATTATCTCTGTGTTTTCAGGTGAGAAGAGTGAGGGTCACAGTGTGTCAGTAACTGTCCCAAAGTCACACAGCAGGTGCCAGTAGTCTAATTCCATTGCCCCTGCACTTTCCTTGGTAATGTGAGTGGGTTGTAATCCAGATGTAATGGGTTATCTGGTACCTACTTCTGGATCTAGCTTATAGAAAGAAATAGGGACAGTAAGTGCAATCAGATGCTCGGAGGAGATTTCTCAGGGTCCACTTCATTGTCCAGCTCCAGTACCCACTTGATTTTTCTAATAACAATGAAGACTGTGGAAAGAAAGAAAGAAAGAAAGAAAGAAAGAAAGAAAGAAAGAAAGAAAGAAAGAGCAGAATAAGGAGAGGAATCCACAGTGTGAACACAGCCAGGAGTTCACCTCACTACTTATAAACCTTAATTAAACCTAATTTGTAAATCTTAATTGAACCACATGTACAGGCATTAATGAAGCCGTATAATAACACTGCTCTCCCAATAAGACAACACACTAATACTAAATACTTATATTCCTGGAAAATGTACTCACGTGGGCCTCATCAAAGCATAATGGGGAAGTAGATAAACAATTAATCTCATTAATTGCAATCAAAGGACAAAAAGTACAAACCAGTTGCCTAGAGGAATCGACTTTGCCAGATTTCCTCACAAACAGATATGGTGCTAATGAAGTGACAGTGTGAACTGAGTGCACAGCTGAGGAACCAAAAGAAAACAAAACAAAACTCTTGGAATGTCAAGAGAAGGACGTTCAAACTGGGGAAAACCAAGGCCCTCTCTTGCAAAAGTCAACCCTTGCAAGATTCCTCTTGGGTTCACCCGTTCGTTTCTTCAACAGATGTACACTCAACACCCACCCTGGTGGTCCTTTTGTAATACCTGTGTGTACCATATCGTAGTCTGTATACCTTAAACTTACACAGCGTAATATGTCAGTTGTGTCTCAGTGAGACACCTGCCCCCTATGCTGCCCACGTGTTCTTGAAAGTGAGGACTTAAACATAAAGGAGACATGGTTCTTGATAAGGAGATGTGTAACATGAGAGACTGAGGTACTATTTTGTGTCAGACACTTTCACAAGTGTCCCATTCAATGTCTTTAAGAGTCAGGTTTTGCTATATATATATATAATATATAATATATATAATGTTATAATGAGTATATATTATATATTACTATATTTTATATAATTAATTATAAATATATAATATAAATATAATTAATTATTATATATACATATATATTATATGTAAACAGACTTGTATGCAGAGATTGGGCTCTTACTTCTTCTTCTAAGCTTCAGAAGCTGTACTCTAGGAAATCACCACTCAGTCTTGATTCGATTTCCTAACTGTCATGCTGACACCCCCAGATATCTGCTTTTACTCTAGGCACCTCATGGACATTCTTTATCGTCAGTGGCTTCTGTGGCTACCTCCCTGCGCATCCTTCTGGTCTACCCGGTATCTTTATTCCAGCGGTGGTCCCATGATCCTAAAATGGGAGCCTAACTTTCCCCATTCAGGGTCCACGATGATTTGGACCTTTCCTGATCTTCACACTGTTACTCCAGAACAAGTCTACTGGTGCTAGCTTTACAAGTGTGTCCCTGTCCCTGTCTCTGTCATTCTGTCTGGCTTGAATGCCTTTCCGTCATGTTAGGGCAATCTCAACTGATCCCTCAATATTGGGTTAAGGTGTCACCTCCGTGAATCCTTCCTTTTGTCAGTGAAAAAAGGCAAAATCTCCCAGGTTTGTGTTTGGTCCATTTCTCTACTCATGGACTACAGCTATTTGTTTACATGCTGTGCTTTTACCAAATGGTAGATTTCTAAACTGGCACCCCTGGCGTAAGGCAAAGGGACATATTTCCATTGAATGTATAAATAAAATAGGAAAGGTCTGACACCAAACTGCATGCAGTTGATACTCCCAGTGCCCTCACTCCCCAAATAGGAAACAGGAAGAGGCCAGTTCTTCCTGACTATAAACAGAGAGCATGAGGAAGTTATTACTCAGACCATAAGCCTGTGGTTTGCAACCACCTGTAGCAAATATGGATCTCCTTGTTCCAAAACCAGGGAGGAGCTCTGTTTGCCCACTATGTCTGTATAGCCTTCAAATGGCAAAGTGCCCACTTCTGCTCTTTATGCTCCAATTCGCCCAAGTTCTCAGGGCTTGATATCAATCTTGTTTTTGTCCATCAAAGGGCATCCAAATCCTTTGAAGTGGTGTTCCATTATTGAGCCTTGAAGATCTTCAATCTATTCTCCCAAGAGTTCCTTGAAGGATCTCATCACACACACACACACACACACACACACACACACACACACACACAATGATATTTGATGGTATTACTTTGCTGCTGAAATAATTTAGTGTCTCCAGGGTGAAAGTCTAAATCGTCTGATTGTCCTGAAAGTCTTCCATGATCCAGCTCCTGCTTATCTCCAAGGCTCCTTTTACTCCAACCTCTCTGTCAACATTACACATTTAAAAAAAAAAAAGCTTTTTTTAAAGAGAGAGAAAGAGCATATGACTGGGTGGAGGGGTAAAGGGAAGGAGAGAGAGAGAAAGAGAGAGAGAGAGAGAGAGAGAGAGAGAGAGAATCTCAAGCAGGCTCTATGCTCAGTGCAGAGCCTGACATAGGGCTTGAGCCCAGGACCCTGGGATCATGACCTGAGCTAAAATCAAGAGTGGAACGCTCAACCGACTGAGCTGTCAGGTGCCCCAACATTACACATCTAATCATGCCTTATTACTCTGTGTTCTCTAACCCATGCTATCTCTAATTTTAGCCTTTGAAAAGAATTAACACTTCTTTTAGAGTGGTTTGAGGTTCGTAGAAAACTTGAGCAGAATACAGAGAGCCCCTTACACTCTTCTTCACATGGCCCCAACCCTCACAGTTCCCCCTATTATTAAGATTTGGCGGCAGAGTGCTATGTTACAACTGATGAACAAGTATTCATACACCATGAATAACAGACGTCCATAGTTTACATTAAGGTTCGCTCTTTGTGTTTTGCAGCTCTATGACTTTAGCTTTTTTAAGTGCTGCTCCCACTGAATAGAAGGCACTGTCATCTGTTCTTTGGTTCACTCACCTCTCAGGTTTCAACTTATAGGCCACCTTCTCTGGGAAGTCCTCCTTGGCGCTTACGCTGTTGCAGGTCACATTATTGGAGAGTAAGTGGATAAGTAAAGGTTTAAGCTTATTTTAATTAATTAGTTAATTAATTAATTTCACATTTATTTATTTTTGAGAGACAGAGAGAGAGCATGAGCAGGGGAGGAGCAGACAGAGAGGGAGACACAGAATCCGAGGCAGGCTCCAGGCTCCAAGCTGTCAGCACAGAGCCCCACGTGGGGCTCGAACCCACGAACCGCGAGATCATGACCTGAGCCGAAGTCGGACGCTTTAACCGACTGAGCCACCCAGGTGCCCTTCCCTCAGCTTATTTTAAACAGGCACACATTCTGTGTGCTCCAGACATGCTCTCTGATTACCTTTATTTTGGCATTTATGTCGCTATATTTTAATACTGTGCTTCTTAGCTGTGATTTTCTTAAATGTGAATGCTATGTCTCACCTATTCTAATAATGTTCATTGCCTGCCAGAGACACTGGCAAACAGTATATAATAAATGTTTTTTTGTTGTTGGTTGATTGGATAAACAAGTCCATCTTCCGTTTTCTCCCAGGACGTGTTTGGACTCCTTAAACAGTGGAATTAATATTTGACTTCTGGGATTCATAGCCATAGTTCCTCAGAAAGAGACAGAGCTGAGATCCCCAGCTAAAATGTCTACAGAATGAGTCATGCCTCATCTATCTACTACCTGGATCCAGGAACACTAATCACTGTATCAAGGAGAGCAACTCACAACAGATTTTGGCTTGGAGGACATCTCCTTTACAAAAAAGAACATTATTTTTGCTTTGCTTTACTGGATTGCTGTGAGATGAATATCAAAAGAATAAGTGTTGGAGGGTAGTTTATACTATAAAATAATCCAACAAATGAAACGTTTGGAAAAGTCTCACATATTCCCTGCCAACTCTGCCTTAGAAGGGGGTAGGAACCATCTTGCGTGAGGGTTATTCTGTTCTTCCTTCTACGTACCCTTGACCTATGACACATGGTGTGACGGGAAATGATAAGAGATGCCAATCATATCTTTTCTCTAGGACTTTAAAATATACTTTACATCAGATGTAATTTTCAGCGATCTGATAGCATAAAATTAAAGATGACCTTTGATTATTACACTTACTCTTGAGCTGTGAAGCATTCTTATCTCAAAACTGTATAATATTGAAGGCACGTTAGATTTAAAAATACTCATTCATTTTCCAGGAGTGCATTGCCTTTGTGCTACATTTGATTAACTACCATGTCTTAAAAAATAAATACAGATGATTCAAATAAAGAATAGAGGAGGCAAAAGTGAAAATACACCATGGGTTTGAGCTGGCACAGTGACGAGGCAAAGCTGTGCACACATCCAGCTGAGTCAGGGGACCGGGCACAGAGCGCAGGGTGAAGAAGCCCACAGGCAGTGAGAAAGAGCAAAGCAGTGGGCATCAAGCAAAAGAATCGTATCTCCAAGATAGCATCCAACATGTAATTATCTTCTATGTGAATGAACCAAAGGAGCTAAGCTCCTTCAATAAGCCACCCTGAGTAATGTTTCCCGTGTATCAACACCTACTTTGGGCCAGTAACTTAAGTTATTACATCCATTATTTCTTTAATTTTATCTCTTCCATTTAGAGAGAAGGAAATGATCACTCAGAAATGCTCATCATCCTTCTGAAGTTATACATTAAGTCAAAGATTCAGAACTGTAGTCACTTAGGTCTGATTCTAGTCTGTGTTCTTACCCATGGGTTTGAGGGCCTCTGATGGTAATATTTTCTACGATAGATTGCTGGTTCCAAGTATTCATAGGTTTTTCGGGCTGTACAGCCTCTGATTGCAGCTACTCAACTCTCCATGAAAGCTGCCACAGACTCTGTGTAAAGTAGTGAGGTGGGCCATGTTCCAATAAAACTTTATTTGCAAGAACAGGCAACAGGCTGGATTTTGCCTATGCAACATAAGGTGGAAATATTTCAAGACAGCGTTTCTCAAACTATTTCTGGCACAGCCCAGAGCTACCATAGAATATTACTTATATGCATCTGTATTATTTATTATTAAGAGAACCAAGGTTCTCAGAAAATACTTCAGTCCTTCTAGATTTTGATGTGCATTGATTTTTTATTTTCTATTTTATTTGATTAAAAGAAAAAAAATGCTCTGGCCCTGAACCATCAAAATGATGTGTCATGATGCACATTTTGAAAAAAGATGTTATGAAGATTAAAACAAAAACCTGAATCATAGAAGCTTCTTGTAGCAGATTCTGAATTACATGAATGGAAAATAATGAAAGGAGCAGAACCTTGGATCTGGACGTGTCATTGGAATTCCTAAGATAATCGCTTAGTCAATAGACAATAGAATAAGTTCCAAAAGAACACTCACCAAAGAAACTTATCTCCTGCAGTGAGATTTTAGACTTCAGTTTTTCCATGCAGGTAGTTCTAAGGAACCTTAGAATCTGCAACTCTGACTCTTTCATTCAAAATATATTTGGGGAGGACACCTGGGTGGCTCAGTCAGTTGAGCATCCAACTCCTGATTTCGGCTCAGGTCACGTCTCAGGGTTGTGGGATTGAGCCCCGTGCCAAGCATGGAGTCGACCTGAGATCCTGAGATTCTTTCTCTCTCTCCCTCTGTCCCTCCCCCCCCCCACTGTCTCTCTCTCTCTCTCTCTCTCTCTAAAACACATACAATTTTTAGAAATGTGTATTTGTGGAGTCTCCTGTATGTTTCAGGAGTATTCTGGAAGGTTAGGTGACAAGAACAGCAAAAGTCACCTTTATGGGAGAGGTGGAGTAATGGATGTGGGCACCACATTGTGGGATGCAGAGTGCATCATAAAAGCAAAGAGGCATCTAAAAATCAGGTTAAATCTCTCTGTATGCAGGAACATGTCTTTTATGAGGCTTTTTCAAAAATTGGAAGGTCAGAAAAACAGATAAAAATATTATTTTTGGCTTCATTTGCAGGAGTCCTCTAAGCACAAAACAACGGACTAAGTGGTTCACCATATCTCTGTCTTTCCCTGAGCCAATGAAAAACCCAGAGTTAAATGTAATACACTCGCTTAGAAATTTAATCATCCCAGGCATCAGGTCCATCTGTCTCTCTCCACCTTAATATTTATTTATGCATCTATTTATTTGATCACATACGGGTAGCTGTTTTTTTAACTTTTTATTGTAATTAGTATATGTATACAATTATAACTCACACACATATGTATGTATGTATGTATGTATGTGTAATGCTGGCTTCACAAATTTATTATGTTTCTCTATATTTTTTCTGTGTTCTAAATCTAACTGTATCATGGAACCTGCCCATTACAAACCTATTTTTCTCTGAGAGGGTGTTTGGGGTCTAAGGTCCGATTAGGGCATGGTTGTCAGAGGAAAATTGGCAGTGACCAAGGCTGAAGACTGCAGGCTGGCAGTAGCTGCTCATTAATCTCACTGCACTCAGCTCTGATCTTCAGAACCTTCATGGGAAAGCACTTAATATGCAACCTTCTTATTTCCTTCTCGGTTCATTAATTTGAACCGTAATCTTATCCATTCCAGCGTTGAGTTTTTACCGTGCACGGTCTAGATGAGCTGTTCAGCCAATAAATCCAATACAGTCATTTCCCAAAGTGGAGAGATTTCTCCCACAGAACACACAGTCTCGCAGTTAAGATGTGCCTGGTGCTCTCAAAGTCAGGGACTGATAGAAGTGTGGACCTTGTTTCTAGTTTTCCTAAGGAATTTTGAATCAAGTGAAGAAAAGCTGGTCGGGGTTATCTCACTTCTCACAGGAGATCTGGGTTTGGAGGAATCATACTCATCCCTCACCCCACCTTGTTATATTTAAAAACCCTATATTGCTTCTGACGAGTGCTTTTCCATGTGGAAGGCAGTCACATGACCATCATCTCATTTGGGCATCAAAATAATACGTTGGTCAGACATAGCAGATAAGGGGTTAGTGTCTAAAATCTATAAAAAACTTACCAACTCAACACCCAAAATACAAATAACCCAGTGAAGAAATGGGCAGAAGACATGAATAGACACTTTTCCAAAGAAGACATCCAGATGGTCAACAGATACATGAAAAGATGCTTAACATCACTCATCATCAGGAAAATACAAATCAAAACCACAGTGAGATACCATTTCAGACCAGTCAGAGTGGCTAAAATTAACAACTCAGGAAACAACAGATGCTTGTGAAGATGTGGAGAAATGGGAACCCTCTTTCACTGTTGGTGGGAATGCAAATTGGTGTAGCCGCTCTGGAAAACAGTGTGGAGGTTCCTCCAAAAATTAAAAATAGAACTACCCTACGACCAAGCAATAGGACTACTAGGGATTTATCCAAAAGATACAGGAGTGGTTATTCATAGGGACACATGGACCCCAATGTTTTTAGCAGTGCTTTCAACAATAGCCAAATTATGGAAAGAGCCCAAATGTCCATCAAGTGATGACTCCATAAAGAAGATGTGGTTTATATATACAATGGAATACTACTTGGCAATGAGAAAGAATGAAATCCTGCCATTTGAAACAACATGGATGGAACTGGAGCGTATTAGGCTAAGTGAAATAAGTCAGTCAGAGAAAAGGCAGATATCATATGTTTTCACTCATAAGTGGAACATGAGAAACTTAACAGAAGACCATAGGGAAGGGAAGGGGAAAAAAATAGTTACAGAGAGGGAGGGAGGCAAACCATAAGAGACTCTTAAATACAGAGAACAAACTGAGGGTTGATGTGGGGATGGGAGAGAAGAGAAAATGGGTGATGGGCATTGAGGAGGGCACTTGTTGGGATGAACACTGGGTGTTGTATGTAAGCAATGAATCATGGGAATCTACCCCCAAAACCAAGAGCACACTGTATACACTGTATGTTAGCCAACTTGAAAATAAATTATATTTTAAAAAAATGATACATTGGTCACTATCAGTCTAAATTTCCTTTCATGGGTTGAGATCAGGAGATATTTTATTGGATTTGCCAAAGACCACACCATTCTTCACTATCCGATGTTTCTGTTATTTGTGAAGCCTGACAAAGTAATCACGTTTCAGAGTCTAATTAATTATATTTCAGAATTTTTGCCTAAGTTCATTGTAAAAAGTGAATCAGATTCTAATTAGTTTCATCCTTAAAATAACTGGGGGAAACAATTAATAACAATAATAGCTACCCTTCGTTGAGTGTCTACTATAACCCCCAAGCTATAAAGTGTCTCTATTTTACAGATAAGTAAAATGAAGTCACTCATAAAAGAATGAGTATCAGGGGCACCTGGGTGGCTCAGTCAATTAAGCACCGGACTTTGGCTCAGGTCATGATCTTGCCGTTTGTGAGTTTGAGCCCCACTCCACGCTTTGTGCTGACAGCTCAGAGCCTGGAGCCTGCTTCGGATTCTGTGTCTCCCTCTTTCTCTCTGCTCCTCCCCCGCTCAGACTCTTTTTTTCTCTCAAAAATAAGTATACATTAAAAATAACTAAGGAATGAGTATCAGAGCCCATTTCTGCTGGCCTCCAAAGCCAATGTCTCCTCCCTGGGGCTTCCTTTTCAGTGTTTCATGTGACAGACATCACCGATACCCTTTCCTGGGACAATGGTGTGTGAGCACAGGCAAGAACTATTGACATGTTTCCTCTTGCAGAGCCTTCCTCTAGTGTGACAAGCAGGAAATTAACAAGAAAAGAAGTACACACACAACGGTATGAATTGTGATGATTGCTCTCCGGCACATGTAGTGATGCAGAGTAATGTGCACAGAGGAGGGCCTTCCCTGCATGTTTTTGTCAGAGGCCTGTCTGAGGCTGAACTTCACCTCAAAGATGGGCCAGAGTCTGTCCTGTGGAGAGCATGAAATGAGGATTTCAGGCAGAAATGTGGATGCTTTGAAACAAGCAAGAAAATAGCAGTCTGAAAGGACTGCAAAAGGGGATAGTAACGCTCCAGTGTAGACGAACGTAGCCTGCAGGTCATAGGAATGCCACGAAATGTGTTCTCAACTGAAGAGAAACTCATCGGAGGTTTTTATGAAAATAAATGACATATAATGCAGGGCTGCAAATCTTATTTGGAATTATATTTTTGTTTATGGATTCCAAGATTATTAATATAATGAAAGATACATGTCTTGCTTCACTTAATAGATTCTGTGGATTAGAAAAGATTTGTCCGTGCCCTTGGACAGGTGATGGCCTTGGGGAGATTCATGGCTAGGTAGAAGGAACTCCCCCCCACCCCACCACCATCTGTATGGAGAAAGACAACATTATTCAGGAAAGTTGTAACATGAAGGTGGGGAGGGAGACAGTATAGCAGGACTACATATACTTTAAGGGCATTTCTGCAAAGAAAGCCATAGTTCATTTTTCCTAATTCCAGTATAGAGTTTAGAAACTCAGAGGTTAGACCTCTGGGTTAGACCTTTTAGAACGTAAAAGGTAACGGATGTGTGTGTGTGTTTGCTTATTCAATTTTTTAAAAAGACTATTAAAAAGGCTAGTTTTCCCAAATACAAGTTTACGAATCTTCTGCAGTTCACTTTTCTAGCCCAAAGCCCGACTGCAAACTTCCTGATGTCTGGACTATACAGCGATAGGGTTATGTCCAGGTAAAATCAAGAAGACTTGACCCAGGGATCGCTCGGAGGACTTGATTTACTTAGTATTTGCAGGAGCGTGTTTCATAGCAGACAACTCCATCGCTCAACTACAGCCGCTCTTCCTTTCTTAGGGAAGAGGACGGATCCATTCAGCAGTCGCTCTACCAAGTGAATTTAGCTGTGGAAGTTGGTTAGTTGTCCCCCACCCCCTCCACAGGACATAACAACTATGAGCCAGCCTGTGGTTGTCACCATGACTCTGGGGATAATACCGGATAATACGGTTTACTCTATTTCAATTATATGATCAAGTTCTGTTCCAGTACAGTAGATAGTCCAAGAGATAAGACCATCATCATCACGACCCCTTCCCCTGCCAGCATCTCCTGCTCTGAGTTGCTGAGGTTTGAGCCGATCAGGGTGAAAGTCTGGAGTAGGACAGAGTATTGCCTTCTATATGTCCTATGAAATGAAAACCCTGAAGCCAAAGAAAGCAATCCTGGAGATCAAGTTTGGATATTTGATGAAAGCATCTGATCTTTGAAAATAAACTGCCAAAGTGAAGAAGCTGGGCAGAAAGAAAAATCTGGAAGGATCTGGCAACTCAAAAGCCAAGAACTCAAGCCCAGAAAGAGGCTGACAAATGGCATGAGGAGATGACCCCTCTTGTATGCGCATGCGATCTGGGGTAAGGCAGAGCAGGTGCAAGGCTGTCCTCTGCCTCTCAAAGATCTTGTTGCGCCCGTTTAATGGGAATTATGCTCTCTAAACCTCACTTCCAGTCCAATTTGGGAATTGGTGTTTACCTAACTGTGGGATCACTTTTTAAAACCATTTGTGGGTTTTCTTATTTAAACTTCGTGACAAACCTATGAAGTAGACGGCACTTTATTTCTATCTACATATAATAAATTTGAAAACAGAGATCTTAAGTTTCTTGCTCAAGGTCATAGAGTCACCATGTGGTGGATTCAATTCCCAAACTTGAACATCTGATCCCTGAGCCCAGCTTCTCAACATCCTTCTGGAGGAATTTGTGGAGAATGGCAAATAGTAAGTGATAACAATAGTCACTGGTATTAAAAATGTTGTTTTCCATCCTTAGGATTACAGTTGGGTATTTTTTAATGCCTTCCATTTTTCTTCATCATATTCATGTTCTCCATTATACATGAGCATATGGGGAATATTTATAATAGCTGCTTCCTGAAAATCCTATCATCTCTGCTGTCCAGGTTACATTTTCCTAATTCATTTACTGTCTAGTGACTTTTAATTGGATGCAGACATTGCCCATTTATGTTGTGAAGCATTCTGATGCATTGCATTAAAGAGTGTTGGACTTTGACTACCAGGAAGTTGAGTTATTTGTGGACACATTTGGTCGGTTGAGTTCTGCTTTTAGGCTGTTTCAAGACAGGTGAAGATTCACCCTTGTTCTAGAGCGATTTAAGCCACATTCATAAGGTCATTCTGGGGTCTCTGTGGAAAGTCCCATATATTCAACAAGGTCTTTGTAGTCCAGCTGGAGGGAATGCCAATCATTTCCAATCTGTGTAAACAATAGGAATTGTCTACTCTTATAGATCCCTGTGTTCTATGTAAATTGTATAATCATATGCTCAATAATTGATTATTCTTGGAAGTCATTCTTGTTTAGCTTTATGGGGTATCTCCACATATGCACACACCTGGTGTTCACCAGAGATCTAAAGGGGTTGTTGTTGAATGCACAGATCTGAGTTGTCCTGGCCTCCTCAAACTTTCGTCTGTCTCCTCAACTCAGCAAGATGGCTGGAGTTTATGTGCCAAGGTTCTTGCATTACCTCGTAGGGTAGAAAACTTGGGTGATGGTTGGGTTCTCCTTGATTGTTTCCTTTCTAAGGGTTGCATTCCTCTGTTGTGGTTGTCCAGTATGTGGCTGTATTTGTTCCTCACGGTGTCTTGTCCTGTTTTCTGGTTGTGTTTGATAGGAGTATAATCCTGGACTGTCTTACTCCCTCATGGACAGAAGCAAAAATCCACTAACATTATGAATTTATTATGAGACAGTACCTGTAATGTCTCCCTAGAGGCTAAGCCCCCTGGGTTGGGGCAGGGAGTATACAGTCCAGGTACTTACCCAGTCTGGAAAGGTCCAAGTAGGCAAGGAAGTCTTCTTGGAAGAGGTAGGGCTTGGGCTGGGTCCCAAAGTCAGATGAGTTTTCAAATATTAACACTCTTTTAGTTTAATTAGCATGCTAAGTTAAAAGAGAGCATAAATGAGTGATTGAAATGGCTTGACTTAATGAAGCCTTAATAATAACCTTAATTCAGTTTATTTGGCATCTATCACTCACAGATGAACAGCTAATGCCTTTTCTAATAAAACCGTCATAATAAAAGGAGCCATAAAATATATTATTTTTATTATTTTAATCACATACTTCCTAAGTGAAGATACTGAATCCATTAGAATAGCCCTACAAAATGCTTTCATTCCCCTACCCCCCCTTTTTTTTTTTAATTTCAAAATTGAATTTACTTGATGTTATACCGGGAACATTTGATGCTATTTTCTTACTCTGCTGATAATTAAGTGAGAACAGATTCCAATGACAACTCCACAGGTTATGTTCTGGAGACTGACTCTTCTTATAGGCGCATAAAACTGACCGAGTGCCCTGGGTTTTGATCCCCCCACCAAACTCCTTTCTTGGGGAGCGCTCAGATTCTACTGCCTTCATCCGTGAGACCAGCAGATCAGAAAATTGGGAACCTTTGCCTCTGAGTGGTTACAGATGACCCTTCTCTCAGTCCTGCTTCCAGCAGCTAGGACAGAGCAGCATTTTCTTCTTCTTTTTTTTTTTTAATTTTAATTTTTAATTTATTTTTGAGAGAGCATGAGTGGGGGAGGGACAGAGAGAGAGAGGGAGACGGAGGACCTGAAGCAGGTTCTGTGCTGACAGCAGAGAGCCCAGTGCGGGGCTCTACATCACCAACGGCGAGATTGTGACCTGAGCTGAAGAGGGATGCTTCACAGACTGAGCCACCCAGCTGCCCCGACATAGCAGCATTTTCAAAAAGAAATGCTAAGAGTGAACAAAACACAGGAAATATAAGCGATATTAACCTCTTCGGTTTCCCAAATAGCTTTCAGTGTCCTTTTACAATTTCCTCTTGAGTCTTTAACTAAACTCTCTATTTTCCATTACTGAGGTTACGTGAAGTGAGTTGCCTAATGTCACATGGTGAGTGAATGGCAGATCTGGATTTTAGTCTCACTTGATTCGCACACACCCTCACACACACACGCTCTGCCCAATGTCCAAGCAGTAACCATGCTTCTCCGGCCAGCGTGCCTCCGATTTGCCTCTGACTGCTAGGAGGAACGTGGCTATTTCTTCCTTAACTTATTCCACAAATACTGATTGAGGGCTAACAGGGGTTATTACGCATGAGGCTACCTCCCTCGAGGAGCACAGGAAAAAAAAAAAAAAGCTCTTCACTGCAAACTCTCACAAACTAGCATGAAATCCAGAAAAGGAAATCATTTTTGCCATAGTGTGAGAGGTGTTTTAGTAAAAACAAAGGTCAGATACTATGGGAGGCGAAAGGAGTGAGAGTTAACCCAGTCCAACTTACAGATGCAGTAGAAGCAATAAGCCTTCTCTGTGGAAGTGATTCTGAAGCCATACCTTAAATAAACAGAGCCTTCCAGATGTGTGGGAATGGGAAGGTTCTCAGAACGAGACTGGCCCTTCACAGAGGACAGAGGGATACCGCTGGTGGGAAATGGTGGTTTATGTTAGTGGAGCTCAGTTATTAGGTCAGAGTTCTGAGGAAGGTGGGCAGTGAGACAGAGACTGAGCTTGGGAGAGGACTGGGCTGATTTGTGCCTCACTCTTTGCATTAGGTATTTGCTCCAACTGAGGTGCTTTCCACCTTCTTCTACAATCTGTCGACCTGTCGAGCTTCATGTTTCCAGAATGATGTGAATTCGAAAGCGCTCACTCCTTTGCAGGTCAGAGGGGCCTCTGGTTTTGTCCTTAACCCCAGTGTGACAATTGCCGGGCACCTGTCCACCAGACAGCCCCTCCGGCGCTATTTAGGAAAGGGAAGGTGCAGTCCTATTTAACTCCTATTCCCAGACCTACAGTTGTCCCAGCGCTGAGCATAGGGTGGGCACTCAGTGGATGCCTGTTCAGTGCATCAGTAGCTGACTTTTCTGCATGCAAGGAGAAAAGTATAGTGATGCATTTACATTCTTCCTTAGAATTATCCATTCAATTTACAGGTTATTAAAGTACTGTTTCGTGCCTCACCCTCTCACCCTGTCTTTCCCTCCAGCAAGTATTCTTAGGGCATTTTTTTTTTTTCTTAGTGAATTTGTTTTAACCAAATCCAATTTTTTTCTATTATCTGCCTGGGCTTCTCACCCCTCAAAGTCCATCTGTATCACGTCTCTATTCACTCTGTCGCTCACTACATCTTCCAATTTAGTATAATTTGTGAATTTCATTAACATGCTATTTACTCTCACTTTGAGATCTCATGTAGTCTACCTCCTTTCGTGTAGCTTATCACCAAGAGTAAAGTCGATGCCCTACTAAATTAAATGTGCCAATGGTATTTAATTTGGAAGGGTTGTGAATACAAAGTGAGAAAAATAATAGAGGATTGAATAGAATTTTGAGGGGGGAGAAAAGCTCCGAGATGCTTCTAAAGAGTTATTCCTCATGGACAAATATGCTGGAGGAAAATAGATAAAACATATGCACAGTGAAGGTGTGAAATAATTGGAAAACAGTCATTGAGAGGAAAATAGTAGAAATGTTAATAGAGAATGCGGAACTCACATTAACAAAACAGTAATAACGTAATACTGGAACACTAGAGTGTTGGAGCTGAAAGCCCCTCAGGGGATTATTATGTGTTTCCTTCTCTTTTTAGGGACGAGAAGAATAATCCCTCAGAGACTTGGTGAAGGGCTCACCCCAAATAGTTGCAGATCAAACCCTAGAAGCCAGGTTGTTTCCTAATTAGCTGTTCTTTCCTCTGATGCACCAGCCTTTACATATGAAAGCCCTTGTGGCTAATAAATGATTGTCACTTAAATCATCTTGATTTGTGTGATATACTTGTAAAATTGGGGAGAGCAGTTATTTTCCTTATTTGACACATCAGGAAAAAAACTGTGAGGCTCAGAGAGGCAGCGACCGGTGGAGGAACAGACTTCTGGTTCGTGGCAAGGGCAGATCAGAAGCTCCTTTTTTCCTAATTGCAAAATTGGCATTCTTGCAAATGTACCGTGCTAACCTTGACATAAAATGAACATCAAGTTACATTTGAAAGGAACAGGAGAGAACTCGCCAGCTCCTCTTCAGTCTAAAAGCTAAAGAAACGTGGTAGAGGTTGAAATGACAGAAAAATGAATTTGAGAAATTTGGCCATGATGTGCAGCCTGGAGGGTGAACAGAACCTCCCCTTGAATTCAGACAACCCTGTGCTGTTGTCTGGCTTTGATGTTTCTGGCCCACGTTGACCGTGTGATTGAGACGGTAAGCCTAAAGCCATTCCCATCCGAGCCATATAAATGTGTCATTTGCCCATCCGAGCTGTATAAATGTGTCACTTGGGTAGGTCTGCTTGTGAGGATTGTACTTGGCCGAGGCCATAAAGTAGCATTGGCCTATTTCCTGGTGTTCATCTGTGTGGCAAAACGGGTGCCGGGAAGCCATGGCCTGCCTTCTAGGGCTTGGCTTCTCACATTTCTATGTAAGCATCAGATTCTGGGAACCAGAACATCAGGTCAATAGCATTGACACATAGATCTGAATTTCTAGAATAGCTACTGAAATAGCTGACAGAGGAGAAGATTCCCAAAGTGAGGTGGAGAAAAATAAAGATGGGGTGTGTCAGCATCGATCAAAAATGGGTATTGTTTTGAAACATTCGTCACTTTAGGCTGGACGTCAGCACTATCGATTTTTCACAGCACTTTATAAAAATGTGCATTCGATGCAAATCCAACAACACTCGTGTTTAGAAGAAATACGTGCACTCTTCTTAAAGAGGTGATGGCAACTAAAGCAGAAAGCATGTGTTTTCATAAAAAGTGTCTCGATATCCAGAAGTGAATATTCAGAAGTGGACTTGAAACCTGCCCCCCGCCCCATATATATTGCTAATCATACAATGACTAAGTATTTATATAAGAGTTCAGGTAGAACTATTTGAAGAAACCAGCATTTGATTTGCGGTGGGAGAGTACATGAAGATTCTTGTCCAATTTCCTGCTGTTCTTATTAGCCCTGCTACTTCGAGCTGGTGACTTAATTTTTCTGAATCCATTTTACCAGCTTTAAAGGAAAGGAGTAACATTTGCCTTAATCCAACAGAAGATGGTTGTAATAATCAGTATTACTTGAGAACGTGAAAGTAGAGTATAAATCTACTAGAGTTTCTCAAAGTGCCCAAAGCCAGGGATGTGCTACACTTCAGTTGGATTAAAGTGAGAGTAACTATCTCAGAGACCCGGTATTTTGGATGGGAAACAGAGGTAGGGATTTCCAGGCAGTGCTTATTCTCGAAGTGAGGTTTCTGATAAAGTTCTGGTTCCCCTGGGTTTTTCAACCAGCTTCAAACCAATTACCACAAGGGACATGTCATAAGAAGACGGCCAAGGATATGTTCATTTCAGGATTTCAAATAATCCAAATTCTCCAAAGGGAAAACTGGAGGAAAAATGTGGAGTCAAAGTAGAAGAATTTCAGGTGTAGCATTTGTAAGAAGACTAGTGTCTCTGGCACATGGGCACATTGGGGGCTGTCTGCACATGGCAAAGCCCTGGCCGGTCCTTGTGGAATGTGAGATGAGCTCTAATGTTTATCTCTTGGTCATGCTGGCCAATCTGATCATGGAGTTCCTATCGGATCAGCTGGGGAAGGTACAGGCTGTGGATTTACCTTGAGAGGAAGTACAAAGGTAATTTTGGAAAGATGAGCTAATGACCAAAGTGAACAAATCAAATGACTATCACAGAACAGTACAATTAGGAGATTAAATGGTCAAGAGCACAGTACCCACAGAAGCCTGGTTTGTGGTGGTTAGTTCAGCAGGGACTGTGGGTGAGGGAGTTCATGCCCAGGCCATGCCCCTTTGTGGGTTCTGGCTGTTCGGTGTGGAAGACAGAATGATGCCCTTCCCCAAAGATACCCACATCCTAATCCTGAACCTGTGAACATGACCATACCTTACAGTACAAAGAGATTGTGCAGATGTGATTAAATTGGCAATCTTGAGATGGTGGGATTATCCTGGATTAGGTCCAAAGTAATCACAAGAGTCCTTTAAGAGGAGGCAGAGGCATCAGCGAGAAAACTTTGTGGCAATGGAAACAGACGTGGACTGATGTGGCCAGGAGCCAAGGAATGTGGGAAACTTCTAGAAGCTGGACACATCAAAGAACAGATTCTTCCCCAGAGCTTCCAGATGGACTGTACTCCTGCCAACAACCTGATTTTAGCCCTATAGGACATGTTTCAAGCTTCTGATCTCCCAAACTGGAAAGGAACAATTAAACGTATGTTGTCTCAAGCTGTTAAATTGGTGATAGATTGTTAAGGAGCAATATGAGAGCAATAGAGGCAGATCAGCCCAGTTTTAGGATTTGGAAGGTCTTTCAGTTGGTTCTTACCAGATTTGAGGAGAGGTAGGAGGAGCTTATGGGGAGAGAGGAGTGTAGGCTCATGGAAGAATACCTTTTAATGAGGCCACTTGGAAGGATATTTTGGCAGCCTGACTCTATATTTATAAAATCTTAAATCCCTCCTTCTTTGAATAGTCCTATTCATCATCGCTATCCACTTCCTCAGGGTTTTTGGCCCAGTTTACAATTTTCTTTTCTGTTCTGGAAGGCTTTTTGCACCCGTGGGAGTGAATGTCATAGTTGTGTCTGTACTTTCACAATCTAACTTCTGTGCTTTGATAATAGGAGCAGGGGCAGGTGTCTGACCCAAGATTGTCTTGAGAATCTCTTCTCCCTAGAATCTGGAATCTTCCTCTCTAGAATCTGGGACCCTGATGTGTTGACACTTTCCACCTGCGAGTTCATGAAGAATACAGTAGAACCTCGGATGGAGAGTAACTTGTTCTGTGAGTGTTCCTCAAGATGAGCACACATTTCCGGTAATTTTTAACTTGATAAACGAGCGATGACCTACAATATGAGTCTTACGTGACACCAAACATCACATGATCACAACTGAACTAATGGTTCTTCCCTCTCTCTCTCTCTCTCTGTGGGATTGTGGGTGATCGTCTCCCACGCTCAGATGCTCGGTCTCAGGCTGTGGTGTTTGATAGAAATCAGTGATTTTTCAGAATGTTGGAAGGTGCCCATAACTGGCACTAGTGTGTTTTTTGTCACTTCAAGGCACCTATGCGTTTCCATCCAAGAGTGAGCTTAGGAATGCTCTGCTTCATTCTAGGTCAGGTGCCTGCAGATATAGACCCTTTCCTCTGCTGCCTTATTGCCAGTTACATTAAATACAGTATATGACCAGAGTTTATTAACACGGTACCATAATCAACATCCATGCGAGTGGATACAATGGCCCCCATGCAGAAACACGTTAAAAAGAAAGGTGGTAAGGAGATGATTATGGCAGATGTGGAGAAGGAAATCATCGAGAAGTACGAATAAGGTAAGCAAGTGGTCGAAATTGCAAGATTTTATAAGTCTACGTCTGCATCTTGTCTGCAGAGGAGAGAAAGAGCAGTGGAATCCCTCACCTCAAATGAGATTAGACAGATGTATCGAATGTGGGAAACAGAGCAAAATTTTGTAGAAAAGCACCACCCGAATAAAGCTATAGCAGTGTGAGGGATGAATCTGTTTAACGATA
The DNA here is from genome assembly GCF_016509475.1 of Prionailurus bengalensis. Lineage (NCBI taxonomy): Eukaryota > Metazoa > Chordata > Mammalia > Carnivora > Felidae > Prionailurus > Prionailurus bengalensis. Next base: position 78,054,842 of record NC_057353.1, on the reverse strand, counting down.
ACGCAGTGTCGCATTTCCGCAAAATCCTCAAAAGGAGGCAAAAGCAAGTGTCTTTGGATAGGCTCCTCGTTAAAGCTGCATGAAAAGAAAAAGATTCCATTGGGCCAATAGACGGCAGGGATTCGGTTAGTGACAGTGAAAGTCATTCTACACAATCACCCTCCTCCTCTCTCTTGTCTCCCTCACACCAGCCACAAAGGTTGCCAAAGGGAAGTGCAGCTAATCCGTTTACTCTTCTTTATATTTTGTATTTTCTTTATTATTTTGTATTATATGACAGCATTGTAATCATTTTTTTTTTAATTTTTTTTCAACATTTTTATTTATTTTTGGGACAGAGAGAGACAGAGCATGAACGGGGGAGGGGCAGAGAGAGAGGGAGACACAGAATCGGAAACAGGCTCCAGGCTCTGAGCCGTCAGCCCAGAGCCCGACGCGGGGCTCGAACTCACGGACCGCGAGATCGCGACCTGGCTGAAGTCGGACGCTTGACCGACTGCGCCACCCAGGCGCCCCTGTAATCATTTTTATATGAATTTTTTCGGCTTGTGGAATGAGTCCTCTGAATTTCCATTATTTCTTATGGGGAAATTTGCTTCGATATACAAGTGCTTTGGATTACAAGCGTGTTTCCAGAACGAATTATGCTCACAAACCAAGGTTTTACTGCATTTAAAAACTAAAGGTCTCTGTTGGTGCCCAGATTGCAAAACACATGCTCTCATAGGCTGCTAGTGCAACTGTCCATCGGAACAAAATTTCTGGAGAAAAGTTTTGCAACACAGCGAGTGTCATAATAAAGGAAATGCCTTTCGTCCCATAATTTCTTCTCTGTGATTTAATACAGAAGAAACACACGGGGATGTTTACTAGGTTTGCAAGCAATAATATTCATTGTAGCATTATTTATAAGGGTAACAATATAGAAATAACCAAAATGCCTAATAAAAAGTGACTAGTATTTTGTATGAGGATACTTCCATAAGATAATATAAGCCATTATAATTGTGATTTTGCAATAAGTATTCTTTATGATATTTGAAAAGTCTCACAACGTAAGTCAAAAACCAGGATATAAAATTATACTTACTATGAGACCCTGATTGAAGAAAACAATGCATATGTATGACTAGAAAAAAAGTTAACCGTGATTATCTAGTGGAATGTATGTTAATTTTCATTTTGTTTTTTTATTTTTTTTTTTATATTCTTCCATACTTTGCAAATTAGCTGCAATTAAGATTTACACCAGTCAGAAACCAGGACAGGATTCTCTCCCTCAGACTCCATTTCCATCAATTTAACTCCAACATTGCTTTAAAATTTTTTTTAAATGTGTATTTGTTTTTGAGAGAAAGAGACAGAGTGAAAGTGGGGGAGGGGAAGAGAGAGAGGGAGACACAGAATCCGAAGCAGGCTCCAGGCTCTAGGCTGTCAGCACAGAGCCTAATGTGGGATTCGAACCTATGAACCTTGAGATCATGACCTGAGCTGATATCAGATGCTTAACTGACTGAGCCACTCAGGTGCCCCCCAACATTGCTTTTTAATTAATTGATTTCTCCCTGTATTCATTGCTAGCCCTCAAACACAAGCTTCTGTCACCTTCTACATTGCCTGAGCCCCCAAAGTGGTCTATTGCCAACCACTTATAAGCCTTTTCAGTTCATTATATAGACTTTGGCCAAAATAATAATAGTAAAACATAAATTGATCATGCATATCCTCATTTCAAAAACCTCTAGGGGCACCTGGGTGGCTTAGTCAGTTAAGCGTCTGACTTCAGCCAGGTCACGATCCCGCGCTTCGTGGGTTCGAGCCCCGTGTTGGGCTCTGTGCTGACAGCTTGGAGTCTGGAGCCTGCTTTGGATTCCGCATCTCTCTCTCTTTCTCTGCCCCTCCCCTGCTTGCATTGTGTCTCTCTGTCTCCAATAAATAAATAAATAAATATTAAAAACAATTTTTTTTAAGAAAAAAAAAACCAAACCTCTAACAGCTTCCCCTCAAACGTGGAATAATAACAAATGTTAGCCCTGCTTCTCAGGCCCACACGATCTCACTCCTGCCTCCTTTCCATTCATCTCTGACCACTCCCTGCAGAGTCTTCAGTCAATATGGCCATGATCCTTAGAGCCACAGGATGTCTGACTTCTCATGTCCATCCTGGCACTGGGACATTGGCTGTAAATCACATCTTCAAAGAAGTCTTCCTGTGCCTTCTGGATCATTCTGGTTTCCCCACTTAACATGCTTGCATGATACTGCGTAATTTTCCCTCATAACAATTTTCACAATTCTCCAAAATAACATCGCGTAATGGTTTTGGTAAATCTGCGTTCACTTGCTGATTTCCTAAATTCTTGTTTCCCCCTGCAAGGCAAACCCTCTCTTCCTACCTCCTTTGGATGGGTAACTCATTCCATACCTGGCCTGGCTTCTTGATCACCCGCTTTGGCCCTGCAAGTGCATCCCACAGATAAATGATATGCAAACCCACATCTAGCCCTCCCCTGCATCCTACACCCAGATTGGGCCTGCAGACCCGGGTCCTATTTCCTACAAAGGTGATCATTTTTATAGGTTTACTGGGTTTATTTCTTCAATCATATTCTTTTATAAGTGAGATGGATGGCTCACTTATCAACAATGTGCTTCTGACTTGAGCATGTCTAAGAATGCTATTTCCAGTCATTGCTCTTTGGATTCTATGAAATTTCATACCACCCTGTGGTTTATTTGTATATAACCCTGTCTTTCTTGCAGAGCTGTAACTCTTTACAGATAGATACTAAGTCTCTTTCTCTATAGAAACATTGTAACACTTAGTAGGTACATATGCATAGTAAGTACTCCATGCATGGTTACCAGAAGAAATTGGGGGTCCCAACTGCAGAAGTTATCTTGGGCATGTCTTGGGTTATGTCAATATCAGATGTATATCACTGAGGTAGATTGCTGCTGCTTAACTGTTGTGCTTGGCATTCTGTATGCTAGGACCGGCAGAGGGTTTTCATTGCCTCCTTTGACAATCTGACATTAAGCTTACAAATTCAGTTTCTCTGTAATATCTCTGCAAAAGCCTGGAAAATGATATTTCCTTTCTGCACTGGGAGAAATATTGATGGGAGTTAAATGACCAGCCTTGCAAAACATGTATTTAAGGGTTAGAAGAATGAGGACAATAAAAGCCAAACTAAATTTTAGTCTACCTAATTTAAGTATCTCTAATTCAACAGCATGACCATTTCATCTTAATGGTGCTATCTAGTATAGTATTGTCGTTCTCTTGCCAAAAATTGATTAGATGAGCTCTTTGTAAAAATTATGATGACTGGGAAAATATGGGCAAGTTTAATTTCATCAGTTCAGAAAATACGATCTCCTTTCCTAATGGAGTGGAACATAAAAAGAGGAGATAGAGGGCTAAGTTCGTTGCAGTAATGAGGGAGCTGGCCAAGAAACTGGAGTTATGGTTCCTTGAGATACATTTCCAGGAAGTCTGGGCAAAGGAAGCCTCCTTTTACTGAGCTGATAGAAGAGATACAGTTTATTAAGGGGTGAGGACTGAAGCTTTGACATTTTTCTATTAATCGTGCACTTGGTGTTGTCATGAGAGACTCGATGTCTGAGTACTAATCTGAACCAGAGTTTTCTGTTCCCATTCCCAATGAGTGAATAGACCAAAGATTCCTTTGGAATCTTAGTTTACTGAATTTATAAACTATTTAATTGAGACCCGTTAGATAGCCTAAAGAATCTGAAAGACTACTTGAAATAGTGGAAAACCAGATGGGAAAATATTAAACTTTCCTATTAAATATTGATTTCCCCCATAACAAATATCTAGAAAGGTAATTGTTATTTACACAAATAAATATCAAAAAGGTAGAACGATAAACACAAAGCCGTGGTAAGATTTTGGAGAATAATTTCATTTTCTTGATGAGATCTGATAAAATTTAATAAGGTGAAGGGTGCCAGAGTGACTCGGTCAGTTAAGCGTCTGACTCTCGATTTCGGCTCAGGTCATGATCCCACGGTTCATGGGAACAAGTTCCACGTTGGGCTCTGCGCTAATAACGTGAAGCCTGCTTGGGATTCTCTCTCTCCCTTTCTCTCTTCCCCTCCCCTACTCTCTCTCTCTCTCTCTTTCTCTTTCTGTCTCAAAATAAATAAATAAACATTAAAAATTTTTAAGACGTTCCATAAAATAGGGGAAATTTGTCCTGAGAATGGAAACATTGCTTGCAATTGCAGGAGCTCCAGGTTTTCAAAGAATTGGAAAATTGAAAGGGTTTAAGACTCACTGCCTTAAATCCTGGAGTAGAAAGATGTTGTCACAAAGCTCAAGTTCTGAAGTCCAGTCTTACTCAGAGATGAAATCATTTTCTTTTATTTTTTTCAATGTTTTTTCAACGTTTTTTTTATTTTATTTTTGGGACAGAGAGAGACAGAGCAGGAACGGGGGAGGGGCAGAGAGCGAGGGAGACACAGAATCGGAAACAGGCTCCAGGCTCCGAGCCATCAGCCCAGAGCCCGACGCGGGGCTCGAACTCACGGACCGCGAGATCGTGACCTGGCTGAAGCCGGACGCTTAACCGACTGCACCACCCAGGCGCCCCTTCTTTTATTTTTAAGTAACAATAACATTGAGTATCACTTAAAATGGTCTATTATTGCATCAGTTTGAAGTAAAGTCATAATTTTGTGCATTTGTCTCTAGAGCATACTAAAAGAAAGCATTAATGTATGCCACCAACAACGGGTCTTATGTACAAGAGTTACTCAAAAATTGATTCCTGCTTTCTTATATGGTGTAGTACTTAGAACAGTATGCTTGTGGTCCAAAAGCTTTTTATGTCATACTCCTTGCTTGGTTAGTGAAGACCCAGACATTAAAGAATGCGATGCATATACAGTAAACAGAGAAGAGAAAACAGAAATGCCATGAGGGAGAAATGGTATTTATTTTGTAATTAGTCAATAACATTTTCTGGGTATTGATATTGCTTTATGTAGTATCATCCACATATATAGTCTGTATGAGTTACCAAAACTTGTGGGTCCTGTATCATGTTGAGTTTCTCAAAAACCCTTCAAAGCAGGTCTGGATAACATTATAATCTCAGTTATAGAGATGAAGTATCTTGTTCTCAGAATATTAAATGACTTCCCCCAGGCTACCCAGCAAATACATGAGCTACTTTTTTTTTCCTAGCTATTAGGACTCATTAGTTTCTGTCATCTATGCATAAAGGATAAACTTATAAAATTTTTGAACAAAAATTTAGGACAATATCTTTGCACAGTCGGAGTAGGCAAGGATTTTTAGATGGGGTACAGGATGCAATCAACATAAAAAAAAAACAAGGGTAAATTAGACTACATCAAAATTCACATCCTTGGTCCTGTCAGGAGACATCATTGGGAAAATGAATTGGCAAGTCACAGACTGAGAGACTATTTACAATACATAATACTCAAAACAGGACTTATGCCCACACTGTATGAAGAACTCTCACAATTTTATAATAGAAAGACAAACAACCCACTACAAATATAACATATTTGAAGAGAGTTTATGTGTCAGCAAAGCAAATGGCCACGAGCACACGAGAAGGTATGTATCTTCATTAGTCATCCAGGAAATGCAAATTAAAGCCACAATGAAATATCACTACGCACTCGGTAGAATGAACAAACTTAAAAAACCACACACACAATATGAAGTGTTGGTGACACTGTGGAGCGACCCATACATTGCGGGAGGGGGTGCAAAATGATATGACTTTGGATAATAGTTTGCCTTTCTTTAAAAGTTAAATGCCCACTAACCATACTATCCTGCAATTTGTGGAATTGGGTGTGGTTGGTGATAGCAGCCTCATCCATACCAGCCAAAACCCAGAGGCAACACAAATGTCCAGACCACGAGGTTGCATAAATAAGGTGGGACATGCATGTATACCAAATCACCACAACGTACACTTATACACTTTCACTATGTTGCCATTTTATATGCCAATTATACCTCAATAAAGATTAAAAAAATAAAGTGATGTTATGTCCGTATAATAGAATACTACATGTCAATAAAAGGAATGAGCTAATGATGCCCATGGCAACGTGGGTGAATCTCAAAAATATTTGGAGTAAATGGGCACTGGATACAAAAGATTGTATGATTCCATTTATATGAAAATCTAGAAGACTCAAATGCTTTCACTCCTGAGAGAAGGCAGATCAGCCTGGCGCCCATGTTGGGGCAAGAATTCACCGGGGTTGGGCAGAGGCGACATCATTGAGTGATGGAAATGTTCTGCATCTCGATCATGGGTGACAGTTTCACAGGTGTATACATTTGTCACAACTCATCAAAGTGTGCACTTAAACTCTGTGCCTGTTGTTATATATAAATTAGACATCAACCAAGTTGATTAATAAAAATGTGCTGCATTGCACTGTGATACACGCTTTACCACAGAATAAAACTGTGCCCTGTATTTTAGACTTTGCATTGCTTCTCTTTTGCTGTAAAACAAACAACCCTGAAATGAGTGGCTTGAAACAATATGCATTTATCACCTCACACAGTGTCCCTGGGTCCAAAATCCGGGACCAGCTTAGCCACGTGGTTTGGTATCAGGGTCTCACGAGGCTGCTGTCGGCTGGTTGGCTGGGACTATAGTCAACAGAAGGCTCTACCGGAGCAGAGGGATCCACTAGTTAGGCGGTTCAGTAACTTACCCGGAAATACTGACATTAGCTCTGGTTATTTGTGGGGACGTCAGGCTCCTGCCATAGGCACCACTCCACAGGAATGCTTGAGTGTTATCACGACGTGGCAACTGTTTTTTCCGAGCAAGTGATCCAAAAGACAGAAAGGTGGAAACCAGAATGTCTTCTGGGTCCTAGCCTCAGAAGTCACATATAGCATTTCCACAGTAGAATCTTGGTTATACAGGTCAGCACTACCAGTGATGAGGAGGACAAGTGCCCAAAGGCACAAATACCAGGAGGTCAGAATCACGGGGACAATTGGCAACTGACTACCACAGATCCCTGTTCAACACTGTCAACAGTTCAAGCGTGTTTTCCTCTTATACATAATAAATTATGTATCATTTGTGATTGCTTATTGAATATTTGAGAGCCTTTAAGTCCCTGAACGCTACTCCGGAAAATTTCAGTGGAGTTCTCATCAGATGGGTCATTTGTTTTTAACACATATAATTTTACTGTAATTTACAGATACTAAGTCAAAAGAAGTTGGATTTATTATATGGTTGAAGTTGGGTTATAGGCAAAAAGCGGAGGACGACCAAAGATGTTAGTCCCTCTAACAAGCTCAATGATGATCGGCAGTCAGTCTGGGATTAGAGTTCCAGTTCTCTTTTCCAGAAGGATGTCAAATCAGATCATAAGGTGTATTGCTGGTATTATCTGCAATGCACTTATCAAATGCTCTGTATCATTTTCTGGCGTGATTTGTTGTTCTATTAGGTCCAGTGCAGGCATTCCTCAGTGCCCATTTGTAACCTTTTTAAAGGAACAGTTTCTGTACAACACTCTACTTGCAGATTATTTTTCATATGTATCCCCTTCCGTTCCTACTATAACCTAGATATTTACTTCCCACATTGTTAACATGGAATCGAGAGTCTCTGAAAGGCTTTATTTAATTTTTTTAGTGTTTATTTTTGAGAGAGGGGACAGGAGGGGCAGAAAGAGAGGGAAACACAGAACCCAAAGCAGGCTCCAGGCTCTAAGCTGTCAGCACAGAGCCCAACGCGGGGCTCAAACTCATGAACCACAAGATCATGACCTGAGCCCAAGTCCGGCGCTCAACTGACTGAGCCCCCAGGCGCCCCTGAAGGGCTTTATTTAAACTAGTAGAGATGACACATCCCCTCGAAGATAGAATCAGGACTCATCACTAGGACTTTTGTGCCAAATTCCAGAACCTGATTTTAAAGCCAGTGTCATACTTTTCATGTTCAGGTTCTCACTTTTAATACTTGGTACCTTGGTTGTTTACCAGTAGCACATAGTAGAGACTACAGATTTATTTTTAATCAGCTGTATTCATGTGAAGAGAAAGAATTAAATTAGCTGAGTTTGACATGGTTACATCCATCAGTGGTAGTTTCACTTAGTTCTTTAAATATTTATCCAGCACTTTATGCATGCCATTGTATTCTTTAAGGGTACGGCATTGAACACATCGTGGCACAAACTTCAAAAATGCAAAATTAGAAAGGATATTTATTGAATCCCATGTGCTGCCACCTAGCTTCAATGATCATGACTATTTTGCTGATCTTATTTTACACCTCTCTCTTCTGTTGCAAAAAGTATTATTCTTCCTCTTTACAAATTCACAGGATACAGTTTGTGCCCTAGCAACTTCCAAAGTTGACCTGATATTTTTGGGGTACCATTATCAATCAATAGGTTAACAATTACAGTAATACTTGAATTGCAAGGAACTTGTTCTGAGGGTGTTCTGCAAGACGAGCAAACATTTCTAATAAACTTTAATGTGATGAATGAGCGATGCCTTGCAATATGAGTAGTAGGTGACGCAAAATGTCCCATCATCGTAACTGAGTCAATGGTTCTTGCAATTCGCTTCGATGTACAAGTGCTTTGGATTACAAGCATGTTTCCGGAACAAATTATGCTCGCGAATCAAGGTTTTATTGTAATTGGATGTGATTTAATTCACTGCAGTCAATATATATATTTTTGATGCTCAACTCATCATTTTAAGGCATCGAAAGATCCTTCAAGTTAACTGTCATGTCCCTTCCGTTTGGCCATGGTGGTTTTCAATAAAAAGGCTTATATTTAGCATAAGGAAGTGTTATGTGAATACATAATTAGAACGGAGTGTGCTGTGTTTGCGCTGTGGTGTAGGAAGGAGGAGTCCCAGTAACCACTGGATCCCAGATTCCCTATCTGAAGATGTCAGTAAATTAACTACGTCAGTATGCTTCCAATTCCAACGAGTCTGTCAAATGGCAGAAGCATTAGTTTAGAAAATGGAAATGCGGTTTGAGGAGGCATAAGGTAATCAAGGCAACAGAAGATAAACAAAATGAAACACGCAAGAGTTGGCAATTGTCAGGACAGCCCGAACTCGCTGGCGTGTGGTGACAGCAGACCACTGGAGGTGTGTAGGCATAAAATCGTGGGCTATTCAGTGTGAGCTGCACAGAAGAAATTTCCTCCAAAAAATTCCGCATGAAAAGGGCACATGGATGAGTGATCTGACAGTGGAGAAAACGGAGAAGCTGCCTCAGGCAGGCGATCAAGGTTCACATCCAAAGTGATGAGTCATGTAATTAGTATGTATCCTAGATATTCTGTGATGAAAATGGCTATATATAAATGTATAATTAAACATATATTATAATTAAATATACACATACATAATTAAACATATAATTAAACATATACCATTTACCTACTCTCTTGCCCAAGCCATACACTCTAAGTATATATCTAGGAGTCATGAAAACATAGGTTTGTGGCAGCTTTATTCATAACACACCCGAGTTGGAATCAACCCCCAGACTCATTAACAGGAGATGAACAGACTGTGACATATTCGTACGCTAGAATTCTATTCCGCAAGAAGAAACGAAATGAAATACCAATACTTGCAATGACAAGGATGAATTTTTAAAAAAAGAAAGAAAAGAAGCCAGGCATGAACATCTATACTGTATGATTCCACGTATGTGAAGTATAAGAACAGAGAAAGTCACACTATACTGATAGAAATAGAAACTGTGAGTGGCTTATCGGCTTTCAGATGAACTGAAAGGAGCCATGAGGGAAATTTCTGGGGTAAGTGAATGCTCTACACATCGTGCAGGATGTTAGTTCCATCAGCACATGCATTTGTTAAAAGCTCATCGAAATTTATGAAGACTTGAGCATTTCACTGTAAGGTTTGCCTCATTTAAAAGAAGATTAAACCTGACATTGTATTGAGTGCTAAGCCCCTCCTTATCCTTAAGACATGGTCCTGCCCTCAAGGAGTTCCACTCCACCGAAGGTGTGTCTGTGGGGGGAAACATGAGTGACTCATTGTCCAAGGGAGTAACCCTGGATTCACAGAGAAGGAAACTCTGTAATGAGCCTTGAAGTGTTAGTGGGAGTTTGGAAAAAGAATAAGAAAGAGATATATGAATAAACAGGCATATTTGGGGCAGAGGTAAAATTCCCAGGTTTGCAGACTGAGCATCTGCATTGGTGAGCTGTGGGCGGGACTGCATGCAGAAGCATAGGCAGCCCTGGAGGGTATCGGAAAATGTCAGGACAGGAAGTGGGGCCATGTCGCCTGCAGCAGGGAGCAGCAGTGGGAAAAAAAATCAGTTGGATGGTCAGGGGGGCATTTGTGAGCCACATTAAGGGTTGATCCTGAAGTCAATGCTCACGATCACTAGAAGGATAGGCTCCATATATCTCACCCTGGAAGCAAATCTTGTGACAGAAAGAGACATTTGATGTCGAAAGCATGGATTCACCAAGAAGTTTCTGACCACTAGGAATGTAATCCTGCATTGTCCATCAGGAGCTTTCCCCAGAGATAATGCGCTCCTGCAGGGCCTTAAATTTCTTTGAAACCTCACCTCTTAGACCAGCCAACTTCTTCTAAGTCAGAAATGAAATATCCTTGATGTGGGGACTGTCGCCCATCATTCCTCAAACCACCATGAAGCAGGAACCTTGGATCAATCACAATACTTAGTCCCAAAGTCACCTTGGGGCTTTTGTCACAACTGCGCTCTGGGCGGCTGCTTCCAAGTGATCCAAGTAACTTTGAAAGAGATTAATGATGATGGTAAGAAAAATAAGAGTAAAATCATGACAATAAAATGAATAGCAAAAAACAATAGATAGTTTCCTTGATACGTGTCTGGCATTACTCAGCCCGGATCATCTCCTTTCACACACAGGCACCTCTCAAGTTCATCTTGTCACTTTTCCTATTTTTGCGTGGGACAGTTGAGTCTCAGGACAATTGTGATTGCTCAAGATTATACATCCAGTAACTTAGTGGCATAGAGGTGTGAACTACCCTGTCCATATGAATGCTTTGAAAATAATAAACATTTTAATTTAGTTTTGGATTTCCAGAAAAGTCATAAATATAGTTCAGAGAGTTCCTCTGATACCTCGGGCTGTTATATATACATACACATATCTATCTGTAGTCCATTTCATACCTCCCCAGTGTCATTTCCATTCAACATGAAGAACTTCCTTTATCGTTTTATGCAATATTGTTCAGTTGATGGTATATTCTCTCAGATTTTGTTTAGTTACAAGTGTCTTTATTATTCTTTTACCTTTTGAATTACATTTTTTCTGGACATGTGATGAAGTCTAGGTGGGTTGTGTGTGTGTGTGTGTGTGTGTGCGCATGAGTGCGCGCGCGCGCGCGCGCGCGTGTGTGTGTGTGTGTGATAATTACTGTAAGGATGCCATTCCATTGTGAGGGTTTTTTTTTCCTTATAAAATGTGAATTCTTTTTTTGTTTTATAATTTCTTGTACATGATGTATCTTTTCTTTTCCTGACTGCTTTAAAATGTTTATCTTTTCAATTGTTTTCAGCAGTTTTATTTGGATATGCCTAAATATGTTTTCAGTGCTTCCATGTTGCTATGTAATTTAGATTATTTCTAGATCTTTAGGTTGAGTTTTTTTTTTAAGTTTACTTATTTTGAGAGAGGGAGAAGTGTGGGAGGGGCAAAGAGAGAGGGACAGAGAAAGAATCCCAGGCAGTTGCCACGCTGTCAGCGTAGAACCTGACGCGGGACTCAAACTCACGACCCATGACATCATGATCTGAGTTGAAACCTAGAGTTGGATGCTTAACCAACTGAACCACCCAGGCGCCCCTGTAGATTGAGTTTTTAAGTCAAATGTTGTGTTGTTTTGGTAATTTATTATCTTTCTCCTTTCCTATTATTTCTGTCTTCTCTTTCTAGAACTCCAATTATAGGCATGTTGACTTTCAGGTTATCCCACAGGTCATCTCTTTGTCCATTTTTCCTATTTGAAAATATGTGTTGTTCTGCCCTCAGATCTACTGACTCTTTCTCCTATTGCCTTCAATATGATGCTTACACTCGGCGTTTTAAATTTCATTTTATTTATTACTATTTTTTTAAATTTCATTTTAAATACACTACTGTTCAGTTGTAAGACTTCTTTTTAGGATCTTTTTCATAGTATTTTGGGGGAGAGGGTTCACAACTTCCTCCTTGTGTTTATTCTCTCATTTAAGTCCTTCAACATATTTATGATAGTTATTATGAAGTCCTTGCCCGCTGAGTCTAGTATCTGTGTCGTCTTTGTGTTTGTGTATGCTGACTCATGGTTTCTCTTGACCAGCATCTCTGATTCCAAGCATTTCTAGGTCTTTTCCATGTTTATATTGAACACTGTGATTGATTAATTGTAGGGGCTCTAGATTATGTTGTCTCCCCTTAAAGTGCATTATGTTTTGCTCTGGCATGCTATTGAATTACTGGTGTTTGTTCTTGAATATGGTTGGGTACAATTCTTTATGTCAGTGTGGTCCTTAGTCCTAGATTGTGACTTTTACTCTAGAATGTAGTCTCTAACCGAGTGTCTGGGTGTCTCAGTTGGTTGAGTGTCCGACTTTGGCTCAGGTCGCAATCTCACAGCTTGTGAGTTGCAGCCCTGCGTCGGGCTCTGTGCTGGCAGCTCGGAGCCTGGAGCCTGCTTCATATTCTGTGTCTCCCTCTCTCTCTCTGCCCCTCTCCCACTCGCTCTGTCTCTCTCTCTAAAAAAGAAATAAAAACATTAAAAAAATTTAGAACGTAGTCTTTACCTCCGCAGTCTGACTTTTCGAGAATCTCAGCTCTGTCACTGAGGTGCCCACTGAGAATTTGCTCGACTGCCAGGCCAGAAATCTGGTATCTCCTGGCATTGCAAGGCCTTCGGCATCTTTGTTCAGAGCTCTGCCCTGCAGCATCCGCGCTCTATTAGACGCTGCAAAGTTTACATGATGGAAACACGGCCCAACTCTTGGCCAAGCACCTGTGGACAAGCCCTGTCCTTACCCGAGCTCTCTTCCCTCCAGTACTCAGTGCAGCATATGAAAGTTGCTTCAGGAACCTTCAACTACTGTTTCTGCTTCATCAGCTCAGTGAAACTGTCATTACTGGCTTGGGCTACACCTAATTACATTACTGTCCAGAAAGTACCCTCAGGCAAAAAGATAGGAAAACATGAGGTTCATCTAATGTGTTCCCATTTTCTTCGGAATCGTGGTAGTGGGCTACTTTCTTATTGTTCAAAGCCTGCATGTTGTGTCCACTGTTTTGTTTTTTCTAATTTTAATGTTTATTTATTTCGAGAGAGAGAGACAGCATGAGCGAGGGAAGGGCAGAGAAAGAGAGGGAAACACAGAATCCGAAGCAGGCTCCTGGCTCTGAGCTGTCAACACAGAGCGTGATGCGGGGCCCAAACCCGCAAACCATGAGATCATGACCTGAGCCGAAGTTGGAAGCTTTGAGTTACCCAGGCGCCCCGGTTTCAAAGTATCCAAAGTGGCAGGAATATAGGGTGAAGTGGAGAAAGTACGTGTTAGGAAATTCATGTGTAATGTTAGAACAAATTGAAGCTCAAGACACCATCAATTTTTTACAAGTTTATTTATTTTTGAGAGAGAGAGAGAGAGAGAGAATATACAAGTGGGGGAGGGGCACAGAGAGGGGGAGAGAATCCCAAACAGACTCCATGATGTCAGAGCAGAGACTGATGCAGGGCTCAAATTCATGAACCATGAAATCATGACCTCTCTCTCTCTCTCTCAAGATAAATAAATAAACTTTAAAGAAAAAGATTCTCTCTCCCTCTGCCCCTCCCCTGCTCATGGAGGCGCTCTCTCTCTTTCAAAATAAGTATTATTTTGGGGCGCCTGCGTGGCTCAGTCGGTTGAGCGTCCGACTTCGGCTCAGGTCATGATCTCGCGGTTTGTGAGTTCCAGCCCCGCATCGGGCTCTGTGCTGACAGCTCAGAGCCTGGAGCCTGTTTCAGATTCTGTGTCTCCCTCTGTCTCTCTGCCCCGCCCCCACTCATGCTCTGTCTCTGTGTTGTCAATAATAAATAAACATTAAAAAAAATTCAAAATAACTATTATTTTGGGGGAAATAAATGTAAAAATATTGAGATTTAAAATATTGATATTGATATTTAAAATATTTTGTGAATATTTAAATATTTAATATTTAAAATACTTTTAAAACTACATAAACCCATTACATATATTTATTTTATAGTATATTTATATTTATACACACACATTTCTAATACATATATATCAGTGCATGCAAATAACTACATGAAATATTCATACATATTGCACATGTAAGTGTATGTGTGTGAATGCTTGCTTAATAACGGCTTAGCCCTAGAGGGAAATCTGGAGCCATGTATATATATATAAATTTATAGACATCAAGAATTTCAACATAAGTGGCATACTAGTAAAGAAGTATTAATTAGAGCATATGGAAAAACAGTACACTTTATTTTGCTATTCACTTGGGAGGAATTACCTAGCTATAATGGAGCAGCAGGAGTACCTTAGTGCTGCAGGTTACGTGAGAGCAGGCAAATGCTATATTTAGAAAAATAAATGCCATTTTTATTAGTTGTTTTGGGAATCATTTGCTCTGCTCCACACCTTCCTTCTGAGGGGCCTTCATCATTGCTCATCGCGTGCTGATTATGGTGAGACGCTGGTTCCTTCCAGAACATAAATGGCTTGGTAAGACGTTGAGGCTGTTTTAGCCGCAGCACTCCAAAACTGTCTCGTGCTCAGGTGAGCAGATTACAGCCCTCAGATCTGCCCACCTCAGAGATGCGATGGCAGAGCTGGCCTCTGAAACCGACTCTCACATCTCTGTGTTATGCTTCAGGATCACCCCAAGATTTTCATCCCGTGCTTTTGACTGCCTGATGAACCTTACCACCTGGCCGTTCAACCGGCCCCTCAAACATGTCGTGTCTGTAGTTGAATTTGCGTTCATTGCCTCCCTAATCCTCTGTCTTCTCCATTTTGTGGCACTATCACCCCATTTGCTGGCAGGCTCTAATGTACGTAGACTTCTTTTCACAACCAATCAATAAAATTTCTAATTCCGATACCCATGTCCTGTACCCCTTAACCAATCTCTTGAATACTCTTTGGTGCCTTCACTTTCCCAGCTGCGTTCAGTCCATTTGATTGATTCAGCACCCAGTCAGTTCACATGGGTGCTACTGCAGTACTGGGGAAGAGAACCAGGTCAGGAGGCACAGGTGTGAGCCTCAGTGCGGCCACCGGTGAGCTTTTTACCTTCAATGGGTTGTTCCAAAGCCCTCAGTTCCCCTTTTGGCAAAGCGATAGTGGAATTAAACCACAAATGTTTCTTAATTTCTGAAAAACATATTCTGGTTTATGGAGTATGAAAATACGCACTCATAGAACATAAAAAAAAGTATAGATAAGCATAAGGAAAAATAGATTACCATCATGCATTTTTTCAAAAAAAATATATGTATATGTATATACGCAGCATATATTCAATGTATGTGTTATATGTTTAACAAGTGAACGTATTATTTTTATCTTGTTTCATTTATCTATACATAGTCAAGACATATATTCAACATGTTTTATGTATACACATACACACACACATGAACAAATTGTATATTTTTAATCCTGCCTTATTTTTCCCTTAACATTAATCATTCGCTCATGTCTTTGGTTATATTACAATTTTAATGATTGCCCTATTTTCAGAAAATGATAAGCCTATAAAACAAAGCTTTTTCTAATCATTAAATATGTATATTATTTATAATTATTTGCCCCTGTGAATACTATGATGATGAATCTGCTTTTGCATAGATTTCTAAATGCATCTCTGAGTAGTTGATTAAGATATAGTCAAAACAAATTAAGATTTCAAGACCCCCAATCTATTCTAGATCAGTGCTAAGAGAAAATCAAGGCAAGCCACATATGTAATTTCAAATTTTCTAGTGGCCACACTTTAAAAAAGTAAAAAGCACTAGGTGAAATTAATTTTTATCTTTTATTTAACCCAATCTTACTTTTTTCTCTCCCGCTCTACACCCCTCTTTCCACATCTTCAGCACTGAATTGGAGTCCCTCAGTCTCTTCCCTAGAGACATCACCCTTACTCCCGGCCACCACCATTCTCTCAGAATTTTTACAGTGATTTCCTAGGAACTTCCCCTGCCTTGATCTCACATGACTAATAATTCTCCACCGCGCCCCCCCCCCCAGACTAGACCGCCAACCATATTTATAACCTCATTTCCCATTCTCTTCCCCGTTTCACACAGTGACCATCTAACTGTTGAAGATCATTACAGTTAATATAATTGAAAACCAAACATAGTTACAAAACACAGAGGTTGAGAAACCCTATTTTGTAAATTTTATGTTTAGGTCTGTGATCCATCTGAATTAATGTTTGTGTATGAAATGGGATAGGGAATAATGTTTTGGTTTTTTTTAGCACTGTTTCTTAAGAAATTCTTTTTTCTTTCTCCATAAGTTCCTTTGGCCACTTTTTCACAAATTTATTAACCCAGCACATGTAGATATACTTTTAATTCCCTTCTGTCTCATGGACTTTACAATCAAGGATTGTATGGAATTTATAGATAGATTTGGAGAAAATTGACATTTTAACAACACAGTGGCTTCTGATCCATAAATATGGTGTATCTCCTTACTTAGGTGTTACAAATCTGTCTCCTCAAAGTTTTACAGATTTCAGGCTAGAGATTTCAAAAATCATTTGTTATTTTATTCCTTAAGTATTTAACTTATTTTTGTTAGCTACATTATAGTAGGTCCATTGTCCTTATTATGTAATTTTGATGCCATTATACATGATATTTAACAATTTTTATTTTCCAGTTGTCCATTGACAGTGGAGAATCAGATTTGTATCCTGCTACCTTTTATTTTTTTTTTTAAATTTTTTTTTTCAACATTTATTTATTTTGGGGACAGAGACAGAGCATGAACGGGCAAGGGGCAGAGAGAGAGGGAGACACAGAATTGGAAACAGGCTCCAGGCTCTGAGCCATCAGCCCAGAGCCCGACGCGGGGCTCGAACTCACGGACCGCAAGATCGTGACCTGGCTGAAGTCGGACGCTTAACCGACTGCGCCACCCAGGCGCCCCTCCTGCTACCTTTTAAAACCCACTAGTTCCTTGTAGCAATATTCTAGGCTAGATCTCTTAAGATTTCCATGTACTCAAATATGCCATCTAAAATTGAAACGAGTTTCATTTCTTTCTCTCCTATCTTCCTGCCTTTTATCTTTTTGTCCTGTATTGCTGCACTGGCCAAGACCTAGAGCTCAAATCTGAATAAAACTAATGAGACTGAACATCCTTTCTTTTTCCTGATCTTAGGTGGGGGGAAACATTCAAGCTTTCACCATTAAGTATGGTGCTAGCTGTGTGATTTCATAGATGCCCTTGACCAAGTTGAGGAAACTGCTTATGTTACTACTTCATTAGAAATTTTATCACGAGTTAGTTACAGATTTTGCTCAGTGTGTTTTTTCTTTTTGGATCTCCACACAAAAGAATTGATGTGTTATGGGTTTTTTTTCTTTGCAATATTTGTATGTTTTGATATCATTTATGTATATGTGATATATAGGATCCTATTATAATCTAACAATCCACATACTTAATATATGTCATATATTTTATGTTTTATGTTATATATAGATATGTATTTATATATTTTTTACAGTTTTCAATTATAATAAATATAGGATCAATTACAATGGAATAATTTATATGCAACATCTCTCTTTTGGAGACCTAAATCTTAGAAAATACACTTTCCTGGCTTCTTTGCTAAACAGGTGTGGCTTAAATTCTTCTAACTAAAAGTACTTCAGTGATACATGAATGGCAGAAAGGAAGGCAAATCCTTATTCTCTGGCCACATCTACAAGAGGACAGTGACAGACAGTGGGCAGTGCTTTCCTAAACAGCCTCCAGATGTGCCCCTGGGAGTCACCCATGCAGTGTCCAGGCACTAAGTCCATTGCGTCCTGCAATCAATTAATTAATTTCCTGGTGTCTTGAGGCCAGTGGAGGCTTCACTGAACTTTGCTCTCCACCCCTTCTCATTTATGTATGAAACGTCTCGCTGCTCAAAAAAAACCTAGAGTTATGTCTGTTTTTTCTCATCGAACCCAGACTACAAAAATTATGGATAATCATTTTTCAATAAGTCATAGCATCTTAAGTTATAGACCTAACACACAAATCAACACGGACGTGCATGAAGGTCTACTCTTATGTTAACAACTGCTGTACAGAAATCTAAATTAGTCATGAGGATGCCAAATTGAAACTCATTAAAGCGACATGTATCAGATAGTGTATTTGCGATATCAATTATAAATCAACATTTCTAGATTTGAAATTGTTATTAATAATAAATATTGGAAGATACGTCACTGCAGGGGGCAATGTAGTTAGGAAATAGGCAGCAGATTTGCAGTGTGGATGGAAGGCAGACTTTTCTATGGAATCTCAGATTGCACGCTTATTAGCAATGCTAAATTTTGATAACACGGTTGATTCCATAGCTGGGATAATCTGGCCCAATACGTCTGTTGGGAAGAGAGGAAGCTTACGATCCCTCTCTCCACACTCCACCTTGATTTTCCTCATGGAAGAAACAGTGACGTTTCACTGGGGAGATTAGAATGACCATCGTTGATGTGTGGCCAGGCTGGGTGCCCGCTGAGCTGTTGGTCGTTTGTGCTTTTTCTCTTCCGTGATCACCCTGTTTGTATATTCTCTCTTTCTCTATCCGTGAAAGTCAAGCATCCATTAGGATACTTTGTCTTCTCAGAACCTGGAACAGTGATTGGCACCTAGTGTTCAATAACTGAGAAATGAAGGAAGGAATTGGGCATTTTTAAAAACTTAGTGCATTGAAATTCGACATCACTTTAGACCTCATATATTCCTGCCTGCTACTCCAGTTCTAGAAACACTTCTATAGAAGATATATTAAAATCACCCCAAGATAGTAGGAAGGAAATTGGAAGAAAGTGAGGCCATTTGACTTTGCTCATTTGGTAAGAAAATGCTGCATGGAAAGTGGCCCTGTTATTTGGCACAAAATGTCTCTCGTCCCTGTCCCTAGGCATCAAGGGACTGTACCTCCCTGAGCCATTTTAGCCCGGCCACACTGCTAACAATGGGAGCAGTTTTAAATACACAAGGTTGGATGTGCTGCAGTACTGGGGAAATTTGACTTCTCCAAATCTGACTACCCGCCAAAGCGGGTATTTCAAAGAATCAAATATTTAATGAGTAAGTCACAGTTTCTGAAAACCTATCACAAGAGATGAAGTTAAGCCAGCCTCACAAGAGTGATGGAGTGATAATAAAGTTACCACGTGGCTGGTTTTGCTGACCGTGTGTCTGGATTCACCCACCATTGGTTACTCTATAACCCTTGGATCTCTAGTGAGCCCTGCTTTGGGTTTAACTAAGTATAAAATAAGGAGAAATAATCCCAGACATTCGCATTTTATAGAACTCAAATTCCAAAGCCTAAAGGCTTTGAAAAGATGTTTAAAAACAGAGTTGAGTTAGAAAAAATGAATCTCCTGTCTTTTTTGGCCTCTCAGCAAGGAAGATCATCCCTCAACTAATTAGCAGAAGAAATAAGCCTGCACTTTAACCCACTTACTTTTGGAATTAATCATCCCGAGTCTACCTATTTTAATTAAGTGTATTTAAGGCTCACACAAAGGGATTTAATTAGACTTAGATACAGTGTGCCAAGCTGGGAATCCCAGAAAGGGTGCATTTGCCTTAAAAAAGCAGACCATCATGGAGCAGGGTTGGCCTCATGCCCTCTGAGATGTAAGCTCTGTGTTTTCCTTAAATATGTGGAAATCTTGATTTGTTAAACCTAAAAAATGTTCTTTTGGTTGATTTTGCCATTTAATCATTCTTAATGATTTAATGATGTAAGGTTATAATGGGAAAGGATCTTAAATTTTATCTAGTCCAGTCCCTTGTTTTTCCTATAAGTACATAGAAACTTCTTTTAGTTTGTTTTTTTTTTTTTTTTAAGTGTACTTATTTTGAGAGAGAGAGCAAGTGGTGTAGGGGCAGAAAGAGAGGAGAGAGAGAATCTCAAGCAGGCTCTGCACTGTCAGCACAGAGCCTGATGCGGGCTCGGACTCATGAACCATGAGATCATGACCTGAGCTGAAATCAAGAGCCAGACACTTAACCGACTGAGCCACAGAGGCCCCCCGAAGAACACAGAATTTTTAAAGAGTAAATATGTTGTCCAAGTGTGAGATGAATTGTATAGTGACAGAGCTCAGAAGAGAACCCAGTTCTCTAGACTTCGAAACCAGCGCCCCCTTCCCTACATCACATTTCAGTGTTGCATGTGGTAAGCATTCGGTAATTCTCATCTATTGCAGATGATCTCTTCATTATTATTTGCTAATCACTTACTCTGAATGATGGTAAAGACACTATTGTAAATGAAACTTTCTTATTTTCAAAAAGCAAACCCTGCTTCACAATTGTTTAGACACAATATGTTGAAGTCAACCTTGACTCTTTGATTAGCTCCCTTTTTTTTTTTTTTGAACGATTCATGATAAGGAGAAGACCGTGCCACTACCTTCAATGAATGTACAATGTAGTTGTGGCTCTAGGGCCAAAGCATGCCAGGAATAGAGAAGATGCAAACTTGGGAGAAACTGAAAGCCAATAATTATTAAATCTGCAGGTTACACAAGGCCAGGGGGTCAAAGTTAAATTTCTCATAAATTCAGACACTCTTCTGGGTATATATGGAAATGTAGTACATCGTAACTCAGGCAGAGCCCCTGTGAATCTCAGATTCTAGATGGGGGAATACTTGGAGCACATTGTGGAAGATGTAACGATTCTCTGAATGCATTTATGAAGGATGCCAACACAATCAGCTTGTAGAGGGAAGGTAGACACCAGTACAAAGGAGAAGGTTTCCATGGCCTTTGCTTTTATTATAAGCTAGAGGCTTAGTTTATTTTTTAAGGGCATTTATCACAATCATAATGAGTGCTGCAGCAATTCATTCATTTATTTGTCCAGTGTATTTTGAGTACCTGTTATGTGTCAGATGTTTCTCTATGTTCTGGGCACATGGACATGAACAAGCGTGATTCCTGCAGGTGTATTCTAAGGCAGAAGCTAAATAATTAATGAGAAATGATAGCACATAATATAATCTCAGTTAAGCAGTCAGTGCCAGGAAGAAATGTAAGACTAGATAAAGAAGACAGAGAGTGACAAGGAAGCCATTTCACACGGGGAAAAAAAATTAAAAAACCCAAAACCTAAGAATTCCTTTTGGGAGGTGTTGTCTGAACAGAGACCTTAATGTAGCCAGAGAAAGTGATAGGGAGACCTCTGGGAAAAGGAAGGCCCAGAAAGAGAGAACATCAAATACAGAAGGCTGTGGGACTCGGCGTGGCAGGATTGCATGAATGATCGTACTAACATCACATGCAACTGTCACCTTAAGGCTTACTATGAGCCACTTTTCTAAGCTTCTTTCATATATGAACTCCTTTAAAAATCCCAATAACCTAATGAAATGGGTATTTTTATTGTTTTTCTCATTCTATAGAGGTCTCATTTTACATATGTTTAAACTGAGACATAGAGAGTATTAATAATTGTCTCAAGGTTAGACAGGTACAAAGTATTTGGTCAGTGAATGAAAATACAGACAGATGACGGAAAACCCAAGCTGTTCAGTTCTCCAAACGGTAGGGAATGGAGAGTAAGGGTTGGAAGGAAAATTAGAGACAGAGAATCAATTGAAGGAGTCTTTGCAGTAATTCTGGCAAGAAATGATGTGGGACTGATCTAAGGAAGCAGCTGTAGGAGTTGGCAGGAGACAATGACTTTGAGCAATGTGTAGGAGGTAGAACTTATAAGAGTTGGTGGTTTAGAAGACACGAGTGATAAGGATTATGATAAGGAGTTTTTAAAAAAGATTTGGCAGATTGAGAAAATGTCATTTTCTTCCTGATTCGTCTCAAACCATGAGAACCTTGAAATGCTGGACTTTTCACTAAATGTCGAAGGCCTAGAATTTTAGTTTTAGAAGGGATAATGTGAATATTGTCATTTTCTATCCTTAAAGATGTATAGATAGAGACCCAGGTAGGCAGAGGGAGTGACGTGAAGTCACTTAACAGATGGGGGTGGAATCAATGCTGAAAAACGAGTCATCCTCTCCTTGTTCCTACGTTAGGAGGAAACCTAAGTCGTTACACACTTCAGAATACACCAGATTTTTTCTGACATCTTTCTGTTCTTTGGTGCCATCGCCTGAAGTTCATTTGAATGTCCTCATAAAACAAAGCTGAGAACATTTGTTCACTTATTCTGCCAATACTGGTGGTTATCGCCAATACGGCAGGCATCATGTTAGGTCCCGGGATTGTCTCTTTGGCTCTAAAATATTGATAAATTTCTCACCGAGTACCCACTGCTTAGCAGGCATTGTTTAAAACACTATTTATTCTCATAGGGTGTGAGTTTTAATACTCGGATTCAAGTTCAAGTTAATTTTAAGCCAAAGTCTGTGTTTTCTGCCAGGCAGAGAATATTAGGCTGAGAACTGTCTTCAGTTTATTTTTGCAGTCATTACTTGCTCCCCTGTTTCTTCCACCTCTTCCATATCTTATGAATTATAGCTGGCATTAAGTTATTCTCTACCACACTTCCTTCTCTTTTCCTTCCAGAAAAGAGGATGTTTTTTATCCATATACCAGTGCAAATAATGACTTCTTGGAAGCAAAGTTCCTAGCAGACACTTGGGGAGTAACTAGCATCCTTCACTATAGGAGCATCATGTCTGTGAGCATCACTAAGGGAGTGACATGGACGGTGCCTTGTCAGCTGTCAGTGCTGGTTATTTACAGACAAGAGCTGGCCATGCCGCCCTCCACACAACAAAGAGAGCCTTCTCAGTACCTAAAGCTGATTTTTATGGAAATTCTAATCTTGGTGGAATCAGGGCATGCCTTCACCAAATCATCTTCCAGGCTCAAATTTATCATCATTCTTTGATAAGGTAATTTTCTTACCGTCATTGCAAGCTACCCCTGAGTAGGCTTTCTTGGGAAGAAGATGGGGGAAAGATTAAAGGCCAACATCATTTTCAGTAAAGTATATGCAAAAACCTTTAACTACCTCCATAAATGGGATCTGCGATTATTTTGCAATGGGCCTGTAATGGCGCCGCTAATGCCTATTTTTATAAGATTCTGCATCAGCCTAACTATGTTCACAGTAAACTTGTCAGATGTCAACAATACGGGAGCTCTAATCTAGTTCCCAGGTTTATTAACTGCTGTGCCCTGTGGCATTTTCTCAGAATGACTGTATAACATTGAGCCAGAGGCCGCTTTTACTTCTAACATAAATACAAGAACAACCTTAATAAAACAGATGAATTACACTGCAGTATAAATTAGACTGTTCTAATGGACTCCGGCGGCGAATGCAGTGAAATAGTAACCAATGTGATTAGGTTTACTACACCAAAGACAGTGACTGTAAATCATGAAGGGCTGCCAATTTTTATTTTATTTTATTTTACTTTATTTCATTGGTTTTCCCATTCACATCTCTCACCTCTTGAGGGAGCAATTGATTTGCCCACGGACCACAGCTCAGTCTTCGGCAGTCTGGGGTCAGCTTTTTCGGGGCTATGCTCAGCATCACAATACGAATGCACAGAAAGTCCATAAAACCTGACTAGCACACACATTCTACAAAAAATTTAAGTCCAAGCACGGTGGACCTGAACATCATTTCTTCTGGAATGGCACTGGATACGGGGTTTGAATTATCTGTGTGTAGGTGATGTGTTGCCTGGATTTTAGGAGGCATCATGAAAACACATGTTTTGAAGATCCCTTTACAGCTGGTGTTGGTTTTTGTTGCTGTTGTCATTTCTTTGGAAGAAGCAAGAACTGTAATGAACCCTGTAGTAAAAAGGGTCTGAGACTACCAGGAACCAAAGCGCTGTCTTGCAGAAGTGGTATGTGGGCATGAGGGGCTGAGTGAGGACACCAAGGAATGTCACCCTAGAAAGGCTATTCGGTGAGAAAAAACTGAGTTTTGAAAAGCAGAGAGCATGTCCAAAGTATTCAACCAAATGGGCAAAAGGGGTAATCCAAGTGTAAGATATACAAGGGCATAGATGGGGCAAGATTAACTTCCGAGGGAAAGCTGGATCTTTGTAAGAATCCCTCAGTAGGGCATTGACAAGAAAAGGAGTCAGTGATTTTTCCAAGAAAGAAAACTGTGCGCCCACCAGGGAGAGAACACATCCCACGAGAAAGCATCAGGGCCACTGGACTCCTCTCGATGCCCGGTCTTGGGGACCAGAGGGAGGGCGTGTGAAAGAGCTTATCATTTGGCATACAATCGGTCTAGCCTCTAAGGTATCCACGTAGAAGGAGGGAGCTGAGAAGACAAGAGTGTGCTGTTTCCTTAAAAGGATTCGGGCAAAGGCCATGTGTCCTCGGTAACATTTCTTTCAGAGCATAACGCACAGCAGAAGAGGACCTTGGCTTTCAGCATTAAAGCTAATAGCAGGCAGATGCCTGGAGAAATGGCTTGTTTGCGGGGGAGACGTTCATGGGAATAGCAGTTGTCTGCATGGAAATCGTTTGCATTTATACATCTTCCCCACCAGACTAAAAACTGCTCCAGAGTGGGAGCTGTGCCCGGTTCCTCTCTGCATCTTCAGACTCATCACAGTACAGAGCACAGAGCATGGGTTCTGTAAATATGCACCAAATCCTTTGCTGAAGGGAAGAGCCAGGGGAAAAAAAAAATACAGGCTTGTGCAACACCTAGGGATCTGGCTTACCAGGAAAAGTTATAGTTCCATGCTAAATATATTTGGAGCAGGACAGAAGAACAGAGCATTCATTTTGGTGGTTGGGCTTCGCAAAACAAAGAATGGCCTGAAGTTTCGACAGGTGCAAGGTAACTGTGGCTGTGTCTCAAAGGGCATCTGCAGCAGACAATTCGACAAGGAGAGGAGATGTGCCGTGAGGGCCACATACTGTGGGCCATTTGCAAGGGACTATACGGGCAAGAGTTTGTGGACACCTCTGCTGGGGGCTGTGCTGCAGACCACCCAGAACATGGGGGAGGAGAGGAGAGACAGCCAGGCTCCAGAACCTATTGGAATCAGAGTAGGTAATAAGCACAGTTGTGTTCACACAAGCGAATCGGCTGGGCCACATCTGTATCATAAGCAGTGCCAGCCCTGCAAAGTAGACAGGGTCTAGAAGAATTTCCTCTTAATGTAGGTAGAGAAATGTAGCCAGAAATTAAATGGCAGATCTGCGCTTCAAAATCTGGTCACATGACTCATTTATTTGTTAATTCCTTCAATTCTTCATTTTGTTATCCTTTTAGAAAACTTGATGGTACCAAGTGAGCTAGGAATCGAAGTTCTATGCCCTGCTTTCTGTTTCTGGCAACTGTTTTTAGAAGAGGTAAGAATAGGGGCGCCTGGGTGGCTCAGTCGGTTAAGCGTCCAACTTCGGCTCAGGTCACGATCTCGGGGTGCGTGAGTTCGAGCCCCGCATCGGGCTCTGGGCTGATGGCTCAGAGCCTGGAGCCTGCTTCTGATTCTGTGTCTCCCTCTCTCTCTGCCCCTCCCCCGTTCATGCTCTGTCTCTCTCTGTCTCAAAAATAAATAAACATTAAAAAAAAAATTTTTTTAAAAGAAGAGGTAAGAATAAATCTTGATAAAAGTTTGATTCGCTCGTTTACTTAATAAATACTTATTGAGACTCAACTTTGACTCTGGCCCTGTGCTTCATGCCAGGATCACTTCTGTGCCCAGGTTCCCTCTCGATCTACCGATAGACGCGCTTGCTCGTGGATTTAGTGGAAAGAGTCGTGATGACTTTTGGATAAAAATCACAGAGACAATGCAACTCAAATCCAGTGTCAATTTCGAAGTCATTCATATGGAATAAAAATGTATAGGCCACCTTTGGGGGTGTCGATGGAGTGAAAACCTCCAAGGAACGCCGGAAGGGTATTGGGTTACTGTTCTTGGTGCGTTCTTAACCCCCTCCGCGGTTGTTTGGTGCTAAGCAGCCAGGTTGAAGGATTTCACCTTCAAGATCAAAAGACAATTGGGAAGTGAGGGAAGAGAGTTGTAGGTACCAAGGACGAAGTTGCTGACAAAGACCAAAGTTTAAATAAAACATGTTCGGTGGAGACGAATCAATACTTTATTTGTTAAGGAGAAGTAAAAGTACAAAAAGGCTTGTACAACAGAGCATAAAAAAAGTGGGAAATCAATTCTACTTAATTCAGAATGCTTGAAGAGTCACCTATGCCATTATGTATGAATAATTCAGGAACAGGAATTTATTGCAGACACATATTGTTTGGTTTGGATTTAGCACTGGCCCTCGTTTGACCTAAATCCTGTAAAGAATGATATTCAACTAATTGAAATAACATTTTTCAAGTAAGACAATTCCTCAGGGGTATTCCAATAATAGAATTTGGACAATGAAGTATCTGATAACATTTATTTAAATGGTGCAATGTTATAGCACGTTGGCTACGATGAGTGAGGATCCCTTACTTGTCCATCGTCACAGGTTAGAAATGAATGGGAAGGTAAGGAGTCCATGGACGACTGCTTTTCTTCCCACCGATGTCAATCACGCCTAAGCAATGTCCCTCATTATTTTCCAGTGCTTACAGGCTAGCCCAGGGAATGCTGTCAAAAGCAGGAAAATTAAACCTAGGAAGGATACAATGAGTCAGTGATGAAGAGAGTATCACTGCTCCCTAAATAGAGTCTAAAGGAAATACACGAGGACTAGTCCAGCAACATGGATTTAGAGATGAGGAACGTGGCATTTCAGAGCCACAGTGACTTAACACAAAGTCATTCAGCCAGCCAGTGTAGGGCTTGAACCCAGACGCAGGACCCTTCCTTGTTAGACTAAGGGACTCTCTGGTGTGCTGTTAATCTCGCTCTTTGTTGTTGTTACTTCTCATACAACTAATACTGCGTCTTCTGTATCACTAGCAGCTATATCGCAGTGGTTTTCTATGCCATGTCACACCCTGTCCTGAGAATTTGATTGATCAAATCCTCAGAAATGAAGAAAATGAGGTCCCATGGCTAAACCGACACATGTCACAGAGTACATAACTGAGCTAAATTCGGGTGCCTTTCGGGAGTGTTTCTCAGAAGTGAATGTCTATACAGACTGCCTGTATCTTGTTACAATGCACGTTGTCATCCAGTAGGTCTGGAAGAGGACCTGAAAATCTGCATTTATCACCAGTTTCTAGGTAATGGCTACTAGTGCACAGACCATAGTTTGAGTGGCGATGCTCAAGGTGGTTCTGTTTGCTATTTAGGTGGGACTAATGAGTGTTTTTGAAGAAAATACAGTAAATCTTTGAAAAAATATGATAACGAAGACACAAAAAACATAATAAAAATAATGCAAGGTAACTGTATTTGTTAGGATTCTCCAGAGAAACAGAAACAACATGATGTATGTATATGCACATACAAGTGTGTGTATATATATATATATATGTGTATATATATGTGTATATATATAAGTATATATGTATGGAGAGACAGAGAGAGACAGAGATTTATTATAGGAAATTGGCTGACACAATTATCCAGAGCAACAGGCCCCAAGATCTGCACAGTAAGTCAGCAAGCTGGAGACCCAGGAGAGCCAATGGTGTAGCATCAGCTTGAAAACCAGTATACTCAAGAAAAGCCAATGTTTCAGTTTGAGTCTGAAAACAGGAAAAACCTATATAAGCTTTATATATATTTTTATATATATGTGTATATATATAAATTGACCCCTACATTAAGGTGACAATATGCTTTACTCAGTCTACTTATTTAAATGTTAATCTAATCCGAAACAACCTCACAGAAACATCTAGAATAATGTTTGACCAAATATCTGGACACCTAATGACTCAGGAAAGTTGACACATAAAATTAAACCATCAAAGTAGTAGTATTTTAATGATAATAAGTAGACTGGAGAGATCCCATGCAGTCGGCTAGAATAGAGTTCTAAAGGTCTGGTTTCTCAGTCAAAATCTGCCTATTAATTGCCTGGTGTTGAATTTTTGGTTTAAATAGGGATGGGGAACTTTATTGATCTTGTGTTTTGCTGGGTCCAAAAGAAGCAGTGGAAATTCCCCCAGCATGCTCTTGGTGTGTTGATATCCCTTTCTTTGAATTTATTTGGGAAGAATGGGCCAGGAGATGACCCTTGCAGAGTTGGCCAGCCTCCCTCCCCCATCCCAATTCCCCAGGCTGATATGTCCATTTTTCAACACCAAGTGTCACCCTGCCCTTTGCAACAAGACCACGTTGGATTGACAAAAGCTAATTCTCAATAGTTCTACTGTATTTTTTCATTCAGCCTTCTAGAGTACTAAAAATTGATTATTGATTCATCAGATGAAGAGTTTTTATCCCTGTGAATCTAGTTAAAGTGCAGGTATCGATTCCCTTCATAGAAACTAGATTGCGAGGTGGCTTTTCATAAATGACAACAAACTGAGCACGGTGCGTGACTCTATTAAGTTTGATAGAATGGAATCACTGCATTTTTAGGTGGCGGTGTTTGATCCTAAAATGCAAAGTGTTAAGACTTGGAGACCAGCATAACTTCATCCTAATCCTAGGTCTGCTGTGTTCTGGGTGTGTGGCCTTGATGAAGTAACTTAGCCTCTTGATTTAATAAGCCTCGTCTCTGACAAGGGAATGATAAAACCAACATAGAAGGGGTATTTTAAGTGAGAAGATTAATTGCAGTATCTTCCCAGTCTCCGCACAGAGTAGGTATTCAATAAGCTGTAGCTCCCATCTTATTTACTGTCTGGTTCTAGCCCTGGCCGGGTGTCAGGGCCTTTGCTAACAAATGTGAGTATAAAGGTGGAAATAGAGCTTAATATCCAGACTCTTTGCAAGCTCCATGAATCCCCGTGATGGCAGATATAATTTAAGGAGGTGTTCTAGATTCAGGCCCGGAGTGTTGACAAATCTTTGGGAGTAGACATTGCTTTGGTGCACATCACCTTGGTGAACACCCAGTTCTGAAGGCGGTCAGAAATGGATTGCACCAGACTTTGGCTCAGGATCATGTTTTAAGAACCTAAACAGTGTGTGTTTGGGACTTGATAATATCATGTCTTTAACAGCAGTTGGACTCCTTTTGCTGGGAACCGCGGAGGTTGTTGGAGGACTGACTCAGCGTTTATCAACGTTTTTTCCATTATCACCTCATCTAAGGAGGCTTTTCAGACATTGTTTTCCTTACCTCCTCTCATGAAATTTTAATTATCACAAATATACCGTATCTCCTTGTCCTGTATGCTTATCTGTTCCTGATCTGCTAAAGAGAGATTTGGGCCCCCACCCCAGTACCAACTTGTGTCCTCTTGGGGGCGGTATTGCTCCTGTGGAGAAGATAGGATCAACACTTGTGTAGGTTCTGGCCTTACCAGGTTCTGGAGTGAAAGCCTGCTTACCGGAGCCCGGAGCAGCAGAGTTACCAACAGGACCGGGAAGGCAGCCCTTCCCTCTCGGAAACCTCTGAGCTCCGGAAAGTCATTTCGTTCGGGAATTGTTCAAAGCGAAGAGGGAAAAGACAGGGCGATGTTTCCTCCGACGAAGTGTTGCAGGCTGGAGATGTCAGTCCTACGCTGTTTCAGAGGCGCGTGGCCTGTTCCCCACGAGATGTTTACATCGCTGAAATCTACACACTGTTGACAATGCGACGTCAGCTTGCGATTGGCCGCGAAGTTCCTCCGACCTGCCCTAGGCGCTGTGGAAAGGAGACACGTGATGCTGCTCTCGTGGTAGAACGCCGGGATCTGCTGCGGACTCAGGCTCACGGAAACCACCTGGGTTTAGTGAAGGCCTTTCAGGTCAAGGCGGAGTCAATAGATGATAGATGCAGGTGGGATGGGGAAAATGACATTCCCAGGCAAGAGGGGAGTCCTGTGGTTCAGAAGCTTTGAGGTGGCCAGGGTCCTACACCCAGCTAGCGTGGGGGGAGATAGATGCAGCGGCGGGGACGATGCCGCGAGGGGAGAGGTGGAGAGGTAGGGGGGCAGGGAGAGAGCAGGGGGCTGTGGCCGCGTTAGGGATGTTTGTCTTTAGCCTCAGAGCAGTGTGAAACCATCGCTGTGTCTGAAGTCAGTGTGTGGGTTTGTGACATGATTAAATTCTCTTGGCTGTATTGTGAGAACAGATGGAAATAGGGCAAGGGTAAGGAGGAGGGAGGGCTAGCAAATAGAGAAGGGAATGAGAATAGTCCAATTAGGAGAAAATTGCAGGCATCCAGATGAGAGAAGATGATTACTCAGACCAGGGTGCTTCAGTGATAGGAGAAAAAAGAATAAAAGATCAGAAGTATTGAGGAGGCGAACGTAATAAAATTAAGGGCTGGAGGAGGGGTGAAAAGGGACAATGCCAATGTATCTGTTTGCTCAAATGGATGGATGAAGCTGGCATCATTCCCTTCACAGGCAAGAGGACCAGGTTTAGGATGAAAGATGTTTAGTTTGTTCTTAGATGTCTTGATTTTAGATGACATTGAGGCACTTAATGAGGATGTGTCACTAGGGAAATTAGAAACCTGTGCTGGAAATGCCGGATGGGGATCTGGCTTGACTCGTAAATGTGGCCTTCACCTGTGCCTCGATACTCACTGAGGTCACCCTGAGAAAGAGAGGGCCCGGTATAGAGCCCCGTGAGGCCCCAGGAAAGAATAAGCAGTGAGAGAAAGAGACCAAGGCAGGCATAGAAGCAACTTAAGGTCCTGGGGGGAGAATCTGAAAACGGGGCTGTGGTGTAGGCGGGAGGAAGCACGTGTTCCAGTGAAGGAGACCGTGAGTGGGGGGCAAGCCCTGCTTAGGACCCAAGAGACATGAGGCCTGGGCACTGCGGCTGAGTACAAAGACATGGCCGGCACTGGTCAGGATGGTTGTCACCAGGGCAAGTGGCAGAGCTGCTGACCGGTGTAGTGGGGTCGGGTTGGGAGGGGAGAGACATATCTGAGAACGGGAGACAACCTGGGACTGTGAGGCAGGAGAGGAGGCTTATGTAGGGTCAATATATTTTTTGTTTGGTGTGTGTGTGTGTGTGTGTGTGTGTGTATGTGTGTGTGTGTTTAAACTGAAGAGAATGAGGGATGCCTGGGGGGCTCAGTCGGTTAAGTGTCCGACTTCGACTCAGGTCATGATCTTGTGGTCCGTGAGTTCGAGCCCCGCGTCGGGCTCTGTGCTGACAGCTCAGAGCCTGGAGCCTGCCTCAGACTCTGTGTCTCCCTCTCTCTCTGCCCTTTCCCTGTTCTCTCTCTCTCTCAAAAATAAAGATTTAAAAATTAAAATATACTGGAGAGAGTGAAAGCATGTTAAAACTGGTAGGGAGGGGCGCCTGGGTGGCGCAGTCGGTTAGGCGTCCGACTTCAGCCAGGTCACGATCTCGCGGTCCGTGAGTTCGAGCCCCGTGTCGGGCTCTGGGCTGATGGCTCAGAGCCTGGAGCCTGTTTCCGATTCTGTGTCTCCCTCTCTCTCTGCCCCTCCCCCGTTCATGCTCTGTCTCTCTCTGTCCCAAAAATAAATAAACGTTGAAAAAAAAAAATTAAAAAAAAAAAAAAAAACAACTGGTAGGGAGAGGAGGAGGTCAGAGGGAAGCGCATATAACTGAGAGAGAGAGAGAGAGAGAGGAGAACGTCAAGGGTGTTTCTGTGACACTGGGCAGGAAGGGACTCCAAGGCAGAGGTGAGATCCTCAGGCCTTCCTAGTGGCAGAGGCAGCCCCTCTACCATTATGGGCTACGTACAGGGCAGTTCCAAGTGCAAGAAGCAGGAGACAGAGAGGCAGGGATTGCAAGGACTTCCCCAAAATAGAAAAGATGGTCTCTACGCTCTCTTAAACTATATGTCGGTCCCGGCAAAGGCGCAGCATCTGAAATCTTCCTTGGGCTCGGCCCCAGCCTGCAGGAGGTGGTCCTGTCTCCATCACTTGCCGGGACACCTCAGTGCCCAGAAACTCTACCAGGGGCCATACCGGCACCACCCCACTTCCCCAGGAAACTCTGCAGCCCTTATGGCCACCAAAATATCCCAATGAGCAATATGAGAATACGCAGTGGCAATTTAGGGAGAGAAAAAATGCTCCAGTGAGCATGAGTTAAGTGGCCTGTAAATGAAATTATAATTATGCCAAACTTTTATTTAATGGAGACATACACCATTATCCTCTAGCTAAATTATTTAGTGATCCATCGGCCAGAACAGGGTGTTCCATTTATTACTTATGCAACAGTTTTGAAA
This sequence comes from Prionailurus bengalensis, assembly GCF_016509475.1. NCBI lineage: Eukaryota > Metazoa > Chordata > Mammalia > Carnivora > Felidae > Prionailurus > Prionailurus bengalensis. The sequence continues at coordinate 78,022,303 of NC_057353.1, read as the reverse complement.
AGCCTAGTCCCTGTTATGGGTCTTTTCTGAGTTAACTTCCTGAGGCTACATCATGTGGTGGGAACAGTTGGCTTCAGACAGATCCGGCTTCAAAATGGCTGCAACGTCTCACTCACTGTTGTGTGATCATGGGCGGATACTTGAACTTCTTTGAAATTTAAATTTCTTTTTTTTGAAAATAATGAACATAATTCAAAGAGCTCCTTTGGAGACTAAATGAAACATCATAGGTCAAGACTTTCGATTTAGATCATGGCACATGGCGGGTGCTCCTTCGAGATGAGGCTGTCCCCGGAGGAACATGTTCCAGAGACTGCTAAATTGCCCGAGGGGCTTCTGTTCCAACTTCTTCCAGATCCATAATTTTACCCAGGGTTGCATTACTCCCAGTTAAGAACCTCATATTCCTGCTCCTCAGTTTGGTGTATCCAGTGAGATTTGGGTGGATTATGATTTGGGGGATGCCCCAGAAGCCTCCTTAAAGAAGCTGCGGCCCAAGAAGAGTGCAGCTCACATCCTTATACTTTCTTCCCTCCTTCTTTTATTTTTTTCATTTATTATTTTCTAAATTTTTAATGTTTATTTTTGAGAGAGAGAGAGAGAGAGAGAATGAGTGGGGAAGGGGCAGAGAGAGAGGGAGACACAGAATCCGAAGCAGGCTCCAGGCTCCGAGCTGTCAGCACAGAGCCTGACGTGGGGCTTGAACTCATGGACCATGAGATCATGACCTGAGCTGAAGTTGGATGCTTAACCGACTCAGCCACCCAGGTGCCCCATCTTCCTTCCTTCTTTTAATACGGAGATAATGATTGGATTCGCAGAAGTCATTTAGAAATACAAAGTCATGGAGTGCCTCTCTCTCTGCCCCTCCTCCACTTGCATTCTGTCTCTCTTTCAAAAATAAATAAACGTTAAAAAATGTTTTTAAAAAGAAATACAAAGTCATGTTTGAAATGGAAAAAGAATCTTAGTCCTTAAAGACTGCAAAGCTGGTTGTATCAGCCTCAGGCTTCCTAGCTCCTAACTAATGTTTATATGGGAATCATGTCCCTGCAACATTGGGTTTTCTGATACAGAACTAAGAGCTTTGTTCCTTTTCTTTTTTTTTTTTTTTTTTTAAATTTTTTTTTTTCCAACGTTTATTTATTTTTGGGACAGAGAGAGACAGAGCATGAACGGGGGAGGGGCAGAGAGAGAGGGAGACACAGAAGCTTTGTTCCTTTTCCATCACTGCACAAACCAGCCTTGCTTAAGCTCACTGAATTTCTCAGTGTAAACTGAAAAAACGTACTTTCCTCCCTCTGTGCTTTTGAACTTGCTATTCCTGATGTCGGAATACGCCTTCTTACTTTCCCCACTCTCCACAAAGAGCCAAATTCTTACTTAACCTTCCAGATAAAGATCATTGATGCCAACCTCTGTGAAGACCTGCCTCACCATCCCACGCTACTGTGCACTCCCTTCTCAATGTCTATTTATAGGAGAACTTATTACAGCTCTATCTCATAGAAGTAAGTTAACCTGGCCTTAGAATCTCCCAAAGCTGAAGGGGAAAAAATAGCGTGCATATGTGTATCAAGTGCTTGCTCTGTCGAGGGCCCTATGTTAAATCGCACACGCACACGTGTATGTACATGCATATAAATGCACAGATATGTATAAATACAAAAAAATCCACATGCCTTTATGAGTACATATGTCTAAGTCTGCATAAATAAAATATGCACATGTGTTTGTGTGTGTGCATACACACACACACAATCCAATCAGGGCCTTGAACACAGCAGGTGCTTGATTACAATTTGTTGAGTAAATAAATACACAAGTGTCTTAAGGAAAGAAAATTACGGATGAGGGTTACTATTTTTTCTCTCCTCAGTTGGAAGACCTCATTCTGAGGTCTAGCTTGAGGTCTGATGGCGTGATGCAGACATAGCAATGGTTATGTGACTCAGTGTGGTTGTTGCCCATGAAATGTGAGCCACAGAAGTTTATCATCCTAAGAAGAAACTAGAAGGAACTGTCGTATGGAAATATCTCACCTGTCTAGCAGTAAAAAAAAAAAAAAAAAACATTTTCACAGCTAATGAATAATTCAATTGTAATCACCTTATAAAAAAACAATTTTATCTCCTTTGATAAAAAGTTGAAATGGGTTCCATGTTCAGTGATCAGAACACATCGTGGACCCAGAATCAACATTAAGTCTTACCTACCGAGTTCAGCTGACCTTCTATGACCCCATGATACAAACCAACCATGGTAGGCAAGTGTTGGGCTAAAGAACACCAGTAGAAGAGTCATACCCACCACTCATGAAGAAATGTCTACATTCCAGAAGCCAGGAAGTCTGACATGCTTATCCTCACTGAATCCAAAAGCGGTGTTTCTTAGTTCTAAAGCCTCCCAATATCGCTCTGAGCACAAGACATGTCAAAACACAGTAACTGCTGAGTGAGTCTTGTGAAAGCCATTTGTAGCTGTGACCAAGTGGGAGGTAGCTAAACTCACACAGCGGGACAGTTCCTGCATTGTAAGTCAGGCTGCTGGTGCTCAGAAAATAGCAAGCTTTCACATGCCACGGGGGACAGCATGACGCCACGTATGTTGATGCACACGAGCATCTCATCTCATTTGCCGAGTTAGATGTGTTCAGGTTTCATCTCTTGAATATTGTAGTGGCAGTAACCCCAGCGGTGGAGAACCATTTCGGGGCACGGTGAGCGAGACAGTAAGAGCCTAACCTCTCTTGATTTGACGGGGTGCTCATGAGGGGCAGGGGCGCTCACTTGGCTGGAAGGGAGTCTTGAACAAATAGCAACCCAAGTCCACGCTATCACATGTTCCCAGCGTGCCATCCCTCGGCATGCTTCCACTGACTTTCTCTCCTTCCTCTAGGTTTACCACCCCTCCCTAAATTGCACGCCTGGAGTTTCGACTCCGGTGCCCACCCATTTCTGTTCTTCTGTGCCACTTAAAATCTGCCACAGGGGCACCTGGGTGGCTCAGTCGGCTGAGCGACCGACTTCGGCTCAGGTCATGATCTCGCAGTTTGTGAGTCCGAGCCCCGCGTCGGGCTCTGTGCTGACAGCTCAGAGCCTGGAACCTGCTTCAGGTTCTGTGTCTCCCTCTCTCTCAGCCCCTCCCCTGCTCATGCTCTGTCTCTCTCTGTCCCTCAATAATAAATAAACATTAAAAAACTAATTTAAAAAATTTAAAAAAAATCTGCCACAGTACCTTTAGCTAATTTAGCCAGGAAAACTCTTTAACAATGTGTACGCTTTGAGGCTTGATATTCCTTCCTTCTGTATTTCTAATACATTGCTTTTATTACCATTAGATAACAAATCAGAGCACGGGGTTGAAGCATGAGTTCTGAAATTACCCTGATGGGTTTTTACGATGTTTAGAGAACTTTCAGTGAAATGAGTCATATGCGCATCAGCTGATTCCCACAGAGGATAAACAGTCTCTCGGGAGATCAGATTGGATTCAGTGGTTGAATAAAGGTTAGGTGAGATGATGCTTAGGTCATAATCAACCCTGATTTTCTAAAACAATTTTCTCGGCATAAATCTCCAGGTCCTATTTTACTTTGTACAATATGATATTAATGATACAAATAGATATTAAGTTTAGCAATATTTGAAAATGCGTCCCCGTTTTTGTGCCATTCAACCAGGGAATTCAATGGCTTGGAAATTGTAAAGATTATGATTTTACAATCCTTTGCACATCCATCTGGTTTAGGTATTATCATTATTATCATTATTCTTCTTATTGTTATATCCATTTAAACATCGCTACCAGGTTGAGGGGGGGGAGCACACTTTTTCATTTTTGTCTCCTAGCAACAAATGTGATCGGGGATTTGCCTCAGTCCGGGAGGATGATTGGTGGAATCTCGTGCTTAACAGCATGAGGCTATTCTCCCAGTTTTTCTGCTAACAGCTGTAAACTTGACCTACATCTGCCAATGAAGCCGTCATGTGATATCTTCTCATCGGTCCATGGTACCCTAAGGAAGATACAGGAAGTGTAACCTGTGCAGACACCATTAATCCTCTCTCCAGTTACCAGGGGATGTGTTTGTAGAGTGATTCCAAAAAGCAGATCCGGGACACTATGGCAGTATTAGAGAAACCAACTGATTGACTGGACAGGATCAATCTTTACTAAAACCGAAAAATCATGCTATTATTTGACTCAGGACTACCTGGTGACCAATTTCTAAACAAGCAAAAGTATTTGGCAACGGTATCTGGTGGAGGGATAATTAAGGCAGGTAACTTCCCACAGGAGAAAATTATTTAGTATTGATCAAATATTTTTAGCGTCTATCCTTCAGACACCGGGCTATTTAGTGGGCATAGAGACAAACATAATAGAAACAAAATCCCTTTTCTCATGGACTTTTTGTCTAGTGGAGGGGGCAGACTGTATTCACATCAGTGGAAAATATATGTAATTACAAATAGGGATACCCGTAGTGCTGTCCTTTCTCCTTTACCAGATTATACAGTACACATGGCCAGCGCCTGGATTTGATTTTTCTGCAGACTGATCCTTTAAACAGTGCAGCAGGTGGAACATGGAAGGTGTTGATTATATATATTTTTGAGAAATGAATGCATGAATGAAAGGCTATTTCTGGATGGCACCCTCAGAACAGACCTCTCTGTGAAACCTGATAGCTACCTCTTTTCATGTAAGACAGAATCCAGCAGATTTTTTTGTTTGTTTGCTTTTACTTGAGTGAACCAGATATGCAGCAAGACAATAACAGTTGTTTTGCAAAATAACTACAACTCTACTTGTTCTAGATAAAAACAGGACAATGCAAGCAGTAGGTGAGGGTGAGGGAAGAACACCGTCCAGAGGGAGTTCACATGAACATTCTAGGTGGGAGTTCCCTTGTCTCCCTGCAGGTACAGGTCGACTTACATCTTTGTTTTGGCAATATTTCTTAGGACTTCCATTACTCTTCATGCTTACACATCCTTCAGCTGTAAGAGAATTCCAGAATTATGGCATTTCTCTATCAGCAGATTTGCTCCTTCTTTGGATTACCCATCTCCATGGGGGAAGTCATGGCAGTTCCATTTTTACTCAATTTACTATAAAAATATAAACAAATACATATTGGTGGTATACGTTTAAGGTGGTCTTAGATTAACAAACAGTGTCGTGGAATCATATTGACAAAAATGGATAAAGAAAAAGATATTATGAGTTCAGAATGGGATTATATGAGCTACATGGATCAGAGATTCCACTTAATGTAACCCCATGGTTCCTCATGCTTCATCCACAGGCCAAATCACAACTAAATCAGTTAAAAATTACCAAGAGGCAATTAAATTTTTTTCTATCATTTGTTACAAATGGCCAAGTGAATTATACTTGACTTTTTCCCCCCCCTTGAATTCACACAATCCCTCAGGAGTGATAGAATTTGGAAACAAAGACTGTGGATCCCAAAGTACATACAATATATAGTAATTAGTTAGCAATTAAATGTATTTGTTATATTCAAGAGTTTTTTAGATTTAAAAGGATAGATAAAATATGGACAAAAATGTATATGAGGTTTTGGGATTATTGATTTTCTAAGAGAGATTTCTTCAAGTTACAGGATTTGTGATTTAAGCGAGAAAACACCAAGAGAGAGGAAAGATGAACAGAAACGCAAAGGTGAAAGAGGGGATGCTGAGAAAGCAGGGCAGCCCCCATGGATGGAAAGGAGAGGGCAGATGAGAAAGACGCTGAAGGCACCGCCCGAAGGACTGGGTGATGACTACTGTGGATCTGAGTGAATAGCACAGGTGGAGGTGTCTAGAGATTTCCTGTTTGCATGATACACACATCAGGGATCCTGTCCAAGTCTAATTTTGAGAGTTGGAGGTGCCTCTAGGACACCTATTTGTCAGTTAATTATTAATTGCAATGGATTTTCTAGGAATTAGTAGATTGGAACATGAATTACAGATTTGAAGTCTTGGGCAACCGGGCGGAATTTGAATGGCAATAAAATCTATTAGAACAAATCAATGTAAGTGGGATTAAAAGAGAAGACAGTAAGACGAGACGTCTTCAAACACTCTGTGGTTGTCAGTAAGAAGCAATACAAGTTAACCAAGATCCAATGGAAAGAATTCAAAATACTTGGAAATTAGGAGAAAGAGCCAGGCTGAAGTCATAGGAAGGATGAAAATAGCAAGTACTGTATACCCCCAGGGGATCCAGGAGGCTACGTGCTCAAAGACTTAAACATTATAAAAGTATAATACTTGATGTAGACTTGCATAGATTCCTGTATTTAAATTGCAAATATGCTTCGTTATGCAAGGTGGGCACAGCCATCTCTGCTAATGCAGTCCTCAGTGTTCCCGCCTTCCCCCCCCCCACCCCCGTTACACTGAGCATTGTGTATGTCAAGTGGTCTTCATGTGTTAATGCATCTGTCTACACTAGCCCGTGTTTATTATCATCCCCAGTTGAAAGATGAGAAGAACAGGGTTCACCAATTTAGGTAACATGCCAAAATTCATTCGGCGTGTGTCGGGAAGTGCCATGATGAGAATTCACGTCTGCTTGATGTCCCAATCCACCCCCTTGACTACTTACACTGACTTTCACAAGGCACCTCTGAGAGAGACAGATGGGAAGAAAGGGTGAAGACGTTGTAGAACAGAGACAGGAGGAATTGAAGGAAATCATTACATGCACCTTTGTTTGATTTTCTTTTGATGAAGTAGGAATCTAAATGATGTCTATTGTCTATAGTTCTAAAACGAAACTATGAAAAGGAATAACTCATGTCATTAAAAATGCATCGTCATTATCACGTTGCCCCTCTGCACAGATGTACCGTTTGTTAAAAGCACACAGTCCAAATGGCGCTACTTTGGTAATGATTTCTACAGGTATTTTCTGAAGCAGGGCACGTGATGTCATGTAGACATCTGGGCCTGTCGACACTAATTTTCAAACAATGTGACACAGGGCTTTGAACCTTCCGCCTTTGTGAGATATCATTCCCCTAGAAGTCAATATTAGTTAATGATAAGTTATTCTCTTTGCATTTTTATTCTGGCAGTGCTACAGGCGACAAGACGTACTCAGGCTGAAGTCCATGCATAAAACTGCTTCGGTTATTTTTTTTTCCTGAAAGCAATTGCATGTTTAATCACTGGCAATATTGCTCTCTGCCTGAGCACCGTATAGTTACTATGCTCCTCTACCTGATGGCTTTATTTAACAGTGTATCATATTAGCCGTAAAGGTAGTCAATAGGGCAGATCGATATTTATGATGTAATGTATGAGATGGGTATACACAGAAAACAGAAAATCTTTAAGCTCAGGATTGGGTCCTAGGTGCCTGGGAGGGATAGATTTCCACTAAGATGTACTTTTGATATTCGATCATGCTCTCAGGAAGCAGCACTAAACATATTTGAAACATTTAACCTGGACGGTGATGCAAATCTACGCCAATTTTCATCTAAAAGCATCCTAGAAGACTTCGCATAATGAGATATTTGTGGTCTCAAAAGGTAGAACCTTCTCCCTAAATCACACCAGAATTTAATCTTAATTCATTTCACTCCAGAGCCCACGCTATTTTCCCTTCATCCTACCATGGGCAGTGTGGGACCAGCCATTACGTAGCGTCCTGTTGAATTAAAACATTGGCTCATTTATATGTTCTTTTTAGGGATGGCTTTTGGCAAAAGTGAATTAACAACATGCCCAACATATACGGGTACAGTTTTCTAAAGGTAATTACCCACGGGGAAGAAAGAAAGGAAAAATAAATAAAGCTGTGCCAATAAAAGGTCACATTCGTTTTTACTTTTTACTTTTTTTTTTTTTTTTTTTGTGGGCCCTGGTCACAGCCACAGTGTTTGGAGGCCATGAATAGATTTCCCAAGACAAAACTGCCACAGGTAAAATGCTTCCCGGATCAGATAAACAGCAGCTTTCTTGACTGGCCAGCGGGCCTAAAGACTGAGCGTCATCTATGGGCAAATTAGACAAGGCGAGCCTAATCCAGACATAGGGAAATGCCTGCTTATCGACAACAACCACAACAAAAAATGTATTTTGGAGGGCAGAGGTGCTTCATAGATTCTCAGTGAGCTACACAGAAAATGTAAAATTGATAAATGTTCAGTGACCTTTCCGTTATCAGCAGGTCCTCGTACCGAAGGGCCTTGGGTGAGGCAGCAAAGTCCACTCTTTCTCTGCTAAAATCTCTTTCCAATCAAAACAGCCATCCTTGTGGCTTATATGAAGACTCTGCACCCCGAACTCACTAATGGATTTAGGAATAGCTTATTACTTGGCCTTATGCTTCTTCCGAACAGGTCCAAAATGAAATGGCATTTTGTAATTAAGGCGGAAAAAAAAAAAAACAACCTTCATAATTTCTCAAGGCCGTATAGTTGCCCTGAATTGGCCACTTACCCCTCAACTCACGGGAGACTGTGACACCACATGCCCCCATTGCCACATCTTGTCTGAAATATCAGCCCAGAGCTCCTCCTTACGTGGAGCTCTGCTGCTGGGGCGGATGTGGGCAGAGGCAAGAATGAGTACATGCTGAGGGCCCGAGGTGTGTCAGGAACTCAGCAGAAACTCTGTATCTCGTGGCATAGAAATTGCTATGGCCAAATGCACACGGGCCTTGAAGGTTTCCAGACCCGCTTTCAAGTTCTCATTCCAGTTGTGCGACCCGGTGCAACCCCATTCATCTCTTTCCCATTCCGGTTTTTATCTCTGAGGCAATTTTAAATGATACCTGGGTCCTAAGGCAGGTGTGGCAATGAAGCAATTATATGTAAGGAGCCAAGTTTGGTGTCTGCGTGACCTCAAGCACTTATTGGATGGTGATGGTGATCGTACTGTATACTTAGCTCTCTCTAAAGCAGTCTCAGGGAGCCTGGGTGGCTCAGCCAGTTAAGCGTTCGACTCTTGATTTCGGCTCAGGTCCTGATCTCATGGTTCGTGAGTTCGAACTCTACATAGGGTTCTGCATTGATGGTGTGGAGCCTGCTTGGGATTCTCTCTCTCTCTCTCTCTCTCTATCTCCGTCTGTCTCTCTCTGCCCCTCTCCTGCTCTCTCTCTCTCTCAAAATAAATAATAAATAAATAAATAAATGATAAACAAATAATAAATAAATAAATAAATAAATAAATGATAAATAAATAAATAATAAATAAATAAATAAATAAAGCAGTCTCTTTATCTATAAAAAGATAAGAAAAAAAAGTACCTACCACAAGGATCCTTGTAAGAATTAAGTGACTTATGATATGCAAAACCCTTAATATAGAGTCTGGCGTATAGTAAGGAATATTTAAGCATTAGCTGCTACTAATAGGTATAAATAGGTATAAAACCTGTGTCATGTAGGTATATTGTATTTAGTTTGCAGAGAAGAGAAACAATTCCTAAGGATCTGAAACAATCACAGTGAATACGTAGCCAGACTCTAAGCAGCCCTGCCCTCTAAACTCCTGAGGGAGAAGGGATTCAGAGAGCGAATCGCAAAACCATCAGCCGGAAGGGAAGCTGAGGGGGTCCCACGTGCAGACCTGTCCTTCCGGACACTGAAAGTAGGTACAGAGAGAGGGCCTGGCGGGCCTAGTCGCTCAGTACAGGCTTCCCAGCATCTTATCTACTCCGTCCTGCCTTTTCTTCGGGTAGTGCTCGTTTCTTTTCCCCACAAGCCACTGTGCACAGCCTTCTCCACAGAGACCTTGGGGCATTCTCCCAACCGCTGCCCGGGCCGCCATGTTCCCTCTCCTCTTCAGCATCTCTCTGTGGCTGTGGCTGTCCAGGACGGTTTCTTCAGAAAAGTTTCTCCCGATGTGAATCACCAGGGCCTCTTAAAACGCAGATATCAAGGCTCTTCCCCTAAAAAGTCTGCCTAAGGGTTAAAGGTAGCATTCCTAGAAATATTATAAAATGAGCAGGGCACCTGGGTGGCTCAGTAGGTTGAACCTCTGAATCTTGACTTCTGCTCAGATCGACATGCCTGGGGCATGGCATTGAGCCCTGTGTCAGGTTCCATGCTGTGTGGAGCCTGCTTGAGATTCTCTCTCTCTCTCTGTCTCTCTCTCTCTCTCTGGCCCTCTCCCCAGCCTGTGCTATCTCTCTTTCAAATATAAAAATTATAAAATGAGTGTCTTCACCAGGCGTACTGGGAAATGCTATTGTGAAACAAGCAGGACATCACAGGGGAGAGGCTGTACTTTACCCCTCAGAATCAGCAAATACCTGACCTTATCTCGCATTCCTGTGTCTTCTCCACTGCCATTATCTCTTCTCTTCATGCCTTTATTTCATTTTTTTAATGTCTTTTGGAATCATCTTTTAAAAAAATATTTTCATATTTATTTATTTTTGAGACAGAGAGAGAAAGAGAGAGAGAGAGCACGCAAACAGGAGAAGGGCAGAGATGGAAGGGGACAGATGCTCTGAAACGGGCTCTGTGCTGACAGAAACAAGCCCCATGTGGACCTTAAACTCACAAACCACGAGATCATGACCTGAGCCACCCGCGCACCCTAAGGCGTCGTCTTTATCTCACTTGGGAATCAGAGGGCTTCCAGCTGACCCAAGGGCAAGTTCAAGTAGTTCAATCCACCCCTTGAAAACATACATACCATTTTGCTCTTATGCATTGCCACGTTTTCTTAAAGGTGATGTTTCCTTAGCTTTCAGAAGATTAGCAAAGAGACCAGGACCCAAAGAACCCAAAGGAGAAAAGAAGGATTTTGTGAAGCATGCTTGACATCCTTTTTCCGTGTTTCCAAAAAAGGAACACATTTACTTGAAAAACATTTCCCAGTTACCTACTAGGCAGCTGATTCTGTTGACTGAAAGATGAACAGACACAGATAATACAATGCCCTTAAGATGTTTAACTTTAACACACAGGAACGATGATGTAGGGTTTTGACCTGCTCGTCTCAGACTAGCCTTCCCAGACAAGAGAAACAGGATGACAATTTGCATGCTGGCCGCTTATCGGGTTAGGGAGACTCGGCCACAACACTCACTAGGATGTGACGGAAGTGGGGCTGGATGAAGAAAAGGTAACGTCCAGTGTGGCCACAACAGAAGCCTCCGCCGGCCCCATCCAGAGGGCTCAGCAGCTAGGGTGGATCCTGGAAATAACGCCCAGGTGAGCCACATGGCACGGGTCTTTGTAGCCCACACGAATAAGTCCCTGGGTACAAGACCCCGCTCTGAGGAGGGGCTGCAGACTTGGGTGAGGCATCTCTGGTCACTAGCAACTCCAGGGGAGGAGATCCACTGTAATTCATCAGTGGAAAATTCCCTCGGCAGCTTGGGGAACAGATGCCTTTCTCTTGTGGTGGGAGAGGCATTCTTTAAAGAGCTTTGCAGCAACCACCACAGCCCGGGAGCTATCCTTCAGCCACCCCCCACCCCTTCTGGTCTTCAAGCTCTTGCAGTCTCCTCCCCTTGAAGGTAGGCTGGCCACAGAAAGTTACTGTAATGACTAGAATACAGCTACGTCAATGAAATGCCATTGTTGGGTGGGTATAGAAAGACGGTGCCTTCTGTCCTGAGTTCCTGCTTTTTTAATATCAAACCCACTTGCTCTGGGGGAAGAAACCGTCTGTATCCGGATGACACTCATACAGACCTGTGGGGGGGGGGGGCACGTGGCAAGAAGCAGAAACGCTCATTGCTGCTGCCCACGAGAAACTGGGGTTTGCTAACAGCCATGTTAATCAGCTCCTGAGGTGAATTCTCAAGCCCCCACCGAATCTCGATGTGGCTGCCGGTCCGGCTGGCAGCTTGACCACAGCCTCATGAGAAACCCTGAATCAAAATCACCTGGCTATGAAATTTTCTGCCACAGATGGCACAGTGCTGCCGTGGGATTGCGGGGTTCTCTCTCGTGATGCACCTGTTGGAACTTGCTGGAAAACGCACGCGGCATCTCTTGCCACCAATAGATAACGCAGTGTTCGCAGGGCCGCATGACGCTGGGGGCAGGGCTGCCTTGAAGTACGGCTTTGGTCTGCTGCAAAGCCTGTCACTACCCTTGGCCCTATTCCAAGCCCAGAGACTTCCTTGTCATTCAGAAAACAGGTCTGACCCGAATTCCCAAAATCCCCTGCTGCCTTGGAACAGGCATTGCGCTTCCTTCTTCACGGTGTTTGTGTGTGGGGGGGGAAGGGGGGAGCGTTAAATGCAATAATTTGACCTCCACATTGGAGAACTGGATGCGACTGGTGTGACAGAAACTTCACTGGGTAGTAAGTCTGAGAAACTTTGTATCATTTCCCTCCCACCCCTGGAAGTGCAGGTGTCTCGCCAAGACCTACCGCCATCTTGTCACTTCTTGCTCCTTTGACCCTATTTACGTGATGCTTTTGATATTTGGGGCAAGCATGATATCTTTCAAGATATTTAGATGACCCGGGTCCCTTCAGAGTGTGTTAGGACAGAGAACGTGCGGGTTAACACGGCCCGAGGGCAAGACCACAAGGGTATAGTATTGTTGGCTCCATATAGATGTGAACTATATGGATTCTCCTTCGTCATAGGGTTGGAAACACTTATTTTCGCGATTACTATCTGGACGCCATGTACCTGATTTGGGTTTATGATCCGGTCAAGACGCCATATCGACACAAAAGCTACACTTGGATCCACTTCTTGTGTGAGTGTGCATTAGCCCCCTGTAATCTTGCAGGCTCACTCTGGTTTTTTGTTTTTGCTTTTATTAAATGAGGTGTGATAAACACCACAATTGTTGCACCCTTTAAGGTGGCACTAATCTCCACCATTCCTTCCCTGATGCAGTGTTTTTTATTTTTTATTTTTTATTTATGATCTTGACCAAATAGGGGCATGTCAGAGACTGACCCTTGGTATTTCCAAGTACAATAGCTATTTATACCAGAGGCCAAAACACTTATGTCTGGTTTCTGCCACCTCTCAAGCATGTCCATTCCAGTTAAATTATATACTTAGGGACAGGGGAATGATCACTGGGTGGGTTCACGGACTTAGTATATGTTCCCTGTAAGCCCCAATGTTTCTAGCGCTCTATTCATTATGTGGCCCTTATACGTCCTACCCGAATGGGGGCTGTCATTATACTTTGGATTTTCAGCTATTGGTGTCGACTAGGATCCTGTCTCCCTCGGTCCTCAAATGACTGGAGATTAATTTCTCCTAAGTGCCCAATTACATAAGTGGCTAGAGACCCCTTCGAGAAGTGACTGGAGAAAGCACCACCATGTACATTAGTGTCGTGTTTCAAGTCCTTCCCCACGGGGACCTGGTTTCCTTATGAGTCAGTTGGCACATGTCCGGAAGCTGGGTGAAAGATTATGCCTCTTTATTAGAGTGACTGTCCTCAGTTTGCTAATGATGCATGCTTGATTTCTTTTCACTGACGTAGGTTGAGCAATACTCTTTCTGGACTTCCATCTCTTCCTGATGGAAACTCCCTGTTCTTTAATTATCTCAAGGACTCGCAGTAGGTCAGGTCTTCCTCTCTGCCAAGCCAATCTTGCAGCTCATTACTGTAATTGTGTCCACCTGGCTTCTGAATGGTTGAAAGCTAACACCTGGCCTCTATTATTTAGAGTCTTAACTCCTTTGTTGCCAGAGATCCAGGTCTCCACCGAGACAATGGCCACCGCTCCTGAGCTTCTTATGGATACTGGTGCCTCCTGAGAACACGTTTCTGTTGCATTGTTAAACAACTCCCTCTGAGCATTTCTGCAGAGTACAGTTAGCTGGTGGTTTTCTGGCTTTATATGGAATATCCTTGGTAGCACACCTCTGGGTCTGTTTTTCATTTTTTTTTAACGTTTATTCATTTTTTTTGAGAGACAGTGAGCAGGGGAGGGGCAGAGAGAGAGAGAGGGAGGCATAGAATCCAAAGAAGGCTCCAGGTTCTGAGCTGTCAGCACAGAGCCTGACGCGGGGCTCGAACTCGTGAGATCGTGACCTGAGCCGAAGTCGGACGCTTAACCGACTGAGCCACCCAGGCATCCCCTCTGTGTCTGTTTTTTATCCCTCCCCTTACAGTCTGCTTTAGTTGCTCTGAAGTTTCTACTCCACTTAGTGTGAGCCGTCACCGTATCCAATCTTCATTGACATCCTAACCATGCATTAGCATCATCTCCCGGGATGTTGCCAGGCTGCTAAAGCCTGCATGTCCTGGTAGTGCTCTTTGTTGATGAACTCATTCCCTATTGAACTTGATGTTCTGCTGCCATTAGATTCTGTACATTCAGAATCCCATGTCTTATCCATGGTCCCTGCTGAAGAAAGTATGTGTTTCCCAGGTTCTGAACCTCCTTCAGCATCAAGTCTCCTCTCTCCCTTACCAGGCCCCGTACTTAGTCATCAGATTATAGAGTCAGCTGGACCCTAGTTATTAGCTGGGCACTCTGGGGGAGAAATGGAAGTAGACCCCGAAGAGACACATGTGCCATCTTGTAAGTCAGATGTCTCTGCATTGCCTCAAAGCAAAAGGGCAGCATTAGGCTGCACCCATGCAGGGTGGTCAAGGGAATTTGAGATTCAAGGTTTTTGAGTGCTTTGATTCAAGAATTTCCATCCCTAGTCTCTGGATCCCATTATTTCCCAAGCAGGCCATGAGCTGAGCACAGCTAATTTACTGGGGCTGAGAATTCAACCTTCCTGGAGCACCACAACCCTTGTAATTACATGCTTAGCCTGACCCTCACTTTTTTCTATTCTTTAGCTAGTGGTCTCTTTATATGTTGCCAAGGAAGTCCACTGTCTCCTATACTTTTCCTAAATAGTTGATTAATTACCATTCACTTTCCATTGACCTGTTCCAGTACACCCAGAGCACAGCAAGAGCCGTTCAAATCCATGATCCTTAAAGTTTCTACTTTTGACTGAAGTCAAACAGCCTGAGAGATTGCTGATGCTAATGTTTTCTTTCCACTGGTTCCCATTTGTTATGCACCAAATGTTTGTGTTTCCCCACAAATACATATGTTAGAGCCCTGATCCCTGGTGCGACAGCACTCAGAGATAGAGCCATTAGTAGGTATTGGGATTAGATGGAGAGGGTGGGGGTGGGGCCCCATGATGGGATAGGTGCCCTGGTGAGAAGAGATGCCAGAGACCTTGTTTCCTCTCAGTCTCTCTCTCCATGAGCACACAAAGGGGTCATATGAGCACACAGGTAGAAGGTGGCTGCTTGCAAGCCAGGAAGAGGACCTTCACCATGACTTGACTATTCTGGCACTGTGATCCCAGATTTCCAGCCGCCAGAACATGAGAAAATAAATTTCTTTTTTTTTTTTTTAAGTTTATTTGTTTTGAGGAGTTGGGGGGAGGTGCAGAGAGAGAGGGAGAGAGAGACTCCTAAGCAGGCTTTGCACAGTAAGCATCACAGGCACTACATGGGCTGGGGCTTGAACTCATGAACCACAAGATCATGACCTGAGCTGAAATCAAGAGTCAGATGCTTGATTGACTTGGGGTGCTTGGGTGACTCAGTCGGTTAAGTGACCGACTTCGGCTCAGGTCACAATCTCACGGCTTCTGGATTTGAGGCCCGTGTCAGGCTCTGTGCTGACATCTCAGAGCCTGGAGCCTGCTTCATATTCTGTGTCTCCCTCTCTCTCTCTGCCCCTCCTCAGCTTGTGCTCTGTCTCTCTCTCTCTCAAAAATAAATAAACATTAAAAAAAATTTATAAAAAGAGTCAGACACTTAACCAACTGAGCCACCCAGGCACCCCAAAAATAAATTTCTGGCTTATTTAAGGCACCTAATCTATGAAATTTTGTCATGGCAGCCCGAGATAAGACACCATCCCACTTTAAAACTAGTGAGTCTTAATAACGGCACCTCCACAGCCTGCAAGGGACTCAACAGTGCCCCACCTACCAGGAGCAGCGAGGGCCTTTCTGCCAACCAATCAGCGATCAACCCAGCTCCAAAGTCCCAGTTCAGACCCCATTCCTTTGGTCCCTTCCAGTTCCAACTTTCCTGGGTGAGTTCTCCCAGGAACAGACTGTGAATTGTAGATATATGTGCAAGAAGTTTACTAGAGGGTTCTCAAGGAATTAACACTTTAGAAGAAGTGCGAGAAGCAGGATTGGATTAAAAGAGCCCAAGTTAAATATGAAGTAGCTGCAACAAAGATCTCAGGTGATCCCATGTGAGCTCTGGAGTGCAGATGGGCCTTTGAGATGCCCTAAATTATGCCTGGAGCCTGGCCATTGTGCCCCCATGTCAACTGGCCAGTGGCTGCAGCTTGGCCCTGTGTAAGGTGCATAAGCTTGAGCGAGGCACCCCCTTCAACAGAAGGCCAATACTTGGGAAGACGCTTAGCTCTGAGACTTCGGAGGCCATTGTCCTGGCAGTTGAGGGAACTGGGGCCTCTGTCTAGACAAGGGTTGGGTTTTGAAGGTTCATCATAACATGCCCTGCACCACCTATGCTACAGAGACTGGAAAGACAGGCAGGGAGTCACTGCTGTTGAAGTCTGTCCATCAAAACGCCCTGCCCGCATCCTGATAGGCAGTTGGCCAGTAGAGTTTGTTTAGAGGAGACATAACCTAAGAACTGGCAAATGACTCAGCCCATGACCTTTAGAATCAGAGAGGTGGGATCCCAGTGCTGAGTCTCCCACTAACTATGTACAGCTGAGTCTGAGTCTGCCTTACTTGTAAACCGACAATCATCATAATTACGTCATCAAATGGAATTGAGGGTTGCAAATATGATACATGACAAAAGCAATGCTCAGCAAATGGCAAGTCCATTGCAAATGATGAATTATTATTCTTATAATCTGTATTCTTACCTCTTGTAAAACTGACCCCTGGATGAATTCGATGCCAGCAGAGTCAGGTGTAGAGATGAATATCCAGGCCAAGGCTTGGACTTAGAAGTCAGGCATCTAGTCCAGATTCTGCCACACGTGTCTTTTCATTTCCCAAGGATTATTTGCTTCTCCAATATTATTTTTCTAATATTAAAAATGAGTCTATTTACTTCCAAAATCCCTTTAGGTTCTTGGCTTTGATTTTCCATCATCTGTAAAATGAGGATAATAAAGTAAATCTCGCTGGATTATGGGGAATCAAATAAGGTCACATATGGGAACATATTTCATAAACTGTACAGGTGGTGGGACTTTATCATGAATCAGAACCACAAATAGGACCATGATACAATCCTTCAAAGTTAAGCCCCAGGCTTAGTTCAGCAGGAAATACAAGTCACACTTGCACTTAAAGACTCTCGTTCTCCCCTGGTTTTTCACATCAGGGTCTCCCAAGGCTAACCATCTCTCTTATTATGAATACACCAGTCAGATTTCCCCCATGTAGAGTAGTTGATGGGGCGCTAGGGGTAGGAATAATAGGCATACCTCTTGTATAGTTTGATAGGTGGTCACAAACAAGCACATTATCTTGGCAAGTCTCTGTTTCCTCTTTGTAAAATAAATGATTTTAAAGGCTCTTTCTAGGGGCAGGTGGGTAAGCCTCTGAGTCTTGATCTCAGTGCAGGTCATAATCTCAGGGTTCTTGAGTTTGAGCCCTGCATCTGGCTCCATGATGACAGTATAGAGCCTGCTTGGGATTCTCTCTCTTTCTCCCCTGCTCTCTCTGCCCCTCCCCTTCTCTCTCTCTCTCTCTCTCTCTCAAAATAAATAAAGAAACTTAAAAAAAAAAATAAATGCTCTATCCATCTTTTGTTTCTTGCTAGTCTAGAGTTGGGTTGTCTTGAAGGAAGGGTGTATATATGTTTATGTGATAAAAAAAATAACTGTCATCAACTCTACATATCTTTCAGAAAATCTTGGACAATTCTGTTCAAACTTTGGGTTGCTGGTGAAACCATCTGCTGAATGCTATTAATGTGCCTGACAATATGCTAAGGGATTTATATGACACAATTCTCTTAATGTCCATTGCAATCCTCTTGGGGAGGTATTATTTTTTTTTCCCAATTAATGGATGAATAATTCATCTTCAGAGGGATTAACCAGCTTGACTAATTTTACACAAGCTTTAAATCGCAGAGCTAGGATCTAAACCAAATATTCTAACCAGGTTCCTAAATATATATTCACTTGACAAAGTACATTATGCAAGGTATTGTATTGGTCTACACAGATCACAAGCTCAAATGTCTTCAGGGGTCAGACAGTTGAGCCACACAAGTCAAGATGTCCAAGTAGGACTGACTGCACCTGGAAGCATCATTGGCAGCCACTGTCCTTCTCCAGGAAAGGCCATCAAGTGGGAATTAGGGTCAACATTTTGCAGATCTTCCAATTACATAAAGAAGTCAGAACACTGGATCTTGTTAAAGTGAAATTTCCAATTTTAACATGTGGGCAGCAAACTTAAAAAAAATAAACATCGTATGTCCCCAGACAAAACACAGTCAGCAACCAACACTGTCAGTTTGCAAAGTGTTGCACAGAAACATGTCTTTACTAATTCAAACAGGGTATTGTTTTACTTTTTTTTTTTTTTTTTTTTTAATTTTTTTTTTTTCAACGTTTATTTATTTTTGGGACAGAGAGAGACAGAGCATGAACGGGGGAGGGGCAGAGAGAGAGAGGGAGACACAGAATCGGAAACAGGCTCCAGGCTCTGAGCCATCAGCCCAGAGCCTGACGCGGGGCTCGAACTCACGGACCGCGAGATCGTGACCTGGCTGAAGTTGGACGCCCAACCGACTGCGCCACCCAGGCGCCCCGGTATTGTTTTACTTTATGTGGAGCCCTGAGCAACGTACATGAAACCGTCAAATGACTTGTTCTTTTACATTTGCTCATGAGTTTAATCCTCCAGTGGATTAAATTTTGGCCAGCTCTATAGTTTATCTACTCACATCTTTTAAAAAACAAACAAACAAACAAACAAACAAAAACAAAAACCCTCATAGGTCATTTTAAGGTACAAAATTCACAAATTCAGATATATGGGGGTACCTGAGTGGCTCAGTCGCTTACGCGTGGGACTTCTTAGGGCATGATCTTGTGATTCCTGAGTCAGTGCGCTGCCTGGGCCTCAGCACCGACAGTGAAGAGCCAGTTTGGGATTCTCTCTCCCTCTCTTTCTGCTCCTGTCCCACACTCTCTCTCTCTCTCTCAAATTAATTAATTAACAAATAAATAAATATCTACCCTGGAAACCAAGAGCATACTGTATGTTAGCTAACTTGACAATAAATTATATTAAAAATAAATAAGAAGTTTCTTTTTTAATTCAAATATGTGGGCCTGTGTAAACCCCAGTGCTCAGAATATAGTTGACAGCAGAGAACTCTCCTCCTGACCCCGCCCCCCCCCACCTCCCTGCCTCCAGGGGGAAGACTGAGGGTGTGGTTGTCATATTCTCACTCCCCTGAGGCAGAACTTTGACTTCTGGTCCCTGGCTTTGGAATGGCGGTGTTGGAGCCTGTGCTAGATAGAATCACGGACCCCCAAGAAGTCTCTGTCCTAATCCCCAGAACCTATGAACAATATGTCAGGCCACAGGGCACAGGGGAGTTAAAACTGGTAATCATCTGACCTTAAAGTAGGAAGATTATCCTGAATTACCTAGGTGAGCCCAACATAATCACATGGGTCCTTAAAAATGGAAGGGGCGGGGCGCAGAGAGAAGGCAGTCTGCGGAAGACTGGATGCGGCTGGATTTTATGATGGGGACAGGGGCCAAGACAAGGGTTGTGAGTGGCCCCTTTTAGCAGAGAAACACAAGGAATCAGATTCTCCCCTAGAGCCTCCAGAAGGAACGCCGCCTTGCCAACACCTGATGTCAGTGCAGCGACCTCTGGAACCGTGAGATCCCGAGTTTGCGTGGTTTTAAGCCACTGTGTTGTGTTAAGTGTTGTAGCAGGAGTAGATTAGTACAGATCCCTGCAGAGTGAAAGCAGGGGGATGGAAGTGACGTCAGGGGACCCGAAGGCTCCCAACTGTCCTGCACCGCAGTGGCGTTTAGAACTTGATGACACTGCGCATGCGCTGACACTGGGTTGAGCCCTTTTGGCTGTGTCGCCCCACGGATGTGCTGCCTTGAGGACGCGTCCCCACTGAGGCTGGCTGTCTTCACTCTCCCGCAGCCCTGCGCACGCAGAGCCCCACTCGGCCTCCCCTGCTTGTCCCACCTCCTTTCAAGGGCACCTCTGGAGAAAAGCTCCCCTGGATCAGGTTGCCTGCCTGGGAGAGGACTTGCGACGCCTTTTGGCCTCCTGGTTTGGGTAACAGGCTCTCTTCCTAAGCCCCGCCCTTTCCGGTGCGGCTCCACTCAGCCACTCACCAGTGCCCCCCGGCAACCGGCAGGTGGAAAGCATCCAGTGGGCTCTTTAACTTGGCTTGGAAGGAAGGTGGCACCTGTCCCCATGGCGAGTGGGCCACAGTCACCCACAGCAGGGCGCTCTGCCTAGAATGACCTTCAGAATCCATGACTGGCTCTAATACCCAATTCCCAACACAATTGTCTCACTGTGGGAGGATCCTATGAGGGCATCTAGCCAGTGGCCAGGAACATCATTTGAAAAATAGAATTGCACTCGCCTACTATCTCATAATGGGGATTTTCCTCAGACAAAATGTTCATACTTAACATAATGGAATAAACCCAAGTTGGGATTTCTGCCAATAAATCAGTTAATGGAGGGCAGAAAAAAAGAAAGGAAGAAAAAAAAAAAAACACCTTTCACCTGAACAATCCAGATAATTAGCATGTTTTCCATTAGTTTTTCTGTATAATTGCTTCCTTGCTGCCGTTTTCCTTGATAACATGTTTGTGATAATTGAGGACATAAAATCTTTGGCAGCATTCCCCAGCTGGGTTAGTTGCATTTTCCTCAGCCTCCCTATAACGTTTTATTTAATGTTCAATTTAAGGGAAGTCTAAACAAAAGGCTTTGAAATGACTAAATTATGAATATGCATTTAACAAAACACTCCAAGTTAAAAAATTAGAATTATGTGAAGTCTGGGTTGTTGTAGAAAGTTACACGTCTTCTTAAAATTTGGGGTACATAGGAAACACCTATAGACCTTGTTAAAATGCAGATTCTTGGGGCGCCTGGGTGGCTCAGTCAGTTAAGCGTCCGACTTCCGCTCGGGTCATGATCTCAGGGTTTGTGGGTTCCAGCCCCATGTGGGGCTCTGTGCTGACAGCTCAGAGCCTGGAGCCTGCTTCCGATTCTGTGTCTCCTCCCTGTTCCTGTCCCTCTCCCGCTCTCACTCTGTGTCTCTCTCCCTCTCAAAAATAAATAAACGGTTAAATTTTTTTTTTTTAATGCAGATTCTTGGGCTTTGTGGTCCACCGAGCCTGCTTTGGGAAGTGTAGTATTTCCCTGGAGTCTTCATGAACCGTGAAATGGCGCAGGATGCTCCTGGGCTCTTTACTGGGAGATACTGATCGTAGTGGGGGGCTGTTACTTTTAGACTTGCTTTTTGTATCAAACGTTTGATCGCCTTCTTAGTGCCACGTGTGTCGATAACTATTTTCCATATGTCATCTTTAAAAACTTCACAAAATGAGCCTCTGATAAATACTCTCACCACTTAGCACCTGAAGAAATCAAAGCCCAGAGAGGTTAAGGGAAATTGATCAGGAGGGCCAGGTTTAAGGGATCGACTTGGAATTGGACCCACATTTGTAGATAATCGTAAGTGTTCTTGAAGCGAAGGAAACTTATAAGAGATAAAGAAGGCCAGCATCACAATTTTTTCAAGACGGGGAGAGCTTGAAAATTGTATTTTTCTGAGCTATTATGAAGGATTTGGGGGGAGGTAAGGCAAGCAGATAGATTTACAGGTTCATAACTTAAACTGTATAACGTGTTCTTCCCTTTCCCAAAATAACTGATTTTTTAAAAGATACAATAAAGGAGAGTCATAACTTATCATTTTTTTTCTGGGTATTTTAGTTAATTTTACCTTCAAATTCTACCTAGTTTTTAAGTAGGCATAGCTCTTTGGCTGTAGAAAAGTGGTCTTCTCTTCATTTTGAAGCCACATGCAATATGCAACATAGGCCACGTTGTTTATCAAGTCTCAAAAAAAGATTTGAGCAGAGACAGGCTTATCTAAAGAAAACACCTTTCAACAGTGGGATTGCACACTCTTCTCCCAAGTAACCCCCCACCCTTAAAATATTAACTAACCACTTTGGGGCGCCTGGGTGGCTCAGACGGTTAAGCGTCTGACTTTGGCTCAGGTCATAATCTCCTAGTGCACGAGGTTGAGCCCCATGTTCAGGCTCTGTGCTGACAGCTTGGAGCCCAGAGCCTGCTTCAGATTCTGTGTCTCCCTCCCTCTCTCTGCCCTCTCCAGCTCACACACACACACACACACACACACTCTCTCTCTCTCTCAAAAATAAATAAACATTAAAATAACTGAAATGTATTAACCACTTACCCCAAAACATGGAAAGTTAGGGGAAATATTTTCAGGAAAGGAAGGAAAAATCACCCATCCCTAGTGCTTATTCCTTATCCTACGTCCCCTGATAAGCAAGTGCCATCCTCCCTGCCCACCCAGTCAGAGGCAGATTTTATCAGACATCTTAGTGCTTGCATCCTTGCCAACTGAGAGCCATCAATTATCAGAGGAAAGAATCAGAGATTATGTACATCATCTAGGGAACAGATGAAGCTTTCCAACACAAAGAGGAAACACATTTGGCTGGATGGTTTTGTGTAATGAGGAAATACAGGTAGAGGAGCGGGACAAGACCGAGGGTGACTTTGGACCTGGAAATCACACACAAGCGTTAGCACGGTTGTGGACTGAGATTCTATTAGATGTAAATAAGGCCAGGAAATCCAGACTTTTGTAAATCCTGCTTCCTACCCTCATGACATGAAAAGCTTATGTCAATATCTGCTACCTTTCACTCCCTCCACCAAACAGTCCTGAAGAGCCCGTAACTTCTGTGAGCCTCCCTTTCTCTCTATAGACTTCATTTATCAAAAACAAAAACAAAAACAAACAAAAAAAAACATTGAAGGAACTTGGGAGGAATGAAAATAAATATTATTTATTATGAGCGGGCACTTTTTCCAGAGATTCTTTTTGTTGTTGTTGCTTGCATAAACCAACTTTCTTTGTGAGCTTAGTTCAAGGCACATTTCTCCTGCAATTGCTAGTTTCCCTTTATATGAATCAGAAGAGGAGGGGAATTTTAAATAAAGTCTCCTAATGTCCTCCGCGGCATAAAATTTCTCATTTGTAGTCTCATTTGAAGTTCTATGTGGTATGACTAATGGAGGAAAGGAGACATATGTTGAACTGAAAGACCAGGAGATGGGCACTGAAGCTCCTCACCTGCCCCAGGTCTACAACCGGATGAGCCAGGCCACTGGCCACTCCAGCACCGGATAGAGTGGATAAAGACTGTGTACTGAGTAGCTCCACAGATGAGCATAGACATGCCCTTAGAAGTTCTCCTTGCTGACTTCATGCAGTTGATCCTTGACCAACATGGGTTTGAAGTGGGTGGGTTTACTCATATCA
Source organism: Prionailurus bengalensis (assembly GCF_016509475.1). Lineage (NCBI taxonomy): Eukaryota > Metazoa > Chordata > Mammalia > Carnivora > Felidae > Prionailurus > Prionailurus bengalensis. The sequence continues at coordinate 77,998,757 of NC_057353.1, read as the reverse complement.
GGATTTTTTTTTGATAAATGCAGTGCAGTGCTGTAAATGTGTTTTCTCTTCCTTACAACTTTCTTAATATTTTCTCTTCTCTAGCTTACTTTATTGTAAGAATTCAGTATATAATACATATAACATGCAAAATACGTCTTAATTGACTGTGTTACAGGTAAGTCTTCTAGTCAACAGTAGGCTATTAGTGGTTAAGTTTTGGGGGAGTCAAAGTTATATGAGGATTTTCAAGTGCACAGTGGGGTGGTGACCCTGACCCCTGCGTTGTTCAAGGGTCAGCTGTATTCTCAAGTGACAATGAAGACAGTTGCTCTAAGAAACAGTTAAGTTCTAGAGAACACATGAAGGTAGAATTTTTTTTTAATTTGGAATGTTCTTGATAAATCTTCTATATGTGATAGTTCTAATTTAATTGGGATAAAAACACAAATTCTGAATCAACACTAGTTATTTTTTTTCTAAATCTTGCCAATTTGGTGTGTAATGAAAAGAACTAATTTTTCAAATGTAAGATATATTTATTTTACTGGTTAAATTGAAAACTATTTTTTATTACTTTTATTATAAACTTTTGAGCCATGACCTTTTAACTGTGTCTGTGTGTGTGAGAGAGAGAGAGAGAAAGAGAGAGAATGAGGATTTCTTCTTTGCTTATATTATTATTGGTATATTGCTTTTCTAATTTATTAAAGCCCTTTAAAAATATCAACTCTGTGTCTTTCCTATGTGTTGGAAATATATTTTTCTTAATCTGTTGGTTTTGAATATTTTATTATGTCCTTTTATGTACAATAATTTTATAGTTTTATTTTATCAATCCTATGTACATTTTTCTTTATGATTTTCCCCCATGGCATTATTCTTAGAGAGGCATTTCCCACCCTGTGGTTAAAATTATTTATTTTCCTTATAGTGCTTTAAAAATATTATTGGTAATATTTTAAACTTGAAATCACACTAGTAGATACTTGAATTAGGTCCCAGATTTTCCCCAATAATTAACCAGGTTCCCTTGATTTTTTTTATTTGATAAACCTCTCCCATTCCTCAGATTTGACTTAATGCACTTTATCAGAGAAAACAATCAAAAAATAATAAATATGTGCACACGCACACACACTTTGAAGTGTTTCTGCACTTCTGATTTCGTCTCCGTCTCTCTATTTTGAAGCCAGTCTCATACTCTTATTAAGGACCTCAGTGCTGTTACTATTTGTGGATGCCTTTAAACATATTTCATGTGTGTCTTCCTAAATAGTATGACTTTGAAAGATGACTTTAAAAACATGGAGTAGCTGAGGGGACCATGCCTCCTTAAGCACAGTTTGATGTCTGCTCACTAAGTTAGCAGACGGGGAATGGGAGAAGGGGATTATTTAAGAGATCTCTCCAAGTGAAAAATAACGGAAAGTGATAACTGGTGGAAGAAAGAAGCAAGATAAAGAGAAAATGAATCTGAGGTTCAATCTCTTGACTAGTTACAGTTTTGCTCAGGTTAGAGAACTGGACGCCGGGGACAGACGGGTTGGGCAGCCTTCCATTTTGACAGAACACCGAGAGCTATAGATTAACAATAGTCCATCTTTTCCTAATGCCTGTAGGCTGTCAGTTTCCCGGAATGATCATCAGTATTAAGGTCCTAATGGTTTTAATGAAGGTGTCATCCAACTGACACTTTGAAAATAAAGTGTGATCATGACTGAATTGGAGGCTTGGAATTGGAGACCTTAGAAAAATACTTCAGGAAACTTGAGAGCATTCCAATTACTTAAGGAACTCTGAGTCAGCCACAGGACTCATCCATTCATTTGCTTAGCATTAGAGAGATTTATTTGGATTGACAGTCTTCAGAGCTCCCTGCCTCCCAGGGGCACCACCTGTCCTGCTATCTGGAGAAGCACAGAGACCAAAGCTTCCATAAATCCAGCTACAAGCACTTTTCAACCAATTAGACAAACAACATATACAGATGCCAGGACACCGGAAGTATGACATGATTTATCTGATTCAAACTGAGTGCAGCTAATTGTTCCCTACAATTCATAGTAAGTGAACAAGCTAGTGATGTGTCTGGCAAAATTTCAGGCTTTTTCTGATTTTCCTGCTGCTGCCAATGTTTGTAGAGAATAAATGTTTATCAGGAGAGTTGCATTCTTGGCTCAAACATGCAGAAGTGCTACCAGATTCCTAACCCGGCTTTATGCAAAATATACCTTTAAGTAATCATGTTTCTCTAGTGTGGGGGCCACACTGAATGCTTTGGAAAGCACACACAAAGCCTCAGGTGGTTGGGTTCCAATATTAAAATCCGCCTTCATTGTTTAAACCTGAATGTCTGGCTTCTCTCCCTTCTTAGGTTTTAGAAAATGGACTCATATGTCTAGTGCACCAGGTGAGAGACGAGAGGGGTGGAAATGAGGGCCATGCCAATGGCAGAGACCAGTGAATGAAGACAGAATCAATCACCAACCGCATGTGAATGGATTTGCCTTGGGAAGTAGAAGACGCCACCAAGAGACTGTATTATGCAGTAAGACAGTCACAGGCTCACCTCCATGGATCTGCGGGGAGCCTTGGCTCTATGAGCTCCTTGATGTGAGACTTGGAGGGAGCTGCATAACCTCTCAGCCTCCGCGTCAGTCCGTCTGAAATCCCTCCCTAAAGGCCTCCTGTGCTAGCTGCGTGCTTCATGCATAGTGTGCACTTCACTAATATTTGTTCTGCACCTTTATATTCATTTAATTTCCCTGATTCCCATGGCAACCCAGACGTCTTATATCACCATCTCATCTCTTTGTTCTGAAACTTCAATTCAATCTTCCTCCCTTTTGCATCCTGTTGCAGATTTTTTCTGCACACCATATTTAGAATTACTATCCTAAACGATTATTCCCACATACAATATCCTTATACAGTAATTGGCGGTAGGTCATTCTTTCTTGTGAACGAAATGTCTTAGCTACTCATTGTCTGTGACGGGGAATGGTGGGTCTTTTCAGATAGTAGCATAGGATTTGGGCAGATGTACCCGAGTATAGTAACTGAAGCTTAGGGCCAACGCCATTATATCCTTACCTACCGGGCCATCCCAAGAGACTGTGTGCACTGAGAACGAGGCAATGCAGAGATGAGTGATTTAGGTTGGTTCTCATGAGAAAATCTTTTAACTGAGATGCATCAACCTTAATGAGCTAGATGCTTATATTTTATCCCTTTCATTCGGAGAAAGGAAAAACTACACATGCACATTCATGCATGCCCTTGCAATGGCAAACACATTTGCATATAAATTTGTATTTACCCTGATCCCTCATATTACCTGCATCTACCTTCAATCTATGGGCAATTCTGATCTTCTCTGTGTGCAGAATACATCCCACATATGATGAGGGTCTAATTCCACGGCTCCCTCTGTAATCTCGCTCATGGTCCCCACTTGGCTGCTGAAATTGTCCACTCCCTGGCCTGCCAGCTTTTGTTCTTGCCTCTCTAGAGTCTATTTCCCACACAGTGGCCAGAGTGGGATTTTAATAACCTAAGCCAAATTAATATTTCCCAATGTAAAACCCTCTAGTGGCTTCTTCTAATAGGAAGTGTAAATCTATTTTACTCATCCTGACTGGAAAGAATCTACACATGATGGTCCTTTGCACCTTGCCAAACCTGCTTCCTACCATTTTCTCCTCCATTCAATATATACTACTGGTTTTCTGCCTTTCCTTTGTTCTTTCTTTCCTTCTTTCCTTCCTTCCTTCCTTCCTTCTTCATTTAGATATAATTGATATACAAATAATTGCTCAGATTTAATATACCTCTTGATGAGTTTCTACATATGTATTATACACTCATGCTATCATCACCACAACCAAAATACTAAACATATCCATTATATCCAAAACTTTCTTTGTGTTCACGTGTGTGTGTTTTGGTAAGAACACGTAACATGAGAACCAGCCTATTAACACATTTTTAAGTGCAAAATACTGTGTTGTTAACTATAGGTACCAAGTTGTGCAGCAGAGCTCTAGAACTTGAATTCATCTTGCTTAACAGACTTGCCAAATAATTCCCCATTTTCCCTGCGCCCCCGGCTCCTGGCAACAACCATCATTCTATTCTCTGTTTCTATGACTTTGGTTATTTTAGACACTTCATATAACTGGAATCATGTAGTATTTGTCCTTCTGACTTTTCCCTTTGTCAAAAAATCTCTGCTCTTTCTGATCTCATAGCCTGTTTCACGGGATGCCCTGTCTTTTCACAACATTCTTCCCCAACATTCTACTAGAGCTGCATCCTAGTTACTATGTAGGTATTGCTCCTATGGTACCTCTTCGTTGAGGTTTCTTGTATCAATCCACCCTCTTCTTATATAAAGTCACTCTCTCACATGACCGTATTATATTTTGATTATGAATATTAATGCCTGTCTTAAATTGTTTATTATGTATTTACTTACTTGCTTCTTATGATTGATTATCTTCTTACCACCAGCACCTACACTGTGTATCAGTGCTGAGAACAATGTGTATTCCAGCAGGAGACACTCACTCAACTCTTGCTTAATGATAAGTGAGTCTGAATCAGATCATACAAATTCATGCCACCAGATCACCCCACTTGACAGATGGCCAAACAGCCTTATTCACCCCCAAGAGGGTTTGGGGCTCCCACCCCTACCACATTGTCCCTTCCTTCCGCCATGTTTTGGTTGACTTTTATTTTTCTCCATAATAACTTCCTCATAACACAGCACACTTAGGAAATAGATAACGGCAGTACAACTTATTTATTATATGTCTGAGAGTAATTTTTAGAGCTTTAAAATGTTATGTACAAATTTTATAGAGAAATGAGAGAGGGATAACCCAACCTTATAGATTTGGGTGGATGATGGCTCCCCAGGTCCCCATATTTTGTGGTATCACGATTACAGCAGTGTTCATCAACCTTCCGCTTTCTATTCCATCCACCAGTCCCCATGTCTCGCTGTTCTTTTTTCCTGGGCTGTTTTTTTCACTAAGAATTTCCTCTTATTCTTGAAGCCAAATGTGTACACGCCACATGCTTCTCAGAATGGAGGCAGCTGTCTTCAGAATTGTTTGTCTTTGTGTCGTTACTGCATTGTTATTAAAAGTGCTCATTCATTTACTAATCCTTAAATCAGTGATTTCTTTGGGAAACTCCAAGCATATGTAAATATTTAGAAACACTTTTACATTTTTGCCACTGTTTCCATCCACCTTCTTTAGTATTGCATATAATATCACTTCATACTCGTTATAAACTGGGAATGAAGTTAGGGTTATTTAGGGAGATTTTCTTTTTTTTTTAATTTTTTTTTTCAAACGTTTATTTATTTTTGGGACAGAGAGAGACAGAGCATGAACGGGGGAGGGGCAGAGAGAGAGGGAGACACAGAATCGGAAACTGGTTCCAGGCTCTGAGCCATCAGCCCAGAGCCTGACGCGGGGCTCGAACTCCCGGACTGCGAGATCGTGACCTGGCTGAAGTCGGACGCTTAACCGACTGCGCCACCCAGGCGCCCCTAGGGAGATTTTCTTTAAAAAATCAAAGCTGGTTTTGTCTTAGTCACATTCAGTCCTACCCAGACTGTGTGTGTGTGTATGTGTGTGTGTGTGTGAGTTCTTTTGTTTTATGTTCTTCCTTTTGGTGATGTCTTGTGGCTATTCAGTTTCATGGTAAAAGTTGGTGAGAGGCAATAAACTTAATTCCTTTTACATTTGATTGTTTTTGAAAAATGTGTTGAATTTCTTGGCCCACACCAAAAAGTGGATATAAACTGCACGTGCCTGTTAAAATTGAAATAGAGGATGGGAGGCAAAGGCAGGAAAAATGTGGTGATAAGACTATGGTTTCCAAAAAACTCTGAACAAGTTGGAATTTGTTAAATCCTAACCTGCATTTTTAAATTCTACACCTTCTGTTATCTAAATGTAGAGAAGCAGTCATATTTTCCTCTAACTTTTCTTCTTTTTATTGTCACCATACTCCCTACCATTGCAAATTGTCAAGAGAAGTAGAAAGAAAAAAGAGACACCCGAGGCTAATTATTCCTAAAATTACAGTTAATGATTTGGAAGCTGTTGCGATTTTATTAACTTATGCACTAAATAATGAGTGTTTTCAGTTTTTTGTTCAACTCTGAATTTTGCCGGCCCTGTGCTAGGCTCTGGCAGACTCCATGGGAAACCCAAGCATGATCCCTCGTCTGAAGACAGTCGCGATTTCACGGAGGACACAGATAACAGACATGCATGCCAACCAGGATGGACAATCTGGAACATCACGGGAGCACTAACAAGTATGTAGTAGTACAAGGGAGATGTTGGTGGAGGAAGGCCCCTTGGAGGAAAGCGATGCGGAAGCTGACAATTGAAGAATGAGTGGGATTTAACTGGGGGGAGAGGTACTGCCCACAGACCCTGGTAACAAGAGACCTGTGTGCCGCTGTCCAAAGGCAATGGAAATGATGTGACACACTTCCGAAGCGAAACAGGCCATCCGATGTTAACATGGCTTGTTGAGTCAGCTTCCGTGGTTGGGATTCCATTCATCCGAGGGCAGCAGGGAACCACTGAGGGTTTTCAGCCAAAGGTTACACAGGATTCTTCTGCCAGTAAGTCCCTCTGCTTCTCCAATTCTAGGCCTTGACATTTAAAGCGACAGGTCCTGAAAATACGACGAGAAATCCGGTGAATGAAGGAGCCCACGCCTAGTCCCAGAGGGATCTTCCATATGGATTCTCAACTGGCAGAGCGGGGAAATGGCTCAACACGGACTTGTAGGCGGATGGGCTGGGAACAAGCCTTACCAGGTGTCTGTAGGTAAGTCGCTTTGACTCCACACCCCAGTGTCTCCATTTACAAAATGGGGTGCTAACAGTGGCCTTAATTCATAACGTTGTAGGACTCACAAGTCATGCTGTGATTCGCACAATCCAAGGGGTTTCATTCACATCAGAGTCTGTGTGACTCAGTCATAAGGGTAAGGCGGGGTAGTAACTGTAATGGGCTTAGAACAGAGCCTGGCGCACAGCAAGTGCTATGTAAGTGCTGGCTGTTGTTACTACCAGCGTTCTGGGCCTTGATCCACGCATCGCTTCTGACCTTCCTTTTTTCCCTCTCTTGTATAACGAGGTCACAGCCTCAGGCCCAGCCCTCACACTCACGGAGCCGGGAGCAAGATTTCCAAGAGAGACCTCAGCCTTGTCACCACCCTGTCCTCGCTGGAGCCCTGTGGGCACACCTGTTGTCAAGCTGCCCACCCGTCCAACCTGAGTCCCACCCACAGCACTCCAATCCTCGAGAACACATACATTTTCCTACCCCTGCAGCTGGGAAGTATATACACCTCTAGGGCAGCTTGCCTTTGGAAGGAAAGGCTCTTAGAAAGTGAGTCAGGCCTGGCAGGAGGTGGGAAGCTGTTAGGGATTTAAGAGGCCTGTGTCTCAAGACAGTGGTTTAAAAGAAAGAACTAGGTTCTCAGTAGGTACAGCAGTGCGTCCCAGGGCTCCATGGACTCCGTGCTCTGTGGGGTGGGACACGGCTGCTGAGGGATGGAATGGGGCACTCCAGTGTTTGGGGACCCAGAGGAGGAGCCCTGGTTCCCAGGTCTACAAGTGCCTTGAGTAGTCATCGTTAGGAATCTATCCCTCCTAATTCCCTCTAGGCCCTTGGACCCTGCCAGCCTCAAAACAGAAGACAGAGACAAATTTAAATATTATCATTACGATAAGCAGTGAAGCAGAAGGTGTCCAATGCAGGGACCATTCCCATCACCAGAAGTCTATCCCTCTTTCCCTCAGCTAAGGCCCCTTTGGGTGCTGTTATAGCTCTATGTCACCACACACATAGAGGCAGGAAAAAGTTTGTGAAGAACACAGTTTAGAAGGAAGATACCGTGTTTTTCATAAACCCCTTCCTGCATGGAAGACCATTCCCCAAGCTGCACTGTAGGATCTCCATCTCGGAGGCCATGTCGATTCCAGCTCATTTCAGCAGAGGTTGACACAGCATCTGGCTCGTGGCACAGACCCACCACCCACATCCATAACAGAATTCAACCAGGGCCAATTAGAGGCATACAGAAGGACAACCATGCCATTTTAATCTGAGCTGGAAGGAACATGGCCTCTCTTTTCCTAAGAAGCAAAATCAAAGTCTAAATCAAATTAACATGCTAAGGCTTTGGATACATCCCTCTGAAAACAGTGTGGACTTCGGGTGTTTGGGGGTCCAGCCAAACAACAATTGGTGCAGTGATAATTAGCAAATAGTAAGGTTTTAGATGTCTGAAGAAAATCATCCCATTTTTATTTTCCCTCCAATTCACTAAGCATTTGAGATTCTTCAATTATTCAGTTCCTCTTCTATGTTCGGGGTTACGTAGAATAAAAGACAGGGAATTGGAAATTCATCAAGCAGAAAATGTAATTAAAATGTGTTTGTCACAATGGAGGTATGCACAAGTTAATAATAGAAGCAGAGAGAGAAAAAATATTGAAGTCAGAACCTTTGCACTATAAATAGATGGAATAATGGGGTGCCTAGGTGGCTCAGTCGATTAAGCGTCCGACTCTGGCTCGTGATCTTGCGGTTCGTGAGTTCGGGCCCCGCGTTGGACTCTGTACTGACAGCTCAGAGCCTGGAGCCCATTTCGGATTCTGTGTCTCCCTCTCTCTCTGTCTCTCCCCTACTCGCTCTCTCTCTCTCTCAAAAATAAAAAAATAAACAGTAAAAAAATAGATGGAATAAGAAAGAATGAATTTTCTTTCATACATTTGGCATTACTTACAGAAAGTCTGCTTATTTGGATTGTAAGACCATGGTCAAAGCCATGTAGCCAAAACAAGGCTTTCCCTGCTGTCAATGTATGTCCAAAATACAAGCAACCCTAAAGAGATTCATGAAGCCCCCTCTTATTTCTCAAAACCAAGAATGAGATGAAACCATCTAAGAGATAAATTTTCTCCCATCCAATGAAAACTCCTCTCATGGCACTCAAATTTAGGATGGAAAAAGCCTTGTAATTTCAATATAACACACCCACATAAATGACCCTTTTAGCAAAGATTGCAATGTTCTCTTTGCTACGTGCTTAGCTTCCTGTTTCCCCTTTTTCTTACTTAAAGGATGAGGTCATCGAGAGAATGTGCCTTGTTCACATGGCCTTTGCTGTTCTGTGTTTCTGCTTCAGCAAGAAGTTCAAGAAGTAATTTGCATACTGCATGCATAATCTACTTCTGGGAAACAAGTTCTTGATGTTTCTTTAAAACTCTGTCTCTTTTGCCTTCTTGGTTATTCATCCTGATGCATCAGAAACCTGAATCAGAATTATCAAAGTGACAGCCTAGAATATAGGTACTAGGAATACACTTTGTTCTGCATTTCCCACTTAATTTTTTCCTCTTTTGCCGGTGAAACTCCAATGTGAGTGATTTGCAATTCTGGTTGTGCCTCTGCGGTTCCCTCCATTCTCTAAGGGTCTTACAGGTGATTCAAAATACACTTGAACAAAATTCTTCATCTCTTCAAAACCTGGCAAGGGAATACCATATGGCACTTTAGGGGAAATGATGCCACACACATACACACAAAGAGCAAATAAAAATAAAATTTAAAAAATAGTGTATTCGACATCTGGTCAGTTTGATAAACACTTTTCATCCTGTAGATTTCAAAACACAGAAAACATTTTAGAATAAAAGAATAGATACAATTGGCATTCAGTGTAAAGTCATCTTCAGATCAGTGTGCCAGCTTGTATATCTGTGAATATAAAGAATCCACTCTATCTTCAGAGTTCAGGAAGTATGAATTGGATGTAAAAATTCTGACCACTCCCAGGGTACCTGGGTGACTCAGTCGGCTAAGCACCGAACTCTTAATTTGGGTTCAGGTCATGATCTCATGGTTTGTGAGATCGAGCCCTGCCTCTGGCTCCACACTGACAGTGCAGAGCTTGGTTGGGATTCTCTCTGCTTCTCTCTCTGCCTCTCCTCCGTTCTCTCCACCCCCCCTCCATCACAATAAATAAATAAACTTAAAAAACAATTCTGACCACTCCCGTATCACATAGTGAGACAGTGAGCATATTTTTTATCTTATATAGTTCTCCGTGTTTGTTAGTGAAAAACACTGCCTCATGGCCAAATTATCCTCATTGCCAGTCAACACTGAACGAGCATCCATGGGTGCAGAGTCCCACACGAGGTACGGACAAGCTGTTGCCACATGCAGCTGTCCTAATGTTTGTATGAGGCAAATCTTATTCCCAGAATTTCTCTGGCAAAACAAAAAGCATTTGCCCAACCAAAAGTATTCAGTGTTAATTCAGAAGAATTCTAGTTACAACCACCTGGATTAGTCCTGGAAAGACGACTGTACAGCTTACCTTAGCATAACTAGTGCTCAGCTATTTCTAATTTTCAGGTGGAGGCAGTTAAGTTTCCCAAAGCACATGTATTTCACGTTCACCATTTGATACCTGTGCACTTGGCACGGTAAGGGGACATGAAATACGGATGCTTTGGTGCCCGCGTGTGTTCAAGACGGGAGGCGGGAGAGCGCGTAGTTCACAACGGCTGTGTTCTGCTTTGTTCTAATTATTTCAGGTGCCCTTACACATCAACTCCTTGAAGTAGTATTATTACTGTTTGTCATTGTTTTCTTTTGTTTCAGAAGTGAGGAAAATAAAGTTAGGAAGGCTAAGTCATCTGTCCAAGATTGCAAGGTGTGGGGGGACGTCTGGGTGGCTCAGTCGGTTGAGTGTCTGACTTCGGCTCAGGTCATGATCTTGCGGTTCGTGGGCTCCAGCCCCGCGTCGGGCCCTGTGCTGACAGCTCAGAGGCTGGAGCCTGTTTCGGATTCTGTGTCTCCCTCTCTCTGGCCCTCCCCCACTCGTGCTCTGTGTGTGTGTGTCTCTCTCAACAATAAATATTAAAAAATTAAATATTAATAAAAAAGATTGCAAGGTGTTGGGTGTAGCCAAGATATGGAATTAGGCTGACTCCAGATCCCACAAATAAAGTAGAAGTGAAAATGTGTCTAATGCTACTCATTTTGCTCTGGTCAAGGAAAGGAAGGAATCTCTGGCACCTTCTGTATTGCAGATGCATATATTATTATTTTTTTAATATGAAATTTATTGTCAAATTGGCTTCCATACAACACCCAGTGCTCATCCCAACAGGTGTCCTCCTCAATGCCCATCACCCACTTTCCCCTCCCTCCCACCCCCCTCAACCCTCAGTTTATTCTCAGTTTTTAAGAGTCTCTTATGGTTTGGCTCCCTCCCTCTCTCTTTTTTTTTCTTCCTTCCCCTCCCCCATGGTCTTCTGTTGAGTTTCTCAGGATCCACATAAAAGTGAAAACATATGGTATCTGTCTTTCTCTGACTTATTTCACTTAGCATAATACCCTCCAGTTCCATCCACATTGCCACAAATGGCCAAATTTCATTCTTTCTCATTGCCACATAGTATTCCATTGTATATATAAACCACAACTTCTTTATCCATTCATCAGTTGATGGACATGTAGGCTCTTTCCGTAATTTGGCTATTGTTGAAAGTGCTGCTATAAACTGGGGTACAAGTGCCCCTATGCATCAGCACTCCTGTAACCCTTGGGTAAATTCTAGAAATGCTATTGCTGGGTCATAGGGCAGATCTATTTTTAATTTTTTGAGAAACCTCCACACTGTTTTCCAGAGCGGCTACACCAGTTTGCATTCCCACCAATAGTGCAAGAGGGTTCCCGTTTCTCCACATCCTCACCAGTATCTATAGTCTCCTGATTTGTTCATTTTAGCCACTCTGACTGGCGTGAGGTGATATCTGAGTGTGGTTTTGACTTGTATTTCCCTGATGAGGAGCGACGTTGAGCATCTTTCCGTGTGCCGGTTGGCCATCTGAATGTCTTCTTTAGAGAAGTGTCTATTCATGTCTTCTGCCCATTTCTTCACTGGATTATTTGTTTTTCAGGTGTGGAGTTTGGTGAGTTATTTATAGAGTTTAGATACTAGCCCTTTATCTGATATCTCATTTGCAAATATCTTTTCCCATTCCATCGGTTGCCTTTTAGTTTTGTTGATTGTTTCCTTTGCAGTGCAGAAGCTTTTTATCTTCATGAAGTCCCAATAGTTTATTTTTGGTTTTAATTCCCTTGCCTTTGGAGATGTGTCAAGTAAGAAATTGCCGTGGCTGAAGTCAGAGAGGTTTCTTCCTGCTTCTTCTCTAGGGTTTTGATGGTTTCCTCTCTCACATTCAGGTCATTTATCCGTTTTGAGTTTATTTTTGTGAATGTTATAAGAAAGTGGTCTAGTTTCATTCTTCTGCATGTGGCTGTCCAGTTCTCCAAGCACCATTTGTTAAAGAGACTGTCTTTTTTCCAGTGGATAGTCTTTCCTGCTTTGTCAGAGATTAGTTGGCCATACTTTTGTGGGTCCAAATCTGGAGTCTCTTTTCTATTCCACTGGTCTACGTGTCTGTTTTTGTGCCAATACCATGCTGTCTTGATGATTACAGCTTTGTAGTAGAGGCTAAAGTCTGGGACTGTGATGCCTCCCACTTTTGTTTTCTTCAATACTACTTTGGCTATTCGGGGTCTTTTGTGGTTCCATACAAATTTTAGGATAGCTTGTTCTAGCTTCGAGAAGAATGCTGGTGCAATTTTGACTGGGATTGCCAGATGCATATATTATTACTAAACACATACTATGCACCATGCTAATTGTAAAGGTGGGTGCATGTCCATTACTGCCCTCAAAGCATTCACAGGCGAGAGACACATAAACAGATATGACCTCCAGTGAAAAACCTGGCTAATGTTCATGGAGTCTCTTGCTCAAGCCAGGAAGTTGTCCTTGGATTCCCCTGACCAGCCTCCAACCCCTCTTTTCCTCTAGTTGCTTCTCAAAAACAGAACAGAGATCAGTCAGGAGTAGTCTTCCTGTGAATCATGCATTTGGTCTTGACTTTATTTTGCAAGCTCAGACAAATTCCTCAACCTTCTCCATCCAGTGCTCTCATGTATAAAGCAGAAATAATCACACTGACCCAGCCTCCCGGGGCCGAGGTGCAAATCGAGTTAGCTAATATTTGCAGATTGTTTTGGAACTGTTAAAGACTAGGGGTTTTTAAGACTGCACCGTGGTGCAATAAAAAGACATAAAACCAGAAAGCAGAACGAACCATTCTTTGGAGCCCTTGCATAAATGGTTGGAGCCAAAGAGATAAAAACACAATTATAATGAAGAGAGTGAAGTCTGAGCTAGGGCAGGAAATTACATCATCACTTCTGGAGTGAGAAGCCACTTTGGTGGCGTTAATCCAAAGGAAGAGAGGGACACATACAGGAGAAGGGCAGGCTCTCGAGGAGGAAGGAGCCCGCTGAGCCCAGCACTAATGACTGATTTAATGCCTCATGTATTCAGCAAACACTCTCCTCCTGCAACACAGTCCAAATCCTCATCATTTCTCTTCTGGCCATGCTGCCCAAGCTCCTTCCTAAATGTGGAATTGCCTAGCTCTCTGACTCTGTCTCTGTGTCTCTGATTCTCTGTCTTTCCTCCATAGTCCCGTATACAGAAGCAGGAGAGCCAGAGCTAACTGGAAAAATTGGATATGTTGCTTAGGCCTCTTTAGCTGGCTATTCGCGAATAAAATAATCCAAGTGTTTTGGGTATGGCATCCAAGGCACTCAAGACGGGCCAGAATCCCGCTCCACCCATGTGCTCCAGCCTTCTGTGTTCTCTGCATGCACCTCTGGCAAATGTCAGGCATGGTGTGTGTCATGGTGTGTCCCTTCCTGAAAGGCCCTCTTCTCTGTCTAGCCACTTTCCACTTGGACCAGATGTGTGTCTGTCTAACGCCCCCACACTGCTCCTTCAGAGGCACCCCCCATCTCCTCAATGACAGCACTGTCTTTCACACTCTCTAGTGCCCCGTGGCAGTTGTCGTACAACTTAACTCGGGAAGTTAGTTTCTCAGAGAAAAGATCATGCCTTCCTGTGTTTTGTGTTCCTACCACATGTCACTTAGCAGAGGCTTCCAGTAAATGTGTGAGAGCAGAGAAGAAGACAAGAGGAAATCGGGAGGATGGAAAGAAAGGCATTTGAATGGGATGGAAGAGAGGACAGTTTCTGACCTAATAATCTTATGATCTACTGTGGGAGACATTTTTAAAAAAGAAAAGAGAAAAAATTTACCACTACTATTATATTATTTAATATCCCCGTGGGCCTCGGGGCACCTGGGTGGCTCAGTTGGTTAAGCGTCCAACTCTTGGTTTCAGCTCTGGTCATGATCTTAAGGCTGTGGGGATTTGAGCCCCGTATCAGGCTCTGCACTGGCAACACGGAGCCTGTTTGGGATTCTCTCTCTCTCCCTCTCTCTCTCCCCCCTTCCCCGACTTGTGCTGTCCCTGTCTCTCTCAAAATAAATAAATAAAATTAAAAAAATATTCCCTCAAGCCTCTGAGAATAGTTGATTGTTAAACCCTTTTGCGTGTGAGTAAAATGAGGCTCAAAGAGTTAACTCATCCGTGCTCACACAGCTAATAAAGGACAAAGCTCATAAGCGACAAAGCCCACTGTTGTCTGCAGGCAGTCTGAGTGCTAATAGAGGTGAGAGCTCACTACCTCAGGAGGGACAATCTCCCTGAAGACAGCAGAGGACTTTTCCAAAGGAGACACTGCTTTATCTGGATCTTGTAAAGGAAACGTGATCTCACTATGCACAGAGAAGAGAGACCATTCTGGGCAGACAGATCCACCCAAAGGCGCAGGGACAGGAGGGCGAATGGTATAATCAGAGGAGGAGTAAGTAAAGAGTCCTGGGCAACTGACTTGGAACATTCAGAGTGGGAGGCAGTGAGAGATCCGGTTGGAGAGAGGATGTAGGGAAATGCTTTTGGAAGAGCCACTTTTTCCGTGCTCAGAGGTTTAGGCTGTTACAAAGGGGAGTCATAAGATCAAAGATGTCTCTGGAAGGTCAGAAAGCAAATTGCCACATTTTTAAAACCCCAGGATGACGACAGAGTGTGGGGTTTGTGAAATTAGGGTAGCAGTCTGACCTAAACTTCAGAAGAAGTAAACTGACTTCAAATGAGCATGAGAGCAGTGCCGTGATCAAATTCCCTGCAACGTCACTGTGAGCAAAATGCAGCAGAACGAGATCGTGGAGACAAGGAAAACATGCCAGACCTGGATGATCAAAACTGGAACACACTACTTCAAAACTGGCTGAAACACATTAAGAAATGCATACAAGGCATGAATGGGAAATGCACATCAGAATTGATAAAAACCACCGAAATTAGGTGACAGAACTCACAAGAGAATTATAAACAACAGGACTGAATTTTAGAAAATAAGAGTCAATCATGTGGACAGGACGCAAATAGACATAATAAATACTACCTGACCAAATAGTGAGTGTTTTATAATGGAAAACAGAGAAGCCTAAGCTGAGAGTCCTCAAGGACGCATGCAGGGCATTCCGGGCCACCCCAGCTCTGCCTGTTTGCCCAGAAAGAGACACCTCACGGGGCCTCCCCAGGCCTCTGGGGAACTTGCCTCCGCCCTTTGGGCTGGGGAGGCAAGGGCTCTCCTGTGGCTGGAAGGAAAGAATGAGTGGTTGCAGATCTGGGGTTCATGGGGCACGATGGGCAGCTGATGGGGGCCCTGCAGATGGAAACAGCAGTGCTGGCAGGGCCCAGCAGGTGCAATGTGACAGGGGCAGTCGTGGCAAACAGCACGTGGGCGACCGCCGAGAGGAAGCATGCCAGAGGGAGGAGGCTTGCTCCCACGCCCCATCTTCCAGGCATGTCCTGGGCAAGTGACTGATTAGCTAAATAAGGGAGGACACTCAGAAGCCGGGAAACCAAAGGTGGATTCTCAGGGAACAGAAGGGGATCGTTAGGTGACTGCGATGTTTCTCTTCACCTGTGGGTGAAGCAAAAGCACGCCATTCACGTTTGAAGGATATTTATTTATTTATTTATTCATTCCTTCATTCATCCATTCATCCGTTCATTTATTTAATTAAAGTTTTATTTATTTATTTATTTATTTATTTACAGAGAAAGCAAGCAAGCAGGGGAGGGGCAGAGACAGAGGGAGAGAGAGTCCCAAGAAGGATCCATGCTGTCCACACAGAGCCCAACACAGGGCTTGAGCCCACAAACTGTGAGATCAGGACTGGAGCCAAAACCAAGAGGCAGATGCTTAGCTGACTGAGCCACCCAGGCATCCCTAGAGAGACAGATTTTAAGGAATTGGCTCCTGCAACCATGGAGACTGGCGAATCCAAAGCCTGCAGGGTGGGCTGGCAGCCTGGAGAGCCAGGACTGTTTACTTATTCCTCCTCTGTCTGATTATACCACTCACCCTCCTGTCCTTGTGCCTTTGGATATGCATGTGTCTGCCTGGAATGCCTTCTCTTCTCCTCTGTGTGTAGTGAAATATATCTTGAGAGAGAGAGAGACAGAGGTGGAGGGGCAGAGAGAGAGAGAGAGAGAGAGAATCCCAAGCAGGCTCCCTGCTGTCAGCACAGAGCTGGATGCAGGGCTCGAACTCATGAACCATGAGATCAGGACCTAAGCTGAGGTCAAGAGTTGGACACTTAACCGACTGAGTCACCCAGGCACCCCTGTATTTATATATATATTTTTATGACTGTGGGCTGAGTACGGCATCTTGTAGGAAAGAACTTCAGGAAAACTTACACATGGAAAAATGCCTTCCATTCTGTAGTACGTATCAGATTTTTTGAGGAAGGATGGAGAGAAGGGGCCGAGGGGAGAGGAGCAAAATGGCAGAGTAGTGCAGCAGTGGAGAAGGAGCCTCCCTGCACAAGGGGGGCGCTGTGGGCTCTGCTTCAGAGCACTGGTAACTATGTCTACACCCTCAGCTTTTCTTACCTGGAAAATGAGAACATTGAGCTAAATGATTTGTTTCAGAGTAGTTACTGCACATCTTAGAAAGACAGTTAAGTCAAGCGGTGCTGGATATTTTAGGGAGATCCTCAAACCTACAGCAGGTATTGGAGACACTGATCCAGGTGTGTGTGTGTGTGTGTGTGTGTGTGTGTGTGTTTGCCTGTGTGATATTTCCTCCTTTGGAACCTGCATCTCAGCTGATGAGCCGTGTGTCCAGGGCAGAGGGGCCTTCTAATGGTCTCTATGCTTGTAAGCTGCTAGGATTTGCCAGAACCTTGTGGCTATTAGAAACCATCCTGTCTCCTCTTCCCCACTTTTGTGCACTCCCCAGCTGGCCTTCCAGGTTTCTTCTCCCGGGTTTCTGTTGCTTATGTCAGGGACCAGTGAGGTTTACCGCTCCTGTTCCGATTCTTCACATTCCTGAAGACATTCACGCCAGTGATTTACAAAGCTGTTACTCCAGAGCGATGTTTGCAGCAATAAAGAATTGTCTGGTAGGCATGTTCTTTCTTTGCAGATTATTTACTGTTTCCCCAGGCGACATTTCTCCTACAATCTCCACACTAAATCAGGTGCCCAGTGCTGCTGATTCTCCCTCCTGAACACCTCTCAGAGCTGTCTCCCCACTCAGATCTCTCTCTAAAGGCATGGTGTGCGCATCGCCTTCATTCTTTCTGTCCTGGTTGACAACTGCTAAAGACTCTAACCCCCTCTCCATAGCTCATTTTGCAGCTCTACACTGCTTCCAGAGTGATTACATTTATTCCTAAGATGAAAATATCACTCTGCAAACTTCTTATTTACAATATTTCAGTGATTCCGAGCTGCCTTTAGCCTGCCAATATATTTTAAATTCTAGATTAATAACATTAGTAGCAAACAGAGGGTAAGAGCTAACTATGTGCCAGTGTTCTGAGTGGTTTACATACATCAACTTACATCAAAACACTAGGAGAAATTTCCATTTCCCTGGTGGGGGAACTCAGGCACAGAAGTTTCAAATAATTCTCCAGGGGACGTGCAGCCAGCAAGTGGGGAGCTATCACTCAAACTCAGGTTATGATTGCAAAATCTGTGCTCTTACCTACTCAACCACTTTTTTTTTTTTTTTTTGAGAGACAGAGATAGCGCTGGGGAAGGGGCAGAGAAAGGACAAGACAGAGAATCTGAAGCAAGTTCTGTGCTGCTAGCACACAGCCTGATGCAGGGCTCGAACTCACGAAACCGTGAGATCATGACCTGAGCTGAAACCAAGAGTTGGTTGCTAAATGGACTGAGCCACCCAGGCACCCCTCACACTCAACCACTTTAACCTTATATAAGCTGAGCTCTGCGTCCTCTGCCAGTTCATGGTCCTAAACTTCAGCCATATGATGCATGGTGTTTTGGATACAGATTACCTATCTATCTATCATCTATCTATCTATTTATCTATCTATCATCATCATCATCTATCATCTATCATCTACCTACCTATCTATAACAATCTCTATATCTCTCTATCTTTCTATCTATCTATCTATCTATCATCTTTCTTTATACCTATATCTATGTGTCTCCAAATCTTGGGCCATGTCCCTTCTCCAGGAAGCTCTCCCCGACTTACATGCAGTCTGTACATTACCCTCACAGATGCTCTCTTAGAAATCTGTGGAGCTTCCCTGGAGCATGTATCACCTTGTGTTTTACACCCAATTTGACCATGCTGTTTAGTCCTTTCTTTTCGATTGTTGAATTGCATTTACTAATATTTTGCAGAGGACATTTGCATCTATGTTCATGAGAGATACTTGTCCATAGTTTTCCTTTCTTGCAACGCCTTTGTCTGTTTTTGGCTTTAGAGTGATGCTAGACTCATTGCATAAGTTAGAAAATATTCCCTTGGCTTCTATTATCTGGAAAAGTTTGTGAAGAATTGGTACAATTTATTCTTAAATGTTTGGTAAGATTCACTGAAATCATCCGGACCTGGCGTTTTCTTTTTTAGAAGGTTATCGTTATAGATTCAATTTATTTAATAGATGTAGGACTATTAATATTATCTATTTCTCCTTGTGTAAGCTTTGGTAGTTTATGACTTTCAAAGAATTTGTTCACTTCATCTAAGGTACAAAATGTGTGGGCATAGGGGCGCCTGAGTGGCTCAGTCAGTTAAGCATCCAACTCTTGATTTTGGCTCAGGTCATGATCTCATGGTTTGTGAGATCAAGCCCTGCATCAGGCTCTGTGCTGACAATGCAGAGCCTGCTTGGGATTCTCTCTCTCCTTCTCTCTGTTCATCTCCTACTCGCATACACTCACTGTCTCTCAAAATAAATAAATAAACATATTTTAAAAATTTGTGGGCACAGACTCACTAATGGAATTTGTTACCTTTTTGATGTCTGATATTAGTAATTTGTATTTTTCTTTTTCTTCTTTTTCTTTCTGTACCCAGCAATTTATCAAAATTGCCACCTAAGTTTTCCTACCAATTTAAGCTCCAGTGTTTTCTGCTCTGGTTAAGCAAATCTGAGTTGTGACTCTCCAGATTCACTTATCGTTTTGGATTTCATGGTGGCAATTTGCCCTGAGGTCTCAGTCCCTCGTGATTTTCAGTTTCTTTAAGATTCTGTTGTTGTGGGAACAGGAGTGGTAACTCACAGGTACTTCACATATTGGATCTGGAACTGGATCTCACCTTTTATTTAGGTGTTCTGTACCCCTTTTCTGGCCTGTGAATCCTTATCATTAGTGTCTTTATCTCTTCCCCATGTATACCTAGCAGGTGGTCTGGAATTGTCCACAGCTTCAGTGCCCACACAGGTCCCCATGTATCCTTGTAGGACACTTCCTATGTGTCCACTCCTAGCCTCTG
This sequence comes from Prionailurus bengalensis, assembly GCF_016509475.1. Taxonomy (NCBI): domain Eukaryota; kingdom Metazoa; phylum Chordata; class Mammalia; order Carnivora; family Felidae; genus Prionailurus; species Prionailurus bengalensis. The sequence continues at coordinate 77,978,936 of NC_057353.1, read as the reverse complement.
TGCACTTTGCTGCTAAAGGCTCACATATGAGATTTTACTCAGACAAGCGGCCCAGGGCTACCAAAGCTGCTTTGTGTGCATGAAGAGCCACAAGTACCTTGGAGTTTATACTTTCTTAGCCAAGCAATCACCAGTGTATGATTATAAAACATCCAGCTCTCTTGCCTCAAGTCAGGATCATCTCTGTTGTAAAACTTACAATCCAGATATCCCTGAAGGGTTCATCTGGGCCTTAGCCCTCACATGGAAAATGTGTCCTAATTATCTGATTCCTTTCTGTTCTCCTTCCTCATTCCCCCACCAATACCATCCCTACTGAACTTCACTATAATACTTGCACCTGAATATTTCGCTAGGGTCTGCTTTTGGGAGAACCAACCTAAGGTAAATATGTAAGTATCATGCACAATTTTTAAATAAATGGAGATATGGGTCAGGAATTATTGTTCTGCCTGTGGATGACCAATTCTTCCAGCACCATTTGTTGAAAATACAAGCCTTTCTCCAATGACTTGCCTTTGCATCTTGTTGAGAATCAATTGATCGAATGTGTGTGGGTCTATTTCTGGGCACTTTATTATGTTCCATTGATTTATGTCTCTTTGCTTTTGCCTATAGGTGGCTGTCTAGATTACTGTAGCTTTAGACTACATCTTGAAAGCAGGTAGTTTAAGTCTTTCAACTTTGTTTTCTTCGAAATTGTTTTTTATTTTTGTTTTTTAGCTTTTCAAAATAAATTTGGAATTTGCTTGTTGATTTCTCCAAAAGTCTTGTTAATATTCTCTTCAGGATTGTGTTTCATCTACAGACTAAGCTATTGGAATTGATATCTTAAGAGTATAGAGTCTTCCAATTCAACGTGGCGTGGTACATTTCTCCTTTAATGTAGCCTCCTTTCAACTCTCTCAGCACTGCTTTGTACACAAATCTTGCACATATATTAAATATATTTTCAAATGTTTTATGTTTTTGTGTATTTCTACCAGTTTTGCATTTTCATTACCAGTATCCAGAAATATACTGGATTTCTGTATACTGATTTTGTATCCTGTAATCTTAATAAACTCACTTATTAGTTCTCATATTTTAGTGCCTTATAAACCCCAAATTGGTCGTGGCATATTTTCCATTTAATCTATTTCTGAATTCCATTTTATAATATTTTTGTAAGAATACTTCGTGTTCATATTAACAGGTCATATTGATCTGTAATTTTTATTCCTTTTGATGTCTTTGGTTTTGGTATCGTGTTGGCCTCAAGAAACGAATTCAGAAATGTTTCCTCCTCTTCTATTTTTGTGGAACAGTTTGCATAAAATGGGTAATTTATCTTCAAAAGTTAGGTAGAATTTCCTAGCGAAGATTTCTGAGCCAGTAGTTTTCTTGTTTGGAAGGTATTCCATCTTTTTTTCAAAAGTGATAGCAATATTCACGTTATCGGTTTTTCATTTATTGAATTTTGCTAGTTTGTGTCTTACGAGTAAGTGGTCCACTTCATCTAAGATGTAGAATGTTTGGCATGTATCATTTGTGTTTTTTCCATGTTTCTTTCTTGCATTGATGTTAGCCTCTTTTGGCATTTCTGATATTGGCAATATGTGACTTCTGTCATTTGCTTCTTGGGTCAACCTGGTTATATATTTTTCAGTTTTATTGAGCTTTTTAGCAAATTTTATTTTTTGTACACAATTGATTTTCTATTAGTTTTGCTGTTCTCCATTTCATTCCAATCTGCTCCCATCGTTATTGTTCCATTTCTTCTGCTTGTTTTGGGTTTAATTTGCTCTTCTTCTCCTTGGTTTTTTAAGGTGGAAATGGAGAGCATTGCTTGTCTTACCGTTTAAAAAAATAACTTATTTTTAAAAAATATTTAAACATCTAATGCCATCAATCTTCTAAGCACTGCTTTAGCTACTTTCAACAAATTTGCTTTCTTAAGTTTTCACTTTGCTCAATTAAAATTATTTTCTCATTTCCCATGTGACTTCCTCTTTGACCCATGTGTTATTCTTAAGTATATTGTTTAATTTCAAAACTTAGGATTTTTTTCATCTCTCTTTCTGTTACTGATTTTAGTTTCAATCCTGTAGGGTCAGAGAACATGTCTTGTATGATTTCAAATGAAGGATAAGGGTGCCCACATGTAACTTTGGATTCCTCTGTTCTCCACTCTGTGAGTTCTGTGAGTCATGTTTAAGGAAGGTCTGCTTTTAGGCTCATGTACGCTGAGGATTATTTTGCCTTGTTTTGCTTGTTTACGCCTTTATCATCGTGTTATTATTATGAATGTCCTTCTATATCTAGTAATAACACTTCTTCAGAAGCTTCCTTCTCCTATTAATACAGTCATTTCAGTTTTATTTTGATTAGTGTTTGCATGGTGTGCCATTTCCCATACTTTTATTTTTAAGTTGTTTTATGTAAACCAACCAACAAACAAGTGAAAAAGAAAAGGTATCCTTTTCATTTGAAAGCTTAAAGTAAACAGATAGGGCACAAACTCGGAATATCATACAATATTATTTATATTTATGTTTATAATATAAATAATATTATATGTATTTATAATATAAATTATATATATATACATATATATATATATATGTGCTCTCTCTTTCTCTCTCTATAGGGTGGCATAGCTTAGGTTCTATTCAAAATAACTCTCTGCTAGAGGGAGGCAAATCCTAGCATGGAACCACAATGTACTTTGAAGTTTCATTTATGATTTCTCCAATCTTTCAAATCCGAATAATAATAAAAGTAGCGATAATAACAGTAACCAAAATGGTGACACTCATTCTTCTTAAATGTACCATGCGCTAGCAATAAGTTCTTTACCTACTTAACGCCATTTAATTTTCTTAAGAGTCCAGTGGTAAATCCTTCTGTTACCCCCATCGTATGTCTTGGGGTAGGCAACATGCTAAAGGTGCTGCCCCGCCCCCAAGGATTCCAATCAAACCATAAAGTAGGTACTGCTGTGAAGAAACGTAACACTTGTAGTTAGGATTGCTTATCAGTTGACATAAGAAAGAGGGAATTTCCAGGCAGGATTAACTTAATCACAGGAGTCCCTAAAATCAGGGGAGTTTCTTGGGATGCAGTAGAAGAGGAAGGTACAAAGGGAAGTCAGGAAGAGCATAAGAAGGACCAGCTGTGCATGGTTGGTTTGAAAATGGAGAAGACCACGTGAGAAAGAATATGAACGATATGGAGAAGAGAGGGACTTTCAGTTACCCCCTCTAATCTCAGGAAAGAGACCTCAGTGCTCCAAGCACAAGGAATTAGATTTTGCCAGTTCCCTGAAGGAGCTTGAAAGTGGATTCTTCTCCCCGATCGTGCAGGTAAGAGCTTGACCATCCTATTGTCCCTATTATCTCATCCTTGACCCTATTATCTCACCTACAGAACTGAAATTTAACATGCATATTGCTTTGAGCTGCCAGGTCTGTGATGATTTGATACAAATCGATAGCAAACTAATACACAGTTAAATAGAATCTAGAAAGATTGCCTAACTTGCCCAGTTTGGTCTGAATCAAAAACCTTTGCCTTCTACCACTATGCTAATGCAAAAATAAATAAATAAATAAATACCTTTTTTTGGCCATACATTTAAACTCCTTTCTCTTCTGTAAGTACCAAATTATCTTTTTTGGCATTATTACCAACCATTTATAATTCTTTGCATTCTCAGAAGCATCTAGCACCACACAAGCACATAGCTGGAGTTCAAGAAAGGAAAAGTCTCATTAAGCTGTTTGGGGTTCTTAAATCTGATGCATTTCCTATCCCCTTCAGATCTTAAGCTGAAAAAGATTTTAATGAAGCTTGCATAAATCAGAGTGGCATTATATGGTCTAATAGTTAACTAATCTTTAATTGTGCAGTACTTTGAAATTTAATGGCCATTATAGAGAATTCTGTCAGGAATAAAATGAGCCAGGGAGGCTCACAATAGAAGAACAAAGTAGAAAAATGCACATTGCTAATGCTGAAAGTGGCATTTCTGTTGCTATCTTCCTTGGGGAGATTTTGCAGTAAAATTAAAATTGGGTCTATTGTTCAACTGTTTTTGATATTTTCTTTTCCTATTGTTTGCTGACTTGAGTTGTCATGTGTTGACAGATGAAACAATAGGAACAAATCAATCAAGATTTTTCTATGTGTGAGGACAATAGGTCCAAAACACAAAGGGTAGGGAAGGAGGTGTAACCTGATTTGTTATCCTGACAAAAAGGCTTCTAAACATTAAAACAGAAAACACAAGGAAGATGTAAAACAACAGTAACAATCAATGCCAAATAGAATTAAAACATTTTACCTTGTAATATATATATATATATATATATATATATATATATATTGCTTGAAAGTTAATAGAAACATCTCAAAATTTTAACCGGATTCATCAACCATTTGTTGAGCCCCTCCCATGAACCAAGTAGCTGTGTTTCATACATTATCTAATTTCCTTTTCAGTATAGGACAAGTAAAGCAGGGTTTTTTTCCTGCCAATTTACAAATGAGAAAACAAGATATTCAAAATACTCATGAAACTTTCTCAAATGCCAAAAACGTATTTGTAACATAATATGAAACGGTAGCATGAAGGCAGCTATCAACGAATATTTTCATGCCTATCATAAAAAGTCAGAATTGAAAAAATAAACTCACTAATCCAAAAGATCTCACTAACTCTTTACATGCTGAGTAGCCATATTTACCAAACTCAAAATAGGCGTATGAGAAAGAACAGTGAGAATATTTGAACCTCAGTGACCCAGAATGAACAAGGCATGCAGGCCGTTGCATATGCATGGCTACTATAGATGGCGCAAATGAACACCTTCACAATTCAGCTTGACAAATGAAAGCAACTCATAAGGATATGGATGCTCTAATACAGAAAGTTCACTTAAAAATAAACAATATAGCCTTTAGGTTAAGAGGATGGCAATGTCCATCCTAATGAGTTGTTTCCTATATACAAAGAAATATCGTTTCAATTAGGCGCAGGGTGGTCAACATAAATCCAAATGACAGAGTCCTGTTGGCATCATGTTCTCCAGTGCTGGGACAGGGGACATGCAAAAGCCCACTCACCCCAGTGGTGCCTCCCGTTATTAGGGATCCACAGGTTAAGGCTACGAGAGACACCACCCAGTAGAGCTCTGTGCTGAGTTCATACTCACCAAGCCAGAAGTTGTAAACCTGACATCCTCATAGATTTGCTTTTAAGAAAAAAATGTTCTGATCAATCGAAACAAATGTTCAGGTTACTTTAGCAAAAGTAGTCAACTCTTGTATAAGTTAGTTAACTGGCATCCTGACGTGCACATTCGTCTCCACTTGAGGTGAGTCCCAGGATGTCTGATTCACTATTGGTGAAGTGACAAAGCTGAGCTGGTGGGTGGGCAAACCTCGGGTGCGCTCTAGCCCTGCCAATGGCCTGGTGAAACCGGCACACATACACAAGTCACCTGTGCCCGTCCTTTCAAGAAAGCCACAATGTGCCCACTGGTGATAGACTGTTGTTCGGCAAATACCCCTCCTCTCCTTCACCAGTTGGGGTGGAGTGTATATCCCTGATCCACTGACTTTGCATTTGGCCATGACTTGCCTTGGACAATGGAATGTAAAGGGATATGACATGGGTTAATCATGTTATGTGGTTTCATGTGTCCTCTTGTGCTGCTGTAATCCTCCAAAAGAGGCACACACTCCAGGTGGCTGCTGACTCTGCAGACTGGGCCTCAGAAGCAGAGCAAAGCTTGATCTTACCTGTACCCTGTAGACAAGTTCACCGGACCCAGATGAGATCAGCCTTGTCCCTGCTGAGCAAGGAAAGCAACATGTGATGTTGTAGGCCACTGAGATTCTGAGTATTCTGTTACACAACCCAAAATTAGACAGATGATAGATAGATAGAAAGATAGATGGAAAGATACGATAGATAGACACGTATACATTTGACTAATATACTCTGCTACTTATTGCAATTTTTGTTTTGCTTTTGTATTTTCTTTGACTTGACCTATTTCCATTTAGATTACATTTCTGCCCAGATATGACCTCCAGAATCAATGCCATTTACCAGAGTATCTATTTTTGTCCCCTGCATTTGGTTTTTGGCCTCAGACATTTCAGTATTTAGACCCTCACTTTCACCAGTGAATGAGTGTGCCCCCAGGCTTCTTGGGTCTCCCGCATTGCTTCTGATTAGAATTCTTTCCCTTATTTTCAATTTTCTGAAACAAAAACTCAAACTTGCATCCTGGCTTGTCCTGCTCTGGCTCCCCCACGACAAGACTGGCAAAGGGGAGGCTTTGGGTTCTGAGAATTCATGGATGGGCGTTTAGCAAGGTCAGGCCAACCTGTGATACCCAAGGCAGCAACCAGCCACCTCATCTTCTAGGTGCAGACTATGATACTGCTAGGAAAGGGAGAAGCAACAGAAACTTGGGGTCTCCCAACCCCTAACATCTTAACAGGGAAGCATGAGGCAGGGGGTACAGCTGGGATTTACTGTGTCTCCTTTAGCTCCCAAAGTCAGCTTCCATGGTGTGACCAGCTCAACCTCTATAAAAGACTCAATTTAGGGAAAAGTAGAACAAACTCTCCCCCTACCTGCCTCTATTCTCAAGCCCGCAATTGTTAGTTACTCAACACATCCACCAACAGCCATTCCGAATTTCCTCAGTCAGTGGGTCGTGTAGTCAGTGGGGGGCCCTGAGTCTGGCTCTCTGAGGCTTCTATTACCATCCCGGGGGGGCCATGGTTGCCAGAGTTGCCCATTTATGTTTGTCCTCAACCAGGACAGAATGGGAGCTACTCCTACAAGCTTCCTGGTTCCAGACACGCTCCTTTCTATCCCCGTAGGTAAGCAACAATGCTAGAGAATCAAGGTCATCGGGGTCACTGACCCCTACCAATAGAGTAACACCAACTTGGTCTGCTGGACCTTCTGCACACCCAAAATGTCAGGATGGGATTGGCAGTTTTCAGTTCGGTGGTTCTCTTACATGGTGGCCCTAGAGATGCGGCCTCTTCTTGAGACGACGACCCAAGTTCTACTGGTGAAGCCCAAGTTTCAAGGTTGGGAAGTACAAGTTCCACAAATGACATATTGGTGGTTTGTGGAGAGGGAACAATCCACTTTGACCTCTTGGAATACAGACGCATGCATTCCAGCTCTTGAGGCAATACATACAATAGATGCCACATGCATACACAGCTTCAAGGAACACGCCAGCTGAAGCTAAAGGTCATATACTTCATTTGGCCACTTCACAGAGTTTGGAGCACATTATAATCATGTGCATTGTTGTCTGTCTCCTTTGTAATAAAATGAGTTCCTGGGTCTGATGCAGTGTTGAGTGGGACTCTATGCTGACAGATCCAATTTTCTTGAAATCCTCAGGTGGAGGTGTGAGGGACACACAGTGAGAAGAAAAGCAAACCCAGATAAATTTCTTGGGTGGTGGTATCCATTCAGAAATGCTGTCATTCAGGGGCGCCTGCTGGGTGGCTCAGTCAGTTAAGAGTCCCACTTCAGCTCAGGTCATGACCTCACGGTTCCTGGGTTCAAGCCCGACGTCAGGCTCTGTGCTGGCAGCTCAGAGCCTGGAGCCTGCTTCGGATTCTGTGTCTCCCTCTCTCTCTGCCCCTCACTCCACCTCTCTCTAAAAAAAAAAAAAAAAAAAAAGGAAAAAAAATGCAAGTAAAAATAAAAAATGGAAAAGGAGAAAAACCTCCAAACCCGTTTGTGGAGCAGACCCCGGCTCAACCCATACTCTTGATTGCATGGCTTTCAGACAAGGGGCTTTGCTGCACTGTCTTTGGCAACATGGCCAGCACTCTGGTTCTTTTAGCATTTTCTCCTTGACACCGTATCTTTCCACAGGACCGAGGAGAAAGTAGGCTACCTGCCACACCCTGTTGGCGAGACACATAAGCCCCCCGTCGGCCTCACCAAACCTTGCTCTCCAGCTCACAGGGACCTGCCTGCCCCCGGTTTGGTGTAAGGGTTGAGAAAATGGGTAAGCGAGCATGTGGAGGCAATCTGCTGGGCATCTCCTTCGAGAGTCCCAGAAAGGGACCTTCGGCCGGGAGTTGTCATTTTCCTCACCAGCACCTCTGCTCTCCTCCCTCTCTGGGCCTTTGCACCGATTGCCATAACCTGCTTCACAGACGTATGCTTCACAAAGCAGTATGTATTCTTGTTGTGAATGATGCATTCTGTTCTATTCTATTGGCTCTGTTGTGTCCTAATCAATAACTGGGGACAAACGCACCAAAAAAGAAAAACAAAACAAAACAAACAAACAAAGAAAACACCAAAAAAACCCACAAACAAAACAAAACAAAAAAGCACACTGAAACTTATCTTAATGCCACTTAATCAATTTTATGACCCATTCTTGAGTGTAAAAAACATAACTACAGGAAATTTGAAAATCCTTTTCTCCCCTAACATGACAGTTTGATTTTGCATTCATTTATTGTTGTTTTGTTTTTACATATCAACTAGCAAGTAAAAAAAACTCTGCTTCAAGCCTCAGAGCTTCTCCATGGCCCCTGTTCTAGGACACAGCAAGGAAACTGAGGCTTCAACCAGGGAGGTGGAAGACAGCCTAGGAGCCTGGCTTGGGAATAAATTAAAATGGATGAGTTTCATATTTGCAAAACATTACACTCATTATAGGACCTTGTATTATCTCAGTATGAACAAGCAGTAAATAAGGTAACAACTGCCAAAGGCTACAAATCCCAATCCTGGCTCCTTTCTTTCTTCTTCCTTTCTTTCTTTCTCCCTTCCTTTCTTCCTTCCTTCCTTCCTTATTTCCTTCCTTCCTTCCTTTCTCTCTCTCTTTCTTTCTTTGTCTTCACAGCACACTGAAAGAACTCTTCGGTTCAGGTCTCTGTATTTAGACCTAATTATGGACTGACAGTCACCAACGATATACTATATACTGTATACCATATACTATATACTATACTAGTATACTACAGAGTATCCTAGTATAAAGTAGCTACACTCCTTATTCCCATCTAGAAACAAAAGCTAGGCAAAACCAAACAAACGTATGTGCAATTGTTAGAGAACAACATCTATCTCAACATGGCTTGTTTGGCTCATCCAAGGACAGAGCGAGGCCTTCCAGTGAAAGGTTGCCTCAGTGAGTGTCTTCTTCCTACACCCCCACACCGTCTCCCGTTACGTGGATATGGACGGGCAAAGTGAGCAGGCCACATTAGGGAGGGGAGGTGATTAGTGGGGATGTCTGGAAGCTATCATAATTTAGGATCTCAGAACTCTTGTGAAAATATCTCTGGATCATTAGAACCGGGACGTTACTCCACGGGCACACGGTGGTTCCAGTGACTAACAAAGTTTGCTACAATTCGCCAGCCACATGTGCCTTCATTTTACACTTCCATACGTCCACAGGGTACAGGCTAAACGAGGTAAAGTGGTCTGGAAGCTGGAACGATAGGTTTCAAGGGAAAAATTGAGCCAGTCCATTTGTACTCCTGGTCTGTGACACATAGCACTTGTTTCCACAATGCGAAAAGGTGCTACAGAATGAGTAAAGGAATGGATGAATACGTAGGTGGACACACACCTACATAGTCAACCGAGATGGGAATTGGTACTGTAAAATCATGGAAAATCCATAGGCTGGTCTCTACTCCCAATTCCTGAGACAGGGTTCCTAAAACTCTGGGAATTCTGCGAGTAGTAGGAACGCCTTTTGTTATAGTAAGGCGATTCTTGGGATCCTGGGTTGGTGCCAACTTAGCGTCAAAATTGAATTGAATTGTAGGGTGCCCAGGTGGTGTCACAGAGAATTGCTTGGTGTGGGGAATAAACCCACACATCAGAAGTGTTGTGTGTTATAATGAGCGTAAAAGAAGATAGGGGAAGTTTTTTCTTTGCAAGTCTGTTAAAATAAAATTCATTAGGTACGTTTACCGTGAAGCCCCCAGAGCCTTTCAGATACATTGTAAGTATTCAAAGAAGGGCTAAAATATGTGGATTCTTCAATATGGCGGATCATTTGTGCTTTTGATATGGATGTTGCATGGAGAACACACTCTGGACCCCAGTGATACACACACAAGAGGATACACCAAAGCCACAATCAGATATTACAACTGCAACACTGTCTGGCTTTGCACAAAAAGATAGTCATAGCTTAGATCATCTAGTCTGAATTATTTAAAAATTTTTTTTTAACGTTTATTTATTTTTGAGACAGAGAGACAGAGACAGAGCATGAACGGGGGAGGGGCAGAGAGAGAGGGAGACACAGAAGTGGAAGCAGGCTCCAGGCTCTGAGCCATCAGCCCAGAGCCCGACGCGGGGCTCGAACTCACGGACCGCGAGATCGTGACCTGAGCTGAAGTTGGACGCTTAACCGACTGAGCCACCCAGGCACCCCTAGTCTGAATTATTTTAAATATTAGTTTATTGAATTGTAGCAATCGCAACACGTATACGTAATGGAATTTGTCTCATTCTTTTTAAAAATTATTGAAAGTGCTCCTGTCCTTCTCTATCCCTCAAACACACTAATCACTCTCCTTTTCTTTCGCTTGCGCTTTTCTCCCCCAGTCTACGAGTACATCTCATTATTGAATGCTAACTCTCAAACCTGAAGATAAAAATGTTCTTTGATGAGTCTGTCCCTGTGATTATTTGTAGGATGATATTTCACTTAAATATTAGCAAATTGTTGGCGATCTCTTTGCATACCAATGCACTATTCATTGATAATTCTCTACGGTTGTGTTCTTAGCGCAAGTTTTAAAGTAAATAATGCTGGCTATGAGCTGAAAAATCTGCTGTTGAAATACTTTCATTTTCTATCCACCAGCTGTCCTCTCTGAGAGGCAAGATGTAATGAATCCCAGGAAGAAGATTATAGAGTACCACCTATTCCATTAGGATATTTTATTTCTGAGCTTGAGAGCAGCCAGTTGTGAGCTTAAATATTATATCACAGAGCTTTTGATTAGAATGGGGTTTTTTTTGTTATTCATTTTAAACTGCAGAGGTTCAGAATGTATTTCTAATTTAATTTTTTTTTCAACTGAACAGCAGAAGTGATAGGAGCTACTGTGTATCTTCAAAGAGTTTCTGAAAAAAAGTAGTTATTAACTTTGAGGACAAAGTGTGCTCCAGTGAGCAAGCAACCAAAGAAACTCTACGCGTTGGCAAATAAAATAGCATCATTCATTTTGTTGTTAACAAAGTCCTTTTGAGTATCTGCTACGTGTAAGTCTCCGTGTAATGTGTGTAGATGTACAATGTGTTGTTCCTGCCTGACAAAGTCCAGCATGCAGCTGGTGCTTAATAATTGGAATTCTTTTCTCCAACTCTATCCTGCACTAAGATTTTGGGCCAAACAGGTCGCAGGAGCTGTCTGATTCCAGTGATAGCTGAGGCGATGCCATGCCAACAGGAAGTGGTGAGAGGGGAGACTTTGGGCCATTAGCTCCACAGGATCCCAACAGGCAGGAGAGCCTATCGGATTAAGAAGCTGGCAGCTCATTCAGAGAATAACAAGGCTCTAGACTGCTTTGCTCTTAGTGGGAACGGGGTACTTTTCTTTTATATTGAGCACAATAGTATTTTGATTGTTGTAGCTACTCAAATGGAGAACGTTTTCAAAAGCAGACCTGCATTGAAAATATGCCGCCATAATTATCCTTTGTTTTCTTGCCCAAGGACTGTTACTCTCACAGTACTTGGCCCGCTGTGAATTCCTGCCTGCTTGTGCTGCTCAAATCTCCTTGCCCCTTTCTTCCTTCTTCACAAAACTCCAATCCCAGATAAAATAAGCCTCTGTGTGCTTGTGCCAGAGTGGCTGAACATCGCTGGAGAAAATTGCACAGCCTAGAAGTTGGGTTTTGCTTAATTTTGTGATTTCACACTCCTAACAGACTCTGCGAGCAGCTGGGAATACATATCACCCTGCTCCTGTGGCCTTGCTCTCCTGCTGTCTGAGATGTGAATTTCATAGCTCCTCTTTTCTCCCCGGACTTCCCAGGGTACTTCTCCCTACACTCAGCGGTTGACCTAACTCTACGTCTTGGACACGAAATGATATCACAGAAGATAACCCCTCATTTTGGGTGCAGCGGGAGGATTTCTTTAAGGCTGTTGCAGGGTTGGTGACGCTCCAGTGTTTCATGCTATTTGCTAATTTCCTTCCCTCCTGTATTACCTTGCCTCTGTCAGGATGAATGTGCAGAGCTCTACCAAGGACACTTTGTCTATGTCAAGATGTGATCCATAATCCTTATTAATTATGGGTGCTGGCTGGGCCCATTATCCCATTTTAACCCCCACCCCCATTTTCACTTATTACATTTTTGTCTCTTAGTCTAGGGCTCAGGCAGAAGTCCGTGAGCGCTCAGAGAAGATGACACGGCAGTGTGATGCATCGAAGGGGAGACTGCGACCTTGAAAGCAGAATTTGTAGGAGCTGAACTTACACCAGGATGATTGCGAAGATCCCAAGAGGTGTCATGATTGCAAAGATCCCAGATAAAATTTTTACCCCCTGAGTTTTGTTTCTTGAGCTAGAAGTGATAAGTTTCAAAAACACAACAGAGATCATAAATTAGAAGCCATATGTACATGCTTGCCATATGTACCCTGGATGCTTCTACAGGTTATTTTAGGAAATTATCTTATTTAAACTTAAGACATTTCATTAAATATAGCCTTAACTGACGTCTGAGTTTTGTGCCTTTTGCAGGACGAATTTGAAGGAATTAAATTACTATTGTTAAATTGTTTGTGTGAAAGTTTATAAAGCAATGAGATCCCTCTTCCCTCCTACACTCTGACTCACTGAGAATAGAAACAATTCATTCACCTACCCATTCATTCTTTTAAGAAGAAATACTTCTGAAGCCCCTACACTATTTTTTTTAATTCTAGGCTTTGATATTTGAGATATAATCAAAACAGATAAAATTTTCTTGTCTTCAAAGAGCACATTCTATGGAAGGAGATATATAATAAACTCACATCTATGTATGCCGGAAGATGCATTTGTGTGTACATATTGCGATGAATACCATGAAGAAAAATAAAGCAGGCTCAGACGAAGATACTGACAAGTGTCAGGGGTGGGAAAGTATTCTCATCAGAGGCCTCATCAAGTAGGTCACATTTGATCAAAGACCTAAAGGAAAGGAGGGAGCAAGCCCAGAAGAGTCAAGCCCCAGGCTGTTGTAGGTGTGCAGACACTGGGGAGGAAGCAGGTTGAATGTGCTTGAGAGACAACAAGGAAGCAAGCAAGGCTGCCGGAGGGCCATTGAGAGGAGGAGCCAAGAAGGTGAGATCAAGGACAAGTATAGGTTGTAGATGTCTTGGGATTTTGTAGACAACAGAGAGGTAGATAGAGATGAGAAGGTAGGAGAGAATTTTCGGAAGATATGTAACATGATCTAAGATTTAACTGGATTCCTACTCTGACTGCCTTGTTGATGGCGGGGTGTGGGGGAGTGGGGGACTGGAGGTGGGGTTAGGGAGGAAACAGACCAGCTAGAAGGGAAAGGAGCCAATGCATTAAAAGGGAGAAAGAATGGGACAGAGTCAGGGTGGTGACAGCGGAGCAAGTAAGACGTGGTCAGGTAGTGGATATATTCAGATTTATTTAAAAGGTAGAAGCAACAGAATTTGCTGATAGATTGAATGTGGCTGGTATGAGAAGGCTAAAAAATTGAGTGGTTGTATAATTCACTGAAGAAGAGAAGACTGGAAGGGGCAGATAGGAGTAGAGAAAGGAAGCGTTCATGTTTGGATGTTAGTTACAGATGTCTTCTGGATGATTGGAGGATGGGTCAGGTAAGCAGTGATGTTAATAAGTCTACGTATGTTTGAGGCATATAAGCTAGAGATGCTTAGCTGGTAGTTGAATCGTGACTCTAAAATTGGGAGGGGGGAGCGCACCTTGTGGCTCAGTCAGTTAAGTGTCTGACTCACTTTTGGCTCAGGTCATGATTTCGGGGTTTGTGGACTTGAGTCCCGTGTCAGGCTGTGCTGACAGAATGGAGCCGGCTTGGGGTTCTTTCCATCTCTCTCTGCCCTTCTCCCATTCTTGTGCTCTCATTCTCTCTCTCTCTCTCTCTCTCTCTCTCTCTCTCTCTCAAAATAAAAAAATAAAATAAAACAAACATTCTAAAAAGATAAACTAAAATAAAATCAGGAGGGAAATGGGGACCATACATACAAATTTGGGAGTTTTCAGAATTCATAAGATATTTAAAATCACAAGGGGCGCCTGGGTGGCGCAGTCGGTTGAGCGTCCGACTTCAGCCAGGTCATGATCTCGCGGTCCGTGAGTTCGAGCCCCGCGTCAGGCTCTGGGCTAATGGCTCAGAGCCTGGAGCCTGCTTCCGATTCTGTGTCTCCCTCTCTCTCTGCCCCTCCCCCATTCATGCTCTGTCTCTCTCTGTCTCAAAAATAAATAAAACGTTAAAAAAAATTAAAAAAAAATAAAATCACAAAAGTGAACAAGGCTAGCTATAGTTTAAAGAAATGAATGAGTGGAATCCCCTAGGTATGAGTCTACCTAAAGTATTGGGGAGTTCTGAGCCTGGGTCCTGCACGGGCACTGGTGCAAGAAGGGACATACGAAAATGAATGTGACAATGGGAGCATGTTTTAGTTCCTCAATACGATGAGTAGAAGCTTATGACATAAGAGTGAAGGTTGGAGGTGGCACTGGAGGGTTTAGGGGGAGAGAGTAAACTATAAGACACTTATCTAGGAAAGTGGAAGTTTATATAGACTGAGGAAGTGATAGAAGATCAACACTAACAGCCATCTTGAGATTAGAGATTATAGAATTGACATGAAACCACGGGTTGATTCCATTTTTCTTCAGCCACACCCAGACTTACAGGTGCTGGTGCAGAGTAGTATAAAGGCGTTTATACTTGGTACATGCAGGGGAAAGAGGGTGGCATATAGAAATTTGATTTAAAAGAATGAGACTAATGATGGACCTCAGACTCTAAGTGGGACTAAATATTAATGTAAGGTCATGGGCAGTGGGAAACGCAAAAATGATGGGGTAGCATCAATGCAGTACAGGTTTCTGAGGGAGGAAAGAATTGCTGGAATTGGGTACTAATTCATATCCAATTGGATGCCAATTGGGAAAGCAGGAGCTGCTGGCTAGAAGATAGAAAGTGTAGAAATCAGATTACAAAGGGTATGCAACTGGTTGGTAATCACCATTACTGGTTGGTAATGGTTGGTAGAGTATTGATTTGGATGGTCTTTATCGAAGGAGGTGTTATACACTATTCTGGAGGCTCACAACTATTAACAGAAGTACAAAACAAATAGACAATACCCAAACATGTTAAATTCATGATGCCGGATCCAATAAAAAAAATTACCAGACCTACACAGAAGCAGGGATAAGGAGCCAGACCCCAAAACGATTGTAATTACTGGACATTGTAACAGTTGACATGAATAGATTCTGTATGTCCAAGAATCTAGAGAAACGCATGAGGAATGTTATGGAAGATATAAGAAGTGTTAATGTTGCACTTTCAGAGACAAAAACAAAATACACGATCTGAGATGAGAAATACACAAGGTTGGCTTAATAGTAGACTACACATAGCATTAAAAAGAAAAAAAAAGATTATTGAATTGTAAAATAAAGCAATAGGAACTATTCAAAATGAAACACAGAGGGAAAAAATTTTTTTTAAATAATAAACACGAGTGAAGTATGTGCATGATTCCAAGTAGCCTAATAAACAATTGGAGCCCACAAAGGAGAGAAAGTGGGCAGAAAACTATTGAAAGGAGTATAGGCTGAAAATTTTCCAGAACAGAATACAGAATAATCCCACTCATACACGGGCAATTGATTTCAACAAAAGCCAATCAATGGAGAAAAGATAGCTTTTTAAAACAAATTGTCTTGAAACAATTGACCATCCACCCACACACAAAAAAAAAAAAAGAAAAAAAGAAAAAAAAAGAAAGAAAAGAAAAAGAACTTTAAGCCGTATCATTCACATTTGCAAAATATAACTAAAAAAATGGATGATAAATGTGAATGTAAAAACAAAAACAGACTTTTTAAAGAAAACAGAAAAAATATCACTGTGACTTTTGGTGAGGGAAAGATTTTTTAGGAAGAGTGTTGAATGCATAAATCTCTACAGTGAAAGAATTATAATTTGGACTTCATCATTATTAAAAACTTATCTTCCTCAAAAGTCTTTGCTAATTAAAGAAAATTATAAGCCCAAGACTGATAGAAAATATTTGTAAGACACATATCTTATAAACCACTTGCATCTAGAATATGTAAAGAACTCTCAAAACTCAACAAGAAGATAAAAATTCAATTTAAAAAATTAGTGTAAGATCTGAAGACACTTCATAAGAAGAGCAGATAAGCACACGAAAAAAAATGTTCACCATCATTAATCAAGGATAAAATTACAGTAAAGTACAATGACACATCTATTAGAAAAACTGAAAGAAAAAAAAAGCAACAACAACAACAAAACCCTGCACATACATGCCCATTACTGGGGAAGATACAGAGAGAGAGGAACTCACATACATTGCTAGTAGGAATGTAAAATGGTGCCAACATTTTGAGAAATCGTTTTTTTTTTTATTTTCTTACAAAATTAAACAGTTATCATATGGTCTAGTGCTCCTAGCTATATGTATTTACCTTAGAAAAATGAAAACTTTAAGTTCCCACAAAAATCTATCTGCAAATATCTATTGCAGCATGCACTATGATCACCAAAGCTGGAAAACCTGAATCGATTTGGGGTTTTCAAAATGGTGACTGGATAGACAGTGATATATATCCACACAATGGAATACTACTAAGGTAACAGACAAAAATAGTTTGTTAGAAAATAACGTGGAAGAATCTCAAGTGCATAATATTAAGTGAAGGAAGCCAATATTTCCACACCCTATCATTCCTTTGTAGGATATTGTGGAAAAGAAAAAATGGCGGAGGTAGAAATGATCCGTGGTGGCAAGGTTTGCGGGTAAGTGGAAAGGTTGACAGCATAGAGGAAGGATGGCACTTTGGGCGATGGAAATGTTCTGTGTGTTGATTGTGGTGGTGGTTACAGAACCTATTGCATTTATCAGTTTATGAACTGTACACTCACCGTGTGTAAATTTTACCTTAATAGATCTAATTAAAATATTAGAACTCTGGGCACCTGGGTGGCTCAGTTAGTTGAGCGTCTGACTCTTGAGCTTGGCTCAAGTCATGATCTCACGGTTCATGAGACTAAGCCCTGCGTCAGGCTCTCCACTGACAGGACAAGTCGTACCTGGAATTCTCCCTCTCTCTCTCCCTCTCTCTCTCTCTCTCTCTCTTCCCCCCCGCCCCCTCGTCTCTCCCCGGCTTATACGCAAGCTCTCTCTCTCTCAAAATAAATAAATAAACTTAAAAATATTAGTACTCTGGTTTATGTGGATATTACACTAACCAAGAAATATGTATATCATTAGTGATGGTTATAATGAGGCAGGTGATAAAATCCATAAGGAACAGGGATTTGGGGGGTTGTAGGTGGCTTAACCCAACAGGGTCGGTGTGGTAATATTTGATTCCATGAATTCCAAACCTAGGGACTTTTTAGGGAGGAGGCTAAATGAAAGGAGTTGACATCAAAGCTTTGCAAACAGCAATAAGGAGGGGAGCTCCTTGAGCTGCATGAAGGGTGTGGATGGGGAAATGGTTGTGGTTTCCAGAAGATTTCAGAGGAAGCAGAGTTCTCTGTGGTGCACCAGAGTCCAGTAAGAACAAGAACAGCAACAAATTTTAAGAAATGAGTGAGAGAAAGAAAGAAAGAAGAAAGAAAGAAAGGTAAGAATATATAATATATATATATTCTCATATATATGTGTGTGTGTGTATATATATATATATTCTCATATATATGTATATCTATGAGAATGTGCTGGTGACTAACAGGTCCAAAAGTTAGAATGGCAGTATTGAGGACACTGGTGATGATTGGAAGAAAGGTCAGATTAACAACATACAGAGCCATACGGGAACAAGAATCGAAGGGATGCAGGGGGACGTGGGCTTACTGACATTATGGTGGCAAATGACCTTCATGTCCTTGAACCCCAATAGGACCACGGCGGTCATGCCTCCGAGCATTGGTAGAAGATCAGAATAGACGTCCCCGGTGAGAATGCAGAGCTCTGGAGATCCCTCTCCCGTCGTGCTGATAATGCTGGCTATACAGAAACAGGGAGGTCTTCCCAAGGTCCCACGGAGATTTTTCACGAATGTCTCCAGTGCCTAATTCTAGAATTTCTAACATCTGAAACTCGCTTAATATTTTTGAATGAATGGATGGGTAAAGGAAATGATAGGCATTAAAGAACCGTTTGTCTAATCACGTTGCTTGATATTCAGTCTTGATTTCCAGAATCCATTAGTATGTATGAGAGCAATCTTTTTAATAAAGTAAAACCGTAAATCTTCTCATTTCCGTATGTTTCATTCATGTTCATTCAACTCCCTTTGAGGGCCTACTAAGTGGCTGCTGCTTGACTGGCCTCAAAAGAGTTCACAGCAACCAAGATCACTTCTCCTGGATTTAGACGAGCTAGTTTCTTGTTCTTCTGCATCGCCCGGATTAATCCACGACAGGAGAGTGAGAGGTGCAGGCTAGCCTGAAGCTAGTACCATCCGTTGATCTGGCTCTTTCGGGGGCGTGAGCGCACCTCCCAATTTGTGTCGTTGATCGAGTGCTTTCAGAAAGAGAGGCAGTTCCAACGCAGGAGAGCCAAGGGCAGGTATCCCGCTGTCCATTACCCAGGGAGCCTGACCCATCAGTTCTAGTTCCTATCATGACAACCTCAGGCCAGCTGGATGCCAGTGTTGTTCACAACACCAGGTCCATGTGCTTTCCCAATTCAGGCTGCAGCAGCTCCTTTGCTGTCAATGTCCAGCTATACTCTTTGCCGTTTATTTGCTTTGCTTCTTTCTCCCGGGGTTCTTTCTCTTGCCATGATTATGTCCACCACCTTTCATGACTATGCGGCTCTTCAAAAATTAAACATTCATAAATGTTTTAAGGACAAAAAAGAGAGCTGTTTAGAGCCGACATGAAATTTTCTCTTGTTTCCTTAAAGCTTGTTTGCCAGGGAATGAAAAGCTGCAATTACTTTAACGTGATCGTGGGGTTTTCACACCAATGCTGAATGCACAATGACTCTTGGCTTTGGGAATGAGCTTGAAAAGGGACACGGAGAAGCAATCAACTGGGCGTCTTGAGCAGATAAAAGGAGCCTGATTCAGAAAAGGCCAGAGGGCAGAGGAAATGGCTGAAGAATCGTCCCCTACAGAACGCTCACACGCAGCTTAACATTTCCAGAGCTTCTTTCTGGTGCTTATTATCAAATAATTAATTTTCAAATGATCACTCAGATCTGTGTGTCCTCACATTAGATTTCCACCATCTCAATCAGGAACTTGACAGAATCTGATGGGTTTTAATCATGGTATTAGTGGCCTGGAGTGAAATCTGAAAAGTGTTTTCTGGGGATGAGAGATGACCCCCACAATGCTTTCGGCTTTGAGAAGCCTCAGGTAGATTATCTCTCCTGGAATATGCAGAGATACTAATCTCTAAAAATAACTGCATGGGGGCCCCTGGGTGGCTCAGTTGGCTAAAGCCCCTGACTCTTCATTCTGGCTCAGGTCAGGATCTCGTGGTTTGTGGGATCGATTCCTGCGTGGGGCTCTGCACTGACAGCCTAGAGCCTGCTTCAGATTCTGTGTCTCCCTTTCTCTCTGCACCCCGCCCCCCGCTTGCTGCCTCTGTCTCTCTCTCTCGAAAATAAACGTTAAAAAAATAAAAATAAAAATCACTGCACAATTATTTGAAATGAAATGAAATATCATAACAAATGCTGTTATGTAACACAAATGTTTGTCAATGGAGAGTTCCGGCTTTAAAATAGAGCAGAATATACTCTACCACTTTACTAGCTGTGTGGCTCCATATAAGCCACTAACCTTTGCTGATCAAGGGTTGCCTCTTCGGTACATTGAGTTAATAATTCTTATTTTGCCAAGTTTTTATCAGCATTTGGAAAACAGGTATTGACCTTAAAATTACAACGGCCGGTATTTTACCAGCATAGTGGGTTTATTTGGGAATAGGAGAGGAACCAGACAAGCGGGCTACGGCAAATGATAGGCAATCCCAGAGAACAATGGAGAGGAGCCTCCCTTTACAAAGAAAAAGGAGGGTGTTGGGAGGTGCTGTTTGAAAGGAAAGTCCACTGGAGGAAAGGGACAGTTCACTCAGGGTGCTGATGGTTTCTTATTGGCTCAGTCGAGGTATTTTCTTATTGGTT
This sequence comes from Prionailurus bengalensis, assembly GCF_016509475.1. NCBI lineage: Eukaryota > Metazoa > Chordata > Mammalia > Carnivora > Felidae > Prionailurus > Prionailurus bengalensis. The sequence continues at coordinate 77,958,514 of NC_057353.1, read as the reverse complement.
CGAGCTTGTCCCAAGGAAAAATCTATCCTTCTTTCTGCTGCAGCAAAGTATAGGTTTCTTCCTGCTGGGAATTCAACGCAATGCAAGGCACCTCCTTTCCAGGTGGGTCTGCAATTCATGACAAGTGACGGGGCGTGAGCGCTCCCCCTTTGGGCCACAAAGGTGAAATGTTTGGTCGATGGATTTTTTTTTAAATATTAAATAGAATTTATCGTCAAATTGGTTTCCATACAACACCCAGGGCTCATCCCAACAGGTGCCCTCCTCAGTGGATTTTGGCTCCAGAACTGCTTTCCAGCGTTTCCTGATGATAACAATCGCTGAAGAATAGTCGGGGCCAACCCCTTCCCTTAGCCTGAGGCCACAATTCAGGGTAAGCTCTGAGTGTGGACACACTGGGTAAATAAGATTAGGGAAAGAATTCCAGAGAATGTGGGATTTCCACAGGTGTGTGAAAGCTGGTAGGACTTCTGGGGTGCAGTTATAGAAAGGGATTTCTAAGTAGAGGAAACTGACAGGGCGCGTGCACAGAGCTGGAAGTCTGCAGGGAGCACTGCGAAAGGCTGGAGGGCTGGGTGCTTAGAATGTAACCTGCAAATAAGAAGAGATGGGCGGAGAGTGGAAGTACTATGCCTGGCATAAAAATCTCACAGGTCTGAGAACCAGAAAAGACACAGCCTTCACTGGGACCCCTGCACCAGCTACACCATCCCATAACTTCTTATTTTAAAGTTTTTTTTAACGTTTATTTATTTTTTTTTTTAAATTTTTTTTTTCAACGTTTATTTATTTTGGGGACAGAGAGAGACAGAGCATGAACGGGCGGGGGGCAGAGAGAGAGGGAGACACAGAATTGGAAACAGGCTCCAGGCTCTGAGCCATCAGCCCAGAGCCCGACGCGGGGCTCGAACTCACGGACCGCGAGATCGTGACCTGGCTGAAGTCGGACGCTTAACCGACTGCACCACCCAGGCGCCCCAACGTTTATTTATTTTGAGAGAGAGATAGAGCATGAGAGGGGGAGAGGCAGAGAGAGAGGGAGACACAGAATCCGAAGCAGGCTCCAGGCTCCGAGCTGTCAGCACAGAGCCCGACGCGGGGCTCGAACTCACAAACCACTGAGCCACCCAGGAGCCCCTGTCCTATAATGTCTTAAGCAAAATAGTCAGATGAGGGATAAACTCATCTTATCACATACACAGAGTCACATTTTGTCACATACATGGAGTCTCATTTCTGTACACGCACACATTCCGCACACTTTTTTAGGAACCCCATAAGAGAAGGCAGTGCTTCTATTAGTGGGGCATGAATAGGAATGTCTGTTTTGAACTCACAAACACTATTCTCCTGAAAGTCTGACCCAGCACACATCATAATTCTAAATGGTTTGTGTTTTTCTCTAAATATACTACACTTTCCTGCTCCCTGGGGCTTCAATGTCAGCTTTCAGTAAATGGTACAAGAATCTATTTTGTTGGTGATTTAACTACAGGGATTCGTCCTTGCCTTCTTATTTAACTTCCATATTGAATTTAAATGTTTTATATTTATTTTTTTCACCAGTAATCATAAGCCTGGGGCCAGTGAATGAATCTTGAGTAAAAGTATAAATGAGCTGGACTTTTTCCAGAACCTAATTCATTTCCTGTGAGCAAGTTGGGAGCCTAGGGAATTAACTGTTTCACACCAGTAGGTTATTTTATATTGCATAGATCTGCTTGCTATTAAAATTAATTTGAGAACAAGGGCAATTATCAATACATTTTCTGTTGTGGTGGGTCCCACTCCACATAAGAAATGTTTCAGAAAACATACAGTAATATGAGGTGCCTGGGTGGCTCGGTCGGTTAAGCATCTGACTTTAGCTCAGGTCATGATCTCGTGGTTGGTGAGTTCAAGCCCTGCTTGGGGTTCTGTGCTGACAGCTCGGAGCCTGGAGCCTGCTTCAGATTCTGTGTCTCCCTCTCTCTGACCCTCCCCCACTCATGCTCTGCCTCTCTCTCTCAAAAATAAATAATAAAACATTTAAAAAAATGAAATTAAAAAAGAAAAAGAAAGTATACAGTGATAGAGTGTTGGATTATACCAGAAGACGCCATCAGCTGGCGGGCTTTAATTATCTCCTGACTGGCTCTCCTGCTTTTAAATTGCTCTCTGCCCCCCTCTCTCTTCAAAGAGATGTTATTTTTTTAGAGAAGTTTTAGGTTCACAGCAAAATTGAGCAGGAGATATAGAGAGTTCCCATATATCCTTTCTCCTCCCCCCCCCACCCCCGTCACATGTATCGCCTTCCTCAATATCAACATCCCCCACCAGAAGAGTACATTTATTACAATCGGTCAACCTATATTGACACATCACGATCACCCAAGTCCCTAGTTTACCTTAGATCTCACTCTTAGTGTTGTGCATTCCGTGAGTTTGAACACATTTACAATGGCACGTATCCACCATTATAGTATCATATACAGTATTTTCACTGCCCTAAAAATCCTCTGTGTTCTGCCTGTTCATTCTTGGCCTTCAGTCAATCCCTGGCAACCATTTGATCTCTTTACTGTCTCCACAGCCCTATTTTTTCCAGATTGTCATATAGTTGGACTCATATGGTATGAATCATTTTCAGACTGGCATCCTTGGTTCGTGGCTTGATAGCTTATTTCTTTTTAGCGCTGAATAATACTCCATTAAATTGGTGTTTCTTAATGACTTTAGATAGGCATATGGACATGGCATTAAACAAATACTGAATTATGCATGAGTAAGTTCTTTGTATTTTTACATTGTATTTAATTTTTCCTGATTACACCAAAGTAGAATCTTCAGCAAATAAAACTACTACCAGCTTACCTTTGTTCATAATGAAGGAAAGTTTCATTTTAACATAATACACGTGTAAGCAGAAACAATGAGTCCATGGAAATTAACAGTATAAATATACTTAAAGGTAGCAGCTCACATCAGTTTAATGACGCTAGAGATTTATATGATTACAGCAAAATTATAAAGGTCATATTATAATCAAAGTGGTTTAGGAAACTCTGCAGCCAGAATGATTTTTTATTTATTTTGAGGGAGACAGAAAGAGAGCGCGAGCCAGGAGGGGCAGAGAGAGAGGAATAAAATCCCAAGCGGGCTCTGTGCTGTCAGCACAGAGCCTGACGAGGGGCTTACTGGATCTCACAAACTGTGAGATCATGACCTGAGCCGGAATCAAGAGTCGGGACGCTTAACCGACTACACCACCCAGGTGCTCCCAGAATGAATTCTTAAATTCCAATTTGGATTATGCCACACTCTTCTTAAGGCCTTTCATTTCATCTTAGAACATCTGCCAGAGACTCCTCTTTCTCTAATCTTTTTCATTCCCTCTATCAGCAAGTTTTACCTCTAAAATATGTCTCAAACCCAATTCTGTCAGTTTCTACTACCAGCCTGATCCAAGTGGCCATCAGCCATGACCTAAATGTCAGCAAGAGCCTGCTACATCCACGGTGTCTACTTCCCACCCCCACCCCCCCTTCAGTCTGAGTAGCCAGAGAGGTCTTTCTAAATTATAGGTCGGGTCAGCTCCTGAGTACGTGATGATTTTCAGCTCTACTGGAAATTCTCCAACTACTGAGAAAAAAGAATCAGGGGGTGGAGGGAAGTAAATTTATTTTCCAGTCCTAAATACTCAGGATCCTGACCACTTCTCTGGCCTCATTTCCTTCTGGCCTTCCCATTTCCAGACAACACTGGCCTTCTTTGGGACCCAGGATATGCCAAGTTCATTTCCAGCGGAACTTTCTGCCTGGAATGTGTTGCCACTCACCCACTTACCTCCCCTTTAACATCACCAATCTGCATAGTCATTCTCCGTGAGCATTCCGATCTGAGTTTCAGTGACTATCAGACGATAACATATTCTATACATCTTATTTGAATTATTCACTTAGCTCTCACTGTGAGATGATTTGTTGTATCTGATATTTATTTATTTATTTATTTGCATTTTGAAATAATTTCAGACTTATACCATAAGCCCTTTACCCATCTTCTTAAAATGTTCCATCTTTCATGAGCAACTATAATGAACAAAACCAGAAAACTGTCATTAATAAAATTAATAAATCTACCAGTCTATAAGTCAAAGTTCCTACACGGTCTCACCAATGTCATTTTTCCGGCCTCCCGACACATTGCATTCATTTGTCATGAACTCAGCCTCCTTCAACCCGGAACAGCTCCTCGGATGTTCCTTGCCCTTCACAATTTGTCTCTTCAAACGTACTGTCCAGTAATTATGTAGTAACTTCTCCATGTGGGTTCCTCTGATGCTTTTTGCTGACTACACTGAGGTGATGGACCTTTGGTGGAGTAGCACAGATGTGATTTTGTGTTCTTCTTGGCACATCCACAGAAGGCACATGGGGTCCTTGTGTCTCATTCCTGATGATAGTAATTTGTGATCATGCAGTTAAAGCGTTAGCTGCCAGATTTCTCCATTGCTGTTACTATTTTTCTCTTTGTAACTCAACACATTATTTGGGGGAGGTTCCTCGAGGCCATATGAATACTCTTTTACTTATCATTTTCTCCCCCTCTGATTTCAGCATCCATCATCGACTCTCATCTGCAACCATTATCAGCTATAACATTTGCGAAATGACAATTGTCTAATTTTATCATCTAGTCTACATCTATTACGTAGAATTCAATTTCAAGAAAGAACCGTCTCCCTCATTCTCCCATTTATTTACATATTCAGTTATTTATTCATATTAGTCTGGCCCTGTGGATATTTATTTTATCCCTTTATATCATTATTTATATCGTTGCAGAAATCATCTCAGGCGTCATCATTGGGATTTCCAAGTTGGCTTTTGTGCCCTTTCAACACAAATGGCCCCATCGTTGTGTATAAGCACTGCTTTAATTTCTGAAGTGACTGTGCATTCTGGGCTTATCTTATATTTTCTCTGGAATCATTTCCTCCAAGGCTTCCTGGTTTCTTTTATTGGAAATGGATCTGAAAACCAATGTATGCACACTAGTGGTTTTCATTGCTATTGAGGTGTTACACTTTTTAGCCCCTTAGAGCACATAGCTGATATACACATGGGTGTGGAATTGAGGACTGCAGGGTTTCAGAATCATCTTGGTCTGAGAAAGACTAGGGAGCGTTACTAGGAGTGCCTGCTATTGAAATGGTGTACTTTCCATCGGCCACACTTCTTCCTTGTATTATTTTCATACTTCTTTCTATTATCTTCTCAGCAAGACTGCGCTTCAGCTCTTATTACCCCCAACTTAGATTTTAGGAAAAAGAGGTTAACTTCCCCAAATTCCTGCAGACCTTTCTCACATCAAAGCCAGCATTCTTTCTGGACAGTCCACTGTTTCCCTCCAGGCTGACCCCTAAGCCCAGGGAACTAACTGGAAGCGAGGAGTTCTTAGACCTTCTCCTCTCTACTGCCCCCATTTCCTTCCTTCCCCCAGTGAAGTGCTTCAGACCAGGAGTAGGGTATTTGGTGGGTGGCATGAAGAAATATAAAGGCTTTATTGACGACTTCTCCAAAATTATATTTGAGGAAGTTCTCACACCTATATAAATATAAACATGTTGACAGTCATCATGGAAGCTTTTGATCTTCTCAAGGCCTTCGAGGGACCTGTGAGCAGTGCACGTTGTGGCTGAGGGGTGGAGAGGGACCTGGTTGTTCAGGGCTGGCTCTGGGATTTTTTGTTTTGTTTTGTTTTCTTTAGGGGAGACATAGCTGGGCTCTGAGTGGAGTCTGAGGATCCATAAGCCCGTCACGGGAAGTGATGTGCCGGACCTGTGTAACACTGATGTACGACCATAGATTCAGAATCAAGACAGTCTGAGACCGTACAGTGGTGCTCTTTGCATAATGGCATTCAGAAATCCCAGCATGGAGTCAGAGGTGAGGCACATACTGGCTTTCCCTGCTACCAGCTGTGTGACCCTTGGGAATGTCACTTGAGCATCCTAATCCTCCCTTCCTTTCTCCCTCCCTCCTTCCATTATTTTCTCTCTCAACTTCTTTTCTCTTTCTTTCTTCCTCTTTCTTTCTTTCTTTCTCCTTCCTTCTTTCTTTTCTTTCTTTCTCTTTCTTTCTTCTCTTTCTTTCTTTCTTTCTTTCTTTCTTTCTTCTCCTTCCTTCCTTCTTTCTTTCTCCTTCCTTCCTTCCTTCCTTCCTTCTTTTTCTTCCCACTAAAGCATATACTCCAGAGAAGTGGAAACCACAAGTGTCTTTTTAGCTGCTATGTTAGTCTAGGGCAACCATGGAGCAAATGCCATAACAGGTTTACATGTATGAGGACTTTCTTAGGGGAAATGCCTGTGTGTAGGGTAATAGGGAGATGTACCATAGAGTGACGGCAGTCTGACTCCCACTGAAGAAGACAGGAGAGAGGAGTAGGTGGGGACATCCCAGGTTTCGGCAAAGTGTAAGAAAAGTTAAGCAAAGCTATCGTGCACTTGAGCCAGAGTTGGCTGATGGATGGTGCCCAGGTCTCCCAGAACTGGGTCTGGATTACCAGCCACGCTGTATGCACATCACTGGTGGAGAGCAGCCGTGAGATGGGTGGCCTCTGAGAAAACAGTTTTTCCCTGGAGGGGAAATCTGCCACACAATCTGTGCAGGCCGATCTAACTGCCTTTTGTAATTTTTTAATGTTTAATTTTGAGAGAGAGAGATATACAGTGTGAGCGGCGGAGGGACAGAGAGAGAGAGAGAGAGAGAGAGGTAGAATCTGAAGCAGGCTCCAGGTTCTGAGCTGTCAGCACAGAGCCTGATGCAATGTTCAAACCCATAAACTGGGAAGATCGTGACCTGAGCCAAAGTCAGATGCTTAACCAACTGAGCCATCCAGGTGCCCTCTAACTGCCTTTTACTCAAGAGCAAGACCAATTTTTGACATCCAATCGGTGCTCAACAAATGGTTTTACGTTTTCCCCTAAGAGAGTGGGCTTGGAGAAACTAACTCAACAATAAGCAAAATCCCATCCTTCCCTCAAGCAGATTACTCTCTAATGATAGACGGACACAAAAAGCATTACATTTAGAAAGCAGAGCAAAGGTTAACTTTCCCAAGGAGGGCACTAGGAATCATTAATGGCAACCAGAGAACCCCAAAACACTTGAAAAGTTTTTTTATGGCTCAGTTTTCTTTGGCTGGACAAGATTGGGGGAAGCTGTGTCCTAACATAATGTCTATTAGCCTTGGGTCTGTTAGTCTAAGGAGGATATGACTATGAATTTTTCAATGAATCGGCATGTTAAAAAGGGATACTTCATATATATATAATGTGTAAAAATATATCATTGCATCTGTAGAAAGAAGTCCTTTTCCAATGGTTTTCAGATGATTTTAAGAAAATATGGTAGATGAGATCTCATCGAGTATGTTAAGTACGTTTGCCCCCATGAATGAGAAATCAAAAGCACATATCCAAAAAGTCCAGGAGGACACAGGAGTAATAAGAACCAAAAAGAAGCACACTTGGATAGCTAAAATGAAAAGCAAAAAGCTCAAAATTGGAAAAGAACCGAGGAAGGGCTTCTAATCACATTTGATCTGAGCAGAATTCCATTTTTCAAGAGCATAATAGCAGGTGATGAAAAGCACTCATAGCAAAGAGGAGGGGAAAAATGCATCTCATTAGTCTGTTCAACGCTGCAGTGTATTCCTGGTGACTTCTTTCCCTAAGGTTATCAGATGCAGTTCAGTCCCAGATGGCCACGATTGTTCCTTCTCTTTCTGAGCACAGGTTCTGGAGGCTCCCTCTGTCCCAGAAGCCCTTTTCCCACAGAGGGCGCTGCGCATGGAGATCACCAGTGCAATCCCAGTTGCGCACCATTCTCCATGACGGGGTGGCGAACAGTCCTTCCTGACGATTGCCATCACTGCAAATTAAAGTCACACACGAGTAGACCTGACAACATTTACTCCGTCATAAAAATCACTTCACCTCATCCTACTCTCCTCGTGACCTTCTGTTGGGTGATTTAGTGGGGAGAACACCAGGGACTGACTTTAGTCTTCAGGCTGCAGGCATTATGCAGCCCTGGGGAACTGTGGGCCACGGTTAGTATGCTCTGGGGTCCCAGTATGTTTCCATCATGGATCAGACTAAAACTCCGAAGGAGACACTCACAAAGAGCAATCATTCTCGGAGTTTGAAAAACCGAAGCTTAATGATTGTGTACATCATTATTCACAGAATACACGAAAGGATGCTTCTGCATGAGTCAATTTGGTTGTGTCAGTTCTTGGGGGGAGAAAAGCAGACATATTACAGGAAATGACAGTGTGCTTGTAGTAAAATGAATGAAGTACAGAAGCATACGGAGCATCAAAGAGAGTAAGGTGCAAGGTGAAGGCGCCCATTTATTCAACAAATATTCCACCCTTCCTACTAAGTATTGGACACAAAGCATCTAGGTGGAAAGATGACTAAAGTGTCTGGCACACCCTCTTGGGCTTAGGTAGTGATGTTCCAGAACACATCATCCACAAAGGAAGAAGCCCTTGCACTGCAGTGAGTGAGCAAGTTACAGCTGTAGGAAGGTTTATGATACTTGTAGGAATATCACAGAATTCTTTGTTTAAGTGGCTCCTTCTTAACTACTAATGAAAACCACTTTAAAAAAATTAAGTTTATTTATTTTTGACAGGGAGAGAGTGCAGGGGAGGGGCAGAGAAAGAGGGGTCAAAGGATCCAAAGCAGGCTCCATGCTGACAGCCCCAACGTGGGACTTGAACTCACCAACTGCGAGATCACGACCTGAGCCGAAGTAGGACACTTAACTGACTGAGCCACCCAGGCGCCCCGCAAACCACTTTTACTATGATTAGTATTAGTAACAATATATTCCTTCTAAGCTGACCTGGCATCTGCAGACTGAGTTCAGATTCAGTTTTTCGCTTGTTTCAGGCCTCACAGCAGCCTCATATGGGGCCCCCATGTCCCTGTACTTCTAGATCCTATGTCTGCCTATAGGTTTCCACTGTAAGCACCTGTCACTCCATCTGAGGGCTTTATCCGCGTGTGTGTGTGTGTGTGTGTGTGAGAGAGAGAGAGAGAGAGAGAGAGAGAAGGAGATGCTATTTGGCCGGCTTATGGGTAGGGAGGTGGGGAAGGTCAGAAGCTCTGGCAGTTAGCATCCCCTGGAGCAGCCTTCAGTCAGTGACGGCTGGGATTGGTAGAGAAATACCCCAGTTTCCCCTCTCAGATGGGACAATACTGGAGTGTGTCACATATAACTTCCTGCATGTCCTGGGAGGGCTGAATGCTGATTATACCAGATGTTACCTGGTCATTCATGCACCCTCCCCTGGCTTGCTCCCTGGCTTGCCTAGCCTCCCACTCCCCCCACTGGTGTATCCTGAAAATACCCCACAAGTCAACAGCTTGCAATCACATCCCTGACTCCATACCTTCTTGGAGAAGTGAAGCCTAAGGCATCTGGTGTCCAGGGTAGACATGGAAGGCAGGCACAGGGCCATTGGGCAACTAGTTCAAGATCACATATTTAATAGAGTCACAGTAGTTATGTGAAGAGAAGAAAACCAGAGATTGTCAGAGGGCTTGGAATGAACAGAGGGCTTGGAATGCACCATAAAAAAAAAATATGAAAAGATTAACAAAACTTACAAACAGATGGAGAATAATCATCATAAAAAGCAAATTCACATTATGGAAAAATATTCTCTGCTTTCATGTATGTTTAATATTTTTGTCTATAACGTCAGTAGCTTAAGGATAGCTAACCTGGATTTAAAATTCTAGTGGTGTGCATTAACTATCTACTGCCGTGTAACAAATTAACCCAATCCCGGTGGCAGAAAACATGAGTACACACTTATGACCTCACACCGTTCCCCTGGGTCAGGAGAAAAGTCACAAGTGAGAGCTTCCCTTACGTACATTTTTACATGTTGTAGATTTTGACTAGGTAACTCTTTAAATATTCAAAATGTAAAAAGCAATTTCACCTTCCTTAAAAGTGAGGGATTGGGGCACCTAAGTGGCTCAGTCAAGTCAGACTCCTGAATTCAGTTCAGGTTATGATCTCACGGTTCACGAGATCAAGCCCCGCATCGGGCTCTGTGCTGACAGTTAGGAGCCTGCTTGGGATTCTCTGTCTCCCTCTCTCTCTCCCCATCTCCCTCTTGTTTTCTCTCTCTCTCTCTTTCAAAAATAAATAAATAAATGTTAAAAAAAAAAGTGAGGGATTAATCAGAGCCCCTTGTCCCCAAGGCCCTGTCATGACCCAGGTTCCTTGACTGGGAAGTTGATTTTAACAGCCAACCTTTATGGCACAAAGACACTGTTCTTAATGGGTCACATGAACTAAGTCACTTAATCTCCTCCTCCTCCTTGTGAGATAGGTCCCTGTTATTACTGTCCCTTCAACTGTGAGGCAATTAAGTTTGAGAGGAATCAAGTAAGTTATGTATCCAGTGATGTAGAATCATAGAAGGAACACATGGATTTGAGCCCAGATTTTTTTATTATTAAAAATATATATATTTTTGAAAGAGAGAGCGGGAGGGGGAGGGGCAGAGATAGAGGGAGACAGAAGATCCCAAGCAGGCTCTGAGCTGGCATCAGAGAGCCCAATGCGGGGCTCTAACTCACAAACTGTAAGATCATGACCTGAGCCAAAGCCCGATGCTCAACCAAATGAGCCACCCAGTTGCCCTTGAACCGAGGCCTTCTAGACCCAAAGCTTTCACCTCAACGATCACCGTCAACGGCCAAGACAAACTAGCGCTCTAGACATAAACCCTTGTTCAATCCCTGGTGGTTACAGAGCAGGATCCCCCCTCCCGTGCCCCCGGTTTAAGTAACCCTTTCAGGTTGTACTCAGCTAGAGACTAACATTGCTGGATTCTCCTGGAAGTCGCCCACTTTGCTCTGGGAAAGGTGTCCTTGTTTATAGCTCTTTGGTGGGATTTTCACGGATAGAAAGAGATATGAAGTATCTCTTCTGATATTCATTTAGGGAGAATGTGGTCCCTAAAAGGTGTTCATCTTAGTCCCTTGTCATTTCCAATCGATCCATGATGCAGGGGGTGAGCTGTGGGCTGTTCAATCAATGTCAATTACCACTGAGTGCCCACGTGGAGGTTCAATTGTCCAGAATGTTGTACCGGCCTCAATTTGTAGCCTCGATGCCGGAGAAAATCTGAAATTCTCTTTCAGTGCTGTCACCCTTAATTATAATATTTCAGAGGCATTAGAGATAATGGAACCTGTGTCTTTCACACGAAATTGTTGAGTAGAAGACAACTCTGCTGGCTTTCTTAGGCCCCAGGCAAACAGGAGGCCGGCAGCACATTCTCAAGGGTCCACAGGACAGAGGCATGCTTAAAGGGCACTGCAAACACGCTGGGGTGAAAAGCTCAGACCCCGTTTGATGGGGGAGGAAAAACAGACCCCGTCCACTGCTCAGAGACTCACACACCACAATGGTAGGTAAAGAAGGGGTGCCCAGATTTTTAGTGAACACTGTTTTGGGCATAGGTGCCCCTAAATTTTTGTATGGGGGTATGAAGTTTGTTTTGTTTTGCTTTGTTTTACTTTGTTTTTCTAGAAAATCAGCGCGGACTTTGCAAAATATGCTTTAGGGGAAAGTGTTAACTTTCTCTGGAAGACGGTCTCTTGTGCTTCAAATGGCCTGTCCCTCCTTCCCCGCCCCAAGCCTCACTGGGTCAACTCTTGCTGTTTCTTTAAGACACATCTGGTCATTATCTCACCCAGATACCGTCCCCCCTGGAGCCCTCCAGTCTGGCTGAACCTCTTCATTGCACTGCTGAGCTTGGTGTCTTCCTCTCCCATGAGATTCTTATTCCAGTCTCCTCCTTAGGATTCAGAAAAGGAGGGGATTTCTCTGAGGGAGACTTAGGAGGAAATTGGCAGATTCCTCTAGGAGGTGAAGGAGGGGGTGAGGAGGAAAGAGATCAGATTGGTGGAGGAGAAGAAACCATGATGTTCAGTCTCTGAGCCAAATCAAAGATCCCAAAAGAAGAAACTGCAGGGGGAATGTGGTCAGAAAGGATTGATGAACACAAGAAGATCTTAAAATTTAATATAAACCCGTGTTTTCGCTATCCTTTGTTTCCTGTTGAGTGCATGTGTTGGATTCGTTTGTTTTAAGGTTCATGTTGGGTCCTTCTCAATTCCTCAGCACAATTTAGGATAGACCTGGAGGCTGTGCTTTGTGAGTTTTTGAAAAACCGGTGGAGGGCTGGGTTTGATTCCCTGTCAGTGGTGAGGAACAGACATAGCAGAGGTCAAGAAAGGACCCTGGAGGGAGGGAATCTATGGGTTGTCAGCCTGGAACATTCCTGGCAATCTCTGGAAGGCTTTGAAGGCTGTGAAACACAGAGAGAGAAATATTATCCACAGGTCAATGTCCATGCAAATCTCAGCTGATGATCCAGATTCTACAAGCAAGTGTGAAAAGCCTGAACTTGGGCTTTGAAATTCATCAGACTAACACTTTATTTTGTTCGGAATCTTCTTCTTACTAAATGTTGATTTTGAATAGATTGCACAACCATCTGAGGCTCATCTGCATGTGGCACATTAAAAGCTCACTCTCGGGGCCCTTGTGATGAAGCATTGAGAGATACATGTGGCTGGCGATAACTATCAGTGATTTTTTTTTTATTTGTCCAAGGTGTGGAAGAAAGAACAAAATTATTGAGAGAACCAAGACTCTCTCTCCACAGCCCAGTTTCCGGACTGTTCTTCTGAATGTTACTTTTGGAAGGTGTCTCAAATTGCATGCATCACTTCCAGAGTGATCCCAACCCAGTGTGGGGGGCTGTGTGCGATGTTTCCACCTAAGATGAGGTTCTGTTATCCTGAGGAGTGCTTAATTTCTCTGTGGGGAGAAACTCCATGCACAGATGATGCAACAAGGCAAAAGGGATTTGAATAAACTCCAAAATGAGTGGAAATTCTATGAACTGTCCTAGACAAAGAGAGAGGAAAAAAGGGAGCATACTTAAGAAAGGAGACCCCCCCCCCAAGATGGAATTGCAATTTTCCGTAAATTTCCATGCCCAAAGCTTATGGTTTTCAAATTCTCTATGATTTCGGAGATGTGGTGACTGGCATGACTCATCCTCTTGTTTTATTAAAGAGCAGAGTTTTTTTGTATTTCTCTTGAGCGTGGATCAGTTTTGAGTTTCCTGAAGAAATGGAAAGCCTAGGAATTCAAATTCCATCCATTTAACTCTGTCTGTGGGGATAAAAACTACCTTTAAGGGCTGACTTGCACCCTACCCCCACACCTCGCCTCTGAAATTCATATGCTAAAGTCCTGAGCCCAGTACCTCAGCAGGTGTACTTGGAGATAAGGTCTTTACAAAAGTAATTCAATTAAAATGGGGCCTTTAGGGAAACTGGGTCTGAGATGTGGTCACCTACTAACCCAGGGGAGTAGTTGGGGGGGTCCTCTTCTCTTGGGCCTCACAAGGAACCTATCTGATGACAGCTTGATCTCAGACTCCAGGTCTCCAGAACTGGGAAAAATAAATTTCTGTCTACGCCCCCAATCTGTGGTGCTTTGGTTAGCTTCCTTATCAAACTCAAACAGCCAGCAAGCATCGCAAATGCACCCTTTTCCAGTACTCTCACCTCCACGGAAAAGTAGGTGGAGGTAAGAATGGGTAGGTACCTTGTCCTCTCTCAGAGTCTTGATTTCTTCCAACGTTCATTATATGATGCTCTTTGTCAAAGGGCAAATTTAATAAATTTGTCAATGGAGGTTTTGGGAGCAAACCTTACACTTGAATGGTGAACCTTCTGAATTGCCTCCTTGTCTGCTGAAGTAGTGTCTGTGTAGGTGCACACATATGAATATGGAATTTGTGTAGATTCACAAGGTCTTGTCAACGTGACAGCAGAAGTCCTTGGCGTAAAGCCAGCGAACTCTGATCCTTCTTAAGCCTGTGATGTCCTTACTGATGGTGTTTGTGCACTGGCAAAATAAAACCTACCTCTCAACTGTGGTGATGGTTAATGGAAATATTGTATCTGAGACATCTAATTCAGTGCCTGCCCTGGGTATGACATCAGTGGCTCTGATTTTCCGTAGGATGCTTTGCAACAGCACTGGGGTGCCTGCCAGAGTGCCGGGATTCTTATTCTTGGCATGTGTCTGTCCTGATTTGGTGTCCGCTGTCTCTTTCAAGCTCATGTTCACCACGCATTTACCATTCCAAGCAGTAGCACAGCTACTGAATATCTCAAATGACTTCTTCACAGCACTCCCTTCAAAGAGCTTAGAAAGACTAAAGGGTTCTAGAGTCAAAGTCGTGGTATAATAAGGAAATGAAGGGATTTGCTTTATAATCTGACTCAAATGCAGTAATGTGAGTGAATTCACTTCATTCACCAGCTTTGAAATCCAGTGATTCCACAGGCACAAAACCTTCTGCGGAAGATTGTGCTGTGATTTTTAACTAAAGGTTTCACATCAGAGAAAGATATTAGTTGTTAACACTGTTTAATGTTGATCAGTGAACCAGGGATTCGATTCATAAATTTTCAGCCCTAAATATAAAGATGCCTCTTGAATAGATGAGAAGAGAGACGAGCATTTAAATGCAATCCTTTCCCCATGTGCTGACTCATTAATTCTAACGGAAGACGCCTCTTTTGATTAGACAAGTCATTCTTAGACAATCCAGACAGTGTCTCCTGAAAGCTTTTAGGATGCATCTGTAGGGAACAAACATGTATTACGTTTTGCACATTTCTCTGGGGTTGACAGGACAGAGTTTAAAGAAATAGCAAACTTTGATAGATGCAATCTTCATTTTGATTGTTGGTAGGCTGTTAATTTCATCTGTTTGATCACTTTCCCCGTTCAGACATCCATTCTTTCATTCATCCTTGATAAGCTATGTTCAAGTATTATACTGAGTTTTTGGTTAAAAAAAAAGAGCATAAATACTGCATAATCTCTGCCCCCAAAGACTTCAGGTCGAATAGGAGGGTTAGATGTGTTGAAAAATGAGAATCAGTCATGGTAGAGTCCCACAGCAGCAGCAAGTGCGAAATCAAACAATGAAAACAAAGACTGAAGAGTAAGGGTGTGGATGGAAGCATGAATCACTCCTGCCCGCGTACCCTAGGGGAGGATTCACATGCACGGGGCTCTGACAGGTGGTAACGCATCATCCAAGTTTTAAAGAAAAGACGTGGCATATATACAGGTCCATTTATTTTAAAGACAATAGAAATAGGAAATACATTCGATAATAATCTAATTGAGGACAGTCTGTCTTTGAGACCATGGGGATGACAGAGAGGAGGAGCTTGCCTTTCCTATATACAAGCGGCTTACAATTCTGGGAATCATCCATATGTATGCTGAGTGCCCCTTCTGTCATGACCAGCCCGTACCATGATATTAACTGGGCATTTTCTACAGGTCAAGTGTTATAAATGAAGCCTTTTGCTAAGCCCCTATTTTTTAATTGGTGCTCTGAAACTTTATTATATTGCTCTTTGCCAGACTTCTTTTAAATTATTTTAGCACAATTTTAGATTTTCAGAAAATTCTCAAGATAGTACAGAAAGTCCCCATATACTCTACACAGTTTCTATTACTAACATCTTACAGTATATTTGCTGCAATTTATGAAGTGATATGGGTACATTATTATTATGTAAAGTTTATCATTTATTCAGATTTTCTTAATTTTTGCCTAATGTCCATTTTCTGTTCCAGGATCCCATCCAGGATATCAAATTACATTTAGCTACGTGTCTCCTTGGACTCCTCTTGACTGTAACAGGTTTTTAGGCTTTCCTTATTTTTGATGACCTTGACAGTTTTGAGGACTACCGGTCAAGTATTTTGTAGAATGCCACTTAACTGGGATTCGTCTGATGCTTTGCTCGTAATTAGTTATGGGTTTGGGGGAGGAAGACCACAGAGATAAAATGCCATTTTCATCACATCATATTAAGAGCACATATTATCAACGTGACATATCAACTCAACCTTACTCCCATGGCTGAGGTCTTTATCAGGTTTCTCCACTGCAAATTTACCCACCTCTCTCCCTTTCATACTGTACTCTTTGAAAGGAAGTCACTATACACAGCTCACATTTTAGGACTGAGGGGCTATGCTCTACCTCCTTGCGAGTAAAGTGAATAAACAAATTATTTGTACTTCTGAACGGGAGATGTGTCTGTTTTCCTCCACTTATTTATTTATTGAGTCATTTATTCACATCAGTATAGACTCAGAGATACTGATTTTATACTTTGGGTTGTAATCCAATAATTTCTTTTGGTGCTGAGTTTGGTACAGTTTTGGCCACTGGGGGTGGGTCTTTTGCTGAGTTCCTGTGCCCCCTTCACAGAAATTGCCCCATGTACCAGTGTTAGTATTATTTTACTTTTTTAACACTTACTTTCTGGCATGATAAATGCCCCCTCTGCATATTTTTATGCTTTTTCCATAGATGTGGAAAGTGAGGCTCCCACTGACTTCGTGATATGATAAAATATCCCAGTTATTGAGTAAGTGACCCACGTTTCAACGTGAAGCCTGTCTAGCTCCAGAATCTCCACGTTTCACCATTATAATACCCTGCCCGTGAAAGACCGTTGGATAAGTTCTTCGACCTAACCATTTTGAAAAAGAATGGATTCCTAAGAGTCTATAATGTCATCACCCCCATAATGTTGAACGTCACACTATTTTAGGTGTTTTATGTTCTTCGATGGTAGTTTACTCATTCAATACATACATTTGGGCACCTACCGTTGCCCACATGCTCTCTTGGAAGCTGCGATAGATCAGAAGGCAAGTGCAAGTGAACACAGTCAAGGACCCCCCCGACAGTTCAAAGCCCAGGGCTGTGTGACATTAATTGGGCAATCACACCAAGATGTGAGGATTACAAATGTGTGATAACCCTTCTGGACATCAGAGGTCCAAAATCAGCTTCACTGGGCTAAAATCACAGTATGCATCTGCCAGGGCTACCATAACAAAACACTACAGACTGGGCTATTGAAACAACAGAATTTATTTTCTCCAAGGCTGAAGGCTGGAAGTTCACGATCGAGATGCCAAAAAATTCAGTTTAAAAAAAATTTTTTTTAACATTTATTCATTTTTGGAAGACACAGAGAGAGACAGAGTGTGAATGGGGAAGGGGCAGAGAGAGAGGGAGACACAGAATCTGAAGCAGGCTCCAGGCTCCAAGCTGTCAGCACGGAGCCCAATGCGGGGCTTGAACTCACAGACTACAAGATCACGACCTGAGCCAAAGTCGGCCACCCAACCGAGTGAGCCACCCAGGCGCCCCAAGAAATTCAGTTTTTGATGAGGTGTCTCTTCCTGGCTTATAGAAGGCCACACTTGTGCTATGTCCTCAGATGCCTTTCTTCTGTGTATACATGGGGAGAGAGAGTTCTGGTGTCCTTTTGTCTTCTTATAAGGACACCAATTCCTATCAGATCAAGGCCCGTCCAATGACTTCATTTAACCTTAATTACCTCTCTAACGGCCTCATCTCCCAATACAGTCACAGTGAGGTGACTTGGCTTCAACGTGTGAAATTTGGGGGTACACAGTTCAGTTCATAACAGACACTTAGGTTTGGAGAATAGAGCTAAACCCAGGGCCTGAATAACCAGAGACCCCAGCTACTTTAGAAATTTGCAAGGTACCAGACAAGAGTTGACTAAAAATGCCTGTCACTGGTTAGAAGAGCAGTAGGCTGGCTGTGAGTGTCTGGGGGGAAGTGACCCCCAAGCAGGGCTCAGAGCTAGAGGATTCTGTTGTAGTTCATCAAAATTCCAACCGAAACCAGAGCCCAAACAAATTAGGATGCTCTCATATCCTGCAGGGCAACAGATGATGCCCAAGGCACAGTGGGCATGAAACACACACCAGGAGGGGGAAAAATGAATACCAACAATATTTTAATTACCCTTTCTTACATGTAATGCTATAAACGTCTCCTGTTGTGATTGTGTTGGGAAGGGGTTATAACGTTTTGGTCCTCTGAAAAAAAGCCATCTGACTATGGCCCACATTTCTTAGAACAGAGCCTATGTCTTGCAGATGGCATAATCATCCTTGAAATCACTCCATCTTCTACTTTAAAGCAATTTAAGAAATCAGATCTAGCAACAGGCAAAGAGCCTCTTCAAAAGTGTTAATAATAGTGCACCCCTGAGCAGGTGGGGTGAGCGGTAGAATGGAAAGAGATTAGCTCTGGAAACAGAAACCTTAAATAAAGTCCAGGAACCTCCTCTGACCATGACCCTCTGGGATTTGCTTAAACTCTTTGAGCCTCAGTCTCTGCATCTGTAAAATGGCAATCTCCAGTTTACAAGCTGACAAGTTTGTGCTGGCAATTCTATGAGATTCTGTCCTCCAAGCTCTTGGCAAAGCTCTCGTCATGTGTAAAGCAGAAGCCCTAAAATGTCCTTCCAAAAGAAACACTGTCTTTGAACTTAGCCAAGCTGAAGAGGAGGGAGGATTCTGAGCCCTGGGATATGACTCTCCACTGGGAGAGGTGCAGGCTTGGGGTCAGACATAGACTTCAATCCTTAGTCATTCCTTACTGGTGATGATTTGGCATTTTTCCTAATCTCACTAACTTTTAATCTGTTAACATGAGTTTTCTTTACACGACGCTACAAATATCTTCTTCTCTGGCTACTAGGAGAATTACAAATACACATTGAGCAGGACACAGTGGCTTCAAGCAACAGTAGTTTTGTTTCCTTACTTCCTCTTACGTGTGGCTTAGCCACGGAATATGAGGTCCCATGACTCTGGGATGATAGAAACATTCATGTTCTTTCACTAACGTTTGGTATTCTTTGCACCAGAGCCAGGAACTCAGATTAGCCTGAGCCTACAGGTATATACAATTATGGAATCTAAGAAAGTCCAGGGTATTTCATATTTACTCCCTTTTAGCAGGACAGGGTTAGGAACCCCAGTGGGGTGGTCACAACCCTGTAGATATGTGCAGAATCGGAGTCACCGGGAAACTAAGTTACGGTGTGTTTCCAGGTGTATCAGATTCAGGGTACAACTGAAGCAACGAACTGCATTGTTTCTACGTAAATCTAGCTTTGCGTTCCCTGGGAGAATGATTACATGTGTTATTTTTCACACACCCACGGACAGGCAGCCAGAATAAGAGTTCCCAGCTCAAGAACAGGCCTTTGGCCAACAAGACACAGATTGCAAGGGATCCAGGGTAACCTGCACGGAGTGCGCCTGCCAGCTCTGACATATTGTCTTCCTGCGAAGGCACTTAGCTCCGATCTACCACTGATCTGGCCGTAATTAAAACCCAGCACAGTTTATAAGAGGCGTCGTTTAATTTGGCTGACCACTGAGATACAAGAAAAAGATTTATTAAGACGTTTGAGAGGACTTAAATTCTGAAGACACATTAGTATATTTTCTGACCACAGTAATTGTCTTGAATATAATTTTATTGCTACTATGTTATATATAAATACACACACACACACACACACATTAGAGAGAGAGAGACAGAGAGAGAGACAGAGAGAGAGAGAGAAATGATAGATTTTCATGGATTCAATTTATTGATTGAGTTTATTAGCCATATATATATATATATATATAGAGAGAGAGAGAGAGAGAGAGAGTTTATTAGCCACAAATATAGCCTCTTTGTGTCACTGGAAAATTTGGGATACCCCATAAGGATAATGGGGTATTGGGCTAATGCAAGAGCTATGGTTTTATGGGAGTCAACTCTGAGTCTCTTCATAAAGCTCCAGAGGTTCCCTCAGGTGGGCCTTGGAGGGTCTTCTGGGGATAGCCTGAAACATCCAGGAGCATGAATGAACCTGTGGGGACTTTCAAATGAAATACAGAATGAGACAGAAAGACAGAGAGCAAAATCCATTTTGTAACAGATTTTCAAATAGCAATGCAATATCAGTATCAATTCACATTTCAAATAAAATCACTTCCTAGTTCCAAAATTGATGTTAATTAGAGAAGAGCACCGAGACATGGCTATGTGGCTTACAGATCTTGACAAGAAAAACGAAACAGAAACCCTTCCATGGAGACCAAGACTCCTGGGATGAAATGCAAAGGACAGGGGCAGAATTCCAGTTCCAGAGATGGGAGACGCATGTGATGGAGAGAAAGAGACATAGCACATTCCCGAGCGCTGGGTATGGCCATTTACATCAGGGCCAGGTTGGAGGCAAAAAAGCTGAGCAGAGAAGCCTCCTAGGAATCCTGTTGCCCTGGCCAGCCCACCAGATCCTGGGTCTTGGAGGGTGTGCGCCTCAAATCTCACCCCATATCGATTCCCTTTTATCAGGACAGGGTGAGGGACCCTGTGGGATGGTCCCAACACGGTAGACTGTCTATGCAACCTGAAACTCAGAGCGTGTTCCCACATGTGTCATATTTCTCACCAGTGTTTCAATAAGTCACGCCCGGCTATTCCCCCTGTCCCTTTGCACATAATGTTATTACAACCTGGGACGCTTTTCCTCCCCTTCTCAGGATAGGCCAGGCTTGTTTCATGTTGCTTTCCAATGAATTCCCCCTCCCTAGTCTTTCTTGAACTGCCCCCTTCACAGTGACAGACTGAGTGTGCGCCTGCTCTAGACCTCCCTGGCACCTTGCACCGCTGTGAGTGCTGAACCTGTCTCATTGGGTCATAGGTTCTTGTTTACTTGAGGTTTCTGACCAGTCTGAGCCGACCGAAGGCATCCAGCACAGTCACAGAGACATAACAAATCATCGAGAGAGATTTGCTTTTTTATCGGCTTATAGGGAAATCTGAAATTGTTTGCAAGTTTAAAAATTTAGTCTCCTAGCAGCATCTGTCAGCAGGAAGCAGGCCCTGTGTCACGGGCTTGTGATTGAATGCCCCAGGTTTAATCTCTGATGGGTTCATAGAAGAGATAGCAGAATGCTAAGAAAGGGAAACCACCCACTAGGCCCCGCAGAAGTGGAGCTCTGCTAAGAGTAGCCAGGCTGGCTCAGTCCGTTGAGCATCTGATTTCAGCTCAGGTCATGATCTCAGGGTCCATGAGTTTGAGTCCCGTGTCAGGCTTTGAGCTGACAACTCAGAGCCTGGAGCCTGCTTCAGATTCTGTGTCTCCCTCTCTCTCTGCCCCTCCCCCATTGCACTCTGTCTGTCTGTCTCTCAAAGTAAAAACATAATTTTTTTTTTTTTAAAAGTGGACCTCTGGTAGAAGAAACAAATAAATGCAGGAAAGATTCTCCCCAGACGCAAAGCCCTAAACCAGGGACTTGCAGTCCCAAAGCCTTGGAAAAGAGAGCAAAATAAGCTGCAGGATGAAGTTCAAGTTTAATCCTGAGGAACCGTGGGGCTCACATGGACCCTAATGAGCCATGGGATGGTACACAGTATCTTTGGGAAGGTTTGTCTGTGGGCCGTGGCCAGAGTAGGGTTGAGGGGTACAGAGGGGCCCTGGGGAAAGGAGAAGACATAATCCAGAAAGGCACAGTCAAGAACAGGGTCCACAGATGAAATGCAGCACCTGCTGGGCATGGGTTTCTACACCACAAGTATTAGAGTATGTTACCTTAGGTAAACCCTTTTGATGATTTCATGCCCAAGAAACAGGCATCTCAGTTTTGCACCTGAGGATGCTGAGGCCTGGGATTGCTGAAGTGACTTATCCCCAAATCACACACCACCCACCCTGGCCATTTCTCTCCGTTCCCTTCCACTCCCTTGCTCTGCTCTTCTGTTTGGCGGCATTCTGATCCCTGATAACTACGTTTCCCAGACTGCATTGCCTTCTCATTTCCCACTAGTTTCAACGAATGGAAGGCACTGATGGGACACTGAAGGCTAGATGATCAGAAAATCCAGGCTACTGTCTCCTCTCTGTCTCTGTCTCTGTCTCTGTCTCTCAGCTTAGGTGGCACCTTGGAAGAGTCGCTGGGTCTGTGTGATTCCAGCTCCTGCCGCCCAGCCTTCCTTCTGGGTCCCACCTCCTCTGGTGGCCCCTCCTCCCAGGTTCCTGCTTCACCCATTTGCTCCACTCCAGCCTCTGCTAAAGCCAGCTCCTCCCTTATCCCTCCAACCCAAGGGTGAAGTCTGCATTACCCAGGTATCACCATACCTGCAACAAGCTTTCCACGTCAAATCTCCTCTAAGGAGCTAACTGGTATAGTTCTTATTCCCTGGCGATGCCTTGACAGACACATCTCTTAAGGGGACTAAGCTGGGTGAGAAAACCGAGGTGCCCGGATTCTCTGGTATGTGGCCAGTCAAATATGAAGCGGTAACAAGGTTACAACCAAGATTGCACACCATTCCGGGAAAGGGCCGTGTTTCAGGCTCGTGAGCTATGGAGTCAGGCCTGCTTAACTCTCTGTATTTACAGTGTAATCACAGCCATCGACCACGCATGAAAAATACAGGCATAGCTCTGTTCCAATAAAACTTTATGTATAAAACAGGTAGTGAGGCAGATTTGGCCCCCAGACTTTCGTTTTTGCTGGCCCTCGAGACAAACTGAACAGGGTGTGAGGGCAAACCGCATGGGTTCCACTGGCTAGGAGAGCAGCTGCTGAAGGTTCATGTTCCTTTCGCCGGGGAGATTCTCGGAAGAACTCAGCAGGAACAGAGTTAACAGACTCTTGACTGCAAAGCTCTGGGAACCCATCTGGATGGTGGGATGCTAATCACAGACAATGAGAGAAGCTGGGGCTGAATCAGATGTTTTGCCCCATTTCCTCAAACTTGTCAGTGAGGATGGAATCTAGCGTTTGCAGTAATTAGATCCTTTTTATTGAGAAGAGAGGAAAAGAGGGAGGGAGGGGAGAGAGAGAAAGAGAGAGAGGGAGGGAGAAGGAGAATGAGGGAGGGAGGGAGAGATGGAGGGAGTTAGCTAGGAATTAGGACCTTTTCTCACTGGAAAATACCAGTAGCTTTCAGGTTTCTTTGTGAAGAATTAACGGAGTGTCCAGCTAAACGAGTAGAGAGCCACCTTTTGATTCTTGCCTGAAGGGAAACTGGTTATGCAAGCATATCTGCAGGCTTTAAAAACAAAACGAAACCAAAACTCTCCAAAAACCAGCCTGCTATCCATTTAGGAGTGAGGAGACCCAGTTTTTGCAACCACTTTAAGTGCATCATCTGGGGAGTCCCCTCCCCTCTCTGGACTTTACTCATAGTCTTTCAAGAGCCTGCCGCACATTCGTGTCACGTTGACCTCCTTTATAGGGCGCCCCTGACCTGTGGGTGTTCGAGTCCAATTCCCAGGGCCCGAGGGAAGCTGGCAAGGATTCTAGTCATGAAAGCTTGTGCCAGAGACCGGGGTGCTAGAAGCCGGATAAGCCAGAAGATGAATGGACCCAGAAAGGCACAAGGCCTCTTGATGCAACACTGAAGTGTGTATCCTGTTCAAGAAGGGGAAAGCCAAAGTCCGACCTAACGGACAGGCATTCCTGAAACTTCTGGAGGTGAAGTGTGACATGAACTGAGGTATGGAGTGTCATAGACAGTGGACAGTCAGGGCCGGTGTTGGTGTGGAAGATGGCCACACCCTCGCTCCCCGCTTCCTGAGGACCGGACCACACGCCTGTGTGACGGGTGCCCGGAGACAGACGTGGACACACACAGAACTCTGCGCGTTATACAGGAAATAATCACAATGGGGACTTAGAAGCCCGTGTTGAGGCCCAGTCTTGGCACTTAAAAACCACTGGGATGTCTAACACAAATATCTCTGCAGGTAGAGCCTGAACATTAAGTCAGGGTGGATGATTATTTGCATACTCAAAAATACATGTATGTAGATGCCAGCCTGTGTGTGTGTGTGTGTGTGTGTGTGTGTGTGTGTGAGAGAGAGGAGGGAGGGGACGCTTGAGTGCAAATGCCTTCTAACGCCGCTTTCAACCTGTGAGCTCTCAATGTTTGATGCATTGATTTCTGTCTTGATTGGAAGCTAAAGTGGGCTATTTAAATAAATAGCAGGGAACAAAGCATACATTTGTCTTTTAAGGATTCATTAATCATTTCTCATGGCTTTCTAGAAGATGTCAGATAGGTATTGAATAAAAGATTTATTGTAACAGGGATCAGTTAATCTGGCTTTTTCCTTACCCAGCCACAGATGGAGACACGCTTGGGAGTCAGATCATTACACACACACACACACACACCCACATACACACATGCACACGCACATACATAGCTACATTCACACATAAGCATATTTAAATCTAAATGTAAGTACATAGATAAGTGTACATCCATTCATCAAGTATTTATTGAGTGCTTGCCCTGTATGAGGCATTGAGGCATACACACACACACACACACACACACACACACACACACACACACATTTACAGAAACTGAGATTATAAATGGCAAATTTTAAACATGAAGGAATATAATGGACACATTCATACTGGTGGTTTGAGCGATATATAAAACACATCCCAAAACATTCTCTGACAATATAAAGCCAAACATAAGAAACATTTTTAAATTAAGTGTGAACATTTCCAAACCACACAGGATTTGCGGTCATCTACATTTTTTATACAATTAAAGCCACCGCGATTCGTTCTTGTTCTGTTTCCCCATCGCCTGCTGCAGCCAGCACTGGGCCCACGTGGGCGGATGCCCTCAGGAGGGCTCACAATCTGCGGGGGGGATTTTCAGGCTTTAGTACTGACCTCATGTATGCATTATAATTGCTGGAAGAAACCTCAGTACGTACAATACGATTATTCCTAAAAGTTGAGCTCAGCTTCAGCAAAGTGATTAGATCTGTGCAAAGCATCTCTTGTCAGAGTGGGACAGGTGCCCAGTCGCTCCCGGATGCCCTGGGCCCTCGCTTGGCTCTACTCACTGCTCGGAATTTGAGGCCTGCAAGCTTCCCCCTTGAGCTTCTCAGAGTTGGGAACATTCCGGAAGGTAAGTCTAACGGCCACCTGAGGATCTGCACCGGGGCTGCATTACAATGGCTACAATTCCACTTTTATCCGTTTGGGTCAAGGATCTGTTTTGAAGACGCGGCTCTGCCTTTGCTAAAATGTATCTTCAAGCCCCCCGCTTCTGAAGATGGAGGAGAGGGTGAGATGCGGACTCAGGTAGACTCCAGCTTCCTGGCTAAGGTCTCCCTGACCCCGTGGGATCCTCTCCCATTCCCGTTCATGGAGCTGTCCCCAGACACAGAGGCGCAGTCATTTGTCCCAAATGAGCGAGATGGACCAGAACAGAGCCCCAGTGGCCTCTACCTCTACCTTGAGCCTCACACACATCCACCCACGAGGGACCCAGAACCAGGACAGAAACAGGCAAAACACCGCCTTTGTTTTCCCCGCCAGGACTTCAGGGTGCAGTGGGAGTGGACCTCGTGAAAGGAGATTTCCAGAAGGAGCAAGGAAGCCTAGCTAAGAGATGTCTTCTTAAAAATACCGGGAGGCCACATGGGAGGAGGAATTCATGCACGTCCTCGTCGCAAGAAACGATAAACTTTTAGAAACTTTTCAGCCAGCTGCAGCCCTCAGCCTGGACTTAACTGCATCCTGCCCATGGCAACCAGATGATCCACGTTCTTGATTTCAAGAGGAGCCAAGGCAGTTTAACAAGCATCCACCCCTCGCTGGTACATCAGCCCGGTCAACCCATTAACCCAGTTTCAATTCCTGTTCCGCACGGAGGACCCGAGCCACAACTGTATCCTGACCTCTGGCCTGTATGATTCTGTTCCCTCTTCGTCTTCTTCAGACAGGAGTCAGGCTTCTCCCTGAATCTGTCTCTAATTGCCCAAACCCATGCCCGTTTGCTTACATTTTCGGTGACTTCGTTCTTGGGCCACAGCTTTTTCACACAAGCGCAAAACTTGTGCGAGTGGATGCATCGTGGTGCTGGACGGTGTGATGTGGCGTTCGGAGTCAGGGGAAACTCCTGAGGCGGCTGCAGGTGGAAGTAACGGCGGGGTTTGAGGAGCTGGAAGCGTGAGTGTGGGTTCTGGAACAGACACTAATCCAGCCGTCGGCACTACACGGGCGTTGCGGATTTCGTTTCAGCGTCTGCAAACGAAGGGGCCGAAGACAGAGAAATAGCACTTGCGTTAGGAGTTAGGATATATTTCATGTACGTCTGTAAAATGGCCTTTTCCAGGATCAATTGCAATAAGTCGCGGGCACAGTGGCATGTCTCCGAGTGCGATCCCTGCGTATCGGATCCTTACGCCATCAGAATCACTCGAACGCTCACTGCAACAAATGTTCTGGTACCGACGCCTGGCCGCAGAATCAGAGTCTGCATTTTTCACAGCCACAGGACCTCCGATAAAAATTCGAAAATGGAAATTCTGTCTTTCTCTTTATTAAACTTGAGGTCCATTAAGGGAAGATGACAACGATTCTGACCCCGAACAGCACTGATATTCGATTCTCAAGAGTCCATACGTTGTTTTGCTGCAATTGAAGGGGTCAAGTCCTTTCGGGGCCTTCTTTTTTTTTTTTTCCCCCAGGTATACAGAATATCATTTTTTAAAATTTTTTGAATTTTATTTTATTATTTTTTTTAGTATATGACATTTATTGTTCGGGGCCTTCTAACTGACACTGCAGACATGGTCCAGAAATTTCTCTAGGGCTGCTGAGCAGCGTCCATTCCTTTGACCCTCCCTCCCTTTTACGGAGCTCCTCATGCACATTAGAACTACTGGTAGCATCTCCTTACTCTCCTTCAATAGCCCCGTGAAGTGGTCGGGCCCTGGGTTTCGCCCGGAGCCGCCAGTTCAAAGTAAAAGGAAATTTCCATGAGATGGGAGGCCTGCTGGTTCCCAGTGGAGGGGACTGGAAACCAGAGCCATTGTCAGTACCCTTGAGAGCCTCTACGGGATGTGTTGGGTTCTCTTTGGCAAAGGGGAAGTTTTCAACGAGATTCATATGCCTTCTGTAATCTGGCCGCGTGGAGACCTGTATGCTTCTGGTCTTCCACCAGTCCTCGCTAGACCGTCGGACTTGGCTTCCAGCTCTCGGCCATGTGTCATTTACCGTCATCCTCAAACACTGCCAGCCTCTGCACTGCCTCCCGCACACATTCCCAATACCTAGCCCTGTCGTTCAAAGGCTTCCGTGTTGAGGTCCTTACTCATCTTTCAAATCTGAGTTTACAATATTCTTTCATATTAGGATGTCTGGATGGCTCCCTTGGCTAAGTGTCCTACTCTTGATTTCGGCTCAGGTCGTGATCTCGCAGTCTGTGAGTTCGAGCCCTGCCTCTGGCTCTGTGCTGACAGCGCAGAGCCTGCTTGGGATTCTCTCTCTCTCCCTCTCACTCTGCCCGTCCCTAGCACACATGCATTTGCACACTGTCTCTCCCTCTCAAAATAAATAAGTAAACTTTAAAAAAACCAATATTCTTTCATATTAAGTCTCTGTCAAAGCACAGTGGGTCAATCGGTTGCTCAAAGACACCGCACTCTTTTCTACCGTCGGGGGTTTGCCTAGGCTTTTTCACAAGCTTGTAACGTTCTCACTGTTCATATATAGACAGGTGTATTTCATTTTATTTCTTTTTACTCTGTCGTGCTTCACAGACACTGAATTCTTTTTTTAACTAATTGAGGGCTGGTGGCAACCCTGCAGCGAGCACGTGTATAGACAGGCACATGCCTTCTCCAGCAGCATTTGCTCATTTCCTGCCCCTGTTACATTTTGGTAATTCTCATAATATTTCAAAGTGTCTCCTTTGTTGTGGTGATCTGTGGTCAGTGATGACCACTCTGAAGCTCGGATGTTTGTTAGCAGTTTCAGCTATGAAGTATCTTTTCACGAAGTTGCGCACATTGTTTATTTTAGACATAAGGCTATTGCACACTTAATAGACTACAGCACAGTGTAAACATAACTTTTATAGGCACGGGGAAACTCGAAAGTTCATTTGACTCCCTTTATTGTGAAATTTGCTTTGCTGCAGTGGTCTGGAACCAGACCCGAGATATCTCTGAGGTACGTTTGCAGCTGGGTTATAATCTTCTTCCGGGCATAATTTAATCTTATGCACTTGATAAGACTTCTTTCAGTTTGTGAAGCCTCAGTGGTCTCCTGTTACTTCTGTCCTTTCATCAGGGTTATTGTCTGTGCTTCTTCTTTGGTCCATGTTTCATTTTCCACTATAATATTCACCTTCATGGTTACTTATGACCTTGGCCTCAATTCCTGAGCCAGTGGCACAGTATGTCTTCCCCATTCTGTTCTAACCCACCCTTTAAACTGTAGAATTAAGACTTCCTGGGGGTTGTGTTGTTACAAAGTGAATTATCATTGTGGAGGAAAAGATTATTATTTGAACACAGGTTGTTTCCAACCAAAGAGTAAAGGTTATGCCAGGGAGAGGGAGAGAGATGACAGCTGCTGGCGGAGGTTTGGGTACCAAGAAGTACTCAGGGGTGGCGGTGCCCACAGGTGGCTGTGCAGAGAACTTTCTCCAGCGAGGACCTCTGATGGGAGAACACAGCTTTTGGAACAGAGCCCGACGTGATCTCGGGCGTGTAGATACTCGGTGAGAAATGAATACCCCACTTCTCCCTATTGACCTTGAGTGAATGTGAAATAAGCTACTTGGACTGCCATAGACTGAATCCATAGACATCCTAGTTTGGACGCAAAGAAATTCACTCAAATGGCTCCAACTGAAAATAGGCATCCTTGTCAAATGGGGTGGAACACGTGAGCTGAGATTGAACGGTTGTGAATCAGATGTTCCCACTGAAAATCCGATCATTCAAGTCAGGGGACACCAGCAGTGCTGCTTGTGGCAGATGGCACTCATGCTTCCTACCTGCACGCCCAGCATCTGACTAAACATTTTGCCCAAGAAGAAAGAAGCCCTATAATTTTTCCATCACTGTCTGTATAACCTGGGGATAGTCGTTCCCTTTCGTTTGGTTTGTTTTTTGCTTTGTTTTGTGTTGTTCTTATTATCTTCATCTATTAAGCAGATAAATCATTACCCACCATGGGACTGCAGGCTCATGGGACTATAAGTTCACATAAGAGCAAGGCTCTGGCCACAGTTTACAAATATTAAGATGCTACCAGCCCCACAGGTATATTATACATTTGTGGAGAGGTTTTTACAGACAGTAGTATTTCCATTGCCATGGCCATCATCACAGACTGCTTCGGGGGTCGTGAGGTTCATTTAGGCAGGCAGGTAACCCTCAGCTCAGGATTAAGTCATTTGTGCAAAGAGAACTGTACCTTTTATCGGCCAGTGATGTTATCAGTCTCATTTAGCAAAATGTATCTGTGTCTTGCCTAGGAGAGCATCAGACACATAGAAAGAAATAGAGGAGAAAAAAATCCAATAATAACAACAATAAACCAATTACTTGCAGATGATCTAATGATGAAGGCAATGTTGTCTGCATTCAGGGAGCACATTTTCTGACCTGTCCTTACTGGCCACAAGTAGGAGGGAAGAGAAGGCAGTCTCTGATGTAATCACACATGGCAGGGGGAATAGAGATGTCTAGAAGATGCTGATAGTTTGGAAAGAAAACTAAATTGAGTGTGGGAAGAATGTCAAGAGTAGTGTTATGAATCCTTCTCACACTGCTTTAGAGAGGTGGGTGGTGGGTGGTGGAAATAATCTTGCCAGAAATGAAGATAAGGAACTGATATCTTCATTTAAGCCTGTGCTCTGTAATGTACAGACAGTCCCCGACTTACAGTGGTTCAACTTAAACAATTTATCAGCTTTATGGTGGTGTGAAAGCAATCTGCATGCAGTGGAAACCGTACTTGGAATCTGGAATGTGGATCTCTTTCGGGGCTTTCTCTTCCTGAATGATTCCCTCTCAGAATCCTGGGCAGTGGCTGTGGCCGCAGCTCCCGGTCAGCTAGCAATCGCGAGGGCCGACAACCGACACGCTAACCATGGTCCTGCGCCCGTACAACGATTCTGTCTGTCACTGTCAGCACAGTGTTCAATAAATTACATGAGAAGGCCTAAACTCTAGTATAAAACAGACTTGTATTAGATGATTTTGCCCAACTGTAGACTCATGTGAGTGTTGTGAGTGCATTTAAGGCAGGCGTGGCCCAACTGTGATAGTTAGTCGGTCAGGTGTATTACATGCATTTTCACTTAGGATGAGTTTACTGGGACATAACCCTGAGGTAAGTGGAGGCAGATCTGTATGTATATTGGTTATTAGTTAAATATCCCAGCAGACAGATGCTGTGACAAGAAGTCCTATAGACATTCTATTATTTCTACCGCCTTGGTTGCCCCTGGAATGTCTTCTTGGGTTGAAGGTCTAAAAGAAAATGCACAGGCCTGGCCATCAGAGGCTTTGACTTAGAGTTCTGGCTTTTCCTGTGTGATTTTCTTTGTGTTTCTGGGAAATTATTATTATTTTTTCTTTCCATCACTCAGTTTTCTCATCCAAAGAGTAAGAGATTGGGACAAGATAGCCTCTACTGTCCCTTGAAGTTCTCTTCTGCCATGATTTGAATAGGATATTGACTCTCTGGGGCCCCCAACAGAGAGGCTGATCCTTGTCCAGCCAATTACTACCCTCAGGGATAAGTCAATGGCAACAGTCCCTTTTGGGTACAACTATTCTCAGCAGGCCCAGAAAAATAGTTTTAGAGGCCAAGGGAAAGAGTGAAATTGTAGCTCATTTCCAGGAAGGAGAGGAAGGAAAGGAATGTGGATCAGGATTCAGATCGCCCTTGAGAGATCACTAGCTTGAGTCTTTGATCCTATAAGGAGACAGCCCTAAACAAGGCAGCCCTGTGTGTGGAAAGTCCTGAGTTTGAATTCTTCTTCACCCACCAAATATGTAGTTAACACATCAGAAGCTCTGTAAATGGACATGAAATATGGGCAGATGAAATACGGCACATATATACAATGTAATATGATTCAGCCTTAAAGCGGAGGATCCTAAGATCTCTGTTGCATAGTTGGAGCACAAACACGGCCATGGACAATATGTAAATGATGAGTCTGGCTGGGTTCCAAGAAAACTTTTGTTTGTGGACAGTAAAATTTAAATTTCAGATAATTTTCATGTGTTATGAAATAGTCTTCTTTTGATATGTTTTCCAACCACATTAGAAGGTAAAAACCATCCTTAGCTTTCAGGTCATACAAAAATGGGCAGTGGGTCAGATATGGTCCATGGGCCAAGGTTTACTAGTGGCTGTTGTAGAGAAAGAGTATGGATTTAGAAGCTGTTCAAAACTGGGTCCCAGTTCTGTTTGTACTTTTACACAGCTCTGTGACCCTAGCAATGGGGCTTTCCTGCCCAACATCGGATTGTTTTTCTTAGCAAATGCAGATGCTGAGCCAGTCACAGAATCAAACACAAAAAGGGACCTAGAAGTGAACACAGCCTGTTATTTTCTGATAGAAAGTGGACATTTTTCTTTCCTTTCCCCCTTTCCTGCCTCCACAGTGATGAATAAAACTGGGGTAAGGATATTAGCAGATTCAAAGTTTGCCCTAAGGATTAAATAAAATTCCTTTGAAAGCTCTAAAATAAACTGCAAAATGTAAGGGTTTTTTTTTAAAATCAATATTTACTGAATATATGACTTAGTTCATAGTATGTCATGCTAAATGCAGATACTGTGCTAAGATTTTAACCTGTATAAAGTCACTGAATCCTCAGATCATCCCAGTAGTTAAGACTAATAAATACATTTGATGGATTGGAAACTGAGATCTAAGACATCAGTGGACTCTTGCCCTACGCTAAGAGTTGGTAAGTATTGTACCCAGATTTCAAAACCAGGAAATCTGACTTCAAGATTTGTCTTTAACCACTTTGCATTTTTTTATTTATTATCTCAGATGTGGATGTGAACTCTGGGTCCACTGGGAAATGATGTACAATCTTACTATGACTATTTAATCGCTACCTTCCTCATTTCCAATGTGCAAACCAGGAGCAATTACCTACCAAACCTACTGCATAGGACCGGACCCAGAGTCAAACGTAAGCATAAAAACTTTTGCTTCCAACGTTCACTATGCAAATCCGTTGTTCAGCTAACCCGTTATTACGCACTGCTCCAAGCCAGCTCAGAGGGAAGCAGAGGTAGAGTCCATAAATAAACGTAGTGTGGAAATGCAATTCCATCAGTCCCTCTTACAGCACCTGCTACTACACTTTTCTTAGTTTAGCAGAACCAACCACTGAATGTATTTAGATCAGGCAACTGATTGATAGGAACAAAAATGGTCACAGATTCGTTATTTGAAGAACTTTGAAAATGCTATGCATTCCTATTTGTGGATAAAGAACACATATATTCAAAGAGGAAGTTAGGTGAATTCACAGCTAGATAGAGCAAATGACTGAATGAGGAACAGGCAGCTAATCACATATTCAAAGCCTTTTATTTCTGAAATCACACCATTTAGCCACTTCACTTGAGGACATCTGTAAGTTAGTTCTTTTAAGCCTAGAAGCTGGTTTTTACATAAGTACTAGGATAAAGCTAAAATGGCTTCCATTCACACAACAAGCCTCCAAAAATAATTGGCTCCTTTAAGTGGACAATTTCATTCCTCCTTTTGTTTATCACAGACATCTCTAGGAGGATAAAATTGGTACTCAGCTGGCTTTGGTTCCAATGCTATTTTCTTGCATATTAATGGGGAAGGATTGTTGAGGCTTAGTGACCCTGAATGAAATTGGAGTTAATGAAAAAAAAAATTCAGCATCTTCTTTTTATTTCTGTACACATATTTTGTATTTCACTTACTCTATTTCAAGATATAGCTGCATAAATCCATAGCTTTATTTTGGTCATGCAAGATGACATCATAATTACAAATGAAAGGTAAATTGTACATCAAGGTACACTTTCTAAGAGAACAGAGAGAACTAACTTCACTCTAAATTATTGTGATAATGTTATCATCATCATCATCATCATTATTAGCATTATTTAAGAACCCAAATGCCTCCAACTTTTTAAAATGTTTATTTTTGAGAGAGCACAAGCTGGGGAGGGGCAGAAAGAGGGGGACAGAGGATCAAAAGTGGGCTCTGTGCTGACAGCACAGCCTGATGTGGGGCTCGAACTCGTGAACTGTGAGATCATGACCTCAGAAGAAGTTGGATATTCAAGCCACTAAGCCACCCAGTTGCCCCACCTCCAACTTCCAACTGTTCCAAGTCCAAGAAGGACTGTTCTATAAGCAATTCAAGCTACAAATCCGATCTGGAATCCAAGAATATGCTGGTTGTTGGCAGATATATATTCATTTTTGAAAGATGAAAAAAAACGATGATTTCTCTTCATCTGAGGCCTCCTGCGTCATGAAGCTTTCATTGGCCATTCAGTGGTGGGTTTTTAAGCCTTAATTATAGGCACATTTGTCCCATTGTCTCCATGTGGTACAGGACAAGGAAACACAATTAGTCACATATTGTAATTAACCTTCGTGGTCTGCATGCTTTTGTAGATTTGAAGGACTAGCTGGAGACCATAAAATCCTTTGTATTACAAGGAGTGAGTCCTGGGATTCATCAACATGAATAATCAAGGTAATTTATTCTGACAAGAAAAGTGCATTGCTTTCCACAAGCACATGACCCGCATGGGGAAGAACTTAGATATGAAATATAAACTACAGATAAATGACATTTCCTTATTAATTCACGTCCTTCCTTCTCTGTGCCTTTGTTTTTCTGTCTTCCTCCTTCCCTCCCTCCATCCCTCCCTGCCTATAACCAAGGTTTGTGCTACACACCAGAACATCAAGATGTCCTCAACTTGGTAGCTCCTGGATTTACTTTTGTAAACTACCAAAGCGATTCACTCTTGTAGTAATGAGCCACAGCGTTAAAACCATGAATGATCTCTTCATTCAAACGTTATTTTTTATTGTATTTTTAAGTTATTTTTAAGTTTATTTTTATTTATTTTGAGAGAAAGAGCGAGCGTGTGTGAGCACAAGTAGGGGAGAGGCAGAGACAGAGAATCCCAGACTCCATGCTGTCAGCGCAGAGCCCGACACAGGGCTCAAACTCACGAACTGTGAGATCATGACTTGAGCCGAAACCAACAGGCAGACACTTAACTGAGTCTGAGCCACTTAGGTGCCCCCACATAATTTTTTAAAAAATTTTTCTCTTATAACAAATTCTGTGTCAGCTGCTGAGAATCTGATTAAAACTGCATGCCTAAGAGTTAGATATAACTGTATTGTGCATTTATCCATGGAGATGGGTTAGCGGATCAGAGGTGAAGCTCTGATCTCACCAGGTCATAAACGTGTGAGTCTGGACAGACTGGATAAAACCGTGAAACCCTTAGGGGAGACTTTGTTTCTTTGGTTGTAAACATGGGCTCATCAATTCATCTCATGGGGTTTCAACTAAACCCTAACCTGATGAAGTAAAACACATAATGCTTAGTAGGAATTCAAACACTGAGTCTGCATGGCTCATCCTTCCCTAGCCTGACTCCATCCCTGGTCTGGGAACTGAGCTGGGCTTTTACGTGCTGTCCCGGATAGCGGGGCGCTGATCACAAAACTCCATGAGTCAGACACAAAGCAGCATATCCAAACTCATGGTTTTGAGTCAGAGGTTTTTATAAATATTTGCTGTTGAACAAAGTAATGTATGGTTGAATCATTAATATAATGAGACATCTGTGTTCCTTAAAAGCATCGCACTCTGGGCAATTGTACGATGTATAGGAAAAACATGGTAATCGGAGCACAGGACTCCAAAACTTTGTCAGTGAGTCATACAAATGACAACATAACAAAAAAATAATAATAAAATAGTATTAAAAATAATATAAATAAATAAATAAAGTACAGAGATCTAATAAAAATGGCAAGTTTTACACATGGTAAATGGCTGAAAACTACATAAATACTGCAACAAATGTATCCCTTTTGCCTTGAAAAAAGACCTGGAGCTTACTGATGGGTTTGGGCTTCAGAAAAACTCTGGAAGGTCATGAAAGGTGCAAGGAGGGTTACCTGACACCAGATGGAAAATAATCACACCACTTTTGCGTGGGTCCCGCTCATAACCCAGGTGGTGAAATGCGGTCGCTCACAGGTGTCTGAAGTGTGTATATTTTCTGTATTCCCGTGGGGCCGAGTTCAGCTGAAGTGTCCCTTGTCAATGGCATTTGATCAGTGAGGAAGTTAGTCTTTTGCTCAAATGGTTTCCTTATACAGCAACTGCATTGGAACAAACTCTGGTTTTCGTTAAGTGTCACATGTAGCTGAACTGACCATCGGTCTCATATAAAATATTAGTAATGAAGCTATCAGTTTTTGGCTACAAAAAGAACCATATTGAGGCACCTGGATGGCTCGGCCGGTTAAGCTTCTGACTCTTGAGTTCGACTCTGGTCATGATCACATGGTTTGTGAGATCGGGCCCTGCATCAGACTCTATGCTGGCAGCTCAGAGCCTGCTTGGGATTTTGTCTCCCTCTCTCTCTGCTGCTCTTCTGCTCTTTGTCTGTCTCTCTCTCTCTCTCTGTCTCTCTAAATAAATAAATAAATAAATAAACAAACAAGCTTTTAAAAAGGGGTCAAAAATCTTAACAGATACCTCCCCTTTTTCACTGTTGACACTAATTTTTATATAAATATCTGCAAGTCATGTTACAGAATAAGGCTCACTGCAGAGGAGAAAAATCAAGGTTTTGTTTTTGTTACGCTGACCCTTGCTTTGTAGGTTGGGCCCAGCCCGGGTGTGGGGTTGGCTGCTGCTTTGGGAAGGCTGGGTCGGCTGTCATGAGGCTGCTAAAGACACAGCCTGTGTGACCCACCCTCTCCCCAACTCCCTTCTTTGGAGTGTGGTACATGGTGACCTTCTCTGTCCCCCTGGGGAACAGCCTAGGGCAGGACTCTGGGGAGCAGGGTTCTGGAGAGCAGAGCCCAGGGGTCCTGGGTGTTTAGAAACTGAGTGGAACCTCTCATGTGTTTTCTGCAGCTGAGAGGCTGAGCACTTTTGGGCACATGGGTACACGGAGCTAACAGGAACAATGGGAAAAGCTGGGCTGTCAGTCAAGCAGGAAGTGTCTGCCCTTCTTTCCAGCCTAGTGACAGGTCCCTTCCCTTTTTGGTCAGCTTCCTGCTGGCCTCCACATTCCCAGGATTAAGCCTGTCCCCTCCCATCTTCTGCCCCTGCAACCGCCCCTCCCCTGCAGAGAGGCCAGAGGCCAGGATCAGGGCAGCAGTGAGGATTTAGTCAACGGGGAAAGGGAATTACTGACAGGACCAGCTCTGTAAACACGTACAAGGTCTGGGAGGCTATGTGGCAGGGGAGATAAATATGGACAGGGAACACCTTTCCTTAAGTCCTTCCTCCTCCATCCCAGAGAGGACGTGGGTGGAAGAGGAGGGGGAAGAGGGAATCTTTGGCCTCTGGCTTCCTCAGCCATTGAGGAGTCAGGCCACAGGCCCGGGAGCCCTCCAAGGGGGCGAAGGTGCACCTCAGGAGACCGTGAGCTAATCTCCAAGGCAGCTTAGATGCCAAGGCATCTCCAAGGCTAATCTCCAAGACAGCTTACCACATCCTCATCCACCCGCACAGTACAAGCTTTCCCTGTGTTCGCACCTTCACCCTCACGAGGGATTTTCTGCTGTCTTAATTCTAACACTGTGGTTTCGATTTTCATTTCCAGACTGTGAATCGACTGAGCATCTCTGGATTAGCTCTTTCAATTTCTTAAGTGTTTGTACAAATTCTTTGCCATTTTTGCTACTTATGTGTCATTTCTTATTATTGACTTGTGTTCTTTACATATTGTAGATCACTGGTATCTATGCTAACCGTACCTTTCTTTCCCTACTCAGTGGCTTGTCTTTTGTGATGGTTAATCCTTTCCATCCCCTTGAAGGGATGCCAGCAGGTACTCTTTGGACTTGAACTGCAACTCTTCCCTTGGTCTTAGACTGTCAGCCTCCCCCATCAGACTCTGGGATCACTTAGCCTCTGCCCTTCCATGAAGTCAATTCCTTAAAATCCAATAAATCCATTTCTCATCCTCCCCCCCCTCTCTCTCCTTATTTGTTTATTCTAGGAATCAGTGTTCTAGAGTATGTGAACATTGTTTAATCACACACACACACACACACACACACACACACACACACACACACACCATGTTGTTCTGTTTCTCTGGAGAACCCTCACTAATACACCTATCTAGAAGTTCTTCATTTCAGTGTGGTCAACTTTATCAATATATATTTCTATTTTTAGTGCTTTTGTGTCCCTTTTAATAACTATTTTTCTGCCTGGATGTATTGAAGGCATTTTGCTCTAGAACACAGAAACTTTATAGTTTTCATTTTTAACATTTTATTTATAAGACACTTGAAAAATAATTTGGTTATGAAGTGAAGTGGACGTAAATGTTCAGCTTTTCCTCATATTGATGACCAACTTTCTAGGCAATATTTATTGAAAGCAACATTACTTACGTATTTCTCTCAAGTGATATCTTTGCCGTAAATCAAATGTCCAAATAGGACTGAGTTTCTACCTGAGTTCTGCAATTCCAATCATCTGTTGGTCTTTCATTGTACAGATTCCATAGTAGATTGATCATGGCGTTTGTATTAAGTATTGATATCTGGGAGCACAAATCTCCCCACCATGTTCTTCTTTAAACAATATTTTCATATTCTTAACCCTTTTTCCCTATATAAGATTTAGGAAAAATTTATTGTTTTCCACACAAATATATTGGTATTTTGATGGAAAATGTATTTAAATTACAGATGTGTTTATTGAGAAAGGTGACCTTTGGTCCTCCATTTTTTAAATGTGGTATGTTTCCATTTATTTGGATATTCTTTAATTGATTTCAGAAGTACTTTGTGCCCTATGTGCTGCAATTGCACTACTAGGTATTTACTCAAATGATAAAAAATACAGATTTGAAGGGGTACATGCACCCTGATGTTTATGTTTATAGCAGCATTATCAACAATGGCCAAACTATGGAAAGAGCCCAAATGTCCATCAACTGGTAAATGGATAAAAATGTGGCATGTGTATGTATATGTACGTGATGGAATATTACTCAGCCAGCAAAAAGAATGGAGTATTGCCATTTGCAACAACGTGGATGAACTAGAATATATTATAATAAGCAAAATAAGTCAAAGAAAGAAAAAATACCATATGACTATACTCATATGTGGAATTTAAGAAAGAAAAAAGATGAACATATGGTAAAGGGGGAAAAAAAAGAGACCGGGAGAGAGGGAAACAAACCATAAGAGATTCTTAAGGATAGAGAAGAAATGAGGGTTGATGGAGGGAGGTGGGTGGGGGTGGTCTAGACGGGTGATGGGTAATAAGGAGGGTACTTGTGAAGAGCACTGGGTATTTTATGTAAGTAGTGAATCACTGAATTCTACTCCTGAAACCAATATTGCACTGTTTGAATTAACTAAGTAGAATTTAAATAAAAATTTGAGGGGAAAAAAGGTACTTTGTAACTTTCTGAATAGAGGCCATGAAATTTTGTCACATCTATTTCTTTGTATATATTACTCTTAATTTGATAGTAAATTTTTCAAAAAATTTCAATTTGTCACTGTTTCATACTGGTATACAGAAATATTTTGATTTTGGTATGTTTGTTCAATAATCTTGCAAAATTCACTTATGGATTCTAATAATTTATTTGGAAATCCATTTGGATTGTATATGTACATAGTTCTTTTGTCTGTAATTAATATGTCTCATTTTTTTAGTTTACAAACTTTATGTATGTATGTATGTATGTATGTATGTATATATGCATGTGTTTATGTTATAGATTTTATTTTTAAGTAATCTCTACACCCAACATGGGGCTTGAACACATGACCCTAGGATCAAGAGTTGCATGCTCTACTGACTGAGCCAGCCAGGTGCCCCAAACTTACACATTTTATGTTTTTTTCTTGCTTTGCTGCACTTGCTAGGACTTACAGTATATATTTAGATGGAAGTTATGATAATAGGCATGCTTGTCTTCGTAAAGTTTCACAAAAAAACATTTCCACTTTAAAAATTTTTTAAACTAAATATGTTGAATAATTTTATATTAGTTGTAAGTGAGTAACACAGTGCTTCAACAAATACATACATTATAAAACATTCACCAAGGTAAGTATATAGCAATATTTATACTTTCACCATCAAGGAAGATGTTGGTTTAGTTTTCAAATTCAGAAAAATTCACTTTTCTTTTTTGGTTTATTAAGATTACTCATCAAATTTGTATCTGAATTTATTCTGAATCTACTAATATAACATAATGATTTTATCCTCCATTTGGCTGTGTGATAAAAATGATTATTGATTATTAAAGTAGCTCTGCATTCCCAGAATAAACTCAATTGTAATTGATGTAATTTAGATAGATAGTTGATGGATGATAGATAGATACATAGATAAGGAGAGGGAGAGAGAGAGGGAGAGATTTTTGCTTCTAATTACAAGGAAGATGGGCTTGTAATTTTCCTCTTAAAGTACTTCTGGGTTTTGCTGTTAGCACTAGATTGGGTTGAGATACGAGTTGAGAATTTTTCATCTCTTATTCTCTGAACAAGTTTGTGTAAAACTTCCTCCATTGTTTAAACGTACAGACGTGGTTGTAGTTACTGCTGTTTTTTCCTTTCTAACTACAGTAACTATGGAGAAAGATATGCCCAGGCTTTTCAGATCCTAACTCTGATTTTATGACCGTCAAAGCAGTGAGACTGTATTGCTATCCTGTGATAAATGAAGTTTGGTCCAAGTCCTTCTGACAGTGGGTCCAGTGTAGTTAACGATCCAGCCAATAATCTGAAATTGCCAAAATCCCCCACTGGCTTCCTGACCTGTTGAATCAAGGCAATTATGCAAAGAAAAAAAAAAAAGATAAGTGGAAGTATTAGGGATTTGCTCTCCTTACCAAGAAAGAACATGGAAATCAACACTACCTTCCTGAGGAAATTAGGGCTACCATTAAAGCCTTGAAAATACAGACTTGTTTATGTCTATTATGGCCATATTTAAGTCTATTTAGCCTGTACATAAGGCAGATGAATCTTGGAGTATGGCTATGGATTGCCATAAACTTATTCAGTAGTGACATCAATTACTGTGGCTAATCCAGATGTTGTGTATTTATTGGAATCAACACAGTCCCAGGCACCTAGTTAGCTACCACTTATCCTGAAAATGCATTTTCCTCTCTGCCTATTTGAAAAACTATCAAAAGGGGTCATGTTCACTGGGTAGAAAGAGCAGAACACCTTTAGCATCTTATCCAGGATTATGCCGGTTCTTTTGCTCCACTTCATAACTGTCTTTAGGAATCTTAATAACCTCAACTTTCCATGAAACATTCCACCAGCGTGCTATCTCCAATCATCATGCCAATTAGGTCTGTTGAGTAGGAACCACCAAGAAATTTGGATGCCTTGGTAAGATGAACATGATCTACAAAGAGGATAATAAACCAATAAAAATTCAGTGGCCCACATCTCACTGAAGCTCTTGGGAATCCAATTTGGGAGATATTGGCATATTCCTCCTGAAGTCAAAGAAAACTTATTGCACAATGTACTGTCTACCACTGTAACAAAAACTAGCACAATACTAAGTGGATCTCTGGACTTGGGAGGTAATATGTGGTTCATCATATCTGCTACTCTAACTCATTTTCTAAGTAACCCATAAGACTTCTAGCTTTTAATAGATTATGGCAAAAGAAAGAATCTGCATCAGGCCAGGCTTCAGTTTGAGCACCTCTTCTACTTAATCATTAGGATTCAATAGATCCAATGAAATTCAATGTATCTCTATAAAATTCCTCTTTTGACATTTGATATGCTCCAATCAGAAGATCATAGAACACACTGTGTTGTAGCACAAAGCCATATTCTCTGTCTGAACATAACTACTGTCTTTTGGGGGGGAAAAAAAAGAATTTCTGACATGCTATTGTATCCTGAAGAGACTGAATTTCTGGCCAACGGCCATTAATGGCCATGTGGTCTGAGCTGCCCTTTCTTAGCTGGGTGCCATCTTGCCCCTCGAGTCAGCATGCCCAGCAGAAATTCTTTATCACCTGGTATATAAGGGATCACATTCAAACTGGCCTAGATGTCAGAAGTACGTTGCATGGTTGCATGAGCAGCTGGCTCACAATCCAACCAATGCCTATCCTATTTACATTGCTCTTTTTCCTTCAATTCATGTTTGTGACATAATGGAAACTCCTTATGACCAGTTGACTAAGAAACAAATGAATAAACACCCTAACATTGGTTAGGTCTACTTCAGATGGCTGAGATAGATATGCTGGCATCCAACAAAACATCAGTGTTACAGTTTTAGAAAGTGTTTCAGGAGTGTTTCTGAAAAACTGGCATGAGGGAGCACGCTAGCCATGGGCAGAACTTTGAGCAACATAATTTTCCACTTTGTTGGACTTAAAGTTGGTCAGATGTACAGATGCTTGTTTGTTCATGAGTAGATATTAATAATTCAGTTAGATAGTTATGTCTTGGCAAGTAACAAATTAGAATTTGTATTTGATAGGACTTCTCACCAAATTCAGAAAGCTGTCAATAAGGAAATATACAAGGCGGTATGTTCTGAAATAGCAGTCAGCCTCCTTCCTAGTCATTGTTGCATTTGCTTAATAGGAACATACACAAATGGCCTTGAAGGCAGACTTGCTAGATATGGATTTAACAACATGGACTTCTAGGTTTGGTCTAGCAAAACAGAGTGCCTAACCCACCCATAGCATAGACCAATGGTAAGTCCCCAATATGGCAGCATCCCCTGGTACCAACTGGATAACTCTGTACTCTCTCACTGTGATGAAAGCAGCAAGTCTTGTCACTGGAAGAAGCACAAATTATTGGTATGTACTTATCTTCTCTGCCTTGCTCCTTCCAGGACCACACTCTGTTGACTTACTAATAGCTGTGAGTGTTATTATTAAAATACAACAGGGGTGCCTGGGTGGCTCGGCTTAAGTGGTCAACTCTTGATTTTGGGTCAGGTCATGATGGTTTGTGAGTTTGAGCCCCACACTGTGCTGACAGTGTGGAGACTGCTTGGGATTCTGCCTCCTCCTCTCTCTTTGCCTCTCTCTCTCTTTCTCAACATAAATAAACAAACTTTAAAAAATAAAATGGTATAATAATGTTAGTCATCACAAAAAAGATATTAATTCATGATTATCTATTATTCTTATTATATTAATTCATTGCAAATTATTCAAGTTCAAAAATAAATAGAATAAATGAAAATATAATTTTAAGTGAATTATGTGTATCTAAAAGTTATTGGCTCTTTTCTGTGATCATGAGACTTCCTAACATCAAAAACCAACCTGATGGAACTTTGTTCAGAATTGTCTGATACATTCAAAAAATAGTAAGGCAATGATGACCAAACATCATAATGTTTAAAGAACGAAAGAAAGAATCTGGAATCTTCTTTTAGATTCTGATTGGCAGTGTCTGGAAGTATTAGTTGGACAAACTCAGAGTCTATGGCTCAGAAACTCTGTAAACCACAGAAAACACGTTTCCACCTGACCTGGTCCTTCCCTCCCACATGCACACACACAAAGGAGAGTGGTCCCTCCCAAAACCTGCAGAATGGAGGAGCTGTTCATCTAAAGGTTAGCCCTTCCTCTGTTCCACCAATCAGGCATCTTCCCACATAGTTGTGGGCCTGTTTTGAGTACTTATCAGATTTCAAGAGGTTTCTTTTTTCTTCCATTTCCGTAGTGGTTATCTTACGCCAGATTTACCTTTCATATTCATTTATCATAATTCACTTCATTAACCTATAAATATATATAACTAAGATGCTCAAAAAGTAATTACATCTTCTACATTTAAAAAATCAATAACAAAATTTGTAATTCTTCTTCTACTTAATTAATGCACTAAGGTTTTAACCTACACAGAAAACAACTTCTCATATGCTGAGGATCTGTTAGAACCCACAATTAGGAATAAGAGAATAGGAGTCTAGGTGTCGGGGAAGGGAATCACTATCTTTTGGGCGTCTAGTAATTTCCCTTATTTATGTGAGGTACTTCACATGGTAGATGCTCACTGAACCCTCGTCACCTCCCAAAACATGAACCGTTTTTCACATTTTGCAGATGAAGAAATGGAACCTAAGAAAAGCCGATTAATTTTAGCCAGGTCACACAGTTTGTACACTACGTGCTCCAAGAACCTGTGCTGTGTACTGCAGTTTGTTGATTTTATCCCTAGTATCTTGAAGAGTGCTACAACAAGGTGCAGGAATTTTAAGAAAATGTCTCAAATGAATGCATTTCTGGAAAATAAACGCACTGTGCACAAAACCACCTGTGTCCAACATGTCTGTATTTCCACTGTACCAGAAAGACTTTTTTTTTTTTTTTTGATGAAAATAATAGTAAGTTTGAAAGTCTGGCTCTTAGAAGAATTTTCCACTTGCTCCAAATTGAAAAAAAAATTATGACAAAGAATCTCACTCTGATTCCAGGTATGGGTATCAGAATTTCTTAGGTCAGTAGGAGGTCAGGGTGTCCAATCAGCTGGACCTTACTCATGCTCCCCCCAGCGACAGGGAATCTATTTATTGTTCTTAGAGTTTCAGTGGTGGCCACAATCAGACAGGAAGTTAAAAAGAAAAAGGAAATAGAAAAGCAGAGTTTGTATTTGGACTACTACCTTTGAGCCTACACAAAGCCACCACATTCTTTTCTGAATTCAGATCTTTAAATGAATTTCCATGTCATAAGTGCAAATCCTTGACTTAGCCTTTCTAACTTGGCCATTGGTATGGTTTAAAGTAGAGGTTGGCAAATTACCCTCACTTGTTTGTGTAAGTTCATCTTTACTGGAATACTCTCTCTTCTGTGAATGTT
The DNA here is from genome assembly GCF_016509475.1 of Prionailurus bengalensis. Taxonomy (NCBI): domain Eukaryota; kingdom Metazoa; phylum Chordata; class Mammalia; order Carnivora; family Felidae; genus Prionailurus; species Prionailurus bengalensis. The sequence goes on along the minus strand of NC_057353.1, from coordinate 77,914,541 downwards.
TTATCTGTGATTGTTTTGAGCCACAATTGCATCCTAGAGTCTTGGTACAATACACCAGGACAGACTGATGGTGTTGGGTGGACATATTTCTAGTCAATGCCATATTTTGCTAAGAACATTCAGGGAGATGTTCTTCCTAACTGAAGAAAAACAGGCAGAAACACAGACTCCTCTGAGCCAAAGGACATGGACCTGGGATAAATTCAGTTGCAAACAACCCTCCCAACCCCGTATCAGAGAGACCAAGGGTTCAAAATTCAAACAGCAATTCTTATTGTCCAGCCTGAAGACAGCCCACAACTTCCAGAAGGACATTGGAAAGAATGAATCAATTTTTAGAAATCTATTGATAACATGCCACTTACAGACTTAATTTTTACAAGAATGTAAATAAGACCAATACCTATTTAATAAGACCCAAAAGGCACGTACACCACAGAGGGCTCCTTGGGACACAAAAGCAGCTCAGAATGCACATATGAGGAGGCAGATGGGGACAAAACATTCTCTCACCCTCCTGGTATATTAGAATCTGTTGCTAAACCCACCTAGTTTGAATTGGAAAGTATGCCTCCCAGATACAGGTTCAGCTCCATCATTTACTAACCTAGGAAGTCACTCTACTTTCCCGAGTCTCGAGTCTCGGTTTCCAAATATATCCAACAGGAAACATAATAACACCTTCCTTATCGGGCCTGCCAGCAGATTGAATGAGAATGTTCCAAAGTGCTTAGAAAAGTAGGTTGCACATGGTAATCTCTCAATGTATGTTAACTCTTATTTTTTTTATTCTTGGTAGTCCATTTTCTATAAGCACACAAAGTAAAATAGACATTAAATATATATTTGGTAAATTTTAGACCACAAGCTTAGCAAGACTCAGAAATAATTCTAGCTATTATCAGAGTGATTTTATTAATAGACCCATTTAGATATTTTGCAATATATATTTTCAGGTGGTTAGTGTTAGAATTTTTTCTTCTTGATTTACCCAGTCTCCATTGTAAGAGATCTTCCTAAACTCTCCTCACATTTTGAACCATCGAAAGCATCCATGTAGAGATGAAGGGAGTTAACACAGCCCCAGCCCCTCTGTGCTGCTTGCATGTCGTAAAATCTATCAAATATCGTAATTGAAGTCATTTTATTTGCTCTCCTCATCCCCGTGCACCTGAACAAGTCGGGGACACACAGGATTGAGTGTGACTTTGTAGATTCACATGTTCACTTGGATGGGCGATCCCACATCTAGATGGATTGTGGGGGAAGTAGGTGAGGAGACAGCCAGCTCATTTAGTTCTCATGGCATGCTGCATCCTCCAGCCTAGACCTTTATCAGCAATAAATATGGCATGTGGATTGTTTAGTTGCTGAGCAATTTTCTTTTTTTATTTCATTGCATTGCATTTTATGATTTATTTTATTTTATTTTATTTTATTTATTTTGAGAAAGACAGAGAGAGAGAGGGAGATCATGACCTGAGCTGAAACCAAGAGTCCAATGCTTAACCAACGGAGCCACCCAGGTGCCCCAGGTTGCTGAGCATTTCCTAAGTGTTATTTCTCATTTGTTTCAGAATGCGGACAGAGAAAAAGTTTGTGTTTACTGTACACGTTCAAGCACCCAAACACCCAGAAGATCCCTAAATATCTAAACAGTGGTTTGATAAACACAAAGGGCACAGCAGAACAAGCAGCACCTGTTTCAAGATGACATTAAAAAGGTGTATTTCTGTTTGTGTTGCTCTTTTTTTTTTTTTAAATTAATGTTTATTTATCTCTGAGAGAAAGAGACAGAGCACAAGTAGGGGAGGGGCAGAGACAGAGAGGGAGACACAGAATCCGAAGCAGGCTCCAAGCTCTGAGCTGTCAGCACAGAGCCCGACGTGGGGCTCGAACCCACGAACTGTGAGATCATGGCCTGAGCTGAAGTTGGACGCGTAACCGACTGAGCCACCCAAGCGTCCATGTCTGTGTTGCTCTTTATGGCAGACTGATTTCCAAACATTTTAAATCACTTTGTCAACATAGAGTTTAATATTTTTGAGCTCCAGGCTTAAAAGAAAAGTTACCCTTTGTTAGAAAACAAAATCGTGATTGAGAAGCAGTGAGTGCCAATTTAAAATGAATTCATTGAAACTTTTCCTTCATTAGCTCCATGAGAACACAAGCAGATTATAACCTTAAAAATAAAGACAGGCTTCTTGTCTAGGTATTTTCTTAATTTCAAGTTACAGTCAGAATTCCATCCTAATAAGATGAAAGCAGCTTTCTTTTCTCCCTGATTTACCTTTGGACTTGAGAGACCTTGACAATGACCGTTTGAATGCCAGAAGGGACATGAACATCATTCTGTATTTAACCAGCATTCACGACGTCCAGCATAAAAATCCAATAAGCCTTTCTCTTTAAAAAGAAGTTATTTACAGTGAGTTTTTCCCCTCAAGGGGACACATGTACTAGTTCTATGTCAATAATTTTGTGGAGGAGATGTGGTGATTACATCATGAAAAAAAGTGGCAAAAGATGGAATTTATCGAATTGTGAGTTTAGGTTTTCTTACCCCTGCTGGGGGTAAAACTGAACTTTGCTCTGAAAATTGCCAACTGCAGAATAAACATCCTTCCACAGTTTTATTTTTGTGAAGCAAAAATGGTATATATGGAACGGTATATATGAATAAAAGGTGTATAAAATAGAGAAGAATTTGCGAATATAATAATTATTGTTTCCCTTATTAAATAGATGCAGTCCACAGAAGTAAAGGGGAAACCAGATCTCATTAAGTCAAATTCCAAAGTATAGTTAGATATATATGTAGATGTGAGCAAAGATATAATAGTCTGGAGTTGGTTTATTCCCCTACTTATTTAAGGTTGACTAGCACACAGGAGGGTCCTTGCAGGTAAAGATCTGATGATCCTGTAGCTCACAGACACCAAACTCATCTAGTCCTTCCTGGTCAGACTCTTCAGTGGTCAATGCAACATGCCCTCCAGGTCATCTTTAGGCGCCTTCCGTGCTCTACAGGGACAGGGTACTTACAATGGATAAAGAAGGTTTCATCCAGAATGGCCCCGGTGAAAAAGGGTTCATAGCATAAGGCACAGAGAGGAGGACACCAAGTACATTTGAGTGTTTCACACCCACTTTCGTGGGTCCCAATGCCTCCTCCAGCAAAAACGTCCTCGCTTCCTCAACTCCACTCTGCCATTATGATCACATGGCCACACGGCCATGGAAGGGGCCAGCTGTCCACTGGACCATTATCATTAATGTGGAAGTATTTACTCTGAAGTAAATCCTTCATTTTCCTCATCTGTTCTCTCAGACCAACAGCCTGGCCTTTGTATCTTTCCCAAATTTCATCGTCCTTTGATCATAAATAATACAAAGGAGGAAAGCTGACCAAGACAACGAAGGACTGCTTATTATCACCAGGTAACTGTTCAAGATATAAGGGAATATCTAACGCAGGAGGTCTGTGATACTGCTTAATCCGGGACCAACCGTGGCCACGTGTACACGGCGTGCCTGTAACAGTGGAGCGCAGGACACAGAGGCCACTCCCAAGTGCTGCCACTCCTCAAATACTCCAACATTATTTTCTAAAATCTAAATCCAGTTGCACACCTCACATCACACAGCAAACTGGATTAGACTATCAAATTATGTTAGTGTGCTTTAGGGGTAGTATCATTTGGAACTAGACTATTCTTAACTCCACTTTTGAGAATCCATGTTTGCATGGTCGCAATTGTTCTTCGGTTAAGCAACATTACAGGCCTGTATCATTAGATATTTCCTTATCTCTTAAATGAATTTACCACAAAGCTACAGGAATCGAAATAGTGTGGTGCCAGCATAAGGGTAGGTCATCGGTAGATCATATAGATCACCGGAATAACACTGAGTTTCCATAAATAAACACATACGTCTAAGGTCATTTAGGGGGACAATATTTGCAAACCTAGTATTTGATAAGGGCCTGGTTGCCCTCGACTTTCAAGGTTTCTTCCCAGTGCATTTCAATGTACAAGAACTCAAGGGCTGATGAGAGGGGAAGCCTAAATGTATTTGCTCTGAATTCAGGCCCTCTCTTCTACCCTTCCAGGCTAAAGAGGGATGGGCATCCCAAGAACAAATTGCCCTTTTCATCTTTACCACCATGACCAGTTTTAGACAAGTTCTTTTGGCTGCCTCTCTCCTTTTGGCCGTTTATGGCACAAAGGAAGAAAAAAGTATATATATTAATATAATTAATAATGCAATAAATTAATAATTATAATTAATAATTACAATTAATAGTTGTAATAAATTAATAATATACTAAATAAATATAATATAATTAATAAATATAATTAATATATATTTAAATACATGATATGTTTATATGATAACCAGGAACCCCCAGGAGAACCCAAGTTTTTAAGGAAACATAAGCCATAGTACATAGTACAGTAAGGGCACTTGGATATGTCATCATTCCCCTTCAATATTCGTAATGCTTTTATTCTTCCACTAAAGGCTTGTACTCCCAAACGCTATGGCTTTCTTACTTTGTCAGCAGTTACAAACCTTCTTCTGATCTTGTCTACATTGGCAATGTATCTTGGTGTTTCTGTATGCCCTGAACCAGAACTCAGAAAACACCATCTCACCCATGGCTGAACACTGTCATAGAACATTGAAAATTGGGATTGTCCCAGAAAGCCTGGATCATGTGGCCACTGCAGTTTGTCATAGATTCATTTTCTCATGTATCACATATCACACAACGTAGTCACCTGGTTTTGCTCTGTGATTGCCTCACGCCCGACCTCCATTAACACTTTCCATACTGCTGGGTCACTACCCTCTGACAGGTGAGAGGACAGTGACTCCCCTCCCCTTAACTGTCAGCTCTACATGGAATCACCCCAAATCCTTTAGCTTCATACACTTAGCGTACAGGACTTTGGACAAAGTAGGTTAACCCAATGAGAGGAAGCATGAAAATTAAGTGAACAAATCTCATTCCATCCCTGAGATATAGAAACTCCTCAAGGGCATCCCCCTTCCCTTTCCTCTTGGGATCTGCACAGCAGTCATCCTGGGCACGGATGTGTCTTCCTGAAGCCTCTTATTACATGCTTAACTGTGAATGAGTCACATAACTTTTCTGAGACTCAGAAGCATCCTATGAATAATAGTGGTTAATAATAAGCTGTTCTGCAATTTAAAGCAAAAGATGGATATAATGCATTAACAGGTGGGAATCTCAGCAGAGAAATGGAAACTATAAAAAAGAAATGAAACAAAACCCCCCCCCCAAAAGAAAGAAAGAAAGAAAGAAAGAAAGAAAGAAAGAAAGAAAGAAATAATGAGCTGTTCTGTTCTCACAGGTTTATTTTGAGGATTATATGAGAAAATGGGCTTGGCAGAGTGTTTTCAGCCAGAGTTACATAAATGTTAATAATAGCATCACAATGGCCATGTACAGTGCTATGTAGTATAAGAGGTGCTGAGAACCCAATAATGCACAAGCCTTCCCAGTAGTGAGCAGTAGAAAGAACATGGGTGGTTGACTTTGAATGAGGCCACTATGTGCCAAGTCGTCCCAGACTCACATTATCCCTGGAGGGTAAGATCTGTGAAAACCAATGGGCCAGTTGGTCCTCTTACCTACTGCACAGCCAATGCTTTCCGCCTCACTGAGGACCCTCCAGTGACCACCTCACTGAAGGTAGTTGGAAATATCAACATAGTCATTATTGTTGTAATGAGCTTTCATGTTTAATAGCTCCAAGCTTGAAGGATAGCTGGCTTTTCAGAGATCCATCCATACAACAGTATGGTTCACCACCCCTGAGGGAACCCAAATCCCACCGACTCTGTCACTGCCACGGCCTCAGATTGAATAGGGCCCAGTGTGGGGGGTTGTTTTTAATCAGAGTAGACAGGCTAACCAAACCACTGCCTAACAAATGGCTACCTCCTCTTAACGCCGGGAGTCCTTCAGCAAGGGCATCTGGAAGTCACTGGGCTTAGTAGTAATAAAAAATAGTAATAATCATACATAACAACAATAGTAAGAAGACACAAAGCATTTACGTGTCTCACGTACGCTGCTAGGTTTTTCCACATGGATTATTTTTAATCCTTAAAGCAAAACTATGATTTCATTATGCTTTAGGGAAATATATGCCATCATTTAAGGTTTACAGAGCACATTCTAATAGTTTAAATCACTCTGTGTGTGTGTGTGTGTGTGTGTGTGTGTGTCTATGTGAGTCTGTGAAAACCCGTAAGTGTAATGGAGTGATCTATATGTCCTTTACTGAGCAAATAAGGAAATAACCCCAGAGCAGAGAGGTCAGAGTTTGTAAAATTAGTAGAGGGAGAGGTAGAGTTGGAAATTTACTTTCCTCTAGCTATTTGCTGTCTTTCTTTTTTCCTTTCTTTAAAAAAACTGTTCCAGGGGCACCTGGGTGGCCTAGTTGGTTAAGTGTCTGACTTCTGCTCAGGTCATGATCTCATGGTCCGTGAATTCGAGCCCCACATCGGGCTCTGTGCTGACAGCTCAGAGTCTGGAGCCTGCTTCGGATTCTGTCTCCCTCTCTCTCTGCCCCTCCCCTGCTCATGCTCTCTGTCTCTCTCAAAAAAGAAACATTTAAAAAACTGCTCCATATTCTGTATTTTCAAAATTTCTCATCATTTTCCTTAAAGCACAGTTTTTCCCTTTTAAATGATACATTTGGATGATAAATGCTAGATGCCACCTTCTTCAGTAGATGCTCCAAGAATTTTTTCTTGTAGATGGCTGCCCTTCCATTCCAGGCCTGATCTGCAGAATTTTCTGCTCTCGCATATTCTAGATTACAAGGATGCATTCAACACTCTTTTTTTTTAAGTTTATTGATTTTGAGAGAGGGAGACAGTGCAAGTGGGTGAAGGGCAGAGAGAGAGAGGGAGAGGGAGAATCTCCAGCAGGATTCACACTGTCAGCACAGAGCCCAATGTGGGGCTCAAACCCATGAACTGCGAAATCATGACCTGAGCTGAAGTTGGACACTTAACCGACTGAGCCCCCCAGGGGATGCAGTCAGCCTTCTGCACTGGACTCTCTCCACTGACTGCTGAGACCACCTGAGAGATCCAGAAACCCCCTTTTCCTTCTCAAAAAATAATTTTTTTAAACCAAGGCATGCTTTTGTTTTGTTTGTTTCCTCAAGGACTTTACTGCTCTACATCACAGTCTAACAGAAATTAGAAACACAATAAACACAGAAAGGTGACCAGAGACCCAGACATTTGTGGATTTTTTTTTTTTTTACTCCTCCTGGGCTAGAGAGTCCTCTGCTCTGTAGATCTGAGAAAAGCGTTCACTAACGTCCCTCTTCCCAGCCACCAGTGAAAGACATGCTGTTCCTTCCATACTTGAAGACATAGCTTTGCTATAATTAAGGCTGAAATGACAATTTCATGTCAGTTCAATTCAATGTAAGTTTATTCATCAAACATTCCATTTGAGGGGTGAGGCATGAAGATGCACTAGTAACTCACATTGTGTCACTTCTTCCAGGACAGACGGAGGCAGCTGTCTGTCAATAAAACTGCAATGACAAATTGCCTTAATGATCACAACAGTGGGGGTTTTCAGGGAGCTACGGAAACAAAGTTGACCTTCGTGGCAGGTGGGCGGCCTTCATCACAGGGATCTACAGAAGGGATGCCCACCTCTCAGATATCTCTTCACCCAAGCAGGAACTCTTCATAAGCCATTCACCAAACACATACTGAAAATGGGTTTATTCTCAGGTCCTTACAAACAGATTTGTGTTAAGAGACTGGCAGGGGCATCTGGTATTACAGCAATGACACAGGTGTCCCATCACACATCCTGGAAATATGTGTATATGAGCTCTGGTGACCTACAGGAGATAAGAAGACTTCGCAGGGATAGAGAGATGGGCTCTTGTAATTGGTGGGCTCTACTTATTCTCATCTGAGAAATGCCTTACTAAACTCTCTCATAACCTATAATTGAGGTAATTAATCTTTTTCTCTGCCCAGCATATGATCCCATTTGCATGTTTTAACAGTATTTTAATAATTGAAGCTTTTTCATAATTATCAGGAGTTAATCACCACATTTTAGGAAAAACATCCCATACCAGACATCATTCAGAGTTGAGAAGAGGTTGAATATATGGGAAAATAATGGCAGGAAAGAGTCCTGCTCAGCAGATCAGTAGCTAAGGAATCGCCCTGTTGATGAGCACCAGTCATACGCTAATTTCCCCCCAAGGCCTGCTCTAATAATTAACACATATTGAGGTCAAAGAAGCTTAGTGCTAAAATATTTTAGTATTTGCTCGGCATTAACCTTCTTCTCCCACTTATTGCCAACAAAGGATTTTGTGTTATCATAACGCAGAATAGCCTACAGGCCAGGTATCAGCATAAACGCTCCCCAACAAATTCTTCAATTTCCTAGCCATCTGTTTTAGAATAAATTTACAGACCCTCTCTCTACATTTCTTTATGAATCTCCAGTAGAAACTTCCGTACTCCTGGTTTACACGTATTGGTTATCTATGATTTTCTGCAATGAAATGCCTGTGTGAATTCTAGAAAGTCAAGGGGGTCATTGGACTATCTAAAATAAAGATGGCAGGTGCCAGAAGAGATGAGGTCCCAAAAAAGAGAAACATCAAAAGTCTCACCACCAGTCTGCATTTTGAAGAAGGGAATGTGCAATAAACCTTTGAAAGGGTCACAATGTGCTTCTTTGAGGTGAACCTTCTAGTCTGGTTTCTCCTGTGAAGTCTATTGGCTACTTGAGAGTTTTAGAATATTTTAATGCAATCTGTATTTGATTGTCTTTCCAATGTCACATCAGGACCTGAGGATGAGCACAAATGTTTGAGAAAGTCCCTTGAATCTAGTAGCAATGACTATCAATTGCATGACATGTGATTCTTTACATTATCTTACAAACAATCCATCACTGATCGCTCTTGATACTCACAACACAACATGTCCCAAAGCACCCACTGTTTCCATATCTGACTGGATGCCTGTGGCTTTAAACAAGTTGGTTTCACACTGGTTGTGAGTGATTGATTAACGCAAAATCCTGGATCTTCTAAACTCAGATCCTGGGTGCCTCAAACTTGATTGTGCCTTTAGCATGAATAATCACACTTAAAAGACAGTGAAGAATGGTAAATACTCTAACACACTTCATTACCTGTCTAAACAAGTCTGAACTAGCAGCCCTTATTTTGGGTGCCCCCTAACACCACATACTTATTCTGTCATAGCAATTAGAACATTGTCATTATCAGCTTAATTGTATACCTTCCTTAAAAGAATGTAGCATCGGTGTGGGCAGGGACGATGCCTATCTTGTCACTTTGGAGCTTATATTCTATTCTGGGCAAACACTCAAGCAGAATAAAAAAGTATAAAAGGATAAATGCTAAAGAGAAAATAAAGTGGGTAAGGGAAAGACGGAGGGTTGAGGGAGGTAGAAATTTTCAGTTGGATTGTCAAGGGCAGCCTCACTGAGAATATGACACTTTGGTCAGAGCTTGAAGGTGAGGAAGCAACCCTGAGGTACCCGAAGGATCAAGAAATGCAGGTGGAAAGCCCTTGAAGTGGGGGATGGGACTGTGTGAGCCAAGTGAACTCAGGGCACATTGAGGTGAGAGGGAGGGAGCCTTGGGATGTCCAGAGGCACATCTGCTGGCCCCGTGGCGTAGCCCTTGGTTAGGGCCCAGGCTCCTATTCCTGGGGGAATGGAATCCATTACAGTGTTTTGAACAGAAGAAAAATATAACCTGATGTGATGTTTAAATTTATGGGTCAACTTGACTGGGCCACATGATGCCCAGATATTTGGGTTAAACATTATTCTGCAGGTATCTGTGAGGGTGTTTCTGGGTGAGACTGGCATTTGGTTTGGTAGACTGAGTAAAGTAGATTATCCTCCTCAATATAGGTGGGTACCTTACAACCTGTTTAGAAGGCACTGAGTAGAACAATAAGATGGAGGAAGGGAGAATTTGCTTTCTTCTTGACTTCTTGAGCTGAGACATTGGTCTTCTCTTGCCCTCAGACAGGGACTTATAGCATTGGGGCCCCTGGTTCTTAGGCCTTTGGACTCAGAGTGGAACTACACCCCTAAGGTGTTTCTTGGGCCTCCAGGTCACAAATGGCAGATCAAGGGACTTCTCAGTCTTCATAATCCCATGGGTCAATTGCTTGTAATAAATCTTGAGAGAACCCTGACTACACACTTACTGACTTAAAAGGATCTTGTTGGCTATTTCATTGCGATCAGATGGAAGCTAATTCCTCTTAAAACATGATCCTCCAGAGGAATGCCTTGAATATGATTTGGAAGGTCAGTTGACATTTTTTGAATGAATGACTCTAATTAACTACTTTAAGCTTATAAAATATTTACTGTTCCTTCTTCTTCACAAGAAAACACCTTTATTTGGAAAAAGGTTGTAAGACGTCAGGAATAAGTAGTAGGAATCTAATGGGAGGGTGGGCTTTCCAAGTAACTTTTAAATATTGCCACATAATAACCAAATCGTCATATATATTTAATTTTATAATGAAGATATTTTGAATAAAACTTTACATAGATTATTCTTAAGATTTTCTGTGTTTACTCTTACCTATATTTTTTTACCTATGTTATAAAGAAATCACTCTAAATATTTGGATCTGAAAATAGGAATAAAAAGGTCTACCTCCCAGAACTCTTAGGAGGATTAGTTAAGATGAAGTAAGGAAAAAAGCCAGCACAAATTTTAGCCTTAGAAAGTATTCAAGGAGTGCCTGGGTGTCTCAGTCGGTTAAGTGACTGACTTTAGCACACGTCATGATCTCGTGGTTTGTGGGTTCAAGCCCCACGTCAGGATCTGTGCTGACAGTTCAGACCCTGGAGCCTGCTTTGGATTCTGTGTCCCCATCTCTCTCTGCCTGCCCCCACTCACACTCTGTCTCTCTTTCCTTCAAAAATGAATAAACATTTAAAAAAAGAAAGTATTCAATAACACTTTAGTGGGTTTGTTTGTTTGTTTGTTTGTCTTAAGCAGGATTGAAACTGTATACTGGTAAAGCTGATTCTAATTCTGTGCTCAAACTGGAAGCCCCAATTTCCTATGTGTTAATAAAATATTAGATTTAAAATATCTTCAATCTTCTGTCACCTCCATCATTGGAAATTGAATAAAAGAAACTCAAGGTAAATCCAGAGCTTTAAAAAGTCTCAAAATTTCCATAAAGTAGATGAATTATAAAATGTCATTTCTGTGGGACAAGGGGGAGGGAGCCAATATAAAAGGGAGAAATAACACATTATTGGTTTTCTTTTTCAAAAACACCATGGCCGCTTTCATCCTGAACAACATATTTTTTTATTTACATTTTTGAAGCAAGTTGGATTTTTCTCTTTCCCTGAGCTGAGGTATAAACAAAGACAGAAACAAATGAACAGTGTCAATATTTTATCTATGAAAATTTCAGGTATTATATCAGGTTTTCTTATTCCTCTTTTAATTATTTAGCTAGGTGGCATTTTATGACTTTTTTCCTACCTTTTACTGTACACAGTCAATAATATCTTTCCAGATGTAGCTGAAATGCCACCTATGTGATTCACAAGACCATAGAATTACAAAGTTAGAGAGTGTCTGCAAGGTTTAGTACCCATGCAATCATTGTTTCCCCAGGTTTTGTTGTTGTTTGGAGACAGATCTATAACTGCAATGATGATTGTGTTTGTTTTGTCAGCCTTTCCATTTCTTTCTGCTACTGCTGCCCTTCCACAGGTACCCCGGGGGCACCCTTCGAGCACCTTGGAGCAGAAACAAAGCTGCAGAGAAACAGAGAGATAGATACTGATTCTTGAGTGCCGATCAAATCACATTGATCCCAATGGTTACAGAAGGTTGGAGAGGAGGACTAGGAAGAGAGAGAGCAAGGACTGGAAGAAGAAAGGAAACCTCTCCCTTCAAGGGGGAAGAAGAGATGTTAGAAGGAGGACAAGAGCCGGGACTCAGCACCCAGCTTCTTTCAAGTGTGGACCGCGATGCCTCCCGTCCAAACCTAGACAATAACAGAAGCCAGAGTCCTGGGCACTTGTCAGCCCCTGGAGAGAATCTGAGGATGTGGGCATCCTTCACGGCCATGGGGGCATTAAGGAATATCTCAGCGCCCTGATTAGGATTGAATCCACTGTAGGCATGTGATGTCCTTTTACAATGGTTCAGCCACCAGTATTTTTAGTCTGTTTGGTTTTAGGTTGTTGTAACTTACTTTTTACTATGAAATAAATATGCACACAATTTAGAAACTTTCGCACATATATGTATATACTTACACACACACACATACACACACACACACAGCTCATAAACTTTGTCCATAGGTCTGAAAATCAAATAGTGTAAGCGATCCAACTTAGTTAACCTTATTCAAATTGCTTTGGCTACTCCAGATATTTGGAATCATCATATACATGTCCAATAACACGGTCTTTTCCACAAGAAAGACCGCTGGCATTTTGATTGTGATTGAATTGAATCTAAAGCTTAAGGAGAGAAAATAGGCATTTTAAACTTTTGGTTCTTCCAATTCATAAGCATTGTATGCATCTTCATTTAATATTTCATTTTTTTTCTCTCAGTAGCATTTGATAGTTGTTCAGTATACAGGTCCTACACATACATTTTTTTAAATTTGTTCCTATTACTTTTTTTTTAGATGCAATTGGAACTGGCAATATTTTAAAATTTAACTTTATGCTTGCTATTTATGTATAGAAGTATAATTCCTTTCTGTACACTGAACTTACCTGCCACGACCTTGTGAAATTTACATTTTACTTCTATGAGCCTCTTTATAGTTTCCATATGATTTTCTACATATGCCATAATGTGTTGTGACCATAAAATCTATTTTACCTCCTTCTTTTAAATATTCACCTTTTATTTACTTTGCTTGCCTACTGAAATACCTATAACTTCTAATTCAGTTTTAAATAGAAGTGGTCAGGGGTGCCTGGGTGGCGCAGTCGGTTAGGCGTCCGACTTCAGCCAGGTCACGATCTCGCGGTCCGTGAGTTCGAGCCCCGCGTCGGGCTCTGGGCTGATGGCTCGGAGCCTGGAGCCTGTTTCCGATTCTGTGTCTCCCTCTCTCTCTGCCCCTCCCCCGTTCATGCTCTGTCTCTCTCTGTCCCAAAAATAAATAAAAAACATTGAAAAAAAATTAAAATAAATAGAAGTGGTCAAAGTAGAAATCTTTGTCTTTTTTCCAGTCCCAGGGGAAAACTATTTAATGTCACTATTTTAAGAGAGAGAGAGAGAGAAAGAGAGAGAGAATGAGATTGGAGAGATAAATACTAGAAATAAAAAAATTACTACAGATCAACTAGATATCAATAAAATATCTCAGAATATAATTAGCAACTTTATGTAAGTAAATTTGAGTAAATAGGGAAAACAGGCACATTTCTAGAAAAACATACTGACACTGAAAAAAAGAATGTTTCTAAATAGTCCTATACCTTTAAAGAAATGAATCTATAATGTAAAATCTTGACACAGAGAGAACTCCAGGTACAGATGGCTTTGCCCAAAATTTTAAAATACATGTGGAAATGCAAAGGCCAATAATAACCTATCTCTACAAGATTGAAGCATGACACAATATGATGTTTTATCCTTCCCAATATGAAGACTCTTGAGAAAGTTACGGTAATTAGAACAGTGTGGTATCAGCACAGATGCCTAGAAAAAAGTAACACATGAGAGAATTGAAAATTTTCCCCACTCACCGAGTACAGGTGGCTTGTGACAAAGGTGGCATTATAGAGCAGTGGAAAGGGACGGGTTTTCAATACATATTGTGGAGACAACTAGGTGCAGACACTGAAAAATATTACAATGGACCCAACCTCATAACAAATTTTAACCTGATTCTAAATCTAAATGTAAAACGTAAATCTAAACGTAAAAGACAAAGTAGCATGCAACTTAGACAATATTATCATGAAAGATTTCTTAAGTAGGGAACAAAATTCTTAAACATAAGGAAAAATATTAATAAAGTAGGCTCTACTAAAACGAAGAACTTTTATTCATCTGAGTATTTTATTAAGGGTGTGAAAAGTAAGCCCACGCAGTGGGAGAAGATATTTACGAATACCTATAATAAAGAAGTCGCGTAAATGGAATGCACATAAAGAACGCCAACAAATCCATAAGAAATAAGACCTATACCCCAATTAAAAATGGGAAGTGGGTAAAGACACAAACCTACATTGTCAAGAGAGGATTTACAGATGTCCAATAAATACCACATGTTCAAAGAAATGTAAAGTAAAACCAAAAAGATTCCCACAAAACACTCACAAAATAACTAAAATAATAGTAATAAAAAAGAATGGGAATACTAAGTGATGTGTGATTCCATTTATGTAAAGGTGAAAAAAGATGGCAACAGTACGTTTGTGGTTAAAATTCAAGATAATGGCTATCCTGAGTAGGACAGAAAGGTTAGTGGTTGGGAGAAGCATGAGACAATTTCTTAGGTGTCGGTAATGATTTATTTCTCAGCTGCATTCTAATCACCAAGCATGTTCACTTTGTGATAATGCTTTGAGCTCTATATTTGAACTTTTTCCATATATATATATATATATATATATATATATATACATATATAATCCAAATAAATGGTTCATATATACATGTATGTATATAAACATATACTTCAATAAAACCTGATAAAACAAAGTAGGAATAAACAAAATGAGACATTCATAGCGTTGAAATTTAAGTCAATAAAAGAATTCCATGAAAACATCATGATCATGTATTTGATAATCTATATGAAGCAAACATTTTTTTAAATGTTAGAAATCTGAGGGGCGCCTGGGTGGCTCAGTTGGATAAGCGTCTGACTTTGGCTCAGGTCATGATCTCACAGTTCATGGGCTCGAGCCCCACATAGGGCTCCGTGCTGACAGCTCAGAGCCCGGAGCCTGCTTCAGGTTCTGTGTTCCCTCTCTCTCTGCCCCTCTCCTGCTCGCACTCTGTCTCTCTTTCTCAAAAATAAATAAGCATTAAAAATTTTTTTTTTAAGTTAGAAATTTGACTCAAGGAAAAACTGAAACTCTGAATTGACAATGGACTTATTAAGGAAAGGGAATTTTTGGATATAACAAAATAACACAGTTAAGAGAATATCTTCAATCCTGATTTACTTACTTACTTGATAGATATTTACTAAGCATGTTTTACAGTCACTAATTTAACATTAATTTTTAAACTGACATTCACTGTGACTGCATTTAGCAGACAGTCTAGCAAATGATAGGCTCTAATAAGAGGATCTTGGCTTCCCCAGGCCCCTCCGACTTTCTAATTTCTCAAATCTGGAACAGTATGGCTTATCTAAGCCACGCATCTGACTGCACATTTGGCCTGGGTGTGTTGCTAATTACCCTCCCTGTCAAACAACAAGACCCTGTTGAAGAAGTGCATATGTAATGTTGTCAAAAGAATATGAGCTCAGGAAGGAGATCAGTCTGGGCTCGAATTCCAGCTCCGTCACATTTGAACACTGAGGACTTTGGCAAGTTACGTGATAACAGCAACTGACTCTAGACCACTTCCTAAGTGCCAATAAGTCCTCTAAGATATGGTGTAAATCTACTTGTTTTACGCTTGTAGCAATTCTAGGACTTGTGAGCCATTTTTAGTGAGATTTGGGGGGTTTGGTAACTAAAGAAGCACAGGAGAGTTAAGATCTTGCCTAAAATAATACAAGATTGTAATGTTTGCCTCATTTTCAGAGAAAATGTTTGCCTTATTTTCAGAGAATATAATTGTAATCACTAAATTATACTACTTGCTGTCTAGTTTAGAAAATTTAAAGCTTAGTCTTCTAAGTTTGGAATGAGAGATAATTTTACTCATCTAATAATAATACAGTTCTGTGAACAACACTTAATTTTTTTAAATGTTTTTATTTATTTTGAGGGAGACAGAGACAGCATACAAGCAGGGGAGGGGCAGACAGAGAGGGAGACACAGAATCTGAAGCAGGCTCCAGGCTCCGAGTTGTCAGCACAGAGCCTGATGCAGGACTTGAACTCAAGAACCACGAGATCATGACCTGAGCTGAAATCATGTGCTTAACCGACTGAGCCACGCAGGTGCCCCTATGTGGACAACATTTAAAATAACAAATATAAACATGTTTCAACTGTGCCAGATACACAGATGGGTGCACCCAACAAATTTTTGTTGAACTGAAACAATGAAATGAATGAACTGAATTTATGAATGAAAAATAAACTGAAATTAATAAAAAATAAGTCACTTACTTTCCACTTAAAGGGGAAAATATTAGGGGAATTCAAAGTGACTGAATAGACTACTTCTAGTGTGGTTTTATACCCTTCAGGCAGAGGTACAATGTTTCGGTCATTGATAGCCAACATACATTGGCCAATTTCCCTGTGATTGCCATGGTTCCAAGCAACTGTACATGCATTAAATTACCTAATCATCCTACTAGCCTAAAACTGTAGTTGTTGTTATTATTAGTATCCTCATGTTACAGATTGGGAAGCTGAGGCAGACAACATTTAAGTAACTTACTTAGGCCACGTGGCTGCTAAGTAGAGGATAGGTCTGTTCATTCATGTTCTTCTGTGTAATCATCTGCTATCTCCTCATCGAGCTGTGAATTTCTTCAGGGATGGAGCTTTATTTGCTTTTTAGCAAATAGTTTGTGGGTCATAAGTAGACAAAATATTGAAATCTTGGGCCTCTGCTTTAAGAAATAATCTCTAGAACTAATGGAAGAATGAACTGCCTGATACAGAGAATGGACTATCTATTAAAGCGATCTCTTTGGGGCACCTGGCTGGCTCAGTCAGAAGAGCATGTGACTTTTGATCTCGGGGTCATGAATCTGAGCCCTATGTTGGGTGTAGAGATTACTCAAATAAAATAAAAGAGATATTTTTTTTTCTGTGCTCAATTATCTGATTTTTTTTTAATTTAAAAAAATTTTTTTTTCAACGTTTATTTATTTTTGGGACAGAGAAAGACAGAGCATGAACGGGGGAGGGGCAGAGAGAGAGGGAGACACAGAATCGGAAACAGGCTCCAGGCTCTGAGCCATCAGCCCAGAGCCTGACGTGGGGCTCGAACTCACGGACCGCGAGATCGTGACCTGGCTGAAGTCGGACGCTTAACCGACTGCGCCACCCAGGCGCCCCTGATTTTTAATTAATAGCTGAATGAGTGGACAATTGAACAAGCTAGGTACAAGCTTGGGTATGTCATATGTAGAGACATGAGCAGCATTTCAAAGGCAGAGTCAGAAGGACTCTGGCGTTACAACTGTAGGCAATGAACAGAATGCCAGAACACTCTGAGATATCACCTCTGGGTTCTCAATTTTTATGTCAGTTTGGACCCTTGACAAATCAGGTACCTGAAACATGCCCTCCTTCCCAGTGCCCACAGCCCATGGTGACTGGACTTCAGAACTAGGTATACTCACTGCAAAAGCTTCCTCTAGTCTTTGTGTCTTCTGCAAATGGGGATCTAAGAAGATGATATAAGCAAAGTGACCATATCGCCCCAGGTTTTCACTGAGTGAGCCTTGTTTAGAAGACCTAGTTTTCCATTTTCCTCCTTATGCTTTAATTTCTAGAATGCTAAATTAACATAAATACCTCTTTAAATCCAATAATGTCAATTGGGTTTTTTATATCTATTTCTCCACCTTGCCTAGTAGGCATAAATAGACTGTAACATCAAACTTTAAGTTTCCAACTACATACATGTGTGTTGTGATCTCTCATCTGAGTAGCAAAGTCACTAACTGGAGAAAGGAAAGCCAAGAATATCTCTATCTGGAAACCCGAGGCTGGCTTTTCTACCCTAAAAGATCTTTCCACTGTGTAATGATATTGAGAGATACCAGAGAGCAAGCTCAGTGGATGTTGTCAATATTACATTATGTCTGAAGGTCAGCAGATAAGTCCCTTCTCTAGCAATTACTAGTTGTATAACTCTAGGTAAGTACATTGGATATGGTCAATTGACACTCAGCATCCACTCTCGTTTTTCTTGGCCGTTCTCTGTATAACAGAAGCTGGAAAGCAGAAATCAACATACCTTGGCTCAATAGTAACAAGCCTTCTGCGTGCAAATTTGGTTCTGCCAATCGTATGCACTTAAGTGATTTAGAAGAGAAGACTGAAGAGGCGACCTTCCTACTGCTGGCCGCTGGCCAGCCACATTATGGCAATGTGGCTGCCCAGAGCAGTTGTATAATGGCCGTGGCAGCTGTATCAGCACTCTCTGATCCCCCAGTCCCTGTGCTGGAGTGTGTTCAACCTGTTGTTCCACGTCCCTGACTCTTGCTCCTCTAGTCCTTCCAGGATTCCATAAGCACTTAATTCCTTGCATTAATTCACGTTCAGCTTAAAATACGTAGAGTGTTTTGTTTCCTGCAGTGAGCCCAAACTGCTAGAGCCAGTCTCTCTCTCTGAGACCTCCGTTAATTTATCTCTTTAGTGAGACTAATGAAATGATTAAATGCAGGGACCTGGAACAAATTATTCCTTCAGTTTCATATTATTTTTGTTTAAAAGCTACGTCGGAAGAATCAAAACCTATAGACAAATTATCCCTCAGTATGCAATCCAAATACTGTCAAATTAGAAGTGAGATGTATCATAAAAAATATTCAATTAAATACTATCTATTTTTTAATGTCTATTAAATTCCAAGCAGCGTTCCAAGCAGTGATCATGTAATAATGAGCCAGACAATTTCACTGCCTTCCAGGAGTTCACCCTTTATCAGGAGATACAGACACACAATCAGGCAATTTCAGAACAATGTCATAAGGGGTGTGGTGATGGTAGGCACAGGGCATGACCAAAGCAAAGATGAGTGGCACAGGTCCCCTTTGGGAAATGTGGTTTCATGGTGAGCTCAGAAGTGGTAGTGTCTGAGAGAGCCTTGAGTGACCAGACAAATCCAGGAATATGGTGGATGGTCTTGGTGGCTGACTACCCTACAGTTTTCTCCTTTCTTCCACACTTGTAGTTCTCAGCTCTCACCATAAAAGGATTGAAAGGTGATATGCTTGCGTTCCTAGCCTCCCTTGCAGCTACCTCACGGGCAGGTGGTGCAATCCTGGCAGAGACCTGAGGAGGGTTGTGGGAAGTGTTTACCTCCTAAAAAAGAATTTCATGGAAACTACCCAAGTTATCTCTTCCCATGCTTAGATGCTGCTGTCTGAGAACGTGATGCTTGGATCTGTGGCAACCATCTTTTGACAATGAGGGGAAAGAAAAAGACAGCTCAAAGAAGTGACGGCATTGTCCCTGAGCTGCTGAATTTACAGGGTCCTGAAATTTCAGAAATCCCTGATGTGTGAAATAAAAATGCACTATTCAATCCAGGTTAAGTCAAGTGTTCTATTTCTTGAACAAACAAACAAAAATGCACTACATAATGCCCTGTGAAGGGTATGTGGGAATACATATGTGTTTTAAGATGGGGACTGATATATGCGATAGACAGGAGACAAAGGAGATTTTCACATGAGAAGGATTAGAAATTCTCTGGGATTTGACCACAAAGAGAAAGGAATGAATGAGAAAGCTGGAAATACAAAATTTTCTGTATCGCACCCATTTATGACAGCCCTTCTAGGAAGCATGAAAGGAGAGAGAACAGATGAGAAGCCACTCTTGGATCTGCATTTGCTTAGAAAGCGCATTGGTGTTTTATAACATCTACTTGGGATGGTTTTGGGCAGAGCTGATGGAAGCCCAGTTGGTAAGGTCTTTTCAATATTAGAGGCAGGGAGTGTAATTATTAAATTCTATCTTCTGACTATAATGTAAATAGTTATTCAGAAGGGAATACGACGGGAGACCTATACTATCCGCCAGGGCTATGGTGCCCGCTTGTATGGGTGTGGCCACTGAGTACTTGAACCGTGTGTAGTCTGAATTGATGTGCTCTATGTGTAAAACATACACCAGATTTCAAAGACTTAGTAAAAAACGTAAATTGTCTCGTTAATGTCTTTATATTGACTACAAAGTAAAATAATATTTTGAACATATTGGTTCAAATAAATATACTATTTAAATTAATGTTACGTGTTACTTTTTACTTCTTGAAAAAAAAGGTAGTAGTAGAAAATGTAAAATCATGTATGTGGCTTGAGTTACACTCCTATTGGACAGTGCTGCTTTAGGCAATGATGTCAGTTAAGAGACTATTACAATAATCTAGAGGAGATATGGTAGTAAAATAAACAGATCACCGAAGTGGAAAAAGAAATCGAAGGGTTGTTACAGACTTAAGTGAATTAATTAAATGTAGAGGGTTAATCAAAACAGAATCTGAGATTAACGTTCATTTTTTTCAATTGAACACTGAGTTCCCATAGTATGCTGTGTATTAAGTTTGCTAATTGTTAGAACAATGAACTCCTAAATCTAGTGAATCAATAGAGTACACACAGCATCTTTTCTCCTTGCTACATGAAGGACTTGGGTCTGTTTTCCACGTGGTGATTCTGAGCACAGGTTCTTTCATCCTGTGGCTCCATTATCCCCAAAGGCCTCTGGATCCTCTGTGAATGGTCTCCCTTTGACCAACAGTTGGTAGAAAAGAGAAGGTGTAGTTTTTGTTGTTTTTTAATGAGCCAGGTATGGAAGCAGAGTATATCAGTGTACATTACTAGCCAGAAACTTTCTCTGTCACCAAACTGCCAGGGAGGGTGGCAATGGTAGTAGAGCTGGGGGCTCAGGAAGAGAGAAAAGTGGACTTGGGTACAATTTGCTATTTCTTCATGCACTGACATGGGATCATATGTGTTGTCACTACTGCAGGAACACAGGAGATACTTTTCAGCATGGCCATGTTGAGCTTGAGGGCTTGGTGGGTGTGTGTGATGTGTTTAGGGACACAGAATTAAGTTTCAGGAGAGAGTTCTGGTTGGGCACACAGATACAGACATTGTCAGCACATGCCCAGTCATGAAAACATGGCAGTGCATTGGCCGGCTGACTGCCTCAAAAGCCATCTGAGAAATGAATGCTGAGACTTTGAACAGTGGAAGGATTCTGGGCTCCATTGGCATTGCTTTGGAGAAGAGTGACTCTGCCACTCAGAAGAGGCCACATGTCTCGGTAAGGATACAAGCATCCTCAATTTGTGGGACCACTGCTATGACTTTTTTCTAGAGGCTGTTCTGTTCTCATACGAGAAAGGAAAGACAGGTCCTTGGTTTAGCCCAATAGCAGGGGTAGACATGTGAGAAAAGCTTTACCACTTTCTTGTGGGGGGCCTCAGAAGATGCACTGTGTTGTGAAAGTGACTCCTCATTTGATTCTCTGTGAATCGCGCAGATCTTTCTAGCATCAGTTGCCCCACCTTCTCCTTTAAACCTTAAGACCTCTCAAAAACATAAGCTATACTACATGATTTCATTTCCTCACTCCCTTTTGTTCACATCTAAGCTTCTGAAATATGGCATTTGTCCCTTCTCCCTTCTGAAAATGCTCTCACTAGAGTCACAGATGACCCAGAGCTTACTGGCATGGTTGGAAGGTCAGTGAGGTGAGGGAGGGCCTCGCCTCAGGTGCAAAGTTTAAGGGGGCACACCAAATGAGTCAGTAGTCAAGATAGATAGTAGTCAAGATAGGTTTTAATGCAATATTTTTTAAAAAATCAAAATTAATGGAAAAATGCATGAGGAACAAAATATCAATATTTTAAGTGAACATAGGATCAGTCCTGGATATTGATAATGCCTTTCATTGTAGATCTTTCCCAGTTCAATAGCGCTCTCTTCCTTCTCACAGCGTTGTATGCTTCTCTCACCTAATTTGCTTCCCCTGTTCCTCTCCTTTCACTGGCTGCTTCCTGCTACCTTTCCCAGAGATGCACACATGGACCATCATGTTCATGGAAAAGCTTTAACCATTTGTTACCCTACTTTCAACTATGTAGTTATGTTCAGTTATGTTAATGCTAAAATCACTATTTCTAGTTCCTTCCCCATTCCTAAAATTCAGAAGCACATATTTAACGGCCTTCTGCACATCTCAGTCCAAACATTTTCTTCCCAAGAAGGACTTAGAATTCGGGGCGCCTGGGTGGCGCAGTCGGTTAAGCGTCCGACTTCAGCCAGGTCACGATCTCGCGGTCCGGGAGTTCGAGCCCCGCGTCGGGCTCTGTGCTGATGGCTCAGAGCCTGGAGCCTGTTTCCGATTCTGTGTCTCCCTCTCTCTCTGCCCCTCCCCCGTTCGTGCTCTGTCTCTCTCTGTCCCAAAAATAAATAAATGTTGAAAAAAAAAAAAAATTAAAAAAATAAAAAAAAAAAAGAAGGACTTAGAATTCAAAATATCAGAGATGGATTTATGTTCTACATATCCCCAAACATGTAGCTCTTCTCATACTCTAGTTGGTGGTAAAAACTTTCCCCTTTCATTTCCCACATTTCGTCAGTCAACAAATTCGAGTATGTTGTTTCTACGTATTTCTTAAATCCACCTCCTTCTATTTTCATAAATGTTGACTTTATAAGAATATCATCATCTGTTCTCCTTGTCCCCATGCATCACCTCTTTTCCTTTCTATGTATGTAGATCTATCTATCTATCCACCTATCTGCATGTAGACACAGATATATGCGTCAGTATGTGTTTACCATCTCTGTTGATCCAATGTGAATGTACCCATATGTGCCATGTGCTTTGGACTGAATGTGTACCCCCAACATGCATGTGTTGAAACCTAATGCCTTGGAGGTAGGACCTTTGGGAGGAAATTAGGGCACGAGGGTGGAGCTCTCCCTTAAAGAAGAGACCACAGAGAGTTCCCTCATACATTCCACCACGTAAGGACACAGTGAGAAGGTGCTATCTATGAACCAGAAAGTGGGCTTTCACCTGATACTGAATCTGCGGGCACCCTGATCTTGGCTTTCTAGCTTCCAGAACTTGAGAAAAGCAATTCTGTTGTTTACCAGCTACTTGGTCTCAGGGGCACCTGGTTGGCTCAGTGGGCACAGCATGTGACTCTTGATCTTAGGGTTGGGCCCCACATTGGCCATCGGGCTTACTTAAAACAACAACAACAGCACATAAATAAAGTAGGCTATCAGCTACTTGGTCTCTGGGGTTTTGTGAGAGCAGCCTGAACAGATTAAGACAATATGTGCACATTCACATAGGTGAATAACCTTATGTTAATGGAGAATTGCCAAAGGCCTTAAGTGTAATTTGGAGCTGTGACGATCCGTATAGAAAGTTATCAAGGATACAGATGGAGGATCACCTGTCAAGTCAGGGGCCCCAGGGTACTAAGAAAGTGGGGAGGGAAAACTCGGTGTCTTGGTCTGAGCCAAGAGTCCAACAGTTGGAAAGGGTGGTTTGGCTTCTAACAATTATGTCCTAAGTCACAGCAATACCCTACTGAGCACATGAAAAACTCTCAGTCACCCCAAGATAAAATATCTTTCTAGAACTCTGGCTCTTTAGAAATCTCTGATGCCACCCTGACTACTTGCTCTACTTTTCCAAGAAACCGAGTGCTGCTCAGGCCTGCCCTGGATGCACCCCCATCTTGCCATAAAGCAAAGGGGTGCAAGACGCTGAAAGGAAGTGCTGTGCAGACTCCCTTCCCTCCTTCTCTCCAGTTTTTGTCTTTAGACCGAACAAAGTGACCAAGAGAAAGCATCTTACCTTCTAAAGGAAAGTATGCTTATGCCTCGATCTATCATAGATCTCCCAATAACATTGGTGTAATGTGTCTTGCCCAGGAAATAAATCATTAGTTGTGGATTCAAACTCAGAGAATCCTAGCCATTCCAGGAGGAATAGCCATATCGAGACTCTGTTCCTTGGGATTTCCAAACAAGGGACTTGGGAAAGACAGGTTTAGAAATCAGGGGTGGGAGGTGGGGGGCAAAAGTAATCTTTGCTGCAGGGGTTATCAGCTTATACAAAGTCACCAGGAGTTCGGAGAATGGTATAGCAGAGTTTTGTTTTCTTCGCTGACCTTCAGTTCATTCTGGATGTTACAGGAAAACTGCTCTGTAGGGTTATGCCCTGAACTGAGGCGTAACTTGGGCCCAACGCATGCCACGAACACATGGAAAGAGTTCGTCTTACAGCAAAGAGGAAAGTTGGGCAAAATGAGGCAAGACGTTATGAGAATTAAGAGGCAGAAGGCTGATGGACCAGTCTGTCTTTCTTGCATGAAAATAGAAGCAGTTTCTCACCAAAATACCTGCCTTGTGTGTGCATTAATCATAAAAACCCAGAGGGGATCCAATGGCTCCATTTATAATACCTATGCCAAGCAGGTATTTTTTCTTTCTATTTTTTCCCCTCTTCTATTGACAAGAGAGTTTGGGGAGAAGGTGCTTTTTAGTCATTACTTTTCTTGAGCAGTCAGTATTGCCTTAAGAAAAAAAATGCCGTGAATGTAACAAATCAGGTTTCCTACTGGGTCTGTGACAGCACAGGCAGGAGGGACAGAAAGCAGAATTGCACAGAGCTTGAAATAGTTGCTGATATATTTCCTGCCTCGCAGAATTAGAACGAAGCCAGAGAGGTTGAGCATGATGTGGGGGGTCCAACTGGACACACCTTTCAGGACAAATCTTTAGGCCTGATTCTTTTATTTTTGAGAGAGAGAGAGAGAGAGAAAGAGAGAGTGAGAGAGAGAGAGAGAGAGAGAGAGAATATGAGCCAGGGAGGGGCAGAGAGAGGAGACATGAAATCTGAAGCAGACTCCAGGCTCCGAGCCATCCGCACAGAGCCTGACACGGGGCTCGAACTCATGAACCTTGAGATCACGACGTGAGCCGCAGTCAGACGTTCAACCGACTGAGTCACCCAGGCACCCCAGGCCTAGTTCTGTATAAAGCCTCCTACGGCCTGGTCTGTGCCTGCTTCCCCACTCATGTTGCCGCTGCTGTTTGACTGGGGACTTCTGCACTGAGAGCCTCCTCCTGGCTCCTTGAAGCTACCATATGTTTTTCTGACTTGCCTTGATGTGTTCCCCGAAGTGAACCCCTACATTTCTTTGCCTAAATGAGTCCTGTCCAGGTTTTCAAATTCTGCTTTCATCACCACATCTGGAAACCCAACTTGACTCCTCAGATGGGTTTGGGTGGTCCTCCTCCATATTCGTGGTGCCTCCCTGTCCTAGGCATTAGTTTGCTGGTGCAATTGCTGAAGACCTTCTGTGAGGATCAACCTGGTCAGGTTGTAGGGGTGCAACTAAGGATTCCACCCAGGAATTGTTCCACTATTCCCTGTAGTCTATCATACCAATGTTCGGTCTAATATGCTACTACCTCACTTAACAACCCCAGTGGCTCCTTGCTGCTCTGGGCTCCGTAAGTGCTGAGTATAAATGACGGCATAAATCCAATCCCCATCCCCCGTGAAAGACACCAATGAACTGTGCTTCCTCACCGGCTGTCCTATTTCTCCTCCTACTTCCTCATCACTTTTCCTTTTTACAAGGGACCAGGATGATTGTTTTTAAGACTGCAGATATTATTAGGGGTGACAAGAAATATCTAGTAAATGTTAGGCAATATCTTTACTATTAGGAGGACTTTCCATATATAATGCATTAGGTGTGTGTGAATTACCTCCAGTATCTATTTAGAAATTTGCGAACGTCACAGATTAGGTTGCATAATTTTCTAATAATAAATTTTGCAACAGCGGAAAATAGATGGTATGGGGAACATATCCATGGTGTACGAACCAAGAGGTGAAGGTCCAGAAGTCAGTGCCCTGGCAGGGTCGGGATGGAGTTCATCTAAGCCACATGTGCTTTCCCAAAAGCCACTGTGGCCTCCCCAGGTGAGGCATTTCCAACGTAACTTTCTAATTGATTCGGCACTTGCCATCGGGGTGCTTGTGCAGTTGAAATATCATTAATAAATGCCCTTGACTTGCTTTCCAGGATAAGCCCACAATTAGGAACTTGAACACGGAGAAGTTGTTCACTGGGAATAATTTTCAGAAGTGCACTTGGTGGGCTCGGGGAAGTTGACGGCAGTCTTGGATGGAAATTGCCAGCCTTCTTAAGCCCCTAATTTCTATGCCAGAACAGGTACTTATAAAAAAGGCAGCGTTCGTTTTGTAAATGTTACAAAAGGAGGCAAGTGAATAGCTGTTATTAGGGGCTACTCACAGTCATCCCTTTATCCACCCCTATACAGTGCTTTTCGTGCATTATTAGGAAAAGAAAAAGGAGAGAATACATTCTCTGGGCCAGGACCTATGCTCAGTACGTGCAATTCTACAACCATCCTAAGGGATAGGTATTACTGCAAAGTTAGAATGGAGCTCAGAGAGGTCAGGAGCTTGCTCAAAGTCACTCAGCTTTGAGGGGTCAGGGTCTGGTTATATGTGGATCCATCCAATACCCCACTTCACTATATCCCTTCCTTGGAATATAATAAATATATCACACTCAGGGGCGCCTGGGTGGCGCAGTCGGTTAAGCGTCCAACTTCAGCCAGGTCACGATCTCGCGGTCCGTGAGTTCGAGCCCCGCATCAGGCTCTGGGCTGATGGCTCGAAGCCTGGAGCCTGTTTCCGATTCTGTGTCTCCCTCTCTCTCTGCCCCTCCCCCGTTCATGCTCTGTCTCTCTCTGTCCCAAAAATAAATAAAACGTTGAAAAAAAAATTAAAAAAAAAATATCACACTCAGTGCAGCCTTCCCTCTGATTTCACTTCTTTTTCTCTTGTAGCTGCCCCAACAATAAGCTCTCCTCTGGGGCTATTTAAAACCTTTGAACCACCACCGATTCAAGTCCTAAGCTTTTTCATCAAAATAACAAGCCTTGACTCCACCAAAATACTATCCCCAATAATTCTGTGCTATTGATTTTTTTCAAGACTTCATTTATCCCTAAGATAGTATAATGATCATATTTTTTTTCAAAATGGGCCTAATTAAATATATTTTTCAACTTTTATGAGAAGTCTTCTTTAGAAAGGAAAAGAAGATAGAAGGCAAAAAAAAAAAAAAAAAAAGACATTTCCTGACTCCAAGTGACGGAGTCATTGATAAATGAGACAGGGAAGAACAAGGCCAGTGGCTGGGATCTTCACCCTTTCCCTTCACCCCACCTGCTCACTTTGATGTCATCTAGGAGAGCCTTTCTCTTCGTCTGGCCATCATGCCCAGTGTGGTGTCACAGCAATGGCACGCATGGAGAGGATACCTGCAGGAATCTGGCCAGAGCACTTTGCTGGATGCCTGGCCTGACTCCAATGTGTGCATGTGAATCAGTCTCCTGCAGGCTCCTGGGAGGGGTTGGGAGGTCCCAGAAGGCTGATGGCTGCAGAGCCCAAGGTCAAAGTGAAGAGGCTCTGGTGTTAAAGGGCTTTAGGACCAGCAAACAACTGGTGTCATGGATTCTCATCCCGGGTGTTACAACGTCGCCGCATAAGGCTCAGGAACACCCCGTGAGCCACCAGTCTGGACAGGAGAACAGGCCAGCTACTGCACATCAAAGCACAGTGGATCCAGAGAAGGCATCACAGAGGAGAAGCCTTCTTCCTCCCGGACCCACAAGAACATACTACCACCAGGGGAAGGAGAGGGAGGTGGGGGCTGAATTCCCCAAGACCATTACTAAGATAATGCTTTAATAATTAACTCTGAGAGATTTTATAAAAATGGACAAAATCAGAGTTTTTCTATACTACTCAGAAGGCTGAGGCTTTTGAGAAACATCAGATTAAAGGGAGAAAACCCCTTTTATTTGCATATTTGGGTTAATTGTGAGTAAATGTGTGCCCTTGGTAAATAAATCTGAAACTATTCAGCTTCAAAATGTTCTTAAATTATTTATATGATAACTGCTGCCCTCGGCTTCTCCCCCAGCCCTGATCTACCCTGACAGATTATAAAAGATTTGAGAACAGGAGACTTTCTCCAAGGGGAAATATAGGCCAGTTTGCATTAAACATGTTTTAGGGACAACACGGACCTAGGGCTGTACGCACCTCTCTATGAAGGCTCGGTAATTAGAGGCTGATTAGTCTGATTATTACGCACTCCCTTCTGTGGGTGAGGATCCTCTCCCAGTTAAAGAGAGGTTTCCAGGGCTGTTCCACTTAAAGAGAAGGCTCCCCTCCTCTGCCAGGAGCAGGCTCTGCTGGGGGTAAAGACGGCAATCAGTGCTGATGACCACTTACCTAATTACCAGTGGGGCTGATCTCATCCCAGGTTCCCAAAGCACTTTTACCATAATTAACATCCCCCTCTTTCTTGCATCCCACAGAAGCCACTGAAAATCCACACCCAGACTCATAAGCCACATGACAGTCACCATCCCCCAGCAGCAACAGCAGTAACTGGGAAACATATACTACGCTATATAAACTGTTCTCACGTCTGCATGATTTTATCCTTTATCATCTCCCTGCAAGATCTGTTAACCTTAAGAAATACAACTGTCAGTTATTTTACCAGTGCAAATGGGCTTCCTTGGGATGAACAGAAAATTGCAAACTGTGGACACTTCAGTTATGGCAAACCACCGCCAGTCTGCAGAAGAAAGGAGAATGCTCTTTTATAGAGGAAAGGAGGAGTTGGGAGGGCTGTTGTAAACTCAAAGTCCATTGCAGTAAACGGAGAATGAAGTGTCGTGGCTTCTCATTGGCTGAGTCTTGTCAGTCTCTCATTGGCTGGGCTGTTGCTGGGGCAGGAGAGAATCTGTCCTCTTCTGGCTGGGGTAGTAGATAGAGCTGCAGGGGAAAGCAAGCATCATCTGTCTTCCAGTTGGGGTCTGCCCTGACCAGTGGTAGAGCACCCCCGCCCTGCCACGCTGGCCTCCCGACTCTGTGTGCAATGAGGTTTCCTTGTTTCCATTTCACAGATGTCTGGGGCTGCTGATTTCATCCCTTCTTATCCCATTTCGCTGACAAGGAATCTGTTGTCCAGAGAGGACTTGCGTTTATGTGACTAATGAAATTTGGACTCTGGTGTGAAATCCTACACACCTGGCTTGATCCCCTGCAACTTTTTAAATGCATTATTGATGACTTCTCTTCTAGCAATAGAACCGGGGGCTCCAAGAGAGCAGACATGTAATTTTGTTCACCTCTGTAGGCCAAGTACCTGTAAGGCACATACCAGGGACTCACGTTACTCTTGTATGATGAACACATCGCATGAAGGCAATGAACTCTAAAGACAATTCTTGCTTTTTTTCATAGTAACTTGGGAGCTGGAGTAGGTGAAAACACGAAAACAGCTCACTGGTAACCTCCAACCATGATTTCCCACAAGAAATCTCGTTACACTTGAAATTTAAGGATATTTACTGCTTCCTGAAAGTTTGGGGATGTCTAGGGGAGAAGTGCTCTGTTCTCATGGTTCTCCACCGTAACTCTGCTCTAACATGTGTCCACTGGGAAGTGCCATCCTACATCCTCTCCTCGCCGTACTGTTTCTTGGGAGGCAGCCCCTGGACCAGTCCGTCTTGCCATCCTCCAGGATTGAATGATTATGTGGTTTCCCCACCATGCTACCAAAACAAAGGCAGGCGAGATCACAGGAAACCGTAGCCGAGTAAGAAAGAGCTGGAGTCAGGGTCAGGCAGTCACATCTGTCCACGTATGTGAGGCACGTGCACAGCCTCCGGGGGTTTTATGGGCAGGGGTCCAAGCAGGTCATTAGTCTCATTTCCAGACTCAGACTGCACCTGAAGCCCCGTCTCTCGACCTTTGTTCATCCCAAGGGCCCCACTGACTCCTAATAATAACCCTAACTTGAAGTGACACTGTTAGTAACGACCACAACATTTTTCAAAGGAGGACACTCTCTCAATGCTGCCACTGACAACTGATACAGAGCATCCTCAGACAGAGCTGGGAAAGGCCTCCCTCCTCTGGGAAGGTGAAGAGAACAGGAACACTCAGATACTGAAGGGAAGAAGGCGGCATCATGGCTTTGTGAGAGTGAGAAGTGCCTCTTTTAAGCACAGAACCTTATCTCACGGGATCAGAATGAGCTCACATGAAAAATGAGAGGGTCTTTTGTCCTCTTTCGTTTAATCTGTCTGTGTTGTTCTCATTCTGAGACAAAAAGTATTGATGAAGGGGCTTTAGAGCTGACTTTTCTGCTTTACTTTAGCATGACAGACTGGTGCGTTATGCATACAAAACAACGTGTTGATAGAAATTGGAACAGACGGGAATTTTCCATTCTGAAGTTGGACTTTCAATGTTCATTTATCAGATATAATGTGACATAGGACACGGAGGCAGTCTTCTATGTGGGATTGTCATATTGTAAATGAACGGGTTAGGTTAGTGATTTATCCATTCACTGGGCGTCTGTCTTGCCTATTGAATCCCTACTATGTGCCAGGTACTTTGGACACTAGCACATGAGAAGCCCAGAAAACAATTTATGGAGTGAACAGACAAATAAGGATTTCCATAGTGCATGGCACTTCTGTGTTACACTAATCACTAAATAACTTATAGTTTCCTCCACAAGGAATATATCATATTCCCATATGTTCCTCAAGGGGAGGGACATTTCTTATACATACATACATATATGTGTATAATATGTATAATGTGTGTGTGTGTGTATATATATGTGTATATATATGTACCTGTGTGTATACACATGTATATGTACCTAAATATATATATGTATATATGCATATATATGTACCTATATATATATATATATATATATATATATATATATATATATAGGTACATATATATGGTACATATAAATATGCATATACCTGTATATATATATGCATATATATACTTATATATATATATATACTTATATATGCATACCTATATATAGGTACATATATATGCATATATACATATATATTTTTTTTCTATTGCTACCTCAAGGCTATGTTGCAGAAAACACATTTAATTATGAACTTCCTGGTAGTCAAGACAAAAAAGAGACAATACAAATAATGGTAGTGTTATAACAATGTAGACATATTGAATCCTAACCATGTACCAGGAATTCTTGAAACCCCTATAAATGAGGTTATTTCCATTGTTACCACTCTTTTTCCACATTAGAGACTAAGCCTTTGGACATCTGGGTAATGTGTCCCAGATAACAGAACCAGTAAGTGACAGAGCTGGGATTAATTCACGAGGATTCATCCTTAAACAGCATTACCTTCATAATGAGCCAACTTTTATCACTGCCATTTTAAGCAAAATTTACCTTCTGGAGGAAGCTATGACACAAATATAAGAAAAAAGATACAAACACAGCAAAAAATCCATGCAGCACAATAGGTAAACAGAAGGGTCAAAGAATCACCCGTGTCCTAAATGAAACTTTTTTTTTTCATGGCACATCCCACTACAGGCATTCAGAGTGAGATCTTTTTCTTGAGTTATTTCAATCATCAATCTGGAGAATTCTTTTGTGTCTGCCTGCTCGATCAGTGGCAGCTCTTTGCAAGAAATTTACAGTGATGTCAGTTTGTTGAAATTGATGATAGGAAAAAGTAGATGGATCTCAAGTTCCCAGACAATATCTGATGACCTAAATTAACTGTCACCTGATTCTGCATTATGGATGAGAAGCCAGTGTGACCGGAGATGTGGCCAACGGGACATGGGGCAAGGTCTGTCTGGGGAGCTAGCAGCTCATGACCTACACGTGTCTAGCAGCTGATTGATCTGGATAGATCTTTCTTGTGATTTCCCAAGCCTGTGGTAAGGTTCATAGAGTTTATCCCAGTGGAAGTATCATTTCCTCTTTTCCCCCAACTCCCAGTCAGTTCCGTTTCTGTATTTCCCAATTTATTGTTCAAATTCTCATTTACATCATTGTTATCCCCTATCGTCCCAGCTGCAATGTATGTCTGCTTCCCACGGCTCATCCCTCACTTCAGCTGTATTTTTCTCTCTGTGTGAATTCTCATGTTGGAGTCGAGCCTCTGGACTCTGTTCTGAGCCTTCTTTTCTTTTAACATGTCACTGTCTTTTTAAGCCAATGGCTTTCAATTTTGACTGTGCATTCAAATCATTTTGTAAACTTTAAAAAGACTCTTGCCCAGGCCCAATTAAATACAAATCTCTAGAGGTGGAGCCTGACATTTGCTATTTTGTGTAAGTCCCCTCAGGGGACTCACATGTGCGCCCTAGGTGATTTCCTTTATTTCCATGTCTCCAAATTCCTATTCTGAGCGGATAAGTCTTATATCTATGTTTCTGTTCTTCTTTCCTGAGATGTAGGTACATACATGCAATTACTTACTTGAAGCTTTCAACTGTATGTCCAATAAGCATCTAAAACTCAATATGTCAAAAGCTGAGCACTTAGCGTATTCTCCAACCTTTCAAAGCCTCAAAGCAAGTAAGTTCTAAGTCCCTTTTGGCCACCTGCTGTGTCTTTGAGCAAGTGCCTCATATCCTAGTTTCCGCAACAACAAGATGAAGATAGCAATAGTCACTGACAATGAGACAAATATGATAATACGTGTAGTCCTCTTAGCATAAAGCACAGTCTGCCTTGACACCAAGAAATGGTTGTTCCTGTTAACAGGTTGTAAGTTCCACGAGGGAACACAAATACCTATCATCTTTAGTCCTGTATCCGCAGTGACTAGCACCTGGTCTGGCACATTATAAGCACTCAATAAATATTTTGTTTAATGACTATACTTCTATTTTTAAAGGTGTTAAGAGTTTGTTTGAGGAAGAACTCAGTGGTTAGAAGAGCCAGGAAAGAAAGTCCAGGCGAGAGGCGGGGAGGAGCTGGGGCTGCGGCTATACCTGGGTGTTTCTAGCCTCCAGCACCATGACCTGTAAATAGGTTGCTCCTGTCAGTTACAATTATCAACATTCTTATCAGGTCCAGCTTTTGCTGGATGTATGTACAAGCTCCTGTATGTACACGGGTGGGTTTAGCGATGAATCTTTTCCATGCACATTTGTTTTAGTTCTCTCACTGAATTATGAAGTAAATTATACTATCATTTCCATTTTTGGATGTGAAATTAAAGCACAGAAAGATTAAATAATTTGCCCAGAGTCACAATCTGGACTGGAGTCAAGAAATACGATCATATGATCTTAACTACCATAACATAGTAAATAGAGAAGGAGAACTAGTTGTGTAAGACCTTGGGAGGACTGAAGTCCAATCTCATTTAAATCTAAATATGTGGTCACAAATGGACTCAAGATACAGTCATTGGCCCATTATCCCTGCTTATGGGGCCATGATGATAAAGCTAGCAAAGGTGTATTATCTCATTGTATTTTGAAGCAAAAAGCACTGAAATGGCTCTTTCCTTCTAATGAATGCCTAATCGGCAGCCAGACTATCCGGTCAAAATAGGTAAGAAGGATGGGTACCACCTGTTGTTTAAAATACAGGCCCTCTTTGTACTGTTAGCAGTCTCTCGAACACTCTTAATCTTCTGATCAAGTCTTTGTTTGCACAGATGAGATTAGAAATTGGACTTTTTTTTAAAGGAGCTTGGCATGAAATACTAAGCAATCATTTGGATACTATTAATGTCCTGAATTCGCCTTTCTTTGTTTAGGGGACTATATTATGCATGTGGAATCCCAGCTCAAGGATTTATCTAAATTGGCTGTGTAATACTAGATGACAGCAAAGGGATTTGTTCAAAATTAGCTTATGTCTTCCGAGGTAATGGAAATTATGCACAACCCCAGGAATTATCCACTACAGTCTCCACTAGCAAGTGAACTGTAGCCGTCCATCGCCACCGTCCATCTGTGTAGCAAGGGAGCTGACCGAAGAGACCGTGATTTCAACCAATGGCCCCATCCCAACCTCCACTCTCCTGAACATCTGAGGGAGGAGGCAGCCATGGCCTTAGGTAATTGCACCTCTTCTTAAGTGACAGTCACAAAGCTCTTAACACCTTTCTGCTTGGGGGCAGACTCCAGCCACCACCCCGCAGCCCCTGCTGGCCCCACCTTGCAGCGCTGTACCACTTGTCTGGGTATGCCTACTCCTTCCTCTAGGACTCTTCTCCTCAGCAAGGTTTGCCTGGCTTTTCTCATTACAGCTGCCTGGGTCATGTCCGACGCCAGATACAAAACCTCTTAGCCTTTGCAAACCACGTTCCGTTGGAAAAATCTCTACTGCTCTCCACTGATCTAGGTCTTTCTGAATAAGTTTTCATCATCTGAACCAAATGGGCAGCAAGTGCATTTATAAGGATGAAAATCTGTGACACTTTAGGATTAAGATCTTAAAAGGAATCATCAGACCAATTCGTCATCTTGTCAATGTAACTGTTATATCTAAAATGACTTGTGCTCTGATTTTTGAAGCACCCAGTTCAGAAAAAGGGATTATAAAAAATGTATGAATTCTTCCTCCTTTGACTCTTTCTGTTAATGGCAATACCATTTTCCCATTTTCCCCCAGTTTTTCAGACTCAAAGCCTTGGAGTCTTTTTTCCTTTCTTTTTTTTTTTTTAAGCATTTTTTTTTAGAACAGTTTTTGATTTACAAAAACCCTGAGCAGATTGTAGAGTTGTCATATACAACTCACCACAAGCAATTCCCCCTATTATTACATCTTTTATTGGTGTGCTACATTCGTTTTAATTAGTGGACCTGATGTTGATACATTATTATTAACTAAATTATATAGTTTACATTAAGATTCACTCTGTGTTGTAAAGTTCAGTGGGTTTTGAGAACTGTTATAATGGCATGTGTTCTCCATTACAGTATCATAGAGTAGTTTCCCTGTCCAAAAAATCCTCTTTGCTCTATCTGTTGATCCTTTGCTCCTTCTCCAGAGCCACTGATCTTTTTCCTCTCTCTGTAGAATGTCATATAGTTGAAATCATACAGTATGCATCCTTTCCAGACTGGCTTCTTTTACTTAGCGACATGCATTTAAGATTTCTCCATGTCTTTTTGTGTCTTATACCTCAATTCTTTTTATCATTGAATAATATGCCACTGTATGGACATGCCATGGTTTGCATATTCATTCACCTATAGAAGGACAGCATGGGTGTTTCCAGTTTTCTACGATTAAGAATAAGGCTGCTCTAACATTGGTTTGCATCTATTTGTGTGGGCATATGTTTTCAACACAATTGGGTATCTAGAACAACTGGATCATATGATAAGATTACATTTAGCTCTGTAAGAATCTGCTGGACAGTTTTCCAAAGTGGCTGTGCCATTTGCAATCTGTTAGCTATTAACCAGGGGTTCTGTTGTTCTACCTCCTCACCAGCACATAGTATTGTCATTTTTGTTTGTTTGTTTTTGGATTTTTGCCATGCTAGTAGGTATGTAATGGTAGCTCATTGTTGTTTTAATTTGTAACTTCCTAATGTCAGAAAACGTTGAATGCCTTTTCATGTGCTTATTTACCATCTTTTATCTCTGTGAGATTTCTCTTCAAATCTTTGGACCATTTTTTATTAGGTTGTTTTCTTATTGTTGAGTTTTCAGTGGGTTTTTTTTAAATATATTTTGAATACAAGTCCTCTATCAAATATGTGTTTTGTAAATATTTTCTTCAGTCTGTGACTTGTCATTTCACTCTACAACAGTGTTTTTTGTTTTGTTATTTTTTTTTATTTTTAAATTTTAATTCCAATATTGCTACCATACACTGTTATATTAGTCTCAGGTGCACAATATAGGGATTCAACACCTCTATACATTACTCAGTGCTCATCATGGTAAGTGTGCTCTTAAATCTCCTTCCCCTGTTTCACCAATCACCCACTCACCTGTCCTCTGGTAGTCATCAGTTTGTTCTCTGTATTTAAGAGTGTGTTTCTTGCTTTGTCTCTTTTTTTAATTTGTTCATTTGTATTAACAGTGTCTTTTTCAGATCAGTTTTTAATTTCACTAGTGCCTAACTGATCTTTTTAATTTTCCTTTTGATGTAGTATGCTTTGGTGTTGTATCTAAAAATTCATCTCCAACTTCCAGGTCATCTAGATTTTCATCTACGTTATCTTCTAGGAGTTGTGTATTTGTGCCCTTGAGTGCACAAGACTTGGGTCTATGATCCATTTTAAGTTAATTTTTGTAAAAGATTTAGTATGCATTTATGTTTTCTTACATATTGATATTCAATTATTCCAACACCATTTATTAAAATAGTGATTTTTTTTCTCCACCTTTCCATCTCCGCTCTTTCTACCCATCTGATCCTGTGTGCTGTCTACTTTCTCCTTTAGAGCTTTTAGCATATTAGTCACAGATATTTTACATCCCCTATCTTATAATTCCAAAAATACATATCACATCTGAGTTTGGTTATGTTCCTTGTGTTGTCTCTTCAGGCTGTGTTTTTTGTCTTTTGGCACTGCTTGGAATATTTTATTGAAAGCTGGGCATGATGTATTCGGTATTAGAAGTTTAGACAATTTCTTTTCTAGTGTTAAGGTGTTTTTTAATAGGTTTATTTATTTATTTTGAGAGATAGAGAGCAGGGGAGGGACAGAGACAGAGAGGGATACAGAGAATCCCAGGATGACAGCATGGAGCCCGATGTGCGACTCAAACCCACGAACTGTGAGATCATGACCTGAGTCCAAATTAAGAGTCGAATACTCAACTGACTGAGCTACCCAGGTGCCCCTCCAGTGTAAGTTTTATGTTAGGCTGGCTAGCATTTGGTCTGTGTTTCCAGTTTGTTGTAGCTACAGATGCCAGAGGCTCATTTCCTCCAGCTTCCTTGGGGTTTTTGTTTCTTTCTTTTTTTGTCCCCTGAGTTCTCTCTGATCTTTGCCATTGGCCCTGGTCAGGCTTCTGGAGGTAAAATCTTTGATGATTTGTAGACCTCCCTAAGACTGGGGCCCCTAGAGTTTTTAACTCTGGAACTAGTCCACACACAAGCTCCAGAAATGTATCAATATTCTCATTTACATCTTCCTACCAGTTAGTGGCTCCAGGGGCTTCCACTTCAGGTGAGTTTATCTTGGCTGTTATTTATTCCCTGTAGCCATCTGTTTGTCCAGATTTCAGGTGGTGATTTATCCTGGAACCTCTGTTATTTGGTGGATATAAAAAGTCATTGAATTTCATTCTGTTCAGCCCTTTTTTTTCCTTCTCATTATAAGAACAGGTGTAATGTTCCAAGCTCCATAGAAATTGAATCTAGAAAGATCCCATGGAGTCTTCTCACTTTCTCCCTTGACCTCATCCTTGACTCCTCACCCTAACTCATTCAGTTATTCGGTATTTATATGCTTCTATGACATGTGTGGCATCTACTGTCCAGTGACTCAGCAATGAAGAAGTCAGTCAATGGTGAATAAAGGAAGAAGGAAGTAAACACGTTTTTCATACAGCACTACCACTTACAAAAAAAGAGAATAACATGAGAACAGTGATTAGAGGAAATCAGAAACACTTTAGGTAATTATCTGAGAAGAAATACTTTAGGTCATGTAGTCAGCCGAGAACTTCAAAGTTATGAGCTGGGAGATAATCTATAGGAAGAAGCTTTCAGAAACAATGGATCCTAAATGCAAGGGACCTAAGGTTGGAACATGTTTAACGATTTTTTTTAAAAAACACAGAAAATAGTACATAACTGCAATATATTGAATATAGTGGGATCTGCCATGACATGTATCTAGAAAGGAGACAGGTGAAGTGGAAATTAGGTCAAGCCTTGCACATATAGCAGTACTTTAAATTTTATTCTAAATCCTTTGGAATGTCACTGGAGTAGATTGACATTTTATATATGTGTTTCTCTTCATGTCTACAGAGAATGGACATTTTAAAGTATGGATGTGTGGAGACTAACACAGAGGCTGTGATAGTAGTTTGGGGGAGAGGTCATGGTCAGAGCTGTACCTGTGGAAAAGTGGAGAAGTGGATGGAGATGGTTTGTCATGTCTTTGAAGAGAAGGTTAAGACCAGCTTTTGATCAGGTGGAGGTGAGGGAAGGAATCTAGGATCAAGGCACATTTGCAGGTGGTTGTTCAAATTGTGGAATATTGGTCAGATTCTGCATTCATTCTGAAGGTAGAAACAAAAGAATTTGGTGAAGAACTGAACAGGGGCCATCTGACAAAGAGAGGAGCAAAATGCCTGGAACAAGGATGCTATCAACTCTTGTGTGGCAAGGCATGTGGCTTTCCCACTTTCTTTTAAGATGCAGAATGCTATTGGGGCTCCTGGGTGGCACAGTCGGTTAAGCGTCCGACTTCAGCCAGGTCACGATCTCGCGGTCCGTGAGTTCGAGCCCCGCGTCGGGCTCTGGGCTGATGGCTCAGAGCCTGGAGCCTGTTTCCGATTCTGTGTCTCCCTCTCTCTCTCTCTGCCCCTCCCCCGTTCATGCTCTGTCTCTCTCTGTCCCAAAAATAAAAAAATAAACGTTGAAAACAAAAATTAAAAAAAAAAAAGATGCAGAATGCTATTAATAATTTGCTGATTCCTTTAAATTCCATTTGCATTCAGAAACCAGGAATGCATGGAATAGAGTCAGAATAGAGATGGGTCTGATTTGGCATGGCGACTCCTCTCTGTCTAAAGGCCAAAACATCTTGTGCTGAAACTTGGAAATATTTAATGGATGTTTCAAGCAATAACAGTTGACTGCTTATAGAGCAGAGCTTCTCCTGTAGGAATGTTGGCATGTCAGTGGATAAGAAGTCTATCCATTTAGTGGGCATCCTAAATAAATTCAAAATGATCTGTATGCAAATCTGAGTCTTGTTTGTTTTCTGCCAAGATGTCAAATAATAAAATGAATTATTAGTCACTTTTTTTCACATCAATACATTTAAAGATATAATCGTATATGAAAACAGGCTCTGGAAAGGTCTGTGATTACACAGTAATCAAGATCTCAATCAATCTTCTACAAAGCCACAAAAACTTCTCTATATTTATTGTTTTTCTTCCTACATTATACTGAAAATAACAGTTTATATGTGTGCTTCTGACTACCAAAGTGGTTTTTAAGCATTTGGAGAACTAGACCGTGGCCTAGAGTACCTACAGGAAGTTTTGAATCTAATTCCCAAATAGATATGCTTACATGCATAAACATCCAATTGGGGAAATTACTGCATGGCTGGCCTTTGTGGGCCTCTTAAAGACCATCCATGAAACTCTGATAAGATTGTCTAAAACACTGCAAATCCAGGCTGCTTCTGTGTTTCAATTCGATCCACATTAAGCTAAAATACTACCTGTGGAGCAAACAGTTTGCATCCTTTCTTAAGAAACCTTGTGTTGGCTGAGGTATCAGTTTCTTCAAGGGTAAGGCTATTGTGTCTTTAGTTTATTTGTATCTTCGGGACCTATAAAGGGCTTAGTGAAGAGTCTCTGAGGCTTGCCAAAAGGAGAAATACAACACAATGGAGAATACCTGGCCTAAGAAACGAACTTTTCTTCTGTTCCATCTTCCTCTTTTGCAGTCCTGAAAGGGTTCTAGTCGTGTTCTACATTTAGGTATTCTTGGTGAAAAGTTATTCTGACATTAGTGTGTTTTTTATATAGGGAATTTTTACTGCATCATATATGACTCGAACCATGTTCTGGTAGAATATAATGGGGAAAACAGGCAGGCAAAGAATGAACTAGGACCTTCAGAATGAAGTTAAGTGCTGAATAGGAAGCCAGTTAGATTCTTGGGGAGAAGTCTGATTCTCATTAGGGAATCAAAGAGCTCATTTGAGTGCTACATGATATGCCATTTGCCATATTGTACTGTCTGGGTCCAACTCTCACCATGGTCTCCAGTATTGGTAGAGAGAGGATAATAAGCTTGTGCTGTCATAACAAACAATCCCTCAATCTCAATGGCTTAGTACAAAGCTCTACTCAATACCCTTCATATGAACTCTGATGTAGGGTAGATGATTCTCTGTGCAGCTGTCCTTTGTGTGGTGGTTCAGTAAATCAACTTGCTTTGACCCTTTGACACCTTAATGTCAAAGGCTCCCAGGTTAATTGTTTCAGGGAAGAATTACACAGGAGAATCATGTATGAAAAGGGCTTTTAATCCCTGGTTCAGATAAAACAAACATTATTCCTGCTCACATTTTACTAGCTAGAATCAGTCATGCAGCCCTATTCAACTGACAGGGGTCTGGGAAGTGGTTGTCCTTGTGCTCAAGGATGTAGGAGTGGCACAGGTGGGATGAACCCACAGCACTGTCCCTGCCACACTGCACTGCCTTTGCCACTTTTCTAGACTTATCAAACCCCTTTCCATTCCTTGAACACACCCCAGGTTTATGGTGCTTTGTTACCCACTCAGCACATTCCCCGAGAATTCTCAGAAAATACTTTTTGGGGGATACTCTGTCCCCTCAAATGTTTGATCACTCTTTAAGACACCTGCTCCAAAGCTACCCTCCCTGAATCCTTCCTTGACTCCCTTGGGAAAGCTGGCCCATCCCTCATTTGTGACCTTCCAGCACATTTTACAGAAATGACTAGACCATGTAACATATGGTATTTGTGTTATTTCTTCCTTGTCTCGTGTGTCTTTCTCACTAGTTTGTGTGTTTTGGGGTGGGTTGGTAAAGACAATGTTTTTGGTTTTTTTTTTCTTACTTGTTTTTGTCTGCTTTTTTCCTCTCATATTATTAGACTAGCTAACACAGAACAATGCTTAATGAAGGATTGCTCAATAAGCTGAGTTTGTACCTGAACCTTAAAGAGAACATATTTTCTTTTTTAAAAAATGTCATTCACCTTCCCCTTTAGGACTAGGTCAACAAGGGTCATAATTACCATCATTCCATACATATTGGAAGTGCCTAATCCCTCTATAGAACAAGAAAATATCTATGGTCATTCTCTCATTTGACCAATATCTCACTCGAATAGTTATTAATGGAAGTGAGATAGGAAAACTCAATTAGGGTAAGAGGGAGATGATATCTTTAGCTAGAGAGAAGCATCGAGAATAACAAAATTGAGTTAAACTTTTATTCTTATGTCTCTAAGCTATAAAGAGCTCCACTTAATATATATTTTTTCCTATTCTTTATTTGAGAAATTACACTTAATTTCAATACCTAATTTAGTTTCATTTCAAATTTTCATTAAAATGCTGTAGATTCTTTTTCTCTGTTAATGCAAATAGTAAGTCTGGACCCAAAATTATCCCCACCAGCACCTACTTGCTGCCAGACGTTCTTTTCAACTATTTAAATAGGCATTTTATAACAAACCATTTAATAGAAATATATGATTTATGTAGGCAGAACACAGTGTTTCATTAAAATAGATTAGAAAAGTTTAGACCTTGAGTTCAAACCAGGGTAATTACTTTGTCATTACCTTGCCTATAGTTCTTTCATTTCCAATTGTATATTGATTGGTTAATTCTCTGTTCCGTTTTCTTTAAAGAAATTTATAATGGTCCATAAAATAGCCTTTGTCTCTCTTTTACACGTATGTTCTATTTCCTCCACTTGCATACCATACCAGAACCAGTTTGAAAGTGATAGGGGGACACTTTCAAGAATTATGCTGGAATAAGAAGCATAAACAGAACCGCTCCAAGTATGTTGAGACATCTGAGATGCTATAAATAGACTGCCATTCAGCACTTGGTATTTTTGTTTTTCTTTCTTTCTTTCTTTTTTTTTTCCTTGTTCCTCTGAATCAGGCATCTGTATCAACCATCACCCTGATGACCCCTATAAGGTGTAGTGTGCAATCAAAGACATGTTGTTGCTTCTTTATTTCCTATTTTCCTTGTGAGGGGAGTTTTCTACTGGGTTAGGTCCAGCCAAACAACTCTGTAGAAAAGGTATTCTTAAAAAGGCATCAACCAGAGGGCAATTGCAGGGTTCAGAAAAACAGTTAATGTAAGAAGGTGCTGTGGATTCAGATGATTGGCTTGTGAAGTCAGGTTATCCCCTAAAGGACTGTGTGGTGGATGGTAGAGACCCCTGAGAAATGGACAGATTTACCAAACGTTAAGGGCCGACACCTTTTGCCTCTGTGTCACCCAACACTTGAACACTCAAGATAATCTGAATTGCTCTTCATCGCTATCATTTACATCCCACGTCTCTAATAGGTCTGGGCCTAGTACAATTAGCAGACATGCAGATAAATAGAACGCATGACTCAAAAGGCAGCAGCACCACTGCTTTCTCTCTCATTGTATGATGTGTTGACTTCCATTTCTTGTCCTTTTCCACGAATGGAAGTAACAATCTCACCCTATCTCATAG
Organism: Prionailurus bengalensis; assembly: GCF_016509475.1. Taxonomy (NCBI): domain Eukaryota; kingdom Metazoa; phylum Chordata; class Mammalia; order Carnivora; family Felidae; genus Prionailurus; species Prionailurus bengalensis. The sequence continues at coordinate 77,872,241 of NC_057353.1, read as the reverse complement.
GTGTAATGTAAGTTTTTATAGTAATAGCAACAAGTAGTAAAATAAAACTAGAAATTGTTCTCATTCCTTGAGGGCTTCCTGTAAGTGTGCTCTGTGCTAAGTACTTTTCTCCTTCAGTCCTTACAATAGCCTTGTGAAACAGGTACTATTTATTTACAGACTTATAGGTAAGGAAAACCAGCCTCAAAAAGTTAAGCTAGTTTTCCAAATACACCTAGAAATTAAGTCACAGAAGCAGGAATCAAATAAAAAGTTTTCAGAATCCAAAGACTATGTTCTAGCTGTTGGTAAGAACTTTAAAAAAAAAATTACCCGGGTTATTATTAATGTGAATGTGTTGTTACATTCATCATTTTCCCCAGGGATCTGGTGATTCATGCTGCTTTCATGGCTAACAAATGTCTGTGACATTGATAGTCCTTAAGTGTCCCCTTACTACTTAGAGAGGTACCCAGTTCGCTGTCATATACAAATAAGCGTAAACCTCTCCATTACTGTGAAGGAGACATTGTCTATATTAAATTATAGTACAATAAAAAGAACTCAGAGAGTTTGTGATGCACCTGGGGTCTCAAGCTCTATAAATGGTGGGGACACATGAGAACCCCATTTGAGTTTCTTCATTTCGATATAGTGTTGGTACATACTGAATACTCATTAAATCCTAAATTTTATTATTAGCCTCTTACCAAAGCAAGAAGGTGAAATCAGACGAGGGGAAGGGTTAAGGGTGACACCTGTATTTCCAATGTCCATAACTAAAGGCCTCTGGGGACACAGAAGTGCAAGTGTCCTTTAGAGAGTTGAGAAAGTAAGACAGAAACAAATTTATGATGCAGAGAAGTGTTACGGATGTAGATTTAGGTGGTATCTCTCACCGAGTGGGTTCCTTGGAGGATAAAGACAGGTTTGCATGAGTGAGATATTTATTACGGAAATCTCAGGATTATGGAAACAATGACCATGAAAAGAAAGCACGTTTGCACAGAAGAAGAAGGTGAGCCATAATATAGTCTCAGTGGGGTTCTCAGCTGACCATATGGGTATTTGAAACCAAGGACGCCTGTAAAGAGTTTCCTAAGGTGGGGTGTGTATGAGTCACTACCAGCCAAAAGGCAGGTGCTCCTGCTTCCAATCTCATCCCAGCATCAGCTTCCTCAGCTCATTTGCAGCACCTGGAGTTTCCCAGGAAGATGACAGAGAGTAGCCTGTAGGAGGGTTAATACGAAGTGTTCTTGGGGTCCACACCTGTGGAAGCTAAGTGAGGAAGCAAGCTTGAACAAAAGTACATGGGCAGCTGTGATGTGAACTCATTGGGGATCTCAAGCAAAGGGGAATTCTGATGCTTGGATGACCCTTCAGAGTTGCAACATCTCAGCTGACGGTAAACTGTGGCTCAGTGCTAAGCCCTTTCTAGAGTTGTTTCATGACTTATTGAAAATGATTCTCCTTCTCATAAAATGGTGCCAAAGATACTGGTTTTTGTTGTTGTTGTTAATTTTTTTACTTTATTTTTTATTTTTTTAAATTTACATCCAAATTAGTATATAGTGAAGCAATGATTTCAGTAGATTCCTTAATGCCCCTTACCCATTTAGCCCATCCCCCGCTCCCACAACCCCTCCAGCAACCCTCAGTTTGTTCTCCATATTTATGACTCTCTTTTGTTCTGTGTCCCTCCCCGTTTTTATATTATTTTTGTTTCCCTTCCCTTATGTTCATCTGTTTTCTCTCTTAAAGTCCTCATATGAGTGAAGTCATATGATTTTTGTCTTTCTCTGACTAATTTCACTTAGCATAATACCCTCCAGTTCCATCCACGTAGTGGCAAATGGCAAGATTTCATTCTTTTTGATGGCCGAGTAATACTCCATTGTATATATATACCACATCTTCTTTATCCATTCATCCATCGATGGACATTTGGGCTCTTTCCATACTTTGGCTACTGTTGATAGTGCTGCTATAAACATGGGGGTGCACACCTGTATCCCGTGAATAAAAGCCTAGTACTGCAATTGCTGGGTCGTAGGGTAGGTCTATTTTTAGTTTTTTCAGGAACCTCCATACTGTTTTCCAGAGTGGCTGCACCGGATTTCATTCCCACCAACAATGCAAAAGAGAACCTCTTTCTCCACATCCTCACCAACATCTGTTGTTGCCTGAGTTGTTAATGTTAGCCATTCTGACAGGTGTGAGGTGGTATCTCATTGTGGTTTTGATTTGTATTTCCTGATGATGAGTGATGTTGAGCATTTTTTCATGTGTCGGTTGGCCATCTGGATGTCTTCTTTAGAGAATTTTCTATTCATGTCTTTTGCCCATTTCTTTTCTGGATTATTTGTTTTTTGGGTGTTGAGTTTGATAAGTTCTTTGTAGATTTTGGATACTAACCCTTTATCTGATATGTTATTTGCAAATATCTTCTTCCATTCTGTCAGTTGCCTTTTAGTTTTGCTGATTATTTGCTTTGCTGTGCAGAAGCTTTTTATTTTGATGAGGTCCCAGTAGTTCATTTTTGCTTTCATCTCCCTTGCCTTCAGAGATGTGTTGAGTAAGAAGTTGCTGCGGGCAAGATCAAAGAGATTTTTGCCTGCTTTCTCCTCGAGGATTTTGATGGCTTCTTGTCTTACATTAAGTCTTTCATCGGGGCGCCTGGGTGGCTCAGTCGGTTGGGCGTCCGACTTCGGCTCAGGTCATGATCTCACGGTCTGTGAGTTCGAGCCCCGCGTCCGGCTCTGTGCTGACAGCTCAGAGCCTGGAGCCTGTTTCAGATTCTGTGTCTCCCTCTCTCTCTGACCCTCCCCCGTTCATGCTCTGTCTCTCTCTGTCTCAAAAATAAATAAACATTTAAAAAAAAATTAAAAACAAAAAAGTCTTTCATCCACTTTGAGTTTGTTTTTGTGTATGGTGTAAGAAAGTGGTCCAGGTTCGTTCTTCTGCATGTCGCTGTCCAGTTTTCCCAGCACCACTTGCTGAAGAGACTGTCTTTATTCCATTGGATATTCTTTCCTGCTTTGTCAAAGATTAGCTGGCCATACGTTTGTGGGTCCATTTCTGGGTTCTCTATTCTGTTCCATTGATCTGAGTGTCTGTTCTTGTGCCAGTACCATACTGTCTTGATGATTACAGCTTTGCAGTATAGCTTGAAGTCTGGGATTGTGATGCCTCCTGCTTTGGTTTTCTTTTTCAAGATTGCTTTGGCTATTAGGAGTCTTTTCTGGTTCCATACAAATTTTAGAATTATTTGTTCTAGCTCTGTGAAGAATGCTGGTGTTACTTTGATAGGGATTGCGTTGAATGTGTAGATTGCTTTGGGTAGTATCGACATTTTAACAATATTTGTTCTTCCTATCCAGGAGCATGGAATCTTTTTCCATTTCTGATATTTTTTTATATATATAAATAAATTCTGTTAAGTTTTTGAGGTTTAGCAGGATGTCTGCTCAATCTCCAATTACATGGAATTTTCAACAATGAGCTAGTAGAATCCTTCATCACAATGTGACAATATTTGTTGAAAGATTTTGCCTCATATCACTGCCTCTTCCCCCCAACCTTCTTGTTGCAGTAGGAGAAGTCATTTGGTCATTATTGGAGGGACTAATGTGCTTACAGATTGAATATTCTCATCTGTTCAGATAAGAACAAAACTTCCTTTCTTCCTAAAGGATAAAATGATTTTTTAAATTACTGACGCTGATTGACATAATTAAATACTTCTGGATCACTTATATTTAAATATATATCCAATTTTCCTTGAAACTTCTCAATGTAAGCATTTTATAGATGAACATTTGTTTCCAAGAGAGATAACTTTTTCAAAGGTCACACGGCAAGAAAATGGGGGATTTTAAGGGGATGGAGAGTAAAAGAAAACAAATGCATTTACTCAGCATGAAGCACTGTAATGATATGTCTTCCTCTACTCCCCATATGGAGGAGAGAGATGATGGCTGAGTCATGTAGAGCCTTGACATGAGCCATATTCCCTCAGATTTCAAACCCATGTCATCTCACTGTATCAAGTCTCTTCATTCTGATAATATTTGAGAAGATTGCTAACTCTCAGTTCCTCAAATGCAGTTTTACTCGTAATCATGACCAAAATCACAGCTAAAACATGTTGTGAATTTACCATGTGCCATGAGATGTGTGGTCATGAGACTTTAGGAGATGAATCAGAAGAACATTTTACTTTCTGTTTTTTGAATCTGGATGAATTAAAAATGTCTTTTCTCTCAGATATTGATGCTTATACATGGGAAAGTTTACATAATCATCATGCCCCCGTAAGTCTGGTTCCTAAGCCATTGAGTTTGGGCATATAAAGTTGGTCCCGTAACTAAAAGCCAAGAGGCAACATGACAAAATATGCCAGTTGTCCATGACCCTCTACCCACACTTCCAGACTCATACCTATCAGATGCTTTTCCCAAAACACAGCTATTCTGAATGTCCTTTAATGACCCAAGACTCTCACCCATGAAGGCAGGGTTAGGGCTGTAGGTGGCTGGAAAGGACAAAAGGTTTGGTTTTCGTGGCTCAGTGTCTTCTATTAGCTAGGGATGTTCATTTCCTATACCCACAGGTTTCACCTTATTTACTATGAGAAAAAGAAAGGTCTATGTAATTTTCTATAACTTATCATCTTTCAGTTTTTGCTTTTATGGCCCTGTTTATAGGCATTTTCACCTCATATTTGTTCTTTTGGTAATTACCTGGAATGTCCTATGACCACTTGGTTTCCGCCCCCCCCCCCCACTCCCTTCCTGTTCCTCACATACCAGGACAGGACTATGTTGTATTCACTGCTTTATCTCCAGGGCCAAACACAATGCCCAGTGAGCTGAAGTGAACCAATTCATTTCTCTGTTCAAAATTCTTAAGTGGCTCCTGATAACTCACCTTCTAGAATTATCTTCTCTCCCACATATGCTTGACATTGCTGCAGATTCATTTTCTTGACACTCAAACTAATCATCCCTATCAGGCAGGGATCACCCAGAGGAGCAGAACCACTACACACACACGCGCGCGTGCACGCACACACACACACACACACACAGACACACACGCATCTGTTAACAGGAATTGAGCTTATGCAATTATGGAGCTGGATAACAATTCCTGTAGGTGTTTTTCCTACAGACTGATGCCCACAGGCCAGCAGGCAAGGAGGGAATATGAGGAGCAAACTGAAACCCCTTAAGCGGGTAGACTGAAACCTGTGTCTATTTTTGTTGCCTGTGAAGGGAGGTCTAATGGAGACAAAGCTGGAAGCCAATCTCAGCCTGCTCAGTGAGCTTGGTAGCACTGAGTTGGTTTCATCTTCGAAAGTGTTCAACTTCATTCTGCTGCAAGAAGGCTGAAACCAGATTCAAACTTACGTCTTCTTAGTTGATTACAAAGATTGCATTTCCAGAGCCCATAACCCACTACAAATCTTCCCTGACTTAACAAGGGGGTATGTTCTGATACATCCTAACTTGAAAATATCCTAAGATCAAAATGCATTCAGTACACCCAACCTACCAAACCTCATGCCTCACTTAGCCTAGCCTACCTTAAAATGTGCTTGTAACACTTACAGAAAAGCCTGCAGTTGGGCAAAATCCCCCAAATAAAGCATATTTTATACTAAAGTGTTGACTCTCTCAGGTAATTTTTTGAGTACTGTATTGAAAGTGCAAATGTCTGTGTGTGGGCAGAATGGTTGCCAGTGCGTTGGTTGTTGGCCCTTGTGACGATTGCTGGCTGGCAGGGAGCTACAGCCACAGCCACCACCCGACCGCAGGGGAAAGGGGTATCCTGCATATCGCTAACCCAGGAAAAGATCCATACTCCAAATATGATCTCTGCTGAGCGATTTCGGTTGCAGGGTTGAACAGGTGGAAGATGGGGACTGCCTGTACTCTAGAAGTTACTGTATGACATTACTATACGCGGTCATTCTCGTTTTCTGTAACTGTTCCTCCATCCAGCTCCTCTCAACATGTCACTGATCTGATTTGATCTGAGCTTCCTTCAGTGCACAATTTATCCCATTGGTCCCAAGTCTTCAGCTCTGGTGCTTTTATCAAAAATGAAATCTCCTCGTACTTGGATCTTGGCTCAGCGCACCACTGTCTTCTGTCCTTGAGTTGATGCATTTAGGAGAAATTGTTTCCCCCATCCTGACCATGGCTATTGTTGAAGCCCGAACTGTGGAGTACCTTAAATGTACTAATTTTATCCTGGTATCATGTTCTCCTGGAATAGGATCCTTTCAGCATCCGTGTCCCTAACATAATTTGTTTTCCAAGTACCTCAGGATTTTATTAGTCCAAACTAAAGACTGCTGATACTGAATATTACATTCTTGGTTAACAGACAAAATAAAAGTTCTATGCAAGAATGTCTTCAGTTTGGTGGACCCCTTATACCTTACTCTACCCCATTGGTTTCCCACTCCAAACGCTAGAGCCCATGATATCCAAAATGCCAGCAGGTATGTGCTTTTCTGAGAACTCACAGGTGAGACTGTAGTGCAAGAGGAAGACATTTCTGTCAAGCACAGGGACTTTAAAGGAAAGCTCTGAGTGTTGTGTCACTGCTGATGGCTTCAACCCTCAGGCAAGAGACTGGGGACTTTAACGGGGGCAAGAGAAGTCTTCCTTAATCTTATTAACCTTATGCTTCCGTGCCCCCAGAAGCTGCCTCCAGGCCTGGCTCCCACTGGGTGCCTTGGCAGCTTTAGCAGGCATGGGACAACACTTCTTTAATATGAGACGGATTACAGAACTGCCTTCCCAGATCTGAGGAGGCTAGATGTCCAGACTGGGTTAGGGCTGTCCTCGTTTCTGAGTAGCTGTTCTAAGTGGATAGGATTCTAGAAAATATTTCAGGCAGACTATGTTGCAAAGTCAGTCCAATGCAGGAGGCTAGCATGGTATGAATGAGGGCTTCCAAAACTTGAGTAATTCCTGCACAGTCTTTATGATATCATCTTAATTACATTGTTCCTTATTTAACTCAAATCTTAGTTAAATGTTTTTATTAAAAGAATGAACTTTACATTACTACTATAAAGGGAAGACCAGCATGACATGGCACAAAATACTTCACTGTAATATAATAAATAAATACACATAATGAAAACAATTACCATTCTCATTTAAAGAGCATTTTTTTTCACAGAGCTGGAATAAAACCAACTGTATTTGGAACTATATTCTATTCATGACTTAAATGAGATATAACTCTCATACCACACACTCCCAACATGTAAAGAACTTGAAACTTGTTATTCTTGTCCTTCTAAAAAAAAAAAATCCCCTGAAAACCTGATATTAAACAACTTTTTTTTTTTTTTAATCTATCAGAGAACCTGGGTCGCATGACAAATTGCTACCCTGAAATGTTAGAGACAGGTGAATCCAGAGTCATAGCTGAGGTTTACTGGACTGGAACAGAAACTACGGGAGCCATAAGCTGTTAGAGGGGAATGTTGAAGAATGGCTGGAGGCTACATTTGGACCAGTGTGAGAATGAGAAACTCCTGGGGGGTCTGTTTTTTTTTTTTTTTTTTTTTGGCGGGGGGGAGAAGGGTACCACACGTTCATGACTCAGCAACAAGAACCCTGCCAGGTTCTTATAGTGAAAATACCAAAGATTCCCTGTGACGCCAGGGGGAGGAGGGGAAGGCAAATCTTTGTGGAATGCACCTTACCGTGCTCTCCATCGCAGATGCTTACTCTCCAGAGCAAAAGAACTTCTCAGAACCTTGTCCCACATGCACAAAGAGCATTTCTCCTACTCCATCCCCTTTTAGAATTTGTGTCTCCTGTTAGGATGGGGGAAAATGTTAAAAAATATGTGTGAAGACTGCAGCTCAAAAAAACACAGGGCCACTGAAACAACGACCTACTCAAAAGACTACAGAGCGGTTGCCTCCCCAGCCCGCAGACCTTGCCACCACGTCAACAGAACTTCAGCACATTCACAGGGGGTGACAGCTGAAAGGGCCAGAAGACACAGGCTCTCTCTGAGGAGGAGTAATTAGGGAAACCTAACATCAACAGGGAAGACAGAGACAGGAACACTAGAATAATTCAGTGCCTCTGACACCTCAACTGCAATAAAAATTTAATACAGTCCGGGGCGCCTGGGTGATTCAGCAGGTTAAGCGTCTGACTCTCGATCTCAGCCCACGGCACTGATCTCACCGGTGCATGAGTTCGAGCTCCACATCTGGCTCTGCACTGACAGTGTGGAGCCTGCTTGGGATTCTCTTTATCCATTTCTCTCTGTCCCTCCTCTGCTCATTCTCTCTCTCTCTCTCTCTCTCTCTCTCAGAATAAACTTAAAAAAAATTAAAAAGAAAGAAAACAGCCCAACCCGTAGACAGAGTAACATAAAACCTCACACCAAAAGGGCTCTGACTTCAGTTCCTAATATCCAATACGTCATGTTTGGCTTTCAACGAAAAATGCAAATCAGGCCAAAAGGCAGGAACAAAACACATCTAAAGTGACAAAGCAATTATCAGAACGAGACTCAGATATGATACAGATGCTGGAATTATCAGATGGGGATTTAAATAGGTATGATTCATGTGCTGAGTGCTTTAACGAAAAAGATAGACAACATGCAGGAACAGGTGGGCAACATAAGCAGAGTGGAGACTCTAAAAAAAATTAAAAGAAACATCAGAGGTAAAAAAAATATTGTAACATAAATGAAGAAAGACTTTGATGGATTCATCGTAGACTGAACAACAAGGAGGGAATCAGTGAGCTTTTCATGAAAATAGGTTGATAGAAACTTCCCAAACTGACAAGTGAAGAATGGAAAGAAAACCAAATAGAAAAACACACAGAACACTCAAGATTGGTGGGTAAATTTCAAAATATGTAACATCTGTCTAATTAGAATGCTAGAAGGAGAAGAAAGATAACAGAACAGAAGAAATACTTTAAGTGATAATGCCCAAAATGTTTCTAAAGTTAATGACAGAAACCAAAGCACAGATCCAGGAAGCTCAGAGAATACCACAAGCATGATAAATAACAAAATTAAAAATAAAAATCTACACTCCTGTCTCCCTGCCCCTCCCCTGCTCATGCTCTGTCTCTCTCTGTCTCAAAAATAAATAAAAAAAAAATCTACACCTAGACATACCATCTTCAAACTGTGGATAAGCAAAGATAAAAAGAAAATCTTGAAAAAAGCCAGAGGTTGGGGAGGAATACCTTACCTCTTGAGGAGCACAAAAGAATTACAGAAAGATTCTGGTCACGAACCATGCAAAGAGGAAAAGAATGGAGTGAAATATTTAAACTGTTGACAGACAAAAAACAAAAGAAAACAAAAAAACAACAACAAATTGTAATTATATGCCCAGTGAAATTATCCCTGCAAAGTAAATGGGAAATAAGACTATCTCAGATAAAGAGCAAAAAAGAGAATTAATTGCCAGCCGATCTTCCCTGCAAGAAAGGGAAGTTCTTCAGAAGCAAGGAAGATGATTCAGGTTGGAAACTCAGATCCACGTATTAAAAGAAAGAACGTTAGAGAAAGGGAAGGAAGTGTAGATAAATCGTTCTATTTTTCTTATACTTAGATAATCTAAAAAGCACCTGCTTGCCTGTTTGTTGAAAGTGATAATAATAATGTAATTGGTAACTACAGCATACAGGTAAGGGAAAGAAATGGAGCATTATCATTAGGGATAAGAGGGAGAAAACAGGAATATTCTGTTATATGGCACCTACACTAACATGAAGTGGTATGGTGTAATTTGACAGTAGGCTTAAATTAGTTTAAAATGTTTTTTATTATTTTAAGTGGAGGGAGGGGCAGAGGAAGAGAGAGAGAGAGAGAGAGAGAGAGAGAGAGAGAGAGAGACAGGGAGAGAGAATCCTCAGCAGACTCCACGCTCAGCATAGAGACAGACATGGGGCTCAATCCCACAATCCTTGGGACCATGACCTGAGCTGAAATCAAGAGGTGGATGTTTGGGGCACCCGTGTGGCTCAGTCGGTTGAGCTTCTGACTCCAGCTCAGGTCATGATCTACCGGCTTATGAGTTCGAGCCCCGCATCGGGCTCTGTGCTAACAGCTCAGAGCCTAGAGCCTGCTTCGGATTCTGTGTCTCCCTCTCTCTCTCCCCCTCCCCTGCTCATGCTCTATCTCTCTCTGTATCAAAAATAAATAAACATTTAAAAACATTAAGAAAAAAAAGAGTAGGATGCTCAACCAACTGAGCCACCTAGGCACCCTTAAATTAGTTTAAAATGTATACTGAAAACTTGAAAACTCCAGGACAACACCTAAAATTAAAGTTTATGTATAAACATATATGTATGTATAATTACATGTATAATTAATATGTTAAGAGAGATCAAATGAAGTACAAAATGCTCCATTAAAACCAGAGAAATCAGAAAGAAGGGAGGAATAAAGAATAGAAAACAGTTACAAACATGATAGATTTTATCCAACTACACCAACTACTGTAAAATTGAAAGGTATACCAATTAAAAACAGGGACTGTCAAAAAAACAAACACCAAAAACAAACACACAAAAACAGGGATTGTCAGAGTAGATAAAACAAAGAAGCAAGACTTGGCTATATGTTTCTTTAAATATAAAGATGCAGACCCATTAAAAGCAAAGAGATAAAGATATATCAGGCTAAAACTAATTAAAAGAAATCTATATAACTATATTAATCTTAAAACAGGTTTCAGAACAAAGAAATGATCAAAACTAAAGAGGGGTGTTAATTACATACTGATAATGGAGTCAGTTCTCCAAGAAGAACTCACAATCTCATTAAACACGGGTACTGGGGAAATCATTCCCACCCACCAGCACATTAGTATGACCAACTTCTTTGGGTACCAAAGCATTCTGACATATATAAACTTGTTTAATTATCTATCATAATGACCTGCTACACAGATAACTTAATATAGGCTTAGTGAATTAAGACAGAGCCAGGTTCTTCAAGCCAGGGTGTGAATGCACAAGTCTTCCTCTCTGCTTACTATCTTCAATTAGTTCCTTACTGGACTCCTCGCAAGGAATACAGGAATATAACATATTGAAAGAATCCAGTATTTTTTAGGTTATTTACTCTTAGGAAAAAAATGTAATATGCCTCGATGAATAAACAGAATCAGACATAAAATCCCAGCTGTCAATCAGAAAAAAAAAATGGAACTTGGACTTATTCATATGTTCAGAAGTTCTCATTTCCTTCCATGAAATGGTGTTAATGGCTCATAATGGGACAGATGAATATGATGAATATTACAACTGTCAGTGCTAACATGAAACCTTTCAAGCTCCTTAAAACAGAATACATTGTACGTTATCTTCAGGGTATCACTGGGGGGATTAAAGCAATTTATTTAAACTATGCATTTGCGAGGTTAAGAAGAAATTCTAACATATTTATTCGTAATTATTTATTCAGCGCCTGCAGTGTGACAGGAACAGTGCTAAGTGTGGTGGACCAGAGAACAGCGTCTTGAAACCAACTACGTTTTACGACCTCATACGACATACCATCCGCTATCAGATTATGGGATGAAAATACAGGTCTGCCCTTGAGTCTACAATGGTATTAACTGGTGTTGACTTGGTACCAATTGCAGTCAAAGCTCATTTGCAATGTTACTTTTTTTTTTTTTTAGGGCTTTATACCAACCCATCACATGAATTTAAGGAACTTAAGTAACTTCATTCAAACAGCAGAGCACAGAAAGGATATTTTTTGGTCTGCTTTTGATTTGTTTTGTTTTTGTCTAATGCTAGAGCAAGCAATCTTAAACATCAAGTTGCTTTAGAATAGACTGAAATGGGGGTACCTGGGTGGCTCAGTCGATTAAGTCTCTGACCCTTGATTTCGGCTCAGGTCATGATCCTGAGTTTTGTGAGTTTGAGCCCCACATGGGGCTCCCTGCTGACAGTGCAGAGTCTGCTTGGGATTCTGTCTCTGTCTCCCTCTGTCTCTTCCCCTCTCCCACTCCCTCTTCTCTCTCTTTCTCTCGGAAAATAAATAAATAAAACTTAAAAAAAAAGAATAGACTAAAATGATGCCGCTGACCTCGCCACACACAAACCACCAAGGTCAAAGCCGAACCATAGCTGTGTCTATTTTTGTCCAACTCTGCATCTCCCCATCCACCAGCCTGGCTTATGGACCACCCTCCTCAATAGCAGTGATGGGCTGTCCGCCCACCTGGCCAGCTGGCCAGTACCTTGAGCCTTCAAGTGCTCTGTTGTGTTGCCACAGATTGGGAAACGGTGGTGAAAACTTTGAGTAACCCAGTGTGATAGATTCAAACCAAAATGACCAAAATGACATAACCATAACCAAAAATGACATTTATTAGGCATTGATGATCCTCGAAGCACTGTCTATGCTGCTTTAGTGACCTTACTTGGAACCCTCACCTACAACCTACAACCCGGCAAGCAGTTGCCATTGTATCAGGCTGCCAGGTGGAAAGCCTGAGACTCAGGGAGTGGAAGCTTTTAAGTCCACATAGCTAAGGAGCATAAGTAAGTTTTAGACAGTCCAGGCCACGATGTGTTTCCACTTATCTTGACACGAGCTGGTGTAGTACATTTCCATTCTGACACTACCCAGAGTTACTGTCGGGCTCTACAGGTTCAAGGGCACCTTTCCCAACAAGACTGTCCCCACTTGGGAAGTGAGCCCCAGTGGGGTCCCAGGCCCTCCCAAATTCTGATCAATTGGAGAGAAGTCTGGGCATGGGGGTGGGGAGCTCCTACAATGCTCCACATGTTCAATAATTCCCTGGGAAAGAAAAAGTAAGGTAAGAAAGATACATTGCTGATGCTATGTTGAAAGGAAAAAAGACACAATCATGAGCAAATGGTTAAAAAATAAAACAAAAAACGATGCATGTGTGCCCACTGCCTTATACTTAATAGTCACATTGGGCCCAGTAGTAGGAATGACCGTTGGAGACTAAGGTGACGTCAGTGTGCCACAGGAGGCTTGACTTAGGAGGGAGGTGACTTTGTCTGGAGGGCAAAGGAATTATTGACTAAAATCATTGAAACTGAGGCAGAGACTGTCTCCTAGAGGCCTGGGAGCAACACTACTGAACATACAGGTAGAATGCCCAAAGTGGGGTGAGCAGGGTATAGTAAGAATTACAAATTTTTAGGGGCTGAGATTTTTTTTATTTTTATTTTTTTGAGAGGGGGAGGGACATAGGGAGAGAGAGACAGACAGAGAGAGAATCTCAAGCAGGCTCCGTGCTAATCAGAGCAGATCCTGCCGTAGGGCTCGATCTCACGACTGGGATCACGGCCTAAGCCGAAATCAAGATATAAGCTGAGCCAAAATTGACAGTTGGATGCTCAGCTGACTGAGCTTCCCAGGAGTCCCAGGGGCTGAGATTTTGGAACTGATCTCAGCAGAGTGAAAAAAACACGTACGAAAACACTTTGCTGTAATAGTAACAGTGGCCTTTCTTATTGAACAAGAGTATTTATGCCAGAAACTGCCTGGCTTCATTAGCTAGAAATTCTCTAGAGCACCCTCAAGGTAGGTTTTGTGCTTCTTATGTTACAACAGGTAACCTGAGGCTCAGAGAGGCTAAGTTAATTTGCCAAGGTCACAGAACCCGACCCGTGGAAGGCAGGGTTCTGACCCAGGCCCGTCCTGCACCCATTTCTTCACACCAGCTCACTTATGATGGGATTTTCTAATTGTGCTCCCACCTCCCTCGTCTGCCCTACCTTATCATCGCTGTCCTAATCATCCCTCCGGAAACCAAGCTGCTCAGCCTAATGAAACGGAGGCCACGGTGACATGAGCCAAACCCAGAGGGGCCCTCAGGATGGGACGAGGCCCAATCTCTCCAACAGAGGATGCGAAAACCCTGCCCTCCTCATTAATCATGTGCTGCCAGAGATTCCACAGCCACACATACTTCTCAGCCAAATGAATTTCAAACACAGGCATCTCCACCGAGAGCAATTAGCAAGTCGCACATTTAATATTGGGGAAACCAGTCAAGGGCAGGGGTGAGCGGTCAGAGTGGGTTTATTCCTCCCCTGCCCTTGGACATGTGGAGGGGAGGCCTGTCCTCCCACAGAGCACTTGGAAAGATAGATTCCATTTCTCCTGAGATTCTGTGCTCTTCCTTGGCAATTGGCCCGCGGCCAGGAACACTAATCTGATTTCTCCTGCAAACTAATCCTATTTCTCCCTCAGGTGCAAATTTCCCCTCTTTGCACCTTTAATTAACAAGCTACTGTGATCAAGCAATCAAACCTTTTAAGCCCACATTATTATTACATTTTAAATATCTGCTGAAAGACCTTATACGGTAAGGTGTTAGCGTGGGTCTCCGTCTGCACGTAGGTTTGTCAACGCGGTGGGTGGACAGGCGCCTTTGATGTGGGGGAGACACACATGGTTTTCCTGAATGTTCATGCTTCTGATTTCTGGCCAGTTGCAGCCTTTCCTTGTGATTCCAACCACCCACTTTCTAAATGGCAGAGAGTGAAAAAAAAATCCAGGTAGTTTTTTGTTCTGGTTTTTTTTTTTTTTTTTTTTGCTTGTTTGTTTTAATATCAGGAACAATAATCATACATACTTTTTATGGGCACTTCGTGGTTTATAAAGCTCTCTCACCTTTATCAACTCAAGGTTCTGGCTGCTGCCTCTCTCTCTCTCTAGTCTCATCTCTGTCTCCCAACCCAGCCCCATGGTCCCTCTTTCAGGTCTTTGAATGAGTCTTGCTCCCTCCCCCACTGGGCTACTTCTCCCCCATATTTCTCCTATCCCACCTCCAACTCCTGTTCACCTCCCCCAGGACGTGTGCCCTGACTGCACTCCAAGTCAGGATCCTTTGCTCTGTATGATTTCGTGAGCCTGGGCTTTTCTGCCAAAGCAATGAACTCAACTGAAATCATATCTCCTATTTACTCTATATACTTTGTATGGCTGTTTCCTTGATTCTGTTGACCCCACTAGATTCTAACCTCTGGAGAGGGCGACCTTGGTTGTCCTTTTTGTCATTTTGTCCCCATGGCACTGCATTCTGCACATTGCGAATATGCAGTATTTATTCACTGAATGACTTAATCTTTTTTGTATAGAAAGCCCAGTATGTGCATTTGCAGGTGCAGAAATTGAGGCTCAGAAAGATAATGTGAGTATCTTTAGTGAGCACTCCATACTGTCAACAAACACAAATCCTAGTCTTTCAATTTCCATATCATTACTGTACCTGGTGCCCAACACATGTGCGTGCGTGCACACACACACACACACACACACACACACACTTTTCCCTGATGTGAAAGATGAGGAATGCTTTAATAATCTGGCACTGCATCTGGAGAAGACAGACAGAAATCCAAGTCCATCTTGTACCTGTTACTAATTGGATTGTCTATGGGAATATTCTTGATGAGCCTCTATCTTCGATGCTCTGGAACACAGAATGAGCGTGCCAGTTGCTACGCTGTTGTCTCTAGGCAGCGCATCCACCCTTTTATACTGTTTCCTTGGTGTTGAGCTACTGCTTGGCCCATGACAAACGTCTTGGAAGCTGGCTTCATTTCACCATCTGCCACAAGGGGGTGCTTGATACAGGCTGGAAGACTGGGGGAGCCCCCTGACTGCATTCTTCCAGGTCTGTTGTTTCTGGTTTTGCTTCCTGTGTTTGTGTGTATCCCTAAAGCAATGGCTCTTCACCCAGAAGTAAGCAGTCTCTTCCAGTCGTCAGTGTCTCCAAAACTCACAGTACCACCCTCATTACCTGTCTGCCCCTTGAGACGCCCACACTAACTGACCAGTTCTCTCTGCTCAGACATCTGAGTCCTTCTCGGCAGCCTTCCTCCTCTGAATTTCTTTTTTTAAATGTTTATTTATTTTGAGAGAGAGCAGGGAAGGGACAGACAGAGAGAGAGGGAGAGAGAGACAGAATTCCAAGTAGGCTCTCAGCACAGAGTCTGATGGGAGGCTCCACCCCACCAACCCTGAGATCATGACCTGAGCCAATACCAAGAATGGGAGGCTTAACGGACTGAGCCACCCAGGTGCCCCCTCCTCCGAACTCTAAGTGTTAATAATTCCAACTTCTTCATTTGTTCCTGTTTTGTCTTTCCAGGTCCTCAAAACATGGTTAACAATTAGTATATTCATTTTCCTCCCTTAAAATAACCAATGTGGCTTCTATCTCCTAATCAGACCCTAGCTGATGATGTGGACATCAATGAAATCTATCACATAAAAGCTTTAACAATTTAATGATACTATGTAAAAAAAAGAGGGTTCCTAAATTATAACGTATAGCAAAGCTGTTAATTTTAATCTTGTAGAATAAGATCTAGTCATCGCATACGAACCCAGAAAACAGCACTCCGATCTCTTGTGAATGCTACTGGAAGGAATATTTTGTCTCAGTGCATAAAGAAAACTTGTCATAACTACGGCCATTCACAAATGAGGATGACCCTCTATGAGGTCTTGCTTTTTCCATCAGTGAAGAAATCCAAACCAAGGATAGTTATAACTTTTATAGCTTCCATTCGTATCGTGTAAGAACTGACGCATGTGTATATGTGCATGTTTCTGTGTATGTTCACTAATTCCATCAACAACTCATCTTTAATGCCTACTATGTGTATTCCTTTGTAAGGCAATTGAAATAGTGAAAAGAACACACATTATGCCCAGAAGCAGCATGTGGTGGTGGAGATAGAACAAAACATGGAAATACAATGCAGTGGGTTAAGGGTATGGGAGCTGAACACACATTGTTAGGAGACCACACAGAAGAGGCATCTACCCCTAGGGATGTGCAGAAGGCAGCCTGGCAAGTAGCTTTGCCGTCAGCAGACTAAGAATAAAGGATAAAGTATGGGTGTGGAGAAAGAAGTGTGGTCTGTATTCCTGTGTTTATTTCCTTCTTCCTGGTGAGCATGACTGGATTCCACTGTGCCTCATGGAAAAGCTCGCCCAGGTTGTGGCAATGAGAATAATAGGCACACCAGAGTCTGATTTGAACTTGGGGAGGAAAGAAGCATTCTAATGTTCCTACTTCTGCCTTTTCCTCTTATTAGAGGAAGTCGGGAGGAATTGCATAATTAGAGATGCAAAAGTATAAGAAATTGTCTGCTTTGAAAAAAAGGTACCTGTGATGATCCCAAATTTATAACTGAGGCCACTGGAGCTTGAAGAGGCTTTGGACTCCCTGGGGTTAGACACCTTGTCCCCACATAAGGAGAGAAGCCCCTCCAATCGCTGTGTGGCTGGAATTGTGTGCATGTTTCTGAAAACATTTTTGATTGTTTTGTAAGGCCTTCAAATTTTCGTTCTTAGTGTTTCTTGTTTCTGTTATTATGGGTTCATTTTTTTTCTTATTTTGCAAAAAAGCCTGGGGAAATTTCAGATTCCAGAGAAGTGGCTTGGATATCGCTACCACCAACACATCCAGATTGTCGAAAGTAATAGGCAACAGTCACATTTCAGGATCCAGACAGATTTTCAGAAGCAGGGCAACCCTTTCTTGTGTAGCAGGTAAGGCTCAGAAGAAACCTTTTAAGCAGTAGAATAAAGACCCTGGAGGAATATTCGAGATGTAGCACAGTCATTTCTGCAACAGTAGAATGCCAAATCACTGTATTTCCAGCATTATTTAAATGTCCAAGTAAATATGTACTCAACACCTTCAACTCATCTGTTGGGCAGTCTTCATCTCCGAATTCTATCTAATTTTTCATCATTTCCCCATTGGATTCACCCAATAATGATAATGATCTCACCAGGATTTGGTTGTGGGTCAGAGGAAACCAGGCCAAACAACGATCTCACCCTTCCTAGTATTAGTTGCCTTTTTCAAAAAAATCTTAAAATGTATCTGCTGGAAGCAAAGAAATCCTGATGTTCTTGACCATTGCTGTCTCAAGGGTTAAATCACAGATTACTGTCAGTGTCAAGAACATTCAATGTCAGACAGGCAGTGACGTTAGAAAACCCCGAGCTGGTGATGTGTAGTTCTCATGGGAGGGCTGGTTCCAGCCACAGGCCTGGGTTGGGCTGGCCGGAGGGAAAATTCTGATGTTAGTGAAAACTGAGGTAAAGGTTTGGAAATATGTGGTGACAGGGCAAGAAGCCAGGTACTCCAAATGGGATGTGGAATTGCTCAAATATTGTCAGGAACATCAAACGCTCTGTCGGAGAGAAGTAAATGTTAAAAACCCTCACACCCCCCCCCCCCCTCGGGACCTCTCTTAGAGAATGGGCAGGATTGTCTCCGTGTGGGAATTATGTAGTCCCATCTCTGGAGAGAACAGATATGTAGAGACAGGAGACCAAGAAATGAACAGACGTACTCTTAATGTGGGTCAAGGTTGAGGTTAAATGGGCAAGTAATAGTTGCTCAGCACGGAAAGGTCCGGTACACTCAGTAAATTTGTGACATGCACACATACAAAAACACAAATATAAACACATGCACATATACATACAGAACATATGCATACAAATGTGCACGTAATTATTTGCGTGTGCATGTATAATAAAGCATACACATAAACCTAGCCATGCACACACATGTGTACATGAATATGCACACACACACAGAAATATGCATGTCCATATACACGTGCATGTATGCACACATATATACTCATACATACATCTATGTATTTAGTAAAGTCAAAGATGGTTTTACAAAGCAAATAATTGACCAATTCCCTGTCGTTTACAAGTGTTCTCAGATACATTATCTCATTGACACAGACAACAGGATTAAAGTGCTATGGTCACCAAATCCTCTTTCCGTGGGTTACAGAATACACGGCACAAAGCTCGCCAAGCTGACCGGTACCAGGGGCGATTTCTATTGCAAGGTTCAACAGCCAGAGTAATGTCCTCAGATGATTAGGAAAACAAAACTGGGCACAGGACAGAGAACATACGATCACACCAGAAAAGCCAAACATGCCGTCAGGTCCAAGGAAAGAATGTATTATCTGGAAACAGAAGTTATAAGAGAGATAAACAAAGAACAGGGAGAAAGGAACAGGTCAAAAAGGCAGGCCGAGAAAAGATGATTCATTCCATGTTCTGTCCAGAACTGGGACCTGTTGGCCACCTACCACTCTATTTTATCAATTGCCAGCTACATAATTTGCGTGTGCATTGATCTGAGCTAAAGATCCGGGGTTTGGGACACACAGTGTTTCTCTTCATTTATTCTAAGTTGGAACAAGGTTTGCTAATATCGGTTTCATATTGCGATGAGTTTTATGAGTCAAAAGTGACATACGTAATTACAAATAACTCCAACCGCCAGCCAATTTCTATTAGAATTTGAGGGTTCAGAAATTTTGCTTTGAACGAAAAGGGGGCCACCTTAGTTTTAAGTATGGCTGAATTACAGCAAGGTGCTCTTACTGAAGCTGTGGAAAGACAGAGATATATCATTCTTAGAAATAGCCATAGCTCATTAACTATTGAAACTTATATTACTGGTAAAATGCATGCTGTACATCATCAGCCTGAAATAAAAACTCTTCTTGGGAACTAGGTTGGATAAATCATTTATCAGGAAAAATGAGTCATTTTGAAAAGAAAAAGTCACCTCTTATCTAACACCTATACTTTACCAGCTGAATGTCAAAATGGAACCACGCAAGGTAAGAGTGGAGTGGGTTATGGGAGACAGCTCCCCCAACATCTCCATTTGGGAGAAAAAAAAACAAGGAAAATTCTAAAAAGTTCAGATGAGTGCCTAAGGTAACCTATAAGGTTAACGGAGTATCACAGACTATAGTGAAATAATTCTAAGTTTAAGCTAACTGCTTCTCACAATTAATGTGAGGAAAGAATTGTTCTTAGAATTTAGGATCATTGACTTATTTGAGTCTTATGCAAATCCATAGTAGAAAACATCCTCACCAGCCATTTAAACATCCGTCGGGTTGTAGGCCACACCAAAATTTAACATTGTCGGATACACCTCCCGAGGTTGCATAATGATTTTTATTGATAATGAATCTCCTGCTTTCTTCCAGTACCCCCCTTCAGAAACTCCACACCTAAGCCAACCACATTTTTGATGTGTTATATCATCAAGGTGTTGTTTGCCCACCTGTGCTCACCTTTAACAAGCCATATGTCTGTCAGCCAGCTCATCTCTCAGAGACTGGGGTGTTTTTCTCTATAAAACAGAGTTTCTTTCCTACCTTCTTCAAAGGACTATTACAAAGAGCCAACACAATGATGAGAAAATGCATTGCGGCTTTCAGCTGCAAATAGCTTTAGCTTTTAAAAATTTGCTCTAAAGCATATATACTAAAAATTTGCAAATACGTCAAAGCAAAGAGATTGGAGGAAGGGAGAATGCATTTTACTACTGAATTTAAGTTAGAAATTATGGTGGCCTAATGCTGGGAACTCAAAGAAACAAATGGACATTATATACACTCTATACATCATATGTATACATTAAGAAACTTGTAATCAAGTGGATAGATTTAAAAATGAGAGAGAATTTAATCTCCTGATTTCTTGGTTAGATCAGAGCAAGAGAACAAGTTAGAGAATAGAAATTGACGTGCACTTTAGATACTGAGGTTTATGTGAACATAGGATACCTCAGTTAAAATACCCGGGAGATTGACATGATGAGTTGATGCGTTCATGCTAACAACCAGTGATGAGTGATCCCAGCCCAAGAATGAGAACAGAAACTACTGGAGCCACAGCAATTTTGGACTGTCTACCTAGCTAAGCAGAATTCCTGAAGTATTTCAAGTCCACAGGAGTGGGTTTCCAGCAGCCTTGCATGTAGGATGAGCCTGTGAGCCTGGCCAGAATTGATTGGACAAGTGGGCAGCCATTCTGGGCTTTGCCAGAGTCTTTTCCCTTAAGAATGAGGAGCAGATCTTGGGGCACCCGGGTGGCTCAGTCGGTTGAGCGTCCGACTTTGGCTCGGGTCATGGTCTTGCGGTTCATGGGTTCGGGCCCCGTGTCCGGCTCTGTGCTAACAAACAGCTCAGAGCCTGGAGCCTCCTTCGGATTCTGTGTGTGTCTCTCTCTCCCCCTCCCCTGCTCATGCCCTGCCTCTCTCTGTCTCTAAAAATAAATAAATGTTAAAAAAATTAAAGAATGAGGAGCGGATCCAAAGAGAAAGTCAGATGTTCAGTGTGGCTGGATGTGTAACAAGGATAAGCTCAGGAGCTGTGAATGCCAATTTCTTCTGTACGAACTGCAACCAGTGAAAGAGAATAAGCCATATATAAAAAGAGAAATGAGAAAGAAATGGAGGGAGAATGATACACAATTAGGCTTCCAACATGAATTCATTTTCTGGTTCCAGGTCCGTCCTGGGTATGGACTGACATTCTGTCTTGAAAGATGAATTCTCTTAAGCCTACATCCCTGCCTTGTTTTGGTATTATTCCCTTCCCTTCCCTTCCCTTCTCTATTTATTTATTTGCTTTTTGTTTCTTTTAATTTCTTTTGTTTTCACCCAGGAAACCAAAGTAGTATTTCATATTAATTTGCAGCCAGAAAAGGGAGTAATAATAGAAGAAAGAAAGTGATCATCCAGAAAGTGTATAACAAGTGAGGAACAAATATGAGAGCCACAAAATAAACCAATATCAAGGGCCCAGCAGAGGAAAAGGTGCTTCCAAGAAGACTGAATGAGAGCACAACTGGGGCACCCAGTTGGCTCAGTTGAGCATCCGACTCCTGATTTTGGCTCAGGTCATGATCTCACGGTTCATGAGTCTGAAACCAGAATTGAGCTCCTCACTAAGAATACAGAGCCTGCTTGGGATTCTCTCTCTCTCTCTCTCTCTCTCTCTCTCTCTCTCTCTCTCTCTCTCCCCCCTCTCTCTCCCCCTCCCCTGCTTGCACTGTCTCTCAAAAAATAAATAAATAAACTTAAAAAAGAAAGAAAGTGAGCAGAATGCTAGAGATCTACTGTACAGATGGTGCCTAAATATTATTAACTCGTATATTTTAAAATTTGCTAACAGGATATATCTTATGCTAAATTTTCTTATCACCTACACAAAAAATTTCTTATCACAAATAAGCTGCTGCTGCTGCCGCTAATGATGATAAAGAGGGCAGGAGGAAATTTCTAGAGATGATGGATAATTTTTTGGTATAAGTTGTAGTGACAGTTTCATGGGTGTTTACTTATGGACAACCTCATCAAGTGGTATACACTGAATACATACAGCTTTTATATATGTAAACCAAAAAAAGTGACCAGGACTTGGAGGAAAAACCAAGAGGAGAGAAGCATCCTCGACCACAGCCACGGCTAATGAGGAAGATAATAATCCAGCCTCTGGTGCCCGGTCGCACACCAGCTCCCCCACCGAAATCGTTTTAGTCAGACCGTCCCACTTAAAACAATAAGTGTACGTAATATAAATGAAATAATTATGCAGAAAAAAACCCAAGTACCACAACTATGGTCTGAAATCCATTAATTCAGTAAATATTTATAGAGTTTTTTTTTTTTTTCCTGTGTGCAAATCTCTAAGGCTGAAGCTACTGAGCTGTGAGAGGAAGCCTGGAGATTTTTTCTTTTAACACTTAGTTTTCGTCTTTAAGATTTTTCAATCTAGTAGAACAAAATCTGATTCGGCACATCCAAAGAAGAATGTAACCATAAGTATACGCAAAATGTCTGTAGGAGCCCAGAGGGAGTTAATTCTAACAGAAGATCAAGGAAGTCTTCACAGAGAGGGTGTCACGTTAAATGTCCTGAAGATACCGGACAATAAAAAAAACAGGAAGATTCTTCAAGGCTGTGTGAACAGATGGTATAAAAAGCAGAGAAGAATACAAATTTCTTGGCAATGAGTCTGCTCCATCCAGAGTCTTAGGTGTTGAAGTAGGAGCAATGTGAAAAGAGACAGAACAGCGATTTCAGAGTTTTATTCAGGGATTTGAATATCAGGCTAAGAAGGCTGAAGTTTACTCTTAGGCAGGATACAGGACAGCAATCTCCTCTCAGCTTGGGTCCTGCTGCTTATTAGTCTCTAAGTTTGCATTTATCCTTTGGCAGCCGATTCGTGACTCATTCCCGAGTATATTATCCATTAAATAAGACTACGTCCCATCTCTGGGGTCCTGTGTCATTGCAGGCAGTTAACAAGACTAGATCCCTCAACAGCATATTCACTACCTTTCCTGAGCACCTGCTCTGTGACAGGCAATGTACTGGGTTTGGGGGACATAGCACTGAATATGAAAATGTCAGAGTTGCCAAGGAGACAGCTACACAAATAAACTCAGCACATATTTGCAATCTGTGTCCTCAGTAGAAGGAAGTCAGATGCCTGAGTCAGGAGACAGAGGAATTCTGGGAGAATCCGGACAGGATCGCAGAGGTTGTGGAAGTTGAACCCCTTAGAAAATCTAAGTGGATTAAGTACGCGGAGTAATGCATGTGAGGAAGACGTGGGGGTGGCAAATGTTTCATAAGTCAAGGCGAAGGCTAATTTGGGGGCTAGAGAGGGGATGCACTTGGTATCAAAGGATTCCCACAGATGTGCTGGGATGAGATCTCTGAAGCCCACGGGCTGACTGTGCCTCAGAACCTCTAATTTTCTAAAGATATGTTCCTCTGAATTTGGCATCTGACAGGCCCCCTTTGTGACATGTCTTTATAATTAGGTGCCAGGAAAAATTTTAGGTAGGTGTCTTCCTTCCTGATAATCAGAATTATTTAGCCAACTTTACTTTTTGCCATGGTAACCAAGAAATTTCAAGACTAATTTGGTGCCTGGCTCGTCCTCTTGGGCAGTGCATTTTATTATTCCTGTTTTCCAAAGACCTGATTTCTGTTTGAATTGGCATTAATCTGTTTTATATATCACATTAGAACATGCTAGGTATTTTTCAGTCCCCTCTCTGACTCTGAACTTTGTTTTGTATTGACCCAAACCCCTAACAACACATGTCTTCAATACCCCCTCACAATTCCCTCATGCCCATGAGTTAATGTTCATGGTTTCGTTGTCTCTTTGTGCACATCCATCATGCTTGTTAGACTTCTGATCTTAATAAAAACGGAGCAAGGACCCTTACTCGGGGCTCTTGTCTCCTCCTTGACATTAGCCTCTCTCGCATTTTAATCCTGCATCCACTCTCTTGCTGGACAAGAGAGAACTCCAGACCCAGAGTCTATGACACTGTTGGCGCCATTTTATATATAAGAACACTAAAAGAATACGTAAATTGTCTCATAAAGACATACAGCCTCTGTGTGTATGTGTGTGTGTGTGTGTGTGTGTGTGTGTGTGTGTGTGTGCGTGTGTGTGCGTGCATGTGCATGTGAGAGAGATCAAGAGAGTATTACATATTGAAAATTTTTTGACTTAAAATATGATTTCCTTTGTCTGTTTTAGTTGGGTCTGGCTCTGAGGAGGAAGAAATCATGGATCTTCTGGAAAGAACGTGGTCTTTGGACTTCACTCACTTGTAAAGAGTTTGGGACCTTGGTCAAGTTACGTAAGCTTTTGTGTCTTCTCTGTTTCCTTCTCTCTAACTGGTAAGCAGTGCCCAAAGGTTTATTGTGAGGATTAATGTGGTAGTATATGCAAAATGTTGAACATTGTTTTTAATCCATAGGAAGTGCTCAGTAAGTAATACTTTAAGCAATAATTTATGCGGAAAAAGTGAACTCGATGGACAGCAGATATTATCAGAAAAAATAACTGGAAGAACTACAAGAAAGACATGGTAACTCTCCTAGAATAATCTTAAAAGGATATACCGAATTTTTTGAGGAAGTGACATGCATTATGCAGCCAATAGTAACGTTTTGTCATATGTCTTAAGTTAAATCACAAACCAAAATTATGTCCAGGAGAAGGGATTTTGTGGCCAATATTAGAAGAGAGATATGATTCCAGGAAGAGGTTTAATTTTAATTTCATCTTTTTAAACTATGTTCATCAAGGGCTTCCTGACTCTAATCTTTCTAACCCCTAAAGTATGGCTCCCACACTGAAACAAGAATCATCTTTCGATATAAGTTATTTCACTACCTGCACAAGTAACATCATTGGTTCTCTATTATTTACTACATAAAATCCAAAACTTGTATCATTCATCCGAGGCCTTTCAAAATGTGGGATCAAGGTACTTTTCCGATTTTGTTTTATCACACTACTTACCATGGCCCATGGCCACTAGATGTCCAGAGTTTAACTGGCATTTTCTGAACTTGAGGCGCATAGCTCAGGGCTTACCCAAATGTGTGTGTGTGTGTGTGTGTGTGTGTGTGTGTGTGGTGTAGTAGGTACATAACATAACCCTTTTTTAAAAAAAAATTTCATGTTTATTTATTTTTGGGAGAGAGAGAGAGAGCGTGCTGACAGGGGAGGGGCAGAGAGAGAGGGAGACACAGAATCTGAGGCAGGCTCCAGGCTCTGAGCTGTCAGTACAGAGCCCAACGTGGGGCTCAAACCCATGAACCATGAGATCATTGACCTGAGCTGAAGTCAGATGCTCAACTGACTGAGCCAACCCAGGCACCCCAACATATAACCCGTTACTGAGGGGAAAAAGCTTGTATTTTGAACCACTGTACATTTGCCCATGATGTCCCCAAGGTCAGCAATCAGCCTCAATATCTGACATCACCGTCTCTGGGCAGCCTTGCCAGGGCGCCTTGTACAAGGAGCAACTTGGCTATAATGAAGAGCTGCAGGTTCTGTGTCTATGGCTTTTGCAGGTCCTTATACTGCATGATACTAATTAAGTACGTGTCCTGTGTCTCCAGCTGACTACCATATCTTTCTAATGCACTTTAAGGCACATTTTCTATTGTAACCTGAGGTAGATTTAAAAAAATCATACCAAGAACTGCTGAATTCAATTAAAATAAAGTGAACTGGAGATTTAAACTAGAAAAAGATTTGAAAAAACAATTGACCTTCAACAACACAGGTTTGAACTGCATCACTCCACTTATACATGGATGTTTTTCCCAATAAGTACAGTTCAGTCTTGCAAAAGTATTTCCTTGTCCTTATAATTTTCTTATAACACATACAATATACAGAATGTGTGTTAATTGACTGTTTACGGTCTTGATAAGGCTTCTGGTCAACAGGAGGCTATTAGAAGTTAAGTTTTCGGAGAGTCAAAAGTTATATGTGGATTTTCAACGGTGTGGGGCACTGATGCCCCAAACCCTCATGTTGTTCAAGGGTAGATTTTAACCCAATCCTTTCTTCTTTCAACATACGAAAACAATAAAAACCAAAAACTTAAACAAAACTAAACCCCAAACTGAATCCTAGAGAGATTCAGTGCCAAGATTACCGAATGCATTTTAGAATCAAAGATTCTTGACTCAGAGCAGGGTTTGCAACAATTTTCTGCGGCACAGTTGAGACCCACCTCCAGATGCGCTCAGCAAAGGTGCCTGTAGTACGCGCTTCTCTCCCTCCTTCCCATTTGTTGAGTCTGTTCTCCCCTGTTATCCTCGACACTCAGAGCCCACACTGGCTCCCGTTGTCCTTTGAAAAATAATAAGAGAACTTTGCGTGCTTTCTATACTTCAGGTACCGATTCAAGACTTTTCTTTATGGTGGGTTTTGTTTGTCTTGTAACTAAACCAGTGCTTGAGATAGGTACTCTTACATTAGTATTTCCATCCAATGACGGGAATGGAATAGATACTTAAAACAGTCTTAGTCTTACAAGGACTTTTACTCCACTCATTCATAACTCACTCATTCAACGAACGTCCTCCAACTGCCTAAAAGTACACAGGTAGCATTCACCTGTTCAGAGGATCTCCAAGAAGAGTGAGGAGGAAAGAGATAGTTAATCATAAGGTTTCCTGGGAAGGCATGGTGGTGGTATTCACGGGGCGTGCTTGTCACCAAGAGGAAGAAAGATTGATGCCAAGGCATTGGTCTTCCCCGTTCCCATACAGCAGACCTTACAAGGTCCCAACTCTGAAATCGCTCAGCCCATCCCCTCAGCCACAGGATGGGCAAGAAGTAAGAAGCAGCATCTTCTAAGGGTGGGTTTGAAAGCCTATCTGCTTTCACAGCTCCCATGATTCAGCGGAAGCCTTATCCTATGCTATTTCTCTATGTCTTCCCAGACA
This sequence comes from Prionailurus bengalensis, assembly GCF_016509475.1. Lineage (NCBI taxonomy): Eukaryota > Metazoa > Chordata > Mammalia > Carnivora > Felidae > Prionailurus > Prionailurus bengalensis. Next base: position 77,845,090 of record NC_057353.1, on the reverse strand, counting down.
ACAGGAATGCATTTGTAAATTACTATTCTTTTAATAACAAATCATAACTGGGTATTCTTCTTCCTCAGAAATATCAGCCACTTTCCTAATGTTTAATGCCAGACATCAGGGATTTAATCTATGCCCTTCTCAGAGCATGTCAAATGCAACTAAATTATAATGTCCTTAGAACACAGTGTATTGGATTTCAAGATAAAGCAGATTCTAGTAAATATTAATCTTTTCAAATTGATAGAATGAAATATTAAACTATTTAAAAAAGAATTTTAATGTGGAAATTAAATCTTTGTTAATATTTCTAGCATTCGAGCATTGAGGACCCAGGTGACAGGATGATTATTCAAAGGTTACAGCTTATCTCATGGAGCTGCTGATACGTTAAATTGTTAGTCTTTTCTGCAGAATTATGTAGAAAGCATTTCTCCAAGTGAAACAAGAAAAATCAATTGATCAACTGAGATCAACGACACTCGTTTATAAGTCCCCCGACTTTGCTTTTTTTTAAAAAATGAAGTTGGATCTGATTATTCTGTGATGCTTATAACATTGTAGTTTCTCAATCCATGATGTTGGGGGGGGGGAAGTTATCTAATTAAATGAATGCTATTTCTCAGTAATATATTATGGTCACCATAGTCTCCCATGCGAAAACATACTTCAAGTATGTATGTGCCAAGAAAACTCTAGTGGGAACAGTGACACAGATTATCTAAATGTCTTGAAAAAGCTGGGGTACCTGCTATGGCGTCACATAAAATGTAAAAGAATTAAGGGGAGGAAATTCCCCCAGGATTATAAGATTAATGTCCTGGCTCTGCCCCTTCCATTCCATGTTAACCTTGGAGAAGTCAGTTTCATATGAAATGAGGACAAAGATACTTTCTGATTTACCTAACACGGTTGTTATAAAAATCAGATAATGTAACACACAGAGAAAGATGGCACGACATCAAGTAAAGAAAAAAATACAAAATCTAGAAGAATATCAGACACCAGATATTCCTTGTAGTAAGACTGCTTACAAATCAAAATATCCATGGAGATAAAAAAAAATAGGGTAATTTTAAAAACTTATTTCCTGACTACAAGTGTATGTATTTTATCACCAGAAGAGTAATAACACATTTCATTTAGTTTTTCTATTTAAAATTCAAAGTCATCTTTCCAAAGCCAGTCCACTTTTACACACATGCACTTCCACTGGTTTTAATTAAAATTAGATTTTGTATTCATCTGTCTCTGCACTGAGTGAATAATTATTTTTAATTAGAGAATCAGGAAATGCAATGTATTTTAGATGTGCTCTCTTCCAAATTTGGCTAGTATGTTGATATTTAATTAATGCAGATAATAATTTTAGCAGACCTTAACAACTTATTAAAGCAAATAATTATTTACTGTGTGTTTTCTTTATGCCAGGTTAGCCTTTATTTTAGGTGCTTCATGGGGTTCAGAGTTGCATAACACGAAGAAACTGCCCCCAGAAATCTCAGTGAGGACTTTGATTCAGGATTTCTTATCTTCTCAATAAAATATATGCACGGTATGTTAAGATGAAATCATATAGCATTAAAAGGAGATGTACAGATTAGAGACTAGCAGAACCAAGAATAGTAAACATATGCATCGCAGTGTGTGTATTTATTTGATATCTGCATAGAGATAATCTGTAACATTGAAGGAAGATAGAAAGATGTGGACTCTCCTCAGTTTCTGCCCCTGACCTAAAATCACAGGATGTACATCCCAATAAACAGAAGTATTTCCTGTATACTGCTTAGGCTTTGCTACACGAGATATCCCATCTTCTGGACTAGTCCATGGCATTCACCTCTCATTAAATCAGAGTGTCTCCCACTGGAAAGGACCATGTAGGTTAGTGATGCCACACTGATTTTTTGAAGAGTGGTTATGTGGAATCCCCAGAGGAAAAGTACAGCAGGGGAGGACCAGACAAGAAAAACACCATGGCAAATGACCCTGGATGAATGCTTCATGGGTGTTCGGGGAAGAGCCAAGGCTCAGGTTGCCCTTCTCCTTCAGAACCAAGTGGACACTTCCATCAAGATCCATGAAAACCATGCCTGGAAATAAGGACAATAAATGGACTGGAAATCATCTGTGATTCTCCTCTTTGTTATGACTGGCACATCACATCAATAAACTAGTCCTGTAAACTGTGGCTTCAGAATATGTCCTGAATCCTGTCACCATTATCTACCCGGCTACCATGCCAAGAGGTAGCTCCTATCATTTCTATTGTTTATCTCCTAAAGCTTGTGTTAAAGTTGCTCCTACAGTCCATGATCTTCCTTAACCACTATGAACTTTCTAAATTCCAAGCTAATCATGGCATACCCCTACTAAATTTTTCTCCCAAATTCCCATGACAAATATAGTGACATTGAAACATCTTACAGTGGTTGTTTCTAATGCCCCTTATGACCTTCTCTTGGCTCTGACCAAATGTCTCAACAATCTCCCTCTTACATAGTCTCCTCCAGCCACACAGATGTCAACTTTGCTTCTCAAAGAACAACCTCTTCTGCCTCACCACACTTGTGCCCAATGGTCATGGGCCAGATTTCCCCACGTCATCTCCCAACACCTCTCAGTTTACATTTACTCTGTCAGAGAGGCTTCCTCCTCACGTGCTATGTGAAGACCCCGGTGCTCACGAATCCCATTATTTCCTATTGAAATGTTTTTGGGTTAATTATTTTATGATGATGATGATTTCAGTATCTGAAATCATTTCTATTTATTTAATTATTTATTTTGTCTTCTTCAAGATAAAGGAAGGTGCATAGAGACTTATACTTATTATGTTCTCAGTTTTTGCTTCCATTCAATTACTCATTGACAAAAAGAGCTAAAATAAATGTATCACCTCTAATAACAGCGGTTCTAAGAAATACTGACTGCTTCTGCATATTTGGTTGGACCATTCGTTGGCAGGACAGTTACGATCCCTCGGAGGAATACCCACAGCCTTGCAGATGAAGGGAGTGACAGGCCTGACATCCTGAAGAAGGCTAGCTCTAGGATGAGACTCAAAACCAGACCCCGAAGCCCTAGGTTTCTTGCCTGGACAGAGGAAAAGTGGAAACAGGTTTCTTGCCTGCACAGAGGAAACAGCGTTGTTTCCTGAAAGTACATTAAAAGTGCAGAAGTTAAAAAGAAAGTAGGAAATGTGAGTAGTGCAAAGATCTTGAATTTAATTCTCTTTGGAAGTCTCCAGCTAATTTTGTGGGATTTCTTTTCTTCCCTAGTATATCTTCGGTTATCTTTTTTTTTTTTAATGTTTTTGCTTATTTTTGAGAGAGAGACAGAGCACAAGTGGGGGAAGGGTAGAGAGAGAAGGAGACACAGAATCCAAAGCAGGCTCCAGGCTAAGAGCTGTCAGCACAGACCCCGATGTGGGGCTCGAACCCAGGAGCTGTGAGATCATTTCCTGAGCTGAAGTTGGACACTATAAACCCCTGAGCCACCTAGGGGCCCCTCCCCAGCTTTTTTTCTTATGTAAATGCAATCTTTTTCCATCTCCATCTGGAGCCTCCACATTTCCTGTAGATGGGTGTCCTAACACTGCTTTGGCAGAGGGGGTTTCAGTGATGCTGCAAATTGACTTGATTCAGAATTGCAAGAATGCTTCTCCTGAGAATACGTGAGTAGAAGATAAGAATGATGAGGTCATTAGTAACAACAGCTTTCCTTTATTGAAATATTGCTGTGCCCAAACTATACTAATAAGAATTTATGTTTCTACTTATTCTTCAAAACAGCCCTTTGAAATATGCATCATTCCTGTTTGGCAGATCAAAACATCTCGGTTGAGGTAAATCACTTGTTTATATAACCAAACAGTGACAGGGTAAGATTTGAACCATGGACAGTCCGAGAGTAAAGCTTATAGCTGCTGCTGTTGCTGCTGTCAACCATCAGCACAGCACATCAAAGAAAGTGGAAAGGAGGAGGAAAAGGTAGAGAAAAAAGGAGGAGCTGAAAGTGAAGGAAAGAGAGAGAAAGAGAGAGAGAGAGAGAGAATCCCCACTCAAAAGGCTTTTCTACTCATTTTCTTATTGAATCTTTTGTCTCTGTGAATCAGGCGGGACTTGATGGGTGCTGGGCCTGACTGGTTAGTAGCCTTCCTGGGTAGACAGTGTGTGCACAGAAAAGACAGTACTCTAAGGGACGTGCCAGGCCAGTCTGGGCTACAGAGGGTCACTGAATGCCAAACACACAGTGAGGGGAGGAGCAGAGAAATGCTGAGTGTGGGCGGGGTTAAAACCATCCTTCTCAGGAAACTCTAACGCTGACATCCATACCTGTTATTAATCATCCAAGAGGATGTCAAGTGGTTGAACCAGCACCAAATGCAGGTGTCAGTGTGGATTACATTAACCCAGACAGATCTTTAGTATATACTCATTAGATGATCATGTTTGTTTGAAGAAACAGCAGGACAGCAGACCGCATCCCGTATATGGATATATGGATATATGGATACGTTTGTTTGCAGAAACAGCAGGATAGCAGTGCTGTATATGGAATACAGCACTTTTATGTTAGAACTTTGCACAATGTCTTCACGCTGAGCCAGTACCTAGCAAACAATAAAGTCTGGAAAAGATTTAATCTCTTTCTCTCTCCTGCAAGTACTGTACATATAGAAGGGAGAAATTAATGGATATGGGCAAATGGGGAAACGTAGGCTATCACATTTCCACGTTTCTAAGAGATAGCCATGTCATTCAGCACAGAAGGGTTTGAAGTCCTCAAGAAAAGGCTTATAAGAAAAATTGTCACTGCCTTGGCAATCTTAGAATCGGGTTGCCCAGACTGTCAGTTGAAAAAGAAATAGGAAGAGATATAAAGGACCGTGAGTCAAGCACTGTCACCATCCATCATTTAATCACCTCTGGACCATCGGCTTTTCAATAAGGATTGAAGCAAACTGGGGAAAGATACAGGCACACTTCAGAATGGATGGATTCCTCTGCTGGGCCTTGGTCAAAGCACAGGGGCCCATAGGCTGCCTAGATCCCAGTTAAGGGGCCTGGCTTCAGCTCCCACACTCGCCAGCTCTCTGACCTTGAGCTTCTCAAGGGACACACATTCCTATTCTTTCCTGTGGAAATGACACAGAACAAAAGCAGTATCATAGAACTTAGAAACAAGGAGACCGCTTCGAGTTCACTGCCTCAATTTGAAAGGAAGGATACGAAGGAAAATAAAGGAAGCAAATTTCTTAGAGTTCCCTCCATCAGCTCAGGAGGTACACTGAAGTGTTTACATACTTTGGCGTTCAATCTTCAGAATACAATGAGATATATATTATTTTTTTCTCTTCAACTCGTATTGAACCTTATTATTTTTTATGTAATCTCTATGCTTAGCGTGGGGCTTGAACTCATGACTCTGAGATCAAAAGCCACATGCTCTACTGACTGAACCAGCCAAGTGCCCCTGAACTTTATTTTTTATTTATATTTTTGTCATTTCATTTTTTCCGTAATAACTGTAGAGATATATATTCTTTTTTTACTATGAAATTTATTGTCAAATTGGTTTCCATACAACACCCAATGCTCATCCCAACAGGTGCCCTCCTCAATACCCATCACCCACTTTCCCCTTCCTCCCACCCCCACCAACCTTCAGTTTATTCTCAGTTTTTTTAATGTTTATTTATTTGTTTGAGACAGAGACAGATAATGAACGGGGGAGGGTCAGAGAGAGAGGGAGACACAGAATCCGAAGCGGGCTCTAGGCTCTGAGCCGTCAGCACAGAGCCTGACGCAGGGCTCAAACTCACGGACCGTGAGATCACAACCTGAGCTGAAGTCGGATGCTCAACTGACTGAGCCACCCAGGCACCCCAGTTTATTCTCAGTTTTTAAGAGTCTCTTATGGCTTGCCTCCTTCCCTCTCTATAACTTTTTTCCCTTCTCCCCTCCCCCACGGTCTTCTGTTAAGTTCCTCAGGATCCGCATAAGAGTGAAAACATATGTAAATGTCCATCAACTGAGGAATGGATAAAGAAGTTGTGGTTTATATATACAATGGAATACTACTTGGCAATGAGAAAGAATGAAATATGGCCTTTTGCAGCAACGTGGATGAAACTGGAGAGTGTTATGTTAAGTGAAGTAAGTCATGCAGAGAAAGACAGATATATATTCTTATCTGCATCTTGCAGACAAGGGGCAAGAGACTCAAATCACCTATAGACAAGTCTGTCCACTTGGTAAGTTAGACCCACCAGGATTCAAAATCAGGCCTAATCTCATAGTTCACAGCATTGGTCCACATATTACATACCCGAACAGCACAGTGCCAGGTTCTAGGGGGTCCTCAAAATGGTGCACATCCTGTGCAAATATGGAAATAAGGAGAGAGCACTGCACTTGGTGTTGGAAGACTGGGTTTTGAACCCATTTGTCATTCACTCATTGCCATTCTGGGTAATTCAGAGAACGTCTCTGAGACTACATTCTCATGCGAACAAATATGGAGATAATAGTAGTCCTTTCACATTGTGACAATCCCACATGCAAAATTAATTGAGATGTTTTCTAAAAATGAATATGTATTATGCAAATAAGTTATTTTTAGTATAAGAAATACACATTGGCATAACAGTAACTCAGTTTGTGATGCTTCTCTTGTATTAATGAACATGCTGCATTTGCGTTGTTTTTAAGTCTTGTTTTCATTCTATCCAAGAGGACAATTGTCCAATTGGAGAATCGAATTTTTCATTTTTTAAACTAAGGTATTAACACGAGGCCCAACAAACAACGTACGCTAGTAAGTATTTGTTGACTGCATGACAACTGTCAGGAAAAACCCTTACAGAGAGCATAGAGAGGCCAATAAATTGTTTGAGAGGGATCCTCAAAAGCTTCATAGGAGCAAGTCAACATTCAATTACAAGTAGTAGACCAGCAAAGCAGAGAAAGTCTGATAACAGCCCGGTCATACTGGCTTCCAAGGAAATCGTGTTTCCTACCTGCACAGGGGTTATTATGGCATTCCTGGCTTGGCTTTGAGATCACTGGAACTACTCGATGTGTCTGAGCATGTTGATCTGGATCACACTAGATTTGTAAGCTTCAGCAAGAGATTTTTAATAGCCAGGAAATCATGAGAGAGCAGTTTCCAGCTGGGTACAGAATGGGGACAGGTGTAACCTGGCCTCTGCCCAAGTGAGTACAAGACCTGCATAATGAGGCCAGAGAGAAGACCACATGCTCATTCTTAGGGATTTTGCAAAGTCAAGAGGTCCACTGAATCCTGTCCTGAATAATCCTTTTCTCCCTGCTATGACATGAAAGCAAATAATAATCTTAGAATAGCAGGCAGTTTTCCCTTCACCAATTCATCCATCCAACCGTCTATCCATTCATTTTTGCACTGATTCATTCATTTACCGAATGCATATTTTGAGCTTGTTGGGTTACGCTCTGGAAATAAAGAGATGGGAAACAAGCACAAAAACACATATAAAAGAAGCACGTAGTCCCCAGGAGTGGCTGCTTTCTCTGTGTTCAACTAAGTGCTTTACATACATTATCAAATTTAATTCTCACCACAGAGCTAAGTGGATCGAGCTTCCGAATTCAGACGGGCATTTCCCAAACCAGACCAATTTGAAATGTAATGACGCTCTTAAAGTACAAACTAGTTTTAATCTGATGTTGAACACGATGGAATGTCTCTGCTTCCACTGCAGTCTTATGGTCTCATATTGGTCCCCTTGTGCCTGTGGCTCATAGGTGTCCGTCTTAATCTTGCTGTTTTAGGGAACAGAACAAGTGCAAGGACCATGAAAATGCCAGTTCATTTGGAGAAACCTTAGCTACCCATGCTATTTCTCCTAAATTACAAAGAACTCACCGTGCTTCATCTATTAAATCAATCCACATGGCACAAATGACGAGTGCTGGACCCTGAACACACAGTCGGAGATGAACAGAAAAGTTGCAGTTTGTGTCCTTACCTGGCTTAACATGCGCTGCAAAAGACATGTGTATGATGCATCACTCTAAATAATTACCTTCTTAGTCACAAGTGTGCAAAGATGGGGGTAAAGAAACAACATTTGCTTACCCTCTGGCTTCTTCAAGTCTAAATCTTTACTCTATCACCTGTTTATTGAACACAGCCCTTCCACTTTGGGCTTTGACTCTCAACTGTTTTTCTAGGAGGGGGAACTCGATTACCACTTGGATATTCTTATCTGGGAAAGCTTCCAGTAAAATACCTGAGTCTAAAATACCATCAGCTCCCCACAAAGCCATGGCCCCACCCACTGGTCAGATGTTCTGCACTCAGTCACAGAATCTAAGAGAGCTACTAGAAATTTCACAGTCAAATTGGTCTAAGGGTACATAGTCTGGGTCTTCAGATTTCCAGAGATCATAAAAATGGAAAAATGTAAATTGTATTACATTAAAAAAAAAAATGGCTATAAGATCATAATGACAATAATGATTTATTTGGCCTGGCACTGTTATAAGCTCTTTATCTGTTTTTCTCATTTGGTCTCCATACCAAATTTATGAAGTAGGCAATTAGAATATGGCTCATAAGGCTGAGTAAACTGAGGCACAGAAATGGCAAAGACAAGCCAAAGGTCACATAGTCACGGAGTAAGAATTAAAAACAAAACATCTGGCTCCAGATTTTATGCCATATCACTTACCAAATTTATTGTCAACAGGTGACTTAAACATGCAATAATTTCTTTTTTTTTTTTTTGGAATGGAGTTAAGTCAACATGACATAGTAGCCTATGGATTCAGGCAGGGCAGAAGTTCTCACTGGTAGGGATATACATTTTTAGTTACAATCAGAATACTATTATTTTGCTCACTAAATGACAGGGCCCTTTGGACTATGGTGGTAGAAATTTGAAAAGAGATAATTATCTCCATTTTTTTGGAGGTAGAAACTACGGCTTAAAAGAATTTACATAAACTATACAGATGCTCATAGAAATCCAGAACATGGTCTCTGTTTTTCAGACTCCCATTTCATAGACTAAGTCAATACTTACACCTTAAAACAAAATTCAGATGCTCACTTGAAGGAGACTTAATTCAATAAACACTGGTTTATTTGAAGGAAGCCTCATATTTTCAATTGTGAGAAGTTTCATGAAAGAAGTAATAGTTGAAATGAGTGAAACATTTCATAGCCACTTAACCATGTGATACAAGGGAAGAGGGCATTCTCAGCCCAGGAAGAATGGAACAAAAGGTTGTGGGCTTATTTGCATCACATGTTGTCTCTCCTCCTGGGCAACGAGGTCCTCAAACTTAGTTGGTCATGGCGAATGCCTGTGTATCATCCAGCTCCTCTAGATTTGTAATAAGTTGCTCAAAACAGTTTTTTTTTTTTTTAAGCATCCAAAACTTCTCAATGAGTTTCTGATATATTCTCAAGAAATAAACAATTCTTCCTTCTGTGTCAACTGGAAATCGGACATTTCCTTCCTTCAGAGCGGAGAGAACCATTCGATCTTCTGATGTCAATTTATCACCACAGAATTTCTTTAAGAAAGACCATGCTGGCTTGGACAGAGAAATAGTTTTTCAAAGGTGAATCTTACACAGGAGTAGACTAATGGTACTAATTATGCTGAGTCTACCATATGCTTAGGGACACTCACTCTATTACATATATAATGTTATTTAATGCTCAAAAGTAAACAGATAAAACAAAGTAAATCCAGAAACACATCAAAAACATCATCAACAATAAAATATTTCCTATAAGATTATCATCCCCCCAAACTGACATAACTATTTGAGGAAATAGCTTGAGAAAAATTGAGCACCTTCAATTAACAAATCATGAAATACGTTTTCCAAAAAAGCATAGATAATAAGTGGCAGGACTGACATTCTCCACTCAAAATCAGCAAACTACACATTCTTCTCAAGTGCACATAGAATATTATTCAAGATAGACCATATGCTATGCCATAAAACAAGTCTCAATAAATTTAAAAGGATTGAAGTCAAAGTATGTTCTCTGACATGAATGGAAAGAAATTACAAATCAATTTCAGAAAAAAATATTTTGGACCTTAAAAAAATACGTGGAAATTAATCAATATATTCCTAAATAAACCGTGGGTCAAACAAGAAACCTTAAGGGATCTTATCAAGGATTTTTAAGTGAATGAAAATAAAGACAACAATGTACCGAAACTTAAAGGATGCACATAAACTTATAGGATGCAATGCTTAGGGGGCAATTTAGACCTGTCAATACCTATATTTAAAAATTAGTGTGGCTAATCAATAACATAAGTCTTCACCTTAAGAAACCAAAACATTATCAACAACAATAAAAAGCAAACTAAGCTCACAACACCCAGAAATAATCCTTATCAAAATACCAGGTAGCTTTTTTGCAGAAATTGACAAACTGGTTCTAAAAATTCATGTGGAAATTCAAAAACCTCAAGATAGCCAAAGTAATCTTAAGAAGAAGAACAAATTTGAGATACTCCTGATTTCAAAACTTATCATAAAGCTACCGTAACCAAGACAGTGTAGTATTGTCATAAGGATAGGCACACAGATAAAACGGAATTGAGAATCCAAATAAAACCAGGACGCTGATGGTCAACTGACTTCCAGGAAGAGTACCCAAACAAGTCAATGGGGTAATGATAGTCTTTTCAACAAATGGTGCTGGGACAGCAGGATATCCACAGCAAAAGAATGAGGCTGGGCTCCTATCTCATACTACATACTATCATTAATTAAAAGTGAGTCATAGGCCTAAACATAAGACTGAAAACCGTAAAACTCTTAGAAGGATATATAGAAGTAAATCTTCATGACCTTGTATTAGGCAATAGTTATGTAGACATTATAAGAAAAGCAAAAGCAATTAAGAAAAAGTAGATACACTGAATTTTGTACAAATTGGAAAAAAGTGCCTGTGCTTCAAAGGAAACCACCAATAAAGTGAAAAATCAACCCAAAGAATGGGAGAAAATATTTTCAATCCATATATTTCATAAAGGACTTATGTCCAGAATATAGAAAGAACACTTTCAACTTAGTAATAAAAAGGTAGTTAATCGAAATAAAATGGTCAAAGGATTTAATACACATTTCTTCAAAGAAGATATACAAATGGTTAATAAATCCTGTAAAGATACTTAATCATTAGTCATCAGGAAACTGAAACTGAAAATAAAATGAGATCCTGCTTCACATTCACTAAAAGAGCTAAAATCAAGAAGATAGACAATAACATTTGCTGAGGCTATGGAGAAATTGAAACTCTCATACATTCCTGATGAAAATATAAAATGTTTCAGCCTCCATAGACAGTTTGACAGTTTTTTGAAATGGTAAACCATATGATTCAGCAATTTCACTCTTAGGTATACTCAAGAAAATTGAAAATACATGTCATGACAAAGACCTGTATGCAAATATCTGTAGCAGCATTACTCATAATAAAAAATAGAAACAACCCACTTGCATATCAACTGATAAATAGATACAAAATGTGATATATCTACAGAATAGAATATTGATCATCAATAAAGTGCAATAAAGTCCTTGAACATGCTACAAAACAGAAGAATCTTGAAAACACTATGCTTGGAGAAAGAAGCCAGCTACAAAAGGCCATGTATTGTATGATCCCATTTAGGTGAAAATTGCAGAATAAGCAAATCTATAGAGAGAAAGGAGATTGGTGGTTTCCAGAGGATGGAAGGAAAAGACAAGAAAAGTGAGTAGTAACAGGTGTCTTTTGTGGTGACACAGAGAAACTCTAACATTAGACAACACTGATGTCCACACAACTCTGTAAATATCTTAAAAACCACTGAAATGTACACTTCAAAGGGGTGAATTTCACATCATGTCAATTACATCTCAATAAAGCTGTCACTTAAAAAGAAACAAATGAACAAAATCTCATTTCAGACTGCATGGCTTTGTACTGCTTTCAGTTTGCAGAACTCAGTTCCCCCCCATCCTGCATCCTGTTGGACTTTATCACATCTTTGGGTACTATTAACCTTGGAGAAGTCTTTCCAAGGACAGATTCTGGACTCAGACCTTCTTTCCACCCCAACTGACAAGTCTCCTCTCACCCCAGGTCTCTACTGGTGCCCCGTGCTCAGCGCATCCTCACCAGAGAAAGTCCCCATTGGGTCAGGGCAACCAGATCTCCAGCATGGAGGGCAAGAGAGTCCATGTGATAACAAACTCGGTGATACAGGTATTGACTGAGTTCTGTTGAGCTGTATTGTTGAAGGTTATAAAATTGCATTTTGGATGAGAAAACATTTGGAAGTTGCCAACGCTAAACTGAAACCCAGTGAGTTTTTACAATCGTTTATCAAAGAACCTTCCGTTTGTGTTTTCGAGCCGGTAATACAAGAACGAATACTGGGGAATAAAGTTAATCTGTATTGGGAGCATTTTATTAAATAAAAATAGGAGAAAAAAAATTGTGAGTCATGTTAGTTTAAGCAAATCATGTGGATGGCGACAGTTACTTTTGCAGTGTTACATTAGGTGCAACTTGAAAACGTGAACAAGAAAAACTTATATGGCAGAAAACAATGGTGCTCGTAAGTGTTATAGGAGGCCAGGACTCTGAATGAGGGTTGTGAGAACAGGTTTGGCCGAGGTGGCCTATGATTCTGAATATAGTCTTTTTTTTTTTTTTTTTAAGTGTATTTATTGTGTGAGAGAGAGCCTGTGTGTGATAGTGGGGGAGGGGCAGAGAGGGATAGAGAGAGAATCCCAAGCAGGCTCCACAGTTTCAGCACAGAGCCCGCCCCGCGGCTGGAGCTCACAAACCGTGAGATCATGACCTGAGCTGAAATCAGGAGTCAGACACTCAATCGACTGAGCCACCCAGGTGCCCGTTTCTGAATATATTCTGATGTCTTTCCTTTCCAACAATACTGAGTTAAAAAGCAAAAAAAAAAGCTCAACTATATGAGCACTGATGACCTACAATAAAAGGAAATGAACTTTTTGAGAATGATTTATTAAATCACTTCCTTTAACAAATACTAAGCATTTGTTAGGGGTCTGGCACCATGCCAACCATCACCCCTAAAGGAAAGATCAAGAATCCGGCTGGAACTCTTCCTGTGGGCCCCAACAACCATCCCCCACTCTGTTGACAGGGTGAACTTTAAAGGACATAGATTGGATCACATTTAAAACGTAATCCAAATTTCTTACTTTGACTGGAAAAGCTTGTCTCCGTCTTAGGGCTTTTGCCTTCTGGCTCTGAACCAGGAGAATCGGTCTATTTGCAAAGAGTGTCATTTCCCCAAATCTTTTGTCATTTATTTCTCAAAGGGCTCACCTGGCCCTTCAGTGTCATGTGGCCCACGAGATGCTCCAGGGTTTTATTCCTTTTCTGTAATCATTCACTTTCTGAATATTACAAGTTTACTTTGCATTTTCTTTTTCCTTTCTTAAAAATTTTTTTTTAAATCTTTATTTTCGAGGGAGAGAGAGACAGAGCGGGGGGGGGGGTGCGCAGAGAGAGAGGGAGACACAGAAATGGAAGCAGGCTCCCGGCTCTGAGCTGTCAGCACAGAGCCCGACCTGGGGCTTGAACCCACCCACGAACTGCGACCTGAGCCGAAGTCAGATGCTTAGCCCTTCTGAGCCACCCAGGCACCCCTACTTTGCATTTTCAAAGACACTTTCTGTGTGTCCCTGATAAAATGCAGTAGCAGGGACCTTTTCGGCTTCCTCACTCTTAGATCCTGTGTCATGTGGTAGGCACCCAGGGAATATTTGACGAATGAATGGTTGCTGGCTTCAGTTGGGCTTATAGACATTGAAACAAATCAACACCATTAAATGTAGAGAGTCCTATAAAGGGGTAGTTTTGCATAAGATGCAAATACATAGTCGTGTGGTGGGGGATCTACCCCAGAGAGTCGGAAATGTCCCCCGTTAACTGAAAGCCAAGGAGGTAGCCATGAAAATGGCTGTGGAGAGGAGCCCCATATAAACGGTGATGGGCAGAATGCTGAAAGCCTCATTAGTATTTGAAGAAGGCGTATGATGATTGGTTAATATAAATCCACGCACTCACTAATTAAAGAAACCATGGATATTTGCATGTGCTCTTGGTGGCAACATAAGTCAGAAAGGGAAATGTGATAAACCAGAGACAGGTCCCAGCTCTCCAAAAACTCGTCCACAGTGCTGGTTACAAACCAGAGAAACGGTGTAATTTCTCGAAATTGTCTCTCCCGATTCTTGCACCTGCGTGCCTGCCTGCGTTACTTCGTTTCTCTTCCGCAAGTCCATTTTATGCTCCATCTATTTTTAACCACTTAACTTTTTCTGTGTGTTCTGGTCCTTGCACGGACTTTAGACTTAATAGCATGAGGCTTTCTCGGCTTGCACCACTTTCTTATGTAGAATGCTACTGCATTTCCTCTCTGGTTCTCCCCTGCTCTGACCACTGGCTTCAGTTACCATTCAGCTTGACTCAGTTTCAGTCCCCAAAACGCCAACCTGCTTTGACACCCTCCCCCAGACTTTTGCTCAAACAGCATATTTCTCAACCAACGAGGGAGAAAGAAAGTGAATTAAGAAAACACATGAGGGGCGCCTGGGTGGCTCAGTTAGTTAAGTGACCGACTTCAGCTCAGGTCCTGATCTCGCAGTTTGTGAGTTTGAGCCCCGCGTTGGGCTCTGTGCTGACAGCTCAGAGCCTGGAGCCTACTTCAGATTCTGTGTCTCCCTCTCTCACTGCCCCTCCCCTGCTCACACTCTATGTCCCTCTGTCTCTCAATAATAAATAAATGTTAAAGAAAAAAATTAAAAAAAAAAAAAAAGAAAACACATGAGGTGACGGTTGGATGTGTGTGTCAACATGTTTGGGCCATGAGGCACCCAGATGTTGGGTCAAATGTTATCCTAGATATGTGGATGTCTTTGAATGGAATTAACATGTTTGTTTGCTTGTTTGTTTTAAGTAGGCTTAATGATCATCATGGGGTTTGAACTCAAGACCCTGAGATCAAGACCTCAGCTGAGATCAAGAGGTGGACACTTAATCGACTGAGCCACCCAGTGCCCCTGGATGGGATTAACACTTAAATTAGTAGAGTGAGTAGAGCAGTTTGCCCTCCATAATGTGGGTGGGCCTCGTCTAATCAGTTGAAGAACCAAAAAAAAAAAAAAAAGAACAAAAGACTGACTCTCTCTTGAATAAAAGATAATTCTCTTGCCTAATGGTCTCTGAACTAAAATATCATCTTTTTTAGCACTTTCAGGCTTGATCCAAAATCAGCTCTTCCTGAGGCATAAGCCTGATGACCTTTGGATAGAAAATATACCATAGACTCTCCTGGTTCTCAGTCCTTCAGATTTGGACTAGAACTACAGCATTGTTTCCCCAGGGTGTCCATCTTGCTGACTCACTCTGCAGATCTTGGGATCTATCTGCTTCTGTACCTGTCTGAGCCAATTCCTTATACACATATATATTCACACACACACATATTTCTATACAAATATAAATCATAGATATAGCCTATTGGCTTTCATATGTAAATAATGAAATTATCCACCAACTAATTGAAGACTGAAAACTATTATTTTAATGATTACCACAATGGAATAAAATGACAACCCTTACCACTGCCTGCATTATCAACGAGAGTGGTAATTGCCAACAATCAGCAGAGGGGAGAGAACCCTCAAAACCTTAAACTTTTATTTATTTATTTATTTATTTATTTATTTAAATTTATTTTTTACTTAAAAGATTAAAAAAAAATTTTAATGTTTTTTATTTATTTTTGAGAGAGACAGAGACAGAAGGCAAGTGGGTTAGGGGCAGAGAGAGAGGGAGACACAGAATCGGAAGCAGGCTCCAGGCTCTGAGCTGTCAGCACAGAGCCCAATGTGGGGCTCAGAGTCACAAACTGTGAGATCATGACCTGAGCCAAAGTTGGACGCTCAACCCACTGAGCCACCCAGGTGCCCCGGAAAGATTTTTAATGTTCATTTATTTTTGAGAGAAAGCGTGACCTGGGGAGGGGCAGAAAGAGAGAGGGAGTCACAGAATCCAAAGCAGGCTCTAGGCTCTCAGCTGTGAGCACAGAGCCCGATGTGGGGCTCGAGCCCACGAACTGTGACATCATGACCTGAGCCTACGTCTGATGCTTAACCGACTAAGCCACCAGGTGCTTCAAAGCCTTCTGACTTAAACTTTCGACTGCACTGGCAGCTCTCCTTCATCTGACATCAAATCACAAGGCAAATTCAACAAATTCCACTTCTAAATTTACTTCTGGAAACTTGACTATTTTTCTCCCGCCCATCCATCTGTTCATCCAACCATCCATCTGTCTGTCCATCCACCTGTCTATCTATCCACCCATTCATATATTCCTTGTTTTCATTAATTTCTTCCCCAAACACTTACTGCGTATATTATTTGTGCTGGATGCTGATGTAAGCTCTGAAGTATCAGAAAGAAACGACATGAAAGTCACCCTAAGACAGCTCACATTCACTCAGAGTGAATGTGGAAGTGGAAACATAGCAATAATTCTCCCCCAGGAAAATGACTCCGGAACTCCAGTGACAGTTGTTCAAACACGTGATGATAGGAGACACATACGGCAAGTTTGCGGAACACAGAGAAGAGAGATCAGCCCTCGTGAGAGAACCGTGGCATGCAAGGACGACCCAGCAAGGTGGAAATGCATGTTGGCGGCAGCCAAGGCCACGCCGTGTCTGGGCCTGGCGGGAGGCAGAGGGCAGCAAGGTCAATGTTTGGCTCCGCCGTTTCTAAGCTCAAGGTTAGTAGGAAAGACTGAACCGCTCTGAATTGCAGTGTCCTCATCTGTGACATGGCCACAGTAACCTCCACCTTACCACCTTATTCTGATTAAATAAGGTAAAGATGTATACTGATTTCCCGCCCCACTGCTGAAAGTTCCAGAGCTATCCCCTGCTCTGTGTTTGAGCGTGGACTAGAGTTCAATATTCTTCTGAGTGTGTAAGCCCAGACTGATCTTGCCTGGAACATATTCCTCACGGTCCTTTCATCATCTTTATGGAAACGTGAAAAGGCGCATTACTGTGATTTTTTTTTAAAGGACAGATTCTACAGTTTAACCCACATTGGTTATGGCACAAACAATCTAGTGTTGGTGCAAATCAATGGTTTTTTGTGGCTAATGATTCCTGTCAGGGTAGACAATGTGTGTACGTGCATACCTTTCTTCTCAGATTCAACTTCAATGTATTAATCAAGTTGCAGTGAGACACTTACTAGAAGCCTTGTGTTCAATAACACACTTTGTATCTTACAGACGAGGTCATGCATGACCCATCACTGAAGGCTGAAACACTTCAGCTCCTTCTCCCGTGACCGGGGATGGCGCCTCCCCAGATCCATTTCTGACAACGCAGGCAGAGTTGATTAAATCACACTTCTCCCCTCCAGCTTCCTGTCCAAGAAATGCAAGATGCTCCAACTGAAGAGTTGTTGATTAAGATGATGTCGGACAATTAATTATGCACCGCGATAACCTCTGACCTGTGCAAATTCTTTCTGTTTTAATCAGTGGAGACTCCAAATTAGCAGATAATTACATTCTTGTGTTTTAATCAAGTCTTGGGCAGCAGGGGAAGATGCTGAAGTGCAACTCGAGTACAGACTTCATTTAGAGGTGATTTTTTTTTAACTAAGGGTTTGAAAAGGATAATTATGTCAATTATTTTACTTCTGTTACCTGGAGTTCTCTTCAAACAGAAGTTTTTGTATTAAAGCATAATCTCTGAGATAAGGTATGTGTTTGGGTATGAAAACTACCAAATGTGAATCAGAGAGCAGGAAGAGTACACTGTGCGTGCAGTCTGATCAGTGGAAAATGTAAGATCTGCCAAATGCTTATCCTAAGTGGCCAGTCCTACTCTTTCGAAGCACAAACTGTAAGAGAGAATGACTTTAGAATTTACAAATCAGCAACCCAGCATAATATTGATGTGCAGTAAAAAATAAAGCCAAAACAAAAAAACAAAAACCTAGCACAAATATGTCATTTCCAGTATTATTATTAAGAGTAAAAATAAATCAATTAATAGTAAAATTTGGGGGGAACTCACATGAAAATGTTTAACTAATCTATAATATATCTACTTTATTGAGTAGTATGGACTCATTTTTTAAAAATTTTAATGTTTTTTATTTATTTTTGAGAGACAGTGACAGAGAGCGAGCAGGGGAGGGGCTGAGTGAGGGAGACACAGAATCTGAAGCAGCTCCAGGCTCTGAGCTGTCGGCCCAGAGCCCGATGCGGGGCTCGAACTCTGGAACTGTGAGATCATGACCTGAGCTGAAGTCTGATGCTCAACTGCTGAGCCACCCAGGCGCCCCTGGACTCATTTTAAAGAGACAAATAATGTAACTTATTAGAACACAAAAGTCTGCTTTACTTCATCAAATCTATGCAAAAGAAAAAATAGTAAGTAAAGCTCGTGCATAAGATAATCACAGACAGGAAATCACCATGTAGATAGTGGGGTTATAGACCTTTTTTTCCTTTTGTTTTTATGTACTGCCACAAGAATGTATGCTTCTCACGGAATTTGTGTTAAAGTAAGACTTTTAGAAGCAATCAAATGTATCATTTTTCAAGGGAAAGGGACAGGCAAACCTTTGCGCCAAACTAAAATCAGCAGCACTGTGAAACCATATACTTTGTGTTGCAAACCAAATTTGATGGATTGACTGCCAGCGAATTTTCTGAAGCTTCGTACTGAGAAGAAATGTGACTGTATGTCCCGGCTGGGCGGGAAAGAATTCTGAGGGCAACCTTAGTGTCTGCCATAAAGAAGAAAGGAAACCCATAGCCTCTCCATGGTACGGTTGCTGAACCTGGTGGCAGTCAAGGACAGTGGTCTAGACTCACAAATGCCAACATACCCTTTAAACTAGGTAATGGGCTGCAATTTCTCTACGTCTTTGCTACTCGAGGTGTTAATCATTGACATTGTCTAGAAGCCTGCTGGAAATGAAGAATCTCCAGCTCTACTCCAGGTACGTGAATCAGAGTTGGCATTTTAATAAGATCTCCAGGCGATTTGTAGGAATATCAGTATCTAAGAGTCTCCGCCTCAAGCCAGTAGCTCATCATCTGTAAAAAGGGTTTCATGGCATTAACCTCCTCGTCGTGTGGTTTTTAGAAATGAATGGGATCATGCAAGTCAAATAACAGTATGGATTACATTATTATTGCATTTCTCCGCCATTTTCTGGAATTCTGCCCAAACCATACAAGTTCATGGGTATCTGCATTCTAAACTCAGAACCCCCTAAAACATTCGTACCAACATCAAATTCCACACAACGAACACTGATGAGCCCAAGATCTGGAAACCCCCAGAGTCATTAGGCAAAAGATGCAATCAGCCAGGTTGATGAAGGAAGACTGGGAACATAAATATTTGCAATCATTTGATAAGAACTGAAATATAAAAGTTCACCCAAATGCAAATCTCTAGAGTCTCAATTCCCCCAACGTTCCAGTGACTTTGAGTTCTTACTCAAATACACACACTTTGCCTGCACCCCTCCAGCCATTTCAATCCCATCCTTAATTTTGGTTCACAGCTGAAGCCATTTAAAGTACAGAATTTTTGGCAACTTTTAAATCAGGGCTTTAATAGAGAGAAATAATACAGGCAGAAATAAAGGGGCTGGGTAGACAGTTCAAACAATATGTATTCATGCATGCACTTCTTAATTTCATTCACATGTATTTCTCAGATCTTATTTAAATGTTCTATTTAAAGAAAATTTAAATATATTTAAAGAAATGTTATTTTGTCCGACTTCAGCTCAGGTCATGATCTCATGGTTCTTGAGTTCAAGCCCTGCGTCAGGCTCTGTGCTGACAGCTCGGAGCCTAGAGCCTTCTTCAGATTCTGTGTCTCCCTCTCTCTCTGCCCTTCCCCCGCCCATGCCATGTCTCTTTCTGTTTCTCAAAAGTGAATAAATGTTAAAAAGAATTTTGTTAAAAGATGAGCTTCCTGAGGATAAAGGAACCAAGGAAACTTAGAAAAACACCCATACAATTTTAGCACATAAAGGAACCTCAGAGCTGTTCTACTCATGGAAAAGCAACCGGTGAGATCAAAATACACAACTTTAAACCCTGTGTTTTATTTCATTCATTCATGTTAGAGTGCATGCATGGACTCTCTTTCGCACTGCCCAAACACTTTGCATTTAGCGTGTGTGTGTGCGTTGGGTCGGGGTAAGGGGAGCTCCAGCACCAGGTGAGCCAGAGACCATCATGTGCTACCAGTAAGAGTCGCTCTCTGGAACATCATTTGGCTCCCGAACCTTCCACAAAACAAATGCACAAAGAGTTTCCAGTAGCTATCCTGAGATGCACCTTATTTTTTTCTTTACCAAGTGAAAATATCATATTGCCACAATTTTTTTAATATGAGATTTATTGTCAAATTGGCTTCCATACAACACCCGGTGCTCATCCCAACAGGTGCCCTCCTCGATGCCCATCACCCACTCACCCCTCCCTCCCACCCCCCATCAACCCTCAGTTTGTCCTCAGTTTTGAGGAGTCTCTTATGTTTTGGCTCCCTCCCTCTCTAACCATTTTCTTTTCCTTCCCCTCCCCCATGGTCTTCTGTTAAGTTTCTCAGGATCCACATAGGAGTGAAAACATATGGAATCTGTCCTTCTCTGTATGACTTATTTCACTTAGCATAACACTCTCCAGTTCCATCCACGTTGCTACAAAAGGCCAGATTTCATTCTTTCTCATTGCCACGTAGTATTCCATTGTGTATATAAACCATAATTTCTTTATCCATTCGTCAGTTGATGGACATGTAGGCTCTTTCCATAATTTGGCTATTGTTGAGAGTGCTGCTATAAACATGGGGGTACAAGTGCCCCTATGCATCAGTACTCCTGTATCCCTTGGGTAAATTCCTAGCAGTGCTATTGCTGGGTCATAGGGTAGGTCCATTTTTAATTTTTTGAGGAACCTCCACACTTTTTTCCGGAGCGGCTGCACCAGTTTGCATTCCCACCAACAGTGCAAGAGGGTTCCCGTTTTTCCACATCCTCTCCAGGACGCACTCTATTTTTAAAGGAAACCGTGTTTTTTGTAAGGACAAACTACTGCCTGTTGAAACGGGGAGCGTGGGAGGGGAAAGTTGGGTTAATCAGCAGATCTCTATGCAACACAATTCGTGCTTTTATAAGAAGAAGCGATCTCCAAGTACAAGGCATGAAGTAGCCAAGAGAGCCCTTGGAAGAGAAGACTGGCATATGGACACCATTA
This sequence comes from Prionailurus bengalensis, assembly GCF_016509475.1. Lineage (NCBI taxonomy): Eukaryota > Metazoa > Chordata > Mammalia > Carnivora > Felidae > Prionailurus > Prionailurus bengalensis. The sequence goes on along the minus strand of NC_057353.1, from coordinate 77,823,720 downwards.
AGATAAAGACTTTAATTTTTGGTAAATTAAAGCTTGAAAAGTCGTCACTTGCTGAATTTTCTCTCTTCTTTAATATATCATATAATATAATCTCTTTTCTCGTCTGTGTTCAGCCGCTTTCATTTCCTTTCCGTGCTCTTCTGTGCAAGTGTCATTTTCCCGTTCACAGGCAAAGTGGGACACTGACCCAAAGCATTCAGGAGGGGCGGGAGGAGCGGCAGGGAGATGTATTGCTGTCTGTGCCATAATATCCTGGCTGAACGCACACCGTTAGGTAGACAGCCCCGTGTTTTGGTTGACAGAGGTGCCCGTGACCCGTGTGACAGGGATTAATGGGCATCTATTCTTGGCATCTTACCTTACTGAACTTGAGGTCACCTTTGTTGTTTGGAGATACTCCCTGATGTCCCTCCCTGCCCGTGACAACACCAGTCTTTGCCTTGGGGGCCACTGATTCACCCTGACTGTCCTTCCTTTGAAGTGAATGGTCAGAGGGAGGACAGAGCTGTCATAAATACGGAGGAGTTTCTGCTTCCTGAAAAGCAGGAAATACCATCCTCCTGCTAGATAGGAGCCAAGATCTTTATTATGAAAGTTCGTGTTTTTGTATTCCAGGATGCAAAAATTGCTGTCTCTCTGGTCACTGTTTTTTTTTTTTTTTCCTTCCCTAAAGAGAGGGAAGTGAAATAATCACTGGTGAGAATAAATGTGTATCTAATCAAACTCGAGAGTCTCTAAGTGGCATCTATGGTTACATTCCAGAAGGTGTTTTGATTCGATTATGGCATGTTTGTGCTTTTGTTTCTCAGATACCGAACGATGGCTTTAAGATTCTCTACAGTGCATTTAAGAGTTCATATCTTGTTTTCTAAAGGTATCCTCAAGCTAGTTAGAGACTACCTGTGGGAACTGGTCATATTATACCTTAAGTCTTCGGATCCTGCACACCCACCAATGTTATCATGTCCTGCCTATGCTTTGTTTCAGGCCTCAGCTTCCTTTTTATCAATCCTATTCCTGCCTTTGTAAATAACTGCACTAAATAATTGACAGTCATGGGGTGCCTGGGTGGCTCAGTCAGTTGAGCGACCGACTCCGGCTCAGGTCATGATCTCATGGTTCTTGAGTTCGAGCCCCATGTCAGGCTCCGTGCTGACAGCTCAGAGCCTGGAGCCTGCTTCAGATTCTGTGTCTCCCTCTCTTTCTGCCCCTCTCCTGCTCACACTGTCTATGTCAAAAATAAATAAACATCAAAAAAAGAAAATTAAAAAAATAATAGGCAGTCATATCAACCAGGGAATTTTGTGTTACAAATAAAAGATCTGATCAAAATTGTCTTATATAAAACAAAGCATGGCTTATGGGTTCTCAACTACTGTGATGTGACCGAGTAAACTTAATTTTAGGCATGGCTGGATATATCTACATCAGTAGATGGCACGTGGATCTTGTTTTTGCTATTTTGCCCTCCTTCCCCACATTCATATCATGAAGCCTTAACCCCCAATATGGCTCTAATTGGAGACAGGGTCTCTAAGGAGTTAATGAAAGTTAAATGAGATTGCAAGGACTGGGTTCTAATCTGGTAGATTGGGTCTTTCTAGGAAGAGAGAGAGAGATTTCTCTCTCCGTGCACACATACTAAGGAAAGACCATGTGCGGGCACAATGAGAAGGTAGCCATTTGCAAAACAAGAAAAGAATCCTCACCAGAACTTGACCATACGGGCACCCTGATGTGTTTCAGGCTCCAGAACTATGAAAAAATAGTTCCTGAAAGCTTTTCATTATTTACTCCTTGAGATAGGTCAAAGGCTACAAATTCACTGCTACCACTCTCATTGAGAGGGGGGTATAATTTCTATCTTCTTGAGCTTGGGTGGGACTTAAGGACTTATTTGGCCAATAGAATGCAAGAGAAGTAATGTGTGATTTCTCCCGCTGGACCGTAACAAGTCTGATGGTTTTCTTCCAGTTTCTCCTGGAATACTTGTTCCAGAGAAAACCAGCCACAGGTATAATGAGTAAATTATCTTGGTTTAGAGAAAAACACACGGATTTAGTGGTCTGGACAGTGGAGAGAATGAGGTTTCCTACTGTAAACAACTGTTGGGTATTGTGTGGTTTTTAATAAATAATAATAATGGTAATATCTAATATCGATTGAGGATTCAATGTGTGTCAGGCATTGAATTAAGTGGTTCCCACAAATTTGATAAAATTAAACCAGTGAAAAATATACACTCTTGCTTAAAACCTCAGAGATAAACTTGTTATTGTGCCCAGTTCAGAGACAGGGAAACTGGGCTTAAAGTTTAAATAACTGGATGATCACTGAGCTCTGAAATGGCAAATATACCGTTTGGCTAACTCAGGAGTCCTAGTTCTCAATCACCATACAATTCTACTCTCTGCTCTTTCCCCGATGCGTTTTGTTCTGCGACTGCCCACCATATTGGACTTGGTACCTAGTTTTGTCTAATTCTACCTGAACTGGCACTTGTTATTGTTATCATTCTATGGCATTATATAATGGAAATACGCATCGTCTAATCTCATCTAACCATAATGTTATCTACCATTTAATGGTCAGCTGTTATGTTCTGTTTACGAAACTGGACATCTCAAAGCAATCATTTCATCTTATCCCAAAGATTCTCAGAGGGAGATATTTTAGTCTTCCTGGAGGAGAGGAGGAAGCTGAATCTTCGGAAAGCACTGACCAGTGGGCATTGTGTGCAAGACTGCATGGCCACATGGCCAGGCATCACTCACCCCTTAAGGTTGTGGTTCTGAAGCCCCACCTTTGGTTCATCTCAACCTTTCCCTCTTTCATCACTACTTGGAGTTGCTCAAGTTGCAGCAACCCATGGATGAACTAGAACCATCCCTCACTGCCATTCTGCAGGGCTGGGCAAGAGTTCCTTCAAAGAGCACTGCTCATCTGTTCAATTCATCAAAGATCTGCCATCATTCATATTGCACATTGAGTTACTGGGGTCCTGGCCTATAGTGTCCCAGTGCAGCCTTCAGTTAAATTGAGCTGGGAATTTTCAGGTGAAGGGGCAAATGAAGATAGAAGGCAGAGAGAAGGGGAGTTTAATGTCCACTTGCCTCATTGCACTAGCCCCGATCAAACAGATTTATCAGGACGAATTGTCACAACCTTCCTCTGGTCTGATAATCTGAGAGCCCTTGAGCTGGAAAGTGGATTGAGAGAGTAGATTATACACAGAAAACGGTTTTAAAATCACACTAGAAAAATGTCCATTTCTACGGTCAAATCTTCCTTTGGGACCAGCTCGACCAAGATTGCTTATCTGTAACTGACACTTGGACATTACACACAGCAAATCTATATCATGTACTGGACGCCGACTGGTGGCACTCCCGGAAGTGGAGGCCGCACATCTTTGGAGTCAGATACCTGGGGTGAAAATATAACTCTGCAAATTTTTAACTGGGAAACTTGGGGTAATGGGCCCACTTTTCTCAACTCCGGTTTCCTTTGTGTAAAATAAAGATGAGCGGACAAGCTTCATACGGTAATTTCATAAGGAAGCTTCAAATATTAATAGAGACAGTGCATATAAATTACCTCACTCCATAGGTGTCTCAGGAAATGATGGTTATTGCAGTTTGTTAATGTGGGATGTTTGCTAGAAGCCTTAAGTGAGCTTGAAATTGTATCTTTATACTCAAAATTACATGAGCAAAGAAGATATTAAGACAGTGCCATTAACGTAATACATCAAATACCAGACACATTTCCTCGGCTATGTTTTTAAACTATAAATTTAGAAATTTTAGAATGTTTCCCCCCAAAATTATATGTGCGTTTACAAACACGCATTTGTACATATAATCATCATTGTACATACATATTTTAAGTATTCTATATGTATTCCATCTATGTACTCACTGAAGTAGTCTTCATTTATACATTAGATTTTGACAACAGGCAAACAAGGCATGAAAAAAATGCAAAATTCGGTTTTAGCCCTACAGCTAACACCATTCATACTTGACTCAAATTCTGACTCACTATTTACTAGTTTTGCATTAGAGACACTTTTTTTCTTTAATGTTTTTATTTATTTTTGAGACAGAGAGAGACAGAACATGAGCAGGGGAGGGGCAGAGAGAGAGGGAGACACAGAATCTGAAGCAGGCTCCAGGCTCTGAGCCATCAGCCCAGAGCCCGACGCGGGGCTCGAACTCACGGACCGTGAGATCATGACCTGAGCTGAAGTCGGACGCTTAACCGACTGAGCCACCCAGGCGCCCCGAGACACTTTTAATTTAACTAAAAGACTACAAGATTTACTACAGAAAGGATGTAGAATTTTAAATTAACTACTGACTCTTAGGTCTCAGTTTCCCCATCTGCATGTGCTTATTTTGATAAATAATATCACAGAATACTCAGCAGTTCTAAGCTGATCAATAAATTACTCCAACAAATAGGAGCCATATTTGATCATTAAGACTCTCAAGAATCCTTACATTTGATCATTAAGATCTGATGTATGTTGTTTTAACTATACTATATGACAATGTAAGAAGAAAAACTGGAAGATTTTTTAAAAGTAAAAAAAAAATCCTCCTGGCTTATCAACATTCTTTGTGTTAAAGAATGTTAACACATGTCATGGGGGCGTCAGGGTGGGTCAGTTGGTTAAGCGGCAGACTTTGGCTCAGGTCATGATCTCACAACTCGTGGGTTTGAGTCCTGCGTCCGGCTTTGTGCTGACAGCTCTGAGCCTGGAGTCTGGGAGATTTTGTGTCTCCCTCTCTCTCTGCCCCTCCCCCTGCTTGCACTCTCTCTCAAAAATAAATAAACATTTAAAAAAATTAAAAATAAAAGTCATGTCATGAAACGAATGAAGAAAAACCAGAAAAAAAATACAATAACATTTTACCAACTAGCTGAAGGTCAGTCCCAGAAGTTCCTTGTTCCTTTCTGTGAGAACTCTAGAACTCTGCGGTGGTGGTACTGTGCCTGAGACTGAACCTGGGGCCCCAGCTGGAGAGGGACACCAGAGAGTTTCAATCAGTCATGGCAGTTCCAACAGTCAATGAGGAAAGAAAGGAATGAATAAGGACAGTGCTCACAACTTTATCTCATGTTTGCTCCATTGGGTCATACATTTAAATCTGAGAAATATTTCTCACTTTAAGAAAGATACATTGTTTTCAAAAACACTCAGTATATCCAGAACTTTCTTTCCCCACTCCATTTAATGGAGGGCTGAGTTCAGCAAGTATTTCCCTTTGCTTGTAACTCTGAATTGAGAAAGTCAACAAAGCATCCATGATGGTAAGTGATGCATGACACTCGGTCTGAGTGTGGAGTTTTCAACAGGAAGTGGAAGGGATCGTGGCGAACCAGAACACTCATGTTCCATCTACGTTGGCAGCTCTATTGCACTCCTCGCTCACTATTGCCTGAGAGCATCTGTTTCCATCTTACCATGACTTTTTCCAGGAGAAGCCCCAAATCAGGTTGTCTGTATTAAATTTCCTAATTTTTAAATGTTGGAAATGATTTTTTTTAAGCCACACAGCCAATGAAATGCTGACCTTTTCAATGCAAGTTTGCAATCTGTGTGGAGTGAATTATTCATCTTTTTACTTTTAATTAGTAACAAGGTACATTCTGAAGCCCAAGACCAGAAAACTAGATTCTGTTCTCTCAGTGATTAATAATGTATTCAATACATTCTCACTGTCTATGACTACATTATGGTTGTCCAATCAGCTAAGTTCAGGCCAGGTCAGGTATAGGGATTTAGTAAAGCTAATTGAACGTACTTATATGAAAGTCTTCATTGGCCAAGAGCCTCTCTGTATTCGGCAACTTGAGTGTTTCTATTAGCTCTCCTTAGAAAAATAGGGGATTTGTTCTTTTCACATGAAAGCAGAAAATAGGCCCAGCTATTCTTAATCTCTATATAATTGCAACTCTTCTGTGTGTTGTCCAAATCCCTTTATGAACTGCATGCACCCTATCTACTTCCATAATGAAATTTGCTTGTCTGCATATACCCTATACTCTGGTTACTTCACTTATTTAGACATCTAATAACACACATGCTTTCCTTATCTTTGGATCTGCAAACCTGCATTCCTCTTCTTGAAATGTCCTAGACTCTTTGTATAGCTTGAACGTCATGTCCTGATTCTAAAGTGTCAGCAGCTTCTTCTTGGTGAAGCCTTATTGACTTCCCTTCCCCTGAGCATAGTTAATGCATTTGTGTGATCCTTGAATCCTACACAGTTGGTCACCAAAGCTTTTATTCACAGTCCTTTGCAATCATTCCTGTAAATACATGTCTTGCCAGCTAGTCTACAAGCTCCTTTAAGGCCAAAGCTATATCCTATGGATCTGGGAATCTTCAGGGTAGCGGTTGGCCCAACACTTAATAGATCCTCCATGTGATAATTAAATGAAAGATTATGCATTTTCATATATATATATTATATATAATAGGTATAATTTATTATATTTTGTAATTACAATATCTATTACAATAGATATATAATATATAATACAACATATATTTAATTACAATATATAATTATAATATATAATAATAGTGCAGATCCCTTCTGTAGCTCCTACTTAAACATTTTATAATTGTCAAAAATGAGAGTTCAAAATTTTCAACACAGCCAATTGGTGATGCAAAATCAAGCTAGCCTCCTTGTGTCATTTGCTTCATCAGTACCTATTAAGATGAAGTACCCAGACTTCGCTGGAATAAAAATTGAAGTTGATGATAAACACCGTGGAGGGTAAGCAGATCATGTCTTTCCCATACTGAACAAGGACTGCTCGTCTCAGAGACCAGATCACCACGGTGCTGAAAGTCAACCCCATCAATTCTGCGTGGCAGTCCCTGGCTACATGCATGACTAACTCTAAATTATGTTATTATCTCAGATGTCCAAAGAGAAGAACTTTCTTGTCCACAACTTTATTCCTCCTGATGGAGATGACAATACTACGTTTGCCTAAAGCACAGTTTACCCTTAAGGCGGTAACACGATGTTGGGAGTTGGGTGAAATTCTTCTGTTTTTAAAGATTCCTGAATCAACGTGCCAAACAGTGTTTCCTGAGGGTTCTGGAGTGGGGAGGGGCAAAAGAAAGTATTCAGTAATATTGAGGAACTGGATCGATGACTTTTTCGTATACTTGAAGCAGAATGAGGGGAACATGACAGGATAGTTTGCTCTTTTAGGAAGCATGTGTCCTATGGACATCCTTGAGCAGGCACTGAGCTGGGTGGCAGGGTTTAAAGGTGACGGGAACTCCATTCCTCTCCTTCCAAGCTCACAGTCTAGCGGGCAAGGCAGACACAGAGCCTGAAACCAAAAATGCAGAGCAGGAGGGTGAAGGGAAGAGCAGGTTGCTAGAAAAACGAGGTTAATTTGCCTAATTAAACAGCAAGCTGAGATTCAAATCCATTGGCTGTCTGATTAGGGACAAGAGTAAAAACTCATGTTCATCGCGCTGCTCAAAGATTCTCATTTGATGCCAGTTCATATCCGATATTGTCTCTCGTTTTCATAACAATTTTTTTCCTCTCTGCACAAAATATTACCAAATCTAATAAAAAGAGGACATACAATCTACCATAAATTCAATCTAATATCCAACAGTTAGAAATCCACTTTTCTGAAGAAGTGTGATTTGAAACACAGATGCTGTGACAAGATAGTCACTCCTCTTAGAGACAAACTTGACCACTGAACGCAGAAGAGCTTTTGGTCAGGGCTGTGGAATGCAGATATAGATATAAACCTGACCAGAGACAGACTGTCAGGGTTAGAGACGGGAGAGCCTGATCGGAGAAAGGCAATTAGTGCCAAAGAGAACTTGCAACTGTCACTCTCTTAAAATGAGATTATAAGATACGAACGATGGAATCATTCCCCCTAGTGCTTTTCCTTTTAAATGCCTGTTGGCTTTCAAACCCTGAAATTCCAGGGAATGAGAAAATAACGTTTCATTATCTCTCTTCCCCATTTTCTCCTTCCCTTCAATCTGCACTTTAGAGTGGTACACAGGGATTGCTTTGTCCAGAACCCCTTGTGTTACACTTCAGTAAGGGGTGCTTAGGAAAGGCATGGTTATTCGTTTGGATAGCAGTACAGGAATATAGAGAAGAAAGCAGAATATTGAATACCAAAACTAAAAAGTACAAATGGAGTTTAGAATCAACAGTGCTCAGAATCAAGTAAGTCTGTGATTCCCTTTGGGCCGCAGAGTACCAAAGCTATGCTACCAGAAAGACTGCAAAAGCAACTGAAATCAGGAAAAGTTTTCGTAAATAGCCAGAAGCTCAAATTAAGGGGAAAGAAATACAAAAACAGAAGGGAAAAAGTGCACCACTGGTTTTTCATCCACTGGGAACCGTGGCTCGTCTGTTCCACTGGACCCTAACCATCCATGGTGCACTAACACGACACGGTGCCTCACCGATGCTCACCTTTCCGCATACCTCATCCCCACTCAGCCAAGACTTTGTCTACACCCGGCCTATCCGAACAACCTCTCTGTACCTTCACTACAGTGCCAGATGCCATGCTCCTCAGAAGCCTGTCGGTGCCTCAACAGGACAGAGCTCTTCCTCCCTCCCTTGTGCTACCTGCAAGCTCTGCTTCTTGGTGCCTTGCATTTGCTGCATTTGTCAGAACCCGATGGCATCTTTGCCTCCTTCCTCCATGCTGGCTAACATTTAGGGCAGAGTCTCTGCCTTTGTGCTCCTAGGAATTTCACTCAGACAGAACTTCCCAAGGGATTAACCCCAAATATTCAGCCATGGAGCTTCATTTGCCTGAGAGAATACATACGCTGTGGGAGCGGTGCCTTCTCTAGCACAATCTCCAAAAGGAATGCTCTTTCAGTGTTTTTAAGGTAAGATGTTGGCCTGTTGGTTGTGAAGAGTAGGATGCAAAGATATTAAGAGCAGTTTGAGAGAAATATCTTTTTAATATTTATTGATTTTGGGGACAGAGACAGAGCGCGAGCAGGTGAGGGGCAGAGAGAGCGGGAGACACAGAATCCGAAGCAGGCTCTAGGCTCTGAGCTGTCAGCACAGAGCCAGCCCGATGCGGGGCTCGAACTCGTCCGCCGCGAGATTACAACCTGAGCCGAAGTTGGATGCTCAACCGACTGAGCCACCCAGGCGCCCTGAGAAATAGCTTTTAAAAAATCTTTTTGTTTATTTATTTATTTTGAGAGAGACAGAGACAGCATGAGCAAGGGAGTGGCAGCAAGAGGGAGGGAGAGAGAATCCCAAGCAGGCTCCGTGCTGTCAGCGCAGAGTCAGATGCAGAGCTCGATCTCACAAAACTGTGACATGATGACTAGAGCCCAAATCAAGAGCCGGATGCTCAACTGACTGAGCCACTCGGGTGCCCCGAGAACAAGATCTTAAACAAGCTTGCCCAAGTAGCCTGTACAAGTCCCAGCACCTACGTCCAGCGCAAGTTCAAATGACGTCTCTAGGCTTACTGGTCTCGTGTTAAAGATCTAACAGCATGTTTTAATATAGCCATGGGAAAACTTCATTTCCAATTAAAGAGTGTGTTCTCTTCCTTCACTCCTCCTCTCTCCCTGTGTGGTATGTTTTCCTTCTTTAAAGCCAGGTCTTTGGATCCTTGATCCCTCTAGCAACTATTTGTGTGATGGTTGGCCCATTTTGTAACCTATCTATGCATTCATTTTCTATGTACCAAATGGAAATAATAGCCCCATCCATACCATTTACCCTCTGCCCTCATCCATATCCTGCTTCCATGAACCTGGCCAACCAGTCTGGCCTTAAAACAATGGTTCTATAGGCTGATAGTTTATAATATCAAGATAAGAATATTGAATCTTAGGCGAATAACAAATAACAGATAATTTTTATACAGAAAGCCACATTCAAAGTATAAAAATAGCTATCCATTAATTTCCATAACCATTTATGAGAAATGAATGAAAAGTTTATGAGAACATCCTCTTGTTAGTGAAAGATTTTACCTTCACTGAATCCCAAAGAACATTTCTGGAGAAAAAAATGCTTTTTCTCACAATATCTCTTACCCTGGGATTTGTTGCCAGGCATCAAGATAACACAGGGAGAGAAGAAAATTATGGAAAAGATTTGCAACAGAATCATGCAATTTAGAGATTAATCTATTTCTCTCTCCACCACCGAGTCATTGTTAAGTTGGAGGGCTGGGCGGAAGGTAAGTGACTTTATTTTTACATCAATTACGGGTCACATTTTGATCTGATTAATTTTATAGGATTATACCCTAAAGGGAAAATAAATTAAAAGAAAAAGAGAATATACTCAAAACATTTGTTTTTCTATTTTATTAAAAATCAAAACAATATTAAATGCCCACCAATAAAGAAATGTTTAACTAAGGGATGATTTTTCAACTGGATGAAAGATTATGCAAAAACTAGAATTACAATTACGATGGTTATGGAACATATTGTTTATGAATCTTATGATACTTGGGAGGTAGGAACTCTTTTAATGGGCCAGGACTCTTCGAGAACAAACATGTGAATGCCCTATTAACAAGACTTAATAGGAAAGAATGTTGCTATGCTTGTGTCCAGGTATATTTGTTCTGGGTCTGCAAGAGTATGTGGAAGACACATATTCTACACAATTCTACACACTGGGCCTGTTAAAGAAAGGGTGAGCAGTGGACAATGAGGGTCTTTTGCATAGTGAGGGCACTTCTAGGGACTGATGGGATGCAGAAGTGCAAAATGCAGTTGAATTCACTAGTCCCTTGTTCAGCATGTTCTGTGACCTTGTAGACAGTCTGCTCACCTTGAAGTATTAGGGGGTTGGGGCTTTCTCCAAGTACTTTACTGCTGTATTTCCAATAAGTTTGTGGTGTCTGGAAAGTTAGAGGTTCTTCATAAACAGAATTGGTTTGCAATTCAGAACAGGAGATAGACACATAAATAATTATGATATATGAGCAAAAATTGTGCTGCATATCATCTTATTCAGACTCTTTTTCTTCCGGGGCTATATATCAAAGTAAGATCCAGGGATTCTCTGCACTAGAATCATTTGGGGTTGGTTATCTGTTTTGGTTTGTGGTTTTTTATTCAGATACTTGGGCCCCAACAAAACCTCCACACAGTATTTACATTTCTGGGGGGGGCGGGGAATGGAGATTGTCAAATACCATTTTTAAACTATTTTTACTAGGGATTCTTAGAAACATGTGAAATTTAAGAACTTTAATAGCAGTTCAATGTGGGTTTGTCCAAAATAACCATACTCACGCTCTTAAAAAAGGGTTTCTTAACCTCAAAGCTATTGATATGAGGGTTCAAATAATTGCTTGTGGTAGGGGCTGCCCTGCGCAGTGGAGAGGAATTAGCAGCATTCCTGATCTCTGTCAACAGATTCCAGTAGCAGGCTCTCAGTTGTGACACCAAAAATGTGTTCAGACTGCCAAATATCTCAGTGGGCGTAAAGTCACGCCTGTTGAGAACCACTGCTCCAAAAAGAGAAATACGTGGCAGTTTTGCAGTTATTTTAAACTCTTCATAGACATTAAGACATACATATATGAAGCAATTTGCTAGTTCTCATTTCTTCTCACTTAGAAACTAGTTGAAACACCTTTAATCTCTCATATGTTGAAGTCCTAACCCCACTACCTCAGAATGTAATTGTATTTGGAGACAAATCTTTAAAAATTATTAAAAAGATTATTAAAATTATTAAGATTATTATCTTAATAATCGTTAAGGTAATTATTAAAGATTATTAAAAAGATAATTATGGGAGGGCCTAGGTGGCTCAGTCAGTTGAGCGTTTGACTCTTGACTTTGGCTCAGGTCATGATCTCACTGTTGGTGAACTCAGGCCACGTATCAGGCTCTGTACTTGCAGCACGTACTTCCAGCTTGGGATTCTCTCTCCCTGTCTCTCTGCCCCTCCCCTCCTTGTCTTCTATCTCTCTGAAAATAAATAAAAAACAAACTTAAAAAAAATAAAACAAAAAGGTAATTATGCTAAAATGAAGTCATGAGGGTGGACCATGGTCCAGTGCCCGGTGTCTGTAAGAAGAGGAAATCAGGTCACAGACACACACAGAAGTAAGACCGTGTGAAGACACAGAGAAGACGGCCACGCACAAGCCAAGGACATTGGCCTCAGGAGAAACCAGACCTGCCCAACACCTTCACGTCAGACTTCTAGTCTTCACAATCGGGAGAAAATACGTTTCTGCTTAAGCTCCCCCCACACCCGGTGGTGCTTTGTTCTGGGGGTCTGAGCGAACCCAACCAGGTAATGCTCTTCTTCTGTTGATGTTTCCATGGCTCCTCCCATGCACAATCTGAGAAGAGCTGGTGTTGTCCCCACACATTTGTCCCTCTTTTCAGACCTCCTGACTGTGCTCCCATCTTTTTTATCTGTATGACCAAAGCCTATACATTCTTCAAGGATATTATTTTCCCTGACCTACTAATTTGGTAAACGTCTTCTGCTTGGAACTTCTACAGACCTATTTTTGTCTACCTCTTGTGCAAAGATGAAAGAAAATTACAATATTATATGCCGTTTTTCCAATGTGTCATTTTGACGTAGACGTACAGAAGGGAAAAAAAACAGAGAAAGGAGTCAGAGAACTCTAGTTTCAAATACTGCCTCTCCCACTCACTTCCATGTGACATTGGACATGTGTATTGATTTCTGAGAGGCATAGGTTTGGACTCTGCAAAATGGGGAGACTGTTCTCCATATTGGCCAGAATTAGGGGCAAGGAAGAAAAGTAACTCTAGCTGTTTTAAACAGGAAGTGATTTAATACAGGCAACTGGGCCTGAAAGAGTGGCTTGTAGGCCCTGTGTCCAGGAATGACTCCCACGCTGACCCAGAAGAGATCCACCACGGGGCCACCCCCTCTGAGGCAACCACCGGACGCTCCCACAGCTCCTGTCTGGCACCAAGAAACTGTGGCCACTGAAGCCTTCCCAGTGTCCCCCCACAGCCGGGAAGGTGGGTAATGAACACTGGAGTAAGGTCACAGAAAACCTCCCGTTTTCTGCGGTTTTGCTTGGCATCAGAAAAAAGAAAATTGAAATGTGGTTTTTGCCCCACTCTGCTTGCTGAATATCACACAAGTGTATTTAGTTGGTGGGAACTATTCTATATCCAGAATCCAGGTCACAGGACAGGAAGTCTATGAAATATCACTTTCGAGTTTTTAACTCCTGTGGTGACAAGGAGGTTGGGACAAAGGTGGAAGTAATAATGCCTCGTACCCAGGATACTAGCATCTTCTCTCTCAGGAAACAAGCAAAGCAGCTTAGCCCAGGCCTACATATACTAACTCACTTCTCCAAACGCATTTGCTTTCTTTGAGGAATGTGGGTTACTCACTATCACAAGGGGCAAAACAAAACGAAACTCTACACACTAGGCTTCCTCAAGGGAGAACAAAAATTAAAGAAGTAATGTGTTAGGACATCATAGCTAAAATGAGAAGAGGTGAAAAGTTTTATTAAGAAAGGAATTATAACATCATCTGTTATAATTAGTATCTGTAATAACCAGGAAGATTAGACTTACAGGTCACCCTTGGCTTAATTTATTTTGTCTTTCATTCAATAATATATTAATTCACTTATTGATTCACTCCTTGGTAGTCATTCGTGATATCTTAATAATTTCTTCATCAGACATAATCATGATATGAAAAGCACTCACCTTTTGCCATCTAGTTCTTATATGATGGCCAGGCCAGGCTCATTATATATGCTCCTTGACATACATCTAATAATGCAACAAGTAGCTATTATTTTCTTCCTTGTACAAAATGGAAAAACTTAGGCTTAAGTAGCCCATTTACTTATCCTGCTGATATTTACTGAGTCCTTGTCATGCACGAGGCAGTGATCCTGGGGACTCAGATGCAATCATGTGAACATACAAGCAATGGCAGAAAGTCTGGGGGCCAGGAGTTTGGATGGGGAGCTCCATCCAGCAAACATCACGGTGGAGGAGGAGGAGTATTTTCACCAGTGACATATATCCAATTTCCATCCTCTATCTAGAAGCATCACTGAATCCTTGATTAAAGATACTGTGATTTCATTAGTCAGATCACTCTAAATAGGGCTTACAGCACTTCCCAATTAATAGATCAGCAGTAATCAGTAGCTAATTATCCCCTTGAATGCAGTTGATTTTTCCAAGTTTTGGAGTAAGCAATGAGCAGGAGAAGGTTAAACAGCAGCACACTCACGCTGACGCAGGATTCTGAGCCCAAGGGGAATGGAGACCGCCACCCACTGTAAAGGTGACCATGAACGGATTAGGCAGGAGGTGGGGGTGGGTGGCCCCAGGACCATGGAGATGGAAGAAGAGAGTAAAGGAAAGAGTCATGAAGTCAGAGTTGGACCGTATCCTCGAGATATCAGACTCCAGACTCCTCACTGGAGAAAACTGAGGCCAAGAAATTCAGACACATAAACCCCTAACACTAACTGGGCCCTTGGACATGTGAGGATATTCAGAAAACTGAGGTGACACGCATTTTGATCCCAGCTTCACTACTCAGTAATCGTGTGATCCCAGGCAGGGTATAAAGTTTCCTTTGTATCAGCTTCCTTATCTCTAAAATGAAAAATAATATGAATGCTTTATAGAGCTGTTGCAATGGGGATATGATTAAACCATATAAAGCCCTTAAACAGTGCTTGGCAAATTGTAAGTGTTTAACACTAATTAAATGTTAATTGTCTTACATTATTATTATTATTACTATAATTTATACTGCTATAACTATAGTTACTGTTATGTGTTATCATTACTATTTTCAAGTGTAATGTGCATTCATCCAATCAATGATTATTTACCGAGTACCTCCTCTGTGGCAGACTAGGAGATAAAGTCATCCCTTCTGGTACCTTCCAGCCTACTGGCAAGACAGAAACACAGATAAAATACAGTTCATTTGTTTTCCACAGTGCACAATGTTACTTGCAAAGTTATTTAGGAGAAGAAGAGTACAGAGGTATGGCATCTAACTGAAGCTGGGGTAGGGGAGGACCGGGAAAGCTTATTCACAAAAACTGCACGGTCAATTTGCCCAAGATTATTACAGAAATATTAAGAATTACAGAAATATTAAGTAGGAATGCTGGGATGTGAACACAGGAAGACTAGTATCAGGATCCGTTTTCACGACCACAATACTCAAGAGCTGCCCAATCTGTGATGAATTGCTTTTATTGAAATTCAGAAATAAGTACATAACAACAAGTACAAGGATGGTGATCAGAAATCAACTCATCTCAATGGGTCTCTTCCTTAAAATCAGAATTTAATTTCTCCCAAAAAAATGTTTTTATCGACCTAATGCTGTTATCGTCTGAACTGGATTACAATTTATGAAATGCAGGCTTATTTAAAATGGCATAAGTAACAAACTGTTTAGCAAATGTTAAAGGAAGGTATAGATACTTAAAAATTCTTAATCAATCTTTGGGAATGTAGCATCATAAGCTATGCAAATTAACGGAATCAAAGTAAGTGAGAAAATTAGAGAGACGGGCTTTATGCCACCTTGTCATTTAGATTTATATATAACATCCATTTATATAGACACTGTACTACCCTCTCAAAGTTAGTTCTCCCAATGAACTGACAAGATACGTAATACTGTCCTCATCGTACTGATTGAAGAAATCTGCTCAAAAGACTTAGTAATTTGTTTAAAGGCACAAAGACAGGAAATAGAGGACCCAGAATTAAAACTACGAATATATGATCGCATATTTGATGACTTTTATTCTACTTCACCTAGAAGTTTTCAGCGTAGACTAGCTGGAACAGGTATTGCTAGAAAAAGGAGTTAGAGTGACCCTAATTTGTGTTAGTTGAACAGGAACTTAGAAGCTACACTGGCTTCATGTAGCTCTTTGTCTTGGTAGATTCTGGAAGTTGAGTGGTCATTTATTAATATTTCTTATATCTGCAATGGAACGTACCTGGAAATGAAGAAAAGTATTTTGATTCCTGAACAGGCATTCATTGAACTTGGATTCAGTTAGTAAGGATATACTGAGTATCTAGGAAATGCTGGCACTAACAAGACTGGACGAGTTCCCATGCATGGCTTCATTCTGGTCATACAACAACCTTGCAGTGATATTAACGATGTTAATTCTACACCCAGATTTCCAAGTGTTCAGGGGTCTATGTCTCTTTGTCTCTATGTCTCTGTGTGTCTTTCCCTGTTTCTCACTATTTCTGTATCTCTCTCAGTATTTTTCCTTCTTGTTTTCTTTTAATGTTGTAACCAAACTAATCCTGGAAACCTGCCCCAAGGACCTGCCTTAACATGAAGTCAATCCAAAAGAAATCATAGCAAAAGATCAAAAGAGAAGGGAAGTCTTGATGATTTTGTCTGGACTGCTATACCCAGTTGCCTATTCCTGGACATTTCTGAATGCCTTGAATTGCTACTTATTTTCCTTCTGGAAGACTACAACAGGAGTTGCCTAAATCTAATACCCTACATGGTTTGTACCCTTATTCTACCTGGAAACACATCAATGATTTGGAGACACATCAGTGGTTTGGATAGCAGTGGGGGCGGGGGGGGGGGGCTGCATGTGCTAGAGGTGGATGTATTTGTGTATATCATAAAGCAAAATCATAAAAGATTTGTAGGAGTCTGATCTATTTCTTCCAATTCCTCCTATCCTCCCTCTCCCACACACAAACACAGTAGTTCTAAATACCAGCCCTGTCTAGGGTGTATCTAGGTATATCTATCTTTTGCTCCTACTAAATGCCTAGTCATATCTTATAGTCTCTGGCCAAAAGAACTCCAGGACCTTTAATATGCTGTGCTCTCCTCAGGCTCTTGGAACAAAACAGAACAGATTGCTTCCACAGGAAGAGAAATAAGAACATAGAAAATAATCATAGCTGTAGACTCTGCCCCTAGAATTTGACAATAAATCTGTATTTAGCTCAATTTGGAGGGTTAATTTTCTTGTGTAGAGACTTTTCTTGTATATTTTTAAAATAAACTTGGTGTGGAATCATGACCCCCTCAAAATTGTTAATTCATTATTTACATTTATGTGTGTGTTTGCGTGTGTATGTGTGATTTATGTGTGCTTTTTACACTGGGATATAAGTTTCAAGGGAACAGGAACTATTTTTTTTAATGTTTATTTATTTTTGAGAGAGAGAGAGAGAGAGAGAGTAAAACGGGGCAGGGGCAGGAGAGAGAGGGAGACACAGAATCTGAAGCAGCCTCCAGGCTCCGAGCTGTCAGCACAGAGCCTGATGAGGGGCTCGAACCCACAAACCGTGACATCATTACCTGAGCTGAAGTTGGATGCTTAACTGACTGAGCCACCCAGGCGCCCCAAACAGAAACTATTTCTGTTCTATTTGCTACTCACCAACACAGACAGAGGGCTATACATTTGCCTCTATAGTCACTGGAATGTATTTATCAAAAATAATATTGGGGCGCCTGGGTGGCGCAGTCGGTTAAGCGTCCGACTTCAGCCAGGTCACGATCTCGCGGTCCAGGAGTTCGAGCCCCGCGTCGGGCTCTGGGCTGATGGCTCAGAGCCTGGAGCCTGTTTCCAATTCTGTGTCTCCCTCTCTCTCTGCCCCTCCCCCGTTCATGCTCTGTCTCTCTCTGTCCCAAAAATAAATAAACGTTGAAAAAAAAATTAAAAAAAATAATATTAATTACTAAGTCATAGTAAATCAAGTGCTTTTTATGACTAAAAAAATCTGTATTATTATACTTATATCCTTGATAATAAACATAACTTCTTTTCCACCCCTTCACATTTGTAGAACTATCCTGATATTCTAGTCTTTTTGCTGCCTATGTCACTAGGGGAATCCGTGCAGCATTTTCCTTCAGTTGTATTTGATTAATCTGCTCTAGGAATACACTAAAGACCGCATGATCATCCCTGTGCCAATTGCCTCTGCTGTCTCCTTCAAAAGGATACTTGGCAGAAAAGATCATCAGAAAATGACTTCAAGAGTGTGACACATTGAAAGAAGACCCTCGGATGGCTGTGGCACTTGTAACGAGAGGTGACGGTTGTTGACAAACTTACCAATCTTTGGGGGGAAGTTCTGACATCAGTTTGTTTCACACAGGTGATGCTGCCTGTCAGCTCCTGTGACAGCTGCCCAGGGACAGCTATGGCACTGAGGACCGAGCACTGGGTTGGCGGGGGGAGGGGGATGTCATCTGTAGCAGACCCCCTTCCTGGTGGCGTGAGGTCCTGCGGCTGCTTTGGGCGTCTCGGTCAGTAACCAGAGTCTTTTCCCTCGTGTCAGTTTCCAGCCTGACTTCAGGTTAAGTGACGTGTCAGGATGCCCCGTATGAGTACTGGGTATAGTCAGTCAAATGCTGTGGAACCCTTTGCAGTGGAACCAAAGGTACCTGGCTCCAAAAGGGTGGATGTGAATAAAGCCTATCACCCAGATGATTGCTCTAGGGCTGAATAAAGAGCCATGCTTGGACAATTTTCGCACAGTATTTGTGGTCATTTACAAAGGACCTTCACTTATATTATATTATCCTGTTTGTTCCTCAAAACAACCGGGTGAGATAAAACAAGTAAGTGCAATTATTACCAATTTATAAATAAGTCCACTGAGATTGAGAAAGACTGGATGCCTTGCCCAAGACTAGCTGGCCATTGATTAACAGGGGCTTAAACAGCCTTCTTGTCTCTAGGTTCACAATGATGTGGATTTGCCATAAATAGGTCAAAAGCATTGACTGAAAGAGGCTTACTGAGGTCAAGCTTCAAATGCTATGGGACGTTATATCTGGCTTCCCTGTCCCCTACCATTGTTTTCAAATTTAAGCGCCCAGAATCCCTCTAATTTCACACTTGGTTAGACTCACACTCATCAAAGGCAATAGACAAAACACTCCGCTTAATGTTCATGCGTATTTCCTGGCTTTACTCAATCCTCACAATTGTGAATTGGTTCCTATTATCCATATTTACCAAATGAGGCAGCTGGGATTCAGAAATCCCAGAGATCACACAGTAGGAAATTTTAGAACCAGGCCTTGAACCTTTGTATTTTGATATTATTCAGGATGATCTTTTCTATGTCTATATTTCTGAAACCTAGATATGCAAATATATTCTCAAGGTTTCAAAAGTTCAAGTTTTCGATTTCAAAAATTGATATTGAAAATAATTAATAGGAGAATATTCTGGATCATGTGAATGATGAACAGTATAAATGTGTGCTGACACATACTCAGGACCAATGTTTCAGCTTGTGTTTCCAAGCTTGTGAGAAATCAAGACCACTCAATGTGACTGATTATTCTTTA
This sequence comes from Prionailurus bengalensis, assembly GCF_016509475.1. NCBI lineage: Eukaryota > Metazoa > Chordata > Mammalia > Carnivora > Felidae > Prionailurus > Prionailurus bengalensis. Next base: position 77,804,323 of record NC_057353.1, on the reverse strand, counting down.
GTGTGACATTTCTTAAACTGGGAATTCATGAGTTCTTTAGATAGTGCTCTATTACTCCTCTAAATTCAGTTCATGTCGGTATGATTTAAATCAACACAAATGTGCTCTGTGGGACCAGATACAGGGTTTCTGGATAAGTACCACCCGTACAAGAGACAGTCAGACTTCTTCCTGTTCTCAGAGACCATCTCCATAGTCCATAGTCCATAGTGTGAGAGGACCATAAAATAGGATGATAACTCAGGTAAGACTCTTACTTTCATAGTGGAATGCCAAACCTGTCTCTTGTCATGTTCCATCTAAAGAGTTTGACACTGTTTAAAATCAGTGACACAGTAACATATATAAACATGTTTATTATAGTTGCTGACACACAGTAAGCCAGACAGAAAGAATACTGTAAGACTCCATTTATATAAATTCTAGAAAGAGCAAACTAATCTATAGTGACTGAAAGCAGGAAAGTGGTGCTCTGGTTATGAAGGGCTGCAGGGAGGGATTGGAAGGAGAGAATATGTGAGACACAAGGAAGCTTTAGGGGGTGATAGGGTTGTTCATACTTTTGATTGTGATAATGGTTCACATGCATATACATGTGTCAAAGCATTTTCAGTACGATGTATTTGGTTTACTGTATATAAATTATACCTCAATAACATTGTTTCAAAAATAAATTACTGGAAATGGTGTTTGAAATTTGATAATTACACATAAACAATTTAAACTTCTAGCCAACTATATTTGGATTAAATTGATTAGAAAAGAAAGAAAATTATATGTTCCTCAGCTGGCTCCTTGGCTTCCAGGGATGATTATTGAGGACTGTGTTCCCAAGCTGATGGGCTCATTCCTATCTCTCCCATCCAAGCACTAACCAGGCCTGACCCTGTATATTACTTTCCGAGATCAGAGAAGATTGGATGCATTCAGGGTGGTTGGAGACAGACTCTTTTCTATCTCTGATGCTAGGTATTTCTTAGCACAGATTGGACAGACTTTGCTTCAGAATTTTTTCAACTTGATTATAAGGTCTTTCTTTTCCCAATATTCTTTTCCAATTTAAATGGTAAACATCTCTTATATATGTAGCTAAATATTCCTTATATGTCAATTATACCTCAATAAACATTCCTATCTAAAATTTATATTGTGTATTTACTTATCATTGTATATATATTTGCATATATTATATATTATATAGTACTTGTTCATATACACATATCCTTACATATAATATAAATGTAAATATTAAATTCTTTGACTGGCAAGAAAATGTCTTTAGGAGAAGTAGGCAAATTCCATTATAAGAATTTAAAAAAAATTATGTTTATTTATTTTTAAGAGCAAGAGAGAGCGTGAGTGGAGAGAGACGGAGACACAGAATCTGAAGCAGGCTTCAAGCTGTCAGCACAGAGCCTGACCCAGGGCTCAAACTCACGGACTGTGAGATCATGACCTGAGCCAAAGCCGGATGCTCAGCCAACTGAGCCACCCGGGCACCCCCCATTATAAGAATTTTTTGAGGCAGGAGTAATCCAAATCATGCTTTCAAGCTTTCAAAATTCAAAAAAGACAAAGTAATATCTAACTAAATACTTAACGAATAGTAAAAATGTGATGACAACATCAATGTACAAAGCAGCAATAATATACCAAACTACGACACATGAACTTGATGGACTTTTGTGTAGCCATGGAAATTCTAATAATGAAGACAATAAAGCAAAATGAAATGCTTATAATAAAATAGTGAGTGACAAAAACAGAATGCAAAATCATATTCATGCTATCATTAGGGTTTGCACAACAGATTATTTATGGAGTTCTTAACTCCGCGTCAGGCATCGTCATAGGTCCTGAAGTTAACAGAGACACACAGAGGACCGCCCATAGCTTTAAGGAGCTCAGTCTAGTTGGAGAGACTGACATGAAGTAAATGAGTACCACCACCTTTGAGACCTGCTATAATAATTACATAGAGGGTAGAAGTAGGCTGGAGGAAGGAGCAATAAAATCCATGGAGTGAACTGGAGGAACCTTCCAGAAAAACAGATGTCTGTGTGAGTCCACTCCACGGAGGGCGGCAGTTTCTGAGATGAAAATCCCCTTGGGATTTCTGAGAGACACGAAGAGGTCAAATAAACCATTTCCTGAGCAGTGGCAACTACCAGGCGTATCTCAGATGGCCCAGTTGTCTCTCACCTGCTCCAACTCCCACTCATCCACATCCTGCGCCCGCAAATCTATCGGGAGTAATCTTTTCCTGCCCCTGCTCCCAACATGCGACTGCCATGATCTGTATCAATATCCTCTTACGGCCTCCTGATAACCCCAAATTGCTGGGTCCTTAAGGACCACCTCTGACACTGTCATAATGTGTTATTCCAGGCTTCCAAAACTCTTTGCTCTGTCACAATATCTTTCCTGTGCAATGCTGTCAACTTTAACCTGTAACTATCAGGCCCATCCATCCAGATTTATCTGGGACATTACATTCAGGGAGATAAAAGTCTGTTCTAGAGAGTGTACAGTGAAGGGATCAGCGAATTACTACCCACAAGCCAAATCTGACCCGCTGAAAATTTTGGTATCACCTGCAAACTGAGAACGGCCTTTACCGAGTGCACTTGTGATGAGCACTGGCTGTTATATGAAGGGTTGAATCGCTACACTGTACACATGGAACTAATATTACACTGTATGTTAACTAACTGGAATTTAAATAAAAACTTGAACAATGAAGAATGGCCTTTACCATTATGAATGGTTGCAAAAGCCAAAGAAAGAACAGTATTTCATGACACACAATAACTACGTAGGTCACATTTCAGTGTCTATAAATAAAGTTCTATTGGAACACATCCATGCACACTCTTTTTAAATTTTTTTTTTATTGGGATATAATTGAAATGCAACATTGTTTAAGTTGTACAACCTGTTGGTTCGATACATTTTTATATCCCAGTATGATGGCCACTGTAGCTTAGCTAGCACCTCTATCATTTCACTTAATTATCATTTCCTTTTTATGGTGAGAATAAGATCTAGTCTCTTAGCAACTTTGAAGTTTATAATACAGTATTGTTAACTATAATCAGTATGCTGTGCATTAGATCTCCAGAACTTATTTATCTGCTAGTTGCAAGTTTTTCCCGTAATCAACATTTTCTTTATAATCCCTGGCCGCTTTTGTGTTGCAAAGGCAGAATTGAGTAGTTGTGACAGAGACCATATGACCTGAAAAGCTTAAAATATCTGCCTTTTACAAGGAATGTCTGTTGATCCCTGGAATAGAGAAGAGTCTATATATAGACTAAGAATCTAAATATAACTATATTTAATTGAAATAAACTCTTTCAGGAGCAGTGAAGTAGAAGTTTAACAAAGAGAATCAAGCACCACCTTTATGTTTCTCAATGAAGTAGAGGAAAAAATATGAAACTTCCACAAAATATTTGATGGCATTTTCCTTGCATCATGGAAGTCAATCATAATAGCACTTGACCACATTAAAAACAAAAATCATCAATCTACTTAAAACATTAGAAGTAATTTTAAGGCAGCCTGAACACAACAATTTCACATATATGGTTGTTTTCACTCATCACAGTGTGGCACAGGGCTCTTACTGTAAATGAAATGCCTGTTGTTCTAAATTAAGTTGCTTATTTTTCCACTCCAAGTTTCTTTGTGCAGCATGAAAAGTAAAAGATAATCATTAATGCTTTGGCTACATTAGCAGAAGATCTTTGCAGACAGTTAAATGATGGTTTTAAACTACTGTCATTAGATGTCTCAAATATGATGTCTGTTAATTCCAATACTGGTTTGTTTCTTTGTTTCTTGGTTTCTTTGTTTTTCCCATCCAACTCATGGAATCAAAGTAAATCTTTTTGAAGTTCATATTGTGAAGGGTGAACATTAACATGACATTAATATGAGTGCTCCGCAAATTCATCCCAAAATTTTTGAAAGGAAAATACAAACTACTTGTTTTTATAGTGATAAAAATAAACAATTTTGGTGGAGCACATTGTATGGCAAAAGCAATATTCTTACTAAATTAAAAAATCAACAGAGCAGATATATACTTGAAATCGATTTTGTTGCACACTTAAAAAATTCCTTGCATAATGGATAATCATGATTGCATTGAACAGGCTTCAATAAATCTACCACTGTAATTAAAATCATAGTTGCCAAAATGTATACATGTATTTATAAATACACAGTTCAAATGAAGGTACCCTGAAATGTTTGCCAATGGATGGTCTTGATTACAAAAAAACTTGATGACAACCTATGCCTCTCTTTGTTATCAAGTACCAATCCGATTTTTGAAAATGTTTGACACTTTGGGCTACCCTGATTAGTTTGTGTAGAATTGGTTTATTTCTTCTTTAAATGTTGTTGGAGGAGGTCACTGAGAGGATATGATCACCAGCTGACCCATGAGCAGAACCCAGGCAAGCAGAGACTCCTTACTCCCTCCCTTGCCCTTAGAATATATCACCTGCTCCCCCCACCCCTGTTCCAACAGTGAGCACCATTTTCAAGGACACAGACTTGAGAGACTGATGGATGTATGGTGTACATGACTGAATCCCATCAAAGCCTCTCTATAAACTTTTAAGATTCCCCTGGGTGGGTACAAAGATCTCTTGTGGCTGCCCAAGGCAAGCCTCTTAAGAAAGTCTCCTTGCTTATTCAACCTTCCACCTACTGATCTGGAGAGTCCAGACACTTCCTTGGGTCTCTTCTTATCCTCTGTGTCCTCTTGGCCTCTGGGGGCCATTTTCACATTTCACCTGGGAACCTCCGGAGTTTGCAACCGACAGATGTGTGGTACAATTTGCCAGTAAAGCCATCTGGAACTTTCATTGTTGGAAGGCTTTATTGGCGGAAAGGTTTCAATTACAAATTCACTGTCTTTAATAGATAGGACACAAGTCATATTATTTAGTTCTTCTTCAGTGAGATTTGGCAGTATCTGTGTTCCAAGAAATTCTTTTCTGTTTCGTAAGTTGCCAAATTATGTGCATAATATTTCCATAATATTTCTCTACCAGGCTCGTAATGCCTGTGAGTTCTTTATTATTATGCTCACTTTCATTCCTGAGATCAGGCATGTGGGTCTTATCTCTCTCTCTTTCTGTTGATTAGCCTGATTCATGGTTTATCAATTTGATCTTTCCAAAAGCCAACTGATTTCATTGATTTTCTCTGTTGTTTTTCTGTTTTTAATTTTATAGATTTTTGTTCTCATTTCATTGTTTCTTCTCTTCTGCTTGCTTTGGGTTGAATTCACTTTTCCTTTTATTCCTTGAGGTGGAAGCTTAGATTATCAATTTGAGAATTTATTTCTTTCCTCATGTAATCATTTAATGTATTGAAATTCCTTTAAGTGAAACATTAACCTAGATTTTGGTCTGTACTTTTATTTCTTTAAATTCAAACATATTCTAATTTCCTTAATTGCTCTATCTTTGTCCCATTGAGTCATTTAAAAGTGTGATCTTCAGGGCACCTGGGTGGCTCAGTCAGTTAAGCTTCTGACTTCGCTCAGGTCATGATCTCAGGGCTCACGAGTTTGAGCCCCGCGTCGGGCTCTGCGTTGACTGCTTGGAGCCTGGAGCCTGCTTCAGGTTCTGTGTCTCGCCTTTCTCTGGCCCTACCCTCCTTGTGCCCTCTCTCTCTCTCAAAAATAAATAAACATTAAAAAAATCTTTTAGAGGTGTGATGTTCAATTTTCAAATATTTGGCATTTGTCCATAAATCTTTGTCATTCATGTTTAGTATGCAGCTATTTTTGCAGAACATGGTATGATTACAATACACAGCGTCACAGAGCTGTGAAATCCTATGGCAAGGTCACATACAAAGCCTATTTAGGTTATCCCTAGAATTCTGTTCTTACAGATTCTCCATAAAGAACAGCATACAACAGATAAGGATGAAATCTGCAAACATGAGAAAGCAAAGTATGTTCAAATGCGTAACTACCTATGGATAGAATATTTGGGTTTTGGTTTTGATCTATGGTTAGAAAGTTGTTTTGTTTTGTTTTATTTTCACCTTAGAAACCTATGACTCTATGGACAAGGTTCGAGGAAACTGTGGGGAGTGACTGTTATGTTTATTGTGATCATGACGATGGTTTCACAAGCGTGTACGCATGTCAAATCTTATCAAACTGTACAGTTTATACGTTTGCAGTTTAGTGTTTGGCAATTATACTTGATAAAGCTGCTAAAGAAACACAGTCTATACTTCTCCCCGTGAAGTCACTAGCTAGCCCATATCCCCCCTTTCCCTTGTGCTTTCCCTCCCTGACCCTGAGGTCATCTCACTTCCGATCCCTGCTCCTTGCTCCCACTTGAAGGAGGATTTTCTGAGGTGAGAGACAGCACTTGTTGCCTGGATTTAGAGCAAATTCATCTGACATAAGAGGTCTAACCTATGGACCCAAAGATCTGAGGCTCTTGAAATCTGTCTGGAAGATCTTCATCTGAGACTGTGCGCCAGCATCGGGCCAATGGCGGGATAGGGACATCTACTGATGAGTGATGATTTTATTAAGCAGATAATTGAAGGCGGCATCCAGAAGATAACAAAGTTTAATCACTTCAGTATTGCCTGGGTGGCCACTGTATACAGGCACTAGGTTAAGCCCTGAGGAAACACAGGGAAACGATATGCTGTTCCAGAGGACTGACCGGTCTACTTGGGGGAGGACAGGGTGAGCTAATATAGTGGATGAGAGTCACAAAGGGCATATGCATGGTGCCAGGGTGCCCAAGGACAGGCAATGCACTATTTGGCTAAGAGAGTGCAGGAGACAGTCCCCGAAAGAGACAGCATTTCAACAGGACTTTGAAGCACGTGAGAAAAACAGAATGCTCTCTCACCAGATAGATTAAAATTTTTATTGTATTTTATTTTTTAATTCTTTTTTGAAGTTTTACTTATTTATTTTGAGCGAGACAGAGGATAAGCAGAAGAGGGGCAGAGAGAGTGCGAGAGAGAATCCCAAGCAGGTTCTCTTCTGTCAATGTGGAGCCTGATGTGGGGCTCAAACTCCCAAACCATGAGATCATGACCGGAGCCGAAATCAAGAGTCAGACACTTAACTAACTGAGCCATCCAAGGGCCCCTAAGAATTTTATTGTATTTTATATTACAATATTATTTTGTTTTGCTGAGTGCAAGGAGAATATTTAAATCAAAGCCTCAAGTTAACTAACTGAGCCACCTAAGGGCACCTAAGAATTTTATTGTATTTTGCAATATTGTAATATTACAATATTATTTTGTTTTGCTGAATGCAAGGAGAACACTTAAATCAAAGCCTCAAGTGTGTATATTTACCATATTTTTGCTTTTTATTTATTTGCTCATTCTCAATCTTGGATTATGCAGGAAGACTGAGCTTTTTGGTAAGACCTGGGTACGTGTGAGTTTCAGTTATTTCTTATATTGAGTTGAGAGTGAATGGTAGAGTAACTGCACAGAATTGTAAGTTTCAAAACAAACTACCTGTGTGAACCTGGAAAGCCCATTCGTATCATATATAAAGTAACATATAATATGTAATGTAATATATATAATATTTTGTACATATATACACATATGTAATATATAATAGGAAACATCATACACACACACACACACAGACACACACACTGTTTTTTCATTTGGGATTAAGATGCCCCAAGATTCCAGTTATCTAAATCACAGAAAAAAATGTGATTTCTTATTTATACGAATTCAATTTTTACTCCTTGGCCATACTATTAAAAATATGGTGAATTATTTTGTACAAATCTACTGGTTTCTCTCCATGTGAACTCCTTTCACCTCATGGCCAGCTGGCTCTCTTTAATGTTTTGACATAAAACATGCACATCCATATAGAGAGGTTTTAAATTAAAACTCCAGTTGTACAAGAGAGTACTGGTGATACTTTGACATCTGAATAATGAGACTATAAGGAAGCAGCAGAGAAAAAAAAACACAAGAAAGGTATCACCCATTTTGTCAGTTAGGAAAAACATAAATTAGTTACCATTTTAACAGGATCTGAGAAAAGAAAATTACAAGTTTTAGTTCACTGTAAAAATGGTAACATAAGAATTAAAGTTCTGGGGGCGCCTGGGTGGCTCAGTCGGTTGAGTGCCTGACTCTTGATTTCGGCTCAGGTTATGACTGCAGGGTTGTGAGATCAAGCCCCACGTCGGGTTCCATGCTGAGCATGATTCCTACTTAAGATTCTCTCTCTCCCTCTTCCTCTGCCCCATCCCCACTGCCTCTCAAAAATAAATGAATAAACATTAAAAAAAAAAAAAGAATTAAAGTTCTGGATTAGAAAGAGGCCAGCAGATATGGGATGGGTGGTTATATAGAATTTAAGAACTCTGTGTAACATATCCTAGTTAAATTTTGGCAAAGACCCTTACAAAGAGAAAAATTGAAAGATGAAAGAAATACTTTTAAGATTTATGGAAAATATCTAGAGCATCAAGAACTTTCTCTCTGTTGCTTATGTGTTCTCTCTCTCTCTTGATTTCATTATTAATAATAATATCAGCAATTTAGGAAGTATTCTATAAAAAGACATGATATCTTACCTTATTCCCAAATTTTAGTTTATTTGCCTGAATTATTTCTTATCAGTTTTAATTATTTATTACATTAAAGTGGGTTATGAATGAGTGATTAAACAGAATTGTAAATATTTTTAAATATATTTGCATATTTTCTCACTAAAGTATAAGAGATTCAAAGGCAAGTACTTTCTATCCATATTCAAGGAGGAAAGTTAATGCCAATCATTAGAAATTGCAACGAAATATGTTTATGACATGAACAATGAAGTACCCACATGTTAAATTTTATTTAAGTGTTTTCTAAAACATTAACTCAAAAGTTCCAGAAAAGTGTCATGTCAACCATATTAATTTTAGTTAACATATATGAATACTATGCAGTTATGAAGCTACTGAAACAAATTCTATAGAGAAAAATTGAAAAGCATAGCTACAGCTATGTATTCGTTCATTCATTTTAGCTACACTATGTGACCAGTACTGAGTTGAGAACATTAGATTTTGGGTTACCAGAGAAAATATAGGAAGCCCAGTTAAATTTTCATTCCAGATAAGCAACAAATATGTCTTAATAAGCATAAGTCTCATGCAATATTTGATACATATCTCTTTGGGTGTGAAGAATGACCCTAAGAAAGAGATATGTGTCTAAGTCTTAATCCTCAGAACTTGTGAAGTCGCCTTATTTGGAAGAAGGCCCTTTGCAGATGTAATTAAGTTAAAGATCTTAAAATGAGACTGTCTGGGATTTCCAGTGGGTTCTAAATCCAACGCCAGGCGTCCTTATAAGAAGAGGAGAGAGGAAGTCAATGTGACCCCGAAGGCAGAGGGCAGGCGACCGCCTGTGAGCCAAGAAATGCAAGGATTGCCAGGAGTGACCTGGAAATAGGACAGAGGCGTGGAACAGACCCCCCATCCGAGACACCCTGACAACCAACCCTCCTAACACCACGATTCCAAAATTCTCGTCTCCTCAACTGCGAGAAAAGATTTCTGTTTTAACCTACCCGGATTGTGGTGATTTGTTCATAAGGCAGCCCAGGAAACCCGTACAACATAAACGACAAAAATTATTTGTCGGGGCACCTGGCGGCTTGGCCAATAAAGCATCCAACTCTTGATCTCGGCTCAGGTCATGATCTCACCCTTCGTGATCTTGAGCCCCGTGTCAGGCTCTGTGCTGAGTGAGGGTGCGGCGAGCGTGAGATCGAGCCCCACGTCGCGTTCCGCGCTAAGCATGGCCCCTACTTAAGATCCTCTTTCTCCCTCTTCCTCTGCCCCTCCCCGCCGCCTCTCAAAAATAATGGGATTCTCTGTCTCCCCCTTTCCCACTCTCTGCCCCTCCCCCACTCTCTCTTCCTCTCTAGAAATTAAATATTAAAAAAAATAAAAGAACATTAAAAATTTTTTTTTAAAGTGGCTCCTGGATAGCTCAGTCTGTTACGCATCCAACTTCAGCTTAGGTCATGATCTCACAGTCGTGAGTTCGAGCCCCGTGTCAGGCTCTGTGCTGACAGCTAGGAGCCTGGAACCTGCTTCAGATTCTGTGTCTCTGTCTCTCTCTCCCCTCCCCAACTCGTGCGTGCACGCTCTCTCTCTCTCGCTCGCTCTCTCTCTCTCTCTCTCTCTCTCAAAAGTAAATAGACCTTTAAAAAATTTAAAAAAATCATTTGCTTGTTCATCTAAAATTCAAATTACCTGGACATCCAGTAGTTTTATTTGCTAAATACAGCAACCCTGCTTTAGATGAATTATCTCATTTACTTCTCTCCATAACTGTGCGAACAAAGTATCATTTGTTCTACTTTATATTAAGAGACTGAACTCTAGGACATTTTAAGACTTGCCTAATAACTGAACACTCAATAAACAACTGAATTAGAAATCAAACCTGAGACTTTCTAATTCACAATCTTTAGCTCTTAATTACTATACTATGCAGGGTTCTACGATGTCTAGGGGTGAAATTTATGATATAATATGAAGTGAAAAAATACAGACAGAAACCTACATTATTCCAGTGTTTGGGAGGAGGAGGAGGAGGGGAGGAGGAGGAGGAGGACAAAATGAGAGAGAGAAAGAGAGAAGGAAGGAGAGAGAGGGAGAAGGTGCATCGGAATGTTTGAGAGTCTATAGAGCAGAAACAACACAAGGCAGGTGACTCCTGGATTCAGGGAAAAGTCAACGCCCAGAGTAAAACTCAAGATCATAAGTCCTGGTAGCTTTCAGGGAGTAGAAAGAGCACACACTAAAGAAACTGGATGAAAATGAGTATGACACATCCAGAGAATTTCAAGGTAACCAATGTGAGTAGAACAGAGCAGACAAAGCTGTGGAAAGATGTCTGAACTGTCATCGTTGTTACCACCACTGTTTTGTAACACGGTTTTGGCGCCTGGATTCCAGCCAGGTCAACATTATCTCCAACCTAGGGTTGCATGGATTTATACTGTGAGCCTGGCTGGGTCTAACTTTGTTGGTGCTCTTCCCTCTCCTATGTATTGACAGGGCTCTGCTACAGTTTCTCCGATGTCGTTCCAACCCTCCTAGGTGATGACCCACAAGGTGGTAAATAATCCTGGAAGAAACCACAGGCAGTGAAAAATAGCTACTTCAAACGGTAATGAACCTGCCGATAATGTTGACAGTGGAAACACTCATTTAGATGCAATGAAATTTTCCTCTTGATTGAATGCCATGCTTTAAGACAATTTTTCAACTGTTCCACTTCTAAAAAAGTTGATGTTCAGCAGTTTTGGAGGTACATATATATGCAATAAGCAACCGTTTGCTTTTAGATCTTTAACTAAAAAACAGCTCCAGAAAACCCGAACTGATTTTACTCAAATTCTCATGGAAAGTGATTCAGGTATGAGGCTGAAATCAACCCCTACCCAGAACAGCAACACCGAGTGAGTTATTTCCAGAAAGCAATGAGTAGGTAAAAATGGGAGGGAAAACGAAATCTGGGATCATACACAAACAGGGTGTTCTGGCAAATATTCTCTTGTGTAGCATGTTATCTCCTTAGCATTCAAATATGTGCAGAGGACGTGATAGCTATCCTCCGAGTATAATTAGAATAAAATCCATGTTGATTTGATACAGAGAACAGGTTTTGTTTAATCATATGTTTCAATATCTGATGATTCATTTGTGGAAAAGATATACCCCATCCATCTCTTTTAGGGAGATATGTAAACCAAAATAACAACTGTACACTTGCAGAACAGCAAACAGGAAGAATGAGTAGACTTACTGGACAAGACTACCCTCAGTGGAAGAGTCATTGCTTTGTGTTCACCAAGTCATTTTGTTTTCTAGACAAGACTGCAGCTTCTAATCCTCTTGTGTGTGAGTGAAGCCCGTTGCAGCCATTCGATGTAACGGAAGACATCTGCCATCTTCAGACCTGCCTCAATTGTTGAACAAGTTTCTCCACATGCACACCCCAGACCCCTGTCCACACAGCAGGATGCAGGAGGCTGAGATGGAAAAGCCACATTAATTATTAGAGCAGTAAAGAAGACAAGAGCCTGTGCCATGATCTTGAAACATATAGGTAAAGAATTTACTGTAAATGAACTTTGTTTTTTTGTTTCCCTATGGTTGTTCGAGAGGGTGCTACAGAGGAGGGAGCAAGAGAATAAAAATCTAGATCTTCTGAGCTCAGGAACCTGAAGGACCAGTCATCTTAGGGTGACTCAGTTTAATGACATCAAAATCACGAGGGAGCATGTACTGCAGGAATTCCTAGTCTGCTTTTCCAAGCTTGTTTGCTTCATTTGGTCTCTATTCTCCTTGGTTTCTATTTGGGTTCCATTCTAGGGAGGATTTTAAAACACCAGAAGTGAGGGTGTTTCTTCTCTGTTGCTTCCTTAATGTGGCACGTTCTCTAGCAAAGCGATGTCTTTCTACGGCGATTATTCAGAGAGTCTTCTGGGAAGCTCTTCCTCTTGGCCCCGGTTCTCACTGGGCTCCAGTAACAATTTTCCTCCCCTTGATCCTTCAGCCCCAGGGGTAGCAATGAACTTCTGATCTTTCCAGTCTCTCAGTGCATTGAGATCTCCTGTGAGAGTTTTTTTTTTAGATTATATCTTAATTCCAGCTAGTTAACATACAATGTAGTATTAGTCTCAAGTCTACAACATAGCGATTCAACACTTTTGTATAATACCTGTGGCTCATCATAACAAGTGCCCTCCTTAATCTCCATCACCTATCTAACCCCCAACTCCCTGCCACCTGCTAACCATCAGTTTGTTCTCTATATTTAAGAGTCTGTTCTTGATTTGCCTCTCTCTTTCTTATGGAATATTATTCAGCCATGAAACATAATGAAATCTTAAATTTGCAACAATGTGGATGGTAGTGGACTATCACACTAGGCAAAATAAGTCAGTTGGAGAAAGACAGCAGACCATATGATTTCACTCCTATGTGGAATTTATGAGAGGTTTTTGTTTGTTTTTCCTCCTCCTTTACCTTGTCCACATCGCTAGGCAAGGACAGAAGAAGACTGCAAAATAGACCTCTGAACGTGAAGGTGTATGACTAGGGGAGGATAATAGCAGTGCCACTGAAATGTAGAAGATGGTATAATTAAATTTCATAGGTGTGGAGTGAACAGCATTCAGATGACAGTGGAGGCACAATCATTTTTTTTTTTTTGTATGGTTGAACTGGTGGTCTGGGAAAGCATTTTATTTTATTTTATTTTATTTTATTTTATTTTATTTTATTTATTATCTTATTATTTTATCTTATTTATTTTTTAAATGTTATGCTGCTTTTTTAAAAAAATGTGTATTTATTTATTTTGAGAAAGAGAGCACTAGCTGGGGAGGAGCAGAGAGAGAGGCAGAGAGAGAATCTCAAGCAGGCTCCATGCTGTCAGCACAGAGCCAGATGCAGGTGGGGTTTGATCCCATGAACCATGATGAGATCATGACCTGAGCAGAAACCAAGAGTCAGACACTTTACTGACTGAGCCAATCAGGTGTCCCTAGGAAAGCATTTCAATTACCTCTCCATCTGATTCATGTTAGAAGATTTGTGAAATTATGAAGCAAATAGTTAATAACCCATTTGGTAGATTAAAAACCGATGCCCCTGGAAACACATACTTCTCCAAGTCCTCTTGCTAATATGGGTAGGATCAGAACCAAAGAAACCTTAGAGAATTGCATCCATTTTTTTTTTTCAGTTCAAAATGAATAAAAAATTTTGCATAAGACATGTTTTCTCAATTTAATGAAAAAAAATTTACAAATGTAGTTTGAGAAATCTTTTAAACTTTTAACAAATTTTGCCTAATTGTTTTTTGTTGGTGTTGGAGAAAAGTTAAATTGACAAGTTTTTCAATGTGTGAAAATCAATGTCAAATTAATTTTGATTTGACATGCATATAGAGAAGCCAAAATTTCAGAAGTGTGTGTATTTGTATGTGTGTGTAGATATATTTCTTAATTATGAGTATTTTTAAGTATTTACAGAAGTAAGGAGGAGTATATTAATTCATCTCTATATAACTATCAGCTAGACCTAGAAATTATCAACATTTTGGTATATTTGCCTGTTAATCTCCTATCTTATTTTATTTCTTCACTTTACATCTTCTTGTATTATAAAGAAAAAAACCAGATCTCACATGATTTTACCCATTCATATGCCATGACAAATCTCTAAGATTTTGGAACATATTCTTACATAACACCTAAGAAATTTAGAGTGATTATGTGCTATTATCTAATACCCAGTCTGTATTCAATTTTTCCCAATAGTCTAAAATGTGTTTTGTTTGTTTGCTTTTACAGTTAGGATCCAAAAAGGTTCTACTTATTGCACTGAAAAAAATAATTATATTAAAAATTTTTAATATAAACTCCTCTCCTAATTTTTAATATACATATTTGTTTTTAATCACTGAGTTGTTTTTTTGAAAAACCTAGATCTTGTCTAATGGACTATTCCATACTCTATCTATATTGGTATGTTTGCTATTTCAAAGTGTTATTTAACTTACTCCTCTGTCCTCTGTTCTTCTTATAAAAAAAAAAAATTAGTGGGCACCTAGGTGGCTCAGTTGGTTAAGTGTCTAGCTCTTGATTGGGGCTCAGGTCATGATCTCACAGTCATGGGATGGAGCCCCACTTTGGGCTCTGTGCTGAGTGTAGAGCCAACGTGGGATTCTCTCTCTCCTCTCTCTGCCTCTGACCCGTTTTCTCTCTTTCTGTCATGAAATAAAGAAAGAAAAGGAAGAAAGGAAGGAAGAACGGAAGGAAGGAAGGAAGGAAGGAAGGAAGGAAGGAAGGAAGGAAGGAAGGAAGGAAGGAGAAAGAAAGGGAAAGAAATCAATACTATATAGTTAATTCGATTCAAGTTTAACTTTTTTGGCAAGAATACTTCATGTGTTGTGCTATATACAAACATCAGCAATCATAAAATCTTTTGCTGTCCCAGTTTTAATGAAGCTGTAATTTATCAGTGGTCTCAGAATCTCAGGAGACTGAAAGATAACTCAGTTGAGAAGATAGATACTTTAATTTTTAATAAATATTTCCTCTAATGATTTTATCCATTGGTATCTGTTGCCTGGCAGGCTAAATGGCAATAAGGTGGTTTTACTCAGTCTGTAATTCCTTCTGCTTTTATTACCAGTAATTGTTGTATACAGAACCAACCCTCATCAACCATAGTTATTCAGTGAAATTTCCATTTATCAAAAGAAAGTAGGATAAGTGTTTAATGTTTTCTCTTTAATTGCCAATTTGCTGAATAAGAGGAGTCTATTTTATCTTCAGTGATATGCATACATAACAAGACTTGATTTGTGAATATTTTGTTAGGAATCTTTGCATATATATTCATGGAAGGTATGGTCTATAGTTTTATCTCTGTGTGTGTGTGTGTGTGTGTGTGTGTGTGTAGTTTCTTTGTCAGGTTTTGGTGTAAGACTTATACCTGCCTCATAAAACAAGATGCAAAGCACTCTCACCGCTATTATTTCCTAAAAGAGTTTGTATAAGTTTTTTTTTTTTATTTTAGTATTTGAAAGTAATCACTAGTGAAACCATGGACTTAGGGGGTTTTAAATTAAAAATCAATTTTCAAAATTTGGCAATCTTAAATTTCTTCATTATTTAAGTTCTACATCACTTCTTTCTGCTTCTATCTTCATTAATTCCTCTGTTTCATTTTGTATTTACTTTGCTCATCTTTATCTAGACTCTTAGAAAGGAATTTTAGGTTTAGATTTTTTACAGTTTGCTTTCCAGAATACTGCCATAAAATCTGTATTTTTTTTGCACTGAGCACCGATTTATTTACATTCTATAAGTTTTGATGTTTTAGTTTTAATATCACTAATTTTAAAATATTTTAAAGTTTCTAGTGTGATCTCTGCTTTGACCCATGAATTGCTTAAACATGTTAAATTTCCAAATATTGGGTGGGGGCTTCTATATTCTCCTTCAAAAACTTATTTTCAGTTATTTCAGTATTGTTTTAGGATACTATTTTATCAGTTTTCTTTTTGGCTATAACTTCTTGCATTTTCAGTGATTGTCCAAAGCAATGCAACATCAGGGATAATATTTAAACACTAAACATAAAATATAGGAGCCAGGGAATACAGAGGTGGATTTACCACCCTCCCTCTCCTTTATACCAAATCTGTCATATCACTTACACTGATATATACAAGACAATCTACAAGACAATGTTTGTCTTTGGATTTCAACTTTGTATTTTGAAAAGATTGAGAGATAACCCTTTTATATTCACCCACTACCTATCTACCTTTGACAGGACTCTGGATTTCTTCTGACAGTTGAAGATTCCATTTATATAGTTCTCTTCAGGCTGAAAAACTTCCTTTAGCATTTCAAATAGTATAGGTCTGCTGGTAGCTAATTCCCTGTATTCCATTTATTAGTTATGTCTTTATTTTGCCTTTATTATTAAAGAACTTTGACACTACTGTTTGTTTTTTTTTTTCATTGAGAGAACTTTTCCTTGTTCCATTTTAGATTGTGATTTCAATCTCTTCAGCCTCCTTCCTGATGAGAAGTCATGGCCATTCACACCAGTGCTCCCTAAGAAAAGGTTCACCTTTCTCTCAATCCTTGTAAAAGTTAACTTTCATCTTTAACAATGTGATTATGTTATTCCTAGCTTTGAATTTCACTTCCCTAGGCTTTATTAAACTTTTTGAATCTTTTTTTTTAAGTTTTTTAACATTTATTTATTTTTGAGACAGAGAGAGACAGAGCATGAATGGGGGAGGGTCAGAGAGAGAGGGAGACACAGAATCGGAAACAGGCTCCAGGCTCTGAGCTGTCAGCACAGAACCCGACGCGGGGCTCAAACTCACAGACCACGAGATCATGACCTGAGCCGAAGTCAGATGCTTAACCAACTGAGCCACCCAGGCGCCCCATAAACTTTTTGAATCTTTAAATTTATATGCTTTACTAAGCTGGGGAACTTTGGGAGCATTAGTTCTTATAAAAAAATGTTCCTACCCATTCTTAACTCTTTCTTTCTGGGACTCCAATAACATGTGTGTTAAATTTTTGACAATGTTCCACACAGTGCCTTTAAGGATACTACACTTGTTCTTAGTTCTTCTGACTGGGTAGTTTCTCTTGGTCTTTCTTCAAGTTTGCTGGTTCTTTCATTTTCCATCTGTTGATAACCTCATGCAAACAGTGTATCTTTTTCTTTTGTCTATAAAAAATTCAGATATAGTGCTTTTCATTTTTAGAAATTCCATTTAAATATTTTTATAGTTTACATTTTCCTGCTAATATTTATTACTTTTTGATTCACTATGATCATACTTTGAGAATAGTTATAATAGCTGTTTTTAAATCATCTACTCATTCCTTCCTCTGAGTCATTTCAGGGTTCATCTTTATTTCTTGTCTTGTCACTTACATATGGGTCATGGTTCTTTTTTAAAATATACCTAATCATTTGGATAACTTAAAATTGTATCCTGGCCTTTGTGAATGATATATTTTAGATTTCCTTATGTTCCTTTCAGCAGTATTATTTTTGTTTTGTTTTGTTTCCTTCCTTAGCAGGCAGTGAATGTGGTTGAACTCAAATTCCAATGTCTTCACTACTATAATCAGCTGTAGCTGAAATATTCATGTTAACCTGAACTGGGATGCCTGGCATCTACAGAACACATGAGTAGCTGTGAGAGTCAGCCAAAGATTTGGGCAGAGACTCTGTGCAGAATTGCTAGCCTCATCTCTTTAGCTCTCCCATTTCCACAATATTTCCACACACTACCCAGCTGTTGCAGTTGCCTAGAACTCTGCCCAATGGCTTTTTAGAAAAGAAAGACTTTAAATTTCTCTCCAAGTTCCAGGTATCCCTCATGCCTCCAGTAGAGACTACCGTCAGTGCAAAAGTTATAAATATAGCTGTTCCTCTTTCAAGTTGAGGGAGTCATCTAGATTCTGCTTGCTTTGGTCACTCCTAAGCGCATTTCGTTAGTTGTTATTTATGTTTCAAGAGTGTCTAGTTATCTGCATGGTAATTAACTCACGAGGAGATACTCCATGCTACCAGATGTGAAAGCTGTCTCTCTATGTAGTTTCAATTTGCATTTTCCTAATATTAGCAAAACAAAAACACAACACTTCTTTATGTTCAACAGCAAATGTATTTACCCTTCTGTGGACTATCTGCTCCTATATTGCCCATTTGCCAATCTGGTGGTTGGTCTTCCTTTACTTTGTAGGAGCTATTTACATATTAGTGAGGCAGTCCTGAATTTATTGCATCTTATTTTAAATCTTTGCTTGTTTTAGGATTTCGAGTGAAAGACATTTAACAAACGTAAATTAAATGAATGAACACATAAGTATATTTACTTTTTCAGTTAACAGAAATATCTTAGAAAGCTTAATGGGGAAGGTCCGTAGACCTTTATTAGATAGTTGTAATCCTGACAGTAAAATGCAATGCAATTTATTGTTGAACTGGAATTCTGGGGTGTTTTCTTTTGGTTAAATATCACAGAATTACTATTTTATGTATGTAATAGATATATAATCTGAGACTTGACATGGTTGAAAATTGAAATTGAGGCTTTGACTTTCTAGTTGACCATGAATACAGTGCTTATCATTTTTCTTGTATGAGTTTGCATCTCATTTTCTAATTTCTTAAAGTGGGGATCTTGGAGGAAAAAACATCTAATTTACGTCCATAATAAGTCCACAATCTGAAGTGAAATATACACTTAGCAATAATTTACCAGTGGAGACTTTGTCCTTTCTTTTAGATTTGTTTTCATAATCATGCTTTCATCATTTCCAATGAGGTGCCAATTACATATGCAAATTAACTGGAGCAGACTTTAAAGAACTTCTATATTAAAATTGCAATGGCAATCTTATGATTTTACGAGATGGATGTGATTCAAGCAAACTATTAACAAGAGGCTCATACCTGGTGCTGTTATTTTTATGAACTTGTCTATCTGCTTTTTCAAAAGCAATTTATAAACAGAGTTTTGAATCTTATAGAGAAGTTTGGAAACTGCCCACTTTTGTCTTTTATAAGGCCACACACCTGCTGCTATAATTAGGCTACCAAATATCCTAAAATATAGTGTTCTGATTACTAGCCATAAACTGAGCATTGAATATAATTCTTCTACTCATTCATAATATGTTAACCTATAGTGCAATGGACCTCTTTGAATATAACTTTGCCCCTTCTATCTTTCAGTCTATGAAAGAATACTGATGAAGTTGCTTGCCACCTCTCTTAACTAGTATTGACCCCCAGCTAGCTAAATCACACCTTAAAATGGTTCTTTCCCAACTCACTCCAGACCTGCTGAAGAATCCATCAATTGAGTTTATTTGCTTTCTTACATAAAGAAACAGGACTTCTTTCGTGAACTGAATACCCTGAGATCAAACAGTCAATGTGGGACTTGATTCCAGATGTTTCTGCTTGTAATTCAGGATACTTACATGGCAGACATTTGCAAGTTAGTTTTATTAGATCTGATTACCAAAGAGGTATTCTCTAGTGTCTAAGCTTATTCACATCCTCAAGGAGCTTGGAATGTGAATTAAAAAGTAAGACTTACAGAAAAATAACTAATAAATTATAGAGTATTGATGTTTTCTTATTTTTTTTTAATGTTTACTGATTTTTGAGAGAGAAAGAGTGTGAGCAGGGGAGAGGCAGAGAAAGAGGGAGGCACAGAATCCGAAGCAGGTTCCAGGCTCCGAGCTGACAGCACAGAGCCCAACGCGGGGCTCGAACCCTCAAACAGTGAGATCATGACCTGAGCCAAAGTTGGACGCTTAACCGACTAAGCCACCCACATGCCCCTGTTGAAGTTTCTTAAAGCACATTCTACCTATGTGCTAAGCGAAACGTTATATTTAATTTTTTTTCAAATATATCCCAAAACTTGACAAATGTGTAAACTTGATCTTCTTTTGTCTAAAAGCAGGCAATTTCAGTGTTGTGCTGAAAAGAATCGGATAACTCGTGGAGGTTGGTTTGCTTTTAAGCGTCATGTAGATAAGGTAGCTTGCTGTTAGAAGTGAGAGGTTTAGGGTGGCTTCTAACCAGAACCAGGGAATTATTTGTGTTTATAAAAGGAAGTACTAGGGGCACCAGGGCGGCTCAGTCAGTTAAGTGGCCGACTTCGGCTCAGGTCATGATCTCGCGGTCCTCGAGTTCGAGCCCCGCGTGGGGCTCTGTCCTGATAGCTTGGAGCCTGGAGCCTGCTTCTGTTTCTGTGTCTCCCTCTCTCTCTGCCCCTCTCCCATTCACGCTCTGTCTCTCTCTGCCTTTCAAAAATGAATAAATGTTAAATTTTTTTTTTAAAAGGAACTACTAGCCATGCAGGAAAGGGATCTGCTCAAAGATCAAAGCAACACCACAACGTTAACTATCAAATAATAGGTGGCATAAGTGTGTATGAGAAAACTATAGATACTGAAGGATATTTTTTTACTTGGTAGTAATTACATTTGAACAATGCTATTGAGATATCTTTGACATATAAAAATTGTATATATTTAAAGTGTACAATCGTGATGTTTTGATATATGTATGCATTGTGAAAAGAGCACCACAATCAAAATAAATAACACATCAACACCTCTACATAGTTACCATTTGTGTGCATGAGGTGAGCAGATTCAATTGAACAAGTTTCAAGGATAAAGTACAATAACGTCAACTATTGCTGCCATGCCATAAATTAGATCTCTAGAACTCATTTATTTTTCATAACTGAAACTTTGCACCCTTTGACCGACATCTCATTTCCTTCTCCCTCCCCTCCCTGTCACTGCTGGCAATTAGCATTCTACTCTTGGCTTCTATGAGTTAGACTATTTTAGAGTTAGCATATAAGTGAGATCATACAATATTTGTCTTTCTGTGTCTGGCCTACTTCTCCTACCGTAATGTCTTCCCGGGTTCATCCACATTCATGCAAATGACGAGATTCCTTCCTTCCTTTCTTTCTTTCTTTCTTCTTTCTTTTCTTCCTTCCTTCCTTTCTTTTTTTAAAGCAAATGTATAATTTTTATTTTTATTTTTTAGTTAAGTAACTTTTTCTTTTTTCCTTCTTCCTTCCTTCCTTCTTTTCTATCATAAGAGTACTCTTAATCCCCATCACCTGTTTCTCCCATCCCTCATCCCCCTCCCCTCTGGTAACCATCAGTTTGCTGTCTACAGTTAAGAGTCTGATTTTTTGGTTGTCAGTCTCTCTCTCTCTTTCATTTCCTTGTTTATTTTCTTTCTTAAATTACACATATGAATGAGTTCATATACTATTTGTGTTCCTCTGACTGACTCATTTTGCTTAACATTATACTCTCTAGCTCTATCCATGTGGCTGCAAATGGCAAGATTTCCTTGCTTTTTAAGGATGAATATATAACTATGAACATATAACTATATAAGTCCATTATGGAGGTATATATATATATATATATATATATATATATACATACACACACACATATGTATATATATATATATTGGCTACTGTGAATAATGCTACAATCAATACAGGAGTTTAAGATGCATATTTAATCTCCTTTGGGTATATATACCCAGAAGTGGGATTGCTGGATCATGTGGCAGTTTCATTTTTAAGTTTCTGAGGAATCTCCATACTGTTTCCTGTAATGGCTCTACCAATTTACATTCCCACCGACGGTGTAGGACAAGTTCCCTTTCTCTTCATCCTCACTGATACTTGTTATCATTTTTCTTTTTCATAACCGACATTTCAGCAGGGGTGATGTGATAGATCATTATGGTTTTGATACATTTCCCTGACGATTAATGATGTCGAGCACTTTTTCAAGTACTTGTTGGTCATTTGTACATCTTCTTTTGAAAAATGTCCATTCAGGCCTTCTGTCCATTTTTTTAATTGGTTGTTTTGCTGTTAGTGAGCTGTATGTGTTCCTCAGATATTCTGGATATTACTCCTTATCAAGTACATGGTATGAAAATATTTTCTTCCATCACATAGGATGCTTTCTCACTCTGTCGGTATTTCCTTTGTTAAACAGAAGCTTTTTAGTTTGATGCAATCTCACTTGTCTAGTTTTGCTTTGTCACCTGTACTTTTGTTGTCATGACAAAAAATCATTGCCAAGATCAATGTCAAGAATCTTTTCCCTTATGTTTTTATAGTAGTTTTACCATTTCAGGTCTTACATTTAAATATTTAATACATTTTGGAGTGATTTTTATAGTTTGCTGTCATGTAAGTGATTATTCAGTTCCCTCAACACTATTTATTGAAAAGAAACCATTCTTTCCACATTGTGTGTTCTTGGAAACTTTGCTGGAGATGAGTTCTGTAATGTGTGGATTTATTTCTAGAATCTCCATTATGTTAAATTGGTTTATGTGTCTGTTTCTATGCCAGTACCACACTGTTTTGATTATTATAGCTTTGTAGTATATTCTGAAATGAGGAAGAGTATTACCTCTAGGTTTATTCTTTTTCTAAATAAAAATTTTAAAAATGTTTATTTACTTTTGAGAGAGACAGAGACAGAGAGACAGGGCTTGAGCAGGGGAGGGGCAGAGAGAGAGAGAGACACAGACTCTGAAGCAGGCTCCAGGCTCTGAACTGTCAGTACAGAGCCCAAGGTGGCAATGGAACACATGAGCCACGAGATCATGACCTGAGCCAAAGTCAGATGCTTCACCGACTGAGCCACCCAGATGATCCTAGATTTATTCTTCTTATTGAAGATTGTTTTGGTTATTTAGGGTCTTTTGTTGTTCTATATACTCTTAGGATTGCTTTTTCTATCTATGTTAAGAATGCCATTGGGATTTTGATAGAGACTGCATTGAATCTGCAGATCACTTTGGGTAGTATAGACATTTTGGAAATATTAATTCTTCCGCTCCATGATTACAGGATGTCTTCTCAGTAACTGTGTCTTCTTTAGTTTCCTTCATCAATGTTTTATAGTGTCCAGTGCATAAGTCCTGTAAGGGTTTTTCCTAAGTATCTCTTTTTCTCTTATGTTATTGTAAATGGGATTGCTTTCTTAATTTCCTTCTTTAGATAATTCATTTTTAGCGTATAGAAATGCCACCGAAAGAACAAAGCAAAAATAAATAAAATAAAGGATAGAAAAACAGTGGGAAAAATCATAAAACTAATAGTCTTTTAAAAATATAAGCAATGTTGACAAATCTTTAGCTAGGCTAACAAGGAAAAAAGATACAATATTCAAATAAATAAAATCAGAAATGGAAGTGAAGACCTTATAACAATAACTCAGAAATAAAAAGGATCATAAAAGACTTATGAACAACTCTGTGCCAACAAACTGTATAACCAAGAAGAAATACATAAATTCTTAGAAGCATACAACTTACCAAAGATGAACCACAGAGAAACAGACATCCAGAGTAGACCAATAAAAAATAAATTAATAATCAAAACACCTCCCAACCAAGAAAAGCTCAAACCAGATGGCTTCACAAGTGAATTTTACCAAACATTTAAAGAAGAATTAATACTAAATACTTTTTATGCTCTTCCAAAAAATAGAGGATACTCCAAAATCATTTTATGAGCCTAGCATCACCCTGATACCAAAGTCACACACAGATATCACATGAAAAGAATACTACAAGCCAATATCCCTAACAAATATAGATGCAAAAATCTGCAATAAAATACTAGAAACCAAATCCAATAGCACATAAAATGATTATATATACCAGGTAATTGAGATTTATCCTAGGGATGCATATACAGTTCAACATACACAAAGAGGTCAATGTAATACATTAACAAAAGGAAAGAGTAGGGATGCTGAGATGGCTCACTTGGCTAAGTGTCTTACTCTTGGTTTCAGCTCAGGTCATGATCTCACAATTTGTAAGTTCAAGCCCCATGTCAGGCTCTGCACTGTCACTGAGGAGTTTGCTCGGGATTCTCTCTCAGCCTCTGTCTCTGCCTCTCCTCCACTCACACTTTGTCGATTTCTAAAAATAAATAAATAAACTTAAAAAATATATTTGAGATCTTAAAAAGTATTTTTTAAAAAAGAAAGATTAAAACCTACATGATCATCATCTCAGTAGGAGCAGAAGAAGCATTTGAGAAAGTTCAGCATCCATTCCTGATAAAAACTCTCAATAAGTAAGTATACCAGGAACTTAACTTCAACATAATTAAGGCCATTCATTAAAAGCACAGAGTTCATATTATAATTAATAAAGAAAAACATAAAACTCTAAGATCTGGTATAAAGCAAATGTGCTTACTCTCACCACTTCTATTCAACACATCTTGGAAGTTCTCTTGTTACAGATGACATAATTATAGATGTAGAAAACCCTAAAGACTCAACAACAACAGGAAAAATTGTTAGAATAAAGAAACTCAGTAAAGTCATTACATTTTAAATATTGATAACTTGAGTCCTGTAGTCACTTTAAAAGTGTTACCAAAAATTACAAAGTCTTATTGTGTGCCAAAAATTTCTGGGAACCATTATTATTTGAGATTGTGCTATAATGACTTCTGGGAAAATCTAGCACAATTCCACATGTGCTTTGATTATGAGACATGAGTAAGTACGAAACCAGGCAGAGATGTTATAGAATGTAATGTCAAAAGAAGAACATATCACCATGAACAAAAGCATAGATGGGGAAAACTCAAGTTTGCATGTGTCAAAGACAGATTATACAACAGCATGTGCAGATGGTGTAAAATCTTTGATATGGTGTCCTACCTCGAAGTTTGGACTTTGGAAGTTAATCTCGATGGTAATGGAAATCCTCAGGTATTTAGAACAGGTAAGTCAGTTGCATGCATATGTCCAGTTTTTCCAATGCCATTTATTGAGCATACTATCTTTGCTCCATTGCATTCTTTTTGCTCTTTTACCGATGATCAGTTGACTGTATTTATGTAGGTCTACCTCTGGGCTCTCAATTCAGAGACTGATCCATGTGTCTGTTCTTTCACTGATACATCACTGTCTTGATTGCTGTAACTTTCTGGTCAGTCTTGATGTCAGGTAGTATTAGTCTTCCATCTTTATTCTTCTCCTTCAATACTCTGTTGGCAATTCTGGGTCTTTTGTCCTCCCATCTAAACTTTAGAATCAATCTATTGATATCCACAAAATAACTTTCTGGGAGATTTTGATTAGCATCACATTGAATCTATAGATCAATTTGGAATGAAATGACATCTTGAATATTAAGTCTTATTATCTATGAGCATGGTGTATCTCTCCATTTATTTAGTTCTTATATGATTTTGTTCATCAGGGGTTTGTAGTTTTCCTCATATAGATCATACATATTTTGTTAAATTAACACATAAACATTTCACTTTGTGGGGTGTTAATATAAATGGGGTTGTGCTTTTAATTTTTTTAATTTCAAAAAAAAGTACATAAGAAAGTAACTGACTTTTGCATATCATACAGTCATGCATACAATCCTATCATACAATCACTTATTGTTTCTGGAGTTTTTTATCAAGTGTTTTGGGTTTTCTACATAGATGATTATAACATCTGTGACCAATTCCAGTTTTATTTCTTCCCTCCCAATTTGTATACATTTTACTCCCTTTTCTTTTCATATTGCATTAACTTAGATCTTCCACCACAAAGTTGAAAAGGAACGGTAAGAGGGAAATCCCTACCTTGTTTCTGACTTTAGTGGGAAAGCTTCAAATTTCTCACTATTGTATATGATACTATCTATAGGATTTTTGATAGGTATTTTTTATCAAATCAAGGAAACTCCCCTCTAACCTGGTTAGATTTTGAGGCTAAGAAAATAGTAAATTTAGTATTTTGGTATTTTGGTAAATTAGTAAATCAGTATTGGTATTAGTAAATTTGTAAATTTGTAAATTTGGTAAATTAGTATTTTGGTAAATTTAGTATTTTAACCAATGATAGCATTGGTTAAAAAAGACACACTGATTCTGGCTTGGGATATACTGATTTTATAAATATCTGCAATATATAATGAAGTTGTCTAGCATGGTGTTGGATTTATTAATTTCGAGGTCTGAATTACTTAGACAATTCAAGGCTAAGTAATATCAATCTGAGAGGCTTGCTAACAATTAAAAACAAAACAAAAAAAGAAAAAAAAAACACTGTGTTTCTCTGTCTTGCCTAGAGAGAAGCTTGACAAAAAGGGCTTGCCTAATTGGAAGGTTAAAGTTCAGAAAATCTTTAAAGCCTATATGCTCTAGACACGTCTAAACAGATTTCAATAGATTGCTTCTTCATATCTATGCAGGAATCTAAATGTAAACAAAATATTTCCCCCAAATAATCTTTCATATGAAATGAAAAAAAAAACATAATTTATGATTCATGGAAATGTTAACTTTCTTACGATGATAATTACAACTTTTTTTTTTTTGCCAGGGATAGGGTGTGGGAACGATGAATTATGAAAACTAGTAATTTACTTTGGACAGGTACTCTTCCTTCCAACCACTGTCAAGGAAATGATGTACTTGTTTTAAAACTAGTGTCCTAACTGTCAACAAAAAAGACAGCAGGAGACATAAGACCATAAAGTAAACAAGAAAGTAAGAAACACTAGAAACATTTAAAAGCAACAAATCAACTGCTAATTAGAAACCTTGGTTATTCAATCATAAAGTCATGGAAACAAGAAGGCATTCAATAAAACAATTGGATATTTTTGTGAATTATAATAACTTATGTGTAACCTGTCTCTCTGAACAAAGACAATTTATCTTTTTCTTGTTCATGATAAACAACATGAAACAAAAAGAGAGGGTTCTCTTAAGAATGGTGATTGGGATTTAGGATTGAAGAGTAAAGGAGGAAGCACAAGACATTAAATAATCGGTCTCCATCTGCTTGTGCAAATGAGGAAAGAGGACAATGGGAATGTGCCCAAGTGAGATTGCCCAGGATGACTGAGAGAGCATTATATGAAACAGGGAAATCTAAAAAGACAATAGAGCCTTTGGAGGATATGGTATCAGATATTTTTTTAGGGCTTTAATTCAAACTAGAGAACAAAGTTGTTATTTCTCAAAATCTCAGCTAAGACCAGAATTAATTAAATTAATTAATTTTATTTAATATTTAATATTAATTAATATTAATAAAATATTTAATATTTAATAATTAATTAAATTAATACTTTTCAGGTAAAGAATATTTTGACAGAACTTCTGCTCCAGCCCATCCAGTAGTCTGAGATCAAAGGTCTGGCCTTAATTCACTGTGATTTGGGCTATGACTATGGAGACATTACAAATGTGCATCTTCCTGCACACGTTGATTCATTTCTTCTTATTTTTCAAATTCTCACTTATTTTGGGTAAATAAAGACCAAGAGCATTCTTCCCCGCATCAGGGTCATTGAACTCACTATACCATCAGTTTTAAAGTGTCTTCAGAGGCTAAAGAATATAAAAAACACTTTATGAATTAAAAATAAAAATAATAGAACTTCCTAAAATAGGGAAGAACCTAAAATTACTAGCCAGGAGCAGTTGCTGATTATAAAATTTACCAAAGGAATGAATGTGGAAATTACTAAGTGATATGAGAAGGCAGACTATCTTGTTGGCTATAAAGTCATTTCCTTAGTACAGAGCAATACTGAGTGGAAGAACATATAAGTGAATAAGTCATTGCTTTACTAGTGAAGATGGCCAAGGATCTGAGGGCAGGAAAAGCAAATCCATATCCTGAATATATACCTACTCCTATTCTGGGATAGAAGGGGGACCAGTATAACCAATCTGGGCCCAGGTGGCTGGTTAGTTCACACACAACTAACTCACTAACTCACTCATGGTGCATTAACAGGGCTTCAGCTTTGGCCTCTGCTCTGGGCAACCTGGGCACTCCTTAGTAGCCAAGTTGGGGTGTCCATGTATAACATCTCCTGTCTCCGTGGTCACTTCATATACAGGCCCATATAGCAGGTACCAGAGCACTAAAGCACTTATGTCTCTGCCCCTCCCCTGCTCTCGTTCTGTCTCTCTCTCTGTCCCTCTCTCTCAAACACACACACACACACACACACAAAAGAGGTTAGAGTGGGAGAGAACCAAAGCATAAGAGACTCTTAAAAACTGAGAACAAACTGAGGGCTGATGGGGGGTGGGAGGGAGAGGAGGGTGGGTGACAGGTATTGAAGAGGGCATCTTTTGGGATGAGCACTGGGTGTTGTATGGAAAACAACTTGACAATAAATTTCATATATTAAAAAAATAAAATAATATAAAAAAATAAACAAAAATAAACACAAAAAAATTTTTAAAGGCCCACCTTTAGGACTCTTTAAAGGCTGAGGGAGAGCAGTGCAACAGCAAGATTAGGGACTAGAGAAACGCGAGCCCCTACTAGTGTCATCTACTCGTGATTTCCGGATCTGCACAGGCCTGATCTCAACCGTATCCTTCGTGTTTGTGGATGAATGCTATTGTATATACCCAACTTCATGATTTTTTTAAATCAGATTGTACTGAGCTCATGCTGGGCAGCTCAGCAAGCATAATCTCTTGGTGCTTTACAGTCAAGCAGTCTACCTCCACCAGAGCCTGGTAGAACAAAGGAAGGCAAATGTGCAGGAAACAGTTTTCAACTCCAAAGCCATAGTTTAGGCTGTGATCACTACTTTAGCCTGACTAGATAGAGGCACCATAGAGCATCCCTAGCTGATATGTCACCTAAAGTACCGCTGAAGCTCTTGGATCATAAGACCCACGTGTCAGGGCATCTTGAGTCAAATAATAAAGGTGGATGATAACCCCCAAATCTGTCAGACTTATGGGTCATTCCTTGGGAAAGGAAAAAAAAAATTAAAAGTGCTCTTCCAAAACTTAAAAGCAAAACTACCACATGATCCAGGAATTCCACTCCTGAATACATACACAAAAAGAACTGAAAGTGGGATCTTGAAGAGACATTTGTGCACTTATATTCATAGCATTATTCATAATAGCCAAGGGTCAAGGCAATCCAAGTGCACATTGATGTAGGAGTAGATAAAAAACAAGTGATGCGAATATACAATGGAATGTTACTTGGTCTTCGTAAGGAAGGACATTCGGACGCACACCACAACATGGGTGGCGTGAGCACATCACGTCAAGTGACAGAACCCAGTCGCCAGAGGACAAAACTATATGATTCCACTTCTGTGAAGGACCTAGAGAAGTCGAATTCCTAGAGACTGAAGGGAGAGGGGTGGATGCCAGGGTCTGAGAGGAGAGAGGAATGGGGAGTTGATTAATGTGTGCAGTTCCGGGCTTGCAAATTGAAAAGCGTTCTGGAGCCCGACGGTACAACGATACGAATGTACTTGATACTACCGAACTACAGCCAAAATGGCTAAGATGGTAACTGGATGCTATGTGCATTTTCCCACAATTAGAAAAATAACCAATGGTCATCGAGGGTTTGGGCTAGGGAAAGATGAGTAGGTGAAGCACAGGAGATTTTTAGGGCAGTGAAACTCTTCTGTAGGACACAGTTAAGGCGGATACATGACATTACACATTTGTCACAACCCACAGCACATTACGATCCGAAGAGCAAACCCTAAAGTGACCTACGGACCTTAGTTAAAAATGATGTATTAATATTATTAAAAATGATGTATTAATATAACTGTAGCAATTGCACCACATTAGTATAAGACGTTAATAATAGAGGTAACTGTGTGTTGGAGGGAAGTATATGGGAACTTTCTGTATTTTATGCTCAATTTTTCTAAAACTTAAACCTGCTCTAAATAAAATCTGTTAACGTAAAAAAATTGTCAGGTTTATTAATTATTCTATAAGTGGACCAGAGCAGCACATGTACATGGCTTAAGTTGTCTCTAGGATCCAGAATCACAACAAGGGTTATGACTTATTTCCCCCAAGTTGGATGTGATAGGGTACAACAATGTACCATTTCATTTACTTTAGACACTATATCCAAACCTGGCCCAGACCATGAGGCCCCTAGAAACTTCATTAATGTATGAATACCACTGAAATTTATCTGAAAAAATGTCTCCTATTAAAAGCATCTAGGGTTTCCCATTTTCCCTTATCTAATGCAAATGCCATCTCTGTTATGTAACAGCACAATGCGCTGGGGGAACAAGTATGATTAGTTATTGAATATTATGTTCAGTTATTGAATATTCTGCTCAGAAAGAGCACATTAAAGTTGACATAATCTTGAAATAACACAGTGAAGGAATACTGCTGCCCTTGCCAGGTGAAATTGGACTACTCCCAATTGAGTATATTAATTGGGAATGAGAAATAAATTACTTAATAAGTAATTAGTAGCTTCCTATCTGTTGCCAGAATCTGCTTGATTTGTTTGAGTAAAGAGACCAACCTCGGAAAACACCCTGCAATTAGTGTTAATACCTGACAAAGTTCACTATAATCTACAGTCATGTTTCAAAATCAATCTTGGCATTTAACTCAACAGATTAAGGAATCAAGATGGAGATTCTGCCAGGTTCTGAGTACTTCTAGTCCAAATGTACATTGAAGAACTAGGGGAATAATCACAGAATGGGTTCTTGGGCTCTCTGCACCCACCGTGTGACTGACTTAGGCCAAGTTTCCATTTATTGCCTGATCTCCGTAAGCTCTTGTTCTGACCAACAGGTTCTCTGGATTTTGATGGGTTAACTCAGAACTCCAGAAGGTCCAGGTATATCCCTTTCTGCAGTATACAGTAACCTTATTAAATGGCTCCAGGTGCCTTGGGGAAAATCTCAAGAGGAAGAGTCACAGTACACATTTAAGACAGGACTATGTACAACTGCTATCATTTTCAAATGCATCTAGTCTCCTCTTCATTCAGGGGCCTCTGGCTCTGACCTGGTTAACCGTGGGAATGAGACTTCACGTCATACTTTCTCATGTTGGGTTTCTGCTCACCAGACATATGATTTATGTGCATCAAGTAACCCCTCAGTCAGCTGCACATCCATACTGTTACTTTGGATAGATGATCAGTTAGTTACCATCACAGATTCCTATGGGTCAAAACACTCTGTCCTTGAAATCTTTTACAGTAACGTGCCAAACTTATCTCGGATACTTAAGTGTTACCAGCATCCACACCCTGCTACCATGAGGTCCTATTACTCTCACTAAAATTAAAGAGCCCAATTCCCTTGTAGAATTTCACCCCACCATTTTCAGTCCATATAGGAGCATCACCACAGAGCTTTCATGATGCTAATGCTTTCCTCCACAATAAATCTTTATTGACTCAATGAAGAGAATTTCCTCTGGGCCCTCCCAAAGTTATTTTTAGGGATGTGACTGAGTCTACCCACACTAGACCCATTCAGTGTTCACTCTGATGGTCACTTCAGATGGTTCCTTCCTCTACAGCAAGACAGGAAAATTCTGGCGTGTCAACCTTTTAGATTATAGACCACTGCTTATCTAGGCTCCTATTAATTCTCCAAATAATTTATTAAAAATATTACCTGTCCCTCAAGCTAACACACTGGATTTTAAATCTTGATTGAACATGCCCAT
This sequence comes from Prionailurus bengalensis, assembly GCF_016509475.1. NCBI lineage: Eukaryota > Metazoa > Chordata > Mammalia > Carnivora > Felidae > Prionailurus > Prionailurus bengalensis. The sequence continues at coordinate 77,772,631 of NC_057353.1, read as the reverse complement.
ATTAGTAAACTTTTTTTTTCTCATATAATCTTACATTGTATCCTTTTTGATCTTCCACAATTAGGATCTATCCCTATTCATGCTTCCCAATTTCTTCATGATAAAAGCTCACAAGATTTTATAATTCATTATTTTATTTCCCCCCACCTATTATAGAACTTTCAGTTGTTTCCTTGAACATACTGGAATTTTACTTTCATTATGGGCCTGAAAAAAATAAAATGTGTTGAGGAAGAATTTTAAAGAGAGTAGGCATTGCTTTATGAAGTGCCTGTTCCAGGTGACGTTTCTGCATTTTTTTTTAGTAAAAAGGATGTCTGATTTACATACAGAATACTCCACAAAATTCTGCACTTGCTGAAATCCTTCCAGTAATAAAACTATGCTAAAATTGCATAAGATAATGGGTAACCTTATGGATGGCATAGAAATTCTCTGTCACTCCAGAACTTATTTGGGTAGGGAGTCGGTAGATTTAAGTTTATTGTCATCTTTGTAAGCTTTCTAGAACAGTCAAAAGAAGCCAACTTCTTTGATTCTATCAACTTCTATGATTTATAATCATAATTGTTTCTATAACCATCAAACTCAGTGGCCATTTGCTCATCCAAAGCTTTGACCTCAAACAAACTCCACCTTTTCCCATGTCTGGAGATGATCTGGGTAATAGCAAAACCACTTACATCTTGGTTTTCAGAATCCCACTTCATCTGTAAGATCATTTATGCATTCAACAAATATCTAGATACAGTGTTGAGGGTTCTTTCTTTGGTTTTATCCATTCTATCAGACAGAATTATGAACAGAATACGTCTCATACAGTTCAAATGAAATTACTTTAACAAAGAGACTGAGAGAGACATGAGCAGAGTTAAAGGACCAGTAAGGGATTTTGAAACACCCAGACTAGCAACAACACTAAGCCAATGCTACCATAGGGTTAAAGTTTCAAAGGAGTTATTAGCAGTGTCAAGAGCTCAGGGATGGCTGGATCTTAGGAACAGAGCACACAGAAGGAACTACATAGTCTTAGAGGACCAAGCAAGTACAAGATTAATGGCTCCAAAGCAGACATTGCAGAGGATAATATCCTTATAATTTTACCCATATTTATCCCTACTGATCTCTACCTGGTGATCCCACTAACTGAATCCAGTGAAAACAATCAGCAACCCAGCGTGGTGATACAGACCACTGACATCAACCATTCAAGCCACAAAAAAGAAGTGCAGAGAATGGATATGTTGGTGAAGTGGAACAAAAAATAATAAAGACAATAATGCGTCAGTCAAGGCCAGACATCATCATGGCTTACACCAGGGGTGATGCTGGTGAAGTTGGTGAGAATTCATGAGATTCTAGATATATTTCTGAGAAAGTCATAACAAGACTTGGAGATGGATTAAATGTGCACATAAGGAAAAGGAAATAAGAAATGGATATAAAGAAAGCCATGGAAAAAACAGGATTGGGAGAACATTTAAACTGGGCTTGATAACTTTGAGATGCCATTGGCCATCAAAGTGGAGAGGCCAACTAAGCAGCTGGATATATAAATCTAGAATTCAGAACAGAGTCTAGCCTGGAGATATAATACAGAATTATTATTATTATTTAAGTGGGTGATGGGAATTGAGGAGGGCACCTGTTGGGATGAGCACTGGGTGCTGCATGGAAACCAATTTGACAATAAATTATATTAAAAATAAATAAATGTTTAAAAAGTAAAAAAATAAAATAATAAAATAAATAAAAATTATAATTGCCAAATAACTTGTAATGTGCTTATCTATTAATAGGAATTCAAAAAATGTGAAATTCTATTTCAGTAGGTCTTCAAAGAAAGGCTAAGATAGTTTATGCCCATACAGCCTCTTCTATCAGTAGACATAAAGCCAAGAGGAGAAGATTTTAAAGGGAATAAAACCCACAAGTGTGAAATATAGAGTCGATAGAACAAACATTGCAGTAGATATGATTCTGAAAATAAGGCAAACCACAGGGGGATCTATTTCTTCTGGATGAAGCTGGGTTTATATACCACCCAGAGAATTCTCTGTAGCCTTTGACGATACCTCACTGAGCATATAATTGCCAGAAAGGTGGGAAGGAATTAAGCACTGTGAGTAATATCCTTTGTAATGTCTCACAGAGAAAGGTTAAGGAAATTTCATTTGCTATGAGGAGATGGAAATAAATTAGTTAAGTCACCATGGAAAATCAGGCAGGCAGGACCAGATAGTGATAAGATCCAGAGGAAGAAATATGAGATTTTTAAAAATAGACATTTTAATTCACAGAGTAATAAATGTGAGACCAGTTTTACAGAGGAGAACCAATGCAAAAAGCATCAAGATTTTTCAGCTTATGTTAGAAAGGACTAGATGTCTTTATAAGACAAGTCAGTTGCTTTGAGTTCTTTTTATTATTTATTTACATATTTTAATGAGCAGGAAACAAATAAATCAAAGTAAGCCTTGAACTTGGAAATCTCTTTAACACTATCAGGAGCCTGAGAGTAAGAAGAAAAAAAAGTTTAAAGTTTGAAGTGAAATTGCCAGAAGCGCTTTCTAGAATTTGACTCTTACTGATCATAATGGTTGCTGAAACATTTATTCAAAACCCATTCACCTTTTAGTTCTTCTTTTATGGAAATTTGGATTCTTATTAACTATTAAGGTATTATTATATTCTTCAGATACAAATCTGATATGCTGGTAAGAGGTAGAAAGATCACTTTTTGTGCTGGGAAGAGAATATGAATGGCAGAGTAGAGTTAATACGAACTAGAGGATGGGATGGGGATAAATGAAATTTAAGTCACAAACACTCAGGAATTAAAGTTGCAAGTCCTCACCTGTTTCAGATATAAACCCAACACTGAAGAGAAAGGATGAGTGGACTGGGGAAGGTGACGGGGAGGGTATTGGTGGGCCATAACCCCCGGATGCCTACGAGGCTCTGTGCTTGACTCCATGAAGTCTAATTTCCCAGTTCTATGTATCCAAGTTACAGCTTATATCCGCTAGGGCAACTAACGGTGTAAGCCAGAGCTCACACCTACAGTGGCTTAAACAACAGAAGTTAGTTACTGGATTCATTGGCTTATTTGCTATAAAGTCCAGATTTGGAGTCGGTGTTGGGTGAAGGTGCATTTATCAGGTCAAAAGATGCATAGAAGAATATGATTCCAGGGGCACCTGGGTGGCTCAGTCAGTTGGACGTCCGACTTCGGCTCGGGTCATGCTTTCACGGTCCATGAATTCGAGCCCCGCGTTGGGCTCTGTGCGGACAGCTGGGAGTCTGGAGCCTGCTTCGGATTCTGTGTCTCCCCCTCTCTTTGCCCCTCCCCTGCTCTCTGTCTCACTCTCTGTCTCTCTGTCTCTGTCTCTGTCTCTGTCTCTCTCAAAAATAACTAAAAAACATTAAAAACAAAGAATATGGTTCTTTCCTTCTCTTCCTACTGTCTCCCACGGAGTCATCCTTACCCTAAGGTTGACTCACCACTGTGCTTACCACATAGCTGGCCATAGCGGACCAAGACCTGCTGCTGGGGACAGGGATGCAGGTGACTCCATTGCAGCTGAGCAGCTGCTCCTTACTGGGGGAGATTCCTAAGGGGGATCCTTGAGAGCAGCAGAATCATGGAGAGCAGGAGCCTGGGAAGCAGTCACAGACACACAGTCTCAAGTTTCCAAGCTATCGTTTGAACACAAAACCCAGAATTTAAAGTCACGATTACTGGGGAGCATTTAGAACCACCAAGAGGCCACCTACTTTCAGAGTGCACCCAACCTCATCATAACATTGTACAAACGTTTGTAAAATTATAGAGATAAACCAAGAAGAGTGATGAGATTATTCATTTGACTCCCTCTATTCCCAAATATAAACTAGGATCTAGGCTTTATTTTCCTTTTTTTTACCCTCAGTTGCCTATACAGAGGCATAAGAATTGGTCTACAGTATGTACCATAAAGCAGGCACTGTCTTGAGCCTTGGTACATGTTAACTTTTCCATAATCTTTACAAAATTATGACATAGGTTCTGTGATGAAGTCCATTCTGCTGGTGAAGAAATGGGGACCACCTACAGGTAAATACTTAGCAGCCCTGGGGTATAAACCTTGGCAACTGGCTACCGATTCTGTACTCCTTTATTTAATTTTTTTAAACATTTATTTATTTTCAAGAGACAGAAAGCGACAAAGTGCAAGCAGGGGAGGGTCATAGAGAGAGAGGGAGACACAGAATCTGAAGCAGGCTCTGGGCTCCGAGCTGTCAGCACAAAGCCTGATGTGGGGCTTGAACCCACCAACAGCAAAATCATGACCTGAGCCGAAGTCAGAAGCCCCACCGACCAAGCCACCCAGGTGCCCCCAGATTCTATCGTCTTAACACCCTTTGAATACTCCTTGAAGGAATGAGTGCATTAATGAATGAAATAGTCACTGCATTAATAAATGAATAAAGAATGGAATGAAAATGTTTCTGTCTGCATACCCTAAACACGTCTGTGATCTCTTTAGAGACAGTGTCCTGAAAACATGCTACTAGATATTAGGACAGCTGACTTCCAGCTCTAAGAATACCCTCAACATTCCATTTAATGTTCAGCCATTGGGTGCTACTCAGGAACATTGTCCGTTCAACCATTAAATAAGGATTAAAATTCTGCCCTTTCTACTTCATGGGACATTTTTGTGGGTATAAGAAGATAATACACATTGGAGGTACACTGGAAACTATCAGGCAAAACACAATATAAAGCATAATTCTAAGCGATGAAAAACTTTGCAAATAGTAAAATTCTTTCCCTGTGATTATCAAAATGTTGAATAGACCCTTCACAGGGGGAGGAGCCTAGATGGCGGAACAGCATGGCAGCTTTTTGTGAGTCTCGCGTCCATGAAATACAGCCAGACCAACACTAAACCATCCCGCACACCTAGAAAACCGACTGGAGGATTAACACAACAATCTGCACAACCTGAACCACAGAATTCAGCAGGTACGCGGCGCGGAGAGGTGAACTTGGGGAGCGACAAGTGGGCAGGGAGCCGTCTTCGCAGGTAGAGAGAGGACAGAGATTGGGGCAGGGGGAGAATATGGGAAAAGCAGCCCTCCCCAAAAGCAGCTGGAGAGAAAGCGGAAAATTGGAAACCGCCGCAGGGACTAAACTAAAAAGGGAGAAAGGAGAAAGGACAGGGCTTAAATCCCATTAAGACTATAAGCGAGGGGAGCGCAAAGGCTGCAACCCCGCAGCTCCCTACCTGGCGGTGCTCTGGTGGGAAGGGCGAATCCCCAGGAGCAGAGTGGGGTCCGGGAGGTTCTCGGGCCACACGGTTCCGGAAAAGCGGTTCCACTGCTGGAAGGACAGTTGGTGGAGACTGTGGCAGCCTCCCGGTCCCGGCAGACCCCGGAAGGAGGCCACATTCGCTGGTGCCGGAACAAGGCCGTTAAGGGTGAAGCCCGGTGCCAGACGTGCGTTGTGATTTTCCATCATCCCTGAGACGCTGCTTCTACACTGTCTCGTGAACATTTTCTGGGACGGGCTGGCACCTGGCCGCAGTCTCAGGGCACCGGCAACAACGGGGTCCAGGGGGCGTTCCCGGGTGCAGCCGGCATTCATCCATTGCTCATTCAGCCGCTGCTCGGTGAGACCCTCCCGCAGAGGGGCGGAGCGGGTCAAAGCCGCAGTCCTTCGGGAGTAAGGGGCCGGGGAAAACAGCCGCATCCCAGACAAAACTCGGGAGAGAGGTACTGCCCGGGGCCTGGTCACGGAGAGGGAAAAAGCGGGGAGTGGAGGAGAGGTGAAGACGGAGGCCCGGCGCGCGATTGCTGATCCGGGAGAACACACTGGGTGGCTGGGTGGCGCCATTTTTCACCGCTCCCGCGCAGGCGCAGGCGCACCCACGAGCCCCACAGCACTCCACCCCAGGAGGCTAGCAGCGCCATCTAGTGGAGAGCGGAGCCCTTACACTGAGCCCCGCCCAACTGGGCCAACCTCGCTCTTCAGGAACAGAAATCTCACCAACGGCTTAATTTAAGGATGATAAAGCCCTACATAGACTGACTTCTAGGGGAAAATGAAGTAATTTCAGTCCTATTTCAATCTGTTAGCAGGTCCATCTATTCAATTTTCTTTTTTTTTCTTTTTTTCTCTTTTAAACTATTCTTTTTCTTGACTACAGAGAGAGAAAAAATTCATTTCATTTGCAATTTTTATTAAAAATATTTTCCTTTTAGGGCACCTTTTGGGATGAGCACTGGGTGTTGTATGGAAACCAATTTGACAATAAATTTCATATATTGAAAAAAAATATTTTCCTTTAATTTTTTTTACTATATTTTTTACTTTTGCATAAAAATTTTCAAATTCTATCTTACTTGCATCATTCTATTTTAGTCTACTTCAGTGTATTCACCTTTTCACATTTTCAAACGATTTCCTTGTTTTCTTTTTTCTCTTTTTCATTTCTTTTCTTTTTCCTGAATGCAGACAGTGAAAAACTTCATTTATACTTTCCATTTCTATTAAAAATATTTTTCTTTCATATTTTTACTATATATTTTTTGCTTTTATGTACATTTTTTCAAATTCTATTTTACTTCCATCATTTTATTTTAGTCTACTACAGTGTATTCACTTTTTCAAATTTTCAAACGGTTTGGTTTTTTTCTCTTTTTCGTTTTTCTTTTTCTTGAATACAGAAAGAGGAAAAAGTTCATCTTTATTTTTAACTGTATTAAAAATATTTTTCCTTAATTTTTTTCCTACTATATTCTTTACTTTTGTGTAAATTTTTTCAAATTCTATTTTACTCCCGTCATCTCATTTTAGTCTACTTTAGTGTATCCATTTTTTCAAACTCTCAAACAATTTCCTTTCCCCCTCCCCCTTTTTTTTCTCTAATCTGTCAAACCACTGTCAACACCCAGACAAAACACACCTGGGATCTAGCATCATTCATTAGATTTTTGTGTGTGAGTGTTTTTAAGTTTTTAATTTTAATATTTTTTTAATTTTAATTTTCTTTTTAAGTACCTCATTAATTCCTTTTCTCCCTTCAAAATGACCCCAAAAGAAAGAGCACGAAGAAACGACAGCCAGGGATTTAACCAACACAGATACAAGCAAGATGTCTGAACCAGAATTTAGAATCACGATAATAAGAATACTAGCTGGAGTCTAAAATAGAATAGAATCCCTTTCTGCAGAAATAAAAGAAGTAAAAAAATAGTCAGAATGAAATTAAAAATGCTATAACTGAGCTGCAATCATGGATGGATGCCACGGCGGCAATGATGGATGAGGCAGAACAGAAACTCAGCGATATAGAGGACAAACTATAGAGAATATGAAACAGAAAAAAAAAAGGGAGATTAAGGAAAAAGAGCACGGCTTAAGAATTAGAGAAATCAGTGACTCATTAAACAGGAACAACATCAGAATCATAGGGGTCCCAGTAGAGGAAGAGAGAGAAATAGGGGTAGAAGGGTTATGTGAGCAAATCATAGCGGAAAACTTTCCTAACCTGGGGAAAGACACAGACATCAAAATCCAGGAATCACAGAGGACCTCCCATTAGATTCAACAAAAACCGACCATCAACAAACCATATCATAGTCAAATTCATAAAATACTCAGACCAGGAGAGAATCATGAAAGCAGCAAGGGAAAAAAAAAGTCCCTAACCTACAAGGGTAGACAGATCAGGTTTGCAGCAGGCCTACCCACAGAAACTTGGAAGGCCAGAAAGGAGTGGAGGGATATATTCAATGTGCTGAATCAGAAAAATACACAGTCAAGAATTCTTTATCCAGCAAGGCTGTCATTCAAAATAGAAGGAGAGATGAAAATTTTCCCAGACAAACAAAAATTAAAGGAGTTTGTGACTACTAAACCAGCCCTGCAAGAAATTTTAAGGGGGACTCTCTGAGGGGAGAAAAGATGAAAAAATATATAGAGAGAAATAAATAAATAAATAAATAAATAAATAAATAAGAAAAAGAAATACATACATACATACATACATACATACATACATACCAAAAGCAACAAAGATTAGAAAGGACCAGATAACACCACAAGAAACTCCAACTCTACAAGTATCATTAATGGCAATAAGTTCATGTCTTTCAGTACTCACTCTATACGTCAATGGACTCAATGCTCCAATCAAAAGACATAGGGTAACAGTATGGATAAGAAAACAAGATCCATCTATATGCTGTTTACAAGAGACCCACTTTAGACTTAAGACACCTTCAGATTGAAAATAAGGGGATGCAGAACCATCTATCATGCTAATGGTCAACAAAAGAAAGCCAGAGTAGCCATACTTCTATCAGACAATCTAGACTTTAAAATAAAGACTGTATCAAGAGATGCAGAAGGGCATTATATCATAATCAAGGGGTCTATCCACCAAGAAGACCTAACAATTGTAAACATTTATGCGCCAAATGTGAGAACACCCAAATATATAAATCAATTAATCACAAACATAAACTCATCGATAGTAATACCACAATAGTAGGAGACTTCAACACCCCACTCACAGCAATGGACAGATCATCTAATCAAAAAATCAACAAAGAAACAATGGCTTTGAATGACACATTGGACCAGATGGACTTAACAGATATATTCAGAACATTTCATCCTAAAGCAGCAGAATATACATTCTTCTCCAGTGCACATGGAACGTTCTCCAGAACAGACCATATACTGGGACACAAATCAGCCCTAAGTAAGTACAAAAAGATCAAGATCATACCGTGCATATTTTCAGACCACAACGCTATGAAACTCAAAATCAACCACAAGAAAAAATTTGGAAAGATAACAAATACTTGGAGACTGAAGAACATCTTACTAAAGAATGAATGGGCTACCCAAGAGTTAAAGAGGAAATTAAAAAGTATATAGAAGTCAGCGAAAATAATAACACCACAACCCAAAACCTCTGGGACGCGGCAAAGGTGGTCATAAGAGGGAAAGTATATAGCAATCCAGACCTTCCTAAAGAAGGAAGAAAGATCTCAGATACACAACCTAACCTTACACCTTAAGGAGCTGGAAAAAAACAGCACATAAAACCCAAAAACAGCAGAAGACAGGAAATAATAAAGATTAGAGCAGAAATTAATGATATCAAAACCAAAAAAAAAAAAAAACCCCAGAAGAACAGATCAATGAAACCAGAAGCTGGTTCTTTGAAAAAATTAACAAAATTGATAAACCACTAGCCAGTTTGATCAAAAAGAAAAAACAAAGGACACAAATAAATAAAATCAAGAATGGAAGAGGAGAGATCATAACCAACACAGCAGAAATAAAAACAATAATAAGAGAATATTATGAGCAATTATATGCCAATAAAAAGGGCAATCTGGAAGAAATGGAAAAATTCCTAGAAACATATACACTACCAAAACTGAAACAGGAAGAAATAGAAAATTTGAATAGACCCATAACCAATAAGGAAATCGAACTAGTAATCAAAAATCTGCCAAAAAATTAAGAGTCCAGGGCCAGATGGCTTTCCAGGGGAACTCTACCAAACATTTAAGGAAGAGTTAACACCTATTCTCTTGAAGCTGTTCCAAAAAATAGAAACGGAAGGAAAACTTCCAAACTCTTTCTATGAAGCCAGCATTACCTTGATTCTAAAACCAAAGACCCCACTAAAAAGGAGAACTATAGGCCAATTTCCCTGATGAACATGGATGCAAAAAACCTCAACAAGATATTAGCCAACCAGATCCAACAATACATTAAAAAAAGTATTTACCATGACCAAGTGGGATTTATACCTGGGCTGCAGGGCTGGTTCAATATCTGGAAAACAATTAACATGATTCATCACATCAATAAAAGAAAGGACAAGAACCATATGATCCTCTCAATAGATGCAGAAAAAGCCTTCGACAAAAGACAGCATCCTTTCTTGATAAAAACCCTCAAGAAAGTAGGGATAGAAGGAGCATACCTTGAGATCATAAAAGCCATATAAGAACGACCCAATGCTAATATCATCCTCAATGGGGAAAAACTGAGAGCTTTCCCCCTAAGGTCAGGAACAAGACAGGGATGTCCACTCTCACTATTGTTATTCAACATAGTATTGGAAGTCTTAGCCTCTGCAATCAGACAACACAAAGAAATAAAAGGCATCCAAATCAGCTAGAAGGAGGTCAAACTTTCACTCTTTGCAGATGACATGATACTGTATATGGAAAACCCATAAGATTCCACCAAAAAACTCCTAGAATTGATTCATGAATTCAGCAAAGTTTCAGGATATAAAATCAGCACACAGGGGTGCCTGTGTGGCTCAGTCAGTTGAGCGTCCGACTTTGGCTCAGGTCATGATCTCATGGTTTGTGGGTTCGAACCCCATGTTGGGCTCTGTGCTGACAGCTCAGAGCCTGGAGTCTGCTTCAGATTCTGTGTCTCCCTCTCTCTCTGCGTCCCACCCACCCCGCTCACATTCTGTCTCTCTCTCTCCTTCAAAAATAAATAAACATTTAAAATTTTTGTAAAAAATCAATGCACAGAAATCAGTTGCATTCCTATACCAACAATGAAGCAACAGAAAGAGAAATCAAGGAATTGATCCCATTTACAGTTGCACAAAAAAACCATAAAATACCTAGGAATAAATCTAACCAAAGAGGTGAAAAATCTATACACTGAAAACTACAGAAAGCTTATGAAAGAAATTGAAGAAGACACAACAAAATGGAAAAATACTGCATGCTCCTGGGTAGGAAGAACAAATATTGTTAAAATGTCGATACTACCCAAAACAATCTACATATTCAATGCAATCCCTATCAAAATAACACTAGCATTCTTCACAGAGCTAGAACAAATAATTCTAAAATTTGTATGGAACCAGAAAAGACCCTGAATAGACAAAGCGATCTTGAAAAAGAAAACCAAAGCAGGAGGCATCACAATCCCAGACTTCAAGCTATACTGCAAAGCTGTAATCATCAAGACAGTATGGTACTGGCACAAGAACAGACACTCGGATCAATGGAACAGAATAGAGAACCCAGAAATGGACCCACAAACATATGGGCAACTAATCTTTGACAAAGCAGGAAATATCCAATGGAATAAAGACAGTCTCTTCAGCAAGTGGTACTGGGAAAACCAGACAGTGACATGCAGAAGAATGAACCTGGACCACTTTCTTACACCATGCACAAAAATAAACTCAAAATGGATGAAAGACCTAAATGTAAGACAGGAAGCCATCAAAATCCTCGAGGAGAAAGCAGGCAAAAACCTCTTTGATCTTGCCCGCAGCAACTTACTCAACACATCTCCAGAGGCAAGGGAAACAAAAGCAAAAATGAACTACTGGGACCTCATCAAAATAAAAAGCTTCTGCACAGCAAAGGAAACAATCAGCAAAACTAAAAGGCAACCGACAGAATGGAAGAAGATATTTGCAAATGACATACCAGATAAAGGATTAGTATCCAAAATCTATAAAGAACTTATCAAACTCAACACCCAAAAAACAAATAATCCAGTGAAGAAATGGGCAAAAGACACGAATAGACACTTCTCCAAAGAAAACATCCAGATAGCCAATTGACACATGAAAAAATGCTCAACTTCACTCATCCTCAGGGAAATACAAATCAAAACCACAATGAGATACCACCTTACACCTGTCAGAATGGCTAACATTAACAGCTCAGGCAACAACAGATGCTGGCGAGGATGTGGAGAAAGAGGATCTCTTTTGCATTGTTGGTGGGAATGAAATCTGGTGCAGCCACTCTAGAAAACAGTATGGAGGTTCCTGAAAAAACTACAAATAGAACTACCCTATGACCCAGCAATTGCACTACTAGGCATTTATCCACGGGATACAGGTGTGCTGTTTCGAAGGGACACGTGCACCCCCATGTTTATAGCGGCACTATCAACAATAGCCAAAGTATGGAAAGAGCCCAAGTGTCCATCAATGGATGAATGGATAAAGAAGATGTGGTGTGTGTATATATATATATATATATATATATATATATGTATGTGTGTATATATATATATATATATATATATATATGTATGTGTGTATATATATATATATATATATAAATATACACACACACACACACACACACACACACAATGGAGTATTACTCGGCCATCAAAAAGAATGAAATCTTGCCATTTGCAACTACATGGATGGAACTGGAAGGTATTATGCTAAGTGAAATTAGTCAGTCAGAGAAAGACAAAAATCATATGACTTCACTCATATGAGGACTTTAAGAGAGAAAACAGATGAACATAAGGGAAGGGAAACAAAAATAATATAAAAACAGGGAGGGACACAGAACAAAAGAGAGTCATAAATATGGAAAACAAACTGAGGGTTATGGGAGGGGTTGTGGGAGGGGAGATGGGCTAGGTGGGTGAGGGGCACTAAGTAATCTACTCCTGAAATCATTGTTGCACTATATGCTAACTAATTTGGATGTAATTTAAAAAAATAAAAAAGAAAACAAATTAAAAAAAAAAAAGAAAGCACCCTTCATTGAAAGAGTAAATGTATGTAATTTTTTTGAATTTGAAAAAAAAAGGATGTTGATGAATAAATAGTAGATATCTGAAGGGCACAGTCTATTGTTATTAACTCAGCAATAGAGACCTGCTTTAATCACCAAAGTTTTAAATTTTAGAGTAAGAGTACCATTAAAGATCATTTAGTTTGACCCCTTGTGTTTCATATTGAGTCTGACTTAAGATCATCTTACCTGTGAGACACAGAATCATCAACATAAAGCGGTCCTTGTTTCTCCCACCTATTCTTTTTGTTTAATGTTTATTTATGTTGAGACAGAGAGACTCCTAAGCAGCTGACAGCACAGAGTCCTGTGTGGGGCTGAATCTCACGAACTGTGAGATCATGACCTGAGCCGTAATCAAGAGTCGGGCACTTAACCCACTGAGCCACCCAAGTGCCCCTGTCCTGCCTATTCTAATCATCAATGAATAATGCCAGGATGTGCCTCAAACCCTCAGGAACAGTAATGCCGTTGCATTAAAAGGTTAAAGTGTCGGGTTGCCATCAGAGGCTCTTGAAGTTACTCAGAACAAATAATTATTTGTCTTCAATGCGTGTGTTTATTTAATGAATAAATTTGTAATTTTTTGAGAGACCAGGCAGCAGAATTTCTTTCTCTTTCGAGTAAGCAGCTGCTCCAGGGAAGTAAGTGCCTCTGGCAAGGGCTAAGCTCCTAGATTTGTTTCTGTAACTTACCAGCTGGGTGAACCCGGCCAGTTCTCTTAGCCTGTCTGACATTGTTGGCTCCAGCAGAATATGGCAGCAATGTAGGCAGCTGCTGAGTTAATCAATGAAAATATAAGGGAATGGATGACATATAGGTTAGCCACACCACAATAATGCTCGGCACATGGCACACATTACCCTACTCACATTCCTGCAGGTCACTGATGGCAACTCTGCATCTGGCTGCGGGACTGGCTGTAAGCCAGTTGGGTTTTCTCTGTTCTGTGGTTACTCATTCTCCTGGATTGACACACAAATGCAGGGCCTATCCTTCTCATGCTACAGCAAACACTCAGAAGAGAAAGCCCAAGGTGTGGGCAACTTTGAGGGACCTACCAATGTCACCTTGGTAATATCTCGTTTAAAGCAGATCATACACATGAGCAATCGAGATGGGAAGCACATTCCACACGCCATGAAGCCACTGTAAGTGCCATGCCCAACATAAATTAGGAGGTAGTTATTCTGTGCTGAATCGTGTCCTCCCATTTGTTGAAACCCTAGCCCCCAAGGTGGCTATATTTGGGGATAGGATTTTTAAGAAAGCAGTTAAGGCTACATAAAGTAATAAAAATGGCTCTAATCCAAAAGGATTGATGCCCTTACCAGAAGGAGAAGAGGGCCGAATGAGGACACGGGAAAAGCAGATGGGTATCTGCAAGCCAGGCAGAGTGACCTCACCAGAAGCCAACCTGACCAGCGCTTTGATTTTGGACTTCCAACCTCCAGATCTGTGAGAAATAAGTTTCTGTTTTCTTAAGCCACCAGTCTGTGGTGATTTGTTATGTGCGGCAGCCCCAGAAGACAAATATAAGGGTGATATTCTACTCTCAGGAAGATGGGAGAGGAGGGAGTAAACATTTGCTGAACAGTAATCTATTTTACCGCTGATACGCAATTTATCTTCCAAAGCCATTTGGAGTCTGAGGGAAGTAAAGTTCAGAGAACTTTGCCACTTACTTGAGAACTCAGTCAGCAGGTGACAGAATAGGGTCTTGAAATAAAGACTTCTTAATTCAAACCCTTTATTCTTGTTATTAGATAACTTTGTCCCCCTCAGTAGAATCTGGACTAATAACATACGTCCAACAGTAGGACAACCTGTATGAAACGAATGACCGTATCTCTCAGGGACCGGCTGGGACCAGAAAGTACAGAGTGACACAAGATGTCCACTGTGCCTCAAGCAGAACAGACTGAATTAAGGGAGGCTAAAGTGTGTCCAGGGATAAGTTGATGAAAGCTTAAATTAAGCTTCAATTCCATCATTTATAAATAGGATAAGAATAGTATATACTTTGGAGGTTTCTGTGAAAGTAAGTGAGAGAGTATATGTACAAAGAAATGAGGATAATAACTATGTACTTCTAATACTAAAACAATGACAGTTATCACTGTCACAGGGTCACAATGCTCAGAATGGCAGAGTAAGTGGCACATCCTTGAGTCAGAGAAATACTTTTCCTGGGTGGCATTTGCATAAATCCTTCTCATTAAGATTCACTAATAAAAAGAGGAGTTAGCAAAATCTTGCTTGCCTCCGAATGCTTGAATGAGTGTGTATATGTGTGTGTGCGCGTACCTGTGCATGTGTGGGTGCGTGTATATGGGTGACTTCAACAATCTCTGCTGTGATCAAATTGAAATTAAATTTAGAGCTTACCTCTCAGGGGCAGGCTGATTTCCAAAGTTTTTGAGGGCTGTTGTTCTCAAGACCCACCCCCGCCCCCCCCGAACTGTACTATTTATGTAGTTGAGCTGACTCCTTTGCCAACCTTCTTCGCACACATACCCACACAAATATACACCAATACGCATGTACATTACACAGGCCTCCAACATGCGTAGCACCAGGCCACGGCAGAGCACACAGACGCATCCACGCTTTCTCTTCTTTGCTTACGTAGCATGTATCCTCCTTTGTACCTTGTTTTACCCCTCTGATTCCTTGAAAGATTTTGCGGCCCTCGTTATCAACTGGCTCATTGTATGCAATGGCTAATTTTATGGGTCCGCTTGCCAGGGCACAGGGATGCCCAGGTATTTGGTTAAACACGATTTCTGGTGTGTCTGTGAGGGTGCTTTGGATGAGATCAGCATTTGGATGGGTGGACTGACAAAAGAAGATGGCCCTCCCTGGCATGAACGGGCATCATCCAATCCGTTGAGGGCCTGAATAGAACAAAAAGGTGGAGGAAAGAGGGAGTCGCTCTTTCCCTGGTTGCGGAGCTGGACCTCCATCCCCTGCTCTCAGAAGTCCCGATTCTCAGCCTTCAGACTAGGAATGAATCTCCACCACCAGCTCTCTGGATCTTAGGCCTTCAAACTCTATCGCCCACTTTCCTGGGTCTCTAGCTTGCAGACAGCAGATGGTGGAACTTCTCAGCCCCCATAATCATGTGAGCCAGTCCTTTAGAACACATCCCTTTAGGGGCGCCTGGGTGGCGCAGTCGGTTAAGCATCCGACTTCAGCCAGGTCACGATCTCGCAGTCTGTGAGTTCGAGCCCCGCGTCGGGCTCTGGGCTGATGGCTCAGAGCCTGGAGCCTGTTTCCGATTCTGTGTCTCCCTCTCTCTCTGCCCCTCCCCCGTACATGCTCTGTCTCTCTCTGTCGCAAAAATAAATAAACGTTGAAAAAAAAAATTAAAAAAAAGAACACATCCCTTTACATGTATGCTATTGGTTCTGTTCCTCTGGAGAAGCCCAACGAACGCACTGTATTGATTCACTTTCACTCTTCATACTTTTTTAGATTTGAACTTTTTTTTTTTTTTTGGTCACCCTCTAAGGGCAAATACTTGAGGAATCCACCTGGTGACTTTTTGCTATCATTTTCTCTGTATCTAATAGATTGTACTATACACCCCACCAGCAAAAGCACATAATGGACACTAAAAAAATTTTAATTAGGAAACACATTAAGTAATAAATGAGTAGATTTTCAATTTTCATGTGGGATATTGTGACTTTATTAAGAATTTGTAATATGTTATAACATGTGGAGCTCACATCTTTATAATAAGTTTTGAAATATTCTGATTGCAAAAGCAATAGGCATTTATTACATGGATTGAAAATAATGCTAATGAATGTAAAAAATATTTAAAAATCATATAAAAAATCACATTCAAAGTCAGTCTCTGTTAATATTTAATGACTTCCCTTCTAGTGTGTAATTTATAATTTTACATTACACAGAGCTGAGATCACACTACATATTTTATGCCCTCCTATTTTCAATTAATATTATGCTGTGAATATTTTCCTATCATTAAAAATTTTGTCAAAGATGTTTATGCCTGCATGCGTAAATCAATAATAAAATGATTTAGGTGTGTTAATGTAATCATGCAGTGATAGGATTAAAATGAATATATTAACAGAATCTTTCCTCCCATATGGATACTTCCTTTAAGCCAAAGCTCCTTATTACCAAAATGACTATGTGCTTAGTTGGTAAGCTGAAGTTAGAAATCCACAGAGGCTTAATATCTTTATCACAGAGATTAATGAGGAGGTATAGTTAATACTCTCACACAATACTAGACAGTTGATATATAGCATATGATATAAATTCCATTCTGTAAAAGTTAAGCTACTGTAATATTCACTTAACATATTAATGGGCTCTGTGGATGAGAATAAATTTAGCATGACACAAGTTTTCTGCCCTTGGGTACGAGCAATCTATTTGAAGGACCAGACGTACACATGTGAGACAGTTATAGAATCATCCCAGAGAATGAGCTAGGGGTGCATGATGGAGATAGTCATTAAGCTATACATGTAGAAGTGGAAAGTCAAGCCGGACAGGTGCAATCAAAGAAAGCTTCCTGGAAAAGCTGGCCTTAGCTCCACTATTCTGAATAATGGTGAGGGAACAATATTTACTCAGTAGCTGTTATAAACCAGTCCCCATCTCTGGTTGCCTTCACAGTATCCCTGGAAACCCAGTAGTGACATTGCCATTTGATAAATGGGACTTGAACACTGATTCCACATCTGTGTTCTTCAGATGTTACTGCTAAAGGGACAACTAGAAAGGAAAGGGAGAACATTGAGGCAGGAAACAGAGTATGTGAAAGCCCAGATAACGATGGGATCTGGTAGTGAGAATGAGCAGTACACAGGGCCAGAGTGTTGTATACTCTGTGGGATTGAGAGCATGGCTGTCATGAGGTTAAATAGACACAGTGGAGTCATATGGTAAGAGGTGCTAAATAGCAAAAGTTAGCACCCATGAGGATCCTTTGGGACACCGATTCCCCTGCTATGGTCCCATAACTATCTGACTTCAATTTTGCATTTAGTTGATTGAAAAAAATGCTTAGAAAAAACAATTCATTGGGAAATTGTGTGTGTATGTGTGTGTGTGTGTGTGTGTGTGTGTGTGAGAGAGAGAGAGAGAGAGAGAGAAGGAGATCATGAAATCCCATCTCTTCTATTAGAGTGAAAAAATATATTTTTTAATGAGAGTGAACTGAAGGCCCCGTTTAAGCACATTAATAGTTGTTGTCAAAATGATTTTCTTATTTGACAATGGTGAGTAGTTAATAAGAGACCTGGTCCTTGCTCTCAGGGTGCTTAAAGTCTAGGGGGAGAGACAGTGTAACACATGCTACAAAGGAGAGGGCAGGGAACCATGAAGACACGCAAAGTGGCAATTGGTCCAGTCAGGGGGTCTCAGGAAGGCATCCAATAGGAAATGCTGGCTGATTTAAGATCTCTAGGAAACACTGGAGAGCCTGGGCAGACAGGGAAAAACAAAGCACTCAGGCAGGGATAGCACACCAGAGTCCCTACCATTTGACTCATCAAAGCTCATTTTAGAAACAGAAAAAACAAAAGCCATTCGGTCAAAATATGGAGAAGAGGGAACAGCAAGTCACATGAGATTGAAGAGGTCACTGGGGCAGAATTTTGCAAGGCTTGCAAGTCAAGGTAAATAAAGATGTGGTGTTTACTCCAAGAAAAATGGGCAGGCAGTGAGGAATCTTCCACATATAACTGGATTTGAGTTCAAGGGCAGGGTTGGGATGAAGTGAAAGAGGGAAAACTCAATGCCAAATGACCAATGATGGGATAAAGATGAATAAGTCGTAAGTAGTGTTAAGGGTCCTGGCATAATGTAAAAAAAAAAAAAAGTCTGGATTTTGAGGCATCTGGGTGGCTCAGTCGTCTAAGTGTCTGGCTCTTGATTTCGGCTCAGGTCACGATCTCCCAGTTGTGAGATTGAGCCCCGTGTTGGGCTCTGCACTGGGTATGGAGCCCGCTTAAGATTCTCTCTCTCCCTCTGCCCCTATCCCATGCACACATTCACACTCTGTTTCTCTAAAAAAAAAAAAAAAAAAAAAAAAAAAAAAATCTGGGCTTTGCACAAGGTATAGGAGAAATGAGAAAGAATACAGCTTCTATGTCATAATCTACAGAGAGAGAGAGAGAGAGAGAATATTTTAAATTAATGAATGCAGTGCAAGATGCTAGATGAGACTGGAGTAATTGGCTAATATTGAAGGTTCTACAGATTCGACCAATCTAATTCAAATACAGGCCCTGTCACTTATCAGCAGTGAGATGTGCAGTCAATTAACCGAATTGCTATGAACCTCACTTTTTACTTCCACAAAATGTGAATAATCCTAAATCCAATTGTATAGAGTTTGGAGAAGGATTAGATCATATAATCTATGTAAAGCAATCAACACAGAGCATATAATCACCAAAGCTTGTTAGACGTGACTGTTTTTAGAGAATTTCCATTCCTGCTGCTATTATTATGCCATTACTAAAATCATCTTAATCACTGTTGTTTTAAGAGCTTTCATAGGCAGATTCTTTGACATAGTCAACTATTAACATGATCCATTTTGGGGACTGAGTTAGCAATAGGTCAGGGAAAGGAAAGATTTCAGAAAAGATAAGAGATTTGATGTTGACTCAACCAGGAACTCCACTAGTTCAGAAATGAATCTGCTACAGCCAACATTTGTTGAGCTTTAGAAGTGATTTACAATTAATCCTCAAAACAACCATGAAATGGGAACTAGTATGAACCCCTTTTTACTAATGAAGAAAGTGAGGTATAGGGGGATCAAGTAACTTGCCAGGGAACAGTTAGTTTGTAAGTAGAGGACTTGGAATTTGAACCCCAAGAGACTGGCTCCAGAATGGGCGTGCTTAACCTCTGGGCAACACTGCCTGTTAAGTTGCAATGGGGCAGCAGTGAAGGTGGCTTACATAACTGCTGTTAGATCAATTTCTGATTTCTGCATGGGGTGCTATGGATAATATCACAAAAAGGGACTATTTCCTGAAACAAATTACTTGCGAAACTCACGGAGAGGGATGTGACACAAAGGCTGTATTATCATTTTTCCTTTTTTGAGGCTTCAAAATAAAAGATACACCCTGGATCCCACGTCCCATGGAGTTCCGTGTACTAGTAAATCATGGGGGCAAGCAAAGGAAAATCGCATTCACAGACGAATCGTGTCTGCAATCAGCCTTGAACTTCCTGTGTCCAATGGAAGAAATGATTTTCTTTGGTAATGCAACATTTGATGCAGACGGATAGCCAAATTACTCCACAGTGTCTGAACACTCCCCAGCAAAATGAGGAAGACTTGAGTCGATTTGATTTGTACAGAAAACTACTATTGCTCCAGCTAGCCAACCATCACTAATGTTTTTGTATAGAGCGGATGAGTTCAGAGGTCTCTGGGATGAGCAGAAGCTGTGGAATCAGAAGACACACGCTGCCCCTATCCTTCAAGGCCGGCTCAAATGTCATCTCCCTGACCACCAGAGATGGAACAAATGGCTGGCAAAACACTTGGTGTGTGCATCTCCCATTCGGGCACCCATCACAGCATATGAGACGTGCTACCCTTGTGCCTTCTTGACAGCAACACTGATCTATGGATGCTGATGAGAATCATTTTAAGAGTATTTTTCCCTCCCCAAAGTCCCTGAGTTTGTGTGGAAAATTGTTTCCCATATAACTTGAACATCGCAGCCAGCCGTAGCTCTATCATGGTGCTCCCAATTTTTCACGCGTTCAACCTTCTGTCTCCCTGCTAATCCAGCTTGCTGCCATCTCCACTGGAAAGCTGCATAGAGACTCACACCACGTCCAGCTCACCAATTTCGCCTCTGCCTACTATCCCGTGACAATGGCCCTGCAGGTCCCTTCATCCATTCAGGATCATGACACAGTCTGCTTCTGTCCCTCCCCATGCACCTCTCTCCTCTTCAGTTGGCAGGTGACTCGGCTTTCTTACCATTACCTCATGGGGACAAGGGCGTAGGTGCTACAGCAAAGTAAGGTTTCTTGATAAGAGTTGTTCCAGGTTTACCAAATACATCACCTAAGTCACTGGGTCCTGTGGGATGCAGCCCAGGGCATGCGGGGCATTCATTGGAATGGGACAGGGTCAGGGTTGGGGGGGGTTAATGTCTAGCTTCACCCTCTACTCATGATTCCTTCCTACCTAAAGCCCTGCTATCATGGCCCTCTGTATCTAAACTCTAACTCAGCTACAATGCTCCTTTCTGTCATTGACATGCTGTCTCTCCAAATACTCTATTTCATGGGTCTTTTCTACCCTAGGTTGTCACACAGATCTTAATAATGCTGAATGGCCAAGATGCATCTTCTTTCCCATACTTCTCCTAGAGGCCATGGAAGTAAAGGGATGTGGCCAGTCCCACTGACCGAAGTAAGGAGACTCAGAAGTCCAAGAAAAATGAAAATTCATGGGAGTATGTATATATTTCATCTTTCTCCTTCAAGATGGGGTGAAATGTCTGATCTCCAGTTTTATGGTCTAAGAACCAGTTTATTCAAAATTCCTACTATGTTTACATAACCAAGAAAAAAGTCACAGTGGCTTCACCTTAGAGAAAGGGAGCAGAGATAGGACATCAATTAAATCTACACATCAGTATGTCCAAATCTCACCTCCACACCATACAGACCTGAATACATCTTAATTTGTTTTACATCAGAATTTATTTGAACTCCTGAATCTCTACCCCACAGCCTAGATTACAAGTGCCCTGGACTCAATGGCAATATCCTATTTATAATGATATCATCACCTAAAACACAGAAGTCACTTGAGGAACATTATCTCTGCCATATGCCTCTCTCTATAGTATTAAATACATAGTTATTTTAGCACTTGATAAAACAACTTATAAAAAGAATACAGGATATCTTGGGGGACCTGGGTGCCTCAGTTGGTTGAATGCCTGACTTCAGCTCAGGACATGATCTCAAGGTTCATGAGTTCAAGCCCTGCCTGGGGCACACTGCTGTCAGCGTGGAGCCTGCTTTGGATCCTCTGTCCCCTTCTCTCTCTGCCCCTCCCCTGCTTGCACTCTCTCTATCTCTCTCAAAAATAAATAAACCTTTTAAAAGAGAATACAGGATATTTTATTATCCAACTAAGCTTACACACAGAGAGGTTTCCTACCTCAAAGTTAAAACCACCATTAACACTTGATCCTGTCCAATTCGATAGCAAATGATAACCCAGACTCTTTCACCAGGGAAAACTGCATGTAGTCTGTCCATCCATCCACCTGTCTGTCCGTCCATCCACCCATTCATCTGTCCATCTGTCCAGCCATTTATGCAGTTATTTATCACAAGTATATTTGGTATTATTAGGTACTGGACAATGTGATAGCCATTAGGGATATGATACGAGAAAAAAATAAATGGATCTCTACCCTCAGAGCCTACAGTCTGGTAGGAAAACAAATACTCATCAAATGAACCAACACCTATGCAGCAGATGCAACATAAGTTGGATACCCAGGACAAATGTTCATCAAACTTTCACATTAAACAGATTTTCCAGGCTCTGGTCAGGCATCCTGATGATGCACCGCTCTGCTCTCTCGACTCATTCACTCTCTGTCCAGCCAGCTACGTGTTTCAACTTCCCTCATTCCCAGTACCAGGGCCCTGACAGCCAGGGTGAAGAGGAGGGACTCTAGCAAAGCACTGGGACCAGGTGCTGACCCTTCTTTGCTGTTATGTCAGCCATGACTTTGATCCTGAGCAGGTGCCTGGGCTCCTCTCCAGTTCTCGTTCCCCTTATTGAGCCTGGCATGTCAGAGACAGAGGAAGAAACGGCAACTGTTAGAACTCCACTGCAGATGTGGTGTGATAGAAGAACAGTGACCTCACTTTATGAAAGTCGAAAAACAAAAGAGTGTGTGTTTATTAAGTAATCCGTTTGTACACTGAATCTAGGGGGTATCTGTCAAAATCCAAGGTAGAAATACTAGCTGCCATTCATGGAATGCTCATACCTGCTCAGCTGCCCTCATCCAATTTCTGGAAGCCCACGACTCTGGCTGTATGGGCTGATACATGATACACACTCATGGCTGATAGTCCATGTCGTGGCCACAGTTACTCAAATGCTCTCTCTGTTTGCATGGGTAAAAGTTTTGAGTAAATACATATAGCTTCAAAAATAGAAAACCCCTAGGGTGCCTGGTGGCTCAGTCAGTTAAACGTCCGACTTCAGCTCAGGTCATGATTGGTAGTTCACAAATTTGAGCCCCGTGTCAGACTCTGTGCTGACAGCTCAGAGCCTGGAGCCTGCCTCCGATTCTGTGTCTCCCCCTCTCTCTGCCCCTCTCCCCACTCATGCTCTGCCTTTCTCTCTCTCAAAAATAAATAAACATTTAAGAAAACAGAAAACCCTTCACAGAGGGATTGTTGCTCACTCTTTACCTGTATAGGTCTCCTAAGTCTATTGTACAGCTTAAACACACACACACACACACACACACACACACACACACACACAATGGAAATCCAGGATATTTTAGAAGGAAATCACAAAACTATTAGTGACATCCAGAATTTTCAAACAAATATAACAATCAGGTCTCTTCCATGAGATGTTTCTTATAATTTAATCTTGGGGTCAGATGGATTTGACTTTGATTCTTGGATGACCACTACATAATTGTGTAACCTTGGGAAATTACCTTGCTTTTTGTGTGTCTCAACTCCTGCTGTAAAATTAAGATAAAAATCCATATATTTTACATATTTGACAGCACACTTTATGTTAGTGTCAGGCAGAGTGCGTGGTATGTTTGAGGACCGCAAAAGTTAGCTCGATGCCACAGACCTATGTTATTCGGGAAGACGATGATACTTAAAGCATTCCGACATCTCAGAGAACATAAGCTGATTAATTCATCTTTTACCATGACTTTTAAAGAGCAAAATATAATTTTAAAATATGAACTTTGTATACATCTGCCTTGATCTGATTACATAAAGATTTATCTCTCTTAAATGTGTTGGGATGTTAAAGCTGATTTCATTCTTTACTCTGTGTGATTCTATTTCTCCGAAGTTAGCGGGTAAAGACGTAGGGGAGGTGGCACAGTTTGAACAGACAACAAATGTCTCAAGCTTTTTCTTTTTTTAAGTTTATTTATTTATTTTGAGAGAGTGAGCATGTGGGAGGGGCAGAGAGAGAAGGAGAGAGATAGAATCCCAAGCAGGCTTCACACTGTTAGTGCAGAGCCCAATGCGGGGCTTTGAACTCACAAACAGTGAGATCATGACCTGAGAGGAAATCAAGAGTTGGACACTTAACCAACTGAACTACGCAGATGCTCCATTTTTTTTTTTTTTTTAATGAGGCAGCACGGTATTGCCAGCAAAAAGGCTGGACTAGGGGTCAGAAAACTGGATTAGAACTCTGCATTTTCTATATCCTTTTGGCTCATCGTTCACCATTTCGAAAGCTCTGATCTTTACTTAAAAGAGGATCAAATCACCTGCCTCATAATGCTGTGTCAAAACACAAAATATAGATGATGTGCCTAGTACATAGCCAGTGCTCAGTATATAGCTACTAAGCTTATGAGAAGATCTTTGTGCACAATCCACGGCAAGTAAATTCTTATCACTGTAAATTTCTCTATGTATAAGTTAGAATATATGTCTTCACGAGAGAAATTTGGTTTAAAGAAATTTTTGAGCATTTATGACACATATTTTAGTCATAACAAAGAAGGCACTAACACGATTGCAAAAAGGTTTATTCAGGGAAAACATAAATAGACCATGCCTCAGAATAAATAAGAAGAATTTTGGTGCATATTTTCGACTATTAAATTGGTAGGCTGAAAGCAGCTATAATGATTCACTTTCTTATCTTCTAAACCACTCACTCCTGAAGTGAGGAAAAATAAATTGCATTTATCGCTCTCCATGATATGCCCACCTATTATAACACTTGTTATTATATTGTTTGTACGCTTCTTCTACCAAAACAAGAGCAATTTTGGCAGACCAGCCGTGTCCTGTATGATAGCCACGGATATGAGGGTAGACACTGGAGTCACACAGCTGGGAGTGCCCCCCGGGTATACAAGTCACCCATCATGTGGCCTTCGGCAAGTTATTGAAGCCATCCGAACTCCCTTCAATTGATCGGTAAGCAGGGAGGCAGACATTCGCTTTAAGCTTACAAAGTTGTTATGCGGCTACTGCACAGTTGGAACTAAGCCTGGCACATGACGGGCAAATTGGTAAGAGTTAGCTAGTAGATCATCTCAAAATGCTCAGGAATGTAGGTCCTCGGTGAATGTTGAATGGATGAATAAATGAATAACGAATAAGTGAACGACAGATAGATCTTTTTCAGTCTGAAAGAAGATCAGGACTTCACATGTGAGATGGTTATGTGCCCAGTGCTGTCTCATCAGGGGCCTTGCTAGTTCACTTTTCAGAACAGGTGAGTATCCTGCAAATAAGGTCAGGTATTTTCCACCTGTGATCTTCTAGGATTCTGAGAGGGGATGAGGATTCTTTGTTTGAATTCATGCTGCACATGTCTAAAAAACACACAATGTCTGAGCAATTGTCTTTATCAATAGGTTGACCTGGGCTTTAGGCCAAATACTCATAGGAAAGATTACACTGAAAACAAATATTTCCAGGAAAGTGATTCTGTAAACTCATATTGAGTGTTGCTTTTGCCCTTCTCTCAGGGCACTTCAATACTCAAAGAGAGAGCCCTTTCTCAAAACGGATTGCTTGGATATTTTCAATTTCATAAATGCTTTCATTCCCTCTGGCAACAGCAAAATGAACAAGCACACAGTATGGGGAGGAGAGGCAGCTCCATAAAAACTGCTCCGAGCGTGTGGGCAGCGGCCTCCCCCAGACCCGGGAAATGTCTCGTCAGCAGGTTCAGCCTTTCCCCTGCCGAAGCTGAGCAAGATGGGTAAGCGCTGTTGAAACGTTGGGAGCTGTGGTCTTGTGTGAAGAGGTCAAGGGAGCAGACCTGAACGCTGTTTCAAGGACTAAGCTTTGCCATGGGGAGAACCCAGCAAGTGGCACTTCATACCAAAACCCTCCATTCCATGCTGGGATACAGATACCTGCATTAGCGGTGTCCTGTTTCCTAAAGAGGGAAACCGATAGCAGTGGGTTTTATCCGGCAATTACTATCTCCCTCTGATGGAACTGGTGGCATGGAAAGAAAAACGAGAAAGAAAAAGCAAAGCGACGCTACGTGTGGGTGTTTATGTACTAGGTCACGTTCTAAGAACGAAGGTGGTCTTTCCACTGTAGGAAAGAATGAACTTGGCCAGTGACTTCTGATGCTACCCCTCCCACTTGATCCCAAAACTTAACTGAAGTCAATCTGGCATAAACATAATGCCAGTATCAGCCTACAAGAGAAGGGAAGGGTGCTGCAAACTTCTCACCGTCCATATATGTTTGGGTTTATAGTGTAAGTGGCCGGGCAAGATTAAAGAATATTAATATTGGGCATAATCAACTTCTTCTTTTAGAAGAATCCTCTAGCTGTATTACAGAGGAAAGTAAGCTGAAAACTGCAGGCAAGGAGTATTAAGAGACTACTGCTGGGATTGTCCAGACAAGATTTAACAGTTAAGAGAGTGTCCGTGTTTGGGGCATAGATGTAGCAAATATTTCAGCAGTATGCCAATGTACAGGACTTACTCATTCATTTGATGTAGAAGTTTAGGAGAGTAGGAGGTGATTACTAGATGTAAGTTATCCTTTCTACATCCCTCCAACCCTTCTTTTCTCTCTATATCCATTCTTTTTAATATAAACTTACCAAAAAAAAATCCTATATACCAGATACAGTAGGTGTTGGATTGGAATTTCCAAAGATGGTCTCCCCATTATATTCCAACCCACATGTTCTTTCTATAAAATGTTGTTGACATGACTTCATTAAGCAATCGTATTGCCTCCTCTTGAATATGGCCATGGGCCAGCCTTTGAATCTATAATCTAATGAGCATTATGTGATGGGAGTGACTCTGTGTCACATTTAAGATTATGCCATAAAAGTTGATACAGTGAATGCCTCACCCATTCCATTCTCTTTCAGGGAAACAGCCCTTAAAACCCAGTCATGACATTTTGAGGAAGCCCAAACCACATGGAGAGGTCATGTGTAGATGTTCTTGCCAACAGTCCAATCTCAAATCTCAACTAATAACATCATCTTGTAGGACATGTCCGTGAGTGAGGCTTCATATGACACCAGCCTGTGGGTCACCCTGGAAGATGCTGAGACAAGCAGAGAGGAGCTATCCTCACCAAACCTTACCCCATGTATAGACCTCTGAGTAAAATGCACTCTGTCATTGTTTGAAGCAATGATGTTTTGAGAGAATATATTAGCAGTTATAGAAACATTCCATGATATTATGAGATTGAAAAGTTAAGTAATACTAATTCTTTCTTCCCAGTAAGATATTCTCATAAGTACCTAATATTATTAAAATAAGTTTAGTGTAAAGGGAAGCATGTTCAAGGTCAAATGGAAATGTAACAGAAAGATAACTTACTAAGTGATCAACACCATTTCTTTTTTTTAAGTTTATTTATTTATTTAGAGAGAGAACATGAGTGGGAGAGGGTCCAAGAGAGAGAGAGGGAGAGAGAGAATCCCATGAAGTCTCTACACCATCAGCACAGAGCTCCATGTGGGGCTCGATCCCCTGAATCATGAGATCATGACCTGAGCCAAAATCAAGAGTTGGACACTTAACTGACTGAGCCACCCAGGCACCCCATCATCACCTACTTCTGATGCTCACTGCTTACCTGCAAGCACATCCCAAAACCTGGTACCTGCCATACCTGATGCCTACCACAGTATGTCCTGAAAACCTTACACCACATGCTGGTAAACATGACCATCTGTAATAAGGAGCCAGCATCGATGAGCTGTCTTCATAAAGGAGAAAGTAAAGGAATTGCCCCTCTATTTATAAATTGTTTGGAAGATACCTTAAGATTTCACCTCTTAGGCCCATGTGTATTTGAAACAGGCACCTTTGGATATGCCTTGTTGCCTGAAGTTCTGTCAATAGCTGATTTTAAGAATCCATCCTTGCTGGTATTTATGGAGAATCTATATGCCATACTTGGCCATTCTGATGTGTGAGTGAGCAGATGCCATTGGCAGGAGAGTTCCCAAATTCTGTGGAAACTATAAAATGAATTTCAATATACTGCCAGATTTTCTGGGTCCAGATGCCATAGGTATATATGCAACTTTGCCACTGAGATGTTAGCCTTTGGGTTCATTGCCTTGGCCACTGTTTAGGTGACACATGTTGGACAACTAGGATTTGCGCAGCAATGGCAAGTTAGGGTTCCACTTCCATGAGTAAGGGGATTTCTTGTCCCAGCAGCTGACATTTAGTTTCAAAAGTAACAAACTCCTTGGTTTAAGTAGCAGGTGGTTAGGATGATTATCTTTGCTGTGCATGAGCCCATAAAAGCGATACTACTTGGTCTGAGGTGGGAGATTGCATGGGCATTAAGATCTGAACCTAATCTTTCCATAGCCTGAGAGACTAAAAACAGGATATTGGTACTCTTGAGCAGAGAAAGTCCAAGGGCCTCAAAATGGACAAACATACTCATTCTGATCGTCCCTAATTCAGGATTACAAGTAGTTTTGTGGAGTGGTCCAATGCATAGATTTTGTTCAGATGAACCTGGATTCAAGTTCATACTTACTCATTTATTTTATTTAATCTCTAAAGGGGTCATTTGATGCATTTAAAGTGTTTATCACAATGCCAGGCAGGTAATGAGCACCCAGTAAATGAGAGATGATATGATAACAATGTCAATGGCCATGATGACATTATGAGAATGTGGTTAGTACTGTTGTCACTATTATCTGGGATGCTGGTCACTAGATGTGACATCACATTCAGGTCCGATGTCAGATGAAGGATCTATGTGGGAGATGGATTTAGGAGTCATGGTCATGCAGTATGCAGTTAGAATCATGGGAGTAGGAGATCCAGAGATTAAAACAAAGAGAGACCCAGAGAAAACCCTAAGGGCACAATATATGAGGTAGAGTAGAAGAGGAAGACCCAGAAGAGTTCAGTACGTAGTAAGAGACAAATAAGGGTCAAGAACCATGGGAAATGAAAAGGAGAATGTTTCACAGAGAATCTTAAAAAGAAGCAAGTGAATAAGACCATATTTATTATTGGTCCGTTCCACTGTATTCCATTCCATATTTTCAGTGTGTCTGGGAACCTCTGTGTTGTAAGCGGAATATTTAGCTTGGCTAATAACAAACATAAAGCAAGCAATTAATCCTTAATATACTGGAAAGGAGCAGGTTCCCAATAGGTAGATATTTCCTTAGATGAGTGGTAGAACAGTCAATCTTTGTTGTAAGTCAGCAGCGTGTTAGAATTATTTATCTTGGGATGGATTCTTATGACTCCTGCTGTTTTCCTCCTTATATCTAGTAACTGTCACCCTGCGTGACTAGGTGGGTCTATTCCGGCTTGAGGAAGGATTTGATTCAAAGGGAAGTAGGGGTCCATTTTCAAAAAGAGGTGGCTCCTAACAAAGCCCTGTAGGGGGTTTCTACCTCTGCATCTTCTGAGAGAAAACCACAAGATGCCACCCTCCTTCATTTTTTGTTCAGAAGGCAATCTTCTGCGCACTATTAGAGATATTCTAATCAGCATGCCTAATTACAAGGCCCTATGAATCCCTTTGAAAGAAAAAAAAAAGGAAGAAAGTCTTTTCTACAGTATAGGCAAAAAGAAAGACAAATTGACAATCAATTCCTGGGCGAGGGGGAGATAAACCTACCAGCTGGATTGAAATGGGGTGATTCCAGATTTCAGTTCCGAGTGTAAAGGTGGATGGTCAGAATTGGATACACTAAGACTTTTCACTGCAACCTCGTCTCACAAAGATAGGCAGTTGGGACAGAAAATAAAGTAAGTATGGTTAGAGTTTTATTAAAATACTCTATTAAAAGCTGGCTTCTCGCCTAGGATCTACCTTCAGTCAGTGAGATGGTCACTTACAGGTCGCTTGCCTCATCTCTAGGCTTGAGTTTGTCTCCTTAGAGGAGGGAATATACTAGTCCAGAAGCTACCGATGTTACTACTACTTGGGTCTCTTTGTATTCTTCTTCTATAAATTTAGGCTTGTGATAATTTCAATTAAGCCTTGAACGATTCCAATGCAAGAGAGGGAGCTTGGTGTGGTGATCAAATGATGGCTTCACAGAACTTTGATTTTACCTATGCAAGGCTCAACGTGTAGAGAGGCTGGTCTCTGGGCTTGCTGGCTCTGCCTCATGCTGCCTATGTGAGGTCTGTGCCTCAGTTTCCTCATATGGAAATGGAAGTGATAATATTGTTGTCTTTCTCATAATGCCATGAGGTGGAAAGAAATTGATATTTTTTAAAAATCTTTTTTAAACGTTTATTTACTTTTGAGAGACGGCGACAGAACACGAGCAGGGGAGGGGCAGAGAGAGAGGGAGACACAGAATCCGAAGCAGACTCTGGGCTCCGAGCTGTCAGCACAGAGCCCGACGTGGGGCTCGAACCCAGGAACCGTGAGATCACAACCTGAGTCGAAGTCGGACGCTTAACTGACTGAGCCCCCCAGGCGCCTCTGAAATTGATCTTTTTTGAAGAACACCAGAACTGTGTCCAGAATATGAATGAATGTGTCAGATAAAACTAAGACTTAAGCTCCACAAACTCATCATTACATGACCTTAAGTTGGGCACTATTGCCAAGAAGTTTACGCACAAAGCACTTCAGCTATGTTTCTTCACCTCTCTCTGCTTCAAGTCTCCATACGCCCTGCTAGTTGCCATCCTTAACCTTATGCCTAAACAAATGCAAACCATCCACAGTTTGACCCAATGGAATTTCCCTTGAATTTACTTATTTAACTCCGTTTGCCTCTCAGATAACAGTAACATGTGTTTCCTCTCTTCTGTATCATGGAGCCAACAGTGATAAATCCTCATGAGACACATGTTCCGACTTTTTTCTCCGCAAATCACCTACCTGTGTCTCAACTATTCCTTCTCTAACTCCTTTAAGGACCCTGATACCACTGCAAAACCTGATACATCTGCTTTTTACATGTATTCGACACCCTTTCTCAAACACCTCTTCAAAAATGACCCTTCCCTTCTCAGGAGGCCTGTATCTGTGTCCATCTCACTGAGATTTCACGAGCAAAAGAATGTTTACTATTGATTCTCTACTCCTCCCTCGATGTGCCCACAAGGATAAGCGACAGAGACGATTTGGGTTCATTCAGTATTCAGTCAATAAACAAATGTTTACTGAGCTCTACGTGTTGGGGGAAATAACAATATAAATATGTATTATGTTCTCCCATTTTCATATAAATGATAGAAAATTAAGCACATGGTTTCTGTACATTATTTTTCCCATTATTTTATGTCTTAATGGTATTTCCTTATCAGTCCTTAAAAAGCTTGTGATGGTTTTAAAATACGTCTGTCGATATATCATACTCCTGCCATCGAAAGGTGAGTCATATTACCTTCCACACGACTCTAGGCAAGTCTCAGAAATAGAAAGTGATGGAACCGACATCGCATCACTTCTGAGGCTGGGTCTTACATGATCTTAAAAGGTCACAGCCTTCACTGGCGTGCCCTGGATTTTCCTTCTCAAAACACAGCTCTCGTGTTATGAGCAAGCCTAGAGGAGGCCACTTGAAGGTGTTCTGGTTGAGGGTCCCAGTTAAGGTCCAAGCAGGCAGCTGGCATCCTTCAGAGGACTCCAAACCCATTGTTCCAGAGACCCAGAGGATTTTACACAGAGCAGAAAGGAGAAATCTCTGCACTGTAGAGCAGAGGTCTAAACAAGACTGCTCTGGCTTTAAGCAGCTATCATATGGTGGGGCTTTGCTGCACAGTAGACAACCGGAGCATCTGTGGAGCCATTTTAATTCCATTCCCTTTCCTTGATTTACACTCCATATCTGCTCTCTCAGGATCCAACTTCCACCACCAACAGAGCCCGTCTCCTAATTCTCTTTTTTTCTTTAAGTTTTTTAATGTTGATTTATTTGCAAGAGAGAGACAGAGCATGAGCAGGGGTGGGGCAGAGAGACAGAGAGGGAGACACGGAATCGGAAGCAGGCTCCAAGCTCTGAGCTGTCAGCCCAGAGCCCGACGTGGGACCCAAACCCCTGAACGGAGATATCATGATGTGAGCTGAAGTCAGATGTTTAGCTGACTGAGCCACCCAAGTGCCCCAGACCATCTCCTCATTATCTTAAATATTTTCACCTCAAGGTTTTACTTCATTTGGGTCAGTGGTGGTTTATCTGTAATAACAGTGATAGGGGTCTTACAAGGTCACACAGCTTTCCCCTGGTACTCTGTGGAATGCATCCCTTCCCAATAGAACTTTGGCTCTGAGTAATTCCTCTCTTGAAGTCTTTGGCAAGGACTCTCGTTCTGCCATTTAATGCCAAGAATACTGTGCTTAGAGTCAGAAGAACCTTCTGTGCATCACGTCTACCTACCTACTATGCCCTTCAGAGTTTGATATTTCTATACCTCAATTTCTCAATTACTAGAATGCTATTAAGTTAGTTTACACTAAAATGTTTTCGAGAGTTTATATAAAGGTGATTTGAAAGGTCAAAAGTGCTATACAAATTTTATACATTAATATTATTGTTAGACACGTGTCTTTTTAAAAGTTTATTTATTTATTTTGAGAGAGAGAGAGAGACAGCACAAGCAGGGGGAGGGACAGAGAGAAAGGGAGAGAATCTCAGTGTGGGCCTTGAACTCACAAACTGGGGGATCATGACCTGAGTTGAAATCAAGAGTGAGACACTTAACCAACTGAACCACCTAGGTTCCCCTAGACACTTGTCTTAATGGCAGGTTAGCCGTATCAAGGGGACAATTTAAGGCCACTGATTGATAAACTCATTAAATAGAGATTCCAAAGTGGCCGCTGTATTTTTATTGTCCCAATCCAATGTGATAAATGTTACAGGTGCAGATCAACTCATGGAAATAAAGTTTAGCCTATATTAATATGCTTGCACATTTTACTGGTGCCTTTGAAAATAGATTTCTATTTTGATTTTGAAACAGGTGTTTTGGAATATATTTTGAAATAAGTTGAACAATGCTTATTCATGAGGAGTTTTGCATCATATGACAGCTGAAGTTAATATTGACCACGCTGAATTTCCATACCAGTCCCAAGGATTTGAAAGCAACAGGGATCCTAAAGGTGTCAGTAATTTAGTTATTATCATTAGCGCAAGACTCTATGGGACATTTTAATTGCAAATCATAATGACAGAACATTTATAACACTGTTCATTAATACATTATTTAATGCAAACCTATGAAAAATTTAATTGCTGTTAAATGAAGTGTACCAGATAACATTCCAAGAGATTCAATTTGTAATAAAAATAGGGTTGCTTCGTGTTTGATGCTATGGGGTTGTCTGGGGGGATATGATTGAGAGGAGGATTTTTTGAATATGAAAATCCTTTTAGTACCTACTAGAGTTTGAGCCATTTTTTATCATAAAAAATAATGTTACCATGGCATAGTTATACAAATATAGTTTTTAGAGGACAATCCCACCACTATTAATTAGCTACATGCAATTGGGCAGATGATTTAACCTGCTTGAGCTAAGTTTCCTCATCTATAAAATTGAGTAGTCATTTAGTACCCACCTGTAGCAGACAATGCTAATTGCTCACATAAAACTCTCTATCCCTGTAATGGTCTCCATGGCTCTATGATCTTGGAATAGTGAACAATTGTCAAATCTCAGGCAGACATAACACAACACAGATGTACTTCTTTTTTTTAATGTTTATTTGCTTATTTAGAAAGAGAGCATGAGCAGGAGAGGGGCAGAGACAGAGAATCCTAAGCAGGCTCTGCACTGTCAGTGCAGAGCCCGACGTGGGGCTCAGCTTCATTAACTGTGAGATCATGACCTGAGCCAAAATCAAGAGTTGGACGCTTAACCAACTGAGCTACCCAGGTGCCCCAACAAAGATGTGCTTCTTGCTAAAGCTTACCATTCATTAGAAAATGACCAGATCTTTGTCCTCAGGCCAGCGGTACCCTTGTTCTCCAACCAAGGAGAAAGCACAGTTTGGAATACTGGTAACTGTTAGGACAGAGAGAAAGAGAGGAAAAAAAGTAGATACTTATTAAAGCTTCCCCTGGGGGTGACCACACATCACTTTTGGCCACATTTCCCTGGGCAAAACAAGTCATAACACTTGAGATCAGTGGGGCAGAAAAATTTGCATTCATGACTACCTATCTTGGAATGTACCTTTTGATTCCACTAACACCCTTCTGTTTCATCAACAGATTCCCATTTCTGTGCAACAGAAGGAACTAGGCTCAGCTAAAATCAAGGGTTCCCTTACTGCTAAACGTGGCCACGTGCTTCCTGTCTCTGTTGTTGGAGAGGAGGTGCATTGTTCTCCCTCACAGCCGATTTGACCCTTTTATTTTAATGAAGAGATCCACTGATAGCATCCCTGTTTCCCTTTGGAATAACTGTACCTTGAGTTCATGAGGGGTCAAACAGGTTGTTATATCTTCACCATAGACGGTAACAAGTAAATTGCTCTGCAGCAACTGAATTCTCTCCTCTCATTCTTGAAGTACTGTTGAAGTTAAATATCAGTGAACAATCAAAATCCATGGATTTTGTGTTCATCAATATGGCAGATTAACCAATAGTGGAAGCCATCCCTATAAAATCTCCAACCTCTGGATAACTATAAAATATTCTGAACACATAGATGAGACTGCAAGAAAACAATATAAAACTCAGATGGAAGAAATGAAGAGATAATTGACAACCAGAGTGTTGGTGCTATAATCAGTGCAAAGCAGCCCTCAGGTGAGGGTTGGGGGGGGGGGGGGGACTGGGCCAGTAGTAGTTAGCTGTTACTGGGTTCCAACTTGCACATAGCATCCAGTGAAAGCCGTGGGCTGATCAAAACAGGACCTGATGCCACCCCACTAAGCCATCTCCAAAAGAGTTTGGAGATGTTCTACCATTTCCCATGGGCAGCACAGAAGCTTATGCTTCTGATGCTTTGACAAGGGTAAAGGAGGGATCTTCAGTGAGGAAAAAGTAGCTCTAAACCTACACCAGGAAGACACTGATCGAAAGAAAGCTGGTGATTAAGAAAATATTTCTATTCACAATTGCATCAAAAAGAATAAAATACTTAGGGATATACTGAACAAAAGAAATGTGAGGATTGTACCCTAAAACCATAAAGTTTTTTTCCGAGTTTTTATTTTAATTCCAGTTAGTTAACATATCGTGTAATACTAGTTTTGGGAGTAGAATTTAGCAATTAATCACTTACATACAACACTCAGTGCTCTTCACAAGTGCCATTACCCATCTAGACCATCCCCTGCCCACCGCCCCTCCAGCAACCCTCAGTTCTCTGCAGTTAAACATTTTGAAAAAAAAAAAAAGAAGATCAAAATAAATAAAAAAGACAACCATACTCATAGACATGAAGACTTAACAGTGTTAAGATAACATTGTTCTCCACATCTATCAACAAACCCAACTCCGTCAGAACCCCAATCGGCTGTTTTTGCCAAAACTGAAAAGCTGACCCTAAAATTCACATGGAAATGGAAAGCAGCAAAATAGCTAAGACAATTCTGGAAAGGAAGCACACATTTGCAAGACTTACACTTCTTATTTCAAAACCTATTGCAAAAGTACAGTAATCAAGAAACACTGACATAAAGGTGGACATGCTTCATCCTCATTCTTCACCTTCAGTTAACCTTCAACAAAGATGTAAGGCTAGTTTAATGGGGGAAAGTGCTTGGATAAATGGATACACACATGCATTGATTAGTTTGGACCCCTTTCTAATGCCATATACAGATTTAACTCAAAATGGCACAGACATCTAAATCTTTCAAAGCTCTGCAAGAAGACATATGAGTAGATCTTTGTGACTCCACATGAGCCGATGATTTCACGGATGTGCCAACATAAATATAAGCCCTGTAAGCAATTTAAACAAGAACAAGAAGAAAGAGAAATAGGAGGGAGAAGGGGAAGTTCACAAATGGTAGAAGAAAGTATTACTAGATAGTATATTACAAGTAAAGAAATACGTAAGTGCACTTATGTCACAAATAAGTGGAAAGAGAATTCAGATTTCTGGGAGGTATTTGAGGTGAATATAATAAAAATATTTGGATAATGAATCAATTACCTACAAATCAACAAGAAATCATATTGCTACTTTATGGAGAATATAAAAAGAAGTGACAGATGAAAAAAAAGTTGAATGTTACTTATAATTAGGGAAATGCAAATGAACTAAACAGTGAGAAGCCAGTTCATGTCAATCAGTTGGCAAGATTTAAAGAGCCCAATAATACTCAAGAATTCTTCATCACCTTCATTGTGGTCAAACTGGCTCAACACACTATTTATTCTTCCTTGCCTTCCTAATTGGGATTTTCTTCCATCTTTGCCCTCCTAGAAACTCTCAGTATAGCAGCCAGATGTCAAATATGATCGTATCATCCAGTATTTAAAATCCTGAAGTGGATCCCTATCCCATTCAGATGAATACCAAAATCTTTATGATAGTCAGCAGGACCCCAAAGAACACTCCTATCATTCTTTTGCTCTCCTTTCCAACTACTCTGTCTCATAGCCACGCTGGCCTCCCTACTTCCTCAAAAACAAACAGACAAAAAACTAGGAATACTTTCACTTCAGTTAATTGTCTCCCTCTCTCTGACCCTCCCCCGTTCATGCTCTGTCTCTCTGTCTCAAAAATAAACGTTAAAATATTAAAAAAAAAATAATTGGCTCTCCCCTCTGTCTAGCAAGTTTTAGATAACGAGCGTGCTTGTTCCCACGTTTCTGTGGAGTCAACAGGTCTTTGCTTGCATGTCCCTTCCTAAGTGAGAGCTTCCTTTAACTGTTAATTTAAAAATGCAATATCGTCCTCCCTCTGACACTGTCTATTGCTTTGTTTTTCCTTGTTTTTCTCCATAACTGTGGAGCAGAGTACTGTGCACTGCTTATCAGTCCCAAGGGAGGATTCCAAACACCCCCCACCCGTTGCATTTAGGTATAAGAGTCTCCAAGGAGAACACAGCACGGCCAACCACCGGATGGACCCACCTACACAAAGTAGAGATGGAGGAAGACCAGCCCCAATAGCGACCATTGGTCCCCCATGGCCAGTGGCCCTCTCCAGGCTGCAGTGGAAGGGCAAACTACCCATGCATAGCCCTGTCCTGCCACAGTAGAAGGAACCCTGTCCCTTCCCTGCAGAGGATAGATACAGCAGGGGGGTTGGCTGGGTGCCACATAGCACACACACTTTAAGCAGAGAAAAAAGAGTATTAATTGTCCTACAATGAGCATAGATATTCCCACACAAGGTAAGGTGATAACCCCTCACAGACTGTGTGGGCTCTTTATCGGTAGGTAAGGAAGTGTTCCAGGTCCAAGGTCCATTCCTATATTGCCAAGAGGGGCTCAGAGACGGTATATGAGGCAACCTTTACCCAACAAATAACACAACCTTCTAAGACAAACAAAAAACTTGTGTTTATAATTATTATTATATGTATCGCCTCATCAATGTATAGGTTGTCTAAGGACACACATTTCTATCTCTTATGTTTACTATTGCTTCTGAAAATGTTGAAGAGTTCTTCACTTACAGCATGTGCTCAATAAACATTTAATGACTTGCTCTGAATTGCCAAATATCAATAAGAACATAGAAAAATAAGAGAGCTCAGTTACACTGCTAATAGGTCTATTAGTTATAACAACCCCTGTGAAGTACAATTTGGTAAAGCCTGGTGAAGTCAAAGTGGGTGTACTCAATAGCTTAGTAATTATCTCCCAGAGGGAAAATTATGAATAAAGACAGATCAAGACTGTTGCAGCAAAGAAAAAAAGGGCAAATGACTTACCTTTTTCTTCACTAAGGAATTATATAAATAGATTTATTCAATGAAACACTAGGAAGATACCAGAAATGAATAAATTAGACCAAGAAAAATAGACACGGGAAATTAAAAAAAATATATTATTAGATGGGAAATGCCAGTTGGAAAATATACACACAGTATGGTAACATTTATATAAATGTTAAAACAATATAAAATATATGTCATTCATTTATATTTAGGTATATTAATATACACAAAATACAAAGCATGAATGGAGAAGCAATAGGCCAACTTTAAGATACAGATTACACTTAGGAAAGAATAGAGGGTGAGGCCTTATTACTGTCTAAACTACTTTCTAATAAAATATATTTAAAGTAAAAAGGGTCAAGCTATTAAAGTTAACTCTGGCACATACGTGAGTATCTCTTTTGTTATTTTGTACGCTTTTCTATGAGTTTGGGACACTTTGTAAAAAACATTTAAAAAAATTAAAATTCAAACATGGCGGGGACCAATGAATCCCAATGGTAATCACCTAAGAGTACTGTTTTATCATTTTCCGTTCCTGTTCCCCAGATCCCAGAAGTACCTTTCCTGTTAATCTTTTTAAGCCTGATTCTTTAGCTTGCCTTATGTTTTTACAAGCTTTTACATTTTTTCCTATAATTTGCTAAATTTAGCAAGATTTGGTTTCTGTTCTATATAATTCAAAATCCCCAACAAGTACAGTAACTAACATCCTAGAGATACATGCAAGGACATTAGGGGAGACCTAATGAAACAAAGAAAAATCAAGATCATTTCTCAATCAAGCAGTGAAGAGTTGATGGCCCCTCCAACATTTATTATCTGTGCAACACTGGGAAACCCACTTCCTGTCTGACTATCAGATTTTTCACATGTTAAATATAAAGGTACATCATGCCTTCGTTATGCGGTTAAAATAGTCCATCAATCATCTATTTAAAGAAACTTACACATAGGAAGCATTCAATCAGCAGTTATTTTCTCGCTTGATAAATAAAGAGGAAAATCATAATTAAAACTTATCAGTTATCTGGCTTATCCAGTTTGGCCCCATTGAAAAGAGCCGGTATTAATCTCTACACTCCACTGGGGACACATTTGACACAGGTCTCTTTCCCTGGCAGACTTGGTTACTGAAGAAGCCATTTGTTAAATTTACATTTGCTATCCATCTGTGTTGGCGTCTCTAAGGCATGTCCCTTTAAGTGTCTGTGGAGTGGTCCTTGACATTTACAAAAAAGCTACCGGAGAGAAGTACAAAGGCAGTCAACATGTGCCAGACCAGCTCTCTGAAGAAAGAGTTAATGAACTCACTGTTCCCGGAGGAGCTTGAGGGGGTGTGAAGAGGGGAGTGTAAACAGCATTCAATTGCTTTCCTCAAAACTGTCAAGGACATTCATCAGTAATAACAAGAGGGTTTGAGACAGGGGAGCTTGGCCTTGTAGTTTTTTTTTTTTTCTTTTGCAAACTTAACAGATAATTAAAGAAGGCTTGATACAACAGAGACATACCAGACTTGGAGTGAGAAAATATGTTTTGTAGACTTAAAACTTTCAAGTCCAGCTCTTCAACAGAGATATGCTTATCTCAACTAGTTCTCTAAAATGCAGGAGATAGTCATTAACTTACAAGGTAGAACAAATGAACATACGATCAGATGGAGGTGAAAGAACTTTAAGGGAAACATGACTCCAGATAAACATTAATATTTGATTCTTGATCTGGAGGAATAGAAATTAAGAAGCTTTCTATAAAGGATGAGGGGTGGGGGAAGCACCTCTAAAAGAAGGGAAACAAAGTAATGATTCTCCACCTGGAGAATCTCCCAGACCACAATACAGGCAGAAGAATACCAGGAAGAACAAAGTGGTCTTGCTGAATTGAAAAGGCAGAAATTGGATACAGGAAGTAGGAGATGACTAAAAAGTGCCAGAAAGAAGGGAGCTACACAAACAGGTGCTGATAATAGCATGGAGTTATACTCTTGAGTCTGTTGATGAAAATTAAGCTACACATGGATAAAGATCTGTAAACCAAATGATTCCGAGTGATGTAGGGCTGGGAGACATGTGAATTCCGGCCAGGCAGAAAAGAAGAGTCCTTGCTGAATATCAGCATACTCACTAGGACTCAGCAAGGGTCATTTTTCAGTGTTAGGGATAAAGTAGACACAGAGTAAAACTACACTGAACTCCCTCTTACAAACTTTAAAACAACCTCAAAAGGATTGAACTGATCCACAACTAACTAACCTTGCTGACAGAAAAAAGTCCAACATACTACAAAGAAAAACAAACAAACAACAACAACAACAAAATCTGGCATTAAAAAAAAAGTGTACAATTCCAAATCTCTGTAATCAAAACAAATTACTTCACATGTAAAGTAGGAAAAAAGTAATTCATAAATAGAAAATATATCAGTAAATAGAAATAGACCCAAAGAGGGGCGCCTGGGTGGCGCAGTCGGTTAAGCGTCCGACTTCAGCCAGGTCACAATCTTGCGGTCCGTGAGTTCGAGCCCCGCGTCAGGCTCTGGGCTGATGGCTCAGAGCCTGGAGCCTGTTTCCGATTCTGTGTCTCCCTCTCTCTCTGCCCCTCCCCCGTTCATGCTCTGTCTCTCTCTGTCCCAAAAATAAATAAACGTTGAAAAAAAAAAATTTGAAATAGACCCAAAGATGACAGAGATGATAGGTTTAATAGGCAAGGATTTGGGTGACATCTATTATGATTAGATTTAATCACATAAAAGTAAATAGACACATAAACAAGATAAATAAAAAGCTATAAAAAGAACAAAGTTGAATTTCTAGTTTTGAAAATACAATATTTTAATGTTAAAAGTAATTAGCTGGGATTGTCAACAGATTAGACACTGCAGAAGAAAATACCAATGAACTTGAAGATAGAATAAAAGAAAGTATCCAAATTAAAGAACCAAAGAAAATATAAAATAGTCTAATATAGGTATACCTGGGATATATAAAGAGAAAAAAAGGTGGAGAACAGAAAAAAAATTAAAGAAATAAGTGAAAAAGATTGATGAAAACTATCTATCTACAGATTCACGAAGTTCAGTGAAACTTAAGAACAAAGCAAACCAAACCAAGTTAATCATAATGACATTGCTAAAATCAGTGTGAAGAGATCTTAAAAATAAGCTAAGGGAAAAAATGGGCTTGATGAAGCACATTGCCATGTTACATACTTCCTGTGGAGAGAGACAGATGGCAGCAATCTGCAGGCTGCCTCTAGAACATTAGGACGGGCAACAGCCAACATCCAGTAAGAAACCTGGGCACTCCATTTAACACCTGAGAGAAAATGAATCCTGTCATCAATCTGAATGAACTTGGAAGGAGATTCTTCCAATCTTCCCCAGTCAAGCTCCAGATGAGAATGGGCTGTACATAACACCTTGAGAGTGGCCCTATGGGACCCTGAACAGAGATCCCGATTAAGCCATCCCAAGACTCCTGACACAGAGAAACTAAGAAATAATAAATGGGCATTATTAAAACCACTAAGTTTGTTGTAACTTATTACGTGTATAGAAATATAATATCCCTGACACTTGCTACATAAGAGGAATCGTTAGAATATAGGAAAACAATTATTTTCTTCTTTCTATCAAACTTGGCATTCAAGACTATTTTTCACAGTGATGTTTGAAGAAAGTCCCTTTGGGTGGGAACTTGTTCATTGATATTTTTGTCTATGTGGTACCCACTTTTATTAAGATAATAAGAATTACAACTTGTCTTAATGGCTATACAGGCTTCAGGGGAACATAGCATACAGTGGAATAAGCAATCTACAGGTTTCTCCGTACACAATGATTTCCCCTAATATACTTCCGAAACATTAGGTATTATTATTACTGTTATTGTTGCCTCTATTGAGGCAACATTTGAGGAAAGAGATGGACGCCAATTTTTCTGGTATACAATCACCTGTGCAACCAAAATTGATCTTCTTTTATATTCAAGCAGAAATGCATTTTATATGAAGCTTGTATATCTTCATTTTCCCTGGGGAAAGTTAAATAGCTAAATCCTTTGTAATGTTTCTCTATACATAATGAGATTATTAAGCAGCCCAGGCGGTCTCTAACCTAGAAGAAATTCCCAGATGATAAGACTAAACTTTCTAGTGCTCATTTTGAGTAAGTCATCTCTAATCAGTCACTGAATGAATAGACTTATAATGAGTTCCTACTCTGGGTCAGTTATTCTGTTATTAGAGGCACAACGATGCTCAAAATACCACCTCCATCCTCAGGGTGCTTACAAAAAGTCTGGGCTGAAAAAATATAGAGATGGAACACTTCCTGGCTGGGAAACATCAAATCATAGGAGAATCAAAATCGCCTGTTAAAATCAAGAAGGATGGAAACGCAATTACTGAGTCATCCCTGTGCACCTGAAACCCTCCAGGGAGGTTTTCAACACCATCTGATTATCATGACACATTTTATTAGTCAAGGCAACAGAGGCTCAAAGAATTGAAGTGACTTTCCCAAAGTTACATGCCTTGTAATGCACAGACTCGGGGTTAGTTCTTAGATTTTCCAGCCCCCAAATTCAATGGCTTTTCATGTAACCACAATACTAAGATTCTAGTCTCAGGGATAACAGTAATCCAATTTCATGACTTTCAGTAGTCTTTTGTGCAGTTTTTCCATGTAATTTTGCCCTTTGAACATCAAGTGACTTTTCAAAGGTAGATCCAGTATTCACAAATTATACCATTCCTTTTAAATACCCCTGCCATGAGAGATCCCTAATTCCTAATAACGAATGTTCTTTTAAGTAGTTCAAGTGATTACATCTACTCTGATTAAGAATATTACTTTCTCAATTTTTTTTCCACGGGGGAAGACATTTCTCGGTATTTTTAGCACATGTTAAGTGTCTACAATTCCCCTCTTGGTTTGGTGGGAAAATATGGGTACTGTGGATGGGAGGGTGATGTTATTTTACTGGCACAATTCTGGAAAAGCACTTTGTCACTTGAATTCAGAGGCACCTGACAGGTGTAGGGTAGTAACAGAATCCTGCGCAGTGCTAGTGAAAACAGTTCATGGTGGCTGAGTACCAAGAGTGCCATGGACAGGTAACAATAGCCCATGTTGGCCAATGACAAATTAAAAAAAAAATGAATCTGAACTTGGGTAAGGAGACATTTTCTTTGGGACAAAAATCAAACAAAC
This sequence comes from Prionailurus bengalensis, assembly GCF_016509475.1. Taxonomy (NCBI): domain Eukaryota; kingdom Metazoa; phylum Chordata; class Mammalia; order Carnivora; family Felidae; genus Prionailurus; species Prionailurus bengalensis. The sequence continues at coordinate 77,729,711 of NC_057353.1, read as the reverse complement.
AAAAAACTACTTTAATCAGGAGAGGGGGTCTATTGCAACAGGAAGAATATGTGAACCATAAGATCCGTAAGCATCTCACAGTTCAAGCAGAAATGAGTTTTCTTTCATGGGGAGGATCAAATAAGGCTAGGAAATAAAAAAAAACAGGTGCAGGGGAATTTGATGAGCAGGTGGCACGATCGGAGAGTTGAGCAAGAAATACCTCTGTCGGCAGTCGATTTTGTGGAGGGGCTATCCAAAGGAAGTTGTTCCATCCTTCAATGCCTGTTTAAAGTTCCGATATTTGTTTAAGCTTAACAATGGGTCAAAGTTCAGGCGCCCTGTAGAAGGACAGAAGCCTGGCTAACGTCTGGCCAAGTCAAAGTGGGGGACATTTTGTCCAGACTGGTCAGTGTGGACAAACAGTTCAGGTAATTAATTATTGATGCGACAAGAGAGAATCTGCAGTGCTTGTGTCTTGTCATAGGTTAAACAAAGGGGGCTCATCCTTGAGTCTTATCTAAGTCACATGGACAAAGATAGTTCTTTGGGGTGAGCCGTTTCCAGGACACAAAAGGTGGAGAATTTCTTGACTGTAGCTGTTTTCCAGGAACATAGGGCTCAGGAAAAAGTTGACACGGTCAGTGAGCAGCCTGGCAAGTAACAGAAACCCCTGGGGTGAGGGCCTACAGCCTCTGAGGGGGTGAATCAGAGCCGCTCACGGTGATGAACAGCAGCCTGAGGGGACAGTGGCAGGGGTCCACGGGGAGCTTACAAAATGGAGTCAAAATAGCTACAGATGACCTAGGATGTTTGAAACACAGCAGAAAATCGGAAGCGCATAGAAGACTCTGCCCGACGTATCTCTCGAGTCAGATCTCCTTCCACTGCCCTTGCAAAATCATTCTGCGCACTCTTTTCCCCCTCTCATTTTGCAACAAATCCGGTTGTTACACTTTTGTGCATTACATGCACTTTCTTATTAATAAGAAATTACTCCTCTATCCTATATCAAGAAGTTTGCTTTTCTCTATGACCCCAGGCCACACTGCTGTCAATAAAATTAAATCTTCCCATCCTCCCAGCCTGTATTGGCTGCTAAGTCCTTTTTGGTCCTACGGAACTTTTCATTTATTTTTGGTAGGCATTAACTTCATTAGATCGGAGACGTTTGTAACCCATTGTCTTTATGACTAGATCCTGAGATCTGCTGAGAGGATACCCACCTTCAACTTCCATGGCATCCAACGCTGCTTCACCAAATGCCTGACATCACAGTGTGTGCTGAGCAAATGTTTGAAGTGCATTTCCTGAAGTGAGACCTGTGATTTGAGAGCTAAAGGTCCCAGACATGGCACCTGTTCATGTCCTGTCCTTCCATGCTAAGCTAGATGAATTGATGTATCCTCAGTGATTCTGCTGAAAACTGTAGAACATAATTGTTGAGTTCTTTTTTTTTTTTAATTTTTTTAATGTTTACTTAATTTTGAGAGAGACTGACAGACAGAGCAGGAGTGGGGGAGGGACAGAGAGAGAGGGGGACACAGAATCCGAAGCAGGCTCCAGGCTCTGAGCTGTCAGCACAGAGCCCGACGCGGGGCTGAGCCGAAGTCAGCCGCTTAACCAACTGAGCCACCCAGGTACCCCTCGTTGAGTTCTGATTGTTCCATTTAGTGTATGTGTATATTTGGTTAAAATATTTAAGCTGTCCAGGATCTAGTTTCCTCAGCTATCTGGTAAGAATAATCCTACTTACGTAGAATGGTCATATGGATACACAATACGATCCTTCAAGTTCTAGTTACGATCTGTTCAATAAATACTAGTTTTTTTTTTTATTAGGGTAGTGGTATGTCCCCCTACTGGTGTCTCTAGAATAGCCTATAGCGAGTAGTTCAGATTTCCAGAGAAAAATGATCTCTACATAATAAAATTACAAATACAGAAAAAGAGCTGTCCTCGCAGTGAAAAGACCTGGGTTATTGTCCCTGATGTACCTAGTTTTCATCACGCAACCTAAACTAATCAGATAACCTGAGGGATATAGAGAAGATAGTCTATTTTATCATCCTTAAACAATTTTAAGAGGATAAAGTACATTGAAAGAAAAAGTTTGTCTCATTTGAAATATGCCTACGTAAACGTCATCAATATTATTTTGGAGCAAAAAGGTTAAATTCCCTATTTACTTTGCCCCCAAATCATTCGGTTTTTAAACGATGTAACTCTCTCTCTTAAAACCAGCTAGTAATTTATGCAGGAAAAAAGCATTCCACTGTCCCTTTATGATTCTTTCAAAGAAATCATTGATTTTTTTTCCCAGTTGGCTAATTGATTTTAAGCAATTAGTCAGTGCAAGTAACATGTAACTAGTTAGTTAGCTTACTATGCAATGTTTCCCAATACTGCTCCCTCAAAAGTCATTAGAATGCAGATTTACAGCCTCTGATGTATTGCAAAAGTGAGAGCAGAAGAAAGCCAACGAATTTATATTTTTAAAGAAAATGAAAATTCAGAAAGGGGACATTCAGGAAATGCAATCTGAAAAACTGGTTCTTTGGAAATAATTTGTTTCACTTATTTTAACTTATTACACCATTTAGGGAAAAATATATAGAGAACTAAAAAATACCGAGAATCTTACTACTTGTAACCATCATTAATAATTTCATGCATCCTGCTCTAAAATTTACACACATATACAAACACACACACATACACATATACACACATTTTCAAAACCGAAATGTGTTAATCTACCTAACATACGCATATTGAGTGTCTACTGTGCATCAGGCAGGCACCATGCTTGGAAACATAAATATCCATGGTATATGATCTACTGGAAAAGGGTGGGAAAGATGAATATTAATGAAATGATTGCCCGAATAGAGGCATGATTACAAAGAGATAACCAACCCGCGAGAAATCTACACATTATTCTGAGGCCATATAACAAAGAAATTTGACTCAGGCTGTAAATAAATGTTCCCTGAGAAAGTAATATTTTGAACCAGGATCTGGAAGAGGAAACGACTTCAGCTATGAAAAGGGTAAGAGGACTGAAGGCAGTTACAGCAGTGCCGAAGATTCAGCCAGAGCTGTAGGCAGGAATCAGACCATACAGACTGTTGTAGAAATGCTGACACTGGTCATGTCTCCCTAAAGCAATGGGGACCACTGAGGCGTTTTCAGCAGGGAAGAAATACTCAGTGTTAAATGGTTTTGATGTGAAAAAAAAAATAACGGAGGCGATCAACAATGGACAGGGGAGACCAAATTGCAATAGTTGAGGAGAAGCAGTGGCATACCTTCATCTAGGGCCAATGACATTGAGGGACATATAATTAGATGAATCAGAGATACAGCAAATAAAATCCACAGGTGTTGGTATACAATGAGCATGAGGCGTAAAGAAGAGGCAAGTGTTCAAGATGATCCCTAGGTCACACAGTGGGCAGACCAGGTAGTTTCTAGACCTGGGGAGCACCAGATACCACTTAGATTAGAGCAGAGGAGGGTCACAGGAACACCATTCACCTTTGATGAGTTGACTCCGTGATGCTATTGAGACATTTATGGGACGTGGTCACATTAGAGTTAGATCTAAAACTTCAGTTTGGGATAGCAACATCAGTTTAGGGATCATCTGGAAAAAGATAGGTTTAGAAAATGTGGGCATTGATGAGATGGCCTAAGAGAGAGAAAAAGTAAAGAGAGAAGCGTATGGGGTAATGGACAAAGGGTATGACATTTACAAAAGGATACGATCAAATGCCTAATAAAAATAAAATATGTTCAATTCCGTCGTAATTTAAAAAAAAATTAAAGCAAAAGTGAAAATCTCTTTATACCAACAACACTGCTAGACAGAAAACAGGGTAAAGCCAAGCACTGGTAAAGGCACAGGCGGACAGAAATCTCCATGGAAATGAGCACAGATAGCCTTTCTGGGCATCCATCTAGGACTATTTAGGGAAATCAAGTACGCATCTATTTCAAAACCAGAAATTCCACCCCTACATTTATAATCTGGAGAAGTCTCCACTGGTCCATTAGAGTACATTTTTAATGAAAGTGCAGCATTTCCGACAGCCAAGAACTTTTTGACAACCTACTTGTTCATGACTAGAGGAGCATATAAGTAAAATGTAGTAGATGCCCCCTATGGATTATATACAATAGTTAGAGAGAACACCTAGATATGCATCTGGCCATATGGATAAGTCTTAAAAATAGGCTTTGTGTAAAATGGATGTTGTAAAAAGGGATAAACATAAAATATTTTATTTTATTATTCCACTTTATTTATTTATTTTAAATGAAATATTTTAAAAACAAGCAGTAAGGGGAGAGCCTGGGTGGCTCAGTCGGTTAAGCATCATCTGACTATTGGTTTCCACTCAGGTTATGATCTCACAACCCTGAGTTTGAGTCCTGGGTCCTGCTGTGCACTGAGAGCACAGAACTTGCTTGGAATTCTCTCTCCCCCTCTCTCTCTATCCCTTCCCTGCTCTTTCTCTCTCTGTCTCTCTCTCTCAAAAATCAATAAATAAACATTTTTTTTTAAAAGGCAAGCAATGAACAAAACTACTGTGAGAAGTCAAGTAAATGACTGAAATATTGGGATTGCTCGCTTTATTGGGAATTTTTTTTTCATAAAGCGAGTGAGGCAGAACTCAATGCCTCAGCTTAATATCTTGATATAGGTTCACAAAATCCAGAAGGACCAAAAATTATGGTGATAGACACGCTCATGCAAAAAATACACGTGTGTGTGTGTGGGGGGGGGGGGGGGGGGTGGGTGGGTGGGTGTGGGTGTGGGTGTGTCTGTGTGTGTTTTCTGTGCATGTATGTGTTTGGGAAGTAGTAATGCTACATAGTTGCAAGTATTCTGGCTTTTATAAGTATTATTTCCTCATATTCAAGTTCTTTTAATCACTCCTGGTTCTTTTCCTCTTGGCAACACATAAGATGAAAACCAAAGTCTGTGCTCATTAGATATGCATATTGATAATTTGAGATTTTAAGAAAAGTTGGTATTAATTCTGATAAGGGGTGTTTATGGATGAGGAGGCATGGGAAGGGCCTTGAAAGGCTCGAAGAGTAAGTAAGTGGAATGAAGAATGAAGGGCTTAACCTGTCATACTTCTCAGACTCGTGTGTGAAACCACTCTGTCTTCATTTTAGAACTCCGAAAGTTTCCATGTGAGAGGCACATCTCTGAAGCTGAATTTTCTGACAGCAGATAGCCACGGGGGTGGAAGAGGAAAGCGGTCCCGGATCAGAAGAACACTGGTGTGGAGGAGAGTGGGGTGGACGCATGGCTCCTGGTTGGGAATGTCCCGTGCTGTCCCCGGCAGGACGACGTGAGCCTGAGAGTCACTACCTCATCCAGAATAATTCCAGCGCTAAGCCATCACTGTAAATTGCTTAAAACGAAGAAGCATCCTGAGCAACATTAAATCTTTGAACTAGAGATAGAGACTTTGGTGAGATGGAGTTCTGGCAAGTGAGAATAAATCGAGGAGGACCTTTTACATTCTACTCAACTTACAGTGTTGACTTTACCTCTAGGTTCATAGGCCTGGAGAAAACACTTTTAAAATAGCTTCCCAATTTATCAAGCGGGAACAACACATCTCAGATGCGTACCGAATGGCTCATTATTGCTGACTGTTATTATTTAGGATATATCCCAGGGAGGAGAGCTCCTATTACAATGAATGATGGAACACAATAAATAATTGCTCCCCAGCTACCTTTGACAAAATATGTCAGCCAAGTACATTTTGAAATCCAATACCCTAATTTTATTACTTATTAATTTGTGGAAAGTCATTAGTTGTGATGGGTTTCCCTAAAATTAGCGTTATTTAATATGCCTAATCTGGATCACTTAATTGTTAGTTTTTTGAACTAGCTTTGAAAAGGCCTGAATTGCTAAATTGCAGGGATGATTTATGACCACATGAAAGTAGAGACATGACTGTGTCAGCCGTGGGTCCTGTATCTAAATAATTGGGTGTGTGACTCTTTTGTGAATCTCCTTCTCCACTGATGAATTGTAAGATCCGAAACATGAAAAACCAAAACCAGCTTTGTTTGTTTCTTTGCTCATAATTTTGTCTCCTGTGCCAGTGGCATATCCGGCAACTAACTAACTAACTCAAAAAATAAATATTAAAAAAGAATTTTTTTTAAATGAAAAAGGTAGTAAAAGGCAAAACCACACTCATGTCATAAAGCTCTAAAGCTTTGAAGTCCTGAAGGGATGGAGACGGCATGGACAGGTGGGTGGGATTTCTCACAACAAAATTCTTGTCTTAGGTTAAGGGTGAAACTAGGTGATGACTGTAGAATATGGAGGCAGTGGGGACAGAAATGATAAATATCTCTCAGAGTGACTGGATAAGGTTTTAAGCATATTACTGTCTTGGGGGGGACTGCTGACACCCAAGCTACAACGCAATAAACTAGACTAAACCTAGTAGTATTAAAAGTGGATGTAGTATTTGCATTGTATTATAATCTTGATTAAGTGTTGCATTAATTTCAATAACACTGGTCAAGCAAATAAACTACAGAATGTCAGTAGCTTACATAATAGAAGGTTATTTTCTTGCACATAATTCTACATTGCTATTGTCCTCGTTAGCAGGTTGGTTTTCTCTCACGGTGACTCGGGTACCCTGGTCCCTTCATCCTGGGACTCCACCATCCGAGGGTCTCGAAGTATCCAACCAGCAGGCAGGCGGCAGGGATGGGGTGGGGGAGTGAGAGAGGAAAAGCCCCATCTGCTTCTTAGAGTCACTGGCCTTGAAGTGACACCCATGACTTATGCTCGCATTTTTTTTTACTAGAATGTAAACATGGTCACCGATGACTACAAGGAGAATTTTAAAATGCTATTCTTTCTAGGGTAACTGTCTTTGAAAGGCAGCTTTAGAGTACGGGGGGGGGGGGGGGGGGGGGGGGGCATGACTATTTAATTACTAGCTAGCTTCCTTTGCTACATAATCTCACCGTGTTCAAAGCAAGAGCCCTGGTCCCCAATACACATTATTTCACATAGTCCTAAAACCAATGCTCTGCATAAGGAATTTAGTGATTTTAAGATAAGGGAATCGGCAAACAAAAAGGTCAAGTAACATATATATTTGTGTAGATATGTGTGTGTGTGTATATATATATATATAGAGAGAGAGAGAGAGAGAGAGAGAGGAGAGAGGGAGAGACACAGAGAGACAGACAGAGAGGGAGACAGAGACTGAGACAGAGATGGCAAGAGAGAAATTGCTAAACCTAAGTCTCAATGTTCCAAGTTTCCGTCTAGTTTTACAGTATCATCTCCTCCTCCTGTTTTAAAGAAAATAATGTATGTAAAGCAGTCAGCAACAAGACCAGGAACATGATGAATAAGTAAATGCATGACATCTATTATTTCATTATTGCACATAATGCGTATTAAGTGACGTTTTCTCTAGATTGTCAACCACTGGAGCTCTGGGTCCATGTCTCAAATGTGTTTGCAACTTCCGTGTACAACATGGGTCTTGAGACAGAAAACCATTTGCTGCCTACTAAATCTTTTTGTCCCCCTTGGGCAAACAGCCGTATTTACATTTCCCAGTTTCCTCTGCAATTAGGGGTTGCCATGTGAATAAGCCTTCTCCAGTGACACGTAAAAGAAAACTGTTTGTGCCATTCTCAGGCCTGGTGCATTAAAAAGAAAAAAAAGAAATAGGGGCACCTGGGTGGCTCAGTAGGTTAAGCATTGATTCTTGGGTTTGGCTCAGGTCCTGATCTCACCGTTCCTGAGTTTGAGCCGTGGGTCAGGCTCTGTGCTGACAGAATAGGGCCTGCTTGAGATTCTTTCTCTCCCTCTCTCTCTGCCTCTCCCCTGCTGATGCACCTGCCTATGTGTGTGTACATGCACTCTCCCTCTCTTAAAACAAATCAATAAACATTTGTAAAAAAAAAAAAAGATAAAAAAGAACAACAGCAAAATCTTTCATGTATTCTCCCAGGAAATTCCTGGAGGAATTTTCAGATTCCATCTGAAAAGAGCGTTAGTGCACAGGTAATCTGGGAAGCAGCTTGGGGAAGAGAGCAGAGCAGCTGATGATTCTGACCTATGAATGGTCACATAAGGAACTGAATCCTTCCCTGCATTGTTAAATGAGAGGTAAGTCAACTTCTTGTTCTTCAGCATCTGAAATTTGGGGTTTATTTATTACTGCCACTTGGCCTACACGAACCAGTACAATCATGACCATAGAAGGCTGCAAGGACTAACGGTTCAGCACATGGGCTTTGGAGAGAGACACAAGACCTCACTAACTTGCTCGAGGTTAACCTTTTCATAAGCAACAGAGATAAGAATCAAATCCAGTTCTACCTGCTACCAAATCTGTTGACCCTCTGTCCATCACTGTCTCTCATATGTCTTTAGTTTTTCCTACACGATTGTTTCCCAGAGGAAGCCTTCTCCTTTAGAATCATCATGGAGGAAAATATGACTCTGCTGCTAACTTAGCATTTTGTTGTGGGTGGAACTGATGCTTAGTCTGGCTGGTCTTAATAGTGAAGTTCTCATTCCAAACTCCTTCAAAGGTTGAAGTGTGGGCAGCTAGCATGTTTTATGTCCCATCCATTTTATTTACAATAAAAGAATTTTACTCCCACTAAGAAAGATGGAGGGCATGTGGCTAAGATTTATAGCTTTTGTTAAGCAAGTGCATAAATAGTAATTTTGCTAATAAATTGAAGGAGGATGCTCTTTTAAAGACCGTTGGTCACCTTGGAATGAATGCCATTTCCCTGACTTGGTCTAACTCATCATGGACAAGTTCTTTCACTCAGTAAATTAGGGGAGACATTCAATGTAGTTTTCATTCAACAAATGAAACTTTATTGAGGGCTTATTGAGTAAGAATATATGGGAGAGATACTTGACTAAGGAATGATTTCTGTTTGGAGGGACAGACAGTCAAGGAGGTATTATAAGAACATTTTAAAGCACAGATAGCTTAAATTATCCATAAAGTTTATAACAGGAATACATTACAGCACTGGTAGATGGAACCATATTAGGTGGAGTGATGGCAACAAGAAATCCCTCCCAGAGGAAGAAGTCAAATCTAGACGTATGAGCCAGTGACAGTGAAGAAGGAAAAGACATAGAATTTAAGATAGAAGAACCATCAAGAGTAAAGGCATGGGAGGGAGAGGAGCAGAAGGTCTCCTTATTAAGAGGAAGGAGTTTGGGTGGCTTGAGAGTGAGGCATAGGAAAGAGTAATAGGGGACCAAGAGGATTTTAAAAGTTGGTTGTCAAAGGAAAAAAAATGAAGGTCATGTCTTCTATCGTGAATTGTTTTAAATTATACTTTGGGAAGTCTGAGGGCATCACTGAGCGCATTGAGGAGGGTGTCAATGTTAACTGGGGTGCACGGATCTCATGGACTATTCATTTCATTCCTCATCGGATAGGCTGATACTTGGCAAGCAAGAGGGATGATAAGGGTATTGAGATATCTAATTGAATGGCACAGAATATAAAGAGATCACACATAAAACATACATCAATTTATTGTTTTGAAATGGTTCATTGCATCCTTCCAGGAAACATTCATTCCCCAACCCCACTGCATACTATGAGCTTTGTACTGTTTAGAGGAAGGCTACACGTGGAGATGGAATGTAAAATGGTGAAAGACTTTAACTGGGTGATTTTTAAGTCCTGGTTTCCATGACGTCTTTGCTAGCCAGCTGGTATACCATCAATGGCATATCAGTCTGGGTAAGCTGGACTGTGCTATAATAACAAATGACCATAATATTCTTGGTGGTTATAGTAAAAATGGCAAGAAAAAAAGCCTTCCTCTTCCCATCAAAACAAATAAAACAAAAACAAAAACAAAATAAACCACATGACTCTGAGACTCATTTTCATTTCAGATGCCTTAACAATAGGTGTGCGAACCATGTGCCGATTCAAGTCCAGTCCAAGGTCTTTTCCAGTCTATATTTTACTGGTCTTGTGAGAAGCAGTCACCTACTGTAACTGCAAGTCCCCAGGCTTCTGGTCCACTTCTATTTCCCTTTTGTTTTTCTTTTTCTTTTTTTGACATGCTTTAAGACAGGCCAATTCTTTTCTCAACTCATCTCCTTTTTGTAATAACTTGTCAAATACAACCAATAAAAAAATCACGTAACATTACGTTTTAATTTCTTTCTTTTTCCCTGGAGATAAAACTTTATTAGGGACAAGAACTCGTATTAAAATCCTTTTTAGACTTCTTGTTTGAACATCATGGCATAGCCCCCTCCTTTCGTTTTTGTTTTGTTTTTGCTTCTCTCTGCTAAGCACAACTATAACCCTTGGAAATGGCACAAGAGAAAACTAAAGAGGAATTCTGAATGGTAATAAGAAGGTAAGCTGTTTAGAGACTCCTGGAGTGGAAGAACCACAAACATAGCAGCAGGGTATTTAGAACCCTGTACCCAAGGGAGGAAGTCCACCCAGGCTTAGTATTTACAGATCCCCTACTCCAGAAATAGATGGTAACCCAAGTGGACTCACTCTTTTCCCAGACTGAACATGAGTCCTTTTGACAACATTGGTGAATCTGACAGCAGCAACAAAGGGGGTTAAATGGGAGCCCTGACAGAACGAAGAAGCCAAGGGAGGTCCTCTCCTCCCCTGCTGGGTCTAAGACTCCTCTCTTCCAACAAGAGACCCTTAGGTAGACTGATGGAGCTGGAAAAGGAGACTCAGTCAGAGCAAGTACGATGGTGCAATAAGCCTCTTTCTCCCCAGTAACTTGTAGTTCCATCCACCAAATTGGGGTATGTCAGTAGAGACATCCTACCATAGCCACCACTCAGCGGGAGATGCATCGTGACCTAGCCCTTACAACATCTGCAGGGCTCAGAGGAAGCCCGGAAGCACCAGATACACCGAGCAAACCAAAATAACACTGGGGAAGTTCAGAAAATTGTTGTTGGAACAGGAAGCCAAGCCTGGAGGGAAATTATCTCAACTTGGTAAAAAGCATATACACAAAATCCTACAATTCATATTACTTAATGGTGAAAGACTGAGTGCTTTCCCTCAAAAATTGAGAAAAAGACAAGGTATTCATTCTTGTTATTCTTATTCATCATAGTGCTAGAAGTTACTTCTAGCCTGTACCATAAAAGCAATAAAAGGGAAAAATGTATACATATTGTGAAAGAAGAAATAAAGGTACCCCCACTTGCAGATGGCATAACTGTCTATGGAGAAAATTCCATGGAATCTATACAGAACTCCTAGAAGCAATCAGTAAGCTCAGCAGGGTCACAGGATACAAGCTTACCACCAAAACAACCACATTTCTATCTAGTAGTAAAGAATGTGCTGTTCGCAAAACAAAATTAATGACACAATAGCATTTACAAATGCTCCAAAGAAAATTAAATATTTAAATATATCCTTATCAAAACATATATGCTAAAAATTACAAAATGCTGATTAAATAAATCAAAGGAGACCCAAGTAAATGGGCAGATGCACTCTATTTATGAGATGGAACACTCAACATCATAAAGATTTCAATTCTGCACAAAATTGATTTACAGATTTAATATAATTCTTAACAAATGCCAAGCAAAAATTTCTGTGAGGATATAGACAAGCTTATTCTAACATTTATATGGAAAGGCACAAGCCCTGGAATAACTAAAACATTTCGACAAAGAAAGATAAAGTAGAAAGAATTACTCCACCTATTCTTAAGTCTCACAATATAGCTAGAGTAACCAAGGTAGTGTGATATTGGAGGGGGACAGACACAGTGAAATGGGACAGAATAAAAGACATCAAAATCTATAAAGAACTTACCAGACTCAACATCCAAAAAAAAAAAAAATAATAAGCCAGTAAAAGAAATGGGCAGAAGACATGAATAAACACTTTTTCAAAGAAGACATCCAGATGTCAGACCCATGCAAAGATGCTCAATATCACTCATCATCACGGAAATACAAATCAAAACCACAATGAGATACCACCTCACTCCAGTCAGAGTGGCTAAAGTTAACAACTCAGGAAACAACAGGTATTAGCAAGGATGTGGAGAAAGGGGAACACCTTTGCACTGTTGGGAATGTAAACTGGTGCAGCCACTCTGGAAAACAGTGTGGAGGTTCCTCAAAAAGTTAAAAATAGAACTACCCTACGACCCAGCAATTGCACTACTAGGAATTTATCCAAAGGATACAAAAATGCTGATTCAAAGGGGCACATGCACCCCAATGTTTATAGCAGCATTATCAACAACAAGCAAATTATGGAAAGAGTCCAAATTTCCATCAACTGATTAGTGGAAAAAGAAGACGTGGGGTGTGTGTGTGTGTGTGTGTGTGTGCACTGGAATATTACTTGGCAATCAAAAAGAACATAATCTTGTCATTTGCAACAATGTGGATGGACTTTGAGTGTATTATGCTAAGCAAAATAAGTCAGTCAGAAAAAGACAAATACATGATTTCACTCATATGTGGAACTTAAGAAACAAAACAGATGCACATAGGGGAAGGGGAGGAAAAATAAAATAATAGAGAAACAGAGAGGGGGGAAAGCCAGAAGAGGCTCTTCACCACAGAAAACAGAGGGTTGATGGAGGCAAAGTGGGTGGGGGGATGGGATAAATGGCACTTATGGGGATGAACACTGGGTGTTATATGTAAGCGATAAATCACTGAGTTCTACTCCTGAAACTGATACTACGCTATATGTTAACTATCTTTAATCAAAATAAAATTAAAAAAAAACTCAGTAGTACACCAACACAAATATGCTCAACTTGTTTTTGATAAAGGCATGAACACAAAGCCAATTCCGTGCAGGAAGGGAAGATAGTCTGGAGCAATTGAATTTCTGTAGGCAATTTTAAAAAAAGGAAAAGAAAAGAAAAAGAAAAAGAAAAAGAAAAAGAAAAAGAAAAAGGAGAACATAAACCTCACAACCTATACAAAAATTGACTCAGAATAGGTTATAGACTTAATGTAAAATGAAACGCTCTAAAATATTTAGAAATAAACATAAGAGAAAGGTTTTGGGGGCACCTGAGTGGCTTAGTCAGTTGAGCATCCAACTCCTGATTTTGGCTTGGGTCATGATCCCAGGGTCGTGAGATCGAGCCCCACATCAGGCTCTGTTCTGAGTTTGAAACCTGGTTGGGATTCTCTCTCCCTCTGCCCTTCTCCCCACACTCTCTCTAAAATAAAAACTAAAAATGCATGGAAAAGAGAAAGGTCATAGGCTATAGTGCCGGGCAGAAAATTCGTACACTTCACACCAAGTGCACAATCCATCAAAGAAGAAAACTGATGTATCGGGTCTCATCGAAATGAAACCCTTTTACTCTATGAAAGCCCCTTCCTTATGCCTTGCTTTGTGCATTTCTTCCATCTGGCTGTTCCTGGGTTAGGTTCTTTTGTAATAAACTGATGATGCAGTAAGTAAAATGTTTCTCTGAGTTCTGGGAGCTCTCTAGAAAACTGAACTAACCCAAAGTGGGGGGTTGTGGGAACCTCCAGTCGATTGCCGGCAGTCAGAATCACAAGCACTAACCTACGCTTTTGAATGGAATCTGCAGCGCCTGGCACAGGGAGCAGTCTTGAAAGACTGAGCCCTCACCTTTTGGGATATAACTCTACCTCTAGGTAGAGAATGTCAGAACCGAGTTTAATTGTTGAACAGCCCGCTGGCATTGCAGGTTCCTGGTAGTGTGGGAAAGCTCCCTCCCACACACATATTGGAACTGGGTTTCAGAACAACCACGGAAAGATGAACAGGCAGCTCACCAAAGTGTATATACGAATGGCAGATAGGGCATAAAAAATGTTCAATATGATTAGCTATTGGAGAAATGCAAATAAATACCCAAATAAAAAAAGAACTATATATCAGTGCACGCAACAGCTTGGATGAACCTCTGGAGGATTATTTTGAGTGAATAAAAAGTCAATGCCAACAGGTTACATAAGGTATGTTTTTATTTGTGATAACAAAACTAGAGAAATGTAAGTTTCCAGGGCAAAGTTTCCCTGGGGTAACTTCCCTGAGTAGTTTCCAGCGGTCAAAGGAAGAGGGCTGCAGGGAGTGTGTGTAATGGTCAAAGAGCCGTGTAAGAGGGCGCCTGGGTGGCTCCGTCGGATGAGGGTCCAACTCTTGACTTCAGCTCAGGTCATGATCTCAAAGTGGGCTCTGTGCTGGGCTCTGTGCTGAGTGTGGAGCCTGCTTGGGATTCGCTCTCTCTCCCTCACTCTATCTGCCCCTCCCCTTGTAGTGCACTTGTGCTCTCTCTCTTCCTCTCTCTCTCTGTCTCTCAAAATAAATAAACATCAAAAAAATTAAAGACATATTGGGTTTATCATCTGCCTTTGAAGTTAGAGCAAGCAGCAGCTTCACCAAAAGTTTGCTACTGCATAACATGCCTTCTTTTCCCTCTAGCCTTTGATAACTGCGTCCTTAATGCCTCCTCCCCAGCTCCTACATTGTGTGTGTGTGTGTGTGTGTGTGTGTGTGTGTGTGTGTGGTGTTGTTGTTGCTGTTCCTGCTGTTGTTGCTGTCTTGGAAGTATGCCATTGTTCATGGAAACTCAATGTCTGCTATTCTATAATGACTCTGATGATCCAGCAGCCGCCATCGTGAACATTACTGGTTTCTAAGAAAAATCAAGCAATGGTTCCTTATATTTTCCCCATGGTGGCATGTATCACTTAGGGTTGAGTTTTAAGCCGCATGACCATTTGTCACTCCAAGGAGGCAGAGAAGTCTCCTGCTTCTTTGTGCTTGCAACTAGGAGAACTGGAAACATTTGGTAAATAGCCCATTCACTACCACAAATAAAATAATTTTTGGTTGTTTGTTTAGCTCCTGATTTTGACAGTCATCCTAGAGTGTGTTCTTTAACTTACGAGGCCCAAACTTCACTAGGCTAAACTATTTTAACTGAATGTGATGGTGTGAGAAACACAGAGAACTGTAGTAGGTAGTGAAAAATGGAAGAGTCCAGATTAGAGCTCGTCTTTGAGAAGAATTAACCCTGATCCACAAAGAATGATAATTAGGAGAGAAACGAAGGCAGGAAATTTTTGGTAATGTAAATAAGTCATGGATACAACAGTAGACTAGAGAGGAAGCAATGGTTTTGATTCTGTTGAAGTTGAAAAGATACAACACTGGGATTGTTTCTCTCTCTCCACCCCCCCGCATTTTCTTTATTTATGTATATCTGTATTTAGTTATATTCGTCAGCACTACACTCCCTGCCTTTAATTTTGTAATCCTGAGCAACGTTCAGGTCTTCAAATACATTCTGCCTTTCTTCTCCGTGCTTTGCTGAGCTGCTTCCCATGTCTGAAGGTGCTGGAAAGTGAGTCCTTGTGTCTGTCCCTCTCACTAGATTTCATGCTCCTTGTGAGTAGGGATGGTGTCAGACCCTTTCTCCCCCTTTGCAGGGCTGGGATACTTTGAAAGTGCGGAATCACTAACTGCAGTGTTGAAAAAAGAATGGCTCATCTCACTAGTAATGGAAGAACGTGAAGCCAAGCTGCGCCCTACGTTTTCTTGCGGATTTCTTGGTGTCTGTATTTATCAGCATCTTCATCCAGCCTTCTATGCCTCCATTTGTCATCCCTTCCCTAGCTTTGTCATTAACTATATTCATTAAACATACAAACAGGACAGTTAGAGAATACCATACATAGAAGAAAGATAATATTTCTTGTTCAGATGCATCCAAGTTAAGACAGAAATAGGAAATCACTTTTATGTGACAGATTTATAGTGTAATATTCCCTTTTTCTAAAAAATATTTCCGTGCAGAACAAACTTCTTGTCTGTAGATGGGATCCTACTGTTACATTTTCTATGGAAATAAAATTAATGGCTTATAAAAATCTCAATAAGTGGACAGCAAATGGTGGGGAATGCATGGAGGAATTCTCTTTGGGTGAATATGAGTAAACATGATGGGATCAGGCCTGGGGTTTAGGCTGGGGATGGTTGGCCTGGGCTCAGGCTGTGTCTGTAACCTGGAACACCTGGGTGCAGACACAGACTGAAAAGGTGGAGCCACCTCAAGACAGGCGGATCCAAGGAACCGGTGTGAAGCTACAAGAAGCTACAAGAGCATCTGCAAGTCCATTATCATGTCGTAATGGACAGCACAGCTGGTGGAACAAAAGTGCTCATAATAGAGCCCGGGTTACAGTGCAGTCAGGATCCTGCCCACGGGAGCTGGCCCGACTGCCGTGGGCATTTCTGTGCAGGGGGAGCATACGGCAGCTTTAAAGATACAGGGTAAAGTTGAGGAGAAATCAGTGGAGGCCGCGTTTCAAAAATGTATAAATAATAGGGCTGCCTGGATGGCTCAGTCAGTTAAGTGAGTGACTGTTGATTTCAGCTCAGATCTCATAATCTCAGGTTCAAGGAATCAAGCCCCACGTCAGGTTCTGTGCTGACAGTGCGGAGCCTGCTTGGGACTCTCCCTCTCTCCTTCTTTCCCTGCCTCTCTCGAAAAAAAAATATAAATAGTAATAATAATATATTGAGCTCCTACTCTGTTTCAAGAATTGTGTTAGAGACTGAGATTCTAAAAGGTAAATCACCTTGACTGAGTTTGCAGAATGAAATGAAATCGGGAGTTCAATTTGATCACATACCAAAAATACGCTACAAAGACTTTCTGCAAGGGCAGACTGGGAACATACAACATATGTTCAACCAAGTCCCATGAACTTGGTTCAGTCAAGCCCCATGAACTTGGTAAGGAAGAGAGAGCAGAGTGGAGGGTCTGTTACAGAGAGGCGATGCCACAGAAACAAAGCTCCAGGTAAACAGACCTCCCCTGACTCTTTCCACAGAGAACCTTCTCTTAGGCTGAAGAGGGAAAAAAAAGCACCTTTGATTATCTAAGGAAGCCCCTCAGAAGTTACCTCAACTGGGAACTGACAAACATAAAAAAATAATAATGTTTATTTATTTTTGAGAGAGAGAGAGAGAATGGGGGAGGGGCAGAGAGAGAAGGAGACACAGAATCTGAAGTAGGAACCAGCCTCTGAACATCAACACAGAGCCCAACATGGGGCTTGAACTCACAAACCATGAGATGATGATATGAACCAGCTGGATGTTTAGTGACTGAGACACCCACGTACCCCTGACAAACATTTTTTGAGCCACCTCAAATAATCCCGATATGAAAATATGTTACACACGGAGCTTCTTTTCACTCAAATTTATAAGGAAAAAAAAAAGTTATAACCTGTATAGCTAGTGTATTAGGATATAATCATATTAAATCACACAAAATAGGATAAAATTTGATGTTGTCATAAAATGCTCATGATTCTGTAATTAAAAACAGGATCTAGCTTACATATAATGTTCACAAATATAAGAACAACAGAATAAAATTCAAACAATAAAACAAGTCCAAATAGACAATTCCAATGTCAACATAAAGAATAGCACTGTCCAGGGGCACCTGCATGGCTGAGTCAGTTAAGCCCGAATTTGGCTCAGGTCATGATCTCACGGTCTATGGGTTCGAGCCCCACACATTGGGCTCTATGCTGACAGCTCTCAGCCTGGAGCCTGTTTCAGATTCTGTCTCCCTTTCTGCCCCTCCCCCACTCTCTCTCTCTCCCTCTCTCTCAAAAATAAACATTAAAAAAATAATAACAAAAAGAATAGTACTGTCCAATTAGAATTTTTGTGATGGAAAATCTGTGCTGTGCAATACAGTAGCCATTGACAGGTGGTTACTGAGCAGCAGAATCTGGCTAATAGGATGAATTCGAATGTGAATTTACCTTTAACTTAATTTGGGTATTTTATTTAACATGGACAGTGGACACCACAGATATATATATACATATATATATATATATATATATATATACATGTATATATATATATATTAATTTTTTAAATTTTTTTAGTGCTTATTTTTGAGAAAGAAAGAGAGAGTGTGAGCAGGCGAGGGGCACAGAGAGAGGGAGACAGAATCCGAAGCAGGCTCCAGGCTCTGAGCTGTCAGCATAGAGCCCAGCGCAGGGCTCAAACTCCCAAACCGCGAGATCATGACCTGAGCCGAAGTCGGACGCTTAACTGAGTGAGCCACCCAGGCGCCCCGCCACAGATATATTTTTAATAATGCATGATTTTTTCCCCCACCACTTACATGGAGATGGAACTTGAAAAGATACAGCAACTCCTGTGCGAATGGGGACTAATGATAGAGCCAATGTTACTGATCTATGATGAAGAGTAAATGAAAAATGTATGAGATGGTAATTGCTTAGGATATGCTTAGCAAGTAGGAGTCATTTTATAAAGAGCAACAGTCCTACTTCTGAAGGTACAGGTATTATTACTCCATGAAGGTCAAACACCATGTCCCCCAACATGGAAGCATGCAAGCTCTTGAAAGAATTAAGAAATGGCCTGTACTTTGTACGACTGTAATTTTAGGATCCGGTTATTTCCATTTTAAGATAGTCCTGAAGCAACTTCAGCAAGTACCTAGGAGGGAAAGCAGTGAGTGAACATGACATAAAACATCCCCTCCCTAGGCTACATGGAGGAATCAGACATATTTGGCCAAGTGCATTGAGTAATCATTCCTATTTTAGAGATCCAGAGAGCGTGCTATAAGACCACAGGCTTTGTCTTGCTAGGCAAGAGGGCAGTGCTTTGTAAGGTGAGGAGAGGAGACAAAAATTGAAGGAAAGAGCCATATGGCAGAGCGAGAAGAAATATAAAATCCCTCCAACTCCTTATCCCGGGGAACCCTCTCTCTCTCTCTCCCCTGAGTTCCACCCAGATGCTCCCCCAAAGCATGCTCTAATTCTCATTCCTGACTCATCTAAAGGGGGTGCAGCTCCCTCTGAGGCTTCAGGTGTTTCTGTTCCTCGGCCCAAATTAGGTATCTCAGGGACTATCACAGGCCTATCAAGGAAAGAAAAAGCGTGGGGGGAACAAATGTCTGCCCTAACAAAGAAGTGGGGCGGTCAAATGGATGATTCCTCTACACTCTTCGTCGGATGTTTTATTAATGTGCTGGCTGCATTTTAATTAACAGAATCTTTTATTGTACACGTGCCCTGGGGCTGGCTAGGAAGAGGGCACGGTTTTAAAAGTCTACAGAGCAGATAAATAAGCAAATATCGCCTCAGACAACATTTCCCTGCGTGTACTAGTAATAGGTATTAATTACAGGATTGGGATTTTCCCGACGCAATCCAAGCAATGGGGACTGCTTCAAGGACACACATGATCCAACTGGAAAGCGTTTAAGAGGGAAATATGGAAGCACTGGGAAAGTCAATTAACCTGCAATGAGTGAAATATACGGACATTTCAAAAAATTTGAGACTACTTTCTCAGTTTGGGATTTCCTAGAAGCAAACTCGGAGACAAGAATCTGAGAAACAGTAGTTTACTGGTGAATTTATCTCAAGAACTACCAGCACTTGAGTGGGAAACTGAGATAAGGGAAGATAAAGGGTCAATAAAGTTTGCAAAATTATCTGGGAGTCACCATGGGCAGCTGAAGCCGATTCCCACTGCGAACTGCTGGCAGACGCGGTGGGACAAACCTCAGAGTTTTCCCAACTTAAGGATAAAGACACGGCTGGATGCCTCCACTCTTCCCCCTGTGCCCTTGGAGAAGGGTTGCGTCTCTTGAAGGCATGAGGTGAGGGGACTTAACTAGACACAACAGCATCCGCTTCGGTGACAATAGACCTTTTCGGGAAACAAGTAATCACTTCATATATTTGTCAGAGATCCCTTCTGATCGTAGAAAGTACACGCATTCTGGAATCTTCAGTCTACACTGTTAAATATGTGACCTTAGATCTTCTGTAATAGCCTTACACATCCTTTTTCCTCATTGCTAAATGGGGATAATGTAAAACGTGTAGCAGTAGACTAATGTTGAAAATTACATGAGATAAAGTATAGAAAACTAGTTGATGCTGTATATGGGCACACCAGATATAAAGTACATAACAACTAATAAATAAATGGTGGAAATTATACTTAGTAATATTAACACGAATTCATTTTCTACATTCACCGAGATGGACAAGGTTCAAAAATGACAAAAATCTGTTGTGTACTGTGTTCAGTTTCCAAGTAAAGCTTTCTTCTGATCTCTTCACATTGGAATTACAATACCGCAGGGGCGCCTGGGTGGCTCAGTCAGTCATTAAGCCTCCAACTGCAGCTCAAGTCATGATCTCATGGTTCATGAGTTTGAGCCCCACGTCAGGCTCTGTGCTGACAGCTCAGAGTCAGGAGCCTGCTTCGGATTCTGTGTCTCCCTCTCTCTCCGCCTCTCCCCTGCTCCTGCTGATTCTCTCTCTCTCTCAATAACAAATAAACATTAAAAGAAACCCTTATAAAGGAATTGTAATAGTGCAGGAATACATAGTTATGGAAAGTATCATTCCATTATTTAATAATTACCTTAAAGTTATTAAATAACCACTAACCTCCTTTCATTACCCCAAATTTATTGGCTGAAAGTACGTAGCTGCCCCTACTTCAAATTTGATGAGGGGAATTCTCCAGCTCAGAGAAATGTAATAGATCAGCTCAAGATGAGGCATCTTCTCTGAGACTGTTCAGATCCAGCAAGTGTTCAGAGTTTTGCAAAAGCAAGAAACACTAAGTTTCTTTCCTTGACTTCCTGTTTCACCGCAGGATTAATTATTGAATAGAAGGAAATGCACTATTGATCTCGTCAATAAATGTGTTCAGTTAGCACCAATTTCATAACATGTGGAAGCAAATGAGACCCTCCCTAAGTAATGTCTGCCTTGAAAGGTGTGTTTGTCATTACAATCATTCATTCATAGATTTATCATTCATTAACGATTCTCATCCACAGTAATTCAGAACTTCTTATGCAGGCCCTGTGCTGGGCTGGGGGCAAGGCAAAACGCATAGTTCATTCCCTCAAAGAGCACTTTGCTGTGAGAACAACAGTCAAGTAAAAGGAAGATTAGGGCCGCCTGGGTGGCTCAGTCGGTTAAGCATCCGACTTCAGCTCAGGTCATGAACTCATGGTTTGTGAACCTGAGCCCCGCATGGGGATCTGCACTGACAGCTGGGAGCCTGGGGCCTACTTTGGATTCTGTGTCTCCCTCTCCCTCTGCCCCTCCCCCACTTGCTCTCCCCACCTCAAAATAATGAAATAAGCTAAAAAAAAAAAAAAAAAAAAAGGAAGACTGAAACACTCATGACAACTGTCATGCCTGGTGCTCCCTTGGCATAGGTAAGATTGTCACCTGGAGGCTGCGGGCAAAGGTCTTTGGGAGAGCTGCACTGAGAGACGTTGTCCAGGACCACTGGGCACCGAAAAGTCATCTGCTACGAGCAGATGCCTGGACAAGGAAGAGACCCTTCCAGAGAGTTGGGAACAGTGTGATAAGACACAAAGCAAACGATAGCACTGTGTCCTGAGAAGCATGAAGGATTTGCTGCTTCTACTAGACACAAGCTCCCTGAGGACAGGGACCAGGAGCTGTTTTGTCCCATGCCATGCCTGCATGAGAATGCACCTGGAGAGAACAGATACTCACAAAGGAATGGTACACTTGGGGAGTCATGGGTGGGAATGCCAATAGACCGCGGAAGGGCTAGAGTCTAGTATCTATGCAAAGGGAGATTCATTAAGATAGTGAGTGATGGAGTAATAGAAAGCATTTAGAAGTCTGTCTTGTTTCAAACAAATAACAAAGCATCCTCAAAAATAACTATTATTAGGCTGTAACTATGAAAGAATTTACATTTCCAAAAGAGGAAAGCCATTTCTCATTTTACTAAGGGTAGAAAATTCCAAGGTTGTCTAGAGGCTGGGACTAGTTTTCTTATGGAAATGGATCGGAGTCCCTCACCAGACTGGAGTGGTGGAAACCTGGTACGGAAGCTTCAGGGTCTGGTTCTCCACTGCAAAGCTGGCTCACACGGGATGTGTCATGGAGAGATGCAGAGTACATATGAGCGCCCTGTGGTCATGGGGTCCAAACACCAAGCCCTTAGCTCTAACTTGGCCATGCAATCGCCTGTTTAAGAGTGTCTTCTGGATTCACTCCACCCCTTTGCAGACAGCTAATTCGGAGTTTCCCTAACCCATCATCCTTCTTCCTCCCAGCCCAGCCCTCCCGAGCACCAAGGACTGCATAGCAAACACAGGAGTGAAATTCAGGATGCAGATACCCAGGCCCAGGCTCTTTCTTTTTTTCCATGTAATTTACACTTCATCCACAGTCTTGTGTGAGTTATTTTAAAGAACAGTGCTGTCTTTTTTTGTGGATGGTGGAGTTTGGGTTTTTTTTTTTCTTCTTCCTCCTAAAAGGCATGGGGAGTTCAAAAGGAAGGATGATGAAATGAAACTTAAGTGGGTCATTGCCTCGAGTCAGCTAACTTCTCCAGAATATAGATCTGGTATTTTGCAGTTTTAAAAGAGAAAGTCAGCGTGCCTATAGCCTTCAGTTACTAGGGTGCTGGGGTGGAAAAGGAAGAATCATTGAAAGTGGAAAGAAAGAAAGAAAGAAAGAAAGAAAGAAAGAAAGAAAGAGAAAGAAAGAGAAAAGGAAAAAGAAAAAAAAAACCACTACAATAAGTAGAGTGAGAACTTCCCAGGTTCTGATTTACTCCACCTCCAAAACATAACCATCAAGTCCAGCCCTGCTGCCCTTATTTTGACTGTACATGGATATTTCAAGGCAAGAAGCCAGATGCACAAACATGGTTCTGGAGGTTCCAAGATAATATATTTTTAATTAACTATTAATTATTATTATTTTTATTTTAGAGAGAGAGAGAGTGTGCACAAGTAGGGGAGGAACAGAGGGAGAGAGAGAGAGGCGGGACAATCTCACGACCATGAGCTCATGACCTGAGCTAAAATCAAGAGTTGGACGTTCAACCTATTGGGTTACCCAGGCACCTTTAGAGAATATATTTTTATAAATACACATACACCTCGAAACAAGGCCCTCACGAGGTGGCTAGGATGACGGGGAAATTGGCTTCATGGAGAAAGATCTTATATGTCAACCAGCTTGTACATTTAGAATCATAAGAACAATTTGCATTTGTTTGGTGCAGTTTGCAAAACCCTTTTCACATCTATAGTTGATAACCTTGAATATTGTTTTGAACTGCACTGGTCCACTTATATGAAATTTTCATTTTGACAAATACAGTATAGTACTGAAAATATATTTTCTCTTCCTTATGATTTTCTTAATAACATTTTCTTTCTCCCTGGCTTTTTTTATTGTAAGAATATAGTATAGAAAACATATGTGTATGTATATTAATACAAATATGTGATAATTGGTTGTTTTAGTTACCCATAAGGCTCCTGGTTAATAGTAAGCTATTAGTACTTAAGTCTTTGGGGAGTCAAAAGTTATATGCAGATTTTCAACTGCATTGTGGGGTGGGGGTATCCCTAACCTCCTTGCATTGTTCAAGACTCAACTGTCTAGTCTTGCTTGATCCTCAGAGGAACCTGTAAGGGCAGTATTAGAATCACTATTTCACCGATGGAAAATGGGGGTTCCCAGAGCACTTTGTAAATATAGAGGGGAAAATCCATTTTTAGTCACTTACTATGTGCCAGCCTAACTGCTAAGGATCCTCAACATACGGTCTCCAACTTAATCTCCCAACCACCTTGGGGAACAGCTATTTTGATCCTCATTTACAGGTGAGAGAAAGACCGAGATTAGATACACTGTGCAAATGACATTTCCACTCTTTCTTCCAATGCAGTATTTGCACATCACTATTACTGGGCTTGTAATACTCTACTGATGGTTTTCTATGGCATTTGTCTGTAACGCTCAAACGACTTTGAAGTCAATTCCTCTTTCTTTGCTTAACTAGCATCTAAACACATTAGCTTCCCACCTGGTTGTATAATATAATGAACATTTAAAATGCCATTATTGCACTCAGTGGGCTATTTAAATAAAAATTTCTTGAGGTGGGACATAACATTTTTTTGAGTTTCAGAATGACTGTAATGTATAGCCAGGATTAGAACCACTAACTTGAGCATAGAGTGTATTTAGCCACATAAATTCAGTCTTAGTCTTGGTTTTAGCCCATCTATAAAATTGGTAAAATGATACCTTTGTGACAGGGAAATCTGAAGAATTAAGTGCAATGGTGGATATAAAATTGCTTAGCATATTGTTTGGCATGTAGAAAATAATA
Source organism: Prionailurus bengalensis (assembly GCF_016509475.1). NCBI lineage: Eukaryota > Metazoa > Chordata > Mammalia > Carnivora > Felidae > Prionailurus > Prionailurus bengalensis. The sequence goes on along the minus strand of NC_057353.1, from coordinate 77,705,430 downwards.
AAAAAGTAGCAGTATAATAACCATTCATTGTATCCTTGTTATCATTATGAGTGGTAATTATCTGATGATTGAATAGATAAATGATTTGCTAAGATGTTATATCCTATCTGTGACAGATTTGGAGTCACATCAAAATTCTATTAGTATTTTAGTATTAGTTCCACTACGAATGTACCAGCAAATATGTCCTGCCTCAAAGCTTCTCCACCCTGGGCTCCTTTAATTGTTCTCAGATCGATTAAGGAATTCAGTGCAAATGGCAGGCAGGACTGACCCCAGGACAAAGGCCTCCCCATCACCCACCTCTGCTTAGTCATGCAGCCCCTCCCCCACTCTGCATGCCTGGAGAATCAAGAAGGCAGGGCCATTGATAGTGTGCCGGTAGATGCAGCCCAGATTCCTGGTTGGATTTGAGGGTCTTAAAGGGTACCCTGTAGACTAAATCTGAATGGGGAAAGGTATACCAGACAATTACCTGATGTAGTTCAGATAAATTACATGCTACAATAAGGTCAGAAATGAAAGCGCTAATTTCTGAGCTTCAGTGAGGCCACAATAAAAATAGAGAGATATGGCCTCTCTGTCCAATAATGTTTAGAACTGTGAGCCATCAGGCACTGACCTGATCCTTCAACCTCGATTCTCTCCCTAAGCTGTAAATTGGGGGTAATAATATAATTCCTTCTGGCCTTGTTGTGAAAATCTAGTAGGAAAGCATTACCTTTGTGCAAATATGAAGGGTCATCATTAATGTTATTAGACCCTGTTTAGTACATGATCTATTTTTAAAAATCACAAAATGTGCAGAGTGAAACTAAGGAAGTTCTTTACAGACTAGCTAGTCTAATGTGATAGTTTCAACATAAGGAAACCAAGGCTGCACAATCTTAATAACCTTGACCAAGGTCACACAGTGCATTCTGCCTCCCAGTCTTTGAGATCATTATCAGTCACACTGCCTCACCTACAAATGTGACATGGTCCAACGAATTTCCTTCAAAAGCTCCCACTTTCATTTTTGATTGACATAAATAGAGAAACAACGTGCGTTCTCCAAGAGTGACTCTTCGCATAAAGTCATGTTTAATGTGATTCCATTTAAGTGGCCACTAAGTTTGATCATACTCTTTTAGCCAAAAAGAACATTTCAGGCACCTAGATAATTATAAACCAGTCACAGTTCCACAAAACCATGATTAACTTATTCAAATATATAACAAGTGATTATATTCTAAGAGCAATTCAGCTAATTACATTGCATTAAAAAATTAGAAATAAATTAATTCTAAAAGCAAAGTATATACTCAAATTTTCTATGTAACAGATTGGGCATAAATATTTAATGCATATGAAATGTTTGATGGGGAGTGTTTGGCAAACACTCACTTGGGAAGGAAATCAACAAATTATGTGATAATTGCTTTTGTGAAGCTTGGTTCAGGAAGTAGAAGAAACTAGAAACTAAGCTTGGGAGTTTCAGTATTGAGCATATTCTCAGACACACATGCCTTAAAACTTCTCTTCATTTCTCTGAAATTATAATACGTGTTTCTATATATTTTTGCCCGTGTACTGTCTTTTCTACTTTATATTGAAGAACACAAAAGGGTATTAGGTAAAACACTGGAATCTGGAAAAGAAAATGTGGGTGCCAGCATGGCCTTCTCACATTTTCTGAGCGTGACTTCGAATATACTCTTCAGCTCTCTGAATATCAATTCTCCTTTGTTGTAAATTTAACTGATTGGTGATTCATTTATTTATCCTAAAGTGATATTTTAGAGCACCTACTATATGGCAGGCTTTGTGATAGGCACTGCAATGCGGAATAAGACAAATGTAATTCCTGTTTAGGTACATGTGGTTCCTGTTCAAGTAAGGAAGTCATGTCTTTAAGAAAAACATTTGCAAGTTGTAAATGTGTTAAAGCTGGAACGAGGACAATAAGTGAGAGGTGTAACATGTTGTAAAAGCATGTGCCAAGGCACCTCATTCCATCTGGGGAGGCCAGGGAAGGTGGACATAAACTGAATCCTGCAGGAAAGAAAAAAAAGCTAATAGACAAAAAAATTAGAAGATGTAGGGTTAGGGAAGGTAGTTTTCTAGGCCCCCAAAATTAGAGTACTGATCTTTTTTCTCTCTCTATGAGCTGTTACGAGGCAAAAATTAAATTAGTGCCAAAATAGTCAGAAAACTCTGACCCGTTACATCCATTAGTGCCAGAATCCTCTCTACACAGATGAGGTCTTTCTCTAGTCACGGGTGCGACTGGCAGATTAAAACTTATGAGGGACAGCAACATGCGAAAGAATGAAACTGGACCACTTTCTTACACCATACACAAAGATGAATTCAAAATGGATGAGAGATGGGGCGCCTGGGTGGCGCAGTCGGTTAAGCGTCCGACTTCAGCCAGGTCACGATCTCGCGGTCCGTGAGTTCGAGCCCCGCGTCAGGCTCTGGGCTGATGGCTCGGAGCCTGGAGCCTGTTTCCGATTCTGTGTCTCCCTCTCTCTCTGCCCCTCCCCCGTTCATGCTCTGTCTCTCTCTGTCCCAAAAATAAATAAAAAAACGTTGAGAAAAAAAAATGGATGAGAGAACTAAATGTGAGACAGGAAACCATCAAAATCCTGCAGGAGAAGACAGGCAGCAACCTCTTGACCTTGGTCGCAGCAACCTCTTACTTGACACGTCTTTGGAGGCAAGGGAAATAAAAGCAAAAATGAACTACTGGGACCTCATCAAGATAAAAACCTTCTGCACAGTGAAGGAATCAATCAATAAAACTAAAAGGCAACCTTTGGGATGGGAGAAGATACTTGCAAATGACAAACCTGATTAAGGGTTAGTATCCACAACCTATAAAGAACTTACCAAACTCAACACCCAAAAACCAAATAATCCAGTTAAAAAAATGGGCAGAGGATATGAATAGATGCTTTTCCAAAGAAGACATCCTGATGGCCAACAGACACATTAGAAAAAGCTCAACATCACTCATCATCAGGGAAATACGAATCAAAACTACAATGAGATACCACCTCACACTTGTCAGAATGGCTAAAATTAACAACACAGGAAACAATAGATGTTGGCGAGGATGTGGAGAAAGGGGAACCCTCCTACACTGTTGGTGGGAATGCAAACTGGTGCAGCCTCTCTGGAGAACAGTATGGAGATTCTTCACAAGGTTAAAAATAGAATTACCCTACCACCCAGAAATTGCACTACTAGGCATTTATCCAAAGGATACAAACATACCTATTCAAAGGGATGCATGAACCCCAATGTTTACACCAGTATTATCAACTAGAGTCAAATTATGGAAAGAGCCCAAATGTCCATCAACTGAGGAATGGATAGAGATGATGTGGTATATATAAAATGGAATATTACTCAGCCATAGACAATGAAATCTTCCCATTTTCAATGATGTGAATGGAGCTAGAGGGTTTTATGCTAAGTGAAATAAGTCAGTCAGAGAAAGACCAACATCCTATGGTAACACTCGTATGTGGAATTTAGGAAACAAAACAGATGAACACAGGGGAAAGAAGAGACAGCCAAATCATAAAACAGACTCTTAACTACAGAGAACAAACAGGAGGGGAGGTGGGCAGGGGGATGGGTTAAATGGGTGATGGGGATTAAGGAGGGCACTTGTGATGAGCACTGGGTGTTGTGTCAATGATGAATCACTAAATTCTACACTTGGAAGTACTACCCTGAATGGTAACTAACTGGAATTTAAAAAACAAAACACCTGAAACACAAAAAACAAAACAAAACAAATACCTGTGAAGGTGTATTTGGTCCACAGCTTCTGTTTCTCAGTTTAGCACGGCTGGTGGAATAGGTCGTGAGGAGTCCTATGCAACTGGGCTTCTGAGATCTCAAAGCCACTAACATTTAAGCTTTTGTTAATATATTTAATCTTTCCCAATCCCATCTCCAGAATTTTGAGAGCAATTTCACTTAAAACATTGCCTTGCATACCCTCAATTATGTCTTCCTATTTCAGAAGTTAGAAGGGAGGGGTGAAAGGACACTTAGCAGTGAGCCACCATTGTCTTTGCATTTCTTTAAGGGATCTCCTCCACATCCTGTATGTAAGGGGATTCAAGTCGATGTGGTGTAATTGGGGTGATCACCAATCTCTCAGCTGGCCTTCTTACTTCCACAGTGTTACTTACTTTGTTGCTATTTTTTTCCTCTCCAGCCAAACCTCACAAACCATGAGGTTTATTTCAACGTTCATCCATAGCAAGGTAAGTTCTACTCTTCATGACTAGTATTGTTGGTAGGACCTACTTTCTGAAGATTTTTCCAGCTGAAGGGATGGGCGTTCTCTAAACTCCCCACCTTTGGAAACCCAGGGCCACTCAAAGCCATTGGTTTTACACTTTGAAGATGTGAGAAGAGACGGATAATGGTATCACTTCATATTCAATCTCTCACTGCCCTTCCTATGTCTCTACTCCATTAAAACTCTTCTCATTTCTGTGGCCAGAAGAGGCATGGCACTATATCCATATGTCTCTGAAGTCACTTCTCCCAAGTAAAATAAATTGGTAGGTATATTTTTAAAGGCCAATATTAGATTATCAGCTTCTTTTTAAATTTTTTTTTTTTAACGTTTATTTATTTTTGGGACAGAGAGAGACAGAGCATGAACGGGGGAGGGGCAGAGAGAGAGGGAGACACAGAATCGGAAACAGGCTCCAGGCTCTGAGCCATCAGCCCAGAGCCCGATGCGGGGCTCGAACTCACGGACCGCGAGATCGTGACCTGGCTGAAGTCGGACGCTTAACCGACTGCGCCACCCAGGCGCCCCATAGATTATCAGCTTCTTGAGAGCAGGATTCATTTCTGGTCATCTTTAAATTCACTATGACGGGAAGTACATAGTTACTACAAAGAACGAGAGAAGGGAAGAAAATATGGGGGAGAGAAAAGGGAGAAGAATAAGGAGGTGAAAGAGTAAGAAATGAAAGCTTTAAAGGAAAAAAGAAAAATGGGAATATTAAGAGGTACCCACGACACGTGAGGAACGAAGGTACTGTGGCACATATTTTAACGTACATTTATTTTGTAACAAAATATGACAGATTTATCTTAAAATGGTGACACATGAGTGTAATGAGACTCTTCATTAGAAATTAAGAGTGATGATTACGAACATTCAAATCACAGGGGTGCCTGGGTGGCTCAGTCGGTTAAGCGTCTGATTCTTGATTGCAGCTCAGGTCATGATCTCACCATTCGTGAGATCGAGCCCCACGTCAGGCTCTGCCCTGACAGTGTGGAGTCTGCTTAGGATTCTCTCTCCCTCTCTCTGCCCTTCCCACTCACACAAATATGCTCTCTCTCTCAAAAATAAATAAATAAACATTAAAATAAAGAAAATTCCAATCACGAAGAGTAGTATTTGCAAATGGGAAATATTTTATCAAACCTCAGGAAAGCCTGAAACTTAAAAATTATGTATTGATTTTCTATCCATATGGGGTCTTGGGAATGCTAACTTATTTAGGGTACCCAGTTGATAAATGGCAAAGGTAGAATTCCCACCGCATAACCTTTTCTCAGGATGGCAATAAAGAGAATGAGAATGCCAATCAAATGAGTGGGTGAATGATGAATTTGTATTAAGACAGACTGGGCCAAAGGGTAGAGTATCAGACAGAACAAGAACACTGCTCCATGGGTGAATAATCTCCTGATTTTTGCTTCATTGACATATCCGTGTAACCAACTGGAATAATTTTAGTCATATTATCAATAGTATCTCAATTACCTAAAGGTTGCTCATCTTAATAGTCACAAAGCTGTCCATCCCATGGATGTGCCATCTTTGAACATCAAAGAATTTTAATATAATCTGTTCATAATGAGAGATTTTTTTCAAAAGAATTCAAACTGCATGTGTTTTTTTGTTAACCTAGTAATACATTTTTTTGTCAAGATGAAAACAGCCACAATTATCCCAAAGCCCATGGGATGCATTTTTCATTCATTCATTCATTCATTCATTCGTTCATATTTTTAAATTTCTCTGCTTTCCATTCATTGTCTCCTCAACATTTATTGGTGTTTATTGTTCGGAAAATACAGTATTTTAAAAATATGTCTTAAACCATAGTTACAGAAAGACCAAGGAAAGAAAAAGATAAAAATATGAGCCAAACAAACTTTTAAAAGCAATTCCTATCATAAGTAGATGCTCTCATGTTGACAAAAATGGAATGTATACTGTTTTGGGAAAAAAAAAAAGTTCAATTTGCGTTTTTGCGTTTCGGAAGGGAAAACATCAGGAGCTCTCATTTCTTTTCTGCAGAGATTCTCTCTGGAGAATTCTTCCATTTTCAGAATGGTTTGGTAACTCTCTGGACAATGACGTTTCGTTCTGATCTGTGAGTTATCTACTCCCAGAGGTTTTTTTTTTTTTTTTTCCAACGTTTTTATTTATTTTTGGGACAGAGAGAGACAGAGCATGAACGGGGGAGGGGCAGAGAGAAAGGGAGACACAGAATCGGAAACAGGTTCCAGGCTCCGAGCCATCCGCCCAGAGCCTGACGCGGGGCTTGAACTCACGGACCGTGAGATCGTGACCTGGCTGAAGTTGGACGCTTAACCGACTGTGCCACCCAGGCGCCCCATACTCCCAGAGGTCTTGAAGTGAAGACAGACTTATGGTAGTCTTGTTTTCTTCCCCCAGATAGAATCTCTCCATATCATGTCGTTTTGTATCATAGAGAATTCTTTACTTGAGATTTTCCAAATGCAACGAAAGGTACATCCAGCAGCTCTGGATTTGTTGGGATTCTCAGCATGGGAGACTAGCCTTTTTAAAACCAGGATGGTCCTGGGCAAACTGGGTAAGTTGTCATCCTAAACAATGGAGCAAACCTTCACTTGTCAAGCAGCCCAGAGTTCCACACGGGGCAAGTTTTTTGAGTGGCTGAAAATTTCCACTTCACGTAGCAAAAAAAAAAATTGCTCTACAACATTAAACATTTTAAGTAAAAATTGTATCTACTTCCGGTCCTTCTTCAAAAGAACACACTTGAACATTTTTTTTTTTCACTTTGCAAGTTGAACAACAAAAAAAGGGTCCTGTGGTTTCTTGACTTACAATTGACTTACAGGAATTGTCCCCAAACTCACAGTTTGTAGTTCTCCACATTTAAGCTATTACTATTTGTGACAATTTTGCTGTAAAGTTGCCTTGGTGCCTATTATCTTTCTGTCTCCCCCTGTAAACTGTGAGCTCCTTTGAGGAGAGTTTGTTGTCTCCATCACCTTTCTACCTTTCCCCATGAGCCAGCCCTCACCATCCCAGAAGAGAGAAGCCCTGCGTCTCAGAGCACAGCTCAGAAACAATGCACACTTTCGTGTATAATGAGACAACGAGTACCTACCAGCTAGCTGAACTTTTCTGTAATCACTCAGGGATTGACTATTAAATAATAATTTAATGATAAGCATCCTGTAGTTTACTTCTCATAGCACTCAATAACATTTTTCGTAATTATTTGTTTACTTTCTAGCTCCTCAACCAGACTTTTAGAGACATAAGGAGGGGCAGGGTTATCTAATTCCAGCTATATTCTCAGTTCTGTATCAACAAGCTTATTGTAGCGCCTGGTACATATAACTGTTAAATTAGTGAAAGGTATTTTTTTGACAGCTAACATTTATTATCAATGCCATCTTACCCTATGTATGTACCCTTACATCCATTCTCTCATGCCATATAATCTTGATCTTTAGAGCAACCAAATATTGCCTATTAATAATATTA